>NC_141278.1:4205000-6605000 GCF_054856545.1 Hippocampus guttulatus
GTGATTTATATTATTTTGGGGGAGGTTTGAGCAGAGTCAAAAAAAAAAAAAAGAACCTCAAATGATGCAATATTCATGCCAGTCCTTTGCCCTGCCCGACGACGATGAGTCAAAATGATGAGTCAACGGCAGCTCTGCAGGCATGCGTATGTGGCGTAAAGTGAACTTGTGTGTATGGGTATGTGTGCGTGTGTGTGTATGTATATGCCATGGAAACACAGGGTAAATATTGCATTGAAGATAAAGCAATAAAGTATGATCGCTTACGGCAAGATTTACAGGAATTGGTCATGTTCGCACAGTGTTTGTGCTTGCCAACGTATCGCGCAGGAAAACAAAATACAGTCGAATCTCGTGTCAACGTACGCTGTTGACGTTTTCACCCTTATGACGTTCACGTTTCAAAGTCCAGATTTCACGACATTCATTTCCATTTGCCGATTCTGCATACAACAAACACCTTTATAAGGTCACATTCACGATGACGCCTTCGTTTTTCCCACAAAAATAGCGAAAAGGCCTTCGTGACAACGAACCGTGGGAAACTAATTGCCGCCCGTCACCTCACTTATGAACAAAATGCACAGTGTGGAATTCCCCTCTGTTGCTTAGCAACGCTACAGATCGACTTGTACATTGTTGTACTTCTGGAGGTCCGAAAAGGTGTGTGGTAATAAAACGGAAGCTAATATCGCTGCCTGGGAAGGCTGAAATTGTCTCTCACTTTTGAAAGGGAGTCTCTGACGAATTGGTAAAGTCGACGATTTCGACAATCATCCGTAATGGCCACAAAATCATAGCAGAGTTCAAAGCCAACAGATTGAAAGATGATTGTCAATGGCTTTGGGGTGCGGCACATCCTAAAGTGATTGACAGTTGGCTTTGTCGTCTATGGCGCGTAACATTTGCTGACGGAATGTTTTCAGAGACCAAGTAGGAACACTGGAGTTGTTTGTTTCATGTCTTCTAAAATCCTTTTTTTTTTCCCCTTCATCCTGTTAACACGTATTTGTAATTGACGTGTTTAGACGGTATTACATGTCCATGTTTTTTACATCTATAAATGATCAGGCTGTGTTATACACCGTAGATGGCGGCCATTTTATTGGAAACGGTTACAAGGAACCACCGTGATAAAGTACAGATTTGAGATGTCCCTCCATGTGGGTTCGAGAGATTCGACTACAATGCGCGTTTTATGAAAAAGGTTGTTTGACACCCAAGGAACGGTCGTGAAATGTGTTTACTATTTTGGTTTGCAATGAGGTCAAAAGGCTGCGCCTCATACTGAGTGGGTTCTATTATTTGATCTCCATATTAAATGTCACAGTTGATTTGGATTTAAGAATAGATTTAAAAATGGGTAGATTTGCCGCCTGAGTGACCTAATTCATTCCAGCCTCAAACTGTCACCACTCTCAAAATCTTCCAAGATGTTTAAATTCACATTTTTAACACGTGTAATACAATCGCGATAGAATGTCAAAGCACTGGGCATGACATTAAACTGCGGGATGAAATATGTGCCACCAGAAACTGCGGCGTCTTATGGGCCAGGGAAAGCAAAGTGGTCAAACTTCTAAAAAGATGCAAAGAATGATCCGGACGGACGATCGGCGAAACTCTGCACTGTCTAGAGTTGTGACCGTGACTGGTCATTTGTCTGGAGGTGCAGCGCGATTGGCGGCAGACCGAAGTCGGCTGGGAGAGGCTCCAGTTAACCGGAGACACGAATGAAGACATAGTTTCATGTTTGCCTACTGTCACTAAGTATGCAAATGATTTGTCAGTACAACCAGACACTTCCCCGTGCAATTAGCTCCGTTTCCTGTTCTTTGGCTCCCATCAAACAAAAGCTCACGGGGCCGATTTCACACGAATGTTTCAACTGCGAACTGGTTGAACATTTTAGGCACGGTTCTGCTCATTGAACCCCAAATTGGAGCACTTTGGTGGCGGTTTGAACGTTCCACTGTGATCAAGATGGAAACTAGGTCACGGAGTTCACTCTGAATGGGTTAATTTTTCTCTTAACGACTCGCCTCGTTGCTTCTCATCTAAATGTTCTTTCCTTTTCTTAATGCCCCACCCGAGAAAATGAGTAAAACTCCTTGCCGACACACCCTGCCTGTCTGCCAAGTGGTTGCCAACACATCATGTGCGTGCGTGCGCGCGCGCGCACACACACACACACACACACACACACACACACACACACACTTCATAATAAGCAGGCCGGTACAGTGGATTCATACACAGCGATATGTTCTCAGGCACCGCATGAGCTCAAGTTTTGCCACTTCGATGGACGCGCGGGCGTGCAATTACTCTCTGTCACCGCCCACACGCACTAAATACGTGTGGGCCTGTGCTGTTTTCATGTGATCATTGCCAATAAGCTCTGAGACTGCAGAAGACCACAATCTCACTACTGCCACTCTATGACATCACTTATGAATTAAGAGTCGTCGCCGCCCCCCCCCACCTTCCCAAACTCCCAACCACGGAAAAGTGGAACTTGACGGGCGGGTTACCATGGGAACTGTCAAAGTTTGCCTTCACGTCGTCACTAAGGCGACTGTGTGGCATTGTTGTTCTCAGTCCCAAGTTAAACTGATGAAAGGAAGCAAATGTTGCTCTTTGGAAAAGGAACCGTATTTTTGTCACTCACACAAATGTTAATATTAAAAAGGTATACATAAAATGTATGGATCTGTTTATGTGAGTGCACACAAGTAATTCAGCCCTTTCGCAAAAGTATTTGAATTCAAATAAAATGCTAATAAAGATGTGATAAGAAAATAATCCACCAAAATTTGATATATATAATAAAGCGAACTGATTTAAGTGGGAATGGCAGAAAAGAGGAAGGGTGAAATGATTGACAGGAGGGTAAAAGGAGGCAAGTGTTGTGTGGACGTGTTCCACCTTACCCGCAGCAGCGACTGGGACTCCTCTTTAGCAGCTCCTCCTTTCACTTCATGAACTCCTCCACTCCCTCCTCCGCTTGTGTATTGCTGGGACGTCATCTGGCTCATTTTCTCCCCTCCGCTGGGTGCGGCACCTCCGCCCGGCCGCCCCCCGCCACCGTACAGCTTAGCGTCTCCCAAAAACGACTTGGTATCTCCAAGGTAGACCATGCCGGGCGAGGCCACGCCGCTGGCCCGCTTCTGCTGCGAGGACTCGTGGTTGGCGGAAACGAACGCCACGGACAGCGGTGAGGGGAACAAGGAGGGGTCGGGTCCCACGCGCTCCTTGGGCACCCACAGAAGACCGTGGGCCTGCTCGCCGCCTCTCGTCTCCCCGAGGACCCAGCCTTTCTCGCGCTCCCTCTCTTTCTCCTCGCCGCCCTCGCTCTTGACGATCTCCTCCCGGCCCCCCTCGGCCAGGCGTCCCTCGGGCGGCGCCAGCGAGTAGAGGAGTCGAAGATCCCCCTTACTCTCCTCCTTGATGGCCAAGGTCGAGGGCGCCGAGCAGCCGTTGGCCGACGGCGTCAGGGACGGTGTCAGCGCGGTTACCGACAGCGAGGCGTCGTGACAGTGGGCCGAGTTGAAATGGTCGAGGAGCGCAGACGAATCGGCCGCCGTGAAGTCGCAGTGGCGACAGCGACAGCACGCGTGGACACGCCTGCGCAGAAACAACAGAGAAAACAATATTTGAATAAAAAAATGGCAGCACTTGCGGTAAAATACTGATAATTCATCAATAAAGAGTCGTCATGCTGTTCAATACCAATCCCAGTTAAGTTCACCGTCAAACTAAACATAAAACAAAGCGATAATGTATTGACAAACAACGTTGCCTCCAGAATGTCCCACTAGCCTAATGCTAACATATAATGGAAAACACCATTGACATGCTATGAATTAGCATTGAAGTTGTGGTTTTAGGAACCTTGGGTATTTGAACATAAGTCACGTTAAATTTCTTGACTGATTCAAAGCACTTCAAACACATCCGACACGACGACATGCGCCGACCTGTAGTGTCTGAAGATCTCCTCCTCCACTTCGGTGATGAAGTGACACTTGGTGCAAGAGTACTCCTGGCCTGCCTCCTTGTCCGGCCCGCCGCCGCCCCCATCTTGTTCCTCGGCCTTCACGTGCGCCGGTGCCCCCTTCAGGTTGATCAGGCTGTGGCAGCCATCGTAGTGCTGCAGTAGCACATCGATGTCGGCGGTGGCGAAGGCGCACTGGTCGCACAGGTGGGTGACGCCTGAGAAGGCACGATAATATTCCTTTGATTTCTCGCTACATCGGATGCCGCTGATCATTCTTGCAGCTGTTCACATTTACATCGAATAAACGCCGTAGCATATTTATGCATTCTTATTCATGCCGATAGTATTCCTGGTGTCATTTTCAGCTTTCCATCAGTAAGTGTATCATTTTCTGCTCTATAGTAGTGTAGATATAGTTCCACTGCTGGTGATGAATTAATGGTCCAACTCATTATCTATAAACTATCGAGACACAAATCTCTGTTCTTAACTTGTCCTCTTTCATTCTGTGTAATCGCATTTTACTTTAAGCCCTTCCTGGCGATCCAAATGAATTACCTTGCGAGGCAACGGGGTGTGAGGGGTGAACAGTAGAAGCTGACGTCACACTCGGGTCACTTCTGGGATGAGGAGGAGGCGTGGAGCCGCCCGCGTCGTGCAGTTTGGTGGACGCGGGGAATTTGGCGCAACATTTTGGACAGGTGGGTTTCCGGCATGCAAAGGGGTGGGACACCTATTCAGGGAGGGGGAAAAAATAAACCAAGGATGACGCAAGCTCCATTAAGTATTTAGAAAACCCCTGCTGGGTTCTGTTTTTCATCTAGGCAGGGAAAATCAAAGACCTCGCAGGGATATGTGCATCATTATCCTAATGATACTATACACAACGTTGCTGCCTGGACACAAAGAAAGATGGAGGCGTCCGTTTAACTTCATGAAGTAAACTGGTGGTTCTCAAACTTTTCTGGTACAGGGAACCCTGACGAGGCAAAATTTCCATTGCCGTGGTCCCTCTCATAATCCTAAAGCCGATAATAAAATGGTTACCGAGTGCAACCATAATGCCACGGGAATTCTTTTTTTGAACATTTTATCCTCAATATTGATGATGTGTTGAGCAGTCTGCTTCACCAAATTGTGTTTTTTTGTATGCCGGCCCCCATATGTAAGAAATCTTAAAATTATTTGCCAGACCCACCACCAATGAGAACCAATGAAATCCAAAACCTCACCTCCCCCAGGTGCTTGTGCGGCTGACAGAGGCCCTGCGGACAATACATGCAGTGCTGGATGCAGCATCGGTGGATGGAGTGGTTGTGCTGGTAATGCAGCAGCAAGGGAGCGACCACGATCACGTCGGCGGCGTGCGCCATGGAGTAGCGGAAGTCGCACAGCTGGCAGTTGTAGCTGGTGACCACGGCATCAGCGTCGCCGCTGTTGGGGTCTCCTGGGAATCGGGGACAGATGCGGCGTTAGGCAAAAAAAAAAAAAAAAAAGGTCATCGAGTTGGCAGGACGAGAACACCGGGATGTTTTTAAGGGCACGATGCTGACGGCAGAACGCCGAGACAGAAGGGTCACAAAATAATCCCTCGGGGTAGATATTCCGCCAGACCGTGATTAGATTCAAGTAGGATTCGGGAAATCGACGGGACAATTTTAGAATATTGATTCCCTTTGAGTTGATGCAGGAACTTTGTTGACTTCAATCAAACCCCATTCTGAACGGCCGGGCAGTTCATTAGGTTTCATGTCACTAAAATTACCTTGGTGGGCACCGGATGACAAATCCTTGCGACTTTTGGACAAAATGTGGTCTCTTTCGCCTTCCCTTCTGGAGTCGTTAGGGCTTGCCATGTTCATCTTGTGCCGTTGCTCATAGTGTTCTAAAAGCTTGGCTGAGCCTCCGGACCACTCGCAGCTCCAGCTGCAGAACTTGCACCAGTAGTACGCCCGCGCCCCCTCCGCCGGCCAGCCAAACGAATCCGGCCGGATGGGGATGGAATACCCTACCAGGGAGTCGTCCTCTGCTCTGACCGCCACTCGCTCCGCCCCATCCAGTATCGGACTCCTCCCTTTGCTCTGGCCGTCGTTGTTGGAGAGGGGCGTGGCTGGCGGGGTCTTGGCTTTGTTGGGATGAGAGGACAGGAAGTGCTGCTCCAGTTCCACTGAATTGCTGCCCATGTAGGTGAAGTTGCAGAATTTGCAGCGAAAGTACTTTGTGTTGCCCTGGCAATCGGAGGTCTTGCGGCCGATTCCGATAAGCGTGCCACCCAACGTCACCTGTTGAATGCAAATATTTCTTTCAGTCCGGAGTAGAAACGAAACTCATTTGCGAGGCATTAACGTTGGGGAAACCCCGGTCTAACATGTTCAGCGCTGTCCAATCGATTCAACGGAGCACGACGGGCAAAGCGCCGGACCCGTGTTCCGTGCTGCGATGGGGCAATCTGTGTTTCGAGGGTGCGGCTTTTCGTGGGGAAAGAAACGCTCTCCAATTAACTCATTCACTCCCAAAGACGTTTTTAAACGTCTTTTCAGACTTGGTCCAGAATTGGCTGGTACTGAATGAGTTAAGTTCTGGTCATCAACAACAGTTGAATTTCCATTTCTCGGCCTCTTTTTGTTCCACCCCGCCATCATATGGATTCCCACATCATCCCGGTGAATCGGCATGACAGAGATTTGATGTGGCAGCTCGACTGAGGATGCGTGTCATGATCCAAACACAACGGGGGCCGCTACAAAGAAAAAAAAGGCCCCTTAGCACTCGAGTGCGTACTCTCTTTATGCACGTGCAATTAAATGCTGCTGCAACTTAAACTAAGCAAACCCCCAAACATATATTCCAGGGCAAGTTTCCACGGGATGAGGCCACGGCTGCGAGGCAAAGAAACCTGACGCACATCTGTTTTTTATTAGGCTGGCCCCGTAGACTGTAGGTGATTATAATGTGCTGTTGCTGGCTAGATCGGGAGCGCAGGGGCTTACAATGACATTACTACCGTACGACGTGGATTTATCTGCGAGCAGATCTGCGGTCTCATGCGGACGGTAGGCGGTCCGGCGGCGGCAGTTTGTCAATGCAAAAGAAATCCTTTTGGAAAAATCCAGATGTGGCTGCTCGAATTTTGAATTTAAAACCAGAAACATGACATCATGCGTTCGTGCATGGCCATCGGCCAGGAGGAATGACTTTCTTTGATGTTTGCGAACAAAACGTCTTTAGTTACGCAGCAAAATTGAGCTCGGCATTGGCGGTGGAATGACGGTAAACAGGAGCGACAAACAAGCAAGTGTCTCTGGGGCTCTCTTTTTCCGACAGGGGCCACGATACCGGTTGAGCTCGATGTCGGCGCAGTTGAGGACCGTTAAAATATATATGATACCTGTAATTTGGATGAGCCCTGTAACTTGGCCCCAATGTCTGCTTCAAACCAAAATGGCAGACTTCCTCATTTCAGACAGGGATCCTGAGAAAAATTTGTTGCATTCATTGATAAAAGGTGGCAAACTTTTCATGGGTCGATATCGAGCGGGTCCTGTGGGGGAACTATCAAATATTTGTATCAGGATGGCCGAAATTGGTGCGTTTTCACACATTTTGAGGGCTTCCGCACCCCCAAAAGGCGATTTATTCAACAGAAAATTTGGAAGAGTGCGAGCTGTTTTTGGACTTCTTGAGACAGCAAACAAAGTGATCAATTAATGACATCCCAAATACAAATCTTTGTCAAGAGGGATAACGTTGAAAGTCACAAGGCGGGACAAGGTGGGGGGGGGGGGGGGCACTACAGATGGATGAAATGAAAATTGAAAAGTTTGGCAGCAGATTTAAAAAAAAAAAAAAAAGCAAAAGCTGCATTGCATGTGTGACAGCTGCAGTGTTGCGAAGGAACCCTTCATCTTGACATTTTTTCCCCCTATCGCTATCATCCCCCACCTCGCTAAAATCGCACTGGCTCACCGGGAATCCCATCTTAGCAAAATGACAGCACGGAACTTTCCAAACGCACGCGGGAAAGAGAGTGAGAAAGAAAGAACGAGGGAATAAGATAATAGAGACTCCTTTCATTGCCGTTTTTTTCCTCATCTGGCGAAATCCTTGAAGGCAAAACTCGACCGTTCAGATACACTTAACGCTCGCTCTCCTTGACCCCCCGAGAGAGATGACTTTTACGTTAAGATA
Source organism: Hippocampus guttulatus (assembly GCF_054856545.1). Lineage (NCBI taxonomy): Eukaryota > Metazoa > Chordata > Actinopteri > Syngnathiformes > Syngnathidae > Hippocampus > Hippocampus guttulatus. Next base: position 4,213,189 of record NC_141278.1, read on the forward strand.
TAAAACTTAGAAATACATGCATTAGGGCAAGGGGATGGACGTGATCGCTGTCAATCTAAAATGTTTGGTAGAATGTTCAATAAAAAGAAAAAAAACCATGAAGAAAACACAAGAGTGGACGGAAGGATATTTGATTCGCAGAAGTTAGCGATTGCTTATTCCGATTCATCCCAAATTCGGGTTCCAACACCGCTGCAGGAAGTCGCAAGTCAAGGTTACGCTGTTACGTTCCAATCACATCAATGTTGCTCCTCACCTGGATGTCATAAGTGCCGTTCATCATCACTGTCCTTTGTTGCTGATGGTGGAGCTCCGGCCTGCTCATGCCAGACTCTTTGGTTTGGTTCCTATGCCCTTCTCCTACCTGCATGACTGAGAGCACACACAAGGGTGGACGGACTAGTCAGAACTGCAAAGGTTGTGGGACTCGGATGGTCAGGAGCAAAAAAAAAAAAAAAAAAAAGCCATAAAGCGGTTCGATTAATGTTGCTTCACGTTAAATGTCATGCCTTTAAATACCACACTTCAATATGTTGTTTTTTGGGTTTTTTTACAAGCAACCTGACATTGAAATGAAACCGTTTCTACAACCATCAAAATACATCAAAGGTTGCAGGTTCAACGACACACAAATAGAGAAGAGATGATTAGAACAAAATAAAACTTCACAATCACACCAAAATGTACAATTAAGGAGAAAGAAATGGACCCGTGATTTTGTTCGCCTCTCGCGTATCAGAGGCTCAATGTGGCCGGAGCGCCACCTGAAGCGCACAAGAAAATGGCGGGGACGACAGCCGAGAGTCACTGCCCGTGGCCATTTGCGTGAAATAACGATTGTATCCGCCAAAATGGCGGTGTGAGGGGGCTTAATGTCAGGGTCGCGGTGAGTGAGCTACATTGAGTATAATTTCCCAGCAAATTCTCATCAGATCATAAGACAGTCTTCGCAAAAAAAAAAAAAAAGTCACAGCGAACAGTCACTCTGAAACATATCCTCGATGCAATTTCATAGGAGGAACAAAAAAACTCAACTTCGTAGAAAAACAAAACATATATAAAAAGGCCACTTTTAAGCAATACGCATTCTCATTATCTGGTGCAGCGTCTGCGGCGGGTGAACATTTCCTTTTTTTTTTGAGAGTTTCCATTTCTAGGGCTTGTTAGATAAGACCACGTCGAATTTTTGCCCTGAATGCTTGGGAAATTGTGCGAGGGATGAGCAGGTGTGTGAACACGTTTCTGTGAGTTCTGCCGGCCTGAAAGTCGCAGGCGAAGAAATGAAGGCACAGCCGGTGATGCCTCTGATGTGGCGGAAAGGCGGGCGTGAAAGAAGCTGTTTTTTTTTGCTTTTCAATGAACTGCCCTTTGACAAACCCCACAGACACACTGTTTTACTTGCTACTTTGTGCCTTTTACGAGCCCTTCACACAAAGAGGGTGCAAAACAAGCCAAGCTAGGAGTTACCTAGAGGTGTGTGGGGGGGCGCCATGTTGTGGAGAGCCAGGATGTGTGTGTCGAGGGCAGCGTCCTGCCGTGTGCGGTTGTGCAGGCCGAGGTGATACTTCCTAAAGTGCTTCACCAGGTCGGCGGGGTCGTTGCCGTAGTAACCGTAACCGCACACGTTGCACTTGAAGTCCTGCAGCTTGGGGGAGGGGCTGGAGGAGAGCGGCGGCGTGTCCGGGGCCGACTCCGCCCTGCCGTCCGAACCGCGGGGCTCGCCTTTGGCCACTTTGTCTTCGGGTTGCGACACGGGTCCTCCTTGCGACGGCCGACCTCCGCCTCCGCCTCCGCCCCCTCCTCCCCTCCTCCCACCTCGCTCCTCGTTGCCAACGGATGAGGGCGAGAGAGACGAGGAAATGCACTCACTTTCTCCTTCCTCCTCCTCCTCCTCCTCGTCGGGCTCCTCATCACCCCGGAGTCGCTCCTCGGGCTCGGAGGGGCGGCTTATTCGGTCGGCCTCGGCTCCCACGCGCCCCTCGTCTTCCTCGCCATCCTCCTCCTCCTCGCCCGCCGGCCTCCTCCCCTCTTCCTCCTCCTCCTCCTCACCTCCCACACTGCGGATAGGGGGATTCTTCTTCCTCACCATCGCTAAGAAGATGGAGAAAGCGCGCTGCGTTACTTCAAGTTGTGGACTACATGTGCACAAAGGGTGGGGGAGAACCAAGAAACGTACTTCGAAATCAAGCTCTCTCTCGAACAGAAGTCACTTCAAATACGACATCAAGGTGGTATTTTTAAAAATCAGCAATTGCATGATGATCAGTACAGTAGAAGAAAATCATCCAATATAAATCAAGATACCTACCGAAAGCTTGGTACTCTGACAAATGTCAGAGTGACATTTGACCAATTATATCAATGATATTTTTGCAACTAAGTAAAAACAGCACTCTGCCTTGCACTCAGTTGTATCCTAAGCTAATTTGTCTGCAGGTTACAACAGAAACAACACAGAGAAGACATAGTGAGCGCCTCAGAATAGACTGCAGGTCAAATTATTTCTCACGAGCAATACGCTTGTTTTGCAAAATGGCTTAATGGAATCAGAAAGAGAGCTGCGGACAAAAAAAAAAAAAGACTGTGTTCTTTAGGGAACAGTTTTCCTTCTCTTTCTTTGCCACGCAACTATTAAAATAAAGTAATTCATGTCTGCCAGGGCCCACGCCTCAACCAACCCTGGCACAAACTCACTGCGCGCGTGCGCGCGCGCGTGTGTGTGTGTGTGTGTGTGTGTGTGTGTGTGTGTGTGTGTGTGTGTGTGTGTGTGTGTGTGTCTGTCTGTCTGTCTGTCCAAGATAGAGTGCGGGGAGCAGAGGAAAATCTCATCTGATGCTCACCACACCCAAGTCAGAATTCATCATGCACACACACACACGCACACACACACACACAAAGTGGAAAACGACATCGTTGTGGTGAAGCGATGACGCAAAAAGTCCCGACTCAAAGGACCTCGCGAGTGGCCAAACTGTGTTTCCATCTGCCAGGCGACAGACGTCCGTTCATATGAGGGCGCTAAAATTGCGAAATGTCATCCGAACTCATTTGTCGCCGTGGCATGCCAATTACAGGAAGCTGCATTTATGCCCAAGTACATGTATAGCCCCATATGTACATTGAGGTATATTCCATACCCCGAGTCCTCATTAAGCGATCCCAGATCGCTTTTGGCAAGAGGCAGTGGGGACAGTTTGCCGTTCAATCGCAAATACAAACAACCATTCACATCTCTGAACAATTTGCTCTTCAGATAACATGACAAGCATGTTTTTTTGGAATGCGGGAAGCAAGCCGCTGGACGGGGAGAAAAGCCCGGGCAAGCGAGCCAAGATTTAAATCCAGAACCTCGAAACTAAGAGGCAGACTAACCACTGTTTCGCCATGATGCTGCGTTATAAATCACTCTGACTGACTGTAGAGATACAATTCTGGAGTATACAAACTATATTTATTGCTGATTTTCACACACTGAACTGGAAGGACTAGCCTGTTTAAATTCATGCTGATACCAAACATTAAAAAAAAAAAAACAGTTGAAAGTAGGGATCCTCAGGCAATTGAAAATGGAAAAATAAAGTCCTAAATACAGTAAATATTAGAGATAGGGGGAAAATACAATTACAAATCAAACTAGCATTCAACAGATTTAACACTCCTGCTCTGTAAATTTGGAGATGAAGCACTTCGGAATCACTTTTCTATGCTTGTGGAAGAAGGTGTGCTGTTATCTGACAGTAAGTCAAAGTGCCCAAAAAAAAAAATCTGCTTCTCTTTTATCCTATTGTGTCGCCGTTTGGTCAATCCATTTAACGTACCGTGTATAGGGAGGCATTGAAAAATCCTCAAAAGAAATCAATCAATAAAACCTAAATGGTAAACGAAAAATGTTATTGTAGCTCTGCGTCGCTACAAAATGACGTGCGGGGTTCCGAATTGGAGCTGGATTGCGCCGATTTAGCAGCTCCGCTCCACAGCCACCGCGTACTCGAGGCTGTATGCACAGGCTGGAACCATTACTATCAAGTACAATTAGGTGCGAGCCGCCACAACGTACTGACTTCACTGCGTATCAGCAACTGCTAACTCGCTACAATTACCCCACCCCACCTCCGAGAAAAACAACGCTAAGCGGCCCCCGCGATATGACAGGTAGGATGAATGTGACGCTTAATCGTTTCCATCATCGTGAATTAGCCGGGGACTATTATCTAAAATTGATGATAATGACCCGGAGACGGCCGCTCGGGGATACGCTGACATGAGTGTTACAACTTCCCAAATTGATGACAAAGGAACCAAACTGAAGAAAAATGTGACGATTTGGCGTATCGGATTTATAAGACGTGATTAAAAAAAATAATAATAATCATAAAAAATATGCCACCATGAAGTAAAATGTAGGATGCAGAAAATTCAAGAATGGAAAAACAAAATGTTTTTTTTCTTTTATTTAAATCTTGCGATGTTCTGAACGCGACAGTAACCAGACCAATTTTGGTGTCCTTTGTCATCAATCTAGTTCTGTTGCTATCGAACCAATGAACGCGATGTCATTTTCCCCAATATCGGTCGGCTAGCTCATCCCGCATTACGCTTACAATAAATGATTTGGGACTCCCTTACCGCTAACAACCCAGGCTAAACTGAACTCCTCAAAACATAAGGCGCAGTCGAGACAACTTCGTTGACACAATGCACTGCTTCGCTGTTTAAAAGGGCTCTGGCGCCATGTTGTGGCATCTTTTGGAATTTTACAAACAGCACCAGAAATCGGCAAGTATCTGGGGATATGTTTTTTTGGACACAGATACTACTTCAGCTCAGGGTGCTTTACATCAAATGAGTGACAATTCTAACGCATGTCGGAGAGCAACAACTGCTTTCAACCCAACAAGGCGGGCATATCAGGTGTTAAACTTGACACTGATGTTTCGAGATCACAGAATACCCTTCCGGACAGGCGTCATCCTGCTTCTGGTCCTCGCTTGGGGTGAGTGTTAACTAGGTTTTCCCGGAGGGGAAAAAAAACAGCGTTACTCAAAAAGTACAAAGCAGTTATTTAGACGTCATTGTCACATGTGATTACGTGACGCCCGAGTGATGGGACTTCATGGCTTCGTTGCCTTGTCACTTCAAGTTAGCCCTCTTTGAAGTAAAAAGTTAATAAAAGTGTAGTATATGAACGCATATGCTTTCATGCCCAGACAGACAAAACATATGCGTTCCTGAAACCAAGCCAAGCCGTAATGGGAATCAGGCACAAGCGACGGACGGTTACTGGAGGAGTAGATGGGAGGGGGCGGGGTTGGGGAAGGGGGAGGGGGCGGGTTACATTTTAAGCACCGATCGAGCGTTGGCCAAGTGTGGGTGCGACTTATGGATTGTCAATGATCAACTGTGGAGTTTTAATTGATGAGGCTGTGGAGGGACAGCAGCTGTATTTTTAAGCTACGACCTGAATGGATCTCAAACTCCTCTGCAACTAGAAATCGCTGCCAAACAGATTCCAAGTAAATAATGCCAGAGGAGTCATTACCTCTTCCCCGCTGCAACGAGTTCCTTTGCTTTTTTTACATCAAGCCTGGGCATTTGAAACTCAAGAGGTTTCGCTGAGACTCTTGAGAGGTGAGTTACAAAACTGAAGAAGTTACAAAAGTTGGAGTGTAGTTGCCCTGTGGAAGGAAGGCCCTGCCGACCCAAACAATCAAACCAAACCATCCCAATCAAATGAAACAAATCAATCGGTCGACCAAACTCATATATACTTTATCACACATTCGCAAACACTTTTCAAGTCTGAGGTGAATAAACATGTCCGACTTTCAAAGTGTTGGCATTTCCGTCCCCCACATAATCACATGATAAGTGAAGATGCTAACTTAATCATCGACTCAAAAGCTGTGCTGAACTCAAATATAAAGACAGATGCAATGACGTCATCTGCAGGGGTCAAGTAGTCATTACAGCGGTTAGCAAACCTGAATTTCACAGGGTGAGCCCTTCTTCGTATCGGTGAAAAAATATATACTTGGCGGCAGTAAACGGTTGAGTTCCAATTGACGACTGTAGACGCCCACGGCAGTGAATGAGTTAACCAACCAATCTCTTACAAAACCAACTAACTTCTTGTATCGCACAACTGGACGCCTCCGCTAAACATGCAAGTCCCATCCAGGGGCATCCGTTTAGCCGAGTCAATAAATCAAGTGTCACCATAGACGTCAAAACAAATAAGCTAATTTCAAGACCTTTCAAATCAAACAACTACTAAATTGCTCTCTTCCCAGTCACACTTCTTTTGTGAATGCGCCCGCTCTTTATCATACCATCTTTCATCCATCGCTCTCAATTAATCCGACACTCACGCGCACACACACGCGCACAGTTCTGTCAATTTTACCTCGCTCTGTTCTCCCGTCTTATCCTGACGCAAAGCTTGGCGTGTGTAATTAACACCTTGTTCCGGTAAGACTGCTGTTTTGGGGTCACACCGGTTGGCCTTTGATCAAGTCCAACTATTATTAATCATCCCTAAAGCGCTTTGCTAGTTGGTGTGGTTACAAGGTTCCCCTGAGCTGAGCGCATTGAACATTGTTCCAATTATGTACACATAGGAAGGCCACCGGACCGATATGCGCCGAAATCAGCATCGATACACAAACTTGACTGTGTTCAAGTCTTCTGTTACAGCTCTGAAGCGGCCATTTTGAGAGATCCCCATGCAAAACCATCTTGCAATTTCAATACGACTCCCAAATTGAATGCAAATAATGTAAAATGACTCGAGCCCCCCCCCCCGGTCAAAAAAAAAAGTTATCTGCAGTTAGCTCAGCATACACAATAAACACTCACACAAATGATCACTATCCTCAGCGGCTGGGGAGTATTTTAGTCGCATAGCGAAACACAAGACGCGGGGCGCAGACAATGCATTTCTTCTGTTATTTCAATAATCTGTGACCTGAGAGTTTATAAAACTCTGAGCAGTCTGGTCTCTGCTCTGGATTTTGACTTTACAAACACACACGCACGTACACTAAAACACAGACGGCGCTTTCCCCATTATGGTCTTTAGAGGATACGCTGTCTGAGTGTGTGAATGTCATCAAATATAGCATGTGTGGTCACGTCCCATTTTTTGTTTTCGTGAAGAGTGTTTCTCTAGTGGCTAGCATGAGACGCTAACGGTGCCTGTCCACATGTGCGCTCCTTCTTGTCAAAAAGAAATTAAATACAAACCGGGTGGCATTTTTTGATTGGTTGGAGTGCCGTGAGACTTTTCTAATGTAAAATATGCGCTTTGCTCAATAAAGGCAGCAGAAAACTGTGTTACATTAATTGCTAAGTGCCTTCCAGGGCCTTGCTGACGAAGTGCTGCCCGCATGAGTGAAAATACAAATCGCTACTTTGACTGTCGTGATGTGCCCCTGCCTTTTTCATGACTCTCCGGGGCAAGGAGCAGCAGTTCGCATCTTCGCAACCCCTAGCACTGCGCCCAATTCACATGGTAACAAAAGCCGTACCTGAAACTGCCTTTTTTTTTTTTTAAAGGGCTATGCTGACATTTTTGATCCTTTCAATAATTTGTCGAAAGCCCATTACGAACACGTGGGAACCATTTTAAACAGTGAACAAAACAACTGTAAAATGTCGCCTTTAGGGCATTCAACCTTCGGGGTAACTATGTGGAAAGCTCTTCCTAACACAACGCGCGAGGGTAATTAATTATCGTTAAACAGGCTGCCAAGGCTAAGCGATCGTACAACCCGCACGGATTGTCTCGCACACGCACACAGAGGCAGCTCATAAACTCCCATTGATCTATGCGCGGCGATATTAGCTGTTGGTTTAACATGCTCTGACCCCGCTAATGGAACGACCGGGAATAAATGACCGCGATACAGAGAAAAGTGAATGTTCACGTGCAAGGGCGCGCGTCTTTGAGGGGAATTTCGCCAATTTGGGAAAACTTGGGACGCAAATTGTGCAATAACAACACGCGCACAATCATCCAATAAGGATCGATTCAGACGGATTACGTTTCCACTCATTGCATTCTACATGACTGCGGTAATTGAAATATTTTGTTATGGCACTAAATTGGAAGTTATTAGTTTCAATGATTTGGTGCCAATAATTTACAGTATTTCAAGGTGAAACCACTGGATTAAATGCCGGAAGTAGTCCCACTCTGGTGACAAAAGGCCAGAAGAGCCGCGAGGCAACAACAACAAAAAACAATCAGAAGAGAGAGGCTGTGGTGGCATTGAGACCCAAAGCATACAACAAACATACGGACATGAAAAATGCACAAAACGGACACGGGGACAGTTCAAAAAGCCTCGGAGGCCTCAGTCTGAGCTTTCATTTCCTCTGTCCTTCAAAAAAAAAAAAAAAAAAAAACGGCAAGCCGATGCTTATCAAGAGCTGCGACCCGCCCGCAGGAACTACACAGCACACAACTAGCTCAGTGTTTAAAAATAAATACAAAAAAAAACCAAGATGATGAAACTGTGACTATAATAGTAACAGTTCTGACAATGCAGGGCACAAAAACATGTACTTCTTGAGTCATGAAGTCTATAGATGTAAAAAAAAAAAGCGTACATGTTACATATACAGTATATTCATTTCAGAGCAGACATTGACAATTCACTCTGTGCGTGACATGTTTTTTGAGAATGATTTGCTTACTTTGACTGGGGCAAGCATTTAAAGATTCATTGTTTTGTTTTTTGTTTTAATGTTGGGATAAGAGAATCCTAACTTGCCATAAATGTCACAGTGAAAATTCCGTGACAGCCGCGCTCCCAAATGTTAGACAAATGCAAATCGCCCAAACCGAGTTTACTTCCTACAGTAGTCGAAACGTCTTTCCAGTTTGTCTGCCAGCCAGATGACGCGCAGCAAGACGTCACACCTTTTAACTGTTTTCTAAAAGGTTGCCTTGCCTTTCCCCACTGAAACGCTAACTGTCACTATTGATGTTGAAATAATGGCCTCACACTATTTAGGCACGGCCCGGATAACCATGAGCAAAACTATTGCGGGATCACAATATTGCATGAAACGCTTCAGAAATGTATGACGGTTGAACGTTTGGGGTTTAATAACTTTTCTTCAGTTCCACACGCTACAGGACATTCGCGTGTGGCAACGGCATTTTCTCACCCTCAATGACTTCAGTGACGTTGGGCTGCATCTGCTCTGTGCGAGACGAGCCCCGGGGGCGATTTGGTGTCGCGTCACCGCGATACAAACGGAGGTGGCTTTGGAAGCAGAGAAAAATTGACACAAATTGAAGCACATGGGACATAAACCAAGCGTCATCGTGGTTTTGCACGATCTTCCGTATTCTCGCCCCTTGCCGGCGTTTTGCGTTGTGTTAAGTGGACATTGCCTCGCATTGTATGATGACTCTTGGATGGGCCAAGTTACCTCCCCGCTCCTTCATAATAGATTCAGGTGTGGAGTCATAATGAAGGCAAATGTAGACAATCTTAGATGGCGAAGGAATGCAATCTGCCATTCCCACGCCCGTCTCAACTGCTGGTACGCCCTTAGATATGAACAAACAAAATAAAACACACACAAAAGTGCTGGCACATAAACACACAAGATTTGACTGCTGAGATCAGCAGTTAATACACCGTTAATCTTTTCATCGACTATCTTTTGTTGACAACATCTCCCGTCTGCCTTTTATTCCACGCCCCGATCCTCCTCTGATCTACGCCGCCGATGAATCACGCACATACTGCCAAAAAAAGGAAAAAAAAGAAAAAGAAACGATAAGATGGCTGCGCTGGTTGAGGCTTCCCCTTTTGTCATGTTCTGGGAAACTGACAGATGTGTCATCAGCCAGCGAGTCAAAACCCGAGAGTCTCGGTCGTATAACGTCGAATATACATGTGCGTTGGTTACAGAGTGAGGGAACCCCCCCCCCCCCAACCCCCTTAAAAATAAATAAAAATAAATAATTCCCTCGCCGGCCACCTGATTTGCTGGAGCTCGGCGCTCGTCAAACAAACCGCAATCTTGGTAGCGGTCCAGATGCACCGGTGGAAGGCGGGAGCTCAACCTGCATTCTTGTTGCAGGTTGAGAAACAATCAAACATCTCACCTGAGGGGTCCGGTCGCACCTCAAAAGTTTTAAGGTCATTGTTGGCTGAGGAAACAATCGCTTGGAAGACTCGCCAAACCTGCAATTCAGCATTTGGTGTCTGGCTGATAATTACACCCCCCCCCCAACCCCAAAAAAAAAAAAAAAACAAGACAACAGAGTCATGTGTGAGTCTCGCAAGACGAAACAGTCAGACAAAAGGGAGGGTGGTGGTGGGGTGGGGTGGCGGGAGTACCGATTAAAACCAGAGATGAGAACAAGAAAAGGCCCACAAGACGAGAAGGAAGGAGAGATGTGAATTCATTGCCTTAAAAGCAGATGGGAGTCAAACGGCGTGATAACAATCTGACTACACATCGACGACGAGGGCCCGTGACACACACACACACACACACACTCACACACACACGCAGATAAGACCGAGTGTCAAATTCCGGGCGCATCACGCGCTGCTGTGACACACTGCAGATCCCCGGAGCGTATTTCTCCTTTTTGTCTTGTTTTGGACAGACGGGGATGTCGAGGGGTCAGGATGCCTCGGTCCGAGTAGGGGTCGGGATGACAAATTGAGTCCTCAAAATGAGGCTGAGGGTGCACCATGAACTGCGCTTCCAAACAGGAAGAAGAATTACACTACCGGCAGACACATACGTTTTATTTTGCAGGTTGCAAGTTGGCCTTCTCACCAAATTGTCGCTGTGTCATTGTCAGTGGACTTAACTTCTTCCTGACACTGTGCATGTAAATAAGTGAGCGAGCGCTCAAGGCAAAAGAAAAAAAAAAAGGTCTTAAGCTTTTCTTCTTCTTCTTTTTTTTAAACCAAAGTAATCAAATCACTCTAGGACTCATTCCACCCCTACTCGATTGCATGGATTTGACAACTTTAATTGAAGTGTAATCTTAGTGGCTCGGTGATGAAGTGCTGCCTTCATGAGTTCTATCGCACCACACAATACAACTGATGCTTTGACGGTCTTTGCGCTCGCTCGCTTTGTTCTCCACGATGAAATCTATTAAGTCCAGCTTCCTTAAAGTTGAGGACACCCGCCTCAATGCAACTCTGTTGAAAAAAGAAAATCTCGTGTGCTAAAGTCCCCGACGTTCCATGCGTCACCTCACCACAAAACACTGTGGTGGCAAATCATCGAGCTCCCCTCCCTGTGTCTATGTGGCACTCTTTTTTTTTTTACTCCCTCTGTCCTATTATGGACATAGCAACGGTGTTGATGTCAGTACGACGGAGGCTTGATTCACCGACCGTCCCTGTCTGAATGCGAAACGGGTGCGTGCTCGATAGCAGATAAGGCTATATATAAACAGCACTTGAAAGTAGAAATGTAAATGTTTGGACGTGGCTGCAGAACGGTCGGCTGCGTCGAGATACCGCCGCGAGCAAAGAGGGAGTCTGAGATGAGACAAGAGTTCGCGCCTGGAGAAGACGCAGGAGGCCGCAGTCGGACGCCTCTCGTTAATCAAGTCCCGAGGGACTTGCTATCTATCGCCAAATCCATAGTTTAGAAGCTCAGGGGATGCTTCAGGTTTGGCGAGGTCAGAGGACATGGATGTTGCTCTTTTGCGTGGCACAATGGAAATCAAATGGAAAACCTCATGGGAGGATGGGTAAAGGTTTGACAAAAAGGAAAGCCAAGGAGGAATGAATTTAGTGATCATTAAATCGCTCCTCTCTGGTAACTTCCATGTTGTTTTTCGTCAGGGTTCCTCAATTTATTTATTTTGGTTTTGGTGAGGGGGGTGGTGACACCTTTTAAGGTAAGAAATTTGCCCCCTCAATTCAAAAGCCATAGAAACAAGAACAAATGTGTTCTGTCAGAAGAGAAGGAAAAAAAAAAAAAAGATTTGCAAAATGCTCGGAATATGGCACAGTCAACGAGGTAGGACTAGATACGTTTTTTACTTCTTCCTACTCCCTTGAACATAATAACTGGGTTGAATGAAGACTGATTTCTTTCTTTTTTACTATTTTATTTACCGTATTTTCTGTCAAATTATAACTGTATATGTTTTATGTTCAATAAACAAACCAAGTCACATCGGAGCTTTTAGGTGGCCCAAATAGGGGTGGTAATAGGTCGTTAAATGACAATTTATTAAAACTTTGCTGACACCCCACACCCCAAAAAAATGCATTTACGAACCCTTAGAGGTCCCAGACCTCAGTTCAGAACCACTGATTATTTTTTGCTCCAAGTGTTTTTTTTTTTTTTTTTTCCCTGAGTGTGCCGTAAGCATGAGGAGGCAGCACGAATGAAGGATATTGGCTCAACCATGAGCAGAACTTTTGATTTGACTTTTACACTTGGCTGAAAAAAAATGTATTAGGAGTGCATCAAAAGCCCCAGGCGATCGGGTTTTTGCCTGGAGCGCTGCGACGGTTTTCTCCTTTTTAATCAACGGGCGATCAGCACAATTGACTTGCTGCCTCCCCGGTCTTGATTTGCATGGGAGATCCAATCAGACGCGTTACGACCAGGCGTGAATTCAAGTCCGCGGGGGGGGGGGGGGTTCGCACAGGACGTCTCGGTCTTACCCGACCTGATTCGACAGGCGGCGCGAAATTATTTGACTCATCTAGGTTAACAAGTTTTAAATCATTACTGTACATATATATATATATATATATATATATATATATATATGTATATATATGTATATATATATATTGTTCCATTTGATTATCCATTCCACTGGGGCAGTGTTTGCTAACTGGTGCTTGAGGCTGCTTCTTAGCTCTTGACAACGCACAGCCCTGAGTGTGAATATTTTTTGCAGTTTCTGGACTTAAAAAAAAAAAAAAACTACCCCCCCCCAAAAAGAATCTGCAGATATATGCTTCTCAGTTGACAGCGACAGAGTTCAATAATTGTTCCCCCTCCAGGGGACTAATAAAGAATTTCTTCTGCGATCATGTTAACATGAAGTCTAAACCTTTCTTTTTTCTTTTTTTGACGGGGAGGGGGGGAGCCCACCCCACTGCGGAAACTTGATGGAGCCACCAAAACGAGAGGCTGCTCTCCTAACAGATGTTGTACATTAGATGGAACATGTTGAAACTAAACCAAAGAGAGCAGCCATTAGAAACAAAAAGGCCTTTCTTGCAGCTGTTACAATACAAATTGAGTTAGTGAGCCACTTCTCTAAGGACTTTGTGTCTAAACACTCGCTTTTTTTGCTTGCCTTTGTTTGACCTAATAGTCTGAGGTTTATGATCACTCAAGTCAGAAGTAGATCTATGACTGCTTTGTTCAAGTCGAAACATGTTACAGACAGAGCAATTATAGCTAATTAAGCAAAGCTTCCCCCCCCCTTCTTTTTTTTTTTTTTTTTTTTTTTGAATAGTCTATCAAACCGAAATTCTATGAAGGCTTTGTAAATTTTAGGTTTCTTTGCGGGCGCACATCGATCTTCTTACATCTGTCAGCACATGACGAGCGACGAGGAGTGCGTTCAAGTGTTTCTGCATGTGCGAGACGTTGATTGTTCGCAGGTCTCGGTACTGGCGACCAACTGCGCCAACTGTACCGCCAAAGTAAACCAAAAGTCACAAGGAAAACGGACACAAAGAAAACACGAGAAAAGTAGGTGGGTAGGAGTGTGTGTGGGGGGGGGGGGGGGGGGGGGGGGCGAATAGAAGTGATCATTTCGGAACCAGGAGAAACACTATCAGGACTTGAAAATCCATACTCAGCAAGTGTTGGACATGACGGGTCGGAATTGCAGAGTAACTGGAGATATGATAGTTCGATATTGTTGCCAAAGATATCAATGCTCTCACTGGGAGGTGTCATGGTACATTTACTGTATTCATATTCAGATTTTTCTGTCTGGCAGCGAGCGGACGGGTTCCCCCACGGAACACATTCGCTAAGGGACGGAAGTGGAACTCACAAAAACAGGTCAGCTCAGCCAATGGTTGGCGGATGTGATGGCGAGCAAGCGAACCTCGATATGCGGGGTACCGTTAAGACGCTCATCTTAACGGTCCCGACCGCTACGTTTTCTCTGCAGTCGTCAAAGAGTACGTAGTACGATTGACGCTGCGACTTTCGGCGACGAGTCACTCCCGCGGTTTCTTCGGCATCGTTTTTAGACGGGATGCTTTTCCTGAACAACCAACCCACCATTTATTTTTTTAAATCTGGCCAGGACTGGGTATTGGGGAACTGGCTATGACTGTAAGGAAGCCGTACTAAAACATTGGTTTTCATCTGTCGTTAAAACTAAGCAGTGATGACAGTACTGAAATGTACATCACTTTTATTCACATCATATGACTAATAGATATTTTATGGCGCTCTGAAGGGACAGCGATGAAATCATCAACACGCTTCCCTTCCAGCATTGTGCACCGAATTTGGCGAGGTGTCACGGTGACAGCGTGAAATCCCGCATTGTCATTCCTTTAGCTGGCGAGTGAAAGTGAGCGAGGTAGCGTCTGACATCACCGCTCAGAGTGCAGCCCTTTTTTCTCTCTCTCTCTCTTTTCCTCAAGACATTTTTGTTTTTACAGCTTCAACTCTTGGGCAGAGCCGACCGCTGTGTGCGCACACAACACACAGACGTGTGCGCACACAACACACAGACGTGTGCGCACGCGCACGCACGCACACACACACACACACACACAAACCCCTAAAGAGGCCTTTTTCCACATAGGGCCATATGGTGCAGACAGGCGCGCGGAAACAATTCCCAAAAACAACACAAACTCTGCATTTAGAAACCTGTCATCCAGATACACACAGTATTACACACAGACGCACGCGCGCGCACGGTTAAATCTGCTGAATGAATTGCTGCCTTGTTCGGCGGTGCGCTAATGGCAAGGAACCTGCCATAGAGATTAGCACACTTGCACACTCACATCCTGCATTAGGTATTCCGGGGCAATTATCCATTGCTACCAAATTTAATATTCCAATTGAGGCCTTTTAAACCGGCCCCATAAAGACAGCTGATATTTAGCTTGTCCTGGCATGATTACATCTTTACTATAGCACAGTAAGGTAATAAATTTAGAGGGGGAAAAAAAAAAAAAAAGTCCGCAGTGAATGGCTGGCTGTGGCGTGGCTCTTCAAAGCAGCGATGTGTTTCCATGCGATATTCCAAACTAGCAATCCAAACTTCCAGTAACTTCCACCACGCAACTCTGGCAGCCAGTGTGGACTGGTGGTGAGCACGCCGCCGCCGCCACACTCAACATGGCAACGCGTTGGGTCATTTGCGGAGCTCGACGCTGGGATTAAGCAGCCGTGTGGAATTGATTCATCGCTCGCTGAGGCAAGCGAGGCAAAAAAATAAAAATAAAAATGAGTACGCTGCTCGTTTTGTAAGCCGACGAAAAACAACGCGGCTAATTCTGCTACAGACGACAACAGTGTTGAAAGAAGAGTTCAGAACATGCAGAGAAGATTTACCTAAAAGGCCAAGGGAAAGTGAATATATTCACTTGATCCAAAGTCAGATGGGACTATTCATAACCCTAACAAGGATAAATGTCATAGAAAATGGATGGCTGGATTATTCTTCAGTTTTTTTTATCCTTCAGGCAAATTTGGATGCTTCAGCTGGCGGCTAATGAAAGCACCATGCCAGTAACACCCCACAGCGCTTGTGTAATTGAAAGCTTTTCGCCATAATAGCGTCAGGACACAACGGCAGACGGCATATTAAAAAAAAAAAAAAAAAAGGCATCTTAAATGTTTAACTCCTTTAGTAAAACAGTCTCAGTAACGCCATGGCGGCTGACGGTGCAATCATTTCCTCCCACACGCACTCGCAGCAGCAGCTGTACGGCTCACCGGCATATGGATTAAATAAATCCAGTGTGCACGGAGCTTGTTAACACTTGTTCAGTTGGCCACGGCATAAGGTGGTAGCCAAAAAGAGAGAGAGGGGGGGGGGGGGGACAACACACCCTGTGGCGGCACACATACAAGCAGGTGAGCGGCTGTAGCTCGGCTTGGCGTGGGGGCGAGGAGCAACGCGCAGCGTAATTGCTCATGAGGCAAACCCAGCGTGCAGGATCAGGCTCGGGAAGCCGAGTTCACGCTGAACGGCGAGTCGGGTTTGTATGCCCGTTGGCAATGTGGCTGGTTTCAAACCTGATCCGATTAAGGCATTTCAACGCAGTCCGGCTACAAACAGTCGGGAGACGAATGAAGTGGGCATTGGAAATCTAGGTTGGACCCACTGCTGGCCCTGCTTTTGTCTTGTTACCGTTTTTCTGATGAACGGCGCCAGGGAGAGCGCTCACCTACGTTAGCTCGGCCGACGTATCCGTCATACGCGATCGTTTTGGCGACTTTTACATACTGACAACCTAACAACCGAGTAATAGGACTTGCAATACAGTGGCTCACCACACACCACAAATGAACAAAACACCAAAGTAGTTGTCCTCCGCAGTGGAAGACAGAAGTAGGTGTGTGCGTGGAGGTGGAAGTTTCCGCATTCGCTCATCTAATCACATATGGAAGTAGGAGTGGTTAAGAGAGCGGCTGCTTTTGTTCACGGTAGTTTCAAAACAGCCTGTGAAAATACATGTACAGTAACTTACATTTTTAATCGCGGCTTTCAAATGAGTTGAGCGTACCGCCGATAACATCTTGCTAGCTATGGCATCTACTAGCCAGAAGCTAAGCGGCACCGTATTTGTTTACAGTTTGCAGATCAGAGCGCAAATAAGCAACATTTCCTGACGCTTACGCGATATGGTATGTTGTACGTGGGAGAGCCGCTATATTCTTTCTGCAGAAGGCAGAACGTCTTCCACTAGATGCCCCCGACCCACCAGTTGAGAATCATTGATCTGTTTGGCAAATGGTTGGGGCCAATAATCATAAATGTTAAACCTGTTCAACATTTGACATCGCAAATCCTCCAACAGTTTAGTCGAGGCATGTGAGCAGACCGCTCAAGCATGCGGTGTGCATATTTGTGTGGACGGGAACATGACTGTCCTCTGGTTTTAGTGCTGCTGCTAGGCTGAATCTCATCATCATCATTGGATAGCAAACGTGGTTTTCAGAGCATGGTCAAGAAAAAAAATTTGAAAAAGAGCTTAGCAGGTTGGCAACAAATACAAGTTAATGGAATCTCGATAACACTGTGGCCTCATAAAACACACGGCTAAGCAAAAGGTCACATTTTTACACTCGACATTTCAACACACTTCACAAGCTTTTTGGATTGGATGTTTGGGAGGGGGAGAAAAAAAAAGGTAAGATAGTGCTCCAAATTTCCTGTAAAGTCATTGAGGTTATGTTGATATTGCAGTTTTCTCCTAATTGCACAGATTTATTTTTGACACCCTTAATTTATAAGCGCTCGTCTCCTAATTACCAAAAAGATGGATGGACGGATTCATGTCCCGCCCACCTCAGACTGCGCAAGTGACCTGGGAAAAGTCACATTAGCTGCGACCACAATGAAACTGCACTGTGTTTACTCTCTTCCATTCATTTAATCAATTATGAAATCTCTCTCTCTCACACACACACACAACGCCTAACGCACTTCTGTCATTTCGCCGAAATGACAAGGCAATCATGAGCAAACTAACAAATGATGTCATTAATTGCGGTGACGTCTGGCGACAACGCCTTTATCCATCTTTGTCTGCACAATTTAGATGTCTCTGCCAGGGAAATACTTTGTCGAACAAAGATTAAAAAAAAAAAAAAAAAGTTCACGCCAAAAGTGAGCGTGAAGGTGAGTGTAGTGAGGGCTAATGGCCGTGCTACAGAATGATGCACTGGCAGTTCCTGTTCCAGAGGCCCATTTTGCAGCCCTGATGGAGCATCAAGTGTTTTAATGCGCGACAGTGAGAACAACCAAAATTCGAAAACAACTGTTGCTAAAACGCTAACAACTGGTAGACTAACATGGAGCAAGATTCCAACCCCAGGAGAGAATGTGTGAAGGCAGACGTTCTTTATCAACCGAAACCTAGAAAATCCTTTAGTTACCAAAGGCAGGAACAGCATGTCTGGGGAGGAGGGGGGGTCTTGTTTCGTGCAGTTTATGGGGGATTGTGTCGATATGGCAACACTTTTTTTTTTCTCCAATCCAACCGCTCTTTTGATTTGTCATTTGTGGGGGTACATTTTGTTACAGCCTTAGTCCAAAGTGATTAGATTCATTACAAATGTGTTTAAAAAATAATAATCATAATAATCGCATGGGCAAAATGATTTACAAACACGGCGCAGTGCTTCATAGATGCACCATGGGCAGCAATTAGTCTTTTTAAAGATGGCGCTACACCCGTCTTTAACCAGCCCGCTACCTCTTTGAAGCATCTCTACCCCTACATAGTTTCGGTAAATGGGATACTTTGTTTTGCCTGTCGACTAAATCTGCGCAAGACTGAACCAAGTGGGGTACAGTATAGTAGTGTTGCGTTGACTATGATGTAACATTTGCAAAAACAACAACAACAAACACGAAAATATTTGGCCAGAGTCATACAGAGACGTAGCATTGACCATGCGGCAGGGCCATTACGTCAGAAACGAGTGCGCGTTTGAAATGACAGCCCGACTTAACTTTTAGGCTCCATCAAGTTGTCTCCACTTGACATTCCTTCAGTTTTTTGCTTTTTTTTTTTTCGGGAACTGCACAAAAACATGTTCCAAATCCGACTTGTGTTGGCAACATCAAAGCTGTCGCAGTACCACAACATACAGGCACGTACATGCGAAAGTGCGCATGTACGCACACGCAAATATGCGCACCCATGGACAGTCGCAGACACCAGCGCGCACGCAGACCACAGCTAAAAGCATCAAGCGGTTAAAAGCAACCCGCCCTGCTGAATAACATCACTAAGCAAAAGCCACTGTACCACATAATGAAAAACATACAAACACACACGCACGAACAAACGCATGCATGCCCACGCACACACTCACGTGCTTAAAAGGCCTTGCGTGTCTATCCCGTCCCATATGTTGAGGCTTGTCCTAATTGTTTATCTAAACACACAATGACAGAAAAAGTCATCATCAAAAGTCTTGCTTTTTTTTTTTTTTTGGTTGGTTGGTTTTGGGCCAGAACTCCAGCAGAGTTTTTAACTTTCATGATAAATTTTAATTGCATTGAACAAGATCTATTTATGATGATGAGTGGATACGCACATACAATAATCACATTCACACACATACATACATACATATATGTATACATAAATACGTACTATACATACAGTATATGTACACACACACACACACACACACATTTTATACCGGAGACAAATTCCTTGTGTGTTCTACATACTTGGCCAATAAAGATGATTCTGATTCTGATTCTGATATATATAAGTTTTCATTTTACATACTGTATATACATAGACACAGACAGATAGACAGACAAGTGTGTGTTTCAAGAAACATCTCATCGAACATAAACTGGAAAAAAAAGTGTGAAAATAAAAGAAATAATAATACAATAACTATAAATAAAATACAAACTAAAAATACATTATAAAACATCAAAACAAAACAATGCACATTTTATCACACAAAAAAATGGACAAATGGAAAAATATATATATTTTCCCATGAGAATTGATGAATGACTTAATCTTTGATCATTTCATTGTACTCATTGAGAAAAATAGGTCATTGCCATGACATTTTGATGTATTAATACAAAATCTAAATTATTGGAGTTTATATTGTCGGTGACCCCACTTTAAATACATAAAAATATACAATAGATTATTAACATCAAATCTTGTTCAAGATTTAACAATGAAGGAATTTGTCATATAATTTGAGTCATGGAGATTATTATTAGTGTAATTTTTTTTAAATTATGGATGTTACTGTCAACGTATTTAAAAGTATGTCTTACCTCTGCTGGTCATCAGGTTATAAAAACATGCCTGGGCATCAGTTCTGTTCAAGCGGCTCAGTTAGGCCCCGGAGGTTTCTGCTCCGAAAAAAAATAGTAAAAGTGGAGCTCAGGCTAAATCCAAGCTCTCCTTTCTCAGCAAGGCCGCATAACTCCACGCAGGTCCATGGCGGCCAAACCTTCAGCTTTTTTTGGGGGGGGGGCGGGGGGGTAAGAGGGGGTCAGGGGGAGCTTTAGGAGGGTCTTAAACTCCACATGGCATCCGCTCGCTCTGGTCCACTGCTGCTGGTGCTGTTATGCGTCGCAGCCCGATGGAGCGTGTTGTAGATCCACGGGAGAAGTTTTAAAACAGGTGGCGGTCCAGTCTCACTTCTGGTTTAGATCCTTACTTGTCGATTTTTGTGAAAGGGGGGGAAAAAGTCACCTTCAGCACCTGGAAGAAGGCAGAAACACAAATAGGTTTACATTTTAACATGCAACCACGTTTCATATCAGCACAAATTTTACGGGAAACAATTCCCCCCCCCCGCCCCAAGACTCGCAAATTGGGTGTCATGTGGAAGAAGGAAAAAGAGTTTCATGCCACGCTGCCAATATGACTGCAACGTAGATGGAGAGATCAAATCCATCCCACAAACGAGAGCCAGACGGCGTCGAAATATGGCGGTCGGTGACATTTGTGGAACATGGAAAACTACTACGATCAACGTAGGTCGTCACCCACGGTATCGGGTCGATGGTGCAGAAACAATAGAATGAGTCATGCTACAGATTATCCGACAGATTAATCAGATAAAAACAGATTTTATTCGATTAAATACAAAAACGTGCATGTGAGAAGCAGGTATTACTGTGGTCCACTTGGGGTTGCCATCCTCACCTTCCACACTGCGACTTTGAGTGTGTATGGCTTTTAAAAGGTAGGGCCCCGCCTGGTGAGTGACATGGGTGTCGGCATCAGAAGGTGAGTGTCGTCTTAGCTGTTGTGAGTTCCAGTTTGCGGCTGGTCGTTAACAGGCTAACTCTTCGCCGGTCTGAGTGTTATATGCCGTTTATTTTGTTCTCGCTTTCTAATAAAGCGATTGAAAGAGCATTGATGGCTGGGTCTAACAAGCGGTGGCGGTCTATATTAAAGGAGCTAATATTGTTTCCCGTTATTGTCCTTTCAAGCCCCATCAGGTCAATTTAAAAAAAAAAACTGAAATGTCACTATGGGATTTGTGTGTGTAACTTTCGGTGTTTACAATCCGATGTCAGAAGACGACAATTTCTCCTGTAGGCTTTTACAATGACCCTCGCCGTGGCGGAAATCTCATCCCTCCACGTGGCCATTCGAACTTTTGTCTGGGTTGTAGAAAACAAAGGCGGCGCCCATTCGCGATGGCGAGCGAGTCATTATGTGAAAACGGATACGGGGCGTTTTGGAAGAGAAACAGAAGACTGCTGGCGAGAAAAATCAAGCGCATTATGAGTCATTACAGAAATTATGAGTCATTTTTCAGACCTTCCCATCTCGAAGCGGTACTATGAGTGTGGTTTTGCGCCATAAAAACCCCCCAAAAAAATCACACTGAAAGGTTTTGATATAGTGATATCACAGTGAGAACCCAGGGCTGTATTTTGTCAGATTCATTTAAGACCCGTCCATCGTAAGAGTTGCTGTGACACACAAAAAAAAAAAAATCCCGCTTGCGTATTTTGTACGCTTGACCAGAGAGCGGCTTCAATTCCAGCACCGGGTTTTCTCCGGGTACTCCGGTTTCCTCCCACATTCCAAAAACATGCACGGCAGGCTGATTGAACACTCTAAAATTGTCCCGAGGTGTGAGCGTGGATGGTTGTTTATCTGTGTGTGCCCTGCGATTGGCTGGCAACCGGTTCAGGGTGTCCCCCGCCCACTGACAGCTGGGATAGGCTCCAGCACCCCCCGCGACCCTTCTGAGGATAAGCGGATCGGAAAATGGATGGATGGATGGAAAAATTGTTTCACTCACAATGGGAAAAGGACTTTCTTTCCCGTCAAAAGTTGGAATATTTTCCCCGCGGAGCCCCGACTGGGTCTAGCGGCTCCTCATTCATTTACTCCATCACAGTTCCTCTGTTTTTCTCCTTATCCGCCGCGTCTCCGGCGTGACTTATCTCCATCCTTTCCACTCGTGTGCCTCTACCAACTTTTCAAATCTCTTTCCATGGCTCTGTCTTTCCCATCAATCCGTCACTGAGCTCTCGACAAACCTTCGCATGATTCCTGCTTGTTTTTCCAACTCGTGAGTGCCCGGGACACAATCGCGTGCGCGCGCGCACACCCGCATACATACAGATGTCTTCCCACCACAGTACAGCCATCGCCTCCCTTGCTCCACAGCTGTGTGTGTGGTCCCGTCCGACTATAGGCTGTTACATTGTGCCAGACAGGTCAGGCAGCGTCACTAGCCGGTATATTGGGGGGTGGTAACTTGACTTGGTTGGAGGGCGGGGGGATGTTTGTTTTTCTGTTTCCAATTTGGTCTGGCCTGGGAGGAACTCCACACTCCGCTCCGTCTCAAACGCACCATTCATGACGGCCCGACGCACGTGATTACACGCAAACACCCGCTCGTCCCGCACACCCCCGGTCACGCTCGCAGAAGGCGTGGCCAAAATGTACAGTTCCCACCTAAACACAAGTTGGTTGGCACCGCTCTCGTCTGCCCTGTACGCCTTGCGACTGGCTGTCAACCAGTCTAGGGTGAATCTTGCTTCTCGGTTAGGCAGGACTACAGAAGCGGGATATTTAATCATTGTTTTGATCATTTCAGGTCAGCTATCAAACCATCAAACATTTCATTCACATCTGATTAGTCAACAGCCATCAAAAATAGCAATGCTATGTTTTCAATTTTGCATTCTTGCATGGCCCTTGCTGTATGTCAAGCAAAGACCCAACCATCCTATTTTTTTTTCAAACCGCCATAATAAGTCAACTTTACAAACTACGTCGCCATTCGACGCAGCTTGAAGGTGTCAAAAGAAATGACTATTTCAAGGAAGCCCCAGTGTGAAAAACACAAACTAAAGCATGTGTAAAAGTACTGAACATCGTTGAAACCACGCTCGTCAGTGCAACCTGTTCAAAGCAAGAGCAGACACCGAATCAAATTCATGGAATCCCATTTTACGAGCTGACAAGCAGACGCATCCCTGGCAGCGTTCAGGAAAAACCTTGCTCAAACAAGAATAGCCAAATAACGTCTGGTTGTGCCCGTGGCTGCTCAGGCAGCTTTCCAACTCACGGTGGCCCAGACATACAGAGCGCATATTCATCCTGGGCGACGCGGGCAAGCTGCATAAATCAACAGGTATCTCAGCATGGGTAAGTCTCTCATGCTGTCAAAAAAAAAAAAAAAAAGAAATAAAACAAATTACATAGAACAAACTTTTGGGGGTTTTTTTTGCAGTAATCGTGGGCGTCATGGAAGGAACTAGTAGCGGGCATAAATCAACATGTTGATTGTTGACTCTCTGGCCTCGTCCATCTGCCTTTTTTTCCCCCTTCAGAAATTATGGAAAACAAACCTAAGTCATGCCAGAGGAACACACACACACACACACACACACGTGCCAAAGTCGACCAGGTATATAAAACGCTTTGGAAGTGCACCCACCCACCCACACACACACACACACACACACACACACGTGCACTTGTCTGTCTGGCTAATCTCAAACATGACATCACTCGCACATAAGCCGTTCACAGAAAGAGAAGGGAAAGGAAGAAAGACGGCCACGAGGCGCATATGCACCGACACAACTCTTCGCCGCCTGTGTAAACACACAAACACGCACACTTTTCCACTCGCGCAGAAGCGGACGTTTCCTGCAGAAGCGGCCCCTCGCCACCGCCGCCCTCTCCGACTGACGGGAAATGTATCTGGACAAACTTAACGCGCACACGCGCAAGCGCGCAGTTTGCTAGGCCACAATGTTGACTTTGATATTTGCTTGCAGGGACAAGCCGAGCGCCGTTTCTCCACTATCGGGAAGCGGGCCCCCCCCCGCCATCTGTGATGTCAATTTCAGAGAGGAGCGTCAAAATTTGTCACACGATTGCGAGAGTTTGTGAGTTTTCTAGTTTGAGCAGGGTGCACAATGATCAGTTTGACAAAGTCAGCAAAGGCCCCATTATCAGATGTCTCTCGATGATTAGCTTCAGCGATTATCCTGTGGTTTGGGGGTTTTCATTTTCCCCTCCTCAATCTGCTTGGAAATGGTCAGGGCCAACAATCATACATGCTAGACATGTTCAATATTTACGATAACAAATCCTGAAACCGGGCACATGCATTCTGACAGTCGCGCTCAAATTATCCGGCAAAGGGCCAATTGTTGGATGTGAAAGACCATCCTCGGCGATTATCCTGCGGTTCAGTGTGTGTTAAGGTTGATTTTTTTTTTCTTGGCCTGCGCAGTGCTGATAATCGTAATTGTTAAACCTCTTCAATATTTGCGATCACACATACTGAGAATGAAGACAAATTTGAGCATTTTTCCTCCCATCCCAGGCGCAATCAAAATCAGCAAGGGTCTGATTGCCGCATGTTTCTGAAAGATTATCCTGAGTGATTATCATGTGGTGTGGGGTCTGGTTCGTGTGATTTTTTTTCTCCCTCCCCAATCTGCTTGGAAAATGGTCATGGGCAACAAGTGTTAATGTTAAACCGGTTCCATATTTACGATCGTCAACACTAAAGGTGGGTTAACGCTATTAACCACAATCAGGGCTGATGTGAGCCCGATTCCACACTTGTGTACACTCACACTGACAGAAGGGCCAAATTCAAGGGTTTGACACGGGCTCTCAATTGTCCTTTGGTGAACGTGTGCAATTGGCTAGCGACCGGCAAAAACAAGCAGTATTTGTGGGCTGGGCAAATTAAATCGATGTTTCAATTCCAATTGCAGATGAATTAGTCGATTATTATGCCCATCCCTAAACCAGAGAGAACTATTCATAGGCATGTTTATTCCCTCCATTTCCAGCACAACGATTTGCGCAAATCGCCCCGTAAACCAAAAGCAAAAACAGGTGCAGTCCATGCAGCTGCCATCGGATATTAGAGTAGGCCACCTCAACTAATTCCATTTGAGCATCCCCGGCACTGAATTGAAATTCAAGTTCAGTCTATTCAAAAGAATTTTGGGGTGGCGGAGTGGGCCGCAAATAACTGTAATGGATGCTTCTTCGGATGTGCTTATTAAGCAGATTACATTTGCATAATCATCTGTAGACTTCCAATGGCGCTATGCTTTCGACGCGCTTCAATGCGGTTTCCTCTTGCCCGTGACACTTCCTTGACACACACCCCCCCCCGACCCATCCCTATTCAGAAATTAAAATGGCGGAACATCAAACACTTTGCTCAAATTGCAGTGCAGGAATTAGCCGTAAAATAAAAAGAACAAAAAAAAAACAGAAAACGTGAGATTGAGCACATGAATATCAACTTTTTTTTATCGAGTGTTGCAATTTGTACAAAACTACACTTGTATATTTGTGGAGGGGCCTGGGGTGGGGGACTCTTAAAGCTAAACCCCCAAAGAATTAGCTTGCGTCACAATCGTCTCATTAGGTTTGGTTAAAATCTACTTCAGCCCAGTAAACGGCCCCCTTTGGTGCAGTAAATATCAACTCTTCTGTGGAAAAGAACGTCTTTTTCATGAAAGAAATTCCAGTCTAATGATTGAAATTATGGGTTTTTTTGTTTGTTTGTTTTTTTTAAAAGAGGCAAAAGGATGCACGCTTGCGGCAGCGAGGTGAAATCAGCCCCAGCGGACAAAAGTGAGAGGACAACTTTTGAGCGTGAAACAGTAAAAAGCCTAGAAGCCATGCCACAGAACAAATGGAGGGCACACCACCCCCCATCGTGCTATTCCTCTTCCACACACACACACACACACAAGGAAATTTAACTGTCAGCCATAAAGTTTTTGACTATAGCGTGTGATCCACCCCCACCTTGCACCGCCCACTTCCTCCTCTTCCTCTCACTCCTGTCTATGCTAATGATCTCCTTGCTTGTCCATCTGCACTTCCGCACTTCTTACCTTACCTCAAATGTGTCCCTTTTTCGAATGGTCCTCATAACAGTGCACACACTCATCATCCTTCCCGGTGCTAAACTTGAATGGCCAGCAAGGGCATCCGCGTTGCACTTATTTTTTTTTCTCCTATTTCTTGACACAAAAAAAAAGGAAAGCTTCCTCATCCCACCCTCTTTGACCAAACACTCTCCTTCGCACCGTGACCGTGGGCCTCGGACACCCGCCACCTCGTCTCCCTACCACAAAGACCCCCAGATGTGTGCCCCTCTTCATTTCCATTTCAAAAAAAAAAAAAAAAAGGACGGAGGGGACCACCTCCCTTCCCATGCTTGACATCCAATCAATGAACCCTCTTCGCACACAAACACACACTGCAAAACTCAATAACTCAGAAAAGCAAGACAAGTGCACTGTTGCAATTTAGTCGGAACTGTACAAAAAAAAGTGCTCATCATTAGTGAGCAGTCCAACAACTTTATGTCTTGTTGTCAAACACTGCACAAACATTTTCCAGTTTTACAACAAAAAAACGACACTTCGCCTTGAATGCACAATCGCGACCGCAAACGCATCACAGCGGGGCATTACAATGTTCAAATTCCAACTGAAGTTTCAAGAAAGGCGGGTTCACGACAGGTTACGAATTATTTTTATTGGATTTATTTGTCAAAATGTACAGATTTCGACCTGGTTTGGGCTGAGAGCACTGACAGCTCATAAAAATGTCCCGCTGCTGCATGGTTGTCTGAATCATAATCTGACACGGCCGGTTCAATAGTGAACGCGGTTCCTGCTTGTTTTCATCGCGGCTCTTCTTTTCGTCCAAGCCGCCTCCGCGAAGCAGGAGTTTGCTGAAAACTCGCCTCTTAAGTGGGGGCAGCGCACAACACGGCAATGAGTGCGGCTGTTGTGAACGCTGAGTGCAGCTAATGGTTACATAACTGAGTGATTGGTAATTGGCCACATTAGGAGCCGTTCTTCGAGGCGAGCACAAGAAAGACGGCCCTCTGTCCTGTCAGAAGGTTTCGGCCGGCAAACATTGTTTTGAAATAAATTAGCCAACTTTCACGAGGTCAAAAAGAAACTTTTGCTTCCCTTGAGCCATTAGGAAGTCAACATCAGTGCCACCTTAAGTTACAAAACAAAAGTGGATGGCCATTAACTCATTCAGTACCAGCCAATTCTAGACCAAATCTGAAAAGACGTTTGAAAACGTCTTTGGGAGTGAATGAGTTAAAGATTAATTCATCTATTAGGGAGTTGCTATTTTTTTCTTTTAATGGGATGGCTCTGAATGAGCTGAACTTTAATTCAACGTCAGAGTGGTATTGAGCAGCCGCGGATAGTCGTGTCACAGCGTGGATGAAGCTCGCCTTCCCATCGCGGACGTTTGTTGTTCACCAGAGAGCAACCCGAGAGACTGAATCTAAAGTGTGTCTGATCAGTGCAGCCGAGTAGTGTACTCGGCTCAACATTTTCAACTTTAAATTATTATTTTTTCATTATATCACTAATGAGACTCCGAGTCCAGACGTGAACCCTACAGAGCATGCATTTTTCATCCTCAAGAGAAGACCGGGGTGAGTTGTGCCCTAACCCAAATCAGACAAGTGAAAGAGGATGTGTGGAACGTTTGGCAAAGCATCACAAAAGAAAAGCAGATATTGGCTGATGTCAGTGAGTCACAATCTTGATTGTGTTACAAAATACTCAGTCTTGGTCACGGTTAAGGTATCTATTTTGAGTGTTCCATTTCCTTGGTTCATCCAAAGATTTTGCTTCCAAGTCAAGTTTCCAATCCAGATGTAAATAACTGCAAGTAAAAGCTTAATTGACCTTCTGGCATATTTATGATGGCTATCAAACCCAAATGCTTTCAGTCCATTTGGAAAATAAAGGGCACGGGGTCCAATACTTTGGTGGGGAATATTTTTAAAAAATAAATAAATAAATTGCACATGGGGAGAAATTCCAATTTTATACAACGCAATCTAAAAATCTACTTTTGATGCCAAGTTAGTGGGCCACCAACTTCTGCCAAAGTTCATGTTCCTTGGAGAAAAGGCCTCAGGGCATCAGCTCCAACCAACCGCAGTTTCTGTCTTATTGGATTTTCTCGGAGGGTCCAAGTCAAAATGTCAAGCTGGACCACAGGCAAGCTGAGAGGACAAGCCAGGATGAGCAGCCTAGCGGCCAGCTCCATTTTTGACCCCCCCCCCCCCCACAAAAAATACATAAATAAAATAAAGAACCCAAAACCAAAGCAAAAAAAAAAAACTGTCATTTCAAATCAGAGCTACAATTACCCGAGACAACATAAAACGTCTGCTCCTTGTTTCGTAGACAGAATGGCTGACCCGCCTATTTCGGAGAGGACCGAGACGACGTTGAAACGGTCGCCAGATGTGCGTAGCCAGACGACAATGCCAAAAGGGTTTGAGCGCTTGTGTGCGTGCGAGTGTGTCTGAGCAATGATTTAAAAAGCAGCTGAAATGAGTCCGCGATCTCAGCAGGTACCCGTTGTAACACTGAGACCACCTGTCGAACATTACGGTTCAAAAACCACGTACGGTGAACTCCCGGTTCATCTCACCTTCCAGACCAGCCCACCCTTTAAGAGACAATGAAAACAATTTTAAAAGTTTTCCTCCCTCATTCATAGAAATAACAAATTAAGGTTTGTTGTGCTTTTTGGTTGTGTAAAAAATTTTTAAAAATTATCGGATATTTTGAATTTGGGGAATTGGCGGAAATGTCGAACTGACAAAACTCACTTGGAATCAATAGAGATTTTTTTTCCCCATTGTAATAAGATAAGAAAATCGTTATTTGTCTCACAATGGAGAAATTCCCAATTTACAGCAGCAAAATTATGAAAGGGAGAAAGTAGAAGACAAAAAGTATATAAATAAATATAAATATAAAATATAGATATAAGCATATTAAAAATGGATGAGTGGGGGTGAGTCCAGGTTTTCAGGACGGTACCACAATGGGGTTCGCTTGGGAACACGGAGTAATACCACGATGGTTTGCCAACAATAACAATGATATCATGACACTGTAATAGTGAGATAAACAATATATTGGAAGAAAACCATTTCGGAAATGCCGTGGGACATTTCTATGCTATTCTGCAGGTCAAGCACAAATAATGTGCAGTGCTCACGCAAACTGGCAATGAGATTAAAGTATTTGGACTAGCAGAAATGTTGACGACCTAGACGGCGACCTATTATCAGCCCCTGAATGTCAACGCCTGATCCTACAAGCTGCGGCAAGTCATGTCGGACATACCTGCATTCAGATATGTCCATAAAAGAAACACGCGGGCACAATGCGGCATTCGAGCGGGGGGGAAAAATAACTCTGTACTTTTCCCATCAGCCTTTTCGGTGTTCCAACAAAAAGAAACTTACACGTTGAATCACATTCAGGCCACTTGCGCCTCGGTCACATTTTCCAAAGCTAATTTCACTGTCTCTCTGTCTGATGGCTTAATGTGGGAAAAAGGAGAGGAAATTACCATCAGGGGGTTGCACTCACGGGAAAGCGTCGAGTTCTGTAATGCGAACTCATAACACCAGAGCATGAATATCTTAATTGTGCATTTATGAGTTTGAACGACGGCACAGCGTTTGACACTCTGCAGAGGCTTTTTCGGCCCAAGACGAAAGCCACACTTAGGAGGAATATAAACACACGCTAATGTACGACACCAGACAAGAGTCAAAACCAAATTTGCCAAGAAATGTGTGCGGGATTAGCGGTCGATAAAATCGCTTGCTGCTCTTTTGTCTGACAATTGGCAACTGAGTGGAAATGGACTTCGGGGTCCATTTTGGGGCCTGATCATGGGAAGAACCGATCTTAAAAAGGGACGAATGGATCTTTCTATTGCAAATTGAATTGAAAAAACATCATGACATTTGCCTGGAAGTCAAAAAGTGTCAATTACAGCACATATTAGCAACAGGGTGTTTTTAGCATACATTAAGTGAATTCCAAACGTGCGTACAAACAGACTGGTTATAGTTTGAGTCAAAATGTAAAGAAAAAAAAATGGGGGACAAACTTCAGTCCACACAATAAGCTTTCATGTGTGACCGACTGTTATATAGTAGTTCGGAAGCAACAAGTTGGACGTTTATAACCCCATTTGCTGTCACCTGACACTTGTAAACGCTTAAATCTACTCAGCCGCCACTTTTATCAGCTTCCTTGGTGTCGTGGCAGGATTATTTACTTTACAGCAGTTTAAAAAAAAAAAAAAGATATAGATTTTTTTTTTAAACATTTGGGATGTCCCACAAAAACAGTTTAAAAAAAGACATTGGCCTTTAACTAAGAACATGTGCTTATAACAGTCTTGATGTTAAAAAGCCTAAAATGATCCAAAACAGCACGGTGACACACTGCAGAGGGTGGCTTCAGTATTTTTAGCATTCGCCCCTATGTACTAAAAGCCAGACAACCGACAATCAATGCACTTTGTATAATTAGCTAAAACGCTACACAGCGACCAGAGGCCAAAAAAAAAAAAAAAAGATGCGTGCAGCTTGTAAAACAACGACGTCCTAGTCTGAGTTAGCTAAGCGCTAGCGACGGAGCCGTGCGCCGGGAGCCTCGCCAAAAAAAAAGGTTTTCTAAAAATAAACCAGCCATGACAAATGAGTGTTTTCCCTTATGAGCTACAGTGCTGAATAAACCAAAAAAAAATTGGGCTAGTCTCTCCACAACAGTGACGACAGAAAAGTATCAATTACAAGTCCGCCTTTCAATGAACAAATGATGTGTCCGGTGTTTCATGGGCGAGCGCCACGAACGTCATCAGAAAAGGACGACGATGATTGCAATCAATCAGCTGTTTCGTCGGGACAAATTTGCTGGTTTGAAACTTCCAAATTACATATCTGTTCATCATGCTTTTTTTTTTTAATAATAAATTCGGTACGGCCCCCGAGGGGTCGGTTGGTATCTGAGGAAAACTAAATAAAACAGCAACAACAAGGGCACAATCTTCACTCATTTAAATGCAAAACAACAGCCGACACCACAGTTGCTCCATTCGACTCTCATGAGAAACGTGCAGCTTTGTCTTGATTTGAGGGCCTTCGACAGAATCCCCACCAGCAGCTATTGAGTACTATTACTCAAATGTCGGCAAATCGCTCGTGAAAGGTGATCTTTCCTACCCGGCGGCCACGTTCTGTATTGTCAGCGTCTGAAAAGTATTTTGTCACATCGGGATGAAAACAGTTTACCCGTAAACGGTGATGACATTTTTAGACCGTGTGACGTTTGAAAGCAATCGTTGATCCTATTGAGCATCTTTCACAGTACAAGTTGTTATTCAGATTTTCCCATCTGGTGCATGATATTACTTTTGGGTTTTTTTCAGCGATTCTGAATCTGTCCTCTTTTTTTTTTTGAGCACATCAGATTTTTAAAATTAAAATATTTTGTAATATTTATGAATTTCTCCCCTGAAATGTCATACTGCCGCTATAAATTACAACGCGTGCTAAAAATCCACATTGCACAAGCTTTAACTGATTAAACGTAAAAAGGAAAAAAATTGAAAATATCTTGTGGTTGAAGAAAGTAGACTTTTTGTTTTTCAAATCAGCGCTAAAATTTTTTATTTAGGGACACATAAATCCATCTCTGATGACAATTTGCTGTTGGCCAGTAGAATTATGATCATTTCAGCTACGATGATGCTCCTGGCGTTGATTTTTCTTTTTTTAATCTGTCACACCCGATGATCTGACGGCAAAACATGACATCACTGCATGGAATAGAAATCCAGCCGAACCGAAGCCCAAAATACACTGATCAAAAGCCGGACCTTCTGTTCTGGCTTAGATTTTTGGGGCAGATGACAAAGGCTGCCCA
This sequence comes from Hippocampus guttulatus, assembly GCF_054856545.1. Classification (NCBI taxonomy): domain Eukaryota; kingdom Metazoa; phylum Chordata; class Actinopteri; order Syngnathiformes; family Syngnathidae; genus Hippocampus; species Hippocampus guttulatus. The sequence continues at coordinate 4,245,173 of NC_141278.1, forward strand.
CTTCAAAGGAAGTTGGCATTCCGCCTTGCGATACAGATGTACTGATTGAGCAAGTTAGGTTCACGGCATATCATACCATACACAATTTGAGAGTCACTCAGACAATTTCATGCTTTCGTTATGAAATCACACCACTGTATGCATCGCACGACTGTGCAAAAAGTTGAGGGGCTCACTTCAAGATGTCCTGCTTTTCACCACCAAAAAAAGTTTCTTAGCAATTTAGGGTGATCATAAATTTTTGAGCAGTGGTGTATTTTTCAATGTTTGCAGTACAAAAAAAAAAAAACAAACACACACACACACACACACACTACAACTGCCGATAGTTACGAGCTTTCACGATTAAACTTTTCATCAAGAAGTGCAATCCGATACACATACAGGTATGTACGTCACACACCTCCACATAATGCACAAAACACCTACACGGATATAAACATCAAATCAGTGAAACTGATCAGTCAAATTCTGTCAGCCATTTGACATAAAAATAATAATAATCTCCGCCTGTGGCTTTATGACTCGTGTATGTTCTAATTAACCCCATTTAGGATTTGTTTATATGCAATATTGCAATACGTGGTCCCCGGGAGGAATTTTTAAATGTCACTCTTGGACTGAAAAAGTTAGCAAAGCCCTGTTGGAAAGTTCCAAACAATCTCTACATAAATGACAAACTTGTTGAAACACATATCGTCAGATGCGAATTACCTAGTGTCATGCTTCATGAAGCTCCAACGGGATCGTGGTCACCGCCATTCAGCCTCAAAAGTTGAACGGGCCAGGAGTAATGTCTACTTGCGCTCCCCACCGTCCTCCCCCCGTAACGCCGAGCTGCTCGGAAGCGACCAAAAGACAAACGCGCGGCAGCCCGCAAAATCACTACAGTTGTTCCTCCGTGTCGTACAGCGCGTCAAACCGTCAATAAAATGATGGCGAGATGCATTCCAAGCGCTTGCGACTTTCCCCTACTCGCTCCCGTGTCCGAGGCCCTCGCACTTTTTCTCCCACGCGACCAGAAAACTTTCTCCTCAGCCCAGTTGCACCGCAGAGGCTTCACATCTTGCAGCCATATGAGTAATCCGTGGTTGTCTCCATAATGCGAGCGTGCACGCACACACACACACACAAAAGTGCTGTGTTCTATCCCACACACACATACGGGAAAGCGTTTTATAAGCAGACGTTCTATTTAAGAGGTCATCAACTGGTTTGAGGTTTAATAGTGGCTTCGAACAAGGCCGTGAGACAATAACATCCAGTGCCTGGACGGAAAAGGAGCAATATTTGACATTATTATAGAGATACTTTCGGTGTGGTGGATTTTTAACGGGACGCTGTGAAACGTGTGAGAAGGTTAGGCTACAGGACGAAGTCCATTAAAAAAAAAGTTGACTGAACACTGAGCCCTGAGGAGCTGTGACTACGTCAATCTGGTTGCATTTCAATACACAGATATTTGGGTGGGAATATAATCAATTAAGTTACAATATTTGTCTTGATGGACAAAATCTTGCAAAATTTGGAGATACAGCCACAATTTATAATATAAACATGAAGGAAGTAGCTGAGTATTGAGGACACCAAGGATATAATACTGATTTTCCATGATTAAACTCAACTTTATTTTTTAAAAAATGCTTACACCTGAAACATTTTTTTTTCACCACGCCAGAGGATCTTTATTGTCGCCGTCAAATGAAAAGACAAACAAGGCCTGCTTATTTTCTGTCAGTTTGGGACACAAAACAGAAAACTCCAAATGTGGGCATACATCCTTTTCATGAGACACGACGGTTTTTAGAACTAATTTGCCATCATTTAAGTCACTACTTTTTTCCCCAACTCCAAAGGGTTACCACAGATGCGTATCATCACTGCCCAAAGAAAAACAGCTGGATTTATTTTTTAAATTTTAGATACCCCCCCCCAAAAAAAAACTAATGATGTACAAGCTTTTCATCGGACGCTACGTTAGTTCCAGTACTCAAATATGCAGAAATGAACTTGAAAACGTTTTCACCACCATCGCTGTCCAATGAAAAGAGATAAAGAAAACGTGGATTTTTTTTTTTTTTTAATCGCAGAAAATGCACAGAACGTGGACTTTCCGGGCGTTTCATTGGACATGTGAGTTTTCGTGCTTATTTTTCAAAATGTAGGTTACTCAACCAAACTTCCTCCAACTCCACAAGTTTAAACAGATAAAACTAGCAAAGTTGACTTATCCTGAATTCAGGCAAATTTGAAAGCCGTGGCTTTGAGTCATAATTACGGAGACTTAATAGACGTTGAAACGTGCTTGAAAATGGTTCACTAAGGCTAAACAAATGACTTTCTGTGGCTTTGTGGATGATGTACAAAAGAAACCCACAAAATGTGGAGACCTGTGATTTTCATTGGACATTCGGGTGAGACTTTTAAGGATTCAAGATGCTGAAACACACTTGATCACTTTTTCTCAATATGACAACGTTAACCCACAGCAACCAAGACGAGCTTTTCTTTGGGCGTCAGATCAACACTTAAAGCAGACAAACTGAGGCAAGTCGATGCTTTTCATTACACGCTATCGTTTTCCGGAGCAATCTTCCTGAATTCCTTTACATGGTTAACCAACAGATGCATTTTTGTTGATGTCCAATGGAGAGAGGGTTAAAAAAAAAAACAATGACTTACTTTGTTTTGTATAAAACAAAAGGCATATAAAATGTGGCTGAAACATACTTTTTTTCTGTCAGACAATAACAACTAACTTTTTACAGCTCCACAGGGTCAACCGACGGTTGAATGTGGAAATAAACACCTTGCTTTGGATAGTATGTTTTTTTTTTAACGTGAATTTCTTTCCCCCCGGGTGCACATTGTTAAAATGTAGTTGGAAACTTTTTCTCGAATCCACAAGCTTAACCCACACGGGGTATCATCACTGCCCATTAAAATTAGCAAAAATGGGCTTCTATTGCATTTTGGATGAGAACCGGAAGCTCAATTTGAGGAAATACATGCTTTTCATTGGCGAGTAGTTTTCTTCTATTTTTTCTTTCCTTTCCTTGAACACTTTTTTAACTCCACAGGGGGAACCTGCAGATGTGTATCGTTGCTACGAAATGAAGGAAAAAAATATTTCGAAATTCCTGAATTTTTAAAAATGTACACATATTACATGGTTTGTTGTGCTACTCCAAATTTTGCAGGATTGGCATGACTGATGGCGATGCATTAGGGTCTAAGATGCCGAAACTTTGGTCTTTTTTTTCCAACTACACATTGATTGGTTAAAGATGTGTATCATCGTTGTTCACTGAAAACAAACAAGAAAACAACCATATTGGGGGTTTTTTCTTCACATTTTGGATACAAACAAAAAAAACCTGTTGAAAATGTGTTTTACTGGCACAGTGATGATACGTTTTAAAGCCAATCTACTGCTTTGCTCCAAGGTTACAATGAGGTAAGGCAAGCTTTGAATCAACTTCTGAAGGTTAAGGTTATTATGCATAAAAGTGGGCGCACATGAGCAATTCTGTTTTGCTTTTTTTTTGGAAAAAAAAAGTGGTGAAGCGGTGACTGGAGAACTGTGGAAGGACTGTGTTTAAAAAGCCTTGCTCGCAGTGTGTGCCTCATTGTGCTGGCCTCGCATACTCGGCTCTCCCCACAGAGTTGTCATGCCTACCCCGGGCCACCTTATCTCAAAGGAACATCACACTTTCTTACCACAGGGGAGGAATGAAGGAGGAAGGGGGGGTTAGGTTCATGAAGGTGGCATTAGATTGGGGGGGGGGGGGGGGGGTGCTGAGCAAGGGCTTTTGGGCATCCATCATGCAAAGTTGCAACAAACATTAGGCCATTATGAGTTTCACTTTCAAAGCTGATAAGGGGGAAAAAAGTGGGGGTCCAACAACCATGGTCCATGCACCCCCCACCCCCCACCCCCAGACCCAACAATGAAAGAGGTGCAAAACAAGTGCTTTGATCCATGAAAGCACAATTTCCAATACTTTACCCTCACACAATAAACTTATCAATGAAAGCAAAGTAAACAACGAGCACACTGGGCAGAAAATCAATGCCAACAACTCCGTTAAAACAGAAGACAGACAACAAAACAACCTACTACTTGTGAGGCGACCGCAACCGCGTCTGTCCGACCGCCGCGTCTCGTCTGGTCTCGCCGCGGGCTCCCCGGCTCACTTTGGCGGCCAAGCGGTAGCAGCCCGAATCGTACCCCCTCCTCCGGAACCAGAAGCCCCCTTCGCTCGCGCACTTTGTATTGCTGTCCCGAGCGAAAATGTGAGCTGCCATGTGAATTCAAAGCTTTCCTGCCTCCCTCCTCCTCCTTCTCCTCCTCTCTTTTTACTTCCCTCCCTCATCCAGCAGCTCGCCGTTAGTTACATAAGTCGCCAAGCGGCCGCGCGTTGTCGTAAAAGCAGCGAACACATCGAGACTTGTCCCGGTCCGGATCGGCTCCTTCGACGGCTGCACTCCGATCTTACCATTCGCCTTCTTTGCTTTGCATGCTTTTTGGACGCCACTCTGACAGTCTTAAGTGTGTTTCTTACCTGTTGATCCGGAGAACAAGAACATTAGCTTCTTTTTAGCTCCGTGCTAAAGATGGAGCTAGCTGCAGGAGGGGGGGGGGGGGGGGGGGTAGCCAAAGGCACCACAAAAACAGGCTGCTTTGTCTCTTTCTTTGTAGTTTTTGGTGCTGTTTGATGATGGCGTGCTGTGTGTCTCTCTGCGTTTGTCTTTTTCTTTTCTTTCATTTTTTAAATAAAGAGTTGTTTTTTTTTAAGTAGAACACGCCAAGCGGGTTAGTTGGGGGCTCACATTCGGTATCCTGTGTTACTCGGCCCGACAAAAGAGAAGCAGTTCCCGGATTGTTGTTGTTGTTGTTTTTGTTATTTTTAGTTCGGTGTGGCGGTGTTGTCGCTTTTGCTGTGACAGGACATCTCTGCCGTTTTCGCCGGAGGCGTGACGTCACAGGAGGAAGACACAGCTGCAGCTCTATTAATATCAACAAGGAGCCATCCGAAGGACTCTTAAAGGGATACGCACAGCCTTGTGGGACAAACTGCCCTCATCCGCGACTGTATTGGACAACCAAAAGATGAAAAGGCACAAAAAAGCAAAATCACTTCTGGGTTACATTAAAAAAAAAACAAGACCAAGTACGGACAAGTACAAGTATTGTAATTCATTCAAGTGATTTTAAGTGGCACGCACTGACACATTCAGCTCAAATGTAACAACAATGACAACCCACATTCCCTCAATGAACTGCATCAACTTTTCATCCGATTGCAACACACACTTTAGACTGAGAATCATATTCTGTTCATGTGATACTTATAGGGCATACTCTGAGTGTGAGGTGCCCAAACTTGTCTGACTTCCAACGTGCTGGCATTTCTCACCCTCGAAATCGAGGTGAGGTTAACCTTGCTGATCTCAAATCCAACGCAAAGGAACTCCGGCACCTCCTTTATTTTTTCAATCATTCATCCATTTAGGTAAAGCAATTGAGTACAGATTGTCATTTGCAATGCCAACCTGGCATCGACGACACCTGAGAGAATAATTGATGTGCGGCCAGATTATGAATGAATGATGCCAAAAATGAATGAAGAGCGGGAGGAGTGATGCCATTTTCTCAGTATATCCATTTCCTTCACGAAATCGGACAAGGCAACATCTGGCCATATAATGAAACAAACAAAAAAATAAATAAAAACATCAGACGTGATATATTTATCTAAAGATTCTTCAAGGAGAAGTACTGGTAACAAATTCAGCTCAAACGAAGCGACAAAAATAAAAAGGCTGGCACTGAAAGAGACACACTCGCGATAAACTGACTTTACAGTAAAGTTCAGACTAAATCATCTTCAAGGCCAATACATTAAATAGTGACTCCTGCAGCGTCAGGCACCCATGACAAACTTTTTGTTGATGTGCACACTAAATCACTTCAAGGCTAAGTGAAATACTGCCTCTTAAAAGACAAAACTCAGTGATAGAACTCAAATGAAACCACTTCAAAACCCACGAAAATCAAGACTGGCTCTTAAAGTGACACACACTCGGTAAAAACTCATCCAGAATCACTTATGGGCTGATGCAACAAAGACCGACAGCCACACACAACGTGGTAATTGTTACTGTGCTGACTGTCACTTCTACTCTGAAGACTGACTCCTAAAGACACCCACTGATAACAAACACATCAAGACAAGTCAAACTAAACTACCGCTACTTCAAAGAGTGACTCTTCCAGAAACATACGACTCATGATAGATCCCTCGAAGGCTAATACAAGAAAGACGGACTCTCAGGCACAGACGCACACTCAGTGATAACTCAAATTAATCTGCCTAAAAAATATCAAAATAAAGATGGACTCTAGAAAGGACACGCACTCAATAAATTATAAAAAACGTTTAAAAAATCCATGGATGTCCCTATGAAATCACTTCAAGGCTAAGAAAAGACCGATTCTAAAACGTCAGGCCAGATTTACGAATGAGTTTTAAGAACACATGCGTGCAAATTAAGCTCGATAATAAAACTCCTGGGCCCAGTGGTTAGCGCGTCGACCTCACAGGGCAGAGGTACCGCGCTCAGTTCCAGCTCCGGCCTCCCTGAGTGGAGTTTGCATGTTCTCCCCCGGGCCTGCGCGGGATTTCTCCGGGTACTCTGGTCTCCGCCCACATTCCCAAAACATGCATGGCAGGCTGATTGAACACTCTAAATTGTCGCCAGGTTTGAGTGTGAGCGCGGATGGTTGTTCGTCTCTGTGTGCCATGCGATTGGCTGGCAACTAGGTGTCCCCCGCTTACTGCCCGAAGACTGCTGGGATAGGCTCCAGCACCCCCCCCCCTCCCCTTACGCCACCCTTGTGAGGATAAAGCGGATTGTAAAATAGGTGGATGGAATAAAACTGCTACGAAAACCAAGAATGACACAACTAATTTCTCTTGAAGTGACACCTCACCGCTAATTTGACCCAACTTGATGTCAAAACGCTGCAGATTGATTTGGGATTATTTGGATTAAGTTTGAGAGAGGCTTGGTACTTACTAAAGAGGTTAATCTAGTAAAAGATCGGAAAAAATATTAAATAAAGCCACATGCAAATTGTGTCATCACAACGTGATGTATAAACGCGTATAAAGATGCAAGGGGATAATCTCACCCCTGAAATCTCAACCCCGGGCAATCTAACTTGGTAAAAGTGTGTATAATTGAAGCCAAACACGGTTTCCCCTCAAACGCCGACCAGAGAGCAGACGGCATACATATTAATAACTCTTATCTGGTATCGCTAAGCACATAACCATGAGGCAAATGGGCCGGCGTGATGAAAATATTCAACGCTGAATGGATTGGAGCAAAGATAAACGGTTAGACGATAAGATGACACTGTTAGAACTCTTAAATCATATGTCTTTCTAATAGGACTTGAATAGAAACGTTAACTTTCCATCGTCAGATTTTTCGTGACATTTTACAAATGCTGTATTTTTAATTTTTTTTGTGCCGACAAAAAAAGGCCGTGCCTCGCGGGCAAGCGCTTCGGATGGACGACGGAGTAAAAGGCACCTGACAAGTGGTTAGTTTGAACTCATTTTTAATTGTTTTTTTTAAATTGAAATTATGTGCACAGTCACTCTAAAATGGCAACTTGGTAAGCTATCCCCCAATTCGCTCTACGGCTTGAAAACTATTGTCTGACTCCCAGGGGTAAAAAATCAGAAGGTACAAATATTTTGCCAATGCGTCAAAGTTTTTTTTTTTTTTAATTTAAGGTAGCTCAAGCAGTGGAAAACACCAGGATGTGGACGGAATATATGAATAGACTCGTGTTCTTTGCGGTATTCTAAGGTGTGCTTGTTTGTTTTATCTTTAATTGCTCAAATTTTCAGACGCAGGAGTGGCGCAGCACAAAATGAGACACCACCCAAGTCTTTTCGCTTTCTTTTTTGAATGCTGTCGGTATTAAAAAAAAAAACAGTTGCAAAGGTCTAAATCAGGGGTGTCAAACTAATTTTTGTCATTTTAGTTACCGTTTCCCTAGGAGGGCCATTATGACTGAAACAACAACAACAAAAGTTAATAATAACGGTTGACTCAACTATTGTTTAAGTTACTGTAATGAGGGGGTTGGTTCCAAGAAAATGCTTTCAATATGTCTCTGACTTATTACATAATGACATTTTTAAATTTTGGTCGAGATTTTCTCAAGCGTCATGCAGGTTGACATGCTTGATATGCTTCCGCGGGCCACAAAAAATGATGTGGCGGGCCGGATCTGGCCCCCGGGCCTTGAGTTTGCGGACTTTGGTCTAAATTATTGAGAAAATGATGAAAGATAGAGACAAAAAAGAACAAAAAAAAACTCGCAGTTTCAACTTATTTGGCTTTTTTGGGCGGGGTCTGTGTGTGTTTTTGACAGCAGTCCAGCAGAAAGGGTAATCGGGATGGCAAAATGCCAACCGTACTACTGCCAAGCGGAACTTTGGACAAAGTGGTTGCATCGTGTCAAAACTGGCTAATGCATCTCTCTCCAGGCAGGTCAGAACAAGAAGGCAAAGTCAATAATAATACACTTTCATCTAACATCCGCCAGAGCATGCCGCCGCAATTAAGGACATTTGAGGTGGCGTGGGTGAGTTGCTCTGCTAATTAGCCACGGGGTTGGTCATTCACGACACAAGCGCCTCTGTGCTGGCTGCTCAATCCAATCGGGCCAAGTCAACACTCATAAACAGCAACAGTATACAGGGCGGGCCAAACGTTGGTGTGCGCTTGTGAAATCAACTTTTATAAGGAATTAAGTCATGAAGGACGGAAGGCGGGAGAGTACGAAAGGAGGTAAGCAAAGAAACGCGCATGGCGGGGAAGGAAGGAAGGAAGGAAACAATCTGTATGAAAGGATTCAAGGTAGGAAAGAGGGATGGTTTGCAGAAAAAAGGACGCAAAGGGGGGTATGAAAGGAAGGAAGGAAACAAAGACGTATGAAGGGAAGAATCAAAAGAAGGAAAGAAGGCAGCAAGGACGGAAGGTCAGAACTCAGGGTGGCTGGAATTAAGGATGTAAACAAGGAAGGAACAGAAGATGAAGGAAGGAACTACATGGGGACAAAGAAAGGAAACAAGGAGATATGAAAGGGAAGGAAGGAAATCCCCCCCCAATCCCTTCACTTAGTCTGGAAACCAGAACGAACCCTAACCTGGAAAACCCCAGCGCCTGGCTTAAAACCGTGACTTGAAACCCTATTTTGAAACCCGACTACAACAATCAATAGCTTCAACTGCAATAGTAAATGGAACAAAATGAATATATATACAGTATATATGTATATATATATTTTTTTGACTGTGAGTAATGCATCTTTCTTCATCTATCTATGCCAGAAACATACATTGACAGGCAGAGCAATTAAATTGTGTGTCCACCTTTTTGAATATTACAAGAACTTGACAGGCCCCGATTGCACACAGCGTAAAGTCAAATCAGTGAGTAAATCGAGAGGGAATGTTTACGTACTATCTGCGACAATTTTGTTTTGGTGTGGTGCCGTGAGATTTTGCTCCTGTCAAACATGTGTCTTGACTCAACGGTTGGGATGCACTGTCGGAATGCTAATTAAAATTAGTTATGCCCTATGAACCGACGAGGACAAAATGTGCCGCCCTCCTTTATGAATAAATGAAAAACCTTCCTCGGCAATCTTTTAACTCTGTGGGGGGGGGGGGCTGGTGAGATCATGGAAGGTGTTTAACATGTTTGTTGTTCGTAACACTGCTGCGTGCGCGTGCGTGTGTGGAGCAGGGCCTTTAGCACAGCGGGGAGGCTCTGTGTTCGGAGCAGCCCTGGCTGGCATGACGTCAAGCCACTGCTGAAACGGTTGCCGTACTCTTCGAGGAGGGCGGGGGAATATCAAAGACTTGGTTTTTTTTTCCTTCTCGCATGATAATTAAGGCATTGATGTTGTTGTTATGCCGGTTACAAGACAACATCGAACATGTGGTATCAAAACGAATAATTAGGATGCTCTTTTTTTTCCCCCCCCCTTGGCGGTAAACCACAGCAAAGCAAATAATTTCCTGATTGCAAATTTTTGGGTCTTCGCGTCATTATCGTTTGTGAGAAAAGACATCAATGGACTTCAGTGCTTGTCATTTTGTAAAGTCGCTGCGATTTAGTTTGAGGTTACGTTTGCGATCAGATAATAGAAGGCTCGCTTTGGTGAAGCAGCATGGGGCTCATTACACAAGAACACTTCCGAACATCTTGTTTCCAAGTAAATAACTCTGTGATCACAGGGCCACTCCATCTTTGGTATATATTGAGGACAGCCGCTGCCACGTTTGTCTGAATTTCGCACACAAGCGCAAAAGTAAAGTGGAAGGATGTCAAGAATGTTCATTGAGTGTTACATGAAGCTGCCGTGGGTGTTTGGGAATGTGGGAGGAAACCAGAGTACCCGGAGAAAACCCACACAAGCCCGAGGAGAACATGCAAACTCGACACAGAATCGAACCCAGTACCTCTGCGCTGTGAGGTTGACGCGCTAACCACCGGGCCGCCTTGTCAAGAATGTGCACAATAAATATTGTTGCATAATTCATCTTTTCCATTTGAGCTTTACACTTCAAAGAAAAACAGGAGATGAAATACAAATATGACTTATTAGTTCATTTTTTTTATGAGACATTGTTCTGTTAACCAATATTGGCAAATTAAGGGAAAAATTTTATTACGTTGGGAAACAATCTCATATTCATGTCGATGAGATTATAATTTTTTTTTGGGGGGGGTGGATTCTTGGCGGCCCGGTAGTCCAGTGGTTAGCACGTCGGCTTCACAGTGCAGAGGTACCGGGTTCGATTCCAGCTCCGGCCTCCCTGTGTGGAGTTTGCATGTTCTCCCCGGGCCTGCGTGGGTTTTCTCCGGGTGCTCCGGTTTCCTCCCACATTCCAAAAACATGCATGGCAGGCTGATTGGACGCTCTAAATTGTCCCTAGGTGTGAGTGTGGGCGTGAATGGTTGTTCGTCTCTGTGTGCCCTGCGATTGGCTGGCATCTGATTCAGGGTGTCCCCGCCTACTGCCCGAAGACGGCTGGGATAGGCTCCAGCACCCCCCGCGACCCTAGTGAGGATCAAGCGGTTCGGAAAATGGATGGATGGATGGATTCTTTACCGAAAACACTGTCGCCCGAGAGGAATGTGTAATTAGCCACACATATTGTCTCTTGTGACAAATGCAGGAATGACGTTTCAATTTCCAACTCATCCATCACGGGCAGACAGATCAAATTGAACACGTCCCTGAGAGCATCTGAATATTTGAAAACACAAAAAAACACACACACACACACACACACACACACAAACACACACACACACAAAAGGGGAGGTGATGGGGGGGGGCAGCCATATTTTTCTTGTTATTTTACGGCTATCTATGTGCTACTCAAACGGCTTTGCCTGTCCAGGGCACTTCCAATAAAACTGAATTTATAAGGCAAAGTAGCTTAAAGGGTTTAGAGCAGTTATCTCACAAGGAGAAAGATGTTGGGGGGAGAGAGAGTTATTGTCAAGGAGGAAATAACTTTGGGATGGGGGGAATCTCCCCTCAGAGGAAGGAGAATAAAGTATTGCCCGACTTTTATTTATTTTTAAATTGGGGACTTTATTCCCACAGGATAAACCAACATTTGACATTTTCCGCCGCACGGTGGGCGACTAGTTAGCACGTCCTCCTCATAGCGCAGAGGTCATGAGTTCAATTCCGGGCCCCGGCCTTCCTGCGTGCGTTTGCATGCTCTCACTGTGCCTGCGTGTGTTTTCTCCAGGTACTCTGGATTCCTCCCAAATTCCCAAAACATGTACGATGGATTAATTAAACACTCTAAATTGCGGGACTGTTTGTCTATATGTGCCCGGCGATTGGCCGGCAACCAGTTGGGGGTGTACCCCGCCAAAAGTAATGAATGGTAATACGCAGTCATTGGAATTATATCGAAGACATCATGAGTTTGCGTCGTAGTTTGTTACGCTCAAATATTAAAAACTCAATGCACTTACTGTAAGTGGCTTTTTATTTTTGATATTCCTGCACATTTTTCCAGATGTGTTTGCGTTCACGGATGACTATTGGACGCGCTCAACTTGCCGTTCTATTGTGTAAGTAATCAGTCACGGCTCGTTTGACATCGTCCCGTCGGCCCCCGCGTCCTCATTTTGAAAAACAAACACGCTTAATCAGAGCAACATGCTTACGGCGCGTCACGGCAATTTTGTTTGAGGGCTTGAAATCGCGCGTGCGACGCGCCGTTTGCGAGTTGCGATTCCGCTCGACGCGGCTCGCTAATTATCACGCTGAGTCTGACGGCTCGAAATCTTCATGACGAGGTGATTCCAGAGAGGAGGGGTCGCTTTGTGGGAATAACGATTTGCGATTTTTTTTAATTTCTTTTGTTTGGGGGGGGGAGGGCATTATGTGTGCCTTTATGTGTCAAGGAGCATTTCTGAATCTCTCTTTGGGATGTCCTGCTTTGGGATAGTTGCTAATACAAGACGGTCAAGATAAAACGAGCCTAATTTTGTCATGTAGCGATGTGGTGGTGGACCCCAAAAAGCAGGCAGGAGGGAGGGAGGAGCAGGGTGTATTTGACGAATTATATTTAATAAAACAGAGAAAACTGAATCCAAAACAAACAAAGTGCTAACAACCAAAACTAATCCAAAGTAGCAAAACAAAACCATGACAAAAAACTAACAGGAACAGAACCATGACAGTTGCAAGCAAACAGCAACACACATGACAGTAGCAAGAAGCAAACAATGACCCGACACCGAGTGTTCGGGCAGGAGTCCTTTTATACAACTAATTACCAAATGACCAACAGGTGTGCAGCTGCTGGGGGAGCCCTACAGTGCCACCTGTTGGTCCCTAAACCGAATCATGACAAATTTGAATTAGCATCATTTTGTCAAATCTAAGGTTTGGTTGATATTGCCTGAGGGGGGGAAAAAACACGTCTGGTTTCAAATATTAATCTATCCTTCCCCTTTGCTGATAGAAAAACCAAATGACATTGACATTATGCAAAATAAGTTTTGCTTTCATTGTGTTTGTTCCTTCGGGGATTTGGTTTATTACTTTTCATCCTAAACAAGCGTAAAAAACGTTTTTTTTCTCAATCACTTGCAAGCATTAACTTGCGTCAACCTCTGCAGAAAAAAATGGAAACTAAAAAAAACTATTTTCAGACAACGTGAAAATAAGTGAAAAAAGGCAGATGAAAATGTGATCCTGAATCGATTAATATGGAGACATTAACACCCGTTAACAATTTAACATAAAATGAGCCTTCAGAACCGCATGGCTCAGCACCGCGCCTCCTCCAGCTCCCACGTTCTTAACTCGTGTGGCGCTGTACAGGTGAAGCGAGGTGACCTCGGGCAAATATTTGCGGCTCGGAATCCCATACCTCGGGTCATAAGTTTACAACATCTCCATAAATCACTGTTCCTTGACACGTATAAATTGCCACCTTGTCTTCGGCAGACTTTGGCACAATTGCCGCCTCAATTGCCATCCAGCAGGCTTTTATTTTGACATACCAAAAAAAAAAAAAAAAATGACCGAGGAAGTTCTTGTTCTTAGAAAATGCTGGTCACAAAATTAGTGCTCCATTGTTTTAACCATGGCTATACTGATGACTTAATCACCATTTCTTGGTCGCTTTAATTCATTTATACTTGTAGTCTGTACCCCGCGTTGGATCAAAATCGTGACCCCAACATACTGGGTCAAATCCTCAATGTGCCGGGTTTATATAACTCAGCATCGGCTTGGTCCCTTTTGGACCCAGCACGGGTTAGCCGATTTGGGTCACTTTTAACCCAGCAAATTTAAAAGCACAAACACGCAACGAGAACAACGAGCAGATGCTAAGATCGAAATCGGCAGCCAACTCCACAGACATCACCTCCCGACGCCACTCACCAGGCCACACCCCTTTAAGGCACACAACACACCCCACCACAGATATGATTTGTTCATTTGGGAATCTTAAATTATTGGCAATTTTACTGTTTGGTCTTTTATGTTTCCCTTTAAAAGTCCCGAGTACTTTTCTTTGGCATTGTGTTGCCTCAATGCAACCAACGTGAACCAAAGTGGGACCTTAAAAAACAAACAAACAAACAAGATAAATACCAAAACATGATTGTCGTTGTGGTTTTAATATAGAATAAGCACATACAATTGCTATACGTCGTCATTTAATTAATACCGCATTCAGAGGACTTGTGAGTACATTATAGCATCGAGGGTCCTCTTAGTAGTATAGAATCTCATAGCGTAAGGCAGCGTTCCGGGAAGCCAAACTGAAATTGTAAGAGGATTAATATACTCTGGCAAACAGTGCGAGTCAAGTAAATGAATAATAAGGTAGGTCCACATGCACGCGCAGACCTCACACATCTAAAAACAGCCGGCGCGCGATGGAAAATGGAGATGCAGAACAAAATGACGTTCATAAATTAGGCACTTGGAATGCATGCCCGGCGAAATAGAGCTCAGCCGGCGGAACCGCACAGGGGGGGGGGGGGGGGGGGGGGGCTGGAGAGAAACGGCGAGGTCGGCGGCAACGCTGATGTGGACGATAGTCTCCGGCCGGGCCAATTTTGTACATGGCTACGTTTTCTCTTATAGGACACACCTCAATGTATCGAACACAATCTGAGGTTCTGGAGCCATTTCTCCTTTAACGTATCTGAGATGATAGAATAAAATAGAGGAACAAAAATGTACCCCCGAACCCCAAAAAATTTGCACCCTATAATTGGACAAAGCGCTCGACATTTGATTCATTTTCCAAGCAAATTTGTGGTAACACATGCAAATCTATTGACAATTTAGTAAGATGCAGGCCAAAAAGTAGTGCCTTGTAATTAGTAAAAGAGAAACATATTTTGGGCGAAAACGACCACTTTTTCAATGTCTGATTAACATGAATGAATCCTCACTGCCTAACCACTTAAGCTGCTCTGAGAATTTTGTAGGATTTTGTACTCAAAGTATTGCTCTGTAATTAGTAGCAAATGAGTATATTTTTGGCACGAACTCTTTTCAAGATTCCCCCCCCAATGAAAAATGCTGATCCAACTTGAGCGTTTGGTCTCATGAGACTATTGCAGGATTTTGTCAGTGGAAACCAACATATATTTTGAGGATGAATATTTTTTTTCCACATTATGATGACATTGCGAACTACTCGAAAAAAGAAAGAAAAAAAATGCTGTGTTTTTTCGACTGAGCTGGCGGTGAAATAATCCAGCTATGAACAAAATGGGACACTGAGCATTTTTGGACAAAATTCTTGTTGCCGGGTGGTCCGGTGGTTAGCGCGTCAACCTCACAGTGCAGGGGTACCGGGTTCAATTCCAGCTCCGGCCTCCCAGTGTGGAGTTTGCATCTCTGTGCGCCCTGCGATTGGCTGATTGGCTGACAACCGGTTCAGGGTGTCCCCCGCCTACTGCCTGAAGACAGCTGGGATAGGCTCCAGCAACCCCCCGCGACCCTTGTGAGGATAAGCGGATCGGAAAATGAATGAATGAATTCTTGTTGCTCACCACTGGCACGAGAAAATGTTGATCCTTGCCATATCTTTTGCTCGCCTGATATTTTTTTTTTAGCATTGATTACAAAATGAGCGAATTAATAGAAAACACATCTTTTGGGGATAACTACTTTTGTCATGATTTGGCACCTCTGGGAATTTAGGAGGATTTTGTATAATAACCTAATGCACGGTATTTGTTGAAAATTGACTTCTTTTTTTTTTTTTTTTGCACCCAGTTCAACAGAAAATGGAGATTCCTTCCAGATGTTTTGGTCTCATGATAATTTAGGATGTCGGACAAAAAGCACTGCAATCGAAAAAAAATGATCAGGGGGACCCCTCGACAAAGCATTGCATGAAATGTATATACAGTATATATATATATATATATATATATAATTTTTTTTTTTTTTTTAAGTAAATGGATGTTTCTGAGCTGAACAGGCTTTCTGTGTTTTTGTAGTGTAACCTATTATAAAAGTAAATCAAATAAAGCTTGGCATTTTTGTTTGTTTTCCTACTCTTCAAACATTTTTCTCTTAAAGTACTGTGTGGAAATCTGCAAAGCGCGTGTTCCGATCGCATCACATCCAACCAGACCTGCTTGGGTTAGAACATCACGCGACAGGGAAAGACATGCTAAATCCTCACCAAAATAAAGACGAGAGTGTATATAGGGTATATAATTAAGCTCCCATGACAACACACAATTAAATAAGAGTATACGCGCGCGTGCGTGCATGCGTGCACGTGTGTGAGAAAGTCTCGGTCTGTGCTGTACAGTGTGCGGCATAAACGACACCTGACAATTTAATTGCCGATCAAAACACAAACGGGGGCGAAAAAATTGGACCGTAATTGCTAAATGATGTGTGCCGCCTGCAGCCCTTCCCTTTTCCCACTCAGGGTGTGGTTGCACACACAGGAAACCGTTGTGCCTACGTTGAGTTGAGGCGGTCGACACACACACAAGAAACAAGAAATTCTCCTTTCCTCCCCCACCCCTCCCAATGCCAAATACACTGTATGTTTTTCATAGGAACACTCATAAAAATACAGTATAAAGATACAGTGGTGCCTCTGAGGTGGACCAAAATCTATGACATTTACTCGCCTGTGGCAGCTAGGATAAGAGGCTATCGTAGTAGTCTCCATCCTCACTCGGGTGCTCCTTCTAGTCAAACGGTACAGATAGATGGATTTGCTATGCATCACACAGTCCTTGAAAGCAAAATCCTGGTTGGAAACCCACTTCAATACATGAACCCTGGCTTGAGGTCCTACTTTGAAAACCAACTACTTGCGTGAAACCTCATTTGAAACCCAAACTAAAATGTGACTTTGAAATCCTAACGTGAAATCCTCACCTGATTTAAAACTCATTTCAAAACCTGAACTGGGACTTTCCAGGAGGAAACAACTGCCCTCCAAGCATACATCAAGAGGATAGTTCCCATTATCAACCTGCAAAGTGAACGCCTCAATCAACAGAAGCACAGTCAGGAGAAGGAGCCGGATGGGCATCGTTCCTTTCTTCTCTTTTTTTATTATGTGAAGCACCTTACCCCTAGACAGGTGCGGAACAGACACTGCAGCGCACCACGGCAAGGTGTAAGATGCTACGAGACAAAGCATATATGGAGCAGCCTAACCACGTAGCAACAATCGTGTATTGGAACATTTGCACCTAAAATAGACTGGGAGGTCTCAGAATTAAGATGGTGGACACCACGAGAGGTGGTTGAGAACAACCGAGACCCTGTAGACGAACGGGTAATGACCGAGCCTGACCTAGCGGTAAACATAAATATTAAACCTAAGAACACAGCAGCTGCGATAGATGTAGTGATCCCAAGTGATGGCAACATACGGAAAAAGGAAGAAGAAAAGCTGGAGAAATAACTCTCCATGTCAAAATTGGAACTCAACCTTGATTTAGACTGGTATTCATCTTCGTTTCTCTATCCAATCCGGCATTAGTTCTCAGTAGCTCAAAACGTGTCAGACTGCATCTTCAGTAGAAAATGTGCAGAATAGAAAATGTAAGTAAAAAAAAAAAAAACCACAAAACGAGTTCAATATACAATCGGACACATTTTCAATAGCAGCGTGCGGCGTTGATTTCAACTCTCCAAACTAATGTCTATTCATCAAAATCAGCCTCTTGTTTTCTCCTCAGAGATTTCCATTTTTTTCCTTCAAATGACAACAATGTCACCCGGCACCACAAGTGTCCCATTCAATTTGGGTGGCCTCCACAAATGGAAAATGTAAACACGTTTCCACGGGGCCTCCACATTTCTTCATTCCAAATCCAAATGGGTCTTTCAAAACTATTATAACCATTGTTTGAGCGTTAAGGCGCGCACAAGAGCATCCAAGACAGTAAATGGAACCTTCATGTTTGCAACAATAAAAGTCTATTGTGAGTCTTTTGTAGACTGGCATTTGAAGGAAGGAAGGAAGCTAAGTAATATAAGAGTGGGTCGGCCTTGTGGGATCCAATCGACCCATCAGCGGCAGCAACCAAAGGGAGATGAAGTCGTAATAATACAGAGTGAAGCCATAATTGAGAAACTCCTTCAAATGCAGCGTATACTATTCTTCGCAGACGATATCATCAAACCATTCAATTCAATTTATTAGTAATGCTAACATGTAGCCAGCTAGCGTTGTGACATAAGGGTAATGATGGAACTCTGTGACAAAAAAAACTCCACGAAATTTCCCGAAGATATTTTTTTTCCTCCTGTACCGTAAATTCCGGATCCTTCGAAGGGCGAACTCCCTGAATCAGGACACATCTGTAGTCTATTTAACCTTCCAATGTTTTTCTACCCCCTCCCCATGCACCTGTGCTACATCAGTCCTTGTCATCTCGCCCGCTTTTTTTGTGCCCCAAAACCAATCAGCTCCTCGCCTGCAATCACGTCCTGCCACCTGTTCCTTGTTAAACGATCAGCCGTGTCGAACTGTCATTGATTTTTCATCTTTCACGTCAACGGAAAAGCAACACGGCCGCACCTGACACGGACGTGACTAGCCTCTTTCATACTTTCTATAAACCAGCGTTCCCCAACCCACAAAAGCATTTCATGGTCAGCAATAATTTGACGGATTGGCATTGAAAACGTAAAAAAAAAAAGTTTCAAACTAAAACTCACCATGATGCTGACCGTCGTCGTGATATGCGGGAGCCCCCATGCTTGTTGCTGTTCAATGAGCCGGTTGCATCTTGGTCTGATGGGGAAAATACACCCAAAGACACTTAAAATTTCGAAAAAGATTTTTTTTTATTTCAGCCATTCTACACAGAGGGAATTAAAAAGACAAACAAATGAAAAAAAAAAAAAAGAAATGTTAAATCCAATCGCTCTGCCCCGATGGCGCCGAAAGCCACGTTTGCCATTGGGCTAACGGCTAAAGGGGAGCACGTCCAGTCGCTCACTTGAAAGAGACCAGGCTGCCTTCTCAAAACAGGCTAACGTTGAGAGCAGGGGTGTCAAAGTCATTTTTGTCGCGGGCCGTTTTGGGGTTGCATCTTCCCTCGGTGGGTCGATACGACGATACGACGGTGAAACTGAATAAATGTTTATATATTATTACTTGTACACAACTAATTGATGTCTTGATGTCAGTCTTGAAACCATCTATTAACTAGAGTAGTTTGTTCAATTATTGTTTGAGTGGGTGTTAACAGGGTAACAAAATTATCACCAAAATCTCAACATTGTTTATTATACATGACAATTTGCGTCAAATCATGGAAGTTTCGCCGGCCACATAAAATGATGTAGCGGGCCAGATGTGGCCCCCGGGCCTTGACTTTGACACCTGTGGTTTTGGAGTTCGCCCAAACCACGAAACGGGTTTGAGTTGTCAATAAAAGCATAATGTCTCCTTTAGGGGTCATTTATCCAGAAAAAAAGGAGTGTCATTTTGTTATTTTTTGTATGCAAAAAATGTTGGTAAATTTTGTAACGGGGTGCAAAGTGGACGTTGTGCTAAACGCTGGGGCTGAGGTTCCATCTAAATGGTGAAAACACGCGACGACGGGTCAACGTCTGGCCCACGTCTGTGGGTGGGAAAATATTTTGGGAGCAAAAGAAGCATTTTCCCCCCCCATCAGAAGCCAAGCCAAAAACCGAAACGTCTCATTTTCACACAAGGCTTGGCATGAACTAAATGACTTCTTTCTCACATTGGAACAAAAAAATCATTTTGTCCAATGGAGGAAAAAAAAAAAAATCAGATGAGGCCGAATGATCTCTGTGACTGCCAGTATTTAAAAAAAAATAATAAATTTTTAGCAACGCTGCCTGTTTTCGTGAAGGCGTTTCAAAGCCTCTCTGATGCCTCGCTGGCTTCTGAAGTCAACTGGTTGATTGACGGCACTTATGAATGACGCTTCACTAGCCCGGGAGACACTGCTCCTCATTGCATCAGCAACGTCTACTGCTTGGAGAGCTTTAAGACGCATGCAGTGTAAATGTTGATAAGGGAGATTGGGAGAGGAGGCCGCTAAGTTACTGGGAGGCGCCTTCAAAACACACTTTGATTTATTACGGTTGAATTATGATCAAAAGTTCAAAGAAAAACAAATGGAGGCTGTCATGCCGCGTTTCCATCTTCATTTGGAGATGGGAGGAATTCCGTCCACCCTCGTTGACGTTTCTTTTGAGGAGGAACCGCGAGATCTCAATGGGGTTGAGGTCAGAGGACGATCTGGGTTTTGGATTGGAATGGATACAACGTTATTGTTCCTTCACTCATTGCAGTCCTCATATGTTTGCTCCCCCATCTTAATCATGGGGAGAAATGTCTCTGTTTTTCAAGAAATTGTTTTGGATGAGTACTTTCACTCCCTTTGGATTGTGTGTGTATGTGTGTCAGGGTGGGGGTGGGGGGTGTCTTTGTCTGGCACCTGATTTGACATCCTAAATTATTCGTGGAGAAATGTTTTCTGTCTTTCAAAAAAAAAATAAAATAAAATAAAGTGAGGATGAGCTTATTTCACCCTATCAAACGGCGCACGCGCGCGCGCACCCAATCTAAGTATTCACAATGTGTAGCGGATGACGGCGTCTGATCTCGGTAACCTGCGCCTTGATTGCAGCGAGTGTGTGTTGATTGCAGCATGTGCGTGTGCTGATTGAGGAGTAATGCAGATCAGATGAAGCAAGAAATCGGCTTTTTGGCTCCATCAATCATCTTCCGCCTCAGCCCTCTGTGCTTCTTTCTTTCTCCAGCCCTCCGTATTTTTCCCTCGCTCTCTCCATTCTGGCTCATTTATGCTCTTTGAGTTTGGACGTCATTGTTTTTTGCTCCTTCTTTTGCGCCACCTCATCATCATCATCCTTTATCTACATGCCGCACGCTTGCTACTTCCCATTTGCTATGTTCCATCGATTCACTGGATCACGCACACGCGAACACACACAAATGGCACACTTAGGTCTGATTGTGACATTTTCCCAGCGCTTGCCATTCAATGACACATCGAGCGTGCGCGCCGACACCTTCTTATGCCATATTATTTGCAAAAGTAAATGAGGGTTCATTCGAATTAAGAGAGTCACCATTTCGCTCATTTTTAGCAATGGCAACGTGCCTCCGTGGTTGTCATGACACACACATGCCTAAGGGTTAAAAAAAAAAAAAAAACATCCAAAATGTCGGGCCGTTCATAAAATAGTCACAGTAATATGTAATATTTGAATTATAGTTGCATCATATTTTTAGCTCGAACATATTCACACGTTGCCGCACGGGTGCATGAGATTTCCGCACGGGCTAAATCGGAAGCCATTTTTTTCAATTTTGACGCATTTCCGACATTTTGGGTCACAGCTGAAGAAGCCCATTAATCTGTCGCTCAGCAATTTCCCCGCTACAAGGTAGACCAACTCTCCTCGACAGTCACGATGCTTTGTTCCACTCGGGGATGCGTGAGAAAATCCAAAAGATGCCCTGCGGAATGCAATGCGGTCGCCTGCCACCATGCATTTCCAGTTATACTATTCGAAACGTAATAGGCTGAGCTGTTTGTTTTCGCTGCCTGCTCCGCTTCAACTGATAATAACAGTGAGATCATCCCGGAGCGCCGTCCAAAAATGTTTTACCCATAAAGCTCCCTGAGGAACTTCAGTCACCGCTGAAGATAAACAGACAGAGACGAGATAAGACGAACGCAATGGAAACTCAAATAAAATGAGATAATAATTAGAAACATGGATCTCTGGTATTTCTGACCATGATACCGTGCAGATAGAGTAAACACGCACTACGCATGCCGAGACCGAGCCCTTGCCACGAACAGGCAAAAAAAACAAAAACAAAAAAAAAAAACACCCTGCCACAAAATGTTTACAATTGGCCAAACAGTGGTACCTTCATGTGCACCATTTTTTTTTTCCTAATTATGAGGCGTCACTAGGTTCATTTATTTTATTTTATTTTTTTTGCTTTGTATTACGTGCCAAAATTCGTGTCACAAATGAGGTTCAGGTACACTGCCGCTCCACTGAATTGAAAAAAAAAATGGAGCGATTATGGTACGGCGAGGAGAGCTGCGAGCTAACCGGCCGGAGCAGCTCCAGATCTTGACCTCAATTGCTGAGCCACGCCCCTTATAGGCACACCCAGAACACTGCAGTTGTCTTGTATGGTAATTTCACTTCATTAAAACCGGTATAAGATCCGTTTCAATGAAATGTAACAAAAGCATGCGATACCGAAATCAATGCATTTAAAATGAGCCCCGGACAAAGTTTTAGTTCATTCGTTAGTTTGCGTTCAACTATAATAACCGTGGACTCGACTTATTACGTTCCTATTATTCAGGACTTTGGCTTCATCTAAAGAGCACAAAAATACCTGAGTGGAGGTGAAACAAAACCAAAAAAAAAAAAAAAAAAATAGATGGAGTATAGCGTTTCGGGAGGTCATTCGGGAACATCACTCAAGCCCTCGCTCGTTTTTGTTCAAATGGGAATCCCAGATCTGCCCGTGTGGCAGTCAATTACAACCAGATTGCCCCAACTTGACTGGGGCCTCCGTGCCACATCAATCCTGCC
The DNA here is from genome assembly GCF_054856545.1 of Hippocampus guttulatus. Taxonomy (NCBI): domain Eukaryota; kingdom Metazoa; phylum Chordata; class Actinopteri; order Syngnathiformes; family Syngnathidae; genus Hippocampus; species Hippocampus guttulatus. The sequence goes on from NC_141278.1 coordinate 4,267,893, forward strand.
CTTCATCTATCTCCGTCCCCAGCCTCCGCCCCTCCGCTTGGCACAATGGAGGGAACAATGTGCCAGCGTGCCGCCACATCAAACGCGGGTGACAGGGAGACTTTAGCGGGACAGACAAAGACGTGGAATTACAGTGCGGCCCCAAATCTGATTGCGCATCAAAGCCCAAACTGCGGGGGGAAAAAAACATCCTCTTTAAAGTGATTATATATCCATGAGAAGAGAAAAGCCACAATGTCTCCCGCTCCGACGTGTTCCTCTGTCGTCTTGTTATGCCGCTGGTGCCAACCGTCTACACGCCACCGCCCGCCTCCTTTTTTTACACGCTGCTATCAAAGACGCGGCAGTGGGAATCCAATCCAGAGGACCGATCGGCGAAGGGTTATAATCCGCCCTCGGGGAGTAGAACTTGGCAAGCGAGCTCGTCTCGGTGCGCGCGACAGCTTACGCAATGACGGCAGCGTCACATTTTCCTCAATTAGAACGTGACAATATGATTCGGTTCCCGGAAAGGGCTGAAAACTGTCTTTTGGTCTTGTCCGCACAGTTGATCTATTTATTTCGAACGGCATTTTGTCGTGTTCCTTGAAGGCCGCGACCAGAGGTGGGAGCGAGACACGCATTTTGCAAGTCATACGTTAAAGTGAGTCTTCTGTGGCAAAATCAAGCAAGTCGAGTAGAGTCCCTCAATACATTTCGGGCAAGTCAGACATACAATCCGGCTTTGTCACAACATTACTGTATTCACATGTTAACGCTTTCCACTTTATGATATTAGCAGTCAGAGTTTTCTTTTAATGGTTTCAAAACTAGCATGGGTATTGTCTGTTCATTTTTTGGGTTCTCAGTTAAATGGCATGACGTGACTGACAGCAGGCCAAGCATTCACTAAAACACAACTACAACATATACATGGACACTCACGCCATTGTGACCGGAAGTCAGTGTCTATTAAATGCCATTTGAGATGCTGCCTCCATCTCAACGAAGACCATCTTTAAGACTGTGGAGGCAACTCAACTGTCATGCTGAAACATTGAGAGACTGCCTCAGTCGGTGTTGCCCTTTTGGTTAGCAATGTGCTCCGCAGTAAGCTGTCACATTTATGAGATATTGACTTAGTAGCACCTATTTTTTTTCTAGATATAAAAAGGGAAGTGTCTATTTGAGGGAGGTGTTTATTTATGGAAGCCCCCCCCCCCCACCGGTTTGAACATAACGAAATAATGAAAGATGACCGTATTTCACAGAACGTGTCAAACAGAAAGTATCATGCTCCTGTATGAAGACAATGGGCTGAAGGATCTATTTTCAGGAAGCTTTTATATTTAAAAAAAATTTTTTTAAACGCCAACGGCCATGTCATCAAGCTTGCAACCTGGACGAGATGTCACCGTACATATCCCGATGAATCGAATTATCTGAAGTTGAACTTGCCACTCCCAAAACTGTCCGTGTGTCTATATCTCCAGTCCTGGCATTTTCGGCCCCCCCAAGCGTCATTCCGTGCTAACTGATGAGAGGAGACATCGCCTTGAAATATGTTGTTTGCAGCTGCGCTTTTGCAATAAAAATTGGCCCCATTACACAAATGAATCCATTCTGCTTGAACGCAACACATCTGTGATGATGTGATATTGTCATGCATACTAGGGCCCAGATTGCAGTGCCACATTAGTGGTGATGAATCATCCCACACTTTAAAGACAGATGATAGCGTAGCTCATGGAGGAAAAAAAAAACGTGCAATGCGGGTGCATGGATTAAACCCAGCCAAAAACCTTCATGTCGACTGGTGCGCTCCACACACATGTTGCCGCCTTGTAAACCGTAGCCATCCATCATCTTAGTTCACGTGACGACGTTATGAAGTCCATCGATCAATCCTCCCCGCCCGGAGAGCCCTGTACTCTTCTCGTCTTGTTCCTGTCATTCCCTTCAGCCCACTTCTGATCTCACGAGTTTTTGAGTTGGAAGAAAAACTGTCACGCAAGCCTGAACAGAAGTTAAATAATACCTTTCCTTTTGAATGTAATCATAGAATTACCATTGCCCCATTGAAATGAATGGACATGCCATTAATCCGTTCCAGCTCCACCAAAAAAAAAAAAAAAAAGATGATAAAATAAGTAAAGAGATCAATTTTGCGGATGATAAAGAATCTATGCTTATCAGTATTGCTGAATGAGCTGTCTGCATATGTTGTTACCACTCGTTGTTTAAAGGTTATATTTACCGTAACATTAATGGCTTTTTTTGTTCACTTGTCTGAAGAGATTTGGGTTGATGACACGGATGTGAATAAAGTAAAACTACTCACACTTTGAAGATGGAGAGTGGACAGGAAGCTGTTTTCAGAGTGATATTTCACCTTGCACCATTGCGTAGTTATTGCGAGCGTGCCTGCATGCTAAACAAAAAGGCCAAAGTAAGGTAAAAGCGCTTGTGGAAGGAATTCTTTGCTCGACTTTTGAGGCTAATCTTGCCTAGAAAATGGTCATTCTAACAAAAGCAACAACACACATTTCACAAACGTTCGAGACACACACATTTTCCTTCTTGAATTTCCTTTTTCTTACCCTCCAAAATGTCACAGTATATTCTCCAGCTAAGAGACACTGACGATGATGAATAGTACTCGGGAGAGGAGAGGAACGGAGAGGAGAGAATTACCGCTGAGCACGCGGGGAGGGAAACAGAGAAGAAGAAGGAGGCCTGGTAAACGAGACAAGCAAGGGGAAACAAAGAAATAGGAGTGAGATGGTCAAATTTGCACGCCCCCCCCCCAAAAAAAATGGAAAAAAAATGACAAAGGGTTTTTCTACAGAGACGTCGGAGGCGCGATCACGTTTGTGGATTCTCAAGCTGCGAGATGGTAGCGGCTGTAATCGCATTTTCCGTGGCGTGTGCACGTTTCATGAATCCCGTGTTATGCTTTTGGGCTCTGGGCAACAAATTGAAGGTAAAAAGTAAAAGAAAAACAAAAGAGCAGCCAAGATGAGGAATAAAAAATTGAAGATATTATTTGAGGGCTGTTCCCCCCACGGAAAGTGAAAAAGAAAAGAATTGATGGCAAGACGAAAAATACTATTCTTTATTATTCGCAACGTCGGGGCTTTGAATTATAACAAAGACAATTCCATATTGCCGAGCTGCGGAAGACTTTATGTCCAAAACAAACAGAAAAGGCACCAGGCTATTTCCAAGTAGGATATTTAGCAACCGGAAGCATATACTGTAGAGGCAAGCGCCACAAACACCAAGTGCATTATGTAAATGAGGCTGAGAGTCGGGATAAAATTAGGTTTCGGGGTTAAGATTCGGAATTATGAATTAAGATTCAGATTCAGAGTTTTGTGGTCCAAGGTTAGGCGTTAGGGCAGGGGTCCCCCAACCACCGGTGATCGCAGCAGCCCTGCGCTTCAGGCATTTTGTATTGGCCTTCACAGGGCAACAAAACAACAAATATTTTATTGATCAGGGTCTGAAAGAAGTTTTCTTTCCGAAAATCATCTGTGCCTCCCTCAAAGCTCTCATCTCGGTTTTGTATATATAATACATACACACACACACACACACACACACACACACACACACACATTTGGAGTGCTTCTTTGAAAAGGGCTAAATAATGAGGAGAGCCTACAGCTTTGAAGAAAGCTGCATTTAACAGACAATGTCAGTGTAATGCTGAGTTGTATATTCAATCACATATTCTTATTTATTTCGTCACGTATGTCTTCACATGCGACCGATGTGTGGCAAAAAAATTAATAATTACATTTTTAAAAATTGGTTGGGGAACCCTGCTCTATTGTACAACCGTTTTCTTCTTGGAACCGAGAAAAAAGGTCAAATGGGGTGACTGTGGCTCAGTTGGTAGAGTTGCACAGCCCCAATGACAAAGGTCACGAGTTTGAATCCCAGCTCTGACTGTCCGTAGTTCTCAATCACCTTGATGGGATTTTGTTCAAAGTCTGGATATGGTTTTAAATGAAATAGTTGAACCGCGACCATTTCTGAGGGCTCACCATATGTAGATATACCCTCCTACCACCCCCGCCCTCTCAAAAAAAGAAAGCGCATCAGCTCTGCACTTGATTGTCTGGTGGCCTAGTTGCCTCCGTTATCTTCTTGAATCATAGTTTGTCACCAACTCCTGCCTTTCCTCCCCTTTGCCATCTGCAGCTTTTCCCAGAGTTAACTTATACTTTGACCTTTAGTCCTGTGTGTTCATTGGTGTGCGACATCACACTTTTGCTGAACCGCTGGCTCGTGATTTGGGACCGCTGAGTCATGGCGCGCCGTGCATCGCTGACTGCCGCTGCCATTCTTTATGGCTCCATCATGACTTTGCATTTTCGTCCCCCCCGCACCCAACCACTACTCTTCCCCCACCGAAAGGCCCAAACAGCCTCAGAAAAGAGTTATAATAAAATTGCAAGGTGACCATAAAAGGGATTTATGTCAAGCGCAGATGGTCACATGATAACTTTTAATGCATTCCCTCTCCACCGTAATAGAGTATTGGTGAGAAATACGGTGCTTCTTATTTCACGGGCACAATCCACACAACACATTTTTGGCAACGTCATTTAATTTGATGACACAAAAAGAAAAAAAAATTGGGGGGGAAGAGGTGGTTCGAAATGTCACTCATTCCAATTATGACACTCAGCAACAAACTGCATCGAGACATCTATCAAATAAAGGCTGTGATATATGATTTTTTACAACTGTAAAATTTTGGGCTGTATGTCCTAGTGTGATGATGCAGTGACTAAAAAAAAAACTCAAATAAAAATAAAACAAAAATAAAACATTTATTTGTTATTGGTTTGAAAACGTCACCAACACCACTGCTAATTAAAATCACAAAATGATGATGAAGTGAGCTGGGCGGGATGCGTTGGCAAGATACCCAGTCTATGGCTGACAGTTTATTTCGTTTAATAATAGTCACCAAAAAAAAAGAAAAAAAAGTGGTTTAGATAGCTTGAATTGAGTTTTCATCAAAATTCCTCCTCTCATAATTTCAGCTGTCCTATGTAAACAGTGATTAATGGTCTCTTTCTGAGGGAACATTTTTTCCCATTACAGCCGTGTCTGGCACCAGACTGCCGCCACAAAGTTTTGACTTCTTTCAACCACACAATGTCAAAAAAGGCCAATGACTTTGGCTGCCAACTCGGAGTTTTTGGGTGGATGTAGGCGGCGTCCGATCCGACCGGAGCCAATTTTGGACCGGGACCCAGATTCACTTATTGAGCTCAATGTCAAACAAATCACGAGTCAACCTCGTAACCTCAACAATATTCAATTTGAAGTTACAAGGCAACTGGAACTCATTCGGAGAAAAAAAAATTAAAAATGGGTTTGCGAGACTTTCTCAATTAAGAGTCATTCCGAGGGATGAAGAATGATTGTTACAGAATTGTGAAAAGAGCACCTTATGAGTATTCAATGCAGTGCAATTTACAAAACAAGAATAATCATGAGAAAGGACATGGGAGATATCCGTACGAGGCGCCGATAAAACCAGGAGGAGGAAGAAAAAGAGCCAATTGTCTCTCCAATTAGCTGCAGAAATCCAATATTCCAGCCTTTGTGCCTTCCTCCAGAGGGTTAAGAGGTTCACACAAACGCATGATTGGATAATAGAGAGATGAGCGAGAGAAAGCGAGTGAGAGAGAGAGAGCAAGATGAGACGTACGAGCCATAAGAAGCAAAAAGGATGAAAAGCTCCAAGGTAAGAATTACTGAATAACACCTACGGTAATTGGATTAGATAAGACGGTTCCCTTTCACCATTATTTTTAAATTCATGTTCGGTTCCCAGGGACCCGCCAATGTCATTCCTCCACATGTTCAACATTGAGATTTTGAAACTACTTCGTCATAATGAAATAATGGAAAGAATCAATTGGAACTGCCAGAGAGTGAGCCACGGTTAATATTGAAACACATACAAATGATGAGAAATGTGAGTTTTGACTGTCGGACGGGGCGGCCATAATGCGAAGTATATCTAGTGATGTGGAATTGATTGGTGATCAATTGCGTTGACGAGCAATGGAGACAAAATGGAGAGCTTGATCCACTTGATCAGAACCGACTAGCTTGCTGTGCAAAGACCCCCAAAATCAGCTGTTGGAAGTTGCACTATGACATAACTTTACCGAATTATTCTGATGAACATAAGGTCCAGATCTAAACAGGAGTTCAGAACTTACATTTAAGGCTCAATAATTTTACAACAGAAAAATGGATTAATTGCTAGTTCCCCATGCGGCTTAGAATGAGGCCAGTAATTCCTTTTAAATTACTTTTTAAAAAAAATTTAAAACTTTTGATTTTGCAGATTGGGGACAGATTTTCTTGGACTCACCTTGTGTGGGCCACTTTTTTTTTTTTTTATGCGGCAGGCCAAATCTGATATTCTCTCATATTTATTTTTTCAGGGTACGGCACAATCGGAGGAACGCGTTTCACTTCCCCCAATACTTTTGGAGAGGAGCAAATTTCGCACTTTGAAGTCATGCAACTAATTATCCATCAAACCAAAACGAAACGGCCAACCATTGGTTTACATTTGGGAAACTTTTCCCTTTAAAAAAAGAAAGAAATAAAACTTCTGATTAAACAAATGTTGCATTAACTTCATAAAAACACCGCCCCGTCCATCCCAACGCACCACAGCAGAACATTAGCGGATGTGTATTCCTTAATTAGCCAGAGTGCTTTCATGTGCCGCTAATGGATTCTGCACGCAAGTTTCTGTAAGTGCAGCGCAGAGCGGAATTCTAATGTTGGATGGTGACGATGATGAGTGAAGAGTAGTGAACAGGCGGGAATGCGATGGAGGGTGCTTGGAGGGGCGGGGAGGTGGGGGGGGGGGGGGGGTATGGATGGGCTAATTACAAGCAGTGGTTGTTTATCCCAAATAACAGGAGCGCAACGATTACTTAGCACTAATTACAGCGCTTGTCTGAATGAATGGATTCGAGTTTCATTCCGTCGCAGGCAGATATAATTCAGAATTCACTCCTTAGTTCTCGGGTACGTTCTGCGGAAAACCGTACTTGGCGAGTTCACGGGACCAGACTGTGTGTTCTTGATGGAGAAAAAGAAACAGCCTTTGCCTACATGAACTCCGATCCAAACCAGGCCCCTCAGAGGAACGGGCCCAGAAAAACGATCCATCCATCCATCTATTTTCGTATCCGCTTTATCCTCACAAGGGTGGCGGGGGGTGCTGGAGCACCCAGCCGTCTTCGGGGGACTACGCGGGGGACACCCTGAACCGTTTGCCAGCTGGGCGCACACAGACGAACAACCATCCATGCTCACACTCACAACCTGGGGCAATTTGGAGTGTTCAATTAACCTGCCATGCATGTTTTTGGAAAATGGGAGGAAACCGGAGTACCCGTAGAAAACCCACGCAGGCCCAGGAACAACATGCAAACTCCACACAGGGAAGCCGTAGCTGGAATTGAACCCGTTACCTCTACGCTGTCAGGCCAAAGCGCTAACCACCGCCCAGAAAAACCATTAACATTAAAAAAAAAAAAAAAAATTCTAACATACACCCTTATCAGCGTTGAATCACAATTCACGATTTGAGACTGACAGGGAAAAGGTTCCCGACCCCTGGACTCGACACGTCCACGTGCTGCTGTGAATTCCTTTTCCTTTTCATCTTCAAGTGTTGAACCAACGTGAGCAAGTCACTTTAAATGCAAATTCCCGCCTCCTTATTCAGCCCCTTTTAAAACCAAAAGCACTCAAGACCAAATTGATTAGGGGGCTCTTACGTGTAAGTGCTTGTTAGCATGCCAGGCGGAGGGCGGCGACGTAGCACAGTCGGACCTTCCATCACGAGTGCTGGTTACGATCAGCAACTTGCCGGCGTCCATCCTCGGAGAAATATTATTTATGTCATTATGCATGAACACGATCAACCTTCATTTTCACTTTGGCTCGGAAAACTTAGAAAACGCCAATGCGATCACTTTGTGGAATAAGTAATGCTTCTTTGCACTTAATTAGGAAGTTGCGTGGATGGCTCACTTGTCCGTCTGTCGACCGCTGATTATTCCACAAGTTAGTTTCTTGGCAGTCGGTTAACATGTCGGGTAGCTGGTTTATTTGTTCGTCTGCTTGGCAGATAGCAAGTTAGCAGCTAATCCTTACGTTTGGGTTCAGTGTTAGCAGGAAGCTAAATCGCTAAATGGCAAATGAGATGAAGGATCACATTAATAGGGATTGAGACTCTTCCAGTAAAGCTGATTAGCTCTCTAATTACAATTACGCAATTACAAACGCAGCAAGCGGGAGCACGTAGCTAGCCGGTTTAGTTTAGCTAACTATGTTTTCCGTTACCATGAATAGTACGCCGTCCACTTTTAGAGAAATAAAATTGCGATGCTTACCTGGAAGGTATTTTCTGTGGATTTTTTCCAGGATTCAGCCAATGATGGGGTAAGCCACGAAGCTTCATTCAGAGGCGTTGAACTGAAAACGTTCTGGGTCCTGAAAAAAAATAAATCTCCCATTAAGTAGCGTCTTTAAAAAAAAAAAAGCTTGTCATGTGAATTTATAACTTCGGAGTAGGACAAATAACATTAATAGCATGGATGTTTGATGCTGTGTGAAGCAAAGTAATGCCACATGTTGCGTTTTTATGCTAGGGTCCACCGCAATGAAGAAAAAGTAAGTCAAGCGGAACATCTTGTTTAGGGAATGAAAATAAGAGAGGTGCTATTAGTTATAATTGTATCTCTGGGGTTGCGTTTGTTCTTCTTTTTTCTTTTTTTTTTATGTATGTCGAACGATCGTGAAGGACGATTTCAGCAGATGCACAACTCAACTATAGCCTTCAAATCACCACATTGGAAAGCACAATTTGAAAGAAGGAACATGACATAAATCGACGCTCGCTCGCCCAGGAATTTGGTGGGGTTGAGGCAAAAGACAAAAACAGACTTAGTTTTGACTCTTATGGCGAGAAAGTAGGAACAAAAGATTTAATTCAAATTTTTATTAGAAATTTTAATATGCAATTGATATCTGTAAATATATCAAATGTTTCTTTTGTGAACCCCCACACACATACCCGCACACACACAAATACACGGCGACTCGTGTTGCCCATATTCTTCAAGGTTGTCACTTCCACAGTATTACTTGCGTGCGCGGCGTGTTGTGCAGTTGGAAGCAAAAAGCACTCCTGAGACAATTTATGGAGCACGGCGAGCAATGATATCCGATCCATAAAGTCGCGGCTGAAAGAAAAGAGACGTTTCCAACACTTAACTAATCAATAGTGAACGTAACTTTGTCCTCTTGATACTTGGGTGCGTTCGAAACGCCAGCAGGAGTGCGCTCTGTTCCCGTTCCTGTTGTGACCTCGTTTATTGACCAACTTTTATTCATGAGCTTGTTTGTGAATTTGTCAGGATTTTTTTTTTCGTTTGTTTTGTTTTGTGAAGATCTGGTGAAATGAACAATTTGGGGAATTTAGTTTCACTCGCTCTTGGGCCAGGAGGACCAATGACTCAGAGGATGGAGTGTATTCCGCCACCTAGAGGACTGGAGTGGAATTGGATTTCATTTCGCAAGATTAAAGATGACATTCCACTTATGTGGAGACGATATATTTGAAAGATCATTAGCGTTCCAGGAGACTCTCATATATGGTCGCTCCATGTTGCTGTGTGTCTGTTTGGTGGTCTTTGTTTTGTTTCAAACTCCAGTTTCACATGACATCAATTGTATTATACCAGAGACAGTTTACCATTATGAGATAAATGCATACATATAGAAGCCTCCCCACATTTGCAGCCGAGTAAATAAACACCCTTGGAAACAATTTTTTAAAAATCATTTGGAAAACGAATTAAATCAGGAATATAGCGGCGATACTACGAGTCTGAAGCCAAAGTAACGCGAACAAAAGGCCGTCTGTACAAAACGGTGACGTGAAAGACACCCGCGCACACACGCGTGCACGCACGGAGGCGAGCGGTTACCGCTCGCTCGTTAGTTGAGGTAATGTTTATACAGCATTATGCCTTGGCACACAAACATTCAAATGCTTCTTGTTCAACATGGAGCACTTGGACAGGAAGAGGAGGGGGGGGTGAGGGTGGGGTGGGGGAAAGAAGACATGTAAAGTTATATTTGAGTCACATGTAATAGATGCAATTATATATTGGCGATATGGAAGGCCTGACTCCGTATGTGTGTGTGTGTGTGCGTGTGTGTGTGTATGAATGTGTGTGTGTGTGTGTGTGTGTGTGTGTGTGTGCGTGTGTGTCTACACTGGAACAAAGGGCCACTTGTGTCAGGGGCCCGCTCACTGCAGCTCTTACCGTAATGATATTCCAACGCTTGTACTCAGCGTGCGTGCGTGTGTGTGTGTGTGTGTGTGTGTGCGTGTGATGTTGAGTCTAGAAGGGAAATGACTAGCGCGCCATGCCAGATCCTTCCTACCCCCCTATCACCACTCACAAACCATTCACAAAGACACACCCCAAACGCTGGTCTCTCTCTCTCTCATACACACACACACACACACACGTTTACTGTAGAGTATATATTCACATATAGTGAGTTAGTTGTATTTCTACAATATCTAGATTTGCCAATCAGAGGGTGACGGTGAGCAGATGGATTATGTCCATGTGTGTGTGCATGTGTTCCGAGTTTTTACAGCGTTGTGCGGCACATAACGTGACACCCCAACTTTATCATTTTGGCACATTTTAATTTGGGGGGTACGTTCTAAGCGCAATGGTCGGATAAATGCGTGCCCCTGCGTGTGTGCATGATCTTGAAGTACTTTGTGTGTCACAGAACTTGACATCCGACCCTGATTGTCGTCGGCCCAGGCAAAAACGATGCTACGATGATGTATTTTCATTGGGCCCCGTGCACCTGTATGCATGCGTGTGTGCGCATGGTGTTCTTCTGCAGTATTGAATGTATCTTACCCTCGTTGAGGTCATTGAGTTTGCAGCGTCGAGTCAATTTTAGCACCAAATTTAGTCACACAAATTCCATACAGTAAAAAAATAAAAAAAAGTTCTTAACAGACTCTGTGTCTGTGATCATTAAGTGTGTGTGCGTGTGTGTGTGTGTGTGTACCGTGTGATCCAGATGGATTTTCCACCAGGCTCTCATTGATGGGCGGATCGGAGCAAAGAGACATGCCAGCTGCTTTTCACTAGGCACACACAGAAAGACTGACATTTAAATATGGTTATACGATTATTATTAAATATATTACTTTTGCCTCTATTTTATACTTTGCATTTTTCAAGTGCATTTTACATATGCACTTGAAAGATGGGCAAGTGGGTTGGGTTGGGTGTCAGCATGGATGGGTGGATCGAGTAAAACTTTATTCACCCCAAGAGGAAACTCACAAATAGGATAAGATTTCATTTGCTTTCACCTACATTTGAAAACATTTTATTCTCAATGACATCAACATTTTAAATACATTTGATTATATTTTTGTCTACATGCAACATGTATTTTAATTCAATGTAATTTTTTTTTTAGGGGGGTCAAGTTGAATTACATTTTATGTTGTATTCGAGTGACATAAGGGGCAACAGTATCACATAAATGTGATTCTAATATTCGCTTTTTTTATTTTTTTTATTTTAGGATCCCTCGATGAAGTGTAACTCTGCACCAGTGTCTGGTGTTTCATATTTAAATATGTTTTATTCTGAATGCAATATCCCCCCCATTATTATTATTCCTTTTTATATTGTTTGTTCTGACATTTTTAACCCCCCCCCCCTCTGCAGTTATGACATGTAACTGACATTTAAGTCAGCATTGTCATTTAGATGAAGAAAAGGTTAAATCCAATATCAAAAGGGGTGAATATTTTTGACTTTTCAAATACATTTATTATGATAAATTGTTGCTGCAGGGCTCGCCCTATAGTTGTTAAAAAAAATCAAAATGTCATTTCATTTTGAGTGTTTTTTTTCTCCTAAAAACACATTAAATCATGTCCGTGGGGAAATATGTTATTATCAAGATGATGAATTTATATGAAATAAACACATGTCAACATTTTCGAAAGCGTGTTTTCATTTCTGGCCCACTTTCATCCAACGGTGTTCCACACACATACATCGCCCGTGAGGATTTTTATTTTTATGTTGAGACAGCGCAGGAAAAAAAAAAAAGAAGTGGCAGGGAAATCTCTCCCCCAGCCTGGAAAAAAAAATCAATTTTCATTAACATAGCGGTTTGATGATGTGGCTTTAGGATAACGTGGCCACATAAAGAAGCCGAGGCGGAGATAGAAAAGGGATTTAGAAGCGCACTTGAGATGACAAGAGTATGAAACGAGGCGGATTTAAAGAGACGGCAAACACAATAAAAACAACAGAGGAGGCGAAAAGGAGTGTTGAAAGACGGCGAGTGCTGGGTGGTCGATGCGTTTTGACTCTTTTAAAGCTCGAATCCGCAACGGAAAAAATATAAATATATACTGTTCCCCCCCCCCCCCCCCGCGCTGCGCCGTATACGTATCGTCAATATGCTGTCTCCAATTTAAATGGTTTCAATTTTCACTCCCCGGCGCACAAACACAAGCCATGTAAATCAGAGCACTGCAACGGGGCCTGCGGCAATGAACAAACACAAACAATTGGAATGAAACCCCTCGAACACTAAACAAACAACTTTTATTTTTGTTGGGGTTTTTTTTGTTTTGTTTTGTTTTGTTTTTTACAACAATATTCCTTCTTCTTTCACTTAATGAGGCTGAGCACCAGTTTCCAAACGAACAAAGACAACTCGGGGTGTTCGCGAGTGTTAATGTGCATTTGTTTTTGTTTGGGGAAAGAGTTTGACATGGCAACTGTATTGAACTTAAAAGTTAAATACAACTGAACTGTACTTGGGCGGTGATTCTTTATATTTGGTCGAGAAGAATAGAATCGCGGTCAGGAGTATTTATTTACTGTACTGAGGCATCCAATTAATGAGCTACTTGAATAGTCTAGTACAATTTATGTCAAAACAAAATGAAAAACAAACTGAAAATAGTGAGGATAAAGGAACTGTGGCTGTTCCGATACCACTTTTTTTTTCCAGACCGTCACTGGTAGTAGTGTTCACTTTTGAGGACTCGCTTGCAGATTTTTCTTTTTAAACCGATATTGCCGTTATTGGCGGGGTTCGCGATACATAAGGCCGAAATCCGGTGTCAGTGCTCGCCCCACCCGAACGGCAACGGCGGCAAAACAAAAGACGTGAGACGGACTTGATAGAGTTAATAACACAAAAAAAACATGGAGTGACATTGTGGAGTGAGAGCACATGTCAGACGCTACCTGGACACTTGATTCCACAGTTAATGCATCTGACCGCGTCGGTAGGTGCTGCCGTTTTGGTTAGCAACGGCGAAAAGGATTAAAGACGCTGACTCGATTTCACCTCGGATGTAATTACGATGACTTGCCGTTCGGCGGTTTTCACTTGAGTGAGAAGGCAAATGATTTCAATCCCTCCCCGTCGTGATTTGAGCGTGATACAGGGGTTAGTGGCTGCGGTCGGACAAAAAGGGGGGGAGACAAAGTGAGAGGTCGAGAGGAAGTGCGTGATTAAGTGAGCGGCGAGGAGGAACATAAAAAAAAACAAGAGAGGGAGAGGGAGGGGATGGAGGCAGGGGGGAATTGAGAAATACACAGAGGTGTGCAACACTCCATCACAGCAAACAAGTAAAGGCCTTAAGGACCCTGTACACACTAGATGGATGTCTTTGTGTTACGTGCAACAGAGCACGGGGGAGAGTGGACATGTGTGTGTGTGTGTGTGTGTGTGTGCCTGTTGCCCCCGGTGCAAAGATTCGGAACCTCCACAGGTTACCCAATCCGTGAAATGTGACCACCGTTGGGCAAGTCCGAACTGTAATAGATTACATCCTGCCCGTTGATGTTACTTGGATTACTTTCTTGGATAAAAGAAACGCACTAACTGAATCTCTATCAACGGTCGCCATTTCTGCAGAGGCGAGAGAATGTCTGCCTGTCAGTATTGCTGCTGTTTGTATGCGTTGAAGATTTGTAACTGCCATGACAGCGACGCCAATTCCAGTGAGGAATTCCTCTAGCGCCTCGTATGTTAGCGTTAAGCGAGCGGCTATTTGTTCAAGGAAATGATTTTGTGTGATTAAATATACTATTGTTTAAATGTAAAATGTGAATTTGTTTGTATGTGTCAATATTACAGTAAACTTCAAACTTCAAAGCGTGAACTTTTTTAATCACGGTATACTTCAAATTTGAAAAGAAAATCAATGGCGTGAAAAGGGTCTTTACAGGGGAGAATCTTGTCGGATTTTGGACAAAAAAACACTATTCCTGTCAGACTGGTGTAAAAAAAAAAAATTTTTTTTTTTTAAATTTACAGATAATTGTGGTGCACGTGACATCGCCAACTACTGGCCCGGCATGCACATTGCAGTATTTTCAGACCTTTTGGCTGCTCCAATCTGAATGTGCATCATTTGGTTACTGTTTACTCAATTTCGTTGGCATGTACAACATGCAGGCTCGATTAAAAAGGACGTCAAAATATTCTTTAGAAAAAAAAAGAATTTGATGTGAAAAGTAAGCTTTTTGTGGTAAGATACCAGCCGCGGGCCACATTTGTTCAAATGGCGTCTGTCATTTTCTGCAGTGTGGGGGGTCGCTCAGGCGAAGTGACACAGATTTTATGGTCAATAGTCCCATCCAGATGTGGTTCGGTGCCATTTTGCGCAACATTTCCGACTAAATTCTTGTGGCAACATACTTGATACAATCAGGGAAAGCAATTCATCATTGTTTCACAGGCTCAAGCAAGCAAGCCGAGAGGGTGAAAGGGGGAAGGAGGGCGGGAGAGAGGGGGGGAGGGTCTCTAAACATCCTTGCGCCCTCCATCACACTTTCCTTTCAATCTGTGAGCATATTCATGTTGTTGATTTGTTCCCTTTCCAAGAATATGTGAGTATCTCGCTGCTCTTCTTCACGTCTTTCATGTTTTTCGCAGCCCCACCACGCAAATCTGACTATATCTGTGGGCCCTTTGTAATTATTTCTCCTTCTAAATTCATAAAACATGTTCAGCTCAAGCCCCATGACAAATACACAAATGCGCGCGCACACACACACACACACACACACATTCATATGTATATAGAGTATATAATTTGTGTCCTGTTTGTAATTATCAATCCATTTGGGGATTTGAAGACTTTCTGCATGAAGCTTAAAAAGGCTTGTTGTTCTCTTCCGACAAAACCACATCTGAACACACACATACAAACACCACAAGAATCTCATAGGAGTGGAAGCCACAGTGTTTGAAGATAAGATGTTTTTTTCTCCTCGTCCTCGCCGCCTCCTCCTGTGTGTGTGTGTGTGTGTCTCCCGTGAATAGTGTAGTTTATGAACAAACTTTATGAAACGTATTTTGCCAAGCTGAGCGCACACGCGCAGACAAACAAGCGCAGAAAACGCATTAAAATGTCGGCAAAACGAAGACGGGATCTGTCTGGCTTGTTGTTGGGCCAAATCTAATAGCAGGAGGTGACATTATCTTGGTTCTTTTTGTTTTGTTTTGTTTTTGGAATGAATGAATAACCAGAGGTGGGAATAAGTCCCATGTGTGCAAATCACAACTCAGTCTCAGGTCTTCATATTTGAAGAAAATCCCAAATTACAATGAAGAAGATAAAAAAAAAAGGCATTTCTTAGCAGAATATGATTTGCTTTCTACTCACAGGTTTTGCTGTGTTAGCATATCTACTGTTAGCATGTTAGCATTTCAGCAATCCCCCCCAATAGAAATTGTACAAACATACAAGGCGAGACGTAAAATGCACAACGACTGCACGAACAAATCTCATTAGATTGTATTTTCAAATTGTTACTATTCCAGGGCGAAATAGACATACTGGAGTCTCTGGGCCATCCATTCTGATATCGACGCCAAATTGGAACTGCAGTATAAATCCAGCCTGAGTCCCCCTCATTCAGTGCACGGTGTGGCGTCTGAATTAAGGTTTTATTTAATGAGGCCAGTGGCAGACAGAGTGACATTTACTCACACCGAGTCGCCTCCTAATTGCCAATACGGTGGCCGCAGAGGTCCAAGTCAAAGCGCCTTGGGAACGTGGCTGTTCATTTTCATCGGGACAGCCGAGGAACGGCATACTAAAACCTACGCGCCAATTAAGATTTGAAAGGAAGGCCATCAGAAATGATCATGCGTTCAAGAAAAACGGTGCTCAAAACTTTTACACCAAGACCACCTTAAAAAAAAAAAAAAAGTCGCTTCCATTATAAGCAACATTCATAATATACAGCAGCATTACACACATACACACACACGCAGAGATGCACAGCAGGGCCCAGGGAGAGGGGGAAATTAACAATATGCAAACAAGTAGCCCACCGTGTGTTGTTGACACCTAAACAAAGAAAGCGCAATTACTCGGCTCTCTCACACACACAGACACACGCACGCACGCACGCACACAGGCAGACACACGCAGCAGGGCATGTGAAGTGGCACAATGATTAAATTGGGTGCCACAGGCAGAAATTGGCACCCAAACACAGCTTGGTGATATACAGACACAAGTTGGACGGTGCAACGCCACTAAATCATTACAATGTTTCTGCATATTCTTATTCACAATGAGTTTTTGTTTTTTTTTTTGTCTTTGCTAGCTTGGTTCAAAACGATCGACAAGACATTTTACTTCCAAGTACAAGTGTATTGTATGTTTTATCCATATCCAACATTTTGTTACATCGAATCGTCTTTTGGGGGGGAATTGAACCACATCAAGAAGTGGCCAGTGCAAAATGCCAATTTAACAGTCGAGAGTACATCTTCACCCAACAGTCATGGGAACAAAAACAGAAAGAGAGAAAGCAACCAGAAATCAAAACAAACACACACACACACACACATAAAAAAAAAAGCAACTGACAATTCTGCACGGTCATCCACATGGTGACTGGCGAACATCCCCGAGGCATGACTATGATTTGCTGCGACGTGTCAGTAAAAAATCATTGTCGTAGTTGTTGCGTCTCTTCTTGGAGTGCAAACAAGTTGGAGGACAAATAAGTCACCATTCATATCGAGCAGCAACTAAATTGAGGTCACGTATGAAGCCCACCCACATATTCGGGGTCAGCAGTCTGTAAGCTGAACAGAGGCTGCTTGGCTCAGCATATATGACAATATAGATGGCAGTCGGGGCATTTTGTGTGTGTCAGTGGTGTTTTGTTTTGTTTAGTTTTTTTTCCTCCCCCTTATTGAATAAACAGCCCACGTGTTCGCAATTGTCACCTTGTCGCATGTCGCAGAAAGTGCTCCGGATTTTCCGATTACGATGAGGCAATTTGACAATTGGAGCGTAAATACGAAAGAGGATGCGGATAAAGGAAAACAAAAATCAATATGACCTGGTGAGTGTTGTCTTTTTTGTGGATGCGCATGGCAAAAAAAAAATGCATTCAAATGGAATGGAAATGCAACGCTTGCCGAGATTTTTAGGGCGCTGGTGTACTGAGTGAATCTCAAAAAGCAAGATGAAGCTCAAGCACCTCGTCGAAGCAGGAATGTGGTAACCGTGGCAACCAGTGATGAGCTCCAGTGGGTAGGGTCCAATCAAGTCCTACGACATGTACAGTAATGCATCTATTTTTTTTCTTTTAAAATTCAGCATATACAGGCGTCAACCACTGTAAAGTCAAATTCAACGAAAAAACAAGACAGTAATCCTGTTATTCACAAGGGATAAGGATCGAAATCTGCTGCAATTCATGAAAAAAAAACCCCACCAAAACCCACCCACCCAAAGAAATATATAATAGCCTATAGAAGACCAAATAAAGTCATTTAAACTCCAAACAGACCTCCAAACTATGCTTACAAAATAGTTCCTATAGATATATGAAACTCATTTCACAACATCACCCTAAAAAAAATAAGTCGAAACTTAAATTATTTTTTTTATAAATTATAATAATAATTACATTTTTTAAATTTCAAAAACATAACGATCAACTCGACATAATTTCCACTAACAACCCAGGCTAAACAAAGTTCCTCCCCAAAGCTTGTCTCTCGATCAAGATGTATCACTTCAACATACTTTCTTGACACCAAGTACCGTACCAATTTCCTTTTTAGACAGGGGTTTGGCGCCATCTTGTGGCACAACATACAGAAGCGTTAACCACCGCGTAATATTATTAAACTGCAACGAAAATAAACTAAAACTCCTCACCCTTTGAAGACTCAAGGCCGGGGGAAGATCTGCCACTTTCAATCCAGAGCTATTATAGTGCGTTAGATTCTACCAAACTGTGTCAATGCGTCCTGCTGCTTGCACCACACGCACAGATCTGCCCTCAAACTACTGTATGAAGTATAGCGTGTGAAGTACTGCTTTCACGAGAGAAAATGCTCTTATTGTCATCATGGGCACTCATTTTCCACACATTCACGTTCCGGGCCACACTTCCATATGGCGCTAGCCTCTTCACACCCCCCCACCCCTTAGTATGGCATCGTTACAGTGTAAAATCCCATTCAGAGCTGAACATGGGATACACTGCAGACGAGTCTTATTAGGTGTTTCACCGCATGATATACTGTCAACACAATGTGGAGTAAACGAGGATAAAATGTGAAAATCATCCCTCGGGTGCTTGAGTTAAGTGTCCCCTTGTCATCCGCCGCACAAATTATTACTGCTGTTAAAACAGCAAGCGGGACGCCAAATGCTCCAACCTTCAAAAGTACAAAAAAACTGCACGCTTGCCAACATGAATCCTGCACTTTACTTCTCATTGACCTTCACGCACACGCCCACACACACACACACACACGCATGAATAAAATGTTGCTGCTGTAAAAAGGTCAGACTTGTGAATCCTTCTCTTGAGTTCTCTATCCGATTTTGACTTTTCTAGTGTGTGTGTGTGTGTGTGTGTGTGTGTGCGTGCGCTCCAATTGCATGTCATCATATTACACCTGGCGCTATCATTTCAAAATCCCAAATAACTCCGCCAGAGCCAAACAATTTGGTATTTTTCAAGGCTTGCTAGTAATTTGTTTATGGGTGTGTAGTAACGTGACTCACCAGAAGTCATTGACGCCGTGTTTCAATCCACACAAACAGCCGCTAGCATGGGCCATCATTCACATTTATGCTTACGTACTCAATAAGAGCACGGCGCGGCATCATTCACTGCAGTGTGTGTGCGTGTCACAGCACAAGGACGCCTTCTGCGAATACACCGAAAATGCAGTCTGCTCTTGTGCTCATGGAAATTCTGATTCAGATTCAGAAAACCCTAGCGTGACGTGTCAATACATCGTCTTCATATCGCGCGTGATAAACTGGTGGTAGCTCTGTGGGCGGTAAATTGTGAACGGCTTTCCGATAGAGCTCGCGTGGATATTTACGCGGATTGGATGGATAGAGAAATGAGGTTAGCATCAAGTACATAAAAAAAAAAAAAGCGATTCAAGCTGAAGCAATCGCGCGCGTCGTTCCAGTGTAAACGTCCGCAGACAGAAGCTGGAATTGATCTTGGTTGGCATCCGTCGGTGCGACGCGGCTCATTAGTGCAGCTCTTTGTACAGGGCTCAACTTGATTACCCCCATCGGGGAACTGCTCGGGTCAGAGGCGATAAAATGATACGTAATTAATTGCGCATCTTCTCCCACTTGTTTAATTCCGTCAACAAATCAATTCCACTCCAGTTTATGTCAAGACGGGTATCAAATCAATGATGTGAACAGGACATTTGTTATTGATCTGCACCGTTTAACGTTATGGGAATTGGCCGGGGACCAGGACGTCCCATTGTGTTCCCTTGGGTTGATTGACAGGCACGCTTCGCCTCAAATTTAATGTGGCGAAAAAAGAAAAAAAATCGGAACGGAAAATCGGGTTTGTGCATAACCGCTTCCGTGAATCACAACTGCTGGGGAGAGAGAGAGGGGACAAAAAAAAAACATCCACCGAAATAAATCGTCATCTCTTTTTCAAAAGAGATGGCGCATTATGAAGGCCATTAGGGAGGATTTACTGCCGGGCCTGTTGTATTATGCCGCATTAGTTTTATGGAGGCGTACCCGATACAAAGCAGCAATTATTAATGATTGCTGGCGCGGGGAGGTACACGGTGTGTCAATCGGGAGAGCTCGGCAAAGTATTGACAATGTACTTCTGCTTCCAAATAAACACACGCAAGTGTGTGTTATTGTTAAAAATCACTTTCTGTTCTTCCCTCTCAGCCGAGCGGCAACGGCCGCTTGTCGGTCTGAATTCCGCTTCCATCGTACACACACGTACGATGCAATAGCATCAGTGTGTGAGGATTGTTTGATTTGATTGTGCCCTTTATTTGTTCTAGCCCAAACAGATGGACAGTTCTAACCAAACGGGCCCTGCCGTTTCCCATCTGTGTGATATATTAATTTGAGGGTTTTTTTGGGGGGTTTTTTCTTTTTAAATTCACAATGAGACAATCTGGAACGCCAGCGATGCCTACGCATGTTTTACCCTCTTTGAATCTGCTTATTCTAATTTTCGTCCTGTAACAAGTCACCAAATGTAGGGAGAGAACTGTACCGGTTCACATCTCTGTGCTTTCTAACAAGTGTGATGTCACATCACCTTCTGGCCCAAAGCATTGAGATTTTGGAATTGGGGGGGGGGGACCAGGCTGATAATTATACATATAGAACCATGGGGGCAGGGGGGGGGGGGGGCATCCTTATTTCGTGTTTGGACCAATCTATTCATGACAACAAAAACGGCTGATTAGAATTGAATTCGACAGCTGACGGTTTTCTTGATAATCACCAAAATCACAAGTTCTTATCTTCATAGTTATGGCACTGTACTGCCAAATATGGTGCTTCGTGAATAAAACAGGACGGTTTGCAATTTTTTTTTTCCAGGACTTTATATGGATGGAAAAAATGTAAATAAATAAAAGTCAATTGAAAAAAAGCCATCATAGAATTGTTTCTTGAAATAAAATAGTGGCCAAACAATCAACCACGAAATGCAAATGCATTGCCGCCACCTGCTCACATGACGAAACCTGCGTGTGAAAGGGGTCTTTATCTTGCACTTTGAGCCTCCGTCGCCTCATTCCGTCACTTTGCCAAACACGACAATCAATCAGAAGAGGGCGCCCGCTAAAATGTTGACACTCTGGAGACGTCATGTTTTCATCTGCCAGCTGTGTGCGCTGTGTCGTTTTCCAAAGAGAGTGTTTACTTGTCCAAACAAACACACGTGCACCTCTAAAAATGTACATGTGTCTGAATGTGTGTGTGTGTGTGTGTGTGTGTGTTGTGTACAAGTGTGTGTGTTTGTGTGTGTGTGTGCGCGCTAGGGACTCTGTGCGCCTGCACATATGTGCTGCACGAGTGTTTTCTTAGGTGTGTTGTCAGGAAGCCGGCCGTCAGACATGACGGCGAAGGTTGTGCTCATTAGACGCTTGCGTACACGCACACACACACAAGCAAACACGCACACACGCGCACAGGTTTAAGGGGGTGAGTGGTGCGAGAAACAGAGAAGTCATTCAGACAAACTGCACCTGTTTTTTTCGAAAATGGTTTAACAAGCGGTTCCAGCACAGAGAAATACCTGGTCATAAATACACACATGCACGCATGCACACACACACACACACACACACTTTGACAGACCAACACACAAACATACGGGGCTTGGAAAAGTGGAGGAAAATAAGAGAACCATCCAATGACCCAAATAGTCTCGGATTGGAGAATGGATAGATTGCCCAAAGTGGGATTATACATTTAAATGAATTGATGTCTGGTTGAGTACAACGGGATTGATATCAAGTCAAGTCCAGCACAACTTTATTGTCAAATGTGCATACAGCACAGATGAAATTTCCTCCCTCTTAAACAGACAACAAGAGGAGCCGCTGCGGGTGCCCGCGCCGCCATCAAAAGAACACTGAACATATAATGACAAAATAATACAAGAGAACACATAAAACAGACAGACGTGCCATCTTAACCACTTTTATATAGTATATATTAATAGAGAATCAGCTGATGGCCAGCGGGACAAACGGACAGAGTGATTGACAGAAGCAAAGGCGGCTCGAGCAACCAACGGAGAGATGGATCGATCTCTAGGCCGGCCGGTGGCGGTTGGCTTCAAAACGGACGGCAGACGGGCCCGAAGGACACGCTGAGTGACGGACGCGGCGACGGACCGACCGACAGATTAAATGAGAGATAAATAGGGAATTGGTTGGGTGGAAGAAAAGGAAAGACAGGCAGATAAATGGACTTGGTGGGCTAGTTTGGGCATCCAGAAAAGATCAACACACAGACGGAGAGATGTGATGGGTCAAACCGTTAGCACGCCGCAGTGGTCTGCGATCTCTTCATAAACTTTCCTCATCAAAGCGGGAAGACAAGCAAAATGATTCCCCTCCCAAAAGTATGCTAATGAGTTTCGAGCGCGCCATGAATTAGCCCGCGGCGTTCTACCGAGACGGGTGTACACGTCTCCTGCTGTCAGGCGGCGTGAAGGGTGACTCGGGCATCATTTGCATACAAATCCCATTAGGTGGACGTTAGCGAGCGAGCGAGTACGCCGCCGTTGCCTCGGAACACTGAAGAGGTACGCCGGGGGTCAAAATCAGCACGGCGGCTGTGAGCGGAAAGATGAACGAGGGAGAAATTTATGTTGCGGCATTAAAAAAAAAAAGGCTGACTCAACTTGATCACAGAATGTTTTGTGGTAATAGCCGAGGAACCGTGTGCTGAACACATGTTCTCCGGATACCCACATATCGTTGCGAACCTCACTCCATTTGCTTTGGGTCAAGATGGAATTACAGTGAAACTCCTCTACAACGAAACCTACATGGGCGAAAATACCCACTAGTGTGAAAAAATATTCATGCATTAATGTGTGTGTGTGTTTACATCCGAGATCAAATTTGCTACAGTGAAAACCCCCGTTGTGAAAAATTTCTTGCTGCAAACACAATTTCGTTGTAGAGGAGTACATGACATTTTTCAAATTTTGCACATGGGTGTGGCAACTTTGCCAAAAGTTCTTCCCTTTACTGTACACCAAAATGGCATTTAGCTATAGACAGCACCCGTTACAAATTAAAGCTGTTACGCTGCAATACGGAATTGATCCAAATTCCCCAATTGAGATTCGCTGGGATTACGAGTTTGATGGCGCAACCCTGCGTGGCCCGTGCGTTATTCAAGGAAGGGCGGCAGTGCCTCTAACGAGATTTTACAGTGCGGGAGTTGCGGATCTGTGCTAATGAGAGTCCGTGCAGTTCAAATGAAAAGGCCCCGGACCCTCGACAAACAGCCGGCGGGTAAATAAAATTGTGCTAATTAGCATTCCCATGTCCTCCTGCTGGGCCTCGGCGTGATCGTGCCAAGCGCTTTTCGTTGCCCACTTTCGGGCCGGGGGGGGGGTCTACGAATTCTTGATGCGTATCATAAAACAAAAACTCATACGTACGGAGCGTGACGTGGAGGGGTGGAGGGTTTATACTATGGGTGAAATATCAAAATAAGGTGTTCGGGTAGAGAAAACGTGCGGGGCTGAAGTCAAGGGACAGTCATTTGAGATATGGTTTTCATCCGGGATCGTGATATTCATTGACACGACGGAATTTTATTTGAGTCTGGGGATGAGCGACAAAGACATTCTGAAAAGCTCACCACTGACGATAAGGGAATAAAAGACACTGGCTTTTGACGGCAACCGGCAGTTTTCCGAGCGTTTCTGTCTCTTTTCCTGTACGACGTCGAGTCCCGCGCCAGATGAAAACTAAAAAGACAACTTGTGTGTGTTTCCAGTGTTTATGAGAGTACTATAAAAACACAACACCACATTAATATGTCATCAATACTGCGGTTGAATGTTGGGAACAGACAGTAAATCGTTTTGCGGCTTCTTCCTCTCACTTTTTTTTCCCCCCCGCCTCTTTTTTTTTTTTAAACATAACTCACTCTCAGCCTTGTTCTTATTAGATTTCATGCAGAAAGCCATTTTGAAAACGCGCAAATCACACCAGTGGAGCAATGAGAAGACGAGTCGGTTCACGCTGCAACGCATTTTTACGTTGCAAAGAGACCGTGGTGAAAGTCTGGCGTTTGATTCTTTTTCTGATTATTATTTAAAGAAGTGTCAATAGAAAATATTGACACCAATGCATTTCTATTTTTAATTTGAGATCTTGCGGGATGTATTCATCTATAAAATATCATACGTTTGAAAAAGTGTATTTAGGTGCCCCCCGCAATATCGTTTGTGCAAAATAATGACAAGGAATTTGCTCCATTTTGAATTGTCTTCGGTTGCTAGCTCCTCACGAAGGATGGCGGCGGTTCATCCTTTCATGCTTGCTCAACTGCGCTCTCGCATGATGACACTTTGACTTTTCACTTTGAGTTCAGCATGACATTTGAAATGGACTTTCTCCCAAATTTCCCTCACACACCTTTTTGGACGATCCCTGGAAACGCAGCCATTACACACAAGCTAATCCTTCGAAGCACGCCAAACTCAGCACTTCCATGTCTTTTTTTTTTTTTTTTTTTAAAGCTACAGTGAAATGTATCTGGACAGATTTTTAACTTCAGTGCTCAATTTGAACAAGTGTATCACTGGAGGAAATTATTATTACGGGACTCGACATAAATCACCCAATTAGAGATACTGAGAATAGAAATAAGAGCATGAGGGGAAAAACTCTAAGCATATCAAATAAGGCAGAGGGAATTATTGAGTGGGATCAAGCAGACAGCAACTCCAAGTTGGAATACGGCTACAGTATCATCATGCACACGTGGAGGACCACACACGTGGACTTGATACGCTTCCATGCAGCTAACAGCGCATCGCTCCTTGCACGTACAGTTAAAGTGGAATGATCCCCCCCCAGCCCCCCCGGAGGGAGGCGGCTATCATAAATATGGAAAACCCGCAGCGTGCCT
The DNA here is from genome assembly GCF_054856545.1 of Hippocampus guttulatus. Lineage (NCBI taxonomy): Eukaryota > Metazoa > Chordata > Actinopteri > Syngnathiformes > Syngnathidae > Hippocampus > Hippocampus guttulatus. The sequence continues at coordinate 4,292,980 of NC_141278.1, forward strand.
TTCTTCCTGCTTCGGCACACGCCAACGTCGGCGTGTTTGCGCCAGCCGGCTAAGCGCGACGGCAACGGTTTCGGTCGCTCATTGGCCGACCATCAATGTGTGTGTTCCCCGTCGACGTTGGTGTTCTCCCCCCCCCCCCCCCTTGGCCTCGGCCCGGAGGAATCGCAACCCGGTTGGGAAAGTGACTCAGCCGAGCTTGATTGTGCGCGTGAAGCTTGTTTAGGTTTACGCCGTTTCCACGAGAATCCGCCCGGTAATCCTCGGTGTGGCTTAGAGAGAAGCGAAGAGAGCCACATGCATCCATCCCATCATCATCGCGCAAAAAAAAAAAAAAAAGACCATTACTTCTTAACTTGGAATGAAAAATCTTGCACGATGAGCCGCATGCTGCTTCATCAAGGGTGAAGACAAACAAATTGTTGACATTACTGTACAGCAATAACTAACACGTTCCAAACTGTACAAGTGATATTTTTAGTCGACTTTGAACAATTTCAACTTCAAAAGAAGAATTTTTTTTGTGGAACTTGAGAGTGACAGCCAACAAACAAAAAAACAAAAAAAGCGCACACTGAACTGAGACACGAGCATGTCGATGGTTCAGATTCAGACATTTTACACAAGATTAGATTTTGAGAAAAATGTACTAGAAGTGTGCGTGTCCGTCCATGCACATGTAATTAAAAAAAATAGTTTCTTCGGCAAACAACCCAGGCACATCTTAGCTCCTCCCTGACCAAGATTGTTACTTTGTTCGTTGAGCTATAGAATCTGGACATACAGTATGTTCTTAACACCACTTACTACTTTTTTTTTCGCCAGGGCCTCGGCGCCATCTTGTGGCATTTTGTGGTTTCCCCCCCGCGAAAAATGTGAAGATGTAAATTTGTAAATAGTGAACCAAGGGTTCAAAATGCCAAATAAAACTGAGCTCTAATGAGCTTTTGGGGGAAAAAAAGCCCCCCCCCCCTCTCATTTTTTTTTCTCTTGAACTGTAAAGACCAGCAAATCTGAAGTTTTCCTCCTTTTTCTCATCAAGAATTGTCAGTGGCACAAGACAGACGTGTATTTATTTGAGTTGGGGCATTCGGCGGAGGGAAAGGGACTCGAGCTTGCGGCCAAAGCCATGAGGAGCCATGGTAACGCTCTACTGAGCTGACACGTTCCGCTGAATCACACACACGCGCACACACACACACACACACAGACACGCGCACACGCGCACACGCACAAAGCCACTTCCCAGACTTTTCCACAGCTGTCATATATCTCTGTATATGTAGCGCTAATGGAGGGATAAAGAGTATTCTGTGTACTCTGAATGTGTGTGTGTGATTATTTCTTTCTCTATTTATTTATTTTTATATTTGATTTGTCTCCTTTACTTTCGGGAGTTGTTTCTGTCTACGAGCCAGTATCTGAAGAGAGACAGACACGCACACGCATTTCCACGTTCGTGCGGGCTCGTGCAGAAGGGGAAGGCATTAGTAGCTGCAAAAAGTGGCACACAATAAAAGGTGTTGTTGCAACTGCTTCTGTCAAAGACAATAAACTACTCCTGGTAATAAATTGTAAGTAGTCCAAGAAGGTTTTAGTGCGGCGAGACCCCCAAACCCTCCAACCACCACCCCCCCCCCCCCCACATACACACCCAGAATCTCCCTCCTGCACACCCCGCATGTCATATTGTCCATTATAATGCTTCTTTGTTTTACTATTCCAGCTGATATCAAACACAAATTAGTTCACAAGGGATACTGGAAAATACTTTTTCTTTATATTAACTGATTAAATTTTTCTCATCATCTCATTTTTCTAATCATATTTATGACGGTGATGTGTCAACATGATATGAAAACGCGTATTTGGGGCACAGCGGCAGTTGTTTGAAGGTTGATGATTACCGATAAAGCGGGTGCTAATTTACCTTAGCCCAGACATGACATTAATTGTTGAGATGTTCACTGAACTTCTTCTTTCATGACACTTCAATATGACTTTTGATCATCATCCTTACCTTTCGTCGCTGATTGGCTGGTACAGATGACATGACGCGGTCTTATAGTGGGCCGCCTGGAAGCCTTGCGGTGATACGGAGCTTGGCAGCCCAAAAAAAAAAAAAAAAGAGAGAGAGAGAAAAAGAAAAACATGAGAAATGGCTGAAAAGTCGAAGTTTGTACATTGATAAATCAGCAGCGTTGATCTGAGCAGAATAATGAACTGAGGCCACACGGGAACAAATGTAATAAATGTGAGCGTCCACCCTTTAGGACCCCCCCCCCCAACATTTGCATTGCAGACGTATGTATCGTGCCGTAATGGATGACCCCTGCGGGGGTGGCGAGGCGCTGTAATGAAAAATAAATTCACACTCAATGAGCGATCGTCGTTCTAAAGCGGGACATCAGTCATGTGCGATGGATTAAATGTGGTGGGCAACTTGCGGAACTTTTTTGCAGAGTCTTGGTGCGGGCGGGGTGGGGGTCGCGCGCCCCCCCCCCCCCCGCAATGAATAATTCATGCATGCTATCCTCAACTGGCATCAGTCATTTGGACGGCAAAATCTGCGGGCACTTGGCAACCTGTTGATATTTCAGAGCTTCATTTTGTTTCCAGTCTGTGCCACCAACCCAACCACACACGCATTAGCCACTGTATGTGTCAGAGTTTTGACTCAGTGCTTGTCAAAAAAATAAAAGGAAAATAAAAAAATAAAACGAACGGAAGATTCCGACCGCCGACATTGGCTCCCATTTTGGAGCGCACCCACCTGAGATGAGCGGATACATTTGGCCCATTAATTGTCGCAATTTAATGTTTCATCATCTCTGCTAATGACTCATTTTTTGTTTTCCAGAGATGGAAATTGAGCTTTTTGCACTCGACAGTTACGTTTTTAGGCATCGAACAGGAGACGCGATGGACAGATGCGCAAAATAGCCGCCATGTTTGTCAATAGCAATATAATCGCACTGAGGTCGGGATACAGGACGTCCCAAAAGTCACCGACTCGGTTTTTGAGCTTTTTCTCTCTCCGAAGTTCAAGAGCTGCCCTCTAGATGGACTAATCCCGATTTACCGTGAATAACGTAAAGTGTATAAAGCGTGCGGAGCAACGCGGCGACCGTCAAGCTTCTCAAATTGGCGCCAAAGTGCAGTCGGGGACAGAAAGTCTGTCAGGTGGCAATTTTTGCAAAACTGCCCCAATGTCAATTGGTGATCCGCGGGTCGGCGGCAATGATACGCTTCCAAAAACTGCAAAGCTTATGCTGTCAAATACTGATGACCTCACGTCGATCGGAATGATACCTCCAACGAAATAGAAAGAAGAAAGCATATAGTGACTTTTGGGACCACCGTGTATTTACAGATGTGGAGTGGGGAATGAAGTCGGCGCTGCAATTTTTTTTTTCCAATTTCAGGGGTATGATCACAGCCTTTAAACCATGGGGAGGCAAACTTTTACTGGGGGGGGACACATCAGCCAAGTCGTTTGTGCTTTTGCTTTGAACCTGTTGAAATGAATATCTAAAAGGCTTTGTTTTTAACAATAAGTCATTCTCGACATTCTAATGCATTCAGACTAAAGGAATACGTTTCTGCTCTTTGTGCCAATGTTGCCGTTCCATATGAACGATCTCAAAATGGAATGGAGGGATGAAGTCGACCCGACAATTTCCACTAAAAGACACAACTTGTATTTCATTTCAGTGAAAACAACTTTAAAATATAAACTTTTGACATCCATGGCAACAAAGTTCGTTAGCGCAACGAAGCAATCAAGTTGTTTGCCCCAGTTACATTTGCTGCGTTGTTTGTCAAAGATGTGGGAGAGACGATTTTCACAAACGCAAAAATATATATGTTGGTGAATTGTCCAATTTAAAAGCTCAAAATCAACGTTTGTTGCCTTCAAATGTTGTCCATTTTTTTTTAAAAAGCGTAAACACGGGCTAACCAACATTAGCATCGATGTTACAGTAAGTGCAACCCCCCCCCCAAAAAAAAAGACATTCTAAACAAACGCAGTGCAGCGACGCATCCAAACAGAGCATACAACAATACTTACAGGCGTATAATTCTCTCGGCTGCATGTTGCAGCATGACGTGGCGCTGTACTGAAGGCGTGCCAGTCTAGGTTTACAGTTGCCTTCATGCTGAAAAAAAAAGAAAGAAAAAAAAACATGAACAATGAAGTGCCATTTCACGTGGGAACACAATTTCCGATGTGAACTGAAGAACAGAAGACACACAGGTGGTTATTATGGCTGGACAAGATACATTTAGAACTATTACTCATCTAATCCACATTGCAGGAGAAAGCCAAGCTCCACCTTTGGCACATTGTTTTGCTGTTTTTTTTGTTTGTTTGTTTTTTTGCTGCCGCTCTCTCATTTAACGGCAAGAGAGTGCAGTGCATGCGTCAAATGTTGCACAAGTGGCTGCGATGCCAGGGTCGCATGACTCACAGAGAACTCACACGCAGCCGAGTCAATTATGGATGAGTTCAATGAGGATGTGGACAAAAAAGCGAAAAACTACTCGAGATAAAGGCCAACGGCTGTTGCACACGCCACTTGGAGACGCGATGAAATACTGGTTTCGGTGTGAAGTCGGTAGGATGCAGTAAATTGTAAATTCCATGACGTGGAAATAAATGCTCTATTAGTTCGCCGCGGACCAATTTCTGCGGGCAGGTGGTCTTTGCGCCCACATCGCGCACCTTCATTGAGAGTAATATTCCCCGTCACGTGTAAAATAGAAACGTTTAAGTCTCCTTTTTGATCGGATTGAAGCTAATTTCTGGGTCGACTTCTCTGGTTTTAATTAGCAGTTGGGCGTTTGGGGTTTTGCTCGAGGGCATTTCATTGGCGCTCATAAAGGAAACGCTTTCCAGCAAGCAGCCTCCACTGTCGTGGTGCACGGTAGGTCTCAGAGCCGCCTGAGCGACTGCCGCTCCCAATAAAGAGCGTATTGATTAGCGCGGCGTGGCAACAACACATCTCTGTGTCCACCATAAAATATTCTGTTCCCTCGCTGTCTTTATGTGCCGATAATTTACCGCGCGCGCTGAACCTGTTTTTTAATTTTTTATTTTTTTTCTTGCTCACGACAGTATTTGTGTACAAGCGGGTGCCGGTGTCCTCACTTCACCTCCCCCAATCACCGTAAATCCTGCGCGTAACTGACTCATGCTGTCAAGATGCGTGCGCGGCCACGACTATAATTTTTGTCAGGCTGTCCTGAGCGCGGGGATATTTATACGCGCCTTCTCTCTGCGTCAGCCAAATGAACTGGCCCTAAACACAACATTATCACTTGCGCTCGCACGCACAAGCACGCGGACCTTCTCTGTCCGCCACGGGTGGGTGGGGGAAACTCCGACCCGTGGGCCACGTATGGCCCAGAGTGCAGGTCTTCTCCGTAAACATCGCCTTCCATGTCATGTGACCATTCATGCTTAATTTTCTTTTTACCGGTTCGTACGCAAAGGCTCGTTTTCTCCGACAATTGGTCTTCAAGCTATCACCGTACTTTGAATGAGTGCGCTATTAGTCAAAAAGATGTTGAGTGAGGTCAACATTGCACTACTGTCATTCCACTTTACGACAACAGGGGGAGCCTGCGAGTAAATACAAAAGCCCATTAGGAACATCTTTTTTCGGGGACCATCACTAAAAGAAGTTCGAAACATTTATTGGACATTCATGATATCCATCTTAAGGTCCATCTTAAGGGTACTAGTGTGCTCTTCGTCCTCATTAGTAGGACAACTTGGGCATACTAGTACGACAGCGATGTGATATGAGCCAATGCAAATTTGTGCATTAGCTGCACACTCCTACTACTACGAGTGAAATTCTAAGTGTCACTAGTAGCACACCGGTGTGGACGAGTGCAGTTGTTGCCCTACGAGCGAGGACAAAGTGCGCACTGATACCTAAAGTGGAGTACCACGGGTAATCACATAAATGCTCAAACTGATTTTTTTACGAGTAAGACTTGGTCGTTCTATTAAACTACTTTATTGTCCGACTTGTGAGGACAAAGCACATACTCGCTGTGAGTTGTGAAGTATTTCTCAGCGATTAGTTTCTAGTACCCGACTACCCTAAACTCAAGGAGGTCGAGTCAAGTTGGCAGTGTTGCTTCTGCTGGCCGGATAATCGCAAAAATGCCTACTCGAGATGAAGATGTGAAAGTCCTTCCACATTTTCTCGGAGGTGCTTCAGGGGTTGTTGGGCCTTGTCGGAGTTTGTCGCAAGCGACGGACTGAACAAAAAGAATCAATTATCCAATGATCTCTGCGCGCGTAAGGGCTGCAAGCTGAAGCCCCTTGTCTTTCCTGGGGCTTTGAAAAACATCAGAACAAGGCGAGGAACAAGGTGGCTTTCCCTTTTATTTTATTTTATTTGGGGGGGCGGGGGGAATACCACTGTGACCCAAATTCTCAAGTTGCGAGACAAATCCTTCAGCCACTTCTTCAGTGGTGCTGAAGAGGAAGTTGAACTTGTGGTCACAGCAGAAGCAGTCGGGGGGAGGTGTGTGTGTGTGGGGGGGGGGGGGGGGGTTGTCAGGGATACAAGGACATTTTCATTATAGTTTAGGGGTATATTTATGGTATTACTATCAATATAAAAGATTCTCAAATCATGACTAAGGGGCGGAGCCCTGCCACGGACAGCAAGAATCTGCCGAAAAAGGTTGACAATTACATACAAATGCTACAAGATCCTGGCAAAGCATGACTCCCCTTCTCAACTCACTGCAACATAGTTCCTTGGCACCCAGATGCCACATGGTTGCAAAGAGGCGAATTTAGCATCAAACAACAAGGGAGAGGTTGAAAAATAAATCTGTGAAAATGTGAACTTGTGACTGGTTTGTCTTAACTTTGAAGGATTTGATGTCTTTTTCCATACGGCAAATTTGACTTCTTCATCTACCGCATGACAATTTCTTGCAGAAGCGTGCTGCCTTTGCGCAGGAAACAAAAACAGTGTTGGGTCTTCTTTCCCTTTGGGCTTCTGTGTGAGTGCGTAAATCCGAGAAGCGACACAACCGATGACGTCCAACCTTGTTGCATTATTGACACCGCAGCTACCAAGCCGCGTCGGCCTTGAGGGAGTCCTGCTGAGTAACGATTGTGGGGAAGGTGGGGCGGGGGGGTCGGTGCAAGACTGATTTTGCCAATGGGCGCTCACATAGAATTTAGAGCATGGGGTGTTGGATTAAAAAAAAAAAAAGACGTGCAGCAGCAGGAAAGGAAAAAGCAATGAGTGCATTCCAAATGCTTTGAATGTGTTCATAAAATTCAGCTCATCAATTATTGACAGGAAGAGAGGCTTAGGGAGATGCACAGACATTGAGGAACACGCTTAACACGTCCCCTAAATTCATAGAAACTCCACTCTAAAAATCACACCCATGAATAATAATAATAATACAACAATCAAGAATAAGAAACAAACTTAAAGAGTGAAATCTGCTAAATAATTCACATCATCTTTATAAGACGTGCACAGTTTGAAGGCGGCGTGAGACGGACGGTATTCAATCATGCATTCAAATCGAGATTTTTTTTTTTTTTTTTTAAGTCGGCGACACAAAGAAAAGGAATAGAAACGTTTTTCACTGGAAACAATAGGGAGAGGAAAAATCTAAAAAGCAAAAAGGTGTGTTTCAACGCAGTCAGTGCGGCGGTACAAAAGGTCAGCGGGGGTCGCGGCGTTATTTTCGTTTGAGCGTCTGCGATGAAAGATGAAATAGAAATGTTCAAATCTCCCCAGACAGAGAAATGAAATGACAGAGCTCTTTCCTATTAAGAAGGCTCCTTGGCTAGCGCACAGCCAAGAAGAGGACTAGGCTGAGACAAAGCGCAACGAGTCATGGCCTGAGAATCAAATCTTGTGGAAAAATTTAAAAAAAAAAAAAAAAAAAGATTTATCATGATCCATATAACAGCATTTTACTGACAAACTTGAAGTGTACCACGCAACCCCTATGGGCCCCTAACCATGGACATATTTAGACCCGTTTTAGGGGTGCCGGAGTACAGGGCCAAACAAAAATCCAAGAGGAATTGACACCCAGCCAAAATAGGCTTCAAAATTGCCTCAAGAAGTCACAAAGGGGTGGTGGCAAAGCACTACTTTGGTCACAATGAATCTTCTCAACCTGCTTCAACATGGTTGCTTGGGCAATAGCATGTCACAAGATGGCGCCAAAGCACAATTTATGGCTAAATGAAGCTCCTCATTCCACCCTGACACAGCTCCTTGGCACCAATATGCCCCAAAACGACGCCAATATCAAAAGTACTAGAATAATTGGTCGAAGAAAGTATGCTGGAGTGACAGAGAGGCAAGATTTGCATCTCAGGGAGGACCTATGTTTAGCCTGGGTTGTTACAGAGAGTCTTAGCGTGTGATTATTTTTTTGTTACTCAAATCTTTACTGTTCAGGGTAACATTGCAAGATGTGTATAAAATTATATTGAATTGTTTTGAGATTGTTAAAATTAAAAATAAAGACAAGGCGTTATTTCATGGAAAAAAAAAGTACATTTTATAAGAATTTATGATGGGAAAAAATACTTGAGAAGAAAAAGCTACATCTTTGTGAATACATTTTAATTGTTTGGAGAAAAAAAAGGCCAAATTGAAAAGGAATAAAGTTGAAATTTTAGGCACCACCAAAAAAAGAGTAAATCCTTAAAAATCACTCGAAAAGTCACAATTTCATGAGAATAACCATCAAAATATGATGAGAATTCAATTGAAATTGTAATTTTACCAAAAAAAATCTAATATTCTATCATTCCAATTTAAGGGAATCATTCGAGGTTTCATTCCTGAGGTGACTAATTCAAAACTTCCTTTTGTTTCCACTCAGTCACACGACTCTAAGCAAATATGTCCCATCCCTTATCAAACACAAAAAAGAAAAACCACGCTCCGAAAAAGGAATGAAAGACCTGAGAGAATAATCAAAAGTTGTATGTGTGTCTGATCTTGTCCTCCCTCCGCAAGCTGCTCTTTTCTTGGTGAATATAAACTACTTACATGTGTCTGTGTGTGTGTGTCTCTCTCTGCTCAAGACGCATTTGCCAACCAAATTGCCCCCCAAAAATAAATAAATAAAACTCTTCCAGGAGATTTGGAGTTTCATGCCTCGCCTTCAATATTTCATAAGACAATTTGCATAAGTTCAAATAAGAACTCATCACCTCGGCTTTTGCATTTTGATGCGATGTGATGTGATGCGCTCTTGACTGATCGTTGCATTCATGTTCGTTCCCAACTACCAAATCGTCACTTGGCAACAACGTTATGCTTTGAAGGAAATGAATTTTCCAATGATGTTCCCGTCCACCCAAAGTTCTTTTTATATTGGAGGGAGGGGGGGGGGGGGGGGGGACATAAAAATACATATTTTAAAATAATAATTTTGGGTGAAAAAAACGCCATAATTATAAATTACAATTAATTGAAACAAATTCCTCCGTGTTGCTCTTTTCTCACATAACCGCGGCCTGTACTGCGTCACGTGTGTACTTTTGCCGCAATCAGGATCGTGGACAATTCATCAACATTAGCGAGAGATTAACCTGCGCACCCTAAAACATCCATCACCGGCACATGCGGGCACGGGCATGTACGTATTCAGCGCCCTGGGCAAGGGCAGCGGTGCCCGGGCGTGTGAGGGGAATTATGCAAAACACGGTGATGCGGTGCTGGCAAATACACACACACACACACACACACACACACACTCTATCTTGAAAATCAATTTTAAATCCATCCGAAGACCTTGACACCTTCCAGCAAAGTGAAAACATCATGCTCTGCTTCCACATCATGACAATATTGGCAAACGGAAAAAGATACAGCTCAGTCAAATCGCAATGTGGCTCGTGGCGACGGAGCGGCCTCCGTCTTCACTCTAGTAGTCCTTCTGATCAAAAAAGATGGAATGAAATGCATGACACCGGTCACATGGATCCTAATTAAAGCCGAAGTCCTTGGGTCACAAAAAGTTGGCCGGTACCGGCTCGAGTTATTGGAAATGGCGATAAAATATCTGCTGACATGAGGACAAGTGCAGTACAAAATGGATGGAGGAAAGTCAGATTAAGATTTAAGAGAGAACCGGGGTCTCCAGTCCAACGTTTTATTGATTAATTCATTGATCAAAGGTCCATTTTTAGAAGTGACAGAGGCAGGAGAATTAAAGTGAGTGAGGAAAAAAAAGAAGGCGGGGTTAAAAGAGATGGCGAGAAAACAGAGAGTCGTTGCAGCACTTGGCAGCCTCGCGCCCCTCCTTTTCGCTGTTTGCTAGGGTCGCCGCGGCAACAGCGAGCCAGGCTGCTGATAAGTTAAGCAGATGGTGCGAGGCCGACAACTGGGAACTCGTTGGATCGCTTCCTGGTGGCAATGAGTGACTGCCGGTTGGAAAATATTGATACCGATAGGTTCTGGTGCCCTGCGATTGGCTGGCGACCAGTCCGGGGTGTACCCTGTCTCGTGGGCCGAAGTCAGATGGGATAGGCGATAGTTCAACAGCGACCTCATCAGTTTTAGTCACTCCAGTTCAAAGATGAAGCAGATCGCCATTTTCAGCTTGGATTTGTATCGCTATCGGCTTCCTCATCATATAATTTCTGGGGAAACAAAACAAAACAAAAAAATGCCCGAAGGAAGGCTAAGTAGCCATTGCAGGCGAGAAGAGACCATGCAAACGCCACACAGGGAGGCCAAAGTTGTGAAAGTCGACCAGCGACAAAATACACGCGCCGCTCGTCCGTGCTGAAATGAGGAATTTTCACACCTAATTACGCATGCTAAGGTGCGCTGGTCTGTTGCCAGAAGACACTCGATGAATGATGACTCCGCAGGAGGTAGAGGGGAGGAAAGCGAGAGAGGGTTTGCGCTCATGAGGAAGGAGAAAAATGTGCTCAAGCGCAGATCAGAAATGTGCATTTGCGACCATTTAACAGGAAGATAAATTGCACGTCTGCTCCCCCGCCGAGAAGTGGAAACCGGAGGCGAGGGAAAAAGTCCACGTGCTCGGAGGCAGCGGTTAAAAGTCAGGCGCAGATAAGAACCCGAAGAGACAAAAACGGATGGAGGGGGCGAAAAGAGGAGGGGCATCACGGGGAGCGCGTGCTAACGCAATGGCGAACGCTAACATTCCTGGCCGAATAGATCAGCTGGCCCGAGGAGAAAGACAAACACGGCAGAGGAAACCGCGTCTAGACTGCTCTCACGCACACACTCACACATAGATGCTCAAGCGACCTGCTACCATGGACAATGTGTGCAAGCGCTGCCAAGAACAGAAAGAGAGAGAAGGATAATGCTGGAAGTTCGGTAGGTAAAGCATTGACAAATGAGCGCGCGGGAGCAGTGGCGCTTCGTCAGTAGAGGATGCTAACGAAATTTAGTTCCCTTTGTGTATTCTTCGCAAAAAAATTGGAAGAAAAAAAAAGACAATCTGTTGTTTATTTTTAGATGTTTTTTAAAAACTCATAACGAGTCACATATGTAACGACAAAAAAAAAAAAAGTGTTTGCCTGAACATGGACTGTGGTCATTTCGATCAGAAGTGACGAGTAAAGATTAGTGGTGATGATAACTTGTGGTGACACTCATCTGGGTTTGGGATCTATGATTAATCCACTTGCAAGCTATTAAAAAAAAACTGCAGTAAGACATGGCATTTGTTTTCGTCTATGCCTCAGGTTGAAGTGGAAATCCACAGACTTAAAATGAAACTGCTGTTAGGCTTCCAGGCTACACGAGGATGGTAAGATTGGCTCTTGAATAAACACGGGTGAGTCACACTTCTGCAGTCGATACAAATGCGTGTTGTTTGTCATCCAGTCCTGTGTGAGTCAGTTTCCTTATTAGCGGAAAAAGCGATGAGTCGCAGGACGACACCAGGCTGAGACGTACCAGTCGATGCCAACACGACCGACCAATCCAAAGACTGCAAAATAAACGTAGGAAGTCGAGAGTGACGAACGACCTTGAGTCTCTTCAGAGGAAGTTTCTGCACGGTTGGGAGGATGGGGGGACTTCTCGAGGGAGCAAGATCCCGTACGGTCACCTGACCCTGACCTCCATGCGAGCGAGCGCCGCTTCCTCGCAGAGCTCCCCCGAGTGATTGACAGGTCAAACGGGCTGTGCGCTGATTGCTAATTGGTCTCAGGTACGTCCAAAACTTCCAATCAGCTCCACTACTTGGAGTGGAAAATAGACTTCCCGTGACACCCCAGCGAGTTTTCTCTTGAATAGCAAACCTTGAAGGTGACCCGCCCTCCGGGAAGCCTCCAACAGGCCACGGAAAATGCCGATCGTGATCTTATTAGACACGATGACAGTTCGGCAAACGGATCTTATCTGCCGAAAGTATCTTATCCGTCCCGTGCCCTCTTTTTGGCCACCCACCTGTTGCACGAGCAAATGAAGACTGCAGTAGGGATGAATCGGTTTACCGATACACCGATTTACAAATGTACCACTTGAGGTCAAGTCAAGTCTAAAATTGGCCACCTAAGCCTGACTCGAGACAAATCATATGACTAGAGCACCCCTCCCCTTCCGACAGGTATTCCCATTTTAAATATCTTTACGACCGTATTTTTGCATCACAACAGCTAATACGAGGGCAGAAGTGTGGACGTCAATACGGACACCGATTACAGTGAAACTCTTCTACAACAAAACCTACATGGGCGAAATGTGAAAAAATATTCATGCATTAACGCCATTCCCACTCTCCTGCCCCCCATACAAAGAAAAAAAACCCTGTTGCGTTATACAAAATCTCTTTTTCTGCTCTTGCCTCGCGAAGAGATTCACTACAACAAAGTCTAATCCAACAGCGACCTCTACTGCTTCGTTCGGAAACGGCAACAGCAACCACCACACTGGTTTACACATGCGCAGTAGTCCAGGGGGTATTTGTTATTGTTAGATTCAGACACAGCATGAACGTTGCATTGCTCAAATGGCTACAAAACGGACCTTTGGATGTCAAGCAGCTAAGACAAGAAGAGTTCTGATGCTGGAAGAGAGGGTAAAATGAAAGATGGAGGAAGCAAAATAAAATACATTATCCAAGAAATTGATGCAAGTGAAAGTGAATGCTGATCATAAATTTCGCAATTTCTTTCCCTTTTTTTATTTCTGCACTGACTATATGAAGTGTCAAATAAGTGTGTGCTCATACTTATGCACTATTGGAATAAAAAGAGTACACATACGTTTGTGTGTGCGTGTACACATTAGTTTGTGTGTGTGTGTGTTTACATCTGAGATCAAATTTGCTACAGTGAAAACCCCCCTGTTGTGAAAAATTTCTTGCTGCAAATATGATTTTGTTGTAGAGGAGTTTCACTGTATTACTTTTTCCTCTTTGCAGTTCCTTATTGGCATTTTGTGCATCTAAAAGCTCGCAGGAAAGGCACAAAAACATGCATGGGGGAGTTTTTCAGTGAACTGCTTCTCACTGAAATGCTTTCAATCTCAAATTTCCCTCATAAATACAGGGAAATGCATTTTTGTTGTTTTTTTTAGCCCAATTGTTACAATGCTGACATGCTTGACTACAGATGGCTGAAAATAAACCATCGAGGGCACATTTGCGCCAATTAAAACAGATCAGCAGAGGTAGAAGCAACCTGAACGCTCCCGTTGGAGTTTGTTTTGTTGGAAACATGCCGTTTGATGTGTGCGCCGTGTATGGAAATGAAGTGAAACCTCTCTGCGGGACACCAGGCAATCTAGCGAGGCGAGGGCGAAAGGCTCGCCAAGTCGACGGGGAAGACGGTGACAGGGGGGATCAAAGAGCAGGCTTGGTATTATCCAGGGTTCTTTGATGAGTCGCAGGTCAGAATTTACCACCTGCGATTCTATATGCCTTCATATATGATCCATGAATGTTTTTCTACGAGAGAAAAAAAAAAGATGGGACAGAGTTTCTTTCATAAATGTTATGCGACTGTAAGTCTTTGCAGACAATTGAGCTTGACGGGATTCAACTGCTTTCTCCAAAGCCTGCATTTATCCGGGTTAGTTGTGGATTTTAGAAGCATCGAGCTGCGGTTTGGCCAAATGTAAATTCCTTTTGCTTTGACCGCAATCACCTCGACTGGTCTCTATCATTTCAGTTGTAAATGGAGACGGTGATGAAAATTTCACATTAAACAACTGAAAACACCAAAGTGCCAACCTATTTTGATATAAACATTAAAAAGTACATTTTCCATAATACTGTGTGGCTGATTTAAGGTTCTAAACCCTTTCAGGGACAGTGGTGACTACAGAACACAGTTTATCATGTTAGCGGGTTCATGAAAGGGTGAAAAGGTTCAGAGAGGGACAGGCACATAAAAGCCTGGAATCCATTCGACTTGGACCCTGTATTGGCATTTGTTAGCATGCCAATTACTGAATCACCTCTGTTACAAATGTGGTAACAATGTCATCGCCCTAATTTCCATGATCAATTTCGATCACTCAGCAGTCGCCATGAGTCGAAGCGCGACAAAAGCGCTCGCGGCTCTGAAGGGCGAGACTGGAGCCTGTAAATGTGAGATGTCACCGCCGCTACAACTCATTACGTTGCGCGCTATCAGAAAAGAACGCGTCAGATTAGCCAAGGATGACCTTTATGGATTTAACCAACAATACCAACACGTCTAATTGGAATTGGGGAGGCGTCGAGAGCCTTTTACCTCCTCCGTCAAATTATAGCCATCCCTCTGCTTGTCACTTGCCTCAGATGCCCTTACAGGTGCTTGTGGCATAAGAATGGTACCAAAAAAATAAATACATTTTTTTTTAAAACACATCTTTTACGTAATACAACCCGAGGACAATGTTTAACCATCATTAGCGGATAAAAGAGCAAAAATATAGAATGTGTAAACTGGAGCCAGGGAATTGTCGCTGTTCTATACCACACCATGGTTGGCCAATCTGGGTTTACCGTGTGTGGCTTAGCAAAGCATTACTAGCCACTATTAGTGGCTAATTTCTTCCGTGTTTGGTTCTATGTAGCTTGGTTGTAAACTACATTTGTTCTGATGTATGCATAAAACCGGAAAGCAGCTAAACAAAGGCAATGAAATGCAGCAGCGTTTAGCTAACTAGCAGCCCATTTTTTCCCCCAACTTGGTCTGTTTCCATGAAATTCTATTCTTGGTTTGAAATTAAAAATAAAACATTAAAATACACTTGCTGTAATCTTTTCGCCACAGGTATCAATATCGGGAAGCAGGAACACAAAGGCCGTGTAGCATAGCATCCTTTTGCTAACGAGCAGCTAACATTGGCTAACTTTCTTCCCAGCATGGTTAGATACTATTGCAGCAGAAAATGTTTTATTGTCAATTTACAAGATTAATTCCAGAAGCTCAAATGAAAGAGTAAAATTCACAAGGCAAACCATCTGGCAAATCAGATGCGACTCTCAGACCAGAAGACGCCACCTTAGCTGTAGCTAGAAGTACAAATACTTTGTCACTCTTCTGAATTATATTTTTCAGATGACTTTGGAGTTTTGCTCCTACATTTCAACCTCCGCAAAAGACAACACAATGTTAAAAAGACGAAAACAAAGACGTAACTGTTGCTGGAATCTTGGAGTCTTAGGGTATATTTTTTACTCATGGAGAGGAGTTGGATCAGCACTTCTGCCAACGTCTTTTTCCTTCACAAGTATCTGTACTTCTACCTAAGTATAGCTTTTCAGCGCTTTTGCCACTTCTGGCGGACACTCCCAACGCCCTCGGCAAGTATATGCCGAGCTTGACAACTTTCTCTCCAACTCATTCGAAAGTGTTTGTGACTTCTTCATGAATTTATGATTTGCTAGCGCTGCTCTGGTGACGTGCGGCAATTTTGAGTTCCTTGGCAGCGAGCATCCTCGTGTTTTAACTGTCAGCTAAACCCCAGAAAAAAATAAATAAATAAAAATAATTATAACGAGCAAAATTGATGCGCTGGCTCACTGAAAGAGATGAACAGGGGGCACTCTCAAACGCCATTGATGTACAGCCATCTCTGCTGTCCTGTACTGAGGAGGGAACTCCTTAGATTTATTATGCATCCGACTAAGCCTACACAGCCAAAATTAGCAAAGTAGCAACAAGGACAAGTAAAAACTTGGAGGCTTCTCAAGGATGGGAAAGGTTTGAGACAAAGACCAGAAAGACATTATGGACCGAAATGCAACATGAGTAATGATGCGGAGAGAATTGGGAGAAGAAAAGGCACTGTAAGGAAGGCGATTGGCTGAACTTTCATTGATGGAAGCGGCCCCAATTACTCTCGGCGATTGGTGTACAAAACCGTCTATGTGACACGTACGCAAATAAAAATCATTTGGATAGAGTGAACTCCAGTTTACTGCCAGACCAACACAAAAAAGTGAAAATTTTCAATGTAGGGAGACCAGAATGAACTATTTCATGCACCCTGTAACCTAATAACATGAAAAGCTGTCCCTGAAAGGGTTAAAAAAATATATGTTTAGGGCAATGGGGGAAAAAAAACTCCTTGATGGACGTAAACGTGTGTTTGCCAGTTTAACAACCACAACACAGGTAGCAATGTTTTTTTTTTCCCTCCAACACGATAAATCATTTATCAAAGTGGTAGTCAGCACTTGTTTATCTTGGCCCGTGCGAGTCAGTGAATGGATATGTTGTTTTTCGAGCATCTTACTCTGCATGCAACACGCCCTCTGAGCGCAGACCGCAACGTTTCTGATCTCGCGCCACGTATTCACCGTCGGTACGACGTGCAAAACGCCAGCACGCCACCCCCCGGGAGCGTGTATCTCCTTGGGGTTTTGTGGCGCCACAACAACATTACGCCGCGTCCACTCTCGACTCGTGACGGGGGACGCTCGTGATTGACTCGACCGCGAGGGAGTCGGCCAGGCCAGGAAAATGTGCGGGAAACATGGCGCTCTTCACCATGAATTATGTTGACGGTTCTCGGCGCAGGAGAGACTCCCTTTGGTGTCTTTCATCTGACTTTTGAGAACCAATATGTGTCACAACATTAAGGTGCAGCTACATAATGGAAAGGAAATTCAATACCTGGGTCCAAACCTTTACCAACAAAGAAAATAATGTTCAGCCCTGCTTGGGTCTATTGAGGCTTTTTTTTATATTGTTTGAAAGACGAGGAAATGAAAAATACCTGTGCATATGCTACCACTGTATCCTACCAGGCACCCTCCAATTGTTTATAATACTGTATTTCTATCCAGAATTTGCATATACACAAAATGCGGTCCATCGTTCATGATGCCGTGCTATATTACAATTTTTTATAGTACAGAGGCAAGTCGGAGTTCCCAAAGAGCAGAGAGAATACTGCCTGTAGGAATTTTTTGTTTGCTCTGTTTGTCTCTGTTGCTGCTTCATTAGTGTTGAAGCAGCAGCTGTTTCAAGGCTTACGATTACCGCAACATCTATGCTAATTTCCGTGAGCCCTTCAAAGGTGTTTCATGTTACATGTTAGCATGACACCATCGCCTTTTGTCAAAGGAAATTAAATGATTTGGATGAACATTTATCATGTTGAACTCTTATTTTATGTGCAAGCCAGTCTTTTTTTCCCATTTCTAACAGATGATTTTACACAATATTATTCCATTTCTTGACAGAGAGTGCGAAGCGGGCGAAAGAATACTTTTTCAAAGTGTCTTTTAATGAGTTTTAATGTTTGTGTGGGAGTGTTAAAACTATCTGAAACAATATTTTGTGAGATTCAGCGTCTCGCAGCCAAACCTATGGGCAATACATGTGACTCTCACATGTGTGGGTTTTGACTGTGGGAGGAAGCTGCAGAGACTTAGATTTGAACCCTGAACCTCAGAACTGCGAAGCAGACGAGCTAACCACTTACGCTGCTCCGTATCTCATCCGTTGGCGCAAAAATGTTTAATAACCATTTGGCTTCAGTCTGTTTGGTGCCCTCTGTCAGACAAATCGTGCCGTCATCCCATCTCGTCAAGTGCCCTTCAGAAAAGAGCACGCGCGCTCTAATAATGGAGTGACTTTACGGATGCAACACATATTTGGCTTGTGAGGAGATGCCGGGCGTATGACACGATGAATTGAATTTGTTGCATCACGGGGGTGCCTCACATTGACTTTCCACTTTCCACAACCCGTATAGATTGTGCACGTCAAGGTGCGTCTGCTTTTCTAATAAGGGCGCATTACAGCATGGGGGAATAGTAGACAGCTAATGTAAGTGGGGGGGGGGGGGGGGGTCAGCAAGAAAGAGAGGGGAAGATGCTACTTTTTCTAGAGCGGTGTGCATATGTCAACAGTGCCATCTAGTGGAAGTCAGCGTTTCGGGAGAGATGGAAGCCACATGTGATCCTCATTATTCAACAGCTGCTAACAAGTGTGTGTGTGTGTGTGTCCACTGTCCTGATATTGAACCACTAGAACCTTCAATGTACATCTGCAGAAACGCAAAGCCGGCTTGAGTACGGCCCCACCCCTCACGGCTTTTCGCAGTTATGGTGGGCAACTAGGAGAGGATGCTGTTCATCAGCATCTCACGCCGGTGCATTCAGGGATGCTCGGACACATACCTCCAAGTGTGCCACGGGCCAACGTCCTCTTTGCTGGAGATTCACGCTGTCACGTCTTGTTTTCTTCCTCTGGTACGGCAATGTAGCAGGATGCCTGTGTGAAAGAATGACAATAAATACGTAAAAAAAAAATTGTGTGTGTGTGTGTGTGTGGCTGGTTGTGTTGTCTTGGAGACAAAATGTACTCCCACTGTGGACAAAGATAATACAGTAGATGTTACATTCAGTACGCCTTCAACATCCACTGAGCATTTACAGGATATTTAAAAGAGCCCTTGACTAATTCATTAAATTAGCTCTTTTCTTCCCTACAATGGTTAATTAAATTTTAATTAATTTTGTATTGATTTTATATTCGTCCACTTCAATAAATCACTAGGTAATTATTTATTGTCAATAGCAAAATAAAAACAACAAACTAAATAATTTCCCATCGACCTTCGGCCAGTTCTATTTATATTGTATAATATGTTCAATCAATTTTAATGACTATAATAATGTGTACAAAAATATAGTAGATGGCCACATTAGTTATGCCTGTTGCACAATCCACTGAGCATTTTACATTATCTAGACCCCTGTACAATATGGGACATTAATGTGCATGTGCGGCGCCCTTCATGTGTCTCAACGTAATTGATGACGGGGGAATTGAAGGCAGATTGACATTTAAGAAACTTCTGCCAAAACTGGAGTGGGTTGAAATATTATACTTCCTGTTTTCAGTCTTCTTCTTTACTCAAATTTACAGTGTCCAACTAAATGTGCCGGCATCTAGTGGTCAGCAAGAGTGGAGTTACAATAAGCGTAAAAGGGAGGCAGAACATAAAAGAGGTATGAACTGTACAAAAATCGACGAAACGGCAGGACTGCAAACCCGGAACCCGTCATGGATGGGGGCTCACTGTGCACAATTTGTGATAAAGCTTCTGTAGTGGATTTCATTAGATGGTGTGAAAAGGACACATGTGATGGCTCTCACACACACACACACACACACACACACACACACACACACACACACACACACTGACATTTTGACTTTTCTTGAGCAACAGCAGCATGCCTCGAGCTGATAAAGTTTATCAAGCGACACACACCTGTGATGGAAGCAAATGGAGCCTGCTACCACCTCTCAGTGTGTGAGCGTGAGTGTGTTGGGGGCGTGGGGTCACATAAATGCTGTTGGGGGCCTGAGGTGATAATAATACACTTGTGGCTTGAGTGCACAACACACATTACTGCACGCCCGCAGGCTCTGTATGTGTGTGCGTGTCTGTGATTGCTCTTCAGGACTAGCTCAAGTTTTTCGCATGTTAGTATCTAAATCCAGGCATAAATCTTTTCAATATTGAACACTTTAAATTGTTCAGAGTAGCAAAGTCAGGAACCTGCAGCACATCATTTTTGGCCACCCTGTTGGCTGGGTGGCTCGCCGATGGGAACAGGCCAAAAGAAATACTACATGTCCACACAAAAACATTCTCAGCGATGACAATTGAGAGTCAAATGAACCAACATTCATTGAAAACACCCAAAACAGCTTTGCCTTCAATAATTTTCCCACCCGGCAGCACCGTTGACTACTTTTTCTTGATGCTGCCAATCACGCTAACATCTCATGAGGCCTACCATGGGTCAAAAGCTAACGAAAGCAAGACAACGACAACTATCGTCTGTTTTTCGGGGTCGGGTTGTAAAACTTCTCCAAAAGCTCGCTCGGGGCTCTCAAACGGGGCGATGATGAACGCCGCTTTTGTCACTTTGTCAAGGCGGTTGTCAGTCACTCTGTCACCATCAAGCAGCCTAGCGAGCGGAGCGTGGAGGCTGAGGCCGCATCAATCACACTTTGTCAGCTGCAAAGGCCTGTTTGCTTTGGACGGATTACAGAACACACGCACGCACGCACGCACGCACACTTTGGGGGACAACACACCAAGACTTTGAGACTCCCCCTAAATTAATGTATCACCTGACTCATTTAGAAGGGCAAATATTTGCAACAATATGTTGTCTGACTTCAAAGCAGAAAAGGGACCCGCGCGCACACACACACACCTATCTGAGGCAATAAGCCCGTAAAAAGCAGAGTGACATTTTCCATAGCGTGAATTTAAACTGTGTCGTCACCTCTTAGACGTCATCTGTACCCCATGTTGTCGTCCGCCCTGTCAGGGAAGCGTCGACTGTGCTGCAGCGTCAATGCTTTCTCCTCATGGCACCACAGCGCCCCTTCCTGGTGAAACAGTGTAATGGCAACCTTGACAAATCTGTGAGGTTGCTCTAATTCCTGGTAAAGATACATTTAAAAATCTAACAAAAAAGGCAGAGGGATACTAGGGAGATCAAATGGGTGCAAATCGTAATAGAGAATGAAAAACGGCATACAGAGTTTGGATTGGCTCACTTTTTTTCGCTTCTCTTCTGAATTTGATGCGGGTAATTTTATCTGCATCAAAGAGCATTTTGTGAAACGTGAAGGTTGATGAACAGAAGATGGAAGGATGAACAGATTGGCAGATGGATGTAGCGATGGACGAGGGTGAAATGGAGGGCAAACACTTTGAAGGAAAGAAGAGTGAAGGTGGTTGCGGGTTGAGATGGGGCGGGGGGAATCAACGCGCATCTTGTCAAGAAAGCACACATGCTGAGTTTAAAAGTGGTGCAGTACGACTGAATGGGCATGCATACTAATTCCAACAGCTTGATGTCCATTGGAAGGACACCGTGTATGTTCTGAAAAGAGTCCGGGATACACAAACGAGTGAAGCGGTCTGGATTTTGGCTGGAAATTAGTGGACGTGTTGACGAGACAAGGTGTCTACTAGGAGGAAGGCTTTCGTTTGTTTTGGAATGATCTCAAACAGCGGAGAGAACAATGGGCGTATACCATAATGATGGTTTGAAAACAAATTAAAAGGAGTACCATGTGGTGTGCTGCTGTTTTTGGAACTTTTAGTAGCATCTATGAAAGGAAATGATTACAATGAGGGGTGGGGGGGGGGTTATGCCTCAATTTGACTAAATCCCAGTTGTCTTCGGGCAGTTGGTGGGGTACGCCCTGAACTGAACTGGTTGCCAGCCAATCGCAGTATTGTGAAAAACACATTTTTGCACAATCAATTTTTAAAATTCCAAAAAGTAATTATCCACAATTGTTATGAAATACATCATTGTCTATAAATTACTGATACATAAATACTGACCACCTACGTGACAAATGATCATTTACCTATTTATATGCATTTTGTTAAATTGAGCACCTGAGAGCAGCTAAACTCCTGAACATTTGATGTTGGTTCACAGTTGTGTTTCCCCTTTTTGAAGAGATTAGAGGCAGATTGCAATTTGGCTCACTCGTTTGCATGTGTGTGTGTGTGTGTGTGTGTGTGTGTGTGCGTGTGATGTGCGGACATGGTATAGCCTGGTAAAATTGAACTGTCATGGCCAGAATGGGCACTTTGATCATTTCATGTTCGCAGTGAAGGGAAAAGAGAAGGATGAGTTGTGTCCAAGCAAGGAGGGGAAAGGCTGAATGGAAAAAGATGGGAAAACAAGGTGAGGAGAGGAGGGAAGGAAAGAAAATGCAAATCAAAAAAGAAAAGAAAATCAAAGCGGAAAAGTATGAAAGGCGCAAGAAAAAAGCGGACAAGAGCGGGCGAGAGCGGGAAGAAACTCGAGGGCGCGTGGACAAAAAGACGGGCGGCTGATGGAGGATAAGGGATGAAAGCCTCCTTTCAGCCCCGCGATGGGGCTGTGCTTCGCATGGCATGCCACTTACCCAGACTCTGTAGCGTGAGATGACTTCCCAGAATTCCTTTCATCTCCACAACGCACCAGCAGTGGTCCATCAGGACGAAACCTGCGGAGGGAGACCTCAAGACACACACATTGTGCATTGGGAATCAAGTACATTAAACTATTGTTGAGAATGGACATGGCAAGAAATTTAGTTTCATGCTTCCTTTGTTGAGTTTTGACCCCACTTCACACACCAAAGAAGTGATTTTTTTTTCTTCAAAATAATTCTGCTGTGTGGAAACCACAAAAGGGTTGATTTGATTATTGCATCTACCCTCTGAAAGTAGACAAAAATAAAGAATTACAACACGCAGCTATTCGCAGGGGATCGGGCCCGAGCCCTGTCGCAAAAATCTGTAATTGACACCCCCTGCAAAGGCCATATGTTGCACAAGATGGCAGCACAGCAATATTTTTTGTGTAACTGAAACTCTTAAATTCACTCCCATGTAGTTAGTTCCTTGACATCAAGCTGCCACAGGATAGCAGCAATCTAAATGAAACACCTCAATCCAGTCCTACACAATTGCTTGACAGCAAAATGCCACTAGATAGCTGCAAAGCACTACTTTTCTCTAAATGAAGCTCCTCAATTCACAGCAGATAGATAGATAGATCAAGAGCACTAAAGTCGGCCCAGGCCAGATATTTATGGTATGGGGCCAGGCCAGGTGTGTGTGTGTGTGTGTGTGTGTTACCTTGGAGGACGGCAGAAGGGTATGGGACTAACTTCTCAAGTCGTTCAATCACAAGGCGACAGGCCACGGGAGGCTGCAGAGAGAATGACGGAGAGAGAAAGAGAGAGAGAAATAATGAAGGCGACAAGGCGAGACGAATGGCGAGAGGTTAAAGATTCCGATAGACGGGCGGGAGAGCGGCTCGAGGGAGGGACGGACGGAAGGCATTAAAAAGAATAGTGTGGGTTCGCCGGGGAGGCGGCATTGTTTAATCATTGGGAAACGAGACAGCGGGAAAAGGGGCGAATGGAGATAGGTAAATGAGAAAAAGGTGGCAGATACGACCAGTGGAGGGAAAGCGTGGAATGAGAATAAACGGAAGGGGATGTAAGGGGAAGTCAAGTTCTTTTTTTTTCCTTTTCAATAAAATGTTATATGCGGCCTTGCTAGTCAAAACACATTGCGTTTGTGGAATATGAATTAAGCAGCAAAATCCGTCCCACGGGGCGGCCATTTTGCCTTGCACTGCCAATTGCTGTCAACTAAAAATGTCATCACAGTTGCTCGGGGCTCAGGTAAAGGACCAATCAGGGCTCAGCTTGTGAATGTTACATGACCAAACTCCAAAAACAAACATGTCCCCCCCCCTCCCCCCATTTGGCACCTTCGTGTGACATCTTGGTGCAAAGAAACTATGTTGAAGTGAGGGGAGGATCTTTATTCAGTCATGCCATAGTACAGACTAAAAGTAGCAGTTTGCAGCCATCTTGTGATATCCTTAGACAATTATAAACCTTTGAATTTTTCACGGAATGGCCAACTGAAGATATTTTATGATATCTGGCTGAACAGAATTTGCAGATATTAATACACCCCAAGCAAACTGGGTGTGAGTTACTTCTTTTCAAGTGTCGAAGCTTTCATCAAATGTGGAGCTTTTGAATGTGAAGAAAGCCCGATTGCCTGGCAGGCTAAAAATCATCAAAATTTTTCGACAAGGACGGTGATTTTTGTCAAGGAAATGCACTGCACCCTTTCAATAACTCGTCTGCTCGTCTGACAGCTGAAGAAGTGCGTTTCATCGCGCCACACTTGCAAATGGGAACGTGAAGGTTGCGATTGTATCTACGTGGGAGGTCATTTGGAAATGAGTCTTACTCGATGTCGATTGCTCTCCTCGATTCGGAGCAAAACTCCCCGAAGAGCGATGGATGTTAATGGAGACCCACGACGGGGCGATTATGGATCATCGCCGTGCAATGATGTTGCGTGGGGATGTTAATGGACTGCAGGACAGACAGCGGGGATGGAGCATTTGAACGAGACATGGAGCTGCGGTGTCACCAATTGGTGGACTTGTACACATTTGAGCATTACGTTGTATTACATGCTTGTATCGAGTAGTACCATTGCATTTCTTTCATAGGTGAACTGTGCCGGTGCAATTAATATTCCTTAAAGCACACCACATCAAAGGGACTGTGAAGGCAGATGTTTTATGAGCATGACGTGCGAATCGCAGCAGGTGACCAACATTCTGCCAGGATGACTTTCTGAGCTGAGGGCCAATGGCCCAAACGTGGTCACCTTTTCTACCTTTTCGCCTCAAAGTGGGACAGCAAGAATGTGCCTGAGGATCTCTGCCAGCTCGCCATCTCGCAGGGGATTGGAAACTCAGCAATTTGCTTCATGTATTTGACTGGGGTATCCCGAGGGGAGGCAGGGAAGTACATCACTGGCACAGGAAGCAGCCTTTTAATCACTTCTGACAAGTACAAGGGGTGTGTTGGTTGAGGAGGGTGGGGGTGGGGTCGTATCCTTCTATCTTTGAAATGCTGCCATTCCCCTTTGCATTTTTTACACTCTCACACTATTCTTGACATTCTCTCTTCTGCCCAAAGGCTCACAACACACTGACAAGAGCCTTTTTTTTTTTATACTTTGACCCCTTTTCCTTACTTTTCACAGTCTCTGCTTGGAAATATTATGGGATTACGTATTTTTTAAAACAGCTAGAAAAGGTCGACGGGATGAAATGCCACAAACAGAATTGAGTCAGGACTGAAACGTATGTGAAAGCAGTCATTCTGGCAAACCAAAAATATGATGCAAATATACCCCCTAGTGGCTATGAGCAGCACTGGGTGACGTCACATCAGGTGCATACTTGGCGTTAAAAAAAGGAATGTTCAGTGTAAAAGCACTGATACACTTGAAGTAAAAATACACACTGATGTGAATAAAAGTAAAAGGTTAGCTATTAATGACTTCTTATAGCTAACCTTGTGAAGTGACCAATAGCTATTAATGACTTCTTATAGCTAACCTTGTGAAGTGACCAATAAAAAAAAAACTAAATTAGCAAGCGCTAACTGAAAAAAAAAAGACCTATACGTCTTGAGGCCCCCCCCCCCGCTTACAATAATGTCACTATTGGTGACACGACAATACAGCACCTGGCGAACTACCAGCCGTGATCGTATAGTGGTTAGTACTCTGCGTTGTGGCCGCAGCAACCCCGGTTCGAATCCGGGTCACGGCATTTTTCATACTTTACATTCCGTTAGTGAAATATAATGAGAAAAATTGACCCACTCATTTCAACAAAGGTAACGCCAAAACAAAAAAAACGCATCCCACATCAAAACCTTTAGTATTTCAAAGTACACGATAGCGTTTTGTGACGACATATTGGACATAAATTACACAACGTGGTACGCCTACAAATCAAATACAGTAAATTTACTTCTGTTACATTACACAGTATACAGTACAGTTATTTTGACGATAGTGGCTTTCTGAAGAGTTACAATCTCGCTATTTCTCGCGGTAAGAGATGGGACCAGGAAGTGGACACCGGAAGTAGTGTACAGTAAATCCACCTCACGCTTCGCGAGGTTTTTTTTTTTGGGAGGGGGGCTGCTGCCTTAATCTAGATGCGTCTGGATTAGGTCAT
The DNA here is from genome assembly GCF_054856545.1 of Hippocampus guttulatus. Taxonomy (NCBI): domain Eukaryota; kingdom Metazoa; phylum Chordata; class Actinopteri; order Syngnathiformes; family Syngnathidae; genus Hippocampus; species Hippocampus guttulatus. The sequence goes on from NC_141278.1 coordinate 4,319,044, forward strand.
GTATGACTGATATTTGGACCCGCAGCCGAGGCACTTGTGGCTTTTTTTTCTTTTTTTTTTTTTTTGTTAAGACGATGTCGTCGCGGTGAATGAGACGGGGACGAGACAATTCGCTGCGAGAGAGCCGCGAGTGGCCCGTCATTCGGTCACTTACAGCCTGACAATTTCTACACCGGTTAGTTTGAGTTCAAACAATTTATGCTTTTGATATGTGGGACTAACATGAGCGCAAACCACGCACATCCAGCCTTCTTGGACTGCGGAATCTGTATCATCTAAAATGAATTTATGATCACTGTGTATTACTCTGACTTCTGTTGCGATCGCACACTTACTATTTTATCTTTGTCTTGTAGTTTAGACACGTGAGTTACATTCCAACCTTCCTGATCACCAGATCCAAATAATGATTCATTTCAGCCATTGAGACTAACAATGACAAAACCAGATGAGCAGGTTCCCCAAATGTTCTTGTAGCTGCTGCTTATTGGTATCCGGACTGACATGGGCTAAGACCGGAGCTAGCCGAGGAGACGCCAAACCGCCCCTGCCAACATGCTCCTGAAGTCGTCGTTCACCACTCTGGTGGTGGGTGTGTTCGTGGTGTATGTGGTGCACACTTGCTGGGTGATGTACGGCATTGTTTACACCAAACCTTGCGAGCCGCCCAGCAGCACTGGATGCATCACGCCCTTTCTTGCAGGAAACCCCGAGCTCCAGGTCAGTAATGCGTTATGTCATCTGCAAGCAGAAGAATGTGACCTGTTTTTTGTGATGTCATTGGTTTGTATCTTCCAGATGAGCGTCTACACAGCCCTCTGGCCCAATGCAAATGGGGGACACACCCTCATCCACAAAGAGGAAAATTTTAATGTCAACGAAAAGTTTGAGAGGTCCGTGGATGGGGATTGTCACCTTCTAGCTGTAAAATGCAATAAATCGATTTTATATTGTGAAGAAAATAGTAGTGGTCACCCACAAGGGGCTGTCCTTGGCACACTTTTGTTCATCTTGCTACTCGATTAATCAATTATTAAACCAAATTTTGATGGCGTGACCAAAGGTTCGGCTCTTCTCCAGGACTGTGAACGTCTCGATACCCAAGAAGACGCGCAACAACGGCACTCTTTATGCGCTAGTGTTTGTCCACCAAGCCGGCGTCACCCCGTGGCAGGACCCGCGGCAGGTGCACCTGGCAGCCCAGCTCACCGCCTACATGGTACCCAAGCCCCCCGAAATCTCCCTCATAACCGGGGAGGACCACACGCAGGTGTGACGCACTCAAGCACGGTTCATGAAGGTTCACAGATTGACAAACCAACTGCCAGGTTAATTTTCTTATTCTGAATCCCATTCTAAAGGGTGTCACGGAAGAGGCTCGCCAGACCAAACAACGCAAAGAAGAAGAAAGTCGGATGTCAGACCAGCCCGTCTCGCACTGGCGCTCCCGTCTGACGCTCAACATCGTGGGCGACCATTTTGTGTTCGACAAGGAACACCTTCCGAGTGACGTGCGCCGCTACCTCAGCGCGTAAGCCTCTGCGAATCTCGATGTATCGATGTGGAATAAAGTGTGAGTGAGTGTGTGTGCATGTTTTTTTTTTTTTTATTAAATGAAGATGTTGATTGTTGTTTTCAGGTTTCAAAATGGCAAGAAGATGGTTTACCTACCTCTGCTCTTTGTTGATGAGCTCAGCAACCGCATCAAGGATCTCCTGGTAATTCCAAACTCTTTAGTCTTTCTGTTAATTCAGAAGAAATAATAGTTCCACAAAAAATGACATTCACTGCACTGCAATAATTCCTAAAGCAGCAATGAATGGGCATAACATTGAGACAGCCTATGTTGTGTTGATAGGAAATAAACAGTACCACCCTGGAGCTTCCGCTCACCATCTCCTATGACGCCATCTCCTTGGGAAGACTCAGGTTCTGGATCCACATGCAGGATGCCGTCTACTCCCTGCAACAGTTTGGTACGACCCTCAGAAACACTCCAGTTTTGTGCCGCCATTTCACGCCGCCCTTTGCCCCTCGCAGGCTTCACGGAGAAGGACGCAGACGAGATTAAAGGGATCTTCACCGACACCAACTTGTACTTCCTGGCGTTGACCTTCTTCGTGGCCGCTTTCCACGTGTGTCTCTTTCCCAAGATGCCCGTGCTTGTTTTGAATTAAGGCAAATCAAATGAAAAGAAGAGTGGAAAAGATGTTCTTTTTTTTTTTTTTTTTTTTTGTCTCCAGCTGCTTTTTGACTTCTTGGCCTTCAAGAATGACATCAGCTTCTGGAAAGAGAAAAAAAGCATGGTGGGGATGTCAAGCAAAGCGGGTAGGACAACTTAGTTAGTGTGTCTTCTATATTATAAACTGGCCTCTCAAAAATTAACCATGCTAAAATGCATTCACAAGCTGTCATGTGCATGCCAGAGCAATAGGTGGTGCTGTAACCTCTAACCATGGAAGACCGAGGTGGAACGTGGCTATTTGACAGAAATGTATGAATTTATTGTTATTTATTTATATAATGTTGCTATCCTCTGTCAGTGCTGTGGCGATGCTTCAGCACCATCATCATTTTCCTCTACCTGTTCGACGAGCAAACCAGCCTGCTGGTCCTCATCCCCGCCGGCATCGGCGCCGTTATTGAGGTGAGCTTGCGCAGTTTAGCATTTGATCCTAACTGCGCCAAACTCCCAAGTAATTGCCTATATTAGCAGTTTAAATTGTAAATCAACCTCAACTATAATCTCCAAACATACTGTAATTTTAAACTGATTTTATCGCATACGCCTTAAAAAATAAATTGCTTCCAGATGATTTGGTTGGATGCGGCAAACCCGTGTCGGATAGAAAAGTAGTTCTACATTGATGGGAATAGGTGGGGGAACACTGTACCATTATTGTTATGTGGACATGTTAAAAGGACGTTTGTTGTAGGTGTGGAAAGTGAAGAAGGCCTTGAAGATTCAAGTGGACTGGAAAGGAGGAAAACCGACATTCCTGGTAGGTTCAAGCGCACCCAAAATATTTACGACAGCAGCGGTCCCCAAGCACTGAGCTGCACATCCAATATATCATATATACCCTATAATATTCATCAGAAGCCACAAAGAGCATACTTGTACCTTATCAACCTTAAACTGAACATCCTCTAAACGTTCAAATGGCTTTCAATATTCCCGGATGTAAAATGCATCGCTTTGCTGAACAACTCGCTGAGAAACACTGATTTACTACTCCAGTGAGATCTCATATAAAAATAAAAAAAATGGTGTTTTTCTCTGCAGTTTGGCAAGTTAGACGAGTCGGAGAGAAAAACAGGAGAGTACGACACTCAGGTAACCCCACAACCAATCACAAAACTTTGCTCCTGTTATTGTCTTTGTTTTTTTTTAAGTGATCTACTTTATAATGTAATCATTCCTTGTGTCCTCCCTGTAAGGCCATGAAGTACCTCTCGTACCTTCTCTACCCGCTGTGCTTGGGGGGGGCCCTGTACGCCCTAATATTCCTGCGATATAAAAGGTTGGGAGGCTCTCGGTTCACAAGTGTTGGCTAAGTGTTCACTAATTGGGTGTCTTATTTGTGTCTGTTGTAGTTGGTACTCGTGGCTCATCAACAGTATGGTGAATGGTAAGTTTGGACCCGCAGCTGCTTTTAACGCTCAACATCACTAGTTCATTTATTTTTTTTCCGCCCCCAAAATATATTTTAGGTGTCTATGCCTTTGGCTTCCTCTTCATGCTTCCTCAACTGTTTGTTAACTATAAGGTGAGCTCACAGGTATTTGACAATCAACTGTCAGAGACGAATATGTATTAAAAAATGTTTTGGGGGGTTTTTTTTCCCCCTCTCTCTCTTTCTCCAACCAAAAGTTGAAGTCAGTGGCTCATCTGCCCTGGAAGGCTTTTATGTACAAGGTGAGAACACAGGGAGAGTTGTCACAAACATCATATTAATATATTACTAATGTTTCCACATGAAGAGAAAAAAATGAATTAATAAATAAAAGATCATGTTTTCAAATTTTACAAGAATAAATGTTGTAGAAATAAATTTGTCGCGGGTAGAAAGCGACAAGTGTTATTTTTTTAACGAGTCAAGAGAGCAAGTGTGATTTTTTTCTCTGTTACATTGAGTCTTTTTTTTTTTATTATGTTGTCAGGCATTTAACACCTTCATTGACGACGTGTTTGCCTTCATCATCACTATGCCGACATCCCACCGACTGGCCTGTTTCCGAGACGACGTGGTCTTTCTCATTTACCTTTACCAGCGATGGTATGCACACACTATCACAGACACACGAGAGTGCAAACCACAGCTAACCCGCTTTCCCTCCTCAGGCTCTACCCGGTGGACAAGACGAGAGTGAACGAATATGGAATTTCATACGATGACAAACCCAAAAGGAAATCTCACAAGGACTAAAAAGAACAAGGCGGGCAAGTGAAGGAACATCGACGTCCTTCCTTTATTGCAAACATGTTTTAACTGGATTTTTTTTGCCCTCTCAAATATTGATGAACATTTTTGTGAGAATTTTGGATGACAGCATTTTGTATTTTTTTTTAAAATGCCTCAACTCTGTTTTGTCCAAGTGACATATTCCATAAATCACGCAATGCATCGGTGCCAAATGTAGGAGGAACTTTTAGAATGTTTGTTTCAGCTTACTTCCCTTTAGCAGAGTCACTCTGTTGAATGTTTGTATTGAAATTAACTGGAAAGTATTACTACATATTTGGCGCATCTAGATTCCATCCCCTTGTTTTAATGTGTGACTTTTTAATCCATTCTCACATAAACTTCAAGATTTCCTGGTGTATTTGCATTTTTTCAATGATTTCAATTGATGTGAGCTGTAATAAACTGACTGAATATACAAACTGAGTTTGGTGGGGGGGTGTTATTTTTATTAGTGAAAATGTTTTTTTCTGCCCTTATTTTGACATATAAAATGCTTTGCTATGTTATAAGGATTTTTTGCTCTTTATAAGTATTTTTTGGTACTTTATACAGGTTGGCGCTCCGAAAAGTTGACAGGTATGCATCCAAAGAAATACATAATATTCAAGAATTTAAAATGTACCAACAAGTGCAAGATACGCCAAAACTACAGGTCTTTAATCTGTGTTCTTTAAATTATTTTCATTGAAATATCATAAAAAATCTTAATTAATACAACAGAAAATATTTAAAAATAAATTAAGATTTTAAATGGTATCCTCCCGGCGGTACGTCAGTCGTCACTGACTATGCCTAACGACGTCACTCTACAGCGACGCAGCCTATAAAAACCAAACTCCCGCCCACTACTGTCCCTTTTCCCATTAACAGGAAGTGGACGTGCCTAAGGTGCTCGGTTCTTCACCCGAAGCTAAGGCCCGCAATCCGGCGACTAGCACCATCAAAATTAGGCATCCAACACCGTAAACGTGAATAAAGACTTGTATAATGGCTTCCGTGTCCGAGCTCGCCTGTATTTACTCGGCTCTTATCCTCCACGATGATGAAGTCACTGTCACCGTAAGTGTCTCGCTCGCCGCCATCTGGATTTAACTTTTAGGCTTCCGGTCGTCACAAAATGAGCGAACATAAAATGACTGTTTTGTTATCAAAGTTGCATTTTGTCTGAACAATGGAAAAACGACATTTCTAGTCATTGGGGTTTAAAATTGAGCTATAAGTTGCTAATGCTAGGCTAACTCTGAGCAGGAGGTTACACGAGTGCCAAATATGCCAACAACCTGCATTGTCTGTCCATCATCACAACATATTTCATTTGCTCTTTATTATCAAATGTTGTAAGTGGAAACTTCAATTGTCGAAACCTGGCGCGTCTTACATCAAATTTGTCTGACATGAATGTGTATTATGCTTGAAACTCAACACTTGCATCGAAGACTTGATTTGAAAATATGAGACAAGTTTAAGAAAAGTTGGAAACGTCCAAAAAAATCATTTTACCTTGTAACTCAACCCTGCTTGAAACCTTAACAGTTGCCTTGAAGCCCAACTTGAGTTATTCTCTAAAACCTTTATTGAATATGATGCAGATGGCAATTTGTATAGTGCTGTGTGTCAAATTATTCGTTTTAACCATTTTGTATGTAGGAGGACAAGCTGAACGCCCTGATCAAGGCCGCCGGCGTGACCGTGGAACCTTTCTGGCCCAGTCTCTTCGCCAAGGTAATGCATAACTTGCCATTTTCTGGCTCGAACGAAGCGGCTGTGACGTCTGTTCTTACCTGCATTTGTGGTCCCTTAGGCTCTGTCCAACGTTGACATCGGCAGCCTTATCTGCAACGTCGGTGCCGGTGGCGGTGCGCCAGCTGGAGCCCCCGCTGCCGTTGGAGCCGCGGCCTCTGCTGGAGATGCCCCAGGTAAAAGAATTAAAACCTTTCAGGGTTTGGTCATGTGAATTTTTTTAAACAATGTGCTTGTTTGCCTTTTTAATTCCACAGCTAAAGCAGAAGAGAAGAAGGAAGAAAAGAAGGAGGAGTCCGAGGAGTCTGACGACGATATGGGCTTTGGTCTTTTTGATTAAACCACCTGTTTTTCTAAAAACAATAAAATGACCAAAAATGATCTTGCCGCTGTGATTCTTCTTATTATAATGACAAAATCCTTCCCTTTCAAGACTTAAATTATACTGGTACATCAGCAACAAAACAAGTGCGAGTGTTGGCCAAAGTATGGCCTGCTTCATTCTAAAATGTGGCCCACTGAGCACTGTAATTGTTGCATTACATACTCTGGACAATAATTTTTACTAAAGACTATAGTAAACTAGTTCTTTAGCATATCAGGTTTTCATGAACCAATTTGTAATAAAATTGAATTAGGGGTTAACAGCCACAGGTGGAAATCTTTACTGAAACATCTAGAAATTACAATGTTTTTTTTGTCTTTACTATGAAAGTTTTGATATCTTGGAATATATAATAAATGCATGTTCTGTGCCACACAAAACCACCAGTGTTTACAATTTGCTGCTGACGTGTTATTGAACTTGTTTCCAAAAAATTACTTGTGAAGGTGACTTCCTTTGAAAATAGGTTAAAGTGGAATTTACATTTAACAATTTTATTTAAGTCTCAAAATGGTCAAACTGATTCTAGATAATCGTTGAACCCTTCAAAAAAATGCAAAATATTGTTGACAGATGGCTAACATTTAAGATTTTATTTTTTTCATCTTTACTTCAAATAAGTTTAAAATACGAGCACCGTCGATAAGTACACCCGTGGGGGCAAAAATACAAAACAAAGCGTAAATGAAAGCAACAAGGGAAAATTACAGTCGTCAACTCAATCGTGAGAAATACACGTTTTGGAAAAGGAGGAACAAGTATAAACAAATCAAGGGTCATTTGAAAAGTCCAATTGTAAATTCTAATTCTACTCTTTAAAGAAGGATCTTTTAGGATGTTATACACCGGTCTACAGAACCGTAAAAATGGGAGCAGGTGGATATTAAAATTGTAATTTGTATGAAAAGAACGTTACCTGTAATATTCGAAGTATCCATCAGATGGGCTCCTCCAGGACGCAACTGGGCAACAAAAAATGAGCATCGGTACAATATACATGTCTGGCGTCTCAATTACGCTCAACATCCACAAATCACATTAACCCAAGTAAATAAAATGAGTGACCTGACAGACGGAAAAGGTCGCATATTGATTACTACCGGGCAAACAGGTGTGTATTACCGTAAAGCGTTCCGCCTGGTCGTACAATCTCTGTCAAAAAAAAGTGTGTGTAACCGTAAAGCCGACGTCATTCGTGATTATGTTTTGAATGTCGATTGGTTGTGAATAATGTTTTATCATAACTTATGCGTGAACATTTCCGTATGATAATGTACTAGTTTGCCAGTATTGTGCACCTTTCGTTGCAAATGGTACACTGGCTTTCACTTGTGTACTGAGTGCTTTTCTGCTCTCGAGGAACCCACTAATCAAAGTGCTTTAATACTGTCTCCTCATTCGCCGACTGATGATACAGCATCAGGAGCAACTCGGTGTGCAGAATCTTGACATGACTTGGCATCAGGGTTTGAAGTCTTAACCCTACTGGTTGGGAAGCGACGACTACCTGAGCCAAGGCGCCCCGCCTTCGGAGCAGTGTTAAAATTGCAGTACCATTGTCGGCCAGACAATTTCGAGGAAACATAATGTCAATGTTTTGCCCAAGACCAAAACTGTATTTTCCAGTTCAAACTGTTTTGATATTACAAAACCAACGTGTGCGGGTACATGATGGGTAGGATACAGAATATAAAGACATTTACCAGTGATCTTTTCAAGCGTTTCCGTAGTGTAGTGGTTATCACGTTCGCCTCACACGCGAAAGGTCCCCGGTTCGAAACCGGGCGGAAACATGTTTTCTTTTTCTCTCTATTATTTTCAAATAACAGATGATGTAAAACAACTAAAAACCTCTGCGTGAGGCCAATACCAGGTGGAATATTCTAGTATAAATACGGCACCTGTTTATTTTACGTTCTTTGAAATACGCTATATACTGACCCAATCAATGTCAGTTTCCGTAGTGTAGTGGTTATCACGTTCGCCTCACACGCGAAAGGTCCCCGGTTCGAAACCGGGCGGAAACACATTTTTTTCTTTCCTTTACTACATTTAAATAACGACTAATTTTCGGCAACTGAAACGCTATGCATTAGTTCTACCAGCAGAAATGGCTCATTCTATTGTAAATAAAGAGTCACCCTCAAACTGCTTGTAACAGTGTTTTTATTTGCAACTGTACATGATGAGAGTCTTTCCTGAGAGAAGTGCTGGGAAAAACATCAAAAGAACATTTGTGAGAGGGGTATATACACATCCCGTTTTGGGAATTTATCAGGTTCAAACCGGCTGACCAAAAGCGTCCAACGGCAGTCGCCATTCACCCAATAAATAATGACTCTTGTCTATTCACAGTATTGGATTCTAGTCTGAAAAGTTGCCGATGTGATTTGTTGTGTAAAAATAAACAGGCAACCCGATATGACTTCATTATCTATACCATTCATATATAAGCGTATGCATATATACACAAGACTGAAGCCAACAACATATTTAAACATAATTAGAAGCATATTCATGGTGTTCTAGAAACATAGTCATTTCCTCCTCTGCTTGTATCTAACAAGCAAGCCGTGCCTCAGAAAAGTGTGAAAACAAAGATTAATTCTATATTCATCTTTAAAAAAACAACAACAAAAAAACCAAGCGGTCTGTCATGTACTAACTGATGTTTTCAAGCAGGAGTGGCTAAGCACGGTACATGGGCCACCGTGCAACATTAAAAACAATTCAAACCTTAGAGGAGCTGACAGACACAATTAAAAACATTTAACCTGTAAATGTTCAGATGTTTTATACATGAAAGGAAAATGGCCACTCGTAGGAAAACTCTTCTCAACCCCGATTTAACGCTGAAGGATGTGAGTGTGAAACAATACTGACAACAAAAACGAAAAAAAAAAAGACATCCAGTAAGAGCCAAGGCTGTAAATATTCCATATTTTATATATATACACGCATGTTGAAACATCACCACTTCATCTGCTTTCCAGTTTGTCACGTGGCAAACGCCTTCAAAACGAGCCCTCGCGTGTTAAATAGCGCTAGATTTTTAAAAAGGTTTTGAAAAATGGCAACTTTAAAAAAATATACACGGTGATTGAAAAGCACCGCCCCCTTTTAAAATACAAATTAATTGTATTTTTTTCTAGATTTTTTTTGATACTGTTTCTATCTATGAAGATTTAATCTGTACTTTTTTTCCTTTTTTGTGTGTTTGTTCTTTAATTTTAAGAATTTGATCTGTGATTAAATCTGGCCAATTACCAGTGCTTGGGACAATGTTTAAATTTTGATTTTCATACAAGATGGAGACCATCCACATCCTGTAATTTTACAGATAAATGTAGTACTAATGCTACATTTGAACATATTCATTTTTTTAAATTCATACATTAGAGAACAACAAAAAAGTAACTTACAATTAATGAATAATCGAGAAGTATTTTAAAATAGGGAGTTAATCACTCTGTATAGTTGAAAGTGTGTGACAAGAGCTTCCCTTCATAACAAAAAAAAAGTAATTACCGGTACAAGAACACACCAAAATATGGCGACTGTAGTGTCCACTGTTCTCCATTTTAATCCAAGTCTCTGTCTCCAAAGCGACCGACGTCCATCTCGTCCCTGCTATTAGGACATCCGCACATCCTTCAGGGCCAATGTTTTCACGTAATCATCTTCAGACGCGCCTGGTCAATGACGTCCAGAAGGTTCTTGGCGTCCACGGCGAGGGCGTGCGCCGCCATTAGCATCTGCTTTTTGTAGTCCTTCTGCAAGCTGCAGAGAAAGACGAGAGGAGCGCCACGTCAAACACCAAAGGCGCAGGCGGGAAAAGCTCGAAGGACGTGGCGCTCACCTGGTCATGACGTACTGCTGCGCCAGCTTCATCTTGGCGATGAGTTCTGCCAAGTCGGAATTGAGCAGCTTTTGGGCCATCTCGATCTGTGGCAGGCGGGATGATGTCAAATCGACTGATTGGGTTGTCATATTTATAATATTTTTGGTTGCTGTATGAAAAGGTCTGGCGGACATTTTGTGTCAGCCAATGTGTGTGTTTACCTCTCGGTGGGTGCTCACAGGCAGCACGGGAATGGTCTCATCCACCGTGGCCAGCAGAGTCCTCAATGCTAGGCCCACTTCCTGCGAAACACACACACACGCACGCACACACACACACACACACACACACACACACGGAAGCTCAGCAGAATTTTCAAATGGTCCCGGTGGAATGTTGCCTTAGCGACTGGCCCCAGCCCCTCACCTTGACCATGGGCACGTACTCCTCGGGCGCCGCCGGCTGGATCCGGTTGGACATCTCGATGACCGACTTGACCAGCGCCGTTACGTTTTCATACACTTTGTCGTTGGAGCGGTCCAGGTTGGCCGTGGGGGGCGAGCTGATCTCCTGGGGCTGTAACTGCACCACCGGGGGCAAAGGACAAATGAAATTTTTTAAACTTAAAAAAAAAAAAAAAAAAAGCAATAAATATTTTAGATAGTGAGAGCTAAACAGATGGATGGCTAGGGATGGAAAAAAAATAGAAGTAGAGAGGGATTCAGAGAGACATATATTGCTGTAGGTACAGATGAAATGGTTGCATAGAATAAATAGAAAGAGGTAAATAAAAAGCCGAAGATATACAGATATAGAGAGCTATGATGTAGTTAGAGAGATGGAACAATACATGGAATCTACATTATGTTTACTACTGCTCTTGCGAAAACTACTGATACTGATTATGGCTCCAGAAATAACAGTGGACACCTCCAATGTAAATCAAATCAAATAAGTGAAATAAATGACAACGACTTGCCCCTGGAGTGTAACGGACAGTCAAAAAGTGTGTTTGGTGCCATTCTTCACTTGGTCGTTTCCATGCTAGTCATTATGCTTTCGGCTACATGCTAATGACGCTAGGTAAGACGATATTGCGTTTTATTCATGTTTAACTCGATGGCTCATGTTGTAGAGAGTGGGCAGACAGTTTTCCCATGTTGAAATTGTTCCCACTATAGGGGGCATTCCACCATGGAGGCACCACCTTTTTCAAGCGCTCAAACGTTTTTGGAGGTTCCACTGTATTTGCCATGATTGAATTCATCACCAAATGAGTCTCTGGGGACAACAGGCTAACTACGACTCTCTACGCGAGTATGCATGGATCATCTTACCCTCCACGGCTATTTAAGGGGGTGGGGGGCGGGGGGGGGGGGGTAGAGGAAAGAGCGTGGGACAGCACGTTAGCCCAAAAGCGGTCAGCTGTTATCACGGGATGGCGGCACTGCACGCAATCGATGACTTAAGAGCAGCTATACCTTCACGCCCTCGTTGTAGCTGTCGACGGGGCAGAGGCCGGTCAGGGTGGTCAGGTGAGCGGGGGCTCCGGGACGAGGGGGCTTCTTCGGCGGAGCCGCGTGTTCTAAACAAACGTACAACGTTCTTCACTGGCAATTTTTGAACAGTGAAAAATATTACATCATGCTTCCTTCAAGCTAATGTCGCTGTCTTACCTGGTTTGCCCACAGGCTGGTAGATATGCTGGCTTCCACCCTGCACAGAGAACAAGCATCGCACACAACAGGTCAGGGAAGGGACAGGTTGAGATGTCGGCCATCTTGCCGAATCTCTGTGGTTGCCAAACGAAGAAGGAACTGGCACACGGGAAGAAAGGGTCAACGTGAAGCTAAAGCACTGACCGGCGCCTGGAGCGTGCCGTCTTCTCGTTCGATGCTCCCTCGGCTGTTTCTGGGCTCGGCCTTCTGGAGGGGGAAAAAAAAACAACAACAACAACTTTGATTAGTCATGTTGCTCCAGAGTAGAGAGGGGGTGGGCAAAACAGACATTCAAAAATGTGTTCCTGGTTCTCTCCCTTTCTCTTTGCTTCTGTACCGTTTTGGTGAAGCATGCTTTGAAGAGTTGCATCCTGGGAGGAAAAAGGAGTCTGAAGAAGCAGAGTGGCGTGCAAGTGGAGCGAGAGAAGGTATCATGAAGCGAAAAGAGGTACAGAGCGGATTTTAAGAGAGGAGAGGAAGTAGATGACACAAAAATAGGACCGAAAGGATTTTTTTTTCCAAGAAGAGGAGGAGCCAGTCAAGGAAAAGATCCCCTCTATGTTTCCTTCCATTCTTTCCATCCATACCTCAGCGCTCGTTGCTAAACTTCTGCCAATCCCACTTCCCGCCTCACCGCCTGCCTCTCAAATGCTCAACCCTGACTGGCTGCAGCCTGCGTTCGTCACACCGCTCCGACGCCGCGTTACCGCGGATATTTAGACGAGAGTGGTTTGTGTTCAAGTTACCATGAAGCTCTCCTCCTGCTCCAACCATCGCTGGTCGTCCTCCATCTGCTGCTGCTGCATCATAAGCCTCTCCTCCATGAGAGCCTGGCCAACGCACCCGGTGTCCTGGAGGAACAAAAAGTGCCGAACGACTCTTTATTCCCTCAAATCACAGTTGGCAAATTCCAATTGTTTTTTTTAAATTTATTTCAACGATGACCCGCGTTCCAGTAAATCGTTACGTGTGCTCGCTCCACAATGTTGTGTGCATCCTTGGTGATGTTTCAGGGAACGCCGTGACTTACTCGTTCCACCTCAATAGTCCTTTTTGTGTCGGAGCAACTCGAGTTTTAGACATACTCGCCTATTGACAGTTTGAACGCTGTAACCAATGCCGCGCCATTCACTGAAAAACTCACCTACTCGCAGTTTTGGTGCTTTTTCTACAATGCTCTAAGATGCGACAAGATGGCACAAAGCCCTGGCGAATAGGAAAGCAGCACAGCAGGGCTCAGTCTCCATCCGCCACGAGTCGTGGCGCTCTGCCGTACCTCCATGTTGGAGCTCCACAGCGCGGCGTTTTCCGGTCTGTGCTGGTTCCAGGAGTCGTTGGCGGGGAAGCCGCCTCCTACGCCGCCGTGTGCTGTCGGCTGAAGGCGGACACCAAAGAGAGTTAGAGACTAAATAATAAGAAGAGGAATGCAAATCAATATTTGGCGCTCGTTTGGCGGCAGGGCCAGTGCTGTGCTTAGTTGAAGCTTAACAAGTTCTTACGAAGAACGCGTTTGGTTTTCCACTGACAAAGAGCCAAGTAGGAGCACCGGATCTCCTCCTCTGACCAGTAGTGCTTCGGTTTGGCCTCCATGTTTTGTTTTTACGAATTGAAAATGGACAAACAAAGTGAAGCATTTACACTGCTCCGTGTTAATTGCGTGTTGAGCGACTTGTAGTGTTTGTTTCAAACTCGGCAAGTTCCGCAAAAAAATCGGAGTTCATCTCTTTCCACCTTCGGAGGAAACAATGCCATGTTACACCACTAGGTGGTGGTGTCCACCATGACGACCGAAACATTGGTTTTATACATTGATAATATATGACTTATATTTGTGCACGTGCAATTATGTGTCAAGCGTGCTGTGACATCAATCGGGATGGGTATCTTATGATGTTCAACAATGCACATAAAAACGTATTTCAGATCGTTTGCGCGCGTGTGTGTGCGCATGTAGCACCTGGTAATGGTTGTGTTGTGGGCTGGAGAAGTAACCCTCACTGGAGCGAGGGCTGGGGTAACCCGGTCGACTTGGCTGCAAACACAAATCAAACACACATTCTGTTGACTTTCTGAATCAAGTCAAGAAAGCTATCGAATAAGACGGGTCTGACTTTGGGCGGCGCCTCATCAGAACCTCCGGAGTCCCAGGACACCGTGACCTGTCTTCTCATCTCCATCCTAAGTCTCTCCTCTTGCTGCACCTTCTCCTCCTCCAGTATGGTGCTATTGTAGAAATCCAAAAGGTTGATTGATTACAACTATTAGGTACAGGGAACTTCTATTTCGTTGTTTGTTTGCTACACTGCAGATTTTCAAGAGATCCTTCTCGAATGTTCTATTTATGATATTCAGGCATATTCAAATTTAGGGCTGCGCTCCTCCAATGTAGTAGCGCATTGGAATGAGGTCCAACGGATGCGTTGGAGCACCATTAACAGCACAAAGAGGTGGCAGAGAAGGTCCCCAACTAACCTCCAGTTTGATCACAGAGAATATACAGTTTGCTTCTGAGTATCGTTTTTGTTGATGCTCCGTAGGTGTTTCAGTAGCAGTTGTTGGAAGGATTGTAAGGAAAATCTACCATCATTTCCATTCACCTATGTATGGCATTCCGCATTGTATATTAGCGTTCAGCATGCAGATTTTGTGGTGTGATGAAATGATGCGGTCATGCAGAGTCATCATAATGACCTGAGTTGCGTTTGGAGTTCGGTGAAGCGCGGCCGCTTGCTTGGGTCGTATGACCAGCACTTGGTCATGAGGCTGTAAAGGGTGGGCGGGCACTGCTGCGGCATAGCGAGCCGCTCGCCGTTTTCGATGCGGCCGATCACATCGTTGTTTTTCACCCCTTGGAAGGGCTTGATGCCGTACATCAGGATCTCCCACATGCAGACGCCTATGGTAGGGAGAATTGAATTGAATTGAGAACAACCCGTCACCACCGCAATGACACTGTGCCATTTTAGTCAGAGGCAAACATGCTCACCGAACATCCAGACATCACTCGCGGAGGTGAATCTTCTAAAGTTGATCGACTCGGGAGCCATCCATTTGATCGGAAGTTTTCCTTTGGAGGCTGAAACAGTGGAGAAGAGAAGCATTGAGAAAATGTCCCGTGCCTCCACTAGGTGGCGTCGATGTTACACAAAAGCATGCATCCCTACCAAAGCATAGCGAAAACAGAGATTCGAACCCAGAGTGTCATGACATGCTCAACTCAACACCATCACGCTGCCCAACTCCAGCAGTTAACACTGCACAGTCGTCCTACCTCAAAAGTTGACCGCAATCTGTTCCATGGAGTTTATAACATCCCCAAAGATTGGTTTGATTTTTAGAGGGGGGGGGGGGGGCATGATCATCACCTTTGTAGTAGGAGCTGTCCTCCATGTAGCGGGACAGGCCAAAGTCCCCCAGCATCACGCAATCAATCGAAGACACCAGCACGTTACGTGCCGCTATGTCCCTAAAAAAAATAAAATAAATTAAAAAGGCAAAATGAGACGGCGCGACAAGGATCTTGAATTTGAGCCGTGGCGTTGATGAGGTCGCATTCCGTTATATTTGGTGTTTTCATATTCTCTATTTTGTTCTGACTTTTGTATTTGTACTCATGTTAACACAAAGCGACAATTTATGTCGAGTGAAAATTGAGCTTGAAACATGATAAAATGAAATGCAGATAAAGGTCGAGTAGCAAGGAAAATTGGGCGCAGCTAAATAAGCTGCGTAGATCATAAAAATGGGACGTACACAACATACCTACTAAAAAGTTCTGATGAGATGCCATTTTCCAAATAAGAGAAAATTATCTTCTGCAGTGCACAGGACACTTTGCAGCATGCGGTAGGAAGCTGCTGCTGTTTTCATTGGCAACAGACTTCAATTTATAGGCAGCTCTATTTTTTGTGTGGTTTTTTTGGTTCATTGCTCGCAGATTTTTGCTATTTTTGGCAGGGCTCAGTCCCTCTTACGACGGGTCAGAGTACGGTGAAGTCAATTCAAGTCAATATCCGTCTGCTTCTCAGCCATAAAAATGACACCAAAAAAAAAAAAAAAAAAAAAAACCCCACCATCAAGTACATCTAACATGATGAAATCTTCTTAAAGCGAGTTATGAACGGGAATGGCTCGTTTACCTGTGCACAAAGCGCTTGCTCTCCAGATACGCCAGCGCAGTGCTGAGCTGATAGGCGAACAGGATGAGCGTTGCCAAATCCAGGCTGTACTTCCTCACCTGGAGGAAGGAACGCAGCTGTATGGGGGGAGAAAACAAAAGAATCACGATGGGTTCAAGCAGATCATTGTCGCGCAGGTGACCTGACCTCTCCCAGCGTGCACAGCTCCATGATGATCCACACCGGGTTCTCCGTGATCACGCCAATCAGCTTGACGATGTAAGGGTGGTCAAACTGCCGCATGGTCACTGCAGGAGCACGTCGAGCACATTTTAACGGAACGAGCCCGAAATGAAAACAGGTTTGCTCACTCGCCGGCCGCCCTACGTGCTTCCTGCAGGAACTTTTCCCTCACGCTGTCCGAAGTGCAGTTCTTGCACGTCTTAATGGCGACGGCCAACGCTGGCTTGTCCTGCGGGGATAACATCTTTTGTCTTTACACGGAATTTCAATGAGCACATCTCGTTGCGCCGCTGATTCCGTCGACGTACCGGGATGTTGTAGACTCCTTGGTGCACATCTCCAAACTGACCTTCGCCTATGCAGCGACCGAGCTCGATCCTGTCCCTCTGGATCTCGTAGTCCCGCGCTAAAAATAAGAAATGAAGTGATGATGACAAAGGAGAGGGTTATTCATTTTTCTTGAATCACATTTTATATATACACATGTTTTTTTGCAACCAAAAAAGTAGCGCCTAAAACAAAGTAGCTAAAAGAATTCAACATCATAGAATTAAATGAAATTCATTTGAACTAAATTAGAAACAATTATACTCAAATGTATTATATTCATCAATGTAATAAAATAACTCCACGTAATTTATATGCGATTAAATGTGTCGAACAGGAGAGACCCACAACAGTTGCAGTAGTATTTTTGCATTTTCTTTGCCCCAGAAAACAAAAAAAGTGAGCCCTCAAAAAGAATTGGCAAATCACATGAAATGAAAAGATATATTTTTAAAAATTGGGGATGGGTGTAATAGTCAATTAATCGCTATTAATTGAATTTGGTTGATCGCGTGGAGTCAATTTGACAAAGTTGGACTTGATACACGTCTTGAAATTATGAAGGCGAAATAGATCAGCAAGAGCTCAGAGCAACAAAAATCACATTTAGTGATTTATTGATTGTTAAATAATTGTCACTTAAGGGAATGGAATCAAACGCCCATCCGTGGTCATCATATAAATAAGGGAGTCGATTTGTGGCAAAGAAAAATTCACAAGCATTTGGAAGTTGGACAGAATGAGAGAGGTCAAGCTTTTAGGTTTTGGGTTTGTTTTTTGGTTTTGGTTTTTTTTGTTTACCTTCCACTATTCCATAGGTCACTGCGTTGGCGATGGGTGAGTGGGGGAAGAAAAAAAAGAGGAAGACAGGGAGGTGAAAAGCGGGAAAGAGGCAAGACAGCTCGGAAAACACGCAACCAGACGATTCACAGTCAGCGAACTTGGCGGGGATGTCATTTCGCGCGCACGCATGCAAAGAAAATGTGCCCGATTTGAGTTTACTTTCAAAAAGGAAGCAGAAGGAGGGAGACGGAAAGACCAAACGTGTCGCTCTCCCTTGTTTGTCTGTTTTTTTGTTTTTTTTTGGCTTGTGGGACAACCAAGAGAAGAAAGCCAATGGAAACCGTGCACTTACTGGAGGGCATGGTGTACGTGTCCTCTTCGTCAACTATCTCGGCGTAGTCATCAGTTTCTGTAATGAAAATGAAACACTATGACAACGAAAAATTAAAATAAAATAAAAAAAAAGAATCATGCATATTATCGAGGAGGTGCAGCAGCTTACTGAAAAAAGTCTCACTGTTTGGATAACTCCTGCCCAAAGCGACACCCATGCAGCTATACTTTCTTTCTCTCTCTCTCTCTTTCTTACAAACACACGCACTCACACACACACACACAATTGGCTCGGCACGTCAGCTGAGCTCAGTGACAGCAGCTGGTGTTGCAGTGCGATGGCGGCAGAGAAATTAGGAGAGGAGGCCAGAAAGAGTTCAAGAGGAGAAAAACATTCATAAAAGAAGCAGAGAGCCCAAAGAGATGTTTGGAAGAATCAAAAACAGAGTTGGAGATGCAGCGGGAGGAGGAGGAGGAGGAGTAAGAGGAGGAGGCGGGGAAAAAAAAAAAAAGAGGAGGGAAGGATGGACGGAATCCATCCTAACCAGATGGTTGGTGTTTAAAATAAAGTCAGGCTGCAGACTCAGCTGCTAGCAACACGAGTTGAACATCTGCTGTCCGCGCAGGCTTTGCGTCCGATTCGTCGGAGTCTCTGCGGGAACACCGGCAATCTGCTACTTAAATTCTTGATTAACGTGAGAATTTTTTTTTTCTGCAGGAACGCCCCAGGCAGGAAGTAACGGGTCATTTAAAGGTTAATAAAAGGCAGCCTCATTTAAAACGGTGGGAGCCATTAAACGCCACAGGAGTGACTTTCAAGTTGTTCTAATTTCAAAACCTGTTTGGGGGGGATTGGTTGGGGTTTTTTGGGGCTATTGACTACAGAGCTCAGTTGCTACGATGAACAGTGGTGCGAATTTACATACAGGATACCACTCTCAAGTCTGCCCGCACTTGACAGCTCTGCTGGTCCAATCGAGGCCGGATGAAATTTGGATGTAATGCAGCTCATGTGGACGCCAACAGGAAAGTTTTGTGGAAAGCAAAAATTAGCCTTAGCTACGAGTGTTAGCTTCGAAAAAAGCGGCACGTACTTCATTACTTGGTGATGAAGTGCTGCCTCCACGAGTGAAAATTCAATCAATGTTGTTGGGGGGGATTGTTCGGGGTGGGTTGCATGCACTTTGGCCAAATTGCATGTGAATCAAATCCATACTCATCATTGGCCCAGTAGTACCACATTGTCACTCTCTTGCATGATACAGAACAACCCCCTGCAAAACAGGCTGATTTCAGCACGGCAAAAAAAAAAATTTTTTTTTTTCAAGTGTCAAGTCCTGGGGTATTTTGCAATTATTCAAACTTATGGGGAGTGCAGCTTTGGAGGTGCTTTGGTGTTTGGAAAATACAATTACGTGAGACGTTCAAAAAGAAGTTTTGAGAAGAGAATGGAGGAAATTCTGCATCAGCCATTTCATCATAAGCTGGTTTACATGACTTGCACTTCAGATCATCATAAAACATTCCAGCTGTGGGGAAAAACAAAACAACATTTGGCTTTTTAAATTCCAGTCTCCCTTTTGTGTGTGTGTGTGTGTGTGTGTGTGTGTGTGTGTGTGTGTGTGTCCATTATAGACAGGAATGCATCGCTTGAAACCAGCAAACCTTGGCATGACTTTGTGCAAGAATATATGTCAGTCCACGTGTACATGAGTGTGTGTGTGGAGGGAGAAGGAGGGACCGAGGAAGGGAGGGGGGAGGGAGGGAGAGAAAGGAGGGGAGGGGGGCATTTTGGAGAAATTCCCTAAAAGAGACACATGCCATCGTCGCTCTTGGTTTTAGTGGCCAAGCGTGTAATTGTATTGAAAATGATCCCGAGTTGCTCGAAAATGAGGCCAATTTAGCTTCAGTTGTTTTGTTTTCCCTATCGTTACAATACACGGACGCAACCGTGAACCAAAACCCCCAGCACGCTTCCGTACAAGAGTGCAAGTGACATGAAACAAGAAAACAACTTTTGAGAGATTGATCACTTTACCATCCCCGCTAAGATCTTCTGCAGGATCCGGGGAGCATGCAAGAGCAGAAAAGGAGGACGACGAGGAAGGGAGGAGGAGAGACAGAGAAAGAAATTATAGGTTTCATGTCACAAAATGGCTGCGGCACAACCTGCAAAGCCAAAGACGCAGGCAGTTAGGTGAAGAAGCTCCAGTAAAACGAAGTGAACAAAGCGGCGGCACGCAAGACGGCGGTCGGAAGACGCCAATGTTGCTTGCACACGATGCAGGCGGCGGCCACTTGTAAATAGGCGCGCAGGCGGCCAAGGTGAACGCTAAAATTCCAGTGGCGGATTTTAAACAAAGAGCAGACGGTTCGAGAGCGCTTCGGAATGACCCCCCAAAAATCCCACAAATGCACACCAAAAACCCGATGAGTGTTAAAGCTGCAAACGGGAGGCCCAAGTATAATTTCACATCAAAGTGTCCCAATACATTTGATCATTCGTCCTCCCGAGACCAAATCATTTAGTACCTCGCATTCAATTATTTTCAACATCGATGTAGCTTTGAATTTCCAACAGCCATTCAATTGAATCCCTCTCTCCACCATGACTGCTAATGACTTTCGCGCAACGCTGAATTCCCAATCGCGAAGATGCGCTTTGCCCGCGTGTCAAATCCGAAGCTGCCAGCTGAGAACGTTGGGGAAAATGTCTGCGGCATTCCGGCTGCCGTCCAGATTAAGGGCTCACTTCGCAAAGCCGCGGCTGTCGCCTGCCTCGGGCCGATCATCGTCGCGAGAGTCTTCTTCCCTGGCCGCGAATTTGGCTCCGTCGCTTTCAATCGACTGGCTTCAAACACGGATAAAATATTGGATTTGGAATTCAGCAGATTCAACCCGACCTCAGAGTCAAGGCATGTGCTGAACTCATCCTTTTTTTTACTTTGCTGCCGCACTCCACTTGCAAGGCGGGTTATTAAGACTGTTTTTGAAACAAAGCTCGATGACTGAGGAAATATTACACGCGCATAAGAGTCGATACAAAACATAATAAACCGGTTAACTGAAGCAGGCAGTGAGGAGGACGTACGATCGATAGTTTATCAACCGGGTAGATTTTCGCCTCGGCCAAACTGAAGAGCTGGCATTCATCCGCACCCGCGCTGTCCCATCAGGGAAAAATTCCATTCGACACAGCGGTAGTAGCCATGAATCCGAAACGGCTTTCATTCTCCCGTTGAAGTTTAAAAATTGCTCGACTACAGTCCAATCCAGCTGATTTTTGGGGTGAGGTGCACTGGGAGGCAAACTGGGTAGGAAACCGGAATGCCATTCATTTCAATTGTCCACCGATGACTTTGTTAGTTGTTTGTTACCCGAAATTAGCAGCCTTTAATTAGACATTCACGTCACGAGGAATACCATTGGGTGGCGAATCGGAACAGAAGACAAAAGGGAGGAGGAAACGCCGCGCCTTGGCTGGCTTGGGAGGAGTCGACGACGTCGGGTCTTCGCCCAATCGAAGACAGAAAGGAGGTGGGGGGGTTGAAAAGGACGGCGTGAACGGAACATGGACAGAGTGCAGAAAGGGGCCAAGCGTGGATGTAAACAAACAGGATGGAGGAGACGAGACGGCAACGGTGAGAGAGAAAAAACAGATGTCGTCGGAAATGGGAAGAGCAGAGCAGTCACGAGGGAGCATGTGACAAGAGCGAGCGCGGCATTCCTCCGACGTACCTGAAAGCGAGATCGTTCTCACTCCGCTCTTGACCGCCTCCAACTTCTTCTCATTATTAGACAACCTACAAATAGAAAAGGCGGACGTGTTCACCGCCACCCAAAGTGCGGCAATTATCTCTGCCTTTTTGTGGTGGCCCGCGGAAAGGGAAGAGTGAGAGGGCCGAGGAAAAGAGGAGGAGACTTGCACAAGTGGAAACTATTTGGCTGCCAAACTTATCTCCTTATTTGACCAGACACGGGGCGAGGGAGAAAGGTACACACGGAGGGGGGGGGGGGGGGGAAAAAAAGAGGTGACGAGAGCGTGATATTTGAGTTTAAAGCAAACAAAAACACGAGGTTGTGAAACCGAGATCCAACTACGGGAGGGGGGGGGGGGGTGTATAGTATACGCTCAATTATTTCCTCCTGTAGCGGGCAGGAGGGGGGCATTTATTTACTCAACTGCAAGATAGCGGAGGCCATCATTGGAATAACATTCAATAATATCACTGCTAATTTATGTCAAGAGGAAGCGGACTCGACAAAGTGACAAAAAAAAAAAAAAGTATTGTGGAGAAACGTTGGGAAATGTCAAGTCACGTTGCTTTTGGAGAACGCAAACGCTGACGTACACAACATTTAAACTAGCATGCACAGTAATGCTGTGACTCGGCACTTTATTTCAACCTTTCATGTCCGCGTGTCACCAATAGTGTCGTGAACGGAGGTAATTACAGTTACCCCGTTATTATTTTGGGACAAGGAAAAAAAGGTGGCGTCTCTATGGAAGGAGGTTTTATTTGCTCAAGTCCAGGATGCAAATAGGGACCGCTGGGGTAGAAGCCAATGTTTTGAGAAATAAGGTTAGTCCGAGCCTGGACTGAGCAAAATAACAAGGAAGTGATGCTAAGGTACAACACCATTTCAAATTGAGAGAGAGCGGCACTTACTTTGGAAGGGAGGGTAGCGCTCTCTCCCCCTCTAGAGGATAAACGCATAACAACAACATGAGATTCATACAGCAGAAAAAAATTTGCAGCATAGCGATAAAATTTGGACGACATCACTGCAACCTTTCTACATGTAGTGGACAAGAAAAGCTGCATACAGTACAGTAGTGCCTTGATGAGAGCCTCGGTTTCGTTTTTTTTTCTTCAGTTCTGAGCTGTCGCTTATTTGATTACGAGCTTTCTGTTGCAAGTCAAAATTTGAGTTCAAGCTTCAGATATGCTGCCAAAGACATAAAACGGCTGCTACCTTTCTGAACTCTGACAATGAAAGAGCGCGTTTCCATGGAGATGAGCCGACAGTAGCCATCAATCAAGTCGGCCAAATTCTCCGCCATGGTCAGGGAGGCTGTCGTGACGTTGAGAGGCTACGTGAGTGGCCCCACATACACACACACGCAAACACACACACAAAGGTTTCTTATCTTAAGCGCGACTGACAAGACAGAATCACTTCCAGCTGCTGCTGAAGTCAGAAATACAGCTGACGGTAACTCAAGATCATGCCAGTGTGTACCTCGGCGGCTCCCACGACATTGACTTGCAGCATCCCTTTCCTGTCCTTCTCCTCCATGGCCGAGTACTGGATGGATTGCACTTGGGTGAAGTTAGCCAGATGGGTTGGCTGGAGGAAGGAAGAGACACGTATCACTCAAAATTCATTTTTCCTTCATTCTATTATGCAGTGTGTAGAAACCTCCAAAGTGCAAACATCACTGGCATCTGATTCCCCGAAAAATGTTTAAAGCCAATTAGGTGTCAAAATTGACATTAAAAAAAACAAAACGTGACCGATTGTCACACACATTTATGTGGATATGAATTTGGGTATCCTCATAATTTTTTTTTTTAAAAACTACATTTAAAAATTAAAACTACACAGCGGGCAGAGTATGGATGGTGTGACTTTGCTGTTTTTATTGCACCCCGAAAACAAACTGCAAAATGCGGACTCTTACTTACTGCTGAGCCCTTGTCCGTCAGGTAGCTAATGCCTTCCTCAGGTCCGATCGCAAGCTCCACCTGGATCACCCAGCTTGACTGCAAGCAGGGAGAAAACAGTGAACACCCACATATATGCAGTTTGCCGTTCACATTTTTTTTTTGTTTAATTCTGAGAAGCTTTGCTTCATTATAAAACTCTCCCATGTTCCCATTTTTACACTCGGGCCAAAGCCGTTTACAATTGTTCTTGGCGCCATCTTGTGGCATCTCAGGGCCGTTTCCGGAACGATCGGAAACCGATGAACCGCTTGTTCTGATGCGAATGCCTGCGAGACGCAACGCCACCACAAGGGGGCAACCTTACACAAGGAACCTGAGTCCGACTCACCCCGAGAGCACATTTGAAGCACTCCTTGTCGTAGCGGTGGATGGGTGCCAGGATCTCGAGGAACTTGAGGATGCACTGCTCGTCATTGAGGTTGGCCACCTGCTTGAACGTCTGCTGGATCAATTTACGAAGCGTCTTGGCCTAAAGGAGGATGAGAGACAATGAAGCACATGCAATTATTTAGCATGAGACTAGAAACTGTTTAACGTGGACAGAAGGGCAGCGATGAACAGACAAATCCGTCCAGGAACATTGTTGTGCCGTTTGCACTTCATCACGATTAGCAGGCTGAATTTGAGTATTTTTCCTCTCGTCAAATTAACGTCAGCAAAAGCCTTCCTTATCGGACGTCGCTAGATACTAATCTGGGGCTATTAACTATCCTGTGGTGTGAGGACACGGAGTGGTGAACTCATATTGTCCCCGGCCCTATTAGCGCCACCTGGAGGCACACACAAGTAGTCACCACCATTAAATCGTCTATAATGTGACTTTTTTTTGTTGTTAACTAAACCTGTTGGCCAACCTGTCAGCCTGAATGGACTCTTAAGGCGGCTTTGACCAGTCCTGACATCAGTCACCCTTTATTACCGTAGCCATCTGTTTTTTTGTGTGAGTTTGCGCGTGTATGTGTGTGTGTGTGTGGATGTGTGTGGATGCATTTGTGTGGATGGAGTCTATTGAGAAAGAGAATAATCCCATTAAATGACTCCCATTCCCTTGTACCCTTTGAAATACAACCACACAACTGACTGCTGGAAACACCCCAGTATCACACACACACACAGACACACACACACACGCGCGCGCGCACGCGCCTCTCTTATCGATAGGATGATTTCAGACCGTCTCATGAAACGCCGGCCATCTCGTGAGACTTCAGCTCAGCGAGCTGCCTCATGATAAACTTCGCAAGGGTTGTCATGTTATCCTTTTTCATTGGCTTTTTGGGGGGTTGCGTCACCATTGGAGGGCAATACTGAAACAAATGTTTCGAACAACAATAAAATTACAATTGTGTTGTATGACTGCTGCCATCTAGTGGAAGGGTGTTTAATTGTTCTGACTGTCACTATAGGTCACTGGCATGTTGCCATGTTTGTGAAAAGGAGGTAAAGAAGTGGGCAGCTGATGAGAAGGGCAGGGAATGGGGAGGGGGGGGATTCAGCTGGACTTGATAGACAGACGGAGAAGGGAGGCGTGCACCTCCCCCTTTCTTTCCTCATTGTTGGAAAGAAAAAGTGGGTTTAAACGTGACCCCGGGGGTCGCGCACAAGCGGCAGCGCTCCGCTCTGCAGAGCATCTGTCTTCACGCCGCCTGCCGACATCAGGACCTTTTGGGGTCACTGCATCTTTCTTCAACACACCCTCCCCGTAAAAGTGTGGCGTAAATTTATCACTGACTCTTCCATTATGCCAGTCTCCAAAAAACAAAAACAAAAAAAAAAATCACAATCCAGCCAAACTCGAAATTTTAACAGGAATATTTAGTCAAATGTATTAGTTTCAAGCTTGCAAAGAAATCAGTAAATAAACTTGCAGCATAATAGAGTCTCTACATTTGTTTTTTCTTTTCAGGAAAAAAAAAATTTAATGCGACTATGCGAGGAACTATTGCAGTGCTCTCATCTCACCTTGACTGAATCCAGCAGGTCTTTGGGGAAAAAACGCCTCAAACCGACATCCTTCCTGTGTGCAGGGGACAAGAGAGCAGGGGGAATGTTTAGAATGCTTTAAATACCAGCAGGAATGTTAAATGTCGCGATCTGATCTGTGCTGGGTTGCATAAGTGGATGTGGGAAGTGAACAGTGGGAAGCAGAAAGTGATGAGGCTGACTCACAAGACGGTTCAACTCGCAAAGTTAAAAAAAAAAAACAGTCAAGCAATATTATTTTGAAACCTGACATCTTTTTGGGGACGAGGGACAGACTGAGAAGATTGCAAAGAGGACAAAGACATGAGATGAGGAAGAAGAGTGATACGTAACGACCGGGCATTGTTTCTCTGTTCATTGGCGAGCTCATTAGGCTGTAGGGTTTGAAAGAAAAAGAAAAAAAAAACTACAGTGCAGTCGGGGCAGTTCATTAGAATGGGAGCCAAGCAACCTCATTAAGCCGCCTGGTTTGTTAGCGTTAGCCGTCTAGGAGCCAGCAAATTGCCACATGGACCACAAAACAGCTTTGCCATCTTAAGTAATTGCCATATCGAATGTGAATATACACAAATGTACGGAAGTGGAACCAATTGAGTTGCAAAACGAGAGGATGAAGCTGATGGAGGACCACGGCTGGCCTGGAAGAATCCTAAAGTACTTACTCCAGTAGCTCATAGTTGGACTTCTTGTCCAGCGCGTTTCCCCTCATCTCTTTATAAAACCTCCTGGAAATCAGAGCAGAGCATCTCCGCGTGAGCATGAAATCATCCTGGCTAAAACAGCAGGTTTCGGATCTGTCAGCGGTTTTGAAGGAAAGAAACTAATTTGTGCGTGTTGCCTTTTGGGGGAAAAAAAAAACAAAAACAAAAATCAATACTGGGAGATTCTTTTCAATAGAGAGCCACAAATGATTATCATTGTTATACTGACCCTTAACCCTTTCATGCACCCTGCGACCCGATAACGTAATAAGCCGTCCGCTGGAGTAACCGCTGTACCCGAAAGGGGTTCAACAACAGCTGGTTACTCATGGGGTGTCTCACCTGATCTCCAGGCAGCCCAGTTTAAGGGCGACATCTTGCTCCACTTGATCCCCGATCTGTGCCATGTAGTCATTTTTCACCTAGGTGCCAAATGACACATGTAAGCGACAAACGCATATGTTTATTTAAAGACACTGACATATTTATATCGCCGAGCAACAAATGGCACTCTGACAAAACACAAACAGTCCTACTGACCTAGATGACTTCCCGGCAAGTACACGGTCGGCAATCAACGCCATATGTCTTATGTTGAAAGACGAAATGTGCGACGAGCGTGTTTGTTTGCGTGTCCGTACCTGGTGGTAGAAGTAATTGAGTGTAGGTTTGTCTTCTGTAAACTGCTGCACGAACCCTTTCGGGAGGTATCGGATCCTCAGTTCGTACCTGCACGCAAGAAATGTGATTGTTTCAAGAGGGGTGGGCAACCTATGGACTTTTTTTTTTTTTTTTTTTTTAGCCGGCCTGTCATGCAATTCCCAAAATAAATCAGAGGATAGCATGAAAAGAGTTGTTGACTTTGTCGGACAAAGGTGACATCTGCTTCCTTCTCTCTTTGTTAAGTCCACAGTGCCAAAGGTCCAAAATGTACAATGGCATTAGCGGCGACCGCCACAATAAAAGTGATCCACGAGCCTTTCAATCCACCGTACGACAGACGGCGCCCACTGGATTTTGCATGAGGCGTCTCCAGTAAATCACTCCTGGTTCTTTTTCGTTTGATACAGGCAGACTACGGAAGGAAGCTGGCTGTAGCTTTATCAGGTGGTTATCTGACTCACAGTCCTGAGTTTCAGGCTTCTAATCTCAGCCGAGTTTGCATGGGGGAATATTCTTCAAGAACCTCCATTTATTTGCATATTTGGTCAAACAATTCATGACGTTCGAGGTATTTTGAACCGTTCATACTTCGGTCCTCCTTTTCTTCAGCTTCCAGCTGAAGAAACAAATCATTCTGCTGTCACCACCATGCTTTTGTGTATTTTATCCGAAGTGCACCACTGTACTGTGCAAACTTCACTCACCTCCACTCCTCGGTGGGGCGCGCCTGTTCGTATTTCTCTCGGACGTGCGACACGCCCATGTCGGGATGCAGCCAGTGCACTTGGTCTTTGGCTTGGCCGCTGCTGCTGAGACGCAGGCCGAAGCACGACGTCCACCGCACCTTGTGGATATCCAGGATCTTCTGGATGATTCCCTGTTGACAAGGAGGCAACGCTGTGACATGATCTTCACTTCAGCAAAATAAAATGAATCGAGCTGGATTCAACGCAGAGTCCGTAATACGGCGGGTTCGCATCGTGAATCACTTTATGCGTGCCTTTCTGCGATTTCGACAAATTTAAGATGACGTCCGCGCCCAAACAAGCTGCCAGACATCACATGCAATGCCATGTAAAAACTCTGGCAGGCGTGGGGGGGTTGACCCAGATATAAAGGGAGGCCGCTTAACTGTTTGAGTGGTGCAGTTTGAGGTACATGGGGTCCTCGGTTTTAGACTCATTTTAAAAGCATATTTGCGGTGCAAGACTTGAGGTTTGCGGTCATTTACGAGCGGAGAGTCAAAATCTTACCCGGACATCGGTAGCATCCCCGTATCGGATGTTGGAGGACCAGCTGCTGAGTTCTGTGTTGGTCTCGAAGTGGTGGAAGACTTTCAGGACCCGGTCCACAGATCCAGCAGCGGTACGGTCCGGCCCCCCAGCGCTGAGCCGCGACTTGGCGCCGCCGTCCAGCAGGGCGTGATTGAGGTTGGGATCCATGTAGGGCGTCGCCATGGTCTTCCCTGCTGACACCGCCGCAGCTAAGTGTCTGTCATATTCTGGAAAACAAAAATGAGTTGCCGCGTTAAGATTCTTTGGCCGATGTCAAGGCTCATCCAATCGACGACCAAAGCAAGACAATGGACCACAGGCGGTTATTTTTCCTGACATTGACAAACTTCCTGGAATTAAACTCATACGGGAATGCCTGCTGTCGTCGTGTGTGTGTGTGTGTGTCTTGACTTGTGCTGGACGTATTTGTGTGGAGGGAAGAAAACTGATTATCTAAATGATTAAAATTGTCTATGGTAAATGTTGAAACTATCATTATCTTCAAAACAATGACCCCACAACACTTGAAGAGCATTTCGAACTCTTGTTCCATGTAAACAACAAAAAAAAAAGCTTAAAGATTATTTGAGTTTGAAAATATGCACCGGAAGTGCAGATGTTGATGAACACGCAAGAGAAGATGCTCTCACAATTTCTTCGACTATAGCACAGGCTAAACGTAACTCCTCCGCGGCATACAAAAGCTTGTCTCTCAGTTACTGTTTTTTTTTTTGGGGGGGGGGGGGCTTAATTTGAGAACAAAAACTGCTGGACAAGTGGAGCTCACTTTAGCTGAGTCCCCCCCCCCCCCCCCCCCCTATTAGGGAAATTACTGCCCTACCTTGGCCCCAACATATGGGAAAGGGGCTACAGCCGCTCGTCACCACGGAAACGCACGTCAGTCTCTGGCTGTGTCCGTCACCGCTGAGCACAGACAGGCAGCTGGCAGCCTCACAAACACGCATGACGCCGCACCTCGTCCTGAGCGAAGGTGACGCAAACGAGCGCACGAGATCCGCCGCTTCCAGCGGCAAAACGGAGCAAATCCTTTCCGAGATGGCCGTTTCTGACAATGTCACATGCGAGTCCTTTCGCCCGAGATCCTCAGAGTCCAGAAAAGTTCTCTTCGTCGCTCCCCCACGACGGCCCCCCTTTTTTTTCCTGACGACAAGCACACTGTTTGTTATCGGGCCGTTCCGACCCCATGCCTGCGCTCCATAGTTACACCGTTGCCGTGGAAGTGTGACGCGGCCGTCATTTGGGAGGGAGTTTGGATAGCTTTTCTTCCTGTTGCGATGATAGTCCACAGGAAAAAAAAATCCAACTTTTTCAAGCTAGCGAAGAGAACTTTAGACAATTAGCGAGGCGCCAATGCTAAGACGTCCTCTCATTCGGGCAACCGCGGCGCGCAATGAAAGAGAGAGACAGAAGCAGAGATGCGGGGACGACGGGGAAGGCGACCATTGTCTCAGGGAAGAATGACAGGAAAAGGAGGACAAACGCGGCACGGGTGAAAGTTGAACGGGGGAGCGGGAGCGCGGCGAAAGGAGGAGCAGGAGGAATATGCCAATGGCTAAAACGCCGGACTGTTCAATGCACACCCCTCCCACTTTTACCCATCGGGGTGGCGTCGGGGCCTTCTGGAGCGCTGGAGAGGGATCATTTTCGGATGGCGACTGGACAACGTCAAATACAGTAATCCCTCGTTTATCGCGGTTAATGGGGACCAAAACCGCTCGCGGTAAACGAAAATCCGCGAAGTAGGGACCAATTAACGTATATACTGGAAAAAAATTGTCCCACGTGGGCCTTTGCACTTGAGCAGAGCGCACTAACACAAACACACAGGCCAGCGATCCCGCGGGCGTGCAGCAGACGTGTTTATGATTCGTCAATTAAGGTTGTTTAGACAATTAAGGATGGAGACACCTGCTTTTGTTCTTATAAGTCTCTCGCTCTCTCTCTCTCTCTGATTTTTGCGCACTTCAAATTATTGTTTGAAAAAATCTACGATGCACCGAAGCTGCGATAAATGAACCGCGAAATAGTGAGGGATCACTGTAGTTCAATAAAATAGCACAGCGGACGAGTGGTTTGCATGTCTGCCTCACACCTCAGTTCAGGGTTAGAATCTCGGTGCAGGCGTGGGCGACAGAGCTCAAGGACACTGCTGCTACCAGAATTCAACTTCCGTTTTGCAGGCCATGACCATTACATTCAAATGGTTGGGTCTCTGGGGTGCCTGCGCACCCCGTCAAGTGCGAAATTACGAGACCAAATAATTATTTTGGCGGCGTGGATTATGCCGTATTTCATGGCGGGTTTTGTCTTGGGTGATGTGTTGGCTCTTTGTGCCACATACTCAGATACACACATCTAATCTAATCATCATTCAGCGGCTCATTGAAGTGCTTCTGGTGCAAGTGAAAATACAGCAAAAGTGCTCGGTAATTCTTCACACTGGACGGCGTCATTAAAACACCAAAAGGCATGTTTCCTTTCATGCTGCATTGCTTTGATATTTCAGTATTTCGTCAAATTTTGATTTTCATCAAGAAATTTGTCTTGATGCATTCGCTTGGCCGCACGCGTGAATTTGCGATTGGCACACAGATGGGTGGACTTTGATGCCAGTGCACATCAATAATGCGCTCGACTGCTCCGTTCACTTCATTTCGCACCCTGCGGTCTTTGGGCGGGATGAACTTGGTGACCGGAAAGGAACCTGCTACTCTCGAATGAGAGCCGTTCGCGGTGCATTGACCTCGGAGTAACACCGCCAACAAATTACTGTTCACCGTCAGGGGAAATCTTTGGTGGTCACCTCACCCCCCACACACCCCACCCCCGAGCCTTTAACAGCTGTATGATAATGAGCATAAAATTAGGCAAGAGACGAGGGGGGAAGGGGAGTCACTCACCTGTGTAGTAGGCAATCCTGGAGATATCTGAAAGACAGACAAATAAAAAGCATGTTCATCACAAAAGGGTTAAGGTTTACAAATAAAACAAGTCATGACACTCTGTAGACGCTGAGACGCTACCACTCAGCATCAGATTGTCTCTGTGAAGACTGAGGTAAAATGCATGACGATAAATGCCTCACTCAAGCTCTCAAACTCCCACAGGAAGTCCACGAGTGGTCTTTGGGATACTTCACCACGCAGTCAAGGCGTCACTGATCCCGTGTCCGTGTCAGGTCAAGAGGATAAGTGCTTTCGACAACCGGGGCTACGCAATACGAGTACGCAGGCATACAGTGTGGACGCACGCTCACACAAGCTTGGAGTGAAATGACAGAAGGGGGTCAAATGACAGAAGGGGGTCATCAACAAAGATGATGTCATGCAAGGAAAGGCCACAGAGAGGAAGTGCCAACTCAGATCGTATAGTTTATCGACCGACGCTCTGTAATATGAAACTCGGTTGTGAATGTGTGTGTGTGTGTGTGTGCTGCGGCGGCAGAGAGAGCCTCCAATAACGATAAATCCTATGGTATGACTTTAATGATTTGCACATTTTCCTCCCAATGCACATTTCACAGCTCTTGTCATGCTGGAACACACAAACAAAAAAAAAATTAACAGGCACAAAATGTTCTTGGTCGCTTAAAAAAAAAAAAACATCTTTAACTTTTTATTGGTATACACCGCACGTTATGTATGCAGTCCACCTCAATGCCCCCCCCCCCCCCCCGCCCGCTGCCTCGTGTTGCGCCTCGGAGCAGGTTTTGTCAAACTACAGGACGCTTCCAACATGATCCGTGCGCCTATTTTGACTGGGTCAAGAAAATAAAAATGTGAAAGGCTATTTTATTGATCATCAAGCAGGTACACAGCCAAACATAAAACGCCTTCCACAAAGATAAATCTCGCATGCATAAAACATAAGGTCATGTGGAACGCATGAGCGCTCCTCGGCGTTTATCTGCGAAAGCACACCCGGCGCGCGGTGCGGCGAGAACGTGTTCGCTGGAGGGAGACCAAGAATTTGGGGACTTTTGAAGCCGGTACCGGAGCCGTCACAGAGGCAGGACGGGTCGGCATCGGGATGGAGCTAAGGTGGGTCACGGGTACGAAACTCACTGCTTCCTCTCTCTTGCGCTGAAAGTGTCGGTGTTGTTAAACTCATTCAGTACCAGCCAATTCTGGACCAAGTCTGAAAAGACATTTAAAAACGTCTTTGGGAGTGAATGAGTTAAATAGACCAGGACACGATAACCCGCACTTTGTCACAGCACTTAATTCGATTTCCAGACCCTGACAAAGCAATTGGCGAAATCGTATTTAATACGCCATGCGCAGAAAAAGCTGCATATGTCGTAACATAGAGATGAATAACTTTTGCTGGGTTCTCTTTGGGGGGGGAAAAAAAGGCTTGGGTCATAAGGCCTCCAAACAAAATGGCGCAAACAGAAATAAACATATTGCCCGCATACAAGACAAAAGCAGGAATAGCCCATGGAAGGATGCACATCACAAACCTCTAATTTGACATCCATATCCACTCCACCACCACACACACAACTTCCCACTCATCCATACACTTGGACCGTCCCCCCCGTGCGCACACGTGACATTTTGACACACGCGCGCCTCCTCGATTGAGAGGAAAGAGGATTATGTCACCTCTTTTCAACTGCATTTCCACCGTATGAACGCTTGAATCCATTCCGAGGAGCGCCGCTTCCGACTTCCAAAGTGTCACCAAGTGACAACAACGCTTCCAACCAGTCAGCGCGCGTCACAATGTGTTTTAATGTTGCGTTTTTTCCCCCCGCGCTCCTCAACTCTTCATCTTCAGCAAATAGAAGGTGACACATGCATACGAGCCGCGTATGAAATCCCCACCTTGCGATAAATCTTACCATGGTATAATCCCTCCATTTAGGAGTCGAGAAGAGAGGAGAAAGAAGAAGAAGATTTCCCCCTCCACGAAGCAAATGAAAGGAGGCTATACTGGGAAAGCCCAAATCCCAGCCGGGCTTCTGTGGTCACTGTGTCAGTTTACAAACTGGCCTTCCCCTCCCTTCCTAATCCCGTGCTACAACTACTACAACTACGAATACACGCGAGTGGGGAAGAGGAGGAGGAGAGAGGGAGAGAAAGAAAATGCGAGCGGACAAGAGAGAGGAGTTCCTAACGGGGAAGGGGGGGGGGGGGGGGATGAGCGACTGGATGGAGGAGGAAGAAGGGGGAGGGGCATATCTTTGTCCACAAGGAGAGGGATGAAGGGGGAAAGGCAGCCAGATGTACGAGTCACGGTGACTTGACAGAAGCGGGAGGCGAGAGAGAAAATGCAACGTGATGGAGGTGAATTTAAAAAAAAAAAATGATTTTAGTGAGAAATTAAAAAGCTTCAGCGGTTTATACGAGACCATTTTCCAGCACGGCGAACGAGTGAGGCCGCCAAACTGGAGGTGAAGGAGTTTGGGTTGGCGCTTTGCACGTGACACAAAGCAAGCAGGACCACGTCTCCCTTCGACCAGACCCGTACCAGGACATGCCAGAATGCCAGGACAGGTTCTTTTCTCAAAAGAGTCTTTCAAAAGCAGTTGTGAGTCCCGCTGTTATGCTGCTCCAGTCCTGCGGGTGGCGCTAATGAACGGTCGCAAACTTGTTCAAGTTGTTTTTCCATCAAAATATTGACTCTAATTTTGACTTGACACTACTGCGTTAGTGTAGTAAACTTCCAACAACCGTACAAACAAAAACGTGACCTATTTTCTCCCGCAGGTTTACTGCACAGCGGCTAACCGGCAAATGTCAATATTGAATGTCTCACCTCCTCGCATCCGGCAAAATCCTTGTGAAAGCAGGCTTGTGTGCGCCTGCGTCATTTGCCTTTAGGACCTTCCGCCTCTCTGACACAAACACCGCCCCGAGGGGCTACTCCATTAGTCATAATGTGACTTTCTCGCTTGCTCGACTGAAAAGAGCGACACTCCCGCTGTTCACTTGACTGCCTATCGAGAATCCCGTTCCGTCCAATCTTGCCAGCGCAGTTTAATCACAACACAGGGATGCATAATAAGAGATTACACATGAAGTACATGTGGGTCATCGTGGCAGACTATAAACTTGAGAAAACTGTATTGTAATATTCTGATATTTGACAATCCCTTTGCTCTCGGACATAAAACGCATTCGGGCACTTGGCAAACTGGCCGCAAGGCAAGAACGGGAGTTGCTCAAGAGGAAAGCAGATTAATGGGCCACCGGATTACTAGGCCAAGATGTCACACACTCGCATCCAACCTACAGTCGATGATGCTGCGTCTCCGTCCGTCCGGATTCAAGGTCCCCATGTAGTAACATTGCCCTCTAGTGGCAGGGCGATTTCAACGCGGGTCTAACACGCATCCAAAAAGGTTGTCGATTCAACCGGCGCTCTCCTGCCTGCGGATAGTTGAAAAATCATCACATTTAAAACGGGTTGGAACCAGCGCGGAGACTGAAGACCGCTGCTCAATGAACCTTTGTGCGAAAAGGACAGCGTTTGCGGGTGACTCATGGCGATGCCAGACAGACACACACACACACACTCAAACCCTGATAGACACACACATACAGACACAGTGGCAATTTACCCATGCCTGACCTCACCGGTGGTCACGCCAGTTATGTCTGCGCAGTTTCCAAACGTGCGACTGTGATGTCATAACTCTGGCTTGCATCCGGGTGTTCCACTGAAGATGTTCTCTACTCTGACTCTGTGTGTGTGTGTGTGCGTGCGTTCATGTGTGTTGGTGGAGCATAAGGAGCAAAGATGAGGTCATATGATTGGCCGAGCAGACGCTGATGTGTAACTTGGGGCTTGGCCTCGCGTACTCCCTATGGCCGAGTTTTGAAAAAAAAGGCCTTCAAAATATCGCGATAGCATTGCCGTAACGCTTTGTCAAAAACTATTAGGTCAAGAAAAAAAAAAAGGTATTCTCAGGCTGAGCGTCCACAAAAAAAAAAACACATTGGTCATCTAAACCAATTTTTTTTCCCCCATCAAAGTTGAAACTATTCATTGAAGTTGGGGAATATCAGTTCCTAGCGTGTCTGAGACGTTTTTAGCCGTCACCACACAATGGGCCACAGAGAGTAGGAATGTGTAAAAAAAATATATAGTATATATATATATATATATATTTTACAGAACAATAGGAAGTGAAAACATAAACATCCTGTCAAAAAAGGCCCAACGTTCCTCCCATTCCTATTTTAAAAAATCCTTCTATCGAGACAGCTGCAAGTGATTTCACACGCGAGGATCCTTTTCCACCCCGAGTCAAACTCGCATTACTTTTTTCCGACCGTTCGTCTTCACCTCGGCTCGATTCTCTTCCCGCCTCGATGACAATGACTTCTTTCTTTCGCCGACGTGCAATTACGTCGCCTGCTCCCTCCATCTCGCGCACACGCGCGCAAAGGGCAACTACTTTACAAGATGTGCGCCTCACTATGTCCTATTGTGCTCGTTTTTAGGTCCCCGCGAGAGGGAATCGCCACGTTCTGACTCTATTCATCATGCGCTGACAAGCGGCACCGCGGACCTTGGTGACTTGACGACAGGGCTTTTCAATGTATATGCGCGCACGATCCATCTTTATGCCTGTCCTCAAATTGCCAGGAAAGGGACTCGGGTGAGGATCGCATGAAGGTTTAAAGCCGGGTTTGGTGTTATTCGGGAAAAAAGGGGCGCGGGGGGTGAAATAGAAGTCAACCTGGCTGTTTTCTGTCACCTGAGGTCGTCGTCTTGTGTAAAAGAAGCTCAAGAGGAACGCTGAGACGAAAAGAGTTGCAGAGTGGGTATTTTCGTGCACGCGTCCGGGTATGTGCATGCCCCCAAGGAGCGCCGGGTCATTAGCGATGATGTCATTTCCTGCCATTGTGGCCGACTGCAGTCTATCCTGCGCACGGGTTCATCCACACACACACTTCATGAACCACTTTAAAGCTTGCAACCATCCGAGCATTTTTTTTTTTTTTTTTACACAACCCCACTAGTGCACATCTCCAAAGCGGAACGGCCCAAAAGTCAAATAGAACTTGGAGCTCAAGCATCAAACGAGATGTCACGTGTCTTGGGAATAAATTTGGCATACCCATGTAGTAAGGACACACAAACGTAGTCGGGAACTCGGCATTCCTCGAACACACGAGTGATTGCCGTCACAGTCGGGAGTCATGCCACACGAGACTGCCGCCTTTGTCGCCCTTTTGCGCGTTTCTCTCAATGGAATGCAAGAAACTGGGGACAACCTGGTCGGTAGGAAGAGGACAACTGCGACAAGAGTTTTCGCCAGGGGTTGACTGTTGAATCTTTGAGGGTAGTCAAGTGTTACTATAAATACAAGGAGTGCTCTGCAATTTACACACATACACACACACGACGGACACGCCTGTATTAGCCAGCTGTAGCCAACCACATGAAAAGAGTCAAATCAGTTGACCTTTGCGGGATGCATCACAGACGCTTACGGGAAATCTTTTACAAACAATCCTAATTTGGATCGGCCTCAAATTTTAAAGCCTCTGACGACACGCGTCAAGTTGTACATTTTGAAGTTCCACGGCGAATTGTCGAAAAAAGATGCGTTTTAAGTCACACGAGACTTCGCAACGCAGCATGTGACATAAACATCAGAGGACGAACATGAAAGGAAGGGAGGAAGCTTGTCACCAAACTATTTCCTGATCCTGCTTATCTATCTGTTCGGTGTCTTTAAAGAGCTAAGCGCTTTTACTTTTCTACTTTTTGTGTATATTCTAATTTAAATGTTACAGTAACAGTCAAACCCGGAAAGTCAAACACCCCGAGGGGTGGGTCAAAATTTTGGGCGCAACGCTTTTAAGCCATTATCACATTCAGATTTTTCAATCAGATGCAGGGTTCCCAGGCGGGACATATTAGCTAGAAGCCCCGCCACGCGTAACAAACAGTCTGTGGCTTCTGGCTAGAAAATAGATTGAAGTTATATTTTTTTTGTATACATTGATTCCTGAAGAATGTTTTATTAAGGAAGAATTTACTTTTTTTCCCTCCCATTGGAGCGGATTTTCTTGTGTTTCAACCCTGACTAATCAGATTCTCTTCAACCTTTCATTATTGATTGCTCATTGGGCATTCATTTAAGGATCAATACTAATCTGTTTATATGAAGAACCACGATGCACATCACCTGAATGGTCCTCTCACAATGTCGACTTGAGTCAACACCAAAGTGTTGAACGTTTGAAGAACGTTAGCATCCACACAGTATTTCTTTCAGCGGTGCAGCTCACGAGCCATGTAAAAGAAATTGCAGTATGCACACCTAAGGACGAAGAACTCACATTAGTGCTCAGAGGCTGCATCTCGAGTGGATACTGCAGTTCATTAGCATTTGCTTGCATCTGGAATATGAAGCAGAGGGCAAATGGTGCGCAACTACACACGCGGCATATCCGTAATGTGACACTGCCGCTAATTAAAAATAATCACTCCAGTGAGTGCTTTAAAATTTTCAGCTTCACACAATTTAGAAGCATGTGGGGAATGGCCGAGGTGATTTATGGTCGGAAGTCACCCATTTTAGGCCTTAACCTTTTTAAGATTTGAGACAAGTGGGTGAAAGAAAAAAAGGAGAGAGTATGGAAATTTGATGAGAGGCGGTCAGCAAAGATGGCCTCATTCATTGACTGCATTTGTGTATTTCGATAAAGAGAATCCCCACGCTTTGCTTTTTGACCACAGGTACAGCCATCTATCCATCCATCATCGGAGCGGCTTATCCTCACGAGGGTTGCGGGCGTGATGGAGCCTATCCCAGCTGTCTTGGGGCAGCAAGCGGGATACACCCTGAACTGGTTGCAAGCCAATTGCACGGCACTCACAGGCAACCATAAACAACCATTCACACTCACAATTGCACCTAAAGTCCAATCTAGAATGTTCAATTAACTTGCCATGCATGTTTTTGCAATGCGGGAGGAACTTAATTTGGAACTAACAAAGTGAAAAATATCATGATAACCAGTAGTGAGTTTCTGCTAGCAATCTTTCGACAACAGGAAACACATTACGAACGTTATGAATGTTTGGAATTCGGGTTTAACAAAAATGGTTACACAGAAAATTACTTTCATAGTTGTCACAGGAAAATGTGACTTAAATATGACAGGAATCGTTGATAAAAGGGTTGTCTCGTTTATAAATATAATCTTTTTGCACACAGAGCTAACTAAGGTGCCTCGGACGGAAAGTAGTTAACTGGGTGGGGGGGGGGGGCAAATGCGGTCTAATGTACTGTAGCACCAGACGGTCCAAGGTGGGCTGCGGTGGTTTGTGGTGTTCTTAACTTGTTTAAAAGTTGACCTTAGATAATTCTCAGTATTAGTAGTGCTTATCGTCAGGACCAAAGAAGGCACCTGGGAGGGAGATTTGGGAACACAAAAGTGGGTTAATCCAGTCAGAGTGGAGGTAACGTTTCTCGTTTCTCCATGTGACTGTGTGAGACTAATAATGCTCCGAACATACTTTGCCACAATTCCGTTGCCAATGCAACACCAATTCCACTCGTATTTAACACTTTAAATAGTGACAATGTGGGGGACACTTAAGTTTTCGAGCGTTGAAACAAGTGAGCCGACGAACACCACATCATTTCCTTTTCGCTCCTTAAATACAGTAACACCTCCCCGAAAAGTGAAATCAAAATGTCAACTTACTTTCTTTTAAGGGCTTCTGTTGACTTTAAAAACAGGCACAAGTTGCTGGAAAATCCGCTAGGTGCACCGCGGGAGCCCGAAGTAGTGTTTTAATCGCTCCGATCTCTCTGGAGTGTCGCCGCAATCTCGCTCCCTGGATGTGTCTCCCTCTCCCCGACCTTCGCTCGCACCCCGCTCGGCTGTTCCTGCTTCCCTTCCCCGCCCCCGTCCACATCCAACATTCCAACATGGCCGCCGCTGGGAGCGAGGCGTGTGCACGCGCGCATAGGCGGGCGCGTGCACACGCCGGTGCAAGACCCGCCCACTTTATGAATGAATCAAGTGAACGGAATGGATAACCTCGGGGGAAATTCTTTTGAAAATCGTCACAAGCATGTGTATTTCGTTAGCCACCCCGCTTCGTGTTTGGACAGCTGTTTGTGTTTTTTAAATAACAAGGGTTAGGAAAACAATACAGAAGTAAAAGGAAAAGGACACGTCTTGAGTAAAGATAGAAACCATTAAAGCTTGAAGCAGGTGTGACCCAAACTTGCACTGTCAGTGAATAATAAATAAGGGGGGATATATATGGTGTTCAACTAAGATAGAGGCAATTTTTTTCTGTCAAAAAAGGTCAACCAACAAAGTACGAACAAATACAAAGGGTAGTAGTGAGAAGGATTTAAAAGTAATTTGTGGAGAGTTGTTTTAAAAGAATCGTAAATGGTATGAAAAATAATCAACAACGATTACTGGAAAAAAAACGAAAAAAAACACAAAAAGCTGACTTCAGAATTCTTTTTCTCACGATTGTCTTATCTGCTTCAAATTGCAGCGCTACTCTCGATGAGCTTCTGGAAAACAAGCTTGAGGGTGACACCTTGTGTTCCCAAAATCCCATTACAGTTGGTTCCGCAGTATCGTTCCTGTATTTTGAGATGCTTTTTAAATTTAAATTTCCTTTGATTCACATTCATTTATTGTTTCACTGTTTAGCGGTATAATATTTCATTTTAACTTTCATTTAACGGTATCATTTTTTTTGTTTATTTTGTCATAAAA
Source organism: Hippocampus guttulatus (assembly GCF_054856545.1). Lineage (NCBI taxonomy): Eukaryota > Metazoa > Chordata > Actinopteri > Syngnathiformes > Syngnathidae > Hippocampus > Hippocampus guttulatus. The sequence continues at coordinate 4,359,095 of NC_141278.1, forward strand.
AACAATATTTTAGCTGTATGTATTGTTCATTTAAATGCAAGGTATTTTTAAAAAATAAGTAATGTTAATAAATATGGGAGGAAGAGGAGACTTGTTGAAGCACCAACCGGTGTTTAAAACAGGGATCAGTTCTCCTTTGGGTTTATTCGTTATTCGAATAGCAAGGCAGGCTGCATCAACGATGCATTCCTGCCTTGAGCTGGAAGTCAATGATGGTTTGAACCATGGGAGCAGCGGGGAAGTCCATGCATATGATTCCAAAGCGCTGGTTCAGGTCGGTCTTGGCCCTCAAGTAGTCATACAGCTGAGGATTGACACGTTGTGCCACAGCCCTCGGAACGGCGAAGATGCCAGCGCCGCTGCTGTAGGTGAGGAAGATCTGGTCCTTGTTCCCCGCGGGCGCCATCTCCAAGTGTTCGTAGACACTCTGCCACTTCTCCTCCACGTGCAGGAGTGTGGGAACCTTTGAGAACATGAATGCCTGCTTTACTTCAAACACAAATTATTTGCAACTGCTGAATTTCTCCTCCAGGGACCAATCAAGGATTTTTTTTTTTATCTTACCTTCCAGTCATCAGCGATGTCCAAGGAGTCGTAGCGCATCCCTAAGTCCGGCCCAAGGAAGTCCTGCAGGATGATGAGCTTACCTCGCGCCTGGCCCATGGTGGGCACCAGACGGCTGTGCCACAGCATCTCCCATCGGGCGTGGCGCCGTACGTGCTCCACCACTGCCCCGTAGATGTTATCGGTTTCGCTCAGCTCCTCCTTGACGCGCATCAGGACCGTCTCGCTCGGGTAACTGGCCAGGAAGTCTTGCACCCCCTCCAACACGTGGCCGAAGTGGGTGTGCTGGTACGCCACCCCGTGGTGGATGGTGAGGTTGCCCTTCACGTGGCGCACCCGCACATCCAGGAAGCGGACGCCGGCGCGCAACTGCGAACCCAGGCTCCACGTCTGGCACTCGGCGTAGACGCCGCCGTAAAGCGCCATGGTGTTATGGGTGCCAGGCATGGTGAGCTCGGACAGGGGCCGCTCGTCTGGGATGCTTGCCATCCAGGACGGGTTGAGGAATTCCGGAGTGGCCGTGTCATCGTAGTCTGGTCGCTGGACTGCACTGCAGCTCAAACCTGAGATGCTACCACAATAAAGAGACAATTTTTTTTCTGTTATATATCACCGTGAATCATTTTAACTCATTTTATGAAACTGCCCTTAAAAATAAATGGCAGATTATTCAATAATTAAAACTGATTATTCAATTTTGGGGGGGAAAAAGTGATTAAAAAAACAAAAACAAAACAGTGTTTGACTCCCAAAAGCTGTCAAATTAAAGTTGTGTATTTTGAAACACTCACCCCAGAAGGAGCAGGAGCTTGATGAATTTGCACCACATGTTCCCGATTGTTTCCCAGTGCTGATGCAAAGTTTCTCCTGCAATTTAGACATTGAATTAGAAAATTAAAAACAACACATGAAATAGATATGAAGCCATCCACCCATCCATCTATTTTCTAATCCGTTTATCCTCACAAGGGTCACGGGTGTGCTGGAGCCTATCCCAGCTGTCTTCAGGCAGTAGGCGGGGAACACTCTGAACCGGTTGTTAGTCAATCGCAGGGCACACTGAGACGAACAACCATCTGCGCTCACGCTCATACCTAGGGACAATTTAGAGTGTTCAATCAGCCTGTCATGCATGTTTTTGGAATGTGGGAAGAAACTGGAGCACCCAGAGAAAACCCACAGAGTTATGGGGAGAACATGTAAACTCCACACAGAGAGGCCAGAGCTGGAATTGAACCCCTTGCACCTCTGCACTGTGAGGCCCATGTGCGAATCAGTCGACCACCATGCTGCCCATCACCACAATCAACTCACACAAATGATTTGAAATGCTTCTTAAAAAAAAAGGGGGGCTTCAAGCTATTTATTGACACTCACAGTTGAAGTCTACAGTCAAACTAAAGAAAAAAAGAGAATTCACGCAGTGTATTAAAACAACCACCAAACTGTGCCTTAGGAAATCTACTAGCTTAATGCTAATGAACAATGCAAAACACCGTAGACGGGCTAATGAATGCTAAAACATTCTATAGCACAGACAAATTGATGAGAATGAAATGATGATGATTATGACGTGAAGATGATGATGATGGTGTGATGGGGTTCGTACCTAAAAGCAGAAGAGGTGCTCAGTCTCGCTTCAGCCCAGCTGCCCGAGTGGACACAGCCACGTGGTGTTATTGTGGGAAAAAACAGAGTTGACCAGCTGAGCTCTACATTGAGGTGAGGGGCCTGTGTGTGTGAGAGAGAGAGAGAGAGAGAGAGAGAGAGAGAGAGAGAGAGAGAGAGAGAGAGAGAGAGAGAGAGAGAGAGAGAGAGAGAGAGAGAGAGAGTGTGTGTGTGTGTGTGTGTGCCTGTCCTATTCATCACCCGGTGGGTTTGAGCATTCACTCATCTCGTGTATTTGTTCCCATTATTGGGTATGTCACTGTGTTACTACACAGTTTTGTTTATGAGAAAGACATTGAATGTGGATTTCTGATAGGTTTGTGTGTCTGTGTGCAAGTGTGTATGCGTGTTCTGTTCGTGTGTGCAGATGTTTGATTATTGTTTTATCACTTAAAAAGGAATTCAAACATTGCATAACTGCCTTGTCCTTGTCCAATACTGTTTGCTTAGTTGTTGGTGCCAACTGCGTACTCATGGTATGCTAAAAATAATAATAATACAAAAGACTCCTTTAAAATGAAAACGATTAAGTGAAAGCAGATTACCAAAGAATGGCAGTTTTACAGACCGTGTTAGATATCCCATACAAAGTTTATATGATGGGAAAGAAGGAAGTTATAAATGTCACTGTAATTCAAACTCTGAATATAATATTTATTCTTTTATTGCGAGATGAGATTAGATATTGCAAGATTAAGTATTAACATGTAAGATGAGCCGCTTTTGCTTTTTTTAATATACAGAGGAAAAGGCGGATGTGTATGTAGGTTCAAGGGCCTCCTAATCTGTTGGGTTGGAAATTCTTATAATGCTAACAGCTCAGATGCTTATCGGTAGCATGATAAAAACCTGTGTGGACCCGTAATGTTAATCACCGGAATATTTTGTGCCTCAGTGTGTGCTATAATGTAAAAGTGTGCTGAGATAATACCACATTTAGCTGAGCAGAGAAAGCACTTGTGGTATTGATGCTTGTATCGGTATTGTTGCGTAAAGTGCTACATTAGAATTGTTCAAATGTTAACATGCTCAAATATAGCAGGAACGCAATCTATGTGCAAAATAAGGCTAATGCAACTTGAGAAGGACTTCTAACCCTTTCCCTTTATGCGAGTACTATTACAAAGAAATAAATAAGGCATTTTAAAAAATGTCGATTATGAAGGATTTTACGTTATTGGCATCTAAGCTACTTTTTTGAATGTTGAATTATTAAAAAGATAGCTTCCTAACTTGCCCTCACTTATGTTATGGTTTGAAATGATCTGTGGGCTGATGTTCGTTGGTTATGAATAATGAAAAACCTGTGTGGTCACCTACTCGTTTGGTTAGTGTGTTACAGGCGGTTTGTAGGAAGGCGTGTAGCGGGGGGAGGGGCGTCCGGAGTTGGGGACGCACGTCAACCAATCAGCAAAAAGCAAGGATGAGTCACTTCCTGGTTTTGCTTACCTTATTTGGCAGGAAAGGGCTGTCTCTTCCGTAGGCCGGAAAAGGAAAATGGTGGCTTGGGCAGACAGGCGGCTCCTGTAGGCAGAGAGATAGCAGCAGCGTTATCCCTGGTGAGTAAACATTAAAAATAAGCAGCCTCTAGAGATTTGTGTTGCGATTGCTGATGTGTTTGAGTGTTGATTGACAGGCAGGGAATGGCGCTGGGAGTGATTGTTTGGGTGATGAGGAAATGGGTGGGAAGCGGGCTTCGAAACTACTGTACATCAGTTGTGTTTAGTTTAAGAGAAATGTGCTTGGAATCAGTTAATAACACCTTATCATGGTGACACACTCTAATGTTACTTTTCATTGACAGGGCTAAGACAGGCAGCATGATGACAAATTTGTGTCTTGCTGTTTTGTCAGTGATGCACGATGAGTTAATGTGAGACAAACGCTGTTGAATTTAAAATAAAGAAAAAAATTATTCAATTATTTTTTAGGGGGTGACATAATCATTATATTTTATACTATATATAATCCACAAATTTTAATTTGATGAAACAAAACAATAATTTCGTTTTAATATTCCAATGTTATTTGTATCAAAAAATAGAAGTTAAATGGATTTTATTAACTGATTTCCTAAAGCTCAACAATGTAATTACATTTTGTAATAAACAAAAAAAATCTCAGGATTAGATATGACATATTCTTTACTCTGCTTGGAAAAATGTGCAATGTACGAGATTGCTTGCTTCAACTAACATCAGTGGCGATTGCATTAATCAAATGTGTACCGGTACATTTTACTGCATTTTGTTCATGAACTTATGCCAGTGGTCAGCGACATTTTAAATGATTGATTTGCTTGAACACGTACTGTACGTTCTAACAAGTTTCTGTTTTCTAGAAATAGTATTGATTTCCCTTGAAAATTCTCGTCTTCACGCTCTCTTGGTGTGGGATTTTTTTTTTAAATAGAAGAACAAGATGGCAGACAGCTCAAAGGTCAAGAAAACGGCCATCACCGTGCTGACCTATGTGGAAAAGGTGTCCTCTTTCGCCTCATCTTTTGACCCCATCTTTGGCATCGTCTCCTCCCTGGTGGGTGTGGCTCGGAAGGGTCTCATGGACGAGGAGGGCCACGAGCTGGATCAGGACTTCCAGGCCATCCACAGCAAGCTGGAGAGCATCTCCGAGAAGAACCGGCAGTGCCTGACGCAGATCCGGATCGACGAGGTCAATGAGACCTTTGGGAAGTACGAGGAGTACATCAAGCACCAGTACGCCGCCTTCAACGCCATGGTGGCGCAGATGAAGAAGGACCCAGACAACACAACGCATTACATGGAGAACTTTGAGCGGATCTACGAACGGGACAAAATGGACACCAGCCTGGACGTGTACTACCGTGGGGTGATGGGCACCGGCTCGCTCTTCGGCAGGCCCCTGCTGAGGGTCTATCTGGAGAACTGTAACGCTGACGCGGAGATCATGGAGCGCCATTGCTCACACGTGGCCCACCTCTTCCACATGGGCCTCATCGCCCTCATGGCCTACACTGTGGTCACTGAGGACGACGAGGACGAGGTACGTGAAAAGTGGGCTGCCAGAGTGCAGGAGATTCAGGAGAAGATGCAGGAGGTGCTCACCATCTGCAACGTCAGGGATCTTGACCCACCTTCCGATGACAAAAGTCCTGCTTCCTGAACCCGGACCGACAAGTCAAGACCACCATCCAGCTGTGGACCAATAGAAACGCAGACCAATCATCTTGTTATTCCAAAAGAAGTGTAACCTCAGCTTTGTTTATTTTTTAGGTTATTGTGTTGACCATGCCATGTTTTTTGTTTCACTGTTTAATCACTTCAAATAAAAATATTGATGAGTTGATTGGCGTATACAGTCTTACCTCTCAAGATCGTGGATCATTGTCCGTCCCCACTATATAACAATATATAACACATAACTGCATTATAAGGGGCCATTCTAATATCACGAAAATGTTTACTGTATCTTGCATTCCAATCCAAACAATAACAACGCCACACTCGATACCTGAAGGCATCTTGACACATGACGGTTCGCCCTCCCACGTGATCTCAAAGTCCTCTATTGTCCTACCGCCTCGGCGGCATTTGAACGCACCGCGAGTTTTGTTTTCTAAGGGGCCAAAAAAAATTTCAGGCCAGCGGCGACTTCTTGCTCGAATAATCGTCCTGGAAATCCATCCTGAGAGGGCGACGGCGGACACTTTGAACGCCGAACAGGACTCCGAAAGTGCGGAGAAATTGGTGGTAAGTTTGCTCGGCTTTTCGGTGAGTTTGACCACTCGACTGAACCGATGCCGTGTAGCATCCAAAGCTAGCACGTCAAAACACCTATTTGTCGTAAACGTAAGTCAACTATGCCTTGTTAAACATTGCTTTAAATACGTTCGCTGTTGTGATGATAGAATTAGGGAGAGTTTTTGTGTTATTAGCATGTAAGAACGGTAGCGCTGCGGTTTCCGGGGCGTGACCATCATGAATTCAACAAGTAGTTGAATTGAGAAGCGCAGATCGGAAAAAAATTGTAATTCACAAATTTTATCCGAGAGCACTTTCTATGACCGACCAGGTAATTCTAAAAGCAAATAAAACACTCAAGGAAGTGCTACAAAAGCTAAAAAAAATAAAATAAAATAAAAAAACATTTTACATGGAAATGCTCAAAACAGGCGTGATCTTTGGTTAAAATGCGTCACTATGATTCCATTTCAGCCCTAATAACAGTTTGTTGTCTCCTGTCGTGTGACACCCCAGTCATGCCTCTCCACAGTATTTGGCCCTGAGAGCCGTTACCATGGGCAACGAGGACAGCCTGGAGGACGTGTTTGTCGCTGTCCTTCGGCCCAAGAATCAAGTCAGTCTCAGCTCCAAGGAGTACAGAGCCAAAGCCTATGAGGTATACATTCAAACACATTCGTGAGTATTGTTTGTATGTGTATGTTATTTATAATTACGTCTCATTTACGGTAGCCCATCTATGGCGCATTACATTTTACGATAGCATTAGGCATGAGTCAGTGGACTTTTGTGAGACTAAATTCCATACTATGTACATATTAGATTGCTGGTTCAATCACTACGTGTGTCTCCACATTGAGATCCTGCTGAGCGAAGTGCCCTTGGAGGGGAAGGAGAAAAAAAGGAAGAAAGTCCTCCCAGCGACCAAGATCCAAACGGCAGGAGACCAATCCAAATCCATCTTAGACTATGTTGCAGACGCCATCAAACCCTTGTCCAACAACCAAAGCTTCATCGGTGAGCATGTGACGATTCACTTTTGCTCTTCAGACGAGGCTCATCGTCCAGTTTGTATTCCAGGCAAACGTGTGGTTCACATGAAGAAATTCTCCCTGTGTGTGGACAACGACGTTGAAGAAGCCTCGCTATGTGTGGTGCCAGTTGGCGTGAAAGGTGCCATGTTGTGTTTTTTTTCCCCCACCCCCAGTATTAATGTGGAGATGGCTAAACAAATGCTTTTCAACAGACAACAGCAAACCAGTCCACAACGCGGGCAGCCCAAGCTTCTACTGCCTGCACGACATCATGAGGGTTTGCAGCGAGACAAGCATCCACTTCTGCCCCGTCACTGCCAGGATGCTCCTTGCCTTGGACAAGTGAGCTTGGATTTCGCATGGCAGTTACTCAAACTTTGAAGCCGACTACCTTTGTTATTTCAACTGATCACAAGCACAGAGCTCATTTGATCCCTTCAGATGGCTAGCGGAGCAGCACACCGTGCCTCACGCCATCCCGGCGCTGTTCCGGCCAGCGCCCGTGGAAAGGGTGAAGACCAACGTCAACAACCCGGCATATGGCGGTGAGGGCAGAGTGAGCGACGGGGGCCTCCACATGGGCTATACGGCACTGGAGATCAAGAGCAAGATGATGTCTCTGGAGAAGGCCGACATGTGCGTCCTAAACCCGCTCTACGGCTCCGATCTGCAGTACACCAACCGGGTGAGACCAGGTTTAATGTACGCACAAAGACAAATATTACGAGATGTACACAAGTACTCACACTTTGTGTTTAAGTACAAGTACACATACTTGAACTTAAAAAAAAAAAGATTGTAGTAAAAGGACATCATTACTTGCAGATTTTTACTGTTCACCGCTCAGTTTGGTCCCAATCCCCAGTGAACAGTGAATTCATTTGATCCGTTATGGTTGCTTGGCACAACAGGAAATTTTTTTTTTATCTGTGCATGTAAAAATAATTTTACTCTTTTACCGGTAACAAGCCTATTTTGAGTCGGGAGTTTCAAGTACATATCCGGTTTTCAAATGTAGGGACTAGAAGTCAAAATAATTGAAAAAAATATATCAATTTACACGAAGTACAGTAACAAAGTATTTCTACTCTATCGCTTCCCAACACTGAATCTCGGCCACTTCTATTAAATAACGGCATGTCTGCAGGTGGACAAAGTTATCATCAATCCGTACTTTGGGCTGGGAGCACCCGACTACTCCAAGATCCAGATCCCAACAAGGGAGACGTGGCAGCACAGCGCCAACTGCACAGCTGAGGACAAGTGAGAACGCATTCCAGTTTTGCCTCCGCTATGTTTGTCATTTAATCCTCATTTTTTTCTATGTAGGGAGCGTCAATGGGTGGACGACTTCCCTCTCCACCGCAGCGCCTGCGAGGGAGACACGGAGCTGCTCACCAAGCTCCTGGACAGCGGCTTTTCGGTCAAGCAGCTGGACAGCGACCACTGGGCCCCCATCCACTACGCCTGCTGGTGAGGCTCCAACAAAGCCAAGCGTCATCTTCAAATCATTTTTGTCGATTGATGTTTGTTCTTGGTCCCTTCAGGCATGGCAAAGTTGAGGCGACCAAGTTGCTGTTGGAAAAAGGGAAATGTAATCCCAACCTGCTGAACGGACAGCTCAGCTCACCTCTGCACTTTGCCGCACGAGGCGGCTACAGTGACATCGTGCAACTCCTGCTGCAGCATCCCGAGATTGACCGGGTACACCAAAATGACCATGACAAAAAATATTTCTCTGTAACCTTTCCTGGTTCAGATGCTAGTTGCCAGGCAGAATTCAGCGGCACTATGTATTTTTACCCAAAGCATCACACATTCATAAAGTATTTCAATTAAACATCAGGACCCTAAATGTCCTCTTTGATGATTGTCGTTTTCCGACAGCACATTGAAGACCAGCAGAAGCGGTCACCGCTGCAAGTGTGCGAGGAGAACAAGCAAAACGAATGGGAGGAGACTGTGAAGCTTCTCCAGCAAGCCAACAGCAAACCGGTGAATTCCACCACCGCCGACTGGAGTTGGAATATTCCCCACTAGAGGGTGTCATTTCGTACTGTCAACCAAGAGAGACTTTTAATCCGCAGGAATAATGTAGTCATTATTTTGCTTTTTTTTTTCTTATTCCCCCCAGTATGAGAAGGTGCGCATCTACCGCATGGACGGCTCGTATCGCTCCGTGGAGCTGAAGCACGGCAACAACACCACAGTGCAGCAGATCATGGAGGGCATGCGTCTGTCCCAGGAGACTCAGCAGTACTTCACCATCTGGATCTGCTCCGAAAACCTCCGTGAGCAGACTTCCTAAAGCTAGCTAACGTCATATACAAATTCACGCTTATCATAAAGGACGCACCCTTAAAGGCTGCACTTTTACAAGGATGTACCCTCGTGTTTCAATGTCATTGACTGGTCTAAGCTTTTTTTTTTTTTTTAATGAGATATATTTCTCGGAGAGAGGAATATAATGACAACTGCAGCCATAACAGGCATGTGTGTGTCACAGACCTGCAGCTGAAGCCGTACCACAAGCCTCTGCAGCACCTGCGCATCTGGACGGAGATCGTGACTGACCTGACTGTGCTGGACCCACAAAGGGAGACGCCTCAGCTCTTCCTCCGCAGGGATGTCCGCTTGCCCCTGGAGATTGAGAAAAAGGTTAGTCACATGGCTAAACTGCATGGCTTCAGATTTGGGGAAAATCCTTTTCTTTCTGAAGAATGCCAAAAAGTAAGGATTTTCTCACTTTTTCACTGCAGGTGGAGGATCCACTGGCCATCCTCATCCTGTTTGACGAGGCCCGGCACTGCCTGCTGAAAGGCTTCTTTCCGGCTCCCGACAGCAAGCTGATCACGCTTGCCAGCTTCCTACTGCAAATCATCTACGGCAACTACGAGAGCAAGAAGCACAAGCAAGGCTTCCTCAAGTACAGCGCCGACTAAATCGGAATGTTTTCTTTGTTATACACAAAGGTCGATTCATCTTTTGTTCTTTTCAGTGAAGAAAACCTCAAGTCCATTGTGCCCATATTAAAAGTGAAAAGCAAAGCATACCACTGGACCAATAGGATTCTTCACGAATACAAAGTACAGTGGAAGCTCTGAGAAGTTTGGACAAGTTTTCCCCGTGACCATTTCAAACTTTTTTTGAATTTATTTGGCGACAGGCGCTGAGCACCAGCGAAGGGGTGAGCAAGGAGATGCACCACCTGCAGCGGCTCTTCCTGCAGAACTGCTGGGACATCCCCACCTACGGCGCCGCCTTTTTCACTGGCCAGGTGTATACGAAGGCCAGCGCCAGCAACCACAAGGTCATCCGCGTCTACGTCGGCGTCAACACCAAAGGGCTGCACCTCATGAACATGGAGACCAAGGTGTGGCGTCATCTCATGTTCTCATCGATTTATTTCCCGCCTCTTATTTGCGTGCGTTATCATGCTTCCTTGTCATATTTCAGGTGCTTCTCATCAGTTTAGAGTACGGCACATTTATGTGGCAGCTGGGACACGCTGACCAGTACTTCCAAGTACATAGCGGCGAGAACAAAATGAACTTCATCGTGCACACCAAACAGGTAAAAGCGGTCCATCAAATCTCATCTGAATGAGTGTGGTGTGGTCATACTTACAGGGGAGAGGCGGGTCGGGATGTTGAAGTGCTTCCGTGGATTAAAAAATTGGGGGTAAACTATTATTTTACAATGTGCACAAATCAGTGAAGGTCACAAAGTTGAACGTTGTGAAGGTTTTTCCTAACATGCTGTGACAAAAAGGACACAAAAAGCTGGATATCATCCATTGTTTACTCTGTGGCATGTCACACTATTTACACAGCATTGGCCAAATCCTGACACGCCGTCTCCAAATACAACCCAGTGAGCAAAGAGCAATCGTACTTCTTAGTGGAAACGTTAGCTTATTTTTGACACGTTTGAACTATTTACCTGGTATTAATGAATGTCTGTCATCATTTTTGATAGGCTGGCCTCATTGTGAAGCTTTTAATGAAGCTAAGCGGACAGATGACATCCAATGACAAAGGCGCCGTTGACAAATACGCTTACGGCTGAACCAACAGCGCTCTGGACGACACAGCTGCCAAACCATTTCAAAGCCGACTAAAAAGTGACTGCAATGGAGGGCACAGTTTGTGCATGTGTCAATCTCATTGACACAAGTTCAATGTGTATGTGTGATTGTTTTGACAAATCTTGTATTAACATGTTATGTAAATATGTTTATTTAATAATTTGTTTTAATAAATGAAATGATGTTTGGATAAGAGTGCTTGGTCTTTTTTATATGATGGTGTCTAGTTTTGCACAATTAGGAGATTAATTAAAGAACATTCATACATACTAATGATTGCTAGCAACCAATTTCACTTATCAGATTGAATTTGTTTCTTCTGTGCGAGTGATGTATAGTGACATTTTTGTTTGGTGGTTTGCCGTGATATTTTTTCATCACGTAAAATAGGTGTATTGGCTCAGTTAAAGTTAGGGAACACGGTTCAGTTATTGTGCTAATTTGGAGCAAATTAATTGCAAGCTCTTGCCATTAAGCTAATATGTAAAACATAATACTGTTTTTAGCCAAGAAAGATATATAAACTTTCAATTAATGTTTACTTCAAGTTACCTTTATTGCAACGAAGCAGTCATTTTGACAAATAGTATCTTCTGAGGGACTAGAGACGTAATAAAATAACCTCGAAGGCGCCGCTTATCTCTGACGAACTATTTTCGTAAATTATTTCCCAAAATGGTATACATATTTTTGTTAGGATAAACATTATCAATATATTTCCTCTAAGATTCACTCATGAGGATCGAATCCCTTTAAATAAAAACCAAGAATAGTTATTTATTATTGTTCGGCCACGTGATGACATCATAACACCCGAGATCGGTTCAGACGGAAGCAGCCAATCGTAAGAGGAGTTGCTTGACAGACACGAAACTAGTAACCAATCGAAACCTTCTGTCGGTCAGGCGGGGGCGGGACCGACGTCGACAGGTAGAGATGGAGGAGAAACAACACCGGCACTACAACAATTTTGACTGGAGTTGTCCCAGATTCTCATGATCCGTTCGTGCACTTCAAGAAGTGATCCGTAGGAGCAGAAGTTTTAAACATGTCCATGCACTTGTACCAAATGAGCACTAAGCTGCTTGGGGACACTGTGGGCAAAATGAACGACAACCTAACGTCCTTGGTCCTGGCTGCTTCTGCGGTCATGCTCACTTTTGGATATTTTTACAGCAAAATACTTCTCAGACAGACTTCTGACAAGAATGCGGTGAGTTGTCTTCAAGTGAATGAAAGTGATACCTGAATTCAAATGCGCTTGTTGTCTCCCCAGACTTATCCACCGTACATCCCTTCCAGTGTCCCCTTCTTGGGACATGCTGTTGCGTTTGGCAAAAGTCCCATTGACTTTTTGGAAAACGCCTACAAAAAAGTAAGTTCAATCTTACAGTTAATATTTAAAACATTATGGACAAAATTATATGGCATTTGATGCAATGTAACTCCATTCTAGACATTCATGTTATATCAGTGTACAATAATCCATGCATTCTGTTACTTGGTAATTCTTTGGGAGCCTATCCTGTGTTACTCACACATACAGAAAAATAAATAAATAAAACACAAAAACCTATTCACTGCTTTGGTGCCATTTATGGTGTGTGGTGACTCCAAACTATGTTGAAGATGACTGTAATTTAGTCACGCCTGATCCTTGTCGAATAGAGATCACTGTGCAGTCCACGTTTATATTTATTTTAAGTATATTGCAAATCTAAATTGCAAAATCTGACCGAAAAAAACCCGACCCGTGGGAAGCTTCATGACATTTGCAGCTAAGAAGAAATGAGTAAACGAGATGGACACAAATGGTTAAACCTCTAATATCCTGCCCCTCCACAGTACGGACCGGTGTTCAGCTTCACCATGGTGGGCAAAACCTTCACGTACCTCTTGGGAAGCGACGCTGCTTCACTGCTCTTCAACAGCAAGAACGAGGACCTGAACGCCGAAGACGTCTACTCCCGCCTCACCACGCCTGTCTTTGGCAAAGGAGTCGCCTACGACGTCCCCAACCCAGTGAAGAGTCGGCCGGAACACACGTTGTCATCCAAAACGAGGAAATAAGTCTCCTCATGGATGTTTGTGTGTGTGTGTGTAGATCTTTCTGGAACAAAAGAAGATGCTGAAGACGGGGCTGAACGTCGCTCGCTTTAGGGAACACGTCAAGATCATCGAGGCGGAGACCGTCGAGTATTTTCAAAGATGGGGAGACAGTGGCCAGAAAAGTAAGATCAATCCGTTCATCAATCTTAGAGCTGCTCCTTATTTGTGCTGCAAAATATCAGTGACTTGTAATTTCAAAAATATCAGTTTGACGTTACAGTATCAGTACTGTATGGCCAAAAAATAACAATACAATACACGTTGGTCATCTCCCACTACGTTTTGTTCCATGTCTGAATCTTTTCCTACTTTCAGACCTTTTTGAGGCGTTATCCGAGCTCATCATTCTGACGGCCAGCAGCTGCCTACACGGCAAGGAGATCCGCGGCCTGCTGGATGAGCACGTGGCTCAGCTCTACGCCGACTTGGATGGAGGCTTCAGTCACGCCGCTTGGCTGCTGCCCGGATGGCTGCCACTGCCCAGCTTCAGGTGGGACGATGACGACGTCGTCGTCATCATCACAGGGAACCGTGGCGCTGGGCAGTATTCTCTTTCTCAGTGGCCAGATTAGCAATAAAGGAGTGTTTCCCCGAGTGTATGTGCCATTTTATGCATAGGGATTTACCCATTCACATTTTTTAAAGCACCTATCAGCAGTTACGTATTTGCTGTAATACTTGTGTGATATTTTGTTTTTGTGCTTGTGTACAAAAATTCCACAAGGTGGCGCCAAAGCCGTGCAGCGCCACCAATTAAGTTTTACTACAGTATATGAGGCACTTGTGTCGGTTTTCTTCATGTACATACATATGCAAGTTATTCCTGAATGTTTTCATAAAGTACAATACAGGAGTTGTTTTTTTTTTGTGGTGCTAGTACAGATTGGAGGATGATTTGAGATGTTTTGTCATCATTAGGAAGCGGGACAAAGCTCACCGGGAGATCAAGAACATCTTCTACAATGTGATCCGGAAGCGAAGAAGCTCTGAGGAGAAACTGGACGATATACTGCAGACGCTCATGGATGCTACCTACAAGTAATTAAAAAACAGCAAAAGAAACAATTTAATTCCTGCTCAAAGTTGGTCAAATTCAAAGTGGGATTCACATTTGTTTGTTTGTTGTTTTTTTTCCTCTCTTCATCTGTCAGGGACGGCCGGCCGCTGTCAGACGACGAGATCGCCGGCATGCTGATCGGCCTCCTGCTGGCCGGTCAGCACACGTCGTCGACCACCAGCGCCTGGTTGGGTTTCTTCTTGGCCAGGGACAAAGCCACACAAGAGCGCTGCTACGCCGAGCAGAGGGCCGTGTGCGGCGACCACCTGCCCCCCCTGCACCTGGATCAGGTACCACCGCCTTAAGAAATATGAATTAAATAATACACTCGTGATTAATGACGTTGTCTGCAGTTGAAGGACCTCAGCCTGTTGGAGCGTTGTTTGAAGGAGACTCTGAGGCTGCGGCCACCCATCATGACCATGATGAGGATGGCTCGCTCTACACAGGTAACGACATCCATCAGTGTTGATTTCCTACACGGCTGCTAACAAAAACAGCCGCAAAGGCACATCACGTAGATGTTCTAGTTCCCTGTGTAGTCTGAAAAAAAAATCCAGTGTCACCAAACGGTTCCACAGACCGCATCAGGGTTTACCATCCCCGCGGGCCACCAGGTGTGCGTGTCCCCGACTGTCAACCACCGACTGCAGGACACGTGGTGTGAGAGGACACGGTTTGACCCCGACCGCTACCTCCACGACAACCCTGCCGCCGGCGAGAAGTTTGCCTACGTGCCTTTTGGAGCCGGTACTCACCCTTTCTATGCTACAACAATGTTTTTGTTTTTTTAATCTTTTCAAGAAAACAAACCAATAATTTGACTAATGCAGCTCACCCAAGCCTTTTAGGAGATATTTGTCACTTCACGGAAAATATTTTTTGTTGTTTGGCACAACGCTATCAGATCACCTGGAAAAATATGGCTAAATAAATCCATAACAACGAAATAAATAAAAAAGAAAAAGTAACATTTTCTTTACATTGAGCGCAGAAAAAAATCAATGCTAACATGGATGAAGGGGGCATGGAAAGTAAATCTCCAATTTCTGATCTTTTTATTTATATGTTTTTATGACAGGGAGACATCGCTGCATCGGGGAGAACTTCGCCTACGTGCAGATCAAAACCATCTGGTCCACATTGCTGCGCCTGTACGACTTCGACCTGGTGGACGGATACTTCCCCACTATCAACTACACCACCATGATACACACGCCCCACAACCCCATCATTGCATACAAAAGAAGGAAACACTGAAGACTGTCACGCAAACAGTTTCGTGTAAAACGGACCCGCTAATTCGGCATCGGTGCTGTGCTGAATCACGCTGCCTTCAATGAGCCTGGGAAGTTTCATATTACAACAGGGAAATGTGCAACTTGCCAACAGCATATAACGGTCCTGTGAGATCATTTCTAGTTTTACGGAACGCAGCATGAAAACTCGGCGAATGTTAGTGTTGGTTGCCGACGACGGTGATTAGTCAATGAGAAGAAAAATGCATTTCATTTGGTCAAAATGTAAACAAAAAAACTAACAAACTTCCTACTTCTGTGAAATGTAAATACAAAATGAGGTTGAATGTTGACAGCTTCTTAGTTGTTGTTTTTTTTAACACCTGCACTGCACTCTGTTTAAGTTGAGGTCGATACTGTATTAGGTTGTAGGTTTTAAAGCCTGAACTGATTTAAGTGTCCGATAAAACTGGGCCTAAAAAAAGATTTGTGAATGTTCACAGTACTACCCAAAAAGAAAAACATTTTGTAGTCAATGATAAATTTAAAAAAATCATTCAAATCTTTGCATTTATTTCATTTTTTGACAAAATAGCCAGAAAAGCTGCTATAAAAATACGCTCTCTACAAATGTCTTCAGGCCTTGAACAAAACGCGCGTAGAAGAATCCAGTTAAGCCCACTTCGCTCACAACCAACACCCACACTCACATAAATTAATCTCATATCTTTTTTTTTTAATTATCCACAAACGAAATGTACACCATTTGTCGAATTAAATTACACATCATTCATTCAAGTGGTGGCGACACAAGACGCAAACCTGTCTGTTGCATGCCTTTTTTTTTTTTTTTTTTTTGGTCCATGTGGAAAGAACAGTTTGCATCAAAAAAGGCAACTTATTTTGTTCGGTGTCTTCATCTTCTTAAACCGAAATGTAGCGGAGCGAGCGAAGACAAAGCACCTGCAGAAGAAAACAAAAGAATCAGAGAAGGCATTTCGTAGTTAATACAGAGGAGGGATTGCATTGCAAAGAAGCTGCATGTAAACGAGTGACGAGAACCTGACGTGACGCTCCCCAGCCTCCTCTGCAGGGCCTCCAGCCGGGAGATGTAATCGGTGAGGGCTCGGTCGGGGTCGTAGTTCTGCAGGTGGGAGCACGTGAGCGCCCCGTGGTCTCCAGCCGCAAGAAACCTAAGACCCAAGAAACAAATCCTGAAAAATTGCCGTTCAGTCTTGGTGGAAGCTCCTGAATCCTGTCCCACCTGTGCTGTGCAGAGGAGACGGGCGACCTGGGGGATTCCCGTCCGCTGCGTCCCCTGCTTGAGCTCCCTCCTCGGTCTTGGTACACTTCCAAGCCTGGGTGGAGGTAATCTCTATCATCACTGGCTGAAGAACACACACACACACACACACAAAAACGAGTTCTAAATTTGTATGATTTAGTGCCTTATATGCTGTCGGGTTTTCTGAAATAATAATTCGGCCTAATTTTCTGGCTGCCTCATGTTGTCCAACCTTCAAATGGAAAAATCTGCACTCAAGATAAGTAAAATCTATGATTTGAGAAAATGGTAAAAGACTTCAAGAATTATTTTTTTTAAGATGGTGATCAGAATGGTAGCACCACCACGTCAATTTGAGCCAAGGAAGACCCCCGATAGTGTTTCATTTACTGATCATCTGCGTGGTTTCACTTTTCTGGGTTGTGTTGCTCATGCCCGTTGTTTTGTGCCAGCGCTTGACCAGGAAACGCATTCTGGAACACACACAGAAAATCAACCCGGTGAAAATAATGACTTGAAATGATTTTAGTTTCTCTCCGCCGACTAACCTGGAGAGGGCGATGGAGACGCGCACGGCCGAGCGGAAGCGCATGAGCCCGCGCAGGCGCAGTCCCCGCTGGCCACTGCCAAGTCCCTCCGAGGGTCGGCCTCCCATCCTGGAGAGCATGGCCAGCGTGGCCTCCTCGCACTCCTGAAAGCTGCCCAGCAGCAGCAGCAGGTACTTCTTCTGGTAGATCAGAGACTTCCGGAAGCTCTCCGAGCGCAGGTACCTGCCGTACATCCTCTGCACGGGGACAAGCGAGGACGCAAAGATAAATTTAATGTTAATAGTGAGCTACCCGCAACTCGATTAATTTTTACCAACTCTACGTTCGTGACACAACATTTCCTGACCTTGAGGGCGGCGTTGTCTGCCTCAGGTCCGGTTAGCTCTCTCAGCGTGTCTGTCCTGATCTCCCCTCGCAGTCGGGCCACCTGAGCGAGGGCCTGATGTAAGGCTTTCTCCAAGCGAACTTTCTCCCTGCTCCAGGCCTCCTTCTGCTGAGAGAGCAACAGCGCGTCGGCAGAGTCCGGCTTGGATGCTCCTCGCCTGCCGCTGGCCTGCAGAGGGATGAAGAACACGGTGAACAATTGCGACATTGCGGTTTGTCTTTCACCCCGCTGCTGTCTACTCACAGCATCGCCTGCATGCCGGTAATAACGGAGTTCCTCTTCCAAGCGCAGCGAGTGGTTCCTCAGGTCATTCTTCTCCTCCGTCAGGCGGCCCACGAAACCCGTCAGCTCGGCGTTCTGCCGGAGCAGACGCTCGGTCAAGGAGGAGCCTGATGAGGAGCTTCCCGCCGACAGGGAAGAGCGCTGAGGAGGGAGGTAAACGGCAGAAGCGCATCTGTTAACATCTCTCGTTAGCCGTTATATAGCTAACCGCCATTTTGTGTACATTTATATTTGCGTTCTGATTTTATTCCACACGACATAAGTATGCCCACCTCAGGGATAGATGGGAGAGCTGGAGTTTGCTGCAGCATGCTGATGACATCATCAACACTGGACTGGATCAGTGACAGCTCTTCACTGGTGATCTCAGCAGTGGCCTTGCTTGCCATGCCATGGATCTTGGAAGCGACAAGGTGCAGTTTCCCCAAGACGGCGTCCGCCGTGCGCCAAGGGCCTGGGTGGTGTTGGTGGTGCGGCATGGGCGGTGTCCCCTGCCCAGCGCCACCCTCCCGAGCCAACCTCTCCTCCAGTCGCTCCTTGTCCTCTTCCAGGCTCCTCCGCCTCGCCTCTTCGCTCGCCAGCAGGTCTTGCATCTCCGACAACCGCACTTCCAGTCTCTCCAGCTGGGCCCGGGCCTCCAGCAGAGCCTCGTCGTTCTGCCTGGACTTGAGGCCCGCCAGGCTCAGCTCCTCGTCCTTTCTCAGCACTTCAAGCTTCTCAGCCTCCATTTGGCTGAGGAGTTCCACCACCTAGAAGACAACATTTAAATCATTTCACATTACAGAGAGGACGTCTGATTTGTTTGATTAGTAGGCCTATGAATGGAAAGTATTTTTAGATTAGTCAGAGATTCATTTTTACACCCTCACCTGTGCCTGCTTGTCATCCAGCTCTTTTTGCAGACCTTCCAGAAGGTTCTCCTCCTGGCTGGCTGGGCCTCTGCCTACCCGCAGTTCCCTCTCTGTGCCCAGAGCGGAGCTCATCTCGCGGGCCTTGGCTCGCTCCATCTCCAGCTGGACTTGAAGCTCCCGGAGGCGACTGTGGAGGCTCAGCTTCTCCCTCTCGACCTGCTGGCAGAGGCGGGAGGAGGCCTGGCGCTCCTGCTCCAAGGTGGACGTCAGCCGCTCCGCTTGGCTCTTTTGCTCCTCCAAAGCCAGATTCAAGTCCTTGGAAACAAAGTCAAGAGTTGGTTGGAGTTGTGGCGCTCGGAGTGTGGCGAGGTCTTACCTCCAGTTGTTCTCGGGCGTTGTCTTCGTTCCTCCCGGCGCGACAGCGTTCCTTCTCCATGCCCCACTGAAGTTCACGGCCTTTCCGGCTCTCCTCCAAGAGTTGCTCATTCAGCGCGTCCACCTCCGAGGCCTTCTGCGATACCTCGGCCCTGCATGCAATAACACGTTAAAATGACTCCATCAGTTGACAGACCACTTTGTTAAAATTTTGTAATTTATTCCTCATTTGATTACTTTTTTTTCTCCAGACCCTGGTTTTTGCATTGTTGTTTTAAGAAGTCTTGCCAAGTGAAAATTTCCAGTTCTATGTGTCCACTCTCACCTAAGGGCCTCCAGTTCTTTGAGATGCTTGTGCTGCGATATAAGCGTGGTCTCCAGCTCCAGTTTGGTCTGCGATAATTCTCCCTTCAGCTCCTCCAGCAGCAGCCTGTCAGCCCGCGGTGCCCCGTCGGCATCGCCTCCCCCCCGATGCTCCGTCGCGGCCAATAAGGTTGCAGGTCGTGCACCTAAGGAAGGAAATCAAATTAAGTTTTATTCTTTTGTGTCCTTCCATTTAGATGCTGCGTCGTCGCTCCTTTTGAAGCGCCTTACCTTGATGAAGGCGCTCCATCTCTCCTCGGAGATGATGGATCTCAGCGATGAGACTGGACCGGTCTGCGGCATGGAGGGAACCCAGCGCTTCTCTGTGATGTGCATCCTAGAAGGAGACCGAAATGAGAGTGACGTTGAGAAGAAAAGAACACTGCCGGATACGGTGCGGAATATAAATTGTAAAAGTGATCTGAGCAGTGGGATTACGGTCACCTGCTCGGCCATCCTGCGCTCTAGCTGGTTGATGTGGATGATGGCGTCGCTGGTATCCGTCAGGTCTAAGTAGGTGTAGAGGGCACTCTTGGACACGCTACGCTCCCTCGTGAACACCCGGTGCACAGCTTCCAAGAGCTCTGCACGCCAATCCACAGAATCGCCGGACACCTAGTCGCGCACAAATATGACATCCGTGCTAATTTGCATAAGGACCTTTTGCATTGTGTTAGTGGACTTTCATTTTCCCAATTTTTGTTTTTTAACTTGGTGTTTAATAATCCTTGATTCTATCTTGCTTTGTGCATTTCCAAAAAAATAAAATAAATAAAATAACCCAAACCTGCGTGGTCTGCATGTGAGCAATGAGGCCTTTGAGGGACTCCACGGTCGCCAGCAGGGCATCTCTCTCCTTAAGCCAGGCCTGCAGGTTCAAATGTTCGCCGGGCTCATTTTCAGAAAGAGGAAGTTCTGACAGCGAGAGAACATGCATGCCCTCCTGGTGCACCTCACGCAGCAACGACTGCATGGAGAAACAACAATGACGCATTACCAAAAAATAAAAAGGATTTCAAACCTCACTTTGGGTGACTAAAGCACATTGATTTAGTGTCAAGTTTTACCTTGATCCTGTCAGGTAATACTGGATCGTCCGCCTCTCTTCTGGCACCTTCGGGTGTCACCCGAAACTCCTGCTGGAGTCCAACAGGGAGGTCATACCCGGTCCTCTGGCTGTAGTCAGAGCTGCTGTCTGCAAACGAGGAACAAAACTCAAAATTGTGAAAAGGATCATAACTCGCGGCGTGACAAAAACAACAAATTTGAATCTGAACATTTGTTGATGGTGGAAAAGATCAACCCAGACCGACATCGCTCATCAAGTATGGCGCTATGCGTGGAATCGTCTTTTAATTGGAGCGATGCGGGCCGCTAATTATAACGAATTGTGTATTATTAGCATCATGATTGACCTTACCACTCGTGTAGCCATCTTTGAACTGCGACAGTGGCCGATCTTGTCTCAACGCGGTGACCTAAAAACAGAATTTCATCAGCCAAAACGCACAACAAAAAAAAAAAAAGTGTTTGGGGGGGGGGGGGGGGGTCTGGAAGTTAAAATTCACCTCAGCGGCACGCAGCTTGTCAATGATGGCCTTGAGCGCCTTGCACTCGTCCTCCAGGTTGTGCGCGTCGCGGCGCAGCGCGTCGCTCTCAGAGATGTGGCGCGCCTCCATGTCCAGGATCTCGGCTGCGTGCAACTCCTGCATCTGGACCACCTTCTCTCGGAACTCTCCCATGACTTCATCCAGCTCCTCGTTGGCGGCCGTCTGCGTGGAAGCATCTGCCTGGGCCAGCTCGGGACTTCGGGAGGGTGCGGCGCCCTTCCTGGAAAGGGACATCTTGTCTTTGGTCCCCTTGGCCAGGGGCTGCTTGCCGCTCGCTTTTCTCTTGAGCTGGGAGGAGGACGAGGAAGTGGAGAAGAAAGGCTGAGGGGACGCGGCGGGAGAAGGAGACGACGAGACCGAGTCGCCTGCTTTCGTCAGGGCCGCTCGAGCCTCCCGCAGCTCGTTTTTCAACTTTGAAATGGAGACCTCGTGGAGCTGGATGTCATCCTGCAGCTTGGAATTGTGGGATTTGGAACTTCTCAGTTCTTCTTTGGTGGTCTCGGCAATCTGATTCACCTCCTGGAGCTCCGCTTTCAGCTTCAAAATGGAGACCTCACGAAGCTGGATCTCTTCCTGGTGGGATTTGGAGATTCTCAGTTCTTGGGTGGAGTCCATGTTCTGCTGGACCTCTGGGAGTTCCTCATTAAGCTTTAAAATGTTGACCTCACGTAACTGCATCTTCTCTTGGAGTTTCTCGTTGTGGGATTTGTAACAGTTGAGTTCCTCTTTGGTTGAGTGCAGGTTCTTTTGGAGCTCCTGGAGCTCCTCGGCGAGTTTAGAAATTGAGACCTCGCGGACTTGAATGTCCTCCTGAAGCTTCTCATTGCGGGATTTGTAACTTGTCAGCTCTTGGTTGAAGTCCGTGTTCTTTTGGACCTCCCGGAGCTCCACTTCAAGTTTAGAAATAGAGACCTCGCGCACTTGAACATCCTCCTTGAGCTCATCATTGTGGGATTTGTAACTGTTGAGTTCTTCTTTGGTTGTGTCCAAATTCTTTTGAACCTCCTGGAGTTGTTGTTTGAGATTCAAAACCGAGACCTCACACACTTTAATGTCCTCCTGGAGCTTCTCATTGTTGGATTTGTAGCTGCTAGCTTCTTCGTTGGCGGAGTCCACATTCCTGTGGACCTCCTGGAGCATCTCTTTGAGCTCTGAAATGGTGACCTCGCGGCGCTGGATCTCCTCCTGGAGCTTCTCGTTGTCGGATTTGTAATTGTTGAGTTCTTCTTTGGTGGTGATCATGTTCTTTTGGACCTCTTGTAGCTTTTCTTCTAGTCGACTAATAGACGTTTTATGCACTTGAGCGTCTTCCTGAAGCTTCTCATTGTGGGATTTGTAACTATCCACTTCTTTGGTATCGTTCATGTTCTTCAGAACCTCCTGCAGCTCCTCTTTCAGTTTCAAAATGGAACCCTCGCGGAGCTGAATGTCTTCCTGGAGCTTCTCATTGTTGGATTTGTAGCTTTTTACTTCCTCGATGGTGGCGTCCAGGGTCTTTTGGACCTCCTGAAGCTCCTCTGTCAGTTTCGAAATAGAGAGCTCACGCACATGGATGTCCTCCTGCAGCTTCTGATTGTGAGATCTGGAGCTATCCAGTTCGTCTTTGGTGGAGTCCGCATGTCTTCGGACCTCTTGGAGCTCCGTGTGAAAGTTCGTCCTGTCTGCTTTGTCCTCTTCGATTTTCACCTGAAGAGAAAAGAAAATTTTGACCATCAGTTTTCCCCATCTTCTAGTTGGGCTAGATAATAAATCATATTTATCAACACATTTGGGTTTATTTCTTCTTCTTTTTTTAATATAAAAGATTTGCTGATGTGTATTGCTACCACGAACAATCTATCTGGATTTTTCTTGTGAAAAAAAAAGCGCCTCTCTTAAATGAAGGTTGAGGAAACACCGTTCACTGTTAAAATTAAATACTTTGTACTTACTTGTAAAAGATCTTCTTTTAGTTGAGCAATGGTCAGTTCCCGCTCCTTTCGTGGGGGGAACACAATACATGATCAATACTTGTCAATTACGCACCGTCTTTATCATCTACTGCTTTCTCAATACCTGCAGAAGCTCCTGCAGCTTCTCCAGCTTCTCCTTGCAGCTGTTCAGCTCCTCCTTGGCAAGCGCAGCCTCCTCCTGGGTCTTGATAAGCTCTCTTCGGAGCATGAGCATCTCCTCGTCTCCTCCAGAAGATGACTGAGGAGGAGCACAGACTATTTTGGCAGCCTGCTACTTTAAAAAACATGACAATATACTGTAGATGAAGGTTACCTCCTCAAGCTGCTCCTTAAGTCTTTCGATTGTTTCAGTTTTGTCCTAAGAGAAAGACAAGGAATGGTGTTACCAAAACAATTGTCCGAAGTGAAGCTTTGGACTCAAAGCACACGGATGCATACTTGAAGTTCCGCCTGGAGATGGTGGCATTGCTCCATGTGGTGGTCCAGCTGTTTTTTGGCAGCCAAGGCTTCATTTCGGGCCTCTTGAAGCTCCGACGCGAGCGCTTGGTCACCAGCCGAGGCCTGGTTTCAAGAGACAGACCGTTTGATCAACTTTATCACAGTTCCCATGTAACTAATCAAGTGCAAATAGATTTATATACAGAGAAAAATATAGGAACAGATCGATTAGGATTTTATTTGAGATTTAACCAATTGAATAGCAACTATTAACTTGATAGCAGCTATTTTTCCCCTACAAATTTTGGTTCATTAAAATATATTTATTTTAAAATTTTAACTCTTCATGGCCGTAGAACACAAATGTGTGCCAACCGCCGTTTCTAAACGTTTTAATTTATTTTTTATTTTATTTTTTTACCTCCAGACCTGCCGACGTTTTGTGTCGCTTCTCGCCCATCATGTGTCTCAGCAGATCCAGCAGCGCCGCCAGCCTCCTCTCGTACTGTGCCTCCTTCGAGCTGGAGAGCAGCTGCTTTCGGAGCTTGTGGTTCTTCTTGATGTCACTTAAACTAGCCTCAAGCTCAGCAAGCCTCTGGTTCAGGTGACCTAGCAGGTCACCCGAACGCTCTTTGGATGCCTGCTGCTGAAGAGCGTCAAGTGTGGCTTGGCTGACCAACGCCGCGGCCACCTTCTCCCTTAAATGCTCTTCCAGGGTGGAAACTTTCCCCTGGAGCTCTTCTGCGTACTTTCGAGAGTTGCACAGCTCGGCGTCTTTCTCGCCCGCCGAGTCTTCCAGCTCCCGGACGCGGAGACGGAGTTCGTCCACGGCGGACGCGCCATTCTTCTCCAGAGCTTGCGCTTGGGCCTGCGCCACGGCGAAGTGGGCGGTTCTCTGTCTCGGGGTCTCCATAACGTCCTCCGAGTTCTCAGCGATCTCCTTCAAGCGGCGGTGCGTCTCCAGAAGCTCGCCGTGCTCCTCTTTGAGGGAGTGGAACTCTCCGGAGACCAGGTCCATCTTCTGTTTCATTTCATCGTAGTCGTACTCGTTCCTGGCGCGGGATTCGTCGTCTTCCTTGCGCTCCATGTGGAGCAGCTCCTGCTGGAGTTTGTCAACGACGGCGTTCAGCTGCTCCTGCTCCTCTTCGCTTTTGCGCTTGAGGCGTTCCTGCTCACTGCGCAGGCACTCCACCTGCGACTCCAGGTCACTGATCAGCGCATCCCGCTCATCAATTCCCTGAAAAGAGGACTCAAAAATATTAGGACATAATATCAAATTAATGCTCCCACCTCTTTCCTTTAGATGAAACCTTGGGAGTCTCTGCTTCACTAATATGATTTTTAAAAAAATAAATTAGATTAGATCAGGGGTGGGGCCACTCTGAACATTTACATGATTATGAGTGTTGTAATATTTGTTGCATTCATACTAAAGTATCAAAATAAAGTATTTTACGGAATATATCTTTCCAGTACGTTTGTAGCCGATTGTCCCCCTGTAATTGGTTCAACAGTATGCGTTTATTCACTTCATAAAATTATGTATTGTAAATAATGAAATAAAAACGATGGTAACATTAGAATAAGAAAAAGCATTTACGTTTTTAAAATCAACGATTCTCTGATTAAAATGTGTCCACCCTCAGATCGCATTTGAAAAATTGTGAAGAAAAAAAAGGTTTGCGATTATTATATCAAAAAATTGGCGCACTAATTACTCATAAATTAATTCCAACAACATTTATTGTTCAACTATTTGACCGATTTTGTTTTCTTCCTCATCTCCTCATAACCTGGCTCTTTTGTTTTGTTTGAAAAAAATTTTAATGTGGCCCTCAAGCCCACCCTCGGATTATGCCTTCAGAGAGATTTTTTTTTCCCACACGGAAACTCAAGAGCTTGAACGAGCCACCGTAAAACGAGCACATGGATTTACTTACCAAGACAAACACAACACCAAAATGGATGGCACGAAAAAATAAAATAAAAAATGAAAACACCACACACAACCATGAAGCGATGCACACACCGAATAGACTTGCACATTCTATTCTGTGCCTGCATAGACATGGCTTGTTACCTTGTTGCCAGACGTTTTCTCCAAGTGTTGGAGCTTAGTGATCTGTTCATTAAGAAGTGCTATTGCCCTGTCCTTCTCCTCCATCACCTTCAAGAGTCAACAGATTATAACGTGATGGAAAGAACATAGCACGACAAAAGATAAGAGAGTCCAGAGTCGGCCCGATGACTAAATGAGTGAGTTGCCCTGCGATGGATGTGATCTGGCAGACATGGGAACTCGTCGAGTTTTCTATTCTAGTCTCGTCACACTTTTGGTTGGGAATCGCAACTCTCGCCAAAAGGCAGAACGCACTATCACATCCTATTTATACCAAGTGGGTATTAGCTACATGCTAAGCTAATATCCTCGGAAAGCGCTTAGTTAGCTTCTATTTAGCATTTCGTAAGAGGACCGTATTCACGCAAATAGTGACCATCGTTAAATATCAACTTGAATGATGCTCATGGAACTATTTTACAACATGCGGCAAAGTCTCCACAACTTTGTTAGGTGCTGCGGATTTGGTTAGCAACAAGACGTTGTGGTGCGACTGTATGAATTTACCGGAACGCAAAATTCCACCAAAGATGCCGTCTCCATGTCGTAAAAGATCAGCTTTAATATTGAGCAAGTCAAATTGTATTTATATGACAGGTAGGGCCACTGTTTGACATAATATGGTCATTTGCAAAACATGCAGGAAAATGAGAACACGTCTTTGCGGGTGTTGGCAGGTTACCTGGAGCATGCTCTCCCTGGTTTCCAGGAACTGCTGCTGGCTGCTGATCTCCTTGCGCTGAATCTCCAGCTGCATGTGGAGCTGCTGCACCTCCTCGTTCTTGTTCTCCAGCTCCTCCCGAAACTGCTCCAGCTGCTCCTCCAGGTGGCAGATCTGGAGGAGAAGACAGATCTAAGATGATACTCATCGACAAGAACAACAAACGGGAACACTACCTCCTTCTCTTTCCGCTCCAAGGCTTCTCTTTCGGTCTGCAACTGAACCTCCAGTGTGGAGTGCTTTGCCTCCGTGATAGATGCATGACGCTTCTTTTGTTCGTCCTTTGACACGCAAACAAAACACATAGGAAACAAATTTTGTTAGTTTATTTTATTTTTTTTACTCATTTTAAACACATGAACATACAATTCCATTTTTCGATGTTCTCATATTCGAGGAGTGTTAGAGTGAGGGGACCAATACACCCCCCCGCCCCCCTGCATATTAGTTTTAAGAGATGTGAAGCGATATGAGGCTTGATTTGTTCTCAAATTTTAAAAAAATCACATTATGCTGCTATATTTGCAACTCACTAATTGAAGCCCTCATTTGATTCTTCTCTCTTTTTTTTTTTTTAAAGCCCAGTTTTGGCAATGCAAAGACCAACCGAATCTTACGCCACTGCACAAACTAGTAAATTGCATGGCCACTGAAACCTCAAAACATTTAAAAACAAATTAATGTGCGCAACTAAATGCGAATCAACCCTGGCAACGTTTTCAATTTCAGAAACATTTTAGTTGTGCTTAATTGGCATTAGGAATGGGGGGGGGGGGGGGGGGGACATGCACAGCCCAAACAAAATGCAGAGAAAATAAAACCTGGAACCTCCCGACTGTGAGGCAGGTGTACAAATCAGTTGTCCGCCGTGCTGCCCAGCACGGCCTCCAGTCCCAGTTCAGTTATGTGAGCATAAAACCCACGACATTGTCTGTATTGGAACAGCCCACGCATTGTTCTCTGGCTCTGTGCAGCCCCTCCCTCCTCTTAAAGTCAGCCCCTCATCTCCATGCTTCCACACACACATACTCGCGCCACATAATGTGGCTCGCTCTCCCACCCCCCGCCTTCCCGCTTTGCCTCACCTTCTCCAGGGACTCTGCGCTGGCCAGCAGGGCCTGCTCCAGCTCACGGACGCGGCTCTCCAGCTTGTCAATCTCCTGGTCGCGCTCGGTCAGCTCACGACGCAGCTGCTCGGAGCACAGCAGCAGCTCGCTGCACCAGTCCGCCTTCTCCTTCAGCTGGGCGCTCAGCTGCTCCACCTGGATCGTTGCAAAGAGGAAAACAAGAGGGAGAGCTGCTAAAAAAGACTTGCTTGTGGGTACCAATTGCTACACGGCGTAGCCGGCACATATGCGGCTAGCTTGGAGGTCAGCCGATCCACCTGAGAAAGGAAGGAGGGAGGGAGGGTGGGTGGGAGAAATCAAGTGCAGGGGGTGGCCGAGAGAGTGGTCATTCAAGGGTGACAAAGCACACAGTATCATTAAACAGAGGTAGGGGGCTCGCGGGATCCACCTGAAGAGGAGAAGGAAGAAGAGCGAGGTGGGGGGCTCAATGGGAAGACGACTTAAAAATGCACATAGCTACAGGAAATAAAGGAGTGCCGGGAATGTTGAATGGACTAAAGCAGGGGTGGGCAAACTTTTGTGGTCATGGGGCATATTTTATTTGGAAAATAATACATTAATTTTTCTTTTATTAACTGAATTGTGATCAAAAAAATATTTGTCAAAAATAAATATTTATATATATATATATATATATATTTTTTTTTTAAAATACTCATTTTCACATTCTCTGATTACTTTCATGACTTCAGATGAGGTAAATAAAAAATAATTTCAATTAACCAATTTCTGCCTAAATGATCACTCTTGATCATTTAAATTAAATTCTTTCTTATATTCTAATGAATACAATTATAACTAATTCACAATGACATTCAATAGAATTTTAAAAAGCAGCTTTTTTTTACTACATTTTTTAAAAATTTATAATCATATTCGATTAATAACAGTGAGCAAAAATATTGTTCTATTGAAATCACAGCTGTAAAATATCTTTTTTTTTTAATATTTGGGTGGATAAACACTGATTTATTTTTTCATTGCACACTTATTTTTAAACAAAACCTATTTGGTACATTAAGAAATGTGTACCGTGTTTAATTTAAATAAATAAGTGTTAGCATTTGTTTCAGTTCATTATTTGATGACGTAATGAATTCAATACAATGGTGAGGGTCACACTTTGCCCACCCCTGCACTAAACGCTCTCTGGAGCATTGGGGGTCACATGCAGCGACTAGAAGCAGTACCTTTGAGAACACTCCGTCCACCTGCAAAGACCAAGGAGAAAGAAGGTGGGAGGAGCGTGAAGGAGCACAGAGCACCAAGGCGAAAAGAGGTGAGCCAATGATGAAGAAGCAAAGGGGGGGGGGGGATTAAAGAATTTCAGGTAGTTAAAAAAAAAAATTGTCTCTCAAAATAAACAAAATAAAATAAGATGTCATCACGGCGATCTCTCCTTGTGAGTTGGAAGCATAAATAATGATACAGAAGATGATTTAATCCTTCCTTCCAAGGCATTCAGGGATTTTTTTTTTTTAAGTAACAATGACTACAGTAACAGAAGAAATATCGACGATTACATGCCAGAATGCTTGAAAGTCTGCACATTTGCATGGAGGCACACAACATTGCTGAGTGGAACACTTCTCCTCAAAGGGGCCGTCTCCACATAAGGCGAAACTATACCATCAGAAAGGACAAACATTCTACTCACTGCATTTGCCCAAGTTACATTTTGAATGTGTGGCTTGACTGCCGGTTATGGCGCCAGGCCACGCGCTGATGTGTGTTACACATTAACTAATGTGTCAAAATGTTCAGCGTTATGATTCAGAGTTCAGTTCAAGTGACAATGAACCAACAAACGCAAGTGTGGAGAGTAAATTTAACTCATACATATTTTGCTCCCCGCTTTTTAAAAAGTTTGAAGCAGCTCCGAGTCGTCTTCGTCAAAGTTATCTGACAATCTTTGGACAAAATACACAAAGGATAAAGAATTACAGCACACTAACAAATTATTAGTCTCACACTGAAGTAAGTTATGATTGAATACAATGGCCTTTGTCTGTAGCTGCTACCTCTCAGTGTCATGAGTAAATTCCCACAATGACACTATGACTCCAGAAGTGGCAGCAATCTGCCTTTTCCCTCTACTCGCAAAAATCAAACCAATTCCTGGGCGGAGGTCACACTCTTCCTTCGTCATCTATTTGTTTTCCTTACCTTGGCCTCATTCTCAAACAGTCTCCTGACTAACATTTAAAGCATCAAACAAATGAAAACTAATTAAGGGTTTTGCATTGCCTGACTTGGAGCAAACAGAATAGCGCTTTTTTTCTCCCTCTACAATGTAAAAGGGGGTCCGTCCCATTCCTCCGTGAATAGGAGAGGCTTACTTTAAGTCAGTTATCCAATGGCTCGGTTAATAATTACAATGTGACAAGCAAAAGGCATTCATCGCTTTCTGGCACTTGTCTCCCACGTCAACAAGTTAGGTGTCACGTTCAAGGAAGAACGGACCGCCTCAATAGGTGTCGTGTATGCGAAAGAAAGCTCCCTCCCTTCTCTCGTTACCTGTTGGCTCCTTTGCTCTGAGCCGCTGGGAAACTTCTGCTGGTTCTTCAGCTGCTGCTCCAGTTGCTGGATCTCATGTTGGAAGACGTCGCGCTCGTGTTCCCGGTCCACGGCTTGCTCCTAACAAACGCATAAAAATGGCATTTTTCACCCGCACGAATAAGGCCATTGAAATATTGATTTCGACTTAAGTTATGAGTAATTTGCAACCTCCGGTGTTTGTCGCTTACGTCAAGGAAGCGCCGGTTCTTGTCCAGCTGCTTTTCCAGTGCCTGGATCTGCTGCTGGAGGTCCCCGGTCTCGGTCTTGCGGGCATGCTCGAGCTCCATCACCCGGTTGACCTGCTCCTCCAGCTCGGCCTCCAGGGTCTTCATCTGCTTCAGCAGGTCGGCGCTCTCCTTCTCCGCCTGGCGTTGTACCTCCACCTTCTCCTTCATCAGCTTCTCCGTCTCTTCCAGGAGATCTGAACGGGCACGGGAAGTGTGAGCACCTGGACGTTCCTTTTTATCAACGTAGAAGCGATGTTGGCGATGAATCGGATGATGAGACTAGAGAAGAGTCTGAGTTGTTTTAAAGCCTTGACTAATACTGAATTGCCAAATGAGGTGGCTTGACTAAGGCTCCATATGCATTTCTACATGTGCCTTTCTTCAGGATTCTCATAGGCTAAAATGGTTTTACTGTTGGCCATCTAATCCTGCACAGTCTCGGTTTTATTTTTTTCCCAAAGTCGAGAAAATGTGTTTTAAAAATATTTGTAGACGGTGCATAATGCCGCTGTTGTGGTTATCCTCAGACTCTTCACATATCCCATTCAATTATCCAAGAAAATCCGCAGCACCGAGACGATTCTCGTTCCACTACCACCGAGGAAAAACCCCCATTGGTTCACCCTGGATCAACAGCCCCCTCCCACGCCACAAGATTAACAGTAATAAGGTGCAACAAGTGTGTGAGTGACAGACCATAACATTACGGTATTCATGCCCAGGAAGCATCGACAGCAGGGAGAGGGGAATTTGCATTCATTTTAATGGCAAATTACCCCCCAAAAAAATAAAATACTGGTAAATCAACATGACAAAATACTGATGATTGACGATTAGGAGACTGATGTTGCTTTCATTCCATCATGCTAAAACCAGGGCTATCACTCAATCCAAAATGCTAAAAAAAAGAAATGTGCTGGACAGGATTAGTGAAAAGCAAAAAGCTGGAGCAAAGGTTAATTGTCAGCGTAAGCCCAAAAAGCAAGCACAAGCCTTGTCGTGTGATGCCAGAGGTGGGAGTCATCAAGTCCACTAAATTTCAAGCAAGTCGAGCCAAGTCATTACTTGGGTGAAAGCAAGTCATAAAATCTTGCTCAGTCAGGTGAGCCACTTTTCATTTAGTATTTGCACTTGCATAGTTATTTTTTAAAGGTCCCAAACCAGTTTCATGATTGTCCCGTAAACGGCAGGATGCACGTTAATGTTTAGTCAAACTCAAGTCAAGTCATGTGACTCGACTCCCCACCTCTGTGTGATGCTGCCGGATTAGGGCGACAAGATCTCTCAAAGGTTTGACAATTAAAAAGAACATGGAGAGAGGGAGAACGAGAGGGGCTGAGCCATGCTCAAAGTGGACACACCTGCTTCAGGTGCTGCAACCATTGCAGCTTCAACTAGGCCTAAAGAAGAATAAGAAAGCACAGGAGTTGAACATGCTTTCCTTTAGTGTCACAAATAGGAACATCTCAAGAGGAAAAAGACGGCAGAAAAAGAAAAAAAAAGGGGTGGGTGGTGCAGCTTTTTTCTTTGCGTTTCAGAATTGAGCAGTTTGTGAAGTAGTCATCACAGGGTGCAAAGATGCAAAAAGCATGAAAGATAGATTCCCCCCCCATGTTCTGAAATCTATTCAATACTCACCCTTCAAAAGAGAAAATGTTCACATTGGGATACCTTTTTAATAACAAGAGGGGTTATGGTGCAAAAAAAGACTAAAAAAAAAGACACTTAGACCATATAGAGCGTTTTATGGGACACACGGACTTTTTTGTCACAGGTCTTCTGGAATACGTACAGAGCTCACGGGTACCGGCGGTTTCTCGCATGGCGTCTTGTTGCCGGGAAACCAGCTCGCGCTCCTCCTGCATTTGAAGCCTCTCCTGCTCCAGCTCCTGCAGTCGACTCCCAGTAACCTGGATTCAAATATATACAGTGAACCCTCGTTTGTCATGGGGGATACAATAGACCATAAAAAAAAGATTGAAAGACATTTAAAACTTGAGTGGGTTAACTTCAGTTGGTTTAACTGCAGCTTTTGAGGTATTTACCTGCAGTTCCTGCTCCAGGTTTAGCTGGAGCTCCTGCTTCTGACGTAACTGCTCCTCCAGGGCAGCCCGTTCCCCTGTGTAGCCATCAATCAGACCTGCATGAGACGAGACAGTTGAATAAGTGCATTGGAAATTGTTGTTCTTTTGTGCGCGGAGGCCCAGTCGAGACCGGGGGGGACCTCAAGGTTACCAAGTAAGCACAAACGCATTCCCGCTGCATAATTGAGAAACACACAAGTGAGCACGTCTGACCCATTTTGCTCAATATGTAGAACAGGAGTGGGTTGCAAACACAATGAAATGCTTGATAGCGCCGCGGCTTCGTCACAGGTCAGCAAGCATTTTGCTCCGGGATGCCATTCGCGGTCGCGGATATAGAGAGGAGAGAGTGGTTTTCTCTAAGAATAACTCTTAAATATCATCAAAGTGCATTTCGTGGCTTGTTAAAAGCTGCTTATGTTGATTCAGTGGGCTTTGAAGGTCAACATCCCGAGCGCCGCCGCACTTCAGACACCTGAGTAAGACATTGTGTTGAGTTTGCCTAAGGAGGGTCCTTCTCCGGGATACACCGTTCACATGTCACGCCCCCCCCCCCCCCCCCAATCCTACATGCTTTGTTATTCGGAACACAGAGCATGGTCAATACAAATATTTGGTCACCTATCCTTTAAAATAGCATTTTATAGCGACACATATGGGATTTCCGTGACTGTATAACTTGATCCGGCTCAAGTAAAAGAAAGATAAGAAGCCTCACCAGCAATCCGTTTCCAAAGGGTTGCAAAAACGTGCGGCTCTGTGCTTGATAGACTTAAGCTCAAAGTCAGCTTTGGTGTTTGGTGTGCGTGTACTGTGCAAGCAAGCAATTGGCCCCTTGCGGTACCAGCTGTATCTGACACGGATGGGGCCGGCAATCGAGGCGAGTGACGCTCCACCACCCCGACAAGATGGAAAAACGTTTCTCTCACACTCCAGTTGAAAATGCGATTTTGTTTTTCCCCGCTTTAAAGTCTTAAAAGCAGTGACGTCACTTCCAAACTACAAAACTTGTAAGACAATCGCACCGGGAGCACAATCTAACAATGGTCGCAAGTGCTTTCGGCTCAATTTCAAACTGCTGACAGCCCCACCCCCTCATCTTTGGTTTATTGACCTCAGAGTCTGGAATCACACTTACGGTATTTTGGCGACTATACAATGCACCGCATTAAAAGGCGGTTACGGGTGCCATTTCTCTTGGACTCAGGTGGACCCAAAACAATAACAAATCTCACTACTTTTAAACAAACTGTAAATATCTGAGCGCAGAAAAAAAGGTAAGTATAAAACTACTGTATGACTCGTAGTGTCCGTGTATCGGGAGTGGCGTGAGACTGGCAAATCTGTGTGTGGGTGTGAGCTGTGGCCAACAGCAGCACCTGCGCGAGTATTTTACTGTGTTCCTGGCATTGAAACTGCTGAAAAGTGGATTAGCAACTGTGACTTTCATTTCTCGCACATGAGGGCCTTACGAGTCAGAGATGAGTAACGATTTATTTGTTTCAGTGCCTGGCTTACAGTAAAATGGGTGTGGGTCAAAAACACGCCACCTGCTGTTTCTGTACGTGGCCCGCACTGGGAAAAATTGGAACCTCGCTGCCTTACTGTACACAATGAGATGCTCACCTTCGGCACGGTGGAGCTCGAGAGCGAGCCGCTCGCGTGCCCGAGCCTCCTCGGCGAGACGTTCCTGCAGCTCTTCTTGCTTCTGCAGGAGCTCGCTGATCTCCTGGTTGTGGCGGAAGGACTCGCGCATGAGCTCCGTCTGGGTGATGCGGGCATGTTCGACCTGATTGGTGACCACAAAATAAATAAAAATACGGATGAAGGTCATGCAGCTCCAATCCCATCGCAATATCATATTGTTGTATTATACCACTGTAATAGTGTCGATCAAAATTTGAGCATTCGTCTCTTTGTATGGATGTAAATTTTGATGGAGGTCTTGGATCGCATTTTATTGTGCGCACACATAACTGATTCTCGGATCTCTAATTATCCCGAGTTATTTTCCCTTGTTAAATAATGTAAACCTCTTTAATATTTACAATGGGAACTTCTTATTTTGTGCATATAATGTGACCGTCCTGCAACATAACACACAAACCGTACTATTGTTTTCTAAACTTCATAGTGAGGAGAGTAATACCCAGATTGCGATACAGTATATGGCAAAGGTTGTGTTTCGCTGCGATTCCACGACGGCTTCAACTGATTTGCGTATCTCTGGAGTGCAAAGGTCTTCTTTTCTGCATTATGCAAAACAGGAGGTGGTGACGTTTGTCATGTGGAAGTCACACAATCCTCGCAGCCAGAGGTGTAGTATAAGTGCTTGTGTAAAAAAAAAAAAAAAAAAACTTTAAAAAAAAATCAACCAAAAAAAAAGGGGGAAAAGTTGAAAAGTACTGATTGAATTCCTGACTAGAGTAAATGTATTTATAAAGCACAGACTGAAATGTACTGGATTACGAAAGTTTAAATGAATCAATTTTAAAAATCTTGGCACAGCAACACATTAAAAAAATGGACACGTGCGTTAAGGAGGTTAGACCGAATTTTAGAAGATGTGAAGGAAAATGTGGAAAAAATGAAAAAATAATCTCTTCAGGCCATGGAAGATGTTACTTTTCTGAAACCCATCACAGCTCTCAGTCGATGATATTTAATTCATCACGTGCATTACTGACGCTGCAGGGGGTAAAATATTCATCAGCACCTCTCGCGTGAGGTGTAACCTTACAGTATAGGGAGGCGTGGGCAGAGAGATCCTGGAGATGACTTTCAGCAGGTGACCATTTGTGCGATGATTGACGTGCGAGATCTGCGTCTGCACCAGGACGGCATTCCTCTCCGTCAAGGTGCTGGGGACAGGGAAAGGCCGTGGGAGGGGGATCCGAGATTCCACCTCGTACACGTCCTGGTCCTCCCCTTCCACCCACGTGGTGTTCTGCATCCTGGAATTCCAGAAGGAGTGGTGGGAATCCATGGTTTGAGCGGATGCCTTTTTTTGGGGGGGTGTGGGGGTGTCCTTGGATCACCGGAGAAGGTTCGCCATTGATCCGGGAATGAGGTCGGCGTTGCGGACGGCTGCCCGGCAACGGTTAACGAATTTGTGGCTTGGTTGAGCGGGTAAACAGGTCCAACCGCATCGAGCGGCAAAGAGGAAAAGTCCAAATGCAGTTCGTCATCCTGATTCCGTCAATTTAAGCGACATTCCCGAAGGCAACCGCAGCTTCAATACTCCGAGCTTCAGGGATCCCTCTGCTCCTTCTGACCTTCTTCTTTCATTGTAAAAGCACAGATCACATCCCTTTAGTCGACCCCCTCTGGAAATTCCCAAACAAAGCTTTATCGCCGTAGCAACAACAAGCTTTTTCCCGAGGGCTCCCCCCTCGTTTTAATTGCTCAGTAGAAGCGACGGTGAAATGACTTGACAGAGGTTCTTCCAGAGTTTGCCAGTCATTCCTCCTCTACGCATGCTCTTTTATGTTACTCACCCGGGGTGGAGCGTTTATCAGCTGAGGCTTCCTTACTCTATCCCACAAAGAAAAAAACTCGAATCCAAGACTTCCACAGCGGTTCCCCCCCCCCCCCCTCATTGCGATTCATTGACTACACTGATCACCAAGCTGAAGAATTGTGCTCAGCGAAACCAGGGAGGGAGGGAGGGAAGTAGGGAATGAGGGCAAGGGAGGCGTGGCTTCTATTCCCAACACCACCGGGCCAGCCAGGTAGAATAGCAAGTAGATTTCTTGCACGCACACACACACACACACACACACGCACACGCACACACACACACGCACACGCACACACGCACACGCACAAACACCACTCCCTGTCGCACCACTGCGTGCACACATAACCCCCTAGACAACACACACATACCCTCCCAGCAACGAAGTCGTCAAACCGGATTCACTCCTTTACAAGTCGCACGCAGTCCAAAAAGACAAGAGCGATTAAAAAAAAAAAAATACAAAAAAAAGAAAATCCCACGGCATCTCCGTGTGTGACATATTGCCAGACATAAAACACTTTTCCCCCTGGTAGTAAAATAACAAAAAAAAAGAGACGCTTTGTTGACTGCCTATGTATTGTGCATCTTATAGACTGTTTATATTCTGTGAGAATATGTTGTGTTTATTTCTATTGTGAGAGGTGGCGGTGATCAGTGTTATGGAATTTTGAGAATGAATCACAGGCATGAGGAGCTATCGTGTTATTCACAACACGTACATTGCCAGTGCACATATGCCTGTGCATTTTTGTGGCGCGACAATGAATTATTTCTCGTTGGGTTGTTTTCTTTTTGTATGGCGCACATTGGCAGTGATCAGGACTAACTGGCAAGAGGAGCTATCGCATTATTCATGACACATGCTGTACATTGCCACTGTGTAAATAAACTGTGTTGGACTTGATGGGTTTATTTTTCATTGGTCTATAGCCAATTATATTATTAGCTATTTTTTTTTTCTACTGCGCATAATAGTCGTTATCAGGAAGTTGTTGAAGATTGAACTGTTGGGCGGTCAAAACAAACAGCCATTTGAGAACAAGATACCATAAAAACAAGCTCGGGAAAAGCAAGCCCCCCCCCCAAAAAAAAGTAGAGAACATATGCAAATGTTCTACATTTGACTTAAAAAATACAAATATTCAAAAGAATGCCTTGGCAGAAGCGATGCAGAAAGATGCTGAACGACAGTGACGCCTGCCTTGGACTTGGGTGGCTGCAAGTTATTTTTAGATCACCAAGACAAATGGCATCCAGGCGTGAGTAACGCATGAATTTCAGCCACTGGGTAGGATGCGGCGTGCACTCGCTTACAGTAACAAGCTCAATGGCCTAGTTAAACTCGACGCTACACGCAGTGGGCGCACGACATGCAGGGGTGGGGGTGTGGGTGGGGGCTTTCGGCCAGCTGGACGATGATAGGCTGTCTAGCGGTGGGACAAAATGTAAATACAGCTCGTTTCTCTGGGCGACCGCTGAAAATGAGGTGAATGGGGGGACATTTTCACTTTGTTGAAAGGTCCTATTTTGCAATTATCTCCAGAGTGGAAAAAACAATATCTGGGTTCAGACATACAGAGTATGTGGAAAAGCTCGAAAAGTACACCTGACGAGAAGCCTTTTGATACCTGGTTGGTGGTGTCCGTGATAACCATCAGCATCTTCTCCAAGGCCGTCTGCAGGCGACCGCTGATGCCCATCAGATTCCCTTCATCCTCCGCCAGGAGCGGGCTGTCGCCAGACGAACACTTGGCGGGCTGACCTAGTGCGAGAAGAGATACGGCTCGTATCTCATAATCCCGTTGATTTTGATTGTGCGAGGTGGTGGTAACGTGAATGGCTGGCGAGCAATGTCAGTGATCACGAAAGGTACAATGTCAACACCCGTGTTTGACAAGAGAGGCTTCAGAATTTCATTGTAACTACGAGGACTATTTTGAGATCTTGGGCTTATTTCCATTGCAAAAATATGGCAGTGGAGGTCTCATAACATTGATTTGACTATGGATGACTTCTCATCAATCTTATTTCTACGACCACCTTTTTGAGGTGGTAGTTGGTGTATCAAGCACTATATTAAATTGCAGTTCCAGGATGTGGAGTAGTTGCCTCACTATTCATAAGTTAGTTCGAGTTAAATGAGTGTTACGTGCCTGTGACGTGCGCTGTGGATGACGGGGCAGCCTGCAGCCCTGCGCTGAAAGACGCATCCACCTGCAGACTTTGCATGTGGAGGCCCATCGTTTCTTCTGCCGCCGCCGTGGTCTTCAGGACGTCGGCCAACACGCGGCTGAGCCTCTCGTTGGCCCTGCGCAGGACAATTCTGAAATCAAAGTTAATACCGAGCTCAGTCATGTAATCCTATTACTAACACAAATGCAGTGGTTCACAATCCTTTTGGGTCAAGCGGTAATTTTATTTTTTTAACCCAGATCCCAGTTTGAGAACCACTGCGCTGGTAATTATGACATTAAAATTGATGTGATAATCACCTTTCGTTGTCCTTGTCTGTAGACTCAACATCGTCCTCCTCATCCTCAACTTTTTCTTGACCATCCTCTTTCATCTGTAGCGGCTGCACGGGAAAAAGGGAGAAAACAGAAAGCAGTCCCGTCATCGTTGAACGGCCCTGAGCGGTGCTGTTGGCGACGCAAATTCAAATCAGGCCACCCCGTAAACAACGACCCTTACGACGCAAACACAGACGGGCTTGAACGCCTTTGGATTGCGGCGAGACACTAGTTTCTTTGTGCCGTCATGGCAACAGGTGCAGCTGGGATGCAGCTGGGGGGAAAAAAAAAGAAGCACGGCAGCACCACCAACTGGAGAGATGATAGTAATGTGGACGGCTAAACTTTAGAGGAGCCCAATCCAAATCTCAGCTGTCTGTTTTCTCCACCACTTGCAGGGGTCGACATTTTTTTTTTCAATAAATGAATTTAGCCTTAGCACAAAAAAAACGCCAAGTGGTGACTTTTTCAGCAAATATTATTCTAATGCCGAATTGCGAGCGTACACCAAGTAACATTTTCTGTGAATTTAGATGAAACCATCACAGTTTAAGTCAATATACACCTCTCCAGACATTTTTATCTGGTGGTGTGGTGTGAGATTTTTTTCAACTTTAAAATATGTGCCATGGCGCAATAAAGGGTGACAACTCTAATAATCAATGTGTCCGTACTTGATGATTTACTGCAGAAGGTAAGACGCAAGCAACACTCACCTTCTCCCCTGTTCCCAATTCAGCTCGCCGCAGCTTCTCCCGAAGCTTCCGGATCTCAGTGTCCCTATCCCGCAGCTCCTTCTCCAGGCGCTCCCGCTCCTCCTTGAGCCACGCGCCCACCGAGACGGCCGCATCCTCCTCGCCATACGACTGGGTTTGCATGCCGGTGCTGGCCTGGCAGGAGAGTTTATTGATCCGGGCCAGCTCCGTCTGCTGCGCATACTCCACTGACATCTGGACAATGGCCTGAGGAGAACACATTCATGTCGGTGATCTTTTTATTTGTGATGTAATGTGTTCTTTTACGACATCTTCCTTGATCAAAGGGTGGAAGAAAAATGTTGATGTGTTCCCCCTACTTCAATAATTAAGGTGGCAGCGCCTCTTTTAAGTTGAACTCATGCCTTTGACTCTCCCCTTGTTCTCTTAATGTCCATGGGAGGTCAGCATTTTTTTAAGAGCTGGAGAAACTTTGGATTTCATTTCCACGTTCAACTAACACATTTCCGTGCCATGTAATTGACGGGAGGACATTGTTTTTTGACGTTAACGTCAGGGTTTGAGTGAGACAATTAAACGCAACCAATACAAGAAATGCTGCTGCGCATCGCATGGAGAAGAGATGAATTGCTCAAGCAAGGTCAAGTTTCATTCAAACAGGGGGCAAAAAGTAAATACAAATCCATCCATTCTCAGAGGAAAAAAACCCACACGGTAAACAAGGACAACATGCAAACTCCACACAGGAAGGCCACGGCAACATCACGGTGCAATTCAATTCAATACAAATGTAAATTGCTGCAAAAGCTCAATCGGGTTTGGCAGCGCAAGTTGTGACGCTGCATATAAATTGCACATTTGGCTTCAAATTGGATAAAACTTCATTTGATACAGCAGGGTTAACATG
Source organism: Hippocampus guttulatus (assembly GCF_054856545.1). Taxonomy (NCBI): domain Eukaryota; kingdom Metazoa; phylum Chordata; class Actinopteri; order Syngnathiformes; family Syngnathidae; genus Hippocampus; species Hippocampus guttulatus. Next base: position 4,399,150 of record NC_141278.1, read on the forward strand.
ATATATATTGAATCCCGTTTCCTCGTTCGTTCAACATTTCTATTTTGTTATCATCGTGAAATTTGTACAAACAGATGTAGCTTTAGTTGCACCAGGCATACCAAATGACGAGGAGACAAAAAAAAAAAAGTGGTCCTAATATTTTTCAATTATTTATTATAATATATACGGTATATATTTTTTAATATGTGGTTGTACATTAAATTTTTTTGCCTGGCCCATCTGTCAGTTTTAGATATTAAATGTAGCGCCGGAGAAGAGTTTGCCTAGCCCTGTTGTAGGCACGCAGAGCTCAATGGAGAGTAAGTCGGGCAAACGCAGGGGTCCACGCCGTGGCTACTTGGCAGCGTTAACGTTACGATCACCTACCTTAGCAACTTCCACCTCCACACTCAGCTGCCCTTGCAGCTCGCCCTGCCCAGCAACACCCGCGTTCTCCGAGGAGCTCGTTGCTCCTCCGTCGACGGCGTTGAGATCCCGTCGCTCGCCCTTCCTCTTCCTCTCCAGTTGTTGCCGCAGCCGAGTGAGCTCAGCCCCGTGCTGCTTCTTGAGCGCGGCCACTTCTTGGACGTACTCGTTGTACAGCGCCTTCCTCAGCGCCTGCAGCTTGGCGCTCAAGCCCGAGCGGGAGCCCGACGCCCACTGGGACAGCTGCTCCTCGCTGAGGTCCTGAAGAAGCGAGAACAAACTAAAGAGCGTGTGGTCATGCGCAAAATAACACAACCACCCTTCAACTCTTGGATCAATACGCTACGTTGTTTCCCCGTCTCGTGATGAGTTCCGAACATCAGACAGGAACTTTCAAAGTTATGAGGATGGGAAGAAAGGGACAAACTAAGAGGGAGGCTTCAGCTCCATTCGCGGCAGAGTACACGCGATACAGGCGGATTATGTAACGTCCCACCCTTTTAATCATTCGATATAGGACAGTTCATCCTGCTGCTTCTGGAGCAAAAAAAGGGAGGGTGGCGGCGTTGGGGCAGGGGATATTTAGGGCACGTCGTGCCCTAAAGGCTGCTACCGCGTCCACTCAGACTTTCAGGCACGCTTAGCGCCCGCACACCAATCAACTCCGTAGGAGGATATAATGATGTGACAAGGCTAGTAGGAGTAGTTGTTACGATCGAATGACTGTCCATGTTTTACATTGTGTACTATTTTGTTGTTTTATGTTCACTGTTCTGTAGAGCGCTTTGTCGCAGCTGCGGTGAAAGCGCTATCTGAACAAAGATGTATTGCAGTGGATTGTATATAAGGGCGAGATAAATGGAGGAAGTCAAACCTTCAGCTCCTGTGGGTATTCCTCGCCATGCCCCTCGCTGCAGTGCGGGTCACTGGAAAACATGAAACACGGAAAGTGTAAAGTCGGTTGTGAATTCATGATTCTTTGCCTTCTCGGTTGTTAAAATGCATTGCAAGCACATTTGAGGAGTGAAATGATCTAAAAGTTAACAGATACATCAATTTAGTATGATTTGATTGATCGGCCACTTTCAAACTGTGAGTAAAATAGGTCAAAAAGGCTCAAACAAGTGAAATGATGTAACATAAAGCTAAATTAAATGATTGGTCATTCATTCTTATGTCCTTTTACAATCTCATTTTGTTCCCAAACGCTTATATAAATGATGCTATCGTTCAAAGGTTTGGGGTGACTGAACATTTTCAAAGAAAAGCATATTTTGTTTCAATAACAATAAACAAATAAAAATAAATCCCTTATTCCGTTACTGGTTCCAGGCATTGCTGCGATCTCACCCGTCCTGGGCTTGCAAGCCCGAGAACTCCTGCAGTTGGCGCCGGAGCATGGTAACCTCGGTGCCGCAGCGCTCCTCTGTCTCGGCGAGGCTCTCCTGGTATTGAGCTTGGAGGCGCTTCACCTCCTGTCGGTGACTCTCCTCTAGGTGGCGATGTTTCTCCGCCGCCTCCATCTTCACCCTTTGAACCTTGTCTGAATCTGATCGACAAAAGTCACAATTGGAGACAGTTTTCCCACTGAATTGCAGTTGACATCCCACTACTTTAAAGTATTTACTACACACCTTAGCCTTGTTATTAAAGCAGGTTTTATTTTAAAAAAAGATATTTAATGTCTCAAGAGCCCACATTTTCACTTAATACGGGCATTTCTGGAACATATGTCAGCGGGACGTCACTTCTGAAAATTAAAAAAAAAAAAAGCTAATGACCTTGGTCACCAGCATCCTTCTGGTTGTCCGCCTCCTCCTGCACCGGCTCCAGCTGAGCAGTGTGGACGTGAGTCAAACTGATGCGCTGCGCCTCCAACTGCAGAGTGCACTCGCCCTTAGCACAGGAAAAAGTTTTTTTTTATTTTTATTGCGTCAACATAACTGCGGATGAGATTATAAAAATCACAGTTGAAAACCCGCTTCCTCGCGGTTTGCTATTCATAAATTCACCTATTTGTGCTTTTTCTACAATGCTCTCAGCTGCAACAAGATGGCGCCTAAACTCTGGCTGATAGGAAAGTCGTCATCAAGGTCATGGCAGTTCTGCGTTAACATGATCGATCTCGAGTAAGAGGCTCATATTTTTTCAAGAGTTAATCTTGGGTTGTTAGCGGAAGTTAAAGAGTCTTTGCCATATGCGCATTTACCGCATCGACTGTACATGTGCGCTTCTGCCCCATAAAAGAAATTTTGCGCAATTTGTGGCAGGGCTCGGTGCCTGTGCCTCGGAAATAGCGTGGGTTTCCTGTCATGCAATTATGCAATTTTACTCATCTCTGCTGATGAATCAATAGCGGTCATCGTGCAACTAATCCCACTTCAATGACAGTGGGCAGGAACAAGCCAATTACCGGGATGGCAAACATAAAGCAAAGACTCCACTCACTGTGATATATGCATTAGTGCTAATTTCATCCCGGCTGAGTAATTATGTGACTGCCATTACGCCGCCTTCGATTTCAGAGATGTTTCACTGGCGTTGTTAAATGACCAAATTTGATAACCTGAGAAAATTATAATTTAAATTTACATGTTGAGATGTCTGTTCCGCTGCTTCGGCAGGTCCGAGGTCGGATGCGCTGACCTGCCAAGGAAGAAACAAAGACAGCTTTTTAATACCAGACAAAAAATTTCAATCACGTAAAACAAGATGGAAACTAAGACAATATGTGAAACATGATGGAAACTAAAAGAATGAGCTTTGGTTACTAGTCGTGATCATCTAGTGCTTGAAGGATAACCTCTGGCGGTTGTAATGTAATGTCTGAAAATTACGATGTTGAATCCTTTGTTGCGGTTGATTCGTCTTCTCTCTGCCACGCTACCTTTACCGGGGGGGGGGTTTTTTTTTTTGTTTAACGGCTTATCAAGGCTAATTTGAACATTTTCCATTTTTTTCAAGTCAGCCAAGACACGATTCTCTGATGTCTCCAAAAGTTTATCCCTACTCATTTATCTCAACTAATTTTTTTTCTAACCACTACCTTGCGTCAACTCCTACAGAAATAATCCGATTTTCTTTCCCCAAAAGTTGGACGTGCGGTGATGCGAGGTGACCTCCGCAAAATATTTGCTGCATGTACAAAACGTTTCCAACATGCCGATAAAGCACAGCTTTTACAGCGCATAAAGACGCATCATGTCTTCAACGTAAAGATAAAAATGAGTCCACTCATGTTGTTAGTTCCTTAGGGATGAATTAGGGAGTCGTCAGGTATAAATTGACAGGCGAGAGAAAATGACATTTCAAGCTATTCATGGAAGCAATTAAAAAGTTTTTTAGGGGGGGGGGGATTAATTGCTGGTTTTAGTGTCGCACCACATCAAGGGTGTACCGATTGCTCTTCATATATATATTTTTTTTAATTGTAGTCCTCCGATAACAACCGTCGCACTTAAAGAGCTGCGCAAACATAAAAACAAAAAGCTGTTGTGTAACTCGCTCTTACGAGTCTTGCGGCAACTGGGGCGCCTTTACGGTACTCAAGTGCCTGTCCGTTTCCGCGCAGCAGTAAGTGGAGAATATGAATTCTAGAAGAGCCTTTCATCGTCATGTAAGCAAGTGAATCCGAGTGAGGAAGGCAGAGGCAAAAAAAGAGGCTGATGCAGTGAACGCATTTCTACCTGTTTGCTGGTGCCATCTCCCTGGCAGCCGTCAGCCACATCGACGCGAACGTGGCTCTCCGTCTGCATCGCTCGTTCTGCAGCACTTGTAGCTCTGCTTTCTTCTTCCTCCTCCTCCTCCTCCTCCTCCTCCCTTTGCCTGGCTGCCTCTGAGGGGCCGCCGCTGCTCACTCTGCGCTCCTGCTTCAACTTCTGACGCCTCTTACGCCGGTTGGAGCCCGAGGCGCCGGTGGCGGGCTTTTGCGGCGAGGCTCGTCCTTCGACGGGTCGTTCCCTCGGGGGCTGGACGTAGGAGGGAGAGGGTCGGGAGAACCTGCGGAGCTCCAAAGGCCGCCGGACGCCGTCTCGCTCAGCTTCTGCCGCCGTCAGGCGCGACTGTAGAGCTTCAACCTCTCCTCGTAGGGAGCAAATGTGTGGGTGCTGGTCCTCTCCTCTTCTTGTGTTAACCTCTTCCAGCTTTTCTTTCAACTGTTCAATTTGATTCTCGGCGACCACTAGTTGCTCCGTCACTTGGGAAAGCCTCACCGCAAGGCTTTCCTTCTCGCTCATTGTAACGTTCAGCCTCTCCGCGAGTCTGGTGGAGTCTTTTTCCACAGCCTTGGCGCACCTTTTGGCATTTTCGCCTTCCAGGTCAGCGATTTTGGCCCGCAACTCAAGCGCTTCCTTCAGTGTCCTCTCCTCCAGTCGCGTCTTCGCTTCAAAAAGGCAGGAGTACTCCGCCTTCAGTTCCTGGTAGTTGACTTCGAAATTCTTTTCGGCAAAGGAAAACGTGGTGCGTTGCTTTTCGATCTCCTCCTTCAGCTGAGCGGAGAGTGTCTCCGTTTCCACCGCTTTGGCGTCATTTTCCCGCTGCCGCACCTTCCATTTGCTCTCCCAGCTTCGATCCTTCTCTTGAAGAACCTCCATCTTCTTCTGCAAAGTTTGGATTTCGCTCTCCAGCCTGGTTCGCTGCTCCCCACCCTTCCGCAGATCTTCAAGCTCGACCTGAAGCTCCCGCAGCTGCCGCACAAGCTCGTCCTCTTTGGAGCTGTGCAAGGCCAGCTTGAGATCTTCCTTGAGGCCGACGATCTGGTGCGAGAACTCCTCTCGCTCGTTGGAAAACGCAGCCTTTTCCTTTTGCAACAAATGTAGCTGGTCTTCGTAGGTGAGGCGCAGGTCATCCAGGGATCTTTGGTGTTTGCTGGCAGCTTCGTTCAGGAGGTTCTCGGCGTTGAGGAAGCTCTCTCGACGGAGCTCCTCCCGGAGGTGCGTCAGCTCCTCCTCGTGGCTGAACAGAAGCTGCGTTCGCAGTCTCTCCAACTCGGCCTCCTGCGACTCGGCCATGCGGCCCAGGACGGCGTCCTTCTCCCGTTCCAACATCTCCAGCTTGATCTTGTAGTTGGTCGTCTCCGACTCGTGCTGGGCCTCAGCCTGCAGCGCCGCCTCCCCAGCGGCGGCCAGCTGGCGGCGCAGGTCGTCGGTCGTGTCCGAAAGGAGCCGCATCTCATCTTGCTGGCTCTCCCGCGAGACGAGATTATCGGACACCAGCTCGGTTTTTTCCCTCGCCGAACGGAGCTCGCCACGGAGGCTCTGGAGCTCGGCCCGGAGGTTAAACTTTTCCCGGTTGAATTCATTTGTGGATTCCGCTAAGGTTGCTTGAAGCTCCTGAATCTTCCCAGTGAGAGTTTCCTTGATGGTGGAGTTTTGAGCCGTCAGAAGCTCCACTTCGGCGCGGTGTCGCTCCACCTCAGCCTGATGTCGCTCCATCTCGGCGCAATGCTGCGCTGCGACTTGCTCCATACGCACCGTGTTCTGCAGGTTGAGCTCCTGCTTCATGTGGACAATCTGCTGACCATACATCTCGTCCAGCTCGGCCCTGAGGAGATCCAGCTTTCGGACGCCGTCCTCTTGCATTCTTTGGACGGCGTCACCCTCGGACAGGCTGTCCCGGTGACAACGCCTTTGCAGATCCTCGACCGTTCCCATGAGCTGCTTAATCTCATCAGAAGACGTTCGCTCCCTCCGCCGGGAGCCGGCGAGCTCACTTTGACAGCTGTGTAGGTCGCCTCGCGCTTTTTCAAGGTGCGATTTACAACTCTCCATTTCGCCTTTACTGCATTCTAAATCACGCTTGGTGTTCTGCAGGTCGCCCAGGCATTTCTCAAGCTCCGACTCCTTCACGGCCACTCGCTGCTGGAGAGCCCGCACGCTTTGCCGCGATGACTCAAGCTCATCCTCGAGCCGGCTGAAAGAACAATCCCGCTCGGAAATGACTCTCTCCTGCTCTGCTATAATCAGGTCCTTCTCATCCGATACCTGAATGTCGTTCGCCGATTGTCCCAAAATGGCGATTTCCTCTCGGAAGAGGTTCAGAGACGCCGTCTGCTCAGACAGCAGCAGGTTCTTCTCCTTCAGCGTGGTGGCGAGAGTCTCTTCCGCTGCTCTCAGTTCGGCAAGAGACTGATCTTGATTCATGATGACCTTTTTTTTCTCGGCGAGAAGCAAATCCTTCTCATTTAGCCTTTGTGTGAATGATTCCTCCGATCTTCTCCCTGACTACAGTAACAGTCGGGTATTAGATATACAAAAGAAACATTGACCGTTCATTATGTACCTCCGAAATCCTCAGGCAGCACTTTTTTTTTTGTTCACACGCAAACGTTAAGACTTGCTGCTCATCAAACAGCTTCAACTTACCGTGGCACATAAGCAGCCTCAAGTAGAGAATTTTATTTCGTTTTAAACTCCTTTTGCACCTGACATACGGTGCTTAGCACTTAGCAAACAAGCTCCTGATGTGTCGAACCGTGGCCTCTTTCAATTCCAGTGAGTTGTTGGCATTTCACCATTTTGAACAGAAACGATTACGTTCAAACTAAATTCACATTTGTGCAACCCCGTTTGCAGAAAAAAATACATTTTTATAAAGGCCACCATTTGAGGAATCGTGGGAATCACTCCCGACAGGGAACAGAAAGATCATGGAACTGACCGACTCCATGTCGCCGATTTTACGCCGGAGCTGACCGATGAGCTCCAGCTGCCCGTCGCTCTTCTCCTGGTTTTTGGCGGCTTCCATATTGGCCTCCTCCAGCTGCAGCTGGTAATGCGCCAGCTGCTGCCGAGCCTGAAGAAGGTCCGCAGCCGTGCTGCTGTGGCTGGTGTTCCGCAGCGTCTCGCCGGCCTGCAGCTGTAAAACGACTGTCGTCATCATCATCGGAAAAACTTTCATCTGTATTTATGTATCGAGGAGGCATATTATGGAAAATGGATAAATTTTGGAATGGCCTGGGAACAAATAAATGACTTGGAAACAAAACAAAACAAAACGTGCCCAATACATCTCCCACCTGCTGGAACTGAAGCTGCAGTTTTTGGCTCTGCTCTGTCAGCGCCAGGAATTCCTTCATGATCTCATCTTTCTCCTCGCGAGCTTGCTGGAGGTTCGCGGTGAGCTGGGTGATGATGGCGTCCCTCTGCTTCAGGGCGGCCTCAAACTCCTGCAGCTGGAAGCAAAACGTGAGGGATGAGGGCAAGCAAAGACAGTGGAGCTCACTTTGCGGACTTGGGAGGCATCCACGATTGTGCTTCTTTTAACTAGCAACTTTTGGACTTGCAACGCAAATCAGACGAGGACAATGGATTATGTCTTGATCTTAAGACAATTTGGGTTTTTTTTTTTTCAATGAAACGTCAGGAACGTTTAGATTCACTATTCAGGGATGCTATGGTAGTTATGTTAATTTGCCATGAGGATTATGAATGCGTCTTTGAGGGGAAAAAAAATATTGTAGCCTAAGGGGTCCTAATCGTCATATGTTTCATATTTAATTGCTATTTACCTTCTGTACACCCTCTGTTCCAAACTCGGCTCGTATTTCCTCAAGCTCCTGACTCAGCTCCTCCACTGCCCGCGTCTTGGCTGCAAGCGCTTCCTTGACGTCCTGTATCGCGCTTCCCTTCATCACCTTTCGGTCTGCCTCTTCCTGAACAAGCAAGAGCCATGAGAGCGTGTGCAGCTTTCCGCGAGACACGCGAAAAGGAGATAAGAGGGCCTTTAAACAACACCCAAGCGCTGCAGCAGAAGGTTTGAAAAGCAGAGAGCGTTGCTGAGGAAGGAACGTGTGGTACTTGTGTTGAAAATGCATGTCGGAATTCACTAAACTCAAAGAGCACTCAGTTTTTAAAATGTTGCTCGGAATCGGTTGTATTGATCAGCACCTCCATAAGCCAAGCAAAAGAAAAGGGGTCAGTGTGACCTTGGGGCGTGCAACTATTACCAAAGCTCCATGTAGAAGAATTTCAAATGTTAGGACAGAGTCAATACTTGGCACGCAGGGAGATTCTGCATATGTTAAGCGAATGGAGTCAGCGGCGGGTTCGGCCATCAGGGTCCAGGAGCAGAGAGCCGCTTGATCGGATTACTGTACCCAAATAAAATCCTCGGAGGAGGACGTCATTAGATTGGCCGTCATCTCACGGCAGCCGTTGACCTGCTAAGTCACAATGTGTCGGCCAAAGAGGAAAGAATCACATGGATGAGTGCGAATGGAATTGGAAAGTCTCCTTGATGGGGGGAAAAAAGGTGATAGTATGTCCATCTCTGGGAAATAGATACTTTCAAGCAGTGATTCCGAACCAAGGTGCAATGAAGGATTATCAAATGATCCAATTCCACTTAAGTGGCCAAAAATGATTGACGACAATTAATAGCTAGGCTAGCGACATAGGCAGAACCATTTAATGCTCTTCCGCTAGAGGGCAGAAGGCCTCTCATTAATCTATGTTATGCCCTTTTGTGATATTTTTCTTTGGTGGTATGCAATGAGATTTTTGGGGAATGATAAATACGCGTCTTGGTTGACTAAAGGTTGGGAAACACTGCTCTCAAGCGGAGAACACACGTATCAACAATCAATTGATCATTTGACATACAATTCCTTGACTATGACGCCCACCTACCGACTTGCAAATGTCTTACCTCAGAGGAATAATCTTCTGCCGTCGTTGACACTTCGCTCTCGGGCTGAAGCACAAAAAGTTTACTTTTTTTTTTCATTGCGTTTCACAAGATTGTAGCGACGCATGCTGAAAGTTGGATGCAAACGAGCCGACAGCAAAACAATAAGGAGAAATAAAGGCAAATAAATGCATTAAACCGCGATGAAAAAGCACTCTGAGACCGCGGGAGCTGGTCAGGACTGTGTGTTTCTATGGCAACCGCTGCTTTTGTGAGCATCAAACGCACAGCACATGGAGTCCGGCGCGTAATAATGGCACAAAACACAGTCGACAACAAATAAGAATCTTTTGCTGTGGAAAAGCATTCATGCTACGAGTTTTGAGAAAAAACAAACAAACTGTCCTTGTGTTTTGCTTTTGGTGTTGCTGAAGGCAAGGACGTAATCCGACAAATACAATTAAAAAGCTCCTGTTGTGTGGCATCAACAACCAAAAACTTCAAGATGTCCACTCAATTTTATGTTGACGAGTGAAACTGGCGTTTTAACTTTCCAGGAGATGCCAGGTGCTTGGGCCTCAAGAATCAATTAGGACATACCTCGATAGTGTACGTTTGGTCATGCTTGACAGTCTCCCCGCTGCGTAGTGTCTTGGAGAAGCTGAGCTCAGCAATGGGTTGTGCCTCTGTATTTGCTTCCGGCACTCCATGTTGGTCACCGACCGACTCGTCCTCCCTGCCCGTCGAGCGATCCGGCTCCACGCTTCCCTGCGAGTCCTCCTCGGACTTCTTTTTTTTCTTCTTCTTCCTCTGGGAATCTGCGTGAGCTTTCCGTTGACGGTACTCGGCCAGCTGCAAAAAGAAACAGATATGTTTGAAAAATTAAAAAAAAGAAAGAATGTCTGTGGACATTTTTGCGCACATTCATCCCATAAGAAAAACAAATGAACTTACTCTTTGTCTGCACAATTTGGGAAAAGTCAACCGAAACATGTCATCGTCCCTGTTTGGAGCATCCATGTAACATGCATCGCATGTCTTTTGCTCTCCCAGCAGGTGCTAATCCTGACTAAGGGATTAAACTTCAAACCATGTCAACGATCAGTTTAAACTGTCCTGAATCTCGGCAAGAATCTTGATCTTCTTTTCAATTGGAGACTTTAAAAAGATTTATTTAAAAAATAAAATCACTCAATTCACAACTGCTCGCTTGTCAATTACCATTGGTTTTTTTTTGTGTCTATGCTCCGTCCGTTGCTGAAGACGCCTTTAATGCTGAACCGCCATGTGCGCCAGCTAAGACGTCCGTTTAACTGAATTAGATCACTTGAAACGAGGGACACCTAATCCGCAGCGCTCTCCAACCAGATTTCAGTGAAGACAACTTTTTCAGAGGGAGAGCAAGAGAAGCAGCCATGTCGGAGCCATAACAGAAGATGTCCCGGCTACTTTGTAAATGCTTTTTAAGGTTGTCTTTTTGAATTACATGAAGCACATTCAGTTACGTTGTGTTTGAAATGCGCAAGATAAATAAAACCGCCTTAGCTCGCCCAAAAGGTAATTTGAGCCAATTTGTTATCCCAAAGTTTGTACGCACAGGTTTACCTGTTGTATGTGCCACAGGTGGACATACAGGTGGTACATGAAGCTGATGTTGCGAGCTTCAGGTAGAACTCTAGTTTGATGGATTCAAATCTACAAGGCGCTAGTGTGCAGTTGGGGAAACGTGGCTGTTGATGAGCTGCTTAGCATAGCGAACTGGCCTACTTGGCTGCGCTGGTGCTGGGGTGGGAAGGGCAGAAGGTGTTGGCGGAGGGACACATGGGAGTCAGTGGAGAAGTATCTCCATCTGGGCCAGCGCTAACCACGTAGGGTAGCAACATATGCTGTCTGGACATATTTACAAACATATCTGAAAGCAGCATTGTGTTGTAAAATGCACAGCAAAAGATTGAAAACACATAGAAACAATACTTGGGGAGGGAACTTTAGTTCCCAGCTGTGTTCCAGTGATTGATTTTCGATTTCCTCTCAGCATTGGAAGCAAGGCACAGTATATTTTAATTAATTTACACATGGTTGGAGCACAATAAGTTTGTAGGCATGTATACTAAGTGGGTAATGTAATTGTGACCTAATTAGCAGGGGTGCAAATGGACATAGCAAAGGCAGTACAAGTCAGGAATGGGGGGGATTTGTGTCTTGTAAATCCTGTTACACCTGCCTGCCAGCGTCCCGACAGGGGAGGCGTCGGAAAGCCTCCACTTACTTACTTGTACTCACTTGAAGCACTCCAGTTTTAAGCAAACAATGACGTTTCTCATGCAGAATGACACAAGCGTGTACTATGTAGGGAGCTAGCAAGGGTTATAGGCAAACCCGCTGTCAAATTAGGACCGCACGTTAGGACTGACAGCTGTGTGTGTGTGGGGGGGGGGGGGGACAACTGACAGACCACAAGGACTTTTAAAGCAAAAAGGCAGTTGTCAAAAGAGTTATGCTAACAGTGTGATACCACCACCGGAGGAGTCCTACCTTCGCTTTGCCGGTCTCGAGTTTCTTTTGCCGCTCCTCGTCTTCCATGGTCACCGTGGCTAAAACAAACGGAGAAGGGATCACAGACGGTGCATTCGTACCGGTGGCGAAGTGTGTGGGGGCCGCGCCGGCTTCCAGTCGGCCGCCGTTCGCATTCTTTCAGGGATTGCCTCCTTGTTGGCAGTCGGCGGCCATGTTGTTTTCCACGTAAACGTGACACCCCGCGCGTGATGACGTCTGATAGGTGGCCTGAAGCCACGCTCCCTGCATTCCAGCGGTGTTGCCTTCAAGGACTTGGAGAATTGTTGTCAATAATGAAACTTTATACAATCAAAGAACTTGACAACAGCTGCAGTATGCTTCCAACTGGCAAACCATGACAAAGTCGGCCCTCGTGGGCTGTTGTCCTGCTCATTTCCCATCACTCCCTGTTGCAACACACCTGATTCAATCCTATGCAGTGTATAACTGTTTAAAATATAAAATTCAATATAATTTAGGTGCAGATTCGAGCAACAAACGTGACACTACGCACACGATTAATTGTATTGATTGCAGTGAAAGTAAACGTGTTGCTGTTTTGGGCCGCACTTCTGGAGGCACAGTCAACTACTACTATAAGCTTTTGTTAAATTGTTAATTATTATCATTTTATAACTACTATTGAGGAATGAAAGAGTTGGGACAGTCACCTATATCACACAGACAGAAATCAATTCTTCAATCATGAAAAAGATCTGTGAGGAGTACACAGGCACATTGCCTCCTACACACTAGTTTTTCTGCTTTTGTTGCAACTAATGGCCCATGGGCCATGTAGGCCCAGAACATTTGTTCTAATTCTACAAAAGAACACCTCACATGAAATGTTATGAAAAGCCATATAACGTACGACTGCTCACAAAACAAAACATTTTGATAATGGTATCATAATTTGCTATGCATTTGACAGTGTGGCAATCAGGCAGACTGCTCACATCCAAAAGTGCCAATACTGGTCAATGTGTTCTTTGTATTATTTGAAGGGAAAAAAAGAGAAAGATCACAAAATATATTTTAAAAAAACATGTACAGAGTAGATTCCATTAGCTGGCTTTTCTTATAATTAGCTTTTCTCCCATTCCATTTCATTTATGAAGTGATGAGCACATTGTTCTCCCACCAAAATGACTGCTGCTGTTTCTATGGTAACAGAAAGAGAGCTGTCCCAGTTCGAAGGGCTGCCTTTTTGTTACATTTTGTTTTTTTATGAACAAAATGTTCAAATCCACCCCCCCCCCCCACCACTCTGGTCAAATTACACCTATGAGAGATTTTGCAATAGTCATCTCGAGAACGATCTGTTCCCCTGCAACGTACCCGCAGTGGCAGATGAGGAGGACGAGGACGCTCTGTGTCTTCTGTTGATGGGAGTGGAGCAACTTATCGTCTGACAGATCTTGAATTCCACCCATCTTCTTTTAGACATACTGTGTCTAACTTGATGCCACCTGTGTGAGCAGTTAGTTTTTGTGCCACAGGAGCAGAGGGAACTACTGGGCATCTGAAAGTTTAGGCTCTGATCTGAATTATTCATTCGCCGAGGGAGTAATGTGTCAGCAGCCCTTAAACATGAGCAGCATAAAAATTTCAACAGTCGGATCAGGATTTAAATGCATATTAAGGGAAATGAGAGTATTGTGTAATATGATTGTAAAGTATTAAGGCTTAGTTAGTTAAGAACCCCCCCAAAAAAAAAATATCATAGAAACATTGCACTCTACACTTTGAAGCTCTGCTTCTGCAGGATCAAAGAGGATAAAAGCAGAAAATTCATCCTGGTATACTCTTTGTAATTGCATGCGATGAGGACAATCATAACAGCTGACGACTACTTGATATTTATATATTTTCTAGGAGTGAAAGCTGTTTTGCATTATGAATAGCTTGTGCTTCGGTTAAAATATTCATAAGTGGAGGTCCTCATCACCGTTGAGAGCCAAACAATCAGTCTGTCTGTATGGCCTGTGGCCAGCATGAAGGGGAAAAAAAAGACTGCATTGTTTTTGATGGTCGCACATTTCTTAGTTCAATGTCGATCATTATGGTACGACTTGGAGAGTCAAATATTTTTTCGAAGTAGTACTTTCTGTAAAAAATGTACCCTCCGAAAAACTACATGTTTTTTGGAATGTGGGCGCACAAGAGAACAAGCAAACACCACGAAGGAAGCACTGTTATTGTAGATCGTCGTGTCAATTTATTCCATGCCACTCCATTTCAACCTTCTGGTCGGATGCTAAATAATGAAAGGCAACCACAAGATGGCGCAAGCTACATCGGTGGTAAATGATAATCAAAGAAGAAAAACCAACGAAGAAGAAAATACCCCAAAAATAAATACATTTCAAACTGTCATCGTGCTTTATCTCAGGAGGTATGTCTGTTATAATGTTATAATAAAAGTTTTAACATTGTCAATATATTTAAATTCTATCTCTCGCTAATCACTTGTTATATTTCTCCTTAAACGCTGACGTTTTGTACGCGTAATATGGGCCTCAATATTCAGTGCCGTTTGAATTAGGCTTGTGTTTCATTGAGACACAACTAGATGATACACTTGAATGATCTTATTCTAATTAGTCACTTAAAGGAGTACAAAATAAGTTTTGTTTGACAATTTATCACAGACCTCAAGTGTTTAAATAATATTTTTGTATACTCGCCAAAATAGCTAAGACAAACATTCACGCTCCAATGCTAAAATGTTTTTTAATGCAACAATTTAATGCCACTGTGCCTATAAATATTGCTGAGAGCCAAGCTTTCACATCAGTTCTAATTTCTCGGGATGCTTCTACCTGCATTTTTATTTCTAGTAAGTGTGATTATGCTATTTCCAGGTCGCATGATGCTTGCAAGGATATCACACTCTTGAAAAATGGCTTCTGGGTTCAAAGTTTTAAAAGGACCACACGGATTATCCACTCTTCAACAAGCTTTTAAATGCATCCCAGTACAGTCTGTGACAGGTTGCATTCTCCAGAGGTTTTACAGCGTGACAGCGAATGAGAATGGTGCCAAAGGATCTGTGAACGCTGAAAACGTGTCTCTTCTGGAAAACTTGAATCTCTTGGGGGTGGACGTGAAGATGGCACGCCAGCGTCAACCCGGCGTTCTCCGTAGGATCTTCACTAATGAGCAAGGCCTGGCTTCGTTCCTGCAGGGCAAAGGTGCCAGCCGCCAGACCGTGGCCAGCATCATATCGCGTTACCCTCGTGCCATCACCCGCTCCCTGGAGCATCTGGAGCAGCGCTGGCAGCTGTGGAGGAACATCTTCCAGACCGACGAGGAGATTGTGGCCATCCTGGACCGCTCACCGGAGTCTTTCTTCCGCTCCAGCGACAACAACAACTTGAAGAAGAATATAGCGTACTTGTCTTCGCTCGGGCTCAGCAACAAGGACCTCCATCGGCTGCTAGCCACTGCACCTCGCACCTTCTCAAACAGCCTGGAGCTCAACAGGCAGATGGTGGAGTTTCTGGAAGACGTCTGTGTGGAGCTTGGCGGGACTGGTCCCAAGGAGTTTGCCAAAGCGATCATCTCCAGAAACCTCTATGTTCTCATCCGGAGCACAAAGCGAGTCAAGGCCAACATCGATAACCTGCGAGCCACTCTGAAACTGAGCGACGCAGAGTTTCTGACAGCGCTTCAAGGGCCGGTTGCAAAAATCCTGGACCTCTCCAACGAGTACTTGAAAAATAACTTGGCCACCCTTCAGGCGAGGCTGCTTGCGCTGGGTTCTTGCGAAGAGGATGTCAAAAAGCTAATCATCGGCTATCCAATGGCTCTGTACATTGGGGCAGCGACGCTGAGCACTAAACTGGACTGTCTCCTTGAAGGAGGAATCACCATGAAGCAGATATTGGACAGGCCCAAGGTGTTGGACTACAGCACGAAAAATGTCGCTGCCAGACTCGAGGAGCTTCGTGGGATCAGCTATGACTTCAAAGCGAACGGGATCGGCATCCTGGACTTGAGTCGGAAGCGATTTTCAGCCAAGATCGAGAAATTGGTCACTTCCACTGATGAGTGAATGTAGCTTCTTGTGTTCACTTCGTGTTGTTACTGTTGAAAGTGGCTTCCAGTTCATTTCACCAAATTCCCTTTTATGATGTCATTATATACAATGGGTGACAGATTCCACAGGAAAAAATAAATAAAACCGGTGACTTCATGAATAATGAACCGTAAATATGCGGGGCATTGCTCTATATCATTAAGATAAGCATATTCATCATCAAATGAGACTAAGAAGACATCAAGAATATTTATAATAAAAACCATGAAATCCCCAAAAGTGATACATATTGGTTCTTGTGAGACTTCAGCTCAGGAAGCATCTAAAGGATTAACGCGACAAGTACGTTTACTTTGTTTACTGTGTTTGTGTTCTTGTTAATTCATTTTACATTATAGTGTATTATTTCGTTGGGTTTTCTTTTTAAGAGAGCAACTTTATATAACCAGCATTAGGTTGTTGTTTTTTTTTTTGGGGGGGGGGCAAAGGTCTTTATGAAAACGTCTGAATATGGCTTCTGCTGGCAATATAAAGTAAACAAATTATTTACATTCTGATTTCTAGAAGGAAAACGTCGCTTTCTATTTTTGGAATACTGTTTTTCAAGTCAACCCAGGATGTTAATGATGCTATACGGCCCCTCCTGACGCTTACACCGGACTGGAACGATTGTTCTTCGTTTGTCATTTCCGGACCCTTTTAAGTGGTGTACTGTCGCCTCTTCACGCTTTTCAAAGACTGGTCGCGTTAGTTGCATATAAATACTACGTCACAATAAACACACGGAAATAAAACGATTTTCCTACACTTGGCATACGCACTGAAATAGCTCATGCTAGCTGTCGATTGTTTCAATTGTGATATTGACTTCGCGTTAGCCGCTAGCATACACTGATTAGAAGACGCCAAACTGTCAACACCAGCAAAGCAGTAAGTAAGCGCCACGCCAGTTGCTCACCATAGATCAGAGTATTCATGTTTGTCTCGTGATATGTACACTTTAGAACGATAATCATGCATGTCCCGTCTTAACAGTTAACAACAGATGTGATGGAAAAACCTGCAGAGGAAACAACAGCTGCAAAGGGGACAGAGGCTGCAGTAAAAGGTGAAGCAGCCCTCAAACCAGAGTGAGTCATTAAACTATGAACAACTACCAAACTGGCTGAGTTTTGTTTGTCAGTTGAATATACAATATCTTGAAGAAAGTGTCGGAGTGCCATGCTGTCTAATAGAAAGGTGGTACGTTGCTGCATCTAAAGGCACCTAAATCATGGGATCAAGTGGAAATGTCACCATCATCCTAACTGTGAAACAGACTGAAAACCATCCTCCCTCTCCACTGCTTGCATTTACAGATTCATCACCAGCAAAGAAAAATTCCATGACTTTCTTGACTCCGAATGGCAAAGCTCAAAAGGAGGCGAGAACAAGTCGTCTGAGGACCCACCCGAGGAGCCCGAAATAAAAAGGGTGAAATTGGATGCAGATGAGATCAACAAAGGCGGCAAACGCCTGAGGGGGCAGAACAAGTCAAGGCCGCACAAGAAACCAATGTCGTATGATGAAAAGAGGCTGTGTGCCTCTGTTATTCAGGTAGGAATTTTAAACGAGATCTATGTCCATATGTTGTAATGAAATGTTCTCACCGGTCATCCCTCCGACCTCGTTAGGGCAACCGGGAATGTCCCTATGGCGACAAGTGCCACTTCTACCACAACGTCGCTACCTACTTGGCCAACAAGCCCCCCGACATCGGCGAACGTTGCCACAATTACGACACCTTCGGGAAGTGCACATACGGCCTCTCCTGTCGCTTCGCCGCGGCGCACACCACAGCGGAGCTGACGAGCGCCGAGAACGCCGACGTGTTGAAAAGCCACGAGGGCCGCGTGCCGGTGAGGAACAGCCTGACCAAAGAGCTACAGAATCGTCTGAGGAAGCATTCGGTTGCATTCGACAAGTCGGCGGAGTACCTCAAGACACTTAACAACAACAAAGAGGCAAAACAACAGCAAGGCAATGGTAGGGAGACATTTTAGTTTGTTGAGCATACGGGGCAGCAGTTTTCAAACTGGACCCAAAAGGTTTGAGAACCGCTGACGTGACCAATATTCATAAGACCCATCTTAATCATTTAAGTCGTTTTCCAGGCGCCACTGACTTACCAGCAGATCCACCGACCGAGACAATGTGTGAATCTACAGATGTAGAAACGCAGGTAAAAAAAATAAATAAATACTTTACATCACTGAAATGCCTCTTTTCAATATTTCTTTTTAATTTTGGATGCAGCACAACTAAGTGTTGGATTCACACTGCATCTTGAAGTCTCAGTCTCCGATTGTCTATTCACATATCCAATTTGACCACGTGAACCATTTTCTTTCTTCTCTAGGTTAACTCGGACAAGGCTTGCGCCGTGAGGACTGTCGGCCCGTTGACCGACGTGGATGTCATCAAGTTGCGAACGTGTGAGAAAAAGCAGGTATCGCCCACTCCCCCGGAAATATACTGTAAAAGTTGAAACAAAGATGGCTGAACGAATGTCTTTGTCCTCGAAGGTGGACTTCCGAGACAAACTGTACCTCGCCCCGTTAACAACCGTAAGCGCCGCTCGAGTGAAATTTTCGCCCATGTCACTGGTGCAGCTGTTCATCATGTGCCTCCGTCTATTTCCTCAGTGCGGCAACCTGCCGTTCCGCCGCGTGTGTAAACGTCTGGGAGCGGACATCACCTGCGGCGAGATGGCCATGTGCACCAACCTGCTCCAGGGTCAGCAGTCCGAGTGGGCTTTGCTCAAGCGGCATGAGAGTGAGGATCTCTTTGGAGTCCAGGTTCGATGACAGACCAGAATTGCAAATGGCCGTCTCAAACAAAAATGGCAGAATCCTTGCTTCTTTGCTGCATGGTTGAGTCTGACTTGGTCTTTAGGTGGAAGGCTGCTTCCCGGACACCATGACGAGATGCGCCGAGCTCATCAACAACAGCACAGAGGTGGACTTTGTGGACATTAACTCGGGGTGCCCCATCGACCTCGTATATAAGAAGGTGAGGATTTTTGCCATGGTGTCCCCCCCAAAAACATGACTCACCCAGTTTTTTGCTGCTCAGGGCGGAGGCTGCGGCTTGATGACGCGCACCCGCAAGTTTGAGCAGATAGTGCGGGGAATGAACTATGTGAGTGTGCATGTTTAAAATGATTTTGTGCGGTTTTGGAGGAAACATTTTTTGTTGTCGTTTCCTCTCCCTCCATCTCTATCTAGGTGCTGGATGTCCCTTTAACAGTGAAGATCCGCACCGGCGTTCAGGAGAAGAACAACATCGCGCATAAACTCATCCCCGAGATGAAAAATTGGGGCGTCTCAATGATCACGGTAATTATTTTTTGCTCTCCAGATGAGTCCGCATACGAATTATGGTCAATAAAGAGTTAACAAATGTTTCAAAACTTACTTACTCAATTTACTCACAAATTTGCTAACTCTGTGGAATCCTGGCCTGCATCAGGCTATTATTCAAAAGCAGGTGGCCACACCGGTCAGTTTTACCTTCTGTCATCTTGACACTATCAATTACTAGCATAGACTGATGAGCAAATGTATTTCTTTACCTGGTTAAAATAAAAAGAAATAAAAACAACACGTTGCCCGCCTAACCTGTTTTTCTTCCTGGCGTTGTTCATCTAGCTGCATGGCCGCTCCAGAGAGCAACGCTACACCAAGCTCGCTGATTGGGACTACATCACCACCTGCTCCAAGCTAGCCAGCCCCATCCCACTTTTTGGTATCAACAGAATGATCAATAGATTGGAAAACATTGTTCTGCGTGATTGAAAAATGCAACAGCGAATGAAAGTTTCTGCTGTCTCGTCTTAGGTAATGGCGATATTCTGTCCTATGAAGATGCCGCGAGAGCCAAAGAGACGGGCGTTTCTGGAATCATGATCGCAAGGTTGGTGTATTATTCTATTAGTGCCGTCGTCCCCCAGCAAACGATGCACTCGACTGCAGAGAGTACCCGGCCCGTTATCTGTGGCGGCGTTTCACGGGAAGAATTTTGAATTGTTTAACAAGTCGTAAAATAGATGATAGTTCAATAAGCGTCATCATGTAAATCATAAAATGGACGTCGTATAATTCCGATCATTCACCAGGGGTGCTCTGGTGAAGCCGTGGCTCTTCACAGAAATCAAGGAGAGCCGTCACTGGGACATCTCGTCGGCCGAGCGTCTGGACATCCTCCGAGACTTTAGCAACTACGGCCTGGAGCACTGGGGCTCGGACACGCGCGGTGTGGAGAAGACGCGCACCTTCCTACTCGAGTGGCTCTCCTTCATGTGCAGGTGGGACGCTGGCGCCACGCGCGCCCGTTTCACGTACGAGCTTTTTAAAATGGGGCAAAAATGTGTTTCAGGTATATTCCGGTGGGGCTGCTGGAGCGAGTACCCGTGAAGATCAACGAGAGGCCACCGTACTACATGGGGAGGAATTACCTGGAGTCGCTAATGGCCAGTCAAAACGTTGGAGACTGGATCAGGATCAGGTGAGCGGCGGACTCGTCGCAGGACGCCTCATTTGCTCTCTCACTCAAAGGTCCCGCAAAATTGTCACATCAGAGCTGCAATAGGAGATGGAAAACGCATCTGTCAATGTTGTCTTTTTCAGGCAGCGTGAAAGGGGCTCTTACTGTAATCTGTCAGTTTTGCTTTTTGTGATAAATCAGCTTGCAAATCTTTTCTTTGTTTTCCAGTGAAATGCTGCTTGGACCGGTGCCCAAAAACTTCAACTTTTTGCCCAAACACAAAGCCAATTCATACAAATGATTTATTATTATTTTTTTTTTTTTCCCCCCCTGCGGAAAAACAAACCCAGGATTTGAGTTTTTTTGGGCTGAAGCTAAAGAAATCAAGTTTGCGGTGTTTTGAATGATAAGAGAAATTATGTTAATTTGAGTTTTGGTACACTTGTACTGTGCAATAAAGCCTCACTGAAAATACCACTGTCACTTGAATTCTGTCGCTAATCAAAACAGCAGCACACAAACAATCTCTTAAATGAATTAAAGCATAACATTTTTCCCCACGCGGCATTAAAGGTGCTTTTGAATCATGTGGAGTGCCGTGTGGTGGTTCCACAATGTTGTGTGTTTATATTCTACAATTCTAGCTCCATAATCAATCTTACTTTACTTCCTCTCTAATCAAAATTGTATTTCAATAATGCATGAGTCACTTGCGTTCATACAAAAGACGGCACTCGATAAATATTTCTGCATATGGTATGAGATGTGATTGACATTGCACACCTGACTCTTAATTGGCTGGGATTTGACCAATCAGAAGCTAGCAGGAGGGATCAATTAAGCACCACCTGGGGCAAAGCGCCGAGGCTGCAAAGATTCTCCCGGGTCACGTTTGTTTTCTACTGGGGTCCAGATGGCTCACCTGTGGCTCCTGATGGCCCTGAGCTGGGGTATTCTGGTCTCGGGGTGGGAGCAGGATAATGAAAGCTCACTTTCTGAAGAACTGAAACCTGAGACTGGGACATGGGAAGACGACGACGGTAGCGGCAGTGAATACAACGAAGGTGCTTTTGCTGATTTTGAGGAAGTGGAAACATTAAAGCCCGATCCCGGGAAAGGGGATGGGGCAACGCCCGCTGCAACCCAGGAGGAAACAATCGAACCCTCTTTGAGGAGATGGACGAGCACCACTGAGCCAAGTCACAGCGGTTTCCGAGTAACGTGCGACGACGAAGCCTTTCGGATCATTCTCCCGGCCAGTCAGTTCCGCAACGTGAACGTTTTGAGTAGGTTCTTGTTTCATAAGAGTGGTCATCAGTCAACGAGAGTGGAAAGTGATTTCAAATCTCACAAGGCCCGTGTGCAAAAAGAACACAGCTTTTGGCTTGACTGTCGTGACTGATCCAACACTTTGACAAATCATGCACATGTGTCGTCAAAGGCAAATGCTTTGAAATGGCTGTCCACTGTGGTGGATTTTTCACACCGTGCGTACAAGAACAGCTTTTCAATAGCTGGCTGCCATAGTGAGCTTCTCTCACCGCGTTCAACTACTACTGGAATCAGTTCAAATAAATCCCTGCCTTTCTCTAGGCGCTGAGCACCCGCAACCTGCCGGTTACGCTGGATGCGGTCTCAACGTGAGCCGCTTGGAGAACACCTTAATTGTTCCTTTCACGGGATGCCACGTCGAGAACGTGAGTTGTGAGCTGTCATTTTCCTACACACAATGGGACTGAAATGCCAAATGCCTTCCAGACAGACAGCTACAGCCTGCAACTGTTATACGAGGACGAGCTCGGTGAGACCCGAGTCACCATGGTGACGTGCCACCCGGGTCGGGAGTCCACACCGGGGCCAATTCCTCGCTCTGGCATCCCACCCGGTACCCCTGCGTCACGGTGCCGCACGCTGCCACCACCGCACACGCCGCCAAGGGCACAACGTGAGTGCTTGATGACGCATGACGTCGTGCAGAATGAGTTCCTTCTGAGGGGGAGTCTTCTCTGCAAGGGGGTCCCTAGACCCAAAAGGTTTGAACACCTCTGGTTTAATATTTGACTTCAGAATGTGCCGTGGCCCCTGAGGAGCGCCTGCCCTGTGGCCATTCTGGAATTTTGCCCTTTAATTGTGAGGCCATGGGGTGCTGTTTGAATCCCACTAGGGATAAATGCTTCTATCCGCTGGATGGTAAGGGTTTTTCTTTTTTTTTGGGCGGGGCGGTAGCATACTTATACACGTTCTTGTGCTCTTTCATGCTCTCATGATGTCCTTTTCAGGCTTTTATGTATCACACTAAGCCCTCACATGGGGGGGGGGGGGGGTCACACACACTGTTCACATTCTCTGTGCCATTAACTTCAAATTTTCCCCAGAGTGCACGGTAGACCTCCATTTTGTATTCATCATCCGCTCCACATACGCGTCCCTGCCTGTGGACCCCACCCAGCTGGTCATTCCCAGAACTGACTGCAAACCCGTTGTGGTGAATGCCGACTTTGCCATCTTTAAGTTCAAAGTCACCGAATGTGGAACACGCACTTATGTAAGTTGTCACTCATAGTCACATGGGGCAAACCAGGCTTGTACATTGCTTTGTCCTGCCTCAAAACTTCAAAATTAACTTTCAGGACATTGGCATGACGAGG
This sequence comes from Hippocampus guttulatus, assembly GCF_054856545.1. NCBI lineage: Eukaryota > Metazoa > Chordata > Actinopteri > Syngnathiformes > Syngnathidae > Hippocampus > Hippocampus guttulatus. Next base: position 4,421,953 of record NC_141278.1, read on the forward strand.
TTCTACCTGGCTGAAGTCCAGACTCTTGTCCGAGCTCTCAAACTCAAGTACGGCATCATCACAAGAACGGATCCATTAAGGTTGTCAATATTAGACAATTTAGATTTTCTTTCTTTTCACCAGTGGTCCTGAAACATTTTTGACATTTAACCCCCCTTTTTAATTTTTTTTTTAATTATTTTTTTAGATACATCACTTATTGCAAATAAATTGTTTGAGCTTACCTTCAATTTTAGGTTCTTGGTGGAGTGTCGCTACAGTTTGGCTGCTCACGACCAGCAGCCGTTCGCCAGCGCCGGCTACATGGTGAAGATCCCAAGTCGCAGCCTGCCAACAGCCATCCCCTCTGATGGTTTGTACGGCGTTCAGCTGAGGATCGCCACAGGTGTGAATTAGGGGCTTAGATTCACATGACAATACTGTGATGTCATTGTGCGGCGATTTATCACAATGTGTTTAATTCCAAAACAGATGAGACCTTTTCATCTTTCTGGCCTTCGTTCCCTACATTGCGATACATCCTGGGCAAACCTGTGTATCTGGAATTGAGACTATTGTCACCCAAACCCGATGCGACCATTTTGGTCAAGTACTGTCTGGCATTCCCTCGCTCGGCAAAGAACGCCCTGGTGCTCGTTTACGAAGGGTAAGCCAGGACCTCAAGCCACCTACTTATATTTTTGCCATTTTATCTTACAAAGTGGCTTACTTTATGTTGTCTTATGAGGGATGCCATGTTTTCTGAATGTAGATGTGCCAATCCTCATGACCCAAATGTGGCTATCCTGCAAATTAGCAATTTGCCCCAAAATCGCCATCAGAGGCATTTTGAGGTAAAGGCGTTCCAGTTTATGGATGTTAAGACTAAGGGATACCTCAATGAACAAGTGAGTATCGACTCAAAAGGTCAAACGGCTATCCTTGAGAAACTTCATACCTTACTTTGCCCCCCCCGCAGATCAACTTCATGTGCTCTTCGGAGGTTTGCAGGTCGGACGAGAAGACTTGCGAAGAGCGCTGCTTTGATGGAAAAGTGAGATTTTAAATGTTGCATGTTAGTGTTGTAGTATCTCAATGTTTCATTTCTTTGCAGGTGCCATAAGGACTCATAGCATGCGTACACAAACCAAAAACATTTTATTGTACATTAAACAGACTGCCCAATGTATCCTGTTGTTGTGCATTTGTTTTCTCGCACATCATGCAACAAGACAAGGTCACCAGTCATTTGTGAATGTAAACTCGATTAGAAGGCTTCCAAACAGACGTGGATCTTATGAAAAACTGAAGTAGTTCATTTGAAAAAAAGTGGAACTTGTACAGATTCTGTTAACATTTTGTCATGCATACGCGAAGCCCGCATGGGTGTGCGTGTGTGGGTAAAAATGGTGTTGCACAAGTTTGCAAAAATCAAATAAAATGTGCCGGGGGAAAGGTTTAACCGTTGATGACGTCACCCAATTTGATCCTACACACGTTGCAGTTAAATATTTTTAATTTTATGACTAAATCAAGTTTGACTACAGAATACGTGTTTGCTTCTGCAGTAATCTCAATTTAAAAGATCGCATAAAGATCCACAATCCTTTGCGGTACAACCGCGGAAGCAATATGCGGTTTTGCTGTTAAATATGCAATAATTTCAACAAAGCAATTAAATATTACGCCCGTGTTGTGACACCTTCGCCCATTTTCTCCTTCTCTATTTTAATCTGTCCGACAAAAACATTTTACCATCAAATCGGTGATTTTGTTTTTTAAGACTACGAAGCCGGTCGTTAGCACACCGGAAGTTATTTGTCACGTGGAGAAAATCACGTGAATAGATCACCGGCACACGTCTGAAACAGTAAGTTGGAAATTATTGCGTGAAATAATTGCTGAACTTAATTTCACAAGTGTGCCACTGTAATTGCAAAGTGCTGACCATTTTTTTATTTTAGGGTGCACCGAAGATCGCACAGTTGTGACTCGACAGCTAGTTTTCGCACCACTGCTTTTTAAACGAATTCGGTCCGTGAGAATTCAACGCTTCCCAATTCAGTCATTGCGCAGGTCAAACTAATTATGAACGAAGCTTAAAATGCTGCTAGTGTCGTTAAATGTGAATCAGGAGACGGTTTTACAATGAAGCAAGTTATGTATAAATAAAGATTGATGTATTGCAGAATGCACACCCAAGGCAATTTCGTCATGCGTCCCAGCGGCAGAAAAACAAAGATGGAATGAAAATCAAGATAGTACCCACCAATTCGGTCTGTCCAGGACCATTAGAATAATTGATACTGGTGCGGCTTGATGCAACTGAAATGACAAGAAGACGAAATAATTTATTTCTTTAACCAAGCACCAGTATTCTCGTCGCGGTTGAATGAGTTGACAAATACTTTTCCCGAAATCAACCGAATATTGAAATCTCTGCATTTGCAAGTTTGTGACGTGGTACACATTTCGTCCAAGTGGCGTTGCCGTAGAGCTGTAGTTCTAGTTCCGTCTTCCTTCGGGTAACCACACACTGTACTGTCAGCAAGTAGGTGGAGTTAGTCCCCTGCACCGTCTCATAAGGCAGCGGGGGGCTGGAGGTTGTCTCACACGGTTCTCCCTCTGTCGTCTCCTCTCAGCTCCAGACAAAATGGCACATCTCTCTGATCTTTTCAAGTACATAGATGAACATCAGGAGCTTTATGTGGAGGTAAGATGAGGCAATCTAGCTACTTATGCTCTGGGAAGAAGCAGTTTCTCGAGGTTTCTGAATTGCATAGTGGGCTGCAGGCCTCGCCTTTAACTTTGTCACTGTCGAATTGCTCTTGATCAGCGTCTGGCGGAATGGGTGGCCGTCCAGAGTGTGTCCGCCTGGCCGGAGAAGCGCGGCGAGATCAAGAAGATGATGCAAATGGCTGCCAAGGATATTGAGCGGCTGGGAGGCACGGTGGAGATGGTGGACATCGGCCAGCAGACGGTGAGCCGAGCATGGAAGCGCTTCGATCACATCGCATTTGTTTATGTGGAATTGCTCATCGACGACAGATTCACTCTCAACTTGTTTGCCGTCTAAAGAAGTGTAACACTTTGTTTTGTTTTGGCAGCATCCAAGCGGGGAGGAGATCCCGCTGCCCCCAATCATTCTGGGACGTCTGGGCTCAGACCCGGGCAAGAAGACGGTGTGCATCTACGGCCACCTCGACGTCCAGCCCGCCAACATCGACGACGGCTGGGACACGGAGCCGTTCACTTTGGTGGAGAAAGACGGTGAGGATGCAGAGACACTTTGTTTCTGAATGACTCGTTTTCGTTTTGTATCTTTTGAGTGCACAGGAGAGGTTTCGATTATTCCTGCTCCATGCAACGCATGGCGTGTGCAGTTCTTATCTGCTGATCCTGTCACTGTTGACGCTCATTTCCAAAGTCCTTTCCCCGAGTCATCACGTCTTATCTCACTACTAGCCAAGTCGAAGTAGGTGTCATTATCTCGCATTCTAGTTGCTATCATTCACGCGTGGACGTTATCCTCCAAACTCACATTTTGTGGTGCTCAGTCAGCTGAGAAAGAACTTTGATACTCTCCTCTTTCATCTATAACTGCTTCAAACAACAAAGTGTATGCAGAAATATATTGCACATCGAGCATATTTGACAATAAAAGCTGACATGACTTGACAGAAAGTCATGCCTCCACTTCCTCTTCCCTTCACTTCCATCCTGCCTCTTCAGCTTTTAACTTGCATAACTCGTTTTCTTCTGTGTAAAAACAAAAATTAAAAATCTCATAGCTTCAACACAAGAACATTAGAGTGTAACGTTTTTTAAATCCATTAAGACCAGGCACATTATTTAATTTTAACCATCAAACTATGAAATGAACGAATCACATTTCAACTATTTGGATAATTATGGATTATTATCTAGCTGCCTCACCCATTTAAAATCAAAACACTATTCTTGTTTCTTTTTTTTTGCAGGAAAGCTGTATGGAAGAGGCTCCACTGACGACAAGGGTCCCGTGCTGGCTTGGTTGAACTGCATCGAAGCCTATCAGAAGATCCAGAAGGTAAAACTCTCAGCAAGAAGAGTCATGTGCCATCCGCTTGATTGCTCCGTGACCATTTCAGGAGATTGAGCGTCCAAAGGTCGCCATGCAAAATGGCTTCTCCCCCTGCAGCCACTTAATAATTAAACCCACTCGCATCTCCTCGTCGAATGCTTTTGCCACTTGTCTTTCTTGTCATCCAAACCTCATCGTGAGATGCCGCTTCCTTGGCAGGACCTTCCCATCAACATCAAGTTCTGCTTCGAGGGCATGGAGGAGTCGGGCTCGGAGGGCCTGGACGAACTGGTCTTCTCGCGCAAGGACAGCTTCTTCAAAGATGTGGACTACGTTTGCATCTCGGACAACTACTGGCTGGGGAAGACCAAGCCCTGCATCACCTACGGCTTGAGAGGAATCTGCTACTTCTTCATCGAGGTGGACAGGTTGACTTTTTTGGGGGGGGGGTGACACCCAGCACGTAACGATGTTGACGCTACTTTTAAAAGGTGGACGGCTGTGAGAAGGACCTGCACTCTGGCGTATTTGGCGGCTCCGTCCACGAGGCCATGACGGACCTCATTACACTTATGGGCAAGTGAAGCGGACGTTTTGTTTTTGTAGCTCACCGTTTGCATCCTGTCGCTCAAATTGTAGCCTCGCCTTCGTCAATGCGGAGGGACTTATGAAAAGAACAACTTTGTAAAGTCGGTTCGAATGACAGTGAGTCCAAGTGTGCATCTGACACAACTTTTAACGCCTTTGGTTCACCGACAGGCTCCCTGGTGGACAGGAGAGGGAGAATCTTGATTCCTGGCATATACGAAGACGTGGCTCCTTTGACAGATGACGAGACGCAACTTTACGAGAAGATCGAGTTTGACTTGGAGGAGTACTGCAAAGACGTCGGCGTTGGGAAGCTACTGCACAGCACCAAGGCAAGCCGAGGCCGCTGCGAAAAGTGAAACGAGTCCACAGCGCAGAGGTTGAACCGTTTTCCTTTTCGTCTTGCAGGAGCAAATCCTAATGCACCGCTGGAGGTACCCGTCACTTTCTCTGCACGGCATCGAGGGGGCTTTTGCCGACGCCGGCGCCAAGACGGTTATCCCTCGCAAAGTCAACGGCAAATTCTCCATCCGCCTGGTGCCCGACATGGACCCAAAAGTTGTGGAGAAGAAGGTCAGGTCAAATGACTGAATTCAATTCAAATCCGGTACACCAAATTAAAATCCAACGCAGCTGTGATAGGCTCAAGCATTCCGGCGACTCTTGTCATGATAAGCGGTTCAGAGAATGGATGATGGACAACAAAATACACTACTTAAATAAAAACTAAATTTTTGAAACGAGCCAAGTACAATGTAGTCAAATTAAACATAAAAGAATTGAAAATACAATCAAATCTAGGACAATACATTGAAGCAATACTAATAACGTGAAAAAGTTACCCCTCCAAATTTCATATCACACAGTACAATTAAGTTTAAATGGTGAGGTATAATAAATTACGAGAGAAAAAAATACAATGACATCACATAGTCATCATGTGACTTTGTGGTTTGCCACACAAGCGTCTGTCTCTGCAAATGGAAAATAAAACCTGCAAATGCATGCACTTTGAGAAAGTAGATGTCCCACTGTTTTGGGGGGTGACAAAGAAAAAAAACTGCATACATAGTGAAATTATTTTAACTTAGTCACATTCAAACAGCTGACCCACTCGTTATGATCATCATGCGTTCCAAATAACCAGCTGACTCATCATGGTGATCGGGCATTCCAAATCACCAGGAGCTAAACATCACACAAGTCAACAATTCTGAGTTTAATGTGGAGTTATTCATATGTCGTTATTTTGGTTTTCAGGTGACCGACTATCTGCAACAGAAGTTTGCAGAGCTCGAGAGCCCCAACAAGCTGAAGGTCTCCATGGGCCACGGGGCCAAAGCCTGGGTGTCCGACTTCAACCATCCGCACTACATGGCCGGTCGCAAAGCTATGAAGACGGGTACCACTGCCTTGTCAATTTGTACACCGGCAAAGCGTAAACCGATTGAATTTAACCGCCTGGCTTCTTATGTGACAGTTTTTGGTGTGGAACCGGACCTGACACGCGAGGGCGGCAGTATCCCCGTCACCCTGACCTTCCAGGAGGCGACGGGACGCAACGTCATGCTGCTTCCCGTCGGCTCCTCTGACGACGGAGCACACTCACAGAACGAGAAACTCAACAGGTGGTGTGTCTTATTCTCAGCCTTTTTTCCCCCAAGCATCATGATTCATGTTCCTCACTTTACCTTTATTTTTTTAGATCTAACTATATACAAGGGATCAAGATGCTGAGCGCGTACTTCCACGAGGTGTCACAACTGCAATAGACCCCGTTGCCACTTCCTCATGGACTCCTGCTGACTCTTTTTTTTTTCCTGCCCCACAATAATAAAACCTTTTGCCTTGTCACTGTAGTTCCGGCTCATGTATTTTCTCACAAGGGTTTCTGTGGAATTGTAAAGGATTCCTGAAGGACCGAGCCCTTCTGCAAATCGTGAAAAAACTGTTAACGATGCACCCCTAAAATGTATAGAATTGCCCAAATTATTCATATGAATTCGGACTGACAAATTATGACCCCAAAACAGTATAAAGCTTCCAATTCATCTTTCAGTACCCTTAAAAATAAATATCTTTTAGTGCTTTGTTGCCATCATTTTAGAGTCTTACAGAAACCACTACAATCGCAAAGCGGAATTTCTTCACTTCTACGGATTCACATGTGTAAATCGTGACATACGAACTAGCAACGGAGAGACAAGCTACATGGAGCACGTCAATTATGGACACAAATGTCACGAAATGAACAAACTCAACGTACTGTTTACTCACCCTCTGCTCCTCCGAAAGTGAAACGATGTCTTCCGACACTCCTCACGCTGCCATTCCTCCCACAATTCATAGCTCCACATCTCCACGTACGTTACAAAGTCAGAATTCTGACTTTAAAATCTGAATTCTGAAACTAAAGTCGCGAACAACAAAAACCTCATTTGGCTAGCAGTCAAAAATCACTTCCGTGTTTTATTCAATTCTCCCGCGCCGGAAAATGGCAACTCGGGTTGCCAGATTTAGATATTTATCCCGCTTTTCTGAAAATATACACACTAATTAAAATTTATAGTTTGGCGGAGTCTGAAACTTGTAATTTTTGAATTAATGTGAAATTTGGATATAAATTGTGTGCGGATAAAAAAAAAAGTTAAGACGTTGTGAAGCGCTGTAAAAATTTGTGTTGGCGATGAACGCGGAAATCATCATGAGGCGGATATCCGGGCTCCAAATAAACCACACGTCATTATTTAAAAAGAAAGTCACTCTTTCACTTGGAAGTGTACGGAAGAGGATTAGGGCCAGTGAAGAAAAAAAAAACAACGTTGGCAAGATTCTCACTTTTAAGTCAGAATTCTGACTTACTTCTCAGACTTCTGACTCTCAAGTCAGGATTCTGACATTCGTATGTATCTTTTCAGAAAGAGGGATAAATATTTAAATCCGGCAACACGAGTTGCCATTTTCTGGCGCGGGAAAATCTGAAGTGTTTTTTTCCCCGCAAGCTCAATGAGGTCTTCGTTGTTCGCTACTATGACGCATTTCATTTCACAATCACCCTTTAAAAACGTCTAATGAACAGTGTTAAACATCGCGGAATATGTCCCAAAGTGCATCTAATAGTTTAGACTAAAGCTTTTGGTCCTATTATGGGTCGCTACGACGAGGTGAAAGTGTTGCTCAAAAGATGGGAACAGAGCTTTGTCAAGGAGCACAAGAGGAAGCCCGGCAAGGTAACTTTTTTTGTGATCCCACAGCTCTGTTTTACTGCTACAGTAAAATCGCTTCTGACTATATTTTCACAAAATATTCAGGAAGACGTTGATCGAGCTTCAGAGGAGACCAGGAGTAAGTGAACGCATCATATTTGTCTGTTTTTGTTTACTTGTGAAGTAATTCAATTTAATATTTTGCCCTTTCCCAGATTTATACAAAGAGTACTATAGTTTGAAACTGGCCAAAGAGAAAAGCAGCAGCACAAGTAACGTTGCAACCAGACATAACAGTGAACAGTCTGATTCTGCCCTTCAGAAGGTATATGCTGTATTATACTGTCATATTACTGTCATATTACTCTGTCATATTACTCACTCATGCATTTGATTTAAAGAACGCAATGGCGATGTACAATTAAAGAGTAAAATCAAGTTGAAAAGTTAAAAACAAACACACATACCCCCCATCATTTTTTTAAAGAACAAGACTAGAATACGAGTGGTGTGACATTCTGAACAGCTATGTTCAGAGGGCGTTGTCAGGGAAGGCACAGTGCATGTAAAACCAATTCAAGTTAAGAACATTGGCACGTTTGGGACATATTTTCTGCCAAAACGCAAAAAAAAAAAAAAACATGAAGTAGACTCAATATATTTATTGTACCAAAACAAAATAATTGTGAATTGGAAATCTAGTGTATGTGACCATGAGCAATGACTCACCCTTATCGTGCTCTTCAGGACTGCTGGGGTTCTCATCTGAATCGCAGCGCTTTACCGGCGTCTTCGCCCAGACCGCTTAGTGCCCTGGACAGAGATGCTCTGAAGGCCTCTGCCCAATATTACGGCTTCAAGCTCAAGAACAACCTGACAACGCTGACTCACAAGGTAGCTCAAGTAGAAAGCCACGGTTGTGTAGTTGATTGTTTTGTTGATGTATGCTGCTTCTTCTTGTTACAGGAGAAACCCCTCTCGTTGAAAAAACCCGGACGTGTGCCTGTGAACTCCTTAAAAAAAGAGGCTCCAAGTGTTCAGAAAGATAACACCGTCACCACAACCCCTGATGCGGAATCCAGCCCCCCCAGGAAAGGCACCCTGTACTATGTTTCTCTTCACTTGTATGCAATTTGAACAAATAGGGCAACCATTTTGTTTCTATTCATGCATAACAGGCGGGTGGAGCCAAACCCTGAAGAACCTCTCGAGCCATTTCGACCCATTCCAGAACCAGCCAAAGGTTCTGTGAGTCCTGATAGGACGCAAGTGTCACCTATGTCCAGTGGAGATGTAGAAAAAGATTCAGGGACTTTACGTGGAGCACTTGGACCAGATTTTGGAGGGCTTCGAATAGCCGCCACCGCAGGAAGGCCTTCTCCCGCCAACCGGCTGAGCAATGTGGACCAGAAGTGGCTGGAGAGATGTCAGGTTTTTGCTGAGCTGGAAGCTGAAGGGAAGCCCGCGGCAGGAAACCAGGAACGATGTCAGCCAAATGGGAAAGCTGAGGAAAAACGAGCAGACGATAAAGATGCCATGACCAACATTTCGGTAAATCCCGCTCCACAAACGAAACAAAATACCGAAGACCTGGCGCCACTGAAAGAAGCCAGCAGGAGCCCACCAAAGAAGAGTGGGAAGAAGAGGCAGCGAGAAGGAGCGGCGACGGAGGACGCAGGAGCCCATAAGAAAAGGAGAAAAAAGAGCGAGAAAGGAGACGAAAAGGAGGAGACAGCCGACAAAGGAGACAGGAAGAAGAGACGCAGGAAGAAGGGAAAAGAGGACACCACCCAGGTGGAGGACGACAAAACGACAAAGGCACCAAAGCAGGTAGTCGGTGACTATAGAAATCTTGTTAAAATACCCGTTAGTAAATCTTTTAAAAGAATCAAGGGCTGTTCATTGGGACTCTACAGAACTAACAGCTACGATAATTACTCTTTAGGTTCCTCAAGAAAACCTGCTTGGAGAAGTCGAGGAAGACTTTGGCACCAGGAGATCACATCATGCGCAGCTAGCCCGAGGCAGGTAAGACTTGATCACACGTCCCCCCCCGTCATACTTCCACCGCTCGAATCCAAAGACCACATTTTTGGGAGCTTTGCCCTTTTTCCAGAGGCTCCAAAATTACAGAGGGTAACTTTGTGAAGATCAATCTGAAGAAGAAATCTCACGTCAAAGGATATGCCCTGAGAGGAATGGCCCTGCGCAAACAAGTCCGTACATTTGTAAATATGTCTACGCCGTCACTCAAAACACACACGCAAATATGAAGAGAAAGCAAAGAAATAGTCGATACCTCATCATCAGCTGGGTGGTTTCTGTCAAATGTCTTTTTTTTTTTTCTTTCAGTTGTCCATGCAGAAGTTCCATCTGAAAGGCGAACGTTTCGCTGGCGGTGGGGGCTTTTACGGTCGAGGCCGCCGCGGCGGATTCCGCAGCGGCCGCCAAGGCGACACCTGCTTCAAGTGCGGCGGCACAGGACACTGGGCTGTCCACTGCAAGGGACCAGGTAGCGTGCAAGCCCCAAATTTGCTCCCATTTCGGCAGCAGACGAGTCAGGCCTCAATTATTTGAGCCCTCACAGCTGGTTGGTGGCACGCAGTTAATCAATGTGCGACCTTTATTGCTTGGGTGTTATACGGACTACGTAATACAACAAAAACTTTTGGTTTTGCTTTGCAGCTCCGCCGCCTTCTCTTCCCGACCAGCAGTTTGTCGAAGACGAGGAGCCCTTTGAGCTGCCCACCCTGGAGGAGGTTGCCAGGGCGACGGGAACACTGCAGCCCCAGGACCAAGGCGCCCGTTTCACACAAGAGCAAGAACCGGAGAACAGCAGCAACGATGAAGCTCTGCTCAACGTGATCCGTCCCGATTACGAGCGTCCGGCGCCTCCGCCTCCCGTCGAGCCGCTTTACGGCCTCACAGACGATGGCAAAATTCAGGGTAAAGGAATTTACTTTGTCTTCACCGATGATTGCAGAACAATAACACGACTTTGTGTGGGTTCAGAGACACCGGACGACGTCTTTGTCGCTCTGCGAGAACTTGGCTACAACTCGTTCAGGGCGGGGCAGGAGGAAGCCATCATGAGGATCCTTTCAGGTACATAAAGCGGTCGCAATGTTTCCACCACACCAGAGATCCTGCAAGATACATACGCCGGAAAGATATTACAACCTGAGGAAAAAAGGGAATGTTGAGCATTGATTACAAACGGAAAACAAACATTGTAATTCTAGTTTATTCAATATTTGGGTAGTTATAATTTAACTTTTTTTTTATTTTAAATCCCGCACTGTCCTTAGTCCTACTTTGAATATGACTTCTGTCTGCAGGTCTCTCCACTCTGGTGGTGTTGTCAACAGGGATGGGGAAGTCACTTTGCTATCAGCTGCCGGCTTACTTGTTTGCCAAGCGGTCCTCTTGCATCACTTTGGTCATTTCCCCACTGGTCTCGCTCATGGATGACCAGGTCCCGCACCCGTCGCAACAACGTTTCACTGACGACGCCGCCCACTTTTTCCCTCCATGTCTCGATTCCCCTTCGGCAGCCGATTCAGACCCCAGACTGAAAACCTGCTGTGAATGTGTCGTTTCTGTAGCTGTCTGGCCTGCCAGCCAACCTGAAAGCAGCCTGCATCCACTCCAACATGACAATGAAACAGCGCGAAGCTGCGATACAAAAGGTAGCAAGCGGGGTAGCCGTTTCGGCAGCCGTCACTTATTTGGATTCTGGAGGATTTCCTTGCCGTGTTTTCTCAGGTGAAGGCGGGTCTGGTGTGCGTGCTGCTGCTCTCCCCTGAAGCGCTTGTTGGCGGCGGCGCCGGCTCCAGGTTGGGGTGCCTGCCCTCGGCGCAGGAGCTTCCCCCCGTGGCCTTTGCGTGCATCGATGAAGCCCACTGCGTGTCGGAATGGTCGCACAACTTCCGGCCGTGCTACCTCCGGCTTTGTAAGGTGAAGGAAATGTTTTGACGACCACGTGACGCTTGGTCTTGATTTGTTCTTTTTTTTTTTTTTGTAGGTGTTGAGGGAGCGCTTGGGCGTGCGATGCTTTCTTGGGCTCACAGCCACAGCCACGTTGTCGACCGCCCTGGACATCGCCCAACACTTGGACATCAGCGACCAGGACGGCATCGCCGTCCGATCTGCCGCCGTTCCCGCCAACCTGCACCTTTCTGTGTCCATGGACCGTGAGAAGGATCAAGTACGACCGATCGTGTTCTCCGCTTCAAGACTGTCTATTTAAAACACTTTTTTTTTTTTTTCTTTCCCGCAAGGCTCTGGTGTCCTTGTTGAAAGGCGATCGCTTCGGCTGCCTGGATTCGGTGATCGTCTACTGCACCAGGAGGGAGGAGACCGCTCGCGTGTCTGCGCTTCTGAGGACCTGCCTGCAGGGGACGCTGCTGAAAGAAAATAAAGAGATCAGCAATAGCCAAGCACAAGTCAACCCCGTGGGGCAAAAGAAGAAAGAACTTGGTGAGCCGCTAGTTCGTTTTGGCGACATCGGCGGCCTGTTTAGGCAGCAAATGAGTTGGGCCTCAAATGCTTGAAGATGGTGTGATTACGCAACAGAACATCAATCCTCGGTTTATATTTTCCCAGCAAGGAAGAAGATTCGCAAACCCCTGAAGTGGCAGGCCGAGTCGTACCACGCCGGCCTCTCGGGATCGGAACGGCGGCGGGTTCAGAACAACTTTATGTGCGGCGAGCTCCGGATCGTGGTGGCCACCGTGGCGTTTGGCATGGGCCTGGACAAGTCTGACGTGCGGGGCATCATTCATTACAACATGCCCAAGGTGCGCAGTCGACTTCCCACACAGTAGTTTGACACAAAGTACTCGAAGTGGCTTCCCGTTATTGTCTTTCTGCACCTGAGCGTCACATTATTTCTTCAGAGCTTTGAGAGTTACGTCCAAGAAATTGGGAGAGCAGGGAGAGATGGCGAACCGGCACACTGTCACCTCTTTCTTGATCCCGAAGTAAGACTGCAACTGGAATTTGAACTCACACGCCGCAATATTCGCTACACTTAGACATTCAAGAAATAACGCCGCTTTTGCTTCAGACTGGCGGATAATCAATCTTTACGCGTAGGGTATGGACCTGCACGAGCTGCGGCGTCACATCTATTCCGACACGGTGGACTACTACACGGTGAAGCGGCTGGTTCAGAAAGTGTTCCCGCCGTGCAAATGCAGACAGATTCAGCGGAAACAGCAGCAAGTAATCCGGGTAAAAAGGCCCACGTTACGTGCATATCGCCGCCAGCAGATGGACACGCACCTCACACGCGATGATTGATGCGTCTTCTGTCAAGGAGGACGTCAGCGATGCCGAGATGATGGAGATCTACGATCGGGAAACCGGTCGCGACGCACCCGCCCGGCAGGAGATGGTACAGTCTGCAGACGACGGTCATAAAATGGACAATACGGAAGCGAAAAAAGTCGGCGTGGAGGTTGTGGGTGACCAGGAAGTAGAAAGCACCTCTGAGTGGCCCGTGGAAAGACGGTGTCACACTCATGAGAGAGCCATGCCCATCCAGGAGACGGTAGAGACCCTGGACATCACAGAAGAAGGTAGTCAGTTGCACACGTTCATTCGATTGCACGTTTAGGCTGCAGACTAATTGGGATCGAGTTACGGATTTCCTCTGCTGGTCGCTGCCATGTAGTGATGTTCACCTTTTGTCCTTTATTTGCTTCAAGATGTAGCGACGACACAACATAACATGTCCTTTTTCTACTAACGGTCCATCTTTTTTTACCACGATTCCTTTGGCAGCCCGTTTAGGCTGAAAATGAGTTTGAAATTTCTCGTGCCCTCTGCTGCTTGTTCCACAAGTAATGAGTGTGTGTGTGTGTGTTTTTATGTTTATTTTTTTCAGGTATTGAGACGCTTCTCTGCTATCTGGAGCTACATCCACAGCGCTTTGTGGAGCTTCTCCACCCCACGCTTTCCGTGTGCAAAGTCAGCTGCTACGACGGACCCAAACAGCTGCGGAAAATCACCAAAATGTAACACACGTCACTCAGCTTTCCACACGCGTTCCGACTCTACCGTGTTAAATACTGAAGAGGACGCGTGACTTTGCAGCTGCCCGCCCGTCGCCGTAGTGTTGGCCCGTATGCGCATGGCGGGCGAGGGGGTGGAGTCGTGCAGCCAGCTGGAGTTTGACGTGGTGGAGGTCGCCGACATGATGGGATGGCAGCTCCCATTGGTCAAAAGGGGACTCAGGCAGCTGCAGTGGAGCATGGGTACAGGTGCTTTGACGCTCAACTTGTGTTACGAGATTAAGACGAGCGTATACGTGTGTGAATTTTGCTTCTGCCTTGTTGTTGGAACTATGCTCGCTCTTTATGTGCAGCTGGCGGGCGGAGTGGCGTCCTCGTGGAATTCTCTTCCTTGTCCTTCTACTTCCGCTCCCACGGCGACCTTTGCGACGAGGAACTGGACAAGGTGTGCCAGTTCTTGCATAAGCGCGTGCAGGACCGCGAGAGGTCGCAGCTCTACCAGCTGAGCGCCTGCTTCAAGGCCTTCAAAAGGTACACCTTCACGAATCTGTTCTGGGAGCAAGCTAGTAGGGCCTGAATTACTTGCGCCCTCTGCTGGTCACTACTATGTACTGAAAGCAATTTTTGACACCTATTGCTTCAAGTTGTTGTGACTACACCGCATAAAATACTTTTACTACCTGTCTCAAGTACATTTGCAGCAAATGTATACATTCTTTTGTCACCAGTGTGTCCTTCAAGAGCGTGCTGTCCTGCTTGGACAACTTGGACGAGGGTCCCAGTCTCCGGTTGAAGGGCCTTCTGTCAGACTACTTTGACAAGCGGCGGGAAAGAGACCTCACTCTGGAACCACTGGAAACAGATGACAGCCTGCAGCAGTACAAGGTGACACAAAACACTATGCTGATGTTCTAAACTATGATTTGGATTATTATTATTATTTAAAAAAAAAAAAATTTGGTAGCTCTTGGACTGGGAGAATCAGATCCGAGCAGACATCAGGAGCTTCCTGTCCAACAGAAGTGACGAGAAGTTCTCAGGAAGAGCTGTTGCTCGAATCCTTCATGGCATCGGTGAGACAGTACTTTCTAGATCTTTGTTTGGTTTTATTCCAGCATTAAAAAAAGAAATCGGGGCAAATCAGCCATTCAACAAGGCTGGAAAGGCCACTAGATGGTGCCATACAGCAAGTGAAGATTCCTTGCTTGGTAACTAACTCTAGTGGCGATTTGGTGGTCAGCTAGAGAAGAAGTGAATACTCATTACAATAAATGTAAATATAATTCAAATGTTGAAGATAAATATACATTTTTTTAGGTAGTCCGTGTTACCCCGCCCAAATGTACGGTAGAGACCGACGCTACTGGCGGAAGTACATCCAGTTTGACTTCAACCAGCTCATCAAGCTGGCCACTCAGGAGATCATTCAATTCATGTAAAACACACCCCGTTTTTTTTGTTGTTGTTGTTGTTTTAATTGAATTTCAATTTGTTTCTTTGTATATTAATAAAATTATTTTTCTAAGGTCGCTGGTTTTGATTGATAAAATATCCAAACAAAAGGACTCTTGGGAACGAAGAACAACAATCTGCCGTCTTGCCCAGAACTGGGACCTTTTTATCCCGTTATTGACTCAGGAGGCAAACATTGACCTGTGCCATAAATTCAAACGGGGGAATGTCCTCGGTTTCCTCATTGTTAATGTTTATTCGATCTACCCTCCTCAATGAGGTCAGGCTGACCTCATTACATGCCTGTACACGCCCCACTAATATTACACTCCTGGGTTGTGATCATACAAAAAGGGTAAAACAAACAATGTTCTAGGCCTGACACCGTCATCAACATCAGTCAGCGAAACTCGGTGCAACATTTGGGCTTCCAGGCTCAGCCCGCCAACGTGTGCTTTGTCATTAAAGTGAGTGCAAAGGGGACACTGTCACCACTTGTGTGGTGTGCACAGTATACATTTTGTCTGTCATGACTTGTCACTGGACTCTGGCCCTAATGAAGATGTACACATAAACTCCAGAGATTAGATGAAGCTGATGATTAAAAAAAAAAAAAAAAAAAAATCTTTGCCAGCCAGTTTGAGGATGCAGTCTATTTTTTAGAAACCTTTGATTAAAGTTGAATAAGCGAAATGAACAAAAACAAATACGAATTATGAAGTAAAGCAATTTAAAAGGTACACAGAACTAATGCAGATTAAATCGATTTTCTCAAATAAATACACACGATGACAAATAAGAAAGTAAATTCATTGGAAAGATATTGTGGTTTTAAAGGGTCGATGCATCCCCTCTTCAAATGTCATGTTTTTCAGATTACAAAGAGAAACTTTCAAACTTGTCCCACCATTAATGTTCTTTAAACTGTGCAAAACAATTCCCCAAAATTATTTCCCGAGCGGCAGTTAGAAAGTTTTTGCACTTCAAAGTAAATCAAGGTGCCAAAAAGCAGTCTTGTGCAAGCAGATTTATTATTCAAACTGCTGAAATATACAAAATATATATACGTAGACTATCATTAACACTTCTTTACATTTACCATCAGGGAAATTTCGTGATGAGCGTAATAACTACTTTTTTTTTTTGTCACTCTTGTGATACAAAATAACCTAAACACACACACACACACAAACAACACAGTTATATAAATCTTGTGCATTAAGAATAACCTCTACATTTTACAATCAAATTGAAGGTGAGTTTAGCTTGCTGTCATGTGGCTATGAAGTCACTTTGACGGTAAAAATTCAGTGTGTAGTTGTGTGTTCAAAGTCCCTTTTCAGCAACTTTATTTGTTCATAAAATCGGGATCGTACTGTCCTCGTATATTTTTGCCGTGCAAAATCTTGGGTCACACATTTTTGTATTCTAAGAATCCGCAACCAGTCATCATGATGCCCCATTTGCTTGGATTATATTTTTGTATCTAGTTTATTTTTGCATACGGTGTCGATGAGTTTCTTTGGCTTCCCCTCCACCCCTCCACACATTTAACATACTAGAAAAGGATTCATCCCTCACGTGTTAAGACCAAAGCTGGTCGAGGAACGCTAGAAGCTGATGCTCTCCTCGTAGAGGGACAAAAGCAGGAGGACGGCCCAACCGCAAAGCAGGCCAACGTTCTGCAGTGCGAATATCAGCCACGGCCTCTTGGATTTGATGTGCATCATGGTGGGTAACTGGAGTGGGGAACAACACCAAAAATGGTCCCTTTTTTTTTTTTTATAGACATTTTTTGGACATACATCTCTTCCTCATTTCTTTCAATGTATACTGTATATACTCTATCCACTTTTACTCATTCACTCCCAAAGACGTTTTCAAACGTCTTTTCAGAATTGGCTGCTACTGAATGAGTTCAAGGATTCCACAGTACAGTACTTGAGAAGTAGGACCACTCACCATATCAGCCAAGCCCACATAGAGAAACAGGCCCGCGGTGATGGTGGCAATCCACTGCGTGGTGGCCAGGTCGGTAGCCACGCTCAGGGCAATGTAGAGGCCCACGAAAGACGTCATGGCGCTGCCGACGTTAAAAAGCAGCGCCCGGCGCACCGACATGCCGCAGTTGAGCAAGATGGCGAAATCGCCTTCGGGCACAAAAGTGTTCAAATGAACAATCGGACAGCTATTTTGTAGCGATGGGTTTGATTCCTGCAATTCGCCTCAGAATGGAATGATAATCATCGCTAAAGCCGCCATCATGTACAAGAAATGTTAATAACGTGCAACTTGTTTGCAACATACTGGAAGATGCGGGGGTGGACATACCTCAGTAGGAACTGCTGTTTTTTTGTCTTTGCAACAGAGTTGAAATTGGGAGTGTGTATGTGTCACCTAGCTCGTGGGGCAGCTCGTGGCAGAGGACAGCCAGCGTCGTGGCCAGTCCGGATTTCCATGAGAGCGAGAAGGCGGCGCCCATCGCCAGGCCGTCTGCGAAGTTGTGGATGCCGTCCCCTATCGTGATCATGTAAGGCAGCAACCGTTGTTCTGTGCAAGGACACGGCTGTTATGTTATTGAGCAATTAACATAATTAGAGGTGGACTCCCGTATCTTTGAAATTCCACGTATTTGCTGTTTATGGTTTTAATAAAAGAAAAAATGGCACTGTGCTCTTTGAGAAAATAAATAAAGAAAGCACAAATTTGTGGCTAGTGTATATGCGGGGGATTCCGACAAAATCTTACCTCTGGTCCTCTCTGTGGGCATGTGAAAATCTCTTTCGTGCTGCTCCTCCTCTTTGACCTTGACACATGTCATCATAATCACTGTCACGATGATATCAGTGGACCTCGAATGTGCAACAGTTCTTACCAGGTCCGTTTTGGAAGTTGAGTGCAATTTGTCTTTTTGTTTCCTCTCCTGGTGATACATCTCAAGAGCTCGGTCGTGGTCACAGTGGTGACCTTCGGATTCATCCTTGAACGATCGTCACAAAGGATAATGAAATGTTTTTTGGGGCAAAAAAAAGAAATAAACTCCCATTCAGTACAATGCAAGAGCTGTCATTTCAAATAAATGGAAATTATTTCTGTTTAAGTTGAGGCAGGAGAGTCATGTGACTTGTCCCAGCCAATCAGTAAAGTGCAGTGAACAGAATGGAGAGATTCAGACTAATGAAGCATAAAGCAATTGAATATACTCAAAGGAAATTAAATTTGACTTGAATTTTTGCGCGGATCAACAAAATGATCATCATTTTAAAACTTGGTTTTGTTTTTTTCAAGTCTTGTAATGAATAAAAAACAATTAAAAATGCAAGGTCCCTTACAATGAATTTCTTACTTAATTATCTATAAAAGAATTTGCTTCACCTTGGGCGAATTTGTGATCTCAGCCTGGTGTACCTAATGGAGTGTTCAGTTGCTTTTTTCTTTTGCTCACCCCGTGGTGGTTATGTCCTTGCGTGATGATGTTGAACACGGTTTCCATCAGGTAGAAGAAATAAATGCCGCTCAGCACCACCAGCATCTTGTACACGTAGTCCGACACCTCCAGCTGGTGGTCATGGCCGCCGTGGTGGCTTCCGCCGGCTTCGTCCAAGTGGTGGACGTGCAGGCCCAGAAACTACGCGCAGTAGGAAATGAGTGCGTTGCGCATTGATCAACAATTCCCAATGTAACATCTTGAATGTAAAGCACACGGGTTCTCTACTGTTTGTGACATTTTGGATTGCTGGTGTGCTAAAGGTGATGAAGCCGAGATAATGACGGCTCACCATGGGCAGCAGGTGCAGCAAAGCGTCCCCCGTGAGCGAACCCACGGCCAGGCTGATGCAGAACTGGATGCACAGCTGGAAGACGCTGGTGCACGACGTGCACAGCAGCAGCACGATGCCGAACATGGACATCAGCGTGATGACCACGTTGGCCAGAGTTGCGTACAGGTATCCTGGGTCACATGCACACGAGGGCATCAAGGCCAAACAGTCAATAATCTACTGGAAGGCCAATGAAGTCGACACATAATCATCGACGGGCAATAAGACTCCACCTTAATTTTTAACCGATAGACAGTTTAGCGGCAGACGTTTTGGTAGGTGTTGCTGTTTTGGTTGTCGACGGCATTCAAATGGGCCCAGCTGTTAACTCTTATGAGCGTGTGTGTGTGTGAAGGGTCCGAGCGAGAAAGCGCTTACTCTCCGTTTTGCTGAGCTGGTCGTGTTTCGCCGGGTGCGAGCTGATGCAGGCCCCGCTCAGGATCTGCTGGATCAGCGCCGGGCTAAGCCGAGCCAGGTCAGAGCGGCCCAGCCTGGACGAGTTCACACCCAGGCCGTGGATGAGTACCAGCTCGTGCGCGGAAAAACAGTGCTAGGAGGAAATCGCGACAATCTTGTTATTTTTCAAATGCTTCTAAAACGTTGTCAAGTGACTTTCAATGACGTCGTCTTCACCTCCTCCCAGGTGCCATTGCTTTCGGAATGTCGCCGTCGCCTGCTGTGATCGTGATGGGCATGCTCGTCCTCGTCGTGCCCGTGGCTCGACTCCAAGTTGGGTCCGATGTCCAGAGACCTCATGACAGCCTCCAACTCTACAAAGTCCAGACAATGTTCAACTTTTTCTTCTCAAGTCAAGCCACGTCACGAATGACTCGAGTTCCTTTTATTTTATTCACTTATTTTTTCTTTACCTGCAATAGTGAAATTCTCAGAGCCCAGTCGGTGCATGATATAATCCAGGAAGAAGCTCTCGTCGGGGAGTGATTGGAAACATTGACCTCGCAGGGCATGATACAAGAGCC
This sequence comes from Hippocampus guttulatus, assembly GCF_054856545.1. Taxonomy (NCBI): domain Eukaryota; kingdom Metazoa; phylum Chordata; class Actinopteri; order Syngnathiformes; family Syngnathidae; genus Hippocampus; species Hippocampus guttulatus. The sequence continues at coordinate 4,442,059 of NC_141278.1, forward strand.
GGCCCAGCACTGCACCCGACGCTTGTGTCTGCTCTGCTGAAGGGGCGCCGATCTCCGACATGATGTCGCTTGTTGTGATGCAACTCTGGTTATTGATAGTGATTCGGAAAAAAAAAAAAAGAAGTGTTCTTTGGTGACTTCATTTCATCATTCAAACCCACACATGATTTAACAGCTAGGAACGCCAGGCACAAAAATGAATTTTAAAGTGTCTCGGATGAGTCGAACCTTGAACCCTTTGGTCAGAGACCACATCATCAGCCAAATCACGATGATTCATCAGCTCAATGATCCAAGGGGAGATCCCAGTGTGGCGAAAAGACCTTCAAATCACCCTCCTGTATGTCGCAACCTCTTGGCTAATGGGCTGGAACTTCTTTTTTTTTTTTTTATCAAGAATTGCTTTTCATGTATCTGAGCTGAAATCAAACCTTTGGCCCTTGGGTCCCAGGCTGCATCATAACCCAAACAAACATAGCTAGCTCAAAATAATTCAACAAGCGCACGCTCCGGTCTGGACGGAGCATTGCTCACAGACTGGTTCAAAGTGCCAAATCTGTCACGACAGCCTGGTTAGCACGAGATGACCAAACATAAGCGAATACATTTTTTTCCCCCACTGACCTCAACGTCTGATGACTCATAGTGCTTGAGAAGTTCTCTGAGCACTTTTTCTAATCCAGGGAGTCCCACTTGCCGATGTTCAAGGCCGTGACATGACTGGCCCACCTCCGCTTCCTCCTCCTCTTCATGGTGATGTTCATGGGAATGTCCACTTGCAATCCCATGCAGGAAGTGTTCCACTTCCTGCCCCCACCTGCCCTGGCTCGCCGCAGCGCACACCATGTCAGGAGAGGCCAGGTACAGGACGCAGCCGGCGGCGAGGGCGCTAAATTCCACCACGTCGACGGCATGGTTTTCCTCGCCTGCCTGCCGATGGTCGCCGTGATCGTGGACGAGCTGGTGGACGGCCTCTGATAGGTTGCACTGGAGTGAAAAACACGTTTGTGGTCAACTGATATTAGTTGAATCGGGTTATGCAATCCAATTCAAATGTGTTTTCAGTGGTCGCATTTTGGGAATCAAAACAGCAGGTTCGACAAACATTTGACATTTTATCAGCTGTATTTAACGGGAGCAGGGCTCCAGAATAACTTTTTTTTTAAAACCAGCAGCGTAGGACGAGTAGAACAATTTACAGTACTTCTTCTTTCATCTTTATTTCAACTTAGACTATGTTTTGTGAGTACTTTTGCCACTTCTAGTTATAAAAATAGAACCCGCTTTATGTACGATTTTGATGAGATACATTCACACAACAGGCTTTTTTCAAGGGCAACAACTTTGCTGCTACTGTGTCACTATTTAGGTCAGTTAACTGATTGATTCAGTGTATCTTTCTCAAGGGTTTGAATCGACCGTAATAAGTGCTTATCACCCACAAGCCAAACAATGTTTCCTTTTATTTCTGCCAGGGGGACACAATCCATCACACACTTTTCTTTCACTGCGCCCGCAATGTGACATGTAGCAAGTTCAACGACTTTTGACATACTGATAATGATGCTAATACCTCACTGACATTGGCTGAAGTAAGATATTTTATTCCTAGTACCACAGGGTGGTAAAACTACAGTCTGTGGGCCAGTTCGGACCCTGTGAGAGCATTGATTCTGCCCACAATGCAATTAATGTATAAATAGGATGCTTTTCCTCTACTTTGATAATGAAATAACTTAGTGTAAAGATTTTATACTTAACATTTTATTAGTTTAGTCATTAAAACACGAGTAGGATATTTTATTATTGCTGTTAACATTTTGTTACTTTAATGAAGAAATTACATTCAAATGTTTTCTTTCGATTACATGAACAAAAAATAATAAAATAAGGACTCTAAATACAGCATACTGTATGTTTCATTATTATGTATGTAATACAGTAAAATATTTGAATGTATAATTTTATTTTTTTAACGTCCAATAAACGTCAGAGGAAAAATGTTTGATTTCAAATTCATTCAATAAAATGATTTTTTTTTCTAGCATGAACTTTAAAATTATTTAAGCTATTATCAGTAGTTGTTATCTCATTATCAGCGCGTTGACAGTTTTTGGACCTCGAACCCTGAGACGTCCGTACTTTCTCCCCTGGCTGCGCGAGCTGGCGGCTCACCCCCAAAAAAAAAAAAACTACGTACCTTTCCACACGGCACTTGTCCACACTGCACACGGTTCTCGAGTGTATTAAAGAGAGCGACCAGAGACTTCTCATCCAGAAGCGAGTGCTGCTGCCCGGGGCGCAGCAGGTTCACTACGGCTCCGTACGCCTCCTCTAAGGCTGGACACGCCGATGCGCCATCGAGCGTACACCAGCTCGACAGCGCCGAGAGAACGAGAATCGTTTGGCTAAACGTTTGCATTTTAGCTGACTATGGGTGTTAAATCTACAAAAACGCGAACAGGTGGCGGTTGATCTGGTTCTGCTGGATTTCTGGACCAAAGTTGCACTGTCAAGATGCTGCTGCCGGACTTTATTAGACTTGAGGCGCCTCTGGATTGTGATTGGCTGAGAGGTTCTGAGCGCAGTCCTGTTAAATGCTAAAGCGTTACCACCTGAGGCCCCCTACACACGCACACGCACACGCACGCGCAAAACCATTTCCACCAGGGACGTGCGGTCAGGGTAGCCGGGGGGGGGGGCAATGGCGCCTCCCGCTGTCCGAAAAATAGAAAGGGAAAAAACTCAGGATTACATAAAATTCATGTTCATTTCAGTTGTATGGTTCGTGCTTTACAATCATTTTCAGTAATCAGCAATGATTTCATCATTAACCTAGCTGGCTGACGTCAGGAAATTCATCATAAAATTCAAAACTAAAAACAAGAGAAACCGAATTTTGACATGTTGCTCAGATTTATTCCTATGTAATATGGATACAAAACTGGGTGTTTAAAGTCTACGTACACTGTTCAAATGCTATTTGTATTTATGAAAAAGAAACAGACCAAGATGAGTCATTTCAAAACTTTTTCCGACATTCATGTGACCTACGCACAACTAAATTGAAAAAAAAATTCAAGTCAGCACCCGCAAAATTGAGAGGTGAATTAAACAAACAACTTAGATGTGGTTGCACAAGTGCGCACACCCTCTTAACTCGGGATGACGACCCGGCTAGAGCACGAAACAAATGGAAAAACGGCTCGTATACTGTATTTTTAGTTCCAGAAGTTGTCACCGACAGCATTTCTCATACTGACCAGAAGATGGCGACAACGTGGTGCCTGGAAACGACGCTCTGTTCGGAAACGATCCATCAGCAGTCTGAATTCCCCAAATGCATACACACGTGGAGAAAATATGAAAATGAAAGAAAGAGGAAAATAATACAGCATATAATAAATGCATTTGCCTTCAGAGGGAGGCAGAGAAATACTCTATTTTTCTTTTAGAAATAAACAGTTTTTACACTTTCCCTTACTCGTTCCAGACAACTAACCATCAAAATCAAACTGTATTTCAATTTTGGTGTTTCGAGAGTAAGACGAAAATGAAATGATTCTTAATATCCCCTTGCTAACCAATTACCAAAAGAGACACGGAACGAATACATACGCCGAAGGGGATGCAAATGCGACGTCATGAACCACTCAGAGCATCACGACAAACAAAGTGGTGCAGTGACTCTACTTGATGGAAATATACAATGCAAGTTAAACATCGGTATTGTAATTATGCATGCTAAAAAATTTAACTTAACTGTAAAAATGTCATACTGACACAAACAAGTCCATCACATGTCAAATGTGAGTGAATGTAAATGTATTGAGATGATTGGCTACACACAGACATGCATGCATGTGCGCACACACTCGTTTGCTTCTGGCATGGGACTCTGGACATCTGCCTGGGATCTCTTCCACACAGACACACACACACACTAATCCTCAAAGTGTCCACTGACCTGTTTTCACTGCCCCATTGTTGTGTGTCACTCCCAGTTAGCTAGTTGTCATACAAACCTGTGGATGTTCTCAACACACACATTCATCAAGTCTCCCCTTGACACATCAGTAATGCAGGAACTTGGTGTGAAACAGCCAGCCTCCCTCAACCACTCATTTGGGTTGTGTAAAAAAAAAAAAAAAAAAAAAAAAGACAATGCAATGAAGGGTCAAAGTAACATGTCAATTTTAGGCGTTGGAGGTTTGGGCAATGCTGCTTTCAATCTGCGTTTTTCTCCAGGATTGCTGTTCTGTCTAAATGGTCCAGACATGGTATCCCATTAAAAGGAGACGGGATGACACCTTCTTCAGCCCCTTTCTAACTGCCTGTTAAACCCCCCCCCCCCCCCCCCAAAAAAAACTGTATTTTTCTGGCACTTTTCCCCAACATCTGTCTGAACGGAAACTATGAAGTCAACTTCAAAATTTTACGTCTCCCAGGATAGTACCAGGCTGGACACCGAAGACTTGCGAGGGAAAAGATAGTCAACATGCGTTGCGCACTATTTCCAATCGGTGGAGATTGAATTTTCCATCGCAAAGCATTTGCTTTTGAAGGAAAAACACAAGTGTCTTGAACGCTACTCTTATTGGACTACTCCCTCTGCCCCATTCGCACTCGCCGCCTGGGCTCAGCCCTACTTTTCTTTCCCCGCCTGATGTTTCCATTACTGGAATAAAAGCATGACGCCTAATCCATTTATGTGTTCCTTGGACGACACACGCGCGCACACACACACGGAGACAGAAAACACAAAATTCATGCATGTTGCATGTGAACTGCAGGCTACATTTATTCACTGTCTCTTTCAAACACACACACACACACACACACACGCACACACGCACACACGCACACACACACACACACCCTGGTGGTAATCTCCCAAGACAATTTCCCACTGGTCCTTGCTATGGAGTGAAGATACGATGGAATTGAAATGTTGGGATGGGGGGGTTGCTTGAGTGTGAAGTAAGACATTCAAGAGATCTAATTGTGATGTCTTCAACCTCACCTTGTTTTTAAAAAAAAAAATCATTTCACACCAGGGAAGTCGTTTTCACTCCATTTTGTCATGATGAAGATTTAAGGATTTAGTGGTAAGGAAGTGAAGGTAGAGAGGTGGTGGGGGTCGAAATAGAGGTCACACTCCATGGTGTGATTATAGCGCAGATTTGAGATCTTACGTGGTTTGTTGCTGTATTTCGTGACAAGGCAATATGCCGGATGACATCACGGGGTCGTAACTAACCCTTGCCTAAAATCGAACTCTAACTCAAAACCTCAATTCCCAGTACTAACTTTACGATTACTGCGGCCGTGCTCCTAAAGCTAACACTGAAATACACAAAAAGTACAAATATGAGAAAGGGAGAGCGCTGCATGACTCAGTCTTTTTTGGGGGACATGATAACCACTGTTTTGGGGACTGAAAAGAGGCCGAGGGGGCCTTGACGGAGGTGATCAGGGGGAGGGGGGGGGGGGGGCGCTAAGCTCAGAAAAGAAGACACGTCAGACTCGGCAGGTGTCGTAGCCCACTTAGGCGGTTGGTTCTGTGGCGTCTGTTTTTGCTCTTACTTCTTCGAACTTTATGTTATTAGTTGTACTTCATACAAAAGACGACATCTGAGAATAGAAACTGGATATCACGCGTCGTTCATATAATTCTTTCTCAGTGTACTGCAGTGAGCACATTGGACCGTTCTTATATGTTATTATTTGTGATCAGCTCAAGCCTGGTCTGTGGATTTGCTCCCCCCCCCCCCCAAAAAAATTGGAAAGACTTACTACATCCAAATGACCTGCGATCCGGCGTGTCTTTTCTCAGCTGGGTGACGGTTCCAGCTGTTCTGGGAGGAGAGAGGTGTGGGTGACTTGCGTGACGACCTGCAGCTGATCTCCGCCCTGACCGGCGTGGGCTGACACAAAACGTCCCCTCACTGTTTAATATAGAAAAAAAAATTGTTTACAATGAGGCGGCCCGGTGGTCCAGTGGTGAGCGCGTCAACCTCATAGGTACAGAGGTACCAGGTTCAATTCCAGCTCCGGCCTCCCTGTGTGGAGTTTGGATGTTCTCCCCGGGCCTGCGTGGGTTTTCTCCGGGTACTCCGGTTTCCTCCCACATTCCAAAAACATGCATGGCAGGTTGATTGAACACTCTAAATTGTCGCTAGGTGCGAGTGTCAGCGCGGATGGTTGTTCGTCTGTGTGTGCCCTGCGATTGGCTGGCAACCAATTCAGGGTGTCCCCCCGCCTACTGCCCGAAGACGGCTGGGATAGGCTCCGGCACCCCCCTGCGACCCTTGTGAGGATAAAGCGGTTCGGAAAATGGATGGATGTTTACAATGATAATTTCCGAATGAACCATAAGGCAGTGGCCAGTATGAACATGATTATGCGAAGCAGGCTTTTTCTTCCTCAGAATCCTTGAAAAATCAGTCATGCAGGCACACACACACACACACACACACACACACACACACACACACACACACACACACACACACACACACACACACACACACACACACACACACACACACACACACACACACACACACACACACACACACTTTGGTCAAATGTTAATGATTTACTAATTCCCGGCATTAAATCTCCAGACGTTAAAATTCCTCAAGCTTACAAACGCGGAGCGAGAGGGAGGGTGAGCGTTAAAAGAGCGGGGATAGATGGAGGGGGATGAGAGGGAATTAAAAATGAAGAAAAAAAAACAGCGCTTCACTTTAAAATACTAATAACCATGTCATTGTCTGATTGCGTTTGTTTTTGGCGGGTTTTCTCCCTATATTTAAGTCAGTGGACTGGGGAAATGAGAGGACAGAGGTGGCGTCAACAGGACGAGAAGGTAGAAAAATCCAAGATGGAGATGGGCAGGGGGGGGGGGGAATGAAGTCAAGGAAAGGAGGAAGAAAACGTAGATTAACGAGGTGGACGCTTTCCTATGGTGCAGTCAGCTCCATTTCCTGTTCTATGGTTATAATCATGACACATTTCCTCTGGAAAATAAAAACAAAAACACAAAAGCCACATAAAAAGCCATCTGTTGCGGAGTTAGTCAGTCATTTAGATGCTCACTGAGCTGAAGTCTCATGAGACTTGCCGACGTCGCGTGCATTGATTGGCTTTCGGGGCATTTTGACGGGTCGCCAAATTGTATGTTTTTTTTAACCTTAATACTAACAATAGAAGTAAATGTTCTCTGAGTGTGTAAAATAAATAGATAAAATGCATTTATAAAACAAACAAAAAAAATCGGAATGTATTATTTTTTAATGTATGTGACAGTGTAAAATAAAGACGAAAATAAACCCAAAAAATTCCATCAGTGTCAATCCAAACTGAGCATCAGAATCTTTGTAAAGGCAATATTATTATTATTATTTTTTTTAATGACTTGTCTTCATATTGTCCCCTCCCGGCGAAAACGTCCACTCAATTTCATTTGTAAGTGTTACAGAGCAGACTGCAGCGATGATAACGTGACCTTATAAAATTTGCATTATTACGATGACGTTCGGTCCCCCGACATGTAAATCAAACCTTTAATCAGATCTTTTTCGGCTTAATTAATCAAGGAAAGTAATGAATGCAACATCCTGTTGTGATGAAAACATGCACCACAAGTGTGTGTGTGTGTGTGTGGAGCCTGCCTGTGTATGTGTACGTACAAAAAAAGACAGTCCAGGTGGCCAGATAATTAAAACATGTTTCTCACACTTGATTTTACACAGAAATTTAAACGCTAAACATCTGGCCCGACGAGGTGTGTATTGTTCGAAATCTGCATGTGTGTGTGTGTGTAATTAATCCCCCCCCTTGTTCTGTCTGTAACACCGTCATCATCTTCATCACCAAAAGAGACATTTTTAATCAAAGATCATTAAAGCCGAATGTCAGGAAATGAACGATGTGGTGGAGGGTGAACATCTTGTGACTCACACGCACGCCGACTTTTCCAACTACTGAGACACGTGGCCATAAAATTCCAGAGAGAAGAAAGTAAAGAAAATCTATTTTCCCAAATGTATGCCTGCCAAATATGGTGGAGAGGAAATTATTTACTGAACTAGAAGCCTTTGATCGTATTGCTTTACTGGTTCAGCAGGTGCTGCTGTTTTGTTTAGCAACGGAGGCGGAGGGGGGGGGGGGGGGGTCGGGGGTCCACATCGAACACGAGGGGAAATACAGACAATATCTTGCACTGCTCTCGAAACTACTCCAAGATGGTTGATAATTGCGCCAGCATCCTCCTTTCAAGTTCTTCCACACCAAACTCGTCCAAGCATGCTTTCTTCCGTGAAAAAGTGGCTGGAATAGTTAATTTTTCTACGAGTTTTTGGTGTGAAACTGTCATCAAGACAGCAAACGGTGTTTTATTCTTCCCCCCCCCCCCCTTCCTATATGCACTGTTGCACAGCATTATCGCCATGGCAACCAGACCTGTGGAAGGCTTTGTCGAAATTGTGTGCGTGTGTGTTTTGGTAATATTTTTCTAATCCTGGACCAATTAGTTTCAGCCCCAGACAGAAAGGAGAAACATCTTGTCTCTCTCTCTTTTTTTTTCCTTCTCTTGCAGCATCTTCATCTCGATTTTTTTCTCGACATTATCCAGAAGCTTGTTAGAAGCTTTGCTTTGACTCGAAACATTTCAAAAAGGCCAAATCAATGCAGGATAATGCACCGCGAGTCTAATTTCTTGCCTGTTTCCTCATTTTTGAGATAACGAAAGCACTTTTTGATCACCTGCCAATCATTGGATGACAACATTTTGTGTGATATATTTTTGTACAATCTCATAACTTTTCACACTTACATGATCCTCGTAAGAACAAAAAAACAATCGTTTAAAGTGCACATATGATATTCAAAATATCTGTGAGTAAAATTTGACCAGCTTTTCTATTTTTTTCCCCCCTTTGTTACTTTTTATCGAATGTGGTACAAAATGACTACCTTGCTATTGCATGGTTATAGATATCTAAATTACATTTTCAAATATTCAGACTCAATCAGCAGTTCTTCCGAAATAAAGTTGGCACGGGTTCACTAAGATTTTTTTTTCCGGTGCGTTAATGTCAACTGTTAACAATTTGTATGTTTGTCGCCCACTGTTGGCTTTCAAAACTATGCATCAACTTTTTGTTTCGACTTCCTCTGTGGCCCACGGGCATGTCTGTGTGTGTGAGTGTGTGTGTGTGTGTGTTTCTATCAGGTGCGCGCACACACTCACACACACACACATGCACGCATTGTGCCAGTTGGATGCCGCAAGCGTGGCGGAGAGGAGCTCAGCGGGAGTACAAGATGATACCTCTGGGGCTGCCGCACGCGCAAAACCCCGCCGCCCCCAAAAACAAGCTGCAGATTGGCACGCAAACGCACACAAACATGAACTTTTGAACTGCGAGCTTGCACGTGCACTCTCTCTCTCTCTCTCTCTCTCTCTCTCTCTCTCTCTCTCTCTCTCTCTCTCTCTCTCTCTCTCTCTCACACACACATTCAAACACTCGGAGCCTTTTTTTCTGTTTCGCCTCAGACTTCCTGTCAGTCGCATTACTTCGGATTTGGAATGTGAATGGAGCATTCAAAAGGCTGCAAATGAGGTTAAACGCGGTGTGAGATCAAGTCAAGTTGTTCAATGGCGATATAGATTTAAATAGACGCCGTCTTTTTAAACACGAGAGGAGAAAAAAAAAGGATATGAAGTGTCATTACATCGGTCCGTACACGCCAGTGATCACCGCTGAGTTCTTTTGACTTCTGCTACTAGCCAAAAACAGCGGCACCAATCGCAGCATTCAAACAGTCTTGCCGACAAAGTGCGGAGTCGGACTGCTTGTTGCAAACCACTCGATGCTAACATTATCAGTTGAGTGAATACGTGGTGTAATGCTAGTATGAGAATTTCCAGCTGTTTCGGCATTTATCTGACACTATGTTCCGTTTGTTTGGCATATTATTCGAGGCTAATAGAGGGGAAGTGACTGCATGGGTTTTCTGCTGAACATTATTGATAACTTTCTCAAATCTTACCGTTAGCCGGACTCCAATGTCGTCCTCAAAGATGCTAGCTAGCCGCCGAGAGGACATTTCCTCCATAGGGAAACTGTATGGAGAACAAAAAAAGGAATAAAATATAAATAAAAAACCCCCCGAGCATGGATGTGAGATCAGGGTCAAAGTTGAACAAGGGTTAGGCAGTCAGACATTAATTGAACAAAACTTTTCAAGAAAGGCTACACCTGTCACTCAAAGTGGAGGCGGGTCCAAGCATCCATATACTGTAAATAGGGTTGAGGTTGTGAAAAAATTTAGGATTCAAAGTGATAAGGGATGTCTACTTATTGACATACACAGACAACAAAGGAAACCACACACACACACACACACACACAATTCTATTCCCCATATGGATCATCTCCTGAGAGAAAAAACGATGAGGGAGGCGTGCATGTGTGTTTTTTTATGATGTCACTCTCTTGGGTACGTGTCTGTGTGTGTGTGTGTGTGTGTGTGTGTGTGTGTGTGTGTGGCCAGTGCACCAGTCTGGAAATAGGGGGCACATTAATCTTATTTGTCATAACCTGTCCCACGAGACACTCGGACCCTTTTTACCTACTCTCTCTCACACACACACACACACACACACACACACACACGCATGCCCCCTGGCCCCCTCCTATGCGCTATCAGTATCTGCAGCGGACAGAGAGAGTGAGGCTAATTATATGTGAGCGCTAAGACGGTGGAAGCAAGACAAAGAGCATGCTGGTGAGTGTGTGTGTGTGTGTGTGCGCGTGCGGGGCCTTTGTTTGAAGCCTTGCTGAAACTATCACACAACACAAATTACATTCCTCCCTCTCATCAGTTCATGTTAGGTGCCTACCGCGTGAGTGCGTGCGCAAACGGGACAAAGAGACACACAAGAGTGTTGTTTGAGACTCGAGCCTTTCTTGCAGTGTCATAATGTCAGACTGCAGTTGACTTTTTGTGTGAAATCCAACAAATTGTGCTGTTTTGCAGAGAGTAAAATTTCCCACAAACACCACATTTTAAATGACTCAGACTCCGTTTATATTCATAAAATTGTTAGTTGTTGACAGTAAATCACACAGACTCTTGTTCCCCCCCCCCCCACTTGTTACTTTTTGTATAAAATGACACTAAATCCTTTTGATAATGCCGAGCGGTGTGATACCTCTCACATTCCTGAATAAAAATCCTTTTTTTTTTTTTTACTGCCTTTCCTTTTGTATGGAATGCTGCACATTCCAAGTTGGCATTTTAGACATGAAAGTATGACTTTTTGGAAAAAGAATCAATGCATCCTTTCAAAAAGCTCCCCCCGCCCCATCCCTAATTACAAAGCATTGGTTGTTTTTGTTTTCCCAAATGCTCCTAAATAACGGGCAACTCCTGTGTGTGGTGTACAGGACAGCTTGGGGGTTAATTAGAGAATAGTAAAGAGAACACATGTGGCACTTTAATATCCCCCCCTGCACCACAGCTCATTTCACAGACCACCCGCTCTGTTGTTGCTCTCTTCCTGCGGCGTGTGTGTGCGTGCGTTGGTAGCTCTGACCAGCGTCATGGGCGTTCCTGCATAGCCTGTCCCAAAAGGCAATGCGGGCACACACACACACACATACACACACACACACACACACACACACACACACACACACACACACACACAGCTGGTGCAGGTGCGCCTGCGGCCAGGAGGTGATTTAAATGGGACGAGGTGTGCGTTTGCGCCTGTGGCCCTGTCAAATCGGCGACATCAAACACATCTCATCCTTCCATTCACATATCCATCCGTCATCTATTTGGCAGTCCAGCTCTGAACCATTCATCCTGCTATGAGTCGGTCCATCCATTCACGCAGCTAACATTTGCGCATCCGTTCATTCACCCATCCAACTTTCCCTCCATCTGGGTCTTTCCAGCTGACCGTCCATCCATCCACCCGTGCATACATAAATCCTGATGTCAATCCATCCAACAATCCATCTTTTGGTCTCTCCTTGCATAAACCCAGCTGCCCATCACCCCAAATCCATCCATCCAACTTTGTCTGTCCATCCATCTACTCTTACACCCAGCGACTCACAGATGCAGCGGAACACACAATTGTCGCTTTACGACCGCTCTAATTTCCCTCATTAAAAGCGCGACGTCCTAGCAGGGCACCTTGCAGCGTTTAGGAGATTTAGGACCACAGACGGGGTGCCTTTTCAAGCACTGCGTTCACGGCACAAACTGGTGACTGGGCAACAAAAGACCAATCTGTTTGAGCCATAAATGAGCAGTCAGGTGTGTGCGTGTGTGCACGTGTGTGTCTGTGTGTGTGTCAGAGCAGTAAATGAACACTCTCTCCATCTCTCATCTATCAAAGACTTGACACCAGGAGCAGCTGTGAGGGTGCGTGCGCACGCACACACACACACACACACACTCCACTACTTTAGCAATTTGGGATAATTAGCCTACTATACAATGTCTGCCTGCGGTCTCCGGGGGTCCTGTGGGCGTGTGTGTTTGTGTGTGTATATGTTTCAGTCGATGTCTGGTAAGGATCAGCTGTGTTAAGCGTCCCGTGACATCTAAACTACTAATTCATTGCTACATTAACGCCATTGATTAACATACAGCAACGGACACACACACACACACACACACACACACACACACACACACACGGACGTGGGGAATCCTCAGGCCTTTGTCATTTTAAACACAAAAGATCGCCCCATTTTTCAACAGAAACCCATGCAGTCATTCCAATACATAGAAGTCTTTGACATAAAGGCTTTTCTTGCAGGTATTAATGTTCATAATTTTGTTGACTCTATAAAAAGTAATTCCTAAATGATATTGCTTTTTTTTTCTTCTTTTAATAGTGTTAGATTGTCTTTTAAAAAAGGGCTTAAAGGCTACACTTCATTCACATGTAATTTTGTTCAGGTATGTGATATAGTAACATCATCGGTTTTATTTTTGGCTCGTTTCCCGGAATCGGAACATTTCAATTGGGAAAATTATTTGTCGAGACGTGGATCTTAAGGAACCGCCGTATATTGAGCAAAAACAGGGCAAAATGGCTTGGAAGGAAAAAGCTGACTGGCAACATCATCTCCATAGGATGACGAATAGACTCGCAAGCATCAACGTTACACAGGCCACCTGCACGCCTGCAGAGCAGATAATAATGCTCCGTTGTGAGTTACATCATTGAATGCGTGCGCCACATGAGACGCAGTCGGACATAAGTGTGTTTGTTGCAGACGATCCTCGGCGTCCCGTGGAGCCAAGAGCCAGGTGTTGGCTTGGATGGGGCCAAATCAAGCCCCACCAAATCAATAAGATCTTGATTGGATCTGATTGCGCTCCTCTTTGGTTGCGACGTACGTTGGGTTGCCATCAGCGTCCTCATTCTGAAACACCCCCTACCGCCCCTTCCTCCTCGTTGTCTGCTCACAAAGCCGCCAATCATGCTAACGCGCTCACGTTCTGGAGGGTTCCAATGCCTTGAAGTCAATAGAAGGGTTACACACAGAGACTAATTGAAGGGTGTTATGTTATCATAAAGGGTGGAAGGCGGGTCTGTCTTTGCAATGCGACGATGCTGCTTTCCTCAGCAAGGATGGCAAAAAAATATATAAAATAAAATAAAAGCAACTCAAAACAGCTCAAAGAGGATGGAGGCCATAGCTGGAAAAACAAGATGAGGAACGATGGAGGTTACGATGCAAAGACAAAGACAGAGGTGAAGATGGAAAAACACGACAAGGATCGAAGTAAAATATTGAAATATAATAGTAGTTGGAAGGGAAAGAGGTGATTGACAGCATTACCGGGGGCAAGGTTGTGCAGCTATTTGGACCCTCTGGGAAATTAATCCAAGGATGCTACACAGAGTCCTATAAATGGTCATCAAAGTTACGACGCCATGCCCTGCCCACATCTGATGGTATTGTCAAAAAGGTTTAGCGATAGATGTATCCGTCAAGCATTGAAGTATAAATCCAAATTCAGCAAAATCTGACAAATTTGGTCAAATGTCCTCAGTCTTGAAGCTATAGCGATAAAATGGCTGATTTTTAATCAAAATGGCCAACTTCCTGCTTCCCCACCTACCCTCATGATTGGTCCTTGAGACATTTTGCTGTGTCTCCTCATGAGGGACATGCCCACCGACCCCATCCTCCAGTTTGACCTTGTTGCTAAGCAGGGGTGCCCGAGGGGCGTCAGTGGGGGGTTTGCGTGGGCCGATTGAGAGCAATGGGGGCTTGGTCCAATCTCCGCCTGGTAACAAGCTGTCATGTGCACGTTGGGATATTCCCACACATCCCAAACGAGTGACGGCTATCAAAATGAATCTTAAAAAAAAAAAAAACTATTTTATCCTAATGCGCTTCCTGCTTTGGCCAATGAGAGCCCGGTCAAAAGGTGACGACCAATCAGATGGAACGGAAAGGCAAAATGGACTCCCTTGACTGTTCATTACAGATCCGGCGTGTGTGTGTGTGTGTGTGTGTGTGTGTGTGTGTGTGTGTGTGTGTGTGTGTGTGTGTGCGCATCAGTGGGTTAACAGCTTTTTCATTGACACCATTGAGATAGGACTGAATAGACTTCAATGATGGATTTGATCCATTTCGGCCCTCATCCCCTCGACCAGCTAACCCGATCCTAACTCTTCATACATATAAGACCAAGCTTACCCTTTTATAGCAAATAGATTTAATTTATTTTAGCTGTATTGTAAAATGATAGGGTGACTGGTTAGCACGTCTGCCTCACAATTTTTTTTTTCTACCGTCCAAAAATAAATAAATAAATAAAAATCCGTCTCGAGGCCGTACAATGCTGGACGGCTCCCGCAGAGTGAGGGACTTCTTAGATACGGGAGCTTTAAAGGAGGTGAAGTGATTGTTCTAAACACTAAACGGGACCTCTTTTAGCTTATCGAGCATTTAAAAAAAAAAACAGAACAAAACCAAAAAACACAGTGGATGCACATTTACACAACCAGAAAGTGAAGTTTGCCTTATTGTACGGTTGTTAACTGCAAGATATCATCGGCTGTTTGCTTCACTCGAGTGTTCATTGTTGCCCGAATAATAAGCGTTTATTTTTCCGGCTGCAGGTCTATTACTTCTTTATTTAAGATGCCCCCACCCTTGCCAGAAAGGGGTGGCCGGGTAGCATATGGGGGTGGGGGAGGGGGGGGGGTTGGGGTTGGAGACCTCAGTGTCTGCAGCTATCAGCGGGGAGCACATCGGTGTCTCTACGGGTCTGACGGTCGCTGATAAGGGCGGCATGATTAACTCGCGTGCGTGCACACGCACGCACACACGTGCGCGGATGATGTCGAGGCAATCGTCGAGGGGACAACAGACGTCTGGATGGGCGCTGATAATCAAGCATCAGCACAGATTTTTATTTATTTTTTGAACAGCTTACACCAGCTCCACTGCCAATAGTCATTTCTGGAAGTCATGCTCTGACACGGCGACAGCATCGTTTACTTAGCCGCAGACGGCGGAGGCGTGTTAACAGCGTTAGCGATGTAGTACAAGTGGGGTGTAAAATCAAACAAAATACGTGGACTGCGATGAGAAACGTCAAGAAGCAAAGCAGAATGTGAAGAGGGGGTGGGAACCTCACCACAGAGGCACACAATATTTTGGAGTGACCATGTCTGATTCCGCTGGGATGCTAATCAATGCTAAAAACATGGTCGCTTCATGCCGTAAAATCCTCTTTGGCACGTGCACAGGGAACTGGTTTGATTCATTTGAGGGATTGTTTCGTGTCGCTTTTGGCGCGCTTGTTTTGGTGAGCAACAGAGTTCAAATGGGCTAAGTAACTAACTCTTTCATGTCCAAATACGATCAATGGCGTCGATGAACTGAGATGATTGTTGTTACAGGTATTTGCTGAAAAACTCCCTTATTTGATGTTTTCGTGCTCTGGCCAAAGAACCTGCCTGATATAAAAATACTTCTTTGGCGCTACCTTACTACCAAGGAACTATGTTGAAATGAGGGGATGAACTTCATTTAGTTAGCACAAAGCTCTGTTAAATAGAAAAGTAGGGATTTGTCACCATGTGGTGGAATCAATAGGAATTTGTAAACATTTTGTAGGGTTGTAAATTACGTCTACATTTTTGCAATTTGGCGCAGGGCTCGGTCTCTTCCGTAGTGTATGTTTGCAATTTTAATGAAGCTGATTAGGTGCTGCTGCTTTGGCTAGCAACACCGAGTCGACTTGTTTCAACAATGGTATCTATGAACTGAAACGCAATGTTGTCGTTTGCCCTCTGGAGAAAACTCGACAGACAAATTTGGAAGGCAAAAGACTTTTCAAGACCCAAATGACTTTTGATTGGTCCGTCTTCTCCCTGCCCCTCTCTCAATTAACCAGACTTAAAGCTGTCTTGACCGCGGAGATTTGGGGACAAATTTGAATGAGGCTGAAAAAAAAAAAAGAACTCTTCAAAAGTTCTCATTCCTAAAACCATTAAAGCATGTCCGCACACTTCTCCCCCCTCAAATTTCCTGCCTCATTTCACCGTCTTGCTGATCCGTTCGGCCGACGTGATGCCTTCGGAGACCTTCAACCCTCTCAGCCCCTCGCAAATCGGCCTTGCACGGGCCCCATTGTCTTTTACACAACCTTTGTCCTCCTCCCCCAGTGGAAATATATAAATAGGACCAAGAAGTATTCGGGCCACACTGGAAAGATGTATGTAAGTATATATGGGTGTATATAATCTATATAGTGACTTCTGTATATCAATTTTTTTCCCTGTATTATTTCAGTGTAGGCCTAATATTACTTATTGTGCTGTCTTTTGGGGGGGTAAAAAAATCTCTCTCATGCTGCAACTTGAAAGCAAAATCCAGCACACGACATTTATCTTTGCCACAGAAAGGAAAAAAAAAAAAAAAGAGAGATATGATCTCATTGTCCTCCACTTTAGTGGATGCAGCGTAACTCAATGGAATAAATGCAGCACTCGGCAACTCTGGTGACAAGCTGGAATCAGCAGTACTGCGCTCTGTGCACGTGAACGGCAAACTTTGACGCCGAGAGTCGGCCCGCCCGGGATGAGCTGACCAAGATATCCGAGCGCACAATAATCCGCCCATTATGGAGCATATAAGATTAAGAATCCAATAGAAGCCAAGTGACATTGACAAAGACGAAACAAAGAGAGCGCGACTGCGTCACACTGCGGCTGCATGAGTCACTTTGGGAAGGATGTCCCCTCAAGAACTTCACGTCCTCCCTCACAGAAAAAACTTATTCAACCAATCGCTAGCACAATACATTTTAAAAATAGATATAACATGATTTTCCTCAATATTCGAACTTGTTTTTCTAGAAAAATATCCTTTATTGTCATGTTAAGCCTTTTCTGCAAGGCTAACTTGGTGGGGTGGGGGGGGGGGGGGATAAATCAGTAAAACAATGATTGTGACTTCTGTTCCCTATCCATGACATGTCTCCTCGGCGTGAGTAGTTTTCATTTATTTTAGTTGTATCAAACAGTGGTTTTCATCTGCTCAAGTCCTCACCTGACCTCCGAGTGTACTTGTCAGCCTTTCGCGTGTCTGCTCACTCCACCGCCAGGGTAAAAATATCATCTCGGCACTCATTGCTGGTAGAAGCTGTTGTAATTAATCCCAAACCTGGCAGAGCAAAGTCAGCCTGGAGCAAAACAGAACAAAGTGCTTGTGGGGTTTCATTAACACACTGTTGCGCTCTCTCTCTCTCTCTCTCTCTCACACACACACAAACGCTCACATATGCACGCACACACACACAAAATAACATCCGAAGCAAAGAACTAACAAGGAGGGTTTATAACAAGTGGATCGCATCCCGGCCTGTCTGACTGGCTGCTGTTGGTTTCCATGGCAATGATGAAATGTTATAATTGCCTTTTTTTTTTTTCATGAAGCATCCCACCCGAAAAAAATGATCCCTCTGTATTTATCCTTTTATCTTGACCTGCATCTGCTTCCCAAGCTTTTTTTTTTCTGTCCATATTTTCACTCTCTCCTTTGCCACTTCTACTTCCTTCATTATAGTAGCTAAGAGGATTTTCAGTGTGTGTGTGCCTGTGTGTGTGTGTCTGTGTACCTAGAACCAATTAACCCCCAGAATATCTCTCTCTCTCTCGCACACACACACACACACACACACACACACACACACACACAATTTAAAAGGACCAGCTTTAGAGAGCACGTTACAAATAGCGGTTGAGTGGCGAGTTATCACAATCAACGAAACATTTTTATGCTCATTAAATCGATATGGAAGTGGCCTTTTTGTGTCCCGTATAAATATTTGGAATTTGATAGCAGCTGGACAAAATTCCAAGGTAGCCCCATCTTTGAAAATGACCCAAAAATGTCCGCCTCAAACCGCTTACTTTCATGCTATATACAAAGCCATGTTGCTTTGGCTGCCTAGAAGAGTTAATGTGATCGTTGTTAAGGCATCAGAGAGGGTCCACGCAGTGTCCGCATTGTTCAGGGGCCGGTGGTAGTATCAGGTGCGAGGCAGCTGAGAATGCAGACTGGTTAATAAGCTGTCTGTGTATGGATGAATGACTCAAAGCTGTCTATATGCACATAGGCCCCACGTGCTTCTAGTTGATTGCAACCACGCGAAGGAATAATAAGCACGCCCTTGTTTGAGTTATTTTTCCACGCCTTTTGGCATTTTTAAAGCACATTTGAGATCTTGAAATAATTTTTTAAAAAATGTGTTGATGTTTTGGAGAACAGATTAATTGCGTTTCCATTCACTTCAATGGGGAGAGGTGATTTGAGTCATTTCCTTGATTTCCTATTGCGTGCAAAATCAACCTACAGGATGGTCATATTATAAGATGGATGCTGATGAAATGTCCATTTTGTTAGCATTTGTCAGGATGTTGTGGTCGTCCCCCCCCCACCCCCCGTGATTGGGCGTATGGGGTGGGGGGTATCAGGTGCTTCGTGTGGTCTGCTCCTTAATGAGCCACATGTGAGCAGTTAAGGAAGGACCCATCTGATGTGCCCCACTCGCCTCATTACCAAACAATACATATTAATGGCCATCCTCGCCCCGCATACATAGAGCATACATATTCATACAGCACGCATATGGATGGATCCTCGCCACGGTTGCAAATGACCCCCTCTTTCTTCAGCACGTCTTTTGACTATACGTTGCTTCTAACTTTTACTGGTCTTGCGACGTTTGAAGGAGGTGACGCGGAATGGGCACGCACTCGGGGTGAGTCAATCAAATGAAATATGTCTTCTATATGCAGTTTATGCTCGCTTCCCCCTAAAAATGATCAGAAGGATTGATTTATTTTCTGTCACTCAGTCCAATGTTGGTTTGCCACCTCCTCCAACACTTCCAATTCCATCACCTCCAAATTTGTTTTTCACTTTGTGGTGATCTGGCAAATTTTACAATTGTATGCAAGTTTGGTGTTTATACATCTTAATAAAATGGTTCGTGTCATTTTACAACTGACGGTCTGGAATTAAAACAACTTTTGCCTGTACAGCAAGTATGCAACGCTATTACAACAGCGACAAATTTTGACACTGAAATGGATTATCTCATTTTTTCGTACCGGGGAATGCCTCCTTAACCCACGTTGACCTAGTCTTTGTCCTCTGGAAGCACCCCCCCCCCCCTCCACTCCTGCTTATTTGATTCCATTGCTTCCAGTGTTAAAATCCTTCTCTATTTGAATGGGGGTCTTAAGTCATTTGGATGGGCCCCTTAAAGAGAAAGGAATGAAAAGTCAACAACCTCCTGCCCATTGTGTTTCTTGAGAGCCTTTTACACACGTGTGCGCACATGCATGGACACACGCACGCACACGCACGCACGCACACAAGCCAATGATTTCAAGTCTATTATTATGCTAATAGACCTTCAGTTTCAACACATCCACATTCGTGCTCACACACACACACACACACACACACACACACACACACACACACACACACACACACACAGTAGACAAACAGCGCTGAGCTCAGCAGGAAAACTCACAAGTGAGCCATTTTTAGCATTTCCTGTCTGGTGTGTGTATGTGCGTGCGTGTGCGAGATCTATCCAGTTATCATTCAATATCTTTGCATGTCAATTTTCGGACTTATTTCTCCTTAGGACCTTAAAACAAAGAGGTGATGATGGTAGGCACAAGGTTTGATTTAAAAAAACAAAACAAAAAGAAACAAGTGCAAGAACTCCAGTGAACAGACCTTACATAAAGTGCACGCGTCACCGGATTACATCACACACACAGTCATCCCGCCTCTCTGCATCAGTATGAATGAGGGGGGGAGGGCTGTGTGTGTGTGTGTGTGCGCGCGTGTGTCCTAGCTGCAGGGAGAAGTCATTTTGAGTGTAAACATCCAAAACAATGCATCACTCTTGCATGTGCCTGCAGTGAGCTACATTCATTTCACTCAGTTTTGACAAGAGAAAATGTGCTGCACGTGGCATGTCGGAGTACTGTGTAGGTTTGATGATTTATTTTAATGTATTCATTTCAGGGTGCAGGTGTGCAATCAGATCACTTTGGGCGAGAGACGGGGTACACTCTGAAGTGGTCACGAGCCAATCACATTCGCACTTTGAGGTCATTCACATCGATGCATATCTCAATGCATGCCATTAAGTTTGATTTTAAAGAGGCTCAATTTAGTAGCGTTCTAATTGAATTCCAAATGTTACATTTCTCATACATTCTCTCTCCCCACATCCACATGTTATGTATATTTTTCAGCGTGATGTCATACACGCATTCATCACTTGTTTTTTTTTTTAATTGTTTGATTTTCTGTGTGGCCCTTTTTACTTTCATCACAGTTTCCACTTTTTTGCAAAGCCCCCTTTTTGCTCCTCTTTAACTCGCCTTATAAATCAGTGCCGAGCCACCGAGTGCTTTCAAAGTAGCTCATTAAATCCCTCCACGCTGTTCCCATTGGACCGAATGCTCTCTCTCTCTCTCTCTCTCTCTCTCTGTCCCCCCCCACCCCCCATCTCCATTTCTCTCATCTATATAAGGGCAACAGCTGGTCTTGTGCACCAGAGAGCCGCTGCAGCTTCACACACTCTGAGCAGAAGCAGAGGCAGATGAAGAAGTGGAGGAGGCGGAAGAATGTGAGGACGTGTGGCTCTTTCCTGCGCGTTTGAATCATTTTTTTGTAGGAGCAATAATGTGCTTAAGAGGAGCCAATAGCGCGCAAGGACGTTTCGGGACGCGTTTTGGACGCTGCTGAACTTCTGCTTTGCACTACTTTTCAGGGTAAAGAGACAGAAGGTTATTTTGAACACTGGAATGTGCCTGACTCGTGCTGCTATTGTGGTGCTGAAGGGACAGCGACGTCAACTGGCTCGCTTCAAGGAGCTGACCGGTTCTGAAGGACCTGACACAGGAGAGGAATTTTAACAGTAACAAAAACTGGGACCTTTTCTTTTTCTAATTTTCTAAAAAACATACTTAACACTCTTGGAATGCCCATAACTCCGTTTTCAGGGAGAAGAAACTTTTTAAACAGATTTTCATAAAGTGTGAATTGGTAGGCGTGTGTGTGTGTGTGTGTCTGCCATCATGCCTCGCTCTTTCTTGGTTAAGAAAGTCAAGCTGGATGACATTTCAGCCGCCGACCTGGAGAGCTCCTACTGTCACGGTCGACGTGGGGAATTGAGCCTGCGATTCCATCATCATAAAGGTGAGTCGCGCACACACGCTATTCCAACGCATTAACTGAATTCCCCATGTAGCAGCATTAGTCATAAGTGACTCGGAAGGGGGTCAAACTCAGGTAGTGGCGAGAAAGTCAGAAAGCTAGAAAAAGTGGCGGTGGAGGAGTGACTGTACAGAGGAGATGCACGGAATGCAATATGCATCCACAAGGTCCAAAGTATGACTAGCGTGTGATTCTCAACACGTGCCGCCTGCAGCCTGTAAACGTAATCGACCTTATTAAGGAGGATAATGTAAAACACGGTGGTTTACAAAAAAAAAGCCACTTTTACTTGGCAACCCGAAATTTATTCGCAATGTCTATTATGATACACATTGCTATTAAATTTCAGGTTGCCAAGTGAAAAGGGGTTGGGGGGTGGGGAGGGGGGTTGATCCGACATATACAATTTACAATTTTCTCATTTATTCACAGCGCCACCGAGTGGTGATGTGCTGACTGGTAATGTAATTAACAGTGAGATGAAGAAGCAGAGAAGAGCCCCAACAAAACTGCAGTACTTGTCACTGTGTCAGATGAACAGAAAGAAAACGATACAGGACTGTGAGTGATGCTATTTGTATTGTTTATACAGTGTGTGTTGCTGCTCCGTGCGTGGGTACGTTTTGCATTAAACAAGTGGAATGTTCATTTGATCAAATGATATGGGTTATTCAAACATTTTGTTTTGTAAAGATACAGTGATAAGAAATATTATGAAAAGTGGCTGTAAGGTTTTTTATGTTTAAATGCATTTAAAGCAATGCGAGGGGTAAAATTCTACCTCCAAAATGTTTTTTTTTTTTTCTGTTTGTGATAAACCAAGGTTTATTGTAGCGTTTTTTTATGCTGGAGCTATATTGTCAGCTCGCTTTGAAAATTTCTGCCCCCTAGTGGCCTACTGAATACTGGGCATACATCCCAATGACACTTGGGATGACAGAATCCGGAGGCATACACGGAGGCAGCAGAAGCAACACGGCAGGCCTATTGTGGCCCCTACACTCCTCCCATGTTATAAATATAACACGAGTTTGACTCGAGCAAGTGGTGCTTGTTGCACACGCACATGCGCACACAGCTGCTGTGTTTCTGTCAAGTTGGCATATTTTCCAGGCAGCTTACACGCCTGAGTGCATGGCATTTCTCACGCACACACACACACACACACACACACACACACACACACACACACACACACACACACACACACACACACACACACACACACACACACAGGAAGCACTTTGCAACCTACATGGAGGCCAAAGCACACAAGTGCGCATCAAGTTGGAAGCATCACTCGCAAACATACATACGTGTGTGTGTATATACTGTATATACAGTATGTATATATATATATATATATATATATATATATATATATATATATATATATATATACTGTATATATACACACACACACACACACACACACACACAGTGTGTATATATATATATGTATAGTTCAAATTTTGTTGGACGATCCCAATATTGGCCCCCATTCATACCTGAAAGATGAATAACGTATTTCTCGTAGGCTTGTAGGATTTGCTGGCTTCTTGTGTCGTATTATTTCCTGAATTTAGCGCACACATGCTCAAGCGCTCTGAGTCAGGCTTCCTCTTCGCTAAAATGAACACTTGGTCATCTTTGCAAAACTTTACTCATGCTCTATAAAACACAGACGCGCGCACGCACGCACACATTCGCAGTCAAGAGTGCTATTATGGAATATTCATGACTCATGACGTCAAGACTCCCATCTTGTTTGCCTGCGTCTTCCCTCCCCCAAAATGTCCAGTTAGCATACAAACAAGCAGCTTGACCTGCACACTCGCTCAACCCCGCCACTACTCGCCCGCCCCCAGTAGCTATTACCGACATGGATGCCTTTCTCAGAAGTGACCGGTGAAATGATATTACCAGCACAAGTATCTTGGAGTGCGCTAATTGAAATGGAGCAGCTCTATTGATCGGCGCGCATTCTGCAGAGCTTGCCGTCTCACTGAGCGCGTGGGTGTGCGCGTCACAAACGAAAAGTGAAAATTATTTCAACGGCCGAGATCTTTTGGGCAGAAAACGCCGTGTTACTAGAGTAATCCGGAACCCCTTGGCCATTTATTCAAATATCAAGGAAAACTGGAGTGAGATTTAAATTCCTTTCAAGTAACGTTTGATGAAAATTGAAATTGTTTCTTCGGGACAACTGGCAAACTTGGATGGAATTAGAATATGCAAATGGACCGAATAAAATGTCCAGTCAGTGTCTCGTACATCCGCCTGCAGCGGGGTCTCTAAATAACACCAGTCGGCGTCTTATTTCTTCACCAATCATTTCCCGCGTCTCCTCAGGTTACCAGCGGGATTATCTGAGTCCGTCCCCGTATGACGACCCGGTGCGCAGCGACAGGCCCGCCATCTCCAAAGCTCCAAATTCCCCATCCCGCCCGTCCATCATCTACAGCCGCATTGACGGCGACTACGTGGGCGGCCTCCACGGCGACATCAACGGAGACTCGGACCAGCCTGACAGCCCCCGCTCGGAGGTGTCGTCGGCGGCCAGCGGCTACATCAATGGGGAAACGGCCATCGGCGAGGCCTACTCCGTGGACGCCTTCTTCATCGTGGACGGCCGTTCGAGACGGAAGGCGGCCGGGACGGCGGCCGCAGACGGCGCGGGCAGGCCCGGAGCCCAGAGGCACTCGTGCGGCGAATGCGGCAAGACGTACGCGACGTCTTCCAACTTGAGTCGCCACAAGCAGACGCACCGCAGCATGGACAGCAAGATGGCCAAGAAGTGCCCGACGTGCGGCAAGGTGTACGTGTCCATGCCCGCCATGGCCATGCACCTGCTGACGCACGACCTCAAGCACAAGTGCGACGTGTGCGGCAAGGCCTTCAGCCGCCCGTGGCTGCTGCAGGGTCACATGCGCTCGCACACGGGCGAGAAGCCCTTCGGCTGCGCGCACTGCGGCAAGGCCTTCGCCGACCGCTCCAACCTGCGCGCGCACATGCAGACGCACTCGGCGTTCAAGCACTACAAGTGCAAGCGCTGCGACAAGACCTTTGCGCTCAAGAGCTACCTGAACAAGCACTACGAGTCGGCGTGCTTCAAGGGGGCCTTCTCGCCCATCGGGTCGCTCGGAGAGTGACCCCCGAACGTTTTCGCCACCCAGATGCTTCCAGGCGTGAACTCGTCTTCCATCCGTGCTTTCTGCGAGGGCTCGGATTGCGCCCTGTATGGTTCGGTCAGGCGGTTACCGTAAGGCGGGGGTGGGCCAGACGTTTGGGCTTCGGTGGGGACTTACCCTACCTAATTCACCTCTTAATACCACCACTATCACATTGCAGTTAGAAAATCCATCACTATATTTGACAAAAACCCAATACAACAGCAAGCAACTCTGCCGCAGAGATCATGTGGAGTAGTTCAGAATCAATATCTATCCAATAACATGAAGAAAAAAAAGGAAAGAATACATTATAATCAGCTGAGAGGGTGACTATCAAATAAAGTGTGCAGATGGCCTCAGATGTCAATCAAGTCAAACTTGGCTTGTTCTGAAGTCATCGAGAGACAGCGCTCTAACCTTGTGATAAGGAATTTGAAATACGATTGCTTCAAGAAACAGTCCCATTGCCAATGTAGTTTAAGGAACATCAACCAGCACGGCTGATTCTCAAGGCTGTCAAGCAGATGAAATTGACATTGCAACACAGCGACTGAAATCTGATTGGACAAGCAATAAACAGTGCAGCCCATGTGATAAAGCGAATAGACTTTTGACAATGAAAATGAACATAATTTCTTGGAACAAATATTAGAATATAGGTTTAAAATTTAGGACAGTGCTTCTTGATAGGATTTAGGCCTTGCTGACATTAACCCTCCACCATTGTTCGACAAAGTGTATCTGGTACCTTGCGCGGTCGAAATAAACACTAGAAATAATCCACAAAGTTGGGGCAACAAAAAAAATCCACTTGGTCACGCACGGCTACATGATTTTATAATCAGTGCTGGGCATTTCTCTCATGAGGTATTCATGACACATCTTGACCATCAGAAATCAACATAGTGACTAGAAATAGCACATGGAGTTAAAAATATATATATATGGCACGCCTCCAGGCACAGGTACATGCAAAGCCAGTCAAGCATGATAATCCGTCACCTTGCACAAGAAACACAACAACTCAAAATAATCCACCAAGTCTTCTCAGTCCCACGCGGTCACATCTGCAGTGTACGTGTCATTGATGATATCTGTCAGCATGCTCAATAGAACAGAATCAGAACTCAAAATAATCCACACGGTAAAATAATAATAATAATAATTAAATTGGCACCTCACACGACATGCGCAATGTACAAATCATAAGATTATGACAATTGCCAGAACGCATAACAGAAATAAACAATACCACTACAAATAATCCACAAAGTAAAAAAAAAAAAAAAAGACTAAACCACAACACTCACACCCATCTTGAACAATAGTAACAACAAAACAACTGGATCATCAGTCCAGTCAAAAATAGCCCACTGAGAAGCTGCAAAGGCAGATAAACAAAGCACGGCACATCAAGCTCATCATAACCCATTAGCGTAATAGCACAAGCAAGCACAACAGTATCGCAAGCGAGACCGTCTGTCTTCTTGTTGGATCCAAGCATAAGCAAGCAAAGCGGACAGGTAACAAAACAAAAACACACCAGGGTATTTATTTATTTATTTATTTATTTATTTGCTGTTTAAAGGAGATGTTGCCAAACTGTGGCTTGAGACCCAAATGGGCCCTTTTTTTTTTTTAAATTAATTGGAAAATTCACGTCATCTGTTGGTTTTTAACATTGGTTTCTACCCAGTACATGGTAATACTACGGCAATACGTTCAATATTGAACTGATTAAAAGATTGTCTTAGATGCCAATGTTAGTGGAGACATTCAAAATGTCAAGGGCTAACATTCAAGGGAACTGGTGTGTAAAAAAAAGAATTCTGGAGAGAAACCCCCCCCCCCCAAAAACATACCACCACGCAGTATTCCGCTATTTATTGATTTATGTATTGATGCCATTCATTTGCACTTTATTTTGCCTTCTTTTTGGAATATGCCAAAGCATTTGACACTTTCTCATTTATTTTGCCTTTTTTTTTCCTGACTATTTTTTTTTGGTTTGATATTTTCATGAAAACCTGCATGCAAAAAAAGGTGACAACAGCCTAGCAACAAAAAACTATGCCAATGTTCTCAATATTTTAGTTGCCAAAAAAAGAGCTACATTTTCTTTGTTTTTTATTCTTCACATCTGATCAAGCAATAATGCATTTTTTTCATATCAATAGTTTTTTTTTCCGTTATTGTATGTGTAGTGATGATACATGACGAAATATCAGGGAGTTTGCAAACCACGGAGGCTATATCTACAGTATTTACATCGATATATTTACATTACGTGTCACACCCACACAACACACACACACACACTGCTGTGATCCTTTTGAGGCCTTCTCCGCTGAGGCGATTAATCGGGGACACGATATGCATGATAGTTATGGACGGGAAAGCTTTTTTCCTTTTTTTTTTGTACATGCTTTTTAAGCACTGCCTGCCTTGTATTAGCCTAAAAGTATACGTAGAAGAACGTAGAGGATACTACGGTTCAACCTCTGGTGCTGGAACATGGATTGTTCTTATTATTGTGAAAAACGTAAAAACAACAACAAGATACCTTTCCACAAGTTAGCTGGTCGAACAAAGCAGATGCGATATTCTGACGATATCTTGCCAATTGCAAGAATGGGAGAGTCATCTACAGTATGACACGGTATCAAAGGATGGGAACATTCTTCAAAAGCTGTCGGACTGGAAAAAAACTGGCAATGTTACTAGAATAAACGCACTTGTCAGAAAAAGCTAATTTGGAGAGGAAAAATGTTGCAATGTTCGGACAGCGAAATCATAATTAAAAACATCTTTGTATTGGCCCTTTGGTGTGGACAGATGACAGTAATGTATCAATGAAAAGATTTTGACATCGCACGATGATACCTCAGAGTAAAAAAAAAAAAAATCTGAGTTTGCAGTCAACGTTTCAGCACCAGAGAGCGCCGACCAAACACTTTTAGAAGACACTACTGTAGCCTATTATAGCCACGAGTTAGTCGACCTATTCTTATATGAAAGCACTTCTTGTTCCTCGTACCAATTGTAACTTCTTCAAAAGTTCTCTTATTTTTGGGTTGTTTGTTTTTTTATTAATTTTTATTTCCAATGTGAATAGCACAATAAGAGTTTAGAGATTCAGGTAGACGGCGCCTTGTTTGTAGAAAGAAGAACCGCAGTCTCATTTTTCTACTAGAAAGGATGACGACGTCACCAATGAATTTTACAACACGCCCCTTTTCTAGATATTCAATATTTTCAAGCCTTGTAAATAAGCACCGAATGGACTGATGGATTATTTTTGGCTGCCGCTGCTCAACCCGTATTGTTTTGTGTTTTTTGTTATTGTAAAGTGTCCTTGGGTGTCTTGAAAGGCGCTTATAAATAAAATGTATTATTATTATTATTATTATTATTTCTAGAGCTCTGTTACTGTAAAGCGTGATGATGATGACGATGATGATGATGATTTTTCCAGAGCTTCCGAATTCTTGGTGGGTGGGCATTCTATTCGGGTCCTCTAATGTAAAGCACAAAAATAACACTGGGCATTCCCCCCCGTCATCCCCTTTCACTTATTAAGAATAAAAGATAGTTTCAATGTAAAACACTGCTTCTTTTTTTTTGTTTACTTTTTCACGGACGCGACTCCAATGCATTTGAGAGACGACAAAAAAAAAACACTCACTGTTTTACTTATGCACTGAATGACTTTATAGGAGAACTGACGACAACGAAAAAGAAGACAAGAAATATTTTATTTATTGCCCGGGAAACATTTAAATATGCTAATTCCGCTTTTCCCATCACACTTGACCTTTTCAGCCCGAAGCAGGCGATGGCTTTAAATTGTTCATACATGCTCCCCAGTGCGCTCGCCACTTTTAAATCATTCATGCCGCGATGAGCAAAGTCGAAGCTTTCCAAGTATGATAAGAGCAAAACTTAATAGGAGATGCCTTTGTTTTGAAACCAGGACAACCGAAAACAAGCAACGGGAAGATTCTTCTTGAAAAGACTGCAATTTTCCATTCCGCTTATCCTCACAAAGGTCGCAGGCGGGTGCTGGAGCCTATACCAGCTGTCTTCGGACAGTAGGCGGGGGACACCCTGAACCGGTTGCCAGCCAATCGCAGGGCACACATAGACGAACAACCATCTGCGCTCACAGTCACACCTAGGGACAATTTAGAGTGTTCAATCAGCCTGCCATGCATGTTTTTGGAATGTGGGAGGAAACCGGAGTACCCGGAGAAAACCCACGCAGGCCCGGGGAGAACGTGCAAAAGTCGTAATATGAAAAAAAAAAATTAATTGTGGTCTAAGTTCCCCCAAAAAGCTGTCATGTTGCAAGAACAAAGTCTTTTTTTCTATTGGAGGAAAAAGTCAGAGGTTTTTTTTTTAAAAAAGTGTTACTTCTATGGTTATTAAAAATATCACCTTGGCATTTTAGACTTTCAGTTTAAAAAAAAATCAATTTTTTTCCCCTCTTCTCTTTCAATTGACGCGCACACAAACAACATTGATGTGCACTGCACGCACGCACACTCAAAGACACGCGCACACGGCGCCGAGTGTGATAGGCTTTTAAAGGGTGGTTTCACACCTCATCGCATTTCAATTAGCAGGTAACACACACACACACACACTCGCACACACAAGGCCAACGTGACGGCGTGTCTACGACACGTTCGCTTGGATTCGCCGCAACTGCTTCCTTTGGCATCCCACTGCGCTTTTACATCGAGGTGAGTGACAGCACTTTGACCTCCTGCTTTGTCAGGGGATGCGCTGGCAACGCACATGCCCAATGGGGAAGATACGACGAACAAGGAACGATTCCCCCCCCCCCCCCCCCGCAACGACCCGTCCCCCAGGTTGCTCCTCAGTGGTCTTTATACATGGAAGAAAATGGGGCGACTCCAGACTAACAAACGACATCGCTGACTATCTTTGTGGCTTCGCAGACACTTTTGGCGAGGCAGAATTTGGTGGGAGAAGTCATCGTTTGACAAAGACAAAATCCGTTGGGAAAAAGTCCGTAGCGCCACAAGAAAAAAAGCGACAATGTTACGAAAGGAAAAAAAAACACAATGTCATAAGACATAAGTCGTAATATGAGGACGATAGTCGCAACGTTCTGACGAAAAAAAAACGGCGTACAGTAGATCCCCCTCATAGTCACTGTTTGGCACCTGTGGATGCACCTGTTTGCACATTTTTCCCCCTCGGGATTCATTTTTTTTGGGGGGGGTGCCTCCTTTTCATGGAAAACACATTGGATGTTTTTCTGCGCCGCTTATCCTCACTCTGGTATGTTTGGAGCCGATCACAGCTGACATTGGGCAAATGTTGCAATGTTAGGCACAAAATTTGTTGCTAGGCAAACTGCGACGTGCAATATTACGACCATCAAAAAAAAAAAAAAAAAAAAAATCTGCAAAGTTAAATAAATAAAATAAAAAAGGCTGTGTCTAAACGCTCCTCTTTCCAGGAGGGCTCACCTGCTGAGAACGTCTTCTCTGCTGACTTCTCACGCCCACACACAAAAAACATTTGTTTCTTTCCCCATGATGGCAAAAAAAATGAACCTTCATGCTTTGTATTATTTTTTTTCCCCACAATAATCTCTCTTTTGCTCTAATGCGTCTTTTATTGCGCCACTACAGTACAGTGCCCTCAGGCACTGCACATAAGATTAAAAAAAAAATACAAAAACAACAACAACAACACAGTCTGTTCGGCCTAATATGAACAAATCGCACCATATGTGGCTTTCACGCCTACTGTAGTCGGAACTGAATCGTGAAAACTGCCCGTGTTGTTGGTATGTTTTGAGAAACAGACAATCAGAAGAGTGTGGATGTCAGAAATATATTGTTTTCTCAAAAAGAAATTCTCCAAAAATATTTCCAAATGGTACGTTAATTATTTTCTGAATAACAGACCAGATAGAATTCTCCGAAATATACAACTGCCTTTCTTGAATTTCAAGTTTTGCTTTTCTCTAAATTGTGCTTTTTTTTTTTCTTTCACTGCCGTGCGAGAACGGCCACGGGCGCAACACTTAAAAGAACAGCATGAAGAAATCACAATGTCGGCTGCACAAATAGCTTTAATTAAGTGGCTCAGACTGCTTGCGTTGCAGTTGTGTTTTATGGGCTACGGGCTGCGTGAGGCATTAGACATTCAAAGACTAAAGACACAAAAGGCAGACGTAATGAAGGAGAGTGAAGAAAAATGGCTCTGCGCGAGAGTGCCGGCTATTAAAGTTGTATTGCGCTCTGCTTTTAGCATGTCGGCCATCAGCATCAAGGCGACTTGGGCTTAATCATTTTTTAAAAAGCTCTGTCCTTGGCGCGCATCCCAGACTCCTCCACGTTACGTACGACGTGCGTGTGCGTTGTCACACTCGTCTGCCTGTGTTTTGTATGATTAGCCGAGCAACTTTTCAAATCGCTTAAATCCGATCGAAATTTCGAAAAATCCCAAATGAAACGTGAGCGCTCTGCTTCGCCCACATTGCACAGCACTGACAAGAGACGCGTGTTTAAATGTCTCCGTTTTATTTTAATGGGGCCGTTTAAAGACTTGTAAAGAAAATGTAAACCCTGTGATGCAAAAGGGACGAGCGTGGTTTGCTTTACATCCTGCGTGAAGCCAAGAGTGGAAGAGCAGAAGCCAATCTCCCACAATGAGATCATGTTCCGACTTCCATTAGAGAAGCAGCACACCGGTCCCGTGCAATCGATACCGTCCGGCGCGACGCCTCGCGTATTATTTCGCCTCATCGTGCGTCGCCGGCTGTCGGACAGAATCAGCAAGGAGACGTCCGAGGGGGGGAGAATTCATCTGGGATTTTAGCGGTGACTTTCAAGGACTTGATGTTCCACTTGAACTACGTCGGGAGCACCGTGTGGTTGGCCAAGGGGAAAATAACAGCTTGAAGGACAAAAACCCTCCAACACATTTCATCCACAAATACTGTAAAAATTTCTTTCTCTGCATATGCAGCCATCTCATTACCTCTGCGTCCCGCGTCCTAGACGCAGAATTTTCCCGCCAGACGCACAGTTCCAAATAATGTGCGTTTTTGGGACGCAAGGAAAATTCTCTGTCAAACCCCCCCCCCCCCCAAAAAAAAACTACGGTAAATCATTTTTCCCAGCGACGATCGCCGTTTGACAATCGCCGCCATTGTTGTTTTGATCTCGCGTTAAGTAATCTCACGTGACAAGATTTCCGTTCTCGCGAGAATTTTGCAAATTCATATATTACGCACACACACAAATACACACACGCACACACTTCTTCTCTTCAAAATAAATTTCTTGTAGAAAATGCAGAGCATTTTGTGTTTTATTTTCTGTGTGGACCCAAACACTCCTTCTAGCATCGGAGGGTGCAATATTTTATCATGCTTGTATGAAAGTCATTCGACTGGTTGAAAAGGCGCTGAAAAAGCAGTGGGTTGTGATCGTGCGGTCTTTGACCAAACTGCTGCTGACGAGTCTAACCTTTTGCTTCATTCATGGCATGGGCATTCATCAAGGCACTGTAGAAGTTCTGCTTGGACGTCCCCACATACAACCATACTCGATGACACGTTGTACAAGCGTACGCGCCGGATGTTTATTGGCGACATACATCTTCATTTGAGCATGTGGTCATATCACGCAGGTTCTTCTCCCGCCTGTGATTCATGAATGTTGAAATCTGAACACACACGCGACATGTCGGCGTCATGAGTGAGGGATGATCAGCTCAGCTCATCACCTCACACGACAAGTGTGTAAAGTTTATTGCCACGCCTGGAATTTATCCCCCCGTTGAAGCGACTTCTTTTATTCCCCACCTCCCATTTTAGCACTTAGCAACATGTGAAGCTCATATGTTTGCCATGATGACAAAGAATCTTTCCCGGCACGAGATAAACTGAGAAACAAAATATTGTGCAAATTTGACTATTTTGGTGATCGGTCACATCATGAGTCTATTGAGCTTCACTTTTTTTGCCCAAATAAAAAAAAAAAAAATCTGCGGTGTAGTGGTGCATTTCCACTTTAATTAGCTTGAAAACAAAATGCACTGTCATGATTCCCCTTTTGGGCCCCCCGGGAATGAACTACCGGTAAATAAATAAAAATCCTGCCGAGTCATCACAAATCAAAATCGTCATCCTGGTCTCAGAAGAACAGCAGCAGGCAGCAGGCAGCAACGAACATACGTTGACCGGATCAATATCACTGTAATGAATTGCACTCGAGCACACGCACACATCCGCACTGGCAACAGACTTTTGTTGTCACTCTTCTGTGAGAAATCAACCACAGAGTTTCTCTTGGCTTGTAGGTTTCCCTTCTGTGCTACCATTGGTTTGAGCCGCATGCTGCTTCACCAAGTCGAAAGACAAAGACTGTATCATCTGACCACATGGAGCTACAAGCCTTTTTTTTTTTTTAATTTATGCCACCAACCAAGGTTACAGGATACCAAATAATATGAGAATAACTGTAGCTTTTACGGAAAAGTTAGGGAAAAAAAGTCTGAGTTATAATATGAGAATAACCCATAAAATAATTGCACATTTGAGAAGATAAATATATTTTTTAAATTTTCAACAGAAGTAGGCTATTTGATCCAAAAGTCAATATTGCCAAAATAAAGTCTTATTTTTGGATCCGAAAGTAATCATTTAATGAGACTAAAATGATATTATGAAATATTTTTCGCCAAAATTGTCATCATAACATAAAAAAGCAATATTTTTAAGTGGAAAGTCAGACTATGAAAAGTTTTTATTCGACAAAAATATTCAACTTTATTCTCTTTAATGTGCCAGGCGGCACTGAGGGCAACCGGAAGCAATGCAGCGTAGTTAAGGGGAAGAAGAAGAGGCAGAAAAGGTCCCAATCTGAGCTCCGATAATGACCTCAAATGGACAATACGCCTGGGAGTATTGTTGGATGCTCATATTGTAATACTAATTTACTTTAGCCTGTCTACAGGGTTTCACATCATATGTTAGAATTAGGCTACCAGACTTTCATTTGGTCGATCAGTAAAACTATGACTATAGATAAGAAAAATCATTAGAATCAGATTTTATTCTCAAGAGATTAAAAAAAAAAAAACTATTGAAACTTTATTCGAGTGAGACTCCAACTTTTTGTTCTGGCATCATTTTTTTTTTCCCTCAGCAGGTTCCTAATTACACCCCTAGAAACCCATTCCACCACAAAGCCAGAGCGACACGCGTCAAAGTAAACCCAAGCGCTCCCTTTCGCCAATTTCCGGCGAAATGCATCCGCGTGTCGTGGCGGCGGTCGCCTCCTTGAGCTTGCCGCCAAGTGGTCCCACGGCCCGCCAGCAAGGTGGAACTGGGGGCTTTAACGGCCACAAAAAAAAAGCTGACGCTATGACATGCTATGGAAACGCAGCAGTATATTAGCGCCCCGCCGGGGGAACCAAACTGCTTACAGGACACACTGCGAGGAGAGCCCTTAATGACCCAACGTGTGTGTGTGTGTGTGTGTGTGTGTGTGTGTGTGTGTGTGTGTGTGTGTGTGTGTGTGTGTGTGTGTGTGTGTGTGTGTGTGTGTGTGTCGCGCAAAACAAATCTCACCTCGGCATTCTCATGGTTGTGTGTGGGTGTGTCTCTGCGCAGGTGTTACCTTTGCTCAAGGAGCAAAGTGCAAGTGTGCGCGTGTGTGTGTGTTGATCAATAAAGCCCACGGCTGTAATAAGCTTGCCGGGCTCTTTGAGACACTATTGCCGACGTCTCAGGAGGACTAATATGAGAAAGTGTTGAGTAATTTAGCTGGACAGCAAAATTCAGAAAGGGGGAGGGGGAGCCTCATGACTCAGACATTACACACACACGCGCGCAAAACGTAGCATATCCACAGTTCTCGTGTGAGATAATTGGCTCGGAAATACACCCACGAATGAGCATCAGTAACGGTGACATTAGAGGTGAATAAGTGGTGGTCTTGAGCTTACAATTCCAAATTGGGGAAAAAAAACTTTACTTGTAAACACACGTGTAAACGCACCTTCCCCATCGGTAGCCTTCAGGCATTCAGTGAGAGGCGGAAAATGTATGCATGAAGACAAGCGCGCATATTGTTACGACCGGACACACGCACAAAAACCTTGGACAGGAAAGACGAATTATGTAAGGCTGTGAAATTATCGTCCGTCCGCGCTTTGATCTGCCGTTTATCATGCTCACGTTTGCGTGAGCAAAAGCGCAACAGCAGTTTGTTAAAAGGGAGACCGTTTGGAAGTGAATACACGCGTGTACGTGTGCACATAGACACCCATGGGCCCGCACACGCCACGGTAGCCGCTTTTATCTCTCATGGAATATACATGATGTTGCCATTATTGCAGCGGAGGATCGTGCGTTACGGCGAGGCGGCGCCAGGATGGGAGGGGCTTTCCCCGAGTGATGAACTGCACATGCAAATCTGAAAATGCCCCCCCCCCCCCCGGAAAAAAAATCCACCACCTTCAAGGACAGCTTGGTGACTGTTTTTCACGTTCACCTAAAGTCCCAAATGAATCGTTACACTATCGTCGTCCCACTTCGATATTTCTCGACCAGATCCAAACCATTCCAACAGTCCAAACAATTCCGTTGCATCTCGGATCAGCGTCAGCTCTCCAGCAGTCACACACAATTTCTACAGCGAGGCGTTCTCCAGTGAGTCACGGCTGTGCAAGAAACAAGGCTAATGACACTTTGGGCTCCATGACCGCTGACTCTCTAATGAGACGGAAAGTGTTGCGTCATCTCAGAAGAACACAACACTGAAGATACACACAATGTTGTAAGAACTGTCAGTAAATGGGGACATATTGCCAAAGCAGAGCTGCAGTGTTGTTGGATGCGAGAAGAAGCGTCAAGTAAGACACGATTTTACTGCTACTGCAGTGTCCTGGTAACGTCGCTTTGCTCTACTTGCAGTATTTCCAGTGAAACCAAACTAAAATGAAAGCCTTTGAAAGTCAAATCATCTAACGAGAGTGTTCGGATACATGGCTCAAAGAAACCGAGCTGTTGCATGGCGGCAAAATGCTTTGTTGCTTTGTTTCCCCTCCTCAACGTCCATCTTTTTTCCCCTTTGGAGTCTTTCTTCCTCAATTCCACGATGGCTCACATTATTCTTTTGTGCCACTTTTGCTTCATTTCCTCTCTCCGTTTCATCGTTTCTCACTCTTGTCCGTCCTCATCTCCCTTTACATTATTTCCATTGTATCGCCATGGCAATGAATCGCTGCATTAATCATCATATCATCGGGGTGGCGGATCATGTTATTAATCAGGCCTTTTTTTTTCTTTCCCCACCCCCCGTTCTTCCCTCGTCTTTCCGGGCGGCGTAGGAAAGCAAAGCCACACGTTGGTGATTAGCAATTAAATCTCACGCACACATTTATATGGTGGCACCCTGCTGAGTTTAAGCTTGGCCAGGCAACAGAGTCACTTCATCTCTGCCGGCTTAATCAAACTGTCACTAGTACTCGAAGAGCAACGACAGTAAGGAAAGTCTACTATTTTAATACATGAGTATTTATGTCTAATTCAGGGGGGGGAGCATATCGTTAGCCTAATAGCATAGTGGCCCAAGTCAGAGTGGAATGTTTAAATCAAGAGAAAGCTACATAGACATCAAGAAAAAAAAAGACAAAAAATTAATTTTGAGCAAGCACAATGGGATTTTTTTTTAATTGATAGTGTGACTCCTGCAACATGTTTTATTAATATAGATACATTTTCCTTCCGAAAATTGATCAGTTAAAATACATTTATTGGTTTTTATGAATTTATCAAATTAGATTATTATATATACTGTATATATACAGTATATACTGTATATTTTTTTTTGTTTTTAAACAAATCACATCAAAATCTAAATTCTACAAAAGACCCGGCCCATCGGCGCGTTTCAAAAACGAATAATAAGTACAGTCATTGGTCGTTCGCCACTTCCCACCACCAATAGAAAAGGACAAGCGTACGGCAGCTAGCGTGGCAAGCTATAGGGCAGCAATATACATCATTTATCTTTTGCTAGTGCAAAACGCCCCTGAAGATCTAAAAATACTGGTCGGCCACCATCTCTACCATCACGATGTGCAACAAAAGTGCTTTAATGCTACGTGAACTCGCGAGACGGCACATTTTTTTCCAGTTGTTCATGCGATACACAAAAGGTGTAATATAACTTGTATGGGCCATTCTCATGTAGTAATGGGTTCAATTCAATAACGCAAAGACAGACACGCGCGCGCACACAGAAGAATTTCATCTGAGATCAGAGCTTCATTAGTGCAGCTCTAGTTGTTAAGATTGATTTAATTATCAAACCATGCAGCGTGTGTGTGTGTGTGTGTGTGTGTGTGTGTGCGCGTGTGTGAGATTAGGCAAGTGATCTTGGCTGACATTGATCAGCCTCGTCTAATTGGGAGCATCTAGCCATGTAATTGATTCCGCTAAACTTCACCATGTGAATTCAACAGCGTCAGCAACACCGATTCACACGGATTTCGCCCGACAACACAACATTGTGGAGCGGCCACAGCAACTCGCCAAGGCGAAAAAAAAAAAGGCACTGGTGTATTATCAAGTGCAGTCAAGACTTTCCGTGGGAAAGTGATCGGAAACCCAAGTAGAGAGGGGAGTAAGTAATACATGCTGACCGAGTGGAAGCAATTACAGATGGTTAAAATCTCAGTGGGATGCTTTTCTCCAAAAGCTGGGCGAGATTGAAAGTAATGGGAAGAATATTAATGAAATATTTATTCGTGGTCACTCATTAAAAAAAAAATCATTAAGCTTCAGTGAACAGCTGGACGACACTTGAGTGAAAAGTTGGAGCTGAGAGTAATTGGGTCCGAGTTCTTTTTCCATATGTTGAAGACGGAAGTTGTTGGCACCCTCCTGCTGCTGGGGAACCGACCCGTGAGACAGTTTACTGTAATTAGATTCGAGCAACATCTATTCCAAAAAGATGTCTCTATCAACATAATCTGCGAGAAAAGGAATTGAGTGGGACATACTTGGGAAAATTGAGTTTTGATTTGTTTGCATCCAAAAAGTTGGATGACGACACAAAGCCACTTCGAACATTC
Source organism: Hippocampus guttulatus (assembly GCF_054856545.1). Lineage (NCBI taxonomy): Eukaryota > Metazoa > Chordata > Actinopteri > Syngnathiformes > Syngnathidae > Hippocampus > Hippocampus guttulatus. The sequence goes on from NC_141278.1 coordinate 4,480,187, forward strand.
CCTACTTTTGTCTTTCAATGTCCCCCCCCCCCCCGTGGCGTGGTGCTTCTCGTTATTTGTTTGTTTTCTTGCAAATACAAGCTTTTAACATTTCGCCTACAGCGAAAATTGTTTTTCGCAGACTAATTGCAGGAAGTGGAAAGAAATCTGGAGTCTGCGGAGTGACCTTGCACAAGCCTGGCCGCTGAGATAAGCTCGGCGCTCTCGCTCACTTGCTCTCTCCCATCCAGCTCTCGTTTTCTCACTCGGGCAGTTCCCGTTGAATTTATCAACCGCTATTTAAAGACACATGGGGGGGGGGGGGGGGGGGGGGAATCACAGAACACAACAGTATATTACGACTTGTGTCTAGTGAATCTGGAGGTTTTTATTTTTAACAGACACACATGAAACGTTGTGGAACGACCACATGGCAACATCAATTGGAAGCCACACTTTAATTTGAAAGACTATGGGACTCGCGAGCGCTGCTGTTTTGGTTAGCAACAGGCTCCAATCGGGAACTCTTAAATCTCCAAGCATGGAAATGATCTCTAAAAAACACTTTAAATCTTGTGGGGGGTGCGGGGGGGGGGGGGGGTTCTCCCAAATAACCGTTACTGGACATGCATACAAAGTGCCTGCAGATTAAAAAAAAAAAAAAAAAGCAGCTCAGTGTATCATGAAAGAGAATAATTTCTTCAAACTCTCTCTTCTGCGCATACACAATCAATAGTCATTATGCTTTGCAGATTGATCCACATTCTTCATCGAACAGAAGGAACCGTGGGACCTGGCAAGCAGGAGTATTCCAATGCAAGTGGCGACATCTGTTTCGATATGAAATGAATGCACTGACACGGTAAACAAAAGAACAAACAGGCGCAAAGGACGACGAGTGACGTTGATCGAGCAAGAGGGGATAGTAACTGATGAAAGGAGTAATACGGGCATCAAAGGACGCCTTTCGATCACGCCGTAATGACTTTAATGTTTCCTCATACCCATTAAATGTAATTTTAACTCTCACATTCGGTGTTAAAAAACTGCCTTCAGACAGAAAGGCAATGCTGAGACTGCGTTTTATTGTGGCTGGTATGGTTTGAGAGCAGTTTCGGATCTTTCGATGGCGCTATAATCAAATGTTTTTGGGTCCAGGGACTTTTTTTGCCAAGGACCACCTTTTAATCCTAATACCAGTTAAAAAAAACTATGCATAGCCCCAAATAACAGAAGAATCAAAAAGAGGCCTATATTTGACTAAAAATTGTTAATATGATATGTTACAATAATATTATTGATGGAAAAAACGTTTTTGACATGTTTTTTTTAATGATACCACATGTATTACCGCAGATTTTGCAAACCCTAAAGTTAGAGACTCCAGTATGAGAACCACCACATGACATTATCAAGTACAGGAAAGATATGGCAAATTAAGACGGCATAATTCGGGCACAAGCCTACTTTGTCAGTTTAAAAAGAAAAAAAACACACCAGAGATTTCTTAACGGAGGCAGCAGAAGCGCATTTTTAGATGATAGTCAATCCCAACTCTGATTGGGCCCAGATTGAAAATAGGATTCAGAGCGACGTCGCATGCGGAAGTTGTGACAGCACAATCATAACGCTGAGGCCTTCGTACCATAATCGTCAGTCGCGCACACAATCCTGTTAACGGCGACACTGCCTTTTCTCTGTTGTGATTGCAGACGTTTCGGATGACGTTCCGCCTTGTCCGGCAGGATAAAGCGGGGATGGCAAAAACTCCCAGAGTGAGAGTTTGGAGTTCTTACAAGAATGAGGCAGTAAGCTAGCAGTAAAATGAGTCAATGTCCAAAAATGTATTTGATTTATTTATTTATTTATTTATATATTTTTGGGGGGGGGGGATATAATTCCTCATGTCCACTGCGGGCCATTAATCGATAGGATAATCAATTCGATCGTGATTATTTTGCGCAAGGTCTAATATGATTGACATATAGGAGACTGACACTAAATTGCAAGGATTTGGGGTTTTGAGTCTTTGTGTATGGGCGGAGCATGGCAACAGAGTGCCGCGCAGAGGTTTTCATTTATTTTTCACTCTTATGAACGCATGAAAGTTTTGCGCGGAGCCTCCCCCACTGGGACCTCGTAAAGGACGACATGCCTTTCCTTGATCACTCTGCGCTTTGACTACCTTTAAACCTTTTGCCAAAGCGTGAATCATTTGATGAATTTCCACTCACACGACGTCTCCCGTGTCTCGCGGCGTTTCTGCCGTGGCTGGCCATCTGATCTCTTAATGATGTGTGAAGCTCATTTTTTTTTAAGTTTTAGCCGAGTCTCTCATCTTTGCTGCTTGTAGGTGCCTGTGCAGATGGAACGGGCTCACTTTTTTTTTTTTTTCCGGGGCAAACTTCATGCAAACTTAGCACTTTGGGAAATCTGTGCCATCCAAGGAAAGGCTTTCAATTTGTGTGGATTGCTAAAATCCCTGTAGATACAAGATGCATACATCAAACAGAACCGCAAACAGCCTTGAGCTGTCTGGTATTAGAAGTAAGGAAGAGCAATGCATTTGGTTACTCAAACTGAAGAAGAAAAGAAAAAACACTCAAGACTTAAGAACCCTATTAATTAAGGGGAAGAAACAGATTTTTAGTCAATAAAATTAAAGAACATTTGATACTTTTTTTAAATTTTTTTTGAGGATTGTACAAAAACTGATGCAATGAAATGACTATCAAGAATTTGATATGAACTTGCGCAGAAGTAATGCAGCCTAATTAGTTAATACAGTTGAATTACTAATGAGGACAGCATTAAACACACACACAAAAAAAAAATACTTATTACAGTGACAATCGGACTATTGTCCACCTCAATTATCAGGAACATTACTGTCGCTTTAAATTGTAATGGGTCCGAAACGACAGCTGGGGGGAAAAAAAAAACCAACACTTTTTCCATCTTTCCAAATGCTACCAATTAGAATGCATGACTGACTCATCGTAGGAAGTCTTACAAGATCCTGGCGATTGCGGACAAAGCGACAAACGTCGAAGCAAAGCAGTGAGTCCATTTGGTCTGTAATTAAACGGCAAGCGCGTGACTGCGCCGCACTGTGTCACCGCGACACTCACATTAGAATGAATGACAATCTCCCAGGCAATCACTTTGTGCCTTTATGGATCATTTGTCAGAGCAGGCCGTTAGACTGCCAACTTCTTGACATTTACCCACAAATTCACATTTCTCACACACATGCAAACAGGCGTGCACACGCCACTGAACGCTTGTTGACATTTTGCAACTGCACATTTTTGTTCAGCGAGGCGTTTTCAAATGAAGGACGTGAGCCGGGGCCCGTGCGATTTAAGACAGATTGATGTGTTCCCCCCGTTTGTCAGAAAAAATAAAAATAAAAATGACATGGACAGATCCAATTGAAGCTTTAAAAAAAAAAAATATGAACAAGCTATCTCCGGCTGGCGTCGTCGGCGTATTAGCGGACGAGCAGATGAGCGAAGTACTGACAGAGAAGCTGAAAAGATTAACAGGACATCATCACCATGTCGGGGGAACATTAACGAACTGTGAAATCAGTCAGCTTCGGAAGCAAGTCTGCTGGCTGGACAAAACCAGTTTGGCTATTTTAGGACTAATGCAGCTTCCGTGGTTTTGTTTTGACATTTGAATCGACCAGGAAAGAATTGAGTAGGATTTTGGATGAAAGAAATAATACAGTGTAATTTCTCTGTGTAGGCTATAATTCTATCTAGACTATAAGAGAGGAAATATTCAAGGATGAAAACGTGACGCTGGGCAATGACTCAAAAATAATTTTGGAGGATTTTTGTACCATATTTTGTGCCTTTTAGTGCGGAAAATACGGTAAAAAAAAAGTCATGTTTTGTTCACTTTGGAAAACATTTTTAGGGCTTCGAAAGAAAAACTGAGCAGAGCTGTCAAGTTTGGCGGAAATGTTGAAGATTTGACCATTGGACAACTTGTCTAAAAGATGAAAAATCATCCGATTGGAGCGCCTCCAAATTTCTGTGGTGTCCATGGAAACGAGGTGAGGTCCGGACTGAGGTTGGACCCAACGCGACACCCCAGCCGGACTAAGAAGACGAGAGGTCACGTGTGGAAAGCCCAAGAGGAGTCCACATTGACACGCGCTAAAGGCATGCGCGAAAAGTCTTAAAAGATATTCACAGAACTGTATGACCGGGCTCTACTTTGAGCCTAATGAGGCCCGGGGGTTATCGGAGATTCACGATATAACACTTCCTTTTGCTGCACTTGATGCTGAAAAGGTTTAAATTGAAAGGTTTCGCTTGCAAAGATCACACCTGCTGCACAGATGTTCCGAATAGTTTCAGTTTAATTTGGGCCAGGACACGCGAGAGTGCCTTGATGGCTCTGAACACCAATTAAGGGAGTTTTTTTTTTTTTTTTTAAAGAAGACTGGAGTTGATGTCAACATAGGAGCTTTCGTGGATTTTATCTTCTTGCAGGATACTTTGCTTTCATTTATGTGTTGCCATGGAGTCTCGAAAGATAGTTTAAAAATACAAGGTTTCATTTAAACGTTTGTTTCATCAACCAAGATGATGCATATTTAATTTCTTGAGCATTAAAACCAAATCAGCTTTCTCCATTAAAATGAATCTAAATGGCATTAATATCTCCCCCCCCAAAAAATGCATTGTGTTTTTATTAATCAGAACATTTAAGAAAATAGCACTTGGCAATTTTGTTTGTAAAATATACAGTAATTATTAAAAAGAATGTAAAGAGTCTAACAGTTTGTGCATCATGCCACTTCAATGCCATGTATTCTTTATCATCTGCAAACTAATATCACTGCAGTTTACCGAGCAGTTTAGTCTGTTGTCTTCATGGATGTTTTGTACTGCTCCCAGTGGTCAATGTGCACACAGCAGGAGTTTTACATTCCTCATTGAAATATCCGTTGCTTAAATGGATATGATGCTGCGACACTGATGCTAGTTTTATTAGCCTGTCTATGGTGTTTTGCATTGTGTGTTATCATGAAGCTAACCGACTTTCGTCGGACTGTTACGTGGCGTTTGGTTCAATATTAGTTTTGAAGTTCTCCTGTAAGATTAATTGAGGGTGAAACACAAAACAAAAAAAATGTAAGTCATGCTCCTATTAAATCGAGGTGCCAATTGTATACTACAGGGCATGACGCCGTGTACTCTTTGCTACTAAAATCTCATTCGGAGTACAGGCAGGAAGAAGCTGCGGAGACACATCATCAGTATGCAGGGGTGCAGCGCACACGTGTTGCCTGCGAAGCACTTTGCGACATGTTCTCTGATCCATGACAGAGTGAAGGGCTGAGTGGGGGAGGGGGACTTGTAAGGCAAGGGAGGACGACAGGAGGGCTTGGGCGCAGGATGGATTTTACAGCCATACTCATTGCACTCTAACAGTTTTTGGACAAAGTCTTACTACCATTTCATCATTTTAAATGAGTTTTTGTCCAATTCCTACTCAATTATTTCACGTAATATCACCGCATGACAAACTGTACATAATCCAAGTCAATTGTTGTAATTTCACGGTTTCTTTTGGCAAATTAAAATTCCAACAAAATACGTGTTCGTAACTTCAGTGAATTACCTTTTGCACAAAATGGGATACGTTTTTGCACTTCCGCTGCCTTTAAAAAAAAATAAAAATAAATAAAAATAAGCTGAATGTGACGAAATGAGAGCCATTTTATGCATAGTTTATGCATAAAGCCTACCAAACTATGGTTAGTAATTCCACTGCAATATAATTTGTCCAGAATACAACTAAATCTTACTTCAGTCCTTTTTACACAAAACCTGCCGAATTTTGCACTTTGGGGATTTTTTTAGTTTTGTTTAGTTTTGGGGTTTTTTTTTGGGGGGTGGGGGGCAGAACCCGACAAAATCCTTTCAAGTCTCCATGGCAGCACACCAATGAAGGAAACTTCCCTGCCATATATGACTGGTGATAATCCTACAAAATACAAGTGTTTGGAAATAATGTTCCTACATGCCTTTTTATATAAACTTCCCAATTGATACAAAATGGACTGCGCTGCCTTTTTTTTTTTTTTTTTAAACACAGTACTGTAAAGCCCATCAGTGACTAGAGTCAAGGTGCTCTTATTGATGGCACACAGTCTGTTGCGTGAGTTTGTCACGAGAAAGCCCCAAAAATAAATGCGTGCAGTATGTAAACAGGCAGACCCCCTGGAGCGGCTGTTGTCCCTCGCGAGGGCCGTATGCTATAAGCCAGACACGCACACATGCAACACAAACACATGCTTGCAGATTTGGAAGGTAACCAGAGTCTGCCTTTTTAGGCGCACCAACAAGTAGCGAGCAAAACGTGCGCATTTGTGTGCACACGTGCGTCTCTCGCCAGGGGTGCACAACGCACACATGAATCTATGACCTCCATTTTCAGTGGATGCCATTTGACAACATCTGGATTTCCGCGTCATTTAATTGCAAACGCAAAGTACCACAGACAAAAGCTTCAGTGGTTGCGTTGCTTTTAGCATTCGCATTCAGAGACCGCAGTAAAAATGTCGTCTTGATTTGTTTGGACAGCCGCCGCATAAATTCCAATGCATTACTTTTTGTGCATATTCTTCTAATCATTTGATTGCATTAGATCTACAGTATTTTTAAAAATTACATTTTGTAGAGAGTGCTACTAAAATTTTCAAATGTCACTGCACTGCTTTTTGCACAGATCTTCCTACATTTTTGCGAGCACCTTAACTGCTTTTTAAAAAGAATCTTTCCAAATTCTTGGAGTTTACCTGCAATACAAGTTCGACTGAATTGAATTATTATGAGTAATATAACTGCAATGCTCTCTGTACAACTTGTACGAAATCAGTATTGGTCACTTTATATATATATATATATACACATTTAAAAAATATAAACTTATACTGTATATATACAAGTTTATATTTTATATAAAATTGAACACCACTTAGTTTTTTGTAAGTTAAACAAAAAAAATGATACGGACAACAGAAAACAAGAAATAACATCAATCATTTATTCACTGCTTTACACAAGAGCACAAGCTCAGTTTCAGAGTCATAACTTAACATCATTTTGTGGGATAAAGTCGGATAGTGCTGAAATAATATTTATTTAAATGTTGCATTTTCTTGCTTTCCTTCATTGAAAAAAAAACTTGTTTAAAGCATGTTGGCATAATAAATATTCCATACTAGTCAAAAATTTGGACACACGTCAGTTGATAGCATATCATCACTGTCCTGTGAAAACAAGTCCATTTTTGTCATTAAAAATTCTTTATTTTTTTTGTTAATGTCCGCGTTTCATACAAAAATGTGTTTTTCACAGGACATTGACGATTAGGCAAGTTTGTCCAAATTTTGGAATCCCTTACTGGAACCATGATTTTTTTTTGGTTTCATTTTCACATTTACTGACCCCAGTGAGCCATAATGGCACCATACAAGAGAAAGCCACGCTGTTGGAAATAAAACAATATGTCTGTGCATAAAGCACACCACCACAAAGATAAAAATTTAAATTGGCCTGGAAGTTGCCGAATTAAAGTGATTACCAATAAAAGTCTCGATTTTGCTTTCTATTGTAGAAAGGCGGCAAACGAACAAACGAGCTAATTGAGTGATAGACTGGAGTACACCGGATATGTTGTTTTGAAAGACCGCAACAGTTTGAAAGGCAGGACTTAAGTAAGTCTATGAGTAGCCGAGTTCTTTCTTTGAGTTGTCGGCACGCGTCAAAGCACATCGTCGTGATCATTGCCTGACCGCCGGCATTCGGGACGCACGGGAAAGGAGAAATGCCATCTCGATTTGTTGCAACGGCGCAATGCACATGAGCAACACTTACAGGACTTTAGTGCGACAGTATGTATCGAACAGAGGCAGAAATGTCCCTTTGATTCATTTTGACAGTCAGCAAGCTTAAAACACACAACACCTACCACCCTGAAGTGCGGAGTGAGGTTTTGATTTGTATTGACAACGGGCTACAGTTGAAAATGCATGCTCGCGACAGGACTGAAGTGTACCAACCTGGAGTCAACAATCACTTTTTGAAAGGTGTCTCTCTTTCTTTGAGGTGTTCACCATTCTGAGTTTGGAAATGTCTGAACTTGTTTTGACAGTCGGCAACAATTTGAAAGGCAATTTAGTGCCATAAAGGACTGAAGTGAAACAACAAGTCGCTCAACTTTCTCTCTACGTTTTCTGCAGGCCTCAAAGCATGTTGTTTGTACCACTGGGGTTTTTTTGGGGGGGGGGGGCATGAGCAAAAATGGCACCGTCTAGACTTGTTTTGAAGTGTAACAGTGTAAAGCACCAGTCATCGGAGCATCCAACTGGCACTAAACCTGGCGCATGAAAATCAATAAGTACTATACAAAAACTGTCGTACACATTATTGGGCAACGTTTAGCCTGACCAAAAGGGCAAACCCCCAAGTGAGGTCGAAGCTGTGCTTCGCAAACAAATGCAGCGGGTACGTAGTCGTAAAAGCTGATGAATATTTCAGAGCCAAAGACGTCTGTCGGTACATGGAGCAGACATTACTGGGGAAAATCGCTACATTGCTAACACACACACACTCACACACACAGACACGTATTATTAATATTTCCCTTTCGGTTATAAAACAATTGTAGTCCTCTACAGTCCTCCCACAGGCTACTTTATTTCTGAGGAATAAATAAAAATTTCAAATTATTTTTGTTACCATTACAGATAATAAATGATAACGTTTCTCTGAGACTAGGATACTGAGTAAGTAAATGTTCGTGTGTGGGCACAACCCTGCTAAATATTTCATGATTCTCACAAGCGCACAAAAAAATAAAATAAAAAAAGAAGATAAAAAAGACAGAAAAGGGTATATATAAATCACACAAAGAACCAAAGGGCAAATTAATGGCCAACGGCAGTACTTTAAACCTTGTCCCAGTGAGCTGCGTCCTCCTCAGATACAAGGTTCGAGTCCTTGCAGTGAGGCTAAGACGAAGCCCATCAGAAGAGCTGCAGCAACACATCAGGTGCCCACTCCATGGCCGTCTGGGCCACGGCGAAAATGGCCGCCCCCAGTGTGGCCGACAGCCCCCACACTGCCATCTTGACCATCCTGCTCCCCTTACCCCTTCGCTGGACCCCGTCGTAGGGTAAAGCCACGTCCAAGCCCGAGTAGCGAGCTGCGGCGAGCACAGAACAAGGGTGAAGAAGAGGATGACGAGGGTGAAGGGTTTTATGCGGATTTTTTTGTTTTTTGAGGAGTGTTTGAGGAATATTACAACATCGGAAGTAGAGACACAGAAGCGTAAAGATGTGATTATTTTTTTTCATCCACTCTTATTAACACCACCACCAGGTTAGGCTGAGCCAAGTACTTCGCCGGTGACTGTCATGTGAAATGGAACACAAACTGCCTAAGCAAGGCAGACACATACCGGTTTTTAATATCTTACCCGATACGTAAATACTTCAACACCCGGCATGCCGACGAGAAAAACCACCACAAAAATAAACAAGTAAATAAATAACCTGCGTTGTGGTTGTAAAATCTTCTCTTTATAATTGTTTTTGTGACGAATGACTTGAGACAAATTTTATAACTACTCATCATAAACATTTCCTCCTCTGTGTCCAGCAACAGCGCCAGCCTCAGTGAGCTTTCTGATTGGGGGAGATCACAGAGTCTGCGGATCGGACTAATTCCGTTTCAAGACTTGCGATTTCAACTTTTAAAGACAATCAAATATTAGGGCTTTGCTGATTTTGTTTGACCCGACTGTTGAACCCCGCTGAAGGTTATTCCTAAGGTCTGGATAGCGTTCGGTGATGGCACCACACCATTTGGTTGTGGCATTCTACGACATTTGTTTACTTTTTTATTGGCCTTCTCTCTGACTAAATAAGACAAGGGCCATCATTATATGGAGACCCTCAGAATATCTCTATCAGTACCTTTTCTTGAAGTGGCAGAGGCCTGAGCCTTGGTGAGACGCTGGAGAACCGAGTCCGGTCTTTGGTGGAGTGTTGAAAGCTGAAAGTCCTTGAAGGTGCTTATGGACAAGCTGGAGAACAACAAGAATTGTATGAGTCTAGGACTTCCCGTTCTGATCCCGGTTATTTTAGCAAACTAAACTAAAACTTCCAAAACATTTTTGTTAAAATAAAATAAAAAATGAAAACTATTGAAGCTACATTTGACGTTCCTAAAACTATTAGGCAATTAATTTAATACATGAGCCTTTGGGATGATTTTGAATGTATTCATTAGGTATTAGCTCATGGCCATTAACTAGAAGAAGGAAAGTCGACAAATTGCAGAGGAGTTGCGGTCCTTTTACTGCGCGTCGCCTAGAAGCAACAGCCAATGAAAAATTGCCACCAGATGACATTGCTCCTAGGCCCTTGGTCGGTTTGTTACGGCTCTGATACTACCTCTGAAGATGGAAAATTCCTTGGTCACTTTTGGCAGGATCTTTGTGTGAAATGTTTAGTTGGTTTAGGTGGGTGCTCCGAACCTTTTACGAGATCGTAGCGCAGGCCGCTTAGCCAGCAAGGCAGGAGGGTAGCAGCGGAACAGTTCTTGGGACTGGCTGATCAGGAGTTCGTACGGGAGGTCCTGGGGGATGCGTGAGAGGAGGTGGTGCAGCATGGCCATGTCACATTCCGTCTGCTTCACTTCCTGCTCTCTGTGCAACACGATCTGGGAGAAGGACAGAACACGTTCAAATAGCTTTGATGCAAGGATGAAATTATTTATTATCTCCTCTTTCACGGGAAGACCGGGTATGTGGTTTGCTTACTGTCGCAGCGAGATAGATGGGCATCATGGGGTGTGAGGCCAAGAAGAAGTCGTAGAGTCTCAGAGTGTGTTTGAACTCAGACAGGACGTGTCCATACCACGTGATGAGCCAGGAGAGGGCAAAGATGGTGCCCACCTCCGCTCTAATAGACAACATCAAAACAACTAAGTGAGGCATGGTAACTCTGTTTGAAAATGCTTTCCCCACTCAATATGACCCTGATTTTAATCTGCAATTATTTTTTTCATCTTCTTTCCCATAGACGTTTTTTAACAAAAAAAAACTGTAAATTAACCTGTACTACAGTAAACAAGATCAATTTATTATACATAAATGTTTTGGTCTTATAGGTTAGGCTTACGCTAAAATAAAGGCAAATGAACAATGAAATCATATGAAAGACAGTTTATCTCTTTCAATTTGACTTTTAAACACTTTGACATGCAGTCTTGAAAGCGTTCACAATATTTTGCAAAACAAAAAGAAATGATGGAAAGACTTGTACCTGATCATGAAGTCATGCAGCTCTTTGTCAACTTCTTCCAAGATAGGCATCAGGTAGTTTAAAATGTGCTTTGTGCTATCCATTGTCGGATCCATGAAGTCCCTGCAAACAGAAAACAGTGGAACCTCAATTCATGAATATGCAAAAAATATTTTTGAAAGAAATATTTCCTCGGTTTACGCACTATGCTTTCGTCTGTGCTACGTTTCCTTCACAGTCATTTGTACTTTCTATCACAGAGCTCCGTGTATGCTGAATTTTACATATGTATTTTTTGTGCGCTAAATTAGTCCAGAGTTTGAGACTGCCAAGACAGCGACAAGTGTATTGATATGAATGAATCACACCATAGACAGAAGGTTTTTATGTCCTGTTCCATTCCAAACGAACACCTGCCACAGGAACTGCATCCCTGAGGCATTGCTGCCATCTAGATGTCATGACAGCACACTGCTGGTATTTTTTAAAAAGCCCAATATTTTCCACCAAAAAGGCTAGAATACAAAAAAAAGTAAATGTAGAAAGTCCCACAAGCGCAAATGCAATACTAGGTAATATATTACAAATAAGAAGTTAAGTAATGTTACAAAATAATACTTATACTTTTTGCTACCTGAGATGATATTTGGATAATTTATGCAGCATGGCGATGGCCATACGCTCGCCGACAACCAGCAGCAACGTGACAGCCACGTCGTGGTAGCCCTGATAGTAGCTGAGCTGCGGGTTGCACCTCAGAACCTCCAAAATGATATCCACCAGCTGCTCCTGTAGTACGGCTCGCTCCGCAGACGGCATACCTGCCAGAGAAGACAAGTGAAATAAGCGCTTGAAAAGTCAATGTCTACTGTGCCGCATAGGCCACACAAAAACTGGACAAGAGAAGGACCTTTTGGAAAGCGCTTCATGGATCTGCTGACATCCAGGACCACCTGGTTGTAGTCCTTGTGGTTCTCCCGTCCATCTTTTCCTGCAACATATCCTGGATCATACATTTGATCCCTTAAGAAAGTACGATACTTGAGTTTGACGCTAACCGGGCTTATAAGGAAGCTCATATGCGTTGATGTTGAGCAGTTTGGGCCAAACTTTCCTGCGGAGTTCATTTGAAAGCAGTCCTCCCTTACTGGCCGCGGCTCTCCTGAGGGTCTCAACGTCCACCGGATCACTGTGCAATGAAGGGTAAACATATAAATTAACTTTTTAATGACTTGTCTAGAAACGACTGGATGGGTGTTTGTCTACCCATTAAGTGCAAAGTAGTATTATATGTTTTCTGCCTATTTATGAGGAAGTGTCTGTGTTCAGCACTCTTCTCCACAGTTACTTGGCTGGGTGAAAATTAAGATTCACTTTCAGGCATGTCAATAACTGTGCCCCAGTTGTCATGGAATCATTTTGGCGCAGCACTAGAGATATTTAACAACAATGCAATAATTTTCTACCTGTATAATGCCTGGTGGATCTCAGTCATCTTCTGCTTCCTCCCACAGTCCACTTCTGGAACAGGAACAATGACAGAAAATACAAAAGGTGTTTATTGCGATTGTGCTGGTGTTGCTGAACCAAAAATCCCAATCCAATTTTTTTTAATCATGAAAATCTTTTTTTTTTGTGATAAACATCAACCATCTGTTAGATGATGACATACTGCCACGCAGGCAACCCTTTCAGGGGTGAATTTACGGAGGAATGCTATAATTGAAGTGTAACCACGAATGGGAACGTTGTAAGTCGCTGGAGAAAAGAAGCTGAATGTGTCCAAATTGTATCTTTATTACTTGCTTGTTAGGTTTTGCGCGACTTACCTCTGGTGACAGGTACATTCGCCCCTTTTAGTTTCTTTCTCTTGAGCATTTTCATCTCCTTTCAAAAACTTCTCACTATAAAACGAAGCTGCGTTGTGTCATGGCCACACACAAACTTATTTAGAAGCTAAATAAAGGCTTTTACAAACATTGTCGACCACAACTTATAACATTTGACTCTCCTTGTGAGACAACGTCGACAAATGAAACCGCTGCGCTAACCATTGGTTAAAATGAGCTCGTGACTAAAATGTCGAAGGCGATTGGTTGTTTAGAGGTCGTGACACTTCATGCAAACTTGTTTGTAGTTCTTCATGGAAAGTAAACAAATTTTGAGATTTGGTGAGTTTGGAAGCATTTACCTTTCCTTGTAAGAACATCTCCTGCTACCTTTAATTAAAAATATATAATTTTGAGCAAACATTGTCGACCACAACTTATAACATTTGACTCTCCTTGTGAGACAACGTCGACAAATGAAACCTCTGCGCTAACCATTGGTTAAAATGAGCTCGTGACTAAAATGTCGAAGGCGATTGGTTGTTTAGAGGTCGTGACACTTCATGCAAACTTGTTTGTAGTTCTTCATGGAAAGTAAACAAATTTTGAGATTTGGTGAGATTGGAAGCATTTACCTTTCCTTGTAAGAACATCTCCTGCTACTTTGAATTAAAAATATATAATTTTGAGAACATCCGCGACGCTGTGTTGGTATTTAGGTTGGTATTTTATCCAACAAACGCCTTGTTGTTGCCACATTGCTTTAGGATCTACTGACATCTAGTGGTGATATTCATAATGGCCTACAAGTCAACAGGAAGAAAAGTCGAATTCCTTTTTCATTAGCGTCGTTTACGATTTCAGTGTGAAATAATATTTTGACACGTAATTTGGTGACTGAAATGCGAAAGATGACGCCATCCGGGAGATATTAGGCTCTGTGAAGCGGGGAGGGGGATAGATGAGATCTGGCAACCCATCAGCTAATTGCCCAATGATCTTGATAGCGTAAGTATGAAACACCCCCTACGAGCTTACGCACGGACACTCCAACTTCTGCGCTGGTAATCGTGTCACGCGTTTCCTGCGGGGGCCACTGACAAGCGAAGGACATCGGCGGGCCGACATGTCGTGGCAGGTGAACACTGCGTGAAGTAGGATGAATGATCGAGCCGAGATGAGAGGGCCCGGAGCCCGCGCAAGGAGGACGACAATTTCTGGCGGCGTGAAGCAGCAATCCAACGGGAGCAAACCACCGCCGTGTCCCGGTAAGAAGACGGACGAGTCGGCCAGGCGTCTTAACAGCAACGGAAAGGTGGAGAGAGAACCGGGCCAACAGCGCGCCGATAAACAGAAAAAGCCGAAGAGTCCGGTGGACGAAATCAGCGAGGGACTCAGGTAACCTTTAATAACACCACTTTCCAATCGTGCAATCCTTTACTAGATTTGCACAGAACTCAGTACTCAACTAGTAAGATACTAAACTTTCAGCCTGACTGACCGCTCTTCCCATTTGCTATCCGTACTGCACATATCTGCACTTTTACTCAATACATATCTGTAATTTGTCAGTGTGTAAATTAACTGGAGTTGAGGAAAATGCAGGATTACCTGAATATAGCGGGGACAGGTGTGGAACCGTCATGCATTGCAAAAAAACAAAACCTCAGGTAAACTCTTGAAATGTCCCAAAATAACTCACGAATGCTCGAGATATAATGATTCAATTGTTGCATCTTTATAACAAGTCGAGTGTCCATGTTTGGCGACAAGCATATTGTGATGTTGTACTGTATTGCGAAACATCATTGGTGAATAACAGCCAAAAAATGATATGCAATTCTCCACGGGCAAGTTACAAACATGCACAGTTGTTGCAAAGTGAAAATGTACTCTCTTTTTTTTCGTGAAATATTTGTCATACTTAATTTCAACATTTAGCCCAGGGGCCACATACCGCAGACTTCATTCTTTAAACCAGTCGACCAACAATTTACATTATAAATAGTCCTGCTTTCCTTGTTTGTTTGTTTGTTTTCATAAAATTGGATACTTTCAAATCAGTTTTTTTCTTACTTTTTATTCAAATTTTTTCATTAGATAATTGGTTCATGCATTCATTGTGAATAACAAATTATTAATTATTTCAATTGATAATTGGTCCAGTTATACAGTCATGTTTTGTTTTGTTTTTTTAAGTTTACTTCATCTCGAATGACCCTGCCCATCTGTTCTTTTTATAACTCAAATGTGGCCCTTGAGCACAAAAATTTGCTCAACAATTTCTCCCTCTTTATTTTTCGCATGCCCCATATATAATATCTTGTCATAATGATTTTTTTAATATATATGAACACACGCACAGCTGCCATGTACAACAGGAGTCTCTTCTAAGCTCTGCCAGTGGCTTCAGTAACTATAGAGGAATCCTCAACTGGTGTGTTGTCATGTTGGTGAGTATACAATTGCATCATATCATCACATATCATCCAAGTAACATGTCCCGCAAGACAGACAAGTCATCATCCATTTCGTTTACTCACCTTAAGTCTATAGTGCCGCGTCACTCTTCTTCGTTGGTAACGCATGCCACTTGCCATCTTATTCAGGGTTACACCACGATGGCCTGCTGCAGTCCTTGCGAAAGGTTACTAAAACATAAGTCAGACGGTACGTTTAGAAAGAGCAACAGTTGCACGAGAGCTTGATGAAGTAGGCAACCGGCGGAATGTGCAAAGCAGAAAACGGATTTACTGTGACTCGTTTTGCTTTTTCTAGAGCAGTTTTTGTTACATCACAGAAGTGTGATGGTCATCGTAGAACGGGAAATGGAATTTGTTGCAATATTGTATATATTTTTTTCTTTTTTTTGTATGTGATGTTACCACCAAAGTGTGATGATAACCATAGAACAGGAAATGGACATTTCTGGAATTTCTTTTCTTTTTCGACGATGACAACCATACAACAGGAAATTGAACTTACATTTTGAAGACAATAACAATTCAACATGGAATGCCACGTCACTTTTCTTTTTGTGATGTCACCACAGACGTTTGATGATAACCAAAAGATTAGAAATGGAACGTATGGATTGACTTTTGCTTCAACTTTCATTAGTTTAAGTTGTTTGTTTGTGTGTGTTCGTGTGGCGGCATGACCAAACCCCCTGCCAATTTTTTTTTTTTTATCTCAAACTTCAGACCTTATTCCTCAGAAACAAGCGCCGCCATAAACGTTTATCAGATATGTTGTCAACAGCGCGCCCTCGGCCGCACCTCAACCTTTTTATTGAACGAAACCACAATAAGCACCCGCCCCTTCATGATGGCCGATTGTGATCACTCTGCAAAGATAATGAAAATAAAACTAAAAAAAATAATTTTTGACTGTCTCAGGTCTTGAGTAATGCGCGTCTCTTCCTGGAGAATATAATAAAGTGAGTTACGCCGATATATTTTCCCCACATTTGTTGCCTGCAATTAGTCTGAACCCAAGCTGTTCTTGTCTCCCTTAGGTATGGCATCCTGGTAGACCCCATCCAGGTGGTGTCACTATTCTTGAAAGACCCCTACAGCTGGCCAGCCGCCTGCCTCATCATTGGTATGACAGTTCATCATTGAATTCGTTTTTTTAATCATCATTTAATTCATGTTTTAATTTAATGTTAGTTTTTGATTTTGTATGAGCAATTTTAGTAGTGTTTTTGAGTTAATATCAACAATTCTTTCATTCGTAGTGGTCCTTCCATGTATGAGTTTTTCAAGAGTCTTCGAGTCACTAAATGGTGTCAAGTGACAAGCAGGAGATCGTAATTATTACATACTTAGAAATGTCAAACAAAGAGAATCGTGCACACCACATAACATAAATCCACTAGCTTAATGCTAACACGCAATGCAAAACAAAATAGACAGGCTAACAAAACTAGCATCAATGTTTGTCGTACTTATAACCCTTCAAGCGACAGATATTTGAAAACAAATTGTGCTGCAACGTATGCAGGCAGACAATAATGACAATACAACAATACTCACTGGAATATAATGTTAAAAAATAAAGCAAAACTGCATTTTACGGAATCAGTTGTTTAGGAATGTCTGCATTGTACTGCCCTCTTGTGGCCAAGGTGCACACTGTGTGGATTTATAACCGACACACACGAGACAAGACTGTAGAGTGGTACTTAGTGGCGTTTATTCTTTTTATGCTATTTTATTCTTTTTGTAATGACTTTCATTTCAGCCATACAACAAGTTGTTTTTAGATGAGTCCTTCTAGGGTCAAGTCCATGCAGCTGTTTTGAACAAGAGCTGTCCCAGTCATAAAGTCAAGGATTCCTGCCAAAGTTCACACACACGTTTTTTTCTCACTCTCCTTTGCTGTGCTGTTTTTCCAGCATCCAACGTGTTCATTTTGGCAGCTTTGTATACGGAGAGACGTTTGGCTGTGGTGAGATACTGCTCTGCTTTTTTTCCCCCCACATTTATGTAATTTGATTAGCAGTTTTATAAATAGGATACATGTATTGTAATTATGAATGCTAATAGTTTTGTATTGATTCAAGTATTTCATCATATTGAAACATTTTTTTCAGAGAATACACAAATGATTTTACAACGAAATTATTTTCATTCTAATCGCTTTTTTTTTGGCCTGGTTGGGGGGGGTGGCTTTCTAGGGAACAGTGTCAGAAACAACTGGCTTGATTCTTCATATATTCAACTTGACGTCACTGCTGATTTTTCCCTCCGTGACGGTCCTCACCGTCACCTCCGTTACCCCTGGTAGGTAAATGCTTACTATGTCTTTTTTTTTTTCATCCGCTACAGTAATCTTTTTTTTTTTTTTTTTTTTTTTTTTTTTTTTTTTGGTCAGTTGGCGGTATCCTCTCCTTGGGCGTCTACACGGTGTTGTTCCTCAAGCTGTACTCCTACCAGGACACCAACAGGTGGTGCCGGGAGATCAGACTAGCCAAAGCCAGGAGACTGACTCGCTCTTATTCATGTGAGTCTCGTTACACTTCGTAGTTAGCACAAATCTTGTGAGACATCAGCTCAGTGAGTGTGGATTTTGACAGTGTGTATTAAACTTCAAGCTCACTTGTGCCCTCTGTATGTGATTTCCAGGTCCATCTGTGGCTCAGTCCAATGGCTCAGCCGTGCACAGCAATGTCTCCTACCCTGGGAATCTCACCCACAGAGGTGACAACATCTTTTGGGGGGACTCATTTTGAAATACTGGATTAGTCACCTCAACCTGGTTTATCCTCAGACATGTACTACTTTGTGTTTGCGCCAACGCTCTGCTACCAGCTCAACTTCCCGCGCTCGCCCCGGATACGCAAACGCTTCCTCCTGAGGAGGCTCTTCGAAATGGTGATGTTTGAAATCCTGGAATGACCCACCAAAGGGTTGTTTTGGGTTAGTTTTAAATGTGTGGTCTGCTTCTCCTTACAGCTGTTCTTTATGCAACTGCTGGTGGGGTTAATCCAGCAGGTAATGTTGCTGCAGTCATACACAAAAGTGAATTCAATGAGCTAACTCGCATGATCCTCTCCCAGTGGATGGTTCCGACCATACGGAACTCCATGAAGCCCTTCCAGGTGGGATGGAGGATGAGTGAAGTTACACGTCAAACATGTTGTGTTGTGTGATTCGAGTGACAGTTGTGTTTTTCAAAGGAAATGGACTTTTCTCGAATGGTGGAGCGCCTTCTCAAATTGGCGGTGAGTGTCGCCGTGCATTCTGGGACGCGCTGTAGATGACTTTGCATCTCGGGTAGGATGAGAATTAACGACGGTGGGTGTTGCGATGTGTGACACCAGAGAGTATTTATCACCGAGGACTACATGTGGACCGCAAGCCTGATCTAAAAATAGCTCACCGGGAACACGGGTCATTGTAGGAGTGCTCGATTGAAAATATCAACGCTTGCAGAGATTGATCGAAATAAGAGTTACACATTGATATTTATGTTTCTTATTTTGTAAAATTAGGGACAATTGTGAGAAATGATTAGCATCATTCTGTGTGTTCACAAATGTGATTATAAAAGGTAGCATGGGTAAGTGTTATTTCAGAAGTGGGGACGTTTTAAGGCATTTTCGAGCCGGTCAAACCATGTGACGCATGGCAACCCCGTCTTCTCATCTCCTTATCTTTCTCAATTCTCCTCCTCAGGTCCCCAACCATCTGATCTGGTTAATCTTTTTCTATTGGTTCTTCCACTCGTCCATGAACTTTGTGGCCGAGCTGCTACAGTTTGGGGACAGAGAGTTCTACAGAGATTGGTGGTCGGTACTAAAGACAGACAGTGAATTTTTCCTATCGCATGTACTGTACATGCAAGTACACAGAAATGTAATTTATGCAGGAACTCTGAGAGCGTCACCTACTTCTGGGCCAACTGGAACATCCCGGTTCACAAGTGGTGTCTGAGGTGAGCGGACACATTATTAGGAATACCTGCCTACTCTACATGTCGCTCATCTCATAGTCTCCATTTTGTAGACATTTCTACAAGCCGCTGCTGAGGAGAGGCGTCAACAAGCTGGTGGCCCAAAGCGCCGTCTTTCTGCTATCCGCGTTCTTCCACGAGGTAATCACCAAAAACCTTCACGGTTGGATTTTTTTTTTTGTCTGTTCGTATTAACTCTTTTGGATTGGGTTGTGCTCCTCAGTATTTGGTGAGCATCCCTTTGAAGATGTTCCGACTCTGGGCCTTTATGGGCATGATGGCTCAGGTGAGACAAAGTGGCAGCAATTACGTTTGTTTGCTCAAACGCAGAGGTGGGGGTCATTTTACCTATATTGAAAGTACCATTTGAACGGAGTGGGAAAGAAAATATAAAAGACAAAGAAAAACATGTCAGGTGCTGCTGTGTTGGTTAGCAACAAGCTCATATAGGATCAGAAGTTAACTCAAATTTCTCTTTTGGGGATAATCCCCCCCCTCACCCTAAAAATTAACATTAGTTTAAAAAAAAAAGCGTTATCTCACCATTTTACCTCCCCATGCTCACCAGGTTCCCCTGGCTTGGTTCGTGGGTCGCTTCCTGAACGGCATCTACGGCAACGCAGCCGTTTGGATGTCGCTCATCATCGGCCAACCGGTCGCCGTGCTGATGTACGTGCATGACTACTATGTCACGCACTGCGGCACATAGCCTGGACCAAACCAACTCGGAGGTCCTATTTTCAATCAATGGCCAAAGATGGGGAACATGAAGTGGGGTGGGGGGGTCTAACAAGCAAAACTAACATTTTCTCAACTTCAAACAATGCAAGCTTCAAAGTATGTGTAATAATCGATGACTTCTGTGTCTATGTTGTGTTGCCTTCCAAGTTTTGTGTATCACCTCTGCAATAATGTTCCATTGTTGAAATCAACAGTTTTTCAGGTTGTTATAGTGATTTGCTGCAGGGGTTGAACAACCGGCAAATGCTTTTGCACTTTACACAGATGCATGCTCTCAAGTTGAAACATAATATTTCTATGAATGTTTATTTGTTTTTGCCATCCATTTTACACAATAAAGCAGTGTTTCCTAACCCTCATAGCGCCAATCATATAATTTACGGTTAAAAACAAAGTCCAGCGTACTGGCACAGATAAACATTTGTGATTAATAACTCCTTTTCTCACCAACTTATTCACTGCCAAACCTCCCAGTTAGATTGGATATTTGACTTCTGTCGCTGCCAATGGCAGTGAAGTAGTTTAAAGGGCAATTGAATCACTTTGGCACAGTGGTTGGGAATCACTGAATTAAAATGGTTTGAAGTTGTTTTGTCAAGTTGAGATGGAGGTACCTCCCCAATCAAACGCATTTCAGGGACAGTCAGTGTAAAATAAAGCAGCAAGGCTGGCATTCAATCGTGATTAAAGAAAATAAAGTGCCTGCTTGTTTTAAAGGTGAAAAGAGGCCAAAACATTTGCACCTTTGCTGCACCAATAGAGGTCTAATTGCCATTGTAAAGTGTATTTCATGGAGTATGCACAAAAAGATGTAGCTTGGTTAAACTGCCTTTTAAAAAATCTTGTTATTGTGTCAATATGTATAAATATCTTGTCAATAGAATGTTTTATGTGTTCAATCCAAAGTTTGAAATAAATGAAAAACTGTTTTGATAATGCAAATGCGTGACAGTGTCTCATTTGATGAAAACATGACCTTTTAAGGACTTGTATTCTTTAAATACTCACTGAATGAACGGCTACATTCATAATGAACTACCTCGCCTTTTTTGTGTCCTTTTAGGGATTACGTCATAATTCATTCGTTTTAAAATTGAAACTCAAACTCAAGTCAGCGTTTTTCAAATAGACCACATCCGGTTTTCTCACAAAATAAGCGAGTCACGCTGGCATTTATTTTAACGTACGCCGAATTTTCAAAATGTTTTTTTTGCTTGTTTTGTTGAGGTGAGTTCTTTCCTTATAAAGGGATGAGTGTAGGTGAGTTTAAACGTGATATTACATAGGTTGAGGTTGTTTTACTTTCACACATAAAACAAATGTAAAGGATTTTCGATAATTTTGATTCACATTGAAACAGTTCTACTTTAAATGGATTTGTTTTATTGGGAAATGTTACATTTTAAAACGGATGCTATGCAGACTTACATTTGTCCGTTATTTTTAGACGTACAACACATTGAAAACATTACATGAACACAGTTTTTATTTTCCGAGGTTCCTACTTCAAAAGGGTAAGCTTTAATGCGAAATGCCACACTTGAAAGCAAATGTTTTGCAATCTATGTTCATTTTTTATGTACAACACATTAAACATGTTTACATTTAATAAGGTACTCATTTTAAAACAGGAATGTTTTAACATTAAATACACCGTTTTAAACCCGAATGCACGTGATGTAGGATTGCTTAGTTTACAAAGATCAGGTTACAACGTTGTAATGAAAAGGTAAGCATCTAATTCGACAAGGCTCCTGGTGCTGACCAAAACGAGGATATTTTATTATGAAAAACATTTTAACCAGATGCCAACGCTTTCCAGTTTCACAACAGTACCGCTTGATGACGGACACACACACCCAGGGGACGTACGTTAAACCTGGTCGTCCAAAGCAACTTTTTTTCCTTCTTCCACTAACTATCGTCACACGGCGGTGAATTGTCAGCTCCCAGAATAAGACTTCCACCAACAACTTCGACGGTAAGTTTATCCGAAAAGACGCAAAAACCTCGGGATCTTTTTTGATCGCCTCGCAAGCTGCAACTTCCTTCATGTTTCGGGGCGACGGCGGAGCTAGTCGGTTAGCATGTAAACAGTTTTCCCTTTTAAGGTTCAGCGCGATCAATCGTTTCGCTTTAAAGTTTCCTTCGGCCCTGCGTGGAGTTAAAATGCTTTAGTATTGAAGCGGCTAGCCGCGGCGCGTGTAACAAATGAGATCAAACCCAATCGGTGGCAACTCCTCTTTAGACGGTTATTAAAGTTGGGCGCTAGCGGATATGCTAAGGGAGAGCTAACAGGCTAAACGCGATTAGCCAACGCTAAATATAAACGCATTTTCTGTTGCTTGCTCTTAGAAAATACAGACCCTTGCACGGGCAAGCTTTGTAATTGTCAGCACGCGTCATCCTAACCGTCACTAACTGCTCGAAAGGGATATTCTGTGCGTCGATTCTCGTCAAAAGTCGTAATATATAGTTTCGTAGCAAATGCGTAATTTAGACAATCAACCAATCCGTGGAGAGGTTATAAGAAGTAGTGAAAGTCATCATTTTTATTGCCGTTAACATTGGCTGTCACAGAAAGAAACGACAGAAATAAGTTGTTATTTTTAGTGTAAAAACAATTAGAATTACAATATTTGCTGTCAGTGTCGTTCAGTTCAAATTGGCGATTGTTGCTTCTGTCTCTTAGGGATGTCCCAATGAGCGTTTCTTTTGTTGAAAGTTTCCCCTTACTGCTTTCATTTTCTATTGCTTACATCACACGATTATCGCGAAATTGAGTTATCCTGCAACCAATGTCAAAAACCGACTCGACTGGTCCTGTAAACCACACGTTTAACCAAGTTGACTTGGACTCACGACAAGATCATGCCCAGATTGCTTGCGCTTTGCAAAAAAAATTAAAAAGCAAACCATTAACTGGTCATAATTGGATTTAACTGCAACGGGTCACCACGGGCAATGTTTTTAAGTAGCCTCTTATATTCTTAACATTTCATTGTCAGCATTGTGCTTGATCTTTTTGGTGTCACAAAGAGGGCAAACAGGACCTTGTGCTTTGATGATTGTTCGAACCATATTTTTTTTACTCTGTGAACATTTTGGAAGTGACATAAGCTGTCAGACACAAACAATTTTTTGTTTTCAAAAAAATTATTGCATACATAATTGACATTTTAGTTTAAATTGACGTTTTGGGTCCAGCAACGTTTCAAAGGCATCTTTTCATACTACAAGATCTCATGCCTGATGGGTGTGTTATTTTATTTTCCTCACTCCGCTTTCATGATCTGCTCACATAATGTAACCGTCAAAAAAAATGGCAGCAACAGTCGACCTCGCCGTAACATTAATTGCACGCATTTCATACGAGTCGATACAAGAATATGAACACAGTCGAGTCATTAAAACCAGTGACGGCGGATTTTTGTTCCGACCGCAGCTTACAAATTTGGTGATCACTAACCTTAACAGAGTGTAAATGAAAAATTACGGCCTTCTACAAACGTTTTATGATGGGCTGTCAGCTGTTTTCCTTGTCAAGATAAGGCTTCAACTGCAGAGAACAGTGCTTATTTACTAACCCTTATTAATGAATGCTCTTCTCACACTCATCCAGAGGTGGTGTGAAAATGCTTCCGCTTGAAAGATTAAGATGAATTCAAGCTACCCTCGACAAAGACAACTGCGTCGATAGGAACTCGAGAGTCGTTCTTAGGGCCGCTTGATGACCTTTTTTCCTCGGCCAAGCGTCTTTTTACAGCCACATTCTTCCTCGGCCTTGTTCCTGAAGTAAACACAGCCGCCGGGATTTAAAAGAAGTCACGTGATTGATCGCATGAGTCCCAAGTATTATTGTGTCGGGGAAATCCTAAAGATGTCAGGGGGGGAGCGGGGGCCGTAGCAGAACTTGCAGACCTCAACTGCCTATGCGATACACGTTTTGAAATTTTGTTGAAAAACAAAACGGATTCTTCAATGGGAAAATGCTGTTTTTATTTGCCAAAATATTTCAATAAAGGAATTTCAGAGCTGTAATCTTAATATTGTGATATTTTTGCTCGTGGTTAAAAATAACCTTCAGAATCTGATATCAGTGCGTGCTTAGTTACCTCGAGGGAGGGAAAATCGCAGGGAACTTTGACAGGCAGTGTGAAAGGTAACAACTGGTCATCTGCAGCCATGTATGGCATTTTTTTTTTTTTTTTTTTTTTTGCTAAATGACAACAAAAGAATTGTGCATCTCGCCGCCCTCTCCATCCCGCCTGTTAAGGTTGTCATACTTTGGCTGACAGATGAACAATCTCAAAATAGTAATGCAGCTTTCACCCCAGCCGCACCGGCTAACAATAGCTTTCTTCCCACAGTGTGAAATGACAGCGCGGGAAGGCCCGGTCGCTACTTTGTCGTCCGCGGGAAAGCGAAAACAATTACAGTACTACAGACGCGGTTATAAAAAGCGACATTGCCGGCGAGGCCCGGTGCGGCACTGGCAGCTCGCGCATTGTCGCGCTCAGGAAGTCTGCCCTTTGACTGAAATGTCACCGGACGCCAGCGTACGCGATGTCCAATCGGAATCTCCCCATTCCCAGATTGTCATTGTGCGAGGGGTTACTTTGAAGCCGAAAGTTGCAAAATGGCAGGAAGATGACGTCATCCCCGCTGAGGTTTGGTTGCGATTAAGAACTGGCTGAACCCTCGGCGAAGATTCCAGCACGTCGCTCGTAAACGGTGGCATCGCTCTGGAAAATAGTTTTAGCGTTTGGTGGGACAGAACCAGGCTGTGGCACTAACGAAATGTCAAAGCAAAGTTCTGGAAAATGTCTCGAACGTCCGAATGTAGCAGAGGTTGCCAAATGAAGTACTCTCTGCACTTGAGTACGCACTGTATTAAAGGAGAACTACTGATAAGATGGTAACAGTAGAAGTACAGATTCGACTGCTTTGAGTGAGGCGATGTAAAAAAAAAAAAAAAAAAAATCTGATTCTGAAATGCGTACAGAAGTGAAAATGATTTTCTTTTCTGTCAATTATCTCAGTATTAGGGCTGAACAATTAATCGCATTCGAAGCGACGTTGCAATGTAGTCCAATTTCAAATGGCAAAGTACACTCGGCGTGTTGATATATTGTTCCATGAAAAGTTGAGGTAATAAAGGCACAGATTTGTTTGCGTTTTTGAGACGCTGTCATAGTGAACGCTTAAAAGACTGCAAGACGAAGTGAGTTAATTCTATTTGCAGTCGATTAAAAAAAACTTTAATATTCGTGAAATGGTTCGTGTGGCTTTGTTTTAGCATATGCTGTAAAACCAAAAGATTATCGTTTTATGACTCTGATCTTGTTCATACTTTGCATGGGCCCTCTGGGAAAAAAATAGTCAGTCCAAGTGAACAATTTGCTGGCAGCAGTTGGTCAGGAAAGGGTATTGTAATGATCACAAAAGCCTTGCTACCGTACACCTTGCGCCTCCCATTGGCGTAGTCCGATCCACGAGACCGCGGCCTCGTTTCACTTCATTAGATATTTTATGAGGAAAATGACGCGCGCGGACGGCATAATCACCCTTAAAGGAAAACATAAGGCTGAGCGACACGGCCTCTTATGTGTGTTTAGTGTTAAAGTTCAGTCGCGGCTGGTATTTGGGTTACCGCGCCTCTGTTTGCTTTGGCCGCAGACAACGGAAAGCGGTGAGGATATTCATATAATAGAAATTATTATAGTATGCTGTCATACATTTTAAATTGTGCGACATCATTACAGACATGTCGAATCATCAGCCGATGTGCAGTGATTGGTGGGGAGCCATTTGTGGCTCGACAGCGGGCTTCCTGCCCCCAAGGGCCTGTTTTCAGGAACTGGGACATCAACCCATTGTGTGTGTGCACTGATAATGCATGAGCCACAAACTTCGACTGTATGAATGTGGAAACACACTTTTTTTTTCCTCAAACGGTGACTACACTCAGATGGAAAGTCCCTCTCTCACTCTCTCTCGGCAGGCTTTTCCAGCTGCGTTACACTGCGTGATTGTCAATGCACTGCTGAAACATTGTTTGCACTCTGTTTGTTTTCCGAAACAATGACCGTTTCCATGCAGATGACTTCGCGAAACACAATTTCCGTTCGTTAATGACTCATGCAAACGAATAACTATTTTTTTAACCCCCTGCAAGGGTATTGATGTGACAGAATCCTCATTTATATTTGTTCTGTTGTCCGTTCGGTTGTACTAATTCAACAAAGTGATGCGAGTTCACAAATTACGCAACGCTCTGAACTGTCTCGAATAAAAGAGTGAACCACCGTATTCTACAGCCAAATAAAGTAAAACTACTCACAAGAGTAACAGGTGGTGAAAAATCCACTTCATGGTGAGATTATCTACCCCGGTCAAGGATGACGCCTCGTACTGATGTCCAAAAACGTTTAATCGTGGAACACCGTGAAAACTAAAACACATTTCAAACAACATCAAAATTACAATATCTTTAAGAAGACATTAAATAAATAAACACAGAATAACATACCGTGTGCACCTTGGTAAACCGAAAGTAGCTCAAATTAAATCACGTAGACCACACGGTATCGTAGCTCTGTCTCTCTCTCAAGTTGTCTTCTCGATATCCACGGCACGTGACCCGGAAGTGATTCTTAACAAAACATTGCAAATAACGTATTAAGAGAATTTAAAGAAAAAACAAATATGAAAGTTCACATAGAAATATAAAGTACTTTTACAAAACAACAAGCCTAAATAAATTGTATTTTCGTTGTCATGGCAACCAACGACTCAATATTGGCGCCAGTTACAGTGAGGGTAATGGGGTTTTTTTTTAAGTTGGCCATCCCTCATGATGTTTTTCTTTCTTTCCCCACTTTTAGGTTTTTCCAACACAAACCCCTTCCCAGCCATCATGTCTTTGTTTACATGAGTCCCAAGCTTCCTTGACATCCCTATTCCCCCACCCCTCCCCATCTATTTCCATCATACCCCCCCCCCCCTCCCCACCCGGTGATCTCTGGTCATGATGAGCATCCTGCACCAGCAACATCATGGGAGCGCCGGCTCGGAGCGCGACCTCAACTCAGCCGCCTCCTCCATCAGCCTGCCCTCCGTCAGAAAGACCCCGAAGAAGCGCCGCCTCTCCCTGCAGGCGCTCTTCGGACGGCGGCGGCGATCCGAGCGCGACGCCAAGCGCAAGTCCAGAGCGGCGCTGGATCCCCCCGGCCCTGTCAGCGTGGACAGCGCGCCGCCGGAGGCTTTGGCCGACAGGACGTCGGCGCACTCTGTGCAGGGTGCGGCGTCAACGTCCTCGGCGGCGGGGTCCTCTGAGCTGCTGGAGTGCCCGCTGTGCCTGCTGCGGCACACGCGCGACCGTTTCCCCGACATTATGACATGCCACCACCGCTCATGCGCCGACTGCCTGCGCCAGTACCTGCGCATTGAGATCTCCGAGTCACGAGTGAACATCTGCTGCCCCGAGTGTTCGGAGCGCTTCAACCCGCATGACATTGCCATGATCTTGGCCGACCGTGCCCTCATGGAGAAGTATGAGGAGTTCATGCTGCGCAGGTGGCTGGTGGCCGAGCCCGACTGCCGCTGGTGCCCCGCTCCCGACTGCGGGTAAGATTTGGACTGACATCCCCCTCAAGCCCTTCGCACATTTTGCATTATATTTATGAGGTGGTCCTTGGGGAAAAAAGAAGTTGACTTTGATCGGCAGTGTGAAATACGCTGATTAATTCAAAGGAACAATGCAGGTATTCACTTTTTTAGTATTGTGCACCGGTTTATGTCTTCACTGGCCCTCTCGGGTTCATTGAAGGATCAAAATTGTCCATTTTGGGCATAGACAAAGCTTGTCTATGCCCAAGCTTCTCTTGCCAAAACTTAGCTGTGATAACGAGGACGAGAACATACGCTTTCAAAAATGGATAGAGGATTTTTTTTTTTTTTTATGTACCATCGTTAGCATCTACTTCAAGACACAACATCAAGCCTTTCTCGTTTCCACGACAATATCTTTGAAACATAAATAGCACCATAGTCTATTTTTGAAACATAAATAGCACCATGGTCTCTCCAGCCAATATATTCTCTCTAATGGATGTGCAACGTGCCACATTCTGTTCAACAAACCGAACAAATGAAACACATTTATTACAATATTAAGCTGGGCAGTACACGTTCTTTTCCGATTAGTCACAACCAAACGTTAGCTCAAATGGCTGGTGTTTGTCCTTTCGCGTCTTCACATTGACGTTTGCGCGAGGGTCAGGCCAGGGTCTGGTTTGTTTGTATCGGGCACAGAGTCCACACTTTGCTCCCGGGGGAGACGTACCTGTTGGATTTGGAATTGAGCCGAGCTTACAATTGACCCCAGGGTGCCATCACATGCCACGCGGTTGCGAGAGCACCCGCTCCCCAGACTCGACGTTCCCTGCTTTCGTCAGATCAGCCCTGATTGGTTGATGAGCCCTCGCCTTTAGTTGAGTCAAACCCCAGCTGTTTGCAAGAATGCCTCTTTGACTGGGTGGTTTCGGCAATCGTTAAGTGCCCCCCGCCCCTCTTTTTTTTTATTATTATTAACAGTCATTATCGCTTATTCACAAAATCTTTTTTATGACTAACCATCCAAATAGTGTCCTTATTTCAAGTGCATTCGAGTGTCATCCTGTCAAACCTCACCCCTGTTTTCATCCCAGTCAGTTACTTTTAACTCAAGCCCCCCCCTCCCTCCCCCTTCCTTACGCAGTTACGCCGTCATCGCATTCGGCTGCGCCAGCTGCCCGAAGATCACATGCGGCCGCGAGGGCTGCGGCACGGAATTCTGCTACCACTGCAAGCAGCTGTGGCATCCCAACCAGACGTGCGACACGGCGCGGCAGCAGCGGGCGCAGCATTTCCGCCTGCGCGGTTTCCGCTCTTCGTCACTCAGTTACAGCCAGGAGAGTGGCGCTGCCGGTAATGAAAAATAACACTCGTATAAGAGGAGAAATGTTATGTCATTTTTTACAATTGAAAATAGTCCCCGGGTGTCTTAATAACGTGTTGAAATCCCAGCATGTTGAAATGTTTCCACACCACCTTTTCCCTGCCTCACTGGTTAAGTATTAGGTGGAGAAACCCGTGGCGGCGGGTTATTGTTCGGCAAGGAAAATGAATCAAATTCAAATTGCCATCGCACACAGTAAAACTCTTATCCGTGTGCTGACGACGCCCCATCTCCTAGGCGACGACATCAAGCCGTGCCCGCGCTGCGGCGCCTGCATCATCAAGATGAACGACGGCAGCTGCAATCATATGACCTGCGCCGTCTGCGGCTGCGAGTTCTGCTGGCTCTGCATGAAGGAGATCTCTGACCTGCACTATCTCAGGTAAGCCGCTTAAACCTTCCCCGCAGGCACATGAATGAAATGTAGTCGCACGGGCTCCGTCCTGCGACAGATGCTGGGACTGAGCTTTGCATATACTAATGGCTTTAACTGTAAATATAGCCCAAACGATGATCCAAACCATTATACGTTTTGCGCCACCCCCCAGTCCATCCGGTTGTACCTTCTGGGGGAAAAAGCCGTGGAGCAGAAAGAAGAAAATCCTCTGGCAGCTGGGCACCTTAGTGGGTGCACCCGTGGGCATCGCCCTCATCGCGGGCATCGCATTCCCCGCCATGATAATCGGCATTCCAGTTTACGTGGGCAGAAAGGTGAGGCCTCGGGTCATAAAGAACCACATAGGGTTTTTTTTTGATGGGGGGTAAGCAAGTCTGTGATTTTTTTTGGGCCCTCTCCATCAGATCCATAATCGCTATGAGGGCAAAGACGTCTCGAAGCACAAGAGGAACTTGGTGATTGCGGGCGGCGTGACACTGTCAGTCATCGTGTCACCCGCAGTGGCAGCTGTGACTGTTGGTAAGAAAGTTCTTCCTTTCACTTAGCACTCCTTAACTAAGGATTCTTTTAGTTCTCTCAACACATAAAGTACCAAATTAAAGATTTGATGCTCTTTCATTGCCAAAACGTTTCGAACCGATACAAAATTACTGTAGTCTAGCATAACCACAATGTACTATCATACCTTTGCATTTCATTTTATGTTAATAATTGAAATGAAAGACTGTCAATTAATTATGTGAAGTTCTGTAGATTTTGCACAGCGTAAATGAATTTGTATCGATATTGGAACTTTAGCTAAGATAACTTCACAGTTAATCGGCAACAATGGACGTACATTAGTAGTAGGGGTTTTCCCAATCATCCGTTTAATGTGGGTTACATTGATTTTGATTTGTGGTGTTATGAATCAATACCGGACTATAAAAAGGATTTTTCCGATTTTTAAAAACAAAACAAGCCTGTGAATTACCAGCGTAACAATTTCCCATTTTATAAACTTTACAAACTATTTGCATACCATTTCATGATAGTATTTAGTAATGCGTGCATACAGGTGTGTGTACCTACGTTCATTGTGTCATCAATTCTAAATTTAAAAAAAATCTGTCATCTTTTTTGTTGTGACACTCTCTGTTGTACATTTAACATGTCAAACACTTCGATCAGTCACAAGCTGCTTGTTACGGTGGTATTTCCAAGGGGAACTCATGTTTTACAAATTGCTGTGGCACAACCGTGAGCTCATCCAAGAGAGGTCTGATGCTGCTGTCTGCTGGGCATAGTTAATGTTGGTTTTTACTCCAGCTGAATGATCAAACCGGAGTTGGCCAAGACTTTACTCCACTCATTCCCATTAAAAAAACAAACAACAACAACAAAAAAAACAGTGCTCTGAGTTAATCCCTCTCGGATCTCAATAATGTACTTACAGGCATCGGCGTGCCCATCATGTTGGCGTACGTTTACGGCGTGGTGCCCATCTCGCTTTGCCGGAGTGGCGGCTGCGGTGTGTCAGCGGGCAGCGGCAAAGGCGTGCGAATCGAGTTTGACGACGAGAATGAAAACATGGGTGCCGGCGCAGCAGCTACAGGTGACTTCCGGCATTTTCTAAAAAAAAAAGTCCAGTAATAAAAGATGATTATGTGGTGGTGGCATTACAAATAAATCCCCTGAACGGAAGTCTTGTGAGATTTTGAATAAAACCGCAAAATCCATTGACCCGTCCAGACACTACGTCGGTGGCCGAGACGAGACTAAACAACGGCAGCCTGGGAGACGGCGCCAGCGTGGGCGGCCTGACGGGCCTGAGCCTCAGCGTGAGCGGCAGCCACATGGAGCGCTGTGGCGTCGGCTCGGCCCAACGCGACAATATGAGTGACAACGCCAGCACAACCGCCCTCGCTGGCACGAGCATCACCGGGAGCCTGTCAGGCAGTTGCTACAACAGGTGGGGGGGGGGGGGGGGGGACAGCCAGATGTCTAATATTCATAACGAATCGGAGATATTGATTGGCTGAAATTTCAGGATGAATCTAAAATGCCCCAGATCCTTTACCTCTTCATACCTTTTGGATAAACGTTGTCCTGTTATATTTGACAACAACATCCTAACTCTCATTCTTTCACCCTGAGATTTAATGTCATTTCCTAAGGTGATCCAAAATATACGAATCTTTTTTGAAATGCAGGTATAACAAATCCCGCAGCAGTATAGTTTGTTGTACTAGAGACAATGTGTATTTTCTAGGATGGAGGTGCAGGCAGATGTCCAGAAGGAGCGCTGCAGTCTTAGCGGAGAGTCGGCCACCGTCAGCCTCGGCACCATGAGCGACAACGCCAGCACCAAGGCGATGGCGGGCTCCATCCTCAGTGCCTACATGCCTCTAGAAAGGTCAGCGCAGCAAAATGCTATCACTCTTCATATGTTTTTAGAGCATTTATGGCACTTGCATTTTTAAGATCATACAAAAAAAACATATTGAACAGTGCAACAATCTACGAAGATGTACATCACATTCATAATAAAATGCAAGATGGGAGGGATTCATAAAAAAAATATGCTGATCTTGGTTTTCTCTTCTTTCAGATCTTTCCAATTTTCTTGTGTTAAATAAATTTAGTCAATAACATTTGAGTTAGTACTGGACAAAAAAAAACGTTATTCTATACTACTTATATGCATTGAGGATGGGCTGGCAAAATATTTAATTACCACAAGTAGATATCAGCCACACTTGCCGCAAATAACAAAAATCTGTAAATAAGGAATGCCTCTCTGAAGAGTTTGCAATTGCCTGTGGCTGTTACCAGATGGTGGAATAGCACTTAAGGAGTGGATCATAAAGTATCAACGGCGTGCATCTAATATGGACACATTCACAAATCCGTCAATAGTTTTAAGTTATTCAGGATAAACAAACCAGATTCACATGGGGCTCGTTAGCGAGCACAAATTGACCTGACATTAGTGCTGCCTTGATATGTGATTGAAAGGAGTTGATGTGCATGCATACCGCGCAGAGACAACAGTCTGGAGGTGCAAGCAGACGTGGAGTCCAAAGAGAAGTTGCGACACTGCAGTGCCAGCAGCAGCCTGGATGAAGCCAGCTGCAGCAGTAAAAGCGTAGGCGGCAGCCACCCCAGGGAGTTGTCGAGCTCCTTGGCGGGTAGCAAGAATAACAAAGGGAAACTGTGGAAACGCGGCGGAGGCAAGGCGGAGTCCAAAGTCAACCACACGCACGCAGACGCAGAGCGCCGCAGCACCATCTCGTCCGAGTTGGATTCGCCGTCGCTAAGCGGCAGCCTGCCATCGGTGGCCGACTCGCACTGCAGCCGCCTGTCCGCTGAGCTCAGCGAGACGGAAGCGCTCAAGGCGGTGGAGCTGAGCGATGGGCCGGCCGTCATGCCGCTGCCCGAGGTGGAGCACGACCGCCTGGAGCAGCTGCCGCCTCAGCGTAGCCACGCCGCCGCCTTAAGCCACCGCCCCACGTCTTCGCTTAGCGAGGTTCTGTATATTGCCGAAGACGCCGCCCCCGCCGACACTCGTGACTGCACCACAACAGACATCTAAAAACAACAACAACAACAACAACAAAAAAAAAAAACTCACGAACTGTCTGTCTTAAGTCTCGTTCTGGAAAACAGGAAGCGGAATGTCAGCGTTGATGGCGAAGGGCGGGAGGATTTAAATTGGTAATCAGAAGGTCAACTTGAATGTACGCGTGCAAGTAAGGCGCTCGCTCTAGAAAAGCAAAGGTGGAGATTAAACCAACAAAAAAAAGACATGTCCACCACTGTGCCACCCATTCTTACTGAGAGGGACCATTTAGTAGCACAGTTATAAGTCAATATGTTTTTCTTTTAACATGTATTATTGTTTGTGCAAATGTGCTTTATTTTTGCTTATTTTCCATTTTTGGAAAGTTTTTTTTTTTTAAATTTCGCAACCCTGTGTTGGGTCTCTTTTTTTTGTAAGTTTACAAGAATTTGAATGGGAAAAAAATATTCGACAAACCACATGGAAACTATGCAAAAAAAAAATCACTAAGAAGCATTTTGTTGCCTCACATTTCGCCAAAGTTCATATTTTTAGTCAAGCTGTGTAGCACTTGTACAACAAAATCTTTTAAGTATTTTAATTTGGATTCTCCCTTGAATGAATCCCATTCTGTACTTTAGTTTCTATTTCGAGCCCTTTCGTTCAGTTGATGAATGCAAATACAGTGTTTGTTTGTCCCTCAGTGCCTTTTGGGGAAAACTTCCAAGGTTTTTCCTCTTCACTGTCATCAAAATACCTTAACTCTCTGAATGCTAACAGAAGAGTGCTATGTTTATTTACAGTGTATCTTTTTTTCATTCTGGGGCGGGGAAGCATATATTTACTAATTATCGGCTTTGTAATGTGCATCCAAATGCATATCCTTTAAAAGAATAAAATTTCTCAAATGAAGTCTTGTCATTTTTTTTTATTTTGTACATTTGTGCTATTTCACATCAAATCCATGCAGCACATTGATGTTGTGCAATGTCAAGACTGACCAAAAAAAATGGCTGTTCTATCATCGTCACACTTTTGATCTGAATCACTGTTTTAGACTCTTGAAGTAGGCATCCTGTAAAATTGTATGAAAATTCCACTTTGAGATTCCACTGCACACGAGTTCCTCAAAACTGAATTGCAGTCAAACTTGGCGTACTGTATCATATCAACGGTGGTGTAAATCTCAGCAAGGCACACACAAAACACTTGCGCTTCCACTCCACCTTGTGCTGACAACGCTCCATTCCCCTTCTGAATTTGGGGGGGGGGGGATCATGTGACGTTTAAGATCATTTCCTGTTCGACGGTTATCACAAAAACATCCAAATTAAACAAAACAAGGCAATAGAAAATAACACCAAGGTGAAACAAAGTGGTGTGCTTTGTCGCCATCTCGTGGCATCAATGGGCAATTCAGGGTAGCAGACAGTGGAAAAATGAGC
This sequence comes from Hippocampus guttulatus, assembly GCF_054856545.1. Classification (NCBI taxonomy): domain Eukaryota; kingdom Metazoa; phylum Chordata; class Actinopteri; order Syngnathiformes; family Syngnathidae; genus Hippocampus; species Hippocampus guttulatus. The sequence continues at coordinate 4,514,917 of NC_141278.1, forward strand.
CCCCCCCCCCCCCCCCCCCCCCGGCAGAGTCATACCGCTCTACGTGTGCGCTGCGTCCTCCATGAGGCTTTGTCTCAGCAGGGCGGTGACCTCCAGTAGCTCCTGCTCCGCCTCCTTGACGTTGGGGTCCAGTTGGAGGACCTCCTGCAGGTCACCGCTGGCCGTTAAGTAATCCTGGGCGTGGAGACAAGCGTAGATTGGGTAAGAGTCCAAAAATCCAGCACGGTGAACCCTCACATATTAATACAGATAGTTTAGGCTGGTATGCAAACCGATACTATTGAAAGGTGGTTTGTCTGCGTTGAGTAATTGACTACCGAAATAAGAGATGTTTATGTAACATTGGGTCATGATAGCGTACATTCGACATGTATGGCTTGGATGCATCCTCTCCATTTTAAGTACTGTACTGCAATCACAGGCGGGCACCTGCAGACCCTTGTGGGCCAGCGCTCGTCTGTAGAAGGCTTTCTTGTTGGCGGGCTCCAAGCGCAGAGCAGAGTCGCAGTCCTGCTTGGCCTCTTGGAAGCGGCTCAGCTTCAGCAGGCAGACGGCTCTGTGGGAGGCTCAGCAAGCTTACAGTAAATGTGTGGCGGCCGGGCGCTTTTCTGCATTATTTCAATCATATTTTCTTTTTTTGGGGTGAGATGGTTCTTTTTTTTTTTTTTTTTTTTTTTAATGCAGTAACTTTTTATTGATTTATTTTATGTCATGTTATATAATCTGGTCGTGGTACACTTGTTTAAATGTGAATTCTTGACTTTTTGGTCAATTTTATGATATGCTATGGACTCATGGCATGTACTATTAAGCAATTTATTTGTATCATGTTAGGTTTTGGCCTACGTGTTATTTCATGATGAATGTATTTCATATCTATTTTATATAGGTTTGCGTCTTTCATCTTTAGGTGTACCTGTTAGTGTAGAGGGCACAGTCGTCTGGTTTTAAGGCGAGGCATTGGCTGTACTTGTGGAGAGCGTCCTCAAAGTGACCCTTCTTCACCAGCTCGTTGCCTTCGTGCTTCAACACACTCAAGCGGGACTCTTTTCGCCTGGCTGGATTAAAAGAAAATTGGCATCCATTGTTGCGAGTGAAATGTTATCGTTTGTTAGCTATCGTTGATTGGTCTTCAAAAAAATGTAGTCAGTTTTTTTTTGTCAACTTCAAAGAATGCCAGATCTTACAGGCAATGTGCTTTTCTTTATTGTAGAAATGGGTGATGTCAGCTGCGAGCAGGAATAATAATCATATTGACAGCGGAGTCATGTGACGAGCGCACTGCAGGAAGAAACCTGATCTAGATTGTTCCATTACAGCGACATTATGTGACTCCTTCCCTTCTGCATTATTGATGCTGCGCATTTTACACACTGTCTGAATGTTTTAACACACGCACGCGCACACGCACGCACACAAACCTTCCTCCTGCAAGGCCCGGGCCGCCCTGGCTTGGGCCTGCTGGACGCTAGCGGGTTTCTCGCGGTGTTCCCGCTGCACCGCCAGTGGGACGGTGGGAATCTCCGGAAGCTTCTCCCGCCACTCAAGCCCGTCCTGCTCAATTAGCATCCTGGTGATTCTGAATGGACAGAAAAGCGTACAGAAGTCAAATTCAATTTCATTTGATGTCACTTTTCTGTCATGTTATGTCATTTAATGGAGGGTTGTTTTTGTTTTTGTTTTTTACCTGACCTGTGGACGCTGTCGTGCGCCGCTTGCACGCCGGTGTCGATCTGCAGGACCGTTTTGTAATCCACGTAGGCCTTGCGGTAGCGCTCCAGCGACTCATAGGCCATGGCTCTGCGCAGCAAAGCCTTCAGGAAGAACGGCTGCAGCTGCAAAGCCCTGAGAGGATCGCACACCATTGTGGGTCACTGTTCATTGCCTTCCCAACACCAACCCCCCTCTCCCACACATACACATCACAAACGTACTTGGTGCAGTCCTCAATGCAGTCAGCGCTGTTGCCGTCCTTTAGGTAGCAAGCGGCCCGGTTGGAGTACAGAATGCACAAGTCCTCTGGGTTGCTGACGCCTGCAAGACAGAATATCTGTTTGTTGTTTTTGTCAATGACACTTCTTCCATTTGAAGTGCAGGTTTTTGTAGAATATAATGTTCAGTCACCCTAATGGGTTTCTGTAAATATTAAGAGAGCTAATCTAGCTTTCACATTTTTGTAAACATCGACATTATGGAGTTCAGGCAACCTATTTTTCTGTAAACACGTCAGCAAATGTAACTTTCCCGTTTTTGTTCATATCAAAGAGATATTTGTGCAGTCAGCCAATGGTACTGGTTTTCGTGAAGATCAAAGTCTCGATAGTGGTCAGTGATAAAAGTGTTTGAAATATCATTCATAGTCTTCAATGGGTTTTTGTAAACAGACACTTTAGTCTTCTAACTTTGTGTTGCCGTAAAGATAACATTGAACCTAATGTACGCAAGATGCATTTGGGTAATTTTGAATTAAAAAAAAAAAAGTATCAAAATAATGATTCGTTAATTTCCTAATTGATTAGTTGTCCATTAATCGATGCACCGCTAGTCATAGTGAAACTGATGTGCCATTTCGTGTGTAAAAATCTAAACATTAAATACCAAAAAAAATCTGCATTGTCTGTCAACTGACCTGCTTGAGCACATCCATCAATGGCCTGGCTGTACTTCTCCAGGGCGTCCCCAAACTGTCCGTGCTTAAAGAGGTGGTTGCCCTCGTTTTTGATGCGGGCCAGGTGAGGAGGGAGACCCCCAGCTGGGGCATCCAGATAACTTTCATCCGCTGCAAGGCACCGGAAAGACAGGGTGCCCTCGTCGTTCCCATTGGGTATCACCTTAGTTCTGCTCCTGTTCTCCATGGCCCCCCCGGCTGTTGTGGTGGTCCAATCTGGTCCCCTACTGTCGGGAGGCTTCTCCTGTGCATTCCCCATGCCCGCACCGCCTCAGCAGTACGTCTTTCCTCTTCCTCTTCCTGCGCTCCCAAAGCTGCAGCAGCTTCATCTGGATGGGCGGTTTCTGATAGGTTACACCCCCTCAATGACGTTACATTTTGAAGGGGAGGGGCGATGGCTGTGCAGTGATGCTCCTTATCCACTGCTAGCATATGTTATGATTTTTAAAGTGTTGTGCTAATGGACACTGTAATATGACACCAAATGTTGAATCATTCTTTCCCATTATAATCATTCATAAACATAGTAGTGCAGGACGAGTGGCAAATACAGTATACCACCAGTTTTCCAGAACAAAAAGCACTGAAGAAAAAGGAGTTCAATGTGGGTCACTTATTGATTTGCCATTTTTATTCACATGTTCAGACACAAGAATACAAAAAAGATCCACTTCACCGGGCATCAAACACAACCACTATGAATCACCAGTCAAGGAAAGGCACCGATATTATCATTATCATTCATACATACATACATACGCTCACGTTTTATGCAGACACCAAAAGGATACATCGATTTGTCCTCTTTTTGTACATGATCCTGTACCCACAGTCTCTGCACCGGATTGGATCACGGGCCTTGATTTCGTTTTCAGTGTGGCACTCTGCAAACACCCACACAACACACATTACTAAAATGCAATAGACTTCACTGAATTGTTGAAATGGGGAGGTGAAATTATTTCTTAAAATTTAAAATACATCTCTTGATTTGGAAATTTTACAGTGTAAATTTGGAAAACGGTACAATAGTCTGCTCTTCACCATTCGCATAGTTACGACACAAATATGGAATCAAAATCTGCAACGTCACTTCATACAATTAATAAATACTTTTATGTAGCAAAAGCAACAGTTACCTCCACAGATATAAAACATAGGCTGTTGCCTTGGTGGTTGCACGTCCTGCTGGGGCTCCATTTTGTGTCTTGAAAATATACAAGACGTACGTTAGCAGAGTTTCCACAACATGCTAGCACATGACAACAACAACAGCGTGGCACGTTCGACATGATTTAGCCCTTGGGACCATGTATTACAGCGAAAAGGGTAATTACGTGTGACTGAAACACGTATTAAAGCACATTACAAGTCGAATAATCATTTAAATAATCAAAATGTCATGGTGTTTACCAGCGAGATTAGCTGGACCACTGACTTCTCTGCGAGCGCACGGCTTAAAAGGCGCATGCGCACTCGTCACAAACTAAAGAGGTTGTGATTGGTCAGAAAGAACACAGTCGCGAAGATAGCGGAAGTTCAAATGTGTTCAAATGTAATTCAAAAGCAAAACAACGTTTCACGTATGAACCTGTTTTAAGATACAGTAATCATCTCCGAACAAAGCAAACTTCCCTATTCTCTCAAAATATTTTCCAGTTATTCTTATAATCATACTCTTTGTGTCTTAAATTCTGACCCCAAATAATTATGCATGTCGTTTACTTTGTATCCAGTTCTCTTCTCATCCCATTAACACTTGTCATGCATTGTATTTAATTACTTGCTGCTCTGCGTGCAAATACTGTCATTGATTGTTCTTGAAGGTTTGCACAACATAAACACAATAATTATGCTCGTGTTTGCATCCAGATACTTTGTGCTTCCTCTGCACAGTCACAGATGTCATGAACACATAATTGTTGTGACAAACATATTGTCTGCTTGCTTAAGCCCTGCAGTACAATTAGCTCAACGTTAACTCTTACAAAGAAAACCGATTGGAATTCCTTTTCCTCACAGGATGTTTAATTGACCAAATGCTAAACTGGAGTGACACCATAAACCCTTAATCCTCCTGTGAACATTTTTTTTCTTGCAGTTTCAACACACATACTAAGATCAATCCCCAAAGCCCACAATAAGTAATTCATGAAATCACCAATACACACCGAAGAAAATTCATAAAGCGTTTATTTGTGCATATTGTCAAACAAGAAATTTAAGTGCATAAAAAAATGGCACCTTCCTATATGGAGTCAAAGTGAATCCATCCAACAAATAAATTCACAACACAAATATGGTACCTTGTTACATTTTATGGAATTAGATACATTCATTATTTCTGATAAATATCTGTAACGTCTTCTCAATAGCTATAGTTAAAAGCAGCCTGAATAAAAGTAGAACACCACCATGGCAAGAATCTGGGAACAGTTTTAGCATGCATCAGTATAAATGTAGTAGTGCATATTAGCATACGTTAAATTTTCTGTTTTTGAAACAGAAACAGTCAAGAAATAACAGGATACTATTTCGCCACCAAATATGACTTCACTGGTCTTTCCTTTAAAATTCCAATCTCTGTACCTAACCGAGAACGAGCCCATAAAGTTCTTTCAGTCAATAAAAGATGAATAAAAATAGATGTAAAAACATTTTTTCACAACCGACCTCCTTCATGTTTACCACAATAACAGTGACACATTATAGAAATACAATCATTTCTTCCATTCAAAATATATATCTACATATAAATAAACATGACAGTCCAGCGATTCCCAGCCACATTAGTGTGTTGTGAGAAATCATCAGGTAAAAGTGGTCTGATAATTATCATTGCCGACAAAAACGTACCTTTGTTCATCAACCCAAGCCAGCCAGCGACAGATTGCGACAGCCAGGTGTATTAAATGCTCCACCACAAGATGGCGCAAAGGACCGTTACCCTGTGTATTCACCAGCTGCCATTCATGCAACATAATGTCAAGATATTAATCAATACCTTCCGAGTTAAATATAAATATAAACTGCTCCAGATGACGTACGTGGCGCAGTTGTACATATATATATTTATATATATATGTTACACTTGAAAAAAATTAAATAAAATACTGTATGTGTCTTGGATTAATACTCAATAACGGTTGGGAAACACTGTTCTCGTCTGTAAATGCAAGAACACAAATACTGAGTACGGGTACCTTTTACAATCAAGCGAGAACCTAGACCACACAGGAAAATAATTCCTGTTTTTGTCCACTGCACAGCAGGGACAGTCCATACGCGCTGAGGCAGAGGACCAAGAATTGGATTTGACTTTTTACTCCCTTCTCCCACCACAGCTGGTCGCCGTCGACGCCGATGGTCACGCCAATGGAGCCGAGAAGCTTCTTTGCTTGCTGGAAAGTTTGCTCTTCCCGCATCGGAGTAGGAAGACACTCGAGAGAGAGGGCACGGCCGCTCTCCTTCATCAGGTTCAACTAGAACGAAGGGAGATGGATGACGGGGAATTTAGTTGCAGTAATCATTGGGCTTTTCAATTGATGTACGAGTGATGTTTTTGAAGTCACACTTTTCAGAAGCAAAGTCGATTGGCTGTGACAAATCACATTTAGCTCTATTTGCAGTGAGGCATTTTGGTTTGCATGTTCCATTTTGATCACCCTCTCAGGTTAAAAAGATGGCGATGAGCCTCACAAAAAAATGGGCACATCACATGACGACATTAAACGCCTTTCAGCTTTTAAACATATTTCAAAACATGCCTGATAATGACTACGCCACGGGGGTCAAAATTCTGGGAAACATAGTGAATAAAAGCTTCTTTTTTGTCAGCGAACATGACGATGAGCAGTTTCTTGAAACTACTCACCAAGATGCTGAAGGCCTTTATGAACTCGGGCTGACTGTCACACATGAGGCTCAAAGTTTTATCAGGGAGCTCTACAAAAAACAAAAAAAAAAAAGACCACATGTAAGACTGGAAAAAGCTTTTCGGGTATCTGTCCTTGAGGATGTCTCCTCTCACCTTCCAAGGCAGTGACCAAGAGATGAACAGCATGCAAAGAAGGAGAAGCGTTCTCGACAGAGTCTGAGAGCTTCTCCTGCCGAGTCGTGTCCGGTGTTCTGCCAACGCACAATTCCTCAAGCTGAAAGAGACGAAAGACAAGATTGGAATCCAAATCGTCATGGGTGGTCGCGTTGTGAAAGTTCGCTGACCGCACACTGCAGATGCGACAGAGTCACTCTGTCCCTCAGGATATCTTGCAGTTTGCAATACAAGGCCCACCGAGTTGATTGAGGAAGCGCGGCTAGTGGAGAGAGGTCTTCCACGGGAGCTCCTACGAAGGAATGACAGCGGTAAATCACTCAAGTTGCAGTCAACTCCACATTCCAAAAAGGGGGAAGAGGCACCGGGCCACTTCCCGTTTAGTCGCCTAGCAACCAGCCACACAAATAGCAAGCGTGAGCTGGGACGTTCTCCTCTCTGAACGCCGCGTAAAATAAGTGCACAGTGAAAGCCCAAAATTTTGGGTCATATTTGTACAAACAGTCGGTATGACTTTAACCCTTTCATGCACCAATCATGATAACCTGTAACCTGATAACACGATAAGCCGTCCACTGTAGTAACCGTTGTCCCTGAAAGGTTCAATTAGACCTTAACCTGACATGTTTTTCCATTCTGGTGAAATACTTACAGAAAAAAAATTAATGCTACTACTTCCCGCACGGATAAAATCTGAAGTGCGGATCATTCATATGTTTTACGTTTCTTTGGGTTACTTTCAGTTGGACTTTCCCTTGTAATTTGAGAAGAAACACCAGTTCCTGGAAGAAAAACCCCAATAGTCATTCATAATTTGTCCTGATGGGGAGAAAGGGGAACCAGCAACAATTAATAGATGTAATTCTGAGTTTCACTTCACTTCCAAAACAATGAAGAGTGAACATTGTAAGACGATGGTGAAAGGTGAAGAAAGACTTCTCCTCGGACACAAACCATTTTGTTGCGGTGATTCTTCCAGAATATTCCCATCAAAGCACCTCCCGTCCACGACGTCTATCTCGTCCTGAGAGGACCACGACCTCACCTTGTCGGCCTCAAAGCCTCCGATTAGCCCAGGCTGGACGCATATCTCTGAAAAGACGTATGCACGTCATTACGGGACGGATGAACAGTTTACACATGTCACAAAAAAATAAAATAAATAAAATGTCAATCCAGCTGTTCCAAGCGTTTCTGGGAACGACTTTATCTTTCCAAGAATGGAGAAGTGGCGTTCACTGTCATGTTTCAGTTTGTGACCAACAGGTGGCACTGTAGGGCTCTCCCTGCAGCTGCTCACCTGTTGGTCGTTATGGAATTAGGAGTATAAAAGGACCCCCGCCCGACCACTCATTGTCGGGTCATTGTTGTTTAGTGCTGTCAGGTTTGTTTCTGTCATGTTTCGGTCACTGTTATGTTTTAGCTTCAGTCATGATTTTTGTTTGATACTTTGGACTGTTTGTTTTGGATTTAGTTTTCTCCGTTTTAATACAATTTGTCAAGTACACCCTGCTCGTCCCTCTTGCCTGCTTTTTGGGGTCCACCACCACCTCGCAACATGACATTCACGACCGTTACACACTCACTGAAGTGTCCGTCTTTTTCAATGTTAAGTTCCAGGACGCTATATGCAATGACGACATCAGACGGGATTTCCAAAAAAACATCCATGTCCGCCTCTATGTCGTTGCTCTCCTTGATGCAGACCTGAAATGAGATACACGCACTCGCTATGAACTCATTCACGCCCAAAGACGTTTTTAAACGTCTTTTCAGACTTGGTCTAGAATTGGCTGGTACTGAATGAGTTAACAAATTCCTTCACGGCTGCAATCTTGTCGTATAACTTTAAATCGACATACCGTTACCCTCAGAGCGTGCGGGGCCGCACATATCGCGCATCACAAAAACCGCCACTGCTCTTACCCCATGGAGATTGCGAACACGAGGCGAGACAAGACTTTGGCACAAGTCCTCTAACTGTTCTTCGATGCACAAGACACTCACCTTAATGTTGGCCCCCAGCTTGCCCAACAGTCCCACCATGGCGTGCAAGGCACACTGCTCCTTTTTGGTCTCCGTGACAGTGCAGGCGGCGGTGGTGAGGATCCTCTCTTTGACAACGGCCAGGATGTTGGATCGCTTCTCGAGCTGCTGCACCAACACGTGCTCCATGTCAACCAGCCTGGTACAAAGGAGAGATGAATGCGCACTCCACGCAATGGAGATAGCCGCAGTAACAAAACACCACTGAATGTAGGTGTTGGTGTCGATTGTTCTTTATCAGGAATTATTTAGTACCTCTTGTTGGAGTCCTGTAACAACTTGTTCACATCCACTTCCTCTTTCTTCAGCATGCCGAAATCCGATTGGAGTTTAGATGAGCCCACAGCCTCGACTTTTATGCCGACAGAAGCAGCCTTCGTGTCCAGCTTGCCAGCGAGTTTGTTTCCAAAAATGCCCATGTAGGTCACGAATTCTTTCTTGGACACAACTGAAACGGGCATCAACGTGAGGCGTTAGTACATCCTGAAATTCGAACGTACGGTCACGTGACCCAATGTCGTTTCACGTACAATGATTTATGTACAGTGCATTTTCGGGAAAACTATGCAGCACAAAAGTCGAGTTGTCACTAACTTAAGGAGTAACTCTGCATGTATTTTCCTCTTTCTTTGCCTTTTTTTTTTGTTAAAAAAAAGACCAAACATCTAAAAGGAGTATAAAGAGGAACATGAGAACAGAGGAAAATAGTGTTTGGGCGCACAGCTCTAAATCCGTACTGGGCTTTGTACTGTAAAAACCTAAGAAAAAAACCCCCAATCACTTCGTTCAGATCAATAAGATATATCAGGAGAGCGAACGATGACCTGCACTATTAGGTACTGTACTTTTAATGTCAAGAAATAAACACAAACAGCCAGCAAGACTTACATACCAGGCGTAAGCCCCTTTTCGCCCAGCAACAAATCGTTGAGCTTGAAATCTGTCGGTCGGTATTTGGGCCTCTGCCAGAACCAGACACGCTTGCGTTTGACCACCAGAGCCATCGGAAGCAGCTTGGAAGAGTCATTCATGCGGGACACGTGGATGAGGCTTCCCTCGGGGTCAACCTGACGGACAAAGTTGGCAGTGGCCTTGGAAAACATGGCTGCAACTGTGGGGAAGAAAAAGAACACACGAGAGCTGAGGACAATTTGGAGTCCCCCCCCCCCCCAAACGTTCCCAGAAAAGTCGAAAAAAAGACAATTCAATCAAACCCTGTGCGAGTAGGCCACAAAAATTGACACACGTCAGTGTCATCCAATGAGCGGTCCACGCAAAGTTCTCGGTTATTAATACAGTCCGATAAAACACACACACGTGCAGGACTTCTTCAAGCTCGGATTTCAAAGGGCAATATGTAAAAAAAAAAAAATCAGCTGAAGTGGGTTTGACCTCCATGACTTTGCCGTTAAAACGGTAAAGGCGAAGAACAGAAAGTTGGTTGCAAGAAATGAAAAGCAGAAAATCTTTCCCGCTGGAGGTTAAGCAAATACTGTCATCTATTCCCCACACGAACCCCCAGAATGTACCTTCTGACTTTCCAACCAAATGTGCCTGCTTTTGTCACACCCATACAGCACAAGAACTAATTCATGTTGTTTGACTAAATTCGCGTCAGTCAACTTCAACTAGTAAGATGCTGCACATGGCACACTTGCGTGCTGTTCGATTGTGTTGCATAACATTGAAAGCTGCTGTAATTGGTTGGTGTTTTTGAAGATGTGGATGAAGTCAGGGAAGTCCCCCACTCACTCAAGGCCCATGCAGGTTAAAAAAAAAAAAAAGGACCCGCCACTGCATGATGACATATTTTCATCTGAGAAATCTCTTCCGGTCCATACAGTTCTTAACGATGCTCTTTCAAATGCGAACTCTGAATTGAATCATTAGATTAGAAGCACAAGAAGTTGAAAGTGACATTTAAAAAAAAATGCGTTTGACTACCTTCCTCAAGTCCGGCAACAACATACACGCGCCTCGCGCGTACCACCGCGGTCCAAAGCGAATCTCATGACTTGGATTTTCAAATTAAAATCACATAAGACGCCCCCGACAAAAGTGAGAAATGAATCTAAGGCCACCAATGTAGCGTTTACCTCACGCAAAGGGAGGTTAAAGTAGTACTTATCGATGACTTACCTTGCCAGGAGGTTGTGACGTCGCCGTTCGAGCCCCGCGATGACGTTGTCACCGAAGTCAATGTCACCGAGGCGGGCGAATAGTCGTCCACTTGGGTTTAGTAGATTGAGTTTGCTCACTCTCGCAGTTATTAGAAAATGGTGGGAGCAGCACGATGGTGTGTGTGTGTGTGTGAGCGAGCTGGAAATGACACTTTTCCAGTCTATGCGCAGACTTGTGCCTCCTCCCACTGGCACTCTCAGCTGGACTCAATTTCACAGGCAAGCTTCGCGTGTTTCCAAGACAGGAGCTGTCCTTGCCTCAATCAAATTTTCAGTCTAAAAATGCATACAGGAAATACTGAAAGTGATGCAATGTATGACATGATCGGGGATTTTTGTGGTTCGGCTAGCATCTCAATTTGTCACAAAGAAATGGGGCACACACACACACACACACACAAGTGTAACTTCTGAGCTCACAAGCCCACTAACCAGCCTGTGAACCACACAAGACATTTCTTCAAATGAACTCGTTCTATTCTCTTCTCCTGTTGCCGTGAAGTATATTGATCCATAAAACCAAATAACTGTAGGAGACAAATTCAGTCAAATGCCTCCACGAGGTCCACCTCTTAGAATAAGAATCTGATGAAAAGCGGCAACTAGAAATTTTCTTCTCACGTAGTTGCATGAGAGATATGTGAGAACAATATCCATGCATGCACGATGATGCAATGCAGTCCTCCCTAAAACCACAATCAAGACGGTTAGACTGATTTGTCACGATGTCGACAACTTTTGTCGAGTCAGAATTTGTAAAACTCCTTGAAGTCGACCCAGAATAGATGTGCGTTTGTTGAGCAATATACTTGCAAATATATTTCAGTCACAGAGTGTCCCCGTCACCCTGGAAGAGTCGTCATGTTGTCTTTCAGGATGTTGTATGAGTGCAGTGATCAGAAGGCAAATCGTTCCGATCTTACATGGAGTTTGATCTCTGAAATAAACCAACCAAAAGCTCGAGCAAGTTGTCGATCTTTAGTGTTATTTATTACCACTTTCGAAGCACCAGTGCCTTTTTTTTTGTTGAGATTCCCGTCCATCCAGAGTATGATGAGCTGGAGGATACCACAGAGCCAAAGTCGCTCGGGAACTGCAACACTGCTCGGGATCCGCTCCTGTAATTCTGTACTTTTTTTTTTTTTAAACAGTTCTGTGGTTTTTCCTCTTCCCTTGACCAATGATATTTGAAAGTCTTTTTTGGAAAAAGTAACTGCAACAGCAGTTGAATGTGTGCAGCATTGCAGTAAAAGGCACTTTGGTAAAAGGTGAGCCATAAATCTCTGTTATGCAGTATACCTTGAGTCTACACAAACAAAGTGTAAATAAGAATAGAAATGAGACAATCATGTACACGATAAAGAAGGTGGTGAAATTGGAAAAGAGTCTGCTGGCTCTTAAAAGAGGGCACAGGAAGTCCATGTTGGTTTTTGGTTACTGTGACATGAATCAGGGCCACTTGAACTCCAGCCCCACTTCAGTTTTCGACTTCCCTTTTCTGATAATTTGTAGTCGAGTGGAGTGCGAGTTGAATTGACAGGTCACCACAGCACAGGAAAGTCCACTTTAGTGAAGCCGGGTTCTCTGCGTAACTCCCAATACGAGTTGTTGCTCACCCATGTGTCATCTTCTGACTTTCTGTGAACACAATAAAAGCATGTGTGGATACAGTATTTTCTTGATGAATGAGGTCAGTTTCCAGTTGACCTCTCTTCAATTAGCCATTTTGTGTTCCATAGTACTGCGTGTTGGAAGGTAGGAAATCGTAGCAAGGCTCCTCCCAAAAAAAACGCATTTTTCAATTTCACTTGTGCTTTTATGGCATTTGCGGGCAGACTTTCAAATTATGAATGTGACTGTGCTTCCAGTCTCATTTTTGGTCAAGTATTTCCACACGCTAATAGCGCAGTACGGCCATGATCTGCACTAGGACTAACGAACCGGTCGGTGCTCGTTGCAGTATGGGAAAAAATAAAGTCCTTGTTGTCAATCTGTTGTTGCCCACACACGATTAGAAATAACATTTCGGCAACAGCGACAGCGTCACTTCGCTCCACTGTCCTCGCCAACAGTCTGATGGTCCAGCTGCTAGCGGCAATCGGAATAGCAGCTATTGTCATCCACAGCCATCTTATTTTCATACTGACTGGTGCAGATGTTTGAGGACTGTCGCCTTGTTGGCCAAACATTTCATTGCTGAAGGGCGAATCTAAAGGCTTCGGTCAATTGGCCGACGCAAAGACCAGCGATGACAAAAACACCTGATTGGCGATTAGTCATCTTCAAGCTTTAGACATTCGTGCCAATTAGGGGAATTGACTCATCGACACGTCAGGTCAACCCACAGTGAAAAGGGGAAGTGGTCAACAAATGATGATGGCTGGTGCTTGGGAAAAAAAAATCAACTAAATTTACAACAGGCAAACTTTCAAATGTAGGAGTGTCGTCGAAACGTGCTTTGCACTTTTGTTGAAATATAAATGCAGCACGCATCTGTTACGTGTACCTACAATGCGCGTGTGTTTCTTGTGACCAAATGTATGCTTGGTTGAAAATAACGGGGCTCAAGGAGTATGCAGACTCTCACTTGTGATACAGTAGCACGGGTATATGTTATCTCTTAGTCATGTGGGTGAAGAAAGACACACGTCCGATTGTGCATCCAAACACACAAGGACAGTGGCGGCATACTTGAAGAAGCACGGTCGGTGGGTCATGTTGTTGTCCTCCAGCACTTTCCTCCTCTCCCTCTGCAGCTGCTCTATCCTCTGCTTCTGTTCTTCGGCTCCTTCCACGTTTCCCTCCTCCAAGAGCCTGAACAAAGAGGCCAAAGGAAGTTCGACATCACTCACTTAGTGTCTTGAAGGAGAAAGAAAAAATGTATTTAAAAAAAAAAAAAGGCAACCTCTGGTCCAATCGGAAGCGTGTGTCTGTAGGGGGCAGTAGAGGTCTGATGGTGGGATCCAACTCGTTTAACTCCATTGCAAACTGAGTGAAGCCATAGTACTGGTCCTGGTCCACCGGCATGGGATCTACAGAAACAAATCCGCAGATATTGCATGATGTCAGTGTAAGGTGCAAGTAACGCTTCCTTTTTGTAAAATGGCCCTTGACTCACTTGCTCTCCAGATGCACGTGGCAGAAGGCGGGTGGCCCTGGAAAATGGACTCGTGCCATTTCCCAAAAATGGAGTGCACAACCTGTCCGTTGGAATCGGTCACCACGCCCTCGATCTCATTGACGGAGGAGCTCCATGATTTCGCCTGAAAGAGATAAAAGGACAACTAAATGTAAAATCAAAGACCTTCTGACATGGTCCTGTCGTAACTCTACTAATTAATCCACGAAAGGATTTGATTTCAGGCTGCCTAAAACTTTTTTTTGTAATTCCTTCTTTGGTCAACAGATGGTGCTGTGCTCTTGATAGTGAATGAAAAGTGTTGCAAAGAGGGAAAGTCTGAAAATAAATGTTCCAATAGTCATGTTTTGATAAAACAACATAAAATGACATGAGGATAAATGAGGTCACCTTTTATTATTACTTTTTTTTTTTTAAATAAAGAGTGTAAGAACATAGACTGAGACTAACTAATAAATCAAAAGGAGTCACTCTGTCGCGTCTGACCTTGACAAATGTGACTTTACACTCGCAAGTGTTACTGTTGACATTTTTGATGGTCATCTCTCCATAGTGTTCAATCCAACGCTGCCCACTGAGGATGTTATGGATGCAGGATGTCACTTTGTTCCATTCATAATGGTCCCCAAACCTACCAAATACATACAGTTGTAGTTTTCAAAAGTTGGGGAATTTATCAAGTTCAATCAACAGAAGACCTCTCTATCCCGGACAAGACGGCGGTATTTATCACCCAAAAAAGGAAAGTGAATGACTTACGAAGGCAGCGTGACGTTGGTCGTACCGATTGGAACAATTTCCATGGATTTTCCCCAAAATTTATTTTTCAACCGAACATCTACAAAAGGAAGAGAACAAAATGTGTTAAGGGTTCACAAATCAAGCTAGAAAGATCATGTCTCCATCGAATAAACATAACTGCTGCGGACGCACATTTTAACATGACGAGAAGCAGCAGAAACAAACAAACAAAAAAAAAAAAGGTCCTTCATGCTCACCTTGCCAAAAAGAAAAGTTCTTTGAATCCGAGTGACATACTGACACAGGCGGGTGATGGCTCACCTGGGCAAATACAAAGGGAAAATAATAGGGATTAAAAAAATAAAATAGCTAATTACTCGACTGTGTAACCTGTTAGGTGAATGCGTCAGAAAACAGGAAGAGGGTGCTGTTCCGCCTCACACGGGTAACGAGAATGAGTCACCCGCCGCTTACCGATCTTTTCAAATGACTGTCGCGTCACGAGGGGAATGACAAAGCGATACTAGTACAACATTCCAAAGTCAAATTCAAACTTTGACGTTACCCGTGTCAAACCTACCTGTTCGCCGATAAACCGGAAGCCCTTGTCAGGTCTGTCGCACTCGTAGGTTTCTCCCAAAACCGGATTGAAAGGCTTGCTTCCAGCTCGATAGTAGGAAGACGTGTATGCGGTAATCGCAAAGGTCGCAACGTAAACCTTTGTGGGGGAAGAAAGGCGTCATTAAATTTTACTCTTCACATTTCAAGAGGAAGCTCTGTCTCCTCTCACCATACGCTGGTAAGGGTTGGCGGTCTTGTTGGCTGTGTCCAGCAGCTCGCTGTACTCCAGCTCCTCACACAACCTCTGCAGGGTGTTGAGTGGCTCGTTCAATTGGACCGGCATCGCCACTTTGGACAAGTCCTTCCCAATGTTGTTCCTGAGGATGTTCCACAGACTCACGCTGCAGGGGGGACTGGGAGCGGGCAGCGTGGTGCGACGACGAATCACAGAGCCGACGCTACTCACTGACGAGGGGAGGCGTTGAATGGAAAAAAAAAAAAATAAGAGAGGAAGAACCAGAAAACAACTGAGATGCTAAACTGGCTTTGCTTTAAAAAAATATCGTTGCACTTTGAGTTTTTGATCACAGACCAGAGCGAATTCGGTTTTCTCAAATGAACACGGCACTTTCCGGATTTGTTCTGCGCGCCTTGACTGAGCACAACGTTCATTTAACTCATTCAGTACCAGCCAATTCTGGACCAAGTCTGGAAAGACGTTTAAAAACGTCTTTGGGAGTGAATGAGTCTCTGAAAATAAACACGCAAGAGGAATTTGTCCCACTCCCAGATGGAAGGGGATAAGCTTGCCTTGAACAGAATAGAAAGGTGGACTCGTGCATACAAAGAGCGCCGCGGCTTTCGCCTACCTGAATCGTGTCTCTCGCTGCCCCCTCCGTTGCTACAGGTATCCACGGAAATGCTGTCGCTCACGTCGCTGATGTACGAGTCGTCGTCGGACAGCTGGCGATGAGCAATCGTGAAAGGTCAGCAGGCGACCAGAATGAACAAAGAGAAACATTTTCCACAACGACACCGAATGACTCCATACATCCAACCGTTGGACCACTGACGCGTCGGTTGAGGTTAAAGGTCATTTTCCCGAACTGTGCTTTATGGTGCTGCGACAATCAAAACATATTTCATGTGCGATCAGGCTCAGGCGATTCATAGATCTTATTGATGAACGTGAGTTTAGAGTTGAACGCACATCCTCACTGATGCGCAATGCTTGATTGATTTTCATCAGGCAAGCTTGTAAGTAGCGCCTGAAGTAGACTGCGGGCCTGTTCGAAAAACAGCTCACCCGTGATGGGACATTGTGATTTCCCGGGAATTCGGTGAGAGTGATCATTTGAAATGATCACATCTGTTTCCTTATCCTGGTAAATCATTGCAGGTAGTTAGTAGATCAGTCGCCAAGCTGTAGCTCTCAGTTAAAAAATAAATAAAAGAGTACGGTGACCCCTGCTGGACATGTTTTGATTTAATTTGCTTGAGATCTATCAATTCAAATCGGAAATTCCAAAAATTTGATTTGCGAGTGAAGAATAAAACAGTCTTTTGAAAAGACCAGCGTTGAAAGGAGAAGGCTTCCGAAGTCGATCGAGCATCACCTCATTCTCAGAGGAGGACGAGGAGAGGAGGTACTCCTGCGCATCGTAGAACTCTGAGATCGACTCGGCGATTGACGCTTTGCTTTCATTTGATGCCTGGTGGACCAAAGAATGGCCTTCGCCTGGACAATCCTGGTCGGGTGATAAAAGTCGACAGAGCGAATTATTACAGGACGTGGTTATGGAGCAATCACATGAGCGCACGCGCTCAGGGGGGGGGGCGCCGTGTCACTCACTGAGCCGTAGGTGGTCTTTAAGGCCGTAACCTGCAACGGCTGGGGAGCTTGCATTTCGATGCTTTGCCTTAATCTCTCCCTTTCTGCTGACAGGGAACTATACGCTGATTTCAGCGTGCTGTGGACTGGAGAGAGAAACAAACAGAAAAAAAAACAACAACACGTGATTAAAACGACACACATTACGTCACGGGAGAAAAATGGCATCAACAGACTCACTGCTGTTAGCTAGCCTGTTGAAGTTGTCTTGCAGGCGAGAAACGTCAACGGGGGAGTCCGGAGATTCCGGACAGACCTCTTGGCTGTTTGCCTCCATCGTTGG
The DNA here is from genome assembly GCF_054856545.1 of Hippocampus guttulatus. Lineage (NCBI taxonomy): Eukaryota > Metazoa > Chordata > Actinopteri > Syngnathiformes > Syngnathidae > Hippocampus > Hippocampus guttulatus. The sequence goes on from NC_141278.1 coordinate 4,532,477, forward strand.
GAGATTGGGATTGGAGGCATTATTTTGAGGCATCTTAGTGGCGAAAAGAAGAATGAAAATACGTGGCAGCATGAAAGCCAGTCCTTCCAAATGAATCGGCGACAAAATATGTGGTATAAATACCTGTGTTGTTACTTTGCTGTTTTTGCTATTCCTGGTTCGCCATTTCTTTGTCTTCTTCTCTTTCTTTGAGATATCAGAAGTCGATGCCTGTGGTGACATAAGAAAATGACGTCTGTCGAGCGCCCGCACACAATCCAAAATTGACGCCGATTTCATCTCAGCTGCACAAAGAGTGAACGTGGCATGCTGACTTGGAGTGCGTTGATCGATGACGCAGAGTATGTGCGATGCATGACCTCCATGCTCCTCAGCAGCAGGTTGAGTTCCAGGAGGTGGGATTCACACTCTTCCAAGTCTAGGGAAAGAACATCATTTCCATGAGGACCAAAGTTCCCGCAAGAAAAGAGAGTTCAGTCGAACCTCGGTTCAGAACGTTTTTGGCCAGAGCGTGTGGCGTTCAAGTGCCAGACCTCTTGGCAAGGCGAGTTGTGGGGAAAAAACAAACAAACCTTTGGCACACTTGTTCATGTCCTCTGAGGAGTGAAGCCAAGAGCTGACCTTGGCCTGATGGATCGACATCTGCTTGGGGAGAGAAGCCCTCTGCGCGCGAGGGCGATGAAATGAATTTGGCCCTTTGCTAATTACCGATTTTCCGCAAATCAAGCCGCACTGACGCAACTTACCTTCCTTATGGAGTCCGTGACAGCGGGCGAGGATAAGGTGTGAGTGTGGTAGTGGTGAGGGTGAGGATACGAGGAAATCTCGTTCTGCCGAAACACGCGGTGATGACGCAGCTTTGACACCCACTCCTCAAACACCTCGGGAGACTTTGTCTGGGTGCCACAAATAAGAGTCGTGAATCGAATGATGTCATAGGCGGCCCGTTTTGGATGCGTGTTTCGTGTGGATCGTCGACGGTACCTTGAGGTGATAGATGTTGTCCTCGGTGTCCAGGTCGATGCACATGGTTGACTTCTTGATTGTCATGACGGAAAGGCCGACATCGATGCAGCCGTGAATCTTTCCCTTTCTCAGCTGTCAGTTCAACAAAGTGCGCCTTAGCATGCAAAAAATGACAACAACAACAGTCCAAAGGAGATACTTACATCCGTGCCATGCTTCGCATACTTCAGGATGCCTTTGTCCAACACGAAAAATCTCTGAATGGCATTGATGAGCGAAGACAAAAAAAAGGGGCGGAGGAGGAAGGAGGATGAGGATCAGTCAGGGTGACAGGAAAGAAAGCAATCAACAGAAAAATGACCAGAGACGTCATAAGATGGCAGGTGAGATGATGAGGACTTCCCAGCAGTCATTTTTGAAAACACAGATTTGGCTTCACAACAATTATTTCATGTCATGCGCTGCGCTAAGACGCCCACGTGATGAATTATACGCTATGGGCCTCCAATCCTGTTTTATGAGGTGCTCACCTTATGCCATCCTTTCATCGGCCACTTCCTTCTCTTTAACAGGAAGCCCCGCTGTGGCTCAGGCTGCTGCATGACGGCAGGAGCCCCCCTGAGCCCCTCAACAATTTCCCAATTATCCTGCAAGGGGGAACCGGGAAAAACAGCACATAGCAGAGGTTTGACAAAAACATTTCATCTGCAGCAAACTCATATTGTTGACCAAAGGGGGAAGAAAAAAAACCCCTCACCTGGTTACTATCTTGCTTCGAAGAGCCACTACTGTCACTAGGAGTTGGCGATGGCGACATCATCTTTGTCGTCGTCCCTTTTTTGGGCGTCAAGTCCAGCGCTGGGGATCACAGTGGAGCGGCAGACGGCAGCCACTCTGACCTTTGAAGGTCACGCAACGGAAGGCAGTGCTGCCGAGACAGGTTCAGAGAAACTCAGGCGAGGACAGAGCAAATGGGTTTCGCTCTTTTCATGTGCACGTGCAACCGGAAAAACTCCAAAATGGAAGTGATAATATCCCCCCGTAAAAGTGCAATTATTTTAAGCAAGCAAGTATATTAAAATTAGGGCGGACGAGTGGCGAGGGGATCCGCCTCACGAGTTCTCAGGTTAGGGGTTTAAATGTTGGCTACGGCTTTCCTGTGTGGACATCCTGCCACCCTCCCTTAAAAATGCTTATTCCTGCCGCAAACGGTTGTCATTTTTTTTTTACTGGTAAATACTCCTCATCCTAGATGCTTCAGTTTGTTTTTAGAACAATCCCGCATCGAAACAAAGGCCGGTGAAAAGCGTGGCGTTCTTGTTGGTGATAATGCTTAGCTCGTGTTTACATGAGATGAGAAAAAAAAAAATCAGCTTCTCGCTGTGATAAAACAGACATTCCTCTCCTTGCCACGCATGCCCCAACCGGGCTGTGTTTGTTCATGCTTTTGTTGCAGAGCCATGAGCGTTTGCTAGCCACGCCCCGCGTGTGCACGATACTGTGAAGTGAATGCGAGAGACCTGTGCAACAAAATGCTTCCCAAAATGGCTGACAGGGACTGCTCGGAGTTTACGTAAATGGCAAATTGTGTAGAGTGCACTTAATAATAAGGCGCGGCTCCATGCAGCCTATGCAAACAGTGTCATGGTTAAAATGCGTGTGTGCTATTTTGCGCTATCTCGGGGGCCTCCCTCGCGGCCGTGCCCAGGGGGTGAGTCATCAACAGGAAAGAATGTGCTTTGGTACACCATAGCAAGCGTGTCTAAAGGCACATTGAATCCCCACGCTGGGGCTTGGACTCAAAACACAGACATCATAGAAACAACACACTTGAACAGCTTCATGTAGCGCAACACAGTTCGCGGTTTATTTTCTATTGCTGGGTGGATGAGGCCTAAAGACAACTCTGACCCTCAGACAGAAAACCAGGTCAGAACTACAACGTGAAACGGTAACACTAGCGGTCTGAAATTTCATTGCAGTTTATCGGCAACTGGTAAACCCGCGTTATCCCGAAACGTGTCAATCATTAATGACACGAACGATTGTAAATGATCCGTTAACGGCGCAATGAGGTTATGTCATTGGCAAAGTCACAAGGCAGACGTGAGGGAAGAAAGGCGTCAAGGTGAAGCAAAATTATGGGTTTTTTTTTTTTTTTTGGTAAAATGGGTGAAAGGAAAGAAGAGTCAATGCAAACGCGACCGGCTGAATGAATGAGGGTCATTCATGAATGACAATCGGGACTTTTGCAGTAATTGCAGTAATATTTTTCGTTCTGTCACGTGAGAACAGATTGCAACTTTTCCCATCTCGATTGTCTTGCGGAAGTTTGACACGAGCTAAGTTCCAGCCTGAGAAAATGTCAGACTGGACTTTCCAGTCGTGAACGAGAGTGACATAAACAGACGTCGTTTCACAACTACTACATCGGCCTTTGAGCATGTATTCTTCCAATCCGTCGAGTGATTCATCTAGTAATCGACACGGAACGCCAATTGAGCATTTATTCAATGTGCTACTAGTGTGCTGAGCGGTCTTATTAAGGAGGACAAAGAGTGTGCGAATACTGTGCATGGCGCTTACGCGGGATATTAACGATATTGAATAAATTCTCAAACAGCTATCCATAGCAGCACGAGATGCTGTCAACCGGACAAGCTGTATCGCCTGCAGTGGATTAGCATCGAAATGGACAGCAAAGAAGTCCTTGCAAATGGGTGATATTCCCTCCGGTAAACCTCCAGAATCTTGCGGCAAAGCTCCTTCCGGGAATTATCCGATGAAAACTGCGCATGATCCTGTGATTATCAGACTGTGAGAGTAAAGTTGCTTTAAACCGACTCACAAGCACCCAAATTTTGTGACAAAACCATAGCAGCCGTTTTGTGGAAAACATATGGTGGTAGCAGCACTTAGCAGCCCTTATCTGACCTTCTGACATCATGTCCACATAGTCTAGCGCTGAGCGGGCATATTTTTAACACCATGCTTAACTTCAATTTAAAAGCCCGTATTGGTTGAATACAGACATCAGCAGCCTGCAATCGTTTGCAGACCATGTCATTTAGGATAACTTTCAAGCTTGATGTTACAGCTCATTGCTTTGGGAACAAAACATGAAGTACATCCAATGAGGCTACCTGTCTTTTTTTTTTTTTTTGAGGGGTGGGGGGGGGGCGTGAAATACACCGTAACAATTTGAATAAGGAATGACAATTAAACAGAGTGGCCTATTAATCAAGGCGGAATGTTTCACATATTTTTAAGTACTGTAGGCGTGTACTGTAAAGAGTGACAGAATCATAAATCAGTAATATCAGCCAATCTGAATGGTGACACCCAAAAACGTAATGGGGAAAAACACGTTGGCAGTACTGTGACTTCACCTGTTACCTTCTAGTTCACTCTATCAAATCCACCTCTATTGTGATACAGACCCAAATCAATTTTGTACAGTGCCGTTACAGATTTCATATCTGCTTAGGCAGGCATTTCAGTCAGACCCGATTAGATTTGGTTTGTTTTTAGGACTATTACTCAGCTTTTTTTAACCCCATGAAATCAAAAAGCAGCATCGAGTACCTACTTTTTCTGAGGGCATCATCTTTTATTTTGACAGTTTTTCTGAGGGCATCATCTTTTATTTTGACAAATTAGTAGTGTATACACAGCGCATACAAAAAGTGAAAAAGTGCCTAGTAAAAGACAATAATAACATTTTGAAATAAAGTCATTTTTTCTACGTTTCACCAATGACTTCGAAAAAGGCTTCATATTCCTAACAGTAATCGGGCAATTGTAGACAGGCGGCAACGTCGATTACCTAAAATAGCTAATAAACATTCTTGAATGGAGATAAACTCCACAGGTGTCCAGTTTAAAACGTTCGGTTCCCACGGCGACCTGGCAACGGTGCAATTCGTCAGGAGTGAGAGAGTCCGATACTCCTGACTTCATCGTCAAACCGGTGCGCTCAAAGCATCGCTCGCAACTCAATCAATTCCCCATTTCGATGCGGTCCTGCTTTCAGGCACTGGTTGGCCCACAAATGTCACGACAGTCTCATTAGTCATTCTATCGAAAGCGATGTTTTTATTCCTCCGTCAAAAACCCGATTACGACGCGGCGCTATTCAAAACGAGGGTTGACATTAATATGGAGATAGCTACCTGAGTTGGTGGTGTTAGTGGGGAGAAAAGAGGTGAAAACAACCGCGTCGCATCCTGGTTGCAGAGAGGTGAAGTACCTGTCCGGGAAGTCCTCCCGATTCCTCGCTTCATTGCTCGAAAACTATGGAAAGAGGCGGAGTTTGAGTGGCGTTTGGGTTGAGGGACGCTTGTGTTAGCCAATCACAAGCCGGCATCAAGACACGGGATGCGATTGAGGAAGGTTTCACAAAAACAGACCGTTCGAATGACGTGGACAGAATTGCAATTTGCCGATGGCGTTAATAAGCTGAAAGTTGAGCGTCAAAACAATGAACATTCGAGCTGTGTAAAGGGACAGAAAATAAAAAAACGATGCAGAGGTAGGAAACTCCAGTACCCATTGGCTCTACTTAAGTAGAAGGACGGATACGTATGGAACCCTCCCCCACAAAAGTAAAAATGAATTGTACTGTTAAAAATAATCTCTGCACACAAAGTTGAATCACTTTATTGTTTACCAGTCCTATGTAAAGTACCTGCAAGTGACACTGCGACAAAGTAGACGACAAAGTACACATCTCTTTTCAAATGGTGGTGGTAAAAGTTAAAAACTTGTCAGAAGAAAAATACTGGAGTACTTTTTAGTACAGTAATAACGTATTTGTACTTAATGACTTCTCAACTACAGTGACATCAATGTCACTATTTCTCTTCAGTACAAAATACTACACCTGTTTGTGTAATCTGTTTATTTCAACGAGTGTAATTGTGTGGTACATCTGCGGGGAAAAAAACAAGTTTTACACTTTACTTGGCTTCATTGTAAGACCTGCAGTTACATAACAGATTGTTTAGACAGTCTACAGTAAATGGTGGTTTCAACCAGACACAAGTGAGAAATGTCTGTTTGCAGTGTACGAGAATAAGCAAATGGGGGTGAAGCGCTTCTGATGAGTACACCTCTATTTTCCTCGGAATGCCTTGCTGTTTCAGGTTTTGTTTATCCAACAAAAGAAATTTCCCTCTGCATGAGCACAGGGCTGTGCTCCCTCCCTGCTTGTGGTTGTTTCTTTAGCAACAAGGAGGTTGGATAATTAACATTCAAAGGGAGGAGAACATTTAGGAAAGTGTTTGCAGAAACTTACTTAGATTCCATGGCTGAAGGTGTTTGGGATTTGAAAGCGTGTATTAGAGCACATGCATTGGCTCTCATTTGAACATATACCTAATGTTGTCGATGATGAATGTTTGGAAAATAAAGAGAGATCATTTTCAGGAGACTTGTCATTTAAGAACAACACATTTCCTTGTGCGCAGACTAAACAACAGGCAACACACCCTCGCGTGATTTTGGCACGGACATAAATTTTGAGCCACACCTGTCATGCATTCAGATGTGACAAGGCCTAATGCATTAAGCCATAGGTGTCAAACTCAGGTCCTGGAGGGCCGCTGTCCTGCGTGTTTTCCAAGTCTCCCTGTTGCAACACACCTGATTCGAATGATCAGATCATCAGCAAGCTCTGCGGAAGCCTGACATTGAACCTGTTCATTTGAATGAGGTGTGTTAAAACAGGGAGACTTGGAAAACATGCAGGACAGCGGCCCTCCAGGACCTGAGTTTGACACCTATGCATTAAGCCCACGATGACTTTCAAACACTTTAACGTTGTGCAATTTGAAAAGCGAAAGAAGAGACAGAGTGGCTCATTAATAAAATAACACAACGAAAGCGGATTCCTGAATAGCTATTATTTACATCTCCTATATCATATTTCTGTCTCACAAAGACACCTCCAACATGCATGATTGACAGTGTGACAGCATCATGCTAAATGCTTACGCAAAAAAATGCATACTAGCGAAGATTGGAATGTTCTTCAGGGAAGAACAGATAACTTTTTATTGCCCGAAATGATCTCTTCAAAAAATCAAGTAAAAAAAAAAAAAATCAAGTTGCAAATAAAGTTTTTTATTTGCAAAGTTGTCCCGGTTGTCGCCACTAGCTTGACAAGTCCCTCTGGAAACAAGATCCCTATTAGCATACTTTTGTGAAGACAGTACATCTGAAATGTAGGTCTTGCTTAACTCAAATTTGCGAGAGAACTGACTTGACCTAGATTTGAACTATGTCCTGACTTTTCTTGTCTGTTCAGTTTGAAAATAGATATTTTCAAATTGGTTTAGATGATGACAGTCACCTTTTTTTTCCGTCTCAGCAGGTGCGGACGCCACCCAAATGAAGCATGTGTATCATTGAGGGGACTCCGAAGTTATATTTGGATACAAGGATGATGTTTTTTGATAAAAACCTGAAAAAGAGCATGGCAACATGCAAGTTTCAAAGATGAGAGACATTAACAACGAGGACATCAAGAGCCTAACGCGTGAATATGAAACCCACAGACAGGTTGGTGCTAACATGCTAACTTCACAGTTTAGCGAAGCGATAGCTAGTCAAACATTAACTAAGCTTTCACGTCGATTCAGCATCTAATTGATAAGAGAATAAAGTAATTGACAATATGTTTTTGAAACAATTAAAAAGGTATGTGATGAGGAATGTTTGAGTACAGCTCGCTAATGCTAGTTTGTGAACACAGCTCGCTAATGCTAGTTTGTGAACGCAGTATATTTTGGGACCGAGCGCAATTGTACGTCTTAATTGACTGACTAACGCAAACAACGACAATTTTCGGTAGCTGCGCGGTTGTGCAAGTTCCACTTTAAGATTTTCAATGTGGCCTTTGTCACTGCAGAGGGCGATGTTGAACAGACTCAATTCATTTGAGAAATAACAGCTGCAAATCAGATGCCTCAGCTTTCTTCGAATGAGTACTGGAGACCACGTTTTGTTTTTTGTTTTTTGCGGGGGGTGGTATTTAATCTAATAGTAATTGGTAATAGGGCAAGGTGCAAGCATACAGATATTGAATGTATGCAGTTGTCCATGCTCACACTCCTTAGTTCAGGTTTTCAATGGGATTCGTGCTCACTCACTGGCATTGCCTTGATAAGATCTAAAGGCACATTCTCTGAGTCATTACGTGATTCAGTCTGATGATTTGCAGTTTCTTTCAAACATATTCCATCAAAGGCTTGTTCTCACTCATTTTCCTTTATCCCGTGGCCTCCTCCTTTTTTTTTTTTTAATCATACCCCCCCCCCCTACACTCGTCACCCTTTCAACAGGGCAATGGCGCGTTGTAATTATTTCCAGATGCAGAAGTATATCTTCCGTTCTCCCCTTCTGCATTCTCACAGAGGAGACCAAAGCTCTTGTAGTTGCGCTGTCGCCTCTTTTTCTTCCCCCTCTCCTCAACATATTTGCCTCGGGAGGTCAAGCAAGCGGGGACTCGAGCTGAACGGAATGCAGACAAGAAATGCATTCCCCATCTTACATTGGGTGTGTGGTTTTTTTTTTTTGTGCAACAAGGACTTTATTGTTCTTTTGTTATACGCACTGTATCGTGTGAGTTTTCTTAGCATTACATGCCCCCTGGAATGAAAGCCAGCTGGAGAGCAATGGGAAGATGGAGGTTTGCCGCTTTCCTGTCCAAGGTGTCCCTCCCACACTTCCTCCACCTTTATACAAAGTACATGTTTGATCCAATGAGATGACACTAAATGGATAAAAGAACAAATATTACAATTGAGTTTGTAAATGTAGGTCAGCGTTTCTGATGGCGTTTCGATGAGGTCTTGGAGGCCTGACCGCCCACCACAGCTGGCCACATTGCTGTTCCAATATTTTTATCGTGTACAGCGCCTGTGTCATCCTCATCTTTTGTGCACATAGACCTTTCTAAGCACGAGTGACAGATAGGAAAGAGTCTCTTTCACCTTCCCCCTCTAAGTGCATAAACATGCTCTCTTCACCCCCGCACAAACATACGCGGGCGCACATACTGCATGTCTCAGTGCGCGTGAGCATGAGTCCGTGTGCAAAGCTCTTAATGATCCCACCAGCTGTTGCTCTTGTAAACACACAAGTCCACCACCTCCTCGCTGCCTCTTTCGCTTCCTCTCCTTGATTTCCACCGGCGAGTAACCAACACAAAAATGTTCACGATTTAGTCTTTGTAATAGGTGCCATTGTCAGATAAGGTGACAATCTGTGGCAAGCTAACCGAGTCTATTTGATTAGATGCTGCAGGAACGAAGATACCATTCATCTTCCTTTTGAGACACTAAGAGCTAGGATTTGTTTTCGTGACAGTCCCATATGGATGGACTCTTTGGTGAGGGTCAGGCCCACAGAGGGGAAAGCGATGAATGCAATCTGATTTACTACAGGATGCACATGTTTCTACTCGGGCACATTTGCTTTGACTTTATTGCTTTGGGGAGAGTCATTCGGCCGGTTTTGGGAGGATGCACGTAAACAACGTAGAAACAAGAAGAGTGCTTCACGCTTGTGTTTCTTGGTCGTCACCCTGAGACAGAGATAGTTGCTGATGTAGCTGCAGGCTGACCCGGCGCAGGCACGGTGGCAGACAGCTCCGCGCGGGGTCCTAACAGCTGACGAGTGCACCAGCTTCTTTTTTCAATCTGGGTCAGGCCCCAGAACACGTTTCCTTCCTTCCTCCTTGCATCCCTTTGACTCGTTTACAATTTATTGCCGTGCATGTTTCATTTTATGTTTCCAGTTCCAAAGAGCCCCACCTCCCCCATGCTTCCTCTAATGAATTACATCAATGCCAACGCGCAAAGCCATCATCTTTGAGCTGTAACACAAACCAGGCAAACAGTCATGGTGGCTTATGTCTTCTTCTCCTGTGTGTGTTCCGCAGTCGCAAAATGTGTAGGGAGAGGGGGATTATGGGAATCCATGAGAAATATGGCCAGACAGGAAATGACTCCTAGAAAGTAGGAGCTTCCCAAAGGGTTGCCTTTTGCTGTCTGTCATATACAGACCCTGACTCAGAGTGAGCTCCCATCTCAGTCTGATGTCTTCCAACCGATGAGAGCATGAGAATCAGGCCCATCAAGGGGGGATTTGGAGCTTTTGTTGAAGAAAAGTCATCCAATCCGAGCTGGCTCTGGAAGTGATTTGAGCAATTGACCCTCAGCTCTGACCGAAAAAGATTTGTGTGTGTGTGTGTGTGTGTGTCTTTGTGTGCGTGCCTGTGTTTGTCCTTGGCATTTAATCTGCAAGTATATTTTGGAAGAAAAAAAATGACACTACTTATGTGTGCCAGTGGCTAATAGCATTTTACCTCATTGGTCATAAATGTTCAGATGTCTTGGGGGGGAATCCATCTCACTGGGCTCAATATCCGCACATTAATCCCTTTCTCTCGATTTGACAGATCAGATTTGGCCTCCCTCCGATGTCTGCGACCTGAATCCCTTTGCCTGCAAATGTGAACCATGTGTGCACCTCCCGCCCCCTTCATTGTAAGGTGTACTAATGAGAAGACGCTACAATGCCAGCAATATTTCGGTCCCTCGAGGTAAAAATACAAACACACGAAATGAAAATGAAAATATGAACTTAATCATACAATATGCCTTTAAAAACCTGCTTAGTTGACACTCCACACATTCTTTTTGGAGTGTTAACGGTTGCTACGTCCATTCAAGCGGATCGTTGTCGCGGCAGGCTGCGCACAGCGCACGAGCAGGAAACTCGGTCAAAGTCTCCCCCCCCCACCCCCACCTCCTCGCGTGCACGCGCCACCCTGCAACCATCACGAGCTCGCTTGTCACGGTTGCAGAGGAGGGACTAAATTACACCAGTGCGCGAGTCTGGGTGCATCTGAGTGTGCGTGGGTAATTCACAGCAGATGACCAGTTGAGGGGATGGAGGTTTACTGGGGATGTGAGCGTTTCCGCAGACGGCTCAAACACTTTTAAGCCGCGTGGTGATGGAGCCTTTGCCCGGCGCATGAGTGCGGATGCAATTGCGCCTGATAAATCGGACGCGAATGCCGCACCGGTGTCACCAGCGCCGTGGGGATGGAGACCGACTATTTCCTGGCAGGGATCTGCGTGGTCCTGCTGTGCCTCCGTGGTTTCGCCTCCCCTGGAGTTTGTCCCGACCGCTGTGACTGCCAGCAACCACAGCGTCTCACGTGCGCCAACAGAGGTTTGCGCTTTGTCCCCCCTCAAAGCGGCGACCGGGAGGAGGTGCTGGTCTTGAGTCTCGGGGGCAACTTCATCGGAAACATCTCTGCAGTCGACCTGGGAAGCTTCACCGGTTTAGTACGTTTGGATTTACAGTTCAATCAAATCCAAAGCATCCATCCTAGAGCATTTGAGAAACTGTGTCATTTGGAGGAGCTCTACTTGGGACATAATCGTTTATCTGACATTCCCACTGGGACTTTGCAGCCCTTGAAGAAGCTGACAGTCCTTTATGGGAATAATAATGACATCATTGAAATAACGCCAGGGCTTTTGGACACTTTGGACCATCTTGTTAAATTGCGCTTGGATGGCAACAAAATTCAAAGTTTGCAGGATTCATTTTTTAAAGACTTGGACAATCTGCGCTATCTTCATCTGGAGTCGAATCAGCTGCAACACATTCACAGGAATGCCTTTTCCAAACTTGCCAACCTGCGCTTTCTCAACCTGTCCCACAATAAGCTGCCCGCCCTGCGTGGTGCTCTCACCTTTGCGCATCTCACAGCCTTGACAACTTTACTGCTGTCTGAAAATGAGATCCAACACGTCGGCAATAAAGTTTTCCACAATCTAAACAAACTGTCCACATTATCTCTCTGTAATAACAGGATTGCTCATCTGCACAGGGGTACTCTGCTCGGTTTATCAAGCCTCAAAGAGTTCCTGATAGATGGGAATGAGCTGGAGGACATCCCGGCCGGGCTTCTGGATCCTCTGGAGCTTGTGGAGCATTTGGACTTTAGCCGCAACCGGATCTCTCGTGTTGCCTCTTTAGCATTTATTCACCTAAAACATCTCAGGGTTCTGAAGCTAAGGAATAACGTCCTAACAAGCCTACCCGGTGACATTTTCAATCGAAATAACTTTCTTCGCGACCTGGATCTCCATGGCAACAACTGGAGCTGCGACTGTCGCCTCGAGAAGCTGAAAAGATGGATGTCGGCAACACATTCTGAGGGCAAACTCTTTGATGTGTTTGTACGGTGTCATCACCCAGCAACCCTGAGGGGCACCCCCCTGGACCATGTGAACAGTTCCCAGTTACAGACTGTTGGGAACTGGAGCCATTTGTGCGGGAGCCACAGCGCACCCGAAGGGAACCAGGGAGCCAAGATGAAGGGTGACGTTTGGCAGGAAGAAAGCGGAAGAGATGATCCCAAGCAACAAAAGCGGGATAAGACAAGACAAGGAAAGGAAGAGGCGGGGATACAAGGAGACCAAGGGGGGACAGAGGTGCCACTGTTGGTTCATTCATTTAAAAAGGACTCTCACCGATCCAAGTCACCAACAGACGTACTTCGAAAAAGTGCCAAAGTTGGTGGGAAACTTTCCAGAACCAAACCAGAGAAGCAAAAGACCACACCAAGTCATGATGGGACCCAGGAGAGTGCCTCCATTACTCTCATCCCACCTATAGAAATGTTTGATCTTCTTAGGATGGACCACCAGGGGGCCCCATCGATCATCACCGATCCGTGCGCGTTCAACAGCCATTTCATCACGAATGTGTCCGTGGACCAGGTCACGAGCACTACAGTCACGGTCTATTGGGCGACACCTGGACTCAGTCCAGTCCTGGATGAGGTGCACTACCGGATTATGTTTGACCGGTTTGGAACATCCGACCGGTTTCCACGTTACGTTTACAGCCCTGGCTCAAGCCGCTCAGTGACCCTGCGGGAGCTCCGCCCGGATGTCACCTACATGGTGTGCGTGGAAGGCGTGGTTTCCGGTTCGGTGTGTCAAGTGGCGCCCCGCGATCACTGCTCAGGTCTGGTCACTCTTTCGGAGGATTCGGTCTCGACCGCCAACCTCCAGCTGGTGACGGTGCTGACGTTGGCCGGGAATGCTGTGCTGCTCCTCATCCTGGGATTGGTCTGGCTGGGACGCAGCCTCAAGAAGAGGTTGCAGAGGAGGAAGTCGGCAGTTCACGTACGCCACATGTACTCCACCAGAAGACCTTTTCGGGCTAACGTAGCAAACACCGCGTCCACCGACTTTACCAGCTACCACAGCAGTCGCCCAGCCCGACTGGTACCACCAGAACTGGGAGACCTCATCGAATTCCCTTGTGACCGCGTTCATGATACCGGATCCTCTCGCAGAGACATTGACCTGCCCAGATTCTCCGACTAGGATTGTAAAGGAGGGCGTGGTTTCACACATTCAATGGACACGTCCTCATTGTTTGAGAGCGGAGGGAGAAGATTGTTTTTTGTTTTTTTTCATGATTTTCAAGCTAATTCTAACTTCTGTCATCTTGTCGAGCATTATCTAACCATTCTGCCTGTGCCTATACGTCGCAGACGTAGATAAACAAAGATTGGAAATTGGATAAATTCTCGCTGCACACCTCATGACCTCATGTGCAGCTGAGTCAGCAGGGCCCTTCGAGAGCCCAGAGGAAGACAAAAGTCCTCAACCACACACATCCTCTTCTCTACTCGTGCCTTTCATTTACTCCCACCTGCAAGATCTTTCAAATGAGCTTTTGTTTTGAAATGTTTTTAATGCGAGTGTGTGAGAATGAATGATAAATCACTGATTTCAACTGTGGTGCTAGTTTTCACTTTTACAGATATCCTAATGTCAATGTGTACCGTGTTCTGTTTTCTACAATGTTTTTTCCCTTTTTTTTGGTTTGTTTGTCATTAAAGGGATCTTCATAACATTTTTGTCCCCTGGAGATGGAATTTTATTTCTGTGCTGAAATGAACCTGACTTTATTATGAAGCACAATTCAAAATGATTATTTTATGTATTATTTGGTCAACCTGTGAATTAGGATGAGTTCATTATCAAAAAAATGACATTACATATAGAATAGTTTGACAATTTCAAGAGATTTCATTAAAATAAAGACTGAGCAGACTTGCAGCAACATTTCATAGGCCGCTTCACAAACCCTGTTGCAGAAGAGCAAAAAAAATCGGTCACAAGAGGGCGCTCTCGACCACTCAAGTACTGTATCCAACGACATAAAAATGCTCAACAAGAACGGAACAAAGCAGAATAAAATTGTTTTTTTAATTATTAATTTTATAGATGTACAGTCACCATTTTACAGTACAAAAAGACAAACTCAAGTGCAAATTAAATTATGCTAACAGGGATTCAGCTTCAGAGAGAAAGTTATTTCAAAAGTGCCTGGAAGGAAATATTGCATCATGAAATGGCTTCCAACACAACGTATTGATTCGAAATTATGACGCAACGACACTTGTATCTAAAAAGGTGTTCTTATTCTGAATTGTAGAAAAATATATAGTCATCATTTCTTTTAGAAGCTGCCTCTGCTTTGAGGAGAAGGCAAAAGGTGCACATTTGCATAATATTCATGCTCTGTTAAAAATAGGAGCTTTCAAAATTAGTGCAAGATACACGAGCAAGGCCAAACGAAATGAGCGTCCCTAAGTTAGCGGTCCAAAAAAAACTCAATGCTGCAACCATTCGAAAAAGCTTTTAGAGAAGGCATTTTATGCACCATTTGAAATGGACAGAGCGAATGATGTGAACATTGAAAAAAAACAAAATAATCCAATCCGATCTCTAGCGTCCAGGCTTGGGCTCGTGCTGTGTGATGCCTCTCACCGAGGACGTGGTGATGCTGTTGTGTTGGATGGCCTGCCGGTGACACGCAGAATCTACAGGGGTGGGACTTCCTCCCGGACTCACCCCTGCAGCTGGACACAGAGACAGCTGTCAATCAAAGTCACTTGATCCTTCGCTGGTTGTCCTGCGGACTCTGGGCCGTGCTCCTGTGTGGTGCATGCGCAACGATTCAACAAAATCCTTTGCATTGCAGGTGAATGGAGATTCATTTCGAGACACCATTGGATATCAGAAGTCACTATGAGTTTTTTTGTGCCACGAAGCACAGTCTACTAGAACGGCTGAAGTTTATTTGGGGTGAATTTGCGGCACTTTAAATGGTTTCTAGGGCGATAAGGCCACGTTTGGGCTGTAGTGCAGGGTAATGGGAGCGTTACTTACTGTTGTACCCGTGTGTTTCTCTCTGTCGGGCTGTGACAGGGCAGTCCTTGTGGGTGAGGAGAATCTGCTTCAGCTGACCGACCTCCGACCTCAGTGACGTCACCTCATTCTGGGGGAAAAGTAAAATACATCTCGAAACCTGTCCACAAAACACGTGTGCTTGTCAGAAAGCGCTGCGTTGCACCTGTAGCTGAAGGTTGGTGTGAGTCAGCTCCTCGGCTTTCTTCTCCAGAGACGACACCCACAATTTCCGCTTCTGTCTGCACCGGGTAGCGGCCGCTCGATTGCGTTCCAGGAACTTTTGCCTGCGCTCGTCGGGGTCTTGGTCGGTCGTCCTCCTCCGCCGGCTGCAGCTTCCGCCTGCCTGCAGTGCATGCTGGGAGTGCGGCGATTGACAGGGGTGCATTTGCTGCGGAACCGGCGATACCTGTGAAAGCACGGTGATATCTCAATGCTGAAAGATGAGTTGAAGAAGCCGACCGGTGATGAAGAGGCATCACACCTGTGCAGGTACAGACAGAGGAGGTGCAGGGGGTGACCCTTGGGGGAGGTGGGTGGGGGGTGATTGGTGAGCGGGTGCGTTCCTTGATGGGTGAGCGTGGCTGTGGGGGTTTCCGAGGTGTTGCGGATGGGTTGGCTGACATCGCTGATGGTAGCTGAGGGGTGGAGCGGTAAGCTGAGGATGGTGATGGGAATGATGGGGGTGTTGTAGTGGAGGAGCCTGGTGGCGCTGTGACATGATCTCCATCATTGCGCTCGTAGTATTGTTTACGGGAGCCATTATCGGGTGCTGGTGTTGGTAGGGATGCCCCATCATCTGCTTGCACCTCTAAATGGAAGCACAAAACTTGGAATGTAAATAACCTCTGATGAGCCCCAAATAAAAAGTTAAACAAATACTAAAGGACAAAGTCATGTAAAACAATCAACTATTCTGCCTGTAATTCATATCTTTACTGTTTCAAGGGATGAAAAAAGGAGGTTATTTTATTCATGATGTATTTTTTTTTCTCATGGATCCGTCAATTAATCAGTGATCAGAATTTTATTCTGTCAAATAGTGGAGTCGGCCTTAAAAATAAAAATCCATATCGGTCATGCCCTACTTCTTATACTTTTCAAAGTGTTTCTTCCAAAAGTTTGGAGAGTTCACAATAAGGTCTGTGTATCACATGACCTTTGTGTTACATTCTTGTTATCGAAAAGCTGAGGACCACTGGCCAGAAGTAGACACAAGGTTGGAATGTGTAACGGTTTGCCCTCAGCCCCCCCCCACCCCCTGTTAATCCATGACATCATACAAACCAGTAAGATTCTTCCTTCAAAGAAAGTCAAACAATGGCCCCTATTTGAAATCAAACAGTTAAAAACAAATGTCAGCGAATTCCTGTGGTCCGCGGTTGAAAAGTGTGAATAACTTGCATATTTGACCAGCTAATTAAAACCGCATTTCACCTTTCTCTTGCACTTGACAAAGGAGAGAACGAGTGTGCAAGAGAGCTCTGAAGAGCGAGAGAGGGAGGGAAAGGGGGAGGGATCATGTTTGCAGCATGACATCACCCCCCCTCCATGGCAATATTGCTATCTGCTCCAAGTTACACAATATTTCTTTAAGAGAGGCAAGCTGACTCCCCCCATCCCCTCCCCACCCCTCTTCCACTTCAACCATCCATAGACAGGGGAAAAAAGGGAGCACATTTAACGGCTGCCAAGGATGAGATCACTCAGCTGTCTGTGCCAGCTTTACCAGACACACAAACACACACACACACACTCACAGACACACACACACACGCACGCACGCACGCGCAGACGCACGGAGGGAACAGGACGGGGCACGAGTATTTCAGCTCTGTTTACTACATAGAAACACTCTGACAGTGGGGCCTGTGATTACATCATGGATCTCCTTGGCCTGGATGACACACACCGTTGATATTTCTGACTGAGGGGCATCAGTAGAGAAAGACAGAAAGTGTACCTGACACACTTTAGCTTTTTTACTGTACCATCGAGGCATTTGCATACACTTTATCCGAATTGAGGAAATGTAATTCATCTGCGGCGGCAGCATCATGCTTCTGGACCGGTTGTATTCAGTTGTAACTGGGGCCTTTGACAAGGTGGAAGGAAGCAGTCAGTGGCGACACAAGATTTTTCAGGCTTCTTCCACCAAGCAAAAAAGGAAAAAGAAAAGTCAGGAAAATCTTACTAGAACATCTGAACTTCATTTTGGGGCTCATCAGAGGCACTTTGAACGGTCGTGAATGTGCGCCGACTCGATCCTGAAGGGTGTGAACACTTGTGCAACCACATCATTTAAGCTGTTTGTTTTGACTTCCCATCTCAACATTTTTTATCACAATTGAATACAACAAGTTATTAATGGTGGAATTGTCTTGCTTTAATTTTTTTTGCATCACACAACACAAACGTGGCATTTCAACAGGGGTGTGTAAACTTTTTATATCCACCGATTTAACATGTGACCTTTGTTACCACCTTGAACTTGCATGGCAAATGATTCCAAATCGATGGGGGTTCTTTTTTATGCGAGACAGACAGGTTACGACATCGCTATAGGGGAACTGAAAAAGAACGTGTCATGATTCGGGTTGCATTCTTACTTTGCTCCTACAGCCATCGAGTTTTATGGGGCCTGATGTTCTTAGCAGAGTAGAAGGGGAGTGATCTGCATACGCGGGAAGAAAATATTTCCTTTATAGCTAACTGTTCAGTACCTGAGGCGAGGAACAGGACGGGTTGTTTATGGGGCCTGGTATACCCATTATACAAGACATCTGCTTCTCCATCTGAAGAATATGATGAATGAATGATGCAAAAATCTGTCTTTTTTTTTTCCCCGAGAAAAACAAACAAACAATCCCTCCCTACAAGGTCACATCCATCTGTTTGTTTGATACATATGACAATTCATCCTCAAGAGAGAAGTGCTTTTTTTTTCCCCCTGTCAGCCATGAATATTTCAACCACAAGGGCATCTCAACCACTATGCAGTGTATTTGCGTCTTGTGTATCATTCGGATTGAGAATAATATGATTCGCGTGTAGGTCAGAGACGGCGCACGGAGCCAGTCGCCTGTACTTACGGACATGTGCTGAGCAGATGCCCCTTGCATGGCGGGGTCGGGCAGGGTGCCAGGCAGTGAGGCTGGCAGCGGTTGACGGTGTCTGTTGCGTATGTGGAGGAGAGAGGAGGGCGGACCAGGAACGGGTCTGTTGTCAACCAGAGAGAGGGCGAATGAGAGGGGGGTTTGGGGGTCGGGTGCGGTTCATGTTTCGCTAATGCGGCTTAGAGACAGAGGTGCAAATTGACATTTATATCCAAGTTGGAATGGCAGACAGAGCTGAGATAAAATGGGGACAGGTAAATAGATGACATGTACTGTACTTCCAGTCAGAGGCGGCAAAATAGCTCACACTGTTCAAGTAGAAGGCCTAACCCTTGAAAAAGTTTTTTTCCCAAAAGTTTAAGTGTGTTTGAAGTGTGTTGAAGGGCTAAAGTCATATAAAAAAATCTTCAATGGGCTTTCGATATCACCTATTTTTCATCGATTGTGGTTCGGCTGATTCACAGTACTTTGGAATTTCCTGTTCTTTCAAAAAAAAACATTCTGTGAGCAAAATGTAAAAAGTATACTGTTATCTGTGATAAAAATGACAACAATTGAGAGCAGGCATACTGTGTACAGGTGGGGGCGGGGGGGGGGCAGCTAAGGACGAAAAGGAGAAGCTCAGGAATCACAGCAGGGGATGGTTCCATGTGTCGACCGAACCGCTCTGGTCGTCGGCCAGTGTGACAGTGTGGGGCCTTCACGGCCGTGCTGAGGTCATCGCAGATGATGTCATGACTGATTCTGAGGCATGTGGACCATTTAGCTTTACAGCGAAGTGCAGACGGTCCAAAAGCAGCATTTCTCGACGGAACCGCAATACTTTCTACCGGGGCCTTCAGGCGGACGGCCAGGGGACCTGGTTGCTATGGAAACCGAAGGCAAACATCAGGGGAAACCTTCAGATACTTGATCCCTGGTTGATTTAGCAACACTTTGGTGGACACGCTGTCTGAATGCAGCTGCTTGCCGAATTACTGTACAGAAAATCATATAAGATGGCTGCCTACAGATTGCCACAATATGTCATTGTGCACAGTGGCAACACAACAGCACCCCAAAATCATGTTAAAACGCTCAATTAATATGCTACAAATTGCTAGATGCTACCTCGATGCCTGACCACTTCCTTAGCGTAACAGCGACTTATTTTTTAAACAAATCTTGCTTAGTGAAATGTATTTGACCTAACTATTTTCATTTGTTACTTCCTAAAAATGACCCAGAATTGAAATCTTGAGGTAACATAACGTCGCACGGCTCCCGCAGAGAGAGTGAATAAGGTGGCGTTTTTGGGCACTTCTCAGACAGTTCATGTGTCCAAGACAGATAAAAAAACAAAAAATTTTTTGCCTTATTAACCAACAGGGGAAAAAATAGCTTAGAACAAATTTATTGTTTGTTTTTTCATTCCTTGCGGTATAGATTTTCCAGTCCTGGGACTATTAGAGGATTATCTAATCCCATCTGTCTGTTGAAATGTGTAATCATAATCCGTGGGAGTAATGAAAGCGACTTACTCACTGTCCGGATCTCCATAAGCATTGGGTGCCGGGGGCGTAATGTTTTTCGTAATAAGTAGCTTTCCCCCTGTCGTTTCCTATTTTTGTTCTCACTTTTGAGAGAAACGATGAGGATGGGTATTAACCGATTGGGTGTGTCTACCAATTATACTTACCCCGAGTGTGTGAGCGTGGATGGAGCTTGGCTGTTGACCGAGCCAGACATGGAGGAGGATACGGCTTGCTGGGTAGCCAGGCTGCAACTCGGGCCAATCATTGGGCCGTGGGCCTGCGGGTGCTGCAGGGAATGGGCGTGGGGATGGTGCAGCGCCGGCTGCTGCTGTGGGTGCCTGAGCTGGGCTTTGAGCTGCTGCTGATTCATACAAGAAGGCCCATTATGGGAAAGCGTCTGCGGGAAGAGCGGCAAAACAGCCGGATGCGTTTTTTTGATGTGGGTAGACTGCCTTGGTAGTCATGTTCACGATGCTCATGCCACACACACCAGTGGTGGCAAAAGACTGGCCCGGGGCCCTCATATGGCCTGCTGTGTTCTTTCTGCAATTGAACGGGAATGGGGACCAAATCCCTGCTAGCGAATAGCGAAGATACGTGAGCCATTGATGGCCCCCTCCCGAAAGAGTTTAGTGGCTCAACATGGAGGCAGAGAAGTATTTATGTCTGAATCACTGAAGCACTCAAGGACCGGTGGCAAGATAAGGCCTATGACATCATTTTACGTGGCCCCCGAAAGCAAATAATTCATTTGTTCCTTTTCATTTTGGCAGAAAATCCGCAGCAAATTAACACATTCTCTTTTGTTTCAACAGGCATTTTGGCACCAGATCCCTTAAAACTCGTGTACTTAAGTGTTTTGTTGTCACTATATTCCATAACACTGACCATCAATCAAAGAGCGTGATGAAAATCCGCAAATAAATGACGCTCGTTATTGTATTTACATTTTCTCCCCTACAGTTGGTACATACCTGTTTGCTCTCCTCCGCTTCCTGCTCCTGAAGAAACTCCTCCTCTATCTCCTTGAACAGACCAACTTCTTCACAGTTCTGCAAAAACCGAGTGGGAGTTGGCGTCTGGTCTAGAGGGGGGTCACATATACAACACCACGGGAGAGCTTTTAAATCATGGCGAAGTACAGTAAGTGTCCAGACATGCAAACGCTTCCATGGTTACGGCCGGGTCACGTGACCATCCGTCGAACCCAATGGCCTGACACTGACGACTGACACGTCGCGGTTCCTTTTCTGATTTATCATCTCAGTGAAAACCGACGCCTGAAGCGGCCGCTGTTTTTAATTTTAAGTGGTCGATACAGATGGTGACATCATTGACGATAATCTGACGGAGGATAGTGTGAATACTGCGGTAAAAAAAATTAAAAAAAATAAATCATTTAAAATAGAGCCTGAACTGTGCGTGCTCCCTCACCGGTAAAAGTCGTATCCGTCTTGGTGGAGGAGAATCTGAGGGTCATCTCATGTTTGTGTCTGTGAATGATAAGATGCTCCTCAAACTGGAAGCGCTGCAGGATGAAAATGAGATCAACAGATGAGGATTCATATGTTTTCTTTCCCACTTGTCCTAATTTAGGGTTGTTGGTCACTGGAGCCAGTCAATCGCAGGGCACATATGTAGTGGATATATTTACAAAAAAAAAAAAGAAACAACAAAAAGATACATCATTTGAAAACGTTTCCCACCATTAACGTGACCTGCAACCTGTCCAACTCAATTGAAAAAACAAACAAACAAAACAGCCGTGGTTGCAGAAGTGTGCACACCCACTTATAACTGGGGATGTGGCTATGTTCAGAATTGGAGCTCGATTTGAAACTGACCTGAGAGCAGCCAGGGGCCTCGCACACATAAGGCCCGTCCTGTTTGTCATTCATGTCATATGCAGGCCTACACAAAGAGAGAATGAGGGCAGCATGTTTAGCAGCAGGATAATCACACTGCATGCGAGGGGACTATCTTACTCATCTTGCAGTTACTAAGCAGTGATGTCATGCAGGAGGCATCTTCTGTCCTATATTTCCAAGAGCCAAATCCCGCAACCTCTGATAGTGTGTGTTCCATTTCCTAGTGTGTGTGTTTGCACTGAGAAATGAGGTGTTCTGAGGTAGTTGCCGTTGCCTGAGGAAAACTATCCCTTCGGTGCGAGTCGAAGCAGCACCAAACGGGATCTTAGATTGCATTGTACGTGGAGATATCTTGATTCTGCCCACAGCAGAACACGACAATCTCGGCTACCAATTGTGACGTTTGGTTAATGTCTGTACTGAACCAAAATTCCAATTTCGCAACTGTAATCCATACCAAAAACACAACCGTGTAACTTTTGGGGACACTTGCACCCAAACGATGGCATGAATCCAAAATGCTGGCTGTTTTTTCTCTCGTTTACTGCAACTTTGTTGCTGTGGCACCCTTAGGTGCCTCAGGAAATGATCTAATTGACTTCACTGGTCCAAAATAATTCATTAATTGCATATCTTTGCTCGACAGTCCATGCCAGCAATGTCAAGTGGCAGGCAGAACAGTAAAATGCTATTCCATTCAATGGCAGAAGGTACAATAAATATATGTACCTAGCCACCTGTTGCCATTGATCCAGCAGAATAAATCACAGCTTTCCTGCGAGCAGATTTATTTTAGATTAGATTCGATTTCAAAATGAGTTAGTCAATATTATGATTGAGTTGATATTTTTCTGCATTTTTGTTTGGTGGTGTACCGTCAGACTAACTGTAAAAGTTGGCTTACTGTACTGGCTTTCAGACTATTTGATACTTGGGTCAGAAGCACATGCCTCCATATGACGTAGAAACAAGTGTGGAGGGGGCTGGGGGGGCGTCAGGCATGGATGGGATACGTGGTGTAAAATGACAGAAAGGTGATTGAGGTGTTGGACTGGAAATGGCAGCGGGGTAAAGAGAGAGGCAGAGAAGAGCGGGCGGCGACAATGAATGGAATGAGGGCAGGAGGTGGCGGCATAAGGGGAGGGCTTGCACCGGCCCACTCCTGACAGGTTTGAACCTGCTTCAGCCCCCATTTTCCAACCCCTGGCAAGTGGAGGTGACTTCATAGGTGTGTGCGTGCGTGCGCGCGCACACACGCCCGTGTGAGCAAGTGTCCAGTGTGCGTGTGTCAAGATGGAAAAAGAAATGATAGATAGATAGAGATTTTTTTTTGCACATTACAGTGTACAGTTTATGGCCCCGTGGCCTCTTTGAGCAGTGCTTGGAAAATGAGCCGAGTCAGCACATTTCAAGCAAAAACCTTCTGTCAGACTGGTTACATCGAACCAGGGTGACGTCAACTTTTACAAACATAATTCCAACAACATACCAGACAACATCTTGTCATTTTACACCTGATAACACCTTGGGATAGTCACTGAAATTGGACTGCTTTCTTTACCTGCTTAAATAATAATCATGCATAATAATCGTGCATTAGATTTTTTTTAAGTTATAGGAATAGAAGTAGGAAGTGAGATAATTATATTAACTATAATATATCTTAAACATAATATTCCATATTTGTCAGATTAAAATAATAAATGTAAAAGAATCACATACCCATTATTTATATAATTAGAAAAAGATATATTTGAATATAATATTGCTTACTTATATTTAATGCATATGATATTCAATGTGTGACATGAATAATGTCATGTAAATGTAATATATAAGTTATCATATTCAACAAATAATACATCATATAGTGTATGCAATATGATAATAATAATAACCATATATTTGTGTATTTTTATTCTAAAAGTAGTGATAACCAGAATTAAATTGTACATAACTAGACTATTTCTTACACTATATATACAGTACACATGTGTACTTGCAGTATAATATTTTAAAACAATATTTTAGGTAATATATTATTATTGTTATAGAAAATAGAAGTAATAGGAGCTAGAAGCAGAAACAATTATTTTCCATCGAATAGAATAAATGTCATATTTCATAAAATATACCACAGGTGGTAGTAATAGCAAAACTAAAAATGATGACAATAATAATGATGATGCATACTAACTTCCTGCTGTTGCCGGATGTCAACATCGCATTTGGAGTTCATTCAAAACAAAATTAGCGGCTCGGCTCTTCTGAGCATCAAGTCCTCTTCCCGTGACGATCCAGTGTACAGTATTCGTGTTTTCCAAAGTTCCTTCAAACAAAAACAAGTCCGGTACGGCGTTGAGCTGCTGTCATCGCCCCCAAATAGACCACCGACCGGCGAAAAGACGCTCTTCGGGAACCCCAAACTTCCCACCGCTGTTAAAATTAAAAAAAAAAAAAAAAAAATCATAGAAAAAAAAAAGAAAGCATAAAACAAGTCACCAAGTTGCGAGGGCTGCTCGGAAGTTTTATGAATGGGGAGCAGACGGCCGCTCGCTTACCTTCAAGTGAGGAGGGACAAGCGGCGCGAGGAACCACGTTGGACTGGCGCGAGATTACAATACTTTCTATTTACAGTCGCATTACATCATCCCCCGTGACGTCACGTGGGATTCCTGAACTTCTAAATCATTGCGGACTGGGGTGGGCGGGGCTTAGCTCCACACCGGCCGGTCGCGTTAGGGAAGTGAAGGGAGACTTTTCAGCAACTTGATTTCGATCCGGGCTGCCCACTCGTGGCGAGACGAACCGTCGGGTGGGCCTTTGTCTGCTGGGGCAGCGCGACGGGACGTCCCGTGGTCGTCGTCGTCGTGTCGAAGTAGGCGTCAAAGTCGAGCGACGCTCTCGAACTCCGGTGACTGATTCATCTGCAAACACGATGGATCAATGGAAAAGTACCACGAAAAAAAGCCCTCCAAGTATAACCATATCGTCCAAAATTTAAATACAGGACAATCACAACCATACAGAAGTTTTATTCCTCAACGTATATTTAATATTATTGTAAACCTTCATAAAATTATGTAGTCCAAACATTACACAGCAATTAAACATAAGGGGCAAACGAATGCACTTAAAAAATCTTAGGGGCTACACAGTATACCTGAAAATGTATATAGCACATCAAAAATGTACCGAAATAAATGTTTAAAGCATCCGTTTTTACAGATGAAATGCAAATGTATTAAACCTAAAAGTTAAATAGAACGGAACTGTGCTCGAGCCCATTCACCACACTGTGTGAAACACTGTTGCGTAAATTTAAATGTCTCCCTCACATTTGTCAGGTGGTGGGTTCCAATCTCATGCATCTCCTACTGGGTTGGAAGCTCTTGTTGCTCATGCCTAGCATGAATAAAATTTGAATACTGTAAATGTACACTGAATAGTTTTTTACTCATACTTTTCTCTTGAATGATTGCTGTGATACTGACACTACACATTTTTTGCCCTTTAATTTGGTGTGTTGTTTAATAGCACCTCAAAATTAGATACTTGGAAATCCTGGGGGGTCAAGCCACTGACTGTTTGATCACAGGCCTGCATTCTCCCTGACCACTTATCCATATACTCCTCGGTCTTTGTTTCCTAAGACTTAGAAATAAATTACAGCATTTGGACTCACGAGCCTCAATCCAATGAACTGTTAGTTTAGAAACGTTTCACATCCTCAAGAGCACAAATGGAAAGCGTCCATTCACGTGTCCATTGAACCAATAATGGCAGTAATGTCTGCCACGTTTGGTCAGGCTTTCCTGCACCCGAGCCAAGCTGGGGCAGACTGGCGGAGTGAATTTTTTGTTGTGGTACGAGTGCGAAATGGGACTGAGCCCGACTGACTCATCATCCACCAATGGAGTGAAGTATGCAAATGAGCGGGGCCGCGGCAACAAGCCCAAACAGGAAGTTGTGATGATGTCATGGTGTGTGGACAGCCATTCCCCCCATGTGGATGTGAATCAGAGTTTTGTTTTCAGCCAAGATAGGGGATGTTTTACAGCAAGAGTGCGTGCCAGTGCACAGTAACACTTAACAAGAGGGGGTGGTCCCATTCGCAAGCGAATGACGGCAGCCAGGAAATCAAGGGTTGGTTCTGAGGGGCAAACCATATCACTTGGGTTACATCTACCTTTACCACTCTATGTGTATCTGTGACAATCATGGGTCATTCCTCTCCAGAATAACTTTTAAAAGTGAGATGGGGCACGACATGACAAGATTGCTGTCATCTGCCATGGCAAAATTAACCCCCAGCTTCCCCCTTCTTTTCAGAATGATTTATTGCATGGCTGCATTAGCAGTTTTCGGTTATTAGTTGCCTTTGCGGTATGCTTCAGGTCATTGTCCATCTGCACTGTGAAGCTCAGTCCAATTACTTTTGAAGCATTTGCCTGAATGTGCCCAGTGAATATCGGCGGAAACACTTCAGAATTCATCCTGCTGCTCATCGAGCTGGCATCTGATACACACGTATGACAAGTTTATTGAATTTATGACCCGAGTAACAGTAAAATCACCAGCAGCAAGCTAATTCTTGCCTCATATTCTCCAGGTATAGCTAATGGATTTATACTCAATCCAACTGTTACATTAATGCAGGGGTGCCCAACATTTTTGACACCTGTTGATTTGAAAACAGCCATAATTCTGTTTTATGTATGATATCTGGATTTTCTGCCATCTAGTGGAAGAGAAATGTCTGTCACTATCCATCCCCGTCGTAATAAGATGAGAATAGCTTCCGTTTAGTTGTATCCAGGCGTTACATGTGCGACAAACCAACACAAACTGAAAACACTCGCAAGGATCTTGGAGAAGAAGGACGATAAAACCGAGGTTGAACTTTATTTGGAGGAGGGGTGTAAATTTGGTGCAAACACATCGCTCATTGCAAAAGTATGTATGAGCATTTACTCTAATGCATATATCATACTTGCAACGTCATTTGTTGCTTATTTGTGAAATTTGGGGGTTAGAATACGCGGAAATGAGGAATGTGGCGAGAATATGAATGCGGTGTGTTTTTGTAATTTCACATTTGCAAACAGGTAAGCAGGTCATGACGTAGCTGACACCAGGCAGCCCCCACCCCAACCCCCACCCACCGCCGAGCTTGCCTCCCAGCTGCGTCCGTCTGGCCGCCCCGGTGTCTGCTCCGGACTCTTCTCCCCGTTTCCTCCCCGAACCCCTCACTACCAGACTGCCTCCCTCGCTTCCACTGCCCCGGCTCCCGCAAGAACCCCCACTTCCCACCCCACCCCGAGCCCCGTCTCCCGCCCACCCCTCCGCCCGGTCAACGCACCAGCGCGCCCCCGGGTGAAAACAACATGACGGGCATCGCCGCTGCTTCCTTCTTCTCCAACTCCTGCAGGTTCGGAGGCTGCGGGCTGCAGTTCGAGTCTCTCGCCGAGCTCATCGTCCACATCGAAGACAATCACATCGGTGAGTCTGCCTGGGTGGGTGGGGCGGTGGGGTGGGGGGTGTAGAGAGCTAACTAGCTAGCCGCCGCTAGCTAGCGAGCTAAAGCCTCATAGGCTAGGGTTCCGCTATTCCTGCTTGGGGCTTTGCGCGGAGCCTCCTCCGTTTTTTTCCTTTACTTAATCTATACTCGTACGACGTTCAAAAATCAACTAAGCGTTTTTTTTTATCGTCAGTGTTTGCCATTTTCCACCGTCACTTCAGCGGCATATGAGTGTCATTAGCATCCTGAGCAGACAGCGGTTCGCCAGCTAACATTTCAACGTAGACCCCAGCGGGCCTGATGCCACTCGGGTAGTGTATTGAACGCGTCTGCTTCAGGTGTCTGACCGCATTAACAAATCACTCCTTTCAAGTTCTTTGACGTAAGCGCGTTGTCACTTTGAAGTGACTTCAGCGCATTACTCATATTTTGGTTTCCACCACCCCCCCCCCCCCCCATGCACAAGTTTCAACTTGTTGCACTTTTCATTAAGTTTACCCAGACAAATAATTTATACTTGCCCTCGCACCACAATTTAAAGCATCCCTACCACATGAGGTTTACTGTAGGTACTTAGCCAATTTCACCTAAATTGTCCACCAAAAATGCTGCACTGCCATGTGGTGAATTGAGACAATTCACAATTGATACCCTCCCTTAAGGTTTATAAGTGAGCCACAAAGCACCATTTTTGTCTCAATGAAAAGTCCTCAATTCACTTCATCTTGACAACAGGTTAGTGCAAAAGTAAAAATGTTACAGTTCCGGCCTGGGCACAAAATTAGCCAATCGGTGAATTCTCAACTGCCGAACTGGAAATTTGCAGGCATTCAATGTACCTTTGTTTATGCTAGCAGTTTATGTTGTAAGCTCTCTCACGAGATGGCAGACAATGAGAATTAATATGTGTATCCATCAATATTCACTATTCATGGTGTGTTTGAAGGAAGCGGTGGATGACGGTGGGCGTAGACCGGAGGTTTCATGGAGCCAGTCGCCATGGCAACTGGCAGTCTCGAAAAAGGGTCAGGGAGGCAGTGCCTCGGCGTCAACTTGGCACACCTGCTGTCTCGTCCACAAAGAGCAAGGCCGGGCCTTCAGTATGGGCGAGGACACCCTATGTGATGTCACACCACTTTAGGGTCAGAACAGGGGATGTGTTTATGGGCTGTGAATGAGTGGAAAAGGGGGTGGGGGCTGCACACGTTCCGCGACACTTATTCATCCCGTGAGTTGAAAGGGGGGAATCTGGGAATAGATCTGACATACTCTTGGTAAGATAGCCTATGATAAAATAGGACACATTAGTAGACATAAAAAAGTGACATTATGAGGGCAAGTGGTGTATAAAATGAACGGATGAATGTGCCCTCCTCAGTCACATTATTCAGCTATCACTTGCCCATCAAGGCCCCCCCCGTCTGCACTGTAGTTTGACCCTCGAGCCCACGGCCATCAAGCGTGCGGGGAGGTCATTTACCAGTCCCTTTAATGACCGGCCGCTACGCTCGATTTTAATGCCGCAGCTGGTCATTGGCGGCCTCCCCAGCTACAAGTTCAATCAATAGCTCACGCAGATCAGTTACCGTGGTGATGTGCAAGACGATTAGGAGGGGGTTGAGGTGGGAGTGCGGCGCCAAATAGTTCGGTGCATCAGTTGAGCTCCTATTTTGCGTGGGATGGAGTGCATCCGGAATGTATTTAAAGGGAATAGAATTCATTTCTCATCCCCCTCAAAATTCCATTATAATACCGAAGTGCATGCAGTTTCTTTTTCTTGAAACCCCCGGCCCCCCACCATCACGACGACCCAAAGCGTTTCGTTTGACAATACTGTCCTCTTGTGGTCTTACTTGGCCTGTGCCACATTTATCCCTCCCCCTCCGTTCATTCAAACGCTCCACACACGTTTCAGTAAACAAGAGCTGAGTGTTTCCGTGAGAGAAGCCCTTAATACGCCTCGACTACCTCATCCTACAAAAAGAGATAACAACTCAGCAGTAACAAAGCCCCTGCTTTGAGGGAATCGTTTTCAGAAGACCGTGTTGAGTAGTTGTTATCCCAATAGGTCAGGTCTGAGGAATGTGGTGATGTCAGGCCCATCTGCCTGCTGCGCAGGTTTGTGTGTTACCTACACACGCATCAACCTGCCCCGCAACCTCAAAAGAAAACAAAAGTAGCACAAATAAGCCAAGAGCGGTGAGGATTCAAACAAGGAGAAAAACACCCGGGGGCGAAAGTGGGGGAATCCCAAACGTCTTTGTTCTCCCTGAATACACGCTGCGACTTGATGAGCATCAGGTCAAATATTGTCGGCGTTCTGACTTGTTTTTGTGACGATTATCCGCCCGCAGCCGCAGTTCGTGAGTCTTTGCGATAGTTCTTTATGTTAGGTGATTAGATCACATCGTCACCTGCCTGAAATAATGGCTTACATATTTTTTTTTCTCTTTGAAAATAAAAACATGAAAATCTGAGCTAAATACTGAATATATTAATAATTACACACGGGGAAGTGTGTGTGCGTGTGTTTGCGCGTGCCATACTACTTCCTGAATGACCTGTGATGGTGTAGCGGCGCAATTAGTGGACTGGCATCCCCAAAGCGGAACTGTGGAAGCTCTTTTTTCAGGCCGTGCACACAAGCTCACACATCATCGCGTGGCGGAAGTCGCCGGGCCCCCAAGTGCCATGCCATGTACCGCGGTGCATAATTACAGGGAAGTTTACCTCTCTCACAATTTATTTTTGAACCCCTCCCACATTCCCAGTTCTTGGCCTCCATCCGGTTGCCTGCTGCTTGAGAAACACGTTAAAATGCGGTGTGTGGCTTAATTAGCAGCCTGCAAAACAAGCTGTGCATTCTTGGCCTGCTTCCAAAACGTGGAGGGAGACACACACACACACACGCGCACACACACACGCACACACTGTAATGGGTCGGCAGGGGGCAGTAGTGTGCCGCTGATAAAACAGTTGACGTTTAGAGCACTGCTGTCTCCTATTTGGATGCAACCTTGAGAATCTGAGACATGTCAGAATTGACAAGCGCTAAAAGAACCGGATCGATTTGTTTTTCTGGTTCTAGTTGCGCTTGCAGCAGTGTCCTGCAGAACAAGAGCTGTGTCCCAAATTGTAGTTACCACCATTGGTTACTGGAATGAGTCAAACCTATTAGGAGCAGAGCACACAGACGCGGCTCCCCTCCTGCCCGTCAGCTTCCTGTGCTGCCAGGCGAGCGGACGTCGTAAACGCGGCGCACATTTAACATGGCAACGTCTGCACACCTGGCTCACCTCTCTGGCGTCGTGTCCGCATAAAGCCGTCGCTGGTTGCCATGCGGTGAACTCCAGTATCTCATGAGGGATGCGTTTTGTATGCCGTTTTACCCCCACCTTGATGAACAACCACCACCGATATGTTTAATTGCATTACTCTTGTGTTTGTGTGCGTGCATGCAGTTCTGTGTGTGTGTGTGTGTGTGTGTGTTTCCAGTCATCAGCCGTCATATGGCAGACTTGCTCAAATGTCAACATCTACGGAACCCTAATTGAGACACCAGCACATTTTATGTGTCATATTTTGTTTAGTCATTTGCCGTTCTCGTCGGTGCTGTCCCACTCTGTCGGACGTCTGCTTTTGTTTCAGATTATGAGGTGTGAAAGTCTGAAAACCAAAGATGGCTGGCACGCACACACACACACACAGAGCCACACTTGGGGGGGGGGGGCTGGAAAAAGGAGTGTTCGGCGTGTGTTTTGTTCACAGTTGCACTGAAATGATTCAACTCCTTCATCACAGCCATCTGATAGCCATTACGCCACATGTACTGCTATGCCGACTAGCACGCTAGGGTCCGGTGGTGGTTCTTTGGGTTCCTTTGAGCGTTCCCATGCCGGACACTTGATGGCGCTGGCACTTCACAGTAGCCCCACAAGCAAGCTCCCACCCCAGCCCTCCACTGGTTTCCCTGGGAGGTTGGCAGGCAGACTTAATGGTGCTCCCCTCAGGGAGCGGAAGTCTCCCCGAAGAACGTCTGTGTGTGTTTTAGCAATACACTGTCTACATTCATCCCAGCGCCTTTGGGTCTCCTTTACTCACATGTGAAAGTTTTTTTTTTCTTTCTGTGACTCTCAAGACACAAAGTCTGGGAACACCCCAAAGATGCGTTCATAGAAGCCGTCATGGGCACCCATGACTGCATGCGATGTGTCGTTCGTGACGAACCGTGGTGAATGGTCCAGTAATTTATCAGGCAGAAAGAACAGATAAGTCCTCTTGATTAAATGCGTACCCTCTCTCTGTCTCAAGACACAGACCCTCGGGTCCTGGAGAAGCAGGAGCAACAGCAGCCCACCTACTTGGCCCTCAGCTACATCAACAGGTACCGTCGCCCTGTCTTTAGGTGGCAGCGTTGCGCCGCCTCGTCGAATCTCACCTTTGCATCTGTTCATTTAGCCTAAGGGGGGGCAGCCGTCCAAATGACGGATGTCTTCCCTTCGACAATGTTGTGACTCATTGACAGAGCGGCAGAGAAAACCGCAGAAGACATGAGACGCCTAACTCAGGACGACAGCTCATGCGGCGCTGTTTGTGTGTGTGTTTGTGTGTTTGTTTGTTTGTGTGTGTGTGTGCGTGCGTGCGTGCGCTTTTGTTTGTTTGGAAGCGTGGCAGACCAATACATCACTCGCCTCTTAAATCACTTGAGGCCGCAACACGGAGAAGTATGTCTGTGCCTGAAAGAGAGAGCGAGTTCTTTTTTCATAAGGAGTGGGAGAGTAATTGTTAACGTGGCAAACTTGTAAATGTCATCTGCAGTCCCCGTAATATGTTCTATGAAGGTGAGATGTATTTTCACGAGCAGATTGTTCAGCTTAATTCGATCTTGTCAAAATCTATCACTTGTAATGGTGGCTGTTAGTGACCGTCATTTAAACCTCTTCAATATCGCGACATAGTCTTTCCGCACTGTCCTCCCGGGAATGTAAAGACTTGGTGGTCATCCAGTAGATCGCAGACAAAAGAAAAAGAAAAAGAAAATGGCCTCGACCGAACAAAGTAAGAAGTGTGGAAATGTCCACATAGCTGTCGCAATTTTCGTGTTCGTAACCGCTGACGCGTTTGTCGTCAGGTTCATGACTGACGCTGCGCGGCGGGAGCAGGAGACCCTGAAGAAGAAGGTCACGCCCAAACTCTCGCTGTCCATCACGGGCGCCGTGTCGAGGAACAGCACGGCCACGCCCCCTCGCCATACCAGCGGCAACCTGACGCCGCCGGTCACGCCCCCCATCACCCCTTCCTCCTCCTTCCGCAGTAGCACGCCGACAGGTACGACAGGTGTGCACGGTGCGTGTCTTATTTGTGATTAACTCTTCATCGTATGTTGATTATACTGCCGCCCCCCCCAAGGGGTGGCTAAGACGCACACACCAGAGGGAGAAAGTCAATGCGCATTGAAGCATAAAATGATGTACAAACTGTTTGATTCTATGTCCTGCTGTGTGAGCTTTTGTCATTTTGTGGACATTTTCGCTGGTTCACACAATACTCGGATGAGCTCTTTTTACCCCATTAGACTGTGCGTGCGTTTGTGTGTGTGTGTGTGTGTGTGTGTGTGTGTGTGTGTGTGTGTGTGTGTGTGTGTGTGTGTGTGTGTGTGTGTGTGTGTGTGTGTGTTTTAGAGGCTCCTGCAGTGAGCAGACCAGTCAACACTTTAATTACATTGCAGCTGTCACACTGTGTGTTCACATGGGGCTGTGTATGTGTGTGTATCCATGTGCACAGCTCAGGAGCAGCCCAAATGGTTCCTAAACGTAGTGTTAGTTCTGCACTTTTACACACACTTTTGGCACACAATTCAACATGTGCCAGAGTACCATCCATTTCCTCATGGCGGAGTTGCAGCATTTCCTGTGTGGGGGCCTGAGTCTGTTGGTGTGTGCATGCACGTGAGTGGAAACTATTCTCCAGAGTACTTTTCCAGCCTGCGCAATGGGGATCACTCCCACTTAATGATCGCCTTCCAGGTGCCAATCCCTGCACTCACAGGCTCATGAGAATACAGGCAAGGTGTTGTTTTTTTTTTTCCCCCCCCCTTTGTGTGAGAGCATGTGGTCCACTGACACGAACACACACAAAACGTAAAACAAAGAATAGTATGCACTGTTGATTTAAAACAACCACCAAACTTGCCTTCCGCTAGCTTCATGCTAACACCAAATGAGGAGCTAATGAATAGCATTGATTTTATTGTCCTTAACGGTGCCTCAACACATGTAGACAGACAATTAAAAAAAAAAAACATTCCGGTGCAACGTCATTGTAGTTATACGTCAAACATATGAACGATTACAGGTAGCGAGTACGACGAAGAGGAGGTAGACTACGAGGAGTCGGACAGTGATGAGTCATGGACCACCGAAAGCGCCATCAGCTCCGAGTCCATCCTCAGTTCCATGTGCATGAATGGCGGGGAGGAGAAGCCCTTTGCTTGCCCCGTGCCGGGCTGCAAGAAGAGATACAAGGTGAGGTGGCGGAACCCACATAGTTCTATGGATGTTATGCAAATAGAATATCACGTTGCCCTTCTTTTAAAAAAAAAAAAAAAGGGAAACCACACTGTCATGATTAAAAGTCGTGATAATGTTATGTTGTGTCATCATGCAACAGCAAACAAGAATCTCATTCAGATTAATTTATTTTCTATTTGTGGGCTTGTATGGGAACTTTACTGTCACATGACTGTTGCGTGTGAGACCTTTAAAGAGGACAGGAACATTCGATTATTCAGCCTAACTGTAATATTCCCACAGAGGAAATGTAGCTTTATCTTTCTCTCATATATCCAAGAATAAGTTCAGCGCAGTCTGTACATTTACGCGCCAGATTACTGTTACTTTTTAACATTGGTGGTTGAGGGTACTCACCAGAAGGAGCTGTACAATGAAGAGTTAAACTCTTTTCATTACATTTAATTGTTAGAGGTGCCATTGTAATCTATAAAGTTACCAAAAAGTGAGTGAGAAGCATCGAGTAGTGAGTAGGCACCCTTGACAAGATCAGATTCCGGTAGCTAACAATAGTGACGTTTTTACAACGCCATTAAAGGTAATTTCAATGTCACATTGACACATGTGAACATGACAGAGCACTTGATGAGTTGTTGACGTTTTTATGGACGCGTTCCCGATCACTCTACGCCCACTCGTTAAGATTTATGCTTATTAAAAAAAAAAAAAGGTTCTGGTGCAACGTTGCATGTCAAAGTGAACGCTTGGCGTCTCCCCTCGTCTCAGAACGTGAACGGCATCAAGTACCACGCCAAGAACGGCCACCGCACGCAGATCCGTGTGAGGAAGCCGTTCAAGTGCCGCTGCGGGAAGAGCTACAAGACATCGCAGGGCCTGAGGCACCACACCATCAATTTCCACCCGCCCGTCTCCACCGAGATTCTGCGCAAGATTCAAGGCTAGACCTTGAAGGGCTCCCTTGAAAAGGTCCTCACCTCACAGTAAAGTGCATGCTTTAAGGTCTTTTTACATGACTATTTACGTTTTCTATCCACCTTATATATCACGCGTATTTCCAAAAGTATATCTTTTGTTTTATTTTGATTGTACATTTGCACATTTCGTCTTTGCTATCATCATTTGATTTCTCGGTTTGACTTGCATAAGGTGCTTAAAGAAGTTGACAGGAAGTGCAAGCAAGCCCCGCCTATTAGGCTCCGATCCAAGTCAGGAAACGCCTTGACTATTTTGCTTTGTTTGCTGACTTTGGATTGGTGGCCTCACAGGAACGTCTGGGGTTCTGCCTAAGTTCTATTTGAAATAGGTATGTTGCTATATAAACAGTAGACGCATATGTAGTTGTGTATATATATAAAAACTATACGCTTATTCACAAGCATTATCCATGAATAGTTACCTTTTATTTGCAAACTTTATTTTGTATACAGTATTTTATTGTCAGTATTTTGACTTGAATAGTCCGAAGTTTCATCGCTAATATTTTTCTAATACTCCGGTTCATGTTCAATACTTTCACAGCTTATTATGGAGCCCCAGACATGACATGACAAAGTCATTTATTATTATGTAAATTATGGCCACAATATGCAGTGATTTTATTTTATTTTTTAAATCCAGCAGTCTTTATGACTTTGGCACTCTCCTGTGGTATTTTGGTGCTAATTAACGAAGTTGAAGTGGATTGAGGAGCTTCATTTAAACAAGAGAAGTGCGTTGATGCCATCTTTGGGTATCTTGGTGCCAAATGAATCATGTTGAAGTGAAGCGAGGCGCTTTTCCACCATCTTGTCGCATCGTGGCGCCAAGGCACTTTGTAGAAGTGAGTTGAGGAACTCCATTTCGACAGTGTTTTGCTGCCATCGTGCACTTTCTTTCTATGGGCCAAGGGGTTTCATTCAGACTATGGTAGTGCTTTGCTGCCATCGCTAAGCGATTGCCGACCTTCTTTGGGGAGGGCGTAAATTATTCACGCTCTCTATCCCCGTGCGTAGAAAGGAACACTAGATAAAGAAAGCTAATTTGTGACAATGAAATATGAAATTGCTACCACAAGACTTGTGGATCCAGAATTCTAATTTATGACCACAAGTTATGTGCAAGGCGGGCCGGTAGTCGAGTGGTTAGCACGTCGACTTGCAGCTCCGGCCTTCCTGTGTGGAGTTCGCATGTTCTCCCCGTGCTTGCATGGGTTTTCTCCGGGTCCTCCGGTTTCCTCCCACATTCCAAAAACATGCATGGCAGGCTGAACACTCCAAATTGTCCCTAGGTGTGAGTGTGAGCGCGGATGGTTGTTCGTCTCTGTGTGCCCTGGGATTGGCTGGCAACCGGTTCAGCGTGTCCCCCGCGTACTGCCCGAAGACAGCTGGGATAGGCTCCAGCACCCCCCGCGACCCTAGTGAGGATAAAGCGGTTCGGAAGATGGATGGATAGAAGTTATGTGCAACAAATGCACCAAACACAAATTCGGGGCCATAAATTAAGTGTAATGTGCACAGAAAATACATATTGATAACATGAACATCATTCCTGAACAAGTAGTAAGCAAATCGTGCGCACTTTCCCTTATAAGTTTCTGGCAAGGCAGCGCTCCATTTGCTTACCCATATGTTCGTTTTGTACATGGGAAGCTAAACATATAGAGAAAGTGGATTGTGCCCACATAATTTCTCTATTGCGCGCAGAATTTTCCTTTTACCATATGCTCAGCCGCAAATTATTTTGCGTCCACAATTTAAGTTTTGCAATGTCATATCTGGGGCCCCGTAGACCGCCCCCCACCCCTTTCTTCTCATACAGAGCGCCTTGTTGGATGTGTCATTCCAATTGCCAACATATTATTATTATTATTATTATTATTTTTGTTCTTTCCATGACGGTTGCCAACAGCTCTTCACTGCCAAACATCCACCATACCGTGTGCCTGATTGGGGTTGGGTGGGAGGGGAAGAACAACAGGGCGGCCATATTTGTGTGTTCGCCAACCTTAAAAAAAAAAAAGTGGGTGTACATTGAATGTTCTCATGCATGCACTCTGAGGTTGATTTGTACTTAAAAAAAAAAGAGAGATTACAGTAGCACCGGCAACCTGTTCTGTGTGTTGTAAATGACAGCATTCCAGGTGCGTGCGTGCGTGTGTGAAAGTGTGTGTTGAGAGTCTGTTTGCATATCAAGACATCAGCCTAGAGTGTTCTTGTGTCGTTTTTGTGAATGGATGTCATGTCTCTGTGCCAGGTCACTCCTGTGGAGCAGGCAGGACAGTAGTGGTGTTAATCCCTTACAAGGATTCATATTGTCACGCAATGCCTCTTGAGAGGGGAGGGGGGGGGGGGTGCGGGGGGGGGGGATATCAAGAGACATGAACCACATGATCAAAAGAGCATTGTGTTTGCCACGGGTCCAGTGACATTTGCACTCATGCTCCACTCTTTTTTTGTGCATTAAGAAAATTCCTCTCCATGATCCAGAGCAGCTGTGTCATTAAAACTCGTCATGGTAACAACTCCAAACATGGACCAATGGTAGGACAGTATTCCACACGTCGAGTAGGTGGGTGGGGTGGGTGCAACCCCCAGACGCGGGAGTCCCATATTTACAATGTACAGTGAATGTATCGTAACATGTCCTTTCGTTAAGTGCTTTTAAATTATATTTTCGTATGTAACGTGGACATAAGTGTTTTGTATTCAGTGGGGGGGGGGGGGGGGGGGGTACTGTCTTTCGATATAAAAGAGAAGCTGCTTCAATGTAAACAGGTACCCGCCTGGAAAATAAAGTGCAAAAATAAAGACTGAGGGTCACATGCACTTGGATATGTTCATTTATTCATCAAGATTTCTGCCATTCACATACCGACATATACACACGCACACACACACACACACACACACGGAGGCCTTGTGATTGGTGCGCGGTTTTGTAAAGCCTGAATAGAAACAACACCGTCGGGGCTCACGTCATGACAGCGGCGGTCATGGAGCCATGTCGATACACGTGGAGGACATTCGTTCATGAGGTCTAACATGTATACAGAGCAATGACTTTTCATGAGAACTCGAAATATGTTCTAATTTATGACCACATAAATGATGACCATGGAAAACAGTTTCAGCATTTATTCACTATCTTCCAAGATCCAGCACTTTACTAGAACATGAACCTTAAGATGGGTATCGAGGTTATGGAATAAATGCTCAAACGGTCTTCCGTCTGTCGTTTTGCTCAAGATCTTCCGAACACCAGAACATAAAGCAGAAAAGTGCACAGCAGTCATCAAGATGACCAAACCGAGGGCAGTAACAGTACATATCACACACACGCACGCACACACACACACACACACACACACACACACACACACACACACATATTTCCTTATGTACATTACATTCGGAATAAAGCCATTTTCTTTTTAGTGCAGATTCATTGAAATGTATTACTCTATAATTATTATTATTATTATAGTTTTAATATATACATCTGATTCATTTATTTATTTTAAATTTATTTCCTGAAGCAGAGCAGCCTTCTGGTTTGGAAGTCCATTCGTGAGTATCACACTTTGCATTTACAGTTGAAATGTCTGTTTAGATTTA
Organism: Hippocampus guttulatus; assembly: GCF_054856545.1. Taxonomy (NCBI): domain Eukaryota; kingdom Metazoa; phylum Chordata; class Actinopteri; order Syngnathiformes; family Syngnathidae; genus Hippocampus; species Hippocampus guttulatus. The sequence goes on from NC_141278.1 coordinate 4,570,878, forward strand.
TTTACAGCAGATGGGGCGTGTCTGTTTTTTTTTCTCATTGTTCTGAACACATGAATATCCACATGCGCTGCCAAAGGTGCTTCAGAGAAACGAAGTTGAGCTTTAGGAAAAATAATAATAATAATAAAGTGGAAGCAAAGCTTTTTATGTGTTGGCATATAGAAAGCTGTTGGATAATGTATTGAACATCCTTGATAGGCAAGCTACAAACCAGTGCATGACACTTGCCTACTAGTTGGGCCTGGTCCTGTACCACGGATATTTACTAGTACGGTCTAACTGCATACTAGTAAGCTAAAAGTGACATTAGCAGTGGAAAAAAAAATATAAAACTAGGACTTAGTGAGGACAAAGAGCAGACTAGTGCATGAACTTTAAATTGGCTATCAAGGATCTGGAATAACTTCTCAAACAGCTTTAACATAACCTGTAACCTGCAAAAAACGTGCCGATGATTGTACACTTAACGACACAGCCGAACCTGTAACAGCTAACAGAATGACACTCGGGAAGGGGCCCGGGGGCGCATCACTCAATCTGATCGAAGTTGAGCACGTGGCCATCGAAGTGCGTGAGGACGTGCCTCTCGAAGAGGTGCTGCTGGCAGTCAAGGGGGAACTGCTCCGAGCACACGGGGCACACCTTCCAGTGGCTCTCCACGTGCTGCTCGAAGCTGCTCTGCTCAAAGTGTGGCGGGAATATCACCTCGCACAGCGGGCAGCGCTTGTGGACGTCACTCCTGTGGGATTGCCAGTCGACAAAGGGATAAGCGTTGGTTATTGCGAGTTTGAAAGTGGACAGATGGGCCAAGTCATTTCCCTTTATTTTAGTGGGAAGGTTATTCTATAAAACAAAAACATTTGCGTATAATCAATCTGGTAGAGTCTATTGTGACACTGATTAATTTATTGCTTGTTTTAGTTTAAAAAAAATACATGGGAAGAGGCCCTTAAAATGTTTTTATGCATCTCTCTCTTTCTCTCTCTATACACACACACGCACATACATTTTGTGTGAACTACCTCGAGTCAAAGCAGAAGCTGCTTCTTGTTTCGCCAGGTCTGCTGGACTGATGGTCACAAGGAGGCTGAGCCCCGTCGCCCGCCTACAACACAAAGTGCACGTAAGCATGAACAACAATGACCCAAACAATTATGTCCCAAAGCGGTGAAGCAAAATGATTTATTATTTCTTACAAGTAATGTACTGTGCACTTCATTATTTTGTGAAATGGGGCCAGGCCTGCTGCATAACTCCTGCAAAGAATTGACGGCTCCGTAGCCAAACTGAGTTTGGGATTACGTATGAAAGCCACAAGATGGCGCCAAAAAACTTAAAATCGTGTCATAAATTATCAACGTCATACATCTAGCATGTACGTAATCGAACCGTAAAAGGCTGTAGTCCGTGATTGAAGAATTGAACACGAATAAACCATATTCGCGTGAAGCTCATCATTAGTATTGGTTAGCAAAATCGCTTAAAATCTCAAACTGATGGACATCAAACCTAGGCCAACAAATGCGTGCAATGGCACTTTTCCATGAATGGTATCAATTCGAACGGAGGGCATTTATTTTACATCCGGCAAATGAATGTGCATCCTTTCTTACGGCCTGAGGCTCAGCGGGTGGGCGCTCCATGGTCTCCGGGGGGCTAGTGCTGCGTGACGGCTGAATGCAGACCACTTCTCTGTCCCAGCCTGGTGCCACTGGGCCGGGATTCGGATTTAATGGAGTGATTGGAGGGGCGCAGGGAGTGGCGCAAGTTGGGGCTTCGGGTGGAGGACGGCTCAGTTGCTCGAGAGTTAGTGAAACATCCGCTTCTCGATCTATAAACACATTTCAAAACAAAAACGTCGATTGCAAAGATATATCGCAAATGATTTCGGGGGAAAACGTGGACTGGGGTCGCCAACCGCAACCCTTCGAATGACTAGCGTGATGCCACACAAAGGCAATACAGCACCTTGCATGGGGTCCGTGGCATAAGGATTGCCAAACTGCAGCTCGGCGGGCCTCTGCGGTACCAGTGGAGGTGGCGAGGGGTCTTGGGGGTAGGGCAGCGGGTAGCGCAGCACCATGGGCTGCCTGACCTCAGCGCCTTCACCGTGGGCATCCTGCTCTCTTCGCCGACTCAAGAAGAGATACAATTCCTGGGGGGGAATTAGCGAAGAACGTCAAATCGTCCCAACTTTAATTTCTTTCGACACTGTTGCTGCCCTTTGTGATAATATGTGACGCACTAGCATTAGTAGCCTACTCATTACTGTAATGGGTGTCAGACTTGCCCCCCCCCCCCCCCCGACCTCCCTGGATTACTTCATTAGTGCTCTGTTAGCAGTTTTAACATTTCAACCAGGGTTGGGAGGTGAAACAGACACGCCGCCTGGCATTTGCATGGAATAATGGCACCGGGAGTGGAGGTAGGTATGGCTAGATTAATGAGTGGGGGAGCAGAAGGGAGAAAAAGACGTGACTAAAGAGCACATGCATTTTCTGAATCAACTCTGAGGATTTAGTGCACCAGGAAGGAGGACTGGATGGCTGGAGGCCTGAGCTCTCTGGTTTTAAAATACAGTATATCATAATGAGAGTCATGGTTTACACACTTATTGTTGTCACGGGATTACTGCACTTGTAAACGCTTTATATTGTTCCGTGTCCCTCTGGATACTTATGTTCTAAATTGTGCTTGCTTGTTGTCATCTGAGAGTGGCTCCAACTACCAGTGACAAATTCAATGGGTTTTAACTCATTCACGCCCAAAGACGTTTTAAAAAATGTCTTTCGGTTTCATCCTTCGTCGTTTAATGTCATACATGAACTTTCATGTTGATTTTAATATTACTGTACGGCCATAAAAGTATATATAGTTTACTTCACTTCATAAGTGTCTTTTTCTTCTTGCACTCCACCAATATGAAAGAAGATGAAATAATACTAAAACCAATAAAAATTAAGCTCAAATAAAACAATAATTCCCCCCGAAACTGCGTAAAACTGAACATCCAAAACTATGACGGCCCTGACAGTTAACAAATTAATGAAATTGATCAACCGGCCAGCCCTACCTCCTGCAGTCGCTCCTTGTCTTTCAAAGCCTGGGCAAGGTCACGTTTCAACTCCATCACCTCGCTGGTCCGCTCTGCCATCTGTACCTAAACACACACACACACACACACACACACGGAATAGAAGTTAATAACCAGCAAAGGTGCCTTTCACTCCAGAGTTTTTTAGTTCAGCTTGGGAAGCGCCTGCAGGGAACCTGAAAGAGAAACAATTCCCCGATAACAGGAGTTTCATTGTTGATCTGTTATTGATCTTGGACCGCGGGCCGCCAAAACACAGGATGGCAGTAAATCTGGGAGACACAGCGGGATGGTGGATGTCTCGTCGTCTCTCATTTCATCCCATTACAAAGATTCCAAATCCCCTCGGCTTCACTCTCTGCTTCTTGTCTGTCTGTCCGGCCCACTTTCCCAACTCTTGAATTGTGTTTGCTTTTTTTCCACTTCCCCCCACCCCAGTTCTCTTTCATCTCCTCTGGTGCTCTCCCTCCCCGCCCACCCCTCTGAGGGATTTATGGTGCAGCATTAGAGGGTGAAGTTCAGGTGGCGAGTCAGCAGTACCGTCTGTCTGTCTCTCTCTCTGGCTTCATCCCCTCTGCGCCTGATGTAAACAGTCGTAAAACATGGCAGTCGGCGGCTGCCCCCCCCCCCCCCCCCCCCCCCAGCCATTAAGAGCCGCACAGGACACACGAGTCCCTCAACTCAGACAGGAGGTCCGATCAAAGACGGCGGGGTGGGGGCCAGGGCGAGGGGGGGGTTAGCCTTTTGCTTATAGCGCCGATAAACACGGTTGCGCTCAAGTCGTTAGGTTCATCTTAACTTGGGCTGTTAAGGTGCAAGGTGTTCGGGTGCGGAAAAGCAGACCTCAAAAGTAACGGAAATAATGGGAGTGAATGTTTAACATTTTCTGAAACTCCCTACGATGTCACAACATGGCACCAAAGTTTTTTTTTTTTTTAAAGGGAAAGTAGTAGTTTGTGCTGGGTAGAAGGAGCTATGCCTGGGTAATTGGTGCGACAAAAAAACGCAACCCTCTACTGGGTTTTGAGGCTCCACATGCCAGATATTCTTTCATGAAACCGTAACACTATAGGGTGATAATCAAGGTTGCCCCAAAGAGGGGAAGTGGCAAGAAAAAAGCAGTGAGCTCAGATTGGCTGCGCTGCTCGCATTCATTGACTGTACCTGGCGTGGTACGTACATTGCTCACGTGCAGCGAGGATCAAAACCAGTGGCTGACTGAAGCCATTTATGTTATGTTGTAAGACGGGTTTGAAATGATAGTCACATTGTTTTGGGATTGTAGCTTGTTGCACGTTTATGTCTTAGCTCCTTACACAGCCAACATAGTGGGCCATTAACTACTTTTTTTTTGTTAAATTACTGTACCCTCACCACAGATCAATTAGGTACAACAGCTCCCTAATGGGAGCTGACAAAGAGCAAAACGCTCAGTTTTGATTGACAATGCCAGGGAGGCATTTATTCAAGCACATTTAATGTTGTGGTTGCAGTTGGCATTCGCGCTCGTAGGATCTCATTCGATTCTGGAGCTCCACCTAATGTGGCACAAGAGTGTAAAAGTACAATAGGCAGCTCACTCGAAATCGCTCTTCTTCATTGGCCAGACGCTGTTTGAGAGTCTCATTGATGGCGCACTGCTCCTTCCACTTCTCCTCCATCAGGGCCAGCTCCTCCTCCACTGAGTTGCTCTGCTCCCTCTCTGCCGTTTCTCCTTCCCCTCTTCTCCTGCCCTCCGGCTCCCCCTCCCCCTCCGTCTGCTCAGCCTCGGCGCTCCCCTTGCCGCCCGCCCACTTGGTCTCCACCTCCACCCAGCTTGTCAGCCGCAGGCTGTCCTCCCGCGCGGCCTCCCTCCTCTCTTCTCGCTCCTCTTGTTGGTTCACATCTCCCTCCGCCTCGGCGCTCCCCGTCGGCTTGTTCTCAGTCTGCTTCGCCTCAATCTCTGTGCTGCCGTGTGTACATTCCAGGTTTTCAAGTTCAGTGCTGATTGTCAAGGTGGAAGCCTCTTGGAGGGCTCTTGCGGCAATACTTCCTGTAAAAAAAAAAAAAAAAATTAAAGTTCAGAGATGATCATGTTGTCAAAAAGGCTCCTTTGACCTTTTCAATTGGGAAATCATACCGCCCGTGGGTGATTCAGGACTTGGGGTCATAGGTTCCAAGACTGTCTCGGTAGATGCATTTCTCTTGTGCTCCTGTGCACACCAAAAAACATATGCAAATATTATGTATGCGTAATATTTGAGCTGCGTCTTTCTGGTTTTGCCGCACAGTCACTCACCGCGTGTGACTCGCTCGTGTTCAGTTTGGCCACCTGCCTGCGGAGCCGCTGGCACTCTCGGTATTTTTCCTTATAGTGCTCGGCCGCCATGTGGAGGCGCAGCTTCAGTTCCTCCACCTCCCTCTGCAGCTCGGCTTCCGCCTCTGAGACAATCAGCACACCGGGTGCTAGCTCTCCACCGGTGCCAACACCCTGAAAAAAATCCACATAAAAAACTGGAAATGTAAAAATATTTAAAACTCATTCAGGACCAGCGAATTCTAGACCAAGTCTGAAAAGACGTTTAAAAACGTCTTTGGGAGTGAATGAGTTAAAAAAAAAAAAACCTGACTGAGCTGATGCAAATTGAAATGGATCCAAATACAAAGAGATACACAATATTTTCGTGATTTACTGACCACTTCCTTGTGTGCAGAGCTCCTCATGCGGTCCAGCTGACTTTCCATGCGTTGGCACTCGGCCTGCGCTTCGGCCAGGCTGGTGCGGAGCTTATCAGCCTCCAGGCGGGCGCGGTAGAGTTCGGTCATGGAATGGTCCCGGGCGCTGGCTGAGTCACGCAGCTCAGAGGCCAGCAAGGCCGCTTGTTGACGGGACGCGGCGAGCTGCTCCTCAGCCTGACGGAGCTGCTCGCGCACACGTGTCAGCTCGGCCTGCAGAGAGAAGCAAGGTTATAGAATACTCTGGAATTCTTCATCGTCCTTCATTTCGTTTGGACTTTTCCTTTTTTTAACCCCTTTCAGGGACAGCGGTTACTACAGTGGACAGCTTATCATGTTATCGGGTTGCAGGGTGCATGAAAGGGTTCAATTTAGTTGGTTTTAATTAGCCTAGAGAACGGGCTTGTGAATTGATGTTACTTCCAAAAGTATTTGTTTGTAGTTTAGTTTTGAGGAGTTGTATTAGTTTAGATCGAGTTAACTTTAAAAAAAAATGTAAAAGCACTCTGGTTTTTATCTCATTTCGTTAATGGAAATCTTTCTTCAGTGTCACCTATTTTGTTAATTTTCATGAACAATAATAACCTTGTTTTGTTTTGTTTTTTTACAGGGTCCACACACGCAAGTCCACATTTAGAGTTGCGTGGTTCAATTGCGGTTTTTCACTGATTGTGCACAAGCGTGTCTTTAGATGAGTTCGCTTGCGCATTGGTCACAAATAATACCTTCTCCGCTTTGAGCGTGAGCAACTCTTTCTCCAAACTGTCCCGCTGGGCCACGCAGCTCCTGAGCCTCTCCAGCTCCTCCTGGAACTGAGCGATTGTCACCTCTCGGTTGAGCTCCACTGCCTTCAGCATCTGCAGCTCGGCGCTCAGCTTGGTGTTCTCCAGCTCGGTGCTGCGCAGATGAGCCTGCCCGACGAGTGTGAGTAAGATCAAAACGAGTCAGAAGGAGAAACTCATTGTTGGTCAGCAAGTGTTTTTCTTTTTCTCTCACTTTGTAGAGGTCCCTCTCGTCTTTCTCATTCTTCAGCTGACTGTCCAAGGTGTCCCGCTCGGCTGCTAGCTTCTTCAGACGGTCACGCAGGCTACAGAGTTTGAGATCAGTGTGTCCGTTTTTATTGCGACTTTCAGAGAGGTGTTATTTGATTTTTTGTTGTAGTTTATAATTACGGGCGGGGGGGGGGGGGCAAACAACATCAGATTGGGAAACACCGCCTTCGTTGAAATTATTGTCTCTTCAATTACAAGCCCGCTCCCCCGCGCCTCATGTCAGCATTTAATTCATATGATTAGGAGGCAGGGACAAAAGCTTCCGACACCCTTCCTCACGGGAAGAAATGATAGATGGACGTTGGCAGCCGTCCCGTCTCTCACCAATCCAGCTCTGTCTCTTTCTGCAGGCCTCTCTGAGTGACGCCCAGCAGGTCCCCCTCAAGCTGGCGCACTCGATCCGTCGCCTCCGTCAGCCTCCTCCTCACCTCCTCCCGCTCCTCCGACAGACACTGCGAGGAGCGCAGGAGCTCCTGGGGAACAGAGAGGGCATGCGGAAAGATCACGACTTTGGATTCGGCGGCGTGATTCAGCAGGCTGAACGGTGAGTCACGCTACACCGGCGACTGAATGACAGGTGGTTCGTTATCTCGCCGCGTTCCATTCAGATGATGTTATCTTTTGCTACCGTACAACAGCAGAGCAATAAACTCTAATCTTGACTTGAAAATTGCAAGGCAAGGAGACGGCGATAACAAATTGGACATGTGAATATGAATTTCGTCGTTTCCTGCTGCTGTCAAATGACTAAGAATGAAAAGTGCAATGTATTGTATATGCGTGTGTCATAATCGCGATAGATGTTCAAGTCACTCTCTGGAAAAGTCATAGGCTCAACATGACAAATAACAGCAGTGGTATGCTGCAAAGGCAAGCGCGAACAAATGTCATGTGGCTTGTGCCTGCGATCAATGAATGATAAGAGGATGTCAGTTGTCTTCACGTGGCGCATCTCCCGAGGTAACAAAATTGTTTGAACTTGTGCGTCAATCAATGACAAGGAGCAGCAAATCAAGCGCGACTAAAATCAGTTGTCACCAAATGAGAGCTACTCCACACCCTCATTTGCAATTTATTTACAGTGCATGCACACACATAGCTGCACTGGTACATGACTCCAAAGGGCTTAGCTCTGCGAACATCACGAAGATTTTTTTTTTTTTTTTATGGCTGCTGTTTGAGAAACACTTTAGCAGTTCATAAAGACCTTATAAAAAAGTGTAGTCATAAAATTAGCAGCCACAAAAAAAATGTACTTAGCATCGCATGTAAAACTCAAAAGGATATTTTCATCAAGCGTGACGTGCCGACTGTAAAAATAAACGTTGAGGCGCGCACACACAGGTTATACATCTCGAAAATGCAGTTGAATGAAAAGTGGAGTAGTAATAACAGAGTGTGTGTGTATTACCCCTGTAATTTATGGCGATTTTGCCCTTCGTAAAAAGAGCAACTAAAAAGTCTAACTCAAAGCAGCCTGCTGACGTTGGGCCTGCGCCACACACCACCGCTAGAGGGCGATATGGCACAAGAATCCAAAGCTGATCAATCAGATCACATCTTCCAGCCAAACTAGTCTGTCAAATTAGCCATTAATACGAATAGTAGCCACGGGGGAGTGGAAAACATTTTATGCGTTTCACAGAAATATATATTTTAAATTTTTGTTACAATTAGCAACCGTGTTTTAAGAGTCAACCTAATTTGACAAATGGCTGTGTATGCATTTCAGCCCTAAACAATTTTAAATGAAAAAGGAAACAGAGACGGGAAGAAAAAAATTTGTGAGAAAGCCATCGCGTGACTGAGGGGTGTTTGTCCCTCAGCCAGGGCTACGGCGGTTTTGTGAACTACCCTCCTCTCATTCCACACATGGCCAAAAAGGGTTTGCGAGCATAATGAGTGTGTGTGTACGTGTGTGTGTGCTTTGGGGAGCCCAGTGGACCTGCAAGTGTGTGAGTGCGCGTTTGACGTCATGTTTGGTAAACTCTGTGGTTGCGATGGCATCGTCCTTGACGCCGGATGCCCGGGAAATCGGGAGTCGCAATTTCGTTCCGGCCCACTGAGCTGGGTCGTTAAAGCCGCAGACAAAAGATTGCCGTGCACATACACGCAGAGTTAAAGACACACACGTATGCCGTAGCTAATTGTGTGTCTCTTGAGCTTGGATGCAGATTATTCATAAATCCGGTGCCTTTGAAGACTTTAGACTTGTGATCACTGGTGAGAAACCGGCTCCGGCTCTTAAAAAAAAAAAAGAAAAGTACATACTGAACTTCATCACCTTCATTGTTGCGTAGGCCTTCTATTTATGAACTATTTTCAGCAGCAGTCCCCAAACCTTTTTTTTTTTCCTTTTTCCACCACGGAACAGCTTCATCCAAAGCAAAATTTTATGACGGACCGGCATTCCAACATATAAAAACAGTTAATTGGAAGTCTACACCGACAAAATAATTACGGTCTTCAAATCTGACCTGGTTGTGTGTGCGCAGCAGGCAACACGTCTCCCTCTCCTGCTCCCGCTCCCGGGAAAGTCGCTTCTGCTCATCCTGCAGCTGCTGCTTTTCTTCCTGGAGGAGCCGCATGGCCTTCAGGAGCTCCCTGCGCTCCTGCTGCGCCTCCTCCACGCGCTGCCAAACGGTAAGAATGAGAAGTCAAATATGTACAGTTTTATTCGGATAACACTTTGCGCTGTGTGTGTGTGTCCAAGGCTGAAGAGAATCGAATGGCCGATAATCCACATGCAAAAGGGGTCGTACCTCAAGCAGGCCAGTCTTGGTGGTGACCACCAGGATGTCTGAATTGCTGTCATCTTCACTGACAGTCAGCAGCTCCTCGGTGGGTGTGGCTGACCTGAACTGGAAAGGTGTGCTTGCCCCTCTTATGTCACCGCCGTGTGTCACGTAACAGAACTGGTAGAATTCTCCATCAGACTTGGGAACATAGTAACCTAGACGATAGAAGAACGGATGTATCAGTCGGAGTCTTCGGTTGATACCTGTATCTGCTTCGCACTGAAGAAAGTCTCATTTTGATTCAATTCTGCACAAACTTTTTTTTTTTTTTAAATTAGATGTTTGTTTTTTTCCCCACTAATGTCTACTGTGATTTGAAGGTCTTTCGCTCGCCTGGTTCACCATAGGGTGCGTTAAGTGCAGGAAATCCATCTGCAAACCGCGTCTACTGCCTCGTGACACATCGCAGCATGCGCTCATATTTTCATTGTGTAAAAATCTGACCATTCCAGGGACAGTAAAAACTAGTTTGCAGGCCCTTACCGTGCGGTTTCAGAGGCGCTTTAAGTCCTCGGCCCGACATGTGCGGTTATGTTTCCTTATGAAATAAAAAGTGCTGCTTTTTATGTGCGTCATAAAATTGTGAAGTTACTTCGGAAAAGCCTGGGTCGGCACGCCGTCTTAAAGCGGTGCGCGCGTGGCGTGTGTACCTTGAAACACCACAGTCCTGTGCACAGTACTTCCTGGTTCATATTTTTCAGGCATGGGGGACCACAGGAAGGTGTAATAATCTCGAGCTGTGCTCCAGCCCACCTGAGGACACACCACATGCGAGGAATGAAAGGTAGAATAAAAGCATGCATGTCCAGGAGATCTTTACTCCAGTATCAACATATTTGAATCGCAATTCGGCATGTACTATTTTTGCCCTTCATCAAAACAACTTAGGTCATACTACTGTAGTTACATACCGTGAACCACTGCAGAGGTAGTAGGGCAGTGGTTCACGGTCTTTCTTGCGCCGAGGCACCGATTTAAAGGACTGGGGTGAAGCTCTGCTTGTCACATCGATTATCAGGAAGACAAATGCCAACATGACAAGTTCAGGGATATTACACTCGAACAAACGATGTATTATGTATGGTATACACGGAGTGCGTCTCGCGGGTGATCGTGTAAAATTTGTGTCTGTGTGTTGCTGGGGGGTGTGGGTGAGGCAAAGAAAAGTTTTACAATTTTACACAAAATAGCAAGGGAGAAGTTGGACGGCATGTGTTGCAAGGTGGCAGATGATGAAAGTGAGTCCCGCGTCATAAACCTGTTGCTCCAAGCTCATGTCCGCGTGATTGCAGAGCCGCGCTCACGCGTGCGACAACTTTGTTAATTATGAGAAAAAAAATGTCGCGCCACAAGAGTTTCTCACTTGGATGGCAGCCGCATAGCCGTTAGTGGCTGTGCAGGAAGGAGCAGGATGCATGCCACTGAAACGTGTCACGAAATGTGTGACAGGAGACCGCTTGATTGTGGAAAGGGGATCCGCATTTTTTTTTTCTAAGTTGAATGTATAAAATGTTACCTCTAAAGTTGTGCAAAAATGCAGGGTCTTAACTGGTGTCGTGCACATCACTTGGAAAATCTAAAACTAAATCTAAATCGACTAACGGCACAGCTGCGTTTAGCTGCTTCTATTTTGTGATGCTACTACATCAAGGGGTATCGGTACCGGAATTGAGGAAAATTGTGATGAGTTTCATCCGATAAAGAAAAAGCAGAACACGTGCTTCTGTCCTTTCTGTCTTGGCCTGCAATGGCCTCCCGCCAGCTAGGCTTGTCTACTCACGCGTGTTTGCAGAACAGCAAAGACACATAAATAATTTGGCTAATTGCAGAGTGAAGTTGACTTTGGTATGGTGTGCATTCCAGAGCGGCAGTGATGTTATAAAGTAATCACAGGCACGGTGACTATCAATCATTCAGCCAAGGTGTGAGGGAATGGCACGATGACACCTAAATTATACTCTTGCGTGGCGGGTTTGTCCCTCCTCACCCAACAAACATGCCACGACCAAAATCCTCACGGGGTTTTTTAGACAGCTGTTGGCTTCATCAGATTGAAAATAAATCAACATTCGAACAGAGAAATATACTAATGGGTTGATAGGAAAATTACAAACGCTGACAAGAGTGTACAATGCTGGGGGTTGCAGTCAATACACCTTTACACGGTAGGCTGTGAACACTTTCAGTCACTAGGAGGCGTCGTTGCACAACTGGATTGAAGCATGTCAGGCTATGCAGTGAGTCATCCCTGTATCCTGGCAGCTTCCACTTTCTCTCTCTCACCGAAACAGGCGTGATATGTACAAGACTGAATGTTGCTGGGAATGCTGTTTAGTGCACAGACAACACCCAGATCCTCTGGAATTGTGTGAGGGCTCAGATACAGACATCAGATGCCTTCTCCAACACGAGGCCCGAAGCATCAAACGAGTTTAATTTAGTTTCTTATTTTGCATTTCCTGTTCACTCGGTTTAGATTGTATAGGCTTGATTCAAGAGTAAATGGAGAGATCAGATTGATGACCTAGACACAAATGGGTAAAGGAAAGTGGTTCACAATGTTTGCCCCCCCCCCAGCCCCCAGTGCAATCTGCTGCATCAAGTCCACCATGTATGTACACTCTTACTGCTTGCAAAGCCACCACATCAAAGCTTGTGTTGAAGCGTCGGCGGCGCTTGGACGAGCTGCTGAGCTATTCGTGTGGAGGCGGGTGTCATCTAAATTACTCTGCAAGGGTCTGAATGAGCATATGATTTACCTTGAAGATGCCCACCCAGTCTTTGGGGTGAGGTGTGATGTAAGTGGTGAGAGTGTAGCGACACTCCAGGGGTGCCTGAGGCAGGAAACTTTTGCCAACATTCTGGAAGATGACGTGTGCAAAGTTGGATGTTTCCATGATACTGAGACTGCTGCCAGGTGAGGAATCCACCACCTGGAACGAGGACATTGTATCTGCCGCTCACTTCATTTGTCTGTGGATGAAACGAAGCAAAAGAAGGTGAGCATCAGCCACTTACTTTTTGACGTCCAACGGCTTCCTTTAAAACGGGTCAGATATTGTCCTTCATGTCATGGGTGCTAAGTTTTTGTTTTTCTTAACTTCTGTTCGAAATTAGTCAGCCAACATGAAAATGGATAATAGCCAACTGCAGGAGCGCTTTACGAAAAAGACTTGTTGATGTTTCGGTTTGAATGTCTTAAAATTTCTTCCAATGTTTATGGTGTATTGTGTAATCGGCACTCCTGAAGGCAACACCATGACCACGGTTTGTCCCAAGATGAAAACAAGTTTGACACGCCCACTTCCTTGAACGTGCACATCAAATAATACATGATGTCATACACATTATTGTACAAAATACAAGACAAAGGGACAGTTCCTTTATAGTACCCTCACGATATCTGTTTTATGTGTGTGTGTGTGGGGGGGGGGGTTCATTATATTACCTATGTGGATTCATGACAAATGGATAAAACCCCTGCAATATACAATAGAAACGATATTGATGGATATTACTGCTATTTTATATCCATATTTTGCACATTTGTTGCTGACATCTTTCGAATGGAAGCAGTCCCTTGTATAAACAGTCTACCAAAAAGATGAGGTAAACAAATGAGCTGTTAAATTATAGATCTGCTAGTACGCGATCCTCCGTTATTGCAGATATCCTAACTGCCATACGTGTGCTCAACTCTGAGGAGATCCGATGTTGACTATGCAGTCGGCGTCTCAATTATAGTTGCTAAGCAGCTAACATTAAGCCTGGGAACAGGCCATGTCGTGTCAAGTCATACGCTAGCTAGACATTGCTTGCACTCGTGACGAAGCTTGCACATAGAATGGCTCAACCGACAACATCACGGATGTCAAATCGGCTTCAAAAGTAAACAGGATCCATTTTAAAGAACCCCAAATTGGGAAAAAGGGAATATCTCACGATCTGATCGTTGTTTCGGTCCCTGTCCTGTCTGCGATGTTGTGAAAACACAGACGATGGTGATGCGCCGCTTCCTGAAAGCCAACGATGGACAACTTCCGGGATGAGGAGGCGGCTACGGATGCTGAGACTGCAAAGAGATTGATAAAATGAAGGCACACCGCAATCAAATTGCTCTTTTTGCTGATATTTTGCCTGTAAGTCTACTCAAAAGTGGCTAATATAAAATAAATTAGTGTTATTTTGGGAGTATTCACGACTAAAGGGCATTTACGTGTAAAAACAAAGTATACCCCGCCTCTGGCTCATTTCCATTGGCTAAGGTGGCAATTCTCAAACTACAATTGGTTGAACTAACTTTCAATCATGACTGCTCGAGTTTGCTGTACCGGCGTGGAAAACTGTCACGGTTTCATGCCTACTGCCTAGGTCAAGGGGAGAGAAGCATGGCAGCGTTGTTGAGAGGGTGTCGAAATATTTTATTAAAGTGGAATAAACATGTCAACCCCACCTTAGGTAATGTATCGTTTTTTCTGTCTTATATTTCCGTGTGTTCGGACCCAGAAAATGCTAGCTATCGTGACTTCCCCAGTATGTTCGCCAATGCTAGCTGGGTTAACACATTGACGTCATAATTCTATTGTTGACCACCTGCTCTGAGAATTCATCGTGCAATAATTGTAACCTTACATTAGCCATTAAATGTTCGTATGTATGTGAAATGTGATGTATTAATGCTACTATTATTGTGTGCGTTCTCTGTTTGGTGTGATTTCAAATCTATCATTTGTCAAATCTATCAATTGTCAAATGCATTTCATTAGGTCCACATGGCGGATAAATACCATGCAAGAGCTTATAAATATTCAATTCTTGCAATAACCAAAACAATATTTAAAGAGCACCTAACAGTACTTCATCACATGTACGATTAATTTACTTTTCAAGCCGATATGAGACAGTGAAAAGAACCAGTACTTGGCGCAAATTGTTGTTCGAAACACTCAACAGTTATTGTTATTTTCTGATGGCACTGGACCACGAGTAAGCCTTGTTTGTCTAATTAGCACTACTGTGATGAACTTGGCTTACTATGGTTTGGCAGATTTAAGATAGACTTGTCGTTTGTACTTAATTGTAAAGCCTTTTTGTTGTCTGGTTGGTAAACTGCCAGTGTTTAGTATTGTTACCCTGCCAGGGCTTTGGCTGAGCCTGAACTGTTTAATAGCCTGGCCGCAGTTCCCAAAAGCTGGCTGTAAGTGACTTGCACGTCATTTAACAATGTTTTTGATGATATTTAATCTGATTCTCATTGCGTTCCCCCCATGCTGTGTTTTATTTAGGAACGTTAATCTTGCAAAAGACTGAATGAGACTTGTCACTTGGCTTGTCACAACTAAGCTAGGAGTTTATTGCAGCCAGCTACTGTACTCTACTGCACGCCTTTGAATTTCAATTCATCAAGATTCCATCTTTCTCCACCCCTAACCCCTCCACTACCCCATTCAGTGTCCATGCGATCAATGGCCTCGAAAACACCAGTTGGGTTTATTGGTTTGGGAAACATGGGGAGTCCCATGGCCAAGAACCTGCTGAAAAATGGGTACCCCATTATTGCTACTGACGTTTTTCCTGAGTCCTGCAAGGAGCTGCGGGATCTCGGTGCCCAGGTAACACACAACCTGTCAATGAATTTTAAAGGGGAGATATGTAATTTGGGGGGGTTGTAATATTTGTGCTCAAATAGTTGGCTTTTAATTTGGTGACTTGTTGATGAAATGCTGCATCCACCAGTGACAGTCTACCTAATTCAAATCCTACGGGCACTCGATTGAAGTTTGACAACTCTTACCAGTAGTTTCTTATGACCACCTCTGTGGAGGTTTTTTGCTCAATGAGAGGGTGTTTGTGTTTGGCGACGTATGAAATGTATTTATTTTTATAGGTAGTGGACTCCCCTGCAGAAGTCGCTGAGAAAGCAGACCGCATTTTTACAATGCTTCCTTCCAGTCCAAACGTCATAGAAGTCTACACAGGCCCCAGCGGCATCCTTAAGTATGTTTTCGATACTTTCCCGATTCAGGTGTTATGCATGCAAAAAGAACATTTGCTGTGTTTCGTAAATGTGGAACTAAAATTCAGTTTGGTTTATCATTAGGAAAGTAAAGAAGGGGACACTTTTGATCGACTCTTCCACCATCGACCCTGCCGTCTCGAAAGAGATGGCGTTAGCTGCGGAGAAGATGGGCGCTGTGTTTATGGACGCACCGGTGTCAGGAGGTAAAACATTTTGCACTTTTCAGCCTGTATCGTCCTGAGCAGCAAAAGCTTCCGAGTATGAGCGACCATAGGCCGTGCGCAAAACTCACAAACCTTCGCCGCTGACTGAGCAAAACAAACCAAAAAAAATCTATGGCTCGTCATGATAGCATCTCCATCAATGGCGTTTATTCATTCAAGTTTAGGACATTCTGATGACTTGGGGAATGACGTCTCATAGAGCAGAGGCCACTATTTAAAGAGGGAAAATGTATTTGAAGGACTTTATTTTCTAAGCCATTACTACTTCAGTTTTATTTCTCGCTTAACCAAACGCTCTGGTGTTAGACATAAAGGAGTGAAAGTAAAGAAGAATCCAATTGTACCCACCGCAGTGGTAATCCTGTGACCCCATTGCCAAGTTCCTGACCTGTCTTGCACTCTTTGTCAATTTAAACCGTGGGACCTTTAGGGTTAATACCGCAACATGGGTTGTAATTACTGAGCCAGTCAGGTGCCATCTCGGGATTTTATTGCTGCATTTGACCGAGAGCTTCTCGAGGCAAGATTGAGGTTTTAAGTCCTCATTATGACGATGCTGTCTGCTCGTGATGGCTCCTTGACAGAGCACAGGATCGCCCGTCGCTCTTAATGGGCCGAGCCGTGCTGGAGAAGTCCCACGTCAGAGCTTTTTCATGTTGATGGAGCAGTAATGGCGGCTATCCCATGTTCGTGCCTTTCATGTGGGATAAAGAGTCATAAAGAGGAGAAAAGCTTTCCTCAAATGGGGGAGAGGAGAGGAGGACGATAAGACGAGAGGGAGACCCTTCCACCGTTAAGCGGTCCGCCGCATCATCTCATCAGACTCGCAAGTAAATTTGGGTTTCGGTGTGCATTTCAAGCGTGCCACATTCCGGGAACGCGCCCGCCTGCTATTTGTGACAGTAGCTGACTTTCGATTGCACAATGCCAAATTAATCACGACACACTCCGCTGCCCGTGCGCTCCCCTTACAAACACAGACTGGGCCTTTGGCATGTTTACCAGCTGGCGTCTGCAGGAGCGAGCGACTGGAGATCAGATCCCTTAAGCCAGATACTCTCCCTTAACACACACGCTGTTTACATACGACAGACAGTGAACAGTTAGTGTGTGCACTCCTCTGTGAAGGTTTGTGCTTCTTCCCTGTCTCCCAAATAAGCCTCTTTTACGAGCCCGAGATGACCAATGATTGACCTTTTTTTTTTACTCTTTGCGTGCTATTTAGCAATTAGCAATGAGCTATGCCGTCCACATTCAGAAATTAGATTTTACGTCCATCCGTTCATTCTCTAAACCAGAAAAATATGTAGTTCATTGAAACTCTTTGCGTTGAGTGAGTGCATTCCATTAGCACACCAAAATAAGCAAACCAAAATAATTAATCTACATACATTTGTTTCTTTGATGGGAACCTAATTAATATACTCTGCTCCTACCAGGAGATGGCACCCTACCCAAATAGGGTGCACACAGAGGGTTGTGAAAATTAAAAACTGGGCTCTCTGACTACCCTGCTTTTTTCCACAGGCCAAGCGAAACATGTCACAGTAAGCAGAGCACCGCCTTGAATTAGGTGCTCATGATTATTGTTTAATCCCTTGCTTGCTCTTCAATGGAAGTCCTGAGTTGTCACGCTTTTGTGGAGTTTTAAAAACAGTTCCGTCATTCAGTCTGAGAATCATCCAAATGTTTGCTGTGAAAAAGGCCTACGGAAGCCGTCGTGTTTTTTTTTTTTTTAATTCTTCTTATGTATCATTCTAAACAGGCTGAAGTCTGCAACCATCCGCATATAAAAACACAAACTGGTGATAGACAGGAACCTGCGTTGCCTTTGAAATGGCAAAACTGCCCCACCCAACTCTAAATTCCTGCTGCCGATCCAGATACAGCCAAACAGGTCAAGGCGCTACCAATTTAATATAATCATTATTATAAGGACTACAAGTCAATTTAGAAATTCAATAACTTAATCCAAGATGGAAGAAACGTTTTCTTTGGCAAGCCTCCTTCAATGGCATCTGCAAAACCTTGGCTAGTGCCAATGCTAATGCAGCTCGACTACATGAGGGCATTGTGCAGTATATTCACGCCGAGACTGGGTCTCGGCTCTCCTTATAGCGCCCTCACTCGCACAACCCTCTCCCCCCGTAAAATGCAATACTCTTATGTCACAAGCCAAGGGTGTTGGCACACAACTTGCAAAAATAGAAGCTTTGCCTAACACGTGGCGAGGTCGTTAGCAGTAATCACCCAGAATGCCTGTGTTGGTGCCTGTGTGCCACGCATGACGGCTTTAACCCCCCACCCCAAGAAAAACCCAACTTTCATTGTGTGAGTTTTTTTCCCCAGCACTGGGAAAGCAATGTTGCCGCAAATGGAAATGAGAATAGCTGAGCTGTTGTTGGATCAGGCGGATGCTGCTCATTGGCGAGGCCTTAAAAGACCTCGACCGACTGCTTATTTACACACAGCACTAATCATATCCACGCCACATCAAACGCAGTTCATTGGTTGCAGCGTATCATTTGCTGACTGTTGGAACGTCATTCTCAAGTTTGAAGGAGATTTTTTTTTTTCCAAAACCAAGGCCGGCAACGGTTTTGTCTGTAGTCCGTCTTGCCAGTGTACCGGCCTGCGATTTCAGTTACATTTATAAACGTCAAAATTTATTCATCGGAAACACGGACCATTATTTCCAATTTAAAAAAAAAAAAAAAAAACAACGACTCACAAGGCAGTAAAATTGATGCCAGACCGCAATGTCAGACAGTATGTAGTGAATGTGGCCTGTCTGCTATACAAATAATAAATCCACGCCGGTCGCAGTAACAATGCTATAAATGTACTCGATATAGGCATTTGGCTCCATTGCCTTTAGCGACCATGAGGAAAATGTATTTCTTTTCTTCTATATTTTAATAGGATGGGAAAATCTCACCAAATGTTTGGAAGTCTAGTTCAGCAGAATCATATTTCCCGCAGGACTTTGTGGGCTATATTTCACTGATGTCATGTTGTCCTTCTTTGGGCTGCGGGCTGATTGAGACTGAGGCTACAAGCCGCCTCAAGCCAAAAAGTCCGATGGGATGGGGCCCATCTTACCCGCGACTGTGAAGACAAGTTGATGAATTGATTATCATATCTATTCCTAAAACTTACGGGTATGCTTTGCTCACATCTGCACGATTCTCTAATTTGGTGTTAGCCAACCGTTCTCAAGCCAAGGCGCTATATTACATCTCACAGCGCGCCACCAAACAAAAATGGCGCTAAAACCGTACGTACGCTAAAATAATGATGATCTCGTCTCAATTTCCTCACAAATGGGGCTGTCGAAGAGACATCAAGGATCTTGTATCACTTTTGCAACAAGTGGATACGCTGCCATCATTTAATTTTTCTGCGTTTCACGATACGTCTTTGGCATAGATAGAAGACGAGCGATGCATTACTTGTCGTCAAGAAATAATATTTTGGCGACTAAATCGGATAGCTTCCTCACGGCACATGTGATGATCTCTGTTCTTAACGGACAGTGGCGATTGTGTACGCAACCCGTTTGACACTTGTACCTACGGGCCGGCAGGACATCGATCCGAATGACACTTCCCAGAAGATTCGATTTTCTTTATGCGTTCCATGCTCATTACCTCAATGCAGTTACATTGAAGGAAGAAAAAAAAAACAGTCCCACCCGAGATAGAACTCAGGCCAGGTTAATCCGGTCTGAGAATGGGATTAATGAGAAGACGAGTCTCAGAGCTCGAAGGCCGATGACTGGAGCTTGAGTAGGAAGGAGGGGCGTTGCAGTCGCAGTCTGTCATTTTGATGGCTAACCAGTACTAGCGAGACAGCGGCCCAAAGACTCGATTAGCATAACAAGCCTCCCATTGACGGGGTTGTGGTGACACGGCTGTGCGCATGGGAGGGAATGGGAATGGAAGGGTAGTAAAGAGAAGTCAGGGTAGCGTTCGATGGAGGGGGGATGCTGATGGGAGTGGGAGGCGGGGGGGGGGGCACACGAGCCCGCGCTCCAGATGGAGGTAGACTCAGCAGCTGTGGACTGGCTCTCACTTGCCCGATGTCATCTGTTGTGTATGTTTGTGCGTGCCCGTGTGTGTGTTTGTGTGCACGTGCAGACAAAGAGTCAGCTGGTGAATGAGTCATGTGAACCCACTCTGTCCGTCAAATGTAACTCGAATGTCACTCACATGCGGAGGAATTAGCATGATGTTCATTTTGAAGGACACTTGTGATAACAGCCATTATCATTTTATCATTATCATGCAGAATAATTGTGCACCATTATTAGTTTACGCTTTTTTTTTCTCTCTCTCTCTCTAAATGAGCCTCATCGGGGAAGAGAAACGATTGATTGCGGATCTCTCCTTCCCACTCCATTCTCCTGTCACCTACCATCGAGCGGACTCGAACCCGGCGGAATTGAACGGTTACTGATGGCGATGATGGCGATGATTATTAAAGTTGGTCTTGTGGTCAATAGACGGGGCATGGCAAACTTGCAGCTACCGGAGCCCTAAAATACAAGCTGATGCCTAAACTGGATTATATTTACTGTCTCATCTGTATGACTTAGTTCTCACGGTTCTGCACTCATTAACTGGAGCTGAAAAAGAGTTTCTTTCAAACACAACAGTGCCGTATGAGTGAAGTTGGCAGATAACACTTGACAGTACGTTTTTATGTGTGCGTGTGATTTGGGCCAGCATACTCCCTTGTACTGTTTCACTGAATTACTTGATATCCGTTATGGGTTTTATGGCGCCTTCCTTGGTTTTTAATTTGTTTGAGAAAGAAATGTTCCCGTGGGTGTAATTATGATGGTGGACCACATGAGGCTGTGTTGATGGCCTCTAAACATCCTAACCCCCGCTGCCTTAAACTGCAGGCAGTCAACTCCCATTGATAGACTCCTAGGGGAGGGGGAAAAGAAAAAAGAAAGCCAAACTTAGATGAGAAAACTTGGTCGCAAACAAGCTTGCGTTTGTTTACAGCAAGTGGACTTGGAAACTCAAGTGGTGCCATGAAACGCGTTGTGCCCTGGTACCTTGAGCCCTTGCAAGCCATCGCTCAGATGATGGATTATTATTTATTATTTATTTTTATTTTTCGTCTTGAGTTGCAAGCAAAAAATTCTGTTACAAGCGCTTGATGGCTGCACCACACTTCGGAACAAGCAGCGGTTTGGCAGCAATTTAGGAGGGGGTTGGGGGGCATTGTGGTTCCTTCAAGTTGGTCATCAACACTGAAGTTTACCGCAAAACTAAACATAAAACGGAGAGAATTACAAGTTGTGTATTTATCCAAACACCACTTTGTCTAATGGAAGTCCACTATCTTAATGCTAGTACATCAGTCAAAACGCATAAGAACACAAATGGTGCAGCCACACATGTAGACCGACAGTATGACAATACTCACAGACATATGTTCATTATCCTGTGTGAAACCCACTTGTATGACTGCAACTTTCTGAGAGGTTTGGACGTCACTTTATGGGTATGTATGTGTGATAATGTTTTTGGGTCTATTTTGTCGTTTGTTTTGTTTAGTGTTATGAACCTTGTGCTACCGATGACAGTGCTCACTACAAACCGGCTTCCCCGAAATTGTTTCTCTGATGTTGCTTTGCCTCCGCAAGTTTCGCCCCTCTGACGTTAATGTTTAATGACGTGCTGCGAAGCATCTGCCCTAATAATGTTGGATTGCCTGCTCGTTAACTTTTGCTGCAGGAGAAGCTTAGACGGAGGAGAGGCGTGTAGAGGCGTCGTTGGCTACGAGCACCTCCGCTTTGCGCACACGTCGCAGTGCCTCCCCCCATCTGTTACACAACAGCATGAAGCAGCCAATTTCCATTCAACTCTCAAGACGCATCCGCTGCTCGGCTCGGCACCGTTTGGACTTGCTATTGAAGCAGACCATTTGGCAAAAAACGGGTACCGTTTGGGTTCCAAGCATGCAGAGCCGTTATTGTACGGGTGACATAAAACCTCGGATGGTCGGTCAATGCTCACGGTCAAATGACACATCCGCATGCTAACGTTAGCATACTCGCTAGCTGTGCATCGCTTTGAGACAGTACAGTGGTCCTTCTTGCTTCCACACACACACACGAAATCCATTATTGCATCATAATAACAACTTTCTGTCTTCTTAGCCCTCCTACCCCCATACACACTCACACACATCCTGACTCCCCCTCCCCCTAGAGGGCGCCGTGTGGTTGTGCAGTGCTAACGATCCACGACTGTCACTCCCGCTGGGATGGATGAGCCGTTGCACCCGGGCTCTCGGGAAGCCTCATTAGGATTCCTCTTTAATCCGTCTCTGACACAACCGGCCCGAGAACGGGACGTCCCTCTGCACACGCACGCTGATGCATATGTGCATAATATACACTGTGAAAGTGTTTCACCCTGCAAAGAAAACTGCATTATACACACACACACACGCCACACACATTAGTGACAACGGCTGAACTTTAGCGGATGCGCACACACACATTATGCTAGTGATCTTTTTTTTTTGTTGTTGTTTTTTTTTTTTTTCTCTCACTCACATAGATCGTCCATCATTCCTGCATGACCACTGCTGATAGAAATCCTCTACATATCATAAGAGCTTATTAGGGTGATTAGTTGATTTGCGGGAAGGGAGTGTTGGGAGGTCAGACGAGAGCGCTTGGTCTTATCCTCTGGTGTCTCCCCATCTCTCGAGCTTCCTCTTGGTTTCCCTTTTAGTGAGTTCTATTGATCGGGACATGGACTGTGCTATCAATAATTGGCTCTTTAGTCGTCCGCAAACTGTGATCTTTGCTAATTAAGCGGTAGTTCTCGCGCTGCCCTTTCTAAGTGGATGGGTTTAAAGCGGGACTTTTGTCTGCTGCTGGGAAAAAGAAAAAAAAGACTCTTATACTTTTCCTGATAGCACCTGATTTTTTTTTTGACCTTATTTTCAACTTCTGTGACTCATTTACAAATAAACATGTCATTTGGTGGCCAAACAGTTGTACAATAGAAAGCAACCCCTTCTGGAAGCAAGTGGATCGTTCGAATGATGTGCAAAGCAAACGTTTGTGATTATGACGGATATTGACTGTGCGTCTGCAGTGGTCGAAAGAGAGCGATGATGACAACTAAGCACTGACATAATCTGAACGTCGTCACACATGCTACAGTAGCTGGGCTAATTAAACAAGAGGTAGGAATGAAAAAATAAATAAAAGTACCGTATATTTATTTGGTTGCGTTGACTCTAGCCGCTTTCCTGCACTGATAATGTGATTTCTGCTGTTTTGCCAGTTGCAAATCCCTGTTTAATTATTAACACTGCCATTATTAGGTGTTCAGTCTTAAGAGGCCTTTCCTTTGCGGTTTCACGATGCCCTGAAGAGATTTTGAAAGTCTTCCCCCTCCTCCTTTGGGGGGGGGGGGGGGGGGGGGGGAAGCTAAAAGTGCAAACATGGACGATTCGAGCAAGCTGCTTGATATTTTGGGCATCTTTTTCTGTGTGGATTTGCATGTGCGTTTACCAGTAATCTGTTGGCGGGGGCTGTCAATGGATATTTACAAAAGCGTTTAAGGGGAAACGCTAGTCTTATAGTGTCACATTAAGGACTCTGTGGAGACTGCAGGGGATGGGGGGGGGTGTTGCCTCCCACAACATGGCACGCTCCTTAAGCCATCAGGCATGGGGAGGGATGCCTAATTGAACATGATAAAGTGTAAAGTTAATTACCCCTCACGCATGTCACTGATAGCCCCAAGAGGAGGGGGCGGCCTCAGGCACAGCTGCTGTGTTTTGTGCGCGCGTTGGATACACGTCTGTGTGTTTGCGAGAGGGGAGCGAAGAGAAGGGCTGACGGGACAAAAGGCAAGAGCTCCCACGAGGGCTGTGCAGCGGATGATTGCAACAATCGGCTTTTAAAGATGCGTCTGTCCCTATGGTGCGCCGCCACTTAACACGCCGGTCCCGCCGTGGGCGTGTGGCACCAGCGCAAAGCCGACCGACCTTTTGAAACACAGTCAAGTGGCTGATGTAGCCATCTCCTTTCGAAATAATTCTATTTGTGATTGATTACTCTTAATTCGGACTCGGAGCGGAAGCGGCAGCAGCTCATCAATCGGTTCAAGTCCCGCTGCGCGCCCAAAACATTTTTTTAAAAGGGAACTGGTGTGGTTGGAGAGAGAATGATTACAACGATTCGAAAAATTCACATTCAGTAAATGTACAATAGGTGTTCACCTCAGTTACTATCTACTCTCATGTGCTGTGGTGCGTTCAGGTGTCGGAGCTGCCAGCCTGGCCAAGCTGACCTTCATGGTGGGCGGGGCGAAGGAGGAGTACAACGCCGCACGGGAGCTGCTCACCTGCATGGGAGCCAACGTCATCTACTGCGGACAAGTTGGCACCGGACAGGTTAAAAACTCACTGATGTGATTCCCCCCGTGCCTGCACAGTTTAACCCAGGGGTGTCAAACATACGGCCCGTGGGCCGGAACCGGCCCCCAGGGAGGTTCTATCAGGCCCGCGGGATAATTTAAAAGTGAAAAAATACATAAAAGACACAGAATTCATATTTTTAGTGAGCTGCAATTAATGGATCATCCGCTAGGGGAACACTGTTTTGATCACAGTAGAAGATGGCATTGTTTTGATCAGAGAAGAGGACATCAGCAGTCTCATTCTGTCACTGAGAAAGACCCAACACAGCAGTAAAAGCCAGCTACCTAATTGCTAGCGAAATAGCATTAGCATCCAAGCCGTATTCCGACGGTGACTTTGTTAAACGGTGCATGATGAAGGCGGCTGAACTTGTATGTCCCGAGAAACGACAAACTTTTGCCATTATTAGCCTGACGAGGAATACTATACCAGAAAGGATTTCGGACCTATGAGCAGATTTAGACAGCCAATTGAAACAGAGAGTCAAGTCATTTTGTCAAATGTTTTGTAAAAGATATGTTCATTAAATTTCAACATTTTCCTAATGTTCTTGTGATTCTTTCTACAAAAACAAAGGAAAGACATGAAACTATATTTTGGTTATTTATAGCAGAGTATGGTATCATTTTAATGGTCCGGCCCGCTTAACATCTATCGAGGCCGTATGTGGCCCACAATGTGAAATGAGCTTGACACCCCTTGTTTTAACCACAACTTCAAGCCTACGCACAAAATGAGTCTCTTGGGGGGGGGGGGTATGCAATCGTATGCCGGACAGGTGACGTTTTTCTTCTTTTCGTCGTCCTCTTAAGGCTGCAAAGATCTGCAACAACATGCTGCTGGCCATCGGGATGATTGGAACCGCAGAGACCATGAACCTCGGCATCAGGTCAGCTCATTCTGACTAAACCGTAGTCGTAGTGTAACCGTCGTTGTATTTACTGCTTCTGTCCGGATTTTGAAATGTTTCGTTTATGAAAGTGCAGAAGAGGTCGGTGTCTGCTCGGGAGATGGATGAGGGGGCGGAGTCGCTGGCTCTGATTTACATCTACAGATTGAGCTCTCACCAAGGATCCTGTCAGTGGGCACCACTTAAATGAGATGACCTCTTAGGGCGTTAAAAATAGGATCTTGTCAGATTGAGGATTAAAAAATAATAATAAATTTAAAAATCACCAATATCCTGAACAGGTTGAAACAGATTTTTTTCTCATATGGATTCCACAAATAGTCTTCGAGGCCTCTGTTTTCCTGAGATCGTAAATGTAAATGACCAATCTTCCAAAAAATACACTGCTCCCTACTACTTCCTCCGTTCAGTGCTAGTTTGTATGGGTTTTGACGACTTAAATGCCACGGCGCACCTGGATTTGAAGCACACGCATGAGTGCGCGCACGGGCCGAGGGCAGCTGTGGCGGTGCGACTGATTTATCATGGCGGAGGCAGAAGAATAGAATTGGCATGAGTCGTCGCACATAAATCCCCCCCCCCCCCCCCGCCACCGCGCTCGGCCACTGAAATATGGCGGCGTTAAAGGAGCAAAATGGATTTACACGTTGCAGCATTGCACAAACACACACGTGTGCACACCGCCCCATTTCTATGCTGACGCACCGAAGCCTGCGCGCTTTGACCAAATGACCGTGCGCATTATAACGAAGACGCAAAAGCCTTGACAAGAAATTCTGACCAATTATTGTTTTTAGGTTTGAGCCAAAGTTGATTTTCAATTGTGAGCATTTTTTTTTTTCTAGAGAGGTTTTATTATCGTGTGGACCCATTGTCCTGAAATGCACACACTGACATTCTAAAATGTTATCGTGCAAGGTTCGGCTAATAAAGCTGGCATTTCTCCAAACAAAAACCTTACCTGTCCGCTTGGGCCCAACCGCACCATTTTCTCTCACACTCAGCCACGCACACACAGTTCTTTTCAGCAAGCTAATTTGTTGATCTCGGATGGAGGCTCGGCCCGTCTCCACCGGAGCGTGACTTTCTCAGAGTGCAGGGAATCGCCACCCATGACAATTACAAAGCTCACGCGCGCACATGCTCAGGCGGTCTTTCTTCCCCGCTTCGCTTTCCTCGTCCCGATTTGTGCCTCCTCCTTGTTTTATTCTGTCCTTTTAATCCCTTCTACTCTCCCCTGCCTCATTTGTGCCTGCTGTAATTTCTGCAAGCAGTCAAGCAGTCACTGAAAGGGGCGGAGGAGGACCGCAGAGAAGTAGTCGGAAAGTGGCCCAACTGTTTATTTATTTATTTTTTTTAAAATAAGAGTACGTCAGGGGTGTCAAACTCATTTTTGTCGCGGGCCACTTTTGAGTTACGTCTTCCCCCAAAGGGACATTATGACAGTGTAACCACAAAAATGTTTAATTGCATTATCGCATTATTACTTGTAAGGGTAACGGAATTCTTGCAAAATTTCAACGTCATTTATGACACACGGCAATTTGGCATTTTTGGTACATTTTTTTAATAAGGATCATGCAAGTTGACACACGTGATTTTCTTTCAGGGGGCCACATAAAATGATGTGGCGGGCCGGATCTGGCCCCTGGGCCTTGAGTTTGACACCTGTGGTGTACGTGAAAGGAGAGGATTTATAGCTTCGCACATCTACCTTGCATCCATTCATACGCTAGTGCGGGCGATTGAAAAAGGTCATGACAACAGACTGCTGTTTTTAGCGGAGAGGAATTAAATCTTCTCGAATTGATTAGCGCTTATAAATGTGCTCGTTGCCTCCCTGAATGAAACTTTTCAGGCTCGTGCGTCCGCTCGATACCTCCTCCGTGTAATAACAAAACAGGAGTCAGGCTCTCGTCTGGCGTCACGTGAGGATGAGGAGCTAATCGCAGCGAAACTGAATTCCACCCGCTTGCACATAAAACAACGCGCTCTCTTCACTTCCATCACATCTCCGCCAGCACATTTCTATCGTCGGCATCGCACAGCAACACGTCGGCGTCGACCGCCTGCGACCGCGCGTGTCCGTGACAATCTTGTTAAAGCGTGACATGTCGCCTTCGCCGCGCAAATTACCGCGGGCGAGGAACACCTCCACCGCGCAGGCTAACAACCGTGGCCGTTTTGAGCGGTTGACGCTCGCGCGCCTGCGACGGGAGCAGGAGGGGGAAATTCATTGATTTATCGTTAACGGAGGACAACAGCTCGCCGGTAACAAATGATGCGTGCGCTCAGGACGCGCTTGTATTGTGCGCCCAGCTTGTAACCTTTTCAGCTGCTGACCCTGAACGTAGGGAGGGGCCGCCAGGCATAGGAGTCCAATTTTCAGGGGGGGTGGGGGGTGTGAAAGTGGACGCGGGGGGTGGCGCAAGGGGGATGGTGGTGATGTCAAACATATGTCCCCTGGAGTCCTCAGACAGGGGACGTGTCAGCACAGGAGATGCGGAAGGGGCCGTGGGTGGGGGGGGGGGGGGGCGGCTATGATTGAAAAAGCCATCAGGGAGGAGAGATCCACTGATGCCACATTTCCATATCCAACACGGGATACGAAAGAGCCGAGGAGGCAAAAGCCATGGAGCTCTTGTAAATGCAAACCATCCTTAATTCGTTCGTAGACGGCGAATAAAAAGCTGTACTGTCGCAGTAATGGCAAAACGAGAGCGAAGTGGAGGGAGGCTGCCGGGCGCCGTGATGGTTCTGCCTTCATATTGACAGCCGAGCCGAGCATGAGGCCCCAAACTTAACACTGGGCTTGACGTGGCGAGCGTTCCTTTGCGGATTTGTCGCCGGAATTACTCCCTCTCCGCCATCACGCCGCCTGCGTCTTCCTTTTCCTCGTGTGTCCGCTCGCATGCGTAATCGGAAGCTGCCGCTGCAGCTGGAGATTTAAAAAAGAAAAAAAAAAACGCTCAGTGACAGTGAGGTTTATGGCTCCCCCATGCTGCTTAAACCACTTCGCCTCCTCCTCTTCCACTTCTCTTTTTCGTGAAAGAGGGATGATGAAGGATGGACGTGGCGCCAAACATCAATACTGCATTAGGCGCCATTACAAAACCTTCAGCCATTAACGCTGAGGAATGGCCGCGGCCGGGCGCAAGGTTCAACGGGGGTCATGCGCTGCCCCGCACCCATTTTTCTCCCATGTTTTACTTTACGCCCTGCCTCACTCCGCCTCAAGGGGTTTTCCTTGAATGGCTCCAGAGATGGAATGAATGAAATATCCCAACAGTTCTCAAAATGTCATCAAATGTACTTTTTTTTTAACGTAAACTCAAATCTCTCTCTATATATTCATTAAGCGATTAAGAGGCTCGTTTGTGTGAACTAACTCTTTAGCTCTTCCCTCTAGACTGGGTTTGGACCCCAAACTTCTGGCCAAGATCCTCAACATGTCCTCGGGTCGCTGCTGGTCCAGTGACACATACAATCCTGTCCCCGGTGTCATGGAGGGAGTCCCTTCTGCCAACAACTATCAGGGAGGCTTTGGAACCACACTCATGGCCAAGGTAAAAAACAAAACTTACATGTATCCCTCCTTTGGGAAAGGAGAGCCACGGTTCCCGGTGGAAACGCTAAAACCCGAGCAAAATTGTCATGCTGCTGTCTGCCACAGCTCGCATCCAGAAACTCTCACGCAGACTCGCCGCTGTCAGGCGCCTCTGACAATTTCATTTGTTCAATGTGTTTAAAAATATATCTTTTTCGTCCATTGAAATGCGCTTCAAGTTTTGAGTCTTCGTTTTGGGTTCCACTCGATTCACTTAATCGTCCATTTTGCAGGGAATCAAATGCTAGGCGGATGCTTGTTACCCCCTTGGTCCTACTTTCTCCCCATTCTGCTTCATGTGCGATTTACTGTGTTAATTATTTTTTAATTCTTTTTTTTTTTTTTTTTTACTACTTTGCTCATTCGTGAAGCTGTCGCTATATAGTGGGAGCGCGCAGTTATTGTGCGTCCGCATGTATGAGCCCCGGCGACTTCAATCACGGTCACCAGCTGACACATTTCGGGCTTTAACATGTCTGCTGGCTTGCTCAGTTTGATGGTCCATATGCTCCGCGCAAAACCCTTTTTGTGGTCCAATTGCCGATCTGCCATATCGGATGAAACCGATGCGGTTCGCCATTTAACCCTTTCGGGGACAGCGGTTACTACAGTGGACGGCTTGTCGTGTTATCGGGTTACGGGGTGCGCAAAAGGGTTCATGCGGGAAAACCCGCGACGTACTCTTTTTGCTGTTGTTCCGTCTAAAACCTCCTCCTCCTCCCTCACTCTCTCCCCGATGCAGGATCTTGGCTTGGCCCAAAACACAGCCACCAACACCAAGACGCCCATTCCTCTCGGTTCTCTTGCCCACCAGATCTACAGAGTCATGGGATCCCGCGGCTACGCCAACAAGGACTTCTCATCCGTCTTCCAGTTCCTGCGCGAGGAGGAGGGACAGTAAGCGGAAGGCACACGCTTAAGTACAATCTCACACCCGAGCCGCTTTGTCCCGCAATACTCAGGAGAGACGACACGTTTGCACTTAGGCGGATCTACAGTCCAATTATTCGACATCGTAAGCCCTCGTCGTCGTCGTCCGATTTTTCACTTCGCAACATTCCGGGAAATGCTAAACCTGGCCTCAAATCGGTTTCGGAATACCAAAGGTACAGACGGACACAGTTCAGGTTTACTTGATCCCGTTATTTTTCCTCAGGATGATCGTAGCAATTGTTGTTTGGGGTTTTTTTTACTTAAAAAGTTGTTCACTGGTAAGCGATAGGACCTGCTCCTCGTTGTGAAATATGGTGAGATTTCGATGTGTAGTTTTGCACTTTGGGCACGCTGCGCAATGCTCAGGGGCGTTGGATGTTACCCAATCCACTTAAATTTACCTCGATGCCACTGTCGTATTATTCCACGTCAAACACTGTTCACTGGAAAACTTTTGCGTCTTTCCTGTTGTCCGTTTTCATTTGGATTTCAAGTCACAAGACTCAAGCAAATGTACATAATGTATATTTCATTTTGTTTGTAGTGTTTTTTGAAATCTGTCGTCAGCAACTTGTTGTCACAATAATTGTCTACGTTTTGTCTTTTGCCCCGTGGAACTAAAATGTTCATTAAATTGTGTTCTGTGTACTTTGGGTTTTAGGTGTATCCGTGCTTGGCCGCCTGCATGTTTACACTGAACTCGAACATAGCTGATGTCAACGCATACTCTTTCGTCATAATGTAGTAGACTTGCTTCGAAGAAACTTTTTAAATCGATTATTTAATGCACGTTTTTTAAAAAAACCCTTTTCAGGGACAGCGGTTACTACAGTGGACAGCTTATCATGTTATCAGGTTACAGGGTGCATGAAAGGGTTCATTTGAACCCTTTTCAGTTCATATCGGCAGCTGTATGCGTGTTGTACTTTTTCTTTCGATGTGCTCGGCCGATGGCTAAAAATTGGACAGGTTAAAGAAGCTCTGTAAGGTGGACTGTGGCTCTCCTTGACGGTTGCGTCAATGTTTTGTGACTCACTGTATCGCTGTTCGCAAGTCACGGCTCAGCTGTGAAAATTCCCCCTCACAAATCAAAATTCAAGGTTTGAACTAAATCAGAAATCCAATTTGAGACAAACGAATCATAAATTTGAGTATGTGTCGCCTTCAAACTGGAAACCAGCACGCATTTTGCAAAAGCTGCACCAATGTGAGCGTGGAGCCTATTTGAGCTAGCGCGCTTTCAAGACTTTGAAGTTAATGGCCTACGTGGTAACCAGCCCCTCCGTCCGTTGCTGCCTCAGCATTCAAACCCGCTGCTATGATAAATACCTGAGGTGACTTTCTTCATTATTTCCCCATTATGACCGTTGTTGGATCCTCTTTGCTGCTTAACGTCTTGTTTTTTTTTTTTTACAAGCAATCAGCACGGTGGGGGTTCATGCTGCATGGCCGCGAGGTCCCCGGGTGAGGGGGGTGGGGGGGGTTGGTATTGTTGGCTCCTTATAGCATCCGAGTGATTCATTCCAAAAGCACCCAAAGTGACATGCAGCTAAATTAGCTACTGGAAACTGGCAGCGATAATAGCTTGCCCAGCAGCGCATAACAAGCCCCTCACTGTAAAGTATTGTGGACTTGATATCTTTGCCACAATGCCGCCAATAATAATTTAGCCCCCGGGCCCCCCGGTGCACGGCGGCAGAGTCTACACGTCAACACCCAAACAAGTCTTGTTTAGCTGACAACACCGCCTCCCCCTTTCTGAGTCATTGACTCCGCTTAGGTTCATTAGTGAAGATAATTTCACTGCAGGCAGGCAGTAGGTTAGCATATAACATATCACGATGACAGCTAATTATAGCATCACGTCTGTATTAGAATATATTTGCGCGGCGCCTGTGCAACGTCGGCCCACTACACGGGCAAAAGGTTCAACAATATGAATAAACTCGCTTCCATCTCACTTTGTATTCCTCCCAAAATCCACTGCCGTTTATTATTATTATTATTTTTTTTTACATGTTTAGCCCTTTCATGCATGTAGTAACCGCTGTGCCTGAAAGGGTTCATAATGGAAATACCACAACTTTTTTTGGGGGGGGGACGTAACGTTTTTTTTTTGTTTTTTGTTTTTTTATAGGAAATGTTGACACAGTATATCCCCACTTTTTCAAGTACTTTTGAGTTAAAAAAAAATGGGGCTTGGCCTGATGAATTACATCAGGAACGATTGCGCAATGTGTTTCATTTTCTGTTGCCATGTTTGATGGCTTACCCGACAGCCAAAAGTGCATCAGCAACTCATTTCCTTTTTTTTTTTTACATTTTTTTTTTTATTTGATTCGAGTGGCTGCAACACAAAGCAAAAAAAGAATCCATAAAAATTTCGACTCATCGACGGCTCATAATGTGGAAAAACCCGCAAGTTGGGGCACTGATAAGTCAAGGTGCCACTGTACGGATGTAACCGGCGGGAGAAGGACTTGAATGATGAATGAGTGCAAAATGTACCTCGATATGACCCTAAAATGCATCCCCTACCATTAATAAGATCCAAGCCATGAGGTGTATCAATAATTCCTTCTTTATTAGATACTAAATGCTCAGTTTTGTACGACAGCGTTATTTTACTTGATCAGAATAATTCCAATCCTATTGCATGTTATGCTACAGGAATTGTAATAAGTTGTGTTGGTGTTGTTCTCATCTACGTGAGAGACATGTTTGTCGCCCTTTCCTCCCCACAATACACTTGCAACATTCGCGCCCACACACACACACACACACACAGTGTCACCTGTGAGTAACGACAGCACATGCGCTCTATTCCTCACACACTGCCGCACATGCTCAGTAGTCTTCATTACATTAATTACTCTCATTGGAAGAGTGATCATCTCCGCCGTCAGACGACATGGCCGCCTGGCACCCACGGAGACCAAGTCTGAGGTGAGTAATCGTTTTTTAATTTTACAGGGCCCCGGCCAGGCCCCACCGATCTCGCTTCACCCACCGGGGTGGGCCCCTAAATACCCAGTGGGTGACGCAGCATCCCGGTAAACCACATTCATCTCTGTCTGCCTTCGGGTAGCGCATGCAAACGCTACAGGTGCCGCTTTTCGATCCTGCTGTTGTTCAAATTGGTTAGGGTTGCGAGAACACACTCGGATCAGCGCGATAGCTGCTACCCTAAAAACAGACGCATTGAAAATAACCCAGTTTGGGTCAAAAAGGTGCTGATCCACAACTTCGGTCAATTAGAAACCAACTTTCTGTTTTGTATTTAACACCCCATACCCAAATTTCCACCGTTTTGTATAAAACAACCAAGAAAGTGGGGTCACATCGACCCTAGTAGTCGGTCGGTCTCCTTTTGACTCAAATTGGGTTATTTTTGACCCAACCCTTTTATTTTACCTCATGAATCTGCGCTTGCGTGTCCATGACAACAGCTTGTTTCAAAAGTTAGCTTTGTCGACAAAGTCACCCAAAAGCAAATGCTGGGTTATCAATACCTCCTGCATTGGATTGAGGATTTGATTCGGGGCGTTGGATCAAGACTTTGACCCAACAATGGGGTACAAACTACCCACACTGCTGAGTTAAGGCTACCAAGAAATGAGTTACCGGCTTATCAGTATATTGGTTGTTAAAAATAAAATTAGATATCATTTTATCACCAACATTTTGTAAGAATCATGGCACTCAGCTGGAGCTCCTCAGCTCACCCAAACCCAATCTCGCAACCCGGCCTGCTGAGTTCAAGTAAATAACCCAACCTTGGTTGGAAAAGTAACACAATCTGCTACCCAGGAAGCGGTTTAGGAACTCAGCATTTGTTTTTGTGTGTATTGTGACACGATGAAGTGAAACGGGTCTCAGTCTGCATCGTGGGCGGGCGCTCCAAGATGGGCTCGTGCGGGTGCCTCCGATACGGGTCGCAGTTTTCAACCTTGATGGCGCACCGTTCAACTCCTCGCCATCCGATCAAAGGCACATCGGCGCATTACACCGAGCTTGAGGATTTATGGCTTTTATTGTTTGCGATGGGTTCATCTCGTTCCGTTTAAAATTCTCTTCATGGCCAATTGGACTGATACGCTATGCTTGTCTCGCGCTAATTGAACAAGAGATGGAACAAGGGAGAGCAAGATGCGGGAAAGAGAGAGGAAGAGGAATGGGCGGCAGGGCTGGTGGGGGTGAAGGGGGGGGGGGGGATTCAAGACCTCATTGATTAGGTGGTGAGCGCCGCAATGTTTCTCTCCTGACGCTTACAAGCATGAAAGCAACATAAACACCTATAATTGGTTCCTTTAGAGCCGGGTGGATTTGACTCACACCAACACACGCCTGCGCGAGCGCAATCATATTGCTTGCGTGTGAGGAATAGAAGGCGAGGGGACAAAATGAAATGCTCATTAATGTCATTCCACTGACTTGCCGAGTGGCGAGTGTGGGTGGATAGTTGTCTCCCTATTTCTCGATGCCGCACTAAGATGGAATGCTCAAACCGTCCTCCGAGGACTTAAACACTCACTGCCGGGGAGAGCCAAGAAAACGGGAGGGTGACTGTGACAAATGACTTCTCGAGACCATCGCAGCCAATCGGCCGTGGGCAATCGGGAGGGCGAGATCTGGCTGGCTGCCTCCAGTGATGGAACGTTATTATGCCGTTCTAATAAAAGTCGACGCCAGAAGTAGCTGATAGCTGGCCAGCTTGACCGCAAACAGCCGAAAGCCGGAAGCTTCCTGTAGAGGTCCAAGAGGCCGACGAGGCTTGTTGTAGGTTTGATGCTGGATCGAGCAGGACGGTAGTAAACCTCTCGCGATGATGCAGAGAAAGATCCGGATCCCTATTGGCAGTGGTGAAAATTGAATGAATCCCCGCTGCATTCACGCAAAACCTGGGATTCATTCAACTCCTCGCTCAACTCATCAGTACGGCACTATTAGTCGTGAGCGATTTATATCAGTCTGACATCAATGTACACGTTGCCGCCACACCGTTTGTTTTAGATCCGTTGCTAAAAGGTAAATAGCGCTGCAGCATATTTGCTATTTGGCATTAGCATTAAGCTAGCGGACTGAAAGGCTGAGCTATGATTGTTGAGCAGCCACGGTAATTCATGCTAACCATCTGATTCATGCCTTAGTGCATGCAAATCAGTTTTCCCCAATTGGTGGAAAATAATCTCATTCTACTTCCAAGCCCCCTCAGTTTTCATCCGGCACGCAGAAATACCGTTTCAGTTTAGTGAGAAATGTCATAGTTTCATGCCAATATTCCAGCTTTGAGTTCTGATTCGGACGTCAACCTCAGAATTGTGAGCCAGACGTACTCGCCCTGAGCACACCGGGCTGCACAACGATTGTGTTGAACTGATTTGAAAATTCCAAATTCCAAATTCCCTATTCCAACACCCCCCCCCCCCCCAAAAAATAATCCCCTTTATGATGGTATGGCAGCTGATTTCAGCGCGGCAGCTCCTTTGTATCGCTCCTTCCACCTCCCCACCACAACGCCTTTGATTCCACCGCGTCAATCATGCCTCTCAGCTCGCTCCATGATTGCAATCGACACTCCGATGATGGAAGTGAATAAAACTCCTCGTGACAAGCCCGCGTGTGAGTCACGGCTACGCATTAAAAGTTGTATCTGACACTCGGGCGTTCTTGACTCTGTCGTGCTTTATGATGGGAAAGGTTCCCCCCATGCCTTTCTCCATCAATCCCCGCCCTCGCCCCCTTCTTCCCCGTCTACCTTTTTTTTTATGCTGGCGGCTGACTTTTGAAGCGGCGGGGGATCGGGAAAGCAATGTGATGACTCCTCGGTGTGCCCGGCTACTAAAACAAATGAGCCGCTTCCTTAATTTGAGCTAAGCGCCCATTGCCACGCTGCAGAAAGTGAAATCAATGATCTCCTCTTGGTAGGGTGGCTTTCTGGAGTTGTTTTTTTTTTTGTCCTGCTTTGCGTACGCTCCTCCGCCTGACCGTACTAACCACTGCCTAAACAAGTCTTTACCCAATGTAAACTCATCCAGGCCAGTGACTCACCCGCCATTTTAGACGCGGTCCCCGTCCTCATAAAGGCGGCGTGCGGAGAGCGGTGTTTACAGATACGCCGCAGCGGCTCACCTCTGATCTGCCTTACGATAGAAAGAGACGGAGACGTGGGAGCCGAGAGGCTCGGAGACGCCAGCGGTTGCATGATTGCAGGACAAACTCATAAAAGTTCCATTAACCCACGAGACGTTAAAGAGGCCCTGTTTTCATCCAGCGGACAGCCGTCACAAACAAAGCATCAGCATAAAACGTATCCTCCTTCCTTTCCTCTTCATCCCCGATGCAGCCGCGACGGGCGGTCTGGTTTTTCCATCTCGTCCCGGCGTTATTTCCAGTGGTGCATTTATTGACACGTTGATGATTCGTGTGGAGATATTGCATCTTCTCGTGCAGGTTTTAACAACATTCCTCCCGAGTAAGACTCGGATGACCAAAACAGGACTCCCTTGTTCAAACCACCCCCCCTCCACCTCCGAACTCGGAATCTGGCTTCCTGAACCGTGAGTCACAACCCGAAGACGCCGCGGGTCTATTTACATCAGCTTGTCCGTCTAATTAAACTCGCCATCCGGTCTCGTGTTCGTCTTTCGTTAAGGATGGGCAACTTGAATGCTAGAGGGGGCCAGGATTTTTCATCACTGCTGCTGGGGTGCTATGTAGGACAATTAGCGCCATGCAGACATCTCTGCCCTCTACTGGTTACTGGTGATATTACAACTTAAGAATACCGTCTACCCCTACGGTTGCAGTTTGCGGATTCTCATATTTGCCGATTTTTTTTTTCAATATTCTTTTCATGTTTGGCATCTTTCATGTTTTTCAGAGAATCCCCCCCCCCCCCCGTGTCAACCTGTTTTTGATAGAAATCATATATAGAATGTTTATCAGCATTTTTTTTTTATTTGGGCAGTGTGTGGGTTGTTAATAACTAAAAGTAAAAAAAATACGCACGTACTTATTATTTCAACTGAAACCCTTTTAGTCTTTTATGATTGTCCCCAAAAAGCAAGGCAAGTCTGTGTAAACAGAATCATGTCCTGACATCGTTGGAAAACAAACGCGCACACACTTGACCCCACCTCTACCTTGTCAGTCCCCTCCGTTTTATAGTTTTAGGGAAGTCTGCTCCTGGCCAAAGAGTGCGAGTGCACTTTTAAGTCATCCATTAGGCCACTAAGCACAGGCTCTTAGCTCCTCTTCTGATCCCCTCGCTATCTGGTACCGCTATCTCCCCTGCTCCGTTTCCCATGGTGTAATCTTACCTCCCTAATTGAGCATGCTTGACTCCAATACACCCTGGAGTTTTCCGATGCTACGTTACAGTAGTACATCAACCTAAATTTAACTACTTTATTTTTTTTCCCCTCCAGGCTTTTCCACGAACAGTCCACCAGGATATTGGAATTTTTGCCCAATCAGATTTCCGTCTCCACGTGACGCATAAGGAAGGCTTTTTGTATTGCCACCTGACCCGATAGCCCACACAGATGAAGACGGGAAATTATTGTGACATGTGCTAAGCAGCCGGAACCTGTCAGAGATTTGTGCAGCTCCTTCACAATTGTTGGGCTGGCTCTTGGAGCCCTCCCGGACTAGTTTTCCCAATTTTAAGGACTCAAGTTATGAAAGGAAGAAAGTAGGAGAACAAAGAGTATAAGTAAAGTAAGTCAGTAATGAATGAATTAAAAATGAAGAATGTTAACCCTTTCATGCACCCTGTAACCTGATGACATGATAAGCTGTCCACTCTAGTAACCACAGTCCCTGAAAGGTTTAAAGTGCTGTTGGATTTTTCTTTTTTTTTTTTTTATATGTGTATATTCTATCTTTGGAGTAAAACGTTTTGACACCCTTTTGTCTCGAAACCAGATTCCCCATTGAGGCTTTTCGGTATCCCTTCAGACGATCCTATCAACAACAAACGTTGGTCAGCAGCATCCAAAGGTCAGGAGGACAACTCGGCACTTCACCGTGCCGATGGGATGAGGTGGCTGAAGGGGAGGGGGGGGGCACTCATTGGCCAGGAATGGAACCAAGGGGCTTGCAGTGACAGTCGCAGGATGGGGGCTTAATGAGGATACATCACTGCAGCGGTGAGCCATTTTGTGAGCCGAGCATATTCCGTGCACCAAAGCGTGGATGCAATCGTGCGAGTATACACTCTGAAAAACGCCGGCTTAAAAGTAACCTAAGCTGAGTGAAATAGCAACACCTTTAAAACTACGGAAACAAAAATAACCTGACCTGCTCCTTGGGTCACTTTGACCCAACATGGGGTTGTTTTGGATCAAAACAACCCAACTTTTTGTGGATATACAGTATGTATTTTGTGTCTACCCATAAAAGTGGAGAGTCCAAGTATGGTTGACCCTTGGATCCATGTCACATGACCATATTGAGCTCAAGTCTCAAAAGTGAGCCCCTTCCTGCCATTAACACTTACACAAAAGCATTTTCCAGTGAGACTGTGGGAACTTTTTGGACTCGTGTGTGTGGGGGGGGGGGGGGGGGGGGGGCTTGAACAACTTTCCTGTGGCCCTCAGCCGCCATGGTTGCAGAGCAGTAAACGCAGCCAGCGAGCTGTAAAATAAAATGAAGTGCGGAGAGAATTGGACGCATCCACACGGCCATTGGCCGCCGAGTGGGTTGTAAAATAATAACACGCCGTCATAAAACAAAGTGCTTATTAAATCATTTTCAAGCAATATTGGTCGATTGCAAGGCATCCTGCGGGAGGCCCCACAAAACAAAAATGATCTGATGAGGATAGCAGCTGGACAATCAAAATAAAGTTGAAGACAATCATGAAATCATGGTACTCTCACAACATTGCCGACACTTGCTCATCAGAGTCAATATTAATTGTAACAATGGATCATATCACAAGCCCTGTGATATGATTTGGAATATTGTAATATTTTAGGAGAATTTATTCAGCTCTGCAAATAATTGAATCACAGTTGTGTGAATTGGAAAATGAGAAATCATGCAATGAGCCACCGTAAGGTCAGTTGTTGATTTTATGTCATTTCAATTTTATGAGACAAGAACAAGCGTTTCGGGAGCGTTTGTGACAATTACGGTACGGAGAAAGAAGACGAGCGGGCGTCGCCACACCTGTTTAAAAGCTCGAAGAACAAACCACTGTTAACAAGCGGGGGTGCAATATGTGAAATTCTTCTGCCGTTCAATGTCATTCCATCTCCAATCTGATTACAGTTCGAACGGAAAGCATGTCGAGGTCTACGAGAACCCACGTGATGTTTGTGAGTTATTGTGTTAAAGTTATTAACGTACTCCACACCTGTGAAAGGATGAACACCCCTATCCAAGTGGTAGATTCCAGGTGAATTTTCCCGGGGTGCACCATTCAAAAATGCTCCAATGGTGAGGTCTCGTTTTGAAACAAAATGTCACGAATGATAATTCGGTTTTTTTGTTTTTTTTACTTCAAATGTAACATGTTTGGGAGTACCCTATTTGTAAGCCTTACGTTTCTTGCACCTGAGGAATATATTTTATTCGTGCTTTCCTTTTGGATAGGAGTCCCCGGACGTCGAACAAAGGTAGGAGCGCTTTTACATTCCGAAAATGTTTGTGCTTGCATTGAGAAGAAAGACGATTGCTCATGGTGTGGTTTACAGCTTTTCGAATTGAAGGCTTGTGTCTATTGGCGGTGCAATTGTGTTGTGAGGCCCACGAGGGCTTCGAAAATGTTTGGTAGAAACAAGTCTGATTGTCTTGTCATAATTGTCATTTCTATGTTCTATTTGCAAAATCTCTTGTAAATAATGTTGATAAAGACGCCGGTTAGAATGACTTTCACGTGTCCCCCCCCCCCCCCCCCCCCTCCATTGATTTAACGTGACCCCCGCTTCCAAATGATATTGTGATATTGGAAGCCTATTTAAACAGATGAAGGTCTAAATTGTCTTGCTTGTATGTGTATTAATCTCCCATTCATCATCATTACGGCGCGATTGGGTCACACACGCCCCCCCTCCCTCACTCCACCCCACGCCAGCCCTTTGCGTTCTACGGGGAGGGCCTGTAAATTAGGGATGTAAGCCAATTTAAACAGCGGCAGCGCGTTTGTGTGTGCTTCAATTTGGGACATCTGCACTGCACCGCCCCTATCCGAATGCTTTGTGTGATCGAGTGGAAGCTGGGGAGCTGTGCGCCATTTCGCCCTTTTACGACTGATGCAATGTTGAATTAATGTGTTGGGGGTTTTTTTGTATTTGTGTGCTGAAATTGAGTGAAATTGGTGCATTAGGCGCCGTGCATGCGTCTTAAACCTGCCTGTAATCCCCCCCCCCCCCCCCACATGAGCTCAGTACAGTATATGAAAAATATATATACCCTGATGCACCTGTTTGAAAGACGGTGGCTCCTCGATGTGTCGTCTTTTGTTTTTAATTATTATGTAGCCATTTGAATGACCCTCGTCCCTTCCCAAGAAAACAGCCCTTGGTAGTTTACATAAATCTGCCCGCGTGCGCGCGTCTTAAACGGTGTATTGTTCCAAACATATGCATTTTAATCAGCGTGGTCACACTTACAAGAACAGCAGTTAATAAGGCCATCAATCAAGATGGAGCTGGGAGGGGGAGTGCATTGAGGTGTGTGTGTGTGTAGGGGGGGGGGGGGGGGGGTTGCACCACGCATGGGTGCAGAAACCGTCTTATTAGCACGCATCGGGGGCACCGGGATGACGGAGAAGTTTTCTTGGTTTCTGTGTAGCGAGGATGGATGATGATGCATCCGTGATGAATGGTTTTATTTTTGTGTTTCCTGTCATGTGTTCACTGACCCCAACTTGGTCAAAAGCTGTGCTGTTATAAAGGAGGAACGTGCTCTTTTTGTGTGCGTCTGTGTGCCAGTGAGGTATTCGTTTAAGGTGTTGATTACTGTGCGGTTTTTTGCAGAGTCTGTATCATACTGATTGATATATATATATAAAATATTTTTTGTATACGTGAAGTGTGTTTTGTGAAGGAAGGAGAGATGCTGTAATTAAAAAAAAATGCATTTGACAATAATATCTGAGGTGGTAGGGTTAATAAATGCAAACTAGAACTTAATTTATGTGGTAATTCAAAAAACATTGAAGGTGATTCATGAGC
The DNA here is from genome assembly GCF_054856545.1 of Hippocampus guttulatus. Lineage (NCBI taxonomy): Eukaryota > Metazoa > Chordata > Actinopteri > Syngnathiformes > Syngnathidae > Hippocampus > Hippocampus guttulatus. Next base: position 4,611,882 of record NC_141278.1, read on the forward strand.
CTACTCTCCATTTTGCTGCAGCTAAATGGAAAAAAAATGCATGTAAAGCCTCTTAATGGTCTAGTGCAGCATATGCTCAAAACTGCAACCGTAATTCCATATTTCAGTCCGAATCATATTCGTAAATTTTTATGCAAGGATGCCAAAAAGGCCAGCAGTCGTTCGGGCGTATCGAGTGGCTGCAAATGTGACTTGAATCGGTTTTTCAATGCAATCACTTTGAGTCAACTCGTGCAATTAAGTACCAACTGATTGGTCCGCGATCGATCTCTTTGCACCTCAAGTGTATCGCTCTCTCGCTCTCTCTCTCTTTCGCTCCTCTCTCTATTAAGTGGCTGCGAGAGGGGGAAAAAAAAGCACAGGGACCACTCAAGTGTCACGGTCAATCTAGCGGACCCATCACGTGATAGGAGGCCTCATACTCATCTTGACGCCCACCGTTTGAGAAGAAAATTATTATCGGAAGGTGGGGCGACAGGGGGGGCTTTTATGAGCCAACAATATGGACCCCCAAGAAAATGAACACTGGAAAATGACCATAAGAAAACTCGCCAGCTGCACTTTTATGACAGTTTATTGCAAATTAGACGTCGAGATACAACCCCATCCTTATAACAGAAAATCAATGGAAAGACAAATGCAGAAATGTACACTAAAAACGAGTGCAGCAATTATAGACTGTGATCAAAAGATAATCATATTGATGTGCTGGCTCTTATAAAGTTGTAGGAGGTAACACCAAATATTTATTTATTTAGATATTTGATTGTCCACTCTCCACCCCCCCCCCCCCCCCATTCCTCTGAATTCCCCTCCCCTGGCGCCTTGTTACCTTTCGGCAGCAACCATCCCCTTCCTGGTGTAATCATTAATTCCGCACTCAAAATTCACCGGCTCCTACATATACATCACGCTGTAATTTCATGTGCGCATGGCTGACATCCGCCGCTAATGAGACGGCCCCGGCCCCGTTGACGAATCTCTTCCCCCACCCCTTGTTAGAAGTAGCCTCTGGAAGCATCATTCTACGGATGTGGAAAACGGCATAACCTAAAAATAAAAAATAATTAGGAATTGAAATATTTCATTACCTCGAAATTATTTTTTTGGTGCTCGTGTGCGTGTGTACGAATTGTCATATTTTTATTTTAAATATGCCACCATTCCCCAAATGATTTGTTGTGCTCTTATGGTCCGGTCCCAATTTGAAGACTGTTGCAATTGGGTTAAATATAAGAGTATTAAAGGCGATATGCTGCGTATGGGAGATTTGAGGGTTTTTTATCTGGTCAGTGGCACCTCCTCCCGTTGGTCCACTGTCACGGTTGAAGCTTTGCTCAACACGGAAGGCGTAAAAGTGACAAAGGCATCAGTCCTGCTCGTTGGGGAGCAGGTGAAGTCCGAGGCCGGGGCCCTGGATGAGAGGCCGCCGGATGGAGCCGAGTGACAGGCCAGGCAAGTGCACGGGCTTCCCCCGGGACCGAGCCCGTGAGCCGGACTCTGGTACAAGGACGGGTGCCTGAAGGCGCACAGGAGTTCCGGCCTCTGGTAGGGGTGGGACAGCATGCGGAAACTGTCCAGGGAGCGCAGGCCGTTGGGGAAAGGAGTGGCGGGGGCCGGAGTGGAGCCGGCTCCCATCCCCAGGTGCGAGTAGTAGGGCAGCGGCAGGTGGGATGAGAAGGGGTAGGGCAGGTTCCCCGTGGCCGCTGCGTGGCTCATCATGTACGTGTAGAAGGCCGGGTCGGCGGGGTGAGGCCACGTCATTGCCAGACGTTGACGCTTGTCTTTCATTCTGCGGTTCTGGAACCACACCTGGGGACCGGAGACGGACCGGGTCAAATATTAACCACCCGCCCAACTCTATTACAGACCATAACAACTCACTTGAACTGGCTTTGCCTTGTGTGGACATTCGCCTTTCAACGCTATTGGTTTTACTTTGATGTCTATAAAAAACGGTTGGATCCAAAATGACCCCCCAAAATTACACATGGATTTTTTTTTTGCACGAAAAAAAAAGGGGTCACATTGACCCAAATAGCTTTTTAACCCACAATTGGATTATTTTTGACCCAACAACAGCAACTGTGATTTTATGTATTATACTTTTCCAACAAATTCATTTTAATGAGCTCAGTTCGTCCTTTATTATTGCAGGATTTCTTCTCTCTCCATCATACCTTAATAGTCGTTTCCGGTAGATTCAATGCGGCAGCCAGCTCGCACCTCCTCGGCCTGGACACATAATTCTCCCGGTAAAATTCCTTCTCCAGCCGCGCGATCTGCTCCCGGGTGAAGGCTGTGCGGTACCTGCGAATCTGATCCGCCGAGTAGGACAGAGAGTTCTGACCTGGGACGCTCTTACCCGGGTCAGAACCGGAATCGCTTGGCAGACCAGGCGATTCCCCATTTCGACCTAGAGAGAGACGATAACGGTATAAAATGGAGATTGTGACAAATTGGGAGGGGGGGGGGGGTCAAAAGGACGCCATATACCCTTAATAATAATATATTCTGTAATTTTAAAGTGAACGGTGTCATGCCGTCATTTATTTTCAACATTTGTGAAAATAAAAATTGACATCAATCCTTTAGACACTGCATTTAAAATTTTCAACGCCAATATTTTAATTTTAATTATTGCTGATAATTAAGACCATGTCATCCAAAACGCTAATATTTTAATGTTTCTGGTATATTTTATTTCCATCATACAGGTGCATTGGCAGAAAAGTAGCAATAACAACCCGTGACTGCAGCTTTTATTTATTTTTTGGGGTTAAACTGCAGTTGTATTTCTGATGGAATTCGACATCGTTATTGGCTAAACATCATTCGTACCGTACCCTTAGCGGAGGGGTAGTCCATGCTTTCCGGCGTGCAGCTCACGTCGATGTCCTCGTAGAAGTCCGACTCTGTGTCCGAGCTGCTGCCGTCCCTGTGGGGCCCATCGCCCCGGTGCCTGTCCCCTATCTCCGCGCACAAATTCCTGCGGGCGATCTCCTCCATCACCGCTTCCGTCAAGCAGCCTCTGCGGTCCGGCTTCCCGGGGCTCCCGTTCGCCAAAGCCGGCTTGCCGTTGCGCGGCTGAGCCTCCTGCAACATCTCCTCTCGGCTCTCCATCCCGCGCGAACAATCCCAAAGAAGGTGGGGGGAAAAAAACCCGTGGTGAGCAAAAAATGTCAGGCTGTTTTTCGGGTGTGTGGGGCGAGAGTGTGATGGCCGATGCGGTGGCGTGTTGTGGGCCGAGTCTGGAAGAAGAAGAAGAGGAGGAGGAGGAAGGAAAGGAGGAGAGGCTTGTAGTAAAAGAGGCTGGATGCAATCCGGTCTGACCCTGAGAGAAGAGTGTGGAGAAGGAGCTCTGGGAGGGATCACCGTTACCTCGCCCCCTCCCACCTCTCTCTCTCGAGCTGCCAGTCTTAATAGGCCAGTTCGAGGATGCCCCGTGACGTCACGTATGGATCGTACATTTAAACGGAAGGCGCAATGGTGGCGTGAGTTGCGATGTGTAAAAAAAAATAAAAAATATCGGCGGGGTTGGATAAAACAGTCGTTTAGGTTGGATCAACTTGGAAATATCAATTGGCATTCATGGCGACGATGTTTGGTTCGCACGGCAAAGCAGGAAAGTAGTTTCCGCCCAAGCAAATTGCCGAGCTATTACTTTCACTCGCATGGGGGAAAGATACAAGAGACGGTGTTGTCAACTCGGATTTAGTTGTTGTTGGTGGTGTTGTGAAATGCAGGAAAGCCAATTTTCAAAACTGCAAATATTTTGCCTTGAAATGTTGAGTTCACATCACTTTTTTTTTTTTTTTTTGTAATAGTAACTCCAAAACGAAACTGCAGTCAGCGGTGGGATAATAACACCTTGTTACTGTACTTAAATATATTTTCTCAGTGTCTGTACAGTACGTTAAAATTGGTTTCTGTTGACGTTTTACCATTTAAAAACGGATACCTGTACTTTCTTATAGGTTGGGAAAATTATTTTTCTTTCTCTCAAGGAAAGTTTAACACTGATTGAAATTTTGATGGGCCGATTTGGTTTTGGGGACTTGGGACAAGCACTGACAGCATTTTCCCCGTCCACGGCCTGATTTAAGAGTCAATTGTTTGCTCTCCGCACCATGATTGGCAGCGAATACATCGTCTTGTCCCATGACTATAAAAACAGTTTTTGGCGTTGAAATGTTCTGCATCTAATCTGGAAAACAAAACAAAACAAAACACATGGTGTTTTTGCGGTTGAGCTATCATTTCAGTTTGGTTAATTTCAGTCAGTTCCTAAAGCCGCGACAACACGTTTTGCGAGCATATCTTGTGTTTTTATTTTTGTTGCATTTGTTGTTCTTCAATAGCGCTGCGCAAGTTTACATTGAAACCATTTCGTATGGTGAGAATTTACTTAAATTTTGTTCTTAAGTACAATTCCGATTCTGTACTTTTTTTGTTGTTGTTTTTCCCTTTAGTTCAGTAAAAGTGTCGAATCAATAGTTTTACTTTGAAACAAGTATCAGTGTCGGTATTTTTTGGGCAACTCTCGTTCCAGATAGACATTTTCCATTTTAGCTAGTTATTAGTATTTATAAATCATGCTGTCTCACCTCTTTCCACCCCTTAGCCCCCACATGCAAAACCCACACGCAGCTCATCCCTCTCTTGTGCCCCCCCCCCACACACACACGCACACCCTACCATAAGTGGAGTCAAGTAAAGTCCTTAAAGGTCAAGTCGCAGGGTCCGTTTAGATAAGAGACCCTTTGACATTGAAGTCTTTAAGCGTTAAGAGCCAAGTCAGGAAACATCCCGTTCAAAAAAAAAAATATCCTGCTGCCTTCAGTTTTAAAGCTTGGCGCCATGACGTGATTTTCATCTCTGTCGGTGTATGAGGTCACCCCCCCACCCCCACCCGTCTGCGCGCCTCCTTTCATTTTGCACACTTTCACAGATTCATTCCTGACCGAATGGCCTGATTGTAACTTTGACAGCGCAGTAGATTATTAGGGATGATGTGGGGTTTTTTTCTGTTGACTTGATTATTGAGATGAAATGACACCCAGTGTCTGGTGTGCATTCCTGTCACCAATTCAAAGCTCCACCTTGCAAACATTCCGCGATTTCCCCTTGAGAGTTGATCCACTTTTCCTCGCGCGTCTCGATACAGCCCAACTTTTGTCGATACGGTCGGGCAGCTGAAAGGCAAGGCAAGGTGGGTTTTGTGATGCGTGGCCGTGCATCTGGGCGGGGTCGTGTCATGAAGTTACTTGGGGAGGGAAGCTTCAAATTGCAGCATCCTCTGCTGTCCTTGTGCGCCCTCGCCTGTCGAACAGAAGTAAAGGCCCGAGTGGGTCTTCTCCCCTCCCCCAGCCTCCCTCCCTCGCTCCCTGCTTGCTTGCCGAGAAGTGTGGGGAAATTCCTTTGGGGTTTTTTTTCTCCCCCAACTCTTTCATCCGGCCTGTAAAAGATGGAGAGAAAAGGAGCACAATCTCGCTTTCTCCGTTACCCCCTCGAGCTGTTTGGATTGTCGTGATGTTTTGAAAAGAAATCATTTGGAGCACATTTTTGAACATCAACGGGCGCGTTGGAATATCGGAGAATAAAAGCGACGCTGCAATTCCGTCCTGATTCAATTCAAATGTATTGCACAAATGGTAACTAAAGAACCGTTCTAAAATACAGATGCGTTGTACTAAAAAGTTAAATGCAACTGAACCGTACATTAAAAAAAAAAGTGGAATGCATTTTTCAGTCATGCACATTCCACTTAAATGTGTGTCGGGGGGGAAAGCTTGAAAAATGATTCAATGAAAATGTAAAAAAAAAATGTATTCAAAACAAGGGTTGAAAAGCAAATCTATTGTGCTTAATTAAATGAAATACAACTCAAAAGTATTTCAAATGCACCCCATACTGGATCCCCCCCCCCCCCCCGAGTAACATTTCAGGCACTGTAACACTTTATATTGTCCACAGTTTGAACATTGAATTCGGTGATATTGTCGTAAAGCTTAAGGGTTGCGTAAGTGTCCAATTAAACAAAAAAAAATCTTTGGATTAAGAATGTTGGTTCAGTTGTGCGCATACATGAGACAGAAGCTTGTCTGCATTCGGTATCAAACATTTTGGTAGTTGGCTGTCGTTGTCTCTTGGCAACAAACTCTCTTGGATGGTCTCTTGTTGTTTTGTGCTACCTGATGTTATGCAACCGGGCTTGGCCAGGGCAGATGGAATCTTGTGACCCTTCCGAGATAACGCGTTTGAGAGGCTTTTGCGCAACCGTCATGACCTTGGTTGCTTTACAGTAGTGGCACTTATAGTGTGTGTGTTTTAGATAGGGAAGGACAGCGGAAGGGGCTTGGAGACTTTGCGGTGTGTGTGTGTCGGGGGGGGGGGGGGTCTTAAAAAGATGAAGACATACACAGGTGGAAGGGATATGTTTCAGTCCAAAAAGTTTAGTTTGGCAAATAGCATGTTGACTTTTTTTTTTTGTGGTACGTGGATGATCACACGACATAAACAGATGACGTTGATTTTGAGTGATTGTGATCGTATCGGGAGGAAAAATAAGACACTGGTGAAATGTTGGATCGTGAACGAGGGAGCATTGACGATGATTTGGAGAAAGCAAGATCGTCCCCATCCGGGAATTTAACGTTGTGCACGAAATCCGTTGAAACTGCATCGTCGTGTGGGAGACCCGATGGTTCAAAAAAAAAAAAGATTGCTCTAATCTAAAAAAATATATATATCGACACACACATAAGATATGGGTGTATATTTTTAAACTAATTTGATGATGTATATTTCTTTTTTGTAGTTCAATTCATAACTTTAGCGAGACGTTTTGATAGCATAAATTGTGGAGCCAAGAAGCTCGTTGCTAAACATCTAACCTGTCATGTGATTTTCTTCTTCGCACTTTCGAAACATGCATAGGCTATAATTGACAGTAAAAATAGATACTTTGGTTTTGTACTGCAGTACCTATCAGACCATTTCTTACTTATAGTAAATAAGTTGACTCAGTGCTTCTACTTTTAACAGCCTCCCCCCCCCCCAAAAAAAGTAATTAAATAAAAATAAAAATTGGGTTAACTCAAAACTTCAAGGCAACAAAACCAATAAAAATTCGGTTTCGGCATTGGAGGAAATATTTTGCTTGCGCTGTTGTGAATATTACCTTTCCCGAATTTCACAACAAAGAAATAACCGTTTACGGAGCTAATTGTTCCTTGCATTGTCCATCTTCTTAGATATAGGAAAGAAACAATTCTGCACATTCTTGGGTCCCAACAACTTGCTTGCTTTGTTGTGCCAATTGATATTGTTGTCTTCAATATCAGTAATTTAGATTGAAAAATGTGTCCAACTTGAATGACGTCATTGTTTTCACCCTCCACCCCCCAAATAAAAGTTGCGTTTTTACACTGTTGTCATCCACGAGTATCTGTATTTTTTCCTTAAGTCGACCTAAGTACTTTTGCCACCGCTGCCATTAAAATTGGGCCATTCTTTGTGACATAGAGCAGAACTCTACTCGTGACTTCTTCTTTGCTGGGGGAAGTTCAAGGAAGAGGGTCGGGGGGGGGGGGGGGGTCTAATGCACCCCTCACTTTTATGAGGCAGCAGGCAGCCCAACTTGAACTTGACCATGGAGTCTATGCAGTACACGCGTAACCCGATCCACGGATAGACCAGAATTTTGGGGAACACAATTACGCACATGTTTTGATGCACTTTTTAGGAGAAAAGCTTCGTAAACTGGACGGAAATCAAACAATTTTGTTGCCCCTCCCGTTTCTCTCATTCTCTCCGTCGCTTCAGTTTGGCCTTGAAAGCGATGACGCATGCAGACGTAACTCGCTGACCTTGGAGCCAAACTCGTCCGGGTGACTACAGCTGGAAACCTTTGTCTCATCCCTGCAAACACTTTTACTGTACCTGGGCGAGACTCCAACGTTGGGCATGCGTTGAACTCAAAAATTGGCGCTGGGCTCATGGCATAAAGTGGGCCAACATCAGTAGCAGGGTAACACTCCAGGTGCAAAGCCGGAGCGTTTCACAAGAATCCGGCTTCGTCAGACTGGCATCACTTGAGAAACATGTTTACAAGTCTCTGCTTGCAAACCGTTTTTTCGTTTTAGAGCCTGGCCGCCATTGCGTTCAATCTCTGCCCTATATTGTACTTTTTTTTTTAAATTAAACGGTTATGTGAAGAACAAGAATATAACGAAGTGTGTGTGTGTGTGTGTGTGTGAGAGAGAAGACGGGACAAGTGTGATTCATTGCACGTGATGGGAGCGGCTACATATCCCAAAGTAATGACGTCATAACGGCAAAACAAATTACGCCACGAATCAATTACCGAGGGCCAAACAATCATTTGGGGTACACTAAAAACAAACGTGCTTAAAAAAAAAAAGGAAGATTTTGCTGGTCGACAATCGAAGATCAAACTTGTGAAGGGTCAAAAAATGTAATGTGTGACGAACATGAACGTTTATATCGCTAAATGTTGTCATTGAAAGTCGCTCTATATTGACATCTGAGTCCTCGATCTTGAACCGAAATCACCCGGTTGCATGCAAGGCCCACTTGTCTTTTGTCCGCCTGCTTTAATATTCTGTTTGGATAAGATTATATTAAATTCTAGGGGGGGGGCATGGCCTATGTTTTATTACGGGGAAGAAAGGGTTGCATTGTTGCGTTTGTGATACTTATTCATCATATGTAGCCGACTACCGCGCATTTTCAGAATACAAAGCACCCAGTTCCCACCAGAGACTATATCATCGATTATGGATCGGGCCTCCAAGCTTCTTTTAAATGTAATGTGGGGCCAGACTGATTTGATTTGAAAACAGAGATTCAATTTTAGCACATTATGTACATCTGAAAATACGGTGCGTGAAAGCACATCCGGGTCTGGATGCAAAGCAAGCCGAAAATGTTCGCATGTGGTTTGGAACGTTCACCCCCCCCCCCCAAAAAAAAAATTGATATATTATTTCAACATTATCTGTCGACTCAATAGACGTCCTCAACATTTTCTTTGATTATATGTTATAGCGTTATGCAGTTCACGGCATTTTGAGACATTTCCCACGTGTCAAGTCCTAATAAATGTGGCTTTCTTCGTTTTGCTTTGGGCGTAAATCAGATGCAATTCCCAATACAGTTCCAATGTAACTACTGTGCAGCCTCGTGTCTCCTTCTGAGTTGTTTTTGGAGTGGCCCCTGCATGTAGAAGAGCGGCAACAGAAAATTGTCACGACGGTTGTAGCCCCACGCTCGATCTCATTTCTGGAGAATGAATTGAAATAATAGTTTAAGTCGGAGTTGAATTTGGGTGCTTGTGTTTGGCGGGTGCCTGTTTGTGTTTGTGTGCGCGCCCCCCTGCTGGAAACTTGCATGTGCTCATTGGGAGGAGGTCTTGTGTCTGGACTGGCCGCACCTTACCGAGGGCGCCTTGCTTGACAGCACGATTTGAACTTGCATGTAACTGGAAACTGGAAGAAAATGCCCAAATCTTAGCTCCGTGCAACAAGTTGGGCCTGTAATTTCTACTGTCCCTCAGTCATTCGGGTTTTTTTTCCCCCTCCCTTGAGTTTCCTGGTGACGTCAAACGCCGTTCAGACGGCCCAAATCATATATTTGCTGAAACGACGAATCCAGAAAGGTTTATACTGTATCTTGCAATCACACTGCCTGTTATGCATCGAGGCCAATTTACTCATCTGGGATAAGGTCTATTGCAGGAACCAACTGTATTTCATCTGATACATTTGTCTATATTTCACTTGTGCAACGTGAGCTAAATCACTGCAACCCCCTAAAATAAATATATATTTTTAAATTCCATAATAGACTTCAGTTTATTTTTCATCTACAGCACGAGCCTGTAGAATTTTAACCATAAAAATGAGAACAGTTGGATTGTGTAATATGAAATAATTCTTCAGACGATAACAGTGCTCTTGAACTAAAAAAAAAAATCTCTGAAGTTTCTAAAAACTCTTTCTGACAAAATTATACACATTTTACACTTGAAAATCGAATCGAATCAATCTCTCGTAAAGTGAACAAAAAAGTGTAACTATGACTCGCCGTTGTAGTTTTTCAAAAGGGGGAAAGGGCTTGAACAGATTTTTAATATAACGCCAAAAACAAAACAAAACAAAAAAAAACGATTTGGAGCATGCAGGTTCGTAAGGATCCAATAGCATCATATTTGTAGAGAAATATACTGAAAATGCTTCTAATATCTTTTAATGTGATTATTTTTGCGCTGATCTTATGAACGATACTAATTTTTTTTTTTCAAATGGAGATTACTGTCTATCAGTACGCAGCAACCTACAGGGCTCCGTGAACTTTCAGTGTACTTGCTAGTGATTAAATACAGCGCCTTACATTAAAGGTCACGACAGCATTTACAAAACAAAGCCAAGAAAGAGCTCAGGTTCGAGTTAAAAAGTCAAACAAGATGAGCGAAAGCGTCAGAACCAACAGAGTTGAGCCATCGGTTGTAAACACACCAGACACACATTGAAGCGACGCGTTTACCCCTTTCCCTTCTTTCCCACCATTGTCACACGTATTTGCCAACAAAACACCCCCGAAAAGATCTCCAAATCATAAAAAACAAAACGCATTTCTTTGGATTCGACTGCAGAGTCTCCGACCAAAAAAAAAAAAGGTGCGCTTGATTCAAACGCCGCCGAGAGACATTGGAACGAGTCGTTGAGAATGAGCGAAGGTGCCTAAAACAAAATGATAGTAAAAGTTAATGTCCTTCAATAGCTTTCATTAGGACAGGAATTCTCACCCTCCTTCCGTTCTTTTCAAGCAACTCAGACGCTCCCTTCAAAGCCCTCAATGGCCCTCAAGCCGGACGGCGAGACAGCAACTTTCAACTTGACCTTGGCCTCCAGTGGCGTCCACCTCCCTCCCGTAATTAGCCCGAGTCACAATACCCCCCCCCTTAAGATAATAATCGGGCGCAATTTACACGTTGATGGCGTCTGAAAGCTTCATTTTTTTTCCTCCCTTGTCGATTTGAAGGACGTCCATGTTGAGGAAAATACGCACCAAACGTAAACATGAGCGACATTTTATAAAGGCTTGTTTGCTACATTGCACCGTTTGCTAGCCGCTATAGATCGTTATTGTCATCCTCCCCTTATGAATTTAATTCTGAAATACATATTTCAATGTGTTTTAAATGGTGATTAGGAGTCGTGCACTTTGCTTCTTCCGGTTGCTCATGCATATAGGGAAAGAATGCATGGCGGTTGTGCACGCATGTTGAAACTGGAGCTGAATGGGGGCATGGTTTGGAGTTGACTTTATACCCCAACCTATCAAGTCAATGCTGTTTTGTGCCATAGCCTCGATTAAAAAATAATGTCCCCCTTTTTCTGTATGTTTTGGTCATTCAGATTGCGTTTGGGGTGAATACGTGGCATATGAGCATGGATCCTGCCGTTAATATGCGCGTAATCGACCATGTTATCTCCCCTTGAGTGTACTTTGTGCACCATTAAAGCAGACGTTTTGAAGCGGATCTCCCATTGAAGAAAATTGTGATGTTGAGTCGTCGGCTTGGTTCTTGAGTTATTTCTGACGTTTCGCTGCAACAAAATTTGGCGCAAAATATTCGCTCCGTGGCTGACTCGGATCAATTTACGTCTTCGCATATTCCTCCATTTAATTATGCCAAGTGGGGATGTTTACCGTCCCTCCTTTCGCAGACCCGGTCACGTGTCACCGTGTCGACCAATGATAACGCGACGTCGGGCGCCCCGGCCGCGCGTCACCGTTTTACGCTCTGGGAACCAGGATGGATCTTTTTTCACTCCGTGGGCTTTTTCGAAAAGAGCCAGAAGCTTCAATGTTGGACGGCGTGCTATGACAACGTCACTGCTGCTCCGTCCTCCTCGCTGCTGGCTCGACCCGTCGGTGATGTTCCTCTACGACAACGGCGGCGGTTCTGATGAAGTGAGCAAGAACATGGAGGGTTTCGCGGGTGGTAACTTCGCGGCGAACCAGTGCAGGAATCTGATGGCGCACCCGGCCTCCCTGGCACCGAGCACGGCGTACCCGTCCGGCGACGTGCCCGCAACCGGCGTGGGCGAGCCGGCGAAGCAATGCAGCCCTTGCTCGGCCTCGCAGAATTCCTCCAGCGCCTCCCTGCCTTACGGCTACTTTGGCAGCGGCTACTACCCGTGCAGAATGTCGCACCACGGCGGAATCAAGTCGTGCGGGGCGCAGCCCCCCTCCGCCTACGGGGAGAAATACATGGACACGTCGGCCCCTGGGGACGACTTCGCCTCCCGGGCTAAAGAATTCGCCTTCTACCCCACGTATCCGTCAGGTCCCTACCAACCTGTGCCTAGTTACCTGGACGTACCCGTTCTGCCCACTCTCGGTGCGCCTTCGGAGGCCAGACATGAGCCATTATTGCCCGTGGAGAGCTACCAGCCGTGGAGCTTGGCCGCCAACGGCTGGAACAGTCAAGTTTACTGCGGCAAGGAGCAACCTCAGTCGGGACACATGTGGAAGTCCCCCCTTTCAGGTAGGCAAGCTTGAATCGGCATTTTTTTTTCTTTCTTTGGACTTTTTTGGGTCGTATATAGGCAAGCTACCATGTTACAGCTAATGAACGTATTGATCTTGATTTTATTTTATTTTTTACACGCAACCCTTAAAGCTGCTCGGGGGAAAATACCACAATTTTGTTCAATTTGACCCAATTTTGGATTGTTTTGTGAAAATAGACCCATTTTTATGGGGTTGTTTTGTACAGGGGAGTTGGGTCGGTCCAATATTTGACCAAAAACGGGGTTGTTTTTCCACCCATTGCTTTTAAGCGGGTATTTACTGCGATCAAAGTTCATTTTGCATGCTTTAATTCGTCACGGTTTTTGTATAATAGTATTTGTTGTTATCTATGGGAAAGACACTCATTTTTTTTCCCTACGCAAATTGTCCCGTTGTGCACGTTGCACTTGTTGACGCTCTCTCGTCCCCGCAGACGCGGCGTCCCACGCAGGCGGCGACCCCGGCTCGTACAGGCGTGGGAGGAAGAAGCGAGTCCCGTACACCAAGGTGCAACTGAAGGAACTGGAGCGGGAATACGCTGCCAATAAATTTATCACGAAGGACAAACGGAGAAGGATATCTGCTCAGACCAACCTGTCCGAACGGCAGGTTACAATTTGGTTTCAGAACAGACGCGTTAAGGAGAAGAAGGTTGTCAACAAATTGAAACCAATCACCTAAGTTCCCCCACACCACCACCACCACCTTCCTTCACGTATATATACACACACACAAAGATTCACACGCAATGGACTGATTTGGAACAGCCATAATTTGTCGGTTGATGACGTCCTGGAGCTTTTTGGAGCAAAAGCAAAAAATAAAACAAAACAGCTGCTTCTTTGTTGTCCAACGAGGAAAAAAAAATACTGAACTGCCGTATTTGTGACGTTTTTTTTTTTTTTTTGCTCACTCTCGTAGAATGGTGCACAACGAGCTTCCACCTTTTTATCTGCAACTTTTAACGAGAGTGATAAATGCGAAGATCCGTGGGGAAACGACGGTATTTCGGATTTGGACCTTGGGAATGTTAAATATTAATCTCCCTAATGGCTTTTTCCTTTTTGTTTTTTAAATGTTATTTTATTGATCTTACTCACATGTTTAGCTTGTCGTGCTTGTTGGAACGCGTGTCCTCGTTCATGGTGCAATTCTCTAATGCTCAGATAATCTTCCGGGATATATGTTGATGTCGTGCATTTATCTTTCATAATGTGTGACTTACCATGTGGTTGTATATAAAGAAAATTATAGCATGACGTCAAGTTTGTGTGTCCGTGCCAATAAACTGTGTATTTGGTTAATATGCATCCCAAATAGTTGAAAACAGACTATTTAATATCTAGAACTATATAGTTATTTAATATGCTTTTTGGGTCTTTTTTTTTCCTCGAACGAATGTTTATTTTCGGGCTATTACTGCATTATTTTAATTTACTGGTCAATAATTTCCCCGCAACTTCACCTTGAACGTGTCCTGAGTATTAGTTTGGAATTGCTCGCATCGTATTAAAATGCTTATAAGGAAAATGTAAAATATTTCAAATATAGAGAAGTATGTGAAGTCAACAGATCTCTAAGATGAAGAGGATTTGTGCTGAAATGTAGATAAACACTGCCATCTAGCGGCCATGTTGTGACTAACATGATTGAAATCATTGCAACGACATCACCTTTCGATTACATATCTCGCGTTGCTGATCATAATGCACTATTTTATGTATTATTGACGATAGTATAAAAATGTATTGATGTAGGAATGTATAGTAAAATTTTGAATTAATAATAATCAAACTCGCATGCTCTACTTGTTAACTGTATAAAACATTTCCAGTGCACATTGGAAGTCTTAGAGGGTTTTTATTCCTCTCCTTATTGTGCTCAATTCAAGTCAAATTTATTCATTGTCATGCAAATTTCTGTTGGACATATTTGTATAATTTTCAGCAATATTTAGCGCAAAGAAGCTATTTTAATTTGGGGTTTTTTTCCCAGAAAATTATATAAGATTCAGCTTCTGGTGTTTTTTTTTAAAATTTGTTCTTTTAAACGTAGATATAATTTACGTCCTTGCATCCACTAGTTCCTAACGTCTCAAAAATAATTTGTCGTTCGTGATGCTTCTTCTGCAACGATTGTCATGTGTTCAAAAACTAAAATATATTGTGCATGTAAAATGTGGATCGAGTTTTTAAAATGGACGTGTTTTATTTTAATTTAATTCGGCGGAAGGGCCTTTACAAAAGTCGAAACGTCACTTATCGAGCGCTCGCGTCGAAATGCATTCATCGATGTTTTGAGTGAGTGAGTAAGTGCAGTTGCACGTGAACAAGCAGCATTAGCTATCTCATCGCGCGAGTTTGTTTTGGCTACATCAACTCGTGAGTCAGTATGACTGTGAGTCAAATGACAGCGCGACTCCCCTGACAAGCTCACTCAGATTTGATGATGCAACCGTGATTCATTTTTGGTTTCATAATCGCCTCGCCTTAATCAAGAACTTCTTGCAATTATCATGGAATGTCTCTTAGCGATTTACAGATTGCTACATGGTAACATTTTTTCAAAATTGATGATTCAATTCATTTGGTGACAGTGAATTAAGATTGTTTTGGAACGAGTGTTGTAGGTTGGAACGAGTCTTGTAGGTTTATTTACCTTTTTAAAATGTTCGAACGTTATAGGCGTGCATGTCCCAATATATTTAATCGGTCATCTTCGTTTCTAAAATCGAGGTCCAGTCATAGGCAAATAAAACAAATGGATAGATTAATCGAAATAATTTCCAGTCGTGTGTGTGTGTGTGTGTGAGAGAGATTTGTTATCAGGTAGCGCTTGTTTGTCAACACCGAATGATTTCATTGTTTGGTGTGTCTCGTCTCTTGCACTAGTCCACATGTCGATTAAATTAATCTCAGAAAATTAATGTGGGGTAATTTATTTGTCTGGAGTTTTTTTACGCCGATTTAGCCACATATGTGATATATACTTGTGGAGTAAATTTGTGGTAGTTTTTTATGGGGGGGGGGACTTTACGCCATGTGTGTGTATATGTTTAGGTGGATCCGACGTCATTTGTTCGATTTCAAACTTTGCGATTTGTTTACGCCTGTGCAGCTATTCTACGATTAAAGCGAAGCTATTCCACTCAACTTTGTAGATCTTAAAATCAACAACTGTACCTGAAGCAAATGTACATGAATACGATCGACCATAAAATCTAACACACTAGTACAAAATATAGGAAATATTCTTGTTTTAATAGGAATACGGCTCTTTAAAATCTGAATTCTCGTCTTTGTCATTGAAACACTCTTGGACTATTGTTGACTAACTACATTATAATATCGTTTTTAGACTCGTGCTTGTCACTTTACTGAGGACCCGCGGGGCGTTGCGTTCGCGTGGCCGCAGCTCTCGCGTTGTGACGTCACATTTGTGTTACGCGCAAGCGGAACTACGCACTTGCACATGCGCAGTACGCTGACACTACGGAAGCTGGCATTGAAGCGAAGGGCGACGCTCATTGGACGCCAGGTGGCAGGGCGAGCTCGATTGGTTAAATGAGGATAACACAAACCCTGGTCCCCACTCCCTTTTATTGAGACGTAATTTGAGCAGTTGTAACTCCTAGCACGCCTCCTCCATGGTCACGCGGGAATTTTATGACTGGAACGCCCTTTTGCGTTACAATGGAGTGGCCTGCAAAACATTGACTTCTGCTGCCATCTTAAGGCCAAACTGGGTGTTGCAGAGATTGGCTTGACCTTGCCTTTTACCTTCCACGCGTCATTTAAATTGAACGCAAATAGAAACGGATCATTAGGCAATATTTTTTTTAACATGTGAAGGAAAGGGATCAGGTTTCAAAGCTACGCGTCGATCTTGATGTGTTGACTTGTTTTAATAACTTTTGAAATGCGGTTAATTGTATTTTACTATAGTCGCTAGAAAGGGATTGTGATGCTAAAAAAGCCCGGTGACCTCAAAGCAGGCCAGCGAATAAGTCTGCTGCCTCTCAGACGTGCTTGGAGCCAGACGAGGCCGACAGCAGCACGCATTGTGCTCTTTACATTGACCTTCGCTGTCTGCAAGTCACGGAGGCGAGGCTCGTGTGCGCACACACATGCACAAACACACTCGTAGACTAATATGTGGCCCGGCTCGGCAGCTCAAGGTTGGACCATAATCTCACATCCGCCCCCAACAAAATTCAGTCCAAGACCGTGACAGGCTGACAGCCCGCAAATACAACGCGTGACCGACATCACGCCAAATCCTCCGTGTCCAGAATCGGCGCCTTTGTGTGCAACATCTCGGAAGTCCCCCGTAGCTAAACTCGTTGGCTTTGAGAATTAAATGTCAGAATTCATTGTCTGATAATCAGATGTCAATGTAGATGGGTGGCCCTTTTTGTATTATACCAGTGAATGACGGTCACGTTTAAATCCCTTCCGTTTTTGTCATTTTATTATTTAGATTTTGGTGAGTCTGACACGAGTGCAAAGCATCTGTTTGCAGCCACCATTTAAATGAGTTATTTTGTTAATTTGGTGTCTTAAAACTAAACTTTTATTTTCAAATATTTGTTGCGCTGTATTTGCCCTTTTTTAAACTATTCCAATGTATGCCGTTCTATAGTCTGAATGGTTCGCACATGTAGCACGTCATGGGGAAAAAAAACTACAGTCGGTTTCCCTTTTCATTTCAATTAAAAACAGACCACTAGTGAGCGTTATTAAGCGCAACTGCTAAATCTAAAACACTGGAGGAAAAAAAATCTGCCTCGGGTTGTAACGCGCGTGTTACATTTTCCCCCTTTTGACGTGAAATATTTTCACCCAACGGAGGAGAGAAGCCATCGCGTTTATAAAGCAAAGAACCGAGCAAACCAAATAAATAAACATGATCTACACGAATCTAAGTTGATTTCATTTGCAACTCGCCGAGTGACGAAATATCTTTCCGGGGCCATTCTGTGTTGAAATGCGTTTTCCTGCACACATGTGAAGCAGTGTGTGAATACATTCAGTTTCCACATGCTCCCCATTTTCCTTTATTGTGGCACTAAAATCCGCTTTCTTCCTTTCTGTCTGGGTCCATTGTGTGGTGAAATGCGATCCACGGGCACAGCCGCCATTGTGGAACTCCACTGGCGTGTCCAGAGGTGCTCCCGTTGACCGTGGAGTTGCTCACTTCCCTAACGAGGCTTTTGTGTGGTCCCGGTATACTTTTTCTGTCACCTGGGGGGGGGAAACAACTCATCAGATGCGCCTCGAATCAAGTTCTTTCCTTCTTTTTTTTTTCTTCTTCTCCTAACTTACCTTTTTATGTCCTCGTCCTCTTTTCCGCCCCTAAACTCTTGTGAGCTGCAAAATGTTTTTGACCCTGTTACACCCAAATGGCTTTTACACTCCCCGTGCAACTGCAGTCATGGCGGCGGTGCATGCAGACGGCAAGCGCGGATCATTCAAGTTCAAAAACAAGATTTGCAGGGCGAATATAACGTGGAAATGTTTCTCATTGAAATATTTGCATATTAGGTGACGTATTTCGGGAAAGCAGAAGCATTTGCGCACCAGTTAATTACCCGCACCGGAAAATTGCTCCGGTCGATCCTTAAACACATCTGACATGTCTTTTTTTTCTTTTTCTTTTTAATTCCTTCAACTTTGATTCCAAATGCGGATCTGCACAGTCGGAGGCTGTTTCTCGTTTGGAAAGTGAGCGCGTATTTTCCCTTTTGAGTTGCAGGTGTGATAGCTCTTTTTTTTTCCACCATAAAATGAAAACAAAACCAGGCAGCACTAAAAGCTGTGTGCCTTTTTTTTTTCCACTCAAGGACTCAAACTACAGGAGGCTTCTTTCTGCAAGGGCTGAATGCGCCCATTTAGGTTGCCTGCTTTACAGCCCGCAGGCCTACCTGATGTGGCGTTAAACTGTACCCTCGGATCCTCCTCACCATGAATTGTTGACTCGGAGTCTAACGAGGCTTTGTGGCACACGCCCGAGTTTGGTCTATCTATGTGTCCACTTGTTTTTCTGAATGGGGCGGGGGGGGGGGTGTTTTAAAAAATTGCACTTTCCAATTTGCCTGAATGAAAGAATGTTGAAGTGGTGCTCGTTCAACAGCTAAAAGGTGAAACGTGTGCGTGATGTCGACACATTTTTCCTTGAGGCAAAGCGGGATTGTTATAGTTTCTTGCGCAAACCAGAAAAGGTAAAAAAAAAATCCATAAATTAGTTTTAGTGTGGCTTTTTTCCCTTCCAATTTATAATAAATTTGTTTGGAGTTTTTTTCTCCATTCAAAATGGCGCCATTGAAATGGTTTCATTCACGATAGTTTCTTTCACAAGATAATAGAAAGTAAACAAAGTTTAGCCTTCTCGCAACTTAAAATATGAACTTAGTTTTTCAAATTCAAAAGGTAAAGTTGAAACTCACTTTTCCTTTTGAATGGGAAATATTTTCACATTTCCCCTTCACTCGTTTTCTTTCGCAAAACTGGATTATGAAGAAGTCAATAACTTGTTTTCATTTGGTTTTAAGATCAGACGTTCATGGGTTCATTCACTGTTTCTTTGACAAAATATAAGACATTTTTAAAATCTATTTCTTAAGTTAGTCCTCCTGCCCCCAGCCCCCATTCGAAATGGCAAGTCTGTTTACGATTAGCCATTTTCCCTTAAATGGCTTCCCTCCCTCGCTTTTCTCAAAATTGAAGCAATTCGACAGTAAATTCTTCATGGGAAAGTTTCTTTGACCTCAAAAGTCTTTGCATGCGAAATTCTAAACGCACGAGATCATCTTCAAACAAATACTGCACAGAGCAACTTTTAAAAAAAAATACCTGTATATATAGATATAGATATATTTATGTGTAGCAACGTGATATCGCTGCAGCCTGACAAGAAAGCGCAATCCGGGTGATCAAAAGCTGTTGCGTGTGTCAACGCAACAGCAATTAAAGCAACTTCATCTGCGGGGGCACAGTAAGGCCCTTTGCTCTTTTGTGCCTCTTTTCCCTCCCCCGAACTTGAAGTCGACCGTTCAGACAAAGCTTTGGCTTTGAGTGTTCTTCCCGCGTGCCAGACTGCACTTTGCCTTGCCAAAAATCCCTGCAAGAATGATCCTCGGGCAAACTTCCCTTCAAGGTTAAACCCATTTAACAACGCTCATTGTCTATTTTTAGATGCACCCCCCCCCCAAAAAAAAGCCAATCGGTCGGCGTTGAGGCGAGGCAATTTGTTGCAAGTGCATCCTACCGCCGTTGTGTTGTTGTGTCCCTCGAGCATGCTGACTTTGGATCCGCGTAGGTGGCGACTTTCCTGTCACGCTTGGCCATGCTTTGTGGTGTCTGCCTGGCTGTTGGGGGGGGGGGGGGGGGCGGGGAAGTTGAAGGGGGAAGCTCAGCAGAATAGTAAAGCAGCTATAAAATCGCAGGTCTGTGCAGAGCTATGCCTTTGCTTTCCCTGTGCTCAATTAGAGCTTTAAAAGCCTCTGCGCACCTCGTAGAATTAGCCCGCACTGACCGAGAGGCGGAGCGTGTTGGTTTGAAAAGTTCCCCCAAAAAGATTTGTTTTGTTTGTTTCACCCCCCCCCTGTAATTTATCCAAATAAAATAAAAGCCGCTGGGCCACGCGGCTTGTCGCTTTTCAGATGGTGTCAAAAGCCCCCGCGCCCGAGAAGCATATTAGGGAGATGTGATATTTTCAGCTTGTGTTTCACATGTGCTATCAAGAGAGCCCGAATGGTGGCATGGCTGCAGGGGAGTTGGGGGGGGGGGGGGTGGTGGCGGCCAGCCACGGCGGTCTTTAATCCGAGCTCAAGTCTCCTATTCGGAGCATTTTAGAGTCAGGTTGCAGAGGCTCCAACGGTGGCCTCGCAGCAGCACAATTTCCTCGGTGACGAGCACCCGCCAAATAAAAAGCAGAAACTTGAAGACAAACGCGAAGTCAACTTCGGTCTGATATTGCTTCGAGTACTCAAATTAGTCCTTATAACTAAACAAATGGCGTCTACACTGATAACTACCAAAAGTAAAACGCCAACCTTTTCCTATCCTGGACCACGGGAGGTGACGTGGTAAAAAAAAGAAAAAAGATTGTCGATAAAAACATCTGGAAGATGTTCCTTACTTGGAAGAGGCATGTTTTTAATAAATATGTCCAGCAAAACATGGAGAAATGTCCGCGCGTCAAAGTGGAAAGGCTGCTGCACAGCGTGCTGCGAGAAATGGAGCGGTTTATTCCTCCGTGTTGGAATGAAGTCAAATACACTTGTTGGTCACGTACCATTTGAAAGAATATTTGGGCTTAAACTACATTTAGAGCGCGCTTGGCAAATGATGACATCCGCCGCTTGAAATATCTGTTGTTGCAATTGACCTTTTAATAAAGCCTCAATTTTAGAGCAAATCCGATCCCCTGTATGACGCTATTCCTTCCCCTATTTATTTTCAACCTTGGTGTAGACAGTTGAAACATTAGCCGCTACTTTGAACATGACCCTGATAACCAAATGCGCACTGAGCCAAATGCTGGCTGTTGTAAAACAAAAAACAAAAAAACAACAACACCAAATGCTGATGACTAAGACAATTCTAAAAGCAGACTTTGGAGATAAGCTTGACCGTCTCCTTCCTCCAAATCAGGTTGTGTCGTATAACGATGCAAAAAAAAGAAAAAGGACGGAGCGGTGAATTGTGCGTATTCGCACAATTCCTCACTGCGTCCTTTTTTTTTTTCCGGGCGTCATTTGAATCATGCACGACGTGTAGCAAGTCGAATATATAACAACGAAGACGGCGTGATGGCGCATATCTGGGCATAGTGGATTGTGATATTTTGTGATGTTATCGCGAATTATTGAGCACAAAATTGCTGCGATCGCAAACAGTCCTGAAGGAATGATGGCGAGTTTTCTGCCCGCTCTGATTTGTTGCAATTTCAAAGAATTCATTCCGACTCCAACATGGCGATAAACTATCAATGTCAAGCTTAACACACACACACACACACACACACACACATGCGCGCGCATCGTGCGCACACGCACACACTGGAAATCTGTCAATTTCTTTCCGCGTGGTCACGTGACCCCCGCCTCCGTGGAGTGGATGGCGATGGCTCTCCACGTCAGCTTTACGTCTCTAAATTTCTGCCTGGCGGACCAGCTTTGAAAGAGGCGAGGAAAGCGGGGCGCTTCAGAGCCATGCTCGCGGCGGGTGTGGAGGAATCCAAGGCCAGCGTCGAGGCGTAGAACCCGGGCTCCATGATGGATTTTGACGAGCGCGTCCCCGTCGGCTCCAATATGTATTTACCCAGTTGCACCTACTACGTGTCGGCTGGTGCCGAGTTCCCCGCGCTGCCTTCCTTTTTATCCCAGAGTCCCAGCACCCGGCCCATGACCTACTCGTACTCCTCGAACCTCCCGCAGGTCCAGCCTGTCAGGGAGGTGACGTTCCGGGAGTACGCCGCCATCGACGCGTCAAGTAAATGGCCGCACCGGGGCAATTTGACGCAGTGCTACCCGGGCGCCGAGGACATGGTGCACCGGGACTGCTTGTCGGCGCCGACGGAGCTTTTCGGCAAAAGTAGCCCCGCGACCGCCGCGGCGGCCGCAGCCGCCGCCGCCGCCTACCACCATCACCACCACCACCATCACGGCGCCGCCGCCGGATCTTCCAATTTCTACGGCAACGTGGGGAGAAACGGCGTCCTCCCGCAAGCTTTCGACCAATTTTACGAGACGGCGTACGGCACGGCGTCGGAGAGCCCGTCCGCCATCGGCTACTCCGGCGACAAAACGCACAGCAAGCAACCCGCCTCGGCCCCGGACGACCCGGGGTCGGGCTCCTCCTGCCGGGACGCCGACGCCAAGGAGCCCCGGGAGGACACCAGCAGCCCCGAGCTCTCTTCCGGCAACAATGAGGAGAAATCCAGCAGCGGCGGCAGCAGCAGTGAGTATTGCGTGTATTAAAGTTGACACCTTGCTTATGAGACAAACTTTGTAATCTTGCGCGCCGCTGTTAAATTTTTTATATGCTGTTTTATAAGCATATAATGTTTATAGAGGGCCCGTGGACCCCCCACCCGGCCCCCTTTCTCTTCCAGCAACAAAACTTTGTTACAAACAGCACCCTGACGCCTTCGTGTTATTGAATTTGGCCATGAGATTATTTTTTTTCTTCTTCCCGCAAATGAGTAAAACGTCTGCACGAATCCAATAGAACCCCATTTGGAAACGATACCCCCCCCCCCCCCCCATAAGAGCTTTTCAAATGTCTCGTGCATTGTTGCGAGGGCGGTGCCTTGCTCTCATGACTGTCAAGCCATATACGACTTTTTTTTACGTTATTGCACGTCACCCCCGGCAAATCGTCTTTTTTTTTTTTACCCACTCTTCATAGTATAGTGAGTGGAGTATATTTAGCCCGCTGCTGCCTCCCCTGCTGGAAGAGGTCAAAGCCAACCAGCACCGACTGTTTTGACTCAACTGGGGAATGTTATTGGTGATATATGCGAGGGACTATCTCAACTGTTTACTTTCATGTTTTCAAGCCATCGATCCCTTAATGTCTTCTTTGCAACGTGAACTGGGACTGTGTGTGTGTGTGTGTGGGGGGGGGAGATAATCATCATCATCATCATTTCACATTAACTTGAACGGTTACGGTGTGTGTATATTATAACCGAGCTTCTCCCTTTTTTGCCCCCCCCCCCTCCTTCCACTCTAGATGGACAGAGAACCCGCAAGAAGAGATGCCCTTATTCCAAATATCAGATCAGAGAACTCGAGAGAGAATTCTTTTTCAGCGTGTACATTAACAAGGAGAAGCGGCTGCAGTTGTCTCGGATGCTCAACCTCACCGACCGCCAAGTCAAGATCTGGTTTCAGAACCGCCGCATGAAGGAGAAGAAGCTAAACAGAGACAGGTTGCAATATTATACATCCAACCCTCTGCTCTAGTGAGCGACTTATTTGGACCCATGCGGGTGTCCCCCTCCACCACCGCCATGACTCTCTCAGGCTGCGGTTGTTGTCACGCACCGCCACAATGGCCGCCAAAACAACTGTGGGGTAATTCAAGTTCGCGGACGAGCACCCGAAAAAAAAAGCGAGCTTGGATGAAGACTCTTTTTTTTTTTTTGCTTCATGGACCTTTCTTCTGCTATTGAAGCTCTTATTTTGAAATTGCGACTCTATTGCGCGCGCAATGAACGCCCACCTCACGCAATCGTGAATTTCACTCGTCCTCGTCTTTTTTTTTTTTTTTTGTCTTTGTCAGTTTTGACTCGGACTGAACCAGTGTATTTTGTTATCAAAAATGTATATATTTTTTTGTACGGATGGAATCACAGAAAGGAAGTCACGTTTAATTAATAAGTGAATCAATAGAAGTATTGGTGTGACCAAATAGTGTCCGAACGAATGCGAATGTAACGTAATGTTTTTTTTTCTTTGTGCGCGCGTGTGCCTATTTATTTTGTAGCCACTCGTTTACTGTCTTTTCATGTCACGTCTAATCAAGTCAACCTTTATTACAACAAGCAGGTTAAATGTATTTATATCCCCTCTTTTTATACCCCGCAAACCCTCAATGCCGTTTTGAATTTTTATTTTCCTAATTGCCTTTTTAGTCAAATACTGCAGCAGGCCTCTAACCACCAGAGACATAAGCTCGTCCACTGGATCCACGGGAGTTGCACTGAGGTTCACGCCCAAAACACAGGTATCGAAACATGCAGCCGGTCTCCTGCATATCCTCCAAAATTGATCCAACTCAATTTGTTCTGTTTTCTTTCATGACTCGCAAACGGTTCTTGCGGTCGCATAATCTGAATATTATGGAAATAACTTTTTAAAAAAAAATCATGTATATGCTGTCAGGGCGAAAAGCTGGTCAGGGTTAACGTATCGAATTTCCTGCTTGTTAGACCCCCCCAAACACGATTGTGTATTATATTTCCAAATAAAACCAATTGAAAACATCATTCAAGGATGTGTTGTTTGTATGCGTGTCCTTTAGATTTAGTTTGACAAAGCGGTCATTATTCATGAACGGTTTTGCACAATTTAATAATTGAGTCCAAACATAGTGTAGTTGACAAAATACTTTACAAGTGCAGTCGTTTAACTTGACATACCATGGCTTTTATTTTTGACTATTTTTTTAAATCCACGATTCGACCAATTCTAAAACACCCTAAGTTAAAATAACATGATTAAAATGTTTTTTTTCGTGCTCATTAAAAATATGCTATATGCTCATTAATTGAGCAAAATTGTATGTATCGACCTCTGGAAAAATAATTACACAACTGTAACTGCAAGATTAGATAAAAAAAAGATGAGATGAATTCAAAATCAAGGGCGCTTGTCACAAGCTTTTACCCCCCATCCCTTCAAAAAAAAAATCTAATGAGAATGCAATGAAATGTCTTTGCATCGCAATGCTTTGTTAACCTAAGTGCAAATTCTGACTGCGGTGCTCTGAATTTTTCACGTCAAAATGATTAGGAAATCATTTGAATGAACTCTGGTATTCACATTTCATGATCATTTATTTCTCAGAATGCTTTTCTCTTTTTCCGTTAGTCACAGCAACATTTTATGTGCAGAAAACATGGACAATTATTTTGTGTGCAGGGTTTCCCCCCCCCCCCCCATCAACCCCCCCCCCCCCCCCGCTTTTCTAAAAGTTTGTCTTCTCCCGTCAAGCTGTCACGCCACATATTGCGGCTTTGGAAAGCCTTGTTCCGGCAGTTCTTAGGTTTGGGCAGGGCCGCCATATTTGCTGTTGTTATCTCTGTGTTTATGGCAGCTAGCCGCAGCGCATTGGCGTTCATATATGACAGTCAAAAGGGTCATAAACGCCGGCGAGAGAGAGGCTGAAGTTTATGGTTGCCCCTCTGTGCCTGTAGTCCGGCCTTGCCTCGCTCGCATCCCTTACTACGCGCTGGAATTCTGTCCCTAATTACGGGACATCCTCCCCGTTGCCGAGGCAACGCAGTCGTAAAAGCCGTCTGAGGGTCTGGAGCATTTGTACAATTGG
This sequence comes from Hippocampus guttulatus, assembly GCF_054856545.1. Lineage (NCBI taxonomy): Eukaryota > Metazoa > Chordata > Actinopteri > Syngnathiformes > Syngnathidae > Hippocampus > Hippocampus guttulatus. The sequence continues at coordinate 4,637,546 of NC_141278.1, forward strand.
AGTGCACCGCAATAAACCGTCTGAGACCCAAGGTTATTAACTGTGTTACCAAGGAGGCGAGAGCCACGACAGGAAAGAGGAAAGGATAGAGAGGGGGGGGGGGGGGGAGAAAAACACTTCTCGTTCCCCGCGTGGACTTCATTTTTGGACCGCTTTCCCTCGCGTTAGTTGCCCGTCTCAATCATCCTGGGGGCTTGACTCGACGTTACCACCGGGCGGCGCTATTGGAACCAATGTCACGGCCGTGGAGGGTTCACCTCTAACGCAGACAGGTAAAAATCACCGCCTTGTGAATATATATATCTGCTCCTCGGTATATGGGCGATATCGGAAAATAAAACCCTTCGTTACTTGGGTTCTGGAGCTCCCAGCGCCGTGCGGAAGCCGCGCTTCCCGGGGGCTCTTAAAAGGCAACACGTGCGCCATTGCTGCCGCGCGCGTGCAAACGCTCTTCATTTTGCTGAGCTGGAGCTTTTTTTCCAAAAAAAAAAGTCGAATTCACAACGCAAGGAGCTCTCTTAGTCAAAAAGCTCCGCTGGACATGTATAAGCCCTAAACACGCGTGCAGTCACCTTCTTAAATCACAGCGGCGCATTTATCTTCCTCGCTTCCTCTTGAGAGACAGCAGCGCTTGACGTCCTTCCAAAACACCCGGCGAACGTGCCAAGTGTATCAAAAGTCTTATTAGTCAAAGTCGATTGTTTGGTCGCGATAGGACGCGGATTGCCGTCTCCTTTTTCCTTCCGATCTTTGGACCCGACATGTTGCCCTTGAGGCTCCTCGGTGTCTGTGGACGTCTGTGCGTGTGGACCCGCTCTCCTTCCCCCCTTTTTTTTTTTTTTTGGACTCTCTGGTGAAAAATAAATGCTTCCGCTGGATGTAATAAAACGCCGCATTATTGTTCATCGCTGTACTCTGGACGAACATGATCCGACCCAGAGTGCCTCTTCGGCCACCATTATATGGGCCCGATCAAAGCCAGTGGTCAGAGTGAACTGTGGAGAGGCTAAAATGGCCGGGCAGCTGTGAAAATGAAGATTTAATAGCGACAATTAATAACTGCAACGGAAAGATATCGATAGCCCCCCCCCCCACACCCACCCACTCCCTATCTCCTCGTGCTCCACAACAGGACCTAATTGTAAAATACTGGACACACGTAATGAATCGATGTATTTTGTTCCACCGTTGGTTCATATGTCCAAGAGGCTGGCAGGACACAGGAGGAAAATATTTGCTTCGGGATTGACTGCTGTTGTATTGTTGGCCTTATTTCCGATAAATTTTGAAACCTAAGAAGTGTGTATGACTGTAAAAGAAACTCGTCCATAAATATAGTACTGCATGAATGAGTGTGTATATACATATATATATATATTGTGTGTGTGTACATATGTATGTATGTAAAAAAAAACTACGGAATTGTTTAGAAATATTAGAGCTCTACAATAGGGCAAGTTGAAAAAAAATGTTGTCATTGTGCTCATGGCTTCCCATTTCAAATTATGTTTTTTTTGTGACTTTGACGAATCAGATGAACCGCAAATGCGCTTCGACATCCAATAGATGGATAATGCATATGGGCAAAAGCCTGCTAATACTAATATACTGCATGTGTGTGTGTGTGTGTGTATATAATGTTTATATGTATTAAGGAAAAATATGTTGCCTATCTAGATTAAAACATATTTTAGTTATTACAATCATAAAAATACATTGACCCTGGTTGCTTATCAAAATGTTTTTTTCTTTCATTAGATGATAAAAATGTCACTTAATACACGTGAAGCATCGCATTATCTACCGCAATATTCAACACATATATGTGTGTGTGTGTGTCCAAATATATGCGTGCATGTATGTATGCATATTGGCAAGTAGGACTTGCCTTTATAATCCCAAACATAATGCAAATACATTCTCTGGTGTTTTTTAAATATATAAGTAGTTATGACTCAAAATGTGTTTTATACCTGATCTGATTTTTTTTTTCAACCCCTTTGTTAATAAACCCATGTGGGTCTTGCAGCCCACCCGGGGCCGGTAATGGCAAGGCAAGCCGAAATTAACAGGAGCTGTAAGAGTGCACATGGCCAAGGACCTTGCAAGGAGGTTGGAAGGAAAGTTTTATTGTGGCCCTTGTGGCCCCGAATTGGAGCAGTGAGACGAGGTGTACGTGCAAACACCATGCACGCTGTATGGTACATACACACACACACGCGCGCGCGCGCTTTGATTTTGAACGTGGTGTCTCTGTTTGCTTGGTAGCACGAGTATTAACATCGTTTTATTAGTTTGTTCTAAATGACAAGTAAGCCCCCCAGTATCATCGTTAAAACAATTGTGATTCACGCTGGGGGGTGGGGGATAATCAAACTCTTTCATTTCCTGAAAATCATAAAAGCAGGCCTCTACTAATGTCACAGTTAAAATGGTTGGTTAAGATAACGAATATTTTCACCCCCCCCCCCCAAAAAAAAGAAAGTCCTGTTCATTCGACTATTTGAAGAGTGAAATGATCAAACATATTTCTCCCCTTTGTCTTGATATTCCCTAATCACTATTTTATTGTTTCATCGTGACAAAATAGCCATCATTGTTAAAGTTCCTCTTATGGCGATATGATTTTTATACCATTGCAAATAAATCTGGGCATAAAAGAAATAAACTGTGTAAGTGGATAAAGGACATGGCTTGGAGTAAGAATCTCGAAAGGGAAGAAAAAATGTTGGTTTTGTTTGATATCGCTCCAGTTCTCCTCAGGCCATATTAGCGCCAACAAATTGGCTCTTTTTTTTTGTTGACGGAAGTGCTCCAGCTGGCTGGTGGAAGCCCCATCGGCAAATTTTAGACATTTTATTACCTTCCAAGTCCCGTGGCTTTTTACGTCTCTGGTGCGTTTTTGTTCGCATGCCGCGCAAGTTTCGACTTGATCGGACACATTTTTTCGGTCCATACTACATCGGGTGGGGAAATGTGATGCATTTGCTGTTTTAACGTTTGCTGCAACTTTGGCGACGTGTCACGGCGAGCGTGGAGCCTTCTCGAGCTCGAATGGTGCATTAAGGAGAGATGAAGGTGCGCGATGGCTGCGTTCCCTTCGTCCCTCAGCCGCTTGATAGCCGTGCTACGTCGGCTGCGAGTGGGCGGGACTTAGCCGCTTTGTGAGCTTCCGATTGGCCGCCCGGCACGCACGCTAGAACGAGGGGTGCTTCTAATCATATCCAGCATGTTTTGCACAAGAAATGTCAGACAGAGGGGGCTACCTTCTCCCTTCGCCAAAATACTCGACAATAATGTCATGTTCGGACAGTCCATCAGGAAATGCCTTCTTAGTGGATTCTCTGATCACCGGCAGGGCTGAGAACTGCGGAGGTCATTACACGGGAAGCGCCGCCGCCGAAGTGCCTTACGGACTACACAACTATGGATACTTCGCAGGTAACCCCAAGCGGGCTGACGCGGGACCCCCAAATCCGGGCGCCTACCTGTCCGGTATGGAGATGTGGATGGACGCGCAGCGGTCGTGTCGCGTGGACCAAGAGCGCTCGGTGGGTCCTCAGGTCACGCCCTGCTCCTTCCCGCAGAACATTAAGGAAGAGAGCACCTACTGTCTCTATGAGCAGTCCAAGTGCCCCAAGGCTTCCGGTGCCGAAGACCTGACGTATTCAAGGTTAGCCCCCGCTGGCTCGGTGAACGATGGCGGCGGCGGCGGCACAGTTCCCATGCCGTGCTATTTCCGCTTGTCTCAGACCCACGCACAACCTCATAAACTTTACAACGCCGACGGCCCACAGTCTCCCTACTCTCATTTGGGCCCCCACTCCGGCCCCCCTGCCCGCTTCGACTCGCCGGCGACCTCCACGCAAGCTCCGAGCGCCCCCCAAGAAGGGAGCGGGGACCACGAGGAGCCCGTGTCCGCGGGGAACTTGGACCGGCAACCCCACGCCGCAGCCGGGAGTGAAGATCCACGCCAGTCCACGGATGCGGAAGACTCCTCCGCCGAGGAGACCGACGAGCAGGACAAGGAGAGGCAGGAGAAGGGCACCAAAGGTAGAGTCGACGTTCATTCGGACTGTTTTCTTGCACGACTCTTCGGCACCTGTTAAGCTTCGTAGCCTATCGCGTCGTTGCAATCTTTGCATTTGTCTTATAACCGCGAGTATTCACCGTCGTTATAAATAGGCGATATTGACGTATAAATATCGTGAGATGCAGCGGACAGTTAGTATTGCGAAAGGTTCTTAAATCGCAGGGCTTCGCTTTTTTTCATTGAAGAAACATGAATTTAATAGAAATGTATATGGAGGTTAGAAAGCTAACTCTTTTGCCGTAAATGTAGCATTTAGCCTACCTGGTTTAAGTGAGGGTCCGATTTGTTTTTGTTTTTTTGTGCACAACAATGTATTGTAGTTTTGGTTTCTTGGCTATCGTGAACACAAAAAACGGGTCATTCATTTCAAATGGGGTCCTTTTTGTTCTTTTGTGTACAACAATGTATTGTAGTTTTGTTTCCTCGCTATCGTTAACACAAAAAAACAGGTCATTCATTTCAAATTTGCTACGTTGCACACGTTAGCAGTGACACACACACACACACACACACACACACACACACAGCAACAAAAACGGCGAATAGCACTAATATACCAATTCAGACACTCGTTGACGCATGTGGATGAACACAACAACAGTCACACAAAACATACAAGCACATTGACACAAATAGACAATGGGATATGCACGCCGACTATAAAACAAACCTAAAATATCGTGGGTTGCAAATTTCCACACCTTGTGACACAATTACGTGAATCTAAAAATACTGACACACACACACACACACACACAATCTCTTTCTCTCTCTCACGCACACAATCACACGAATACGCACTGACGACCACAAGACACCAATCAGTGCTAATAATAGACCTACACATACTATTACTAAACGATCAAAGACGAAAAGCACTCTCGGTGACACAAAAATGCAAATACACACTCCAGTAAAGACGTTGCAAATAATCATTGATCAAAATCCCCATTGACAAAAAACGACAAATAGAGCACAAAATGACCCAAAGATGCAATAATACATATATTAACCCAGACAAGGACCAAAGAAAATAAAAAAATAAAAACGTGTACACTCAGAGGGGGAAAAAAATACAACGAGAGAAGGTGACACACACACTCACTAAGACTTCTATGCACATACAGAAATATACACGCGGTCACTGATACAAAACTCCAATGGACACACAGAGGGGAAAAAAATATCATAAACACACACACGAGACGGATGCAAAAATTCAAATGGACACCGATTCGCACGAAATACACACACACACACACATAGTAGGAGAACAAAGCTAACATCTAAATAGACATTCAAATTAACTGCATGCCCCCCAAAATACAAAACCGTACTGCAGTGCATGTTAAAACAAGTCCGTGTGTGTTGTCGTCCCCTTTCAGGCGACAAGAAAAATGACAACGCGGCTAACTGGCTGACGGCAAAGAGCGGCCGGAAGAAACGTTGCCCGTACACCAAGCACCAAACTCTGGAGCTAGAAAAAGAGTTCCTGTTCAACATGTACCTGACTCGAGAGCGCCGCCTGGAGATCAGTAAAAGCGTGCACCTGACTGACAGACAGGTCAAAATTTGGTTCCAGAACCGCCGAATGAAATTGAAGAAAATGACCCGGGAAAACAGGATCCGAGAGCTCACGTCCAACTACGGATTTTCGTGATGAACGAGGTGAAAACAAACAAAAAAAAAAAACAAAAACACATGCAAAGGGAAAGATTATCATTATTATTATTAGTCAAATGACTGCCCCCCCCGTACTCTCCCTTCCATTGCCACCACGACCACTAGGCCACACCCATTTCTCATTGGGGGCCATCGGAGCACGACTTCCACACACCCTGTGACTCAAAGTGAAAACACGTGGAATGTTTTCCAATGTTTACGTCTGGTTGCTCGTATCATTGGCTAGATAGTCAGCGGAGTCAATTTCACCCAGAAAAATATAAACGACAAATTTCTTGTTTTGAGTCCAATCTCCACGATTTTTTTTTTTTTTTTTTTTTTGCATGGACTCGTTTTGCAATCACCACGTCAACCTGACGAACGACAAACGATTCACATGTGACCAAATGAATTAAATGTCTTTCGTCGGCAGGCCTCTTTCGTGTAGCTAAATGTGCAAATCGAGCAACAATCTTGCGTGGCATTCCCACCCAAAAAAGAAATAGGACGAGTCACTTGTGCCCATGTTTTTTTTTTTTTTTTTTTTTTTTTTTAACTTGTAGATCTATTGTGTACATACCGACATTGTGTTATTGTGTCATGCTGAATAAATTATCGCTCTGGCGCATTGCTTGTATTTTTGCTCCCTTTGTAAATGTTTGTGTGTGTGTGTGTGTGTGTGTGTGTTTTATCTCAGCATGAGAAATTCCCCCAAATCTTTCATTTGGATTGTATTTGATTGTAAGACGAGGGGGAAATGGTGTTGGGCAATTAGCATCGGAAATAATTAAGAAATGAGGCTCCAAGGCGTCTTAGCCGCACGCAAGCGGCTATTGTGGAGTTTTATGACTGGCTGCTATATGAGGTTTCTCCCTCTCCTCTAAGAGCTGCTTCAGTCGTGGGAGAGCCTTTCAAACGGAGAGGCGTCCCTGCTCGCCGCATGCTTCTTGTACTTACACCGTGGAGCCGGTATTGGGTGTTTTTTTTTTTTTTTTGGTAATTGAATTGGGATTAACAGGATTCGGGACAGGGATGACGGAAGGGTAAGTGTGTTTCTTTGTGCGTTTGTGGAGCGTGCACCGATTGTGGCGTGGCGTGATTCTGCTTTCGTCTCTTCCGGTTGCTTTGGTGTGATTTGATGATTTTATATTTGCTTGGGTTGTTTGGTGTGAGACTCGAGGCCCCGGATGAACTGTCGAGTGGTTTAGGTAGTTTCATGTTGTTGGGGTGCATTTCGAACTCTGCAACATAAAACTGTCTTAATTGCCCCAGTTATGCACATCGACGGCGAATGGAGAGGGAGTGCATGGATTTAAGAAAAAAACCAACAACTGGAGTAATGTTGGTAACGTGATACGAACCTCCCGTCGAGGCGAACGATTCAAGAAAGGCTGCTGCTCGGCTGCAAACTTTTTTTTTTTCTTTTCCAAATTGGACTATCATCACGTCAATTGTAAAGAACATCAACTACACAGCGTGCATCCATTAGAATGTTGTTTGGAGAAAAAAAATGGATCTATTTTTTTCCACGACTAGCGTGACGCAGACGCGCCAGACACAAGGCCTCGGTTACGACCACTGCAGTGGAGGGGAAGGGGAAGGTGAATGGGCCAACAGCGACCTCCGTGGGCAATGAGACCGGATGCTTCCGCTGCGCAATAGTGGCTCAGACAAAAGGAGGGGAAGGGACTTTATGGCGAGGTTTAGATCCGCCAGACAGGCTGTTATCTACCGAAGCAAACGATCTCAATAGCCCCCGTGGTAAAATTGGTGAAAAAAACACACCCTGATTTAAGTTTACAGCCCGACAGCCTTTGCAATCGTGGCGTGTTTTCCTCATCTGAGGCGTTTGTGGATGGGTCTATTCTGCAGACCCCTTCCTGCCACCCCCCACCCCCCAGCCCCCCCCCCCCCTCTCTACCCTCGTTTGATGTCTGTTAGCTAAACATTGTGCACCTATAAGGTGGGAGTCTCCAAATAGCATGCACACCTTGTCCATTTCTGGTTCTTTCATGGCAATGGAGCTTTTGTGTGAAATTGCCTTGCGGGTGCTCTCGTGAGTAAATGCAAAAAACAAACAAACAAAAAAACCCCGCAACACTCGATGGGCGACGACGCAAAGTATCAGTCGACATTTAACGTTGCGTTGGTTTGAGCGCGTCTCTCAAACGACAAATAGTACTACAAATACCCGCAGAAATTCAGTGACGTCACCTGCAACCTGTATATGTTTTCTTTTTTTTTTTTTAAATCGCTGCTTTCATTCTTGAAAATATTCCCCGTATGCCCACCCCGCTACTCCCTTGATCTCCTAGCATCATTTCATTCTAAAAGACGGAAACCGAAGCCGGAATTTTGATGTTTTATCTAAGTGTAAATTTGGATCGGCGCTGTTTGTTGATGGTGAAATATGTGCAGGCGATAACAGCGTGGCAAACGATAAACAAGTCGAACGCAGGTTAAGAGAGCACAATACGCCATGTTTGCGAAATATTTCATGGGTGTTGACTCGCTTAATTCGGCGGGCACCACGTCAAACATTCTATTTACACCTTTATTTTGTTTGGTTCACGCAATACTTTAAGAGTCGTGTTTTTTTTTTTTTGGACACGCGCGAAAGTGCTTTTCGGAAACTAATCCCAATTTGTGATGCGTTTTGTCCAACAATAAAATACAACGGAGCGTGTGAAGCAAGCGTGAAAGAGGGGGAAAAAACGAGAAACAGTTAATTACAATTGATAATATATATACTGCACAATTTTGATGAAAATGTTTGAGTAAAATCACAAATGCGATGTTTAAATGCGAATTATATTTCTCACCAGCTAAAGCGCGCCGTGTTATATGTAATTTATAAAAAAAAAACGGTGGCTCTTATGCACATATAGGTCAGTGGGTATTTATTATTTCTTTATTTATTTTTAAATTTTATTTTTGCCGCGTGTGCAGCTCGTGTCTGAACTGTAAGTTTGGGGAAATGTTGTTAAAGGCAACCCCCAATTAACATTAAAGTTTATGAGTATGTTTTATTTCCATGCCGCAACACGGGCACGCAGACATGATCCAAATTGGAGGGTGCGAATAACCGCTTTCAACAAAGGTCAGAAATTCACGGAGTGGCTATTTTCCACTTTGAACAGTTCAAGCAAGAAACGCGAAGGATATTCGCGTTAGTAGACGCGTGAAACTAAGAAGAAGATTTAAAAGTCGCTCGACAAATGCTGATTTTTTTTAAACCAAATTACTGCATGCCTTGAAGTTTTTGTAAACATTGTTTTGGTTAGCAGGGTGCTTACGTGGCCTATAAAAAAGCTCATAAAACGAGCTTAGAAAATGTCGTTTGGCATTTTGTCGTTCAGCCGCGACGGCGGCAACAAACGGACTTTTTCCCCTTCTGACGTCACCGTGGTTTCATTCATAATTTCTCCAATCTAGCATCAATCAGATTTTATTCATTTATCCCTATTTTCGCCAACTGCGCTTGTTATTGGGGACCGTGTGCGTATTTAATGACCAGAGGGATTGATTTATGCTTTATTGTTCAGCCCGTATGATCACGTGAGCCCGCCGTCCAATGGCCTGCCGGCGTGGCTCCCACATTACAACCCACTGTAGTTTCTGCGAGGGGCCAAGTTGCTACTTGATTTCTCCACATTGTTATTTTGTGAAGCTCTCTTTACTGCTTGCGTATGTGTGTGCGCGCGCGTGCTTTTTTCCCTCTGTTGTTGTCGTCGCCGCCGTATGGCTCCGCTGGCCGGCTAACTTGGGTGCGTGTGAACGTGTAGTTTGCCGCTATGTCGACATCCGGAGCGGTGACTAGTTACTACGTCGATTCTCTCATTCTCCCCGAGAGCGAGGAGCTCTCCATGCCGAGATACCCATCCGGGCCCGGGTACCAGCACGGCAGACAGCACCCCCCTTCCATCGGCGAGCACGGCGAGCTCGGACCGTGCACCTTCACGTCCAAACCTGCCGTGTTCGGCCCGTCGTGGAGCCACGTCCCGGCTCAGTTCCCGGGCGGCGTCTCGTCTGTGTACCACCACCCCTATGGGCACCCCCAAGGCCCGGTCGGGGCCGAGTCAGACGCCCGCTACCAATCGTGGCTCCTGGAACCCATGTCCGGGTCCCTGCCCATGAGCGGATTACAGGCATCGCACCATTACGGAATCAAACCCGAGGCTGCCGGTTCGCACGCGGCGCTGTTGCTCTCCGACTACAGCAACGGCTCGGTGCAATCGGGCGGGGAGAAGGAGGCGCTCGCCGGCCGGGGAGTCGACGTTACCGGGGAGGGTGAAGAGAAACCGAACCTGGATCCGAGTAAGTCCCGCGTGCGTCTTATTTCCCTCCCCCGTTCTTACTGTCACGTCGGGCTGCGCGGAGGGGCGCGCCGTCACATCAGATGCCATTCTTAACATGCCATTTCCTTATGTGCCCCCCCCCCCACCCTCGTCCCCACGCCCGAGCCTCGTTCTAACGGTCCTTCTTAATTGGCAAACCCCCGGCAACGGCCATTTATTCACCTCGCCGTTTGTGATGCATGTGTATACATTTCTGTGCATTTAGCCGCTCGTCCCTTCCCCCCCCCCTCCAAAAAAACCGAGAGAGTCCTCACCACCCTCTCCCTGCTCCCTCCCCACTCCTTTCAGATAACCCCGTGTCCAACTGGCTCCACGCGAGTGCCACGAGAAAAAAGCGCTGTCCGTACACAAAGCACCAGATCCTGGAGCTGGAGAAAGAATTCCTCTTTAACACCTACCTGACCAGGGACCGTAGGTACGAGGTGGCCAGGCTGCTGAACCTCACGGAGAGACAGGTTAAAATCTGGTTCCAGAACCGCCGGATGAAGATGAAGAAGTTTAACAAAGATGGCGCATCGAAAGATGAGTGACTGATGAGTCGAGGAGAATCACATTGAGGCCAATGGCGAGCTTTTTCTCGTGCGCTCCGCTGGAGCTTCTGGAAAAACTCGTTTTGGTGTTCCATATAGGAGAACCCTATTGGACTTGATTGTCTTGTATAGAAGCATGTTAGGCTCCCGTTTGAAGCTACTACCTTTTTTTTATATTGCACAATTTTAACAGTGCCCCCCCCCTTTTTTTTGGTTAGTTGCCCTTTTCATATGGTGTTTCAATTTATTATTTTGTCCCCATTAGTACCTCGTTAAAGTGAATTATTTGGCCTGGTCTCTGTGCTCCTTTTGTGTTTGGATGTTTCCAGTTATGTGTTGTCTATTTCACAGTCACCTGAGCTAGTTTGTAAAATGTGTTGGATTTTGTTGTTGTTTCTCTCTTATAGTTATATGACTGAATTTAGTCTGGCGGTTATGGTTAAAAAAAATTATATATGTGTGTATATATAGGTGCTACATCTCAGAAACCTCCGAAGTATTATCAGAGAAGCTCTATGTTACGTTACATGACTGACTACCTATGTGTTTATCAACTACCTACAATAACCTATATTTCCTCTCATGGCGAATTATTGTAGATTTTTTTTGATTGGCTATAGCTAAGCCTGAATTTAAGGATTGTTTTTGTTTGTTTGTTTCGGGAAGGAAAAAATGTAGAGAGACGAAATAACATACTTTAGGTTCTAATTGATTACCTCTCGGTCCGCCGACCGTCTGAATTTTGGTTCTCCAGTGTAATTTGTACTTTATTTATTAAAATAAAACAAATTATCTGCACAAATATTGCCTCGTTGACGCTGCGTTGAAATGCGTTTATTCTCAGCGAGGTAAAAAAAAAGGGGGAAGGTGAGGGTGGGGGGGGGGGTATTGAGATTTCTTTGGAAGCCAAACAAATATGAGCATATCTCGTTGGACTCTACGGTACAGGGCGTGATGGCAGAGGATGGTGATGGCTCTATAGAGCCGTAAAAGACAATTACCGCTATAACATTTTATGGGGTGCAAAGCGCTGCGAGGGAAGCGCGCACAAAACAAGGAAAAGACGTGGAGGGCTTGGACAGATGGAAATAGAGCCTTTCTTTTTTGGGGTTGATCGGGAAATTGACAACGCATTTGTTGGACTAAATCAAGACGTCATCACCCAGGGATAAAAACTTGGATTCTTCGTGAATGAATCTTTATCCAAACACGGCCTCCTCCAAGGCATGGTTCAAGTCTGTACACGAAGAAAATCTTTTTTTTTTTTTTTTTTGGCACAGCTTTGGCAGAACATGCAAATCACATGATCGCTGACGGCAACTCTCACGCTCGTTCACCCTCCCATTCAAAGGAGAAGATTTTGGATTCCTCCGAAGCCAATTTTGAAGCCGAAGACTCGAGTGTGTTGTGACGCGCTTAGGGGGGACACAGATGGACCCAAACTTCAAAGACTCGCCGAGAGACAGCGTCATAAACCGCCTGGTCTCCTATACTGTCTGGCATTCCACTTTTAATGGCTTTATGGCCGTCCAGACACAATTAGGCTGTTTCCAGAATGGCACCCATTTGTTTTTTCTTCTCTTTGGTTCTGGACAAAAGGCCGAGCGGAAATGATCAGGTTTATTGGACTCTTCCCAACGGGGACGCGCATGCACGACTCACGGTCATTTGGACGCTGCCTTTGTTTCTACCTGGGAACCTTCCGCCCTCTGCACCCCGTTGCAGCGTCGAGACGGCCATAAAGACGCGCATGCAGCATAGCAGTCCTGTGCATGTGCACAATTATGTTTTAACAAATGCATATACAGCTTTTTGGGGGGATGGGGGAGGGGGGGTTGATGGGGCTGAACAAATTTCAATTTTTTTGGGCCATTGCGATTTAATATGCGATTATTTTCCCCCAAGGTCTTCTTCGATATGCGTGTTTATGTTAAACATAAAACAAGGAAAATAATGTGTAGAAATAAAATGCTATCAGAACCCCCCCCCCCACACACACACACTCATTTATTGGCATGAACTAATTTCGCAGTGGTCTCCAGTTTTCCAGAGCTGTATACACTGTTGCGCTCATGTTTACATACCCTGTAAAATTTGTAAAATTGCATCTATTTGGGGGGAAATGGGACCAAACTGGGACAATTTCATGCTTTTCTTATTGCTTGTTTTGTAGTATTACTTTAGTCATATTAAAGCTAATGTGTGTTTAGTCTGATCAGGCATATTTCTTTGATGCCAAATTCTTCCAGGATACGTTTACTAATATGGAGTATGAGAACGACGCAGCCCGACTGGAATTGTTCAGCATTTAAAACCAGATTATCTCTCTGATTAACTGTGACATTTAGCTCCAATACGATCATGGAATTTATGCAATCTTGTTGCAGAAAACACAAACAACGTTGTGCACATGGCTTTCTTCCACTCTTCCAGCAGGGGGCGACACGGTCTTAGAACAGCTTTAGCGAACGGGTCTGCTTTAATGGACCTGCTCACTGTCGGCGGCGGTGGTGGGCAAAAAAAAAATAATACTCTCGTAACATTTTTAAGAGTCCGGCCAAACAATTTCACACCTTTTTAACAGTTGCTGCACGTGCACGAGCCAAACACTTGACTGTAGTTAGAAGGGATCGGCGCGCGCCGGGTCAGGGGCTGCTTCAACTCTCATGGGCACATGCAGTTGCTCGTGTATTTCTAATTACGTTTAAGATCACGGATATTATTTTAAAGAATAATAAACTAAAGTGAGATCAAGGTAAAATATGGATGGCTTACGGCCATACAAAAGTATTAGTCTCTTAACATATCCCTGTTTCGTTTCATCGCTGCAAGCTTTTAAAGAACTATTAGAATTTTTTTTCAAAAGATGGCTGTCTTTCTATCAAGATATGTATTTATCAATTATGTTCATTCTAGTTGCTAAAGTACAACTCACTATAGTCCGAAACTAATAGTTACAATTCTAGAATAACCACGTGCTTTAAAATTTATTGCTGTACTTTACAAGGTTTTGCAAACTACGTTATAAATAAATAAATTGGGAGTTTATTTATTTAGATTTGAGTAGCCAATGACCATTTGGTTCTAATTTGATGCTATGGATAACGATTGGTTCTCTATAGAACCATGGAACGGGTGGTTAAAAAGCAGCTCCCCATCTGCATAGTTTCTTAGAAGTGCTGCGTCAAATACAATCCAATTTGGGCCAAACTGCAAATTTGGGTCAAATCAACTTTTTTGATTGGCTGGTCTAAATTTTAACCCAGCATTTTTAAAAACGCAGCACCGCATTTGGGTCGCCTACTACAGGACATTCACTTAATTTCCCCCACCAATGTCTAATAGAATGAAAACTTGAATAAGACAACAAATATTATGACAAGACCGAAAAAAAGCAAAATTTGGGATGCAGTACAGATCGATAAATCGAGTAGGTCCGTTTGATCTTATTGCAATATTGTATCGATGGATGGTTGTTTGGGAATGGACATTTTACCCATTCCTAAATTTCATGCCCATTTTAAAATTTGTGTTCAAGTTATATGTTTAATCTAGTGTTGGGTGAATATTGCCTGCTTTTTTGTGTGTGATGTGCTTCATGTTTTAGAGCGAGAAATGGTCATCCCGCTGTGCAGCCTGCGCCATGATGGATGTCATATCTGCCCCCCGATTGGCTGACAACGGGCAGGCCAAAGTCACGTGACCGAGTTCCTCAGTGCACGGTCAAAATGGTGTTTGGTGTAAATCTAGGCCGTATTGCAGTCATATATCAAGCAAACTCGTAAAAACGACAGTGAGGATTCTGGCCCAACAAATCAGACAGGAAGAAAATATGATTCCTTATTATGTGGCCGGTCTTCTTGGTAAATATACGGCCGTGGATAGGTTGTCTGTTTCCAAACACAGCCGAGGAATTTGCGCTCTCCAGTGTGTGTGTCTGGAGATCTTGCGTTTGACCGGTCCTGTCTGGAGGCTCGGCCCAAATGCAGCCCAGTTGACACGGCCACAGAGGCGGCACCCCCACCCGGCCAGTTTATCCGGGGCCGGCCGCTCCCCGACAGCTGCTCCCATCCGGCCCCGGCATAGCCTGCACCAGCCGCCCGGATAAACAACACCGGATGCAGCCTGGATGATGTAAACAGCAGGTATGTGCTAGGACTCCAAGTGTGACACCCCCCCCCCTCTCCCCTGCTCTCTCCCTTCTTTCTCCCCTCAACACAAGGATACTTAGCCTAACCATTGGGGTTTCAATTAATTTCGTGAATCCACTGGTGTTGCAAGGGAGGAATCGTAAAACTTTTATTGCGCAACTAATGAGTTTTGCAGCCATAAATTCATTTGGTCAGCGCCTCTGTGTTCAGCACCAATAGACCTTGCCGTTGGGGTGGGAGGTGGTGGTGTGGTGGGGGGGGGGGGGGTTCTGTGCACTCCTATTACTTTCACAGCCTCCTATCCCCTTTGTGGTTGTAAAAAAAAAAAGAAAAAAAAGTGACCTTTTGTGTAAATCGCTCTCCTGCACTCCGAAGCGCAATACTTTCTAATTGGGCATGCACACTGTGAGGAAGGGCTGCTGGGATTTATTTTTAAATTCCCCAACGCGTTAATTTCGATGTCGACGTCAATAAGCAGTAATAATGACAGTTGCGGATCAGTCAGGTGCACTGTGAAAGATTTGATTTTATTTTGAGATGGATTTAATGGAATTATGACACGGATGAAACAGAACATTTAACTGTGAAATTAGACAACCAAGCTTGATTTTCAATGCATTTTTCCCCCCAGCACGGTTCGTTTTATTTGATTTTACAGGACAAGTCGTGCAATCGGAAAAGAGGTTCTTCCATTACGTGACACAATGAAGCAGGATGGAGAATATTTTGCACCGAGAGAGACGAATGCGAATCCAATTCCAAGACAGCAGGATCCAAGAAATGTCACAGCAGGTCGAGAGTGACGGAGCACAGTCATGATGTCTGTCGATGGATCCTCTGTGGAGGCAAGTCGTTGCAACACAAAAATAACTCTTCAAAACGAACCCCATTCAGCACATTATAATGATTTGCCACGTGGCACACCACATTTTGCAAAAGTAATACATGAAACATTTTAGAGAGAATTCTGTTTTGAGATCTTTTGGAAAGTCCGAAAATAATATTGGTTTTTTTAACCTAAAATGTAAATTCCATGGCCGCAAATATATATATATATATATATATATATATATATATATATATAATTCAATATATCAATATCTATCCCCATTTCGAAAGTCACTCAACATGCACACACAAAATACTGATGAGACTCCCCAATCGATATTCCCCTAACACGCACGGTAATTCATTCGTAATTGTGCCTTGTACTTTTACCCTGGACGGGGAAAAAAGATGGACACACACACACAATATTCAAACAATTATTTGACATATTTAATATACACTGAAAATGATCGATTTGTTTTTAATAAGACCTTCCCTACCACAAATGTATTTATTTTATTCACTCGATGTTGTTATATCACTATCCTGCAATTAAACTTCTTCAAATTAGGTCATTAATATAGTGTGGCGGTACATATTTAAAATGTGCAATCATTTTTGAATGCAATGTTTTTTTTTAAACTTCAATAGCGCCGGGAAAGTGTTGACATCATGGTGACTTCGTAATTGTAACTATAATATTATGTTCACTTTAGTTTTTTTTTTTGTGCATATGTGTGTACACAATGATTCTGTCGCTGTAAAAAAGGTACGAGGGTACGGATAAAATTTCACTTGTGGGAATGTGAATTATGAAGAAGCGAGACGAGGCAAGCTGCACCAGAAAGAGAATTTACTGTTGAACTCTGCGTTCCCTCTTCCCTCACTAAGATGGCGCCTGCTGTTGACCTCCTCCTTTGTACTCCCCTCTACCCCCCCCCCCCCCACCACCACCACCATCCCCGATCTTCCTCCAGCACTGGGCCATAAATCCGTTGTTGTTTATGAAAATTTACAACATGGCAATACGGCTTTACGAGCCACATCGGGCTCCCATTGGCCGGCTGTCGTCACGTGGCCAGGAGCAGTGAACATGAACTTTTTATATATAATTTCCAATCGAGGAATAGAACAGCCTTTCATTAAACAGGCTCCGGCTCCCACGCGGATGGTTTCGCCGGCGCCTTTCTTAAGCCTCGACCGCTCACGTCTTTTTTTTTTCTCTCATTTTGGAGGATTTGATGCCACAGAAGCTTCCTTTCCGATCTGACTGGATGCTTTTTGGCAAGATGTGTGGAAGGAGTCCCCGGTGCGTCACTAGCCCCCCGCGGGACCCTCTGTCAAGTCTTCTGTCATGGGACCCAACAGAATAGGTAAGCGCAAATATTTACTCTCCGTAAGGCTGTAAATCGCATATTATCAGCCATATTGTTACTCGCGATGCTGCGTTTCCTGCTGGTCACTATCATGGTGATTAATACTGTCTGATCATTCAAAAATCATGTCTCGCGATATGATTGTTCTCCTATTCGTTTGCCCATTTGCATCGCTTTGCGTGTGTTTATTTGATGTTGACTTTAAACTGGGATGGGCTTCAGCCGCAGTTTGCGGATGTCTTGGCGGTGGAGACGAGAGCGTTTTGTCTCCCCCTTGTGGCGGCGCAGTTGAAGCGCAGGTCTCAAAATGTCTGACGAGGAAAGATTGGCACGTTGACCTCTATGGGAGTGAAAATATCTGTTTGAAGTTTGGGACTCTGCGGGAGTGCGCGTGCGCGTTCCCAGTGGAGTTTTTTTTTCTTTTCTTTTACTGCATACAGCCCAGATGGTTTAAGAACTACGACATGCCTGACTGTTGACTCATATCAGAATGTTTGTTAAACAAGGAATTTCTCGAGTACTTGGAGTTACTCGTCGCCAAAAAAGACACTGCAACAAAATATATATTTATGACATAGAGTACACACGAGTACAGAGTTATTAAATGATGTAATACTGAATAAATCGAATTGTACAAAAAAGCATATTTGACCAGACAACGACGACTTTCTTATTCGTTCCTTTGCCTCCAGCAAACGTAGATGGAATTTGCTATATTAAAATGTAAAATACGTATGAACAAAAAAAATCAGGTGTAAATGTCATATCATTTCAACGTGTCGTTTAAGTCAGGTTTTAATTACTGTGAATCAAAACGTTTTTAGAAATAACCGTCGAAACTGGACACGTTCTGTAATTTTCTGCATTTGTGTGTGTCCAATGTTTTTAAAAAATATATACTTAGTTATTTTTTTGCAAAGTATTTTTGTGTGTGCAAGAGCCTGCAGAGTGCACTGCCGCCCTATTATTGCATCACCCCTTCATGACCACCACTCCTGCCTTCTTTTTTTTGGGGGGGGGGGACTTTTAGCTCCTGGGTGTGTCCTTGTCTCGACTTGGGGAAAATGGTTTCGTGGGAACTTTGTTGCCATTGGCCCGTCATAAATCAGCTGTTGGAGGAAGCACATGCACACACCCTTTTAGTGTCCTTCACGCACGGACGAATCAACATCTCCTATAACATATTTTAGGGGATCTACTTTACATTATTGAAGACCGGCAGGGTACATAATGTGTCCAGTTTTAGTCGCTATAGATCTCCTGTGCTCCTGCAAGATAAATAGCGGCTCAGGGGTGAGGAAGCATGAACCCTAAAGCCACTTCACAAGCTCACAAAGAGGCAAGGGGTGCCATAAAAATTCCACAAGTCTGCATGTGACCACACGGAGTTGCTGCCGTGCTTTTTATTTGGCTCCCTGCTTGGACGCTTTCTGTCGGTGTTGTATTCCTCTGTTGCACGCAGTGCCGACATTGTGAGAATTATTAGGCGGATAACTGAACACATATGAACAGATGTTGATGCTTTTAGATGTTGTAGCCCGAAAGGTAATGATTTTAAAAAATGCACAGATAAAATACAGATCATTTTACGTCTTTTTACTTCAACACATGCAGGACAAATAGTGCCATATTTTACCCCTTTGTCTCCTGAGTCATAATAGGCCGAAATGTGCGCATGAAGTGCCGCAAAGAGCTAAAGCCGAAAAACGGTAGCCCGTCAATTGAGTATTTTTTTTCTTCCGCACTTTTTTTCTGGACTGTTTTTAAATTGTATTAACTGTTTCTAAAGTCTCCTAACAGTCTTCGACCTTTTTTTTTTTTTTGCAAGACGATCTTCACTAAGGCACAATAACTTATACTGAACCGAAGACGAGAAGGTTCAGTTCGGCAACAATTCTATCCAAATGGTCTTATGCACATGTGTTTTTCCCCCGTATTCAATATTTACCACTTAGTGTTTTTTTTTCTCTCCACAAAATGAAAACAAAATAGTTTCAAGTGTGTGTCTGTGTGTGTGTGTGTGTATACTGTATATATATATATATATATATATATATATATATATATATATATATACAGTACATATACACACACACACACACACACACGATTTTGCATAATTATATGCAATACGTATTAGATATTTTTCTAACGTGTTTTGGGGCAAACGATCCAAATGACCGTTCTACGCTTTATTCAGACGCACACGGGGATGTTTTGCAATCAAATCACGTTTTCCATAATAAACAATAATCACAGTAGGTTAAACCCGCCTCAAATGTCATTTTTTTACGAGAGTGTGGAATACATATCCAATTACACGAAAGTGTGTTCCACGTGTCCCAAATTGCATATTTGGTGTGTTTGAAATTTGTAGCCCCCCTGCCCCCCCACGCCCTCAAACATTTATTCATTAGTGCCCCCATTAACGTCTCGTGGAAAGGTTTTCCGATCATATTGATGAGTGCAAAATATACATATGCGCTTTTCGTCTATTAAATGTCCAAGTTGCACTCCCGGTCTTGGTTTTGCATGTGATGGTGCACCGAAGCCTCGGGCTGCAGAGATCGCACTCCCAGCACGCCTCCTCCGCTGGTATTGTTTCCAAGCGGCGCGTCCGCGTCTTTTGCCGCAATGCTCGTTAACCTCCGGATGACCCCGCCGGCAGAGTCAGTGCAACAGTTGCGCCAGAGGATGGCGCACCACGACAACGCAAAGTTCGCCCCTGAGCCAGCGAGTCCTCCTCATCCCCACCCCCGCGCGAGTTTACCTCCGGAGGTCACCGAGCAGGATTTACGACTGGTCAACAAAAGCACGTGATACTCCGCCGTACCCCATATTTGGGTGCCTACGTAAGAGAGAATCAAGTCCATGGCCCACTCATTTCCATAATTCATCATAAATTGTGCAAGGCTGCTATAGGACGCGCTAAAGCATAAGAGCCACAAATCAAGCACGCCTGCTTGATGCTTTTCTCCTCTTGCAATAACAACAATAAAAGGCGCAAAACAGCAGCGATACACAGCGAGCGGGGGAATTGTCAACAAATGAGCTCCTATTTTGTGAACTCATTCTGCGGTCGCTATCCCAATGGCGCGGACTTCCAGTTACATAATTATGGAGAGCATAGTTCGGCCGACGAGCAATACAGAGACTCCGGCGCCATGCACTCCGGCAGGTACGGCTATGGCTACAACGGAATGGACCTGACCGTCGGTCGGCCCGCCACAGAGCACTTTGTGGCCAGCGAGCGGACGGCCGCCTTCTCCCCGAGCCACTCGGCATCCGCGACCCCCTCGGCGGAACCGCTCAGGTACACGCAGTCGGTCGCCGGCAGCTCCGCCAACTCGGCTCTGTCCCCCGCGGCTGACCCGATCCCGTGCTCGTCCTCGGTGGCCGGCTCCACGCAGGTCAGCGAGTCTCGGACCCAGCACCGAGCCGTGAAAAACTCACTGCCCGGCCCGTGCTCGGGATCCGGCTCCGGATCCGGCGGGTCCGCTCCTCTCCTGCACGGTCGGGACTGTGCGCCCAAAGTGCCCCCTCTGGATGAGGAAAAGCCCACGGGGAGTGCACCCGGCACGCCGCAGAATGCCAGCGAACCGGCCCAGCCTCAAATATATCCGTGGATGAGGAAACTGCACATAAGTCACGGTAAACTGCATTTTTTCTCTTGAGGTTTTATCGAGCCAGGGGAAAGAAAAGGGCAGACTTTTCCCATGTGGGCCATGTGTATGATTATTACTTTATTCCGAGAGTCTTTCGACGCAAGTCATACTTTGTTCAGGACTTTTCCCACAAAACGCGGAGCATCTTATCATTATTCTGAGAGTCTACCCCAAAGTCACACTTCAAAACTGCGTAGATTCAAGTTTAACTTGGTTGATGTTCCCATAGTAGATGTATTTTTTTATGCTCACACGAGGGTATGTGCCCACTTATTTTGCCTCGGTTGGTTTGCAAAAATTACGCAATCCAAGTTTATAACGCTACTTAAGTGGAGACGAATTTAAGTGATGCACACTTTTTAGCTGTGATGCCATTTTTTTTTTACATCGGGAGCAACCATGATTTTTTTTTCAATGTGTTCTATAAATATTGAAATTAAATTCATGAAGCTCTTGTTAGCATTCACATATTCCCCCCAAACGATACAAAAGCACATGAAACCTCAATTAATACACCTATTCCTCTTCCTTCCCCCTTTCTTCGCCACCCAAGATTTGTCCGGACCAGAGGGCAAGCGTGCCCGCACCGCCTACACCCGCTACCAGACCCTGGAGCTGGAGAAGGAGTTCCACTTCAACCGCTACCTGACCCGCAGGCGGAGGATCGAGATTGCGCACGCCCTGTGCCTCTCGGAGAGACAGATCAAAATCTGGTTCCAGAACCGCCGGATGAAGTGGAAGAAGGACAACAAGCTGAAGAGCATGAGCATGGCTGCAGGCGCGGGGGGCTACAGGCCTTGATTATACCCCCCCTCACACAACCTATACCCACTCCACTCATCATCACCCCTGATATAGGAGTGAGACAAAAATAAAAGTTATGTCATATCGCCTCTTGGGGGGCGGGGGGGGGGGGGGGGGTGCAGAGACACACGACTCCATCCACCAGGAGCAGCCGACATGATAATTTTCCATTTAATGGTCAATTCCTCCATCTCCAATGTACAGTTTGGTCTAGATTTAGAGAAAACGATGAAATAAATGTTGGTTTAAATTATTTCTTGTTGGGGGGGGGGGGAGAAAATGCTACCTATTAACCAGCGAATGCACTTCAACGTACACTCGAGTCTCATGCCTCTACTTGTTTAGCTCAAAAATTTCTGTGTACCTCCAGTGTATTATGTGTCTTGTATTTATTTGTGTGGTGTGTATATTGCGATAAAAGTCTGCAAATTGAGGTGTGTACATATCGCTGCGCATTGTAATTTGAGTTGCATTTGTTATAGGACATAAGGCTTTCCAAAAAAATATATATCGCTTGCCTTTTGTTTAAAATCCGCGTTGTGTATAACCCCCGTGGTGTCAAATTTTTTTTTTTTGTAAATGTTTTCTAAATGACTGGAAGTCAAGAATGTACTGTAAAGACATTGTTGCTGTTCATCATGGTAATTATAATAAACTTTCTACTGGAACTACATTATTTTATGCGCTGTGATCCATACAGACACGTTATTTTATTTGATTTTTTTGCCCGTTGTCAAATATTGAGTAAGAATTCCCCGTTTGTATGAAAATCAACAGGTATAAACGATTCAGGTTTTGTTTTTAAACTCACCTTGCTGGCTTTTGGCTTCTTCATCAGGCGCATTCGGCACGCAAGCCAAACAATCTTTTTTTTTTTTCTTTTCCCACCTCTCGCAGCATCGGCTCGACTTTTCAAGCAGTAAACTTTATTAGGCCCCCCTTTCTGGCTCTTCGACATTTGGGTGCTAAATGAACGAGGGGGGGTTTTGTCTATGAATTAGATCGTAAAAATCATCCGGATCGCGTCCAGATAGGCTCACAGGCCATAAACGGTCACGTGGTGGCCATTAAAGTAAGTTTTATGGTTTTGGGGAGTTGACAGTATATTGCACATAACATATAATCGCACTGACGACGAGGCTTGGTCTGACTCTGCCTTTTGCAGCCCTTCGAGGAGTGTCTTGACCAGAACAAGAGCGCCACTTGAGCTCAGTGGACCGGACCGGAGCGGATCGGACGCCGCATGCGAGGATGGCCGGGATGAGAAGCGCCTCTTCGGGTGAGTCCATCTACGAGCACATTGGACGGTAGCCCGAGAACAAGCGAGCCTGTGTTAAATAGCCTTATTATTGTGCGCTCTGCCTCGATCTTTCCCAATTAGTCCATTACGCTAATTTGTCAGCGGTGCTGGGCTGAATTCTGGTCTGGGCAGATGTTGCAGGCAGGCAGGGTTGGGTCCGGCTCATGGCCATTTAATTGCTTCCTTCCCCGTGTAACTTGTTTCCCTCCATCTGGGGTGCGACTCATAATCCATTTTTGCATGTTGGATAATTATCCCTGCGTCCATTTCCACCCACTAACTTGTCGTCTTAGAGGATGTGCCCCCCCCCCTCTCAATTTGATCACATTGGAGGATTCACAGGACACCGCACAAAGTTTTCTGCGCCCATTGCGGATCCAGAATGTTCTCCCCTGATGACTTTTAGGGGAAGTTTGCTGTTTTTTACGCACATATTTGGGCTCGGCTGTAAACAGTGTCAAGTAAACACGAGGCGGGAACAAACAGCAGCGGGGAGACGTTTGAGAAGGAATTCCGGTTTTGTGTCAGCCACGTCATTTTGTGTTCGGGGGGGTTGAAAAGTTCAAATGACCCCCACCGGCCCACCGCAGACCCTTTTGGAAAAGTCACTCTCCCATTTGTGGTGACAAGGGAAAACGTATAGACGCCATTGTTGGTTCATTTTGAGGACAAACAATGAAAGAATAAGCGCAGACGAGGTCCTTCTTGCGTTGCTTGTTTTGGTGTACCGTTAGCATCATTGCCGAAAGGCGTTTTTGACTTGACATCAATTTAAAAAGACCGACGTGGTTTTTAAGGTCTTGCCCCCTTTCGAAAACGGCTGACGTGAAATATTTCTCTCAAGTAGAACCCTAAATTTCGTGCCGATACCACCAAACCCCAAAATATTTGCTCTCAGACAGGTTGAACGATGTCGCAACGAGTTAGAGCAGCAGGCCTATCTCCTATACTGTATTATATGTCACGATGACGTCATAAAACGTGCGTGTAGCTTCTCGAGACTGCAGAAGGGATCCTTAAATACAATTGATTGAACTTAATTTAAAAATGCCGACGTAAGGAAAGAGCTGAATTGAACCGACTTACATAACTAGCATAAGATGCGTGTATATAAGATAAGATAAGAAAACCTTTATTTGTCTCACAATAAAGAAATCTGCAATCTACAGCAGCAAAAATGAAGGGGAGAGCGGAGGGGGGGGGGGGTAGAAAAATATGAATATCGTTTTACTCATTTACTCAAGTCCCAAATTGAAGGTGTAGCTTGCCGGATTTAAAAGAACCTCCTGCTGAACAGGTAGTTATATAATCAACGATAGTCTTACACTCTAAACATTTTTGGGCGACTTTGTGTTGGAAATGTTGCGTTTCCACCACTTCCAATAAAACATGAATTCGGATGACCTCGACAGATCAGATGGATGCTTTCCATTTTTTTTCTTGATTTATCCACATCGGATCAAAACAGTTCAATCACTGCCCATACTCCCAATGCATATTGGACATTTCTCAATTTCGAGAAGCCATCACGGAGAGGGTGGGGTAGGGGGGGTGGCTTTACATACGCGGCTTTGTCCTGCGAACACAACGCCAATAAAACAAGGCGCACATACACTCAAGAAGGGGAGAGAAAGCGAGCTCGGCTTTTTTAGAAATGAAAATCCAAGCCAATACGTCAAATGATCGCGCGGCACGCTGCCAGGCTGAGTATGGTTCACGTGCAGGTCAGCCTCTGCAGCTCCAAGATGAATCTGCATCCTCTCCGAACCACCAGCAGAGCTCGCTTTAGGCCAAGTTCACTGTCAGCCTGCAAATGTGTGCAGAGCAGAAGCAACTTAATAGCACGCTTCCTTGGCCTTGTCCAGATAAGAGTGATGTGCTTAAATAAACACATGGGATGCGAAAAGAAAAAAAGTGTTTGGATGCTGTTGAAAGACAACATTCCGGCTCCTTTAGCTCTCGTTTTGCTCCTTTTATTTGCATATCTTGCCTTGAGAAATTCATCTCCTCACTCCATGGAAGCATCGCGCAACTAGTGCAGGTTTTTCCTCTCCATTAAATTGATGGAATCGATGCTCGTCTTGGCTTCACGTTGAGATTGTTTGAATCATTTTTTTTTTTTTTTAGGGGAGGGGGACTGTGGGGTGCGCCTCAATGGGCCTCCTCTGACGAGAGCGAGATAGCAGGAGAGAGAGAAGAGGAAAAATTGGGGTCAAAAGTTGAGCAGCGAGTCTCCGTCATCAGCTTGATGCCTGCAGCCTCATAATAGCGATCTTGACTCGTCCACACAAAAGGCAGAATAGCTTTGAATTACATATGTTGCAGGGTGCACTCCAGGTGAACCCTGTATGCACGGTGACCCCGCGTTCTGGAGGTGGGGAGAAGGGACCCCCTCCCTTCTGCCGCCTGCCCCCCCCCCCCACCCGAGCCGTCCCTGGCAACAAGATTGAGTGGCTGGCGTTTTATTATCGCGCTTGATTGGTGAATTTCCTTTGAATAAATTGCATTTAATATGTTTGGGGACGGGGGGCTGCATTTGCATTTTCAGGATTGATATTCTCGACCCGGTCACAGGCGTAATGGGAAGGCCCTGCACAGAGTCCACAACCCCCAAAGTGAGCCCCCAGTCCCCCTTAAAAATCATTTAGCCTCTCGTATCCTGATGGCGTTGAATAGAAAGCTTTTAGGGGCGCACCAATGGCACAGATGTTTTTTTTTTTTTGGTCGGGGGTCACAAAGACTGTTTTAAAATACTGAATTTTATTCCATAATTGGGCGTTTTGGGCTTTTTAGGAAGTACCGGTAATATTCGAAATAAATCATCCAGTTTATGGACAATAAAAAAAAACGACATCTAAATTGTACAATTGAATATTAAAGTAAGGCCGATGTAAAATATATCCTAAATGATTTCAATTTAAAAATACTTGAACATTTAAAAAGTTGAATCTAATCCAAGCCACATAAACTATCCGAGGAGCTCGCATATGGAATCTAATCGATAATCGTGGAATATATGAAAAGTAGAGATTCTTGAATGCTTTTAATTACTCGTATTCGCAATGAGACACCAGGAACGTGCGGGATTAAAAAACACGCACATTTATTTCATTTGAAAAATAAGTTAAAGACCTTACAAGTCAAACTTTGCATTCCAGATAATACATTTAAACACGACGGTGTACCCAAGCTCATATTTTGCATTTGTGCGTATCCCATAACGCTCTCCATCTTTTTTTTGTTTGTTTCCTGACAAACATCATCATTTATTTTTTGCCCACATTTGCAAATATTTTCTATCAACTTATGATAGACGTTTTTTTTTCTTGCCCCACGATCAGAATCGTCGACACTCACACTGGATGCATGGAGGCTATTCATTATTATTATGTATGGACAAGAGACCTTGTGTGAGCCACCTGCAATTTGTCACTATCGCCACAGCACTTCAGTCATAATCTAAATTTACAGTAAAGTGTCACGGTGATGTATCTCGCCTCGGCAGACCTTCGCTTGGCGGTTTATGTTCTCTGAGGTGCGACATCACGGGCGATGGCTCGCCGTATAACTTCACGCGCTACGCAAGCTTGTCAACTGCATGTTGAGCAAAAATGAATACACTTTTTTTTTTTGCATTTCATTTTAACTCGAGATGCTAATTTCGAAATGCACTTTGGAGAAATGAATTGGCGTTCATCTTGCAGGCCTCTGATAAACGCACTCGGATAGACTGAAAATGTTGTTTAAAAAAAAAAAGTGATTCTACAGGATGGCGATCAGCAACAAGTACAACGGAGGATAATTTACAGTAAAGGTCTAATAGCTCAGCTGTCCCGGCACAGATTTAAACGGGACCTCTGTAGAATCCGGTCGTAAATTTCACCTGAGGTCTTATTGCTCAGATGATGTTGACATGTTCTTGATGATAATCATATGCAATATTTCGCTTCCAAGATCAGTCCTATTCCTTTCGGTCCCTTGTATTCAAATTCTATTGCAGAAGCTCATGTTTGTCGGCTTGGAGAATTTTGAAAAGAGGTCCCCTCAAAAAAAAAAAAAAAAAAATCCACAGTTGGCCAGAAGTCCAAGTCCAGGGTGAAGAGCGGGTCAGCGCGTCTAACCGATATGAAAATGTCGCCCCTTTGGAAGAAGGGGGCACGACTTGTTGTTTAACAAAGACTGTCAATGGGCAAGATTAATCAGAAACAAAATGGAAACTGTGTCAGTTCGGGGTCAGGCACAAGTTATCTCTGTTTGGGGGGGGGGGGGTGAAGACAGAAAAGGTGGGGGACTCGGGAGGGAAACTGGTAAGATGGGGAGAAAGGAAACGCGTTGGGAATTTTTCCTCAAGTTTGAGTTCCTTGTTTATGCGCGCAGAGGCCTTGTTGACGGCGACGGGGTGTCCCGGTGAGAAGTTGGAGCATCTCGGGGGAGATTGTCTCGCCTCCACGATGGGCAGCCGGCAGCGTGGTCTGATGTCTGGTGGTCGGCAACAAGGTCAGAAACTTTTAACTTAACAAAAAAATCTTGGGGGCTCCTGCACATTTGACTATATGAGCACCAGAATATTTTCTAAAAACAATTGCATCAAATACAATGGAGATATAAAGTGGTAGAAAAAAATAGATAGTCGGATAGACTGAAAATGTTGTTGTTTTTTAAAATGATTTAAGGAGCATATTACATTTACCTAGGAGGCATGCACATTCAGAATACTCTAAATATGATTATTATGATTGTTATTATTGTGATTATGACATGCTCAATGCTGTTCCTCGAGTTGGTGATGTGTATCCCCTCTTATGTTTGATATTTACACAGCATGAAGCTTGATGTGGTGATACAACGTTTTGCAGCGTTTATTGGATATTGTAGATTTGTGCTGACATGTTTTTAAAAAAATTATTATTATAAGAGATTTACATTGAGGGGCAGCATTGAGAAGTTCACTTCCACCTTAAAGACACAACATGTTGTATTTTTGCACAGTTTGTGTCCTTAACGTATATCGCGTATTTCTCAATGCTGTCCTTCGGTGCTTGACAGCGAGCACACCATCCCCAGCGCTTTGTTTTGCAGGCGCTCGTGTTGCCAGATGATGTGTGTTGCATGTCTGCAATCGTTTCTCGCTGGTGAGCATTTCGGAAATGCATCGAGCCATAGTGAGTGTAACAATTTGGAGGAGCATTGGCATCCATGCTTAAAATCATGTTTGTTGATGAGCTGAGAGATATCGAAAGGTTATCGGAATCATCGGATTCACGTCGGCGTTGGTTGCCAGTTTTTGTGCGGCTTTGAGGAGGCAAAATGAAAGGGATTTGTTTGCGTACATGGGATCGTTTTGTGTATTTTCTTTAACCGCTCTTGCCTGGCGTGGTCCAAGGCGAGCTCGTCTCTGCAAGTCATTGTCCGTGAACGCTTTGGTGGTGATCGTGTCAAAATGTTTCTTTTGACACTCAATTGTTTTGTTTTTTTAAGTCGAGCGATCATTTTGCAAGTCCACACAACCAACATGTTAATAATCACAAAATCTGTGTTCAAATGAGAATATTTTCGAATAGAACTTTGTAGTTTCTCCTCTTTTTTTTTTTTTTTTTGTCCACATGAAGCCTCGCCCACATAACTTTGACGCCGTGCGGTAAACAAGAATCTTGATTGGTTTTGCTTTGATATAATGAGATTAAACGAGGAAAACGTCTACGTAAGGCAGTCCGGAGAGGTTCTGATGGTGCCAGTGCCATGCTTTCCATTGGTTCCTGTTTACATGATGCCCGCAGGACCCGCTCTGATTGGTGGCCGCGCTCACGTGACCACACAACTTTGTACATTTGACAGCGAGTAGGAGGGTTTTGTGGAGATCAGAAAAACGACAGCGCGATAAAAATTAGTATTGTTGCACTTCACAAATTAATGACCATGAGTTCCTACTTGATAAACTCCAACTATATCGAGCCGTCCTTTCCTCCATGCGACGAATACCAGCAAGGCGGATACATCCCCAACCCGGGGGACTACTACGAGCGGCCAAAAGACACGGGCTTCCCCCATCACGAAGAGCCATCCTACCCCAGATCCAACTACACGGAACCGGGCTACGATTACGCCAACGTCCCCGCCAGCGGACTGGACGATTTCAGCGACGGCCACCACTCCGCGGCGCAGCCGCCGACGCTTCCTCAGAATCTCGCTTCAGCCCCGGACGGAGGAGCGGGGGCCATTAAGGACTGCAGCCTCGCCGGCGAGGTCTACCCCGGCGCGGTGAAGGGCAAAGAGCCGGTGGTCTATCCCTGGATGAAAAAAGTCCACGTTAGCACCGGTGAGTTGTCATCGCGGTTCAAACACACACGCGGAAGGGGTGGAGGAACCACTGAAGGCAGCGCTTTGGAAGCAGGCAGCCACTTTGCAGCTGCAATTTACGACTCTGGAGCAGCGGGGTCGGTAATTAAGGACCCTCGTAAATTTTATTGCTTGTGTTCGTCTGTCGGGGCTCATGCGCCTTTGTTGCTTTTTAAACCCAAACTGCCTCCTCCGCTGGAATGGAGCCAACGCGTAATATCGGACCCCGCTGTTTAGTTAATCTTTCTTAAGCGTCAGCTGTCCCCGGATGCTTGTGCGTGCGTAAAAAAAAAACGTGGAAAGCAAATGCGCTCCCGCGCAACTGGAAGGGTGCGTTCTTGCTTTCTGGGGATAATCTTTAGGAATTGTGTGTTAACACCTGCCTGTTTGCGACTCCCCCCCCCCCACCCCCAACCCCTTCCTCCTCCCTTCGACCTCCACCCCAGTCAATGCCAGTTACGCCGGAGGAGTGCCCAAGAGGTCCCGCACTGCCTATACCCGCCAGCAGGCTCTGGAGCTGGAGAAGGAATTCCACTTCAACCGCTACCTGACGCGGCGCAGGCGGGTGGAGATTGCGCACACCATGTGCCTGTCCGAGCGCCAGGTGAAAATCTGGTTTCAGAACCGCCGCATGAAGTGGAAGAAGGAGCACAAGCTCCCCAATACGAAGATCCGCTCCAATTCGGCCTCGTCGACGTCGTCTTCCGGGGCCCAACAACAGATGAAAACAGGCCAGCAACTCGTCCCCACGCCGTGCACCGTGGGTCTATAGTGCACAGCCCCCCACCCCCGGCCCCCGGCCCGTGCTCAATAAAACCCCCCGAACCAGACTGAGATGGCAAAGAACACAAGTGGAAAAATCGAAGGACCGAGTGAATATTTTGGTGTTATTTTGCCCCTTTGTCCCCCCTCTTCCACTCTGCGGTCGTCTTTCGCGTCTTCACATGAGCTTGAAATGCATTTTCAAATCCCACAACGGCGACTGAAGGGTTCATGTATTTTCTTTTTGTATTTTTATTTTTTACGAATGAAGGATAACGCACAGTCACATGGATTAAAAAAAATAGTATTGTATTTCAGTTAGAAATGGCCAAACGGTGAGGTAAAAGCTTGAATCATTTCCTTTTTGGATGGTTTATTTTTATTTGTTGTTTTTTTCCCCCCACGCGGAGGATTCTAATATACTTGAATGTTATGATTTAAAAAAAGCATTTCTTTTACGAGTTTCCATTGTAGTCACGGTGTGTGTGTGTGTTCGAGTTCTGAATGTATAGTCCAGGTGACATGCCCATGTTGTAATGTACATATATAGACGAATTATGAATGAAGGCACAACGAGGAATGCATTTCTGCAGGTAGAGACTTTTTTTTCTCCCGGTTTTGTTAGTTTCACGTAGTGAGCTCTTCAAATCCTTCAATCGAATTTGGATTCGTGCTCGTGTATCTCATGTTGTGTAAACTGTGAATATACATGCGTGTTTGTGCCGTCTCACTAGTGACCCCTGTGCTGTGTAGGCTTAGCGTGTAGACTGAATATGATGTCCTTGTGAAATAAATGTCCACTTGTAAGATCCGGGATGGCTTTTTTGAATGGTTATTCAAAATGGAGGATTGACGCGCAACATGTCGCCACAAAAATGCGTCAACGTCGACGACGCTGGGTTTTCTTTGTTTTTATTTTGATTTGATTTTTGGGTGTGTTTTATATTCGTTTTATTACATTTATTACAATTAATAATTGGAATTATTAAAATATTTGTTTTAAAAATATTTTACGATCGAGATGTTGTTCGTCACATTGCAACGACGGTGCACTGCTTTTTATAACTCTTCTAATAGAATGAAAATGCTTACGATGGTGATGCGAAAATCATATATTTAGAGACACCTTCTACGGTGAGTTTTCCTGAACGTGCTCGACTGTAATTAAAAAACCTCGGGAATCACTGGGTGTTTTTGCAAAAAGGCTTGTCGCAAGCTTGACCTTTGACACCCCCCAGACGTAAGGCCTTAATTGTCAACCGCATCAGATTGTTTTCCCTCGCCATTACAAGGCGACCTCAGCCAGCCTCGGTGCACCAGAGTGTGAGTGTTGGTCACTACCTGCTACATCCAAACAATGAAGGGTTCAACCAAGGGACACGGCCGACTCTGACCAATCATCGGTCCACAGCCCTTCTTGTGACCCCTGACCTCTCGACACATACAATGTTCAGACCATACATCAGCGCCGAGACCCCCGAGAACCTTTTCTTTGCGTTGCAGATTGACCCCGAGACGGCACGGTGAAAAAAAAAAAAAAAAAAAAGCGGTCCGTTTTTAAGGTGTGAACCTCGGCCATGAATTCATCCAAAGAGACACCCCGGTCAGTTTGAGACAAAGGAGCAGAAACGTGTTGCTTTTGTGTGAGACAACCAATGTTTTGTAGTGGGAACGAATACGATGATTTTTTTTTTAAATCCCTGAAATATTGACGTGATGCCTGATGGTGCGTTTTTTAGGACGCACGTTGTCCTAAAAACAGCTCTGCCGGCACACACGCATGAAAAGCTGCGTGCAAAAAAAAAAAAAAAAAGATGAAGTCTGAGTGACACCGATTTTGCGCAGACTCCATGAAGAAGTCCAATTACAATCTTCAAGTCATTTGCCAATAGAGGTCACTTCCAATGTGTTGAAATTTTAATTTGCCCATTCGCGTGGCTCGTTGAATAATGAATGGGCCGGGGTTAGAAATAGATGTGAGAATGTGGCTTATTTTCATTTGAAGTGATCTCTTCAGGGCGTGAGTCACATCTCCTCTGCTCCACACTGACCGTCATGGCTTGTGAGTAGTTTGAAGACTTTTTTTTTTCTCCCCACCACCCCCGGCTAGCTAGGTGGCAATTTAAAACCAATCGGTGTTTAAAAATAAGTTACAATGCAACCGTATCGAAGTTATGTGTATTTCAATCAGGTCCACGGTGTTATATTTCAACAATTTAATTTCAGGGAACAGTGTGACGAGATACAGTCGGTGAGTAATAATGCACATTGCATCGATGCAATATTTAGGTGCAGAGTCATGCAATCATAAGAAGGCAATTTGCATTTAAAACCACGCATTATATTCAACGCTTGGAATTTCGATGCGTTATGGAGACTCGTGCGTTTGACATTAGCAATATGCTTAAAATGGAACGTATGGGGCATTTTAAAGCTGTCAGCAGAACTTAGAATGAAAGGTCCATTCGTAAAAAAAAAAAAAGAACCCACAATGGACCATATAGTGCCTTGTTAATTATCCACAGAGTCCTCGGGGCTCAAGTTAGCTTGTTGAAGTGTTGTTGCTGCAGAAATTTGCTCACCTCCAAAAAAAAATGTTAATCCTTCAGCCCAAATAATACTTGTTTAAATAAAGACAAAGAATCCAGCGTTCAAAATCAACTTTATTATGAGATAGGAACGCCCCCCCCACCCCTCTATGCAAAACAATCCTCACAATCAAAAGTAGACGCTTTTGGAAATATTTGCCATTATCCTCGATATTAGCCCGGAGTGCTTGACGAAATGACTATCTTAACTTTAGCTAGATGTGAAGAGGTTACACGTCAACATTGTTCAAAGATACGCTTCTTGTTTTGGCCATCGTCCAAAAGGGTCTTTGAACTCATCCTCGCTGACATGATAAAGCTTTGCTTCGTGTAAACGTCTCGAAAAAGAACCCCCCCCCCCCCTCACCCCCATCTCCAATGAGACGTACGGTCATGTTCACTCAAAGCTAACGGCTAAAATGTGTCAGAAATGCTAAACAGCAGGCTACGTTTGCTTTTCGTCCTCCAAATAACTCTGCACTTGAATCTCTTCGGCCCGGGTCACCGAAAAGTTCACGTGGAGTGACGAAAGGTGAGACAAAAAAAAAAATCTCATCCTGTCCACGCCAAGTAATCCTCGTGAAAGAATTCCATCTGTAAACACAGAGAGACAAAAAAAGAAAAGAAGAAAAAAACATTAAGGGACTCATACCGGTTAACAGCTTTTCCGTGCGTAAAAGTTATGTTTCTCCCGTGCGTAAAAGTCAACTGTCCCGTTGGTAGAAGTAACTTTTACGCAATGTGCATTCCGCCGCTCCCGTTCCTGCCTTTTAAAAGTTTACCGCTCAAGTTTGGGAACACAAAAGGCTGGACTCTGGGTGGGGTGGGAGTATGCAGGGGACGTTGTCCACGAGTGATTAATTGTTGTGGTGGGATTTTTCCACGCCCGCTTCTCGGTGTTGACTGAAAACAAGCGCCAAACGGTGCCGAGGAAAGAGAGAGAGAGAGAGAAAGAAGCTCTTCCGGCCATGTTGGCAACGTTTTGGGCGTTCCGGGAGCCAGATTGTTCCCATGGCGCAGGATTGGCACACTCCGTGGGTGCAGGAAGCCCAACAAATTCCCCTCCAAAACTTTTTTTTTTTTTTGTACGTTTACCTTTCAAGTGATGAGCATTGTTGTGAGCTGCCTCCAAATCGAACGCTACTCCGAAAGGCCACCACATAAAATGGGGGCGACATTGAGTTTCCTCAAATGGGATAAATCCACACAAGGGGACTAATGAATGATCCACGCAAATTGTGTCCACGTCACGAGCAGACTCCTTTCGAATTCAAGAGCAGCACTTGCAATAACGCCTAATAGGATTCCACCCTGAGTGGGCCACGCGTGGAACCCCCCCAAACGCGTGCGTACACAGAATCCTCCTTTTTTTTTTTTAATATTGTCCCTATTAATGATTCACAAGTTCAAATAAAAGAAATTTAGGTGGACCTCGCGTCACGTGACGCGTCTCCATGTTATGGTTGCCGCGAGCAAACCGGAGCCCCGATGCGGCCGTAAGATGCTCATTACAGCCCCCACTTTCCACGAGGGGAGCCTTGGCTCGGTAGCTTGGGAGGAGAAGCAGGAAAAAAAAAAAGGAAAAGAGGCGCAATCAAATAGGAGAAAAGCGCCCTTTTTTTTGCGTGTGTGCGTGTGGCGTGTGCGCGTGTGCGCGTGTGGTGGATGTATTACACGGCTGTCACGGACGGATATGTTTTTCCACGCGGAGAGAGCCCGAGCTTAGGGAGGATGGATTTTATTTTGAGGCATTTCCGCCGATTGTTCGTTGCTGTGGTGAGTTATTGCAGCGGGAGGCACAGGTCAGTATAAAGCGAGTTAGTTGGGGCCAATTATCGATATTTATAAAATCCTATTGAGCCTTATTTGCAAATGTAGGTCAAGTGAGGAACAAATACGCTTTGTGTTACGTCTCGTGTAAATCGTGACCAATGCAATCCATCAATCAGGAATTTGGAAATTTATTTTATTGGGGGGTAAAAAGAAAAAAATTAAGGCAATTCTACAACCGGACCTTATTTATGTATTTATTTATCTAAATTCTGCTTTCGAAAGCCAAACAATATTGGCGCCCCAATAAACCCGCTTCGTCAAGGTGATTTCCGCAAGGGATCCAATCTAAAATCCCCCCCCCCCCAAAAGTAGGTGAACGCTGTGGGGTTGTGTCGTTCCACGTTGTGGGGGGAAAACGAGGCTATAATGGAAGACGGAGTGCCACGCATCAGGACGGCTCGGCCGCGCTGAGGTCAACGGCGCTCCGCTGTGATTTATGGGCGCGGGGACTTGGGGAAGATGGTGCTCGGCAGCTAATGACTATTCGATCCGTTTGTGAGAGGGGGGAAAAAAATAATGCTTAGCGGCCGAGAGGGGAGAAACAACAAACAGCATATTTGCATAAAGCTATTTTCATCTTCTTGCTTGGATTACTAAACAGATTTTATTCCTGAGGTGTAAAAATGAATTTATTTGGAAAAAAATCGACTGATGTTTGACGATGCGCACTTCCACCTCTTTTGAACCCATGTTGGGTTCGTTTTAATCGTAGGCAATTTTTAAACGCAAATTGAGATATTTTTTGAACCAATATTTTAACCTATATGCAGCTATTATAATGGCATTGAAACATTCACGTTTTCTCCCCCTAGTGCCTCCCTCATCTACACTATCTTCCACTAAATGTGATTTCATGCAATAATTAACTGAAAGACCCTTGCAGACATATTGCAAATCATATTTCCCCTTCTCCGTTGCAGAATCCCGGGCCCATAAAGCCACCTCACACGCACAACTCCCCCGGTAAGTCTATATTCGTCTTTATTGATTTATCATGTGAAGGCTCCTTATTCCATTTATTATTATTTTTTTTTGGGAGGGAAAATAATAAGTAGCACGCCCACCAAAGGCCTGACAAGAAGCAGTGTGTGACTTTTCTTTGAATGTGCAACACGAGCAGGCCGGGAGCAATAATTCCTTCTCTTCCACTTGTCTGCGAGGTGTAATTTGTCACTATAAACGTGACGAGGAAGGCTCTTGGAGCGCTGCCCCGCTCCTTTCAAAAACCCATTTCTACTGCAGCCACGTGCACGTGCAATCCATATTTATATCTTTTTCTACATCTGTTTACCGGCCTTCTCCCTTCGGCTTCTTCCTCAGACCCTTTTTTTTTCTCCCCCACCTCGATGACTTTTAACCTCCTTTAGGCGCATCAAAAAGAGAGAGGAGAGGAATCAGCAGTTTGAGCGCAGCACAAAGAGGTCAATAATTAAGCCGAGGTAGCTAAAAAAAAAAATCCTCACGCGTGAATTTTTTGGGCCCACTCACCATCCCACACGTGCCGTATTTTCGACCTCCTTTTTTCCCTCTCCGTGCGTGCATAGAAAAGCTGACAAGACGTTTTCCTTTCTCTTAAGACAAAAAAAAGAAGAAGATAACATTACCACGCAGAGGGATTCCCCCCATGCACGCTCGCTTCCCCTTCTTCTGCTCCACGCTGCGTGGCCTCACTTGATCATCACACACATCCACTTCGAACCGAAGTGT
The DNA here is from genome assembly GCF_054856545.1 of Hippocampus guttulatus. Taxonomy (NCBI): domain Eukaryota; kingdom Metazoa; phylum Chordata; class Actinopteri; order Syngnathiformes; family Syngnathidae; genus Hippocampus; species Hippocampus guttulatus. Next base: position 4,673,539 of record NC_141278.1, read on the forward strand.
GTGATTTCAAATATGATCTCCCACAAGATTCAAAGCTTCGTGATTAAGCTTCTTTCCTTCCGAAACGAGTCAGCGTTGCACGACTTGCGCATTGTAAAGAGGCAGTAAATAATAAAATATAAGGATGGACTTCTCGCATACTATTTGTGATTATGTTCCAATTCTCTCCCTCTTCTCTCTCTCTCTCCCTCTTTCTTTCTCTCTCTCCCTCTCATTTGGATGGGGGAGGAGGAGGAGAAGAAGCAGCCACTTGATTTGAACTGCCTTTCCAAGGCGCTACTTCATTTGCATAATTTTTCTTGTCTATGGTGTGACGCTGCGGTTCGGGCCAGTTGACTGGCGTCCGCACGATCGCGCAAGAGGGTCCGGTCCAGCCTCGTCTATCGGGCCCCGTAGGCTGCGTTTGCATGCATGGCTCTATTATTGCTCTGGAGAAGCATTGCTTCCAATGGCGTGACGATAAATTCAGCCCTTGAAGCCAAGATAAGATTTATCTCGGTGACCCGCCTGCTTTCGTAATCTCCATGTACACATCCACGTCGAGTGGGGAAGACACGAGAAGGGTGGAAGGAGGAAGGGGGGGGGGAATGCAAAGGGGGCTTCTCTCTCTCTCTTTCTCGACTCTTCTTGTTGTGGTTGCCGCCTGCACGCATGGCGCTCGCTGCTGCAGCCCAGCCCTGCCTCCTCAACTTTCCTCCGGATTACTACTTTGATCGATTTCGTCGCTGAATGAGAAAATATTGCTCGGTGCTCTGCATTGGTCGTCAGAGGTTAAGGTAAGCAGGCCAGGAATAGGCTGCCTCGGTTCTAAATGGCCGAGTTTGTGTGTCGCGGGCGGTGATTTATCACCGTATGACTTGGATCTCGGTTCAGGAAGAGTTCACACACTCGCAGATTTCTCTTCACGCGGAGCACCGCGGCTGCGCGCAAAATCAAGCCTGCCTCCAGTCGCTCTTTTGGGGATTAATGCGCACTTTGTGCCACGCAATCTGTTGGAGGGGAAATCGGACCAAGTCTTCTCCGGCTGCGGATGCAGTCAAGACGATTACTTTGGCTTTAATTATTCGTTCACCGGAGTTCGTTTTGAACACGTTTAACGGCTTGTCACTTACCGCTACGCCAAGGCAGTTTTCATTCAAATTTGCACAAAAAACCCTCCAAAACTTTTTGGGTCCTTTTTCTTTATTTTTATTTTTATTTTTTTTTAGTTTCACTTTAAATAAATAGATTTTTAAAAATGATTGCGTTCTAATGCTTGAACGAAGGAAACAAGTGTAAGGTTATACTTCATATAGACTACCAGTCCACTACCAGATAATCATTTAAAAAAAAATCGATCCTTCCATTATTTGAACAGCTTATCTTCACGAGGGTCGCAGGGGCGCTGGAGCCTATAAATGCACACATTTCATTTATTATTACTATTATTATTATTATCATTGTTGATATTATAATATCAATCATAATCGGGAATTTCTCCATTGCGAGACTAATAAAGGTTTCTTATCTTATTATCTATTATTATCTATTATTATTATTATCGTCTGTAAATTTAATTCGTCTAATATTCGGGTTATGCAAGTAGCGGCCAATTTAACGTCAGACGTTTTAACCGATGGATTAATTTTAAAGTCAGGGTGCAATAGTTGATTTGTAGTTTTTATTTACTGATTTGATTTGTTTGTTAAGTTTGATGATTATCCACCCCCCCCCCCCCAAATTGTTGCTTAAATTAAATCAAAAATGTTTCGGGTACCTCAGTGGCGTTTCTCGTCAGGCCTGATTCTGGCCAGTTGTTCCGAGCTGGGTCCGGTAACCCTCGCGTGCCAGCAAGACGGTCAGCCGCGTCGTCGACACCATCAGGCGCCATTATTATGGGTCAGCACAGCAAAGGTTCACATTTTGATCCCGAAGATGCACGAATGTCCGACCCGGTTTTTCAGGTTTTCCTCAGCTTTTATCTTGAAAAAAGACACAGAAGGGAATGTGCTCGTTTACGCCTCGCAGGCAAGTGGCTGCGAAACGTCACAGACAACATCAACAACAACAAAAATGTCTTGAACTCAACAATTACAAATGTCATTTTATTTAACCCCTCACGGACATTCGGAATGCGATTCCATTGCGTTGCTAATGAGAGCGGCGTCTTCAAACGACTTTTCCTTTCTCGTTCGTTCCCGCAATTGATTTGGCAATGTGAGCTGTTTTTGCGCGCACGTCGTTTTTTAGCACAGATGGCAATAGAAGGTTGGCCGGTGCAAGGCAGAAGGTAAACGGTAATAGCGCGCACAAGCGGCGCGCCCTATCTCGCCTATGGCGCGCAGTGTCAGGCCTGCATTGAAAAGTAAGATGGATCGCCACCATTTCGTCTCCTCACAGTGCTTGTTGTAACCCCAGGTTCACCCGAGGAGGCCATTGGCGGAGAGGCGTCACGTGACCACGGGGTGCCAATGTTCTTCTACAAGGGTGTCAAGACCCTGTCACTTTGTGAAATAAATATTGGGAAACGGCGAGATGCAAAAGGCAACCTACTACGACAGCTCGGCAATTTACAGTGGCTACCCGTATCAAAGCGCAAATGGCTTCAGTTATGATGCCAATCAGGTCCAATATCCCCGCGCCTCTCATGTGGAAAGTGACTACAATCGACCCGCCTGCTCCCTGCAGTCTCCTGACGGCTCGGCGGCTCCTCTGCACAAGCCGCTGGAGATGCAGGCGGAGAGCTGCGACGGCACGGCGGCGCCGTCCAGGGCGCGTCATCCCGAGGGCAGCCCACCTCCCTCCCGCTCCCCCTCCGATAGCGGCCAGAACGCCAATGGCAGCGGGCAACCGAGCGCCAAGAGCGGCTCGCCGTCTTCGGGCGCCCGCGGCAAGCAGATCTTCCCCTGGATGAAGGAGTCCCGCCAGAACACCAAGCAGAAACCCGCAAATAGCGCCAGTTCAGGTACAACACACGCAACCTGCACCATGAAATTCATGCTAAGGGGGTAGACAGGAGGGGGAGTTTGGGGGGGGGGTCTAAACACGCATAATATAATACTCCCACTGTGAAGGCCACAGCAAGTGGAAGGGAATGTTCCCACTTCTTCCCCGTGTTTTATGTGTCACATAGAGGGAATTTTTACATGCGACTTCAGGAAGCACGGAGGGGAATAATCAACACCTCTGAGTAGTTCTGTTAACGGCGTCCAAATTCGCTCTGGAAAGGACATATGTGGGATGGAAAGGGCCACGCACCCCCACCTCAGCGGGTCAGACTAAATAAGGCCATGCTTTGGGACGAGAGCGATCCCACCGTTTGCCTGCTGCCCCCTTGGCCTGCAGATGACCTCTGCCTACTGTAAACATACACACGCACTGATCACATAGCGTCCCCACCGAGTCAACAAACACACTAACATGGGCCAGTTGTCTCAGCGGCTAAACCGTAGGAGGCCACGTGACGCCGAACTCAATCACTCAACCCTTTTCCTTTACAAGAACGCCGCATTATTATAGTTTGGTGTCATGTATGACTCTGTTCCTCCCACCACCCCCATAAATTTACGAGCTAGTAGTTCCTCGGTGGAGGTTATGTCATCCTTAGAGTCCCTCTGCTCCATGTTTGGCTCGACAGGTAGTAAAATTTACTATGTGCTGTTGGCCGCCTGCCACAAAAACTCCAAGTGTGCCTTGCTTTGCTGAAGTCGAGACTACAAGAAGGGGCGGGCTTATCTGTGAAGTTGCGCACACAATGAGAAATGAGCCTGAGGCATGTGCTACTGTGTGACGATGTGGCTGGAAGATGGGGTGGGGGGGGGGGCGACTCCATAGACAAGACACTGGCCTACTTTCCTTGAGTTGTATTTTCATGGTTCTACACGAGGCTTTTCAGCGTGTATGAGTGAGCCGCACACTTTCATCACATGCGGGGACCTGAAGAGAAGTTACACCTACTCAATGTCAGTCTGCCTTTACACGTTGTGATTGCCACTGACAGGCAGGTGTTCGTTATTGTGGTTGCGGGTGACGTGTAGAACTGCATCACACCGTAATGAGACATATTCCTTTCGTATTTGTCCCATCTCATTTTGTAAAAAACCCAGAGTCATGGGAGTTGAACCTGAGGCTCGGGGGTCAGCTCCGGCTCACCAAATCATTTTACGTGGCCCGGGGCGAGGTCAGACATACACCTTTGTGATCATATCAGGCAGAGAGAGAAACACAGGCAACTTTATCCTCGCACTGTACGCTATAAGGTCACAAATCAGCCTTTTTTTAAAGTGCAAAAGGCATATATTTTGCTTCATGTTTCTGATGAAACATATTCATTGTTTTTGTTTGAGCTGAAAACAGATTCTACAAGCATTTGATGGTTGCCCATGTTTTCCACGACTTTTGATATTCAAATTCAAATGGTCAAGTATCATAACAATCAATGCGAGCGACATTGTGCAAGTCTAAAAGTATATCTGATGAGGTGATTATACATTGATAGGATTTTTACAGTCATCACGGCCGCCTGAAAGAAACCACAACGTGGCCTACCGTGAAAATGAGTTTGACATATGTCATCGTTTGTATTCCTACACTCAAGTAGCTAATGTTGCCTCCATTCCTGTGGGAACAATGCTTGTAGGGTGAGCGTCAAATTTCAAGGCAACAATCTTCAGTCGCATTTTAAGTTGGGCAATTCAACTCAATATTTTAACATTTGCTGTTGTGAAAACTGACATTTCACAACAAAGAAACATATGCATGTTTTTTTAAATAGTTCTCTGACAGCGTGTCAATCAAAACTTTGCATTTGTATATTTCACCTTTAAAAGTGCTGGGTGGAAAATAACCCAATTTTGGTCCAAAAATGCCAACAACCCAAAGTTGGGTCAAGTTGCCCCAAGTAGCAGGTTGGTCCACAATTGGTTTATTTTTTGACCTCGCAGTTTTAAGAGTGTTGTGAATAGGAAAAAAATGCTGATATGATAGCGTCCGTGTGTACCCAATGTTGTGGCCCGTGAGTGTATTTAACCAGTAAGCAAACACTCCTGTAGTTTTCTTATCAGCTGTGTTCTGCTTTCACTCTCACTGTCCTGTCTGTAATGGATTACTGATTGACACCCTCCTCCTCCTCCATCCCCTTCACAGCGGAGAGTTGCCCGGGAGACAAGAGTCCTCCTGGGTCGGCCGCCTCCAAGAGGGCCAGGACGGCTTACACCAGCGCCCAGCTCGTGGAGCTGGAGAAGGAGTTCCACTTCAACCGCTACCTTTGCAGGCCTCGGAGGGTGGAGATGGCCAACTTGCTCAATCTGACAGAGAGACAGATCAAAATCTGGTTCCAGAACCGCAGGATGAAATACAAGAAGGATCAGAAGGGCGTAGGGATGATGCCTTCCCCTGGGGGGCAGTCCCCTCGGAGTCCAGTGGGCCCCCCTTCCGGTGGAGGATACCTCAGCTCTATGCATTCTCTCGTAAACAGTGTTCCTTATGAGTCCCAGTCGCCGACGTCTTACAGCAAGAATCACCCGAACGCGTATGGCATGCCTACGTCATACCCTCCCGCTGGTTTGAACAGCTCCCACAAAAGGTATCCCGACTCGGCCACGCCCGAGTATGACGCGCACCCCCTGCAGGGGGGCAACTACGGCACGCACATGCAAGGCAGCCCCGTTTATGTCGGCGGAGGTTACGTGGAACCCATGGCCAACTCCGGGGCTTCCGTTTTCGGCCTGACGCACCTCCCGCACCCGCCGTCCTCCAACATGGACTACAACGGAGCAATCACGATGGGCAACAGTCAGCATCACGGCGTGTGTGATCCAACGCCCACGTACACAGACCTTACACCGCAATACTCTCAGGGAAGAATCCAGGAGGCGCCCAAGCTGACTCATCTGTAGCGGCGCACGGCGCAGTCCATATCACTCCGCCCATTGTCTTGTAGCCACCTCGGGACCGCATCACCATCTTTTGTTTGTGTGCCTCCACACAGCGCCGACCTTCTCTCTTTCTCGCGCTCCCCCCCCCCTCCCCCGTTTCGGTATCTTTTAGTTCGACGATGTGTGAAGTAGCGTATAGGATGAATGTCTATATTTTTTTTCTTCTGAAAGACATTTCTGAGGTCTCGAGGAGGATGTCGAGCGAGCCAAGGCCTATTTAATCTATTTTAAGTGTTTTTTCAATTTCAAACAGGGTATTATGAAAACATGTTATTCGTTTTTTATGTGATCTTATTTATCCGCATTTGAAGTTTTTTTAATGCATTTTGTTGCACTTGTGAAAGGATCCAGGGCATACGTGACAGAAATGCATTTGTCAAATTAAGGGTCACGAGCGAATCGGCTGCAACCCTTTTGCTTATTTTGTTCTATTTGGACTTTCTGATGTTATTTATTTTTTGTTTAGTGTTAAAAAGTAGTCCTATTATTATTTGACACCCTTGCGAGAAGCTCAGTGGGTTCAAGACCCCCCCTCCCCATTTTCAACCCACGTCCTAAACACGCAAGCTGCATTTCCACCCCTCTTCTTCGATTAAACAATTCGTTTTTATTTTAATTTTCTTACAGAATATAAAATCAATCGGTCGACACAATATGGGTGGAAATTAGGATACACTTTCGTCGTTTCTTTATTGAAAAATATTCAAACACACGACAAACCCTTTCATACATTCCATGCTGCTCCAGTTCGAAGAAGTAAATAAAACAATTGAAATACAACCAAAGCATATCTCTTTTAATTCAGACAAACTATCAGAATGCACATCATTTATTTTTGATTGAAAAACGAGACTGAAATAATCATTACATTACCTGCATTCGCCTTGGAAAGTAGTGCGTAAAAAAAACTCAACGCACAAATAAACTTGTCATAAATTATTCTGGTATAAAAAATATGCCATTAACATCCTTCAGCAAGATATCTGGAACTGGTGGTTACATGCAAGCAAAAAAAAAAAAGTTGCATAATTTATTTCTCTCTCTTCCTGATGAGACGTGAAGAAAACTCTCGGGTGGCCTTCTTCCCTCCTCTCATTTCATCTGCGTGGGCACATCCATAATAATAAAAATGTCAAGCGCCGGACTTTTCAGCGGCCCCTGGAAGCAGACAACAATCTAAATGAGAAATCGTTTGAAAACTAATGTCCCTGAATGTGTTTCGAGTCGGTCAAATGTGGCCAGAGAGGATACGAGCTCCAAGTGAATTCGTACCGGCCTGTTTGTCTCATTATGCAGCAAAATGCACGTAAAAGTCCAAATATCCTTAAATGCATCGTTAAGGGTGATGACTGAAGAAAATTAAATTATCCTTGGAATTGGTTTTCAACGTCGAAACATTTTTAAAGTGCACTAAAACGAATATGATTCGGGGGGGGGGGGGGAACAATAAAACAAAACAAATATCATCTTGAATGTTCTCGCTAAAAAGTTCGTTCCCAACTACAAAATATAAGCGGTTTTTTTCCGTTTCAACATGGACTGCGTTCTCCCAATGCTCTAAACAAAACAATATTTTTTCTTCATGTGCAAATGTATTTTTTTTAAACCCTCGATAATGTACCCCCTCCAAAAAAAAAGTCATTTCCAATCTGGATGTGAGTGATATCAGGGGGCATTAGTATCCATGACATATGGTTAGCAGGGAAACCTGGAACAATTGAACCATGGTGTGTCAAAGCTGGACTTGTGCATCCACATGCATTCGCACAAGGCGCTGATCTGACCCATATGTGCCACCACGGCTGCATTTAAACCAATACGATCAGTCGTTTTTTTTTTTGCAATATATTTACATCCGTGGGAAATTTGTTAAATCGCTCTTGCAATGTGTGTAGGCTCACCCCCCACCCCCTCCAAAAAAAATCCTCCACCCACTCCTTTCCTTTTACACAAAGCCTGTACGTAATTCCAAAATTCCCCATGGCAACCCTTACCACACTAAACCGCTTCGATGTCTGCAAAAATATCCCAATCGAAGTGTGTAAATCGCGTTCCCGTACGAGATAAGCGACATCGAATCCAGGTGGATACGTTTTTCGATACTCACCCGCGCGTTGTGTTCACTGCCTCCCCCTGCACGGAAATATACGCGCCCGCCTTGTACGATTCCTATTTATCTTTGAAACCATCCCTCCAGCGACAGCTCGAGCTGGAAGGAGCAGAAAATGGTTCTAATCTGAGTGACCAGTGTTTCTCGTCGCTTCCTGCCTGCATTTGATCCGGGGGAGAGTTAGAAGCCTTAAATGTGTTGTGAGGGCACCGAGCTGTCAGACCTTTTGGCGAGTAAGATTGATCGCGTGCAGCTTTCCAGCACTCTTTGTTTGGTATATAAGCAACAAACTGAGAGAGACCTATACCACATCATCCTCCCTCTTCCTCACCAAGTCATATTTTTTTTCTTTCGATGGAAATATACCACGGTGTGTTTAAAGGGGGGTGAAACATTCCCATAAATGTGACGTTCACAGATGACTTTGGAAGGACAATAAAGCAGAGTCGCAGCAGGGAGGAGGAGGAGGGGGGGGGGGTGTTCCGTAATAACGCTTCAAATTATTCGTTTTTAATGTTTATGACAACCATTATGGTCATTGCTTAGTTTGAAAGCTCACCGTAGACGCCTTTATCGTGTTGGAAGGCGTTTAAAAGGGCTAATGGGACAAACAGGAAAGCAGGTTGGCTGCGATTGGAACCGTCGCAGCGTTCATCCTCGTGTGCGTAAACAAGTAACATATTGCAGGTTAATATGTGTTTTTTGTGTCCAAATATGAGTGCACACATTCATGAGATGTACGTCAAACTGCTGTCATTGTGCGTTAATGGCCGCAAAGTGTCACGAATGATTGAATCTGTGCTCTTTTTTTTTTTTTTTTAGTGCTGCTCATCCTCGTATATTTTATGCGTGGTGTATAGGAAAAAAAGATGTCAGACATGCAGGATTCAATGAAAAAGTCTTAATAGCACTTTTAGGGTATGTTGTGTGTGTGTGTGCGTGCGCGCGTGAGCGCGTGTGTTGAGGGGCGTTCTCGCCTGACATCCTCAAACAATACGAGAAAGAGGAGTGCACGAATCCGCGCGCCCTAAGCTTGCGGTCCTTCCCTGTAATAGTGAGTCGGCCATTCTTAAAAAACACACTTTTTTTTTCCACCCCCCCACCCCCGGGTGGGGGTCTTTTCTCTTAGTGGTGCGCAGTCGGGAGGATTAAGATGTAAATAAACGTGGCACAGCTGAGCGGCAGCAGCAGAAGACTTTTTTGGATCAATCAGGCAGTCAGGGGCTTCTTTTGATTAAAGCCCAAATTGTCATTGGGCAGAGGTAATCATGTGACAGGCAACTCGGTCCAATTTCAACCTTGTCTCCATGAATTCAATAGTTTGCTAGTAGCTCGGTCCCCACACGGCCGTAATCACAGAAATAGGAAGAGGAAGCCATCACAGGACATTTTTGAATGATTTTCGTCTGCGCTTGGCCATTGAGTTTGTCGACACTAACGCGTGCAAACTTTCCTGGGCTCGCAGGGAGAGGAGATGAATTACGAATTCGAGCGAGAGAGCGGATTTATCAATAGTCAGCCGTCGCTTGCTGAGTGCCTGACATCTTTCCCCCCTGTCGCTGATTCATTTCAAAGTTCATCAATCAAGAGCTCGACACTGATTCCTCCTCCCTTCGAGCAGACCATCCCCAGCCTCAATCCGGGCAGCCATCCGCGCCACGGCCGCCCGAGACACAGCCCCGACGGATGCAGCCCGCTGCCCACCGCCTCTCTGCCCCCGGAGTACCCGTGGATGCGGGAGAAGAAAGCCTCCAAGCGGAACCACCTGCCCACGTCCACCGCTACCGCTTTATCCACTAATGGGCCCGTGTGCTTCTCCCCAAAAGGTGGGTCATTTTTATTACTGTTGTCGTTTTTTTTTTTTCGGTTTTGAATTTTAAGCTGCTTGCTTAAAATGCGATATGAGCATTTAGGTGGGAAGCGCAACACAAGTTTGGTGAAAGTTTGCTGATATTGTCTGATTTATTCCCCCAGTCACACTTTTGATGTGTGACAGTAATGAAGAGTGATGGAGTTCCGTTGCCGTGGAGGGCAGTTGCAGAATTCATTAGTCTCTCGCTCCCTGTGTGGAGCTTTTTTTGTGTGTGTGTGCGTGTTTGCCTCCCCACTTGGACGAGATAAAAACGGACGAGTCACTTTTTTTTTTTTTTTAGCAAATATCTTCGGGTGTATTGGTTTTGTTCAAGCCATTCTCAACCACACAAGACCGCCTCGTGTAACGGTTCCGTCCCGATGTTGCAGGCTCGCCTGAGGTCGCGGAAGGCGGAGGGATAAGCGGCGGCTCCCGCCGGCTCAGGACGGCCTACACCAACACCCAGTTGCTGGAGCTGGAGAAGGAATTCCACTTCAACAAGTATCTGTGCCGACCCAGGAGGGTGGAAATCGCGGCCCTGCTCGACCTGACCGAGCGGCAGGTCAAAGTGTGGTTCCAGAACCGGCGCATGAAGCACAAGCGTCAGACGCAGAGCAAGGAGAACCACAACGGCGAGGCGGGCAAGGGTCCCGGCGGCGGGGAGGACGGAATGCACAGCGACGATGACGACGAGGGGCCCCCGTACGACCAAAGCGGGGCCCTGCTGGAGAGAGACACTTTCTCCTTTCACAACAACAATCTGGAATCCACGCAGCAAGTCCACAATAGCAGCTCGGTGAGCTTCGCTGCTGCGCCGCTGAACAGCAATGAGAAAAATCTGAAACATTTTCCCAACCCGTCACCCACTGTTCCGGGCTGCGTGTCAACAATGGGCCCCGGCTCGGCATCCGTGCCGGACAATGGCGACAGTCCCCCAACCCTCGAGGTTTCTATACACGATTTTCAAGCTTTCTCGTCGGATTCCTGCCTGCAGCTCTCCGACGCTGCCTCGCCGAGCTTGTCGGAATCCCTGGACAGTCCCGTGGACATTTCTGCAGATACTTTCTATTTTTTCTCGGAATCTCTGACTACAATCGACCTGCAGAATCTCAACTATTAACGCAAATCAATCACGACTGGTTCTTGTTCTTTTCGGGCTTAACTCACGTCGGTGTATATTCGGCACACATTTTGTGGCACGGTAAGAGGCTAAGAGGACAGTAACTATCATAACGATTTTTTTGGGGGGGGGGGTGGGGGGGGTGAAAATTATTATGGGTGTGTGTGGAAATTCTACAATATCCCGCCTGGATGAAGCGTGGTCATTTTTATTTTTGTATAGCTTCCAATGTCTTGACTATTTTTGTTAGAATACAATTAACTTGCTACAATCTTTTGTTTCGTGTTTTGAGTCTTATTCTACTTGAGCTGCGATGATTGACGTTGTATTAATTTATAGTCGAAAACGCGCGGGATAATAAAATAGTGGAGGGTATGCAAATTGAACAACAGGTTGGCAATGAATATAAATAAGATATCTGGGGCTGATGTGTGACGCACACACGAGTTAAAATTTGGAGAAATACAATTCCATTTACAAAGTGGTGTGTGTGTGTGTAAATATATATATATATATATTTTAAATATATATTTTATATATTTACATATATTTTTTTTTACATTCAAAAACGTTACCAAATTTAATGAAGCAGTACGTTTGGATTTTGCATGGCCAAGCTCTTGACATGGTGCATTCTGCACGCAAAAAGCCGAGCCATGTTTGCTTCCAGGACCTCATAAATCACCGTGGCATGAATGGGACGAACATTAAGGAGTCCAATTGTGTCACAAATACAAGCCCACTTACATTTTCGTACGGGTTTCCTCGATATCTTAGCTTAAAGGGGGCCGAGTCCCTCCACGCGTTGGGTAATGATTCATTTTTATGGCCTGTTTAAACAGGCTTGCGCTCCTGCAGCGGCTCGCATGAGTTGCATGTCTGTGCAGGCTGCGCACTTCCCGTGTGGAGCTCAAATTCAAAACAGACCGCGAGTCTAATATTTTCTTTTCTTTTTTCTTTTTTCTTTTTTTTGCCCAAACATATATGTGTCATTGGCATTATTTTCTTATTGTCACAATGATTTTCCAGGATCATTTGCTGAAGCCGTCATGGTGAAATATTGAGATTCGATATGATGATTATGAATAGCTTTGCTCTCTGGCTTTGCACTTGAGTTGACTTATGGGAATCGTTTAATAGCCCACTTTGGTTCAATATCGGGATGTAACTTTGTGTGTCAAATCAACAACCACCAGTTGCACCGATCGATTGAATAATTCACGAACCAAAAACAGCTCATCTGTAGCCCCCCCCCCCCCCCCAAAGAAAATCAACCGAGTGAGTGTATATACCTATGTGGTCTCTTTGTGTTTTTAAAACAGATGTAGAGTGGGGGGGGGGGGGGACTGAGTGGTGGGGGAACCCTGCAGTATTGGTGTCCATAACCAAATCATTCCGAGACAACGCGTCTTTTCTGTGCACACATGTGCTCACACAAAGAGCACAGAGAGCTGCGTGGCCTGCTGTTGGCTGGCTCCACTGACATGCAGCATTCTGCGCGCCCACGCATGCTCTCTGCTGCAGATGGGATGTCAGAAGGGAGGTGGGAGGGGGAAGGGAATGAAAGGGTATTGACTGCTACTTAGGTTTGCTTACAAGTTTGCATCATGCATTTTATGTCCTCTTGAAAAAAAACCACACACATATACAATATGATATATGTACTGTATACATACAGTATGTGTATACATACATACAGTATGTGTATACATACATACTGTATGTACCAGGCGTGTTCTCTTCAGGCGTGTTCTCTTCAGGGTTTTATGCTCCGGATTCAAATATCGATCCTCCATGAATGATATCAGCCGATACTGATTTTGATATGGATCATGTGCACAATTTTCCATTTTAGAGATGCTCAGTAACAATAATGATAAGAATCAATTAACGTGACAGTTATTTGAATCTATCCAAATGCCCATCACCTTATTTTACAAAAAACAGGACATCATTTCAAATTGGCATCATTCAGCTACTGGTTTGATGTAACGTGCACTGTTGAGGAACGGGGGAGGGGATGCTACACAGCACACATCAGGTTCGTCTGTAGTTTTCTGCTGGCTGCAAAGTATGAGCTGTGGGTGATCGGTTTTTGTAATCGGCAATGAAAGGCGTTGCTCAGTATATGCCAATCCTGTACTTTTCCACAGAAATCGATATATGTGTGTGTATGTCCGTGTATACAGATGTATATAGCTATACACATGTATACGCATATGTACGTATACTCAAATATATCCAGGATTTTTTTTCTCTCTCTCTCGGGATTGAAGGGGGCTTGACTGATGCATAGGGGGCCCCTGAGACAATAATTTATAAATATAGTTTGGAACAGGGGTGCCGAAGCCCGGTCCTCAAGAGCAACTCTTCAACCTGTTTTGGAGGTCCGCCTTCTCCAAAACACCTGATTCAAATGAGCAGCTGATCAGCAAGTTCTGCAGAAGCTTGATAACGATCCAGATCAATTGAAACCGGTGTGTTGGAGGAGGGAGACGTCGAAAACAGGCTGGGTAAGTGCGCCTGTACTGGATGTTTTGGCCACTTGAATACTAATCAGTTCTACACAGTTGAGATAGATAATTTATTAAATGTCACCAACTTCCATTTTATTACATGTCTTCATCTATGTGGCGATTTGTGTTCGATGTTGCAATTCACGTTTATAACGATTTCCTTTAAATTTTAGGTGCAATGTCATATTTTGACCACTAAGGGCGCTCATCCTCCCCAATGATCGTGCACCCTCCCCCTTCGTTTCCTTCTCTTCTTTTTTCCCCCCCCCCTCCTTCCTCCTCAGTCAAGAGGCTGCCCTGCGGTCTGCTCCCACTCCCACTCAACTCCCACTCTCTCTTCCCGCCGCAGAATCTTCACGACCATTAATTTATTTCCCCAGCAGCTTTATTTGATGAAGTTTCTAACGGGGTAATCAACCCAGGGGCTATGCGCGAGCACCACCGCTGGCCAGGCATTATCACATCATTTGATCACGGCATAATGAATACATACACCGTGTAAGTTAAGTCAGAGTTGACCCTGAGAGCCAACTGAATTAATAGCACATTCTATTAGGACATCTTGCAGTTTCTTTCACCTCCCAGCAACTCTGATAGGCAGATAAATGTGACCCTAATGAGGAAACAAAGTCATAGTAACATGGCTATTATCTTGCGCTGGCTTCTTTTGGTTGTCAATGGAGTGAAACATTTGCCCTCTCTGCCCCGCTGTGACAATATTTGCTGAGTAAATCCCTCGCAGTGTTAAAGCGTGAAACATTTGGCATCGGAATGGGACACTGATAGCCTCTGGCAGTGACACACATTGAGACATTCATCCATCCTGAGGAAAAAAAAGCCCCCTCCCCTAGAATGACACAATTTAATGACAACATGCACGATTGGCTCCCCTAAAAAAAAGACGCTTGTACCTGAGGTCAGAGTTCACCCATCCGCCTTGGGTTCCACAGAGCATCCCCGACCGTCCCGTGCGTGCGACCCGAACCGCCGTCCGCCAACGTCTGCCGCCCAGCTTTATTGTTTGCTCGGCCACTGCGCGAGTGCCTGGTGCGTCACCTTGATCGACGAGCGGCTGGAATTTAAATAGCCACTCAAACGGCAATCTGTCAGCGGCTGAGAGGATCAGCTCAAGTGTCTCACTGGCTGACCCGGACCCACGTGACCACTCCCGTTCATTGATGTCGGTCAGCGCCCTCCTTTAACCCCCCCAAACCTCCCTCCCCACCCTTCTCCTGTTATCAGAGTATAGGTAAATGTTGGCACGGTCACTCGGGGTAAGAGAGGAGAGATCAGAGGTGCTCCGGGCGCTCCCTGGCTCCAATATGCCACAATGAGCACTTTCTTAGATTATTCGGTCATGAGCGGTGAGGGTGGGTCGTGTTCCGTGAGAGCGTTCCACCCGGATCACGGGATTACAACTTTCCAGTCGTGCTCCGTGACAGTGAACAATTGCGGCGCGGATGAACATTTCATGGCTAGCAGGGCTTCCCCGGACGACACCCCCCACCACCACCACCACCACCAGCACCAGCAGCCGGGCTCGTACCAGCCCCCCGCGGGGAATTTGGGGCTCCCTTACCCGCCCTGCGGCTCCGGCTACGGCGCGCAAAGTTTCTGCACGTCCTACAACCATTACGCGCTCAACCAGGAAGTCGATTCCACCGCCGCGTTCCCACAGTGCGGCCCGCTCGTGTACTCGGGTAACCTTTCTACGTCAGCGGTGGCGCAGCATCGCCAGGGTTACAGTGCAGCCCCTTTGGGTCAATTGCAGTATGCCCACCCGGCATACGGAGGGGGGCACGAGCAAGCCACACCGTTCCCAGGCTGCTCAAACTCTCTGTCCCCTCTGCACGCGGCTCACCTGGAGGGATGCTGCTCCCCTCTGTCGGAGGGAGCCACCAATGCTCAGACCTTCGATTGGATGAAAGTCAAGAGGAATCCCCCCAAAATAGGTGGGTCTCGTATCCCAGCACACACTTAAGCGGTTGTATTTGTATTTGGCTGTATTGACGTGCACAACCGAGGTTCTTCAGAAACGTGATATTCAAAATAGCAACGTGGAGTGCTGGATAACGGTTGGGTCGGAATGGTTCGTTATATGTGCAAGCCAAAGAACAACAGAACCTTTATTTAGTTCGTTTTTTTTCTTACTGTATATCTTATGAATCTATAAATGTTAATTAAACTGCTGGATTTTTTTTTGCAGTTTCGTGACATTGTGCAAGTGTAGCAATGATGTTCCTCACGTGGCATGTGTCAGACAGAGTTGAGCAGCGTAACATGATTTTTAAAGACTCAAAGTGTTGTCATCATGTGAAGGGTACATTGCGAAATGAAATTCTTGCTGTGATTGCCAATATAGAGTAACTCGGTTTAAACCCATTTACCTAAAGCTTATGGCGAGCAAGTCGAACGTTGTTGACATTCATGTGCACTGCAAAGGAAACATTTCATTGCACAGGAGAGAATCATGTCATTAAAAAAAATCGAATCAAACGGCAAAACTGAGCTCCCGTTTATTATCAGATTATTTGCGCTGCATCATTCTGTGGTGTTTCCAATACTTTGGTGGTGGCATCTGAACCCTAAATAGAGATATATTCATTCACAAGAGAAATTTACAGTATGATGCAGTGTCGGTGTGAACTCATATTCAACACTATTATTCATGCCTTGTTTTTTTTTTTTTCTTTTAAGGGAGGTCAGGTGAGTACGGCTACGGAAGTCAGCCCAACACGGTGCGGACCAACTTCACCACCAAGCAGCTGACTGAGCTGGAGAAGGAGTTCCACTTTAACAAGTACCTGACCCGAGCGCGGCGCGTGGAGATCGCCGCCACACTGCAGCTGAATGAGACTCAAGTGAAAATCTGGTTCCAGAACCGTAGGATGAAGCAGAAGAAGCGGGAGAAAGAAGGGCTCCTCCCGGTCAAGGCCGTGCCCTCTGACCCCGGCGAGCGCCTTCAAAAGAAAATGGACGACGCTGCCTCGGATAAGTCTGTTTCGGCTCCTTCGACCCCCTCCCCTCCTTC
This sequence comes from Hippocampus guttulatus, assembly GCF_054856545.1. Classification (NCBI taxonomy): domain Eukaryota; kingdom Metazoa; phylum Chordata; class Actinopteri; order Syngnathiformes; family Syngnathidae; genus Hippocampus; species Hippocampus guttulatus. Next base: position 4,690,083 of record NC_141278.1, read on the forward strand.
CTCCACAGTGTCCTCCACTGGGGCGGACCCTTACTGCTCCAATTAAGAGCCACTCGCCTCCTTCCCAAAGCAGCCAAACTCCTGCGTTACCAAACGGACATGTTGGAGGAACTCGTGCACTTTTTGGACATGCAGGCATAGCGAACCGTGGGATGTCGATGTCTTTTCTATTGTGCGTCCACGTAATTATCCAGAAAATGTGCAGTATTTACTTCTTTGGACCTTACCTCCAATGTGCCAAAGTCACAACAATCATCGTAATCCACATCTCTGCGCCTATTATGTGAATGTCTTGTGTAAGAGCCGCATGGTGCGTTCACGTGTTATCGGGATGCTGAGTTTTATCAGTTTTGCCTGTCACGTGTTACTGGCTTCTATTTGTATATTAACCAAGCACATACCTCAAACGTTTACGGGTCAGTCATACGGATTATTAAAGTGAGATTACCTCTTAAATTTCACGTGGTGTTATTTACTGCTGAACGTATTACGTCATTTTTTAAACGTTTACGCCAGGATGCACGCAGCCGTACGCGGTCCCGCGAGAGGTAATAACATGATTTTGCTGTCATTTGCGACGACAACCTTATTGGAGCAAGGGTGGCTGATGGAAAAATAAAGAGTATCGATCCAAACATGGAGGTTAGGATATCGACAAGGATGCAGCCCCACCGGCCCTGTCAGCGTTTGCTCCTCAGCGCCCAAACTTGCGAGCAAGTGTCATCATCCGCGCCAATAGGGACGACAGGAAGGGTGAAAAGTTACAGAAGTGCTCACGTCATTTTGTTTAACTCCGATTTCATGTATGAAAAGTGACATGTCGTCTTCTGGTATAATATTTAGTCTCTTTCTTTCTTTCTTTTCTCACATGGCATTTATCATTCCCCTGTTTTCCCCCTAATTGTTTTAATTCCTGGCGTGCAGCATGCGAGTCCTTCCTCCCATAAAAGGGCAAAAAAAAAAAAACGCCCAAAGGAAGCGTGATTAATGAGCGCCGTTCACCTGAACCTGGATCCTTGCACCTGCAGGATCTGCTCTCTTGGAGCTGTGGAAACCTGCTGGGACTGCAGCAAAAAATACGCAAGGCTGTAAGTTCTGCTGCGTTTCATTGTTATCATTTAAAAGCGGTTTTGAAACATTGCACATATGTGTTTTATTGAACGCGGTTGGCGTCATCGCGTGGTAATTGTTTTCACATGCACGTGTGTGTGATTGTTTGTGAAAACGAAATGCTGCGAAAAAAAACAATGGATTCTCTTAAAACTACCACCACCGTGTTGTCGTGAACGTCTTATTTTACAGCCTTATTTGATTCGAATCACGATTTGAACAAATCATGACAAGTTGTTGCATCTTAGAGAATTTTTCATTTTTTTTAAACGGAACGACTGCAACAAAACCGAGCCACGAGTTTCCGGGGATGATAATATGATAAAGTTGTTCGTTTTATATTTACATTCATATTTATCTGGAAATACTTTTTGAAATAAGAAATTTGAAAACGTAACGTCTTACGTTCTATCTGTATATTTTAAACGCATGTTTCTCCGTACAGGATTAATCTAAAGTGTTTCGTAGATTGGTTTGTTTGTTTTAGCACCGAAAGAATTCGTGACCTCGTTAATGAAATTCCGCCACGCTTTTTGCAAGTCAAAACACAGTTCGAAATATGTAGTTCATTTCTTTATTTGAATATATTAAAAACCGAGTGACTCAACTTTATCGCAGCTGCGTCGTTTATATTGTACACTTTAGCTCTATCTCGTAACATCCTTCTTTGAAGGATGTCAAACAATGAAATTGCCCTGAAAAGGTTTATTTAAAAATCATCACACTATACAGCAACAAAGTTTTACAAATAAAGGCCACGAGGTATTTGAAATAGCATTAAAGACACGCTGAAAAATAAATTGACGATACCATTTAGTGCTTAAAAATCAGAGCCATTCCCTCAGAAAGTGCTTTGAGGAAATTTAGGCCTCTTTGGGCTCTCTCCGAGGCCCTGTGGAGCCTAAGTGAGTGAATTGGAAAACCAGCTGACACCACCCCCCCTCCCCCAAAAAAAGAAAGCCTCGGGTCATCCCACGGTCACACCCCGAGTTTGTTGTCACAGCACACACACACACACACACACACACACACACACACACACACACACACGAAAGCCCAAACAACAGATCACGCTGTTCAAACAAGCACCTGAACAACAAGTCACAGTCCACCTCCGAGGACCTGTTTGACCAAAACGCCCCAGCAGACATGGATGCGAGTTGTCCGACAGGAACATTCTTTTGGTTGCACTTCCACAAACATGACTGATGCGGCCGATGGTTCCCATTAGGGTCCACGAATAAACACGTGGACGATGACAGATGAATCATTAAAGTCTAAGCGGAGGACTGATTAAAGGTTGACTTGCCGTGTTTTTGATGGAAATGTCTTTAAGAGGCAGCATTGATGTGGTTTGAAACCCAAGCAGACATTTGGGAGCATATGAAATCGGAAAATGAATTTTTTAAAACCATTTACCACGCACATTAGATTTCTGCGCCCGGTGAACATTCTGATTTATTCTGGGATTAAATTCACTTGAATTTAAAAAATGTTGAATTATTTATTTCACTCAACTTAAAAATAAAAAGACTTGTTCGATGAGCCTCACAGCCATTACATTAGTTTTTTCTTTTTTGTGGTAGATCACGCAAAATGATTCTCCTCAAAAAAATCTATTTACAAAGGTCCTCAAAGTTCTTACAAAACCGATCCATTTGTGTCTTTTAAAGTATGAACAAACTTTTTGGGGTCTATTATTATTATTATTTTTCATTGAATCTTCATTTGCCATTTTGTCGCTGGCCACTTGATTAGGTACACCTGCACAATGTCACCTGAAAAAAGCCTTGACAAAGGCCACTGCAGTGAACACGATACAGTAATGCAAACGTTGTTAAATTAATAGCTCGCCGATATTGTCAAACATTATCTCTGTCAGCACCATACTGTTAAGATCCGAATATATTTTGTTATTCATGTCTTATTCACGTGGAATATTACAAACTGAAATTGTATATTTTATTCTGTCTATCTAGTACCCATCTAGTATCTAAAAATATATATTTTTGCTCATTGCAGTATCAAGGGCAAGCGACTCGAAACACCACCAGCTAGGTAAGTAAAAAGCGCAGATACATATTTGTCTGTGTAGCATCTCAGTCGTTCAGGTTGTGGTTAGACAAGCTATATATAAATGGTTGTAGTTCATTGTTAAAAAGGTTTTGCCAACCACAAGATGACATAAAATTGAGTAAATTCAATACATAATTTACTAGTACATTTGAAATGTATCTGGGGTTCATCAGATGCACTTTAAATGGAGGCAAGTGTACATACTGATTACTGTACTATGAGTTTGAATGTGATTGGTTCATCCTGAACACAGACCCACCCTAGTGAAATCAGGGTGTGCAGACTTGTGCAGCCACTTTATTGCAGCTATTTTTTACTTCCCCTCTTGAAAAAAAATATCATTTTTTTAAATTGACTTGTACCGATTATATTAAATTTTATTTCACCGTCACCTGTCATTTGAACAGGGGTGTGTAGACTTTTAATATCCATTGATTGATATAATTTTACGTGGTCATACTATTCATGAGGGGAAACAATGAGCATGACGTGGCTCAGAATAAAAATTTGACAACTTTGCTCCATATGCTTAATTTGAAATGAAAAAAAATCCAATCTGATCATTGTCTGATGATAAATGCAATAAAATAAAATATTTTATTGCACGTTCCATTTGCATTATCAGACATTACGAGTCAAGGTCTCTGCAGTCATTCATGCTACATGTTCAACTTCACAACCTCAGCGTTACCGTCCACCTGCAGTCACCCACATTACCATTCCTTTCACACACCAACTAGGAATTCATAACAACATAACCTTTCTACTGCGAGTCCCTCAGTCAAGTAGCAGCAGCAGCAGACAAAAAAGAAAAAAAAATAGACCAGACAGAAGTCAGTCATCAGGCCCGTCGACGTATTGGCACATGTGCGCTCATTGACCACTCCCCTATTGTGATTGGCAGCCAAAATGAATTCCTCCATCGACAGACGCGCGTCTCCGTGCGCCGATAAAGGCGGCCAGCCTATAGAGCCATTGACAGGATGATGGAGGGAGAGACGAGGAGAAGGTGATGACGGAGATGACATCATGTGACCAATGGCTTGTCTTGCCCTGCTGCATCTGCCAGACGCCTCATAAAGTACATCTCCGCCATCGAATGACACACACCCAAATATATATATATATACACACTGCATATGATTGCTAATGTTTTGACCTTCAAATGCACCTAGGTCGTTAGGAAACAGCGGCAAGGTATGAGAGGCAAACGAGCAGAGTGTTAGGTGTGAGAGGATGACTGTCTGGTCCACCACTCACCTTGTAGATCATCCCGCGCTTCTGCCCAAACTGGCTTCTCCTCCATGAGGCAGTCCCGCTTGGCCCGACATGACCACACAAAGACATGTGAAGAGGGGAGGCCGCTTTATTATCAGGTCGGAGGCCTGGAGAGGCAAGAGGATGGGTAGAAGGGCTGTGGCCTCCAGCTCCATCCATCACACACGTCCTGACCTTGGCTTGACCCGAGCGTGGCAGCCAATGAGGCGCCCTCTTCTCCCTCCAAACCCTCGCACGCACTTATCGAGCCCCATGTTCGCATCGAAGGGATCGGGTGACACCGAGTGGAGGCTGGATGCTCTTTGTGTCGCCCCGTCGCTCCTTCGTGTCTTTGTTTTTTTACGTGACTAATGTGAGTAACAACACCTGACAAACAGGCTGTTTGTTGATCCTGTCTCCTCTCTCAGGCTTGTGCCTCCTCCCACCACCCCCAACACCCTGCGAGGAAAAGCTTTGTTGGTCACAATAGGAAAACAGTAGCACCGTCCTCCATCCATCTCCATAGATTCCTATTGTGAGGAGACGACGTGTCATTTCGCCGGCAAAATGCTACATGCTAATGCTGAGAAATGAAGCACATGCTTTCTCAGGGCTACTATAGGGGCCCTTTATCAGATACAAAAAATGGCTGCGTTCTCCTTAGCTTCATATTTATACCATATAGTATTCATTTTTAACATTTCACCTGTAATCAAACCCAACACCAGCACCAAAAAAAAAAAAAAGTCACTTCCAATGCGGCTGATGTTTTGAGCACACCCATCACCACCCCCAGCAACTCTGCTGTGTCATTCAAGCATGGCCTTGCAGTTTAACCACTGCAAACAAACCGATGGGCGGTGTTGTTGTTGCTATGACAACCTCTCAAACAATCTCAGAGTTTAAGTCTCCGTTTTGTTAGGCAGAGATTGTGCCTTGCTTCATCTGAAAAGGCTTTGGAGTCAAAGGGTCACGGTTCAAGTTGTGGCAGAAATGCGATTCTGCAGCCTGGCTGCTGTTGACGTGCCCTTGAGCAAGAGGGGGCCGTACGATCTGACGTCTCTCCTTGCATGCCTGCATGTGTGTGATTTTATTTTATTTTTTTTGCAAGTCTATGTGCAACACAAATGAGAGAGCGTTAATGATTTATCTTATGCAACACATCAAATAGGATCAAATCTTTCCCTTTGGCAGCGACCTATGACATTCTGCTTCCTTCCGTACATTTGTGCCTTTGGTTACTCTGCAAGGCTGTTAAACACACACACACATACACACACAGCTGAACCATGGCCTCTACCTCCTAAACTGCAACGCCAGCAGCGCTCTTGTCAATAACACTCTGCAGCCTGAGCCAAGACTTTGATATGGAGGACCTGGGGCTTTGTTCTCCTGACGGCTGAAGTAGCACGTGTTTCCACATAGCCTGGAGCCCATAATTGCTAACATATCGCATGAGAGGAAAAAAAACAAAACAAAAACTACAGTGCCTTACTCCACGCACAGATCCAAACGCACAAGGCCCAGGGCCGAAAAGAAGATGAAATGTCTTCATCTTGGTGAGTGTTTGGATCTTGGCATGTTTGTCCGGATGCTTTAGCTCACCTGTGAGCCACCTGTCTGCTCCGAGTACAGGAAGAGCAATGGCGCTCACGCGAGCACTAGAAACATTTGCCAGCCATTTGTGCACCCACAGACAAAAAATGGCAGCGCTCGACCTTTGACGGTCATTTACAAGAAATGACAAAGGCGCTCACTTATCATCGGTCTGCTGGATTTAAATGTTGCACGAATATGATTTTTGTTTAGTAAACTACTCATGTTGGTTAAATGTGATTATGATGCTTTTGTTTTATAAAGAACCGGCACACTATTTTTTTTCAGTACAGTTGCTCATTATATTTTTTTTGCCCAAATACTTAAGTAACTATTTGGTGGGCTGCCTTTTGGTTTGATTGAAGTCAAATTATTCCAAAGTAACAGTGTCTTGATGTCAGTATAATTTTCAGCTACTCGACCCACTTTTTAAAAAAAAAAAAAAATCTTTTTTTTTACTCTCCTCAACTCACGATCTTGCCAAATAATTCGGTACGCCTGCATCGTCAGGATCGCTTTTGATGGACGCTCACGCGAGCCATTTCCAATATTTTGTCTAACAATCAGAGATCCGATACGGCTCGCGACGCAACAATGGTCACGCCGGTGTGTATTCTAAAGCGAGCCGTGTTGAGATTGAAAGAGATGTTTCAGTGACAGGTGAGAGGCTCACTCGTAACTCTAAGCCTGTCTGTGGGACACGCCCTGAAGCGCATCCCACCGCGGGAGTGTGAGAAGCACTCTGAAACTATGCACTGATACACTGACTGCTTGTCCCCTTCAGGCAAGGACCAGTTTAGATTTGCATCTTACCGAAGCGATCTGCACAAATGCAGACAAATTGTTGTGAAGTGGAGCCTTTCAAACCTTTAATCTGTGTCAACAACCGCTTCCTTATTCTGCAAGTAACATAAAAAAAACCCCAACGTATTTACATATTAATGAGAGGCTGATATCATTGAGCACTGATAAAAGTGTAAACGTGGCACACTTTTTCTTTTCTTTCCTCCATCTTCTGCAAATAGTGTTAAACTCTTTGGGAACAGTGTATGCTTGCTCTCTGATAAAGGCCGAATGATAAGATGGATGCAATCCGTTTTATCTCTGTGGTTTACATCAAAGATTATTGCGGGAGCTTGTTGGCTCGGTTTCGCTCTTTAGCTCTTTTCTGATGGTGGTTTGGCAACTGCTCGGTAATGAGACACGGTAACGTCACAGCACCGGCGTGGTCATTCCAGGTCGGGTGGAATTAAGCGCAGAATAAAATCGAATAAAACAGAGGAGGACTTTGACAGACCTGACACGATTTTGATAAGAAAAACTTTGTCTCACAATGGAGAAATTCCCAATTTGCAGCGGCAAAATTGCAAAAGGGAGAAGTAGAAGAACAAAAAGTATCGAAATGATATGATGATGGGAAATGCAGCATCCCGTTGATGGCGTCTCAACCGGGTGCTGACCTCTCCCGTGCACTTACACGTGTTCACCTGCCTGCTGTTGGACCAGTCGCCTTCATCTTCAGCCCCTCCTCTTCCTCCCCAGTGGTCGTTATTGTTTCAGCTCCGTAGAGACTCCTCTGACGGCACTTGTCTATAACGTCGCCATCACGCCTCATGTGTGTGTGGTGAAGGGAGTGGGGGCGGAGGGGGGGGGGGGGGGTGACGGAACTGTGCACATGTTTGCCCTGTAATGACAGCGGCTGTCTATAATGGCTCGTCCTGGCAGGGATCATTCGGTCCACCTTCTCTCCCACATCCGCTGTCCGGTGTCACCAATGTCCGGGTAGACGATGATGTGATCTTTAGTCCCCCTCCGTGATCTATAGACTGGCATTTGGCTCAGGGAGCGTCCCCAGGCTCTGACATGCATGCTAAACTTCTGCCGATATTACCCCCACTTCCCTATACTCCCCCCCCCCCCCCCAACCCCACCCCCACATCGGCACGGCCGCCTCCTCCAAGAGGAAGTTAACGCCAGACGCAGCAATATTGTGACATGCAGCATTAGATACCAAAGTGGCAGCTCGCCACTGAAGTTCACATCTCTCTGGAGGAAAGTATGACCTCTGCATGGAGCCTGATCTCATTCAGGATGATTTAAATGTGACCGGATGTTAATTTCTGAACTCGGCCACATCCCCACTTACAATTTACAAAATATTGCAGTTCTTTATTTTTACTTCCATTTTATTGAAAATATATTTTTTTTCAATGGAGTTGTACACATTATGGGTCACATTAATGTTGGAAAAGGTTTTAAAATGATCCTGGTCTCCCTTTTTATATCATAAAAATACTGATGTTTGAGCAAGACTGCATTGACTTTTTATATTCAGAAACTTATTTTTGTTTTGTGGTTTCGCTGTCATAACAGCCCCCCAAGGAAGACATCACTCCAAAAATGAGTTTGACACCCCCAGTGTGTTTTAGTGCGCATGTAGTTTGCACTGACGGAATACTGAGAGCAGATTCATCCTGATGTGACTCTCAAGTCCCAGTGTGGCTCGTTGTATTATCATATTAGCATTCTTCAGTGCTCCGTGTTTTTTATCGCTAATGAAGGCTTAAATGCTCTTTGGCGTATGTGTTCTCGGTGGTCCGCAGGGAGCGCCTGTGTCCCGTCCTGCATTGATGCCATCACGCTCTCATCTGCATGCTTGACAGCGCAGACCTTCTTTCATCCGCCCGCAATCTCCCTTCCTTTATCATCTTCGTCTCTCTCAATCCGCTTCCGCTCGCCTGCAGCCCCCCCCCCCTCCGTGTCACCTTCCATTGCTTCCCACGCATGTTTGTCTCTCTTCATTCTCTTTTTCCAGTCCTTTTGCGCAGTCTTTCCTGCTCTCTGTCTTTGGGTCAATACGACATGTGTTGAGGATTCAGTGGTTGTACTGTCTAGATAAACACCCTGTTAGAAGGATTATCCCTGTTGTCCTAACAATGTAAACCCAGGATTAGGCCCCACTCTCCAGGGATGCAAGTGTGTGCGTGCGTGCGTGTGGGTGGGTGAGTGTGTCTGTGTGTTGCTGCCTATAGAGTCTCTTCAAGAGAAAGACTGAAGTAGCATTATTTCAGCACACATGGATGTACAGCGGAGAAGAAAATATACATTGGCATTCCAATTTAGCATCATGGCCATATCATAAAGTTCAAAGGCTAATCATGTGATTCACTAAAGCACATCCATTCAGCAGCTTTGTGGAGAATTGGAGCCTGTCCCAGCTCACTTGAAGCGAAAGGGAGCCGAGGCCCCGGAGTGGTTGCTAGTTCTATTTCCTTCACATTTATGGCAAGAGTATACATTTTAAAACCATATTAGAAGGGCTGTGCATCTCTCCACTAAAGCAGATTCGATACGATCCTGTAGATATATGGAATGATGTGATACAAGGATGGAACGATTTTAAAATGTAACCATTCGGTTCATCAAATCAAAACCGATTTTACAATTTGAATCAGTTTTTGTTGAAGGATGCTGGACTTCGGACGATTCAGGTCTGAGCTGCAAAGGAATGAAGGCGAGGAAGGAGTGAGGTGAAGCTCTTGGAGATGGCTGTGGTGGCGATTGAAAAGGCCAAAGGTGAGCCCCTCTCGCGATGTCTCCTGTACCGCAGGGGCAGTCACGACCGGGTCAGCGGAGGTTCAGGTGTCAGCGAACGACAGCTGACTGACGAGACCAAGTGGGACTTCTCCCCGAAAACGCTGTCCCGCTTGGACCTTTCATCCTTCCTTGCCTCCTTCTCGCTCCTCTGTGACCCGGCCCGCCCTCCCTTCAGACTTCTCTTTACTCTCGGTCGAACCACACAACTTCAACCTTGTCATCCGCTCATCCTTGCCTCCTTCCTCCCCCGACTCACCTTCTTCTTCACCCTGAAAACTAAACATTACCACAGGCTTTCACTCAGCGGGTCAGCCTGACTGGGGCAGCTCTCTGTGGGGTTGCACACACAGGCAAACACACACACACACACATTTGTAAATGTTTCATGACATATTTTCATGGGACACCACTGAATAAATTATACTTTGCTACAAAGTAAAGTAATCGTAATAGGGTTGTATTCCCCCTAAAAAAATACATGAACGTACAGCCATTATCTCTAAACTGATGGCAACAAAAGTGAGTACACCCCTAAGTGAAAATGTACAAATTGGGCCCAATTACCATTTCTCTGGTGTCTTGGAGCCATTAACTGGTGTTCTTAGATCTGAATGGAAAGCAGGTGTTTTTAGTGTCAGTCTCACACACTCCCATACTGGTTATAGGAAGCTTAGTATGGCACGTAATGGTACCAAAATTATTTCTGAGATCCATAGAAATGACCAATGCCATGTCTGCCTAACTGGCGGCTCTCGGAGCGGTCCTCGATGAATTTCGTCAAACAGACGTTCACTGGTGCTGAGCTTTTGTAACATGTAATACCAGCGTTAACCACAGGACAGCATCCAGCGCCTCCAACACCCGACGCTGACACGGCGAAGAAGAGCGTGTCGTACACGGTGGAGAGGATCGCGTCATGGTCGCTACGACATGAATCTCAAAAAGTTCACTAACAGCACTTTCACCACAGCGTTGAACCTTCGTGCACGAGGGTTTAAAGTTTGTGTCCTCAAACACACGGATACATTTAATGCTTAATCGGTTTCGGTGGTTTAATTGGACGCGCGCCCGTCTTGACAGCCTCCCCTTAGAGAGGCGACGCATCCGGGGCCGTCTTGACTGCCTTCAATTGACACTTTACACAGGTGAGTGAGCTAGCCAGAAATCACAGCACGTGGTTATTTTGTGGAGTCGAACATTGTATCCTTTCATTGTATATTTCAAATGACATTTTATCCAGATACTCTTCTGTACATTGGGTCAATTAAAAACAGACTGTGTATGTGTGTGTGTGTGTGTGTATCGAGGAGAGAGAGAGAAAGATAATTTGTACAAACATGGCCCTTCCCATGTGTCGGTCCATTAGAAATAAGAAAAATACCATTTTGATTAAACTCTATGAGCGCCTATGGAGCAACAACATACATGGATTGTTACTGACTAGAGGGCAATTGTTGAGTCACTGTTATTGAATCTGTTAACATCCACAGATATATTGCGGCCATTTTGTGCTACATGAGACACTGCACGCTTTATTTATTGCAGCTTTAGCGCCGATAGGACACTTTCAAGTCTACCCGTGCAGCCAGTATATCAACGTGATGTAGCTATTTATGTCATTAGATAGCGTTAGTCTTACATATTGCTACTTTAGAGAATGCTTCAGCTGTCCACTTCATCATCCGCCACTGTTTTCTAATTATGAGACCCAGGAATTAAAACACGTGAGCCCTGTAAGGTTAACATCCTAATGTCATAGCAATGGACCGTTTGCAAGTTATTGCCTCCTTTTGACCCAGTCTGTGGCCACAGCTTGTAAATTTAACCACAGCTGATCACTGGTCATAAGGTCAGTAAGATGGAAAAAAAATGTTTGTTTTTTTTGTCACTGTTGCAACAACGCTGAGGAGTTCAGTATAGTACAAGAGGACGGAAAATTGATTTATGTACAGTGGTAAATTAATGAACGCACACGCAATGGTAGTTGTATCAAATTCTCACAGAATGTCAAATATTTTGATGTTTTGTCGTATAATTCAGCAAATAGCATTTCTATGCATCTTTTCAAAGGTATTGTCAGCCTAAATGCATACAATTCAAATAAGTGTGGTGAACTCAAAATTTCAAGGCATCAACATTTTTATTTTTTTCAATAATGGATTGGCCTAATATGTGAACATTTTCCAAAAACAAGAACGCCCCCCCCCCCCTGCCCCCACTAGCAAGAAGTGTCCAATTGTCTTAATTCAAATTTTGGAGACTATTGTGACTTGGGTGACTGAGAATGTAACGACTGAAAGAAAAGAATTTTTTTCCCACCCCAAGCGCGTTCATATTTTTAATGATCTTGTGACAGTAAGTTCAGAATGACTTGGGCAATTATGCTAATATGTCCTCATATTTGTTACTAAAGTGTCATTTTCTTTCTTTGCCTCAGCTTTTTGCCACATTAAAGCAACCGCATCCGATACATCTCATCACTCTCAAACTCCCTCGTCATGGCTGCGATGCTGCCCGAGGACCTGAAGACAAGCATACCAATGCGCCTGCAGGTATGCACACTCACACACTGGCAGGTGCAGCCTTCTTTCTGCGCTGTAGCTTTTCATTAACTTGTCTCGCACAATCAAAGTCTGTCAGCGAGAGTGACATAGGGAGAAAGGACATGGGAGGAAATAGAGTTTTCGCAGATATGGCTGTGTTGTCGTTGCTGCATCGAAAATGGAACTTCCTTCTCTTGTCTGATAACATTGTTTCTGACTTTTTGTTGTTGTTGTTGTGTCTCGAGGCCTTTCACGGCCAGCACTTCAACAACACACAAATACAGGTGAGAAAATGTTACAGTGCTTTGGGTGATGTGCATTCTTTGGTGTCAACTCTTCATAGTTACTGTCCACACACCTGCATGTTAAAAAAAAAAGAAAGCCAAACGCAAACAAAGTAGATCAATTGATTCAGCTCCTCTATGTGAATACAAGTAAAGGATAAATTCTAAAATGTACTGAACTGGGGAGTTTGTAGCCGTAAAACCACGAGTAAGATTCTTGAATGGATTTTGAAAGTGCATCGTTATGATAAATAGCCACAGCGGATGCATATCCATCTTTGCGCTAGCAACACTAAGCTAGCATTAGCACTGTAAAACAAACAGCTAGCCACGACTCGACATTGGCAGCGTGTGTGTGTGAGAGAGAGAGAGAGAGAGAGAGAGATCCAGCCTCTTATTCTTCATCTATTACTTCCATTTCAGTTTTTCTTCTTCTTTTTTTTTTTAGATGTTCGCATACTGCGGAAATGCCATAACTGTCTAACGCATACGCACACGTTGAGCCACGTGTTAGGCACAGGCGTCTTGACGGGGGGGGGGGGGTGATCTGCCGGTCAATCGGCTGTATTGATTATTGGGACAGCAGAGGTTGGTGGAGCGGCAGCAGTAATTAGGGCTTTTTGGTGTGGATTAGCTGAAAGAAAAGGTCACCTGCTAAACATTGGTGGCAGGACCGCTGGCAGTGACAGCGCAGGGAGGGAGCGGGGATGTGCGTGTGTGAGTGTGTGTGTATATCACATATAAGGGGAAATATAATCTGGTGTCATGATTGACATTACATCAGCCAGCAAGGCCTCCTTTGCTTTAAAAAAAATTCTCAACTCATTCAAATGCTGTTATATTGTATTAGTTTCGATAATTGCGACATGATGATGATGATGGTGGTGGATTCGGTGTACTCCCCACTGACGGGGGCCAGGTACCAAAGACATCGCAGCCATGCTATTCAAAAGACAGTTAATCCTCAAGGTGTGGTCTTTAATGATTTTTAAAATGTCATCTTAACCTTGTTGTCACACTGACACCATATCATGACTCTACAACTTTCCTCTCACGAGGCTTGCACTCTTACAGCTTGCAGGTCTGAGTGTATTTTGGGAGGTCACGACCCTCTTGGGCTGTAATCTCGACAAACAGGACAGAGGAGCTGCCGCAGGACGTACGCTAGCTTTCGTTTGTTTTCTTGCACGCCTTTGTCAAAATGAAGAAACTGAATTTCTCAGTCAGAAAGAAAGCATCAAGGACGGATTTTTTGGGGGGGGGGCGAGGAAACGGGAGAACCTCTGCTTGATCACGTTTCTTCTCTTATGGGCTTTTGTGGTATACAAGCAAGTCCGAATTTAGAGTTGCTTCGGTTTAGGAGCACGTCGTGCCGCAGCATGATGCAGACGAGGTCCACAACTAAACTCCAGGAATGTTCAGTGTTCCCGCAGAGCAAAGAGAATATGTGGCTGTGACTTATGTTGTGTGTGTGTGTGTGTGGGTGGGGGGGGGGGGGTTCTGCTCCATTTGTGTTCAAAGCGTCCTCGTTATTGTAACACGGATGGTAATTTGTTAGCTCCTTTATGGTGTTTTGGATCATCGCATTAAACTGGTTATTGTATGTTTCATTAGAAAAATTAGGTGTTTCAAATATGTTTAATCTTTCGGTTATGTGTCAGTTATGCAATAATCTAACTCAGGAATACTTAAAGGGTGTTTTAATAAGTCTGTGTTTTCATGAGTTGAAATATATTAAAGTGCATTCAAAAAATATAGTTTTTGCTTTTTTTTTTTTTTTTTTTTTTTGCTGATTTTTGCGGGTCTGCAGTGGTGCCCACCATCAACAAAGACAGCGTTTGAAATGGAAATATATACAAGTCAGCCAGTGTCTTCTTCATTGTCTTTGATATACTTTTATCAATTTTGAACATGTACTGGGTAAGCGTGGCTCTCGCCCTGTCCCACATAAAATGTGTTCACACCATGTGGAACCAATTGTTTCCCAATAAAAAGCAACAATGCGGATGATTAAGAAGGTGTCTACTCGTGTGCATTTATGGAGTGTCGGCTCCTCTGCAGAGGATCAGAGTGAGGCGGCAGCAGCAGCAGCAGCTGCGGAACATTCGGACGCTTGCCAAATGCTGAGCTGCAGCACTCCAAGTGGCAGACATGCAGAAGACGCCCTTGCGCGTCTGCAAAAATAAACCAGACATGAGGAGACAAGCGCTGATTGAAGGGGCTCATATGCAAGTGCTGCTTTGCTTTGCGTTGCTTTTTGTGTGGCCCCGTGACGCCAGTGTTTGTGTGCGAGGGAGGGCCCGCAAAGTTTCGTGACCTTTCCACGTCCTTTTGGGTCACGTCATGTTCCCTCGTGTGTGTGTGGACGAACGCCACTGGAGGGAACACTCTCTTGCACTGTGTTTACATGTGTTTTGGATTTGTCCCTTCCGACATGCGAGGCAGTGCGCTTGCGTGACTTGAAATGCCAGCGAAAATGGCGTGCCAGCAGAGGTCTTGAGCAAGTGTTGTGTGACAATAGCGGAGGGAGGAGCTGGAAACAAATGAGGGCTAAATAAACTCAAGTGAAAGGTGTGTGTGTTCGTGTTCGGTTAATGTAGTGAGGTCTAAAATGATACAGTCTACTAAAAATCATTTGCTTTCAGGGGATCATATTTCTGGCAGGCTATCAGTCAAAAGACACACATCTTCCCTCCAAAATAATCAGCGTGGCATATCGTGATCAATGAGAAAGTCGCACACGAAATTGCGTTCACCAGCTGTCAAGTGCAATTTAGCCAATCGGAACCAACCACGGCATTCATAAAACGAGCCGCCAAGATGTAACTTATGCTAGACATTCTTTAACTATGTTTAAAATCAGCACGCAAAAGGCGGCGATGTCATCGGACGTGCTCTGCCGTTCAAGGAACGTGACGTCGTTTAAATCCTATGTGGTGCAATTCGCTGAATTACTCCTCGACTGGGAGAAATCGCATCGTAGTGAGGTGTGGAAAATGCAATTTAACCTAATTTTAGGTTCAATTGGGATCCTTCTGTTATAAAAGGTCTACAGAAAAACGTATTTAAAACAAAGCTGAACTGCTAAATGGCAGAGTTGGCAAAAGAAAAATCTGACTTCTCAGTAGTACATCATATGTACGATCTTTGGGGTGGGGGGGACGAATCAGCTGTTTCTGGCCCCTATCTTGTGGCTCTTATTTGATATACAAGAAGCCACCACAACTGTGGGATGAAAATAAACTTGAAACCTATAACATTTGGTGGTCATCGTGAGGCTGTGGAGGTGCGCCCGTAAGCGTGCGCCAAATAATTGACGCCTCATAAGTCACGCCGTCTGTCTCTGCTTGGTTGTTTTTTCCACAGGCGTGGTGGTTTCTTGTAGACTAAATTGACGAGATGACAGACGGCGGAGTTTTTCGCAGATTATGTGTGTCATGTACTGCCCAGCCATATTGAATGTTTAAGCAAATATTTTTTTTAAATAAATGGATCATTTTGGAAAATTGCAAATTTCCCCTTCAAGACAATCTCAATTAAATAATTCTTTAGTGAACTAAAACAATTCGTCTGTGGAAAAAAAAAGAAGGAAAAAGCTCAAGCTACACTTGTTGACTTCCCAACAATTTTGAAGGCAACTGTGGTACACGAGGGCACTTTAGAACTACGATAAAATCGCGTTTAACAGAATGCATTTTGAATAGCATCAGCTAGCGACAGTGCAGACGGAACAACCACGCTCTAGCTGTGTTATCTTGCGTTCTAGAGTTCACCAGAGGGTCAAAAGTGTCACCATATACATCACAGCTGTAGCAGAACGGCACACACCGTTGCCATAGTGATCAGACCTTTTTTTTTGCCCCCTTCCCCTGCCGTGCAAAGCCAAACACTAGTGTTCGCTCCGATACGACAAAGGACAAAACCGAATTGTGTGCTCTGACCCAATGCGCGCTCTGTGCGCGGAAAGTGTTTATTTGGCCAGGTGCATCTGCTCGACTTGCAGAGGGGTCGCCGAAGGCGCGCGCAGCGACTATCTGTGCTCTCAGCTGCACCGATGCGTCAGGATACGTAACAATGAGGCGCTGCCCGGCGTGATAACGCAGGCAAAATCATCAGTGTCACAAGCTCCGCTGAACATAATCAGACTGTGCTAGATGAGCCCTCGGATTCGGGACCACAAGTCGTCCGATTAAAGAATGCACGCGGCGGGCGTTTCATCACCGCCGAAACAAAGCCGCCCTTGCCCGTCCCACGTGTTCCCTCATCGCCGTGGAAAAAGCCTGTTTCCCTGGCAACCAAACTGGCTCTCTTTTGTCACGGGAATGAGGGGAGGGGGAGGAGGAGGAGGACAGACACTCCAGGCTGACCTCCACCTGACCTCTATGCAGACATATTGCTTTCTGCTTTACTGGAGGGTGCGTTATGATTATGATGGCTTGTTTCTCTACCTGAGCTGAAAAATTCCCTTCCCAACTATTATATTTTGATTTGATGTGGACAAGCCGTAATGGACGCGAACAATGTTTTGGTCACAAAGCATACAGACACAACAGAGCGGGTCCAATAGATGGACATCCATTATGTCCCTCTACTGCCCCTAGTGGTGACTTGTGCAGACAACAAAGGTGAAACAAGGAGACGGGTATGGTAAGCTGTTTGAGCATTTGTTGGACGAGGACCCTTTTCATCCGCACCCGTAAGACAATTCAGCACACAAGTAGAAAGACGACTGCTCGTCATGCTTTTTCCACTACTGCTTTCCACTCGTAGAACGACAAGGGTGACCTCGGTGAACAACTTCATGATACTTTTGAGGCAAACCTGTGCACCAGTTGAGAATTGCATGCTACTGATGACCTTATGCATTTCTACTAGTTAACAGCATTTCACTGGTAGTACTCGTCGTCCGCAGATGTTCAACTAGTGCACAGTTTTGCCCCACTCATAACGCAGTTTTTTTTTCTACTTTTTTTCCCCAGTTGAAACAGCTTTAAAATAGAAGGTGTTGACATTTATGGCAACCATTTTGGTTAACGGTGCCATGTTTGCATGTCAGTACTTATTACAGTTGAGGTTGTAGCGCATTTTACAACTTGTGAGACACTTGGGCAAGTTGAAGGAAAGAAAAATGTTACGTCCTTTGCATGATGTATGTTATTAAATGAAGACTGGATGTTTTAGGTTTTAAATTAACAGTGGTTGACTTCAACAATATTACCTGTACAGTATACTGAATTGTTTCATTTTTATTTAACGCTGATTAAAACTGATTTTGTCTTTCGATTTCCTTTGGGCAAATAGATTTCAAGCAGCTTGCAACATGACTGCATTCAACCTTCGCGGGTGCAGAATGGCGTTGAGCAGCACATCGACCTTTTGTCAAAGCCGTCCAATTCTAATTTGGAAGCAAACCAAATGACACACCATTGCTACCCACCATATGGCCATATTTTACCGTTCAAAATAGGCATTGCTCTCAGGGGAATTAAGGAAAATGCCCTTTTTCAAACAAACGTAAAACCAAAAAAAATTGTACACTTTTTTTTGGGCCTGCACCAAGATATAATGCAAGCTTCCTTGGGCTGTGCCCCACCCATCTATAAATGTTTAGCAGGATTATGTCAAGGTTTATTTAAATAAGAACAAAAAAAAAACATGACCTTGACAGAAAATAATCACTCTTTAAAGATTTTTTTCTGGCCATTCACTCCAATTTCCTCATTTTGGCACTTAAAACTTCTCCAGTGTCTCTCACTCACGCGTTGGATTCATTTTGTTCTCATCGGCGTTATCCATTCCCTTTCTCACCTCCTTCACTCTCTTGTCATCTGGCCATCATCTTCATCGGGACTCTCGCCGATGATATCGGGTTGCCGCTGGCACCGCTGTGTTGGCAAAGTGCCTTTAATGGGCTTTCAAATGCTTTATGGTGAACACTGCCTGTCAGAAAGGGGAGATAGGATCACCGTTGATTACGTAAGATGGCTACCGAATCAAACATTCGGATCGAGAGGAAGTCCTGCAAGATATTTGATGAGAGTGGCAGAAAGGAGAATTTATTTTATATTTGAGAAAAGCTGACTGCTTTGGATCAGCCTTCGATCATCTCGGGAGCCTGGTATCGGTGGGACTGTCATTTTCTGATCCTCCCTCTCCGCTGGCACAGGAGGGGTAGCACTGCCTCTGCTGGCTGAAAGAGGTACTGCACAACGCTCCCCCGGCAGATGAATGATGTCAAGCAGACATATTTATATTCATTTAGGATGGAGGAGGAGGCGAAGCCATCTGTAACGGATGTGATGGGAATAAGTGTGTTTGTGTGTGTGTGTGTACCCTCACATGTGTGTTTGAGCATGTGTTCCAAGGTATCCGTCGTTTGTGATGAATTAATCACGCTTTTGTGTGAGTTGATGCCGTGTTTGTGCATTTGCAGTGAGTGCGTGTGTGTGTGTGTGTGTGTGTGTGTGTGTGTGTGTGTGTGTGTGTGTGTGTGTGTGTGTGTGTGCCTGAGCGAGCGAGGTCATTCTTCGGTCACTTGTTCAGGCTGTGTGATGAATGAAGAGGAGAGGTGTCTGAAAAGCGAGAGATTCGGGAGAAACATTGTTCTTCACGGTTTAGGAAAAAAAAACGCGTTTTATGTTGTGCCGCAGCCTGAAGGAACCGCCCCAAAAAGTCAATGTCAAAACAAGCTGAGTTATAAACTAACAGAATATTAAAATTAGCAGCCTGGTGGTTGTTATGATGCCAACCCTGTCCCTTTATTTTTATTTATTTTTTTGTCCAAGATCTAAATTCTATTTCTTTGTTTTACAGAAGTGGAGTGGAAGCAGTTGTTTACCTTGGCAGACCAAACCGCTGGGGTCAAAGACATGTGACTCAACCAGGAAGTATCAGGCCGCATAGACAGGAAGTGAGTGGACCAAACAGGAAGGAGCAGGCTACTGGGAGCCGGCTACATTCACGGCCAGCGGTGTCAGCGAGAGGGTTGAAAAATACCCTCTTCAGGTTAGTCTTAGGTTTAGGATTCGCTGTTGTGCAAGTGAAAATAAAATGAAGCAATTCAGGCCCTGTGATGCCCTCACGGTGGGCATGGAGAACCACGCTCGCCGATGCCGTTAATTGAACATGACACACAGTCAAACCCAAAATGAAAACACTCGCAAGGAGCTGCTGTTGACCACAGCTCACACCCAGACGGTCACACGCTGACAAATCGGCCAACTAGCCTCAGATACCGATGTCACTGGTTAGGCCAAGTTTTCTGCACAGTAACACCAAAATAATTAAGATGAAAATGGAGGAAATTATATAATTTTATTTGAAAAACAAGCATAGTTTAACATGTTTTAAGCACTGTTGATTTTATCTTAAAATAAAAGTTCATTCAAATTTTCATCTAGTTATTCCTTTAGTATTCATGAACAATGCCAACTTTATTTTTTGTCATTTCAAACTATACAACAAAATTTGGGCCTGTATATTTAAAAAAAATACTGCTAATGCATTACAATGGGGGGGAGAGAAAATGAAAATGAAATGAAAAAATAAGATATGTAACATGCAGAACAGGAGAATGAATGCTTGATGGCAGTCTGAAGGACATGATTGCACGTGTGAGGAAATGTGTTTGGCACATTGCGATCAGGCACAAGTGCATTGCGGGATCAATGTCCACACCTCGTCCTAAATTATTCATCCTGTCAGCTGGCCCGCTCGCCATCTTCCCTGGAAAGCGCTGACCAAGAGCTTCATCCTCACAACCCCAAGCATCCCTATGGATCCCCCTCTTCATCCCTCCTCCTCCTCAGCCATCACTTCCTGCTCTCGCTCTCTCCCTCGTTATCTCCACCGTGATTCGCTCATTTACGAACTCACTCCTCGCGTATCTCCCGTACGTGTCCCGGGCTTTTCATCCGTCTTCCGCTCCCATTATTCACCGTCTTCATTAGACCGCAAACTCCCACAGATTCGCTTTCTAATTCTTCCCCTTCATCTCGACTTGCCAAATCACTGCCCGCCGGGGTGCTGCTGACTAAGATTATAACGCACCGGCTTTTGTTTGACGTTTGTGTTTGCGGCTGGGAGGCCTCGGAAGACAGCCACGGTGATCTCCCAGAGGCTGAGCGTGTCTATTCATCCTCATACTTATGTGTATGCATGCATGCACATGATCAACTCTGAGGTGTGTGTGTGTGTGTGTGTGTGTGTGTGTGTGTGTGTGTGTGTGTCTGTGCGTGCGCGTGCGTGTGTGCGTGAGAGAGAGATTTGGTAATTGTGACATGCCTCATACATCATGGCTAGAGCCGGTTTGATTACAAGCACAGGGGCCCGGTGATTAATTGTTGGATTCAGCTTCCTCGCCCGAGTTGTGACACTCGGTCACAGAGCATCTGTACTGACACCCCCGTGCACAACCTTACATACTGCACACAGACACACACATACCCCCTGCCTTCCTCCTCAAATCTACCCCAGCACCTTCTCTCCTCTCCTGCCGTCTAACACACTCTGCCTTTCCCTTTGTTTCCTCACGCTTACCTGCCATCGCAAATGAAGCCCCTCCACCCATTATAAAAGTTACCTTCACCTTTGCAGCCCCCCCCCCCCATCGCTCATCCTCTCCAATGCTTTCCTTTTCAGGCAACCCCCAGCTTCTTATAAAACGCTCCACACGGATTCTCTCACCTTTTAGCTTTTACTTCCCAGCAAGGCAACACAGCCCGTTCCGTTGCGCTTGTACAACCTCACGGCTAATTGTCCAGCCCGTCCATCCATTCTCTCTGCACTGTGCACTTGAGAGTCACAGTAGGAAGTGAAGCCCAACGCAGCCGACTCTACCCTCGACTGATCACCGGCAAATCAAATCACAGCGCAGTGTGAGAAGAGGGCATTGAGTGACTGTACCAGTCGACATTGTCCAATCCTTTGAGACAAACGAGGACCCAACAGTAAAGATATAAATTACAGTACCGTACTTTTCATTATAGCCATAACATGGTTGCAGCCACCAAAATCAATCAACTTTATGAACCCCATTAAAGAAGGATTTAGTGTGGGGTATCTATTTCGAGTGAAAACGCCAACTAAACTGGGGATGTGTTATCGAGCCACCCGCAATATGCGAGACAAAAAAAAATATATCATTGGCCCCCCTCTCACACAGGAAACATGTTTACGCTGATTAAAACATTCTTTGTTCAGTGTTCCTTGGCGCCCTTTCTCAGTCTCTCACTGGCACAATTCTTCAAAGAAGCAGCGCGATGTGCTTGCTTTAAATTATTTGTCCCTGCCACTTGATGTTTACTCCAGCATAAAACTGACGCATACAATGAAAAAGAAAAAAAAAACCCAACATTGTATATCCAAACACCAAAATGTTCGACCAAGCCAAAGAGTCCACTAGCTTAATGCTAACATCTAATGCAAAACACCAATGAAGAGCTAGCATCAATTAGCTTCCGTTCCAATAATCAAAAACTTCCAAACCACAGCTGCTGAAACAAACACGGAGCAGCAACACAGGCGGCTGTGGCTCAACCTGGTACTACACCGAATGCAATTTGTTTTTGGCAACTATTTTGATACAGCTCTTGTCTTGGATCTCATTTCAACATCCAGGTGTACCTCACTCAGTCCTCTCAATCCTCAGGGAACCCCCAGATTGGTCAGACTGGACAGATGAGCTCCAGCTGACTCCCGGCCAGCTCAGCGGAGCAAGTTGAGAAGTGCAGGTGTCACGTTGTCGTGGTTGTGACTAACCCAATTGCACTTGGATCGCAGGGGACACGCCCTCAACGCCGTAAACAACGTGAGGGTGCACACACACACACACACACGATATGAGTAAAAAAAGCACTGAAGGGCAGCAAAAAATAAACATACGCACACAGAGTTGATCGCTCCTCACAGCCACTCTTCTTTTTCTTCTCCTTGCTACTCCAAGTGTGTGTGTGTGTGTGTGTGTGTGTGTGTGTGTGTGTGTGTGTGTGTGTGTGTGTGTGTGTGTGTGTGTGTGTTTGTTTTGTAATTGCGTTTAATGCCCGGACTCATTGTTTCAGTCGGGAATCCTTGTGTGGAGTCGACGTGCCGGCAGGCAATCTCTCATCCTGATACCACATGGAGCTGAGAGCCATGGGAGCGTCCAGCCTCTCTGCTTGCTTTCCCCCCCCGATTTCGCTCCCTCCATTTCTGACTGACTCTCGTCCCCCGCGTCTCTCTTATCGCACTACAGTCGTCGTCTTATCTTACCTTAATGCCCGTCAAGTCTGTCCTCGTGTTGTGATGGGTGAAACCCAATGGATAATGCGCAGTATAATCCCCATACTGTTAGCGTTTGATCAAATTTCCTCTCTGAGACTAACAATCAAAACGGATCATTATATTTGTCAAGGCACATTTTGCATAAAAGCTTCAGACTGCGCAAGGCGGGGCATGCCTGATTCTATGGCCAGTATGTATCATTAGAATCGCAAGCCATTTGATTATTTCTCTTAAATCATCGAAATACGTGACAACGGGGAAAACATTTTCTCAAACGATATTCTTTGTATTACAGTGAAACTCCTCTACAAATAACCCCCGACTGTGAAAAAAAAATCTTCATGCATTAAAACCATTCCCACTTTTCTGTTTCCCCCTACAACGAAAAATCCCCCTGTTGCATGATACAAAATATTTTTTTCTGCCCTTGCCTCGCAACGAGATTCACTACAATGAAAACAAACCTTCCGCAAAAGTCTAATCCAACCTCAGCCTACAGCGACTGCTACTGCTTAGCTCGGAAACGGCAACAAAACACCACAGCCGCTTACACATGCGCAGTAGTATAGGAAGTATTTGTTCTTGCTAGTTTCAGACGCAGCACGAACGTTGCATTGCTAAAATGGCTACAAAAAACGACCTTTGCAGACCAAGTACTGAAGAAAAGAAACGCTTCAACGCTTGACCGGATAAAAGTAATAAAAATGAAAGATGGAGGAAGCAAGGTAAAAGACATTATGCAAGAAATTGAAGTAAGTGAATGCTGATTGTAAATTTCGTAATTTCTTTCCCTTTGTTTTCTTTCTACGCTGGTTATATGAGGTGTCTAACGAGTGTATGCTCAAACTTATGCATTATTGGAATAAAATAGTGCACATGCGTTTGTGTGTATGTGTGTTTACATCTGAGATAAATTTGCTATAGTGAAAAAAAGTCCCCTGTTGTGAAAAATTTCTTGCTGCAAACATGATTTTGTTGTAGAGGAGTTTCACTGTAACGTTACATCACGAGAGAAGACCTCTTAGTGTGATGGCATGCGTCTAATTGCCACAAGCCCAAAGGTGAAAACTGGCACGGCCCTTGGCTTGAATCGCACTACGTTGTACACACCTGGTTGCACAAATGAAAACCTATCTTGCACAAAATTGGTGCGAGGGACACGAAAAGGCATTTGACTGGATTTTATGAGGCGTCGCCCACTGGTATCATCTTACTAACGTCTCTCCTGTCACCTCACATTTCCGCTGCTCATGTCTGAGAAGCGTCTCTTTGGGCCCAAATGGCGTCGGACCATGTGAACCAGCATGATGCCATCGGAAGCTAATAAATCATCTGTTGGCTTATTTTTTCTTTTTTTTTCCCTCAGATTTATTTGGACTGTAATGAAGACTCGATGGGCTCCGGGCTGTACCAGGCGGCGATGGGGTGACACTGATGAATGGCTGAAGGTGCGCTCACTGCAGTCAGGCAGGAGAGAGACAACTGTCAGCCTGCTGTGTGTATGCATGTGTGCGCATCCCATAAGGTATATATACAAATGTAATTATTGTTATTGTATTAAGGTTAAAAAAAAGAAAATATTCACCCTTATGTTTGTAATCAGTTCTGTTCAAGAAAATTGTGCATAATCCTGTTACTCTAGTAGGAGGTTAAGGGATAATCCGGTCATGACTAAACCACCGTTTGGTACAAACAGGTGCAGCTCCTTTTTAATGTTATGCGCAAGTACATTTGAGTGCTTGTGTGTCAGTGTACTTTACTAAAGGCGTCTCACCGGTAGTTCTACTTTTACCAGTCTTGTATTCACGCAAGTATTGGACAGTGTCAGGGTAGTTTTGGCCACCTCTGTTAACCAGTGCTCAGACAGCAGAACCGTCTGTGCAATTCCACTCTTAACACTTTCGGACTGATTAAATGCAGCATCCATCTGCAGGTGATTACAGGGAAAGTGTTTGGATAGCGCGCTCATCACCGCCCTTCAGAAGACAAGGACACGCCGAACGAGCCAACTCGATGCCTCAAGCCCCAAAGCTCGCGAGTCACCCTGTCAATACTGAATCCATACGTGGCTCGTCCCACACCGGACACAGTGTGGCGCAGCACTTTTTGAAGAGCCCGCTAACCCACCCACGCTGGCATTCTCGACGCTTTCCTGCAACAAATCGAATCCGCAGACCAATTGAACCTCGAATGAATGAAAATGATACACAGCAATGTGATTAAGGATTGCCTGACATATCGGTACGCCCGCACAGCGTAAGAGACACACATCATGACATCAGACGTGCATTCGGATTGACTGTCAGTCAGCGTTTAAATTCAACAATGAATTTTCTAATGGTCCTTGTTTGAGGTGGATCCGCACCGCATCAGAGTAAACGGTGAGACGCCTCGAACGGTTGTCGCCTCTACGGCGGGCAAACGCAGTGAGAGGACAGATAACCCGGTGGTCCTTTTCCGTTACCCTTCCATCTTCATCACTCCCTCTCACACACTTTGTTACACTCCTTCACTGTACCTCTCGGGCCCCATTCCCACTGTCTTTCGTAGCTGTCTGTCACTTTTACCTACTACACAAAATCTTTATCGCATTCTCTTAAACAGTTCTCTTGCCCCTTCCCCCCCGGTTTCTTTGTATGAACGCGTCTGTGCAGTTTCACAAGGGGGATATCCCTTGTGAGTGTGCGTTCATGTCTTTATATGGGTGACAAAAGCTCTGCGTACATTTTTTGCACCACGGCAGGTTAATTCGAGCTCAAAACCCCCCGCCCCTCCCCCCATCTTAACAAAATCGTGGGTAATTAAAGAGCCTCTGGAACCAGGCGTGTATGCGAGTTGCGTCTAATTAAGCCCCAGTGAGCTGATTTAGCCAATTAGCTCAAGGCTCAACATTGGGCACCAAAGCATTCCAGCCTCTGCGGAACACGGGAAGTTATCGTGTTCCTCTTGTCCCTGGCAACGCTCTCGTTTCCTCAAGCATTAATCACCCGTCTTACGATTGGCATGATTGTGACACAAACAGAAGAGGCGGGTGAGAGGGTGACACCGACGCCCTCACTATACGTTTATGTTGACATTATGGAGGAACCTACAACTCCAGTTGAGTCAGAAGTGGGATTTGAACCCACAACCTCCATTCGGAGACAATCGCAAAGCATCTCAGACTAACTTTTATCACGGCTTTCTCTCATATCACCGGTAGCTCCACCTCTGACTGAATCTGATCCCCATTCATTTCCGCAGGGCTTTGCCCACTAAATAAGATCCTCTTATCTGTCGTGGAAGAGTGAGACAGCTTGCATTAGAGATGGACAGCGAGCGTGAGAGAGAGATTGAGGGAAAAAAAGAGATTCAAATCTATCCGTTTGTCTCTGCAGGAGGATGCGTGTGATGCGGCGTCACGGCCAGATGCCTTCAGAAGATGTTGGAGAGAGGAAGAGGAGGGCGTGATGGGAAGACCAAAAAAAAAAGTACTATCCAGAGCTGAGGACTGTTCCCATCTCTGACAGCTGTGTCAGCGCAGGAGACAGCATCGAGGACGCACGGTAATTTGAATAGTTCCCTTTTCTTCTCGCCGTTTTGACAGCCAGGCGACAGAGCGGTGAATATTCAACGCGTCTTTTCCTCCGGTCCTCAGACGCGCGCGTACAATTATAGGAACACACACGGAGCTGTGGAAGTCTCCATTTTGCATCCGTGACCTCAGAGGATGGTGACAGGTGAGACGGCACAGGCTCAGGCGGCTGTTTTCTACTTGTGACTTTTCAGGCTTTCTCTTCTCTTCTCAGTCTCGTGGCGTGATTGGATGGGACACCGAGACTCACCACTTAGGCAGGGAAACTGACGGCTCTTGACTTTCCGAGGTACTTCTTTTACAACTTCATAAATGACCCATAAAAGCAAGACGGTTGCCTTGCAGGAAACTCGAGTCAAATTGCTGCGACGTCACGTTTCATCGACCGCTTATTGCTCGGCAGGATTTGTAGGCCTCAATCATGACACACTCGCAGGACTACAACAGATGATAGTTTGTTTATAGACGCAGGCAAAATCTGTTCTGCATTACTTATAATGACCTAACGTTTCATCTTAGTTAATTAGACTGTGTGCATGTACTCATTTTGATCGTATTCTTGCTCAATTAAGCGGACAATGGGAAACTATGTAAGCCTTGTTTTCCAGTCTACAACTTTGGGTCTTGCATGTCAGATTTTCTATTGACTGCTGATTTGGGGACTATGGTGTCAGTCAAGTCAAATTAATTGGATGGCCCCTCATCAGAAAGTCTCAAAAGGCTTGACGGGCCCACATTTGACAAATATCCTGCATTCCCTGATCTGACCAACTAAATTCGAAGGCTTTTTCGAGAAAGAAAAGTCGAACTAAGGAAAGACATTTTTTAAAATTCTATTTCCTGACCGCACATCTTAAGAATGTTTTTTTTTAACTCATTCACTTCCAAAGACGTTTTTAAACGTCTTTTCGGACTTGGTCCAGAATTGACTGGTACTGAATGAGTTAAGTCATTTCATGCTCTTGTTACTTGTCACTTGGAGTACTCAAAGCTTCAGCAAGAGGCAGACACACTGTGAGATGATCTCTCCAAGTATGCTTAATTTCCGTCACCGACCATTTTTGGTCTCCAAACGCTTCATCGCCGCACCTGTCTCGCGATGAGATGCATGTCGACTGTTTTTGTGCTACAATTGGCTGAGTTGTTGAAGCGCCTTCTGTCTCAGAATCTCGAATCAAACTCCAAATTAGCCTGCATCGTCGCTACCGTAAGACATCCTTTCAGCGCGTGTCGCTTGTGTGTTTGTGTCCGTCTTATTTGACCACTAAGTTCCAGAAGATGAACGAGGGACGTTTCCGTCCCATCTCGCACACACTCATCCTTCCTCCCGGGCCGCTTTTCTCACCGTTGGATTCGGGGGAAAAGCCTGACCCAGTATTACAGTGACATTATGGGGCCACTCACCACCTTGCTAAAATAAACCCGTGAAGGAGGAGCATGACAGAACGAGGCTACGGCACTGCGTCGCAAAAAAAAAAAAAAAAAAAAATCAAACAAATAAACGGGGAATGTGTACGAGTGTGGATTCCTGTCCTGGGTGTTTGTCCGCACTCAGTGACATCACACACACCGCCACATAGACATGTTAATTGGCAGACAGCCTTAAATCCATTCCAGATATCTGTTTGAAATCATTTTCCCTTCCCTTCCAAGGCTCTCTCAGGAAAATAAACTCATTGGACCTTTTGAGCTTTTCCTTCTCAAAGTTACTGCCTTGACACGAAACGTGAAGTCACATACTTTGCTCTTGGAAAAGGTCTAAGCAGTGACTCGGGTTTCCAATAAGAAAGCAGGTTCATGCACGCTCCTTTTCCGAACCCATTCGCCGGGTACTTGGAGGAGATTGGGTTATGCATGAAACGTTTTTTGTTTTTGGTTTTTTTAACTGCTTGTTGGATCAAAATGTTGACCGAATGTATTGGATCATCTCCTCAATCCACTGCACTAGGTTTGCGGTTTTGCCCACCTTGGGATACTTTGGACCCAGTTATTTTTTTTATTTATTTTTTAAAGACTGACAGTCTACTTGGAGGGAGAGGAATTGATTCCAACATGGTACTTGACTGAAGTCTTTCAACTCTGGACTTCTCTATGTAATGTAAACACCCCCACCCCCCAAAAAATGGTTTCAAAATCTGATCTAGTCAGGGCCTGAAAGATGAACCCCGATGCAGATGGGGTTCTCTCTCTAGCAATTCCAAATTACAAGATGGCAGCCTCCAGGCGCGCAATTCCACAGGCAGGTAACATCTCGATGAAGCTCGACGAGGACGACGCCAGTTATTGATGTGAACGGCTCCTCGTTGATAAGTAGCGAAGGCTCAAGACAAATGGGCGGCGATGAAATTTGAAGACATTCGACGATCGAAATAATGAATGCGGGCAATGTTGATTCCACGTCATTATTTATTCACCCGCTCTTTGGGCGTGTTTGGATCTTCAAATTAAAGATTGCACTGAGGTGTGTTCCTTTCAAGGCCGTCCGAGCGTGCAAATAATTTAGTCTTGGAGAATATATTTTAAAAAAACTGAGGGTTTTTTTTTTTCCAGCTTGGCTCACACACATCGTTAATAATATGAAAGATTTACTATCTTCGTGGGGGAGTTCTAAGTCTCTGATCCTCTTCCCATAGATGGCTTGCGCCGAGTGTGAGAAAATGGATTTTGCTTTTTTCCATCTGCTGCCCGCCGTGTGGAACCTTTCCTGGACGCCCTGTCAGCACCTTGAGCCTTTCCAGGGAAAACAAGCAACACTTTTGGGATCTTCACCCTCAAGCGCTCGCACGGTCTTCCTCCATGAGCATCGGCATTTGTCATAACTGCCAGCGCAACTGAGACTTGACATTCGGAACCGCATGGAAAATCTCACATCATAAATTGGCTGGTATCATATTGTGGCTCCGGACTCATATCAACAATCTGCAAAACCCAATCCATCTCAAGATCTATATCAGCGACATGCCAACATATCTAAGTCGTCTTCCATTTGCCATCTTTAGTTTCAAGATTTAATATTTATTTTTTATTTCTTGCGTGAATTAATCTTTTAAGTACCTGATAAGGTTGATTCGATTAGGTTGATTCGCCCGACTTTTGTGGGGTCAGCCTGGATAGTGTCCAACTCGGTGACAATGTGAATGGCGGTCTGTCTCCTTGTCATGTGACTGACTGGCAACCAGTCCCGGGTGTAGATGACGTTTCACCTGAAGTCGACCGCAATATTTCAAGGGTCGCAAGTGGCCGCTGTTTGACGAAATGTTGAACACGCTTAACATGGCCCAGAGGAAGCGAACGAAAAAAATTTGGACCCAAATGTGAATCGTCTCAGTGCGTTATTACTTGGACACGACAAATAAATGGACGACTAGTTTTGAAATCAGTCAACCACGATTGTTTTTTTATTGTTTAAGTGAGCGTGAACAAGGAAACAAAATTATTGCGGCACCTCAACGTTATTTATGACACATGATGTTTCGGTACATATTTTGACAAGGATCTGGCCCCTGGGCCTCAAGTTTGACTGTTGTCCTCTTGATATTGATTTGACCAAATTTAGTGTGTGTGTCATGATGTCTTTACGCAAGTAAAAGCAAATGCACTCTGCGAAATAAGGACGTGGATGCATCTCTAGAGAGGGTGCGCGCGCGTGCTTAAAATTTGTGCTTGTGTGAGCACGTCTTAGATATGTCGCCGGCGCAGGTCTCCCCATTGCCTCGTATCGGAGATCATTGTGCATCCATCAGCATGCCGTTAAGCAGAGCCCGCTGAGGATATGAAATGGCTCTCGCTTTGAGGCCGCTGTCGCTGATCAATGCGTATAAACATTTCGTGTCATAATCAGCCATCAAGCGGCACAATAGCGCGGCACGAACGCCTTTCCGGGGCCGGGATGGCGACACGCGTGTCTACACGACGCGCATGAGTCCTTGGTGTGGCATCTGTGGCGCATTGGATGTGTTTGATGCAACATGGCGACGGGCAGGCACGAGAACACGCGTAGTTTGTTTGTCACGCAGTTAAACAAAAACACCCTTTCAACCATTCAAGCACCAAAAGCAATGTGCGTGCTCATTGTGTGTGTTGCCCTGAGTTGTGTCTGGGGATGGCTTTAGAAAGTAAACCAATTTATCCAAGGTATCCCATCTTGAATTAGCAGCTAATGACTCTATTAGCTTTCATTTTTGCGCCGAGGAGATTTGCCTGCATAAATTAGGCCACAATCATCGGCAAAGTGTCACGGCCAAAGGACAGTTTATAAATACAACAGCCGGGCCCTGTCAGCCGGGCCGGCCGCTGATATAGACGTCGCCGCAGACTTTGTCGTTGAGCACAACAGACTTGTGCCAGTCACAGAGTGACAGGGGACTGCGGGGGCCCCCAGGGGCAGCTCCCTCGCCGCCGTCCCTGAAAAGGTCAACTTGACGCGGGCACGAAACATCGACCGGCCCCCCTGTCGGCCCCGCTGATAAAAATCAGATAAACTTAAGACCACGTATCGATCGGCGCAGCGCAGCCTTAGGCAAATGTTGTCCGAGGACCTCCTCCTCCTCGCCTGCGCATATGATTACGCGCAAGCAAATTCCAATCATGCGGCGTTCAAGATGGGGGGGGGTGGCGGTCAATTAAACAGCGAGATGGCTGAAGACGAAGAACGGTTGTGGAATGAGCGGGTTTGTCGCAGTTTATGGCATGTGATTCACTTTCATTTTTTTGTGGCTGAAAGTCAAGCAATTTCTGTGGTTAAGACAAAGCAGTCGCCGAGTGGCGCTAGTGTGCAAAGCGTCGTTGAACAAGCAGCAGAAGAAGGTTGGCTTGGATGGCCAACGCGAAGTCAGGCCAGCAAATGAATTGGTGAATTGGAGTCAGGTGTATCTGAGGGAATTGATCAAGTACAGCGCGCAGGTGCGGCAAGATGGCGACCGACCTCTCACCCAATATGAGGTACTGTATACCGTATTGCATGTCTAACCGCCCCTCTCTTGCAGTGACCTTGACCTTTAATCTTCTGTAAACGTGAATATGACACTCCGTTGTCAATCATAATTCACGGTTCAGTCAAGCGACGACATATACATCGAATATACATCGATTTTCCATTTGCGTGCTGTATTCTATTTTCGTAGCAGACATAAAAATTGAAAATCAAACCGTTGTTTGTCTTTACAACCAATGAAACGAACAAGCTGTATTTTAATTTTAGTGGTTGTATTTTAAAATTAAAATCAAATACTGTCTGTCACCAGTCGTTTTTCTATTTTAAATAGCTGCTTTCAAACATAACACCCAGTGATCAAAATAGGCACGGACCCTAGACCTGTTTCCCGTTTTACTGTCACAGTCAGACATGTTTTCTGCAAATTGAAAAACAAAACAAACCACCATGTTGAACTCGATATTGTCCCCAAAACATGCCGCCTTTCAATCTCAGTTCAATCTGTTCAAATGACCAATAGAATACTTAGATTTGCTCTCGAGCTATTTTCAACACTTTTGATCATTCAATAAATTAGCAAAATTACAGACCACGTGATGAATTGGATTGGATTGATAAACTTTATTGTCAAACTATTAAAAAAAATGTTTCCGCTGAATTTTACTGCAGGTTTAATTTCGAGCAAAGCATAAAGGACAGCCCGACAGCAGAGGTGGTGCTTGTATGCATGCCAACACTTCCACCACAGTCATCTGACCATACATCCTCTAAAGTTCCTCCAATCGTCACTCTCGCCATGCTGGGTGCCTGTCTGCTGCCCTCTGCACCCACACCATCTTTCCGCACTTTTTTCTTTTTTTTAATCCATCCCACACTAACACTTGCACACTCTCTTCATCTGTGTGTTTCTCTCAGGAGGAGGAGCGTTAAAGCTCGGGGCAAGGAGGTGCTGATAAAAGGACAGGAATGTGACACGAGCTTGGACCGATGACCGCTGATAACATGAGGTGTGTGCGTGTGATTGTGTGAATACATAAATGTGTTCGTGTGTGCGCATGTGAGGCCCATCTGCAGTGTGTGTGTGCAAGAATGATTTGGGGGGGGAGTAGCACAGTTATCAGCTCTGTCTATGTCAGCGCCTCCATCTGTTGTTAGCTCTCTGGCCAGCCATGGTGTGTGTGCGCGCGCGTGTACGTTTTGCTCACTTAAGGGTGTTTTGGTGTCACCATGCCCAACGTAGAGAAGAGCTGCTGAAGCCCGCCACGCACAGCTTCAGTCCTCTGCTGCCAACTACTGGCAAAATGTTAGTACAACTTGAATTTATGTGAAGCTCTCTCTCAATCAATGCCCCCCACCCCCCATGCCAGGGGTGTCAAACTCATTTTTGTCGCAGGCCACATTGTAGTTCCATTTTCCCTTGGAGGGCCGTTATGAATTTTGGGAAACCATATCAATGTTTAATCCCCTCCACATCTTACATATACAGCGCACAGAAAATTGATAACTAGTTTTAAAATCAGAAGTCAAGAATAATGACTGTTATTATGGATTACATATGACAATTTGAAATTTTGGTTCAGACTTTAGCAAGCATCGTGGAACTTGACGCGCTTGATTTGCTTTCGCGGGCCACATAAAATGATGTGGCGGGCCAGATCTGGCCCCTGGGCCTTGACTTTGACACCTGTGCCCTACGCATATATAAATACCACTGGAATAATTAGCAGTGCAATTGAAGAGAATGCCTGAATTCAGCCACAGGGAGGAAATGGGTGTCACGTCTTGTGAGTGGATCATGTGTCAGGCTTTGCCGATTTTTGCACACAAAAAATGCCCGGCTCTTTTCCGAACCCACTTGCTGCATAGCTGCAGCATTTGGAGCAGATTGTGTGACTTTTACCTCATGTTGGGTGAATTGTTTGGAATTGAGGATTGGGATGAAGAATGGAATTGTCCCGTTTGAAAGTAGTTTGAGGCATGTCCTGAAGTTGGAGTACATTTAATTAAGATCAAGAATGTTCTCCTTAGCAAGTGTCGGTGGTGGCTGCATAGTACAGTGTGTAACTGCTAACTTTGTTTGGACCGGGGGGGTGTTAAATGGTGGTCAGGGTGATTAGCAACATCCAGTTGGGTCCCAATAAACCAGACAGCTGATTCCATCAGGAAGGGCATCTGGTTGAAAAACTGTGCCAATAATATCATGCGAGTGACTTCTTGGCAAATGTTGGGAATAAAAATCTGTATTGACGTTAGCCACAGCTATACTGAGAAGCTGGTCACATTTCTTGGCGTCAGTATGTGTAGTTCAGAATCTTGACCCGAATCCTCAACCCAATGCAGTAGGTGTGTGTGTGCTGTATATATATTGAACACTCGACATTGTCCCTAGGTGTGGGTGTGAGTGTAGATGGTTGTTCGTCTCTGTGTGCCCTTCAATTAGCACCGTCATCCAGGCACTTCTGTTTATGATTGGCAGTGGCGTAGAACCGACATTACTGAGATATGTTTCTAATTTGCTGCTCGCATTATCTTGCTATATTAGAAGGAAAATAACCCGTAATGATGTCAGCAGTGGAAAAATTTGTTTGACTTGTTCACAAAAAAAGTGCGCTCGTTATACGTTATCATTCAGTGTCGTGATGAATCACCACGACGTCCACTGCAAAGCAATCATTTGTACTCCATAAAGTCCAGTCGTGGCTCTCTCGAAATGCTCAAATGAACTGACTGTTATCGTTCAAATGGCATTCGTTTCTTGAGTCACGTCTTCTCCGAGTCTCCTGTGCTTTTGCTTCCTCCGCTCCCTCCAAAATGTATCGCATGAGAGATAGCCAAAGGCCATAATAGCAATTGTTTCTCCAGCGATGTACTAACACACATAAACAGCCCGTACGATATAATTCCATGCACATTCCCAGCATTGAAACAACTGTTTGCCCCAAAAATACCACGGCTGAAATGCTCAAAAAGTCAATTTTATCATCCCAAATGTATATGGAAATGATCCGGACGCGTGATTCATATGGACAAACCCACGAAATAAGTCATTCCAAATAGGTCATAATAATTATAGAGAGTGCTCCTTGTCGGCCATTATCAGTCAAGCGCATCTTTACAGTGCAAGGACAAAAGAAACCTGGATAGAAGCGTATGTCTGTATGTGTGTGTGCCTCGAAGCGCGACAACAGAATGTAGTTGAAGTTTAAGGTCAAACTCAATCAATTCGAATTGAGCAACTCTCCCGGAAATTAATCTGTCATTTGTATTGCGCTTTCAAGCTTAAAGGATCATTTCTGCCAATACCGCCTTTATTTTTGGCTTCTCCCGGAAAGGCAGAAACTGGACATATAAAATGTCGGGATGATTTGTGCCACAGCACGTTGTTGGCCTGACATACAAGAAACGAAATTCCAGTTTTTAGATCGCATGGGTTGCATTTGTTTGAGCAACACTTACCAACATGAAGACGCCAGTGTGTTGTGCTATTTTTGTTTGACCTTTAAATGGATACGAAAGTGTTTGTGGGCGTGACTTGACACCAACCACTTAAAACACAAGTAAAGTATGTATGTAAAGTATTTGGCAGTAAAGTATGCAAATATAACCGATAAAAATAAGCGATTATTTCTCAAATTTAATCTCAGCGATTCAGTCTAAAGACCTCCCAATAAAACACGGTCGTATATGGCTACTTGGTTTAGCCTGCCCATCAGGTTAAGTGTTGTAATAGTTACGAATGAGGGCGGCACAGTTCCGTTTGTTTCGTGGCTGACGTCATTCGGCCCCCTCGATGCTTACACTCATACCAAAACAACAAAAAAAAGGGGCTGCGAAATGAGATTAGGCTCTGACACTGGCCCCACATCATCCGCCGACGCGGCCGTGCCGTGAACTCTAACCCGGGCGAGACGGTTCGCTCGTCGGAAAACAGAGGCGGGCGCGATCCCGGAAGCCACAGGCGCGCGCAAGCTTTCCTGGAAGAATAAGTCATTCAAGTGCGCCATCTACAGGCCGAAAAACGCAACGACGTGCAGTTTTTTTTCTGGGTTATTCAGGTCGCTTTGTATGTTTAGTGTCATGATTTTATGACACTAAAAATTCAAAAAAATAGTACAAACAAGTTGAAGAGTTGAACAAGAGTTGAAATGATCAATTCTAAACATTAAATATAATGATAAATCAGAACTAAGTTGATAAATAGAGAAAGGTATTGAAATATCCATTATGAATACAAGAGAAAATTGACACAAGAGTGCCAGGGTGTCGATGTATATAATCCCGATACAAACCAAAAGTTGTAAAAATATCACGGTTAAGGGTAAAGTATGAGCCTTAATGGAGACTTCTTTCTTCTTACTTTTTTTTTCTTTTCTGATTGTTATAAAAATGATTTATTAGATATAAACACATAATGGGGTAGGACTAGATAAGTTTTTTACTTCTTCCTACTCCCTTGAACATAACTGTGTTGAATGAAGACTGATTTCTTTCTTTTTACTATCTTATCTACCTTATTTTCTGTCAAATTATTACTGTATATGTTTTATGTTCAATAAACAACAACAACAACAATCTCAAATACACCGATAGAAAGTTGGCAAGCATTGGGAAACAAAGTGGGAAGCTCTCATTTCAGTCCCAATTGAGCCATAAAATTGATGGACATGTTCTTTTTGAATAACCAACACACCTTAAATGTCTAAAACAAAACAACAACAAAAAAATCAATACATCGTATTGTCGTTTTGTCACCCAACAGTTATGAGTCAGGCTCAACACGTGGTCTTCATTTGCAGTTTATGTCACAATCACAACACTGAACACTCGCGCTAATGAGCATTTCTTAATGTACCCCATAATGCATCGAGTAAGTCATTTGCCTTCAACTGCTTCAACGAGGTTAAAGT
Organism: Hippocampus guttulatus; assembly: GCF_054856545.1. Classification (NCBI taxonomy): domain Eukaryota; kingdom Metazoa; phylum Chordata; class Actinopteri; order Syngnathiformes; family Syngnathidae; genus Hippocampus; species Hippocampus guttulatus. The sequence continues at coordinate 4,726,220 of NC_141278.1, forward strand.
ACACAAAGAATACAGGAAAACACACTTGCACGAATGCTTGTTGATTTTATATACTGTATATACAGTATATATATATATATATATATATATAAACACACACACACACACAGTATTTTATCTTCAATGTCAATGCAAAAAGCTAGGCGATCAAAACTACTCATCTTGACATCTACTTTTGCTTACAATTACCAGAGATAAGAACTTCCGGGTGCAGCTCCAAAACAGAAATAACCAGTATATTACAATTATTAACATAAAGCTAAATTTGGGAGTCCATGTGAACGTGTGCTAATGATTAATATGTAGCGACCAAAATCTCTTTAAATATGACAGAACAAAGAAACATGGTAAAAAGGTCAGAGAGGATAGTCGACGATCGTTCAAAGAAATGAGCCGATTTTTCCTGCGGCACTTGCCAAAGCTTTCCTTTGGTGACTACAGTACTTCTCTTTGGCCGCTAGATAGCAGTAGAACCTTAATAGTGGAGTGCAACACAAGCGGTCCCGCTGGATTTTGTCAGAGGTTACTCTGGACAAGCGAGTGAAACAGTCTTCGTCTGTTGGGGTATAGTAGACACTGAAATGCCCCCCCCCCCCCACAAAAAAAAAAAAGGAAACAAAAAAAAATGTGTGTGTGTGTGTGGAGAAGCTTTACCTGCTTTGTTGATCTGATCATCCAATCAATGCTCTCACCACTCGTCAGATGGATTCCAATCCAAACTCCATCTGCATCATCTGGACATAAACATTTTACCTCTCAATCCTCTGCGCCGTCATCCTATTAAAGGGAATTAAATGCAACATGCAGGCAGCTTGGGCCAGACTATAATTAATATCAAGTGTTTACCCCGTCGTCGGGGGCCCCCGTTGGTTAATGGCATTGTTTATTGTGTTCCAGGCAATTCCGCCGCATCAATCCCGGTGTTGGCGGCCGGGCCCTGGTGTCGTCGAGGAGTGATGCTGGAGTGTGATTATAACAGAATAAAAAGGACATAATGAAGTGCTTTCCGCCCTGATATTCTCAGTCAGCCACATCCGTGCAGCCTTGATGGGCCTCCGCTGTATCGCATCGTCATTCCCCCCGACCTCCCATCATAAGGTTCATCGAGAGTTGATTTGTTTAAAATGCCAATAGCTCGACAATGGCAGGGTTCCCACAGGTCCTGAAAGTACCATGTATAGGAAGGCGTTTTTGAGCCAAAAAAACCACCATGTATAGTAAGCCGCTTTGAGCCGAAAAAAACGACCATGTATTGGAAGGCGTTTTTAGCCGAAAAAACCGACCATGTATAGCAAGGCGTTTTGAGCCGAAAAAAACGACATAGTATAGTAAGGCGTTTTTAGCAAAATAAAAAAACGACCATGTACAGTAATGCGTTTTTAGCCGAAAAAAACAACCATGTATATATAGGAAGGCGTTTTTAGCCGAAAAAACCGACCATGTATACGAGGCTTTTTGAGCCGAAAAAAACGACCATGTATAGTAAGGCGTTTTTGAGCCAAAAAAACCACCATGTATAGTAAGCCGTTTTGAGCCGAAAAAAAACGACCATGTATATATAGTAAGGCGTTTTTAGCCGAAAAAAACGACCATGTATCGGAAGGCGTTTTTAGCCGAAAAAACCGACCATGTATAGCAAGGCGTTTTGAGCCGAAAAAAACGACATAGTATAGTAAGGCGTTTTTTAGCCCGGAAAAAACGACATAGTATAGCAAGGCGTTTTGAGCCGAAAAAAACGACATAGTATAGTAAGGCGTTTTTTTGCCCGGAAAAAACGACATAGTATAGTAAGGCGTTTTTAGCCGAAAAAAACGACCATGTATAGTAAGGCGTTTTTCGCCCGCAAAAAAACGATAGTATAGTAAGGCGTTTTTCACCCGGAAAAAACGACATAGTATAGTAAGGCGTTTTTTAGCCCGAAAAAACGACATAGTATAGTAAGGCGTTTTTTAGCCCGAAAAAAAAAACGCCATAGTATACAAAGGCGTTTTTAGCCTGAAAAAACGACATAGTATAGTAAGGCGTTTTTCGCCCGAAAAAATTGACATAGTATAGTAAGGCGTTTTTAGCCCGAAAAAACGACATAGTATATATAGTAAGGCGTTTTTCGCCCCAAAAAAAAATGACATAGTATAGTAAGGCGTTTTTAGCCCGAAAAAACGACCATGTATAGTAAGGCGTTTTTAGCCCGAAAAAACGACATGGTATAGTAAGGCGTTTTTAGCCCGAAAAAATGACATAGTATAGGCGTTTTTTTAGCCCGAAAAAACGACATAGTATAGTAAGGCGTTTTTAGCCCGAAAAAACGACATGATATAGTAAGACGTTTTTTAGCCCAAAAAAATTGACATTGTATAGTAAGGCGTTTTTAGCCCGAAAAAACGACCATGTATAGTAAGGCGTTTTTAGCCCGAAAAAACGACATGGTATAGTAAGGCGTTTTTAGCCCGAAAAAACGACATAGTATAGTAAGGCGTTTTTTAGCCCGAAAAAATGACATAGTATAGGCGTTTTTTTAGCCCGAAAAAACGACATAGTATAGTAAGGCGTTTTTAGCCCGAAAAAACGACATAATATAGTAAGACGTTTTTTAGCCCAAAAAAATTGACATTGTATAGTAAGGCGTTTTTAGCCCGAAAAAACGACCATGTATAGTAAGGCGTTTTTAGCCCGAAAAAACGACATCGTATAGTAAGGCGTTTTTTGGCCGAAAAAACGACATAGTATAGTAAGGCGTTTTTTAGCCCGAAAAAACGACATAGTATAGTAAGGCGTTTTTACCCCAAAAAAATGACATAGTATATATAGTAAGGCGTTTTTTAGCCCGAAAAAAACGACATAGTATAGTAAGGCGTTTTTCGCCCGAAAAAACGACATGGTATAGTAAGGCGTTTTTAGCCCGAAGAAATCGACATAGTATAGTAAGGCGTTTTTAGTTGCCCGAAAAAACGACATAGTATAGTAAGGCGTTTTTTGGCCGAAAAAACGACATAGTATAGTAAGGCGTTTTTTAGCCCGAAAAAAAACGACATAGTAGAGTAAGGCGTTTTTAGCCGAAAAAAACGACCATGTATAGTAAGGCGTTTTTCCTCCCGCAAAAAACGACATAGTATAGTAAGCCGTTTTTCGCCCGAAAAAACGACATGTATAGTAAGGCGTTTTTAGTAGCCCGAAAAAACGACATAGTATAGTAAGGCGTTTTCGCCTGAAAAAACGACATAGTATAGGTGTTTTTTAGCTCGAAAAAACGACAGTATAGTAAGGCATTTTTCGCCCGAAAAAAACGACATAGTATAGTAAGCCTTTTTTTAGCCCGAAAAAACGACATAGTAGAGTAAGGCGTTTTTAGCCCGAAAAAACGACCATGTACAGTAATGCGTTTTTAGCCGAAAAAAACGACCATGTATAGGAAGGCGTTTTTAGCCGAAAAAAACGACCATGTATAGTAAGCCGTTTTTTAGCCCGCAAAAACGACATGTATAGTAAGGCGTTTTTAGTAGTCCGAAAAAACGACATAGTATAGCAAGGCGTTTTTTAGCCCGAAAAACGACAGTATAGTAAGGCGTTTTTCGCCCGAAAAAACGACATAGTAGAGTAAGGCGTTTTTAGCCCGAAAAAAACGACCATGTATAGGAAGGCGTTTTTAGCCGAAAAAAACGACCATGTATAGTAAGGCGTTTTTTAGCCCGCAAAAACGACAGTATAGTAAGGCGTTTTTCGCCCGAAAAAACGACATAGTATAGTAAGGCGTTTTTAGCCCGAAAAAACGACATAGTATAGTAAGACGTTTTTTAGCTCAAAAAAACGACAATGTATAGTAAGGCGTTTTTAGCACACTGGACGGGGTTTGAACTCGCGCTGCCTGGACGGAAAGCCAGCGTGTATACCTCTACACCACCAGTGACTGTGAGTTTCTTCGCACGATAGGCATATTTGACATGCACTCTGAGGGTTTGCAGGAAAATAACTGTTTGGTGATGTTTTTCGCACATCACTGAGCTGGGTTTGAACTGGAGTTGCCTGGATGGAACGCCGGCGTGTATTCCACTACACCACCAGTGACTGTGATTTGTTCTACACGATAGGCATATTTGACATGCACTTTGGAGGGTTTGCAGAAAAAAGTAACTGTTTGGTGATGTTTTTCTCACGTCACTGAGCTGGGTTTGAACCGGAGTTGCCTGGACGGAACGCCGGCGTTTATTCCACTATACCACCAGTGACTTTGATTTGTTCTACACGATAGGCATATTTGACATGCACTTTGGAGGGTTTGCAGGAAAAAAAATTTGCTGTTGTTTTTCCTCACGTCACTGAGCTGGGTTTGAACTGGAGTTGCATGGACGGAATGCCGGCGTTTATTCCACTACACCACCAGTGACTGTGATTTGGTCTGCACGATAGGCACATTTGACATGCACTTTGTAGGGTTTGCAGGAAAATGATTACTGTACTATGTCGTTTTTCGGGCTAAAACGCCTTACTATACTATGTCGTTTTTTCAGGCTAAAAAACGCCTTACTCTACATGGTCATTTTTTTCGGCTAAAAACGCCTTACTATACTATGTCGTTTTTTCGGGCTAAAAAACGCCTCACGATACTGTCATTTTTTTCGGGCGAAAAACGCCTTACTATACTATGTCGTTTTTTCGGGCGAAAAACGCCTTACTATACTATGTCGTTTTTTTCGGGGTACTAAAAACGCCTTACTTTACTATGTCGTTTTTTTGGGGCGAAAAACGCCTTACTGTACTATGTCGTTTTTTCGGGCTAAAAACGCCTTACTATACATGGTCGTTTTTTCGGGCGAAAAATGCCTTACAATACAATGTCGTTTTTTCGGGCTAAAAAACGCCTCACGATACTGTCGTTTTTTTCGGGCGAAAAACGCCTTACTACACTCGTTTTTTTCAGGCTAAAAAACGCCTTACTATATACTATGTCGTTTTTTCGGGCTAGAAAACGCCTTACTATACTATGTGTTTTTTTCGGGCGAAAAACGCCTTACTACACTGTCATTTTTTTCGGGCTAAAAAACGCCTTACTATACTATGTCATTTTTTTCGGGCTAAAAAACGCCTTACTATACTATGTCGTTTTTTCGGGCTAAAAACGCCTTACTATAATATGTCGTTTTTTTCGGGCTAAAAAACGCCTTACTATACTATGTCGTTTTTTCGGGTGAAAAACGCCTTACTATACATGGTCGTTTTTTTCCGGCTAAAAACGCCTTACTATACATGGTAGTTTTTTCCGGCTCAAAACGCCTTACTATACATGGATCCTTTTTTTCGGCTAAAAACGCCTTACTATACATGGTCGTTTTTTTTGGCTAAAAACGCTTTACTATACCTCATCGTTTTTTGGGGCAAAAAATGCCTTACTATACATGGTCCTTTTTTTTGCTAAAAACGCCTTACTATACATGGTCTCTTATATCTAGAACTGCTTCAGACAACAAAGTGTATGCAGAAAAGTGGTGAAGATTGCACGACTGTCTGTGCCCTATGTGTTGTGTTGTGTTACTTTTGTTATTATTACTTCAAAATGGTGCCGCGAGAGTGGCTGCCTTTCCAGCAGCTCCCATATTTTGTTGTTCTACTTCTTCCTTTCATAACTTTGCTGCTGTGAATTGGGAATTTCTCCATTGCGAGACTAATAAAGGTTTTCTTATCTTATGGTCGTTTTTTTCGGCTAAAAACTTCTCACTATACATGGTCGTTTTTTTCGGCTCAAAACGCCTTACTATACATGGTCGTTTTTTTCGGCTGAAAACGCCTTACTATACATGGTCGTTTTTTTTCGGCAAAAAATTCCTCACTATACATAGTTTTTTCCGGCAAAAAACGCCTTACTATACATGGTCGTTTTTTTCGGCTAAAAACGCCTTACTATACATGGTGGTTTTTTTCGGCTAAAAACACCTTACTATACATGTTTTTTTTCGGCTAAAAACGCCTTACTATACATGGTCGTTTTTTTCGGCTAAACCCGCCTTATTATACATGGCCGTTTTTTTCAGCTAAAAAACGCCTTACTATACATGGTCGGTTTTTTTCGGCTAAACCCGCCTTATTATACATGGCCGTTTTTTTCAGCTAAAAAACGCCTTACTATACATGGTCGTTTTTTTCGGCTAAACCCGCCTTATTATACATGGCCGTTTTTTTCAGCTAAAAAACGCCTTACTATACATGGTCGGGTTTTTTTCGGCTAAAAACGCCTTACTATACATGGTCGTTTTTTGGGGGCTAAAAACGCCTTACTATACATGGTGGTTTTTTTCGGCTAAAAACACCTTACTATACATGTTTTTTTCGGCTAAAAACGCCTTACTATACATGGTCGTTTTTTTCGGCTAAACCCGCCTTATTATACATGGCCGTTTTTTTCAGCTAAAAAACGCCTTACTATACATGGTCGTTTTTTTTCGGCTAAAAACGCCTTATTATACATGGCCGTTTTTTTCAGCTAAAAAACGCCTTACAATACATGGTGTTTTTTTTCGGCTAAAAAATGCCTTACAATAAATACATGGTGGTTTTTTTCGGCTAAAAAATGCCTTACTATACATGGTCGTTTTGTTTCGGCTAAAAACGCCTTACTATACATGGTCGTTTTTTGGGGCTAAGAACGGCTAAAAATGCCTTACTATACATGGTGTTTTTTTCGGCTAAAAACGCCTTACTATACATGGTGGTTTTTTTCGGCTAAAAACGCCTTACTATACATGGTGGTTTTTTTCGGCTAAAAACGCCTTACTATACATGGTGATTTTTTTCGGCTAAAAACGCCTTACTATACATGGTGATTTTTTTGGGCTAAGAACGGCTAAAAATGCCTTACTATACATGGTGTTTTTTTCGGCTAAAAACGCCTTACTATACATGGTCGTTTTTTTCGGCTAAAAACGCCTTACTATACATGGTGGTTTTTTTCGGCTAAAAACGCCTTACTATACATGGTGATTTTTTTCGGCTAAAAACGCCTTACTATACATGGTCGTTTTTTTTCGGCGAAAAACGCCTTGCTATACATGGTCGTTTTTTTCAGCTAAAAACGCCTTACTATACATGGTCGTTTTTTTTCGGCTCAAAACGCCTTGCTATACATGGTCGTTTTTTTTCGGCTCAAAACGCCTTACTATACATGGTCGTTTTTTTCGGCTCAAAACGCCTTACTATACATGGTCGTTTTTTTCGGCTGAAAACGCCTTACTATACATGGTCGTTTTTTTCGGCAAAAAATTCCTCACTATACATAGTTTTTTTCCGGCAAAAAACACCTTACTATGCATGGTCGTTTTTTTCGGCTAGAAACGCCTTGCTATACATGGTCGTTTTTTTTCCGGCTTAAAACGGCTCACTACACATGGTCGTTTTTTTTGGGCTAAAAAAAAGACCACGTATAGTAAGGAATTTTTAGCTGAAAAAAGGACCATGCTTCGTAAGGCGTTTTTGGCCCATAAAGACGACCGTGTATAGTTTTTGGACGAAAAAAAAGACCATGTACAGTCAGGCGTTTTTTTCCGAAAAAAACCCGACCATGAATAGTAAGGAGAACTAACAGGAAGACCGGAGCCAGATTCGAACCCTGCACCTCTCCAGTGCAAACCATTCGATTACCAGGCAGGTCAAGAAGGGTTCCCATGGGTCCTTAAAGTTGATAAAAGTCCATGAAAAAAGTTATAAAATTGTAAAAAAAACAAAAAAAACGACCATGCATAGTCAGGCGTATTTGGCTGGAAAAAAAAACACGACCATGTAGTAAGGCGTTTTGGGTCGAAAAAAAACGACCATGAATAGTAAGGAGAACTCACAGGAAGACCGGAGCCGGATTCGAACCCTGCTCCTCTGCAGTGCAAACCATTCGACTATCAGGCAGGTCATGAAGGGTTTCCACGGGTCCTTAAAGTTCATAAAAATCCTTGAAAAAGTTGTAAAATTATGTTTCTAATTGTCCTTAATTTTCAGGGAAAGCTTCTAAAATCAATAAAAATTCTTAAAAATTAACCTGTGGTGTTCATTTAATTTTCCGCACCCTTCCAATCAATAGTTTTGCCGTAAAATGCGCCTGGCGCCCTTCCCCTCAAACCCCGCTGTCGGGCTACATTCCTTTCTGGTTCCCGCTCTGCTTTTCCCGCCGTCTCCGATCAGTTCCGATGATGATCACGTGATCACTTTGGTTCATTTCGGGCCAATTTGACATGTCAAAAGAAGGGTTAACTGATTGCCCCTAAAAATAAAGATGTGCTCTTCTTTGGCAGCAATGATTTGAACACCAGCTCAGTGATATACGGCTTTCTGTTCTTTAAATCCACCGTGAATCCCCCTGCTGAATGAAGAAAAATTCCTTCAAAAATGGCTAAATTAGCCCTCAAATGTCCTTAAAAGGTCCATAAATAAAAAGTAAGTGGAAGAGTGGGAACCCTAAATGGGACGGCGTCCTTTAAAATGGAGCATCAATACGTAAATAATAGTGCAGATTTCCATATTTGACATGTGAGTGCTGCTGTATAGATAGATAGGCGCACACTGGAGAGAAGGAAGAGGGCGGGGGACGAATGGAACAGGTTGGTGGTGATTAATTGACGAAATAGAGAGTTGATTGGAGTAATTAAACAAAACAAGGTAAAGCAAACGACTGGGCTGCCATCTGGGCCCGCCGGCGAAATGCACGTTCATTTTGCTGGCATCAAAGCACACCATTTATTCATGCATATGATGATAGCAGGGAAGCGGCTGGGCTCGGCGACGTGTGGGACTTTAAATGGAGGATTTGCATTTTTAAAATTTTTGGGACACAAAGTGAGTAAATGATTGGTTCGGGAGCAAGATGAAGACTGTGTTGATGGAACGCATCCGATTTGAACACATTCTTCAGCCCCACGTTGGCTCCAATCCAACGACTGACGGATTTGACTCTTTGAGATCGTGGTTCCGTCTGAACGCAACTTGACTCACTTCGCAACAAGCAGCAGTTTGGCAGATTGTAAACGACTCCGAAAGGGACTTCAAGGTGTTTTATTGCCACTCCCCGTTGGAGCTTGCAGTCAAAGTAAACATAAAACAAGGGAAATGACATGTCATTAAAAGCAAAACACAGAACTTTGCCTTAAAGTCTGCCAGGTGACAAATGATGGGACATGCTGTTGACGTTAGGAAATGTCATTTATTGGCATTAAAATGTCTAAAATTGAGCTTTCAAAAATTCCCACAATAAATTGGATTTTATGATTTTCAAATCAAAAGAGCCTTCAATCTCAAACAAAATAATAATAACAAAAAAAACTGGTTAGTGACTCGCGGGTACTGCGCAATCATGATAACGGAACTGATAAAAGAGTTTTAGTTGGGACTCTTAAAAGCAGATGCACGTCATGTCATGTCCAGTATGGATAACGTGGCACATTGGGAACACTGGGAAGTTGTTTTTCAATTCTATTTCAAATGGTGTTCAAATGTCTTGAATGGAATTTACCTTAAAATGTAGAAACCTTGACTACTGAAGGCGAAGATTATTTATCCTCTGTGAAGAACTGCATACTCCTTCATGGCCCTGGATAAGATATTGAAAGATTAGAACTCCACCCGAGCCGCTCAGCATGACAACCGTAAACATTATCGACAGTATCAATCAAAAAATGAACATGAACGCTTTTGCGGCAAAGAAATTGCGGTGAAGCTCTCTGATTGGGTTTCATTAGATAGTGCGGGTGGACCTAATATTGGGGCGGTTGAATTAATCCATTTCATATTATTTGACAGGCCATCAAAATTGGGTCAACGAGCAAAACTGGAAAAGACCACAATCGTAATATTGGATGTGCATTGCACGTTAGGCTTTGTTTCGAATGCAACAGCAAGGCCAGCCTGCAAAACAATTCCACTAAATGTGTCTGTTTGTCTCTAACATATCTTTGCATACGCATCCATGACACGGCATCACAGTGTGATCATCTCGGCCCGGCGGAGTGATGCCACGATGGAGATTACATGTGCAGAGAGGCGGAACGGAAACACAGATGGAACTCAATAATTAACACGTGCGCACATTTCGACAAGCTCACACAGATATACACACACATATATACATATACACACACATGCATGTCGATGTGCGCACGCATACGCACCCTTGGCCGTGTGTTATTTTTGAAGTCATTCAACCGTTGGGTAAATCTGGTCTCTTCATTTTTGATCTTTTCCAGGGCCCTTCAGAGAGGAGTGCGAGGGTTGTGGCGTGCGCGCATATGAAATTGCTTACATTAAATGCCGCAATGTTTTTCCAATGGGCTGGAACATATTAAGCTGAAAATGAATAGCAGGTCTCCTCGACACCATGTTGCGCCGTGGCTTAGCCTTCACTTCCCCTTCTCCCTGTGCTCCATCATAGCGACAGCTGTCACTTTTACAGCGCCCGTTGCCTTGTGTGTGCACTTGCTGTGTATGTGTGTATTTATATGTGTGCCAGTACATGTGCAGTGGCCTTCTTCTGCAGGTCATGTGTGCAGACAAAAGGCTCACATCTGCCTGACTCTGGCTGGAAGGGGAGCCCGTGCACATCTGCTCGTTGTCCGGAGCAGGAAGCCGTTGCAATAATGTGCATCAACACCCTTCTCGTAAATATGGCGTCTTTTATGTTGCCCAGCAGGTACATGGCGTAGGCATTAAAGTGTGAGGTGTTTGGATGCATTGGGATGTATATGTGCGTGTAGCCACATATGCATATTTATGAGTTTGTGTGTCAGACTGGAGGCGGGAGTGTGTGTGGGGGGGGGGGGGGTATACTCATTGGTATGCTGAGTGAATCCTGTTCCCCTGTGGTGCTGGGTGGGATAGGAAGCATCTGTCACCTCTGCAGAGATCCAGCATGCAGCCGACTTAACCATTCAAGTGCCGCATCACCTGAGAGAGAGAGAGATTTCTATTGGTGGAACCCTCCAGGTGGGTGGGGCTCGTGACAAGGGTGAAAGGGAGGGGCTAAGTGCATACATGCATGAGCTATCCTGGCGGGAGGTGTGGCCTTGTTGCCGTAGAAACTCAATACCTTGCTGAGCTATTGGTTGGCTGGGGAAATTGCTGACATATAGCTCTGCCTCACCGTTCTCTGTCCCTTTGGACGCTCACACACACGCACACGCACACACACACACACACAGCCGGGTTGTGCCCTGCAGGAGTGTGTTTAACACAGCGTTGGTTACCTATAGCTATACAACCCAATCCATCTATTTATATCGCGCTTTCTCACAACAGCTGCACAATTACCTCATTTCTACAACTCATCCCCAAATTCCACGTTACTTCCGTCACGTGTGTGTCAAAGGTGAGCAGAGTTGAACATTGGGGGTGATTTTTATTGTTATCCCCCCTTTCTGGCTCCTAACGCAGCTGTCCGGCATAATCAGTGGTAACGTACAGAAGAAAGTAATATTATCTATATGTATGCAGTATGTCCTCCGGGTGTCATTGAGCGCCGGTATAAATCAGCTGGTTGTGCGAAGGTCTGGCTGCGGTGAATTAGCCCGGTTTTAATTGTGTCTGTAATAAATGACTCTAATTAGTCAAGGCTCTTCCTCAGCCTCTGCCGCCCTGACATAATCATCTTCTGAAAGCAAACCACATCTCATCGCCATACTTCATCTCTCTGTGGCCTGGAGGGACAGGAGGGATTCTCTCTCTCCCCCGATCCCCCCCCCCCCCTTCTTGGAAAAACCCAACCAGACAAAAGGATCCTCCTTTTTGTCCATTATTTGTCTCTTGCCTGAGTTTTGGGCATCTCATTTGGAAAATTAGGTGGTTTGACAGATGTGTACTTTATTACAGTGGTGCTCATGAGTGATGAGTTTTGGGGGGGGGCATCCATTAAAAAAAAAAAAAAATTAAAGTCTGATTGTGAGCAAAAAAATTGGTGACGAGCATAAAACGGTGGCAGCAAACGCGAACATCCATTAGCGCACTTAGTAAAAGCTTAGCGATGAAGCCTTAAAGCGACCTGACGTGTTACATAATGTACGGCCATGTTCTGCGAGAAACATCCTTACGATGTCAAGTCTGAAATTTAAAGTCCGTTTTATTGCCAAGAGGGGAGCAACGTGCGCTCCGTTTGGCTTCCACTTGCATGTTACGCTCCAACAAAGCGTCAATCAAATTGTCAAAGCGTGCCAAAGAAGCTGCTTCACTCCAACATTACATTTGCCCAAACAAATACTGGAAAAAAAACTGTCTTGGCGGGGGGTGGGGCTCTAATCTCACATACACAGATACAAGTTTCCCACAAAGGTCGAGTACAGAACAAGACAAGCTCCTCAATAATGCAGCGAAGGGCCAAATAGGCGCGAGTGACAAAAGGGTGGTCCAGTGGGTTCTGACACAGCTGATGGGCCGCGCCTGATAGGGCGGGACAAAACTGAAAAATGTTGCTGCGGGGGGGAATCCATGCGCTGATTAGGCCAGCGTTCGATCCCTCGCAGCACCGATTCATCAGTGTCCACCGGCAGCCGTTTGACGGCCTTCTCGGGTGTCAGCGTGGTCACATCGCTGCCGGGACCTCGCCAATCTCTGTCAGGTGGAATAAGCGCCCTAGAGGGGCGGGGGGGGGGGGGGGTCGCTTTCTTTCCAACAACACCAACAGAGCCCGGTCTCGAACAAAAGCTGATACAGTTGGCGCAAGTGCACAACTTCAACTGAAACTGACCCCCCTTTGCGGGCCGGTCCATTTGGAGTCACGATTCAACCCCCCCCCCCCCCCCCCCCATGTCACCAATCAGGAGCACTTTGCCAAAGCACAGGTAACCGTGACGACTCTAATCCCTCGGCAATCGGCCGCTCATTCATCACTGCTGAGGGAAGGAAAAAAAGGGAGGGGGGGAGGAGGGGTTGAAAGTCACAGACAGGGCCAACAAATGGCCCCCAAAATTCAGTATTAATCAGCTACTGATTTGCTGCCCCTTTCAAGCCAATACCACTTAAGGAAAGGAGATAGGGAGGGGGAGAGAGGCGGTGGAGCGATGGGGGGCGGGGGGGAAGCGCGGTATGGGGAAACAAGCCGAGATAAAGACGGAAAACAAATGAAGGAACGAGGGCCAAGAAAAATCAACAGCGAGTCACTTATTGGAATCTGCTGTTGCGCCGTTTGCCACAACGTGAAAGGCTGCTTGAGGGTGGTCCCCGCAACGCCACATAAACACGCATGCATGCGGGCACGCGCGCGCGCACACACACACACACACACACACATTGGTATTGCAAGCCGTCCAACACCCCCAACTTTTGTTGATTTGTCACTGGAGTTGATCAATAGCTGTGATGGAAACAGATTCAGCTCAGATGGATTAAACGTCCCAGTGGCTGTGACATTATTTTCCCATTAGAAGAAGGCTAATCATAGACACACACACTGAAATACACACACACATGTTATGTATACATCCATCGCCTTCATTGTACCGCTTATCAGAGTTTTATCCACATGGTGATGCCTGCTAAAGAAGTTGTTCAGTCGCAACAGCGGGACTATTGATTTGGGGCCACTTTCCTCACCAACACACACGCTGGGCTGAAACCTGAATGAAAATTTGCATTTAGTACTAAAAAAAAAACAACACTATTTTAGAGTGACTTCAAAAAAAAATTTTTAAATTAATACAATAATTCTATTACTGGAAATCAGTCCAGTAATTTATTTGAAATGTTCAAAATATTTTTTCTTTCATCATATTGGTGTAAACTGTCATTATGTCCTGATACTAGAACATGACAAATAGGATCAGTGCAAAAAGTAGCGCTCTCTGCTCTCAAATGGTAAACTTTAATTTTTAAGAAACCGCTGGGCCCAAGGAAAAACAACCAATCAAAAACGGCAATCATTTGCAGTGCACTCGTGCACCCTCTCCCCCTTACCCCCACAGCATCGCTCCAACCCGTTACCTTGTGCTTGGGCGTACATATTGTACTACCCCGACTCTCAAATGAGTCAACTGCGGTCGAGGCGCAAGGCAGCTGAGGCAGTTGCCAACGTGAGGAGTGAAAGAGAAGGTGAACGATAGCGCTGCAGGGAGGTCGCGTGCAACCATCTGCCATTGATTACCTGCTGTTCGCTCTCCCCTCATCTTCCTTCTCCTTTTCCTCAACCGGCCAAGGCTCCTCCCCTTAGCAGCTCGGCGGGGTCGATGCGGAGAGCCCCTCCAACACGCGGCGGGGGGGGGGGGGGTAGCCGCCTCTCGCCACGTGCGCTGCAAAGGCAAGCAAGAAAGTTTGCAGTTGATTTGTGACTTGACGCGTTATTTTTACACTCCTCGCCCGACTCCGCCGGGGTTTGGACACACGTGCTGTCTACTCTCGTCCTCTTGTCACTAAACAAACGAGCGCGCACAAACACGCCGAGCGGCCGTCGGAGGGCCTCGCTAATGGATTCTGAAGATTCCAATTTCCCCTCTGCCACCCAAGACAGAAAACCCTCTGAGCTCAATTACCCCTGTCTCACTGCAGACGAGACCGCGGGCGCACACACACTTGGACGCATCCTTTTTTTGGTAATCACAGACACACACACACCTTAAGATGCTGTGACATGCAGAGGATCACACAATCGGAGTCACGCTAGCAAAGTGAGAGCAGTATTAGTGCCAGGTAGATTTTATGTGATAGGAGGAAGGAGTAAAAAAAAGGGGGGGGGGGGTGTGGGGAGGAGGGAGGTGATGAGATGGAAGATAGGAGGAAGTCAAGCGTGGAGGAAGGAATACGGGGACATGCACCACTACAGGGCTGAAGAAAAAGATGTTGAGGACGTGCACGCCTCTGGCTCCTCGAGAATCCACTCTTCCAGAAACCTTATTAAATTCTACAATTAGCTGAATGTCTCAGGCTATAAATAGGTTCACCCCCCCCCCCCCCCCCCCATTGCGTGATGTCAGTCAGTGTTCCGGGCTTGGACTGCTGGAGGGGGGGAAACAAAACAATTTAAATTACAGCGAGGCTCCCTCTTTGTCTGGCTACCCTTTTAACGGGATAATTACTAGTCTATTCATTCGCGCCGAGCCGGGGCGATACATCACGTCGCCGTGCAGCGGCCTTGCTTTGCTGTGATAAACGTCCTTTAAAGGTGGCGGAGTGGGGGTGGGGGGTGGAGGAGGCTCGCTAAGGGGCTCACCATTGATATCAGCCCAGCGTCTGCCACGGGGTTGCGCCAAGAGTCGCTTTTACACATTAAATAGCCTGATGCCAGAATGTGGCCGACGCAGGGGCGAGGAGAGCATGAGAGAGGAGTGACGCCTTCCCTGTGGGGAGTAGGGGGGGGGGGGGGAGCGGGAGGGCTGACAATGAGGAAATGAGCAAGAACGGGAATGAAAAGGAAGAGCGGGAGCAAAAAGGCATCTATTATTCAGCGCGGCCCGATGCCTGCGTCCGCGCGCCATTAAAAATAGGAAATCCATAGCGGAGACAAATGGCTTCTAAATGAAGCGCTACAGGAGGAGAGCGGAGATAGGGACCCCTGTCACATGCGTTTTAATTGTCTCCCAGGGCGATAAAGGGGGGGGGGGGGTGTTATCAAATTCATCATGATGCCGAGGCCCCGCTTGTGGATGAGACGAAGCCGCCGGGCACGTGTTGGGTGGTTCAAAGCTTCCCGCCTTGAGAAAGGGGGCCGCGGGCGCGGGGGTGAGCACAGACCTCCGTCAAGGGTGAACTGTCAACAAACCCCAAAGGAAACGGCGCACTGTGGCATTCAAAAAAAAAAAATATTCAGGGATTCATTTCCAACAGTTAAAAGCATTTCAATCCCATTAAAGTGGTTTATTTTCGGATCCCAATGGGAACGACCCGACGATGTCTTTGATTGTACTTTTCTGCATCTGCGTTTGCTTGTCTTTCGTATCCGGTTGTTTGTTCCCCATTTATTTGATCCGACCAAATCATCATCCGTTAAGCGTGAGACAAAAACAACATTATACCTCCGTGCCAACGAGCCCCAATGTCATCCAGAAACAATTAAAAAGCCTTTAATGAGCCACTCGCTAGCGCTGGCTGACGTGTTCTATAGACGTGATAATGAAGATGGACGCTTTAGTTGAAGTCGTGCTCTCTGTCGCCGGGGTAATTATTCACCTGGTGCTCCGCAAGGCCACCGCAAACACTTTGTGAGATAAAAAAAATTAATAAATAAATAAATCAGCAGCCACCTTTTCGAATTATAAGAACGATAGTGACTTGGCTAATCCATCTCGGGGCTCAAAGATGGCAGGACAATTTCACCTTGGGCTGCTTTAGTCGTATGGATAAAATGATATAAATGAACATATGAATAGTTTGGTTGTTCTGGATGATATTGAAGTCGCGATAACATGTCATTTAATCTTCTCAATGAGGTTTTAGAGCCGTAACGTAGCACCGCATGGTGTAGCATAGCATAGAGCAAAGCTCATAGCGTATAGCATAGCGCAAATCACTTGACTGAGCCGAACATAAGGCGGTTGCAACTGAATAACGCATCCATCATTCGCGGGCGTTCTCATCAACTGGCAGCAGCCTTAGTCAAAGTTTGATGACAGCGGTCTGAGGCGACAGTCAGAACCGCGCGACACGACACTGTTACAACGGAATAGACTAGCATAGCCTAGCGTAGCATCCTCCTGTCTTTCATGCATCAGCGAGCACTGCCTTCCCCAAAATAGAGCCTTATGATGTTCTGTCTCCCGGTTGCACAACGAGGCAGACAAGATGCCGGTAAGGTCATCAAAATAGTTAGAGGCCCCCGTCGTATAAGATGTCAGTCATTTCCAAGACATAAAAATCACAGTTTGAGCTTTACAGTCGAGAGGAAAAAAAAAAAAAGGGCATCAATCAAAAGGGTTGTACTTGAGATGACAAATTTAGAGGGAGGCGTGTGTATGGCGGCGATTGGAAAGACTTGAATGTGACCTACTTGCAAACTGAGATTGGATTCAGAATTTCGGAACAAGTCGTCAGAAGGCGCGGCACAGTGGGCAACTGGTGAGCATGTTGGCCTCACAGCGCAGAGGTGCAGGGTTCGATTCCGGCTCCGGCCTTCCCGTTCCTGCGCGGGTTTTCTTCGGGTACTCCGGTTTTCCTCCTAAATTGTCCTTAGGTGCGATGAGAAAATGGATGGATGCAAAATAAAAAAAAATGGGAGTCAAATGTTGCACTGGATTGTTCAAAGAGAGTCACATGACCGTCTCTGGCACCCCACCAAGACTGTGCAAGCTGTAATACATTAACACACAAATAAAAGTAGCAAGCGAAAGGTGGCGCATTGGAACGCTAATGTTTTTTTGTTTTTTTATTAATACTCCACAGAAAATTGACTGTTGCATTAAAACGACTCTAATGGGGTCAATTTATCCACAAAGTTACTTCAGTTAATGTAACAGAGTCAACGTAGCATGTAACTATCCACCTCTGGATCCCATCGTATGTTAATCAGTTGCAGGCCATGTCATTAGATGTATCTGCTAATCATAATAGACTAGAAAATATTAAACGTGAAGCTTTCTCTTAAGACTGCCAGTCGATACTGAGCGTCGCCTTTGTAAAGCCAAAACACCCCGTTCGAGTTGCCATGACCCGTGTTCACCCCACGTTGGGGCCGGTCCGTGTGTGTGTGTGCGTTTCTCTTCTCCGTTTTCACGTTTGCAAAAAAGTACACCATGCGATAAAGATTGGGCGGTAACAAACGACCCCATTACGTTAATGACGGGAGAAATTAAGGCATAATTAGCGAACTGGCGCTTTTTATGATTGTTACAATTAACCCCGGCCGTTGTTACAGGTGACCTTCGCTGTGGAGGAGCCCGCATCCAATGACCCACTGCTCCCTCGGAATCAAACGGAGAGAGACGGAAATGCCGGTGAAATCATCACAGATTGCAGTCATAATAACTACCCGTGTGTGTGTGTGTGTGTGTGTGCGCGCGCGCGCATCTTAAGTGATGGATGAATGACAGTGGGCATGGCAGCTCATCTTCTCCTAGGCGACAGGGTGACAAAGCGAGATGTTACAGCGGAGAGACAGCACAACCACTACCCCGGAAGAAAGGGAGATTTCTCTCTCTCACACACACACACACACATCCTTTTAGCCTCACCTCTGTCCACCTCTTCTGTCTACCCGTCTCCAAGCCCCCCCCCCCCCTCCAAAATCCCCCCCCCTCCATGTTCCCCGAAAGTGAGCCGTCTCCTTGTCTTCCCCACAGGATGAGCTGGTCCCCCACTGCCCTCCTCCGCCCCCTCCCCACACTTCATAATGCCACCCATTTCCAATCAATGGCAGCGACATGAATATTTCACACACCTGGGGAGGGGGAGGAGGCGTGTCCCGTTGCCTGGTGAGAAGGGGGTCACGAGGGGGAAGATTTAGGCCGTCGGGGTGCCTGTATGGTGAAGAGATGGGAGCCCCTCTTCCAGAGTCAGACATGGCCGATAAGTCATTAGAGGGTGAGGGGGGGGGGGGGGGGGGGGGGGGGGGTCAGATGTGGCAGAAAGGAGCAAAAGGACATTTTTCTTTAATTTCTTCAACCGTCACCCCCACTCTTTCCCACCCGCTTCTTATTCTTCTGACCCTCTCCTCTTCATATCTCCTATTTTATTACCCCCCCCCCCCACTCACTCTATACCATCTTCTTCTCTACACCCCCGCCCCCCCCTCCCCCCTCCCTCCTCCTCTCCTTCCATCTGTCTCGCTTGCTGCAGTGCCCATGCTGCCAGGCAGTATAAATCACATCTCTGGGCTTGGCTGCAATGGGCCTGAAAATAAAAAGGTATAAAAGTGTCATGATGAGCTACTGGCTCGGAGGGGGGAGGGGGCGGGGAAGAATTCCTTTATGATAGGTCTAAATCCTCTCTCTCTCTCACACACACACACACACACACACACACACACGATGATTACTTGTGTGGCGCATCCACGTGCACAATATGTGCCCCCCCCCAAGCAACTCGCCGGGCTTTCCGTCCACATCTTACTTGGAACACAAACACTCTGCCACACATCACGTTCTTTTCTTTCTTTTTTTTTGTCAGGAGCCAGTGAATAAAAGACATCATGTCGTCACCGCTTTTGAAGGGGCAGGTCAACTCAAAAAAAAAAAAAAAAAAAAAGTGATCTCATCTGCCCTTTTTGACAGTCATTTGACAGAAATTGCACGGCAACGACTCGGCTCACCTCGTGTGTACTCGTCGTTGGCACGAAGTGACAATTGACGACGTGGTCAGCTGGGATTATTTACAGTATGAGCAAAATTGTTCGTTTTTTTTTTTTGGTTCAGTTTTATGTCACCAGCAACATCCCATTGAAATTATGAATCTCTTTTTTTTTTTTTGCAAAGCGGGTCCTGTCCAAGTCAACGGCACACACATTCCACATCAAGCACCCACACGCGCACCCTGCAACCGTTCCGGTTATGCTAATCACAACAATGCATCATCGCCGGCGGCGTTCGGAAAGAAAACAAGAGGATTCACGACTTACGAAGGCGCCTAATTATGGCTTTAAAGTGCTACATCATCCAATTTAAGGCGATGGCGTAAATTAAACAATGACGCAAATGCTTTAAATGCGCTTTTGTCGAAGACATTTCTTATCCAGGGAACGACAATTAAATAAACAGTCCATTGGAGTGCCGATGAGTCCCGGTGCCGACTTTTGGAAACGTGAGGCGAGTCACATAGAATGACCTTATTAAAATAAAAAATAAAAAACTCTTCAGGGGATGGCATTAGCGTTTACCCCTTTAATGCCGCCCCCCGCCTCCTGATAACATAAAGTGGCCGCTGTCCCTGAAAGGGTGAAGTGACTTTGATGTGGTGCCGTTCTACATCCCTGTCTGTTACATGAATAAATGCCCCCCCTAAACAAAAATCTGTTACAAGTACCGCAAGGAAGTATATCAAAGCAGCTTCAGTGTGTTCATGATGTATAAATCTTGCCCGTCAGGGAAAATGCTAACTTCTCTTCACTCGGATTATCAAACAAAATGCGTACAATGATCAATTTATGATCTGGTGTATTGCTCTAAACCAATAAAAAGAGCTTTAGGGTGGCCCGTTATGGATTGCGAGCCCGCTGTTGTTTAGGTAGATGGCGATGGGGAAGAGGGAATTTAGAGGGGGGGGGGGGGGAAGCGAAGAGGCCATCACTTGCGCGAACCAACCTCCGGCTCAGCACTCCTTCAAGCGCCCCCGCACGCACTTTGTCATTTCTATTCGATCACGCCTGGTGCGGTAGGAACACACACACACATACTCATCGTAAGTAACGCTAATTAAGTGGACGGGGGGGGGGGGGGGGCGGGGGGAGTGGATCGTGTCAACCAAACAGCGGCGATGCTTCGGGGTGATTTGCCGCTTGAATGCTATCGATCACAAAAATGCAAAAGAAAAGCAGATCAGGCTGGGAAATGGACGGCGAGTAGCCCCTCCCCGTCCGCCCCGCACCCTTGGGTGTGCGTGTGCGTAAGTGGGTGAGTATTTATGTTCACATTAGCGGGCCTCTGGATATGCTTGCACGCCAACGCATCCGCACACGCAGATTGGCTCATCCCCACCTGCATTAAGCGCAATAAACTCCGCTCTGATGAGCAAGCTCCCCGTCGACCTTGGAACTCTGTCAGAAGACAAGGCAAGGGGAGCCATGCTGTGAAAAGGAGGGGGGGGGGGGTAGATAAGAAGTAGGGAGGCATGAAGTGTGGGGGGGGTCGGGAGGAGGGACGTGTGGAGAAAAAGAGTAAGTGAAGCTGCTCAGTACGGGGCAGGAGGGCAGCGCCGGCTCGCGCTCTTCATCTCTGCTCATCTGGAATGCAAATGCGCTTTCCATCCAGCGCCGCCATGACGCTCGGAACCGCTACGCAGAGAAGCAATTACAAAACGGGCTCCGTTCACTCCGAGAGAAAGACACGCATGGCTAGAGGAGGGTAATTAATAAGGAGATGGACGGGAGGTGGAGGGCGGGGGGGGGGGGGGGGAATCGGCAAGCGGCTCCCTCGGAGAGATGGAGGCAGCGGCTCTAAAAATCGATCGCGCGGGCGGCCCCCCGCTGTATTGACACGCACCGCAAATCGACCCGACTCCTAACTTATGGCCGGCTTCTCACGGGCGAGGTCAAAGGTCGCGTGTCGCCTCGAGTGTCTTTTGAAATATCTCCTTGTTACTTTTATCCCATTCAATTAGAAGACTTCAGGCCGGCATGACCTCACACGCATTGTTCCTCGCCGCCTTCTGTCGAACCGATAGCGGCGGCGACGACGGTGGCGACGACGGCAGCGCCGCGGCCGCCGCTGCGAACTACGGCGGCGGCTTTTATTGCAGTCATTTGGGCCGCTAATATGTCATTTCCATTAGGCGAGGTTTTAACACTCACAGATAGATGGCCCCGTGACATTTATCTGAACGCGGGTCGTATTTTAGTCATTAAATGGCTGGCGATGTGCAGGCTTGCTGCAAAATGAGTCTGTGTTTAGGGAGCGCGACGGCGAGGGTGAGGGCGAGCGAGCATTGACTTTTAATGATACGCCACGCAATAGCACTTTAGAGGTTATAATCCCAAATACAATGCGCGATGCCACCTTTGACCCCCCCCCTGTTGAAAAGGGAGCGACGACGAGAGGAAGCGGAGCTGGATGCAAGGTGGAGAGCCAAGCGGCTCAGGCGTGGCGAGTCGGCAGAAAGCAGAACCGCGACGAGTGGGCAGCTTATTAACAAAGCCGGTCAGGGACGGAAGCCGAGACTTGACATGGGGAGGGAGGGTGGGTGGGGGGGGGGGGGCTGCAAGTTGAGAGCGATGGAGAGTGCGGAAGCGGGAGTTGTGGCGCCGAATTGCCTCGATGGATTTTGCCATTGTTGACTTTTGAAAGGGTCGGAGAGCGCAAGCCGTTGCCGGCGTGTCATAACCAAGACTCAGAACGAACACAATCTAACGCAATCTGTTCCGGGCCACTAATCGCCCTTTGGTTTGTTTGGATTCGGAATCAATTTTCCGATAGAAAACAATGAAAGGAACTGAATGACTGCGTTTTGGGGTCAAGCTGCTTTTGGGGGCAAATTTGAAGTTCCGTTTTATTTTGAACCCTTCCAGCGACAGCTTATCGTGTTATCGGGTTACGGGGGGGGGGGGGGGGGGGGGGGTGAAAGGGTTAATAGTGCTCGTCTTCATTCGGCTCACACGTGCGCTGGAGCCCATGCCGGCTGATTGTGGGCAAGGGGGGGGGGGGGGGTCAAACCCCGGATTGCATATTCACCAATCAATCAAAGGGCACATTGACAAGCCCAGTCGCGCACGTTCGCACGATCAAAGGTGAAGAAAAAGGGGAAGCAAGCGCCATTGATAATATCAAAACGCGGACAGATGGAACGTGTACGGCAGGAGAAGGCAGTCAAGAGAATGCCGAGGGGGTTTTTGAGAGAAGATCGGCAGGTGTGCCGCAGGGGAGACGAGCGGCTGTAATTTCACACAACTGGTCCAACAATTTACCGGAAATAACGTCGCCGAAGTGGTCGTGACGGGCCGCTCACTCAAGCGCTCGTCCGCTAGACGGTACAAAGGACAACATACAAGGGGCGTGCAGATTTAATCGGCCTATATTGGCTATTTTAACATCAGCAACGATTGGCAGATTTTTTTTTTTTAACCCTTTCAGGGACAGCGGTTACTGCAGTGGACAGTTGATCGTGTCATCGGGTGCATGAAAGGGGTAAAATACATTTACACGTTACAATATATGACAAAGAATGACATTCAAACAATACACACACACACACAGTAAAATTAAAAAAAAAAAAAAAACTACATTTTTGCAGATTTTTCCTCTCTAAAGTTAAATCCTAAAGGTCAAAAGAAAAAGCAGTCCAAACGTTTTCCAGTCATTCATTTGTTCTAAGCACTCAGGAACACCCCCCCCCGGCAAAAAAAACCCCACCACGTATTTTTAATGAATTATCTGATTAATCTTATTCTGTCAAACACAAGCAGAAAAAAAACAACGATATTGGGCCTTAGCAACTAAGCTACATTTAAAATCAAGTCTAAGTTTCTTTGTCAAGGTAGGTTTGTCGGGAGGCGCTGAAGGTGACTAACGTGACAGAAAATGAACAATTTAAAAAGCACGGCACAGGCGCGGAAGCCCGCGCATCGGCGCTGCCTTCACAACTCAGCGGCCACCCTAATTGCTTTGAAATACAATTTGGGCTGGGCCTTTGTTGGGTGTTTTGAGCTATGATGCGCTCCAGTGCACGCTGGAAATTGAGTTATAAATTACAGAGCTGAAAGAGATATGTACGCCGAATGCTTAATATCGAAATGTTAGAACCCCCCCCCCCCCAACCCCCTTGTCTGACGCAGAAGAACACCGACACCAAGACAGCTACGTTTCCGACCGCGTTTGTTTTCCATGGCGATAACGTTGATACGGTTGAGCCCGACGTTGAGATGGCGCCTAACCGTAAAAAGGGAGCAAACGAACAGGAAAGCAAATCGACATTTCGCCGTGCGCCGCCATCCCATCATAGCCGAGCGCTAAACGTATTTTCGGGCTCGGCGCCAGCGTGGTTGTCGCATCGACGCATCTCGGGGCTCCCGCGTGAAGTCACTGACAGCTTCATTATGACTTGTGCACATCCAGAGAGAGATGTGCAACGGGGGGCGCCGGGTTTACTGTCGGGGCTGGCTCGCGTCAGTCCAGCTGTTGATGGGAAGCTCGAGGTGGGACGGGATGGGGGGGTGGGGTGACTGCTGTCTCCTTTAATGAGCCTTCGCTTATGTCATCAGCTTTCAATTTACAGAGCTGTCCACTACCTCTGGCCCCCTCATTTATTCACACACACACACTTTCAGGCTGTCGCGCGATTCCTCACAAGTGCGTGTGTCAGAGTCATTAATTTGCCGTCTAGTCTTACCTGGAAAGTAGTCACATGGTGGACATTTTTCTTTGGGGGGCGGGGGGCCACGCTGGAGCCAAACGAGCAGCATCGGCGGTTGATGGGGTGCACCTGAACCTGCTGAAGCATAGAAGAGTATAAGCTGATGAATATTGCGACATCATGTTGAGTGAGAGAAAAAAAAAAAAGTCGATCAATGCCCCTGGAAGTACAACTTCAAGATCTGTTGTGCAAAAAGGTCAGCGCGGAGTTACTTACATGATTTTGTTGACAGTACGGTCAAACACGACCACCGCGAACTGCAAAAAAAAAAAAAAAAGGATCAATATAGTCACTTAGGAAGTCAATCCTAACATTTTCACAAAGATATTGAATTGATATCAGAACGCGGAGGGGGGGGGGGCACGGGACGACTGCTGGCGCTTACCTTCCCGACGCGTCTTATGATGTCTCTACTCCCTCTACTGGGCTGCATCGTGCACAGCTCATTGTCAGACTTTGACAAACAATCAGCACAGTACTGGAACACGTTTTCTTCAAAAAACAGTTTATTCATCCTTTAAACAGACCATAAAAAAAAAAAAAAAAAGGATCGTCAAACTTTTCTCTAAAACCTCCGCCGTTTCCAAAACACGCCCGACCAACCTCGCCCTCGGAGCTAAAACGATAAACATCGGATACAATTAAGAATTCTGAAATGTAGATTTACTGTCATTTTCTTTTTAAAACAAAATATTCTTTTAGTACACACAATGAAATTATCGGCATTAAACAAACACTAAGGATTATTATTTTTTATTTTTTAAATAGAAACAGGGGTGGAAGGGAACAATTTTTGGTGGTTAACGAAAGAATTCACTCTCTCGTCCATCGCCGTTGAACCTCGCTCGGCGTTCACCGAGTCGTTTTGCGGACAACCGCACAATTCCGCATCTCTGTCGGAAGGTTCGAACAAGTGGAGGGAGCTCCCGTGGATGGTGCTGTCCACGCTTCGACCCAAGCCCGACGAGGAGGTGCTGCCGGGAGACGCATCGGGTCAACGCGGCAGCGGCCTTGTTTTTTTTCCCCGACGGGCGATAAAAGTCATTACCTCTCACAGTCCGAATCGCACGAGGCCTTGTCGTCCTCCGACGGGGTCACGCAGACGCTGTCGAACCTCTGGATGGCCTCCGCCACCGTGTACCTGGTCTTGCCCAGAGCGCACCTCTGGATCTTTTTGACGCTTAGGTCAGACTGGAGGAACAGATGGAGTCGACTGTCCGACAACAGCAGCGGCGTGTGGAGAACGCTAGAGAAAGAAATCGGATGCCGTCAACGTGTCGCCCGGAGGGGGGGGAGGGGCTTCATTCGGCTTAGAGAAACTCACGTTGCTAAAAACTCCTGCAGGCCCTTCATCCTTTGTCGGACCTGCTCGACGTTCCTCAAGCTGAAGAAAGGATTCCACGGGGGCAACTTGGGGATTTCTCTGGGAGGACGACGGGAAACACGCGCACTTCATTATTCCCGCACGAGGCGCATTTCAATCGAATCGGCGACGCGAGGACGTACATGATCAGAGCGTTTTGCTCCAGGGAACGTCGCAGCCAAACAAATTCTCTGTAACGTCGCCTGACCGTCGAGGCCTTCTTGCGAAAACACATGCTGTTTGTCTGCGAGAGACCAATGACATGAGGAAAACCCGACAACGGGGCTGCTGAGTGAGGACGCGACGCAACTCACGTGAAGGCAGATTTCGTAGTCGACGTGCGCGCGCCAGGGGCCGTGTTTGTGGAGCCTCGGGTTTCCAACAAAGACGCTGATAAACTCCTGGAGGGGGGGGGGGGACAAAGGCTTGGAGGGGATGTGACGAGAATCATTGAATAATAGCACGTTAACACTTTGGGCGCTTACAGTTTTGGCGAGGTGGTCAAACATACTGTCCATGGTAGAAACCTACAAAGGCAACAACACAGTGGGGTAAGCTGCATCAACAATGCTTTTCCCAACCATCCATCGAGCGTCATAATCACCTTCTTTGCGGGCCTTAAAAAATATATATAGCACAAGCACTAGCCTAAATCAAAACCCAATTCTAACAGTTGTTGCGTGAAAGAGCATCTGACAGTTCCTGGTCAAGAATGACATCACCTGGTTGAAGCAACGTGCTTACCTGTAGATCCCCCCCACCCGCCCCCACCCCACTCTAACCCGTGTTGAAGATGTCAACAACATCAAGATGGCCGTGATGACGGAGCTGCGGAGAATCTCAATCATCCTTCCGTGAGCGTGCGCTTTTGGAATTAAAAGATATGTTTACAGATACGTATGTTTTCCAATCTGACTTCAGCCTCTGTCACGCAGTTCGTTTGCATTAAACAATTCCAAGTGTGACAGGTGTATTGTACAGCTAAGGTACTTGCACAACTTAAAGACTCAGGAAGTGCTGCACCTTTCAGCTGATATAAGCAGAAAAGCGAATAAAAGGGCAACAGGAGGTGGATTTTAGCACACAACACCAAAACAGGATTAGAAACAATAAAGCCTCTTTTGCACGCAATCAGCACTAATGCAGGCCAACCAGCAGAATAAATGCATCTATTATAGTGCAACAGTTCCGAGGAAAAATTCATTCCCTTCAAGATTGTTTTTTTTTTGTTTGTTTTTACTGTACGCATTAATTCACGTCAAAACGTGACACGTTAGCATATATTTCCAAGTGACGGTTTTTGTTGTTTTCCCAACACTAATGAGCAAAATCATTCGGGACTTGAGCCGGGACAAGGTCAATCAATGAGTGCAGATAAAGCTGTGGCCAAAGGCTCTCACAGTGGACCAAATTGCACTCTGCTCACGGTCACGTGAGCTCCTAGGCCGGACAAAACAATTGTTGTGCCTCTTTCGGAGTCATGATTATTTCCCCAATACTTCAACGTTTACCTTCCAACTTGACACAATCGACAAACAAACCACATTGTACTTATGGTTTCCCTCAGAGGGCCGTTATAAGTGGGAAGCCAGAGATAAATGTCATCACCTCATGATAGTGTTACTTATACCCAACAATGATGGTTAACTAGCTTGGAGAACGGCAGTCAATAAAAGCAGCTGGTTCAACTTATTTTAAAAATTAGTTGAGGAACAAAAAAAATAAAAAATGCCAGCAACGTCCCGGTTATTTAAAAGTGAAGACAACTTGCAATTTTGGCACAGACTTTTATCAAGAAACATGTCGACGTACGTGATTTGCTTCATTGGCCAATTAAACTGTGGTGGGCTACAACCATGTTTCAGTACCTAGTCTACATCGTGTTGAAGGATACTTTTCTTATCAAGTAATTGTATACAATTGCATTGTTAGTTTGTATCTTTTTTTGAATAACATTTCAAATACGAATACACTGAATGTGAAATTTGTCTTTTTTTTTTTTTTACTCCTGAGAAAATACTGGGAACACTTGCCGTCTAAAGAAAGAAAAGTCGAATTAAATCTGGTTTGAATATGGACATTTTTACAAACCGACACATACAAGGTTGATAGATTTACTCAAGTGTTTCCATTGTGTGCCTTACCTTTCTCTTGTTGTCCTTGACAGAGCTCCGCTGTGCGTGTTCAGCCTCTGGTGAACTAAATCAAACACTCATGGCAACCTCGCCAACTTCCTCGCTCGCGCCTTCTCCTGGCACAAGATATAAAAACAAAAAGAAAAAAAGATGAGCAACGCTGGATACGAGCTTTAAAAAAAGTAGTATGACTACGATAGTGTTGATATTAGTAAAAACAAAAAAAAAGGCTCACCTGTTATTCATGCCGCACACGGCTAGGGGATTAGTTAATAGTTAAATGATTATCACCTGGTCAGCCCAGGGGGGCGGGGACCGTGGCCTCACAAACATGCACATAAACAATGCGAGTAAACACATTTAAGTTGGAGCAAATTAATGTGAATAAACAGTATTACTATAATGGTGAGATTGACTCAAGTTTACATAACCAGAGGTAGCAAACCTTACGTTCTAGATTAAAGTATACCCGTGGGGGGAAAAAGGGTGAAAATGCGTGCACTTCAGGTTGTGAAACATCACCCTGAGCCTCAAATTAAGTTAAATATTTTGTACCTCTCGATAGTGATGGGAAAACGTTCCTTCAAATGCAGTAAAGAGCCATTAAAAGAAATCAATAATATCCCACCCAAAATAAATAAATCAGTTATAACGCACTATATTTGGTTCCTAATTATATATTCAAATGAATGAAGTCATCAAAGTTCACCCCACTGCCTTTAAAATCCCTGAAGACCCTTAAATAAGCAATATGACTTTAATCACTATGTCATTGACGTTTGCATATTCACACACATCCCACATGAATAAAAAAAATGTTAAGGACACTAACACTGGGTGGAAGCTCAGCAGTAAAGTCAAGTAATTCACGAACACCAGCTTTTAAAATGTGCAGACAGTCCTAGCTAGGGTCTTTGTGGTGGGTGGAGTCGTGGCTTTTCCAGTCGTTGGTTAAATTGCGGTGGTGCAATTTCCAAAATGTTTAATAAACTGCATGATAGTACTGACGTATGTGCAGTATTGGGATCCTTTCGTGCATTTGAATAAACCACATATATTCCAAAGAGTGAAGCTTCATGCTGCTGCAAAAAAAAGTCACTAGAAGTCAACCTTGATTATTGCAGCATAAAACTGAACGATTCAATAAGTGACAATCACGGTTCGGTATATCTGCATTTGCGTACAGCTTCATGTCCCCAAGAAATGTGCATGGAAGAGATGACAGAGCTGCCTTTAGATTTGTCCAAACCTCTACATGAACTTATCTCATTAAATTACCATACATATCTTGTCGCCACATCGTATGAATTTCTTTTGAAAAACATTTTTTTGAAATACGCAACAAACGCAATTTGAGCTTCCAAACGATCTGAGGTAGTGCTTCTCAAACTTATTTTAAATACCGGTTTGTCAACTTGATGATCTAAACTTAACGACAAACAGAAGATGGTGTGTGTGTGTGGGGGGAACTAACCATAATTAGTGGACCTTAAAAGTTGGGCACAGAGGAATTTGAAACAGGACCATGACCAACTCTGGAAACAGAGCGGGAGAAGCAAGATATTCCCCCACCCTTGTCCTTAATGTTTAATGTTGGCTCAAAGAATGATTAGTGGCAAATTTGTAGTAAGAAGTATCATTTTAGAGACTTGAATCTTTAGAATATGATCAATATTGAAACAGGGTGGCCAATTGTGACAGAATTTTGATTTCAAGTGGAAATTTGGTCAAAAAACTTTATTGGAGTCAAAGCAATATTTACAAAAAACAAAAACAAAAAAACAACAACAACACTATGGTGACAAAACAACAGAAGGAAAATGACGACAGACAAAACTTGCGGCGAGATGGCGAAAGCAAACGGCAGCCATACGTTACGCGTAACCAAAAGCAACTCTGGGATGAAGCGGCAACTGCCGCCAACCACGTATCTTTAAAATGGAACACTTTTGCGAACATATCGATCGTGCGGAACAATTGCCATCTCCGACGGTCCGTTTTGATGATGGACTAAACAACCCCCCCCCCCAAAAAAAAAATCCTACAACAGCTAAAACTAGAAGGCCGGGCCAACGAAGGAGAGTCAGTCCTGAGGAAAAAAGGGGGCGCGGGTGGTTTAAGGAGGTGCAAGGCGGCCCGGAGGCAACGACTACTGAGCTTCATCCTCTGGACACGAGTGCCATGTTAGCCTCTCCTCGTAGAAGGCGATGACCACTTGAGGGCACTTGGTGTTGGCCTCGCGGGCCGGGACGAGGTCGGCTTCGTCCGAGTCTTTCCTGCAGTGAAAAATGAATGGAACTACCTCAAGAATTATTATTATTATTTTTATTTTTTTTAAATCACTAGTAGCATTTCTTTGCCCGGACCGGTCAGCGCAACATGGCAACCTTACCCATCCCTTTATTTTATTCTTGCAGAAACGCGTGACGAGGAATTGCTACTCTTAACAAGCCGGTTAACTTGTTCCATGTCTTTTGGGTGGGTAATTAATAAAGGTCTTACCATTTCATCAAGAACATCAACTCCCCGCTGCTGTCTGTCGCACCGATGATTCTTTCTGGATCGAGTTTCCTCGCAAAGCCTCTGGGCTTCTCGGGCTGTAAATGGGGATAGTATTAGCATATTGCGTATGTACGTGGGGGGGGGCAAGCTTTCAAAGATATTTGTGCTTCTTGTTTGTTGACTTCATGCCGCGGCTGTTGCTACGATGTCACAGAGCAGACCGAAGCGCCTTATGAATCATAGCAATTCCCGCTATGGAGTGGCACCCAAAACGAGGCGTCTTCGGGGAGATGCAATTACCGAGTAGTCGTTGGGGAGTGAAAGCACAACACACACCTGCTCCCCAAACACACCTGAGACCTTGTAATAAGCTAATGTGTCACATGACACCATTGTGGGGGAAAAAAAATGAAAGCTAATTTGTACTTGGTGATTTCTAAACGAATGAGCGGGTGTGCGACAGTAAATGATTACATTGTAGCAAAGTGTCGCTCGTTTCGTGTCGTGCGGCGAAACAATCGCAAAAGCGTGAATTCGTAACTACTTACGGCATCTTTTTTCTTCGCATCCATCTCAGTTTCGTCCGCAGGCGCCTTTCTCTTCAGAGAAGCCGACTTCTCCTTTATGTTCTTCTGGGCTTCGAGAAAAGCGTTGATGAGCTCCGGACAATCCAAGTTCTCCTCTGGTTCCCAGGTGTTGTCAGCTCTGGATGAGCAAAATTGAAGGGTTTTTTTTTTCACAATAAAATAAAAAGCAAGATCAGACCCGTACCCCAAAAGACTACTTCACACCGGATTGGATGCAAACATGCAGGGTCCTCATGCAACGACAGAATTAAATGGACAGACCCCATAACAGGGAAGCCCTTTGAACACAGCATGGAGGGGGGAATCGGGGGTCTGTCCCGAGGCAACTCACTCTGTAAATCCTTTCCACTTGAGGAAGAACTCCACCTTCCCATTCACAATACGCTGGTCCAGAACTTTTTCCACCACAAATTCCTCAGGTTCCTCTTGTGTGCCCTGCCCCCCCTGAGAATCCCTCCTACTCTTGGTATTCTGCTTCTTGCCCATGCTGTCCTCTATTAAAAAGAGATAATAAACAGTAAGATTTCAAGTGTTCATAAAAAGTATTCACACACTTAAAATCAAGCTGGCGCACCAGAGTAATTTGTTGGGTCTAGACCAGCTTAACCTACAGAACCCTGAGATACTGGAAGCCTGTATCACACTAAGCTACGGGACAACACGACCGTTTTGCGCGACAAGTTTCTGCAAGAACGATGTTCTCCAGGTAACTGTTGGATCGTGGTTAAAGACCCCAAGTTTGCGCAGATTACCGTTTATCGTTGGGGGATGCGGTGGCGCACTCGACCTATGATTTGTCGTGGAAACGGAATAAAGCCGACAATAACTTGGTGCAGATGTTAAAAGGCTCCACGGACGCCCAGTTTGACTTTTGAAGCGGCTGAATTAATCCTCAAGTTCCGTTAAGCAACGACTGGAAACGTCCACGCAAGGGATAACTTGGACGGTTAGAACATGCACACGCGCGCGCGAGACAGGGAGAGTGAGCCTATCAATTAGCT
The DNA here is from genome assembly GCF_054856545.1 of Hippocampus guttulatus. Taxonomy (NCBI): domain Eukaryota; kingdom Metazoa; phylum Chordata; class Actinopteri; order Syngnathiformes; family Syngnathidae; genus Hippocampus; species Hippocampus guttulatus. Next base: position 4,757,739 of record NC_141278.1, read on the forward strand.
CAAAGAAAGGAGCGTTTTAAAAAGGAGCGGTGCAGTAATTACGGCGCCGTCGTTGCCTCCATGAAAACGCACGTTTTCGACTCACCTAAAAACAATTCGGTGATGGACGGTGAACACGCGGTCAGCTTCTTTATTCCAACTCGCACAGGCGCCGAGCAAGCTAGCTTCTGGCCTCCTACGGAAGCCTGGACGGAAAAGGCGCGTTGCTCTCCGTTGTTTTCACTTCCGGGAACCAATTGGTAGTTTTTTTTCTCCACAAACGTGGGTCCATGAGGGATTTCGATTAATACCACTTGAACTAATATTGATGTTGTAATTCCCCTTCATTTTTATCCACTATATATTCACCCATCCATCCAGAGCAGTTTTGTATTTTATTAGTAAGCTCTAATGTACATGTACAGTATATTTCATGACATAGTGGCCCAAGGAATACGGTTAACGGTATTTGAAGGGTTGAAGACGAGGCACACTGAACAAGATTGTGACATGAATTTGTTTATAGATTTTCAATACTTATCAACTTGCACCAAGAACCACAAAGCAAGTTAGAAAGGTAGACAAAATGGTATATAGTGCTGAATATGAATGCTTGATTTTTTTTAGGTAGGGGTCTAACAAAAACAGCTTTGAACCAGATATATATTTTTTAAAAGATGCCAGCGCATCAGATAAAACCGAATAGTTTCACTTTGAAATAAGTGGAGATAAATATGGAATTGCACTTTTATTGGAGCTCTCCATTAAGGAAATGGCACATTTACATAAGTGACAGGTCCAATGTATGTGAGATGACGTCATGAATTCATTCATACCCTCTCGAATTGAGCTCTAGTACAGGATATCGAATCGTTCCACTTTCAAAACAAATAGTCTTTGAATCGTTCCACAGTCCAAAAGCGTATCAATTTTTTTTATGAAGATATAGTAATACTATTTATTGGAGTATGGTAATGGTTGAAGCATAGTTAACATTAAAAACTGTATTATTACAGTATTGTTAGATCACCTAAAACAAACAAAAAAAAATTCAACAGCTGTATTGTGACAGAACCACTAAGGTCCCTTAAGCAGTTCACATTTTGATTTGGTGTGAATCAAACACTTAGCATTGACAATGTAGGAAAGTGTTAACATTCTTAAATGCAAGAAAGAGACATGCATTGTTTATATTTTTAATCAGAATCATGTTAGAAACCATCTTGAAGTCCCCCCAAGAAGAAAACAGACTACCACATCCAACAACACCATGCAATCAAAGACATCTGGCCAGCAATGATGGAGAGAAGAGGGGGAGAACATTTATACCAAGTCAAGTTAAAAAGTAAACACTTGGTTAAACCAGATAAAAATGGAAAATGTGAGAACCAAAGAAAGAATCAACTAAATTGTGGATGCCAATCTATTGAGGATCTTCTTTTTGAAGACTTTGCAGAATGCCTCAGAAAAAAAACACAGCAACCTTCACTAAATACTTTTCAAACAGTCCCAAACATAAAATGTGATTCTATCTTCAAGGGGATAATTTAGGATCATACAGTGACATTTTACCAATGACCGGAGTGATAGTTAAAGCGCACTTAATATATTTTTCAGCGTTTTTTTTTTCCCCCTCAAGTTTTAAAATGAACTCAGGTGGAAAGGTAGAAAATAATCCTGGCAAATCTCTCAAATAAATGAGTACAAATGGTGCTTTAAACCAATTAATGATGATTTCAAATTGTGGATCATGCACATCGCAAACCATCCAATGCAACTTAAGGCCTTGTCAGTTTAATCATTGGTATACCGTTGATGTCATCAAGACATAAGCAACACAATCTCTCATCTTATTTCAAACTCGAATACAGCACACACTTGCAAAAATCCGAAAGAACTCTGTAAACATCAGATATGTCATTTGCCATTTCTCTTTCCACGATATGGTTGCAAAAAAAATGCTGCCATTTGTCAGCTTTTGATGCGTGTGAAAGCATTTCTCGCACTTCAAAATGGTTTAATAAATACAGCCTTGAAACACCTGCTGGGTGTCGCCGCGACACTGAGAGGATGCATTCAAACAAGACGTCCCCGTAATCTTGGCTGGCCGGCCATGCTGACACGTAAACATGCCCGTCGCTGAGACTAGCCAGCATTCATTTGTGATCCATTTTGATATTTGCAGGCACACAAAGCGAGTGGTTTGCATCACTTACAGTCCCACACAAACTTTCCTTTCAACGTGTTCATCTGAAAGAAGCTTAGGATGTCCAGTGTGTAAGCTACATTTACCCCCCCAGGAGTCATTTTTATCTTCTTTTTTTTTTTTAACTAACTCTTATGATGAGTTTCTCCTTTTTTGGCAGCTTGATAACACTCCCCAACAGCAGTGGTTTGACACGCGCGCGCGCAGACCTTGGTAAGGCGATCCCGCAGCCGGAGAAAGGCAAGAAAGTTCCGCTTGAGGTTGGACAAAGAAATACTGCGTCACTGCTTTTTCCCCTTCTTCCTCTTGTCCGTTTTATTGCTGGACGATGTGGAGACAGCCGGCCTTCTCACAGGCTGAACGACCACCCTCCCGTTGGCCCCGCACTGCAGGGTGAATCGGTCCGGGTTCAGGGGCCGTCCCGAATCATCTGTCAGGCGAGCCAGGACGTCTCTGGTGAGCTGCTGTATCTGCTGCCCCACGGCCCCCATCGTCTTGGCCGTGATTTGTTTCTCCCTCAGCAACCGGTCCCTCTGGGCGTGGAGCCGCTCCACCTCCTCCTGGAGCCCCGTGATGGCATCCAGTTTGCGCTTGCGGCAGTTCTGCGCTGCCAGCTTGTTCTTGCCCCGCCGCCGGATGTCCCGGAGAAGCGTCACCTGTTCGGGGGAGAAGCCGTGCCCGTCGACGATCTCCAGGAACTCCTCCACGGGCATGTTGACGATCTCCAGGACGGAAAACGGGATGCACATGGCGCGGGCGCGTAGCTCGTCGCGACTCAGCTCCCGCTGCTCGAAAGTGGGCCCCTCGTCTTCGCTCGAAGGCTCCTCCTTGATGCCTTTGTGGGGGAGAGTGACCGGCGGCAGGTTCAAAAAGGCCGAAGATGAGTAGCTGTGGTCGTGCCACACGCGCTCACTGAGATCCACGCGGGGCCACACGGTGGCACGGTCCAAAACACCCTTGAAGGGGAGGGAATCCACCTCGCTGCTGTAACCTGTCGCTCCGCATTCATCTTCGCATGAGCTGGACGACGATGACATCTCGGATGAGCCTGAGCGAGCGGAGATGATTTTGTTGATTAGCTCAAAGGACAAACCTCAGGCGAGACGGGACACTTCAGTTTGGTGCCACTAACTAAAACGATTCAATAGCTGGTAAAAATTTCTCTAGTGCCGCATGCGCCAAACCCAATCGAAAAGTACCGATTGGTTAAAATGAGGCAATGAGAATGCACTCAATGGGTATGAAAGAAGAACCCACCTGGGGAGACCGCACCTCCAGAGCTGCTCTCCAGGGAGAGACCAGAGTCGGAGTCCAAATCCTCAAGGATGTCTGGGTTTATGCTTCCCAAAGAATCCATCAGCGGCGAGTCCATGTTTTCCAAGCCCTCCAACCCCAATTGATTGATCTGGTCAAAGACGGCCTCATCCAAGCAGTCGCCCGGCGCGCTTTGCAACGACGTGCCGTCACTTAAGCTACACACCGAGGCGAACGGGAGCGCAGCCAGCCCCAGGGCCATTCCCGCCGAAGCGTCTGAGCAGGTGGAGCCGGTGGATTCCTGTCGGAATAACGGCCTCTGCTGCCTGGCGTCAAATGCTCCGCCGCTGGTTACCATGGCGTCCAGCAAAGCGGCGTCCAGGTTGATGTCGCTGCTGCTGTCTATGTCCAGGTCTGACAGGCGCTCGGTAACGAGAGAGTCCAAGTCCTACAAAAGCAGCCCAATTTGACTTCCTTTAACACCTCAAGGTCATTTGCAAAAAAAAAAAAAAAAAACCATGATCTGACCGTGACATGACAACTTACGTCGAGGTTAGCGACGGGCATCGAGAGGAAACGGCTCCAGTGCTGGTCAAAGTCGGTCGTGGGCGGCGGGCCACGCGGTGACTCAGACAGTGAAGCGATGCCATCAAGCACACACTGCAGGCGGATCACAAATCAAGGTTAAACATGCTGAGCAGGATTTCATGCTCGATTCCGACAGTTGCGCCGTCGCTGCTGCGAGTGCTTTTTGTTTTGTCTTTTGGATCACGTCTCAGCCAATCCGGTTTTTTGTTTTGTTTTGTTTTGTTTTTATTTTTGCTAGGCAATGTCAGCCATAAAGTTCACGTTGACTCTACGGCTACAACGCCAAATGAATAGATAACAATCATTTGACAAAAGTGTGGTGTGCGTTGTGGCGCAGTTCACCGCTTGATCAGATCAAAGACAACAAGGAAAAAAAGTTGCAACTGAACGACACTATAAGTTGATTTCACAGCCAAGGAAGAACAACGCCTTTGAGTATTGTGATATTACCTCCATAATTAGGAAATAAGATTGTGACAAAAAGACAACAAATAACCTGTTCATGCGGCATTAATCAGTCAATGATTTGCATGGTAATTTAGTTTTCATTGGACTGAGGAAAATAAAAAAAGGAGCGGTCACTCTTCTTGAACATAATCGCGGAGGCGGCAAGGGAAATTTGATGAGATCATGTCAAAATAACAATTCTGGAACGTAAGGTTTTCCTAAGTCCAACAGCGTTTGTTGACAAATAATTGGGGGCCGAACCAACAAGGGCCATCCCATCCATACCTCTTGTTCCAAAGTGGAACTGAGTGCCAGCTGAGTGACAGGAGCAGATTCCTCCTCCTCTTTAATGACATCATCCTCCTCGTCCTCCTGGCAGGAAACACGCAGACAGATGGTGAGGAATGAAGTTTTCGAAAAAGGGATTAAAATGATTCAAAACACAAGCGCTGTAAGGGTCAGACAAGCTTGGCATTTTGGTTGAAAAATTTGTTGTCTTTTTTTTTTTGTTTTTTATTCTTGCAAATTAAAGGAAAGATGAGACTGAGACGTTTGTTTTCATGAGCAGCTGTTCGAACACCAGATGGAACTGAAACCGAACTTAACTTTTACAAGGAAAAAAAACCAAAAACTGCACATGGGCCCTTTGGGACAAATTTGAATTCTGTAAGCAAGTGCTTGTGTGCATGAAAGTGATGATTAAAAGTTTTCGGACAACTATGCAGCAGTTTTAACAATCCAAGTCAGCAGAGCGCATAATATTCTTGTTATCACCGACTATTATTTTCTGCTCTGACGAGATAAGGTCTCGTTTGTTGCAATTGATGTGACTGTACAGTAAATTATAGGGGCGAAAATATGATTTGACTGCTCTCCAAGCTATGTCTGAGCACTTTTAATGCTTTCAAATATCAAAAGGTGTGGGCGGGGAGGGGGCAATATTCATATATGGGCAGGGCGGAGGTCTTCGCTCCACTTTCTCCACCTCTCAAGAGCCACAGCTGGCCGTTTGGGTCTGGAGAAAAGAGATATGATTACACAACTGGCGGACGCATCAAGTGCTCTCAAGACGGAACAAACCCACAAGGCGTTTTCCATTCATATCAAAGCCCGGGAAATGTTCCCGACACGGCATGTGACGCAAAATGACATCTGGGAGAGCAGCGGCGAGATTTAGCGGGTTGTGTTCATTTAATTCTTGCGCTTGACAAGAACTTGCTTATTTGATGGAGAATTGCCGGCAAGCTCGCTAGAACCGGCCGGGTGATTTCAATGAACCCACTCGTGTTATATTCCAAGCAAATTGGGAGTGAAATGGAAAGGGAAAGTCCATTCCTTTCAATCATTTTGCCTTCTGAAAAGCGTATCGAAGTAATGTGACCTTTGTCGGGCCTTCTTTGGCATTCATGACAGCATGAAGGCGGCGGTGCATGAATGGGATCAGCCTTTAGGACAGGTCGGGTGTTATTGTGGCCCAAGTTGCGTTGACACCGGCCATCGGGATCGTCTGCATTTCGGAGTTTCTGTTTGCTCAGCTTCCTCTTGACAATAGCCCACAAATTTTTCAGTGGGGTTCAAGTCAGGCCAGTTTTGCAATCCTGTGGAAGGGGATTTCATTGTTCTTCCTGTCACAGGGATTGAGAGATGATTTTTGGAAAAATGAAATGAGGGCACATGAGTGGGTCGAACCACTGCTACTGACATTTGTTGACGCATTTTAGAGTATATGACAGGGCTGTTGCATAAATGTTTTTTTTTTTAATCTAAATATTTGTAGGGCTGTTGCAGGGCTTTTGTTCAATCGAGCATGGCAAGCACTTGCTTACTTGTGGAAAAGATGAGATCACTAGCTAGCTCGACCAGTTAGGTGCCGTCAGCTCTTCAAAATAATCCACTTCTCAGACAAGCCTCACGCTACGAACATTCAACTGTATTGTTCCGGGTTCCCTATTTCAACACACTTGGTGGATTGAGGGAGGGACGTCCTTGTTTAACATTATGCTGACTTCACATGCTCAGAATAGCATGCCCTGCTTGTTTAACCGCAACGATCCCCGATTTAAATGTAGTTTGGGATGTCAAGGTGGCCTGGGGTTCATTGGTGGAAGTGCAACAAAATAAGATGTTTCAGGTATCTGTACTTGAATATTTTTCTCTGAATTCCGCCTCCCCACCCCACACACGCTCCCCGTTTGGTTAATTTTTACTCCCATCATCTGAAAACAGTATTCTGTACTTTCAACTCCTTACTTTGTCAGAATGGGCTTGTTTGTTTTTGTTATCGCTGTGGATGTTGACATGTTCGAAATATGTACTGTAAGTCGAGAGGGGTAACGTCAACTGCGGGCATGATCTCCGAGTTGTTTTTCATGGTACAAAGTTATAAACATGGGGATCAGATGGTGTTCTGCAAATTGTGAAAATCCGCAATTGACACCTCCCCCCGCCCCCACCCCGGAGAGGTTCATTGGCTGGCGCAAAAGTAATACTTTTTATTGCTTTATAGCTAAGAGGTACAAAAAGGTGACTCTGCTGATACAGAACCGCAAATAAGTCGCGGTTCAGAAAAGCATAACATACTGTGCGTCATTTTTAACGCAATAAATTTCTGAGTATGCTGTGTTCTACTTTTACTCTGTCCTTCTATTTCAGTACAGAGAGTGAGTACAGTACTTTTATTTTTTTGTCATGGTTTATGCGACAGTTAAATACTCACACTTAATTCTTATAAAACCCTGCTATCAGAAGGCCTGGATGGAAATTTTTGTGATATTTCACAAGTAATTGCTTTCCAGAAAGTTATATTTGCCTGTAGATGCCACAAGATGGGGAGCAAAACAACAACTTCTGCCATGAAGGAAACTCAACTCACTTCAACATAGTTCTTTGGCTCAGAGATGGCACTAGTCAGTGTCAAAAGTAATAATTGTATTGCTTTATAGTAAATCGATAAGATAGGTATTCACTGCATAATACTGTATATATTTTTTACTTGTGTACCCAGACCGTACTTTTAGTTGACTATTTTCTGCTTTTACACAACAGCTTTAACTCAGTTCACACAAGTATCTTTATTTCTACTTCTCATCTCATCTACTTCATCACTTCCTTACTTTGCTGAGCTTTATGCAACATCACACAACATACTTGCCTCTGTTATAACCCTGCTGACACAAGGCCCAGGTGGTGATGATCGCTGAAGCTCTTGGTTCCTGTCATCACTGGCTTGGTAGCTTTCTGGGTCCGGCTCGGTGTCTGCGCTGCTGCTAGTTGAAGGCTGTCCACCGTCAGACTTGTCAACGGGCGACACTTGGTGCACCAGCCATGCGTTCAGCTGCGTGGGGAACCGCGGAGAGCCCAGAGTCCGAACCTCCTCTAGAAGCCGGCGACTTGCAAAAAAGTAGTCCAACTCGGGGCATTTGGGGTGCACGGTGTATCCCCCGAGAGTGTCTCTTAAGTTATGGAAGGGCGTCTGGGTGTAGGCTGAGCTGGGACCCAAGTTAATCTCAATCAGAGGCGAGTAGTAGCCGCTCAAGTAGCTGTCGATGTCCACGCGAACTCCAATCAAACTGAGCAGGATGGTCAACTGAATCAGGCCTTCTGTGAAGTATTTTTTCGCGACTTGCATTTTCTAAATACGTTGGCGCTGCGAATAAATATGTAATGCTGGCTTCAACAGTTCCTCTTTTTCCCCCGATTGGACAAAGGGAAAAGCCTGAACAATGAGCACGCCTTCCCCTGTCAGACAAAGAGGTCCGCCTGTACCGGCGAACTCGTTGGTTAGCAAACGCTATGCTAGGTACTAAGCTATCAGCTTTATGACCAATTACCGTAATCCTCTTGGAACAAACATAGCGAAACACGCTTCCTTTCAATCCCTTGTAGTAGACCGCTTGTCGTTTTAATGTTCAAAGCCCAAAGACGTCATTAATGTTACATAAAATGCGCTGTCGATTAAGCTCAATGCGGATAACCAAAGAGTGCTCCACAGAAAAAAAACTTAGACAAAATTTGCATAACTAAGGAGATTGGGTCATAGACTTGACTATAGCAAGAGCTGATTGGATAATATGGCCTTCTGTCATAGGTTTACCCAATGACATTTCCTCCTTAACAACTAATTCTCCCTCCCCCGCAACAGAAAACTACAAATATTTCGATTTTTTTTTAAAATAACAAAAAAAACATTTATGCCGCCTCAGAAAAGTGCACCTGTTTATTGTAATGACGAATATTCTATATCTCTAAATATCTCATTTAGTTAACGGTTCATTTCCAAAGTCTCGCGGGCTACTCCCATTTCTCTGACAGGTTCGGCAACGGTATAGTTTGGTTTCACTAACTGGAATCATGTGTCTGGGACAGATCGCACTACTGACCTGCTTTTGTTCTATGTTTAGCCTACTGGTAAACGTTAGAATTACAGCAAGAACTCGGTAAACTTATTTACAGGCGCCATCAAAACAACTTATGTAACTAATATTTTTTCCTCTACAAATTCACTAATCCGTCTGCATTCTACATCCACATTTTGGTACAGGTGTGACAACATCCAGTCACACAGTCACACCTATGGACAATTAGTCAAAACCTAAAATTAATGTTTTTGGAAGATGGGAGGAAGCTCGAGTACCGGCAGGGGTTCTCTGAAACCCTGCCAAATTGGCAGGGGCTCTCTAAAATACACTTCTTGCACAACATTGTGCAAGAATATCTTATCTTACATTGGAGACATAAGTGGAGAACGGCAAAGACGTAAAAAGCTTCATCAAAGTTGTGAGTTGCACAATTCCCATGTGCTGCCCTTCAAACTCTTGAGTGGATGAATAACCCTAACTACTCATTAAACCCATTACCAATTTATTAGATGAATGTGTCACGTACATTTCAGGAATAAAACCTATGTCTCTTCTTTAATGGAACCTTAAACCTACCATGCTGCTGTATTTTAATGTCATAATCATTTTGATGCTACTTGGAGAGCTCAATGTTTTTTTCAGTGGAATTTGGTTAAAAGGCTTGAGTACCACTGATGGAGGGAGTGATTCTGAACATTGCCTATGAGTAGTTTTACCACTACTGTAGCACATTTTAGTATGTGGCTTGATAATTTAACTGCCTTCTGCCATTGCATCTCTGATCCACTTGTGAAAGGACACTTTGATTCTCTCCTCTTTCATCTAGAACTGCTTTAAACAACAAAGCATATGAGGGGAAAAGTGGTTAAGATTGCACGACTGTGCATTTTATGTTATGTGTTATGTTTATGATTTACTTTATGTTAACTGTTTTGTAAAGCGCTTTGTTACAGCTGCAGTTGTTGTGAAAGCGCGATATAAATCAGGATGTATTGTATCGCATTGCAAACTGGCCGATCATAAAACTCTAATTTGTGACCAAATGTCATCATAAACATATTAACTAACGAACCGAGTACAACAAAGTAAAATGTATGCACTTTATTGTTTGATCATCTTTGGACAAGCTGGCTTCCAGCTACAACTTTCTGCCTCTGTTGCAGGCTAGAAAATGTGTATTTCTTAACTAGCTCAACTGCGACACCTGCTGTTCAAACGTGGCAGCACTGATTTGACAATACTTTTCAAGTCTGATCAAATAGTAATAACAGACTTTCGCAGTTTTGGCTTCTTTGTCCTTTATTACTAAATACATGTTTGATTGCAGAAATCCTATTTATAAACCGCGTGTACTGACCCACCACCAACACATTAACCAATAATGGCAAAAGTCAACATACACAGATGTCAGACTGATACAAAAGTAGCAACCTATTCATGCATGTCACCAGTCCCTTAAAAAGTTTAAAAGCATTTGTCCCTAAAAAGTAATCGTCGAAATCACCGTCCCACGAAAATCATCGTCTCGTAATCCTCCAAATAACCGCTTAAAAAGGGGAAAAAAACACGTGGAAAATGATCTACTCCAGTTGGTCAGACACAATTTTAACAGTCACCTAATTAATCCACAAGCATTTTCATAACGATGTGAAATACAGTTAAATCATCTTTGTGAAGTTCTGACAGATTTATTGCAGCGAGAAGGCGGCTCTTAAATCATGGCCACACGTTGCTCTAAACTCCGAGTTGATTGGTGGAATATCGTGTGACGTCGAATAATTTTCACGCATGCGCATTATAATGTAAGGAGTCATGGGGAAACTGAGGGAACCGCAAACGAGTTTCATCGGCACTATTTCCCAACCTTTAATAACGGGAATAGTTGCTGAGTAATTATTTATTTCCAAGTTATTTTTGCACATTTAAAGTTTAATTTCAAATCAATCAATCTTTGATTACGCCAGTAATATGTTTTAAGTTTGTACTTTTTTTAAAATGTATCCATATTTATCAGTCTTTGGAATGAGTCGGTTTTCCACGCTGAATAGACAGTGCATGAAACCTATTCAATTTGACGACGAGTCTATTGATTGGTAGCCGACTTGATTTAATAGTCACACTAAACGTCTGAGCAGGCAGTACTGGCATTGATTGGAGTCTGCTTAAATTAGATTAAACGATTACTTCACTCTTCCAGATGCTTCGTAACTTTAGAATTTTTTGTTCTGGTAACCTATATATATGTATATTTTTTGCAAACATTTAGCCATGGTTTTTAATTAAAACTACTTTCTTATGTAATGACATAATTCCAAATAACACGAAGAAAAAAATATTGCGATTGGTATCATCCCGTGTTTAAGAATTTTAAAACATTTACAATATTTTAGAACTAGTTAATTGTTTCTCACATTTAACAACAAAAGCAAATGAAGGTAATAAAAATAAGAGGGCCATTCAATTTGATCACAATTATTTTTAAATGGTTGATTCACCGTTGAGTATTTTCAAAATTTTGTGGAGTCAGTATCAAATGAGAAATAAAATAAAATCCATATGTTAAATATCGAAGTAAATATACATGGGTTTTTTTGTTTGTTTTTTTATACGTGTGTGCGCGTGAGAGAGAAAGAGAATATATGTGTGAGTGTGTGTGAGCGTGTTTTTTCACAGAGAGGAGCTCTGCCCTCCAGAGAGGAAAACATCAGACTGGCTGCCTCTCTCCCTGCAGACCCAGTCGCTGTTTGATTGACAGGTAGCTTTAGCCAATCATCCGCGGGCATCGACACCCGCCCTCTGTATTGGTTCATCACATCAACTCCCACACATTGCATCAGCCAATCAGAAAGGGCTCGGTCACGCTCCTTATTCGGGTAGATTCTCTGGCGCCGCACAGTGGAAGTATGTGGTTTGACATTTGGCTTGTCGTCTGCGAATCAAAATTAATTTCTTTTTCTAAATCTCCCTTTCCAATCGTGCCGTGTTTTAATAATCATAACACTCAGCAATTTTTTTTCCCGGCGGCAAAGTCTCGGAGGAAATGCGGCTGCATTATTTAATAAGTCCCCGATCTAGCACATCTGTTTTATTACCACATACTTTCCCATAATTTATCCACCGTTTAGTAAAGAGAATTTATCGTCGCTGTAATTTTGTAGATTAAGACCCAACCACTAGATGTCGCCACTGTTCAGCGGTTAGTGCATCACCGTGCTTTGCAGCAGGACATTTGACTTGGATGTGGATTTCTTCACGATGCTCCATAATGATGCTGTTTAATTTCTCCAAGCATAACTGAAAACTATAAAATTTTGCATTTTTAACTTCTGTACATTTTTTTCGTATTCCTCCATGTACCCTCCACACATTTCAGAAGAAACAAGAGGCCACGGCGAGGCCGAAGTGAAAGAGGCGCTGACAAGATCCTTCACACCCCATCCTCCCCCCTTTTCTTTGAGCTCAAGAGGCAGGACTTGATTTGATGTCAGAGTCTGAGATGGCCGCCTTGATAAAGTCGGTCTGGCTTGCCGAGACTGGCAGCCATCCCTTCTCGGAAAAGAAAACAGAAAGGCCCTTCATAAACAGAAGAAAATGGCCGTTACTGAAGAAAAACAGCTACGCACCAATGCGTGCTGGTGATTTGGAACGTTACGACTGTGCACACATAAATACTGATGGGCTTTTATGAATGTCTCTTTGAAAATGGTGCTTCAATGAGGAAGGGAGAGGCCCAAAATAAGTGCGGTAGGTTGCATGTGGCCATCGTGCGTATTAATCAGGCGGAGGCATGTCGCTGCTGTTTGAGGAAACCTTTTTCAGTCCAAACTGTGGCTATTGTGACCGCTACTAATGGACTTCCTCGCCCTGTCCCTCCTTATTCCCCCATATCATATCCATGCATCCCTCTGGGAGCTGATTAAAAGGCTTTCTACCTCGGGCGAGGGGGAGAAGATGAGTAGCAAGTGAAGAAGAGTGGTCCTTATTACCCTGGATGTCTGGACATGAGAGGGTGGAGTGAAGGTCCTCTTTAGTTAATCGATAGAGATAGCGTTCGCCTACACCGTCGGTGTCTCTCGGCCTCTCTCCCCCTCGTCTCCCTCATGCCATTAGAGATAATGTGTCTCCTATTGACACAGCTAGGTCTCGGGACCATGACAGAAATACAGTTGAGCCACTGTGAGGCCGAGCGCTGAGTCATTAAAAAAAACAAAACAAAAAAAAAACAGTGGTTGCTTAACCTGGTTGACAGCATGTTCTATTCTTTCAGCATTTACAAATATCTGCTTCTTTAATTACACCGGTGTCTGGCTAACAAATAGTTATGACGGCAAAAATAATCTGATTGGTTATAAAACTTCACAGCTGAAATAAAATTGTAACTATTTAGCAGGCGTAGCAGTTCGACCCCCCACCCCGGTCATGTCATCCACTTTGCCAGTTGTTGGTAGGCAGAGTTCATAGGGCTCACTCAAAACTACAGAGAGGCCAATTAAACAATTGGAGTATGCCAGCCACACTCACTATGTTTGAATGGACAACGAGGTAAGAATGAATGAATTTGTTTAGACACATTATTGTCCCATTTGAATCGCTCCTCTGTATTAAATATCAAATGCCGAATGAGAAATGACACCATCTGGTGGGGAACTGCCTCCTGCACCGTTAACATTCTCCACCAGTTCAATACATGACGTGATTGTGTGCATATGATAGCACGCCGAGTTGCTTTCTGCTTGGTAACAATTTAAAAATAATAATAATAAAAACAATTAAAAAAATTGCTGACCGTCATAAATCCGACAAATGCAGCAGAAAGAAAATCATCAAAAAAACGTTTTGACACTTCTGGGAGTTGTAATGGAGAGTTATTGGCTGTAGCCGAGCTGCGAAATACAAGATGCTTGAGGGGATTCCTGGCAAAGATAGACTGATGTCAAGATTTACATTCGATAATAATACGGCGGTGATGGAAGGTATAAACTTACTGAAGTCGTGAATTTGAGTTACTTGTGCTTTACTTGGCTTGTTGCGTTTGCTAGCGGCGTCGTGAATCACCACGCCGCCGCGGACGATACAGTAGTGTGGCTGACTGTCGGGTGATAATTTACTTCCTTTCACTGGCAAAGCCTGATGGAAATAACAGCATGTGTCGTATGCAAATGACCAAATGTGTCCTTTTGGAGGATTTTTTATTTTTTTGCTCGTAGCCCCGACGCAGAGAGCGCAGCGCTCGGGAGCCGCAGACTTCTGAGAGATGCCTGGGCGAGCTGCGGGGAGACCAACCTCTAACCTCACTGACTCCCTCACCCCCTCCCCCCTCCCCGGGGTCAAGGAGGGAGGGGCGAGCGCTACGGGGGGATAGGCTATGTAATTGATGTGGAGAGAAGGCCTGCGGAGGCTTGCTGCGAGCAGGGGAGGGGTGAGGGAGGGGGTGCAGGGGGAAACCCGAGGCTCCAGAGGGGGGGGGGGCAGGAATGGGATGAAGGTCTCTGCTCTATGTCCTCCGGTATATGGCGCTACAGTCTGGATCCTGGGGGGCATGCACAGTGGCTGTGGAAAACCAAATTCAAACTAAACTCATCATCAGTTTCATTGAAGTTTGTTGTCTTGAACCGCGCTGGGTTTTGTTTGTTGAGATTAAATCGGGTACGTCCCAACTGAAGGTACCAAAAACATGGACCGCCACTGCTGTATAACATTTCTACTTCCCTATTTTAACCACGTGAGTCCGTGTCTGTGAGAAGTGCCGCATAAATACTCGAGTGTCTGGTTGTCTCAACCGTAAGCCAAAGAGCCGTAGCTGTCACAGGAATGAACTCTGCTCGTTTTTAGTCCAAATTCACAGTTGCTCTTTCAGCTGGAAGTCAAAGGGCATGCTGAATTGCTGAGGTCTGAGGAGGTGGGGGAGTCAGGGAGGGGGGGGGGGAGCAATGGCTGACAGATGTTTACAGAGGCATTCTGCCCACCATAAGGAGCGGGTGGGATTTTGTGCGTTGCCACCAGCAGCGGTCACATCTCAGTCCACTCAGCTGCCACTGGAACAGGCACAGACGGTCTTAGCCCCTAACCTACCCAGATGGCTCGGGTCGCTCGAAACCAGTGGCAGTGATCGCTACCCAACCACCTCCGGCGGCAGGATTACAGAGGCCCACCGCGTTCGAAGCGGCTCTCGAGTTACCGACAGCATCAAGCGTAGTGATCTTAAGAGAGTTATAAACTTTGGAATAATGGTCCAGAGGAAGTGTTTTTGCAAGCCTACGTCTGTGACGGATTTGTCTTTACGTTAGCCCCCCGATAGCCAGTTCCTCTGCTTGTCTTTATCTCTGAATTTCCTTGCTACATTGCAACCATTTTGGGGAGGTGCTGAAGCATCCCTAAATTCAATCCCTAAAGTCAATTTAAAACGGTGTTAATAACATGTTGTACATGTTGTCTTTATTAGTCTTTAGGCACGGAAAAAAATAAAATAATGGCAGTGGATGGCAACACACATAAGTGTCCATTGTAGAGGTCGACGCACAACTGTGAGATGAAGATTACTTAATAGAAGAGAAAATAACACATGAATAGCTGTCCTGTCTAGTGACCGCTGTCTCTGAAAGGGTTAAACATGACTATAATATTGGACAATTAAAAAAAAAAAAAAAAAGGTGGTTGCAGAAGTAAAATGTTTGAAAAGTCTTGCGGTTGATCGATGGAGGTCACAATCAAAGCAACGGGTTTTACGTGCATGTTGTGGGACGGGATTTAGCAAGCATGCGTATTAATGGCGATGACCCCTGATTTGCTATGCTTGACGATAGGAGAAAGCAGATGGTGTTATGTGAAAAGAAAAGGGCGGGGGGTGCGGCGTCAATTTGGCTCTCGGAGCGAGTTGCTCGCTCAGAAACAGTTGGTTTGCTGAGACACTGAATGCCGCCTGCATGTTTGCAGTCCAAGCGTCTCAAGGTGGGAAACTTTCCAAACACCATCAAGCAAGCAAACGAAACCTGTTCTCGAATTGCAGCGAGTTTGTGTCCGGTGTCTCTACCTCATACAAATCAGTTAATGTTTTATCCTCTGACTCCCGGGGATGCTTAAACAGGACCCGACAGTATGCGTTTAAAAAAAAATCAAACGAGGCCTCAAAAGTCTACATTTTAATACGACCGCCGGAAGGTGTGAAATAAACCAATTTGAAATGGATTTTTTTTTTTTTCTAAGACAAGGCAAAGGTATCCATCTGTTACACGATCGGCTGCAAGAGGACACTCATCCTGGTGTTATTTCAAGTGACTGATCCCCGTAGCTAATACCCATGATGGAGCACTCTTAGTCTCTTTTCGGCACCCCGTGAGTGACACGGTTGATGCCGGGCAACGCGGTGCCGCTTTCCTCGGACTGTGACCGGCAGAGTGTAACGCCGATGAAGACTTCATCCCACTCCGCTGCGCTCATGACGGGAGGTTGACCCTTATCCTCTCAGGACCTCTCCACCCAACAGCTGTATCTGTTTTCCGGGGACTGTCATGTCCACCTCAGTTCCGGCACCAAACCCTTTCCGAGTCTACCGCAAACGACGATCGTAAATATTTTCCGTTGACGGCGCCAAAATTGAGGTCATTGTCGACAAAGGCAACACACTTGTTAGATTGAGTCGGTGTACTTAATGTTGTGGCTGGATAGCTTGATCGATGGCTCCGTAAAGGTGCTCGTTGTCAATCGCGCGTCGCCTTTTAAGTGCCACTTGATGATCAAACTTGCTGCGCAGAATAAAAGTCTGGTGAGAAGAGGCCTGCACGCACCTATAAAACGCCGTGAATCCAACCACCGCAGCAGTGCATTCACAACATTCACGCCTAACACGAAGTGTATTTCCTCCCTTGTAAATGGTAATCGAGGAACTCCTAAAAGGAGATGGAGGGCGAATAAATGGAGGATTTTCAGCTTGTTAAATGGGGCATTAGAGGGCTTGTGACTGGGAGTTGTAGGCTATAAAAGCCAACAGTTCGGCTGCACTCATGTTTTAGTGCGTTGGCTCATGACTTGACAGCTTTGCTGTTTGGGTGTCGTTGATGACCGCGCCTTGGGGGGCATGCTTTAAGTTGCTCATTTGGCACAAGGGGGACTTTCAGGGCCCACCCGAGGCAGATTTAAGGCCGAGGCAAGGAGACGGACTCCCATGTGCCAGTCTGCCTCAGAGACTGCCTCTTGGTGTCTCTTGTTTTTTTCTTGCGTTTCTTTTCTTGTAAGGTTTTTTTTGGGTTCTTGGCTAGGTGAAGTGAGCAAGAGACTGGATTCATAGTTATCTGTCATGCAAGCAAATTTTTTTTTTCCGCAGATAGACCTGGAGGCAGGTCCAAAGGTACCCTGTGTGAGATCCTCACCAATCTTGAAAAGAAAAAAAGAAAAGAACAAGAAAAAAAAATCTTGGAATAAGGCCACTAATTCCCGATACAGAAACCAATGATTGATTGACCATTACATGATCGAAAACAATTTCATGTTGCTTTTTTTTTTTTTTACATTTTGGGTGCTTTGCCACTTCATGCCCTCACCGCACACAATGCACATGCCAGAAACTATGATCGGATTTGTAATGATTTCTGCTTCTTTGCATATTTTCAATAAGGTATTCCTGGTATCAAGTCCCCCTAAAATATCAGAAACAGTCCGTTAAAAAAAAACAAAAAAAACCACACACAAATGATGCCAAAAAATGCAGAAGAATCTTTGCATATGTCAGGTGTAATACTTTACATTTCTTGGGAAATTACCCATGTTCTCCATGCACTATATCATTTTTATGAACACAATCAGTACCCAACGAGCCTTGACCCGATTCAGCCAATAAATCAGAGCACAGCATTAAGAAATAATATCAATCAATCTTAGCAACTCATGTGGTCTGAAAGAGATGCATCTGTTGCGCACCGACTGGTCTCTGAGCAACCACGCGGAATCCTCGGAGCATTCGCGCAAGTCATTTGAGGAATCCGAGGATTGTCACGATGCGGCGAACAGCACCCCGGCCGGGGTTTTGCAAATGGACAAAAACGTCAGCGGGCAACACATCACAGGCGGCCGTGTGGACATTCAGCAAAGCGGCGTGTTCTCTACAAAGCATATCCACATGACTTTGAGTTGTGTGATCCGCGGAGTAACCCGGGAACAATAAACATTTTTTTTCCTCCTCCCTTCCAACATCACCTGTGTAAATAAAGATGCGGATAAGCTGTGTTGTTTCGACAAATGTTTAAATCTGGATGACGTTTTCTGGTTCAGATCCACTCAAAAAAAAAAAAAAAAAAAAAGACAAACCGCCCGATTCGGAAAGCTGCTGAAAATAAATGAGATCAACCTGCGTTGAGCATTTGAGGTTTTGATGCGTTACTTGCGAGCGTAATTGTTTAGTTATCTTCCCGGCGACTTCTGAAGTAGTCTTTTGACCCCCAGCGCAGAGAATGCGAGTCAGGCCGGTCGAGGCGGACACGGAGAGTCATCAGAGCTTAGAAGACACACGCGGAAAAGAGATTTCCCTGTCTGAGACGATATAGTCATATGTCATAATAGTTGTCACGACGACACGGTTCAAGGGTTCCCATTTCCCATCTGCTTGGTCGAGTCACTGAGCACGCAACACACGCATGCACACAAACTGTCTGACAGCACGTCTAGGTACAAAAAGCAGACTCTCGTGTAATGTATAAAAATAAGCTCCACTAAACCCTTTTTCTGACATTGTCGATAAAAATCGATTGTTTTCCTGTTTTTATTTCGCTCGTCTCATTCGGTCTCAAAAGGTTTCGTTGTGATCCACGAGTGGGATCAAACAAAGACGACACGATGTCACACCTCGTTCTGAGCATCGCTTTGCGATCCTCTGAGCTTTAATTCAGGACGGAGTGCTCCGAGTGACTGCCTTTGACTTTCTAACCGCTTTGGGGTTGAATTGACGTGCTGTTCAGAAGAAGGTGATGGACAATCGCAACGACATCGCAAAAAGCCCCTGAGCAACGACCGCCTGTGGTTGGACTTGCTTTTGGAACATTTTCAGGAGCAGTGCCGAGCTATTAAGTTGATCAACGACACGCGCGGCGTGTCGTTGGACCGAGACGAGGGCCCAAGGCTGTGCCGCGCCATTCCGGACAACATCAACAAAGCCGTCGAGGCAAGATTCAAGAACTGGTTCCTTGGACTGTTAAAAATTTGAACGAGCTACAAGTCCATGCAAAATTTCACGGCCGCTCCTTCGATTTTTGTCAGGCCGAGGCCAGCCTCGTTGGATCATATATCGCACAGATGGTGAAGGACAAATTACCTCTTCATTCTACTAGCGTATGGCTTGCGCATGACATTAGACAGAATGCTTCGGTGGAGTTCAAAACTGCTGATTTTGGTGGGGGAGCGTTCCAAACAATATAACGCAACCTCAAAGGGCTTTATTATTATTTTTCTTCTTCCTAAAAAAAGACTAACAGACGCACACAAAATAAAGAAATAAAATGCTTGGCTCTCATATCAATCGTGAACGAAAGGCTCATAAAAGTGGAAGCCAAGATAAAGAAGTTCTACAACGCTCTCCTCGAAATCCTTCAAGTCTTCATCTTCCGGGAGAATTTGCAACCCTACACGCAAGCGCAATCTTCCGATCCGATTCGCATGCACGCAAACGCCCCGTGTGATCTTATCACATCTATTATTAACCTTCCGGTATTAGTCTTGAGAGAGGAGTTTCCATTGTCCTCGCTTGACGCAAGACTGAAGACAGCTGTAGGCATTTGGAGACTTTGCACGCGGTCAAAGATTCCGATCTTGTATTGCAACCGTGAGTTCGGCATTGTCATAAAACGTTCGACGTCAATACTTAAACAAGTATTCGACCTTAACTGGAGGCTACGGAGTGCGTCTTCGTTCCACCGCTAAGTTACAATCAAAGTGCCGCTTATGCACTCGTCTATCTGGACGATAATACTGCAACGTATCGTGAGAACACATGGATGAAAAATGGAACCAGAATAGCCACACTTCAGAACAAAACTTTGGTCGCGCCGGTGCGGCCGCTTTCGAGTGCCTCGTTGTCACGACAAGGAAAAGACCCGGTGGGGATGAAAGAATTCCAGCCACTGGAGACTTTTAAGCGGACTTTCACATAGTCTTGCGTGTGAGTGTGAGTGGTTGTTTGTCCAACGACTGGCCGGCCGCTAGACCAGGATGCACCCCATCTCTTGCCTAAAGTCAATGAGGATTGGTTTCAGTTCCCCCGTCACCCCAATGAGGACAAGCGCTTTAGTAAAATGAACGGATGGGAACTTCGTACTGTAGTCCAGGGAGTGGAGATTGATTATAAATTTGTTGTTCCCCCATTCCCAGGCATTTCTCCGTGCAGGAAGGATATCAACAGATCATTGCAGTTCCAATTAAATTCCGGCACTCCTCATGCATGCAGCGATATTGACAGATGAGCGAACTGTACAAAGAAAAGCTCGGAATGTTTCTCGCTTGACAGTCACTTTATCAATGTTCACAAGACGGGGCTTTGTCTCCTTTGTCTTAGTGACCATGTTAAATTAGCCCAGAACAGATGGGTGCTTGCCTGGCTGTCCACGAGAACAATTTGTGTGCTCCGAAGCCAGTCAGGATTTATTTGTGTGTTTATTTCCTCCCTATTTTGTTGCGTACTTAATTAATTCCATCGACGGTACGAGTCAGAGTCTGCTCCCCGACTTCTCCCGTCTCTAACCGTCCAGCTGTCAGGTGTGCACGGCGCTTGCGTGTGCGTTTGTGTGTCGTGTGCGCCGCCGTGCAGATGTCCGAGTGTTGTTGTGCTTCCAGTGAGGGGGTTCTTTTGGAGAGCAAAGTGGAGGGGAGGACAGCCGCCGATGTTGGGCAACCGGCGCGATCGACAGGGAGTCAAGTATGGCAGATCGTGCTCACATGCTCACGTTGGCGATGTTTGGCAGCGGGAGGTGTCGGCGCCATGTTGTTCCCGAGATCCGAATGTCCAAATTTAACACAAAAACGTGTGTGTTCTTTGTCACACGTACAGTTTATCTTTGCGTGTTGCAAACCTGATCCGGGATGATGTCATGCGCAGCTGCTGCCTGGCTGACAGACAGTTTCCGCACCACGACATGGGGCCCTATGGTCTGCCTGTCACGCCGACTGACGGCTGAATGACACCAATGAGAGCCAGCCGTCCCTCCGCCTTGGAGCCAGGCACTGAGTGACAGCCAGTCAGCAGCCAGAAAGGGCGTCTCTCAACCTGAAAGTAATCTCTTTTAACTCCCCCCCCCCCCCCCCCCCCCACCTCCACTCTGCATTCTCTTCTCGTCAACCCCTTTCTTCTTCTTCTGTCTCTCTTTGGCTCTTGCTTGTCTTCTCACCCTCTTTTCCAGCTTTGGTCTCGGTCCTGAAGGGTCTCTTAACTTGAGTTTGCTTTTTAGTGCAAATGCGGAAGTAGGACCATGTTAGTTCCTCAGCAATCACTACAACGCTTTGTCGAGAGTAGAGGCATGAATCATGGAGGATCCGGGTAAATGTATGAATGCAAGATATTCACTCGTTTTTAGCGGTGGGTGTCAGTGATGTGGTACTGGGGACTTGTCTTAAAATTGGTGCCCTGACCCGGATTACATTTTGTGGTTAAAAACATTGCATCAGTACACAACATTGCCACGTACATCACCAGGAGCAGTGCAGAATCAATATTTAGCTAAAACTATGACCAAATCTCATCGTTTTGAACTAGGATATATGCCAGAGGATTCAAAGTATTGCAGAACGACACGGGCAGGTTTTGCTAGTCGAACGACCAATCACAGAAAGAAAAAACAAATGCTGTCTTCAAGATCCAGTGAGTTTGCTGCTCTGAGACAAATTTGAAATCTGATTTGTGAAAGAAACAGTTCCATTGTTGATATAGTTTAAGTTACACAGAACTTGTTTGGAGTTGTAACTGAACGTCATTGCTTCTGATGGTGTTCAGGCCAGCAGAGAAAGCCTAACTGGCCCCTGTCCCCTCATTACTAGTGGGTATGGCACTGATCCAAAGTTGGCTTTCAAAAGAAAAAGATACATTATATTGGCATGTCGGTTGGTTGGTAGAACAAGTCATGAGATGGGATAGACAGTAAGGAAGTTAGGTAGGTCACTCGGCTGCTCAGTTGGAAGATCGAGACAGATCCGATTTTTTTTTTCCTGGACACTTCTAGAAGTGTCTTTGCCCCAGAAGCCCAAATGCATTACTGACAGACTCATTGGGACAGTTGGATCAAGCAACTGTTCTCTCGCCATCGCTCTGTGCCCCGTTTGCCGTCACGCGGCCCACCCAAGCGCCTTTCAGCCTGGCACACTGCCCCGAGGCCCACACATCCATGTGACCCTGGAGCCACAGACCCCCGGAACTCTTTGCACCCACTGACCCCCTAACCTCTGCAACCACTGTCCCACGATCCCTTCTGGGGTTTTTTTTTTTTTTTAATTGCAACCGCCAAGAACCGTCACTCCCTGAATTGGCTTTTCAAAACTGGAGTAAAAGTTTCCAACATGGTAACCCCATTCTTCATTTTTTTCTGCGTTTTGATGCTCGAGTGGGTGCAGCTATAACGTGACAATGAAAGAAAACCTGGATCCCGTTGTCCCTTTCCCCCCCGACACTTCTAGCAACCCCTTTTTAAAAAAAATTTAATCTCACTATGTTTCTGTCTCATTTGTCCATCACGTCCTTTCAATCCGTCTTCATCTAAGTGGCGTCACACCCGCTCAGTCAGTCAATCTCCAGCTCGCCTAACGCCGATGTCCAAGTCTCTCGCTGTCTGTTGTCCGTCTCCTCCTTTGTTGTGTTGCTCTGTGTGCCTTTCCTTTTTGCCTTGTGAGAAACTCTTAAGGGCCTTTGTTAAGAGCTTGAGTCCCTTCCATGGTGACCATTGCTGACTGACAGCCCTTGAAGGGGTCTCTTCATTGCAGGGGCCAGGGAAGGCATGAAGGAATGCGTGTGTATGCATTGGATGGGGGGGGGGGGTAACTTGGTCAAGCACAGATATCACTGACCGCAATATCTGGTGCACCTGCACACTCTAGTCCGGGGGTCGGCAACACGCGGCTCCAGAGCTGCATGCGGCTCTTTAGCAACATCTAGTGGCTCCCTGGAGCTTTATTAAAAAAATGTTTGAAAATGGAAAAAGATTTTGATAGTAGGCTAATAAAGCTCAAATAGATATAGATACATGTTGCAGCTCCGAAAAAGGAGAGATGTGGTGTTGGTTTTTTAAAACGTACACTTTAATTATGCTTTTAACAGTCTCGACAAACACAGATACGTCTGCGTCCGACTCCATGCCTTCTCTCTTTTCGTTCAACTGGAGAGGAGTTCAAAGACAGCCTCCGAAAAATGGAAGTTAACGATCACTTCACTGACACTAAGAAAAGCGAAAATAATGCACCAAAACAAAGAATCAAATGAGGAAATTACAAAATAAATTCTATGGGGGCGTTTGTGAACACACAACAAAGGAATGAACAACATAAACAATTCTGAGACAGTCCAGTCTCCTACATACATACAGCATGTGTTTTTTACAGCATTGTAAGTTTTATAGAAGGCTTTTATTTTTTTGTGGCTCCAGACAATTTTTTGTCCTATATGGCTCTTTCAATATTTTGGGTTGCCTATCCCTGCTCTCGTCGGAGGTCAAACATCAATTGTACCTTTTGAAGAAGAAAATTCATTTGCTTATTGTTGCAGTGGGATCGAACCGAAATGAAGCCCCACAGAGGGCTGTTTGTAACATTTTTCTTGCCTTATGTATCATTGCCAAAATATTTGAAATCTAAATAAAGCATTGCAAACGGGTTTGCTTGGCACACGTCTCAGATTGTATCCCATGACGTCGTCAATACGCTCTGGGGAAAATATCGCTTCAAATATTCATGGCATGTGGCGAAAATGTTTGTCCAGCCGTGGGCACAAGCAGAGAGAGCGCCGGTTTTGTACACGGCGATGTGTGCGACTGGCTTTCAGCTCGCATGCGTGGGTCCTCTCATGTGTAGCGTTCATTTTTCTTCTTGAAGGGTTACCGTGATGTTTATCTCGGTGACAAGGACAAATAAACCCGGGCAGAGTCAATCTTAGCTGGGCAATTAGCGCGAGGCCTTCTACAATTCTGCCAGACTATTTATTTATCCTCCGCGTTTCCTTTGAAACGCTCCCGCCCCCAGACACTAACAGATACAGTACATAACGCAGCGATGAGGCCCGTTCCGTTTCCCCGTGCAATTTGAGTTCGCTCGCCGACTGGTTCGAGCAGAAGGAAGCTTTTATTCCAACATCTCCAAGTAATTACTCCAATCTTCACAACGGACAAAAACAGCCGACTGTGCTCCGCATTTGAGCTATATTTTAACGGAAGGCAAAACAGACCCAATCATTCTCTGTCAGCCATTACGGCCAAAAATCCAAGCGAGGATTTTAATCACAGCGATACCATCAAGTGGAAAAGAGAATTGGCAACAAGAAAGCGGGACGTGACGCGGTCAGGGGGATGACCTTTTGACTGACAGAAACCCCACGATTTGACGGACAAACGCGACGGGGGCCGCGAGGCTCCAGGGTGTCGACTTGAATTTAAACTGAAAACCTGCTTTGTTTTGCACATTTCGCCGCGTCTGCGCAGTGTCAGAAAAGAGGGAAATTTGTATGTGAATAGCTCGCATCAGCCCAAGTCAAACATCAACTCGCTGGCAGTCAGTAACTCAAAGCCATACAATAACACGAGCCAGAGACATTCCGTAGCACTCAGTGAGAGTGCCTGAACTATTGCGAAAACATACAGCATGCAGGCAAAAAAAAAAAAAAAAGGGATATACGTGAGCTCAGCATTTTACATTTCAAAAAACATTACTGTTGAAATTAATCCGCAATTGGCAAAACAACATTACCCCATGCACTCCTGTCAAAAAAAAAACAAAAAACGATTGATTTGTCTTATATGGCTAACAATCACAGTGGTCAAACACGTCAGAGAGAAAAGCAACAAGAAAAGTTGTCTTGGACTGGCAGCGGTGAGCACATACGGCAGATTTGTGGTCAGTCATTTTGCTTTTCCACTAGTTCAACGCCCCCCCCCCCACCACCACCACTCCACCCCACAAAAAAAAAACAACAAAAAGAATCCCGCAAAGGCACCATCTGATGTTTATTTTTAGGTTTAGCTGTCTTGATGTCACCAGGAAAGCTTTTGAAATGATCCCGCGCCGCGACGCCTCGACCAGAGATTTGGTGGCCAATTGTCATGTTTTTCTCAAACATGTGACAGTCGGCTGCGCCATCTCCCCACCAGCTATCGATCTCCAAGGCATTCTAATGACCCATAATTGGGCCAAATTTGATTTAATTGGCTCTGATTGGCTGTAATTGGGGCGGCGGACTAATCTGATTCAAGATCAGAGGAGCAGCAGTCCTGTGTGGTTTCAAAGTGGGTATTCCCTCGCCCACCCCCACCCGCCGCTGACCCGAGATGTACACATCAAACGTAACACGTGATCGCTGCCACTCATTGCCGTGTGATTGAAACTAGAGCACAAAAATGGGTTTGTTTGCGTTGCGAAGAAATTAAAATAAGACTAAAACTACGACTCTCCTCAAATAAAGTTCTGTTCCTTGGCTCACTTGGCACTCAAACGCGCAGGATGTCCCGAAGAGTGATGGCAAGTAGGTAGTAATGTCATACAACATGAATCACGTTTTCTTGCCCAGACTTTCTGAATTCCTAATTGTGCATGAAGCTGCGCCGAAGTCATGCTAAATTATAACTTCGCCGACAGGAAGGGAAAAGTGACTCCGCTGGCATTTTGATTTCGCTCCGACGAGGGCCTTGACGAGAAGGAAGAGAATTATTTGTATTGGCGGGAAAAATCTCTCTTGCCTTTTTTTTTTCTTTCCTGACTCACTCATCTTTTGTTCTTGATTCGGGTCTACAGGGTTGCTTTGCGAGGCAGATGGAAGCGATTATAGCGCAATAATAAACCGTGGGGAGGAAATCATGGGAGTAGACGGCGGGATGACAGAGGAGGTGGAGGAGGAGGAGAAGGCCGGATCGGCCGAGTGCTCACGGGCCGGCACACGTGTCCATCAGGCCGGCGGATCAGCGCCCGCGCTCATTTCCATCACCTTGAGGACCGAGACCTACATCACACTGGCAGCCAGAGAAACAGCAACCCTGCGCTCGAGACAAACGATTACGGCGCAGCATTTTTGTGCATGTGCAATAGAATGATCGATTCCGTTTGTTGATTCTGCAAAAAAATCTTTTTGAAAATATACAGCGGAGTGAAACCACAGTTGTTGTGACGACTAGGATCCAGAAAGAAGTGCAGTGAAACGGTTTTATGATACCGTGTGCTTTGATTTGCAAATAATAGCTAGCATTGCGGAACATGCCTTGCACAGACTAAAGGGGCCTTGGCCACCCTTGGTCACCCTGCAGCTCCGCCCCTGGTTTGAATGGGTCATTGGGTATTTTTGAAGGCCAGATTTGGCAATATAAAAAAAAAAAATTCTGTGGCAATGTATCGTCTGAGTGCTCCCTGTTGATTATCGAAACTGCTGACGGCTGTGATGCCCGTTGGGGGGGGGAGCGCCATTTTTCTGTACTGGCCGTCATTAGACGGTGGAAAAGCACCATATGGTATGGCGCTTTGGTGTAATTCCTTTTCCCTCCTTTTTTTTTTTTCCAGGTGTAGCACACTTTGGTCATGTTCTCCCGCCAGACTCTGACAGTAGCGCTGACTGGTGCGGCCTCTCCTCCAGCCACCGTGTGTTTAACATCTGCCCCGCAGGCCTGTTCCACTTACTCCCTCTTCCCGGCACCCAAAGGAGCTTTCTGAAAGCCCCACCACCCTACTGGCCTTATGGCCGCGCTGCAAAAAAAATAAAAAATAACTACATGAATGAATTCAAAGTCAATCCCACGTTGGAGGCACTTGGCAACACAAGGGGAGGGAAGAAAATGGCTGATGGGAAATAGAGGGAGCCTGAGAGCGCCACGCTGGTTAAATGTCAAACTATACCCGCAGGTCATATCTGGGAAAAGGGGAGAATAATGCCGTTATCAAACAATGGCGAGTCTGTTGAAAAGAGGGAGAAGTGACTGGAGCTTGTGGAGGGGGACAGAGGTTGAGTGGGTTAATGCGGAGCGTGTGCTTAGGCATGAATGTTGGCATGCGCGCGCATGCGCGCGCTAGCCCCGCCGGAGGCAGCTGGCCGGCGGATG
The DNA here is from genome assembly GCF_054856545.1 of Hippocampus guttulatus. NCBI lineage: Eukaryota > Metazoa > Chordata > Actinopteri > Syngnathiformes > Syngnathidae > Hippocampus > Hippocampus guttulatus. The sequence continues at coordinate 4,784,822 of NC_141278.1, forward strand.
AAGGAAGGAGCCGTCGTCCGAAGGCCGGCCGGCTCCGCCTCATCCCCACCTTCACTCTCTAACCTCTCACCCTGTCACCCCAACAGCGGCATAATACGACTGTTGAGGATTCGGCCGACGCTTTCTGCTCACATCGGCTTCTTCTCTCTCCTCCACATTGCCGCATGCGGCATGGGGGTGGCGGATTGACATGGCTGAGATACGCATATGGAACACATGCCCTATAGAGGCAGCTGTATAGTGGCACGGATACCGCCCCCCCCCCCCCGCCCCCCAATTTCGGTGCAATTGGCAAACGAGGAGCATATGTCATCAGCTGAAAGCATATGTAATAATTAAAATTGTTCAGATAGATATTGAAAGACGATAACGGAATACGGTTGGGGGATTCATCTAACGTGTAATCCAGATGTGGCAACTGTTGCCGTCTCATCGTCATGGATGTAGAATTGGGTTGTCAAGCAGGAACGACCAACAAGCGAGACAAGCGAGGTAAAAATTTGCATTGAGAACACTTAAAAGGCCATTTCAGAAAATCTGCTTGAAATACGCCGCTACTGGTAAATATGATGTGACATTCAAGCATGCAGGAGTATTTAAAACGATTCCCTGCAGCCATGTTCAAAAATGGCACAAAATGCGAGCTGTCAGTGAACAGAACAGACATTAATTGTCCGTGAAGGGACAAATTTCCCCTTGAAGGCATTCTTGGGCAGCACTCGTTTTCCAGCTTGTCCTCTGGAGAATTTGGTGGAATTTCATTAGATCCACTCGCGCATATGATACTACAAGTTTTTGGGGGTTTTTTTCTTTTCATGAATTGATTTTATGTCCAATTTGAGTTTATTACAAAACGTTGCATGTTGGCGTAGTTATGAACATAACTAGCAAACGCTTATTTATACTTTGCAAACATTCTGAGCAAAATCTTAGGTTTGCTTGGGGACGTTAAATACATTCTCGCAACGCTGTGGGTGTGTCTACTGAATGCCACGCCCTGCTCGACTGTCAACCAACAATGTACAACAGGGACATTTTTTTATTTTTTTTAGGCAGTGAACTTTCTTGTTCACTGCCTACAACGAGGCACTCTAAAGCGGTCGCGCATAGCTAAACGACTCATTGCACGTCGCACTCGCGCCGGATGACCGCTGATGCAAACAATTCCCACGTGCTGCTCTTCTCCTCAGATATTTTTGTGCGTTTGAGGTGAGGTGCAAGCCAAAATTTGGATATAACAAAGCTGCCGTTTAACATCCACAGAATGTAACGAGCTCAACTCATGAGTCACCCGTTGCAATGTTGGACGAAGAAATGAGACACGGCAGCCTGGTGAACTCACTTACGAAATGATATCATATGTCACCTTTCCAACAATTTGCTACTAAATCTTATGAGAGCACATGATTTTTTTATCAACCGTGCCTGCATATCTCAACTGTTGGATGGACCTTCGCCGAAACGATTGCATTTGTTGGACAAAGTTTGATGAACAAGACCCAAAGAACCCCCCCCCGGGGTGTGTTTAAGACTATACCAGTGTAGCCGAGTAAAGCAGATGAAGCTGGGGAGGGACATCTGCTTCCTCTCTCCGGGGGTTTATTGCAGTTTTTCCGGTCATTTTGCAACACTGTGTTTATTAAAAACACAAAGTCGCCGTCTTTTGCTGCTCCCCCCCTCCAATCCTTTGAGATTCTCATGTTCCTTCTTGCTGGCCATGTAGCGGTTCGCTTCATCCTGACGTCACCGCGTCAGAGGATACGTGAGAAGTCGAAGTACGCTAAAAATGCACTTTGCTTTCTCGTGTGACGGTAAACGATATATATTTCTGTCCCATCTATCAGCGAGGTGTCAATCACCAGGCTCAACACAAACGCATACAAGTCCACACCTCCCATTTCAAACAGGATTCTACAGTTTGAGAAAGAGCAAGAATGGGAACGGTACTTTTCCTTTTCCTCCGATGAATAGATTAGCAATTGGCACTGGGGCCGCAGCGAGGCCAGCTGCACAATATCAGACAGGAACTTCCTAGGACAGAGGTTTCCTTCCGCCCCGAACGGGGGAGAGGGAAGGGGGCGGGGGGCGCTCAGCTCTGATTAAAGAGGAAAGAGGAGAAGGGACACCTGAAAGAAACAGCGGCTAATTAGACAGTGGACGTGCACAAACAACACGGACAATCAGGCTCACGGCGAAGCGTAAGTTGACCTGTCCCCGCAGGCTGACAGCGCCGCGAAAAAAAGCAAACACGTCGTCCAGCAACACATCCATCACCCCGGCGAGTAGCCTTTAATCAAGGTGGGCGCTTCTCCGGCCAAGTATGTTTCAAGAAGCGGCGAGCGCTGCGGCCGTTGAGCTGATCTCGATTTGCCATCGTCTACCGTTGTGGATACCATCAAAACACATCTCGGCCTCGGTTGTTCGCTTTCCAAAGAATTTGCGAGCTCCCACAACCGCTTGATCAGCGGCCCGTCCGATCGTTGTATTGCTCGCTACACTGTCAAGATTGAACACATGCGGTTGACACAACAAACGATGAGCTTTCCAAGCCCTTGGAACAAGACGGCCAAAAAACGGAACATGGGAAAATCTCATCGCTGCGCTTCAAGATGATTTCTTGTTACGTGATATGGACCAGCACAGCCTCCAAATCGGGATCTGCATTTCGATTTAGTTTATGGAGGTGCTTTGCGCTGGTTACCTAGCAACCGGGTGTTTATCTTCTGAGGCTGGGTCTTGTTATGTCTCTGACGGACGCTAAAAGATAAACGCGGGTGTTCCGAAATGGGACTTAGGTTTTGAACTGTTAGTTCCAGACTTCTTCAACCCTTTCATCCACCCTGTAACCCGATGACATGATAAGCCGTCCACTGCAGTAGCCGCTGTCCCTGTATAGGTTAATTCACCAGTTCTTAAGAGCTCATTCCTGCCCAACACTTGGTGCACCTTCCCTACTCGTAACAAGCCACATCTGCATTCATTCACACATTAATATCATCCAAGTACGAACTGCCAGGAGCGAGTGAGCCAAAAGTCTCTCAAAGTTTCTCAAATGGCCAGCTTTGTGCTAAGCAGAGGCCAAAAAATCGGGTGGCATTGACTCATGTTCATCCAGGGCTCTTTGTCTCTGGGTTTTCCAGCAGCTGATCACAAGAAAGATGATATTTTTTGCAGTGGCAGACGTTCACGTCGGGGTAAACCGGAGGAGACAGGGCCACTACGGAGCTGCGCAAAATGCGGCAGATTTTGTCGCAGCCGCCCCCCCCCCCCCCGACTCAAAAGGAGAACATAGAGCAGGTCTCCTTGGTCGCGAGCTGAGAATCGAACCCTGGTTCCTTCTCCTGTCAGGACCTGGGGGGCCTGGACACCGTCAGCCATCCGAGGTGCACACGCACGCCCGGCCACACACACAAGACCAATTTATTTCAACTAACTGAGTCCTTGTTGGAGGGGTTTCTCACCTCTTAGCACCATTTCCCCAGATCCAAATCTAACATGTCATGAGGCCAGAGGATTAATTGTTAATCTTAACAGCCGTCATTATGTGGGACCGTTGCTAAATTCTTTCCCTCTCGCCTCGCTGGCACACGCGGCCGCTCGGTTTGACTGCTGAGGAGATCCAGAACACTTTCTTCCTCCCTAAAAATTCAACATTTCTTTCACTCTCAAACCCCCCCCCGTGCCCCCCAGCCCCACACCCCTCTTTTTTCTTTGTGTCCGTCTTTTGGAGCCGGGCTCCCACCCCCCTCTTCCTGGAGCTAATTTTCGGAGTGATTTCATGGCCGCAGAATGTCCTAATTGCAGAGAGCTGTTCTCCTACGCTGCGGGGCTCCTTTTCAGGCCTGGTATTTCAATGCATGTGTGTGTGAGTGTGCGTGTTTAAAACAAAAAAAAAGAAAAAAAAGAGGGGAACTAGGTTTTGGGGTGGGCCTGGGATTTTTAAGGCCGGGGTACTTGTCATTTTGATGGACGTCTCAAGGACCTGACTGCCCTTGCGCCCCTGACCTCCTTCTCCAGGCTTCCACTGTGCCAACATCTCAGTCTGTCAGGGAAAGCCAGGTGGGGGAACAATCTGTGTGTGTTTTTAATGCGCCTATGCCAAAGGGTGACATAGAACAGGCGCACCTTTGAGGATAAACCCCAAAAGGACTAAATCAACTCGAGTGATGTCGTTTCATCATTTTGCACGATATGTATAATAGTGACTACCTTTGTGCAGAAATCACATCAAAATGAATGAATGGTTTCCCCCACCCCCGATCGCATTCGGATTTTAATTATGTCATTTGCAGTCACGACAACGCTTTCTATTTAACTTTACCCGGCGCTCACTTTGAAAGTAATGACTTTTGTCTGATGGCTTATGCAAGAGTCGATGTTGTGTGTTCAATCGCGTGTATGTGCGCGCTCTGCGTTCAAGACCATCATTTTACACACGCGCTCGTTCTAATTTCACACTTCACACCCTTTCTGTCTGGAAACACAAAAATGAAAAAAAAAAGGAAGGGGGGGGAAAAAAAACAGGCGGCGGCTGTTGATGAAAGTGAAATTGAAAAATGAAAAGTGGGAAGGAGGGAGCGCCGTCGATGGTTCAGCCTTCGGACTGGTGATGGAAACCAATCACCGTGGAAACAGCACAAATCAGCAAACTGCATTGTGAGCGCCACAAACGTACAGCAGTCATGTGACACGTCAACTCAAGCAGCGCGGCTTGAGAGGTGTACCATAAAATGAACATGATAGGTTTCCCTGGCTGCACTGAGGAGGCATTAAGGATCACACATATGATGTCGAAGCCGACATCATACGTGTTTTGTTTTTTTAAAGCAATTATTTCAGTCCACGCCAGTGGCGTCGTTCCGTTTCAAATCGCATCGGATGACTGACGGGCACATGCCAAAGCAACAGGCGGTGCCTGTTGTGAGGCCATTTCAGCCCATTGCAAGCCTGAGAAAATTCATTTCTGGAAAAGGCACAACACCAATAAAGGCAAAGTGACAAAAGGGAGACCGACTGCTAACTTTGATTGAGGTCATTTCAACATTTTTCAATGCTTTGTCTTGAGCTGTGTCTTGTGCCTTGCGTATGGAATATGCTCCATAAATATCTTTAAATATTATACTCCAATGTTCATCATATGAATAGATACTGGCACGCATGCTAACGTCATAAAAAGGAAAAAAAAAATGTCCCCAGAAGCAGAGGTCAGTGGAGTTCATTTACGGCCAACATTTCAATCGGCCTTATTATTGGAATCCAAAGTGACGCGGCCAAAGTCACGTCACACAAAAGCGGAGGCTTTGAGTGAACCGCCGACATGTACCCAATAAACGTGCTGACGATGGTTGAGAGAGACCTGAAATTGAAATCATAGGGTCTTCCAAATGCACTCGGCCATGGCAACATGCCCAGTTCTTTTGGCTCCCTTTTGTCTTTCCCAGCCTCAAATCTGCTTGAATTATTCTCTTTCCTCTGACTCACCCTTGCTCCCCCCCCTTCCTCTTCTTTTTACCCAGCATATCTATGTCAGATGGTTGCGGCCCGTCTGAGTGGTGGCCTGTTGGTGGGGTTCCTGTGGAGAGGGGGGGGTGGCAAGGGGCGACTTGGGCTGTCCGTGTCTTTGCCTGACAGGAGCGGTCCTACCTTTACACTGTCCAAACGGGGCGAGCCGTCACTCCTGATTAGCCCTCGTGCTGCACAGAACCATGCAGCAGGGTGTCTCTGGAAGCCATTACTCAGCGCGTGAGTGAGTGCCCCTGTCCCCCTCCTCTAACCCCTCCGCCCGCTCTCACCCCCTCGGCTCAGCTTAATCACTCCCAGCTGAGGAGTGCGGGAAGATGGAGGGGAGGCTGTTCATGGAGAGCAAAGTGGGGGAGAAAGGGGGACGGGGTGGGGGGGGTAGAGTTGAGCCTCAATCAGCAACAAGTGTGATTGATTCCTTTTGTGTTACCGCCGCTTTTCATTCCCACCGGTGGAAGCACGCACAGATCCCCCTCACATACGCGCTCACAAGGAGTTCATTTGGCGCCCCAATTGCTGAGCCGCCATGAACGTTGCCTTCACGTAAACGGCAAAGTGAGAGGTAAGCTGCATTGTGGGTACAAGGTTGTGTACACACATACACGCGCGTGCGTGCACACACTCTCAGCTTGCAGCTCCGCCGAGACCACTGAGCCACCTTGTTTTTGTCAGAAACCTGATGTCATACACAAGCTGATGGCTGGGACATTTTCACGTGTGCGCATGTTTGTCCGCATGACCAGAAGAAGACACTGAGCGATGGTGACACATTGACCCCGGGGCCTTCGTGTTTTCCCACCATCCCCTCACTTCCGCGAGCCGCCCGCTACCCGCGATGCCTGCGGGGCGGGCGAGAGTCACGGCGAGAAAACCTAAACGTACGCTAATCAACCGCGAGGACTCGGGCTAATTCAAAAGTTAATATGGATCAACGCACTCTCACTATTTGTCAGGCTAGCAGAAATTACAGCTGAAAATGTAATTAGCTCCTGTTTAAGCGTCATACATCTCTGGTGTGATTAAAAGCGAGCGGCCCCGCAGAGCCGCTGAGGGCACTGAGGCTTGCGGGGCTCCCGGTCGCTTTCAATCCTGGGACAGCTCGTGCGGCACGGGAGGCGAAAAGAAACTCTCAAGCAATGAGTGATGGTATTTCCCGCTCTCCTTGCTCCTCTCATCTTCTGTCTTCCGCTGTCACGTGCTTTTCATCTTCGGTGAGAAAACGTGTGTGTGGAGAGACACCAGCAGGGAGACGGGGGAGGTGAGTGGGAACATTCCTCACCTGTCGGCGGAGGAGCATGCTCTTCAGACGACAGTTTATAATATGTGCCCACCGAATCAGCTTGTTGCTATTAGGAGAGGCAGTTAACGGTTCGGCGGTCAAAGAACTGCAAGCCATAAACCTCATCCAGAAACATGCGAGACTGAATGAGAGCTAGGGGGGAGCCGCAGAGTGCTTGCAGAGATAGAGGAGTAGATAAAAACGAGACTGTTTAGACTTACAGTTCCAATTATAGAAAAACATGATTGCATCACCAAGGTTTATGGGTTGCACTTCATTGTCTTTCGTACTGCGCTAATCCTATCCGTTCACTTTCAAAATCATCCAAAACCAAAATTCACAGATTCTCGTGAACATGACATGCAGGCAAGTACTGACTAGCTCCTGTGCACACACAAAAAAATATTTTCGCACTGACATGCTTTTTTTCCCACTTCTAACTACAGAAGGTTTTTTCTTTTTCGATTAAAATAGCTTACCTTGCTTAAAATTGATTATGGAAGGAGGATTTTGGGTGTTGAGTCCGGGCACTCATTGTAATTCTTTTTTTTTTTTCTTTTAATTAAATTTTGTAGTCCGAAAAATATGGTATTGAAATAAAGAACAGTCAGCAACTTGACTTTGGAACATGCCCTGAAAGATTGATTTGAAAGCCACAAGATGGAACTGAAAAACGATGTCTGCGCTTTAAATTTGTCTTCTGGTCTGAAAGTACAAAAAATAACATAAAATAAAAGCGAGTTGTAGTGGAGAAGAGCGATAATTATCTTTCGATGAAACCGGTCCGTTTTTGCAATAAAGGTTTGAGAGCACTGTACTCTGCTGAAAAATAAAAACAACAATGACACGATCGATGGTGTTGAAATGCACCAACAGAGAGCTGTTTATGTGTCCCATGCATGAGTCTAAATGAGGTCAACTAAATATTGGAGAAAAACCTTCGAGCATGACGCAATGTCCAAGTCGTACCTTCGTAACGGAAACTTCATGTGCTAGCTTTTCCATCCCAACACACTGGAATGAGTGGCGACTCCGAATGTTGTCGCTGGCGAGTGTTCGTTTACGACACGGCCATGTTGCTTGAATTTGAGGAAGGCTTCAAAAACAAAACAGCATTTAGTCTTATATTAGTACAAATTAAACAGTCAAAGTATCTCTCTGTCATCCCTCTCCTGTGGTTAAGCAGGCAGACAGGGTTCCTGGCCGCCATGTGTCAAGCCAATTAGGGCTGAATTTGACTGCTGTAACGAGCCTGTGGGGGGTGAACGGGAGGGAGTTTGATTACAACACCTAAACCTTCCTGTCGACCCCCCTGCCCTGCGCCCCCCCCCCCCCCCCTCCCTTCAGCCAGCAGTACAAATGTTTCACTGACAGCCAAGTCACAGCTGGGGTCTTGGGCAGCTCACACAGCCCCGTCTGTTCGATACAACTTTTCAATGAATGTTCAGTAGTTAAATTTGGACTTTTCTAGAGGTTTAAAAAAAAAAAGGCAAATCATTCTTTAACTTTGAATACTGGCCTTATTGACTTGGATATAGACAAAAACGGGGATAAACAAACACACAGAGGATCAGTGGAAAGTGGGTGTTTGTTTGTGGGTTTCCACCCCCTCCCCCCCCTGACGTGCCTGTTCATGTTCGAGCCTTCAAACCGGAATGCGTGGAGGGAAGAACCACAATAAACCATGGGATTGAATCATTCAACAGTGCTGATTTGCTTGGTCAAACATAGGCTTGGGGTTTATTTGTCTCTGTTGTGGCGAATCAGGGGCGAAATTAGTAGACTAGCATCAGTCATCCAGGACTCCCACTTTTCTGGGATCTTTGGAAGTTGTAAACACTGTAAAATCAGAGCGGTTTGACTTTTTTTTTTTTAACCCGTACAGATGAGACCGTTTGGCGAAGAAAATAAATATACTTTGCTTCACATAAATTAATTAGGGGGTGGGGGAAACCAACCTCACTCACTGATTTCTTCCCTGAATGTGGTCCAAACCGCAACTGGTAGCCGCCTAAAGATGACCACCTCATCTGTCAAATACCACCGTGATCCCAACGAATAAGCAACACGAAAGGATTCACTTGAGGTTAATATTATCCTCCCACGTCACTTTGGATCTGCCCTCAGTCTTTCCGAAATGCACAAAGACAGGTTTCCCACTGCGAGGACCTCACTCTATCTTCAGATCAGGCAGCCAGATGGACGGCAAAAAACAGCGGGAGGGGACCCGATATCGGTGTCGGCAATCAGATCTCGCCCTCTGAGAGCTGGTTGGTGTCGGTGTGTGTCCGTGAGTGTGTGGTAGACTCGGGGTGGGTGCGCAGTGCCAAGTGATTGTCGGGAGCATATGCGCTGACGGCGGCCAGAGTGTGTTGAAATGAAGATTAATGAACAAGAGACTTTAGCGTGGTGTGTGTGTGTGTTTTTGTGCGCGCGCGCATGACTAAAGGGTCAGCAGACGGGTGTGTCAAAGAACGGACAAACCCGATCTGATGCGTATCGTCACTATTTGTGGTTGTTGGTTCAAGAGTATCCACTGTATCTTTTTAGGTTTTCATCACTCTTAGTCCCACAGCTGCGAGCTGCTGAGTGACATACGAGAAGATCACAAAGCTTCACTGTTAGCACACGGCTGCACACGTCACTGAGCGTGTGCGCTGCCGTTTAGTTGAGTGCTCATTTGGACATTAAAGTCACTGCAAAGTGAAGTTTTTCCCGCCCCGCTCCCCATTTTTCCTGCACATCCACAGTTGACGATGAGGCGCTCTAAAGTGGCCATGCCAACCCTTAACACTGGCCCACACGCTGAAACCGTCAAATTGGATTTGATTAAAAACAACAAACAAAAGAAAATCTCCCCCTTCTGCGCTCTTCTGTCTCTCTCTGCATGCACTCATGGCCAACACCAAGGCACTCCAAAGCAACCATGCAAGCACACAGCCCTGGTCCACAAGCTGGCTGTCAAGTCAGACTTAAAAAATAATAAATAAAAATCACTCTCCTCATTCTGTCTCCTCTCTATGAATGGGCACGCTAATGCATGACAATGAGGCACTCTGAAGCAGCAGGGAAATTGTATTTTCAGGGTTTACAGTAGCGAGCTAGCTAATTGCATGGAGCAATTCCGCTGGATAACCCCTGATGCAAATGAAGGTGCTCCAGGTGTTATGTATAGTGGGCGGTCATATTTACTCGGGCTCTCTTTTTCAGACAGCGCTCACCAAAGTTGCTGTGTCCAAAGTGCCGGTGCTCCGCCAGAGAACGCGTTATGGCACAAAGAGATGCGCGCCAATGCGTGTGCAATAGCCACATTTGATTTTGCTCGATATACGAAACGACGCGCCATCTCTGGTCTGTCTAAACAAACGTTAAAGGTGAGCGAGGGTAACAACTCTGACGGGAAATGAAGGTTTTCTGAGGAGAGACACGGAGCATAAAGCGCAAGCATGTTGTAAAACTTTATTTGTTGGTGCGGAAGCGGCGTTTGTATCGCTTCATAGATCACGGGAGAATGGGAGATGTCGCTTAACCGTGTCAAGACCGGCGAGCTTAGCGTGTTTATGTTGTTACTCTTTGAGATTTGATTGACGACCGGTTTATGCTTCCAGCAGATGTCTCCTTTAGTGTTTTTTTTAAATTTTTTATGTTTCCTTTAGTGTTTTTTTTTTTTTTAAGCTCACCTACGCCACATTAAAGCGAGACATTGTCATTTTTCTTTCTTCTACTCGCAAGTTGCAAACAACTGTGATGGACTTTGAGGGCTTGTCGAATGTTCATTTGACAGCTTTAATGTCTCAAACAACTCGTAAAATATCGAGGGATTTTATAATGCAATAATATGCACTCATTTTCGCACGTAATCGCTGAATAAAAACAGCAGCGTAATAAATTCTCCCTTGTTGAGTGTCATTACGTTCATTTTTTTATTGGATGTTTTTGAAAGAGATCCCAATTGATGTAAAATCCTGTCTGCAATTAGTAGTTCTAATCGGGTTCTAATAATCAACGCTCCAAGTATTTTGTCGATTGATAGGAAAGGTTGACACGATTCGGGCAGCGGTGAGGTGACGATTGAGAGATTTTGAATTGGAGCCTTTTTTTTTTTTTCAGACAAAGAACTGAAAAGTTATGCAGTACGCTCATCGCGGAACAATTCTAAGACCACCAAAAAATATATATAAATATATCATCATGTTTGAGACACCAAAATTAATTTGCAATCGTTCGCCCATCAGTTTCCGTATCAATTTTCTGAGTTCTGAGTAAACACTTCACAATATGCGTATGCTCTGGCTCCTGAGCTGCTCCCGTCTCCTCCAAGCCATTTATTTTAGAATCGGATTCGAGAACATGAGCGAGCGAGTTTTTTTTCCCCGAGATGATTTCCCAAGACAGGATTAAAGGTGGCAAGCAGCAAGGAAAAGGTCTGGTGAAACATCTCCAGGGACCAATGCGGAAATTGAAAGCGATATCCATCGGCTCCGGCATTCGGGCAGTCATTGACAAGGATTTTCCTCAAACTATTACAAATGATCGTCCATGTTCACAATTATGTCACTTTTTCATCTCAATTGTAAAAACTCTTCAATTAAGTCTGCGCTTTAATCATGTCACGGTTTTATTTCCAAAACACGTCTGGCCCCTAACTGCAAACGATGATTCTTTATTGGCTCCGAGAAGCCATTTCCTTATGACAGAGGAGGTTGTGGCTTGATCATTTTGCGGGTCATGAAATGAGTTGCAGCCTGCTTCAATTGCAGAGTCCAAAGCTCCAAATACCGCCCGCAAGTGATTGTTGTTGTCATAATTTACAAGAAAGTTTGACTCGGGTGACAAAAGGCGGTGAATTACGGCGGCAGCAAAAAAAAAAAAAAGAAGAAAAAAAACGGGCAACAGCGGGGACGTAAATAGCAACATGTCAACACTCACAGCAAGACCCGGACAAAAGCCTTATGAGGGCCGAAGCCATGCAACGCAATTATGAAGTACAGCTGTATTAGTCAGCGCCTCCCTTGTGTGCGCGTGAGAGGATTGCTCTGTCGTCAGGCTTTTCACTCGCGCCATTGATAGATGTGACGGGGTGAGGCAAGGAGAGAGGGAATCTACTCTTTTCAAAGTCGGACGGCTCTATTGAGAGAGCCTGGGGGGGGGGGGGTGATTTTCAGCCCTCCCTTGTCCAACCCGTCGCTCTTTTCTGCCCATGCGGTCAAGCGGAGAATATCGGAAGTCTCCCTTCGCTGATGGAGAGAGAGGCTTTTGGGCAAGTCTCGATGTTTTTTCTCATCACCTCCGAGAGACTGTCAACACCTCAGCTTTCAGGTTGAGCCACTTTACAGGCTCAGCAGTATGCAAGTCTTGGCGGGGAGGTGATGGGTAGGGAAGATGGGGGGGGGTGGTTGCTTTCATTTTTCTTTCCAATAGCGTCCCTTTTTTTTTTTTTTTGGACACTTTGCGTCTCTATTCATCTCGCCTTCCGTCGATCTGTCAAATCACCTGTTTAATCTGGCAGCATCTGTCACTCGTCTTGTCACATTAATCATCCGTCCATTAGATCATCCATCTTTCAAGCCGCGCACTCGTATGCTTTTCAGTGCCTTCCCATTCATCTGTCCGTGCCGCTTTTGTGCGCGAGACGGATGTTGTTGCGGCTGTCTCCGCCATCTCGACGTCTCTCCGCAGACTCTCGATGAGAGATGCGAAGAGGAAAATGGCCCGGTTTGCGTGCATTCTCACAGTTACCCCGCAACCCCCGGTTACTCGGGACAGATTTGTTAATCATATTATCAGGTTACGGGGTGCACGAAAGGGTTAATTGTAACTCTGTGAGACCAAGGTGAGGAAGGCCCCTTTCTCTGCTTCAGCATCGCGCAGCGAGTAACGCGCGAAGGAATTTCGTGGGGCAGAATTGCGAGCTCAATCCCATCCAACACATCGGTGACCGCCGACAAATCTGGTTGAGCGCACGACATCAATTTTGAGACTCACTCCCAGAAAGAGTGCAACTTTGGTGCCATTTTCACCGTAGGTTGTTCGGAACAGAAAAAAAAAATAGCCACATCGATTCCTCATAATAAAAGTTGTTGTTTTTTTTCTTTGCTCTTCTTCTTGTCGACTGTTATTTCAAAATCGAACAATAGTCCGGAGAGTCGTCGGTGCAACGTTCACGGAAACCCAGGAGCAAAGTACCGCCATTTTTTTGCCATTTGATTTAATTTCGCACGAGGGATTTTACTTGATGTTCTCGTATCATCGGCTGCGCAGTATATCGCCATCGCAACAGCCTCAGTGACGGAGATGCACATCCCGAGTAGACTTTCCTCCCTACCGTCATAAAAGCGTGCCTCTTATTCCCATGACCTTCCATGCCTGTTGTTTTTCCCTCGCCACACCCGGTACACCCGTCCTCTTAAACAAGGCTCGCGAACCTACAGAGGGAAGGTTGCGTCGGGACGTAAACGAGTTGTGTAACGTCTGTGAAGTGAGTTAAATGAATGGAGCGGATCCATTTTGTGTGCGCCGGCGCGAGCGCGAGTGTTTATGTATGTGGTACAGCTATAGATGGCTTTGACAGGGGCTTAGAAGCCCAGGGGCCTCTCTCTGTCGTTTTGTTTAGCAAGGGAGTGAAATACAGGCCCGGTTGTCAAGGTGACAAGGCCTTGACACCGCGCTCGCTAAACTCTCACCAGGGAAATACGTGAACACGCATACACACACAGACTAAACTATCCCTCCCTTTTCTAACTCGCCACACGCACTTTCTCCGCAATTTGTTGAAAATGGCGTTTGGTGATTGCAAGTTACATTCCCCGCAGACATTTTGCACCTTGGTTCATGCTCAGACAAGTTCCGAAGACGTGCATTCTACCACTCGTTCGGGTGTTTGTGTGGGGGTGTTGAGAGAGAATGGTCTCAAGCGGGGAATCGCACGGCAAAGGAAGGCGAAAGAAATGAGAGGAGGAATGGAATGAGCGAGAGACATTTTTATCATTTTAAAAACCGACATCGGTCAACTTTCCCCCGCCATGAAAGCTCTTATTTATGGTTTTCTCCAGGTAGTTTGTTTGACAGCGGGGCAGAGGAGCGCCGTGTCACCCCTAATTTACTGAATAAAATCTTTACCAACACAACGTAAACGACTGGTCCTCCGTGGGGACCCAAAGGCAACGAAGCACGTCAACTATTATCTTTTGCAGGCATGTCCAAAGTCTAGGAGCTGGGCCGGGCCATTTTCTGACATATAAGAGGAAAGACAATTTGACACTGCCTGTTTTTATTTGGGTGTGCCGGATCACACGGGGAATCAGCCGTGTACCTAATATTTTGGCCTGTGAGTGACTGAAGAAATGTGAAATCATAACTTGGTATTTTCTGCCAGGTAGAGACAGAATGTAAAGCGTGTGAAACAGCTTCGACAATTTCAAAGCTTGCAGACACAGGCGGTGGCCATTTTGAAAATGCCATTTTCAGACCCTTTTCAAGTACAGTCAATATAAAATGAGCAGCTGCGGTTAAATGTGCGGCGTCTGAAAAGACATCTAAATACGTCTTAGGGAGTGAATCACAACATGACTCGAGTCATCCTCGAGTCGCTCATTTCAGAACTTTCGACCTGCGTGGGTACAGCTCAGGAAAGACTTGACCGTGCCTTGAACGACATGACGAGCGATCCAGCCGAGAGTTGAACGTCTGCATTTTCAACAGTGTGCCATTTCCTGGATCGAAAAGTGGTTTTGGTGTCATGCGCACAAACCAGAATTTGTAGTGCTGATGAGTAATTCGACTTCCTTTTTGTGTTACGATCGATATGAAGAAAAAAAAAAAACAACATCCCAGGTCAACTAAAATGGTAGCTGTCGAGTCTGCGCAGATTAATGTAGCGTCGAGGGACGTGCAAAAAGAACATCCGAAATGTGGAAATGAAGAGCCTGCTTGCACTGGGATCAATTGAAAACGTCATACAGCACCATAGATACTTCACTTTTGTTTATCATCTTTCACATTCGTTTCTGGAACATATGAGGCCATAATTGCAATTGTTCCAAGACAAACGTTTCAAACTCGCGATAAAGCCGCACTTGGAGTCAAGGCGTTAGTCTTGGATTCAAATTCATTGCTCGAGTGTCAAATCTAATTTGGATCGGGTCGACGGCGTCTTGCGTTGGTTTGAGACAGAGTTGCGGCGGTGCTCGCCCTTGTCGATTAACGGCCAGTCAAAATCGACTACTGTACAGTGATAACAGCAACAGGCTAATTTCCCTTCCTGGTCTACGCAATGACAAAGCAGACGGAAAGAAGAACATGGACAATGAAGATACTGGATACTATTAGAGACAAATATGGAATGTACCGACACTTTGGTGGTACATTGCGCGTGTTGAATCCATTTCCTCCCCACCGTTACTCACATCTGCTCTTATAGTCAAAAGTTCACACGAGAGATTCTGCCATCTTGGCTTCGTTCATCACCTTCACGTCATATTTCACTGACCTAATTAGTCCCATCGATAATACGACGCTAATGTCAAACAAGCATGATTCCTGTTTCACTTTGGGACCTCCGGGGCTCCCGGAGGTAAGGGGGTCCCCCATCTCCCACTCACTCTCGCCGAGAGCAGATGGCCCCGGCTGGGCTGGGCGGCGTGAATGAGAAGCTATTGTCTCTGGATGTGGCGTCGCCGCTTAGCGCAGATGGCTATTGTACCTTTTGTTTTCGCTGACTTTCTGCACGGCCACGCACCGGCTGCTGTCTGCTGCGGTGGGTGGTAGCTCGGCGCTCGCGCTCATTAGTCTCTCTCTCCCCGACATTTTGTGTCACTTATGGCGTTACACGAAGAGAAAACAAGAACACTTAAAAAGTCGGGAAAACGCGGCGATTACATTTTCAGACAGCTGCCAGGGCAATTTGGGAAATATTCAAACTCGACAATTTAACTGGTAACGTAAAGGACGTCGACGTATATTTTTTGGAGACGTGTGCACAAAACCGTGGTGATTTGTGACTCGGATTTCAATCCTGACTATTACGGTGCCGTCGTCACTGAGCGATGAAAAACAAGTTGTAAAAGCGGTCGGCGATATTTTATCAGCGCATGCGATCTAGCAATGAGCAGTGCACGCAGGGGGTGCGGCGAAAAACGTGCCGTCACAGCAGTTAGTCCACCTTAGCAGCTCACGTGATGGCGATATCAGGGGGTGTGGGCACAAATGCTCCGGCAAGACGTTGGTGGACTGCGGCAGTTTTAACCATAATTATGATGCAAGATTTTAAAAAAATAATAATTTTAGGTCACATTGTATGTGGTGCTTTGTGCGTCCGCCTACCAATGAAGAGAAATCTGTGTTCGAGT
The DNA here is from genome assembly GCF_054856545.1 of Hippocampus guttulatus. Lineage (NCBI taxonomy): Eukaryota > Metazoa > Chordata > Actinopteri > Syngnathiformes > Syngnathidae > Hippocampus > Hippocampus guttulatus. The sequence continues at coordinate 4,800,968 of NC_141278.1, forward strand.
CTTTATTGGAACGTCTCTATGTCATCCACATGAACCCTTTCAGGGACAGCGGTTACTACAGTGGACAGCCTGTCATGTTATCAGGTTGCAGGTTATCATTATTGGTGCATGAAAGGCTTAAAAACATGCTTGGGTTCATTGCAGGGATGTCCAATACCACTTTCTTTCCGGATCGATACCAGTACGAGTATTCACCGACGGACCGATACCACTATTACTTTTGATCCACAACATTTCGATCAAAGCGGCGACAGATCATTTTAAAGAGTATCCTCAGAGAGTATTTTTCCTTACATTTGCATAAAATGAATGGCAATATTCCATTGTCTTTTTTTTCCCCATTTGTTTGTAAAATACTTATTTGGGGAGAACACCAAATAAAACGCGCATATGAGAAGAGTGACAGGGGCAGAGTTTCCCGATAGAAAAACATTCGGCCAGACATTGTTAGTTTGATGGAAGGATTATTTCTCCCCCCACCCAATTTACGCTGCCTGCTGACAGTGAACACATTTTTACATTTACAGACTTTCAGAAACTCTGCGTCCAAGATGTCTGACTTACGCACAGGTATCGACAACAACATGGAGAGTTGGACGGATGCCACTCCAACTGTATGACAAGCATGTGTATGTGTGTCTATGCGTTAGCTCCCTCTTTGTGTTGTCATCTTCAACTAACCGCAAAAAGCCGCGTCCTGGTGTCACCGCCCCCCCCCCCTCCCCGCTCCACTAATAGCTCATTTACTCCTCAAATCAAGTCAGATCCCTAACGAATCCGCACTTGCATGCTAACGCAGACCTTGGATGACCTCCCTTGCAAATGTGCCCGTAGCATACCGGAATGTTATCACTGCTTGATCTCGTCATGCTAGGTAGGGGTGGGGGTGGGGTTGGGTGCATGTGTTCCTTGGTGTCCTGGGGCGGGGGGGGGGGGGGGGGGGGGGCTTCAGAGTGTGGCTAAATCCCCACCAGAGACAGTCAGCCTGTCTGGCTGGCAGGCTGGTACTTCAACAGCGCGTATTTACAACAACCTCTGGAAGAGGGGGATCCGATTACCGCACGGGATGTATACAACGCATCAATCAGCGGGCGGACGCGTGGGCAGGAGGGGGGAAAGAGAGGCTGTGATGGTTCGATGTTGTGGTGGTTTTATTACCGTCTGTAAACCTTCACACATACCTCTTATTAGTGTGCATCGCAAGGACGCGCACACAAAACGCACAAGGATTTTCTTGCGGGTCCAGAGTACAATCTGGGTTTGCCGCCTCAATCTTTCCCTCGGCTCGGATCAAATGCGACGGCCAGCGACGAAAGATGAGGTCACTATCCCACAGCTGTCCCGACCACTCAACGGGCTGCGCAGCGCGCACAGCGGGTTGCGCGTATCTATGAGCGCAAAACGGTGCTGCTGAGGTCAAATTGGACTCTGCCTGACTTTCCCTCCAAAACTCTGGGGACCCAACAGGCCACGCTGAAAGCTCTGATCCAGATCAAGTTGCCTCGTATGAGCTACAAACAAGCACACACAGACACGCAAAAAAGCCGAGCCTGCCAAAGTGAGCTGCCGGGAACGGCACGCAGAGAGACTGGGAAAAGTGGAGGAAGGGGGGCGGGGTGGATTTTACAGTCGGGCTATGACACACACACCATCAGACAAAAAAAAAAAAGGTTTTAAGATCACAAAAGTGCCCAAACACTCAAACGCTAATGTGTGTGGATTAATACTACGGAGAGAAACTCAATATGATAAGTAAAACACAACCCCCACCCCCAAAAAAAATATGAATACGAATTTATCAGCATACAGTCCTAAGTTCACAAGAATAAAGTCAGTATCTTCCAAGAATTAACAAGTTACGCATGATGAGCAAAAGACGTTGCAATACACGGAAAGGGGAAAAAAAAAGTCACAATATTTTGAGAATACATCGAAAATGAAACACGCTCATACGCATCTTTTAAGAAACACGTTAGGTTGGCATCTTTGGGCTTAAAGGTGAAAATGTATTCGCAAGTAATTAGTTCCGCAGTTATTATGCACAACATTTAATACCCAAGGCATATCTTCCAGAGTCACTCATGCAATTCTAATGCCCTAAATACTGATGAGGATCCCCCTGACTGAGTTTTATGTACCTTTAATTGAACAGTTTCAATGTCTCAAGCTCGTATATTTTTACGAACCGGTATACAAGATTCAAATCATCTCGCCGTTTTCCTCCTTTGTCGACCGCAACTACAGTTGCGCTCATGGCGGACACGGCTGTCACCTTGATGGTCATTCTCAAGGCGGCATTGTTCTTGGCCCAAAGGTATTCGGATTGATCAAAAACTAACTTGACTAAAAACTGAACATCACTTCCTTTTTTAAATTAAATTAAAAAAATTTTTTTTCAAGAGTGGCTTTGATAATGATAACCAAAGCAGGAAATGAAAAGGTGGTCAAGTGCAGACGTCAAGCGATTAAATGCAGCAATAAGTACACATGACGGCACCCTTAATGTAACATTTAACTACGGAGTTGATTTATTGCGGTTAACGTATCAGAGGTTGAAAGCTTCCTGGAGAAGAAACATGAGTATGAATGTTGTAACTGCACGCAGCTGCAGGGAGCCTGGTTTGCACTTCGATATTCTCGGTCCTCTTTAAAAGGCTACAACATGGGCCAGCATTTAATAGTCGTCACTGATTTCTATTTGGATTTTCAGCAATTTAAAAAAAAAAAAAGAGAGAGAAGATCACCGTGATTGGTGTTCAGATTGGAAGCTTGCCGCATGTACGTACATTCACAATTAAAACAAGAAATTGGAGTATTTGGTAAAGTACCGATACCAGCTGTATTCTTTACGTATCGGGTACTCACAGCGGCTACGGGTACCAGACATCGATACTTTATGGCAAAGAAAATCTGACCTTGAGTACGTCCTCCTCGCCAGCGGTTGGGTCGAAACTGCGGCAGTCTGAGACGGTGGCGAATTATCACCTGCGCCAGAAAATAAAATTGGGGTCAGAATGTTTTGGGGGGTTTTTTTCCATTGTGTTCAATGAAATTTTAGATCTCAAAGGTACGATCGGTATCGGGAAATGGACTATCAGGGGGGGCTTCGGATTGACTTTATCCATGCTTACTCTGTGGTTTAGAGCCGTATTTACAAAGACATTTAGCTTTTCGGGATAACTGTAATTAGTTGTTTGCTCCCAATCGAATATTCCAAGAGAGGAATTTAATTCATCGTGTCACATTGCAACTACATTGGTGATATTGAAGAGCCTGAGATGACACAGATATATCAAACTAAGGAGGAAGCAATTTTGAACGACTGAAGAGCAACCTTCGATTGATTTATTGACCAGCACAAATTGTATTCCCTTTGCAAGGTTACTCGCTTACAATACAGAAGACGTTTTTGTTTTTTAAACTGGACACCTATTGATGTACATTTAGGAGAGGAATTGAATTCACAAGAGAGTGAATCATTTTCAGTGCAACTTTACATAGCATGATTATTAAACCCACATGCTTCACAAATGGCATTTGGTGTATTATGAGTGATAATGTTTCTAGTTTTTTCCCCCTCAATACGAAAATAAGGGAAAACAAAGAGGGTGAGATTTGCTGCGTTTTTTCCTCATGTTTTCACCCGAATGCGTTTCCTCTCTGGCTGCTTTGCTTTCGGCGCTGTGCAGAGTTGGGCCGCGCGACGGGGAGGGGTTGGAGGTCATAGCGTGGCGCTCTGTGTGGGTGTTGAGGCGCCCTTTGACCCCCTCCCCAGAACCTACTGAACAGCAGCCAGAGAGAGGGCCCAAAGGTCAGGGGGGAAACACCGAGGGAAAGAGCATTTTCTCAACGTGTTCAGCGACTCGCCGTGCCAATTTGTGCTTCTTTTCTCCGTCCATGTTTTTTTTTCTTTCTTCTCAATCTACCCTCCCATCATTGTGCTTGAACACATAATTCTTAAAGCAATAAAACCCGATAAAAAAGACGCTTTAATTCTAATTGACACCGAATATATACCAAACAGAGCCGTGAAAGGTTTCCAGGGCCCAGAGACCATGAGACCCCTTCGAGCAATTACCATCTGAATATAGACATTTTCAGCTCTTACTTGTTTATGTTCTTCCCACCCAACATATCTTGAGATCTCTGTATTTCATAATTAGTGAGATACAATAATTATAATGGATCTGATAAGTCTTGTATTGGGAGATGACTGTATTTGGTCACGTAATTTGGCATTTAAAATTTAATATCGTACCCCAAAATATATTCGTGTGGCTATATGCCTGTTTTTTTTTGTTTTTTTTTTGTCTCACACCCCAGGGCCCCTTTTTCTCCTTCAATCATTCATCCCATCCTCCACCTCCTCTCTCTAATCAAGGGTCATTTGCTCAGCTTCCTGCCTGCCGCATCTGGAATCGTCCTTCCTGATTGGTTCACTCTTTCGAACATCCTGATTGGCTTAAATTCTTCGCGCCGCCTCCTCCCAGCGCTCACCCAAAGACTTCCTCCTTTTCTCGACCGAGCCCTCATTCGGGGCGGTTTTCGGGGCGGGCACCGCTTTACTCTACGCCCCCATTCGAGTGCGCTCCTCCATTGGTTACATAGCAAGAGTGCGCCATCTGCTGGACGGCAGCTGCACGACATTTTTTCAGATTTGAAATCTGGAGAATATTCGATCATACGTCGTCTGAATCCATTTCATTTTTGATAATACATTTTTCAACGCATGTATAAAAGACCTACGAGCCTAACCCAGGGGAAGCAAACGACAAAATAACCACATTATGTAATCATTTTTCCAGTAAACTCAGCAAGAGCATTTTTTGGTTCACCAAAATCAACTCGCTTAAAATGTTATTGAGATGTTAAGTTTGTTCTTCATATCATATTCATATGATGTTCAAGATTGTCTGTAAACAATTAATTAAAAATAAGTAAATTCAGTCACACATGAAACAAAAGCTGTGAAGCAGTGCTTTGCTGGCTGTGCCAATGGGTTGTATGGCTTTCCTCTACACCTAACTCATTCAAGCACGTCATTATAGGCCATTCTTTTGTGCATTAAAGCACAAAGTATGAAGTGTCATATGAAGTATGAAGCTTGGTCACCTGACTGAAAAAAAAAAAGCGAGAGAGGGACTGACTGGTATCGGGTTTCAACAAAATGGACTCTTATTTGGTGTCTTGGATTCGGATGATTTTGAGAGGGTTAAATATTTCAAACTGAGGCTCCATCCAATAGCATCACACCACAACACGGCACTGACAAATGTATGAGCCTTCGACAGCATTGGAGCATCATTCCATATATCACGTTGGGGGTCTCCTGCAGAAATGGATGTGATCATTGATAAAACTATAAGATGCCAAAAGGATGTGATTGAATGCACCTCCGAGCTGTACACGCGGGCATGTAAAGTGCTTTGGCGATGACCCGACTGATGTCTAAAGTGAAGGGGAGTATAAACCCCGACATAAATCAGCACAAAGGGGAGATAACCGCACATTCCCACAAATCACCCAACAAATCCGAGGGTGTCCCCGCTTCTGGAAAGGAATTCTGGGAACGCTTCCAGATACCCGACAAGTTAATAGCTGAGGGCGACCAAACGTCATACAGCACATAGAGGTAGCCTACATTTGCTGACCTGTACTGTCTGTCTATCTGCATCATATTTGGAACGATACTCAAAACGCGCCGGGTTTTGTCCAGGGGCGACACGAAAATATTGAGATTTCCCCCAAAAATACGCTACATTGTAACAATTAAAGGGTGCACTACATATCCAGGGTGATTTCTAGCAAACAGACAGGTGGGAGTGGTGCAGAGGGAAGAGGGGGAAGAGCGCAAGTAAATGACAAGATGAAAAGGCCACTTGGGAGGATGGCGCGACATGTACATTAAAAGCATTAGGAGGAGGAGGGGATAACAATGGCAGTGCAGAAGGTCTATGGGGGGTGGGGGGTGCTCTGAGACCTCAGTTCGAGAACAAAGAGAGAGCTGGAGAAGCGCTCCGTGGACGCGACTATGAAAAACCGGCGGAGATGGCGTCGTAAATCTGCAAGCCCTTCGTTCAATAAGCCAAAGAAGGGTCGAAAACAGACTGGAGCTAAATGACTCGAAACACGGCCCGAAAAAAAAAAAACGAATCAGAAAAAAGCAAGTTTGGATCGTGAAGCAGAAAGAGAGGGCTCACTATGGTAACGCGGCAAACACAAAGAACCAAATAAAAAATTCCTAATCAACCTTGCGTCTCGCATCGCTCTCATTCTTTCTGCGTTGGATGCGAATGCGGCAACGGTGCGCGCACCCAAATAGGCAGGCATGCGGGAATGCCGAGTGAGGTCATCGCCACATCTGTGTTTTGTTAGATGTTATTCGGAGAATGGCTTGGCGAAGCTGCAGCCCCTCAACTGCCCACAAGTCAAAGATGAAAGACTGTAAACTCTCTTCATCTGTCTGCCTGACAGTCAGTCGGCAAATGCACAACGTAAAGCTGATTGGAAAAGATTGTTTAACCGTTTAATTGTATTGTAGGAGTGATTTAATCCTTTCTTGCAATGTAAATTCAGGGGCTGTCGAGCCAAACTTCCGAACCTCCACTGTGCTGTCACCACATCAAAGAAAAGGCACTGGCTTCATTTGAAACAATAACTCTCAGGATGACGTAATGCAGTTCTAAACCACTGCAAACGACAACCCGCTTTTGATTCATGTATAATTGAGGAAGATTTTCCCCAAAAACAATGAAATTATTATCTCCAACAATGTCGGCGGCCATCATTTCTGCCGAATCGACTTTCATCAGAGAACAGCGCCGAGGTCGGTGTCAAACTTATTTTTGTCACGGGCCACATTTTAGTGACCGTTTCCCTTGGAGGGCCGTTATGACTGAAACCACATAAAGAAGTCAAGAATAACGGTTTACTCCACTTTTGTTTAAGTTACTGTCATGACGGGTTTGGTTACAAGAAAATGCTGACAATATCCTTCTTGTTTATTACAGATGAGAATTTGACATTTTGGTACAGATTTTAGCCAGCATCATGGAAGTTCACATGTTTAATTTGCTTTTGCGGGCCACATAAAATGAGGTGGCGGGCCGGATCTGGCCCCCGGGGCCCTGAGTTTGACACATGTGGTCTAACGTGACACTTGGGTACCTCTTACTTCCCTTAAACGTGCCTGGAGTTGAGTGGCATTCAACATCCAGTTTCTCGGGGGCATTGTTTACAATTCGCGGTCATCGGCATATTTTGTGGCCAAAGCATGTCCACTTCTACATCTTTCTGTGACTCTTCCAGTCACACATACTGTATATACCCCTACACATAAATACATACACATATATATATATATACATAGTATATACACTTTTTTTTTTTGCAGCCTTTGCGATTTGAAAATTGCACTATACGGTACTACATTACGAGGTAGATTTATATTTAATTAATTGTTCGTTCCTCCAAATACAAATGTTTTTTAATTAGGAAGCTCCCCAAACAATTCTCACCCTTCAAACAGGTCTCTCAGGTATGATCTACCTCTATATGACAGCACATTAATAAAGGCCACCGAGTTCATTCATCAGCCCAATTAGGACATTCAAATACCGTTCTTTGATATCATCCTCGCCGGATGAGTCGTCGTTCAAGAATGCGTTGAGTTGAAATGAGGCTTCCGCATGTCATTTTGAGCGGGTGACGTGTTTCGTCAGTGGCCTTTATTAACAGAGGTCAGTGGCGGTCAGTGAGAAATTAGAGAGGTGGAATTGACGTCTGCAAGGGTGAAGATGATGACGGGAATCTTACTGTCACTTCTCTTGATGCTGGGAGGTTTTGACACCGAGACCGCATCCAACCCAAAGGTCAGTAGGAAATCCAGCTGCTGTGGCAAAGACCCGCAGAGGTGCAATCAGCGATGGCACACTGGAAGGATGCAGACACATAATCAGGTAAGAATATCACACATCACATATTGCGTTTGTGATACGGCGCTTGTTTATTTGTGTCGTGTTAAATTATGAACGTGCGGGAAAACAACAAGTAATCATTTCCATGATGGATACATCAATTAAGTCCCCTTCCTTGTAGCACAAGCCTGGTGTTTCTCTTCTTACACTAACTACATTTTCACACTGTTCATGATTCCCTCTGCTGATTCCAAGAAAACAATTTGCAATGACGGACCACAATTTCGATCTTGGCTTCATCGGCCCAGGATACATTTTTTATCACCGTATGTTCGTCAGATTAAAAAAAAAAAATTATGATTCAATGAAATAAAGGCTGAAGTTGTTTACTTGACAGTTGCAACAGAAATACAGAGAGACTGGAACAGGAACTCAAATTGTAATTTGAGTCTTAAGATGAAACATTTTGAAACCAACCCAAATAAATCTTTTTTGTTTTTTTTGTTTTTTCATGTCCACAGAAAAAAAGTGAAGCGTTGAGGAGTTTAGACTTAGAGCACTTCAAAATAGATGTGGTCCCGACCACAAGCGAAACGAGCCTCCCTGCCGCTGTTGGGCTCCACCCTCCTGATGCAAAACCCCTCCACCTGCTCAAAAACATGCCCCAACGCTTTGGTAGGCAAAGTATTCCTGATGATGCAAAGTCACCTCCCAACAAGCCCCAAAGGTTTGGAAGATCCTGGGAGGTGATCCCAAAATGTGCCAAGTGTGTCGGAGAGATTCTGAATCCAGAAGCACGTCAAAGATGGACAAGAAACATTCTGTGTTGGAGGCTTCTTCGAAACATTAACCAGAGCCAAGTTGTGGGAAACAGACTTGCAATGGTAGGAAAACCTAAAGGCTATTCATCACATTTTTCTGTTAAAAAAGAATGTTTATATCCAGCACTTTCTGACTCGTGGAAAACATTCTGCTCATTAGTTTACAAACCCAGGCAGAATTTGTAAGAGATGCACTTTTCGTGAAAGCAAACATTTATATCATCATTTATTATATGAACCAGCCAACTCAATTTAGTCTAAATAACATGTTTGAAAATATTTGGTCTTAACTTAAAGGTCTGTTTGAATGTTATTTTGAATCTGTGTTCCTTTTAGCGTATATACTGTAAACCTATATACACATTAACGAATGACTTTTTCCCTACAGGTTTGAAGAGTTTCACTTGAGTTTTAAAGAAATGGAGATGCAGACAAAAAGACTCCAACAAATCATGTAAATCTATGCAGAGTTTTAGTGCAAGTGTAAACATTAAATCATAGCAAGAGGCTCTAGGTAAACTTATATCATTGTGATATAAATAAAGTTGATAACAGTATAAAGGTCTGAAATACTTTTTTTTTGCAGGCGTTGATGACTGAGGCACAATTGCAGTTGTATGTTTTATTTATTTATTTGTTATGGCCTATTTTCATTCATATGAACCATCCGTTGATGCCTTCGAAAATAGTTGCTTTTGCTTCCCTCTGCTGGTTAATAAAAATAATGCTGCAAAATATAACAATAGCGCTTGGGTAGTGTTAGGTACACAACTGGATGTACAGGTACTTCCTTCTTGCGACATAGACAGAATAGTCCAGTAAACGTGTTTATTTTCCCTTTTTTTGTCAGGCAAAGTGTTTTATTTGTAGCAAGTTAAATTTGCTCGCTAACTTTGTAGCATTTTGTGTTTGTCGAACATCCCCCGAATTAACGGGAGACAGCCAACTTCTTCTGAGACGGTTTGCACTTGAACATGTTGCGCAGGTTCTTTTCACTTAAAAATCGATGTAATTGGCTTGGAAACTTACTTCCAATGTAACCACATATCCACCATCGCCCCAGAACGCCTCAAGCTAGATCGCATGCCGCCGGCAACAGACAGGTGGCAAGTCCCCAAATATGACGTCATAATAATGCGGAAGAGCTTCGATTTGAAACGGGTAAATAATTACCGGTAGTGACTTTGTAAAATAATGTATTATTAATCATGTTTTTTTATTAGTAGTAGCAGTAGTATTAATTTAAAATGAACTTTCACCTGGCCGAGTCAACCTGACAGACACTCTCCTGAAATATGAGACGGTTAGTTTTGGAGGGTTGGATAACGTCAGAAAAAAAAAAAAGACTTGCAATTTGAGACGGGTGGTGCCACTTCTGTCAAGAAGTTCAGGCTGCGAAGAGAAAGGTAAGGATTTTTACTCTTGTTTACCGAATATTGTTTTCTGTTTAACTTTTGTGCGCATTATATACATATACACAAACATACCCAAATGTCACGTACAAAGTACATATTGGTTCCAATGTATATCCATGTGTGGACAGCTAATGAATATTATAAAGAAGAACTCACAATATTATCTCAACTAGTAACCAGTAATTGTTACCTAGGTGTATTTTTATTTTTTTGTGATTTTATACATCTCACGCACACACACACACAAAGAAAAAATGTGTAACTTAATGTAACTTGCTCTCGTCCCAGTGCGGCTATGGGGGACGCGGCGAAAGGGAAGAAGGTGTTTGTATTGAAATGTGCCCAGTGTCACACTGTGGAGGAAGGAGGAAAACACAAAGTGGGGCCGAACCTGTGGGGTCTGTTTGGCAGGAAGACAGGACAAGCGCCCGGGTTTTCTTATACACAGGCAAATATTGACAAAGGTAAGACCTCTCCTGATTGTTCAATGTACAGCAATACTTTGAGCAGTGGGAAGAAGTGTTTTTAAATTTCTTTTTTAGCATGCGTGACCGTCTTCAGCGTTGCAGGTCTGAACAGGCAGAGCGGCTCTTGTTGCAAAACTTGATTACGCATACTTTTCATGACCAGCGTGTAAAGGAACGCGTGTGATTGTTTTTCTAGGGATTATATGGAGTGAAGAGACTCTGATGGTCTACCTTGAAAACCCAAAGAAATATATTCCCGGAACCAAGATGATTTTCAGCGGTCTGAGAAAGAAAAAAGAAAGGCAGGATATCATTGCATATTTAAAGGATGCCACTTCGCCCAAATAGACACACAAGAGTTGTGCTTGTATTCTATAGCTGTGGACATCAGTTTGATAGAGATTGTGTTGAACTGCAATATTAAACTACTTCCTCTCTGTCATCAGTTATTTCATACTTTTGAATGAAACTTTACAAAGGGGCAGAGTTCCTCAGGTGTCTATCTTCAAGATGTTTACAGTACTTCCAGACTTCAAACCCTTTGCGCTTTTGTTTCTTCTTGCATAAATTGCTACTTGAACACATTTTCTGTTGTTGTTGTTTTTTCTAAATCTGTTTTATTGCTTGAAGGCCTCTTTCTTTCTTCTTTGTTCCATTTGTTGAGGCTGCATGTCCTTATTTATTTGTATGCATTGATACTTTAGACACAGACAAGATAAATGCAAGGCAAGCTAAATTTCATCAAGAACAACAAAAAACCATGTTGATGGGGTATCAAGTTTATGTTCTTGTGTTAAATGAGCAAAATGCAATTGTGTGAAACAGTTTGTCACAAAAATGTAACCGTTTTTTAAATTCATGCTCGGCTTTATGAAACATGCAGTTCTGTAACCGGGTCCAATCCCTATTACGTACACAGATAATAAATGATGGACTTAATTTTCAATGAATTGAGTTAAGTCAAATAATTTGCAATGCAATAAAGTGTTCTGTTGAAGTCTGATAAAAAGTGTTTCTTCCCCTCGATTTGTTTTCTACTCCTCAACAGTCTGCTAATTACTCCTGAATGTGACGTGGACTAACATGACACATTTCGCTATTGCTATTTGAAACTTTCAAAAATAAGAATGACAGATTCATACATTTGGAAAGGCGGGCGAGTAATAACCGTGTAGATTGGTTTTTTTTTCCTTTTAACATGGGAGGTCCTCTCACTGGTCACAACATTAGGTACACGTTTGATTGACACTGTCAGCATTGAATGAACAGTATGGTCGATATTATGGTTCGTTTGCGGTGGCGTAGAATTACACGACATTATAGTTAGAGAGTCACAAGAGAGTGGCATAATACAATACAGGTGCCTCTCAATAAAACAGAATATCGTGGAAAACCCATTTGAGTTATATTGATTTACGACAGAAAGTAAAATATTTGATCACATTAAAAATAGAGATAAGTAGTTCATGATGCAAATAGCTTAATGATTATTGCTTACCCTAAACCTGTATTCTAATATCTATTAAAAACTTTAAAATTGGACTGCTCAGCAGTAAGGCTTGCGTGGACTAAAACGTCCAGCAGGTGGTGCCATTTCCCACCCGAAGACACCGGCCGCATCGCAGATTGCCATTCGTGCCAGTCGCATCCTCAATGTGTCACTTCAGTCGGGTTCGCGTAGCCACTCGGATTGAGCTCTGCCCACCACCACTCAGCACTAACCTCGACTGGACACATTTCCCCACCCCCAGAAGAGAAAATCACGCTTTTTGCAACGACGGCAAGCAGCAAGCTTACCCTTCGCTCGATCAAAATTCTTTGCTTTGACAAGTCTCTTTTCTACAGGCAGCGTGTCTACCTTTTTTTTTTTTTTTTTTGCAGTGGACGGTAAGAAAGAACGTGAAATTGCGACGTGTTAAAATGATGCATTTAATATAATAACGTCAGCGAAGCAATTGCTCCGGTGCAGCATCTTTCTGGCTCAACCTCTTGCGTCATTGTGGATGATGTCTGGACGAGTGAGCCTGCATTGAAATCATTCGGAGTCGACCCCGGTGATTCGATCCATATCTAATTTTGAGGCAAAGAGACACGTGGACGCAGCGCGCACTTGCCTCTACTGCATCGGAGCTGCAACACGTTCACGTTTACGTCTACGGTGTATGTCACGTGTCTCAGTGCACGTGCAACGTCTAGTCAAGTGCGCAGCAGTTCAGGAATGTAATGCGTTGCAAAGTTTGAATGAAGCTGACAGAAATTGCACGTTAACATAAACTACTGTACTTAATGTGCATTAGAAAGTGCACCTGGTAAATTATGCAACCACGGATTTCATTGTTGATCACATATGTTGATTATTATTATTATTATTATATTTTTTGGGGGGGACATGGCACAAGAATATCCTCATTGTAGTTGTCTACATCAAATGATGAACTCCGAACCTTTTAAATAGCTTGAACATTAATGAATACTTTATTTGTCTTTGATTATCTTTAATATCGCTCGATCAAGTCCATTGATGTGTGTATATTTGTATTTTGCTACATGGCAATAGTTCATAAACAGTTTCAAGCTTCAAGTGTTGGGGAAATTTTGTATTGGGGGGGGGGGAATATAATATAGATTATTGACATATGTTAGGGAGCACAACAAAGCCAGCAAATTGCCCAACTAAAACGTCTCTAAGTTTGTTGCCTTGAAATTTATTTAGAGTCATCTATGATTTTTATTGCTGTCACGTGACAAAACGGTTCAAATTTGATCCAAATTCTTAAGTGGTAACTTGCTTCTAAATGTGTCACTTTGTGTTATCTTTTTCAAGGGTAGACGACACCCTAAGAATGGATTTCGTAACAGTTGCAGTGTCTTTGCACATACTTGTCAGCCCCGCTTGGGCTTTCTCCCATCACTCCTTCATGGACAGATTCTTCACGCCTCACTCGGGTAGGACGTTCGAACACGTGTGTGTCCTGATGACCCAAATTGCCGTGCGAAACATGACTTCCACGTTTTCCTCGCAGTCGTCACCTTGCTGGATAAACCAATCAAGTTTCAGCCCTGTTGTCTGACGTCGCCACCTCCTCCTCCACTCTACCCGCCGCCACCACCTCAGCTCTGGAAGCAAGGCAAACCTGTAACTGCCCCCCCCCACACACACACACACACTGACCAACACATTTGCATGCGAGGATTTAACCCCCCCCCCCCCCCCCCCCCGAGGATTTTCAAACATACAGGGTGCATGAAAGGCTTCATGTGACGCTTTCCCGTTTTTAGGACGGTGGCAGCACGTCAGTGCCAGCAGTGTTTCGAGGAGAGGAGCAGCAAAATGAACACCCGGGTTGCCCAGCTGGTCCTCCAGGAGCACCAGGACCCCGTGGCCCAGAGGTGGGGAGGCCCCTTGCCCACCTAAAAATTAAGTAGACACGTGCGAATATCCGTCCATAAATGTCATGTCATCTTTCAGGGTGACATTGGATTACCTGGCATAAGAGGACCAAAAGGGGAAAAGGTGCATTTTCTGGTCCACTTGTGTCACTTCTTGATGCACGTCTGCGGTTACTCTCATGAGAGCAAAATCTCTTCTCGCCCTCGTTTGTGCTTCTCAGGGAGAAATTGGGCGTCCGGGGTCAAAGGTGAGCCACTTCTTACTTTCCGTAAGTAATCGGCTGATCTCTTCCTGATCCATCTTGCTCGCCCTTGGAAGTGGATTTCTCCTCCTATGTTGTCCTAAGAAGAAGACCAACATAGTTTGCAGCTATTTAAACATGTCGCGCAACATTGGACCACGTGGGTTGGAGTCTCGTTTCTCCACCCCCCTCCCCTCAGCTCGATACATTTTTCTTTTTGACCTCTTTCAGTTTTCTTGGCCTGAATCCATTCTCCGACCGTACGGGTACTGGACTCCAGGTCCTGCTGAGCAAATCACTTCTTCTCCGTAATCTCCCTAAGTGCTTTTTACACTCGCCTCAATGATAAATCACCTCTCGCTGTTCGTTTTAATGACACGTATCCAGAACCCCCCCCCCCCCCCCAATACCAGCTCTCCTGGCTGCAACGAAGCATAATCCACAAACCTCAGGGGTGCGCTTCTAGCTAGCGTAGTCATCTGTTCTATCTGATGAAGGAATCGTAGAAGGTCAAACTATTATTTCCAGGCGTTTATGAACACAAGGTTATCATCTGCCTTTTTTTTGAAGGGCCGCACTGGAGCGCCGGGGCTTCCAGGGAAACAAGGACTGCCAGGATGGCCTGGTCCACAGGGAGCCATGGTAGGTGGCGTGTGCTCATCACTGTCGGTTTGTCGTTCATCCATGTGCAACCTCCCGTCGACAATTTCTTTTATCAACCTCAATAAATGCTGATGGCATTTTGATGTGAATCGCACAAGGCCGGTGATGGGAGGGGGGAAAATATATATATATATATATACAGTATATATATAAAATTGCTATCATGTTTGTTTTGAGGGTGAAAAAGGAGACCCGGGGCTCATGGGACTACCAGGATTGAGGGGACCCCCAGGAATGAAGGTGAACACCGCAGTGGTCTTTTCAGAATCGATTTTTCATTGTTACTTTGATTGTTTTTCAATTTCTTATAGGGGATGACTGGTTACAGGGGAGAGAAGGTATGTTTTTAATTGATATACAAAAATCTCCCGTTTTTCTCAATGATGAAACAAATAAGAGTTTCTTAATTGTATTCACATTAACAATTATTATATCTGACCAATTTTTTTAAATTGTGAAAAAGGGGGACAGTGGAAACCCAGGTATACCGGGATTAAAAGGTGATAAAGTAAGACGTTTTTTTTTTTCTTGCACAGACAAATAGTATTTTTATGTCATTTGATGAGGCAATTATTTTTCACATTGGCTCACAATTTAGGGCACCACCGGTTTGCTGGGGATGCTGGGTCAGAAGGTCAGTAACGAAACGCAAATAAAGCGGGGGGGGGGGGGGGGGGGGATTTCACTCAATATTCACCGACACCTACCTACTCTTCTCACAGGGAGAACAAGGACCAAAGGGAGAGCCAGGCGTCCCGGGCAAAAGAGGACCCACTGGGCGACCTGGGAAGAGAGGCAAGCAGGTGAAAATACGAGTCGTGATTTGGGAGTTATTTACACACATACTACACGTACTTTATCCAACATTTGATTCTTATAGGGGGAAATGGGACAAACTGGAGCTTCGGGACTTATGGGCAAACCTGGGCCACCGGGTCCAAACGGCCCCCTCGGTCCACCTGGACCACGGGCACCCGGTTAGCTGTCACGCATCCGGTAGTTGCACACTTACCACAATGTTTGGTGTTCATCCACGGCTGTGCACCTCGCAGGTCTCTATCTAGCCGGGGAAAAGGGTGAGAAGGGTCTTCCGGGCCCACCCGGCCGCTGTGAGTGTGACACTTTCCTTGTAGCGAACAATGCTCCTCCTGGAAGCGACGCACATGAGGAGAGCCCCAATCAAGTCCCCGCCGTAAGACCATATGGGCACAAAAGAGCTCCATTCCTAATTTGAAGAGAATTTCATTGTATCCCATCACCCTTTGTTATTTATGGAGTTATTTTGAATTCAAACGCGTTCAGATATTTGTCGTGAGCAACGAGGAGGAGCTGGGCCGTCTCCATCTGGATCAGGCGATCGCATTCAGGAAGGATCAGAAGGCACTTTATTTTCGAGATGAAGACGGATGGAAGCTCATACAGGCGAGTCATATTTTGGAGTGAATCGGGAATATTTGCTTCACGCTTGCTTTCGTGTTCCTCTTGCAGCCCTTCCAGCAGTTTCAGTCCACCGAGAACAGAGCCGGCGTGTGCGGGGATGGGAAAGTGCAGCCAGAGGATGGAGAGGAATGTGATGATGGAAACCAAATTGTCACCGATTCCTGTCTGAGTGAGTCGTATGTGTACACATTGCGGGACATTTACAAAGTACTTTCAGTATCTCTGTGTGAGGATGCTAAGCTGCTTTCCAATCCCCCCAAAAAAGCATCCTTCACGTTCTTTTCCCAAAGTATGCTTTCAATACCTTCTGCCTTACTCTTTGATTAAATTAGTTGCAAAATGCTACTCTGGCGCTGACACCAGCCCTCTCTCTCCCACCTCCCCTCCCCGCATTGGCTCGGTGCCATTTTGCTGCCTTATGTTCTGAGTCCAGACTGCAAATGGGCCTATTGTGGAGACGGTTATCGACATGAAGGCATGGAGGAGTGCGATGGAAAAGACTTTGGCTATCAGACGTGCAAATCCTATCTTCCTGGGTAAGATCAGAGACGGCGAGGTCAGAGTGGCGCCTCTTATTGTTTGGATGTCAGGTTTAATAGAACTTGAAATTGCACTACTCTCATCAATCTGAAAGAATATCTACAGTACCTAAAAAAATAAAAAATAAAAATCCGAATTTGAATGCGCTTACCAGTGAGTTGCACTTGCTTAACATCCTCCTCCGTCTCTGCCGCAGATCCTTTGGCCAGCTCAGGTGCACCGAGGCCTGCGTCATCGACTCCACCGTCTGCAAGTACTTCACCTGAACGGAACGCAAGGTGCAAACGTTTGCAGCTCGTCTTCATCATTCAAAGTGGGGGGGTCCCACCTCAGATTTCACTTGAAGTCTCACCTCATGTCCCCGATTATTACCTGATGGACTGAGAGAGCGCCAACAGGAGTCCCTTCTGCTCTGTGCCATGAGATGACGAACGGGAATCCGCTTTTGGATCGGCTGTGGATCATTTTGTTGGCCTCGGGGATCTGCTTCTCGCTAAACCTGCTACGAAGGGAAACACTTCAATGATTGGATGGAATGACTTGCTGACTGTTATCACGGATACATGCGGAGCATCTTTTTTAACGAGAAGAAAATTATATTGCTACCACGGAATGCGGAATGCTTTAAACATGTGCAATATATGAGAAATCCTCTATTTCGAAGGTGAAATGCTGTGCTATTGCATGACAACGTGTTTAAACCGAGCTGTCAATAGAGTAGCCAAAGTTTGAACTTTTTGATGAAAAATTAAAAGAGCAATAGAGTAGCATGCCAAACACTGTCGGACTGGATATTAAAAAAATAAATAATAATAAATAAATAAAAGCGACACATTAACCTTTACACACGCTTCATTTTCCATACACATATTTATCGGGTCAACTTTGACCTGAGGCAAGAAAATCAACGAATGACAGATCTTTTAAAAATGTTTAACGATTAATAGCCTGTGACATTAATAAATGGATGATTAATCCCGTATCAATGTTTCAGATGAAAGGCCAAATGTCTGGGGGGGGGGGGGGGGTTGCTTGTTTTCGCAGTTGTAGATCTTGCACCTGTGTCAAGGTACCGTTTGACCACCTCTGACCATGACTTCTGATCCACAAATTTAGTGTGTATGATCGTTCCAATGCTGTTTTTCTCTTCAGTTTTGAGACTCCACCAAACTGCAAGTGGGACTTCTTCCGCCTTTCATCCAGCATCTTGCCACACTTCCATCGAGGCACGATTTACAAGAGCACAAAAATATCCAACGAGGCACAAGCTGGACTGCCACCAGCTCGAAAACCTGCAAACACAAGGGAAAGTTCAGGCGTCTTCCGCAGAGAGCTGCTTTTCTACCCAAGCCCCGCCCACACCGGAAAAAAGTCAACTGCCAACAAAAACAAACGCATACTGTACATATAAAGATACACATTTATGGCATAAGCAGTTTCACAGTTCAAAATACTCACCATTATTTTTTTCTCGATAAAAAAACAAAACAATGGTTATTTTAAAGTCCGTTCTGGTAAACACAAATCGATCAATTAAACAGCCTCATTGTACAGATTTTGTAGCAACTGCACAAAATGATGGCAGTTTTGAATCTTTTAATTTTTGCATTTAATTCGGGTAACAGACAAGACCATTTTTATTGCTGACAAATACGAAAACTGATGAGAGTTTAAAATGACGTTTGGGACGGTCCATGTGGGCGGAGTTTGCGAAGCGAAACCGGCCAATCAGACGCGCACTTTCTGCAGCGGCGCTGACCGAGCAACGTCACTGCCACGTCGAAGTATCCGCGATCCGCTGGCCTCTCAAACCTGTGCGTATTGACGTTCCATTTCGCGTATTTCCACACCGGCGTTTGGTCTCGTACGCCAAGAGGCAATGCTGCTGCTGCCGCTGCTGAGCTGGTTGTGCTCCTCCCTGGTGGCCGCCGTCTGCGGCGGAGCTCTGCCCGAGGCGGAGGTCAAGATAGAAGTCCTGCACAAACCTTTCCTCTGTCATCGTAAATCCAAGTATGGAGACATGATGCTGGTGCACCATCAAGGCTACTTCGAGAACGGTACCATGTTTCATGACAGGTTGGTAGTAGTAGTAGTATAAGGTGTGTCGTCAAGTGTGTTGGAATTTTGCCGCCTCTGGTACCAAATGAGTGACACTTTTTTTTTTTTTTTTTTCCTGTGTGCGTCTACAGTCGTGGTGATCCTACTGAGGGTGACAAACTGGCAATGTGGTTCATTTTGGGCATCAGGGAGGTGATCAAAGGCTGGGACCAAGGTCTCCAGAAAATGTGTGCAGGAGAGAAAAGAAAGTTGATCGTACCTCCAGCTTTGGCCTACGGCAAAGAAGGCAAAGGTATAGCCGAGCATCTACCTGTTTTAAGTGTATGTCCTACCTTCTTACTTTGTTTGGCATGGCATGGTTTTTTTTAATCTTGCATGTAAACCTCTGCTGTTCTAAATGACTCTTTAGGACTTCCATACTGATTGAAGGATTCAGTCAGTTTTATTTTCTTACCGCGGAGGCATGTGAACGATACTAAACCGTGTCCCGGTAAGCTCACTCAGCAATAACAATTTATGATTCACAAAAATGCAACAATGAAGACTTTCTATTTTTCTTTCTTTGAACTAACCCGTAGCTACTCTTTAATGGTTATCAAGCTTGTTGTCTTTTTTTCCCCCCAGCTCTTACTCTGATTCCGTCCCGTCCGTGCTTTAGGTAAAATCCCCCCTGAAAGCACCTTGACCTTCATCGTTGAGTTGCTCGAGATCAGAAACGGCCCGAGGTCGCACGAGTCGTTCCAGGAGATGGACCTCAATGACGACTGGAAGCTTTCCAAGTCCGAGGTGAAGCTATTCAACCCTTTGAAACAAACGCGCAGTTCCTCTCGATCGGATGCATGTTTTCAATGCGCTATGTAGTATACTCAGCACAAGAGAGCTTTCCATGTACTAGTCGATAAATACCAAATATACTTCCCGGACAAATAATTTGTATCGGCGCAATGTCGCAAAATTCTGCTTTGACAAAGACAATTATTTTTTGACATTTTTTAAAGGTATTTTAAAATTGTTCAACAGTACTACACCCAAATATTTTGCTCCTCCAATGCAATAATTTTCATACTTTTACACCAAGTAAAAATCCGAGTTCAACATTTGTGACCAACATTAAAGTACGACAAACAACTCTTGCCTTGGTGTACCTAATGAAATGTCCGTTTTATTTAACGCCACAATGCCCCCACCCCTCCGTGTTTTGGTTTTGCAGGTAAAACAATACTTCAAGAAGGAGTTTGAGCGTAACGGCTACCCTCCCAATGACACCCTGCATGAGAATATGGTCGAAGACATTTTTGCCAAAGAGGATGAAAACAAAGATGGCTTCATATCCTCCAAGGAGTTTACTTACAAGTACAAACACGATGAACTTTAAAGACTCTCATCTATGTTCTTGTCATTCATTTGTGGTGCCAGGAACATTCTCGGGTGCGTTTGTTGGATGGCTTGACACTGAACACATTTGTGAACCTGAACGAAGCTCCAGTTTTGGTGTGGCGTTCGTTCACCGACGTATAACTTTGCTCCGATTGGCCCAGGTCAGCTACCACATGTGACTTTGCTGTAGGGATCTTCTATTCGTGTCAAAATTTGTCATAAATATGAATGAAAACAAATCGTTTTCAATACAGTTGGTTGCGACTGGAATGAGGATAAGTGTTTGAAAAAAATAAAATTTATGATTGGATAGATTTATGCAACTGTTCTCATTTTGTCGCTTTGTCACAGAATGAAAGCCGATTTGAAAAAAACAAAACAAAAAAGTAAGACTGTTGTTTGCATTTTTATTTTCTATCAAGCAAATAACGTTGTTGCACTTGCCGCTTTTCGCCAACGTGATCAATAAAGTGACTTGGAAAAGTGTGATTTCATCACGTGATTGGCCAACAGATGGCGCTGTTGTTACAAGTCTGGTTAGTACATCGGGGAGCGCCAACCTGATCTCGAGAAAAATGTACTCAAGTGCACTTCCGTAGTCAGAGTAGAAGTCCAGTCATAGTCCGCAATGAAAAATATGTCCACATGATCTATTGGCGTCCATCAAATTGGACTTGAAATGCGAGCGAAGCCCGCAACAGTATTTCACTGTCGCTTACCACAATAACAAACCCAATGTATACTAACTCTGTTGTGTGAGCGTTGGATGTCATTACCAAAAGAGCTTAATATGACCGCGGCTTTTGCAGATCATTCTCATTTCTTTTGTGTAGAGATAACAAATTGCTCAAAACCGCTTCAAACAAACCACATCCAAAATAGCCCCTGGAAGAAATTCACGAGAGACTGCGCGTATGTGCTGATGAGGACGAGTCGGGCGGGCCCTCCTCTCACTCGCATTCAAAACATTCCACTCCAGAAAAGGTCAGAGGTCAGCGTTATGTCGTAGGAGGCGCAACTAACACGCAAACGATATCCCCGCCGCGGAACCAAAAGCGCCTGGCTCTTGTGTTTATTGTTGAGCGTTTCCTAACCTTTGTATCCAGGAATTGTGTGGGATGAATCTCATCTGAGGTGTGACCTGATCCCATGGGGAGCTGGATTTACTGTGAAGAGAGAATGGAGAGTGAAAAGAAAACATCACAGATTGAAAACGGGAGTGTAATTATAGCGCTCTCTTGTGCTGCGATACCTCTGTTTTCTTTACTGGGGTAGATGCGAGGGAAAGGCTTGAATTCATCTGGAGGAGGAAAATCTTCTTTTGGGTGGAACTGGAATTTGGATTCAAAGTCATCTGGATGGAGTGAAGAAGCAACTGTGCTGTCATTTTCAGATACGAAACACGGTGTTCCTTTCATCGTACCTTTTGGAAAGATGTGTCTTGTTTGAGATTCGTCGCTGTATTGCCATGCAAGTATTTATGTAAAGTGGATATAAAAAGTCGACCCCCCCTTTGTCCAAATGCCAGGTGATTGTGATATAAATCATATCAGCACTTTAGTTTCGGTATTAGCTTTAGTTTTAAAAACATTTAATGGCATATTTGTTGAGTTATTTTAAACACTGAATTCTGATCTGGCAGCGATTGGCTGGCAACCGGTTCAGGGTGTCCCCCGCCGACTGCCCGAAGACGGCTGGGATAGACTCCAGCACCCCTCGCCACCCTAGTGAGGATTAAGCGGTTCGGAAAATGGATGGATGGATGGATTCTGATCGAGATAAGCAGTAGCAAATTCATCTGTGAGTAGAGTGAAGGGTACCTAAATGTGGCTAATGTGTGGATTTCCTCAAATATTCGCCCGTGCCTTTGTGATGAAATTCTGTCATTGGCTTCTGTCCAAAATCTGGCCTCCATAATTCATCATTATTTTACTTGCACAAGGGAGCAAGCAGCATTCGAAGCACTTGAAGATTCGAAGGCCATTGTCACAAACAGGATGCCCCATCGTGACGCAAACGTTACTGGTCAGTCACTCACCCTGACTGTGCAGGGGTCCATTCCTGACAATGGAGGGCGGCGGAGGGGGAGGAATGCGGCCGGACAGCTCAGTGGAGGAGGAACGTGCCGGAGGAGCTGGAGGAGGAGCCAGACGACAAGCACCTGCTCACACGAGGGGAGGCGTCAAGAGGGCTGTCGTCAGAAACGTGATCTTGAACATGAAAAATGCATTTCAATTGGATCTGTTGCTACTCGGTCATGTGACAAGACCATGTCATCTCCTGTGTATAATCCATCCATTTTCTGCCAGTGGTAATTGGTAAGCTGGTTGCCAATCAATCACGGAGCGCATATCGCATAGGCAAAACATTCACACTCACATTTCTCTCCAAGTGTCTTTCTGTTGTACCGGTAATGTTTCGCTGAGCATTGCATTGTCACGTACAAGACAGGAAGTTATTTACAATGTTCCTCCTCATGGTCACGATCATTCATTGCCCATCATGATCATTTCTTGTTTGGATACGGACCCACCTGCACTTCTCGGCACAGCAGGCGGTCGCCTGGTCGGAGCGTTGCACGGGTATGACGGCGGTAGAAAGCGTAAGGCCGGCGAGGGCACGGCAGGAATTCTGGGCGGGGGTGGCGGGAGAGTGGATGGACAGCTCGGGGTGTAAGAGCTTGGGAGAGGGGGCGGTGGCACTGGGGGCGGTGGTCCGAGCGGGCTCGAGTCACGCAGGATGGGGAACCTTGCAGGTTCAAAGTGGACCACAGAGGGCGGTGGTGGGTAGAAGGACCAAGAGGAGCGGTCCCCAGGGAGAGAAGGAGGGTTGTGAGTTGGAGGGGGAGGGGTCAGGGGTTGGGCATTAGTGGTGTGTTGGTAGTGCTGGATGGGAAGCCAAGTGGGCTTTGTGACCTGAGATGGAGCCGGAGGGGGTGGGAAGGGAGGTAGAGGGGGAGGCTTGTTGGTGGGCCGGTCCTGGAAGGCTTCCGGCGGAGGTGGAGGAGGAGGAGCAGAGGGCGGGGCAGGTGGTGTGGGCAGAGGGGGAGCGGTCATGGGGAGAGGAGCAAGATGTTTGCTGGCGTGAGTCGGCGAGGGTGGGGCGGAGGAGGAGGCGAGCGGACGGGGGCCGACGCAGTCCGCCAAAGTGGGCGTGTTCCACAGCGGCTTGAGGGAGGCCGATGAGCTCGAGCGGGACACTGGAACACAGACACACACAAAAATTGTCTTTGTCGCAGAAAAATTAATCCTCGACTGCATGTGTACACAGTGGCAGCTTGACTTTCAAGTGCTCCAAGTTTCACTCTACCCACGGGGGCCCCTCGAGGTCACTTGAGCAGAGTATTTTTGCTCTGAGATGAGACTGACGTACAACTAATATGCCCTTTGAATTTGGCGTTGCAAAGTACTTTCGATTTCTCCAACAAGGATCAAGAAAGTAAAACTATCTATAATCCGCGTCGGGGTCCTCCTGTAATTTTACCAACCTGGCGTCTTGCCTGCCGAGTCCCGTTGCCCTATCGGCCTTAGGGTGGGAAACCCCCCTGCAAACAGCCCACCTAAAGATGGCCCCATGGGGGCCGCACCTCCACGTGGACCCTGAGCGGCACCAACATTGCCGGACACATCTCCACTTGGAGCCGTGGGCTCTGGGGAGGAGGAACATACAACGCAATACACATTTTAGGATGACAACAAAATAAAATTTAATCTCAGGCAAGCTAGTTCAAGAACTAATTTAATTCATATAGTCTACAACTTCATGCAATGCAAGCCTGCTTGAATGTGTAGATAGTAATTTCCTATTACGCCTGCATTCTTATCTCCAACCTCATGACATTCCTTCCCAAAGTGCACACTTTAGTGCGTACATGCGCGCCTACGTGCAAATATGGCCAAAGAAATACACGTGCACCTCATGAGCCGCACAACTAAAAGCCTCGAGAACCAAGGTGAGGCCATTTCCATTGGTCAAAATGCAAAACTAGACTTATTTGCAGTGGTACAAGGTGCGTACGGTTGGTTTGCTTACTGTCCACAACAGGGGCACTGCGGTCATTGACCTGCGTGACTTTCTTGAGTCGGGCTCCCTTCTGGATGTCAGCTAGCAGGGCGCTTCTGCCGCCTCCTCCGCCAGACTGGACCTTAGGAGACTCGACTGGAAACTGTGACACGGACAAATAAATATCACACTCATTTTTTAGCAAAGTGTGATGCGGTCTCACATAATAATATAGTTCCCCACCCGAGAATGGGTGTATGAAGGAAAACCTTTTAACCATAGAAATGACCTATGACTCAGCTACCACGTGGACACTGTGCACCTGCTTAGGAAATTGAGCCGTCATCAATAATGCAAACGACATCCAGGGGGTTAAACCAAGCGAAAGGGACAAACAGGTAAACTCCAAAAGTCTTGAGAGATATTTTCTTACCAGTGGAGGTACAGTGCTTGGGGGTGGCGGAGGAGGTGGTGGCGGTGGTGGAGGTGGCGGCGGTAGCGGCATCTTAGGAGGTCACAGCTATACCTGCAGAAAACAACGCAGTTAAAAAAAAAAAGTGCCACCAGAAGCTGCTACTGTGCAAACAAAACACTTAGGTTGACCTCTCGCCCGATTCTCTAAAAAGGAAGCTCTTTCAGCTGAGCGCTGCGCAAAACAGGAAACAGAAAGCTCTCCATCCTCTCTGGAGAAGTCCAACACCCCCCGGCCCCCGCCTTCCCACCTCTTCGTCCCCAGTCTTCTCACAATGGCCCATGGCTTGAGTTGGGAAGCGAACAATAGTGCATGTTGTGTGAGAGGTAATAGACTCCCCTTCAACACCAGAAAGGCATTCGCTGACATTTCGTGCTGTCGTGGATAGCATGCATGTTTTCTAGTGAGTAGGAAGAACGCAATATTTTTTATGGATATGTATATATTTTTTTTTACATCGCAATTCCTAAGGTGCTCTCTTCCCTGATTGGCTAATAATGGCTACCTTGACTTATCTATCAGGAATTTGAAGCTTCTCTGGTCATTTAATAAACAACAATAAAGCTGCTTATGCCTCGATTTACTGTCTTGCTTAAACGCTATGCTACAAAAATAATGGGACACCCCACTGTTTGTTGGATCTCATTATTTTAGCTTATCGAGAGATTTTGATGACGTGGACTTGTAAATGTTGATCTCAACCCCATCAGACACCCCTCCGGGATGAACAAGAACGGAGATTCTGAGCCAGGCACTCACTAGGCAACTGGCAGGCCGTTCCTCCGTGACTATTTCTATCGTCAAAAGTGTGCCAGCCATCTCCATGACACTGCCAGTGAGGACTTTTAAACAAGGGCAAGCTGACTGGCTGGCTTTCCATGTTGTGAAATAGGTGCAAGACACCACTTGAAACAGCTGTTGTTTTCAGCTTGGAGAACATTTTCAGTAGTTCTTCCTACAGAAAAAAAAGACCTCTTGGGGACGATTATATAACGCACCAAACAAAAACATGTTAAAGGTAGACTTTTTTTTTAAACATTTAAAGAGCACAAGGAAAAAGCTACATTGAACAGTGAAACAGTATGTTGGAAACAATAAACTTTGGGCCTACCTTGCCAGAGTCAGAAGTCCACCTGCTAGCTTTCAGAGTCCTCGGCTTGTAGACACACAGCAAACTGACCTCATAGCTTTATTTTTAACCAGACCGGTCGGCTGCGTGTCACTAACCAAAATTAACTGCAAAAGAAAAACTTCAAAAAAGTTGCAAAAGGGTTTCCTTTTCTTTTTGTTGTTGTTGCTGTTCAAGATGCAGCCCTGTGCACATCAACAGTGGTCTCTTGATTGCTCCAGCAGTTCTCCCACACTGTGTACCGTGCAGAAGTCTAGCGGCGTAATACAAATCCAGAAGGGGGCAGGACAAGACCCTACTGGGAAGAAACACTGGGAGGGGGAAAAACGACTACACCACATTTCTAAAGCGTTATTAAGCAAAGGCATAGATTTTACATTGGTAAAATAAATAAATAAATGAATAAAATCAATCTTGCCTCAACTGACACCCCCCTATTACATATACAATGGCGCAAAGTTATTACCCTTGTATCAATGGCAAACAGGTAGATAATCAGGTTATTTGTACATTCTGCCATCTAGTGGATTAGCATTTAAAGTACTGGAATTGTTCTGCCTGGTACGGTACGTCGCTGGCATAGATAGAGGAACAATGACATTGTAAAAACGGAACGGCACAGCCGATGACCTGGTGTGGTTGGCAACCACCACATAAATTATATTGCAAAAATAATAATAATCAGAATCCTAATCACAATCACGAGTGACAAAGTGTGTGTGTGTGTGTGTGGGGGGGGGGGGGCTATTAAAATATACACATTGAGAAAGTGTACACATATCCCTGTTAAGTTCCTGTGTACCAGACCAGCACAAATGCGCTGGATGTCACTTTGCTATGCAAGTCTAAGTGTTCCACAAAACTGGTATACAATATATTTTTAGCATGGTATCCACAATGTGGCTCAGGCAGTTAATTACCGTGAGATATGAAATTGAAATATTGCACATCTGCGTTCGTTTTGGCTCAGTGAAATACCATAGACTGGCAGGTGAATCCACCTGCAGTTGAAATGATGACATGACAGCTGCCCGTTCAATAAATGCGTGGATTTATCATGTTCCAATGCCTACAGAAAACCTGTGAGCCAGTGATATTTCATTTGCACAAAATTATTATTTTACTATATTAAAAAAGGCGAATGGGTGGTTTGGTTGTCGGAAAAACATTAACGTGGCGGCATGTGACGCAGGAATGCAGTGACACAAGCGTGCTCCTCCCTCGAGCTGGAAAACAATAACACCTAAGGCCTCAGTTTGACACACATCATAACGCTGTCGTCGATCTTGTTGCATCATTTCAAGTCAACTCATTTACACTCTCTGACAAAGTATAGTTTACATACCAGACTTCCATGCAGGTACCGTAGATTCTCTGGCAACCAGTCCAGGTTGTAGTCGTCCAAATTCAGCAGCTCCTCTGCAACTCTCAACAGGATAAACAGGATGTAAAGCGAATGAATCGATGCGATGTTGAGGATTCACAAAGCACATACACGTTGAATGGTAGCAACAGTTTGATTTATTGCACATGTGTTACCTTCATTTCAATATTCACAGGTGATTCCAACACAGCGTACCATAAAAACAAATCTAACGTTAGGGGTTCGGGGGGGGGGGGGCGCATCTTTGCCTATCCCATCCTTCCGGCGCATAACATCACAGTTTCTCTTCATTTGTCCACGCCTCTGTTCAAAAATCTGAAAAAGTATCCTTCATTTAAAAAAAAAAAAAAAGTGAAATCAATTTACTTGCACTCCTACCAAATCATTGACAATTTCACAAACATCCCTCAAGGCCTTCCAACGGTTTCATAAAAGCACGTTCGCAGAAGGCACGTCCTTCATTTACATATATTAAACGTCATTATCACGCAGGCATGTAAAGGGCAATATGTTACATAAAGAAGAGGACACCACACAATGTCACTCGATGGGCTCAGTATCAAAAGGAATATACACCCATCTTTGCTGTGACCCTTCAAGTTCTCTCTGCTCCTCGTCACCTTCCTCATCACCATCACAACCAACCCACAGAATCGTCTGCACACCTCGAGGGAAGGAAGCCTTTTCCTTCGCGTCTTTCTGAAGTCAACTTTGTACCTTCCGTCGCCTCTTCTCTGCTATCGATCACCGAACGTCGTCTGCCGCCGGCGCCACGTTTTCACTGTCTTTATCCTCCACGGCAAGGCCCGTGCGAACCCGCCTCTTCAGTTTAAACCGGCCCGAGCGGGACACGTTCATGTTTCGGCGGCAAGTCTGCTCGTTGAACAGGGACTCGATGTGGGAGTCATCGTAGGTCTCGTCGCTGAAGAGGCAGGAGCCGTTGGTGGGCTCTTGTTGGGGCAGAGACTGCTCAGTGGTGCTCTTGGTCTCTTTGGACTTCTCTTGGGCAAAAGGGTCAAAGTCTGGTCCGTACGAGTGGGGGGAATTCGGGTCCTTGGCGGACCCTGGCTTCTTCTTTGGCAGGAAAGCCCTCCACCATTTTGCCCTCTCTGTCATCTTTGCCTGCAGGAGGAAGACCGAGCAAAGGAGACATCACTGTATCACTCACTCTTGTCTATTTATATTTCTGCCTTCATTGAGCTGGGCGATTCCTTAGTCAGACAATAATGATGTACTAAAAATAAGATATCTGTTCTTTTTTTTAAAAAATATATAATGACAGAGGGAACAATTAAATGCTCTTCCACGAAATACCAGTTAACCTGTGTTTCCGCTTATTGTGTAATATTTGTTTCATGGTGTGCAATTAATTTTTTTTAAACGATGTGCCGCGGTTGGCGAAACACAGATTGAGTTACGCAACACATCCAGGCGAGTCCATGATGACTCACATCCAATTCTTGCTTTGAAAGGTGGAAATCTGACTCGTAAAGAAACCAGCTAGGATTTCATTGACAATTTCTGTCCCGTCGCGGGACTTCCCACCCTCCCTAATCTTGTTAAAGCCTCCTTTCGTAAAACTGGTTTAATGGGTTGCGAGTAAAGAACAAACACAAACTGAGATTGAAAACATGGAATTCCACACAAACCAAAGCACTTACCTGAGGGAAAAGCAGGAGTTGGCGACACTTGTGATGATCCAAATCAGGATGAAACGCTCTTGATACTGATCTAATTTAAAGGGACTGGCTTGTCTTCAAACAAGTGTGACGGCAATTCTCCGAATATGAAACTGGACGGATTTCACGCTGGAGTAGACAGCCTTTGTCTCCACTCTGATCTCACAGGCGAAGACGTCGTACCCCCCACTTCACTCTAGTCCAGTGAAGTCTGGACCCTTCCTTAATGATTCTTCCGAAACGTTGGCGTGAAATGACACATAAGCGGCGTCACTTTCTGCTGACTGAACCAGCAGGTTTCCATCCCCGAAACTCCAACGTCGTTGCACCTGTACTCACTCCCGATTGGCTGACGGCGACAAAGTGGTCACGTGAGCCCCACCCAGGTTAAACTGCTGTGTCGTGTGGGCGGCGTTTGCCGTCGCCAGGCAACCCAACCGATGGGAGGAAATATCTCCACTGATTTAAAAAAAAAAAAAAAGGAATCCTTTGTATTGTACTTGCGTGACCTAACCCATCATTGACAGTTTTTTTTTTAGCCACATCGTCCCTGTAATGTGGTTGACAAGAATTAATTGGCATGGCGACATTTAATATCATAAGAGGTTATTAAGGTCAGAAGTGGCAAATACATAATTAAATAAAGTACAGACTCTAAAGTCAAAGTAAAAATGTTTTTTTTCCTTGTCAACAGCAGTTTTGAGAAGTTGGCTGTATGCAAAAAAAAAAAAAAAAAAAAAAAACCAACCACAAAAAAAAAAGAACTATTCCTGATGTCCTGCTCATACTGAAAAATGAAACACCTCATTATGCTGCATGTTGTTGTTACAGTCTAATGGGACAAACGTTGACTAAAAGGCAAAGGAAAATTAAACCTCTTCGACTGTTAGCAGCATGATGACATCAGACACATCTAATTGGATCCTGAGCAA
This sequence comes from Hippocampus guttulatus, assembly GCF_054856545.1. Classification (NCBI taxonomy): domain Eukaryota; kingdom Metazoa; phylum Chordata; class Actinopteri; order Syngnathiformes; family Syngnathidae; genus Hippocampus; species Hippocampus guttulatus. The sequence goes on from NC_141278.1 coordinate 4,830,895, forward strand.
GTACTGTACCATATATGAACATCATTCGCCTACTAGTGATTCCAGAAAGCTAGAAAAAAATAAAAAAGAAAGCATGTGTTCAGAGGAGCAACGTGGCAGGCTGTGTGCACATCACACAGGAGTTCGGAGGAATCAGGAAATGTCATCTTTTCTTTTTTGAATCAGACATAAATTATAGACATTGCTCTCAGGGGTCTGCTGCAAACAAATGTAAGTGACTCAATGTGAGGTGAGGGGACAAACCAAAAGTCTCAAAAAGAATCCATTCCCCCATTTAAAAAAAAAAAATTAACGAGGTGTAGATTGAACTAGTCACCAGCCAGTTGCAGGGGGTATTATTTATTTATTATAATTGATTTTTCAAAATTATTATCAAGATTTTTTTTTAACATATTTGACATCTGGATTTTGGCCTGTTTTCCTGGCGCTTCTTTTCCTACCAGTTCTCACCTCTCCTGCTCAAAGGCTAAAGATCGACGTGTCGTTAAGGAGGATCTGGCATTGACTAATTGGGACAGGTTTAAACCGGCGGCGCTTGATTTCATTGAATGGCCTCCAATACGGTTTTAACTGACATTAATAGACATGATATCATATGATTCATGTTGCTTACTCAGCATTCTTTGCAGCTTTCCTGGAGTTTTTTTTTTGTGAACTGTGGGTCTGTGAAGCCCTCGGAGACTCTTTTTGTGATGTATCAATAAACCCGTTTTAATTTACTTCTGTTTTCCATCCGGCCATTTTCTCCTGCGTTTGTCCTCATGCAATCTTTGAAACCAAATACTGACTGACAAGAATCGTGAAACGGGCAAACCACATCTGCGACTTCAACTAATGATTTGTGCCTCAAGATGTCTTTTTTTTTTTAACCTACATGTTTACTTGGGCTTATTGTCTGTGAACAGACTTGTACATGCATATAGAACATTCTAATGAATCGTAATGCACAGTTCTTGTCTGCTCGTGCCTTAAGGGCGAGGACACTAATGAGCCGTCTTGATCCGTGTGCCACACGTGCACACGAGCCAAGTCAGTGACTGTCAAAACGATACACCTGAAAATGTATTTTTGCCATTGTGGCGGAATCAAACAACAGGTTGAACCGAGGCGTGCGAGCCATGGGAACGAGAGCAGAAGGCAGCCAGTTGGACTGGTAGGGTCAGCTTGCAAAACACTCAAAGGAGGTGAGCAGTTACTGTGGCTAAGAACTGTTGTGATTTCCAGGCGGTGCTGCTTTTGTCAGTTAACACGGACAACATCGGCCCATTAAAGCCAATTTTCCCCACTCAGGAACAACTACAGTGGACCAACGCATTATAGAAGAGAAAAAAAAGAAAAAAGAAAAAAAAAACCCTCTTTACATACTCTCTGTACATTTGGGCGCAGCAGAGCAGCCTCTCAGTGTCAATGTGTGCTCTTGTTTGTTTAGGCAGTTTTCATTGTGCATTTCTGGAGTTTTTAACTATGGATACAGAACTGAATTCTTTTGCTTGTATCTCGAAATATGATCTAATATTATTATGAAACTTCGTTTTGGCATTAACCATGACTTGACTTGGGTACACCTTGTTCAGACAAATAATATCCACACCCAAGCACATTAGGGTGCTTAAATTTGTGTCGGTAAGTAAACGATCACTTAGCCAGCGTCCACACCCGACACATAAAGCCACCGCATGATGAGGGCATGACTTTCAAGTTTTATATACAAATGCTGCTCCTTTTTTTTCTTTAAGCGCAGTCATTTTCACTTGAAATGTGTCATTCTGCTTAACTGACTTTGATCAACTGTTATATTCATGCATCAATGCAATTTACTTACTTTGCAAAAATAAAAAAATTAAAAATCTCGTGAGTTACAGAATAAAGACAGAATGCACAATTAGTCAGTGCATTGAAAACTAGCTGAAAATAAGCGCAACAGTTGTGTTAACATTCAATGATAGATCCTTAAATTGAATTCATTTTGACTTCAGCAGTTCTGGTCGTTGTCCATACTGTTGAGAAGGCCAGATTGGTTTTCACCATATTTTAATTACCGGTATATTTGTTATAATGATTAGAATCCCTCTAGGGTGGATTATATTTCACACACCACTGTACGGTATATTTTTGGAGTTGCACATCCCACAGAACCAGATCACACACATGCAGGCATGCAAAGAGAGATGCCAGAGTGGAAGGGGTGCTCAACGCAAACAGTGCCGCATCTCTTGAGCTGAGGGAGATAGTGGATGTCTTGCTCATTTGCCATTTTTACATTTGTCTACAGGCAGGACTTGAACTGTTGTTACCATCAGGTTCCCAAAGCCCTTCCAAATGAATAAGCTACTCCCACCATACAGTAAAGGGATGTTTACAAAGGGAAATATTTGCCAAAGGTGATAAAGCTTTACGTACAGCAGGGGGCGACAAACGTCACGGTGACGCAAAGTAATCGAAAATAGCACGAAGAAGAAAATACAGCAGTCATGTACTGTTAACATGACCAAGGTAGTCAATATTTTGTAGGAGCCACACAAACATCTTGTGACAAAAACAGCCATATCCTTATGGTAAGACGAACTTTCCGACTCTTCATTATCATCGCGACAGTTTTGAGACCTAACCGAGATGCTTTCGTTAGCTAACGAGCAATAACGGCCTGAATGAGCAGCTCACGTTGTGGGACGATTAAAACAAACAAACCGAAGAGTCACAAATAGATCACATGACGCCCTGTTGGGTCGACTGTTCAGTTTATGCCTATCCATATTAAAAATATATATACATACTGTTTCATTAAGAGAGTATATTTTGTTCAAAAGCCACTACACGTCGTTGTTCGACAACTCACGCGAGATGTTCCTCTTGACTGCGTATTGATATCTTCACAGGTAGAGATGAGCGTCCACTGCGTCGTGACGTCCGCTGGCCGGAGCTTCTCTTCATCGTATCCCGCCGCTGGCCTCATGCGCCGTCTTCTACCTGCCCCCTGCTCCATCACACGGTGAGTCCACTTGATTACGTTTATTCTCAGTTTTAGTGTTATTTACCCAGACGTTCACTTCCGCACTTACTTTACAAATTGCTAAATGTCAATGTTTACAAACCTGTATTGAGGGAAAAAAAACCCTGAACATATTTTACATTAGAAAAGTATCACAGCACACCGCCACATAAAAAAGGTCACAAAAAGTATATCTGGCATACACTGAAATACTGTCTCAATTTACTCTCTAGCTTTGTCCAACACAAAGCTAATATACTGGCACAACTTGAAAAAAACAGTGCTTACTTAATACCCCCGTGACAGCATTCAGTAGAAAAAGTATTTGTTTTGTTAAAGTCATAACTTGTCACAGCTCCTATATTGGATCATTGATGACAAGTGCAACGTCCCTTTTTATTTTTAAATTAGTCATCTATGATTCTGTTTTGAAGACGTAACTACTGACTGTATTTTTTATTTGAGAAGAAACATGTCCTCCAAAAGACAAATGGACCATCTTGAGAGGACGGCAACCAACCAAAGACAAAGCGTAAGATGCTAATATTGGCCTATGGATGGATGAAATGTACCTTGTAGATGAAATGCTTCATCCCTGAACCCTACACACAGGCTGTTTATCCTGCTCAAGTATGCGGCATCATGAAGGAGTCGGAGTCTGTAAAACGTCTCAGGTTAACAGCTCATCCGGACTTCAACTTCAAGGCGGGACAGTGGTGAGTAGAGACTCAGTCCCCCTAAAAAAAACAAAAAACAAAACTGCAGTATTTGTTTTAATCGTATTTAGTGCCGTTCACAAATAGTAACCAACTTTGGCGGTCAGGAGTAACTATTGCTTCCTACTGATGTATTTCACAAGGTCTGCAGTGCTTTTAAACAACAGGTGGGGGCAGTGTTTCATTCACCATGTCACACAAGGTTGCTGGTTACATTTTTTCCCTCCCAAGGAAAGGTGAACTCAAGCCAGCATGTTTTTTTTGGGGGGGGGGGGGGGGGGGATCAATGTTTATAGAGGAGCCCTTCACCTTCAGCCCCATGTACAAAGCATAACTTAAAAGGGGAAGATACACATTATTTAATGCTACGAGAGAAATTCGTTGAGGTAATTGTCGTATTTTATTGGTGATGACCAAATGTGTGCATTCCGTGCTACAGCCGTATCGACAGATGCCTTCACGGATAAGAATAAGAGCAAATTACCAATTTCTGAATAAACAAGTTCTGGCTTCACGGGGGTGCGCGTCTGTCAGTCAGCTCTGCCAATGGTAATGAGCAGAACGCATACACCAACGAGCGCATACTCTAGGTGGGCGGCGGCGGCGAGATCGAAAAACCCAGCAGCCAGTTCCCCTGCAGCGCTTGATAATGAATGTAAATACATGGAAAGCTTTGGGTTTGTGAGGAAAAAACCAAAAGGAGCTGTTAAGTTGTTCGTCTCCAGGTGGTAGAAGAAGAGGCAGAGGAGGTGGTGGGCGGATTGTACATGTTCTTTTCACAGCAGATCCATATTCATGACGCAAGAGTTGGAGTTAAACAGACGGTCATTGTTTGCCTGCCGCTATTGTGTTCCCCTCTGGGTCACGTGTTGAAGGACGCCGTGTCACCACTGTTTTAAGACCGGCACGCTGCATTTTTTTGTTTGGCCGCTGCTCCTTTCTAGAACTGTCATCCTTGCTGAGGTCAAAGGTCATAATCTCCACACACAATCCCACTTTGACCCTCAGCTCAGCATGTTTCTACCCTCCAGTCGAGCTTTGTGTAGCCAATCGAACAGTCAGGCTTTCTCTTGTTCTCCTATTGTGGCGTGGCAGCGAGGGAAGGACGAGCGGGAAGCTTACCAAGCTGTAACGAAAATCATTAATCCGGCTTTGTTGTGCAGGGTGGATTTCTTCATCCCGGGAGTGGACAAGGTGGGAGGTTTCTCCATGTGCTCCAGCCCGGGTCTGCTGCAGAGGGAGGGCGTCGTGGAGCTGGCCGTCAAATTTGCCACTCATCCGCCAGCGCACTGGGTTCACACGGCGGTGAGTGGGCTGACAAGAGTTTCTCAGCTTTGATATAAGACAGTCATGAAACAAAGAAAACAAAACTAACAGAAACTATATCTCACCTTAATAAAACTGAGATTATGAAAATAGAATTTCCCGAAGTTCCGAATGGTCTCCATGCCCTCACACTCGGCATACGGCAACCACTATTGCGACATGCAATTACCTAGCTAGCTAGCTCTGCCCACACCATACCCCGAAAATACATCTTGCCATCAACAACTCCGCTAGCAGGGCCACTTTAGAGCGCCTCGTTGTTGGCTGTGACTGCATACACAACACAGGAACAAAGACACAAGAGCGAGGCGGGTGGGGGGGAGCGTGCCAGGTGGTCTGACATGACAGCCAGCGTGTGGATCATACTCGAGTGGCCACTTTAGAGTGCCTCGTTGTGGGATATATTCCAGCATCTGGAGGCAGAAATGCTCACTTTAATAAGAACAGGCGCTTTTTTTTCTAATTTCCTCCAAGTTGCTGTATGAAAGTGAACAATGTGTACTCCTAGCTCTTTTCTCGGTTTGCCGGCAGCTCCTGTCTGTGACTGTGAGGATGAATAAACGGTAGTGCGAGACGTGTTTGGAGACACTGTGGGATCCTTTGATCCCGTTTGTTGCTTCAAACCGTTTTCTTTCCTATGAGCTGTAATAGTGCAGCAACTGCACTATCAAGTTTCTGGCGAGTGAATGTTTTCTTTTTTTTTTTTTTTTTGGTGTATGTGTTTGTGCTTAGGATCAGATGTTTACCAAAGTATATTTACTGCTTATTTAACATCAAAACACTTCCTCGATGTAACCTGCCAAGCTGTCATATCACAGCTTGTGGAGCTGCAGGTTTGGTGTGCGTACGCACACGCTACCTGGTATAGATCAGTGGCTCGCTCTGATCTGAGCCTCAGTGTGTGTTTTTGTTGTCATATCGCGGGCAAAAAGGTCAGCGCAGGAGTTAAGCACTCGTCTGTCTTTTTGTTTTGTGCATATAACAGCAGTGTCAGACTTGTTTTCATCACGGGCCACTTCATAGTTGCGGTTGCCCTTAGGGGGCCGATGAGAACTGTGAAACCGCAAATATATACTAGTAATCGTAGATAGGAGAAAGTGTCTGCCCAAAATGAGAGAAAAAATGATTAAGAAGTAAGGAAGCAATAACTCTCTACCGTTTCCTCCCACAGTGCACATTGGGCTCTCAGGTGGCAGTGCGCGTCGGCGGCGACTTCTACTTTGACCCCTCACCTTCGGACCCTGCCGTCGATCTGCTGCTGATCGCCGGGGGTGTGGGCATCAACCCCTTGTACTCCATTTTGTTGCACACGGCCGATTTGCTGCAGGTCAACCGAGCATCTGGCGGGCGAGGCTACAACATCGGCTCAGTCCACCTCCGCTACAGCGCCAAGACTACAGAGGAGCTGCTCTTTAAGGTGTGTCCCATCAGATCCTGGAAATCTTATAGTCATACAAAACATTTGGGGGGTGGGGGGGGGGGGGGGTGTTGATGTGTGCGTACTAACAAGTGAACTTGTTTCTTACCTTCTGCTTCCCAAGAATCCGATCCTGCAGGCGTGCAGGGAGTTTCCGGACAAGTTAACATGCCAATTCCATGTCACCCAGCAGAGCACAGATATTGAACCACATCTTCAGCCTTTTGTCAATCGTAAGTAATATACAGGCATTAGAAGCAAACCCTTGACAAGTCCCACAGTATTAAGAGTTAAACCGTAAAAATACAAAGGCTACAAATAGAGTTCGAGTTTTTCAGCAAGGAACTAAGGATAGGTTTAAAAAAAATGCAGAGTGAACCATAAGGGGTTCATACTGTCGACAAGCCTATCTACTTTTTCTTTTCTTCAAGACATCAAAAGTAACTTATTACAAGCTTAGTTGGCTCATTACTCTTCATCAAGCAAGTAAACAACGTTTACAAAATAACTGATCTGCAGTCAGCCGTTTCTCATTAGGGATGGACATATGACTACATTTGCTATACTCGCATTGTATGAGAAAACGGCCGCTTTCATGTGACGGATATAGAACAGGAGGAATCCACAATGTTCTTTATCTTCTTGGAACAAACGGCCAAATGCGTAGAAAAGAAAAAAAAATCTTGTTTTAAAATGGGCAATGTTCTGCTATGATTACAATGCTGACCTACACGCATCCCGCGGTAAAGGGGGCGGGGGACAAGTTATTGAAGATACTGTATATGCTTGAATCAGACATTCTGACAAAGAATGCCGCTCTCTTCATAATCGATTGACTTTTGTTCTTAGGTCGGAGAATCGCAGAAGAAGAGCTGCGGACACACGTGGACCCCCAGAGGACTTTGTGTTACTTATGTGGACCTCCGCCCATGATTGAGGCAATTTCCCAAACCCTCGTGAACCTTGGCCTACCGCAAGACAGAATTCTCTTTGAGAAGTGGTGGTAGCTGCGCCTACCTTCTCCCGGAACGCCACAGTGTTGTTTTCAGGGATCCTTTTTTAAAATTTTTGAGTTTCTTGATACATTTGCGTGGTGAGAGTTGAAAAACGACAGAATTACTCCAGTGACATGGAACTTGATGTGCAACGGTGGAAGTGCTCGGGCAGTTGTAGGAACCAGCGCGTTGACCCACAGGACCTGACAGTACTTTCATTTCATTTCATCTGTGAAGATCCAACATGTTTTTAGTCACCCCGCGGGGCTGAGATTTATTGACTCAAAACAGGTGCAATCTCATTTGTCGTTCAGTCATTCCGGACAAAGGCAAATGTTGACGCATTACGCCAGTGGTTACATTTTAGGCTCTAGTTTCGCTTTTTTTTTTAAAACTATATTTTGCAGTAACACTTTACATGTAGTCTGACATATAAACAGTTTCATTTATATCCCTATTGTGTGGTTGAGTGCTCATCTCCAATTTGCACCACTGAGTACATAAATCGTTGCCTGCCACACATTGGCCGATTGTGTGTGTTTTGATTTGGCATCGGGTTACACACGAGCAACATTACATGGCTCGGTGAGAAACCCACAGCGTAATTGTAATGGAGATTGCAGGTGGGCCCCGATTGGTCCGCATCCTTAAACCCCCCACAGAGATCGTCGCGAGCTTCTCGTGGGCGTCTCAGCGGGGTTGCCGTTGTCGCTTCAATTGAGTTGTTCCGCGAGGGAAATGCTCTACGCTGTAATGTGATGATTGAATGAAATAAATGACAGCGAAGCTGCGTGAAACGCTTAATTCACTTCAGCTTTTATGTAAATACATGTTGTACACAACACACGTGGTGAAGAAAATAAGAAATAAATAACAGTGTACACAATTCCTATTTTACAGAGTCCATTTACCCAAATACACTCAACTGCCATGATAACAACAACAGGTACACTTGCACATTTGAGAGAGCCATTGCAAGAGCTATTTTTTTTTTCTGGATCCAGCTCTTATTTAAATTCCAGAAGTCTACTGAAAGCAGCTGGTCTAGTAAATATACATGTCTCCTTAAGCTATGGGACCGAAATATTTATATCAATGGCCACATCTGATTTATCGGCCGTTGAAATAAAAAGTTGAGATTGAAAAGAACATTTCGAGAAATAACTTCTCTGAACAGCTTTGGCATCTCCTGGTAACCAAAAGATTACACTGTGCTTGCAGAAATGTCAAATTCTTAAAACCTAATAAAATGCCGTGAGAAGAATTCTCTACGTTGGGATGGATGCGAGTTCCCTCAAAACGCTTCACACGAGTTGATCACATTACAAGGTAAAGTATTTTGTCTCTCACTTTGGGTCACGTGACCTCAAGTGTCGCAGTATATAAAGTAGACTCATTTACATCCAGCAATCCTCGCAGTGTGGAACAGTCTCAAATAGGAGTTAAGTTGCAAACTAGGCAACACAACGGACGAAAAAAGCTTGGCTATGTTGACCTCGTATCTTAAAAGCACATCAATAAGCAACAGTGACCCCGAAAAAGCAGCCAAGTACACAACACGAATTCATATTTATGGAATGTTTTTGTCTGATTATTACTACAGCTAGATAAATGATTGATTTCCGAACTGCTGCTCCAGATGATGTACTACATACCATAGTTGCGTGTTATTGGATGCTCATATTTTTGTACAGTTTTCATGGTTTCTATAGTTATGGTGGTATTCACTTGATTTTTTTTGGGGGGGGGCATGGGGGCAGCAATTGGAATCACTTTTGGGCTGCCCGTTTATGGCAAATGCATCAACAGACACCGGAAAAGAGTTGATGTTTGATCAGCTTGTCTGACTTTACCTCCTCTTTCACTCCTCCGCCGTCCCTGTGACACACGTCTGTCCACCTCACCGACTTTTCCCGCTTGGATGTTAGAATACTGTCAATATCCGTCTCCTCTTCCTCACCTTCAACAGACGCCAGGCTGCCCGAGAGGATGGAGAGGTCCTTTTGATGTGCGTCCTCCTCGCGCCATCCTTCCGTCCTTCCTGCGGCCCAGCTCCTCCCGAGCTCGACATCGTCCTCTTTTATGTGTCTCAACTTGCCCATCTCTGTCTCCGAGACCAGGGACCTGTCCTCGCCCTCCTCAAGCATCTCCCCACATGAGTGTTTTTTTGTCTTGTGGCGACCTCGGAGGGCGAGCATCTGAAATAAAATGCAGGCGTTTGACAGATTTCAGCTCTGTGCCTCATCTTTTTTTTTTTTGTTCTCCCGTTCCCTGTAGACACCTGACAAAATGCAACAAAGCCCCTCGCTGATGATTCTTTCTGAGCACTGCGAGGCAATTTGCCTATTATTAGACTCTGTTTAATTGTATATTCCATATTTAGTAACAAGATTCGATAAAGACACCCCGTGGAACATCGAGCCACACTTAGGAGTGACAGATTTGTGGTAATGATGGAGCATGCCGCCAACCTTGAAGTCTTTTCTCTTGCGCTGCAAAACAGGTCTCTGAAGGAAGAGGATTTGCTTAGTCGACAAACTCCCATCACTGCAGACACAGATGGGGGGAGGGGGGGGGCTGTTTTATTCCTTCAAGCAAGAATGTGAGGATGCATTCAAAATTATTTCTTTTGTTCAATGCGTTTTGAAACACGACAGGTTACAAGGCGATGAGATCAGCCGAGGCGCTTTCGGCTGACAGATTGAAAAAGTGGTTTCATGTTAAGACATCCAGCATATGATCTGGGTTTGTTAGATCTCGCACCACCTGTATTTCGATTTGTTAGGTGGGTCTGTCAGCCCCAATCCTTATAAAGACTGAGGCAAAACACTGCACAATGAAACATTGTAGTCCTCATTAGGAATGTAAAAATGAGGCGTATAAGTTTTAGTTCGCTGCTGTACCATTTTTTAAAAATAGAAATATGACAAAGGTTTTGTACATACTCATGGCAGGAAGTGAATGGCTGCTCCCAGCATATCAATCCAGAAGAAATTGGCTGCTGATTTTTAAACACCAAAAACAATAATGTGCAGTCTATCAACATGGGAACGCAAACACAAATCTTAAACCGTCTCAGACATTTCCCCCCCCCCCGCGTCTAAGGTGCATTTACCAAGGACGGTTTTAGGCCGCATCCAATAATATTGCAACGTCCTTTGAAAACAAACAATTATGCTCTTATTCGGAAAGACAGTGCAGCACTTCTGGAAACAGCAGTTGTCTTGTTTTAGGCCTTTTGAGGTTTTGGCTCTCTGCCTTTCACTTTGGCTATTTATGTTCTGTTTTTTTTTTTTTTGTTTTTAGCCTAATGGTGACCTCATCATTGCAGTTGACACTAAATGGCTTGTACAGTCGATTAGTGAAGCAGCATCTGTACCTGTTGGTCTTGACGATGGGTGTGGGTAAGACACACATGAGCCTCCATCCATAGGGAGCAAGGGACTGCAGCAGCGGGACGTAGTCCGCCTTCACCACCACACCCTGGCCAGGAGGTAGTGGGTGGGGGTGGGGGTGGGTCAGCAAAGACACAATATTCAAGCATTCAACTATGCCACATACATCATATGTCGCAATTTAGAATGGATATTTATCTAATTAGATGAGGGAAAAAATAAGGTGAAATAAAATGCATTGTATTTAACTGGAGCATTGATTCCTTATTTTTGGGTGCTGATGACTATGATGTTCTCGTATGCTTATCCTGACTTTTTTTTTTCTTTCTGGCAGTGTGGCAGCCGATATCCACTTGACCCAGCACGACATGATTCTTTTTAATCAAACGAGTGAGAAGGACACACTGGGGATTGCTCAGCCTTGGCAGAGGCCTGTGTCAAGCTCATCATTTTTGTCAAAGCAGGTTTTTGTTTTTTGTTTTTTAAATCATGGGTGTCATTGTATCATGCGAGCGTAGCTAATATTGGAATAAAACGGAAAGAAACAGTTGCAGAAAATATGTGTCACCGTGGTGGAAACATGAAGGAACTCACATTGATGACAGTCCACTGCTCGACCACAATGGCATCGTAGGACGTGCTTGTGGTCTCCTCTGTCGAGTTGTGGAAAATAAACACACTGTCTACAGATGAAACGCCATTCTCTGGAGAGAGAAATACAGTGAGATTGAGATCCGAGGAGCAAGGGGGATTCGGAGCTCAACCCACTCTTTGTCATGAACCGGCTTATTTATTCCGCATGTGGATAAAAACTCTTTTCCAATGTCTCCCATTGCTACTGACCCTGTGGCACAACAACTGCATTTCATGTTGCGACATGACAGCCAATTACAGGCACGGCAGCCAGAGCAGCAAGCAACAGTATTGAACAAAAGAAAAAAGGAATATACAGCATATACAAACTCTTTAAAAAATAAATAACGTACAAACACTAGAAATGTACTCCGATGTATGCCTTGCCCCAAAGTTAGCTTGAAGCTAGCCTCCCTGTGATTCTGTTTCCGATATTTCCTATTCTTTTTCCCCAATAACAACAAGTCCAATAACTTCCCAGAATGGATTGCCTATTGTGCTCTACCGTTCTCATCTCTGAGGTGGAAAAAGCCATCAACGAGCTGTGCGCCATTGGTAAAGTGCTGAGTCATGTGGTCGAGCCAATCGCCGTCGACTCCTGTCACGAGCCCCGCCTCCTTTTGAACTCGCAAGGGCACCCGAAGTGAGTAGAACCTCAAGGATGTGTTGAGTTCCCCCGTGGAGTTGTATAAAGCAAACAGTTGGAGCCCTATATGGGAACACGCAGATAAGATGGACGATATATATATGATATGATATCAACAGGAAGTGGTATCGAGTTACTCACGATCCTGTGCTGGTACATCCTTGCCCGTCTCAGAGTTTTTCACACAAAAGTGGTTGTTGTTCCAAGTAAGGTCTGAGGTGGTTTCTTTTCGGTCTGGCCGACCTGGAGGTTTGGAATGCCTCTCGGGGGATTCTCGAGGGTTCGGTGGACTATACTCCTCCTGTCCGTTTGTACTCAGCCTTTCCGAACTCAGCGGTCTTTCTTGGGTCTCAGCCCATTGGTGAACGGAGGAGTCTCTGCGATACGAAGGTTGGCTCGTTGCGGCAAGTGACTCTCTGAGGGGGATGCGAATCCATTCGTTAGATCCCTTTCGGTTGACTTCTGAAGGGAAATCTGCTTCTGAACTCAGTGAGGGCTTGTGATCCCGTGTCGTATGTTCCACACTTTCATGAGGGAGCTCTCGAGGTTCATGGGGGAGGCCCCCCGGCACTGAGTCATCATGTCGCGAGTCTGAAGGATCCGTTGGGCTGGATTTAGCGCTGGGGGGGTGTCGGTGAATGGGAGAGGGGCTGGAGTGCAAGGACGACAACTCATCAGGGTCCCAGTTAGCCGTGAAGCAGGGGGCCCCTCCCGGCTGCTGGAGAAAGCCCAAAAACATCACTCCTTGCTCTGCTACATCCTGGATCTGAAGGAGGAGAATAAGACCGTGACATTGGGGGGATTTTTTATTTTTATTTTTTTAATGAAAATGAAACCATCAGACAAATTCACCACATGGACAAAAGTATTGGGACAAGCGATAATAGCTTCCAGTGGGATTTCGTGTCATGACATCAGATGTCGCAAAGTGAGGAAAATCAAAACACCAAAGAAAAACTGTACTGTTTGACTTTATCAAATTCAAAACACTTTTTTTGGGGGGGCGGGGGGGGATATCAGCATCAGTAATGCTGTTCACATTCATCAGTGGAAATAGTGTAATAATGGGCCCTTTAAGTTCCCCTCAGCTTGTAAAAATAAAACGACAACATGAGCGTAATTCAGAGTTTAATGCATCATTGAGCGACCTGATTTTCAGCAACCTGCATCAATCAGACTTGGCTGAGTGACGTACGTTTCTTGTCGGTCATCTGATCAAGCTGTTCCGTTCATAATCCAAGGTTGCCTTCGCTCGGCAGAGACAGCGGAATGCCTTTCCCCTTCGGCGAGCTGTGTCATTGCCCATCAGAGAATACTTGATTTGAAGGCCAATAGAGATTCTCATTATAAGCACAAGTGGGGAAAAAGCACTGGACTAAGTCTCTGTACCTTAACAGAAGGACAGATGCTGTGGTAAAAAACCTCCACCACAAAATAGCCTTGCGCAAACCTTTTCAATTGTTCAACTGAATACAAAACTGGCCCAATCATGAAAACAACAAAACATCCAGTATTTGGTGCTCCTCTCATTTCTTTCATTAAAAAAAAAAAAGGCATTATAGATTAAGACCTTCTCGTACCACACATCTCATAAGAGCTTTCATTTTCTTCATGTAGGATTTTCATCCCCTATCGTGTTCTTTCAAACATTGAGAATAGAATGTCATTTATATCACGTGAATACGCTGCACAAGACATCAGTCATGGCAACACAATTCTATTCACCATTTATACGCGGCCACGATATACAGTATTCTATTTAGGTGACACGAGAGCCTCATTTACACCCACACAAAGGCAGAGATTGGTATTCAACTGAATTAGTACCATGCTAATCATGTGCAAAGATCAAATATTCAAATGACAAAGGGACCTCATCTGTGCCCGTGCGCGTGCATGTGTGGACGGGCGGGGGTTATCAGTTGATATTTGAGCTGACAGGCTTGACAGAAGCGAAATCAGCCTGCAAACTCGAGCGGAGCAATAATGAGACGCATCTTCCCCACTTAACACACCTTGGTCACACCTCATTCGTTCATACCTGTGCAATGCGCACACAGTATGTGTGTATGTTACAACCCCCCCATAAAAAGCTGCACATTAGCGCATAAAAACCGTATAGGTGAGTGGCGACAGCTTGAGAGTGGGAGGCCTGGCGAGTGCTCGCAGAAGAGAAGATGACAGAATTGAACACGCACGCGGCACACAATCAGTTTGGATGCTTATCTTGAACCCTCCTGCTTCTCTCATCCGATTGGCTATTCACATCACGCCGCTGGAGCCGATCACATTAGACTCTGTGATGCGCCATTTGCCATCCAATCAGGTTCCCTTTTGTGTGCGCTCTTTGGGCGTTCAGATGCAAATCTTCTCAATAGAGCACATTTTCATTTCCCATTGTTGGGTTGGGGGGGGCGAATTTATAAGCAGGGAGAGAGCAAAAAGCGGTGTTAGCCAGGCGTCTGAAGGGTTAAGTCAAACGTGTTCACTATTCATGAAATAGTGACAGGTGCAACAAGTGGGAATGTTGCCTTGAATAGTTTTGCACTAAAAATTGGATGACAGAAAACCCAGCTCCGTCATGAGCTCCAGGTTTGTAGTCGCACCATCTTGCATATTTTCTTTTGTCCAGTGGTCAAGTTAAAAAAAAAAAAAAAAAAAAAAGACTTGGGCAAACTACTGGTGAAATTTCTAACCACGTGCTAACAATAACAAATACTTCCTGTACTACTGCGCATGTGTAAACCAGTGTGGTGGTTGCTTTTGCCGTTTGCTGGCTAAGCAGTAGGAATCACTGTGGCAGGCTGAGGTTGGATCAGACTTTTGCGGCAGGCTTGTTTTCGTTGTAGTGAACCTCGTTGCGAGGCAAGGGCAGAGAAAAAGATTTCGTACAACGCAACAGGGCGATTTTTCGTTGGAGGGGGAGCAGAAAAGTGGGAATGGTTTTAATGCATGAAGATTTTTTCACACTCGGGGGTATTTTCGCACATGTAGGTTTCGTTGTAGAGGAGTTTCACTGGATCCACGTATTAACTGAGAAGTCCAAACAGATTGGCGCATAGCCCTCCATTCACACTGACATTCAACAGCAGAGAGAAAGCATCGACAAAATGCTGCCAAAGAGGGCTTGCGGTAGCATGACTGTACAACACTGATCCGTTTGATTACGGCCCACAAAGGGCAACATTATTCTCGAGCTTGTGGTATCACAATGTGAAAACATTTCTTGGGAAAAGTGAATAACATTGGCAACAGTCGGCACGTTGCCCCCCCCGTTGAACTCACCCTCTTGACGTAGTTCTGAATCACCTCCGGGTCAGCCGCCTGATGACCGGCGGCGCATACGTCCGTCTCCAGACGATGCCTCCACCATTTGTTTTCCTGGCTTTTCTCCCAACTGCAAATTGGCAAATAAAAAGCTTTCATAAATAAACATCACTCAAAACATGAGGAAAGTCACTTCAATTCTGTTCTCATGAAGCAGAAAATGTGGTCATGCTGTTTTAACATTAGCCTGAACGGCCTCCTCTGGGATAGTTTCCCTTTTCATTATCACCCAGCGGCGCCATTACCCACTTCCATTACACTTTGAGCGTGTCCCCCCCCCCTGCCCCGCTTCATAGGCTGTGGCAGACATTTTGCTCGTGTTCGTGGGTGCTCACTGAACTGGAATGATCACAGCAGAACCATCATGTCCGTTTTGGTAGCAAGTGGTTGATTTTTCCATTTGCCCGCAATCACAATAGATTTATTAGATGGGGGGTGGGGAGAAATTCAGCTTCCAGTGCAAGATGGGATCATAAAAGAAAAAAAAAAGTATTGAAATATGCCTCTTCATATTTGGAATGAGGTCAGGGAGAAGGCCGTGGCAATATCATGTGCTGCCAGGCGCAGGTGACATTCCCAGCTAGATTTGAAACAGTTGATCTGTCTTTTTCTCACTCTCCAGCCATATTTTTATTTTTTTGTATGAAAGGGGCCAGCGGTGATACGGAGATAAAAGGCCCTGGTAAGAAAAAAAAATAATAATAAAAAAGGATGGAGGGGGACAAAAGAAAAAGCTCCGTGTTCATCAATAAAGAAGGGGATGAAAGCGAGAAGAGATGGTTTGGCGCTTTCAGTGCCCCTCTGGTGAGGTCTGATGATGCAATCAGCCATCTCCACAGAGACAGGTGCCAGGCAGTCGCCGGACGGGCGAGGCGAGGCGCGTCAGAAGCTCAACACCTGCTTGCCTATTCCAGTGTAATGAGGCGTGCATTTTAAAACACTCTCCCTCTTGAATTCATTTCCTTTAAAAAAAAACTGTGGACGAAACAGTACAATGAATTACTTTGGCTTTAACAATAGGAAACAACAAGTATACTCTGACAAATAACATCTGACGCTCATCTAGCTTGGACACCAAGTGAGAGGCCGAAAAATTAAATGAGCTTCCGCTCGATGGCATACAATTTTAGAACCACTTGTCTGCATGACACATTTGTTTATTTAGGCCAGTGAGTGAAAGGAGTGTAACCTATTGAAAATACATAGCACTCAAACTTGGTTACATGGTACCGTGTATCAATTATAGTAAAAAGTGAAAGAATTAGGGCAAGCGAGCCGCAGTCAAACATTTCCTCCCGTTTGACTCATCTGCTGTAATTTGACATGAACAGATGAAGGTAAGCTGCAGACACTTGTGCCGGCGATAAAGCTTCTCCTTGTCACATCAATGAAGTCACAAAAGCAGCAAAGTCGTTTGTCAATTTGGATGCGGCGGCAACAATGGGCGCAGGCGACATTGCCTCGTAATTGCCCGCATTCGGGCTCGATTACATTAAATATGAAAAATAATACGGCACAAATGACAACCTTTAGTGGTGTCAGTTGAGTGTTGGACATTTTTGCATTTGTGACACATTTCTCCAATTTTCTGCTAAATTGTCATGTCTTGCCTTTTTATAGCCCCTCGCCCCCCAAAAAAGTATTTCTCTTTAAAGAGTGTATACCTTGGGGTTTCTCGCACCAGCACGGCCCGGTGAAGCTGCCGTTGGATGTGGGCGTGATGAGGGCCGCAAGGGTGCACAAACGGGTGGACGGAAACCAGGACGAAACCTTGCGTGTAGAGCTCTCTGACCTGCACGGGAAGTTCTCGGACTGAAGACAGGCAGAGCACAGACGACACTGGTACCTCTGGAAGAGATGACAAACGGAAATGTTGCACCAAAGTAGGGGAGGAGCGAGAGCGTGTTTGATGATGATCAGTCCCACTGCGAGACAACACATGGCATCGTCACGCTAAATCGAAAACTAATTACACGAGAAATCCCATCTTCACTGCGGCCTTACCAGATGCTCAAGTGTGCAAACGCTTCAATGGAGAAATGGAAACCGTTTTTGTTTTTTTCCAGTTGCAACACCACAGTTAGGGTTAACCTCATGAGACATGACGTGAAACCACCACTTTTATTTTTAGTGAAGTTCAAAATCAATAGTTTGTCTTTTGAGGAAATTACGGAAAAGTGATTTATGAATTATTAAATCCATAATGGCTTTTCCATTTTGATTTCACCTGAATTGCCTGCGAGAGGCTGCTGAAATGCTGCTGGAAGTTGCGTCCATGCCAATTTTTTTTTTTTTTTTTTTTTAAACCAGAGGACTAACCATATTTGCGAAACAGAAGCTGAATATTTTCTTTTTATATTTATATAATCCCCCCCCCCAAAAAAATAAAAATCGACAAACAAGAAAAATCTCGCTGCCTCAATACAACCTTAGAGAGAGTAAGGATCTATTCAAATAAAGAAATATACAATTAAAAAATAAATCTAAAACTTTATCAAGCACAATGCTATTTATTTTGTAACTGACTGGCAATCCTGCAATGAGGCTAACAAATATCAAATTATCTAATTTATACTTGACAATGAAGCACCACGATTTGCCAAGCCCTGCCACTAGTAAAAATGTGTGATTAAGTGTGCCCCATCCCAAAAATAAATAAATAAATAAAAAGCCTGTATGTAGAAGCTACAAAATGGTGGCAAGGCACGATTTTCATCTGAATGAGACTCCTCAACTCACTTCATTATAGTCGTTTGGTACCAAAATGCTGCCGAAGCACTACATGGTCTAGTACGACTCCTCAAATCACTTCAACATAGCTCCTTAGCAACAAGATGCCAGAGAGGGCACTAAAATGTTGCTTTTGCCTTAGCACAAAAACAAAATAGGTGAATTCCACACCCCAAAAAAATGTGCATATGCGGAACCTCAAATATATGTGACTTTTGTGAATAACATGAATGGACAGTTGGGAATCAAAATCAAGGGAAAATTGGGGCACTGTAAAATGATGCGTATGAACAGATTTAGCCATGGGCTTTGAGTTCAACTTTTGTGCTTTAATGCATGTACCCATGCTGCAAAATTGTTTATACTGCACATTGATCATATAAGGGCTGAAAGACAATGCCATCACATTGCAAGTTTTTAGCATGTGACATTAGCAAGGCTTGCTTGCAAAGAAAGCCACTTCTTTTATTACCACAGACAATGAAGAGAACCCCCACACTTCTCACTTCAGTGGAAATGGTTAGCGGAGCTTATCGTACGGGAGCAAAACTGTCAGCGCAAATCCATGAGGGGCATGTTTATGAAAGGTGCCCTCTCGGGGTCGCTGCCTTGTCATCAGGCTCACTTGTGTTAAATGCGTTTTTTTGGGGGGCGGGGGGGGGGGGGCAACGCCAGTGGCAGGTTGCCGAGTGACGCCAGGTGTGCGCTGGAGAGAATAGAAGACGCGACGAAGTGGGGGAAGGAGGCATGTTTGTGCCTGAGCGCTTGTCATGGCTCCCGTTCAGTCTCATTTGCATTGGTCTGGAGAAGAGAAAATAACCTGAATAAATTAAAAAGGCAGACACAGAGAAGAAAAAAAAAGATGTGAGCCATCTCATTTTCAATTTGTTCTCCATCATCTGGTGTGCTCACACATCACCAGATGCACACAAGCGTGCACGCACATGTGACTGGCCAGTACAGACACACGCGCAGTCAAATAGTCTAACATCCTTGCATTTTTTTCCTTGAGTGGGGCCGCCACATGTCCACACCACAAAGGTGGGAAGTCAAGGTTTATGTCACGCAAACATAAAAAGACAAGAACACACTTAGCCACGCACAAATTGCTCCTCCAACAGGAAGAGGGGTGGGGGGGGGGTACATCTTGGCACAAATATTTGGAAGCGGGAAAGGCTTTCATCCACCAAACACATAAACGGGTGCCTGTGTGCACGTCTCCAGAACAGCATGGTAATGATTATATTAGCAGCTGGAGAGCATGTTGGTTGGCGCTGGTGATAACAAAGACCCAGTCATTAGTCGCCATAAGTGCTGTGTGGCGAGGCCTCGCTCACCCGCCGCCGTGATGAAACTTCTCAGGCACACACAAGTTATCAGTGTGCAGCGATTAACACTTGGGAATGCCACTTATGCCATCTGCCACTGAGGGAAATCAACACACGGGGGGGGGGGGGGGGGGCACTACAATTGCCCCTCCAGAATAGGAACGTGAATGGGACCCATTGCTTTTTTTTGGACAACCAACAATATGTGGGCAACTAACTCGATGTGGGACAGTGGCAAGGTGTGACAAGGAAAGAAAGAAAGCGCTCTTTGTGTTGGAATGCTTGCTGGTTTTAAAATGCATTTTTTCAAACTGCGCCTACCAAAGAGGACCTGGAAAACGTGACAAGACAAAATGTTAAGATGAACACACTGACGCTTTCCGCACGTTAGGTATACAACTGTAAACGACAGCGTGCATGACTTTTGAAATCATTTTATATGAATTCATACTGTGCATGACAATAGAATCTGTATTGTGGCATCACACCCAGTCAATGTGTGTTCCGAAGAGAGAGGAAGCATTAAGCCTGCCAGGTGACGAATGAGGATTAGGGCTCGCAGGCACCCTCAAGGCTTATCCTCGCTTTGCTGGAGATTCACTTTTTTATTCAGATTGCCCTCTAATGACTTGCAGAGGTTTCAGGCAGGGATCTGCGCCAAAACGGTGGCTATAAAACAATCAACTTCCTGGAGCCAGGAGCTCCCTACAGCTCTGGGAATGCACCCGCAGGCTTCAAAGTTTGATGGTCAGCATCTGTGGAGGGCTCCACTTAAAAGGAAAAAAAAATTAGCCTGGAGCTTAAGGCCGCCGTATATGTTTAATAATAATTTCACAGCTATATTTATATTTCATATGCATTAGTCGCAAAAAAAATAAAGCAAAAGTGCAAAGAGCCTCTGACACTGGAGCTCTAGTCAATGAATGGAGTCAACAGCCTTTGAATTATCCTCAAATACTGTTGTTACTCACCCACTCCCTCTCTTTGTACAATCGTAATATAGTTAGAGTGACCAAAGTAATCTGCTTCTTTCTTGACAATCGCACCATGTTGTGCGCGGTTCAATTAAAAAACTAAACAAAAAAGCAGTCTTGTATAGTGAGTGGGTGACTCAGAATGTGGTTTCCTAATTAAAACACAAGGGGTCAGTTTTTCCCCTTGCAGCGATTTGAACTATGTACAAAATAAGGTGCCACGTTGCTGTATTTAATTTCGTTTTTTTTTTTTAAACATAACTGTTCCAATCCACTTGCATCGCCCTTCAGGGGTATACACAGCGTGCATTCTCGTTTGGCTCGCCTTTTTTTTTTTTATGCACAGCAACTCACGGCCGTCTTTGCCGGCGATCTCTCGGGCGACATGAAGGATGTCCCCTGAAAAGGAACCGCCGTCACACGACCACTTTAAATCATCTCGCGTCGCAAGCCTTCTCACGCGCTCCCTTTAATAAGTGCGGTCGGGTCGGGGAACATCTCGCCATGTGATGGATTTGTCTTTCACGGATTCTCTCGGCCAAATACATCACACACGCACGCGCTCTGATATCACAGATGTATGATGGAGGAATATGTGACATTTCATCCGCGGAATGCATATTTACTCAATCAAATTCATATTATATATATATAACTAGTATTTAAAGCCGTCATGCACACACACGCACACACCTCTGCCATCTTAGCTGAGAATTATCCACATGTTGTAGTTTTAATGAACCGAGCGGCCTGTCTCTGCAGGGCAGCACAAAGTCATCATCAGCTTCAGTCCCGCGGCAATGCACCATACCGAGTCCCTCACACATCCTCCACTCTCACACCTCTTAAACAGATTTTTTTTTCCTTCCACCATCGTGACCAGACCTAACTAACGCCTGTGTCTCTTCTCCACTAAGGGGCTCCTCTGTTGCGCAGCCTCTCGTTACTGCATCGCATTCTTTGCCTCTGCCTTTCCTTACCCTGGCCACTGTATGTACTCCGGACCTTCATACAGTCAAGATGACATTTCAAGGCGAGATGATGTCATAGGGTGCAGCTGTTGGATGATAAAAGCGTAACAAGGCATTAGATTTGTGCTTTATGGCAAGGCGGAGGGCGACACGTGAGATGTCTGACCCAGGGGCCAAATATGTGAATGCCGAGCGGTCACATTAAGTCACCATGACCGAGTCAGACTCAGATTGACTTAGTCACACTGAAGGAATAGAACCTCCAAATTTGGATGCCCTTCTGGTTATAAAAATGAGAATCTGACCCCCATTTTTAGGGGGAGGAAAAAAAAAACCCAAGTGGCACAAAACATCCGTCTTGGTGCCTTTTCTTGCTGAATCAAAAAGATGGACCGACGTAGTCATGCGACACCTCAGCATTCTCTAAAAAAAAAAAAAAAAGCATTCAAAGCATGAACTCATCTTCCTCTTTTTTTTTTTAACTTTTTGACACACATTCCTAAAGGAGTACCAGCCTCAACAAAGGGTGTTTAAAAGAAGACAGAAAAGAGAAGACTCTCCATCAGAATTGCATGAAGTAAGTGGACTCTATTGCCACCATAGCCGTGGTCAGTTGTCAGAAGCAAACAAAGGGATGACATCAGGGTTGTGCTGGCCTGTCATTTTTAGCTGATGAGTATAATTTCAAAAGAGTTTTTATTATTTTCCTCCATTTTTAAAGTAGCCCTGAAGTAGAAAGATATGGCCAAATGGAACAAAAGTAGCTGAGTTTTATATTACACAATTTAACCTTTTGGGGGAGGGGGGGTTCCCTCGTACCGAGAGTGACAGGAAAGAGTTGGCTTCAGGCGGCAGTCTATGCATCAGCAGCAGGCCACAATGCTCTCTCTCTGTGGTGGGTGGGGGATACTCAAAAAGCATCACTCCTCAGACTATCTGCTCAGAGTGAGAAAGTCCGCAGCTCGTTTTGAAAAAGAGGCACAGTGTGATATGTGGAAATATTTTGCTTACATAAAACTGAATAGGCTTGTCTTGATATCTTTGTCGATTTTGCATCATTTCCGACTTCAACAACAAAAAACCCCACCCCCCAAAACAGACAGTCTGTATGCTCTCTGAGAACGACACTTCAGTTTAATAAACAGTCACAGATCTCAGAGGGTGACGCGAGTGCGATATTTGTTTTTCATTACTGTGTTAGAGTCATCAAGTCACATTGGCAGGCAAATATTATTAATGGCAACAAAATTGAATTAGAGTGTGGGCTTGACCGCACTTTTTCTTTTCCCTCCCAATGTCACGGACAGACACGAGGATGCCTATATCGACCCCTTGCATACACACAGGCGCGCACACACAAATACAAATAAATCCCTTTCCTGGGAATGAGGTCTCTCAATCTGCACACAAAATCAAATAATCCTCCAGGAATCCTTCACTCCTCTTGCTCTCTGTATCGCAAATGGAGGGAGGGTGAAAAGCACACAGACATTCGTGCAAACACTCTCTCTCTCTCTCTCTTACACGCACACACAAAACACACAATCAATTCATAATAGCCATGCGAGGAGAGCCATCTTAAGGCTGCTCAGATGGCATCAGGGAGTTTACCATATAAATGACCTACCCGTCTGCTTGAAGATAACAGTAACTCTGTTCTCAAAGAGACAAAAATTGTTTCATGTTGCATAGGGATGAAACGGTTTCAACGAGAGCATTTTAGGCCGGGGTTGACGCATCAAATCTTTTGACTCATCTCCATGATCACCATTCACAAGGCAAGTTTTGTTCTGTTGTCCAAGACCATCAAAATTTACATTCCCCCCTCCCCCATTACAGAATCTATTTATTCCCAACAGTCTATTCTCTCCATTTTGTAGCGTTTCATCTTGGCTGCAATGCTACTGAACGCATATGTGGTTGTTGGCTCCTTTGTCCAATCAGATTTCAGCCCCTGTGTGTTACCGCATCAATCTAATCTGACCTGAGCCTTCAGAATCAGTAGTGGTGCTGCCTACGGTAACTTAAATTACAAAGTAAATTGGGGGCTTTTCAGCAAACGGATTTCAAATTCACCTCGCAGACAATAGCGTCACCATTTTGCTGTCCCCCGATTGGTTGGCCAGAACAAAACTTGAATTTGACTAAAATGATTTTAGGCTGCCAGATGCCAAACCCAACGGGGTTTGTTGTTGTAAAAGCTAGTTTGTCCCCAAGTGGTAGCGACATTGTGTCTTGCCGTCATGTCTGTTAGAACGTTGCATTGGAGAGTCACCCGCAGAGGAATTTCAGTGAGCTTCTTGCACCTGTTTCGGCTTGTCGCTTCATATTGTATGAGGCGCACTCGCGTGTAGAAATCCATGAGGGGAGAGCAGCCGTTTTGTTGCATCTGCTTCCCCTCACTTTGCTCGCTTTTCTTGCGCGCCAACAGTCCACACAAGGAACACAATGGAAGGATTTATATATTTAGAAACCACACGCCTCTGGAGGATTCTCGTCAAACTTTTGTCAAGATGCTGCGAGCGCTCACCCACACATTAGTGGATCACTTTTCAATATTCACTGCATGATGCACGGAAAAAAAATTTGCAAAAAAACATCAGCATCATTGTGTGAGGTGGAGGGCACGTCGACAAAGTACACAGCGCATTGAACTTTCAACACACATCGATACAGATTTTATAAGCTTTTTTTTTTTTTTGCCTTTAGGACTCTCGCAGTATGAAGACAACTGTTCAGCAGAGTTGCTGACCTAAAGATTTCATTTTTTCTGGTTAAAGTTGGAAAAGCAACTTTGGAAGTCGAAACATGGCACAAATCACAATGGGGGTGGGGGGAACAAAACAAAACAGCCAACCTGGGAGTTCTTTGGTGGCGGGGTCGTATTAGGAAAAAAAAATCTTTGGCTGAGGCTTAAATGGTTATCATATGGAATGCATTTACCCCAGTTCAAGTGGAACTGAGATAAAATCAAAATGAGGATACCTCATCTAACTGTGACATTTCTTCAATGCTGCCATAATACGTTTAATAATTGACGATGCCATCTTTTGGAAACAGAGCTACATCTTGGGTACTTAACGCGAAGGGCTGGACTCTAAATGATAAACACGCTAAAATAACTTCATTATGAGGCTTTCTTAATGAATTATTTTAATCTGTGTGAACACAGTGATGTTTTTTTGTTTCATATAGACTTGAGTCACGCGGACAAGAAAAATAACGAGAATCGAGACCATCCATACCTTCTTTCCCCAAAAGAAAATCCAGGAAGTGGTACGTGTAGGACACTCCCACTTTGGTCTCCACCTGAGGCCTTCGCAGTGTGGAGTAGATGTTGCCGGGGCTTTGCGTCTCTTCGGCTTTACGCAACTTCGGGAGCCTGCACCCCATATCTCTGCAGAGAGGAGACATGGAGATGAGGAGAGCAGATATTGCTGCGAAAAGACAGCCTTGATAAGCATTTCTAAATACGTACGTAGCGGTTCTAAATATAAAAATTACATTCACACTTTCTAGGAAGGGTGTCTGCATTTCGGTGCTCATGTGCAAGCTCCCGCTGTGGGGAAATAACGCGTTTCTCTCTCGCACCCTTCGTGCCCCCACACACACTGTGTAATGCAATAATGGCGAAATATGAAACTGTCACCCATTACCTGCTTGCCAGGCTGTGATACGGCAGTCTCCTAATCAAACGTGGCTGATTGGGAGCGACATGTTTGATCAGAACGAATTAAAGCAGAAATGAGAGTGATTTCCTGCCCCGTCAAGCGCGGCGACACGACACCAGACAGAGAGGAGAGAGCTAAGATGGCAAGCGTGTTTGCACCGCCGTCCAATTTATATGTTGATCCACAAGGTCGGCATTCCATCACAAAGAGATTTTCTCAAGACTGCGCAAGCCCAACAGGCAATTAAAATGACAATTTAGAGCGGTCAAAATTCCCTCTTCTCCTTCGCTCTGTTTACAGCGGGCAAGACGGATCCAAAGCGCCGGGGTTAGATCGCACCGAAAACAGGATTGAGATGCTTTTCTAGACAAATAACATTGGATGGAAGGCAGAGGGGCCCAAATGAAGACGATGACATCGATGACGAGTTGACAAATATCGTCAAGCAAATCCGATGTGACAGGCTGGCCAACCTCCAGCCATCAATTACACTTTAGCAGAGTCACATTGTGAGGTGTGTGTGTGCGTCCGCTCCGAAGGCCGGCCCGCATCGTCGCTTGGCAAGTACGGAGAAAGCCAAAATGCACGGACATTAACTTGGCGAACGATTCTAACAGATGAACGCTTCGTGTGGATGTTAAAGCATCTTTTAACGCTGGGTTGGGGGGGTGAAGCGTTTTCATACATGATTTATCATGAAACATTTACCGGTACTTCCTCACCTCGGTTTTGCAGCTATGCAGAAAATACACTAATTAAAGCACAGGGAGAAAAAACAGTTGATGCAATGATATAAAAATTAATCACACCCTTGTTCAAATGCCTGTTTTTTGTCATATGAATACCAAGATGAATTCCACAACCCCCCCCCCTTATGTGGCCTATACTCTATATAACTCAAATGACTTTTTTCAATTATTTTTCAAGGCTGCACATATTTGGGATGTGGCTGTGTTCAAAAGAAATCAACCACATTCAGCAGACATCCGCGACTGTTTACTTACTCTGATTTCCCATAAATACATTTTCGATGGTCTTGTCGGCTTTTCCTGCTTTACAGCAGAAATCTGAAGCTTTTGTGCAAACACCGACTTGCGTTTGGAACTGTTCCGAGTTCCCTCCAAAGGTAAACAGACCCAAAGGACCACGCTCATGCTTCACCATAAAGTTCAATCATGGTTTCATTGGATCACAATAAAACCTCCCAAAAGACGTGTGGGAAAAGGTGACAGGAACTGACAGTTTGAAATAGCAGTCAGTGTTAGCACAAAACAGTCAGGCATCTGCGCGGAACAAAAAAAAAAAAAAAGTCAGTAAAAGTCCCCTAGAAATTGAATTAAATGTTGACACATGACTTGAAATCTGATTGGCTAATTGTGCACACAGCCACATCGCAGTTCTGCGTGCGCACATGCGGCAACCACGTTTCAGTTCGGTTTAGGTCACATTAATGGTAGATTTTTTTTCTTGTTTTTTGTCATGATTTATCTTGCTCATTTATTTTTTTTAAATACCACAAACATCTGGCACTTGATCGGGAGTGTTGGAACTCTCCCTCCAACATTTCAAAGTTGTCCTCACAAGGCGGCAGCGCAGGTTCTTTATCGGTTGGTTCGAGACAAATTTGTTCCAGCTAACTTCGGCGATCTGCACAGATGAATACATTTCACGACTGTTTTTTTTTTCAATGTTATTAGATAAATATTGATTGTGCATGCTGCTGCCAGCTGGTGTGCGTGGCGCAGCTGCATGCTGTTACATTGCACATTTCTATGGTATTGACAGTTTCTATAATTGTGATGTGGTGGTATTAGGAAGTGGATTAAGTCCCTACTGGTCCCCATGTATGGAAAATATGAGCAATTGATTGCTCTGCTATCCTATGTCACAACGCCAACATGGGGAGGGGGAGGGGGCTTTTCCCATCCAATTCAAACAAAGAGCAATTAATCAACTAATGGATTGTTAATTTTACCCATTAGTGATCGGTGCAATTTAGTCAAATGCACATTCCTAAATTGATGGGATACCCGAGTGGACGAAAAACGGATTGTGTGGCTTTTCGCCAGGCATCACAAGAAAGAATGGCCGGTGGCACATGACAGTAGCTGAAGTGTGACCTGAAGCTGCCATGACAATGATAAAACGAAAGCTAGAGGAACCAACAACTAGCGAAGCTACTCGTTCAAGGTCAATTTAATGTTTTAAGTTGCCATCGCTTTTTTACATTTCCACCTCCCTTATCTCGCTCTCAATACTAACTGGCTCCAATGCGTCCAGTTCCTTCTGGTCACCCTTGCTACTTTGTCACATTCGACACACTTTGCCCCTCTCGCTCGCTCTCCATCCGCCCACCCTTCTGTCCACTCGATCCATCTGTCTGATAGCTCATAAGAGTTCCCGCCGCGGATGTGATCCCCCCCCCACTGAGCCCATTTAGAGGCGCAATCTACAAGTATGTTTCCAGGCAGCCGCCGTGACGGCTAAGTTATGACTTAGTTTAGGGCGCGCGCCAAACATTTTTCACTCTTCAGCCAATGCACACCGCGTAGGCATAGAGTCGGGGGTCAACCTTCAACATGGTTGAAGGATGACAGACAGAACATTGGACTCAACAGCAAATGAAGAAGTCAGGTTGTACTTGTGGAAACACTCAAAGAAGTTCAAGACAAAAAGGCTTCTCAAACACACAGGAGCTTCTACTTTCTCCACATGTTGACTTCAAACAGAATCTCACCGCTCTCACACAAGCAGCAAAAAGGGCCTTGACAGCAAAAAACAGCCATTAAACATGAAGCGACGCAGGCAGATAAAAAGCCAAGCGAAAGGGGAGAACGTAAAAGAGGAGGAAGGCAGACGGGAGTACGGCGTAGGGCGTCTCATTTGAGAATCTCTTGTAACAGAGTCTTGGAAATGACAGGATTTGCGTGAGAGCGTAATCCGTCTGCTCTGCTATACCTCTTGAACACATACGCACAGAAATGCACTCAAGGAGGGGCGAAGGGGGTGGGGGGCTTGTTTGGAGTGGTGCAATAGACATCTACCGGGGAGGGAGAGTCTGACCGAACTTGAGAACGTTCAAAGTAGTAATCAGCTCGAGCCACTGGGGAGGCTCCAGTCATCCAGTGAACCTGATCGCTTGTGTTCAAATGCTAATTTATGGACATTTTCATTTCAATTGCCAAGCAGCCGACATTATTTTGAGGTCGCACTATGGCACTTTGGAGACTTTTAAGCTTGGACAACTTCTGAGCTCCAAATAAGACCTAATTCTGAAGGAATGTTTTTAAAATGGGGGGTGTGGTGGTTAGCGGCAAAGAGGAGCAGCACTTAATTTTGCACGCTCTGTTGTGAATTGGGATTTTTGTGTTCTGCATCCAGCCCTGCTCTCAGTTGTTACATTGTAGTTGTGAAGATAAAGACTCTGTTTTTCCACCTCCATGTCCTGTCTGCTTCCGGGTCCAAATTCTGCCCCTCATGTAACGGAAAGAGCATGAACACTAAAGTATGTGCTGTATCGATGATAACTAAACGCTCAAGTTTTGAAGGACACTGTCAAAAAGGTATTAAAGTACAAACATTTAAATACAATGTTAACTTGATTCAAGAGTATTATTTGTTCTCTAATCAAGCTTGGAATGCGCTCTCATTTAAGGGGTAAGCCCATATGAGTGAGGTCAGGAGGTCCTCGAGAGTGTTATTTTGTCTTTGTGTTCAATTATTAGGGTTCAACAAACCAATTCCCAAAATACACTGTCTCTGCAAAATGTAATATTTGTATATAATGAAGGGGTGAATGTTTGCATAGGGGATACGAGTCTTCGTAAGGTCAATTTGCTTTACAAAGTGTGTCAAAAAAGTTCCAGGAGGGATATCACAAGATACATTTCAAAACCAAACTATGAGCTTTGCCCTGAATTGTGGGCCAGCATCTTTGCTTCGTTCACACCTGCTCACAATGTCCTCAGCATCTGACAGTTCCTAGGCCAAGAAGACCTTCGCTGTGCTGGAGCAAACCTCCCTACTCGAGCAACTTGACTACATGTGATTTTCTTCCTCTTTCCCAAGCTCTTAAAAGGGTCATTCAAGGGGGTGCGTTTTGAAGACTCAGTCGACATCATGATTGCCGTGATGATGGAGTTGCAAAGGATCCCCAAAGAATCTTTCAAGGATTACATGAAGGCGTGGCAGAGGAGGCTGAAAGAATGCGATAGACCCCAGAGGGATTATTTTGAAGGGGAAAACTTGTAGTTTGGATTTGAAATATCTTTTGAGACAACAGTTCTGACACACCTTGTGTATCTCGGTAATCAAATTCGTTTTCGAGAAATGTCTGTGAATTGTGACACAGTCACAGCAAGCAGCTTTGACTCCAAAAGACCTTACTTTTCTTTTGTTTAATCTCACGTTGATCTTTTGTTTGTCCCCAGGGCTGTAGATAACAATTAAAAACACAAGCGCTGTCCAAGAGTTTCTGATGTATTGTTGTTTTAAAAAAAATAGAGCAACAAGTTCCAAATGAAACAAGATGTTAGTTTCAGCTGTTTGCGGTGTTCCAATTTAGTAGACAGAGCATCTTTCATAGGCCAATTTATCTAAAACCACCACCAAAACTGCCCTTTAGCCCCAATATAAAAAACAGCAAAAAAAAAAGGACAAATGTTCGAAATGACACCATTTTGTTTGAAAGACGCACACCTGACGAGTCCATTTACGTAGGATAACACAATTCAGCTAGCTTCCGAACACTCTCCCTCGACTAAAATGTCACGCAACTATAATTCGTTTGTTTAAAAACAGTTTTAAGTGCCGGGTAAAGAGGAGTAAAAACTCACCGAGCTTGGTGCTCGTAGGTGGGAGCGACGAACTGTCGGCGTGAGAGCCTCCTCTGGCACGGCAGGAGGGGATGTGACACGCGTGGATCCGGTGGACTCGAAGGCTTCCGAGATGTGGCTTGGAGCTCTTTACTGGGCAAGGCGCTCTTCGCCCAGCTCACTCGGAAGACTTTTCCGACTAAAACGCCCCGAGTTTTCTTTACGTCCGCGCCCCCATCAGGTAACACTTATACTGCTCCATCCAGCTAATACGCCCACGTTTCGGTGCCATTAACCCCGTAAGGCTCAACACACCCCTCAACCCCCCCCCCCCCACAAATTCATATTTAATAAGCAGCAATCCCGATCTATTCATAATTTAAAGCTGTCTGAGTGGGGGCCGAGGGGTGGTCGCAGCACCCTGGGGAGCCCCAGTCACACCAGTAGACACTGACAATAACCCACTAAAAGAAAGATGATGGAAGCTGTTGCTAGGGAAGAAAAGCCAGAATGGAAACCAAGCCACAAACTCCCAAAGACACCACAGTTGAACTTTGATGTGTTTTGTTTATCCAAACACACAGAACACAAGTATGAACAGTGGATGAGCGGGCTTGCTGAATAAAACAGTCAGTTGTTTTTGGGGAACGGCGAACAAGACCTAACATAGCCTTAAACAAACCCACTAACATAGCCTTAAACAAACCCACTAACATAGCCTTAAACAAACCAACTACATGGCAACAATCCAGACAAACGCAGTGGAAAATGAAAATCCATCAAATGTGCAACGCAAATAAGGCAGTGCTGGTATTCAAACTTACCAAGTGTTAAAAAAAAAAATCAAATAAAGGAAAGAAAATGACTTGCATCTGGATGAATCCTGAAGCATGAAGAATCTGGTGAGTCATGGATGAGTTAATTTTTCACCCCCAAAAAGCACTTCAAATGGTGTCCATTGTCAAAGCAGTTTCAGGCCCTTTTTAAAATTGAAACAAGTTGGCAAGTGATCGACACTGCCATATAATGGGCAGTGATGTGGTTTAGATGATGTACAAAATGTGACTGTTGCCTTACCAGTGCTCACCTTTACCCGAGGTTCAAATTAAATTCCAGAACAAACTCAACGTGGGCATAACAACTAAAAAAAATGGCCTAAGTGTTATTTTTTTTAAAAACTACATTGCGATCAAGCTATTGTAACCATATTTACATCTTTTTTTGTTATTTGTTGGACACAGCATCAATGCCTTAAAAAAGAAATGAAAAACACAACATAAAATGTATAAAAAGGTACAAAAGGTGATCTTAAAAGATGTTTTTTCCTTTTTGGTTGGGCAATTACCAAACAAGCTGGTACGATGAGAGTGCCCTGCTCTTCCTCCTAACACTTTTCTGGGAGACTGAGGTTAGTGGTCTCGACCAGTTTCGGGTCAAAGTGATGGTACGAGAAAATTAATTAAAATTGGCCTCGGAAGCCAAGCAAAGGGAGGAAAGAAAATGTCTAAGGGGGGTGGGCAAAGTTGAAGTGTCGTCTAATCCGTAATCTGATGTCCTGTAGCCTTTGGAGAGAGGGCATAAAAACACTTAGCTTATTCTCACCGACATATGAACAGCATGTGAAATTCTGAAGTGCTGCGCTACCTGGTGTGGTGTCAGAAGCTGCTGGAACTGCAGCGCGGTTTGAGCGCCGCACTGCACAAAGTTCTGTAAAACAGAACACAATTTAATCGGAGCCATGTCCTCGTCTGGAGAGTCTCGCTAATATTTGAACACAGCACCCAGCAGCAAGAATTGACTACCATCTAGTGGTATCATTTCACAAATTCAATTGGAAGAAACAATTTGTCCAGTATAATATATAACTACTTGTTTGAGCATCTCATTTTTACCCCTGAAGGTAACACAAAATAAAACAGCAATTAAATTTTTTTTTAAATTAAATCAGCATTACTTGCCGCCATCACGCAAACTTATTTTTAAACAAAGTGGTCTATGTGACTGGCGTGACATTAGTCAGGAGAAAATTGATCCCTGTAAAGCTTCCAGGCAGATTCCGCATTTCCTTTTTTTTTTTTTGGTAATTGAATGATCCAAATAATTGTTCAAGACTTAAATCCAATACATCATTCTCACTATGGACTCACGTGAGTGCGAGTCAGTGTTCTTTGGCCAGTTGTCCAGAGGGGAGAGTACTGTGTGCGCAGGGTAAAGGGGCCAAATGTCAGGACAATGCAGGAAAAGAAGACAATGAATAAGTACAAACAGACAGACAGCCAGTAGAACAGGAAAAAAAAAATTAGTGTACCTCATAGGTGTACGCAGTCTGAGAATTCACTCCCATCTGTTGCTGCGTATGGTTTCCAAATTCGGATTGTACTTGGGTATATGACTGCAAACATGAGTGGATGATCCCATAGGTAATACTTTAACCTTAGTTCAGATTAGAATATGTTGTCCTTGTCCAACAGTTCCTGTGGATCTCAGACGGGTACACTGGAGATGGTCTCAGTTGCTGTGAGTGGTTTATGACGGCAACTGATGATTAACATGCCAATCGTTGTTTTCCCAAGTAAATGCGGATGTTTGCAAATGTGTTATTTTGATTGCAAGGGTCTGCGGAATTTTAGGCTGAACGAAGTCTCAAAATGATTAATTGATTTTCAAAATGGTACCAATTTGTCAATTATTTGGTGAACCGTAGCTCATTCAGTCCCAATTTCAGACCCTTCTTCACCCTATGACATAAAAAAAATTGTTGAAAATACATCAACATGTACCTGGGATTGAATGCTTGGAAACATGAAAAAAAAAACGCTCTTGGCAGAGAACGAGTTAAAATGGGTTCACTTAACTCCAACACAATAGTGGTCCAGGCTCACTTAGTGCAGTGGTTCTTAAATTAATCAAAATTAGTTCAAATGTTCAACAAGGCCTGCTGCATGTGGTCTCCTGCCCATTGATGCATGTTTAGTTTAATGCTCTGCACCACCTCGGTGACAAAAAAAATCATTAAAATAAACCCCCAAAGGTGTTCTGACGTGATTACACAAAAGTGTCACCAAAATATCCAAAAGGCAGTGAAGGAGGTAAAGACGGACGATTTAAATTAAATGCCTGTCCGCTGTTTCAGTGTGTGATTGTCTTACTGGAAAGTAGTTGGTGCCACTACCAAACAAGGTTGACGACTGGTTCACGCTCCCTCCATTGGATGAGCAGCAAGAGCAGATGACAACCTGGGATGGGCTCCAAGGCTCAAGTGTTATCACTCGCGATGTTCTCATCCCTAGGGGTGGCGAGCAGGGGTCTTTATGACATAGAAGGGGTAAGGAAACATCTAGAATGACATGAAGATGGCCCGCTCCGAATACATACGACAAGACTTCCGCTTGACGATTGCAGGGCCCAGCTTGAGTGCCTTCCCTTTCCAAAAGATACGTTGCTGTAGAAGCAAACAAAGTCTGTTGTAAGCAACAACACGCAAATGAGTTTTGTCTTTTTTTTTTCAACATCATGTGTACTTACCTCAAGAATTGGCTTGACGTCGACATTTTCAGTAAAGTACACAAATCCATAGCTGGAAGAAATCAAATAGTTACACTGACAAATTCAAGACTGGGATCCACACCTTTGCTGATGTGTATCTTTACACACATTCAAACCATGAATAAGCATCTCCCTTATCGTATTTATTTTTTCAATTTTTAAGTAGATTCACTGGGCTAATCTGGGACTTCTGGGATATTTTAATCCATATGAAGAAATGTCTGTTGGTTCGGTGCAATTCCTTAAATGCTCAACTTTAAATATAACTGGGGGGTGGGGGGCAGCAACTGAAATAGTTGCAAAGTAAATTATGAATACTTAATAGCAATTACAAAATACAAAAATCCCGGCTGTTCTTGCTGTGTGTGCATTGGCCTGTGGAGGGCAGTGTGGTGCCATGCTGTCACGGAGTACACACAATGAGATAAGAGGAGACGAAGAAAGTAGCAATTGAGCTCTATTAATCATGATTAAATGTCGATTAGTTGCCAAGCCTCACAACATATGCAACCTCAAGTCAGATTCTTTATTTTTAGGAGTAGCGGGTTGAGCTAAAACATGGCTAGGATACATTAGTAATCAAAAGTGCACAGATAGCAGAAAATATACCCTTTGCTGAATCCTCCGCGATATGTGATGATTTTCACATCCTTGATTGGACCGTATTGCGAAAAGAAGTCCTTCATTTCAGTTAGGGTCGTCTAAAGGTTGGGAGGGAATTCCAAGTCGGAAGACAAAAAAATTAGTCGAGCCTCTTTTAACACATGCTGTACTGTACAAGACCGGGCGTCATGTGAATCAACCACTTCTTGACAGTTACTGCTATTTTTAAAGCAAGCCTAACCCCTGTATCGATGCTGCCGACAAAGATGGCATTGGGAGTCACTTGTCCCTCTGGCAGAGTGTAGCCGTTGGACATGAAGGAAAGAAATGACTGGTGGCTGCTGCCGTGATGAGTCTCAGTGTTCTACCAAGAAAACATTTACAGCAGTTATGAACAAAATGATGAATTTATGTAGTCAAGACATATTTCTTGCTCGTTTCTAAAACTAAATTAGGTTTGTTTATTTACTTTTAATTGTACATTAAAATACATTTTAGGTGACTCATTTAAGTAGCAACTGACAAGTAGTGCGCATATTTCTTGCTCGTTTCTAAAACTAAATTAGGTTTGTTTATTTACTTTTAATTGTACATTAAAATACATTTTAGGTGACTCATTTAAGTAGCAACTGACAAGTAGCTGCCGTCTTGGCAGAATGTTCCCTTCTACATTTGGTCACGACCTTAGTGAGTTTCGAGCCTTGTCCATTACTGGTCCTGCTCATTGGAATGACTTTCCACCGAACGTTCAGCGTATATTCAGCGTTGGTTCTTGAAATTGCTGGTCTTTGATAGTGGTCATCAACATTATATGCTTTTTATCTTTGATCATGATGAATATGATGACAAAGGCGTTTTTGTAGGTGCTAAGATGTGCACGCGGGCGTTATTAATGGAATGACAAGTTTTAACATACAAACGCAAGAGAACGGAGATTCCCAGTTTCTATTTCAAGTACAATTCGTGACGACTGAAATTTGCACTCCCGATAATACAACACAAGGAGAAAATGGCGGCGGAAAGACGTGGTGACAGATGTGCGCTCAAAAACTTTTAGAAAGTTTGACGAAAACATTGCAAGCGCAAGCGAATGTAAATAGTACAAGTATGTTGAGCAATTAAATTAATTCATGGCGGGTTTTTGGGGTTTTTTTTACCCCCGCAAGGCTAGCTTGGCCGACAAGTTAAATTGATACCAATTAGCAAAAGTTACTCGTCCGGATACGGTTGAAGTGAAGAAAAAGCAACTTCGCAATTGCATTAATATATTGATATCCGTACAATCCACACAAGTAAAACGTGATACTGGAAAACTTACCATATTTAAAACGCAAAACAATTACCACGGATTTAAGGCCTGAACGCGAAGAGCTAGAAGTGCGCTTTTTTTCCTGCCCAACGATAGTAAACTCACGAAAACGCCCCATTCAGAATCACGTGACCAAACGAACAGCCAATTAGACGCGTGAAAGGCATACGCCATTGAAACTCACGTCCCATGTGCTGTCAGGCAAATTTTTTTTAAAGCTATTGATTGTTCTGGGACAAACGATGTCATGTCCTTGCTTTTCAGTTTTAAACACTAGATGGCAGCAAGCTGCTTTTTCCAGTGAGACATGAGATTGCTTGGGGAAGACATTCACTCCAGAGCACAATCAAGCTTTGTTTTCTGCACCGACAATATATTCACCATCGTTGGGCATCGAGGGAAGTATTTTTTTAATCCAGTCGTACAGTTTATAATGTCTGTAACGTATACCATCCACAGTCTGGACGGCTGCTACGCCAGTTGCGTAGGTGTTAACGTACCACATGCTTCTGGATCATACTAAAAAAATCCTTGGAAAGGTTAACGACGTTTTTAAAATGTTAAGTTGGTGCCGCTCGGACAACGCTGTTCTTGAGCAATCATCCTTTGTGGTGCAGGCCATATGTGTTTTCCCATCTCATGAAAGCAATTGCATCAGCTCCCTCACATTATCGACAAAAAATATTGTAAACAAAGACAAAAAAAACAAGGCTAATATTACATTTTGCCGTGATTACTCTGATTGCAGGTGCTCATAAATTTCAGGTCGTGTTTGTGCATTAACTGCAAAATTATTTTTGGGGTTTCACTCGTCTGGCATGCAACACGTGATGCATGATGAAATGCAACAGTGACAGTGTGACAGAGAAGATCAAAATAGGAGGATTGGTTTTGTTTTGTTTTGTTTTGACAACTCGCATTAGATCTCATTAGATTCTACAGGACGACTTCATTTTGTGGTTGTTGTGTACAAAGTTTGACTCAGGGAGCAAAAAATGGGAACTTTCATTTCATTTTGTCTGGCATTTACCCTTGAGGGGCTGCCTTGGCATCTATCCACAAGCAATGCATCATAATAATTTCCCCTGAATGTTCCAGTAGAAGCTGTGGCCATGATTACGCCTGGAAAAACCCAAGCACACTGCATGAAATTTTGCAGGCAAGCCACTGAGCAGGCCTCTGCCAACGCATTGGGCTGATATTTAGACTTTTTGTTGATGTCAGGGATTCAAAGTGCTTTTTTAAAAATTAAAAGTGCTGTTTTAACAGCATGAAAACAAGTGCCTGAAGCTTCTTTTGAATAAACAAGTGGTCGCTTACAACTTCAGAGGAGCTGACATTTGAACATTTCCATAAAACAAACGCTGAATTTCTGTCTTTTGATGCACTTAATGAGATGTATATCCTGACAGACTGAAGCTTGTGTGACACTTTAAGGAGCATATCGATAGTTGTTGGCAGCTGATGTATTTATTTTAATACAGTATTGCCATATTGGCCCGGTGGCTGCCGACCACAAATTAAAACATGCGTTAGGTTAATTAAAGACTATAATTGTCCATGTAGCGTGAACGTGAGTGTGAATGGTTGTTTGTCTGTATGGTCCCTGCAATTGGCTGGTGACCAGTCCAGCGTATACCCCAACTCTGACCCAAAGTCAGCTGGGCTGCAGCCCTAAAAGAGGAAAAGTGCTGCAGTGAAAGGATGGATGAATGTTGTGATCCATTCACGGGTGAGCTGGAGCCCATCCCAGCAGCCTCCAGGCAAGAGGCCCTGGACTGGTCGCCACTCAATCACAGGGCACATAGACAAACAACCGCTCATTCGAATTCACACCTATTGTTATTATTATTATCAGGCTACGGCTGTAAATAAGAAATCCATAATAATAATTTTTAGTTAATTATTATTTTAGAAATAATCATCCAGTCATCCATTTTCTTATCTGGCTCAGGGTCGTGGGCTTCAAATATTAATTATTGGATCATGGATGAATTGATAAATGATCATAATAAAATTGATATTATTCAGTTATATATTTGTAATTTATTACTACTACGAGTTGTACTATTACTATTTCTGCTGCTACGACTACTTAAGAGTAGTAGTACAAGTAAAAGTAGTAATAGTTGTGAGATTTATTATCGACATTCATATTCGTATTATTTTAGAAATAAGCATCAATCCATTTTTTCTATTTCTTATCAGGGTCATAGGGTTTGAATAACAACAATCATCATCATTATTAAATTAATATTGTGAATTAAGTGTATATATCGATAATGTATGGCTTAGAGTACAAGTACTACAAGTTGTACAGTACGACGACTACAAAGGAAAAACTGAAACCCGATTTTTCACAAAATCGTGTATTTACTTCCTGTCCAGCAGTGTGGGTGAAGTATGAGGAGCATGATTGACAGTTCATGTCTGGGGGGGGGGGGGGGGGGGATTCTTACTGTCATTCATTTCCTGGCGCCCCCGCCTCTTTTTGTTTTTTCTTCAAGGTTGTGCCATGCCTACTCCGCATGCCTGAAAGGAGGAGGGAGGCGTGAAAGGAGGCAGGGTGAGCGAGAGAGAGAGAGAGAGAGACAAGTTTCCTGCGCTCACAGTAGCCGGCTGCCTTCCTTCCACCATGGCACGGTGCCATGCATGTGCGGCCTGCGTACATGTCTCCTCGCAGAGGGACCTGTGAACCCAACGTGCGAGTCGCCATGGCCGATTTCGGGCAGAGCAAGCGCGTCGGTCCACCGGTTGCTGCCTCTGCTTCTGTCGCTGCTGCTGCAGCAGCAGCAGGTGGAACCGCAGGGAGCCCCGCGGAGCCTCGAATAGAGGAGCCGATGTCTAACGGCAGTTGCAATCCAAAAGACCCAACGAGGAGGCTCCACAGGGGGTCCAGCTGTGAGTCGCCAACATGGGAGGGCTTGGATTCGGCTACGAAATCGATACCTCGACGCAGCAGTCTCATTAAGGTAAGTTAAGGCCGGGGTTTTCTGCAAAAGAGCTAAGCTCCTAGGTTTGTACTCATGCTACAAGTTGAAAGTAAAAAGAAAACATCTTTTTTTTTGGTGAAATAAAAAAAAAAAGTTGCTAGGCATATTCGTATGACAATGGGACGCAAAACCACCCCTTTACAAAACAACGTCTCCCAACATTGGAGTGTAATTTTACGTTCGAAAAATCCCGATACTAAACAAAAACGTCACGCAAAGTCGGTGATTATGAAACCTTTTACATCCAGAGGAAAAGCATCACTGTTCTGCCCGTCACTGTCGCTGGCATAGATGAACAAATGGAGAGTTCACACGTGCAAATTTACATCGGTGCTGCTTCGCAAACGAGCATTTGCTCTGGAGCAAATTTTTAAACCACCTCCCTGAGGTGGATCAAGTTTGCTCCGGTGTGAGCTGTTTTCCGGGGCTACCCCGGAGCAAATTTGCACGTGTGACCTCTCCACTGGCACAGCGCCGGCGTAGCACCGGAGCGAATGTTGCTGTGTGAACACACTTAAAGATACATTCATTGTACATATTTTTCAAAGACTACTGTCATAAGCTAAAATGGATCAATTTGCACAGCGCCACATGATGATTTCACCGAAATAAACTAACATCCCCACTGGCCACGGGTCATAATATTAGAAACACATCTCCGTATGACTAAACCGCTGTACAGTACGTCCATGTCTATCAAAACTGAGCATTATTGTCTTCATCTCACATTCAACTCACGAGGTCACGTAGGTGTACCTAACGTAGTTGCCGCCGAGTATCTGCTTCCGTTTTCTTTTTTGTTCCTCTTCATATTACTCGTCCACGCCAGCTGCAGAGGAAGTTGACGATGTCATATGTATGTTGTGTACATTAAGAGGCACTATGTGTTCCGTTCGCCTTTGAGCCAGCATGTTGTGTTCTGCCCGCAAGATAACACCAGGCGATGTCACTCAGTGCTAGCCTGACAAGAGAGGAAGGAGGTGAAGGAACCGAACCACCTGCTGCAGTGTGAAGTCATCACTCTGCCTCGCTAGCCGGCTAGACCGACTCCCACACTCCTTTTCCCACTGTTGGTCTCATATTGCACTTTTCTGACGTCCAAACGTCCTTTAAAGAGTTGTTGTTGGGTTTGGCCCCAACAACATTTTAATCCTGGCGCTGGTTATAGCACATCTAATCGATATCTCTTCTCCCCCGACGTCGTCCTCACCTACTTTTGGTTCTGTATTGATTGCCCCTTGCTGATGGTCTCCAAAGTGACCGCCTCCTAAGACATCATTATTGACTTCACCGACAATGATGTTTATTTTCAGCAGCGTGACGTGTTTGTTTTGAAGTGAGCAACTGTCATTTAAAAAAAAAAAAAAAAAAAAAGGTCTTTTAAATGCTTGTTTCTGTTTTGGAAAATACAGTAAATAACTAGAATTTTAAATAATTAAAAAATAATCACTTTTTTTTTTAAACCAGTTTGGACAAAAATGGTGCAATGGAATTAGCCTCACATTTGTGTTACAACTTTAAAAAGATGACCGATCACTGACAAAATATTAGACTAGTTGAGCAAAAAATGTTCACCAAGGTAGAAAATTCCTGATCTGAATCGCCGCACACTTGCACATTTTCATCTGCAAGATCATTGCATTTTTCTCAAGGAAATAATCTTAAACGAGGACTGCATTTAGGGGGGGAAAAATCTATATATATTTTTTCTTTTTTTCCTCCTGTAGTTTATCAATAATTAATTACGTGACCGTCAAGTATTCGGGTGATTGTTGACAATCACACTTTGAAGCAATTGAGGCAAAACTGAGTATATATTTGGCAAAAACAAGCAAAGGTGCTGTTGATTCATGCTTAACTAGTTTGTTTTCCCAAAGAAGCACAACTGCATGTCATGCCCTGGGAAGCTCTGGCAGAACTCCAAACAACAAGTAATTATTTCGCAGGCTACACCGGCATCAGGCAGTTTGGTCTCCCATTCATAATAAAATGGATGCGATTGAAGTAATGTTCCTTTCGGGGAGCAGCAGATTTCAAGCGACATAATTCTCGTCTCAACTCTAATTTTGCGGTCGGCATCACCACGGCAACCGGTAAATACCTGGCGGGGAATCCAGCTGATCGTGGCCTTTCCTGTCAGTTGAACTTTTATTGTGACTCACGTTCTAGTTGTAGCGCGTTGTTTTTAGCATCTATTGCGGCATTGCATCCCGGTGATGTCACCAG
This sequence comes from Hippocampus guttulatus, assembly GCF_054856545.1. NCBI lineage: Eukaryota > Metazoa > Chordata > Actinopteri > Syngnathiformes > Syngnathidae > Hippocampus > Hippocampus guttulatus. The sequence goes on from NC_141278.1 coordinate 4,871,504, forward strand.
TCTATGCTGTGTATTAAGTGCGATACTCTCAAGCAAAAGTATTATTAAAAAACAAAACAAAACAAGAACAACATGATATCTGTGTTAGGGGTATTTTTACTTTCTCATCAAATGTGGTTCATAGTGGAGGTCTGCAGCCTCGCTTCTTGTTTCTGAGTAGCAAACAGCGCAGGAAACTGGACAGTTGGCCAATTTCCTCACATAGTTCATGTCGCAATGTTGCTGTTAAGTCATCCGTATTCGGTGATGATACTTCACTGTGGTCCTCCTTTCCACTTGACACTTGATATATATATATATATATATATATATATATAATTTATATAGACGATACACTCTGGTTGGACATGTTACTTGTCCATATATATATATATATAGTTTATATAGTCAATACACTCTGGACATGTTACTTGGCAGCAAATATAAGAATTGTGATACTTATTGGAATGAGATCCTGGTGAGTCATCTTTATCTTTCTAAACTCCATTAAAATCAAATTGCATTTGATCTGCTCTGCATCGAATCTTAGAAGCCTTTGAGTCATACTAATTTATCTTGTGAGTAGAGACTAAACGTTCATCTGGGCAAATGTGTGGGTATCCCGAATGGCCATGTGCTGCTGGTTGTTGACAACCTCGTGCAGGCTCTCGAAGAAACGAGTTTTACCTTTTCAGGGACAGCCGTTACTATAGTGGACAGTTTCCCATTTTATCGGGTTACAGGGTGCATGAAGGGGTTAATATGTCTGAAAACATTGATCACTTCTTACAACCCGCTACACACACGCAAATACAATTAAGTCATAATGGACAATTCATTCCAACTGGTATTTCGACGAAAAAGTATTCATGCGAGCATGCCGCATCAATCTTAGCCGACGGACGAATATGACGTGCAATGTGTCATACAATCATGACTGCCAGCCGGCTAATGAGCACTCGGGGTCATGCAGAGGCTTACAAACAGCAAGCAATTACAGGTGTCATCGTCTTATTAATGTCTAATAGGGCGAGCACCCCCCCTCTCCACCCCCGTTGCTTTCTATTCCTCCCTCCGGCATGTATCCCCCCCCCCCCCCCCTCTGTTTTTCTTCCGTTGTCTGGTGTGACTGATCACCGAACGTAACCCCGTCAGTCATGCCCATTTCTCTTTTTCGACTGCGTGCCCGTGCGCCACTCCGTCAATCCACACCGACCCATTCCGGGGGCAGAAGTGATCTCATTACGACGACAATCACCCCACCAGCATCAACCGCAATCGGGTACATCTCTGATGAAGATCAGGAAATGAAAAATAACCATCCGTAAGCATTCCCGATTGATCCAATGAAAGCCTGATGTGGAGAAAAAGACTCAAAATGCACTTTGTCACGATTACATGAAAATTTGATTGAAATGTGTCAACTCCGCTCCCAGGCATGCTTCAAAGTAACAAAATAATTCAACTGTCCAATACAGTCGGTGTAAAGGAAGTGAACTACTCCGTAGCAGGAAATACAAGCAAAACAGCATGTCTTCCCTGTTGGTAATAAATCACAGAATAGTGCCTGTTCTGAAAGCGTACTCGCTTTTCCATCAAGTAAAATTCAGTTTGACCATTCGGAATTGTGAATGACAGATGCAGCCTGCTTCTTTTTCTCTCTTGAGCTTTCTTTCTCACTTTCCTTCTTTTTCTGTGTTGTCACATAACTCGGAAGCTTCTCGCCCACCACTTCCTGCACTTTTTTTTTTTTTTAAACATTCAACGACTGCCTTTTGCGAGATTCGGGCCGGCGGGACCTCCGTCCCTTGAATCAGCCGCTGTATTATGACCGAACATAATCAAAGTGGATCAGGCGTGTACCTTGAACCTCTGATCCATTTTTTAATAAAATCTTTCTTTTGTACCTGGATATCAAAGACTTAATTTGCATTTCACCCTGTATCTACTTGTAGGTTCATTTGCTTTGGGAGCGTAATTAATTCTTAGTTGCCGGCCAACGAAGGTGAGCGCATGACACAGCCTGTACGCATGCGATAATTGGATCTTTGCGGATAAAAGGCTCACGGGGAGAAAAAGCGGACGCCGGGCTCTCTGTGGCCTCAATGGCAGTTTTTGGCAATTGGCTGACAGTTCATCAGGCGTATTCCGATGTGCGTTGTTTGGATGAAGCTGAAAAGAGCATGTTGGATCAGTCCATCATGCCCACTGTACAAGTAGTATAACTAACCCGTGTGTCTAAAATCCGGTTATTAAAATTCTTGGAAGGCAACAAAACTGGGGGAGCGTAATGTTTTTTTTAAAATACGAGGATATACAATTACTCCCTGACAAGTTGCGTTTTGTTAAAGTGTTGCTCTGCTTCAATAAACTGAAAACAGGCAATACCAAATCAAATGAGTCTATTTATCTCCAAAGGATGCTCTCGGTCCAAGTATCGCAACCCAAAGGCACGAAGCGTATTTTTAGACGTCCGCCTCTTTGTCATCGCAAAATAGCTATAAGGGGGATACGGGCTATCACCAGTCAGAGCACTTCTGTGTCCTTAATGAGGCGATTCCTGGAGGACTTGTGACGGTTAGACGGCTGGCTCTCTTTCACTTGAAAAGGAAAATCTTTCATTTTCTGTGAATCATGCCCCCCCCCCCTTCTTTCACATGCTCATTCATGCGCCGCACATGAATGAGTTCTCTTCTTCTACACAAAAAATGTGATCCAACGAATGCAAAAGATGATAGAGAATTTGTTTGTTTATTCATTTAATTACAAATATACTTCCCACGAGGCCAAGTAGTGTTGGTGTCATTATTGCATACTTAAAAAATAATAATAAATTAAAATCATTTTGTTGCAAAGTAACAGGATCGATTTATAAATTGTGCTCAAGCTTGTTTTATTGAGGATACAATCGAATTGTCATCCGGCGTTTACATCGTGTTGGAGGCGAAAAGTGGAAATAAGTCCAGGCCTTAATTTAGTTTCGATTGTATTTCATCCATCAAACGTGCTCACCGCATTTTTTCAGACCACATTTTCGTGAAAATGAGAGGAAAAACATCCGGCTCTCGTGTACTGCTTTAATGCAGACGCTTTCCTTTTCAGCATCTCGCCGTGTGGGACAGAAATTGAGTTCGAACGGAACTCACATTTTCTTATCAGAAGTAACCAGACTTGAAATGAGAACGCTGACGGCGTGTCATTTCAAAGTGAGTGTCAAGCGCAAGTTTCAGTCAAGCACCGATGTACACCATGTGGGTGTTTGCATCTTGACTCGATTTACCTTTTGATTGAATTAACGACAATCGCATTACATTTTGCATCCTTCCATAGATTAGCCTTTCCATAGATTTGATTTCATCGGGCCACTAATACAGCGGTAATTGAATGAAGTCATCCACCTATACGCAGTTTGTTCTCTCTTTGCATACGGCGCACCCCCACCCCCTGGGGAGTGTTCATTGTGTCACACGGGTGAACTGAGCTCGGAGAGACGAAACAGCGTCATGTCGAAGGTGTAGAATTAGGATGCCGCAGTCTGCTGCTTCGGCCTATGATTAATGGTGTCATGTTGAAGAGCAAGGGCAAAGATGTTTTAAGCATGGTAGAAAAACAACAGATTGCTGGGAAGAGGCTCTGTGTGTAGGTTAAATAATCTGCCTCTTCCCAGCAATCTGCCATTATATAAAATGATTTTAATACTCTCTGATCTCCCGCAAAAGTGTTTTCTCATGCTTTTGCTTTCGCCGAGGGGATCATTGTCTTGATGTCAATCCCCTTCAACCTATTTTTTCCCCCCGCGATATTATACGCCATCTCGTTTGCTCGTTACCTCCATCACGCTCTCAGTCAGCGCCTTTCCTTCGTCATCAGGATGGCTCCCGGGCGGGTCGAGAGAGGAAGAAGACCGTGTCCTTTAGCAGCAGCCTATCAGAGAAGAAGATCAGTAGTGCGGCCGACTGTATCCACTCAATGGTGGGTTCGCCGCGATGTGACCTTTTGCATGCGTACCTGAAACCGAGGCCTGCGGCGTGTGCAGTTGAGGGCGTCGTGGCTGCCGAAAATGCAAAACTCACTTGTTTTGTGGCCAGGTGGAGGGGAGCGAATTGAAGAAGGTGCGTCCCAACACTCGTGTGTACCAACGCTACTACCTTCTTGACGCGGGACTGCAGGCTCTGTGTTGGGAGCCCTCCAAGAAGGATTCGGACAAAGCCAGGATTGCGCTCGCCTCCATCCGAGAGGTCAGCATCCAGTCTAAAATGCGAGATCAAGTCTCGCCGGTTATTGCCTCTCCCGTTGATGACTTCATTATTTTGGACCAACCCCGAGCCACACCAATGGCTGCAGTTGATTTGTTTTGATCGTGTCTGATCTGGGCGTGTCGTTTTTGTGGCCTCGTATTTCAGGTGCGGACAGGTCGTAACACGGAGTTATTCCGCACGAGTGGAGTCTACGAGCAGATTTCAGAGGACTGCGCTTTCTCTATCATCTATGGAGAGCTATATGAGAGCCTGGACCTTGTGGCCCACTCAACAGAAGTGGCTAATATTTGGGTGACGGGCCTAAGGTAAAACCAACTCAATTGGAGCTTTTGTCACAGGGATATTTTAAAACCTTACATTTCATTTGGCAACAGTTAACTGGGGTTGAGTTCAACAGCTTTGTCCAAAAATGCAATTCCTTGCTTATCCTATCACTTTTTTAGGATGAGATCCGAAGAAAGTCTATCAATAAAATTTCTACACTGACTATTTGAAGTGTCAAATACGTTTATGCTCATACTTATGCATTACTGGAATAAAAATAAAGAGTACACATCCGTTTGTGTGTGCGTGTACACATCCGTTTGAGTGTGTGTGTGTGTGTGTGTGTGTGTTTACATCTGAGATCAAATTTGCTACAGTGAAAACCCCCCTGTTGTAAAAATGTTCTTGCTGCAAACATGATTTCGTTGTAGAGGAGTTTCACTGTACTTACTGTTCTCCATCTCCAGGTATCTGGTCCAGTATGGTAAAAATGCCCTGGACATGCTTGCCAGCAAACAGCACAGCCTTCGCCTTGGCTGGTTGGAGCAGCTTTTCGCCTCTGCTGCTGATTTGGATAGTCACAGGGACATTGAGCAAGGGATTTGTTTGCAGTCCGCTATCAAACTGATACAGACGGTGAATCCAGGGGTGAGCAGCGGAAAAGTGGAGCACAGATTTAAAGAGCTTCAGAGGGGTCGGATCGAGTCTCTTTCTCCTAATAATGGATCAGGAGCTAAAGACCTCACCATAGTCAAACCAACACTCGGGGCAAGAAACGAGAGGGTCACGCAGCGGGAGTTCATCGAGGTCTTTCACGACTTCTGCACACGTCCGGAGATTTACTTTCTCTTGGTGCAGTTCTCCAGCAACAAGGAATTCCTAGACGTCCAAGACCTGACGAGGTTCCTCGAGGCTGAGCAAGGTGTTGCCCAGGTCAGGAAATGAATCCACTTAAGCACAATTCCGGCATTGTCACTGTCTTAAGGTCCGCTTGCTCCCTCGCTCAGGTGACAGAGGAAGACAGCCTGAGTCTCATCCAGTCCCACGAGCCATCAGAAGAGGGCCGACAGCAGGGCTACCTGTCGATGGACGGCTTCAATAGCTACTTGATGTCGCCAGAGTGCCACCTCTTCGATAGGGAGCACGACACTGTGTGTCAGGACATGTCCCAGCCTTTGTCGCACTATTTTATCAACTCCTCTCACAACACCTACCTCATCGAGGACCAATACAAAGGGCCCTCTGACATTTCCGGCTACATCCGGGCGCTCAAGATGGGCTGCCGATGTGTGGAGGTGGACATATGGGACGGTCCTGATGAGGAGCCGGTCGTGTGTACCGGACATACCCTTTGCCCTCCTCTCGCCCTGCGCAACGTGTTGGAAGCAATTGCACGGTTTGCTTTTGTTGCATCAGAGTATCCGTTGATTGTGTGTATCGAGAACCACTGCTCTCTGAGACAGCAGAAAGTGATGATGCAGCATCTGGTGCGAATACTCGGCGATCAGCTGTCGACGCAACCCCCGGACGAGAGGGAGTCGTACCTCCCCTCGCCGCAAGACTTAAGGCATCGGATCCTGCTGAAGGGGAAGAAGCTCGAGCCTGGTTGGGAAGCGGAGGAGGGTGAAGTCAGTGAGGAGGATGAAGGGGCTGAAATGTGTCCAAGGATGAAGGGCAATGGTGGGGCAGGACTTGAAGACAGTCCCAAAGAAAAACAGCAGAGAAGCTTAAATTCAACAGCTGCCGGCCAGTGCAATCCCCCTCATCTTCCTCACAAACAATTCCATTTGCTGAAGGAGCTCTCGGACCTGGTCACTCTTTGCGAGTCGGTCCACTTTGTCGACTTCCCAACGTCAAGAAAAAGCCAAAAACCTTGGCAGTTGTGCTCTTTTAATGAGACCCACGCCGGGCGTCTCGCTGGCGAGACCCCCGGCGACTTTGTCAACCAAAACAAACGCTTCTTGTCACGGGTGTACCCGAGCCCCATGCGCATTGATTCCAGCAACGTAAACCCTCAGGACCTATGGAAATGCGGTTGCCAGATTGTGTCTATGAACTTCCAGACAGCCGGGCTGATGATGGACCTCAACGCAGCCTGGTTCCGGCAGAATGGAAATTGCGGTTACGTTCTGCGCCCCGCCATCATGCGGCGGGAGGTGTCTTATTTCAGTGCGGACACCAGAGACACCGTGCCTGGGGTGTTACCTCAGCTGCTCCATGTCAAGGTGTGAGGGGCATCCCACCAGCTCGCCACCGAATCCTTGCTAGCTGACCAAATAATCACCATGATGTTCTGAAAACAGCCTATGTGGTGACCCTTCCCAGGTAATCAGCGGACAGAATCTTCCCAAGCCGAGGGGTTCTGTAGCCAAAGGGGATGTGGTGGACCCTTACGTTTATGTGGAGATCCACGGCATTCCAGCCGACTGCACAGAGCGCCGCACCAGGACCGTCTCCCAGAACTGCGACAACCCAGTTTTCGATGAGAGCTTCGAGTTCCAGATCAACCTGCCGGAGCTCGCCATGGTTCGCTTTGTCGTCCTGGACGATGACTTCATCGGAGATGAGTTCATAGGTCGGTTCAGTCAGATTGGGTTCATTTATTTCTGACAGACCTTTTCACAATGAGGTCACGTGTATTTTCGAGTGGCTCAATACCTTCCAGGCGTAAACTCGACGTTAGCTAGCCATTAGGTTTTGCTAACTTTCGCTCTCAAACAATCTAATTCTTCATTCATACTATCGTATAATCTGCATCTTAAGTGTAGTGTTAAAAAAAACAACTTCTGTCACAGGTCAGTACACCATCCCGCTGGAGTGTCTCCAACCCGGATACCGTCACGTCCCGCTTCAGTCTCTGACTGGGGAGGATCTTCCCCACGCCAAGCTTTTCGTCCATGTGGCCCTCACCAATCGTAAAGGAGGGGGCAAGCCTCACAAAAGGGGCCTGTCTGTGCGAAAAGCTCGCAGGAGACGGGACTACACGGCTCTACGGGACTTGGAAATCCGGGTCGTTGATGAGGTTTTCAAAATGGCTGGTCCTCTGTTGAGAGAGGCCACGGACTTAAGGGAAAACATGCAGGTGAGGGTGTCCAGAGTCCCGCGGTACATCTATCGGCTATATTACATTTCTCCTCAACATGTGGCATTTCTTTTCCCCAACAGAATTCTGTGGCGATGTTTAGGGAGTTGTGCGGGGTGTCGGCTGTGTCCAACCTCATGCAATGCATACTCGCTCTTGGCTCCAGAGTGAGAGGACCTGATGGGATCCCTTTACTACTGTTTGACCTCCAGAAGCACTACCCCACCTTGGAGCCTCAGGGAGCCCTGCCTGATGTCCTTCGCCGTGTTGTCTCCACATACGACATGGTGAGGAAGGAAAAGAGCTGACAGTAAATATGCTTATTGTCCCCCCCACCCCCAGATACACAACATATCTCTGAAGTGCACGGAAAGGAAGGAAACACGACACAAAAGCCACAAAGATTACTAAGCCGCCACCGCCCATCCTCCTGTCTGCTTCACACAACAATGAACACCCCGTGTGAAGACAGAGCTTCCTCTTGAGTACATATTCCCTCCCCTGAAAACAAACTGACACTGGTTGTTTTGCAGAAATGTGCATGATTTCCACGTAGGCCTGAATCCAGTATACTTTCATCCGAATAATGACAGGACATTCAAAGACCCAGCCGGAAGCCATTTCGTTGATGAACATATCTGAGGCTAAAAAGGGTCCGAGAGGCTCGGCTGGTCCGCTGGCATGGTCGCAACAGAGTGCCTCGTTGTTGCGGCGTGGAATAGTTCGGTGACCACGCGGTGGGATATATTCCAGCCACATCTCTTGAATTTGATTTTCCATTCATCATATGGGTCAACGTTTTGCAGCGTGGTGAAGTAACAGCATGTCTGCCATGCAGGGTTTCGAATCCAGAATCCAGTCTTGGTCCACCTTGCCTATCTGGGTTTCCCTTTGGGTACTCTGGCTTTCCCTCACGTTACAAGATAAGCTCCACCTCACCTGTGATTCATGAGCACAAGCACCATAGAAAATGGATGAATGGCTCCTCATCTTGCTTTTAATTTTTCCCACTCGTTCACCCTGCAACCTACACAGTTCCTGCCCTTTCCTCCTTTTTCCCCGCGGGCCTGCTTCAACTGTGGCTGACCCACATAAAGGGGACTCCACGTAGATGTGTACTTGCACTCAGCCGTTCTGCTGAATATTAGACCGACCCATGGGTCTAATGCGGCTGGAACTCCGAATGTACAAAGTACACATATCTTGTCTCATTAAATTCTCAAGAAGGCTTTGGTGCGCCGACCTAATTGAATGACAATTGTTTGTCACTGCCGTTTGAGTCGAAACGGACGTGTGTGTTACGGCGAGCGAGTGCGCATATTGGGAGCCACTTTCACTTTGAGTCAAGCCCCCAATTGAAAAAAAGATCATGGCGGTGTTGAATCTCATCAGCATAGATTTGAATACGGTTTGACGAAATAGATCTTCACACCTCCATCCTCAACTCGATGTATTGTGTGTGCGTTGATCATTAGTTTGTTAAACAGCAGGGATCACATCCCTTCAGGCTTCACACGTCAATGCCTAGCATTAATCAGCCAGAGGCAAGTAATGTCATTACCGCGCGCCGCGTGTGTGGTCATTACTCTAACTGAGTGGTTCTATTGGTCTCCTAGGATTCCTCCGCTGTCTGCATGTGTCTATCTGTGGAAGCATGACTCTAATCTGGCATGTTCATTCTTTTAATTACCACAGATGCCTTCAAAAGCTTTTTTTTAAGACTGCATTGGAAATATACATTGCCATATACTTAACGGTACATCTGTGCGTGTTGGGTGTATGCAGATGGTCCAGGCCAGCAAAGCCGTGTTCGAGCTTTCTGATGGAATCTATGAAAGGATTCTGCATATAAAGATTGCGGGTGAGTGAAAATAATGCGTTCGGTCTTCCACCCCAAATTCATCTTTGCGTGACTTTATGGATCTTGTTTTTAAATCCACTAGGGGAGAGTCACTCTTGAACAAAAAAAAAAAGTTGAGAACATGGAAAATATCTTAACATTTTGCTATGGAACCTAACATCACTGGAAAATAAATTTGACACACTTGCAGAGCTCGCTAGCTATGCCTAAAAAAACTACTTTGTTGGCAATACTGTCAAATTGGTATGTAAAGTATATAAAATAAGGTTTCAAAATGGTGAAAAAACAAACCAACAACGAGACGATCTAGAGCAGTTACGGTATGCCAGCAAGAATTTCACATGCTAGCTTTCAAGTTGGACTCCCAAAAACCAAAAACAACACCCCCTCCCCCATTGCTTTTCTTCCTTAGTCTGCATGATGAGCGCATGCTCATGGCCGACAATGAGGCGCTCTAAAGCGGCCGCGCCAGCTGTCTATCGGAGGAGAAGATTTTCGGCCTGTAGACATAGCTAGCTAAGTGCACATCGGCTCCTGAAGTGCTGGGGGGGCGGGGGCATTTTACGCTATACGTAGCGCCACAAATGAGGGTAATACTAATAATAGTAATTATTCATGATTCAGGATTCATCTTCAAACCTTTGTCATGTATTTCGAAACAAATGTTTGCTTTCATTTTCCAGGATTTTTCAAGAGTGTGTTCCAATACTCCCCCCTGGCCCGCGGTATTGTCTATTTTCTCCCAGCGCAGTTTTGTTGACTTCAGCATTCTGACTCCAGACTTGTCAGCGGCACAGGGCCATTACACAGCATATCATAAGTTTAAGGGTAAAAGAAAAGACCTCTTGTGAGATATATTTGTTATCCGTCAGTGAGTTTCACATGCATGCTGGTTTGAATAGAGAAAGCTTTGACAGAGATGAATGTCGAGCTTGTAAATCAGCAAAAATCTCCCAAGCGACTTATCCACCGCCCCCACCCCCAACTCTCCTAGGGTTCACTTTCATAATCATGTGACATTCATTTGTTTACATCCTCTGAGCTTCCGCGTGCGTATACTGCATGATGGCTCGTGTACGTTTTGCAACGTTTGACCAGGCGGTATTATTTAAAGACCCGATAGGTTGTGTATGAGCATGTCTGCTGTGTGAGAAGTAGCAGAGCCCGAGGTCGGAAAGTACATGCCGTTAAAGATGCCAATCAGGGAAATCCCATGGCGACGGTCACTCGGAGCGGAGTCACGGGATGTCTGCGAGCTGCAAGGGAGTAGAGATAAAACTGATGAAGCTCACAGAAGGGAGTAGAAAAAAAAGTGGCTCTGATCTGTGATAAGTAAACAGTTGTTTATAGTTAAATCATATAAACAGATACTATGGTGATGTAATCCAGGCGTACTGGTTGAACGGGTTATATGAACACCGTAGACAAACACTGTACACTCACTGGCCACTAAATCTTAATTCTATTCAGCTAAATATGTATAGTAGGTTCATTTAAGACACAAAATTGTCCAAAAGTGTGAATCTGAGTGTGAATAGCCAACATGTGCCCTCCTTGGGTCGGTTTTGTTTTCCTCACCTCTCGACCACCTATAACCCGTAACCCGATTGGACGATTTTTGGGCTCGCAGGTCTGTGTATGCTAGATGTGCTTCCATATTATTTCATCCCCTCTTCTGTCAGTACTGCGCAACGATCACACACACATATACATGCGAGGCTGGTCCATAGGCTTTGAGTTGTCTAGCAACGCTGACATAAGGTTAGAATTCAGACAACTTCTGGAGTATGTACAGTATGTGGAGCAGTGCACTGTGCGGGTAAATTATACTCCCAAGATGTTTATTCCTCACTGTGTGTGTGTGTGTGTGTGATCCACTGGTACGCATGCGTAACATTTGGACTCCTGTTGATGGCTCACGGTTTAATGTGCGCCCCACGTTAACCCACTTCTCTGTTTCCATGGCAACTGTGGGACGGTGGCCTGGGGCGGCCAGAGGAAACCAGATGCACAACACAACTCACAGAACACATACTAGACAGCGGTCAGGGGAACGGGCCCAGATTTCATACTGGGAAAGGACATTTTGGAGTAAATTGAGATGTTGTCATTCTTTCAGTACAAAAAAAAATCTGCCTTTTTTCCCTCTCCCTACCCAGCGTTTTCCTTTCTGAATTCTGATTGTAATTTCCCCATTGCGGGACAAATAAAAGATATCTTAATCTTAAAAATGCCACAAAGGGGCAGCAAAGAACTTGAATTCCATTACACTAGGCAAATGAAGCTCCTCCCGTCACTTCAACATAACTTATAATTTTAGTTTTCCGGTAAACACGCAAAATTGTGAAATAGTGAATGTTCTTTTTTTTAATATATATAATTTCATTTCAGGGTATAATTGCATGATCTGGTCAGCTGAGAAAAAAAAAATCATTTTAGTCAAAAATGCCACTCGGCTCAGTAAAGGTTGGGAAATGCTGCTCTGTGTGCATCGGTGTAATTGCGTTCAGGATGATTTGAGCAAAAGTTCTAACCTTTAGGAGTTGCCTTTTTTACAGCCATGACATTCCACGAGCATTTACAGAGCCTGGCGGCGAAGGAGGGCTTGAAAGGGCGAAAGGCGGGTCGAGCTGTGGAGAGCTTCACCTGGAACATCACCATCCTTAAGGTCAGACATGCAAACAGTCAAAACGCCAATCCGCATTTGATAGCCTTTTGCTGATTTAATTTTTTTGCTCACATTTGACTCTTGACTTTCCGTCTATCGCAGGGTCAAGCTGATCTTCTCACGTACGCCAAGGCTGAAGTTGAGGAGAACATGAAGCAGGTGCACGATGCCGCTCTGACGGGAAACCTCGCCCGGGAGAGCCGAGGAGTTACAAGAGCGCGCTCCCAGTCGCGGAAAAGCCAGCATGACAACGCCAACGCGTGTGACGAGCGATTCCAGCGATGAGACACTTGACCCGACTGCTGTCCGCTACACTACACTTGCCGCTCGCCGCCAAGGAATCACCCGTTTAACGTTTGATATTGTGCACCGTTCACGTCTTCTCTCAGAGGAAGTCTGTTGATCATATTTGTGAAAACGGCTGAATATTTTTGAGACCTTTTCTGCTGTGCAATACGTTTTAAAGGTGGGATATGAGCACATAAAATACACCCGATGGGCTTTCTCGAGGTTGGGCCAGACTAGGAGTGGGCAATATACGATCCGGTAGTATCATTATCAATAGTGTAAGTAAGCCTTTTGTTCCCTTAAATTTGAGTCAAAATATATTCATTTATTAGTTACGGTAGTTATCTCATGATAGTTTGATTTGTTGTAAAAATAAATAACAATGGTAAACTGAAACCATATTAAAACCCTGGAGAACCCACGGGGTCAAATCTGGCCCTAATCGTAAATTAGGATTAAAGTATTAAATATTTGAAAAAACATATATTTTGGTGTTCAGTGAACATATAGCGGTCATTTAATGTATAATTCATCATTTTCCAAAGAAGGGGGCTTGGGTTCTCCAGGGTTAACATGTTTTTTTTTTGTTAATACACATTGATGTCTTGAGATGTCAAGGCTTCTGAAATCACCTCTTCTAGCTTCATTAAAATGAATGGAAATGCCATTAATTCCAGCCTTGCAAAAAAAAAAAAAAAACATTTTTACTAAAAATAGCACCTTAGAATATTGTACTTTATAAGAAAGCATAGTGACTGAAATAGAATGTAAAGAAATAAAACGTCTCTTTCCTTTGGTTCCATTCAATGGACATTGTGCTGCTGCTGCTAGCGTGTCATGGCTACCTTCATACATGGAGATGATCACGGCTTCTCAGTAAGCCGCAGTTAGATACACGTCTTCGCAGCGGATAATCAATAGATGCTTTATTGTGTTATCTGTCAATGTGTGTTGCTGCACCGTGTTCACGTATCTTGCTCATGTCCTGACTGATGCCATTCGTTAGCCCCTCTTATTTGCTAGCAGCATTAAGCTAGCAGACTAAGGCAAAGTGATGTGAATTGTGTGAATACACAACGTGTAATTCTCTTTATTTTGTCATTAGTTTGACAGTAAACTTCAACTAGGGACGGCAGGAAAGAGCTTGAAGCCCCCCCCCACCCCAGTCCTTGTATTTCAAATTTTGTCAAAGCATCGCCCAATGATGGCTCCAATGTCTCCAAACACACTTGTATGCATCACTGTAGATATTCTGCGCAGTTAACAAATGCTTGGTTAAATATAGTTACATTACATTTAAAAATGAGAACTATTTCATGAAGATTTCACATTTTCTATTAAGATTTCAATATCGTGTTATGTCAAAACAACCTCTTATTTATTTTTTTTGGGGGGGGGGGGTCTATGGTGCCGTTTTGTCATGTTTCCACCTTCCATACAAAGTGTTGTCCTCACGTGTTCTGATCAAGTCGCCGAAGAAACGAGCTCAATTGGTTGCGTCGCACAATATTTTCACCTGATGTGATGACATGAACCCGTCGCATGTGAAAATGTCTTGCCTCTTGTGTGCTGTTTCCTTTTGCGTGCAAAATAATTGTACAGTATTTTAATAAGATGTTATTCTTTCCTTTTGCCGTCAAGAGCATTTTACATAAGTGGAAACATTCCAGGTCCATCTGTGCAGTCAGTGTGCAGCTCCGGTTCATGAGAACCTTCCCTCACTAATGGAGATGGAAATAAACCCGTTTTAAAATGAGCAATTTTTTTGTTTTGTTTTTCTTAGATTCACAATTACCTAAATGAATAATTAGAATAAAACATGGCATTTTTTAAAATTGAATTTGAACAGATTTGACCAATTATAATCCCCAAGACCATAAGGTAAACTTGTGGCAACTCCCAATTACTTCAGCACTTGAACCACCGTTGGGTTGATGAACTAAATCGCTGACTACGCAAACTTCAGCGGTGAGACAGTTTTTTATTTGCGGTGAGTAATGCTGAGTGGGCATTTGGGGGAAGGAGGTGGTTGTGTGAACTGCTTTTTGTTTTCGCAGGACACCGTCACCTCTGTAAAAGCTTCACTTTGAATCAATAAAAAAGATGTCATCATTTCATAAATCATTGTAAATCAATGAGGGTTTTGAGTTTCAAAAAAAAAAAAGGATGAAGATCACTGGGATTTTGTTTTGCTAGGAGAACAAACGCTAAGAGGCACTGGTTTTAGGATGCAGGAGGACGTCAACCCTCGTTCCGAACAACAGAAGCGTGATTGTCCTCTGGAGGGACACTCAAAGACCTAACGCAGCCAGACCGTAACGAACAGAAGACACAAAGAATCAGGCTCATCAGGTCTGAAGAGGACACAGTCCTGCGTTGTATAAATTGCAGCTCAACTACATGCAGTCATGATTTGGCTACAGCAAAACATGAAGTGCCATGAAAGGACGTTGCGCCTTCAGATGAGAGAGTACAGTGGTACCTTGATTTACAAGTTCCCCAACTGACAACTTTGCGCAATTTATTATTCTTTTTGGCGTAGAATTGTCAGCGCAATTTCTTGTGACATTCAGACGCCTTGTCACTAGATGGCAGCAAATGGCCACCATCAGGTCACATGCTTGCTTCGCTTTGAGTCCGTTGCCTTTGGGCCAATATTTGTCAGAATAATATTCTGAGACGCAATTAATTTGGCCAATTGTTTTAAAAGAATGATTAAAAATATACAGTGAATAAATTTACATATTTTTGGTCCCTTCATGCTGACAACAACAAATGATTGACATTTGATTGTTTTACATGACTTTGTCCATTCGTATTTCTTTAACTTTGAAGCACAGAAAATGGGGAGATTATTATTTTTGTGTCGATTTTGTTAGGGGGTAGAGCGGTATGTTTGAAAGTCATTTTTTGTCTTCAGTTGCAATTTGTTGATCATGTGTTGAAGAAAAAATGTTTTTCAATAATAGGCCGAGTTTTTAGTATTTTGCATTTTTTGGTGCATTATCGTGCCAAATATTTTTTTCCCCCCCCAACTCTGGATCCCAAGTAGTGAGTGATAATGAGTTGATAGAGGGTTTCAAAATGACAGGTGAAAAGTGAGGAAATCTTTTTGGGGGGAGGGGTGATGTGATAGGCGGAAGAAGGGGGGGGGGGAACAATGACTAAAATTTAGTTGTGTAAGTTTAAGTGAAGTGATAAAAATGGAGCAATTTTTTTTAATGCTATGATGTTATTAGGTCTATTTTTACATAGTACAATACTGTACATGGCTATATATCTTATTAATTTTAACTCATTCACTCCCAAAGATGTTTTTAAACGTCTTTTCAGACTTGGTCTAGAATTGGCTGGTACTGAATGAGTTTTAAAAACAAATTCCAGGGGGAAAAAAAAAGTTCTTTTTGGGAGATGGAATGGATTAATGGCACCTCCGTTCATTACAATGTAGAAAGTCAAGGTACCACTGGATTCTGCATGGGCTTTAGACAGTACAGAAGAAATGTTTTCGGGAAAGGCTGCCTCTCCACGTCACAGTCTACATGTCCAACTTTTAAAAGGATAGCAGTTTCTCAAAAAGCCCCCCCCCCACCCCCCCTCTGATTCAAAGTCATTTGTTTATTATGGCAACCTTGCAAAAAGATCGGGTAAAAGAGGGTGAGTAGGCAGATGCGGTTTACTTGTTCAAAAATCACTGGGGTTGACGATGGTGAAGTCCGAGTCCTTGCTTGTGGTTGAGCCTTCATCCGGGCTGGACGAGCCCGAGGCAGCGGGTCCCAACAGGGGGTCGTTGAAGGTCCCGGCAGCTCCTTCGGGCTCCATGCGAACCAAGCCGCGGCCTCGCCTGATGGGAGGGGTGCGCTCCGATGCGGCCCTGCCTCCGTCCGCGCCCTGCAGGTCTCCGTTCTGGGATACGAGGATGTAGTCTTCCCAGTTCCTAGCTTCCGAGCCCATGGACTGCACCTGCGCACGAGAGTACAGTCTGCCATTTTTATTTTAGTGGGCTCAGTTGGGGGGGGGGGGGGGGTGAAATTCTACAGGGTCTACTTTTGACTGGGAGGTGTTTTAACATGGTTTAATTGTAAAAAACGATGCATTTATAGGGGGAAAGCAATAGTACAGTGACAGTTGTCTATGGTCGCATTATATGCATCTACCCCTTGAATGAACACTATACCAAACTTAAATGTACTCTTTTTAAAGTTAGTAGACACTGCAGACAAAAAGTTAGGGATACTCAGCTTTCTCGTGAAATTCAAGGATGAACCAAAAGCACACAACAGTGAACCGCTGCATATTTGCAGTTGGAAATTGACTAATTTGTTTTTGTGAAGCAATACTATTATTTATTGAAAACTCACTTATTTATTGTTTCGGTATTTAGGCCAAACCTACATGGCCATCCGGTTTCATGGAAACAATTTCAACTGAAATGAAGAGCTTCATTTAGATAAAAGTAGTCCGTTGCCGCTATCTTCATCGACATGCAATAACAAAGACTCTTCGGGTGACTTACACGTATTTTTACTATTCGCGGAAGGGCTTCACTGCACAACTGTCACGAGCCGAACATGACATTCATTTGCGCTAATGTTTGACTGCACGTGTCCAACTGATCAACGTTTCAATACTGACAATGGTTTTGTTATCCAACAAGGATCTGAATGGCAAAATTGACAAAAAAAGATGTTCATCCAAAAGCCAAATATCACTATTGTTTTTGTCTCTACGGGTCAGTTAATCACTTCAAGAGACTTAAGCAACTATTTGCCCTCTATTAGAACCGAGGACGTACAAAATGAGACGACAATGTCAAACAGTGAGACAAATTTGAATTATTGCAGTCTGAATTTAATTCCAATACACATCATTCATTCAGGAGTGTCATCGCCAATGAACCTCGTGCGGCGTCATGGTTTGCTCCTCCTCCTCCCGCTGCTGCTGCTGCTCATCATCCGCCATCTTGCCGCCGTCTCCGCCGGGACCTCGCCTTGGCCTGCCAACTTGCGGCCGCTGATTGCCGCGGTGCCCGCGGGGAGCTCGGAAATCGGGTTCCGCTGCTGAGGTGTAGTGGTCGTCTGCAATGTTGATCTCCTCGTTCTCCTCGTTCTCCAACTGGCTCTGGTTGAAGCGCAGCGCCCCCTTGAGGATGTCTTTAATCTGGCGGCAAGCGAGGTACAAAGACTTTCACGTGGTCGCTCGGGTGTGCCGCGGCCATGCAAACGTCGGCGGCTTACCTGTTTGAGCCCCGCCAGTGAAACGAGCACCTCGTCCTCTTTTTCCAAGTGCTCTTGCAAAATCACTTCCTGAATGTTACCTGATGAGACAGAATTCCACTAAAGCAGCGTCGCCAACGTTGGATATACATATTGACAGTTGGGCCCAATTTGAACAATTTCCCCTCCAGCGTCATCGAAAACAGAATCGGACAAACTCTCAAATGTCTCTAAAAGATTATCCTGTGGTGTGGAGTGTTTTTTTTTTCCCACTGGAATTTGTTTTTAAAACTCATTCAGTACCAGCCAATTCTGGACCAAGTCTGAAAAGACGTTTAAAAACGTCTTTGGGAGTGAATGAGTTAAGAGTGATTTTCCTCTCATGGGAAACCGCACCGTTATTTCTGATGCTAAATCTTTATGAGTGCAGTCAACACCGAGGTCGGACGAGCCACAGACTCGGCGAGTGCAACGTGAAACGGAACCACGGCCAATTAGGAAGCAACCTGAAGTTGACAAGTGTGACAAATAGAGAAGCAACTGCTTGTGTGGTGACATAATCCTGCTTAAGTAGGAACAGAGTACGATTTTTTTTTCATGCCAGGAATGCTGTCTTAAGGTCGGTCATATGTTAAAAATCGCTACATGTGTGTCCTGCTTTTGTGAAAACACTGCTGCCGGACTTACAGATGTGGCTGTTCATCATCTTGGCACAATATTTGCTCATGGCCTCCAGGTCGTTGATCTGTCCCTGCAAGAATGACACCTGGGCCTCCAAATCCTCCTCCTGTCACCAGTCAAAATAATAATAACAACAGTTAGGAGATGAATAAGGGGCGATGTGAGGGACAGAGCTTATCTCACAGTCTCCTTCCTGGACATGGTCTTGCTATGGGAACGCGAGCGAGTGATGTGGAAAAACGACTCTTTCTTGGCGCTCGAGAGGGGTGGCGACGAGGCGCTCAAATCGCTTGTGCCCCTGGAGAGCGGCAGGGGCGGCGAGGAGGAGGACTGACGTGGCCTGCCGCTGAGGTTTTCAATGCTGGGAGAGGAGCTGAGCCGCTTGGAGCTTTGGCCTGAGAGAAGAGATCAAGTGTCATTAGTAGAGAGGAAACTCAAGATCGTCATTATTTTGTATTAGTGTTTGTCTTTAATGGAGGATGGAGTTAATGAAGGGTGTGGGGTGGGCAACTCCCTCCACCCTCCATTTCAAATAACAGGATTTGAATAATTTACAATGAAAAGTCCGTCCCAGAAATTGCCATTTGTCAACCTCCCACGTTGTTAAACACACGACATAAATGACGACTAGACCTTGTGAAGTGTTCAGTTAGTGTGCACCGAAACCCCATAAAGAACAAAACTTTGCCTTAAAAGGAACTATCAAATAGAAGTGTTTGCCCTGCAATAAAACAAGATCGCGTCGGATGAGAAGACCAAAACACCTCTTTGCCTCCACAAAATAGTACCAGACTGTCAATAAACCACACGTCGGAATAACTGCTGAATTTCAATCAACTCCAAAGCCCCCGGAGCTGAAGCAAGTCTCGTCACGTGAAATACGACCTATCATAAGCGATCCCGCTTGCAAGAACCTCTTCGTTGAAATGCAAATTGTGCTTGCCTGCTTCCGATTTGTGACTACGGTTAAGAATTGCATCCAGAAAAGGGAGGAGAGCAGGCCAAGACATATCAGAGCAAAGCGCCCCTCCTTAGGGCTTACTAAGGCTGTCTATCATCTCCCTCTGCTGGACGGCGTTTGTTAGCGCAATGCTGCGGGTCCTGGGAAAGCATCCCCCGACTTGGGAAATTTGTTCCGCATGCAAAGACATGAGCACAGACAAGAAGGCACACGAGTGGTTGTGGTTTACCTTGAGCGTCAGCCTGCGGTGGGACCCGAGAATCGCCACCTGAAACCGCATCTAACAAACACGACAGTCAAGCTGATGCGCGTGAGCTCATTCGCCGCGTTACCTTCTGTCGCGTACCTTTTCCCAGATGGACAGGCATGCTCTCGGACTTCAACAGACGATAGTGCTGCGAGTGGGCGTGGCTCTGGGTCTGCTGCGGCGGCGGCAGCGCCGGGCCCGCCGGGGGCTCGGCGAGCGGGTGCGGCAAAGCGGGCGCGGAGGTCGTGGCGGGGGAGGCGAACGAGGACGAGGAGGAGCGCACGTCGCTATTGATGGGCGAGGCGGCGCCGGCCAAGATGGCCGGCGCGATGAGCTTCCTGCCGAAGTTCAGCAGGCTGCTGGACACTTTGTTGATGTTGAGGGGGGCGGCCTTTGTGCTGGAACTTGAGTCGCAGGGGAAGACAAAATGCGAAAAAGAAACCCGACAACCAATCATCATCGCGAGACGAACAACCAGCCACGCTCCCACTCACACCTTCGGACAATTTAGAGTGTTCAATCAGCCTGCCATGCATGTTTTTGGAATGTGGGAGGAAACCGGAGTACCCGGAGAAAACCCACAAACATGCAAACTCCACACAGGGAGGCCGGAGCTGGATGGAAATAGTTGTGTGGGTTATATTTTTTTGTCACCTGCAAGGTGTTATGGGTTCGCTAGACATTTGATTTCATTATCAGAGAAAAAAAAAATCTGTAATTTACTTGGAATCTATTTGACAATCTATTTGACAAGAAATGCTTGCACAACTTTGTATTGAAATTCTTTTACCGTGTCTTATTCATCAGGTCGGCGCCCCTCGTTTTGTAGTAATCCAGGTTCTGCTGGAACTGGTAGTTGACGGGTCGAGGGTGGTTCTCCGAGAAGCAGTGAGAGAGGATATCATCATTTTTTACAGCCGCAAAATCTCTTTGCGGTCATCGCACACTTCTATTCGTGTGCACGATGCCCCGCCCCCAGGTGTGTAACTGTGATGTATATGAGGCGTGACATGGTCATCCACCTAAGGACATCAATGTCACTTTGGATAAACTCCATTGAAGATCTCTTCGTATCAGGAGAGTAATGGACTGAAGTGTGAAAAGCTACCGTTTTGGGTCAATTATCTCATAAGAGCCATTTTCAGACCCTGTTTTATACAAAAAAGTGGACGGCTTATCGTGTAACCAGTGCATGAAATCTCTGTGAAATGTGAAATCCATTTTATTTTATTTTTTTTCAAATCATCCCACGGAGAGAAGCATTTCTTACTCGGGGATCTCGGAGAAAGAGAGCTTTCTGGAGCAGGGAGTTGATGTCACCGAGCGGCGGGTAGTGCATCAGGAGGCCGAGGCAAGTCTGGAAATTGCTCGCAATCACTGAAACGCACAGAAGGAAATGGCATTTGCCATGAATCCGCACAATGCTTCCTGCGATACTTAAATATGGGGAAGGGCTTATACAGATGCAGACACACGTCCCCCCCCCCCCAAACAACATGCATGGATAGGCTAACAAAAAAAAACCATGCTAGTTTTGACTGGATTTCAGTGTCACGCACAAGCGTCTCGGATGTAGAGCAGCATGGCCACAAAGACGTAATCCACAAGGTCCAGGGTGATGCTGTCGGCAAATAGAGCGTCCCAAACCACCAGCAGGTCCTGAAGCGGAAATTCACGACCGAACAGCAAACGCACCCAGCGGCTGAAAAGCACAACCAAGGACGACGACTGCGTTGGTGCAGCTCGGATCGCACGAGAAAGAAGAACGGAAGTGGAAGAACTGACATTCCGTAGATTTGCGGGGCGATTTCCAGCCGGTTGAGATGCATGTGCAACTCCACGTCGTGCTTCTTCACCAGCTGGTCTTGGATGCGGTTGACTTTGGTAACTATGGCAACAGATGGCCCGGAGTCCTGGGGCCGAGCAAATGGGATGCTGGTAAGCATCTCTTCTTTACCCTGGAGGCACAAAGTCGCATTACCAACACGAGTATGGACTGACGATGTTGCTGCTACAATATAAAGACACACAAGCCGAATATGAAACTCACCCGCCTCACTTCTCTCTCATAGCAGGAGAACCACGGCTCCGCCGTTTCCATCAGGAGCGAGAAGAGTGCACTAAAGGAAAGAATCGCGTTTGCGTGACACAAAGTGGCATTATTTATTCAAGGTCCTCTTTCCCATGTCTTAAAAATATTTACACATCCGACAAAAATGCTTTGGTCTTATGTGTTAGGTTGACGCAAAAAAAAAAAACGAAAGCACGAACCATGAATTATCTGCTTCAATTAAGAGTTGTCAACTTAATTGCCCACCCCAAGATTCAAACCCGGAACCTCAGAATTGTGAAGCGGACGTGGCAAGCTACTTGTTCACCTCGCTACCCGGGTTCAGAAATTATTCCGTTGACAAAAAGTGGCGAGATGTACGAGTATCTTCTTCATCAAGTTATTGTCCAATACTCACTAGGCGTCATGCTCGAGGTACAGTGGATTCAACAAGCATTTCATCTCCTCACTGTGGGGGGGGAAGAGAAAAAATACACCATTAGCCACAACTGAGAAACGCACGCGATGAAAGCAGAATGAGCGCTGACTTGAGTCACTTGAGCAACGCAACCCAATTGGCAACTACTCAGGAGGCATCACTCCCATTTAACGCAGCGGCTTCGCTCCGATATTTCTCCGATTGTGCATATGCGGAGGATATAGATTAAATCCGTCTGCCTCAAGACGATAAAGCTTCAGCAGACAAGTAGGTGAAAGGTCAGGCTTCACGTGGAAATAGCAAGTGACCTGGGGCTCGCCGTCTCGCCGGCGTGTTGGAAGGCTTGATGGTCGCAGTGAAGCACGAACACGATGGGAGCCAGCAATTCGTGCATCCCCTACGGACAGACGGGGATAAGACACGAGGGGGGGGGGGGGGGGGGGTTTAAAGGGGGCAGGCGGGAGAGAAAAGATGGTTCATTTGTGGTCAGTCTTCCTGTAATAGTGATGCACGAGGTTTGTAATCCAGAATGACAGGTTTCATTTAGATATTGTTAGCGGCTGCCTGGCCATGTGTCACTTCCATTTTGCAAAGAAAAAAAAAAAAAAGATGCTTTGCTAGCCATCTAGCCAGTTGCTGGCGCTTGTTTGCAGACACGGGTAATGATTGGATCACAGAATTCACTTTTGGCTGGACACAAATAGCACATTTGCAGGATATAATTCACTTTTTTGGGGAGGGGGGGGGGACCACAAAAACATGGTGCGGTTGTCAAAGAAGTGGAGGGAAATGGATGAGAATAAAGAGTGTGTGGTGTCGAGATGGGCAAGAATTGAAACCAGGTATCAGTACTGCGCCGGTTGTGCGTCAGAAAAACAAAAAAAGGGTCTTTGTTGGCAATTATCTGTCATTGTGTTCATTGAAATTTTATGTATCATCAGTACTGGTGGTATTGGTACTTAGTATCGGGGAGGTGGATACTCGTATTGGCATCGGGAAACGAATGGTATCGAAAATCCCATACCTGCTTATAAAGTAATTGTTCATTTTCTCTGGCATAGCAGAAGAGAATGTCGGTCAGCTTGGACCGCACGTCTTCATCCTGGAAGTAACAAATCTCAGGAAACCTTGAGGATTCAAAAAAATATATATATCGAGATTTTTGTGATATTTGAAACAATAGTCAAGTCAATTGGAATTGGAATGTGACATACGTTCGCAATACGTCTTGTTTTATCATCCCCTTCAGCTCTTTATCCTGGAAGAACTTGTTCCACAGGCTCTGAGCAGGAAAAGAAAAACATTTGAACAAAGGAAACAAACAAATATGACTCTGAATCGAGACAAAATGATGATGAAGCAAGCTTAACGGCATTTAATTATTATTAATATTTAAAAAATAAATGATTAATAACTATTATTATATCGTTGTCATGAAAAAAAAAGGGTCAGTGAAATGACACCAAAAGAACGACTTGACAAATAATAACAAAAAAAAAGACTAAAATAAATGAAGTTTTCCAGATATTTCTGAATAATCAATTTCCGAATTAAACACTGATCCACTGGCCTTATAATGATCAAAAGCTGTGAATGAATCATATAATGAAGCACTGAAATAGTTTATAATCAAGCCTGTCTCAAGGGACTAGACTGTATTCAGGTCAATTTTCAGATGCAAATGAGAAAAGGTGACGAACACAAAGAATGAAGGAAGGCACACAAAATCACATACATTAAAAATAATAATAATAAAGATTTGTCATAATGATCAGTAACCCAACGAAATAAATATGGGAACCAGTGATGTGTTGGACTCACTCCTTCGTCCTGGGAAAGTGGATTATTGACCACCAAATCCTGTTGGCCTGCAGCCTTGCGAGGGTTCGTGATGTGCTGTGGCAAAAAAAAAAAAAAAAACCCCATCAGGCTTCACATTAATAAAACAAAACGATGTACAATAATATTTCCTTGAATTTGGGAAACACGTTCTGGTTGGGGAAACCCCGCAGTCGCTTCAATATGAAATGTCAAGAATTTAAACCTCTCACCGTTTCTTTAATCTTCTCATACTGGCCTCGAAGCTCCTTGGTCTTGTTGATCCACTGACTCTTGTCCTCCGGAAGCGCCTCCAGATACAACTGCAGAGAACCAGAATACACATGCAGCAAGTACAGTCAATTGCCAACGCGAGTGCGCTCAAACTCGACGGTACGCCTTGATCCACTTGGCAGTCACCTTCCAGCATACGCTCCGAAAGCGGCTGCTCCTCAGTCTACCGCTGATGCCTGCCTGCCGGATCCTGGACAGGTAATTACTGTTGAGGAACAAGTCGTCCCATTCTTTCCTGCACGGGGAAGGCAGGGCGGGATATTTATGAGGATCTCAACCTATTATTCATCCAAAGTGGCAACCGGCAGTAAAAACCGAGAGGTGGTGAGCCGGGGCCCAGAGTTTATGGTGCACCCACACAAGTAAACACCGCAAATGCTCACCTGTATGAGGGGAAGGTTGACTGTGAGTGAGTGCCGCTGTCAAGTGAGCCTCCTGCTGAGACAAACATACCCACAAGAGGGTCAGGCAAGGGTAGTCAAAATAAACGTCCATCATATTTTTTATAGAGAAAAATACAGCAGGAGCAAGGGGGGGGGGGGGGGGGGGGGGGGGGGGATCCATAAATGGAAACTTGCATTTCCAATGCTTGCACATAGCGTGACTTAAAAATGCCGGTAGCAGGTGAAGTGATGATTCAGAGCTGTACTCTTATTTGTCTTTATTGCCGGTAAATACGTCTAATTTAGCCTGCGGGTGAACATGCGCTCAAGTCAGGAAGCTGTCTATCAACATTAATTACAGGAGTGGATCATTCCACAGGGACACTCAGAATGAATATTCATCAGTGCTGCAACACGCCAGCCCCTATATTTACCCCCCCCCCCCCCCCCCACACACACACATAGTGTCATCCGCAGCCCCTGGATGACACAAATCACTTAAGTGACTCATACCCAACATTCGGCACAAACATTCAACTCAAAGAGGACGCAGAAGATACAGCTGAACCTCAATTTAGCGGAGCCGCAAAAAAATGGATCCCAGCTCGGCCGCAATTCTCCACAGCGCCAGTAAAACGGCACTGAGCAACCATCAACAGAGTCCGGTCACATGTTTCGATTTGAGCTGCGCTCTCGTCACAGAGAAAAAGATTTTACTGTAGACTAGAGCAGGCTAAAAAGTGTGTCAATGTGGCGGCCATGTTGGCAGGGGCAACTTTCCCCATCGAAAAATTTAAATTAAATTAAATTATGGATAGATGTGGTGTCAATGTTATCAGGGGAGAGAGTTCCTTCATGGAGTGTAAACGTTAGCTTAGCATCCGCCGCAGGCACGCAGCTAGCTCGGCTCCAACGAGAAGCCCTACCAACAATTAGTCTGTGAAATCAAGGCTGTAAAGTACGTACACGTCAAAATTGCAAAGAGAACAAGGGCAAATTTAAGAATGTTAAAAAAAGTAATAAAAAAGCTAACTAAATCCATATTGAATTCCCAAGACAGTGCACTTTTATTCTGATGGAGTTCCTGAATCTAACTAAGAGATGACTTACTACTGTGGTTCTTATTGATAACGTTGAGCGGGTCGAAGCCTGTCTCCTGCTGCTCGTCTGCCTGGAGCGGGTGGCGGGTCTCGAAGTTTGGGTGCTGCATGGCCCAATCTGGGACAAAATCAGTTTCGTAAAGCAACAACAGGAAAGCATATACAGTCTATGCTATGGACCCTTCTAAATAATTCATTCATTGAATAAGAGGTT
Source organism: Hippocampus guttulatus (assembly GCF_054856545.1). NCBI lineage: Eukaryota > Metazoa > Chordata > Actinopteri > Syngnathiformes > Syngnathidae > Hippocampus > Hippocampus guttulatus. The sequence continues at coordinate 4,897,308 of NC_141278.1, forward strand.
ATCTCACAAAACCTATCCAACATATTGAGCTTTTGACCTCTTTGAAACCTTGCCTATAATGCAGCAGTAGCAAAGTGTGGTAGCGAAACAACATTGCAGATGATATGTTTCCCAAACTTTGATCAAAAAGCGTCTTTAGAGAACTACACCACAGTGATGCAAACCTCTGACTTCTTAGCTAAAAGGGTGCAGGCAAACATTGCTTCCAACTGTAAATGTCCCAGTTTGCACTACTTACGGTCTCGTTAAGTCCCCTCAGCCAAGACTCAGAAGAAGACGTGTCTGCATGGGTTGGGGGGGGGGGGGGAGAACAACGACGCTACTATCAGTGTGAGGTAATGGACTGCATGCGGAAGGACACAAAAGGAGTTTGATGTGAGAGAATTTAAGAGAACATGAAGACAGTGTTGCTTGAGCATACCGAGTCGATTTCCGAAATATGTCCTGACACGTTTATCCCAAATAACACGTTATATTAAGAATCTAGCGCGGCACTCAAAGAGAGAGAAGCAGAGAGACAAAAAAGAATAATGATGGGTGGATCATAGACAGAGACAGGAAGGAGTTCTTTGAATTGTCACTGCAAGACTTTAGTACAGTACGTGTTGTGATGAGGCGACTTCTGTTTTTTTTTTTTTTTGCGAACCACGGTCTCTCGTGGCCAAAACTATTGACGGCCTCGGAAAGAAAAAAAAAAAAAAGTCAGCAAGAGAGAAGCCCGACCCGAATTTCGGGCTCGGGCGGCCCAATCTTACCTCTAGTGTGTACTGTAAGGAGAGCCCAGAAGCAAATATATTTAATTGCTGCTGTTAACTGTTGCATCTCTATTTTATGGTTTGTTATGTGCTAATAACTTGCAGAGCTTTATGAGAAGATGACATAAAGTATCAAATGAGAAGAGATATTATTTTGCTAGATGACTACCACTAGACGACAATTTTGTCAGCATGGGATGATCGTCCCCTAATAGTTTCTTTTTTTTTTTCAATCAATGATATCAGATAAGAAAGAAAGCAATGTGATGAATACCAATCCCCAAATCTGAAAAAGGAGTAAAACTAAACCAACTCTCAAGCAACTCTCGTCTTAGTAGCTCAGAGAACTTTCTCGGAGAACAAAGGCAATCTGGGTTAACTAATTCTGCCTCTCGTCTTTATCCGGTTTGGGATTATCGTGCGTTTGTGAAAATGGCTAGCCTATTACAGCGGCCGACAGAATAGCGCGGCTCCACTGAGCCGAATGTTTTCTTTCCATTTATTAATTGTGGAAATAAGACAACAAAGGAATCGCTTAAACCTATTAACCATGTGAATGGAGCAGTGCGCCATAAATCAGCTACACGCGTCATCAAAATAGAAATCATTGTATGCATGATATATGCGCCTGTGTGCTTTCTTTGGACACATCCTCAAAACACTAAAACAGTCTTCAAAGTTCACCACCACCATCCCCCTCATGAAAATGATTAAAAGCAATTCATTCTGCATGAAACACACTTGGATGGGTATTAGTGTACTCCAAAATATTGCGGTGGAAAAATATGGTTTTTCAATCACAAGCAACGTTGTCTTTAAAAAGATCCAATGCTCCATTTTGATTGCCTTTGTGGGAGAGGAATTCATTTTACAATCGTGGTGCCCCTTGACAGATACTGAACAATTCTTTATAGCTGCTTATTGCCACTTCTGGTTGACTGTCAAACTAAACATAAAACAAAGAGAATACAACTTTGCCTTACTTAAGTCCACTATCTTAATGCTAACGCACGAGGCAAAACGCCACAATTAGGCTAGCTAATAGCATTGGTTTCCTTTCGTAACCTTTTAAACTATGGCCATTTGCACACGAACGGGGAAGCAGCACATGTAGACAGACTGCATCACAATACACGCAGGTATATTGTCTTTATCCACTCGAAAAAATATATATTACTGCAACAGATTAAGGACATTTAAGTTTAAGCGTGTACACGGAACGAATAAAACTCGTCTCGCAACACACCTCCCTATGTTTATTAGTTTGCAATCATTTTCTGATGAAATTACTTGCCGCTTTGTTTTTTCCTGCTTGACAGAACTTGTTTCTTAGCAGACTGGGTGACACAAAAAGGATTCAAGGAACAAATCATATTGTGTTACACTTTCCTGAAGGCATTGGTTACATCATGCAATTTAGCACCGCTGCACCGGGAGAGTTCTAAATAACAGGAAGCACAGATTTTTAAAGCAGTCAAATTTGACTGACTCCGTCGGAGAGCGATGCACTTTGACATCACTGCAAATAATAACCACAATAATATAAGTCTGTTTTAGACGTGCAGACGTGACATGACATCTTTTTTTTCCTCCAGTTTCTTTTTGAACAAATGCTGAGTTTGTGATCATTTTCTTTCACATCCCTCTTGTAACGTCGGTCGTTGCCATAAATACCTCCAGATCTCAGACCAACACTAAGATTGTGTTTCCGCTTGATTACATCACAATCTTCAGAGTCATGAGAATGTTTGGGAATGGACAATCAGCTGATGGTTCAGGGGTGTCATCACCTCAGTACATTGCAAATTCAATAGCGTGGCCTCTTCCAAATTGTGTTTTTTTTTTTTTTTTTTAAACAAGCAGGCAGCCCACCAAAAAAAAAGACACAGTGTTCAGTGTTGATTACATGATAAAGCACAAGGAAAAGCGTGTTCAGAAAAGCTTGCTCTGAGCTCTTTGGCACTGAGACTACATTTCCAACACAACATAGCAAAATGAATCAAGCCGATAGAATGTTTTTCTGAAGAGAAAAAAAAATGCCATCGGTCGTTAGACTGAGTTTCAGAAGAATCACCATCAAGCTCAACTGATGTTGAACATTTTAAATTAACCCTTTCATGCATGAACAATGACAATCATGATTTTTCTCCCCCTTTGTGAATTTCAGCAAGCAGCAATAAGAAGCATGGTCCATGGCAGGGAGCCCAGCTAAACAAACTCACATGCCTCTCCTTCAATATTTCGCTAAGAGCCCACGTATGCGGGGGGCACTTGGGTGGTCACATGCTCCAAAAATCTGCCGAGAACAAGTGCAGAACCTTAAGCTTGGAAAATATCAGAAACTTGCCCAATCTGATTCAGTTCCAAAATCCATGACTGAAGAAGCAGGGACTCCATGACATTGAGCGGCCAGATAGAACAGATCAATTTGGGAAAGGAACAAATAAATCACTCATTTAGCAGAGGATTTGACCTTTTCAGCTGCCCAAAAATTACACAAGTGTTGCTGGGGTCTCGGAAAACAGTCTTGGTTACAATTCTAGTTCTTTCCTCATCTCTTTGTCTTCAATGGATTCAGTTTACTGAGCAGCTGGAAGTAGCCAGGAGGAGGACACAAGTCTGCTATTGTCACCCACAACAATGATCCAAGAAGGTCCATTTAAACTACTATATCCAAGAACATTTACATTTGATTTCATTTCATGGGTCCAAAAATGATTTTTGACACAACATGGATCCTTGCTCAACACTCTATGCCAGTGATGTATAGTAACAAACAGAATAATAATTTTTGTTTGTTGGTGTGCACTGTGATTATTCTAATGTAAAACACATGCTTCGGCTCAATAAAGGTTGGGAATCACCCAAGTAGTTTTCATTACTTGCATTACACATTTTAGTCCGACACAAATTCACAACTGCGTTGTCATGACAGTGAAGTGCATAAATAAGCGACGACAGGTACCAGATCAATGGCCCAACACGAATCGACGGTTAGGGCGCCCCGCAAAAAATGCATGGCCTAATTTGTGGCCTGGATTTAAAAAAAACCCATCATATATCGGTAATATCAATGCAATGTTTGACTTAGATGCACCGAGAACATTGATGTCAAGCACATTCATACGAACATGAAGGCAGCAAGTGTAAAACGCGGAACCACAATCAGCATGCGCCAGTTTACGCCGCCAAAAAAGATGTGCATCCTATTTGATAGAATACCAATTAAACCTTACATAAAGTATCACTATAAACGAATTGCGACTAAACATTAAAGTAACTAATAAGCTATGAGATGTTAGCACAGCTATTAGCACGGCCCGTTGTTACTTCCGCCACACACGGCTAGCTAACTCGCTGCAGTCAAGCTACGTGAAGAGTCACGACAAAAATCTTTCACGCACATAAAAATACTCACCCAAGTATTAACCGGCGAAGGGTAGTCCGTACACAATCATGTCTCTGACTGCGTTTTGTTCACAGAGGAGCCCGAATTCGGCTGTTTGGAACAGATGAAGCTTTGTAAACAGTCGCGAGGAGGTCAGGATGTACAGAAGACCAGCTGACTAGTCACGTGGCCGACTCAGGAGTCTGCAGGTAAAGCCACTTCAACATACCACGACGACTATTACGATTAATGCAATTACATAACTACCGCAAAATTACGTAGTATTTTATTTATTTATTATTATTATTGTTCCATAATATAGAAAAACAGTCATCACTATCCACCGCTCACACACGCGCGCACACACACACACACACAGATTAATTCATTCAACTCAATATGTGCAGATTCCGACACTACAGGCGTGTTTTGCTCGTCTAACTTGGCTTGCCTTGACTAACCAACCAATGACAGCAAAATTACAATGGTTATCGTGGGTCCTGTTGCTAATATAGTTTAGAATCTCATAGCCAGCACGGCTGACTCTGAAGATGCTGGGCAATTTAAATTGATGTGACAGCACATAGATATTGAAATCTCAGTGGACTAAAATTCTAGCTACATACCCAAAAATCTACTGGAAGCAGAGCAGTCCACAGAAATAGAAAAGCAATTGTTGAGATATGTTATTCAGATGTGTGAAACATACTCAGAAGTTACATTGTTATTAGCCATGTTGCATTTGTGTATTTCAGATGCTGTGTTGAAGAAATAGTTTCTGAAAAAGATATTCCTCAAGAAAAGGCACAGTGTGTATCTTGATTTATCGAAACAAAATCGGACACGTAGAGGGACTGGATTTAAAGGATTAGGTATGACAGAGAGCCACGTCACATCTGTTAATTTAACCCTCATAGTCGACTGTTTACAAAGAATGCAATATTTCTTTGAAGTGTCATAGCACAGAACTGCTTTATTGTCCATTAAGGGCAAAAAATCCCAAGGAATTAATATAAACTATATATGTATGGATAGCACAGATCCCGCTGAACATTTTGAGTGTTTGGAAAAAAAAAAAAGAATGTTTGTATAACACAACATACAGCATTTACAAAATTGTAAAACGCGTAGGTTCGGTATCAGCTTTTTTCGAAGGGCATAAGGGTTTTAATTTGGGCATGGGGCAAGAAATGTATGGAGACAGGAACAGTGTTGAATAAACGGAAAGGAAACAATTTGAAAGGGTACCTGAAATGTGATCAAACATATTGGCAATCACTGGCATGTGGCTAATACTGTATATCTATTGTAACTGCAAACACTCTTGACACCGGGTACTTTTATGGCACCCTAACTTTGACTTTCAGTGTTGTGTTTATCAAACAAGGAACAATAGATTTCACAGTAGATTAAACACAACGTGGCTGCGTTTGTCAATCATGATGCTCATTTAACTGCCTCACGTTAAGATGCCAACGACACATACACAGAAGGATCTCTACTTGACTACTCGAGGAATCATTACGACAGTTTGATGAAGTTTGAATGATAGCCATTGATGCAGTGAGGCAAATTTAGCTTTGACAAACACTTTCTTGACAAGGGGCTTTTAACAAACATTAAAGCAGATGTTGGGGGAAAAGGGGACACATTTGTTTGTGTGTGAGATAGAGAATGAGAGATTTCTATCATCACCTTTGCAGACACTGCATTTCACAAGTGCCATTATCTTTATTATTATTACTAATATTATTGACGATGAGTCTTTCGAAGTACATCGACTTTCAGGAGCGAACTGGTCAGATAGTTCCTGTGGCTGGCTGGCTGGCTAGCTAGCTAGCTAGAGAGCAACTGTAGCTAGCTACCTAAAAATAAACTTGCTACAATGCCAGTTCGCAGCAGCTCTCTATAGCATGAATCACAATGAAAATATAAAACCTCACAAAATATTTACTGAATATCGACTGCCTGTACTCATTTTTTTTTATATCAGATGTATTCTGTGATTATTAACTCATTCAGTACCAGCCAATTCTGGACCAAGTCTTAAAAGACGTTTAAAAACGTCTTTGGGAGTGAGTGAGTTAACAAAGCAATTCTTGCTTGGATCACTTGGTATGTTATTGATTCATTCAACTTGTTTATTTATTGAGGACTTCAGTATACGTTGCCGTCATAAGATTTTACGACATGTTATGATATCTTTAAAAAAATGAACTTGCACTTGAAACAGGGGCAATCATACAAAAAAAAGGGGGGAACGACATGGCACATTTTCCATATAATTTTAACAAACGTAGTAGGAATATTCAACACATGATAAGAGACGGACACACAATTCTGGTCTGAACGTTTTGGGAACGCTAAATGATAGCTGCAGTTATTTTTGTGATTATGCTATCTGAGCCTCATAGGGGGCAAAAGTAGCTACATTGTGGGTCATTATAACTGCACATACAGTCAGAAAATGTGATCTTTGGAATGTGACTCAAAGTACATAAACTGTTTTGTGAAAGTTCATACACCACAAGAGGGAAAAAGAGAAACAGCCCGTGTTGTAAACAACTGAAATTGATCTCGCAAGGATGCATCCGGACTCCAAACTAAGGCGAGTGAAGAGACGCATCTCATGGCTGAACATTATTAATTGAGTTCGACACACCGTAGGTCTCATCTTCTTCCTTCATTGTGGGAAGGGTCTGAGTACTAATATCCAGCCCTTTTAAAGTAATCATGTTCATTGTGCCATGTCTCACAGTCAGTCTTTTCCCCTCATTCATTTCTTCCGTTTCAGTCTTTACCTCCTCCTCCTGGTGCCGCTCAGTTCTTTCCACTGTCGTGGTCCCGTCTGCGCAGCCATGCGGGCTCTCTTCTCTGTGCTTTACGATCTGACTGCAGCACTGACCCTGCTCATGCTGTCGACCGGATATGACGTCTTGGCTGTTGAAGAAGCCTCGGATGATGTGTTTGGGCAGATCCAGTTGAGCTGACAGGGTGTGGACCGCCTCCTCGTCTGGATTGAGGCCCACGTCTTGGATGAAGCTCTGCAAAATGCCCAAGGCTTCATGGGACACTCGTAATCCCACGTGTTGGACCTCGCCTTCATGACGCGCCTCGGGACAAATCCCAAACCCGTCGCCGTCATCGTCCTTCAAAAATGGCCACTCCACTTGAATCTTTTCCTTGATCGTCGTTTCCTTTATGTTTTCTCCACCTTCAGTTACCGGATCATCACTTTCGGCATTTGTCACTTTCGTCGGATGATTCCAGTCCACCGCAAAACTGCCATTGTCTTCTTCTCCTCCCTCAACTAAATCCTCGCTATTGCTCTGGCCTTGCAGGCCGACTCTCAAAACCCCCCAGTTGCTTCCGGTCTCCAGCTCGGCGGGCGATGCGGTGCATGGTTGCCGTGGAGACAAATGAAGTCCTGCTTCTGGATGCAAGGGTTGGTGAGGTTGCAGATGGTGTGGCTGAGACAGCAGAGCGTTGCGTTGATACTCGAGGAGGAAGAAAAGATCCCCAGAATAAAGTAGCGGTCGAGTTTAAAAACAATGACAGATTTAAAATGTTCTATTCATGTTTTCAGGTTGAACCTTTCAATATTTAACTCATTCAGTACCAGCCAATTCTAGACCAAGTCTGAAAAGACGTTTAAAAACGTCTTTGGGAGTGGAATGAGTTAATAATTCAGAGCAAGGCAGATTGTTTGTCGCTATGATCCAATGTAAATATAAAATGGCGCCTATGTATTTTTGGAGCCTTACCAGTACGTTTTCATTGGCGAGGAGTGTACGTCTCTCAGTGCAGTTCTGCGCAGGATTTATGCTCTCCTGCTCGTAAATCGCATCTCTTTCGGTCTGGGGCAGGCTAAGGAAACGGCGAATCAGGCTCAAGTTATCCCACAGTGTTCGGTTCTCTGGACTGGGATCTTCCTTCCAACGAAGTAGCTCACACAGCCAGCCCTGCGGGACAGACCCAACATATAATCGACAGCTCCTCTCACGTATTTGGAAAACTCCCCAAAGTGCTGCGCAACTTTTTTCTATTTCGAACATTCCCATACGGTACGCGCACGGCTTAAGATCGATCTCGGGTGTAAATCAGAGTTTCCAGCGAAGCAAGTCCAGAAAATTGTACTTTCCTAAGTCTGCGCGGGCTGGCCGCGACTCACAAATGCGTTGGCAACGCACAAAAAACCATGGCCGCTGCCCAACGCCGGCGCACAATGCTATCCAGATGCGCGGGGAAGATAGAACAGAAAAGATGGGAGCCTGGATGTGCTTGCCAAACAGCCGGTTAGTACGGAGAGAGACAGAGGGAGGGAGAGGGGGAGGTAAACAGAAGTATTGCCATCGAAGGGGAAAAGAGCCTAATGGACGTCGGAGCACCTGCTTTTTACCACGATGACTGCTGAATGACCTCTATGCATCTTGATAATAGAAGACAATAAGCTGAAGGAGAGAATGAGGAAAAACGAAAAATGAAGGGAAGCACGTTCCCTCCCGTTCCTCGGCGGGAAATTATCCGCCAAACAAAAGCAATAACAAGCTTATGGGGCCGCCATAAAATATGAGAACAATAAACATTCATACCACGCCTTTGTGTGTACGCGCTGCGGTGCGTTTGTTTGCGGCAGGCAGAGACGAGTGTGCACGCATGCGCGGAGATCCCATACGGTCGATGTGGACGTAAATAGGAAGCAGAAAGTGTGTTGGTGTCGACGATCAAAGCGATTGCTTTCGACACAATAGCAGTCGGATGTCTTCTATCGAGTACAGCCGCCGCTTTGTTGTCGCCTGGCCTTCCTCGGCAAATTCGCTGCCTCGTTGCTCTTTCAAACGGTAAATCCCTCGCATCGATATAATGAGAGCGTACCTGACTCTTGGACGCCGCCACCTTGGCGAACAAAGCCTGGGACACTTTAGCTCGCCTCATTTCGTGCTGGATCTCTTCGTAGATGGAGGCGCTGACGTTGAGAACGCAACTGTCTGTCCTCACACTTCGGTCTGTTGTAACTGGTGACAATCTGGCCTGCAAGAAGAAGGAGGAGGTGGGGGGGGGGGGGGGGCATTGGATTTGAATACGTGCCCATACGGAAAGGGAATTAGCGGTTGTAAACTGGGAGCGGGCCAATCCATAGAAAAGAAAGTAATTAAAAAGTGCATCAAGGATGGCGATAGGATCCACTTTTGGGCATATTAAAAAAACAAAACAACTATATATGTGTAGCCTCGTCATTTTCCTCTCCATTGTTGAATTCAAATCCTCCCGAAATTAATTGGTTTGTTTGAAACAGCCTTGGCAATGCAGGTTACGAGTTTTTTTTTTTAATTTTGTATCTCATATGAATAACTTAACTTCTCCCCACGGGCCATAAATACCATGTGATTGTTTTATTTGGATTCATTCATGACAATTGTTGAAAAGGGGTCGGAAGCTTGACGAAATTGGATTCGACCAAGTTGTCCGCGAGGTTGCGCAACTTTACTCGGATCGTGCTTTCATCTACTTACAAATTAGAATGGTCGCTGATCGTGTAGCGGTTCACTCGCCTGACTTTGCAGGTGTGATGAAATATGGCTGGTAAATGTATCGTGATCAAATATTTCACACCACTTGACGGCGGTGCCTTGATCACGGTTGGTGTTGTTTGACCATCAGGCAATTTTGTTTGAACCAAAGAACCGGTTTTAGTCTTGATTTTTAAGCTGCATTGTAAATATTGGCGCCCTCTTCGAGTTCTTTTTTTTTGGGGGGGGGGGGGGCTCACAGTAGTTAGCCCGAGTACGTTTCACTCAAGGGTGATTGGTGTGCGGATTGTTCACTGATTTAAAAAGCACTTGTTGGATGTGTAAATGGAGGTTGCCATGGCAATCGGAGCCAGGGAATGGGGAAGCTCAAATTAATCGGGCAAAGTGATGATTTTAATGTGTTAATCAAGTGGGTCGAGGGTCTTGTCTTAGGAGGACGCCACCAAACTGAAATTTTCCTTGTTAGATTCTTTTCACGAGAGACATCGGTGCACTTTGGTGCGGACAAAAAAAAAAAATTATTAAAATCAGACCTTTGGCTGACATAAATGAAAGTACAATTGTTTTTTTTGTGTTTTTTTAGCCAAAGTGAGAGTCATCTCTTTTCATTTATAGTAGGAATCCAAAAAAAAAAATCAAATAAACATTCTTTGGGATGTTTCTCCTGTTAACTGCATCGCGGGAGTCTTGACTTTAACTTTTGTTGAGCTATCTCAGTGGCACAAAGTGTAATCCGAAGCTTAAGCTACACACAATAACATAAAAAAAAATTATTCAAATTAAAAAAAAGAATAAAATCAAGCCTGCAGGATAGTAATGTATGCGCATTGCAGTATTGCAGTGGCACCACATAAATAAAAAATAATAAGCCCGGAGCACGGCAATATTTGTGCAAAGCATCGGCGTAATTACTGCGCATCGATTTCAGAGTTCTTTCACGGCGGGTTGGTGAGACCTGAGTGCATCTTGGCGGCGTGTTGTTGCAGCTGGGCGTGAATCCAGTCAGGCTTCGCTCTTTCTCCTCCTGGTAGAAGCGTTCTCGTTCCGCCTCGGGGAGCTGCAGGAACCCGTGCATGGCCCGCAGGTTGACCAGCAGAGACTGCGAGGCATTTTTCGGGTCCTCCTCCTTTCGTAAAATCTCTGAGAGTAGGCCCTGAAGTCAACAAACGTGTCACATTCATTCACGCACTGTCGGTTCGAGATTTACATGCCAATCGCTACCTTCTTCCTTTAAATCTAGGAATTTCTATTTAATGCACGCCCCCCCCCCTAAAAAAATGAAGTAATCTTTTCAATATTCCAAAAGAAAAATCGAATGTCACGTTTCCTCTCTTGCAATCAATAAGCTAACACGTAGCAAGTCACATGATCAATCCGCAACAGTTGGGTGGCTGCCTGGGCTCCTTGTACATCACAATATACAATAGATACATTTAAAGTTGTTGGGGGTTTTTTTCCCCAGAAGCTCTCCATATTCACCTCTGAATCTCATTCGACCGGACATGCCTCTGCAGATTAATATTTCAAAGCCGCGCACGCTCGTGAGCCAGTTGCACGCTCGCATCATTCCGAGTGTATCTCCAGTTGAGGCGCAAACCATCAAGCTGATCTACAAATTCGAGGGATTCCCCCCCCCCCCTGAAAAATAATGCTTCATGCTAAGAGTTGGACAGCTCGGGAGGGAACAGGCCTGCTTGTCGTATCATCCTCGGATTCACCCGACGACCCCCCCGCCGCCTTTCCCAATAGAGCGGAGCCTTAAGATGACAAACGATCCCTTCCACTTCGAGATGGCATCTTGGAATGGCGCCAAACTTGTATGGATGATACTCTGGCACCCTGGAGCTGGCAATCGGGAAACATGGGCATGCATAATAGCTTGCTCTGCTTATTGTGATGAAAATGATAATGACGATAATAATATTAACAAGCCTCCTTTGAGCCCCGTTTCTCTGGGAGTGCTGCTGAATGTAAAGTGGCCTCGGCTAATGTGGCATTTTAATATTAGAGCCGATATGAGATTTGGATATGAAAATGAGGAGTGGGGGGGGGGGCAGGAAAAGATTAGAAAAGACAGATTGACAATAAAAGGTCAAATGAATAGAAACAGTGCCAGAGTGAAGGATGGCAAAATGGAGGGCGAGTGAAAAGAAAGCAGAGGTGGGAAAGGAGAAAGGATTTCTCTAAGGGGTTGTGATTAGGTAGCCAGCAGCTGCTTCAGTGTTGGCACCAGATTTTTGCTGCAGAGAGCTGGCACAACTATGCTTGCACATGCAAATGGGGGGGAGGGGGCATTGCGGCAAAGGCCACACCGAAATGGCAACCGTCGACAGCCCGTACTTGCACCAAGTGGTGCGGTTCAGTTCAATTCTGGCTCACCTTGAACCAGGCACGAATTTGGACCGCGGCTTTGGACGTCGGACAGTTAAAATGATAAGACAGCTTAGGGAAAAAAAAAAAAAAGACTTATAGATGTTTCAGGGTCCGACATTAATGGTGGCCCGTTGGCCCCGGGTCACTATGGCACCGTCTCAGGCCACCACATACCTTCCAGACGCTGTTCGGACAAGGGGCAGTCGAAATGTCATAAATAAGATGATGAAATCAACAGATTTTTTTTTTTTTTTTAAATACATGCAAAATAAAACAGTAGCACTGAACTCACTTTCCTGGCGCCTGGCATACCTGGGTCCTGTTGAAAGCCACTCGCGCAAAGATGGCCTGAGAAATTCCCGCTCTCTTCATTTCCTCACGCACACAGTGGTAGATGTCATTCGGCACATCGACCAACCCCAGACATGACCCGGCTGACGTCTGGTGTTGCGGCCCGGCCGGATGAGATCCGTCTTGGGCCTGCTGAGGGCCTTGGGGATCGGCTGCTTTGGGGAAGACTTTGGCTGGAGCCCTCCCTGCAGACGCGTGGTTGAGATATTGTTGTGAGGCCGGCGAGAGCCCCTGTCCAGTGAGCATGAGGCGTACGGCATATTGCTGGTTTAGAATTTGAGTCATGACTTGCTGCTGAGATCTGCTGAGGGTCTGGGTGAGCAACCCAGAGTTGCAAATACTGCGAGGGGAGGCTCCGGCCGCCATGTTGGCCATCCCTCCGTGGAGGTAAAGAAGGCTTGAGCTCTGATCGGATGCGCTGCCGTTGATGGGCTGCTGCTGCGTGTTGGAAAGATGCGACGACTGGTCTGGGAAAGCGTCGATCTCTGGTGAAGAAAAGTGCAGTCAAAGCGTACTGTAGAGTGGTACAATTTTAACTCGTTCACCGATTCCGCTTGAACGACGCCAAATCATCCGTTCGAGCCTCTGTTAGCCTATGTGTGACTTGGCTCGGCTTCTCAAACAGACACGAGCGAAGAAGAGTTTCACATTTCATTTCCCCACACAGAGGATTCATAATATAGGCCTCATGATTATTATTTGAACACCGGCACAAACAGAATATTCGTTAGCCTGTCTATGGCATTTCCCATTCTGTTTTAGCGTGAAGCTAGCGCCCTTCAAGGCAAAATCTTCTGGTTGTTTTGAATGCAAAATGTGCACTTTTTCTTTCCGGTTTAGTTGAAAATGTACCGATCGATTCATTTTGCGACTGACTTACTTACTGTTGCACTTGGTTGTCTTGAAGTGTTTATACCATCGTCCAAACTCCTGACATTTGGCCGTCGAAACGTTGGCGTAGTAGGTGCAATTGACTATGGATGAGATCATGCTCTGAAACATGGAAAGGACAAAAACGGGCGCTCATCACGTCGGCAGCACTCGGCGAGGCTGCGCGTCCGTGTGGCTCGGATGTTCACGGATCTGATATTAATGCACTCACGTCTGGGTTATTAAAAAAAGAGCCCAAAGGTAAAGACAATAATAAAGACGGATCAGGGTGTGAGCGGTGCATGGGTGCCTGCATACAGTACATACTGCACGTGAGACATGTAGTCAGGGGTCTCTCTCTCTCTCACACACTTTCCCTCAAGACCATCCTGCGCAATCTTTACATCTGATTACACCTTTCATCTTCTCATATTTATTTTAATCTGTGTCTTGCAAATAAGCAGGGAGAAAGAAATGTGAGACGGAGGGAGGGAGAAGATGGGGGAAGGAGGACTTTGCTCATCTCAGATCTTCACACCGGCTGAGATGGAAAGAAGACGAGGAAGATCGGAGATAGCGAGCAATTTCTCTTATCTCTGTTGTCCTGAACCTTCGGGGACTAACAGATTATGTTGATAATTGCCGCTATTCGTAGTTGTCTATGTTACAAAGAGAAAAATTGAGATCGTAATAGATGGACAGAGATCGTCTATTTCAGTCACGCGCACACTCCCTCACAATTTATCTGGAAACACGCACACACACACACACACACACACGCAGGTTTGTGTGCGTATGTTATACCTGAGACAAAGGACACTCCTTGGCCAGTGAACTCTGGTTCGTTTCCTTGAGAAGTTCCTTCAGCGAGTTCCGAACAGTCGAGTGCGTCCACTGCTCCGCCGGCAAGTCCTCCAGTTTGGGGCAGCTGCACAAATGACATCATTTGTGTCCGTTTGTGCCGTAGGATTGCTTCCTCTCTTTTGCATTCTAATCAATTGAGTTTTACAAGTTAAAGGTCACAAAAAGGTTTTGGTGAACACTCTTTTGGACATGAAACAATCCGGCGGAAAGCGAGCGGCGTGTAAAACAAATAGGAATCGGGATTTCCCACGTACCTCTGCAGTTGTATTTTGAGGGTGATAACATGGTGGACATCCTGTAGCATCTCAGCCACGGTGGCGTCTGGAGAATCTGTCACACTCGAAAGAGGCAGCGGGTTCCACCTGCCCACCTGGATCAAACCTGACACACACACACACACACACACACACACACACACACACACACACACACACACACACACAAAAACAAAAACAAAAAGCACGACTGTGTGATAGCGGATGAACGCGAGTGTAAATGAGTCCTGTCTTGTTTCTAGATTGAGTATCGTGTTTGTCAAGATCCTGAGTCTGGAATGAAGCAATCCTTGACGCATTGAGCGAACCGCTTCGAGGGTTCAAAACCAACGGGTCTCCTAGTTTCTGCTTTCAAACAACCAGATTTGTTCCAGACACAAAAAACTGCTGCCGAGTGTTTGAAAAGTCTTTGCGGAAACACAACCAAGACACTTCATTAGGTACACTTGCACAACATACCGTATCGGCTCCGTAACGCGCGACGTGTGTAAGCGCTACCATCCGAGAGGATAAGACGTGCGTCTTGCACCTTTGGCCTGAGCAGCAGAGCTGTGCGAGTATCCCAGCGTCAGCAGGGCCATCTCGATGAGCTGGTTGAAGAGCAGATCTCTCTTGATCAGGACGAATTCGGCATGGTCTTCTTTCCTCTCTCCTTCGGCGGGACTCTCCGTGTGCTCCACCACGCAGAAGACAGGCAGTGAGCTTCCTGACGTGGCAGTCGAGAACATAATCGACTGAAATGACTGAAACACCTTGCAGGGATGCTTTATTTGGGGAAAGATCGACTCGCTGGAACAAACTCCAATTCATTTCGAGAATGATCTTGCCTTAGTATGCAAAAGTCAGGGGGGAAAAAAAGGCGAGCCGTAACGTTTGCAACGCGAGCCCGAGGGCACTTTCACATCAATTTAAGTCGACAGCAGGGGGCGGTAGAATGTCAAAATGGCATCCCCCTTGAGATCAGGTGAAAACGGATGTCATCTGTTCACTTCTTATTCCACCCCAACACAATTTTGATTGGATTGCAGATGAGAACATATGATTACTCAAGTTCCCCTTTGAGAACAAGTGCTGCTTCACATTTGGAAACCGCCCCCCCCCCCCCCCCCCCGTGTTTAGAATTCAGAATTGATTATATTTTACCTCTTGGCTGATGAGAGTTCTTGTGCTGATGCCTTGCCGTGGTGGTTTTCTGGACCAGATAAGAAGAGTTTTTAGTCCCGGGGCTCGCCTGCTTGCTTCTCTCTTGCACGGTGCTTCCAACTCCATGTTGCTCCAGACGGGCCATCTTGGCAGGAGGGGGCCTCAGGTCTGTATTGGGATCGGCGCCCTCTGGTTTCTTGGCTCCATGACACAGGGGGTCCATCTGTGGAGTCACGCTGCATACACAAAATTGTTTGCGGTGAGTGCACCAGGACTTGGGGGGGTATGGGTGGGGGGGAGGGTGTCACCGTTCATGCCCATCAAATAAACACACGCATGCAAGCGACATTGTAAACTTTGCAAAATTGCTGATGCGGTTTTATATTGCTTGCGATTCGATTTTGAATGATATTCGAATTCAAAATAAACGAGTAGCCATACTTAATGACCTTCCCTCGAATGCATCGATTGGGTTCATCTCCAAGAAAAGTGCCAGCATTTTCCAAAACAAACCTGCTCTCGTGCCACAGCACCCCCCGACGCGTAAACGTGTCCCCTGGTCGATGTTATCCCTGAAAGTTTACTCGAAACCAGCCGGTTTTAGTCGCTTACGATTGCACACCCGAGCCCAGAATATCGCCACAATCGCGTCTCCGATTCCAGCGCCGCTCGTCCGATGAAAACGTCGATGCGCCGACACCGTCCAAATAGTTTGACTGTACCTCCGAACACCCTCCTCATCGTTCCGTTCGTCCGCTCGGCTCCCCGTCGTGGCGCGAAGGTGGACGGGCGCGATGGGGATCGGCTCGGTCCGCTCCCGCCCGTGCCGAGAACAATACGCGGTGCGCGTTCAGCCTGCAGTCTGCAGCCTCTTCTCATATTTATAGGCGTGCACACACGGCCAGTTGTTTTCCTGGTTCTCCTCCAAAGACCACAGTGCACGCCGGGGGGGTGGGGGGGGGGAAGAGAGAGAGAGAGAGAGAGAGATGCGCACACACACACACACGCGCGCGCGCACACCAGCTGCATTAACATATGGTGTAATAATGAATTCACTAGCGCGCTCCATAAATGTATTAAAATGCGACGATTGAGCATAAATCGCTTTCCTTTGAATTCTGCAGCATGCTGTGCACGCGCATACGTAACATTTATGGGGTTTTTTTTGTTTAGGCTATTGGGGCTCTTTATGGTCACAAAGTGGATGAGAAACAAAGGTTGACTCTAGTGTACGATAATGTGTTGTTTTCACTTCCGGTCAATTTGAGCGTTTCTTTGCATCAGCAAATGGCGCTCAAAACTCGCACGGTTGTCACAAGGTGGACTATTAACATTATTATTGTACTAGACCAGGGGTGCCCATTACGTCGATCGCGATCGGCCGGTAGATCGCGGACTGGTTCCAAGTCGATCGCCAGGCCTGTAGAGGAGAAAAAAAACAACTTTTGTGTGTCTTTGTGCATGTTAGTAATATATTTTTTGTGTTAATGTACACTGTACCCTAATCATCCTATCAGTCGCATTTTCACAAAAAGTATTTAAAAAAAATAAAACAGGTCAATCTTGAACCTACGGTGGCGCGTGACCGGCATCGCCGGAAGTTGTTAGCGCTCAGCAGTCTGCGATTGCAGCTTGTGATCAGAGCTGTTGCGCTATATCTTTTCTCGTTTTGTTCATTCAGAGTTTGTTTGATGGGTCGATCGCGGGAGGTTGCTTGATCGAAAAGTCGATCTTCGGTCCAAAACGTTTGGGCACCTGTACTAGACTAAGTCAATCATGTATCATATATTCGTCATCTATAATGATCTACTTTTCAGTCTCTCCCATATTCCACTGTACTTAACCATTTTGGACTGCACACTGTACTACACTATTCTCTTCCATGTCGATGATACATTACTACACACTCGACATTACGAAACAATATCAAAGCATTCAGTTGACACGACAATAGTCCTCTTTGTACTGCACTGCGCTGCGTCAGACACAACTACACTACCTTCTCTCCACTCCTAGGCCCATCCAACTTTTACAAAAAATGTCATCATATCAAGTGCGCTGTACCTTGAAACGTCACATTGAAACCGAATGGCTTCATTTTTCCTCGATAGCATTTCGACTTGTGCTCACGGGGACCCGGAGGAGCAGTGACCGTCCTCGCGGACCGCCGCGATGCACTTCGCAGACCTCTACGATTGCAATCCTCAAGTGGAAGCTTGAAGTTCCATGAAGGTTTCATAAAGTAACGAGCGCATTTGTTTCTCCGTTTGTGTGTTGATGTACGGCCAATCGCAGATGCTTTGGCAGTGAGAGCACGCTCGACTACTTCTGACTAATTCAACAAAGTGAATTAGCAACCTCTCCAGCCAGAACGTGCTATGCCTGGTTACACATCATTCGTTGGGACTAAAATAGAGAGAGAGAGACATCACAGATATTTATTTTATTTTATTTTGGGCGGGGTATATGTGTGGTGGTGTCTGTTTTGGGGTTACATGCTAACATTATATGCGTAAATGTCCCCTTGAGTGTTTTTATGTAGCCGTTATTCTGTACCACGTCATGCTATTTTATTACCGGCTTGATATGTTGTCAATGAGGCTGGCACGCTAAATGATAATTAAGGCCATTACACGCTCACTGAGCATGTTACCAGTGCATGGCACCGAACGCGGAGCACTGGAAGCTTCGTCTCGGGAGACACCCGATGATTCGCACAGTCGTGTAGCTCTCCGAATTAGGTTACAGTTTCATTGCGTTCGGTCAGGCTGTGACGCGGTTATAGAGTCATAATATGCTTGCTGAACCCAGTGTGAAATTTGAGACTTGCATCTGCCTGTTTTTCTTTGGACTTCTATTTCAACACACATTCACGATGGCATACCTTTTAGATTGGTAGCCTTAATATTCACTAAGACCATTGATTGGAGAGCGGTGCCACACAGCATGACTCTTGGCTCATCAGACCACATTAACTTTCTCCATAGCTTAAAAGTCCAATCACCTTTTCTGGCACACTTTCATCTGTTAATTGTGACTGGCAAGCTACGTACTCCTAACAAGTACTGTTAAAGCAATGCATTTCAAACTTCGGAATGTTTTTTTTATGCCAGTTAATTCTGAAACGATCATGACAACACCTAAGCACTCGCATAATAGGACGAGAATGACAAAAACATGAGAGATGAATAATGAAACTTTACCGATATTGGCCAAAGATGCATTTCCTTCCACCAACAGCAGAGGGCGCAGTCTGCCATGATATTTTTGACCACTTGCTGGTTTTGTGGATGCCGTGAACCGTACTCTTCAGTATACCTCCTTCAAAAACTTTCACCATTTATTTCTCCACGAGGCTCCTCCAGCACAGTCCAGTTCACTCGTTCGCGCACCAGCAATTCTCATCCAAAGATTGCCAGTGACAACGATTCATCTGGGGAGGTTAGGATCCAGTCACTAGTGTCACGTGCCCAACAACAAAATATCGGCTAATAAGAAAAGGCAAAGATGACGTGCTGTGCTCAAACATCAACCGCCGTTGTGTCCCTCAAGTGTGCAAATCGTGCAACAATCAAAACTCGTGTGTGTGCGCCACTTAGCTGAGAGTCTGCCGCCATCTTGCCGGACCTGTGCTCTGCGCTTGATGAATTCCCCCGTGCACGCTTTTTTTTTGCACACCTGTCTCCGATTCACCTGCAGGTCTGATGTCACGACCGCCATTCCAAACCAACCTTCTTCTGCTGCTTGTCGCAAATGACAAATTGTCGCCATCTCCTGGTCAGTATGAACAATGATGTCGATAATACAAAATAAATAGATTTTCCTTATTTCCTTACTCCTTCCAAAAAATACAGATTTCAATTTTAGTGCTTGGATTTAAAAATGAAAATCAAATAACCATTCGCTTTTCTTTTTTCAATATCTACTTCCAAACATAATATCCCGTGATCAAAAGAGACATTGCACTTCTCTAGAGTGAGGAGCTCTGTTCAATTTTATGCTTTGGAATATAGCTCGATTTTCTCGTTTGTTGTCTGGAACGTGTAAGGACATGTCTGATAACAGTTTGATTTTCCATTTTTATTTCTAAAATAAAAAATGGTACACAGCACGAGACACAAATGGGGGAAAACAGCTGGTTTACAGTATTAGTTTTGGATTCACATCTGTTAATTTGAAGGACTTTTTAGCACTTCACCCGGTCTTTGGGTGAACTTGGAGCTTTGCATTGGTGCTTTTTACACCATTATTCATACAAAATTTCAATGCCTGGTCGTTTGTTTAGTTGTCATTTTTCAAACTCTATTCTCAAACATGCGCAGATGAGATTGTACCAGCTCAGGCCTGAGACAATTGGGGCAAGTACGGCAACTTGGCTATCATCACAAAACAACACGTCGTCATCAGGCGCAACGATGTCGCCATCTCCTGGTCAATATGAGAAATGCTGACGATTACCACTTTATGGGAAACCCAAATAAATATGCGAGCCGTTTTCCCCCTTTTGCGTCTCGTGTATATTCTATTTTGGTTTTAGAAATAAAAGTTGAAAACTAAATTGCTATTACACCCTACTCGTTCCAGACAACGAACGAGAAAAAAAATCAAGCTATATTTGTTTGCTATGTGTCCATTTTAAAACAAAAAATAACAGTCGCTTTCTATTTTAAAAACCTGCTTCCAAACGTAATACACAATGATCAAAACAGACCGTGAAACAAGTGAGGGCAACGCTATTTTGCTTTTGAGGCAATGGGAGAACGTTATAGTTGGCCTTTTTCAAATTTAGATAAGTGAGAAAACCAACATCTTCCCTCACCCCAAAATTATGTAAAACATTGCTACCTATAGAAGGGAACGAGTAAATGCAGTCTTTCAAGGTGGAACGCAAAGCTGAACGAAGGGATGCGCAACCGTATAGAATACAACTGCTTTTCCTTTCGCTTCGCAGATATACAATAAGGGATCCATTTTCTGCGATGATCTTGCAGTCGAGTGGCAAAAAAAAAAAGAAAATGTCAACCCCCTGTTCGAGGAGGAAGAGACGGGGTCATTCGGCAGATGCTGCAGAAGCTTCACTTGATGGGACATTGGTGTGGGGAAGCCACCATTCATCTCCGCCTCTGACGTAGCTATTGTTCTGCAACACGATTGCGGCAGCACAGTTTGTCCCACAGCACACACGGGAGCAGCTCAGACTCATTTATCAAACGCGCAAGTGTCGTGTGAGCCCCGCCGCCCCATTCACGTCCTCTCCTTTTGTCTCCAACGCAAACACAGCAGCCGTCATCTCACACACAAACGCTAAAACATACACTTTCGTGAATCGGCGTGGCTTGGCTGTACACGCAACCAGTAGAATAGTATGCAAAGGTTTGGAAAGGGCGACAAGTATGTATCTCTCATGCACACAGAAAACCCCGACATTCAGCGATAAATAAATAAAATCTCTCACACACCTAAAAAACACCCAAAAAAAACCACCAGGCCACTCCAACCAACAGGCACACATCACATATTTGAAAATAAGTACACACAAAAAAAACTCTCATACGTTCGAATAGTAGGTGGTGATTGGATAGTGGTTACTATTATGCGTCGCGGCTGCAGCAATCCCGGTTCGAATCCTGGTTATGGCTTTGTGCAAAGAGCATACTTGACTTCTTCTACCCGGGCCTGCGTGGGTTTTCTCCGGGTACTCCGGTTTCCTCCCACATTCCAAAAACATGCATGGCAGGCTGATTGAACACTCTAAATTGTCCCTAGGTGTGAGCGTGGATGGTTTTTCATCTCTGTGTGCCCTGCGATTGGCTGGCAACCGGTTCAGGGTGTCCCCCCCGCCAACTGCCCGAAGATAGCTGGGATAGATATTGTCCCGGTTCAGAGAAAATTCCACGCAATGCAGAAAAGAAGACTTCTTAAAAAAATTAAAAAAAAAAAACAATAGACCCTGACTTCTGACTTAACAGTCATGTTCGTCATTTATTAGCATAGCAATTCTTGTACCGGATATCAAAATCTAAAAGGGAGGGTAAAACGATTGATTCCAGTCCATTCCATGTGCAAGGTAGTGTCATACAAACCGACTGGACACGAATGCGAAGCAACAGAAAATCTCCTGGGAGGAGAGTCGGGATCTTTTTTTTTTCCCCTGTTGGGGATCCCGCTTGTGCCGTCCGACAAAACCGGCACTACCTCGTATAATACAGAACCGCTATCCTAAAGTCTTGCATTCGTCAAGGTAAAAAAATACATTATTTTGGTATTGATACATTCATATGAATATAAAAGTCTGAAATATTGTGCATTTCCACGTGAATATTGCCTTTGTTCATCCCCCGGTGAGAAAACAATACGTCGTCGCCGTAAAACCCTTGATCGGAAATCAGCGAAGCAGCCTTCGACGTGGACCGCGAACTAATTTATTACGGATCTGCTCCAACAAACAGGGATGCATCTGACGACTTTAGGCTTCGAAATGACCTGGCTGTTTTCAAAAAGCAACCCACATCCAATAAAGAGGCAACGGTAAATGTCACGTTTGGTTATTAAAGCAGTGTTTCATTTCAATAGAAGGATAAAACGGCGAGCTGGTTTCCCCTCGTCGGGACATGCGGCATATGTGAATGTGCGTCTACAGGTACTACGCAAAAAAGTGCATGCAGAGAGAGAAAAGGAAAGCAAGGAGGACAGAGTTGTTGGCAAAGTGGGGGAAAGCTTGGGAAAGAGCCAGAGAGGGAGAGGCAAAGCCTGCTTAGTGTGACAGACGACAGCAGCCCCCACCACTCCAGTTGCTCGAGGCCAACGGTAGCCAGCACCCGACTCGACTCCCCCCTTCCCCGAGGACCAGTCGTAAAAGCGCACAATATGTCCAGCCTCTTGTTCCTCATCCCTCCAACGCGGTGGATAATTAGGACCAATCGGGGTGGGGGGTCCTTGGGAAAGAGCGGTGAGAGTCTGAGAGGAGGGTTGGTTGGCTGAAGATGGCTTTTGTCACCAAATGCTCGCCTCCACTCAAGACTCCCCCCCTCTTTCGTAGCCTTCGTTTTGACAGCGCGGGAGCACACCTGCTTCATTTTGGCCCTGAAAAAGGTAGAAAATCGTGGAGTCCAATAATAAAATCGCACGGGTAGAAAAGGTCGACCGTGTGTCTATTGCTTCAAAATTGTAAGGTGCCTCAGGGGTTAGTTGGGGGGGGGGGGGGGGTCTGGTTTGTTTGCCATCAACCTTTCAACCCTGTCGTAATACACCGCTAAAATTGCTACGAGCTAATGCTAACAACTCATTTGTTTTCATGCAAGTGGATTTTCTCATTGCGCGTCTCCAAAGCAAAACGTGACCTTGCCTCCCTGCAAAAATATTATCATCCGATGATGTGATCATTCCCAGAAAAAAAAAAAAAAAGTTGACGGAGAGAACTGCTACAAACTCTTCGTTTGGTTCTGGTAGATCTGCATGAGTCCACACTGAGGGTTTGCGCCACTCCCGTCCTGCGGAGGTGGACCGCGTACCCTTGACCTGATAGAGGTAGAAAAGCCGTCTTTGCATCGCTGGGTCTCCGGTGAGCTGAAGGGCGAGGAAGTCCCGCGTGCCTCTGCCATGATGGAGGAGGGTTGCGCTTGAAAGGGACTGGGGGCGTACCCGAGCAGCGGCTCCCGGGGCGTATGCGCCCGGGAGGCGGCGCGGCGCGTGGCTTCGGGCCGCGAGTCCGTCCGGATGGAGGGAGTCTGAGAAGACGAGGGAGGGCAAGGGTAGCACGGAGGAGGGTCAGCGTGGGGCAAGTGAATGCGGTGCGAGGAGCACGCCAGTGTTGTTTGGGGCCCGGATGACATCAGGGTCTCCATGAGCTGGGCCATCCGCTTCATCACCTGGCCCAGGTCCGCTACTTCCCTGCCTAGGTTTAGCACCTGCCAGTTCAAACAAAAACAACACGTGAAAGCTCATGCATGCTCTTAACGCCAAAGGTGACAACAAATTTTTCAATTGTAGTTTTTGGTGTATTGGATCAATCTGGTGTTGGCATTTTCAAACGATCACCTCCACAACATCCAAAGAAAATCACCGTTTCCCATCACTAGAGAGCATTTTTTTCCCCCCCCAATAGGGTCTTTGCTCTGGCTCTCCCCAATTGCTCTGGTGCTCCTTGGGGGTTCATCCAACCCAGTCATCTTAACGACCTCCCTTACGTCAGTCAATCTATCAGACGTCAACACGAAAACTCTCGGCTCCGATTTCATTCACGTAGCAAACGAATGCCCTTAATGATATGTGTGGCGAGGCGGGGAGGTGCCGCGCCCCCCCCGCGTGTCGACAGAGGGCCATGAAGCCGTGCCAAGGCGCCATCTGTCTCTGCCGGTTGGAGCGCTCATTGCCATTCATCAGGTCAATCATGCGTCGCCGCCAACCGGGGAGAGAAAGAGGGAGAGAGAACATCAGCCCTCCCGGCATCACCCGCTACCGCGGGTGGGAAGCGAGATGACCGCATAGTTATGACCGACGCTCACCGACCACGATATTAGGGACACCCGCAGAGGCATCCTCGGCCCGGATAAAGACAATGCTTGGACCGACGCTGTTGTTCAGGTACGAAGCGGATATGTTCAAGATGTTTAGGCGATCACACACACCGCTGCGATCGACTGCAGCGGCTAACGGAAAAAAAAGCCCAAACCCAAAGTCGGCCTCCGATAAAAATAGAAACGGTGAGAGCGACAGTTTGATCTGACACGCCGTCAATACGCTGGCAGTTCTGCTTCGCCACCTCAGGGAAGGGGAATTGCGGGAAGTGGTCAGCCCTGCAAGCGGCAAGCAAAAGCATAATCATCAGGGATGGCAATGGCTGGCTAGCGATGAAAAAAGCGGAAAGGGGCGTGGCCTGGACGGGGCGACCAATCACAACAAGTAAGACGTCATACACGTCCAATCGCAGGGCTGTTTACAATCGGAAGATGGAAAGACTGATCATGAGAGCTCGTGAAAACTCGACGATAAGATACCTGACACCCCCCCCCCCCCCCCTAAAATTTTCTCAACGGATTTAGACGATTCACAAAAATGATCAATTTAAGAAATGAAACGGCGGATTTCCGCGTATCCGCGAAAAATTGCCATCCCTGAATCATATGAGATGCTAAGCGGCGCCGGTCACAACGTGAGGCACACCTGGACTTTCTCACGGGATCGATTGCAATGCTTGTTCGGGGACACTTCCTCTTGTTTCCAGCACCGTCTGTGGACGTTCGATTTGCGCACACACACTTGCCTGTTGGTTGAGATGTCGGAGTTGTCCTCTGGTGTCCTCCGCTTTTGCCGCTAATTCCGCCGTGCTGATGTGTAGCATTTCTGTGACATAAAAAAAGAAAAAGGGGTGGGGGGGGGACGTTACCAATCAGTCCCAGGAGTGCTGACGTGGATTTTTTTTTCTTTTTTTAAACAGCATCTGGCAGTGAGAAATTCCGAAAAGCCGCATTAATCATCACTAAACGGGCCAGGAAGGCAAGTAAGCATTTTCACGTGACTGTGCACGAGATGGATTGAGCGATGTGGAGCACCTGTGGTGGACGCCGAGGCACTGATGGAGTCGTTGTCATGGCAACCGCGGTGGCAAGAGAAGCCAGGGAAGGGCAGTAAACTTTCCGTCCCGCCGGCGTCCTCTGTTCCGTCCACTATTCTGCACGGAGGAAATAACGTGTGAGCGTAATTGCGGCAGGCTGAGGCGTGAGCTGTGAATTTTTTTTTTTTTTAAAACTCTTGCAGCTTTCATTTCAACAAGTGAAAACTTGAAGTTTAGGTTCCTTTCTTCATCTTCCTTGACCTCAAAAACAATAACGTCCATTGCTCCTGGTTCACCGTTGTAGGAATCTCATTTTGGCTTTTGTTGTCACCTTCCTCAGCACTTTGACGTGAACCGAGGCAAGACAGCCGCCGCCTTTCATTTTCTTTTCCTGTCCCTCATCAATGTGGGGGGGGGGGCTGTTACATGATGATAAATTGCTGAGCACAGAATATAAACATCCTTGTCTCTCTTGGTCGCAACAACGAAATGGTTCGGCCCAAAAGCTGGGCCTGCAATTTCTGTCTGCGGCAATCGATAGGACCAAGGTGGGGCACCACACTCCACCGCCTCAGTCCGGCTGACTTTCGGAAAGTCGGCGCCATTTTCGGGAGCATCGTCATTTGTAAACAGCTCTCGAAAAAAAATACAATAAAACTCATGTCTGATTTGAGTGACAAACAAAATCGATATTATATTCAATTCTCATAAGAGCGCATTCTGAAAAGCCTCGGATTTTATCGCGATCCAAACTCACCTGGGGCTCAGGTCGGAAGGGCTTAGAGTGACCGGTGTAATACCCGGGCTCATCCCGCGAGGCTTTTCAGAGCTCCGTCCTGCGCTTCCACGATTGGCTTGGCCCATTGGAGTCGACCCAGCGGCGCCCCTGAGGGTCATCGCTCTGTTCTGCTCCGACGACAGACAATCGTCATCTTCCCTCATGTCCCTGTCACGTGCCCCCCGGGCCTCGGCGAGAAGCGCACAACCCTGAACGAGTCGCCCATTCCTTTTCACACCTGGCTGGGAACGGAGGGAAACAATCAAGTCACGTCACGACCTTCATTTTGGAATATTTAAAAAAAAAAAGAGAGAACTTTCACAATGCGGAATCAGATTTGATTGATTTCACGGGAAATGTGTGAAGGCATGAATCCATTTTGAATCGCATCAACCTGCGCTTGTGACCTCTAAGCTCGTGTTGATGCATAGAGGAGACAAAGAAGTGCATATCAAAATGATAATTCAACCCCGGGAAAAAGTGCTGACACTCGGGTCCTGTTTTGTTTGCATGAGTAGCACATTTTGATGAAGCCTCCAGTACTGTAATCAGGGGTTATGCTGAAGACCCAAATATTGATTGACCCAACACTCTGAGAAAAAAAAAAACAGTCCAAGCACAAAGTTCAAGAATGCTTCATTGATTTTTTTTTTCCTTACTTTATTAAAGTGAAGGTGCAGCCTGAGTGCTAATTGACCCAACATCGCAATAACAAAGTAAGCGCCATTATTTGTGGTGTGGTACCTGAGGATCAAGAGCTGCTGTGGAGAGTCGAGCCTTCACCTGGAAGACAGCCAGAGAGGGAAAATGTGCCTTTCAAAAAAAAAAAAAAAGGAGCAATCAGCCAGTATCTGCCTGCTCTCTTCGTTGGCTACATCAATAAGCTAGCAACGTGATCTGGGCAAAAGTCTCAGCACACGCCTCTTATCAGTTAATTCATCCGCCTCTAAAACAGATCCCCCCCCATATCTCAATTCAATCTTGCGCTTCCAACTTTGTGAGAAGACAACACAACCGCCGCCTCATTTAAACTTCGACCCGATTTGTCATACTTGACTCGCTGCAAAAGCTTCCCCTCAAAAATCCCTTTGTTAGCGTTGAGGAAGCGGGCCGGCGTTGAGCGTGCGCAACAAAACTCTCTCCGTCTGTCCGTCACTGTCACACATTGAACGTGTGCGACATTGGGATGAGAACCAAAAACTTGATCGGAACTGCAGTTTTATGGAGAGTATTGTTTTGAGAGGAAAATGTCAGGGTGCCCATGACTCGGCAACTAGGCCGGGTGAAGATCTGCCACGTTCAAGACGGTCGCTCAACAGACGCATGATTCGCACACACAACGGGGGTTGCTGGCGTTAGCTTTTGAGAAAAGGCACACATATTTTCAGCCCGGTTTTCAAGAAAAATACTTTTGCATTTCGTCTTTGGGAGTGGTTTGTTTTCACGCGCTTACAATATTATCGCTTACAATGTACTTTTTTGGGGAAATACACCCCTGCCTCAATTTTTTTAATGAACATTTGGGCCTACTACACCGCTGTATTTTAATGTTGGTCATTATGGCGGTGCTTGGAATTTTCAAGTTGAATTCAATTGTGGTTCCTTGGCCCTATAAAAGGGCTCCAAAACCATTTTCTACCCATTCCCACGCGTCCAATCCTCCAACATTGAATTCGACATCAGCCGGCATGACTCACGTGTGACTCTTGTCCCTCCCTCAGGTTGTAGGTGAGATCCTGCTGGATGTCCTGGACAAAATGATGCGAGTACTCCGGATAGAGATCCAGCACTTCGTACAGACCCTTCAAGTTAATACACTGCAGGTCGCAGTAGGTCAGCGCTTTCACATCCGCGTTGGTTTTGATCACTCGGTCGTCTAAGGAGAGGTTGGCGCCGATCAGATCTCCTTTACCTTGCTCATTGGACACACAGATGGGGCACATCAGATGAAGGGAGATTGCAGGAGGTGCCAAAGAAGCCAGAAACAACAACAACAATACACCAACAAATATCTGATCGCACCCCCCCCACCCCCTCCCGCCTCCTCCCAAAAAAAATCATCATGCTCCTCGAAGACTTTTTTCACGTATTCCTCTTTCCAACCTTCTCCAATTTTTACTTCCTCTCTACCGCTTTCCAAGTTCTGTCCTCGATTGACTTTGCTACACCGCAATTAAGTTATCCTCACCCAGAAGGGAATCAGCACACACACACACACACACACACACACACACACACACACACACACACACACACACGTCACGCATAATAAACAATATTCTTCTTGATTCAAGGCGAGATGTTGTTCCTCGCAGATGTTTGTGGATGGAAATACTCATCCTGGGAATCAGGTTGGTTTAAATTGCGTTTCGGGTTAGCTCTGTGACTTTGGGAGAATTACACCGCTTCTCTCTACAAAAACAATAAAAAATAAAAAAAATTCACATGACTGTTACTTTGAAGTAGAAAACTGTAGGTTAACTCAATTTTTAAAAAAATATGAAACCTAGATGGTGGATTAAAAACTGACTGAGAGCAGGAACAATAATGAATCACTTGGCACACAGTTCATTATTTTGTGCCACATGACAGGTTTTAATGCATCTCCTAGTTTGCGTTTCCTCTCATTAAAGCTTCCATAAATGGTTTTGATAAAAATACACTCAGCTCTTAATTACTTTAGGCACCTTATTTTTTCGCAGAGTTGCATCTTTGCCAAAAGTTCTCAGCTCCTTAATGAGACGTCGCCATTTTATCGCAAACTCATCTGCGTCGTGTTTCATCACCGCCCAAGTGATGTAAACATCACCAGTACGCGTTCGATACTTTTTCCAGTGGTTAAATCCTGCACATCAAGTAAACCGTGGCCAAAAAAATATGACAATGAGCATGTCCTCATGTGGATTTTACAGCCAAAGTATGGGGGGCAGGGTGACAACTGATGAAATGTGATTGCATGGGAGCCTTCTCCAAACAAGAGGCTCATTTAAACGGAACCAACTTTTGACCGGCGAGGCTCTCAGAGCTTCATTATCAAAACTGCTGCGGCAACTCCCCCCCCCCCCCCTCAAGTCCTAATAAAGGCACGCGGGGGAGTCGTATCATATCTTGCGCGTCATAGGATATAAACATGGCGTAACTGACCGAGAATCGCCAACACCATGCCGTCCTTCAGGACCTCCATGCTCCCGGAGCACACGAAGAAGATGGCCTGCAGGGCGTCGCCCTCCCGGAGGAGATACTCTCCGGGAGCACAGAAGGTGGTCTTGATGTGCAGCGACAGAGAGCGCAGGCAGCCCCGGCTGGCCGAGGCGAAGAGTGACAATTCCAGGATCTCTTTGTTGAGGTGCATGGTGATGTCGGAGCGGAGCTCATCCGGGAAGTCCTTCAGCAGCTGGGAAGACCACGAGAAGCAGTCGTGAAAGTTGGAGTGGATGCTTCGAGTCGAGGTAACATCAACTTGTCACCTGGACAATTTTCCAGAGCGATAAAATGTTATCATTTGAAGTAACGTATTTTTCGCATGATAAAGCGCTTTGGAGTATAAGGCGCACCTTCAATGAATGGCCAATTTCAAACCGTTTTCATATTGAGGGCGCACCGCATTTTAAGGCGCATGGAATAGAAGCCACAATAGTGACTGCGGTTGCGTTATGTATCCACTAGATGGAGCTTCGCTAAAGGGAATACAATACAATAAAGCTTTGACAATCGGCTATAACAAAGCGCTTTACAGACCATTTAAAATGCTACATCCAAGAAATCTGAATATTGATCCATGTACAAGGTCCATCGGATTATAAGGCGCATTGTCGGCTTTTGAAAAAAATTGAATGCGTTTAAGTGCGCCTTATAGTGCGGAAAATACGGTAGTAGTAGTACATTCTTCCATGCAGGTCACAAATGAATAATGGCACACTGTTGCCACACACATCAAATAAAATCCCAAACTATCTGCTATAAGCTTTCAAAAATGTTCAACATATGAGCGGCCTGTCTGTCTTCCCCTCCTTGTCAGGACTACAATCTGGAGCTCGACAACCCCCCCCCCCCCCCGCCTCCCCCATAAGACTGATCAATGAGCCATCAGGGCCAAGGCGACTGTAATCAAGAAGCTCATCTTTAATTCATCTGTCTGAGATTCATCAGAATCGCTCCGTCTCGGCGTCGCGGCGCCAGGGTGACAGCTGTCTCACACGGCGCTTCGCCGCCCGGAGCCGCTGCCTGCCTCAACTCTTCCAGGCTCGGCTCAAGGTGGCAATGAGACACTGTTCCTCGTAAATTCATCTTGCCCATCAAAATATGTCCTTAAGTAACCTCTGTAACGGCACTCCATCTCGACGAAAACTATTTAGAGCCCACCAATTCAAATGCAACTACAGTATTTAGCGGATGGTGACAGGTTGAAGAATCGGCTTTTTCAAATTACAAAACTGTTCAACCTAACACCCCCCAAATAAAATTTAAAAAAAAATACATACATGGAGGACAAAACCTGATATAAGTTTATCACGCTTGACTTGCCCAAGCGATGGAACTTATTTCTCTGCAATTCCCTTTGACCCACCAAAGGAGATGGGACCACTTTTGTTTGTACCTCATTACAGTCGATGCCGTTGTTGACTGACCAGGTTGTCTGAAAATACTCCAGCATTCGCTGCTTCAAGCCATGCGGCAGATGATGCACTCGAATAAAGTCCTTGAGGTCTTTGGTCCTGGTATGATACTGGGACCAGCGGGAGTACATCCTCTGGATTATGGCTGTCACGTTGCCAAAGACCAATGCGTGCATCAGCGCTGCGGGGGGAAGAGAGAGGGGGTGGGGGGGTGGGGGGGTGAATGCACTTGATTGCGGCATGTGTATGGAAAAGTGAGTGCGGGTGACAGCGGAAGCCTCCTGGCACTTGAGAACATTTAACATTTTGCAGGAGTAAGGGAGAAAACGTCCACAGGAGAAAACCCCCGCCACGGTGACCTCTTTCCGCCCTCTAAATGCAAACGGCAGGTCAACAAGCCGAAACTGGATCAGACTGACCCAATTCGATCGACTTGATTAATGTACCTGCAAAATTTTAGACACGCGGCACGGAATTGTGCCATTTCAGCGCCTTAAGAGTCTCCATTCATAAATTCTACACCCGCAACATGAGGTGCACCAACAAAATCTACAATCTAATTGTATCGGTGTGTCCTCCGCGTACCTCCTATGAGCATGACGCAAATGGAAAAGATTTTCTCCACGTCCGTGTTGGCCGACACGTTGCCGAAGCCCACGCTGGTGAGGCTGCTGAGGGTGAAGTAGAGAGAGGCAACGTAAACGCTGCGGATGGTGGGCCCGCTGGTGTTGGCGCTTCCGATGGGGTGGTACGGCGACTCGAGACGCTTTGCCAGCTCGTGCAGCCATCCTGGAGAGATGATGTCATGGGGCGGAAAAGAAAACAGATACGTTGACATTTATATTTCCGGTGAAGGCTTCTTTACTTGTGCTGTTGCGTTTTTTTGTTGTTGTTGTTTTTTTATGCTAGAAATGCTTTGCAACATGTTCATAAACAGCTATTGATCTAAATATGTAATAGCATTGCTAATTACGACCAAAAAAGAGAAGCTACAATCGTGGCTGCGGTTGCATTATGCATCCACTAGATAGAGCTACACTAAAAGGAATACAATACAACTTTTCTCTATTTATATAGTCTTCACAACCGCGGCAGCTGTAACAAAGCGCTTAACAGACCATTTAAAATACTATGTGGAAGAAATCACAATATCCATATATAAGGCGCATCGGATTATAAGGCAATCTGTCGGATTTTGAGAAAATGGAATACTTTTTGGTGTGCCTTATAGTGTGGAAAATACGGGAACCAACACCGTTTCTGTGCTTGCGCAGAATCGTTTTCACTATCCCCCCGGCCCCCCACACAGGATGCTCAGTAGTGTAATGCCCGTCAAGACAGAGAAAGCCCAAAGTGGCAGGGTGTGGACACCGTGGCGAGCAAAAAGCTCCTTTGCTAAATCTAAAACAATGGATTGAAACCGAAGCATATCAGATGTTATGGAAGCAGAACTAATCCCCGGTCAAGCCGGAGTGAAGACATGCAGCTGATCCCTGGAGAGACTCCTGCAGACACTGATGAATGGTAATTGGATAGAAGCAACCTCACAGCCGCTTGACTTCCAACGCGCATTCGGCATCCAAAATGCATAATTAGGATACAACACATTCATCCTGCCTCCTGTATTTTATTTTTTTTTTTAATGACACCGAGAGGCAGTAATTGGTCAAGAGGAATCGCGTCATTCTCACGGCCCGGGCAATGCTGACCCGGAACCGCTTGCGAGGACAACAGTGAGAGGTAATTACGAGTGGCGCAGTTCATCAATACTGACAAGAGATCAGCCCGGGTGTTCTCATTATATGAGGGACCTGCGTACTGGAGGGAAAGCCGAATCCGAAATGATCGACGGAATCACACCGTTCGCTCACTTGAATCCCACAATCGAGAAAAATGATGATTCGTCATCATTTAAATGTAGATGCTCAAAAATAAAATAAAATAAACCACCATTTGTTGCATATATTTCTCGATGCCTTTATATGGGTTCAGAATAATGTTGTGTTTCCACGCAAATCCAGTACGACTATATTTTTAACACGGTATTTTCATATGCAACCCCTTAAGAAAGAAACGCGCATGCTGATCAAGACACGTCAACGCCAAGAGAGATTAACGCAGTTGATGTTTTTGTGGGGGGCCCCCCCAAGTGACGGCCGAGATGAATCTGAAATTCAAATGTTGCCACTTTCAAATTTTGCCATTGCTCACCGATATCCCAGTTGTAGGAGTTGGCCTCCATTTCCATTTTCCCGATGATGTACCAGATGCAGGCCATCCAATGGGCCAGCAGGGCGAACATGGACATGAGCAGGGTCAGCACCACGGTGCTGTGCTGCGAGTAGCGGTCCATTTTCTGGAGGAGGCGAAGCAAACGCAGCAGGCGCACCGTTTTTAACAAGTGCACCACAGACACCTGGTGGAAAGAGACAAAACGAGGTGGGATTAAAATCATACGTTTTGCAGATGCAGTCGCTCGTTGCGATGGAGTGGGCTGTCGGGACAAGGGTGATCGGTAACCCTTCGCATCGAAGCCGCACGGTACCTTGCAAGTATATTTGCGCGTATGGGCACCTGAGTGGGGAATATGAGAAAGTGGCACATAAATGCTATCAGAGGCGCACGTACCTGCATAATGTTGCCATCTATCATCGCCAGGCATCCCACCTATGGTGAGAAGCCCTCTCTTGTCCACCAGGAAGCCGCAGAAGCGTACCTACGTTCTGCCTTTCTCCATCAGCCATATCCCCCCGCCTTCCTTTCACCTGTGTCAGCCCTCTCCAAATCTCCTCTCGCCACTCGATTGCTCACCATTTCTCGGCGGTATTCGTGAGACAGTATCATTTTTAATAACAACGCTCATTTACACGCCACCTGCTGGCAGCAATGTGTCCCCCCCCCCCAATCCCTCCCTACGAGCTATAACCTGAGCAGTCTTGTTTATTTTCAATTCCTTTACAGATACCCCACTCCATACATTTATCAGTGCGGTATCCATTTGCGGTTTTCATTGTGCCTTATACTGCCCCCTAGTGGCCAGAGCACGCACACCAGAGGGAGCCTTACAAAGTGCATTGAATAGAAGCATAAAGTGCGCCAAGTATCAGCTGGCGGGGGTCAAGGGGTGCAGGTCCGCCTAATTGCTCCACCGCCGCGCTTCCCCCCTTGCACTGCGCTCTCCATAAAGGGCGTCTCGCACTTGAGTCAAGCCGTGCAGAAAAAAATGACGCAATAAAGTACGATCGCACGCACAGAGGCTTTTTCTGTGCGTGCAATCGATAGAGAGAATCAAAGAGGCAGCGGAGCAGCAATGGGAATGATCCGCGTGAAGCTGCTGGAGAGGAATGTCGGATGGGCTTCCCCATCCAGACGCATGTCGACGGGATTCGTTAAGGGCCTCTGTTGGGCAAGACATCAATCATCGGGTTTTGACATCATCTATTGTTAAGGTGCCTTAAAAAAATGTACGCAACGGGGGTTGAGCACAAAAGCCCAGAGGCTACTCACCACGCTGACTTTGAAGGCATAGAGCAGGTCAAAGGGCAAGGCGGCCACCAGGTCGATGATGAACCAGGTGGTCAGGTAGTGAAAGCAAATCTGCCGAGCGTCAAAAATCACTTGGCCTGACTTGCTGACGTAGGTGGTGCAGAAATTGAAGACAATGTCTGCAGGAGAATTTTTATGTTTTTGGAATCAACGACAGCTACATTCAGAGAATGCCGACCTGGGCGAAATATTGCAACATGCTGAAACATTTGTTTTTTGTGTAATCGATGAGTGACAATTTTTTTTTTTCACCGTAAAGGACAAATATGGATTTTTTTTCGATTTTTCATTCTTCAATGTGTACATTCTCATCCAAATTTGATGAAAATGAAAGAGCCACACGAATGAAAACATGAGCTCCCAGGTGGAGGTGTGTAACGCACCCAAGATGAAGAGAATCTCCACGGCGATGTCACTGACGGTCGTGCTGCGGGTGAGGTCGTCGTCGTCGCCGATGAAGCAGACGTTGTACGGCACGGTCACGGCCACGTAGAAAGTGGCGAGCAGGATCAGCCAGTCCCAGCCGGCCTTGCATGTGCTATAATGCAGCAGGATGAATTTGGACTTTTTGGCATCTGCTACCTTGTACTCGGGTAGGGGAGGAGGGTCGCCAAACACATTCTGGACACAAAGAAATAAAATATAAACAGAAACAAAAGACAATCACAATTTACGCTGGATATGTTTTGAATGTAGCGAGGATACCAAACCATCTAATTCCATCCAACCAATGTCTGTTAGCTTAATGCTAACATATACCTAATGCAGAACAGATTATTATTATTTTTTAATTATGTTAGCACCACAGTAAGCGCTGTTCTGTTTTGAAAGTAAACACGTAGGGAGGATACCAAACCACGGCATTGCCATCTAAAGTAAGTCTGCTAGCTTAATGCTAACACAAAATAGCAAACAGGAATTAGCATAGATGTTGCGGTGATTTTGGACCTTTAAACAACTACTACTTGAACACACAGAGCATAAAACAATACACACGGGAATATACAGAATTTTTCCTTCTTTGTCCCAACTTCTTGTGATTAATTTTGTTGGCTTTTAAGCGTTTACCCATAAATGGTAAACGCTTAAAAATCGGCGAAGTAGCGGCAGCGCAGAGGATGAACCGCAAAATAGTTGTTTATTGTAGCGTGTAAACTGTGTGTGCTCGCATCAGGTTTGATTTTCAGACATTTTATTATATCACCACCTGTCTGGTGGTCTCAAGTATTGTCTTTTTTGGACGATATACCTTATTGAGCTTAATTTTGCTCTTCTCTCTGCTATGGAGGTGCCCAGAGACGTGGTAGAGCACGGTGCTGCTCCGCATTCGAGCCGAGCTAAACGGAGAGCTTGTTCTGATCCTGCCACGCCGTCGCTCTGCAAACACACATTGAAGTGTCCAAAATGAACAGAATTGATGAGTTTCATCACATCGTAATTACTGTTTTTTCCACACTATAAGGGGCATCTAAAAGCAGCTTGAACAGTGCATAGTGTATACAGTACATTCTAGGCCAAGAGCAGTGGAGTGCTAGAGACATTAGCACTGTTGGCTGGTTATGAGAAGTGGAATTCAAGGTTTAAAAAAAAAAAAAAAAAATCTCATCATCTTTCAGGGGAGCCGCGTAAATGTGCAGATTTGGATCCATTGAGATTACGCTGCCAAAAAGGTATTGATCGATGAAGACGTTCTCCAACGAGGCAAGGCAACGTTCTGCGGAAGCAGTTGGACCACGATGGATGTGTTCTGGTCAATCTGGGCTATTGAAGCCATTTCGTGCACGAGTGTGTCGCCGTCGTAGTGCGCGGGATGGATGGTGTGATGCGCTGAGAGTGGGACTCGGATAATAGACGGAGCGTTATTGCCGGCGCGCTCTCAACCGAGTGGAAAGGACTAAGTCCGGATTGGCTTGAGGGCAGATAAAGGCAATAACAAAGCCAGCGCTGAAGAACCGAAGTGCTAACTGCTTTTGAGTGTCCTCTTGGAAAGCGCGCGCATTTTCTAGTGCGCCAGCGAGTGCCGGCAGACCCCCAGATGAGGGGAACAGACAGGGCCCATCCATAAAGAGGCAGCGCCTTGGGGGACACGACACGGCAGGAGTGTGGAGATGGAGAAATGCTTTATTTTTAGACCTAATGAATATCCCTTTGCTGTTAGAACCATCCGTGTGGGGGGATGGGGAAGGAGGGGGGTCCATAGGTGCCGCGGGAAAACACACGAGCCGGAGGACGGAAGCATACGTTGTTCCCCACTGCAAAGGAGCAACAGATTTCTTACCCACAAGATCATCGATTTTGCGCTACTTTGCAATTGGGCGGGAAAAAGCCCATCGCCGCGACTTTTACCAACAGAACACCAAAGTGCGAACATTTCTTACCGCTCATATTTTCATTTCAATGAGCTTGTCACCCACCAAGTCACGCCAGTGGGCTGTTTGTCGAAATCTGTGAGGG
The DNA here is from genome assembly GCF_054856545.1 of Hippocampus guttulatus. Lineage (NCBI taxonomy): Eukaryota > Metazoa > Chordata > Actinopteri > Syngnathiformes > Syngnathidae > Hippocampus > Hippocampus guttulatus. The sequence continues at coordinate 4,933,805 of NC_141278.1, forward strand.
GCTTGGCTGTATCAGCCAATTTCATTTTAGGTTGAAAAGCTTTTCATCAGGGGAGCAAAAAATAACTTTGCTTTGCGGTGATGCTTCCTGCTCTGCCTTATTTACGGTAATGAGCACAATTATGCACGCAGACACACACACACACACACACACGCACATGCAATGACCTACTGCGTGGATAAATTTAGCTCAATGTCATTTATGCAATCCAAAGTGACTTTGGCCAAAGATTGTCTTTTCTTCAAAACGGATCAAAGTTAACAGATGGAAACGTTCTAAGGACAAAAATGATTTTATTTTTAAAAAAAAAGAAAAAACAAGCACAATGCACTTCTTGGGCTGACTCTTGAGAACCTGTCCAAGGACGTTCGCATTTTCCCTTGAACCTGTTCAGCGGTGGCAAAAGAGCACCCCCCCCCCCCGCCCCCGAATGCATTCTCACTGACCTTCTTTCTTGTCCTCTTGGATGCTTTTGGCTTTAACGTCAGTGATGTTCTTGAACGAAGCCAGAAAGAGCACCACGTCCCCCTTTTCATTCTTAATTGGCACAATGTCCAACAGACACCAGAAGAGCACCCCTGAAAAGAAAAACACTCCGATGAACACATTTCTTGACCACCTTTTATTGAAAGTGGCTTAGACCTGAGCGAGAAAACGGATGGGTGGAGTTCAATCGTCATATAACAACTATTTTCGATGTAGTAACTTTGTTACTGAAAAATCGCAGCCACGACGGGTGTCCTACGTTAGCACGAGCGCTGCTTACGTTGCGTCTTCGTACTTTGTCGCTTCGGTTTCGAGTGCGGAGCACACAGGGCACCAAAACTCGACTTTTTGACAGTTGTTGAAAAACCACAAGAGGTTTTTCCTTCTCGTCTGGAGGAATAGGAATGAATGAAATGCAAATGACGAGAATCTCCCATGGAGTTTTCTCCCATCACGCTGATGACTCAGGCAGTGCGTGTATGTGCGCGACTCCGTGCGGCGTCGTGCACTTTTTACACGACAGGCAAGATTATTTGTGGACAACTGGCTCAGGACTCAAACCGGCGCGCCACCTTTTGACTTTCAATTACATTTTCCGATATTCTGAGCGAGCCGAAAAACAAAAATCTTGGGACTTGGAATCCTCGGGTCAATGAAGAGTTTCAAGATTGCGGTGGTAGGAACAGCAGGGTGTCGCCAGCATAACAATTAGCTGATGTGTTGGTTTCAAGCTGAGACAACAACAAAAGAACTGAACGAGGGGGGATGTGGGGTAGGGGGGGGGAGGGGTCGTAAACCGACAAACTGTACATTGTGGAAACAGTCAACTTGGAATTGCACTTTCGAACAAAGTGGAAAGTGCAAAGAGACAGATGTTGGATCTGAGTAAAAAGAAATACGTGATATCAGATTGCGCAGTGTGACTGGAAAAGCAACTCAAGGAAGGACTTGGTGGCAGGATCACATCTGTGATGCTATTCGTTTGGGAAAAAAAAAAAAATATATATATATATATATATATATATATTTTTTTTTTTTTAATAAGACCCACAGCCATTGGAAAGTGTATATGAATTCATCCCAAAGTAAGTTTTTCTCTTGGCTCAGCTCATTTATCGACCTGCCGACTTACAGCACTCGGCGACATGTCCCCATCCACCTCCTCGACTCTTTCCGGGCGGAATATCGTGCCGGCGGTTACTTGTAACTATGTTTAATCACCAAATAATGATGGGCAGGGGGGGGGCAGAAAATGTCACATCATCTTTCTCTTCAGCAAATAATTGTATCCCTCCATGGCTGCTGTACATCAGTGCCACCTTAAATGAGGCTATGTCCGAAATAGACAATGAATTCATGAATATTTACTTGGTTAATACGGTTAATCCTTCTGTCCGGGCACTCCTCAATAGCACAAGTTAGGATATGACATTTTGGGTATGAGTGCAATCTAAAAAGATGAACAAGACTGGACAAAAGACTGCAAATGAGAGATTTGGTCATAATCATCAATTTCTGACCAAACTCTGCAAAATGACAACAGCTGAACAACCCGCGGCTTACCTGTCTTACTGTAAAACATGATCTCATCCTTGAACTCCTTGCGCCCCTCCAAGGCGTCGTCGATGCCGATGATGATATTTTCACTGGTCTCGGGGCCGTAGAGGAACTTACACGCGCAACTCTTTTGCATGACTTCCGCCCTGGAGAAGCCTGTGAGCTCACAGAAGCCATCCGAGCAGTAGACGATGGGGAAGCCTTTGGACACCTGAGCGTTGGCCAGAATGAAATTACTGTCTGGAGGAGGAAAAGAATGGGAGTGGGGGGGGGGGGGGGGGGGGGTCACTTGATTGATTAGAAGTGACCGTAATTCAATGACCATGATCCATCCATCATTGCGGAAATTCTCCATTAAAGTGAGACCATATGAAAACATTTAAAAGTCTTACACCTGCGACAAACTTAAAAAAAAATAACCACAATTGTTGGCACGCGCGTAAGCTTTTTACACACATTGTAACCATATATACTGAAGAGAATTAAAAAAAAAAAACACACACACAATTATTGCATATTATTTTTCAAAATGGTCCACACCCAATTTAGAGAATAATAATGATATGTGCTTTGGCTTTTCATGTTATGTGGATGTTGATACAAGAGTGTGTTAAAAACGTTCATCGTGGCCTCTAAATCGCATACAGTACGGAACCCCCCCGCACACCCCCCCGGACTCAAAATCAATTGATTCAACCCTATTACACAAGACAGGAGTTCTAACCTGATAATATTCATTGGCACGAGTCATCCTGCAAAGGGACTTGTTCTCATAATTTCTATTTTCTGCATCAATAATTTCAATCCCACCCCCCCCCCCCCCCACCCAGACCCCCTTACAACGCACTGGTATTTAATTGTTTTATGTTGCACGTCAGGCTTTGTTGAAGGAAAGCACCTCAAACTATGTGTGGGAATATCGCAAGTGGAGAATAAAGGCCTTGTATTTGTCCCTCATGAGTTTGTGTTCTCTCAAAAGCTCTCCACGTTTGGGGGGAACTGCATCAAAATATGAATGGATGTCATGTTCAGGTGCGCGGGACTTTCACTGTGCAAGTGATAACTATGATGGTTGGGACGGCAGCATATTTAGCATCGGTGACACGAACACACTTGCGTGAAAGACACGCGCAGTATCCTAAGACGTTCTAATAAACTCACCGGACACACTATTAGGTACAACCCACGTCGGCCAGCGAAAACCGCAGCCAGTTGAGACGGATACATCTGATGGACAGATACTGGAGAAAAAAAATTGATATATCGTACCAATCGTAGCCACAGCCTTCCTAAAATGAATAAAATCCAGTGACATAGAAGATAGAGGAGGGAGGCACAAGCCAGGAATGTTTTGTCAGCAGCAGTGCACGGGCCAGACAGCTGGTCAAAAGGCGCTCACAGCATTGGGACCGGCTGTCAGTTGTGAGGCCCCTCAGGCCCCTGATGGTAAGCAAAGACCAACAGGAGCGCTGGGCTCTAAGGGTCCGGATGCGAAGGCCCGAGGCCTGTTTGATGGCAGCCTCATGTGCACGAGAGACAATCCTCGACAGGAAACGAATGCTTACAACGAACTTGCCGCAGTGCTGTGTAAGACAGAGAGGTTTAAAAAGGCTTGCAGAGAGCCGGTTAGCATACGATCTTCAAAGCGCTGGGTCAAAAGTAACCTCCGTTGGGTGAAATGGCTAACCCAGTGTTGGGTTCAAAAGGGGCTGAGCCACAGCTGGGTTGAGGATTTGAACTTTGAACCTGGGTCAAGATTTTACAACAATAACATAATCAAATCGAATGTAAAGAATGACTTGGTTACATTTGGCCCCTTTTCTATCCTCTAATATCCTCCGCACAAATCCCGCCTCCTCCTCCTCCCAGCTACATGCCAACTGCAGTTTTGGATCTGTCTGCCTCAAAATTTTTCATTTTTCCCCTCCACCTTTTGGAATTCCAGCAGAGTAGCCATCCTCCCCAGATCATTTACTGTATCCCCCCCCCCCCCCCCCACACACACATCCCCCTTTGCACATACACTTTCTCGCAGCAGCGCTTGAGATCATTTGTTTTGACCGCTTCCTTTCACTTAGAAAACACTTGAATCATCTCCTTGCCACACTTTTCTACCCCACTTACCCCCCCCCTCCTTTTTTTTCCCCAGCCTCTTCATCATCTCCAATTTTCCACAAACTCACTCTCCCTCTTCCCCTCATCCCCCCCTGAATCTCTTTAACCTAATTGTTCCGATGTGGAAACCCATATATCATTTCCTATCATGCTCACAAAAGTGCCTGACAGCTGTTGAGGAAAACCCCTCAGGACCGGCGAAGAAAGTCGGGACGGTGGCAAAAGTGAGAGAGGAAAGAGGAAAGAACAATGCAAAAAAAAAATTTTAAAAAGGACGACGAGAGATTGGCATGGAGTCTTTTTTTTTCTCACCCATTTTGAGCGATACTTTGAATTATCGGCTCAAATGATGCAATATAAATCCCAAAAAGTGAAACCTCCCAAGCGTAGCGCCCTTACAGTTGTGCAAATTGGAGTGTAGCCAAAATGCTTGGACAAAATAGGTCAAACCAAAAACTTTTTCAAGCATCATCGAGTGTGACGTCACGTGAGATTTCAGCAAAAGCCACATGCGGATTTTGCTTTTTCTTTGGCTTCCTTCTTTTTGTGAGGCCATCACAGACGGGGATCAATGACACTTTAATCTTTATAATGGAATTGATTGGAGATAGGAAACAGGCCTGGGTGCTTAGTATAATTTGAGCAATGCTCGCCATCCATCCATCCATCCCCCAAAAATATCTAACTACCGGTAACCTAATGCATATTTCTAGACTGGAGTCAAAAAATCTGAGGATTTGGAAACAGACCAAGCAAACTCACAGGGAAAGGCCCGAACCAAGACCCAAACCCCAAACCTCTGCTGTGAGGCAGATGTGCTCATGACATGCTCCACCGAGCTAAAGGGAATACAATACAATACAATTAATTTATATCGTGCTTTCACAACTACTGGTGCGGAAAATACAGTAAATACAGTACAATGCCCATGGGACAGTCCATGTATTCTTTATTTCACAAATACTGTATATTGCGTTTTGGCTTGCGTTGTTGTTATCGAATACAATTTACATCGGATCTTTCCAAAGCAAGCAAAATGTTCATTCAATGTCATGTTTCACCAGATTGCATTACACATCATTGTAGTCTGATTATCAGACGACTTGCATATTTTGGATATTTACGCAGTCAGCTGCTCGTTCTCTCACAGTCATGTTCCATCTAAAAGGAAATCTACCCGGATGGCAACGTGGAAGAATTTCCCAGGAAATTTTTAGAAATAATTATACCTCTTCCGTTCATAAATATTTCAATGTGGACGATGTTTAATAATGAATTTCAATCTCCCAATCCCCAATATCAGTTTACTACTTGATAATATAAATGTTTGATGATGGCAACAAATTGAAGAATGAGGTCAGGTAGCCTTACATACTCTGCAGTCATGAGTCATACGCTCTGTGGACATCCCAAACAACAACAAAAAAAAAGGTGCCCAAAATGCTTGTTTTGAATCATACTTTCAAGCAGGCCAGATTTGAAAATTAATTCTTTGGAGCTTTATGTGTCAGTTTTACAGCAAACACCACCAGAGTGTGACAACTAAACACAATTACTTTTTTTTATTATTAAAGAATACAAAATACATTTGAATACATAAAATATATTGACAAAAAGAAAGACAAATATATTGTCACAAACAGTGCGCTTTTTTTCAAAACGAACACATTTCACTTCTACAGCAGTAACCGTGCCTGTCGCTTTCCGTCGGCGTAAAAAGCAGGATCCCAACAGACGACTTTCAATTACTTTCAAGAAAAACTCGGCTGTGCTGAAATACAGTACGTGGCAGGGGTAAAATTCTGATTAAAAATGTCAAAACAGGCATTCACTATTGCAAAAGCGGTGATAATGTTATGGCAAGTCTACGCTCCGGCACAGCGGCGTTTTTTTTAACCCCGTTTCTTCTAAACACAACAGGCTCCATATTAAGTGGGATTTGGAGAAAATAGAAGCAGCCGAGCCAATCCATTGGCAGGAAATGAGAGCCCCCCCCCCTACCTCCCATGTGTACCCTGCGGTACGACAGTCAATGATGATTGATTACACCCTCGCAGGCCCATACACTACACTCATTTCTTCCTTGTGTCCTCGCTCCCTGACTGCCCACTGGCAACTTTAGATCTGCCGTCGCACAATTTGGCTTCATCCCATTCTTGGAACACAGAAACCAGAAGTCCTACAGAAGCCAATGTGGGAATTAATCAATTAATTAACTAATTAATTGATTAATTAAACAGATCGACTCCCAAATCCAAATTGTTTTACACCAAAGAGCGCGGGCAACCTTGTGGAAGATCCTGATAAGGGCCATTCTTAAATTTTTTTTTTCAAAACAATCACACTTAGGAATGAGCTCAGACTCTTTCTTTCTGCGGGTTCGAAGGTCACGCTTGAGTGTATGTCACTGGGACAAGCAACACCTCAATCTCAGCCAGCCATAACGATCCCAAGGGAGATGGATTCCTTTATTGTCCGAGATACTCTGATGAGTTTTTAGAGGCGGACGGAGTGGTCATTATAAAGTGGGGGGGGGGAATCCCCACAGAATCTTATTAACTACTTCATTAGAGTTGCTTCATTGAACAAAAGTTTGGCATGGGAGAGTTAAACTGGTTCCTTTGTGGCCTTCTGTTCAAAGACAAAGACAAATGAGCTTTTTTTGGTGCGCATTCGCAGCAAGTTGCATGACGCACGAAAGCAAAAAAAGTGCTGAAAACGCATCTCGCTTTCACTTTTGGGTCCTGGGTGACTTCGACTCTCTTTTACGCAGCAGACGCGCTGCTTCTTTTGGTTCACAAACAAGCGCCGCGGAGCTCACCGCAAAAGTCTTTTTGACGGCGATGATAAAAGAAAAGTAGCCGCCAAAAAAAGGAAGTGGGACTCAAGAGTGGTCAAATAAAGATCTCAACAAGCGGTCCGAGTGTGGCACACGCAAAGGCGACGTACATTCCGGGAGACTTTATTCAAGCCTCGATTACAATAAAGTGTCAGCTGGATTTGGCCGGGGGGGGTCTAATATGGACTCTGTCTCCCCACGGAATGACATGATTGCTTCGCAGCAAGTCTTCTCTGCCGCTGCTGTTGCAGTAATGACGCCAACGCAGACACATGCAGCAGCAATTGGATTTTGCGTTGTCAAGAATCTGTAAGCAATCATTTCAGTGGCCTGACATTTACTTACCTACATTTGCATCCTAACAACTTGCTTTAAGGCTTATTTCATCCCGTCCACGTGGAATTTTATCATTAGCTACAATCATTTTGTGGTATTTAAATGTCATATTATATCGATTGATGACAACTGTCGCAGGCCGGGAGTTTCGTCAATCTTTCATTGGGACGAATTTTAGGGACAATCGCTGAAAAAAAAAAAAGCCATTGTGGCTGACTGAAGTAAATCAGCATCAAACGGAGTTCGTCAAATTGCTTCAAAAATACGCATCATGAGCACTCTATTTCCTCAGGAAAGTGATCGAATAAATCTTTGTACAATTTACCTCAAATTGGACAGATTTTCCAAGATGGCGATCCAAAAATGGCGGAGTAGCTCAAGTTCAGCTTAGCAGTCCAAAAACAGGCTGTAGCTTGGTGTCCCCTCTGACCTTTTACTTCTTGAGTTTTCGGGGTGGCAAGAAACTTTCAAGTACATTACCGCCACCTACTGGTAAGAACTGTTAACCAGGTGTGCCCCAAACCTCTTGTCGCCTTTTTTTTTTTTCAACATTTGTCCAAGATCCAGTTTCAATTTCCTCTTACTGCCCAGCACACATCAAATATTACAATCCTGAAAGACATTCGACAGGACCAAAATAATAATCCCGAAAAGTAATCAGTCCGTCGACTTGAATATTTGATCTCCCTCATTATGATGAACACATCAAGTGGTGCGCTAATGTTCTTTTGATTTTGTCACACATTGTGCGGTGATTCTATTCACAAAGGTGTCCTTCAAGGGATCTAAAGTACTGTCAATTAAAGCGGCTTGCCCATTCAAGCAGCTTATACGTCGGCGGCGACGTTCATCAGCGTTATTTCACAGAGCATCGAGTGATCAGTGCCTTTTCACAGCTCTCAATATAAATCTCGCTTGCCACTACTTTCATGACACCGAAGCGACTTTTGAGAATAATGATAACGATAAAAGATATAGCGCAAAAGCTCTGATCACAAGCTGCAATTGCAGACTGCCGAGCGCTAACAACTTCCGGTGACGCAGGTCACGCGCCACCGTAGGTGCAAGATTTACCTGCTTTATTTTGTTTTATTTTTTTAATCCGTTTTGTGAAAATGAGACGGATAGGATGATTAGAGTGCAGTGTACGTTAACACAAAAAACTATATTACTAACATGCACAAAGACACACAAATGGTTGGGGTTTTTTTCTCCTCTACGCCCCTCGAGAGCAACTTGGGACCAGTCCGCGATCTACCGGTCGATCGCGATCGTCGTAATGGGCACCCCCTGGGTTAAAGCCGTGCATCCATTTATCATGTTGTTCCCAAGTCTGAGAGGCCTGCTTGGGCCTCAGGTGAGGTCGAAGCGGGGGTTGCATAGACGTGAACCTTTTTCGATTCGTTTCCCGGCAAGGCCATCACAGCCCCCGCTGCCTCGATCCCATCTTCCAGTTCAAATTCACTGTTCATTTGCTTCCTTCCCGCTCAAGGACAACACTCGCTTGACAAACCAATGCGCTGTAGGTCCTGGAACAATTCCCCAGCGTGAGAAAAGAGCTACTGGCCGGGCGACTAATGGCTCCACGTGTAGTTGGCTTGGAGTCATTGTATGATGCTGAAGCTGCAGAATGTTAGGCAGAGGGAAATAAAGACCAGGTTGGGAATGGTGCGAAAGCACAGAAGTAGAGGTGGGGTGGCAGGGGGTCAGGCGGTATACCTTTTTCAATTGGAAATACTGCTGCGCCGCGTTTCTTTTCATACAACTACATTTCCCTTGTTGTCGTAGAATATTTGGCATGCGCCATCTTATATTGGCATGCGAATTCAGCCTATTCACCTTTTCAACTGAGCGGACTTCCTCTTGTTGGCATTCTCTTCGAAAAGTGGTATTTATTTATTTATTGCGGTAAGTTTTGGCATTTGTGGACCGCGAAATGATGATCTCGTGTTAACTTCCGGGATAGTGTTCTCGGATGAAAACGGGTGCCCAGACAGGGGCACAAAGTATTCCACGCGATCAAATTGGTCACAACGTGAACAAATTGGGCATCATAAGCCTTCCCAAACTCCGTCACATAAATGGAAAAAACGTCAGGTCACCACATTCAATAACATCATGTGTATACAAGACGTTCAAACAAATCCAGCAAGAGGGAAAGGCTGCCTTTGTTGCTGTACAATTAATTGTGATAGATGCTCTTGTTTGTTTAAAACCTGCGGGACTTGTCGGATACAAAGGCTCGCAAAAAGAGTGTGGACGACACTGGAAGTCACGTTCATTTGTTGAGTGTTTGACATACAGAGAAGCCTGTGTGCTACTGTCCATGGTGCTGATCACTAACAATGATATACCTGTATATATATATATATATATATATATATATATATATATATATTAAAAATGTCTTTTCATTCACATTCCAGACTTCCCTTCCTCCCTTGTGAGTCAGCCATCAACCAACTCCTGAAGGCCATTCACAAAGCAGCAGAAGAGAATCAGAAGTATATGAAAACACTCAACTAATAAAGTTACAAAAACTAAAAATATATAGTTTGATAGATAGTTGAAGATTTTATTTTTTTTTGTACATGCACGTCATGGCGCATGGTCCGGATGATACCACATCTGCCTCATTTGGAGTTATTCGGTGAGCATCCATCCACTCATCCATCTTTTATTTATTCAAGCTAGAAGCCTATCCCAGCTGACTTCTGGTGAAAGACGGACTCTAAACCCTCGACTGATCGCCAGTCAATCACAGAGACAGACAAGGATGTGCACTCACATTCATACCATCAGAGGGTCTGTTGTGAACCGACGTGGACTGCATTGAAGTCAGGTGAATGAATCACCACACTTACTTTATTTCAGTTACCATTGTGGATTTTTTTTTTTTTTTTGGAAAGGGCACCAAAAACCTTTCAGGTTTCTTTTTGTTTGTAAGTTATTGTTTAAAAAATACAAAACGGATTATATTGTATTTTTTTTTTATTATTTTGGATGAAATAGAATTTTTTTTTGTTGCCAACTAGTAAAAATCGACAGAGAAACTCTAAAAAAATAAAATAAAATAAAAGCAGCTTTTCTTCTCATAAATGTGTGGTGCTCTCTGCAGGTGTGCACGTAAACATGCTTGTTATGATTTGGGGAAATATGGCAATGAATCCTAATATGAATAACACTCTCACGAGCAATAATAAAAGATTGACAAAATACCATCGGTCATCATTCAAGTGTTAACTACCTCACCACAGTCTCCAGCCAGCGTGTTAGTATAATATCTCATGCCAGGATAATCGAATAACATTCCGAAAGTCACAGGACATATTCGAGAACAGCTCAAATATCCAGCGCGTGTTTCAATGTACAATTAAAAAAGCAAACTTACGAGTGCCATCAAAGCGCGTTGCTATAGTGTCCAGAAAGGTGTTCTGCGGTGCTAGTAATCCCTTCATCACAGGCATTTTCCCTGCTTGGTATCGAAGTCCCCATCAAACTGAGTGGAGAAGTCGTCCTAACGTGTGAAGTGCACCCTTGAAAGGTTTTGGAGCTGCATGCGCTCGACGAGGCACTCGCTTAGAATGCGACGCTTGGCAGGGGAGCTGCGCTGAGAAGCGCGCACCGGGTGCGTCTGGAAGCTTTAGTTCGCGTGCGTCAAGGAAAAGAGCCGAGGTGAAGCTCGCGCAGGTGAGGGGCGGGTAATAGCCGAGGGGGACGACAGTGACGGGGTGAGACACTGCCTGTCAGCGGGTGCCATTATTGTCACATGGCTTCAATGATCGTCTGTCCGCAGCGTGCAATGCTGCGAGACAGCCATCACTCTCACTTTTCTCTGCTTGCGCACACATCCCGAGTCGCGAGCGAAAACTTTTCTACATCGCGGCTTCCATGCATTCAATCGTATCGCGAATAAGCTATGCATAAAGGAGCTCGATGTACAAGCCATTTTATTAGGCATACTTTAGTAAGAACTGTAAGTTGAGGGGTTCGTAGTTTTGGAATGGATGGCTCTATGTTAAGAATGGGCAAAAGAATAGATTGACTGCGTTTGAAGACAGCTTTATTTTTCAACGTCTGCCCCGCAGTCCGAACGAGAACACACCTTTTTCCGGCTACTAAAACACTTCCTGTTTCCTCCAGCCAATCAGACGCTCTCAACATAAACACGTTTAAGAAGACAATACTGTACTGTTCAAACATAAAATTATAATAATTAATTTAACAAAAGCTTACAGAACCAATACAAAGGCCGAGCCAGTCATTCTAAAATACAGCTGAGTTTGGACGAGTCTGTCGGGTTATAAATTGTCCGCTGAATGCTTATGATGACAGAAAAAAAATCACATCGGCCATCAAAATGTAGCAAAGTTCCAGCAGCTGGGAGTATCGTACAACACAATTCACCGGACTGCTCTTTTATTATGATGCGATATTTTTTTTAAAAAATGGATGGAGGATAATCAACGTTGCCTCCCGAAAGCAGCACGACCACAATTCATGAATCGCGAAGTCAAATGTGAACGGCGCTGACCCCCATTGAGGCGCTTCCGTTGGAGACAGATGGCTAGCTTCTGAATATATTTGTGTTGATAGCGTGACTGTCAACGTCGCTCGCGTTTCAAGCAAACACACCTGTTATCAGGTGGAACAGCTGCTGGACACGCATGCGAGCGTTGAGCGCCACTTAGTGACGGAAAAAAAACGCTGAAAGTGACCGGGGAGTGAAACAACGCCGGGCGAAGAGGTGAAGAACAGCGCTCTCTAGTGGACACAAACGAGCGGTACCTGAAGGACATGCAGATTCTCAACAAGTGTTTCGGAGGGGGAACGAACTCTGGTGCATCAGCAAAAGTTAGACCCCCCCCACCCCCCCCCCCCCCAAAAATTACTTTCTCTTCTTTATTGATTTGAGATTTTATATGTATTTTTAAAAGAATGTGTCCCCATACTGCTGCTAGCATTGTGATCTGAATTTTTTTAAAAAAATCAATATATAAAAAATTATGATAACAACTGATCCTGTGTCAAATGTTAGAACACTGACAGGTGCCAAATTTGGCAAGCTGTGGAGCGATGAGACGCGGAGAGTGCTGACATTAATCTACTGTCCGGTTACCAATCAGGATTCAGAACACAATGCACTGTTAAAAAAAAAAAAAAAAAGCACCCAAAAAAAATCAGTGAAACGGCGAAGCTGTGAAAGATGATCCTTGTTATAGCGAGGGATAGCTATGAGGAAACCTCCAAGGTGCAGAATTCAGATCGAGGGGTGGGTTCTAAAGAGTCAAAGGCACCAGCTGCTTGATTAATAAAACGCAACTCTGCATAGATTCTTCACAATTAGCAGAGAGTGTGCCAATATGAAGTCAAAAGCAGTTGAGCCCTTTGTCGAGCTAATTAGGGTGACACTAGCTGCTCAAAGTACCACTGCTGTGTCGGATGTCGCGTGCAGGGGCGCAGGACGAGGTCCCCCTCACCCGTGTGGGCGCCGACTTCGTCCGAGGGGATGCTCCGTGGGGGACGTCCGTCCTTCACAGCCTCCACACACAACTGGGACTGCCGGTGGAGCAACTGGCCACTCAGCTGGAGCAAATCAAAAGCGTGCGGATTTGAAAGTAATCCCGAGCGGTTAGAAAAATACCACTCGATATCCTCCGCCATTCCGCACCACGTCAATACAATCCCTGCATTACCTTTATGAAGGTCCACTGAAGCCTTTCGCTGATTGGCGGCTGACACTGGGAAAGGGCCACCCGTTCTCCGAGGGGGCCCAAACACAGCGCCCCTGCGGGGCCCCATCGCACTTCCCCATCGGAGTTGAGATCGCAGTGCTGCAACGACCGGCGGGGTTACCTTTGTGGCCTGCATCTTGCTTTGTGGCGGCGTGAGGAGGTCGTTGCCGTGGTTACCTGACTGCCTGTGCCGCTGCACGGCGCGAGGATCATGGCTACGCCGCGGGGCCCTTGACCCGGGGATTGGTCCACACAGCCACCAACTGCGACGTTGTACAGCTTTAAAATGATGTAAACAACCGAGGTGGGAGTGAGTCACGTATGGTGTAGTAACTCACGAAAGTGGGAACTGTACAGCCTTGGAACAACACTGATGACATAACACTTTGTCACAATGTAAAGTCATCAGTGGCATGGCAAAGTATAACAGTGTCAATTTTGGGGCCCCCTACGAATAACCTAATATGCAGCCATTAATGTCTATACGGTTGGCAACAAAAGTGAGTGCACTCCTGTGTGAAAATGTCAAAATTGGGCCGAAGGTTTCAGTATTTCATGTGGCCACCAAAGAAAAACATGATTGGAGGACGCACTTCTCAGCGTACGTTTCAAGCAAGTCCCGTTACCGTGGCGACATTCAAGCCAGCCAAGTCGAGGCCTAACGACATTTCAAGCAGGTCGAGTCACAGCTCATTCAGTCATCTTGCTCGGTCGCCACACACAGGGCGTTGTCGCATTAGCCACTCTGCTCTCAGTATTTGTAGTGCCGTTTGACATCAACATCTTACAGAGTCCCTGCCTGGGGTGTGATAGCATATGTTAATGTTGCCACCATCTTGGATGTGGCAAAGTGCAGCGAATGCCGTAGGTGCTTCATTCAGATACTGTCGGAAACAGACAGCCGCCCAAAACAACTTCAATAATTTGCGTGTGTGTGTGTATGTGCTTGTGTGTGTCCACATTACCTCGCCTGAGAGTCCCGGTCTATCCTGCGGAATGTAAAGCTGGGGATGAATCGTCGTCAGGTACCAGTGGAAGTCCCTGCAGCCCAAAGTCATCTTCAGCTGCTGGCGCTCGGTAATATTGGGCCTCTCAGACTGTAATAAAGCACTTTTTTGTACATTCTGTGCTGCTGGACTCTTTCCGAGTTACGACAATATCACTTGAGAGAGACACACACACACACACACACACACACACACACACGCACCTGCCGTATAAAATGAGCCAAGGTGTTCCGCCTGTAGAAGATATTGCGGTACGTGTCCATCCACGTGTCAGCGATGCGGATCTTGTTCCTCTCAAGCTGCTCCTGGTCTTGGAGGCGGCGGAGCTGGTGGTAGTCTAAGTGGGCCACGCGGGAGCAGGGAACCACCTCCATGGAGCCGCCGCACAACCACACCTTTGGAAAGCATGAGCAATAACAGAAGGATTATGTTTCGTTTTCCTGCTTGATTCCGTCTTAACACTTGAAAGAATGCGAAAAGCGTTCTTTTGGTTCTGCGTTGATCGCTGGTGGAAAGCAAAACATTCCGAGGCTGTGACTTGAGCGCAACATTCCCAACAACTTGGCAAAAGGCAACTGGATCACCCAAGCGCAGCGCGACTCAGAACATGAATCATATTTCTTCAGGCTGATCTCGCTGGATTTCAAACAAAAAAACTAACCCTGATTGACAGCTCAATTTGTTCCCCTCCCCACAGTAGAATCCCCGGATCAAAGGCTCCCACGTTATGGAAGAAATGTCTGTCAACGGCCAGAACTCCACCTCCTAAGGCTGGACTCCTGTTGCGGTCAGAATCAAAACAGGATGAAATAATCACAAGGACAGAGGATTGAGAAAAACATCCCACTATGGTGTTAGAATGCCGGTACAACGGAAGTTCAACTTCGGGCTGTAGTCATGACACAAAGAGGCCATAACAGAGGCTGTAAACTCACAGTACAGGTTCAATCGCCAAGTCCGAGTCCCCGTCCAGTCGTTGCGGTTTGGACTCCCATGAAAAGTCCAGATTCCAGTCAAAAACTCCCCACACTGGCCATCGGGTGGCGTTGTACTTGAACGTGTCCCTGTGGATCACATCCAGGATGGGGGAAACTACTCTGGTCCTGCACAAAGAAACACCACATGCATGACGTGTGCGCCTGTGTCTAATAACACGGCGTCTTTTATTAGTCTCGGCTGTGGCTAGCATGTGTTCGAAATATTTCCATCATGTGGTATTGTCTTAAAAAAATGACAGAGACAAAAGACGGAGAGCAAAACAGAATAGCGGACCATCATGTGACCATTTCCAGACCAAAGATGCGCCTAATTGGAGTTCTAATTGTAGCCACACTGCAGACGGACTGAGCAGCACCAGATCATGAGAGCAGTAACCTCTGCTGTGAAAAGCCATTTGAGCATTTGTCACGCTACTAGTGCACTCAATTGTCCATGTACTAGTTTGCACTTGGTCCTCACTAATATAAAAATTTTGCGCATTCATAGAATGACGAGGGCAGACTACTTGAATGGCCGAGGCATATTTGAAAAGCTATTTTTTTTCCTGTGGTGTTTTTTCCCCCTCCCACTACTCTGAACTCAAATTACATTTCTGTACACAAATAGAATAACTAAGCGTCACTAGTTGAACAACTGTCTGACTAGTGTCAGTTTTTCCCCACTCAACTATTGCCTTATCTGTGTACTAGTCGAACAACGAAGGTACACTAGTATACCAACTGTGTTACTATTGAGGCAAAACTGTGCACAAGTTGACATCCGCGCCTTACTAGTACGAATAGTGATGCGCGACAGGTCAACTTATAGAATTTTATGTCACTGGAAATACGAGTTATTGCAGTTAACAAGAGCAAAATGTTGCCTCCCTCATAGCATGTAGTGCGTTAAATGGCAAAGAATTGTACCCCGCACTGCGCTCTTACCTGTCCTGGGCCACCCTCTCCAGGAGTGGTTCCAGCCAGCCATTGTGACATTCACAATGCGAGTCCATGAACACCAGGACCTCCCCCGAAGCTTTAGATGCACCCAGGTTCCGGCACCCGCCCGCCCCAAGACGCTTTGTGCTGCGAATCAAATGCACCCCATCCAGCTGGGACACGTATTCACTGAGCATAGTCTTCAAGTCATCTGCAGAGAGACAAAGTGGGTGAATGGATGGATGGTTGCATATGGAGATATGACTGTGGATGCTAACGTAGGACCAGTTGTGAACAGGCGGATGAGCTTGTCTTTGTTTTTCTCTCTTTTTTTGTTTACCCTCATGAAATTTAAAAAAAATATGAATGGATGGATGGGGAGTAGGAAGGATGAAGAAGGGAGAGATAGGAGGAGGGATGATCGAGAGTAGGATGGACGGATGAATGGATGCAGAGTAGGACGGATGATGATGATGAAGGGACAAATGGATGCACGGATAGGTGGGGAGTAGGACGAATGGACGGATGGATGAAAAGGGGCCAGATGTTAGGATGGGAGAAAGGATGATGGTGAGTAGGATGGATGGATGGATGGAAAATAGGGTGGATGATGGAAAGAAGGATAGTCATAGATGAATGAGAAACTGATGAGGACAGTGTTGGTTCGATGCTGCATGGGAGGATGAATGGATGGATGAACAGAGTTGGATGAATGATAAATGAGTGAAGCAGAATGCATCGGGACATATGGACCACGACCACACCATAATATGCAAGCTCAGTGCCATCCAGTCCGCACGCATACCATGTGTACTGAGATCGTCCACTAGGAGGAGCTCCAGTAAGAAGGATCTGGGCGTTGTGTTGAGGACGCTGTGCAATGTGCGTAAAAGTGTGGACCAAGCCTCGTCGTGGAAGCAGATGACCACGCTGGCAGAGGGCAGAGATTCACTGTACTGCTCGCCAAGACACCTGTCAGAAAAGAATGCATCTCACACTCAACAACTTACCCGCCACCGAAATGGACGATGCGGGAAAAAAAGTGGTTTTGGTTTCGTGGCGAACTCACTTAGGATGTCGCGCCTCGGGCAGAGGGCGATCCGGCGGCGCTCCTTGTCCCACACGAGCGAACAGAAATTCCTTCCTCACTGCGGGCAAGAGCACCTTGTAATTTCCCTTCTTGTGCGGTGGGTCTTTTGTGCCCTGCGTGGACGCCACGAACAAAAGCTGGTCCTCTTTCAGCGAGTTGATGGGGACGAAGTCGGGTCCAAGCTCCAATGCCGCGTCTCCGAGAAGCTCCAAGTCGTCGGGCGGACGAAGGCTCTGCTGGAAGGGGCGGCGTGGGGCGCCGACTAGTTTTTGCGGGGAGAGACGCTCCCCTCCGTGGAAAAGGTCAGCAACGATCAGCACAAACAAGGTGAATCCAAGAAGCAACAACCACAAACACAGTATCCGCCGGTGCAAGCCCCACAGCCCCATTTTGCAGAGAGGCACCAAAACTTAGCCCTGTTCAATCCTGACTTCCATTCTCGCATTCAGTCCACCCCAAAAAGTAACCCACGGCGGCACCACGAGTGCACCAAGCACGTTTGCATCCATTAGACTCCGCAACCAGGTTGTCAAGAGCCCCAGAAAGTCCAAAACAGTGGACTCGATCGCTTATCATCTGGCACTCCCCGCGGTCCTAAAGCCGGCACGCACATTTGTCTCGTCCAATAAATAACACATTTAACATGTGCGCGTCCACCTGCTTCTCGCTGTAAACACGAAGTAACAATCAAATATGAGATGCGGAGGCCGAAATGACATAAACACACGGGGGAGGAAAATAAAAAACCTTACCTAAGTACTTTTATGTCGGCTGTTCCGCAAATCCGCACAATCGTATGTTCCTATAAAACATCAGTGGTGGGAAGCGACGAACTAAAAATACTTGGTCAGTTTACTTAGGCATATTTTTTTCCAGCTGTCCGCATTTTAAGCCAGTGTGTATTTTTCTGACAACTTTAGGGTAACTGCGACACAGAAAAAGGATCCAGGGAGCATTAACTACAAAGGCAATACTGTACGTAGGCTCTGAGAAGCAAGATATTCCCCATCCTTGGCTTTAGTTATGAGATCTTATATATATACACACACACACCATTTTTTCATCTGATAATGCCAGAAAGCAGCAACAGTCAAGTCCAGTTTGGATCTCGTGGTTTTGTTTTTTGGCAGCTTGGGGGCTCATCTGGATGGAAGATAAGACCATGGAAAATACGGGTTTTCCCTGCAGGTTGCTATAACAGTGAGATTTAGGTTATAGCACCGCCTAGTGGCAGTAAAAAAAATCCCTTGCTGGACAAATATTGAAATTTTAGTATAGCTTTTGAGTTCACTTTTTTAATATGTGTACACCAGGTAAAATCATTTAAAATTATTTGTTTGTGCATATAATCATTAATGTCATAATCGTGTTTATTTGGTGATTGGTTGGGAAGACTGTTTTGTTTTGTTTTTTTTAATCCTGGATCCATTTTGAACATTGACTTAAGTTTCCAAATAAATACTGTCTAAACCACAATGGAATTAGACCAACTAAAATCAAAGACTCGCCGTGAAAAGGTCAGCGCACACCAGCTGACGTGGTATGTTCCACGTCGGTTTTATACATGTTGCTGGATGCGTATGTGATGATGATGGACAAGCAGCTCAACTTTCATGCATTTTGTACAAAAGCTCACCCCCCCCTCTGATCGGGATGACAGGGCAGCGTGTCCTCTCGGGTTTGTGATTACAGCGAGGACAACGACGACAGGTTAAGCCGGGGTTCATTTCGGTGTTGACGCACGAGCTCCACTAATGTAGAGCGTCGGGATAATTGTTCTTTCCAGGAGCCTTTTTTCTGAGAAGGAGCAAAAGAGAGGATGGACCCAAAATGAGAGGCCTGCGTGGAGGATAAGAGAAGGGGGTCAGCGGAGGTCAATTGCATGTGTTGTGCTGGGAACATGTTCATTCATAGGGCAAATGGGGATGTCAAAAAAAAAAATTCATGTATTTCCAGAAGCAAACACTCCCATATGTCGTCTAGTTGAGCAAAATACGCTGAGACGAAGAAACGTTCCCTGCCAGCACATAGCAGCACCACATGTGCACGTCCCCCCCCCCCCCCTTACACACACACACACACTCGGAACGTGTCTGCATTCCACCTCTCGATTAAATAACACGGCATGTGCCCAGTAAGAGAAAAAGAGAGCTTCAATGCACGGCCTGTGAACCTAACACGAAGACTCTAAATCAAAGGTGTCAAAGTCAAGGCCCGGGGGCCAGATCTGGCCCGCCACACCATTTTATGTGGCCCGCAAAAGAAAATCAAGCATGTCAAGTTCCATGATGCTTTTGCTAAAGTCTGAACCATAATTTCAAATTGTCAGATGTAATCCACAATAACAGTCATTATTCTTGACTTCTGATTTTAAAACGAGTTATTCATCAATTTGTGGTGCGCTGTGTATGTAAAATGTGGAGGGGATTAAACATTTATATGGTTTTCCAAAATTCATACCTCCAAGGGAAACCCGAACTTCAATGTGACCCGCGACAAAAACGAGTTTACACCCCTGCTCTAAATTATCCCAAAGTGTGATTGTGAGACCAAAGTCGGCTGCAATTGGGGTCGGTGCTTTACAAAATTGACGGATGCACAGACTGCGTTTTTTATGATCTGCTTCTCACATGAACTGAACAAAAGTATTGACGAAGGTAGACAAATGACTCTTAAAAATGCACACGGACTAAATCATAACCAAAGTGGCATAAATGTGGAAGTGGTTTTCTTTTTGTGCACTGCTCTCGGGAAGGCCAGAGCAGAGATTTAAAAACTTCAGAACAATGAGGCACACATGTGAGCCAGTAGTCCGCTGTGCCGTTTTCTCTTTGACGTTTTAGATGGAAATTAAGCTGGGCAGAGACCTTGTGACGGGTAATCGCGCCAAAACAAAAACGGCAATGACGCCGGATGACAGGCAGTTTGTCCACTTTGCTTCTGCTTTTGGGCCGCTGTGGCGCAACGAGCTCGGGCCCATCGTTGGGTCAGTATGGGTTCAAGTCACAATCCCGTGGACAAACACGCGCCAGCGAAAATGGAATCACATTCATGCAATTGGACCGTTTGGGGGATTTGTATGACTTTGTTCGGTTGGTCTCATTGGAGCCGATGTTTGATTCCGAGTCGGGATCAATTGAATTGCTGCATTCAATAATCCGAGACCACACGTATCGCGTCTTAACTTCACTTTGAGGATTCTTCTTTAGAAGTGGACAGAAGAAAAGAGGAAGAGGATGCACCTCACTCCTCATGACTTGCTTGCCTCATGGCACCCTAATGAGGGATGAGATGTGTCTCGTTAACAAGCGTCACATGTCTATGTGCTCACCCGAACCAGATTCAATTACTGCACGCAAGCACACAAACAGGCAAACCGCAGAGGGACGAGCAAGGTAGTGGGAGAACATCAACTCAAGCGCAGAGGGACGACTTGACTTTTGGGTTTTGTTTTGTTTTTTGAGATGGGAGTCTTGAAATCTATTTTTCTTCTGGCGTGCGTCGGCTTCGTTCATCAAGCGGATGGACGCAAAAGTAAGACGTCGGCGAGAGAAAGGAAACTTTTGAGTTGGGTCGCTGTATTTCATTTTAATGCGCGTGTTTGACACTTGCTCACTTGCTGACTTGCGTCGTGGGGGCAGAGGACAACTCCTGTAAATGTTGGCTATTTTCCTCACCGCGATGATGTCCTCCCTCCGGCTCGCTGTTGCAGTCAGTCTCATGAGTTTGATTAGCCGAGTCGCCACCGGTGACAATTGACTGCGTACTTTCCAACTCCTAGAAAAACAAAAAAAAACAAAAGACAAGTAATTCTCTGAACGCCGAGCAACACAAAAAAAATCGAATGCAATCGCTGACATGTTACACTCAATGTTGATTATTTATGGTTTTGACGAATGAGGTTGCGGCCAATGTCACAGTATGACATTTGGACAATAATGAATGTCTTATACAAAATATTTCCTGGCATCATAATTCAATTGTACTGCAGATGAACACGTTGAAAAAAAAATGACATGAATACAAGTGTGTGAAATATTCAGTCATTGCGCATGAGGCGGGATACACCCTGGACCGGTTGCCAGCCAAGTGCATTTTCGCTCGTGGACAGTTTAGAGTCCTCGATGACACTATGCATAATGCGAACATTTGCTTTAGCTTTAGTTATTTTTTTTGTGTGTGTCTTGTAACCGTTCCCTGTTTCTTTCTCCAGCATATGCTGACATGTTCCCCCACAAGCACACCGCCCGAGGAAAGTCTCCTTTCCCCATCCCACCCATCCCAGGCTGGACTCCCGACAGCAGCCCGTGGGACGACTACCTCTACCCGCCCATAAAACCCAAACCCAAGGAACTCATGCGCAGACGAGGTGAGTTCAACACTCAAACAAATGTACTTTTTGTGACATCTGAGCCTGTTTAATTGAACGCAAAGTTATTACTCCGCTGTAGGAATAACAAAAGATCCATTTTACGTTCTGACATCTTGTGAAAGAGTCATTAAACGCTTTATTGGTCACAATATGTCACTTTCACAGATGGATGGAAAAAAAAAAAAGACCGGGATAATAATTTCTCACATTCCACATGATGAGCTCTGAAATCACTCGAATTAATGTGCCCCGGCGCTTGGTCTGTTGAGTCTTGTAAAACCGTTGAATGTCACAGGAGGCAAACCCACGGTGCGCCTCACCAGCGACAGCCCAGCGCTCAACGGTTCCGTCATCTCATTCACGGCCAAGCTGGAGTATCCGCCATGCCAGAAAGAGGACGACAGCGGGGAACTCGTGTGGGATGATCACTGCGATGACGGTACGGAGCTGGAGGCCTCAGGTCCTGTCAAAATGTCCCTGCCGGGCCTTCGTATCCATTATAAACCGTTTGGAGTATATGCAACAGCGCGCCGCATCACAAGACTTTGCTTTCTTGCAGCAAACGGACAAGCGCGCTCGGGCTACGTGTACAACTGGACGTCGTGGATGGACGACTACGGCTTTGGCAAATGTACGGACGCCAGCAAATGCAACGCGTTCCCTGATGGGAAGCCCTTCCCTCAGAGCAACGACTGGAGGCGCAAGAACTACGTCTACGTGTGGCACACGATGGGTGAGGAATCTCCGCACACTTCATCACATTCATTCCACAACCACGGCAAACTTACAGTGAGTATAAAAAGGCTGCCCCGCAGACAGCTGGGACAGGCTCCAACACACCCTTGACCCTTGTGAGGATAAGCGGATTAGAAAATGGATGGGTAGATGGATATTTTGGTTTCCTTATGCTACACAACACAATGGTTCACTTTCATGGCTGAATTTTTATCAGCTCCTGTATGTACTGTATTATATTGTTGATTGAGTGATTGAGCTTTATATTTTAATCTTGCAGCGCAATAATTAACTGTGCGATAAGCCCTATTATTTTTTGGTCATCATTTTATTTGTTTTCTTGATCCAGGACAATATTTCGAGACATGTGACGGCCACTCCTCCAGTCTGAACCTCAACACCTCCAGCATCCCTCTGGGAGCTGAGGTCATGGAGGTCATGGTGTACCGCAAACGTGAGCGCAGGAAATACAGTCCCTTGAGTATGGACAACATTGTTTTCTACGTCACGGGTAGAGTATACTCTTCTTTGAAAGTATGGCCCACAAAGTATTTAAGTCCTGTCATATTTGTTGCATTCATCAGTTCCAAAAAATTGGTTATTTGAAATAGAGTTGCTCATCTTGCTGTTTGCGTCTTAACTGGAACACCGGAGAGGGAGCATAATCCTCCACTGACTGCGTCTGCCATTTAGAATTCAAGATTTTTCAAATTTATCTTTAAATCTCAAAATGGTCTCAACACATTTTGCCTCTCGAAGCGTCGGTTTTTAACAATCAAATATGGCCCCTCAGCACTAAAAGTTTGCCTACGCCTGGTTTGAAAACCTAGGTGAGATTTGTCCATTGATGGTCTCTGTGCTTGTCCATTTTAAGATATGATCCCAGTGGCGGTGGACATCTCCCAGAAGTCTGCGGTCAACCGGTCCGCCAACCACGTGTTCTTCCGAGGCGAGGATGTCGTCTTTCGAGTGCATCTCCACGACCCGAGCGGTTACCTGAAGACGGCGGTGGCCCTCGACTATATGTGGGACTTCAAGGATGGCAACCGGGTGGTGACCCACCGCGATGTGACCACGCACGCCTACAGCACGGTGGGCAACAGGAGTGTCAAGCTAGTGGTGGAGGCAGCGTTTCCAGCAGAGTGTCCGCCTGCTACCGCCACCTCCGCGCCGACAACGTCCACACCGCCGCCAACCCCTACTGGTAATCGTACTATGCGTTAGAAAAATATTTATACAACCTTATTATTGTTATAATTGTCCATGGTGGTCATGTTTGTATTCGACCTGTAGAGCGCCACACGTCTCCACCAGCCATGACGACGACCCCCCAAGGTGAGCTCGGAAGTGTCTGCGTTGCTAATTTGCACGTACCGCAAACATGGCTGCCGGTCCCATGAATTCATGTCGTCATGCCACTTCTTGCAGCCATCTCAGTGATATCCAGCTCATCTCCTGTCACCATGACAATGGGCTTGCCCACCACAGAAGTCCTCCCGTCCGTTGATTCCAGCGTGACCCCAGAGTCGACCCTCTGTGCTCTGCTTCGCAGCAAGCGTGTGCTTCGGGGCAACGAGTGTGTCCGCTACGTGCACGGAATCTTTGTAGGAAACATCAGCATCATCGGTGGGTGTCAGGCAGTAGCCGCTTTCTACCCATGCGGTCTGATCTAAGAGATGAAGGACAATCAGAGCAACTGAGGATTAAAGTGGGCTGACTCCATTCTGTTGCATCTTTAAGTGCAAAAAATGAATACTGGTCAAAATCAAGGTTTAGTTCCAATTTTGACTCATTGAGAGCAGTCCATTGTTGCAATGAGCACATTTACCTGATTCGTCACTGCACCGCATTTTTTTGCCACAGAGCCCCAGCGTCCACTGCAGAGCAAGGCCAACAGCCACATTGTTGATGTGTTGGCTGCCAGAGTAACCAAGACTGACATCAGCTTCCTGGTGAAATGCCTGGGCAGGTGTGTATATCACTTTTTCATGTGACGAAACGTTGTCGATCTCGATCTGTTTGTCTAATGTGTTTGTCTAAGAGCCGTGAATATTAAAAATGCTCTTTTAAGTTTGGAAACCGCTGATACTAGTCTTACCTCCTCTTCAGCGTCCCCACCTCGGCGTGCACCATTGTGTCGGACCCCACGTGCACTTCGGTGCACAGCATCATGTGCAACGATGTTCCTCCTTCCGCAAAGTGTGAGGTGAACCTGAGGAGAACTTTTCTGAAGCCGGGGACCTACTGCGTCAACATCACGTTGCAGGATTCTCGTACCATGACACTGACCAGCACCACCGTCACCATTAACAAGTTGCAAGCGACCCCTGGTGAGTGAAACGGAGAGTGTTCGAGTAAGTCTACTTGTTTGCAAAAAGTTCATGGACAATTTCCTCTCCTCAAGAGTCCAAGAACCCTCATACTATTGAAGTGATCCTATCTACAAGCGTCATACTGGGAGCTTTCTTTGCATTGATTGCATGTGTTGTTTACAGGTAAGTAATTCTTATCTTTAGACATCCTTTAAACAATACTGTTTTGTAAAGAACACCGAATTAATCAAAAATATGGTCAAAGACAATACCCGAAATAAATGTTCAAGACTTCCTTATTGGAATTGCATGCAGATTTGTCACACCTCTCCAGTTGCTGATGTTCTGGCCAGATAGTCTGGATATTCGGAAATTGGAATGCAGCTCCTTTGGTCAAAAACAACTGGGGCAAAAATAACCCCATTATGTGTCAAAAAGAGACTGACTGGTATATTTGTAACATTATGAAATAAGGGCCATTATAACTTTCTATATATATATATATAGAGAGAGAGAAAACGGTTATTTTCCGTTTTACCTTCTCAAGATTCATATTTTGCTCTGCTTCCAATGTCAGCTTGACAGGTGTGACGGTTATTTATGTTCGTTAGGGTCGAGTAACTTTCGGGAATTTTTGTATTAGCTTGGTTCAGAGCTGGGGCAGAGGTTTTATCCGGTAGTCAGAGTAGAAGCTTGGTTGGTAGATGGGATGATCAGTTACTTGTGAAGGTGAAAACTCACGTCGCTTGAATGTGCCTGTCTGAACTGTAAGGGTAATAGTTTATCCAATAAAACTCATACTTGCACTTATCATCCAAGTCCGATTTAGCTTGTGGTGATTTGTATAATTTTATAAATGGTACAACTTACCACAGTTTGGTATTACCACAATTATCCCAAAGTGCATTAGCAATGCGCTCGCTTTATTCGAGCTAACAGTTAAAAGGGGAACTAAAAAAAACAGTTCACAATAAATATATTAATTCAGCAGTAAACGTCACCCGTGTTTATCCATCTCAGGTACGTCCAGTTTGCCATTTGCTGTCGACTAAATATGACATCACAGTTACTCAGGTAATAACCAATCAGTCACGCCTCAGTTTGCGAATGTCACATGACCAAACTCAGTGAACAGGTGAGCCGTGATTGGTCGTTACCTGAGCAACTGTGATGTCATTTTCAGTCCACGAGTGGTAAAATCAAATGACCATCTGACCATCCCCTGAGATGAATATTGTTTCTTAATTCAAATTGTACACACACATTATTAATCAGAATGTCGTGTTTAGAGTCGAGGGGGCGCATTAAAATACAGTATTGTAAACGGGAGGGAAAAAAAGCAAGACTTTTCCAAACGCGCCATTTCGAAGTGCCCCCCATACTTTTCAATTGTAGAGTTACCAACTCGTGATGCCGCACATCTTATTTTTCTTCCCAGACGCTACAAGGTGTACCGGCCCATTCGTCGGTCGCTGTTGGAGGATGCCAGCAACCGCGCCGGGGTTGCAGGTAGCGTGATGCGCCTGAGGGAGGCGCTCTTCCCCTCAAACGAGGAGCGTCATCACCTGCTGACCGAGACGCACCAACTCTAGTTGCTTCTCCCTCATGGCACTTACTGTCACAGTTAATGGTAAATCCAATGCATATATATAAAAACAACGAGGATCAAACGCGATTAAATGCTAAAGATGACTTTAATATTCACATAACAGTATGTGTGCTGAAGATGTCAGCGAGGAAACCATTATGTATGTAATCATTTTGCAGGAATACATTATGCAATATGGCGTTTAAAGAGTTTCTAATAAGTGTGAAGCAGCCAAGCTTGAATTAGCAATGAGACGTTAAGAGCGTTACGGACTCTCATAAAAGCTGTCAACTAACTAATTCTTGTCGAGAAGCAGTTTCATGAGAATTCTCGAAACACACCAGCTCCAGGGATGTGTGTTTGCAATTAATCACTGTTATAAATCCAAGATCATTCTTGACTTTTACAATGAGAAGATGTGAACCTATTCTGGAACCTATGAAAGCCACTTTTGCTTTCATGGATAACAATTGACCATTCAATATAATATTAAAAAAAATCTTTGGGCTTCATTTGGTTATCATTGATTTTAAAAGAAGTGGGCCATATAATCTCCAATACAAATTATCAGCGAGTGATGCCGTTTCCTGCGAGCACCAATGCAACAACACTGACAGAAATAAGACTACATCTCATTGATTGAAAGAAAAAAAAAAACTAGGATCGGCAACAATATAATTTTTTTGTCCTTTATTCAGAGGCATTTGACAAGTGGAACTGTGTGAGGGGGAGGTGAAGGGGCACAAGCATGTTTGCAGACGGGGGGTCAAGGGGGTGGGTTCATGCTGTAGTTAGATCACTCTCCCAAATAAAAGGGGGACCCCAATCCCTGAATTCAGTCCCATAGTAGAATGTTACACAGCCACGAAATGCTAACAGAAGAAATGGCTACCAAGAGAGAGAAAAAAAAAATCAGCAATTGAGTAGCATTTGTGAAAGACAAAGGGAAACAAGACAGGACTTGTATCTATTTTGTAGTCTTACAAATTAGAAAAAAAGGCAGGCCCTTTAAAATGAAAAACAACAACTGCATTTTGTCATCAACTATTGAAAGCTAAATCAAAACAGGTGATTTGACCTTTTTTTTCCCCCCACCCAAAACAGCAAAAAGTTCAAATACAAGGAAGCCACACCACCAAAAAGAGAAAGCAGAAAGACATGGTGATGGTTGGAGGAGTTCAATTAAGCCAAAAAGAGTACATATAAATACTGAAAACAAATTTTTTGATCACTTGCCATAAATTTGCGCAATTCTAAAGAGTATACGATTTGTATTTGATTAAATTCTAACAGAATGCCTCTACTTCAAATACTTGTCTAAAGAGGTAGATCAAAACAAACTGCGGAGAAAAGGGAGGGCGGGGTGGGCGTGGAGGGGAGGTCAGAGGGGGGTCGTTTTAAGTATCACTTGTGCCACTCAGTTAAGCGTGATGTTAAGATGGCGCGCCGGTGTGGGGTGGTAAGAAAAGAAAGTGTTCTGGAAAGGGGCGGGGCTGAGGTATACGTGCGCGCTGGCGCTCAGTGGGGGCAGGGAGGGGGCGGGGGGCGCGCTCGGTGGCACAACAGCCGCCCCTACCCCGCCCCCTTTAGCTGAGGTAGACGGCGTTCTACTGTGGAAGCATGGATACACTCAACTTCTACCACAATCAACATATTTACATTCGGCATAATGACACAAATGAGATTTCCCCCCCCCCCCCCCCGAGTCAGGGTTTGTACTTCTTATTCCTCCTAAGTCAGTCTGTGTCAATAAAACAAAGTTACACTTGCGCAGGTCACAAAAGCGTTCAAATCATGTTTTGCTGTAGCAAAAAAAAAAAAAAAAAAAAAAAAACACGCATCCATCAGTGCGACTCCCCCTACCCTCACCATGCAGTGATCGACGTTCACGTAGACTTATGTTTGCTAAGCTGGTCGGGTTCGGGCCTTGATGGGCGCAGAAGCGTTCGGGTCCACCCTGCTCTATCTAACCCGGACCACAGAAAGGAATTGAATTTAATGGACAAATTAAAGTACCATTCCGGATAAAGTCAACCCCAAAACTAAATTGCATTGCTGTAATCATGTACGGTTGGCATTGAGTCACACGGTGTTTTGTAATTTTCTTTCCAAAAAAAAAAAAAAAAAAAAAAAAAAAAAGATGGCTGGACCCTCAGGGGAAAAACTGAGGCGATTCTCTCTGGATACTCGTGTCAGCCGCCAGCTGAGGCGTGCCAACTCCGGCTCTGGGGCTGCTATGTACAAATAGACGTTATGTACAGGGTCATCTTTAGTCACTCACACACATGTACAATGCCACCGTAAAGCACTAGAGTTGAAGGCAAGGGTCAGTTGGCAGCCGACCAAAAATTGTAAATTTTTTTTTTCTTAAAAAAATAAAAATGTTCAAAGACTATCAGCTTTATAAAGTATACAAAATACCACAAAAGCAAAAATTAAAAAAAAAAAAGGAAAGGAACATTTTTTTCCTCTATAGTTTTATATATATATATATAATATTTTTTTTTGTCTCTTCTGAGGTACTAGATCCTGAGGTAGTTAAGTAAAATGCATATTAAACTGGTTTTCCTGGGCAGCAGCATTTCAGCACCATTTCCCAAAGTGTCAGTCACAGCGCTGCCCTCACCTCTAAATATATATATTTATAGATATATGGTGTGTGTTTATCTAGGTATTTTTATATATATATATATAATAATCTGTTTAGGACTATCTATAAAATGCATCCGAATTTATAAAATGCCACTATCATTAGACGGGCAGGACACCCAGATTATACTCCACCCCTTCAGGGGTCCTGGCCTCAGACAATCTTTCCCCTAAATGTGGCCCTACCAATTTGAAACAACCCCCCCCCCAAAAAAAAAACCTTCTGGCGGTCCCCACCAGGACCATAAGAGCAATGCCTTTTTTTTACACTCATGAGAAAGCTTCATTAACCAATTAAACACTGAAAAGTATCAACCAAATCCAAAGTCAACCAAAACATCTTTGTCGGGTTTGAAGTACCACACCAAAGAGGCGATAGGAGGGGGATCTTCATTTCTTCTTTGTGTTGCAAGTTAAAAAAAAAAAAAAAAAAAAAAAAAGTTAAATTGACCAAAAAAAAAAAAAAAAAAAAGGGGGGGGGGACACGCCCTTTGGGGGAGGAGGAGAGCGGTCGAGGGGTGCGTACATGTGAGGGCAAGGTGACGTCGACGGGAGCCCTCCGATACATTCCTACAGTGATGCAGAGAGGTGAGGTTGGTGGCGGTTTAGAGAAGAGGAGTAGGAGGAGGAGAAGTAAGGGGAATGGGGAATGGGGGGGGGGCGTCTCTTAGCCACACTTGAACGTTCAAGTGAGGCGCGGAGGGGCTGGATGTTTTGGTAGGCTTCTAATAACCTTTGACCCCTGAGAAGAGCGTTCGTAACACCTCGTCGTCGAACCCCCCCTGCCCCCCCCCCCGGGACTCCGCTGCATCCGTCCCGCCAACCGTCTTCATGAGTCAGGCAGCTTCAGTCACCGTTTTCCTCCAGCGCACGCTGGCAACATTACTTCCTGCGGGGCAGCGGAGGCTGAACTCCGGGCGCCGGCTTGGGCTGCTGCTGTCTTCTCACCTGAGCCAAGATCTCCTGAATCTTCCTTTGGGCCAGCTGCAGGGCAAAAAAAAAAAAAAAAAAATCTACGTTTTAATAATAATAATACATTTTATTTATAAGCGCCTTTCAAGACACCCAAGGACACTTTACAATAACAAAAAACACAAAACAATACGGGTTGAGCAGCGGCAGCCAAAACGCGCCAGCGTTCACTCAACCCGGAGGTCAGAAGCCAATGTATGGCATGGTAAGATTTGTCCACTCTATTCCTGGAAAGTTCTGAGCTGATTGAAATAAATACGATAAGCACACGTGACTCAAATGGAGTAATTTTCGTCGTCCGCCTTTAGAGTTTTCCACAGCAATAATCGCCATCATATGGTGACATCATTTCGACAAAGTGGAGTCCAATTCCTTTTCGACAGTGCCATCTTTTCCCCCGTTCAACTGGAGGCACCGCAGATTTGAGCTTCCGAAGAGCCCCTATGTCTTGCGAACGCTCGCAATATTTGACTCCTGAAATCGCCTTCCACCAGGCTGCTTCCTTGTCATATGGAAAACCACGTGAAAAGGATTTCGCTTACTGTATATTGTCCCGAGAGGGGTCGGAAAAAGCAAATATCTTGGCAAGACGGGCTCTGCTTTTTGTAAATTAGCTTGGCTCTGTTCGCAGGCATGTCAAAGCAAGCAGTGCACGGTCGGGGGGGGGGGGGGGGGGGGGGGGATGCGCTTTGAATTGCAGAAGCTGGCCGTCTCAAAATAATAAAATAAAAATTCTTCCAGAGTGAAAAAAAAACTCTACGGTTGTTTACATTTATTAATAGCCCAGACCTAGCTTGACGCAAAAGCAGAGTGACCATGACGAAATTCACTTCCTCCCAAAGGTAGGGCTTTTGGTGCCATGATGTCAAGCAACAGATCCTCGTCAACTGTCGAGCACAGCTGCAGACTCGACACCTCCCTGGTTAAGTTTTCGGGCCATGACCAACTTTTCAGGGGCGTATCCTCTACTTGCAATATGTTTCCATTTCAACACTTCACCTTGTACGGGTGCGCTTTTGCTAAGCCATTCTAAATCTTTATTGAAATGCAACTTTGGGAAGAAGAAGTCGTCCCCACCTGACACGCAAAGAAGTGTCCGCTGATTTTGACGATGACCTGGTCGTTCTCGTCGGGGGTCTGGTCCCTGGGCACCACCACTTCGGCACAGGTCAGGTTCTGTAACTCGTTTACCTGCGAGCAACAGAACCACCGTTTTAACGAAACGGCGGAACCAAACGGATGGGCGGTCGCTCAAACGTTGGAAGCTTACCGTTTTGCCACCCTTTCCGATGACGCGTCCGGCAGCGACGGAGGGCACCTTGATGTGGGCCTCGAGTTTCACCTCCTCCTTCGGTCCGAAGAAGTTCTCCTCTTTCAGTTTGCCAAAGATGCGACACTGAGCCTGCCACAGAACAGGGACAACATGGCAATTTAGCCTGGGCAATAAATTTTAAAGAGACCTCCATTTATCCGTTTCTGTGGGCGTGCGGCACCTTAAACTGAGCCTCTGGTGGTCCGACGATAATAACCATCCTCTGTTTGGGATCCATTCCTTCTGCGGGGGCGATCTGGAGGAGACGCGAGATGAAGCGACCCCGCGGTTTCGAGGAATTACGTGAATATTCGCGGCCGACTCACTTTGATGGAGGCGCCGGCAAAATGCGACAGCTGCTTGATGTGTTGACCCTGTTTCCCAATGATGGCTCCCACGGCAAGCGCGGGGATGAACAGGTGGACCGTCTCCGACTCCGGGTGTCCCTGGTGCGTGGGAACATATTATTGTTAATTGGGCCTGGATGCTGTCGCTCACAGCACCGCTGAACATCGCACACTCATCCGGTGATGCTCTCACCAACGCGATTGCAGTCCAGTGCCTTTGTTAGTTGGGCTAATATTACCACTACGCCTTTTACATTGGCAAAGCACCGCTTTTGACAATGTACATAAAAATAAAAGTACCAAGGTAAAACATACTGTACAGCGGTACCTCTACTTACGAACGACTCTTCATACGAAATTTTCAAGTGACGAAACGCCTCAACGGGAAAATATTGCCTCTTGTTACGGAAAAGGTCAAAATACAGTCTGGGCTGCTCGCCGCAGCTCCGAGTTTCCTGAATGCAACATACCGTATTGGCCCGAATATAAGACGGTGTTTTTTTTTTTTTACATTGAAATAAGACTGAAAAAGTGGGGGTCGTCTTATATTCGGGGTCTAGACATTATACCCATTCACGACGCTAGATGGCGTCAGATATCATTGAAGCGAATGCTGAACTTGACTCTCCAGGCCAAAGTGAACCCCTGTCATGAAGAATAAAAATAGCGGTAGCATGAAGAAGAAAAATAAAAAATAGCGGTAAGAAAGAAAAGAAGAAAATAACAGAAGAGATAACAGAAAACGGAGAAACGTAGCGACAATCTGGAGAAAAGTGGGTCAAAGATCGGCCAGCCAGGTTAACCGGCAGCTGAGGAGAAGTTTTGGTGTAAACTTCAAGATGCTTTTTCTCTCAAATATATTGTTATAATCATTTGTGAATCACCCAGAAAAAAATGGCGATGTTTGCCTTGGACATTTTCGAAGGATTGTTAAAAGCCGACAAAAGCAAAAATCCTTGGATCAGTTCTGGATAAAACTCCAGGCAAAAAACGACTTCTCAGAGAGAACATAAACTAAAGAGGGCAAAAATAATGATGAGGACGCAGTTAAAAGTGAAAGGACCATTTTTATTCTTGACTCTATTCTTTGTTTTTTTATATTATGCACAACTCTCATTGAGTGTGCAATAATCTAATTTTAATATGTATGGATGACATATTTTGTTGCATTTTTGTGCTTCAGAAAACATTTATGCAGGGCGTAGAATGGATTAGGGCATTTACATGGAAAATGAGTCTCTACTTACAAAATTTTATAGTTAAGAAATTTCTTCCAGAACCAATTAATTTCATAACGAGAGGTACCACTGTATTAAAAAAAAAAAAGTACCGTGCAATTCCATTGCAAGATGTTAGTTCATGTGAAAATGGACTGTCCAGCGCACGGCCAAAGCAACAGGTGGCGCTATAAATCTACTTTTAAAGCCAGTTCAGCCTACAGAAAAGCATAAGGGCAGTGAAATGTGGTCATCTTACGCCTAACCCATAAATTTGCCCAAACGTTACCAGGAAAAATATTTAAAATCAATCTAAAACTCATAATTCCCACATTCGCAAAATAACAAAAAGGAGGATCCCCCCCCCCCCCCCCCTTCGGACAATGACTTCACAGAACTGTTTTCATTCTAGGAAAAAACAAAACAAAACCCATAACAGATGCTCTCATGCAAAGTGCCACAGCGCACCACTTGCTCAAAGACACAACCAGCTTCCCCCCGCACTCAGGTCAATCACACACTCAAACGTAAATCGATCTTGGATTGAGACCAATACCCCAATCAATACGCCAGCTCGGGGCCAACAACTTGCTTTGACTGCCTTCACGTCGAGGTACCGCTTTCCTCATCTCGAGCACTAGTAAAACATTAAGTAGCCAAGCTGCCGGTTCCCGCGCTTGCCGGTTAAAGGTCGCATACGGATGAGGGCCTGAAAGCTTGAGAGGTGGAAGGGGGGAGTGGGGGGGGGGGGCAGCTCGAGACTGTTAAACGCAAGCCACCCCCGGCGAGTCATCCCGCAGCAGCGAGCAGCCGCAAGCCGTGCAAAGCTCTTTGGGACAGGTTGACTTACGGCGAGGGGCTGACTGCTCGCCGACATCGCAGGAGCCCAAAATGGACCCTCGCCCCCATAAGGACTGCACTACAGGAAGAGAGAAACATCAAACGGGGGGGGGGTTGCTACG
Organism: Hippocampus guttulatus; assembly: GCF_054856545.1. Classification (NCBI taxonomy): domain Eukaryota; kingdom Metazoa; phylum Chordata; class Actinopteri; order Syngnathiformes; family Syngnathidae; genus Hippocampus; species Hippocampus guttulatus. The sequence continues at coordinate 4,967,352 of NC_141278.1, forward strand.
AACTAACAAACGATAGAGCTCCAAGGGCGCCAAAGTGGGTCGGGGCACCCGTTCGCGCTGCATGATCAGAGTCTACGGGACACGCGACTTCAACAGGATTTGACAGGCCGCAAACTTACTCCGAATGCTGGGCCGCCGGTTCCGGGAGGGGGGATGTGGGACATGGATGGGCCCATGCCGGGTGTGCCACTGGGGAACAAACCGAGAGCGTTCAAGTTCAAGCCTGGAATCAGGTTCGACTGGAGCTGCGGGGGAGGGAGGAAAAAAAAAAAAAAAACACTTTCAGTTGACAAAACCAAGAGCATGAAGGTCTTAACCACAACACACTTGGCGAATTAAACTTGCAGTTCTCATTAGGTACACTGCAAAAGGAAAAAAAAAAGAAAAAAAATCTAATCCATCCCATTCCGCTTTGTTTCTGAATGAGCCGCTTCGACGCAGTTTGCGGCCGCGCGCAACAACTCCAACTCACGTTCATGGCAGCCATGTCGCTCTCGTACGACTCTCGGATCTTCTTCATCACTTCCTCCTCTGCTCTGGCGCATGCCTCGATGGAGCCCTTCACGGTGATGGTCCGCTCCGGGTTGTACAGGGTCAGGTCCTGAAGACTGCACAGATCGAGCAGGGGGCGGGGGGGGGGGGCGACAATATTTACCCCCGGAAGCGCTCTCAGCGGAAACGGTGTCGGAAAAGATTTGAAAAAGATCCTACGGCGAGATTGTGATTTTGGTCCCCGTGTCCTGCTCGATTTTCTTCAGGTTTCGTCCTTCCTTGCCGATTAATCTTCCGACAAAGGTGTTGTGTACTAGAACCTTTAGTGGGATCTCCTCAGTACTGCAAGGAAAAAAAAAAAAAAAAAAACACAATCAAAGTCACCTTCATGTTAACTCATTCAGTACCAGCCAATTCTAGACCAAGTCTGAAAAGACGTTTAAAAACGTCTTTGGGAGTGAATGAGTTAAACATGAGCCGGCGCAAGACGCCGATTGTGTATTTCGAGGCTTCTCGTGGCCTTGTTTCCAAAGCCGTCAGTCTTCAGGGGCCGCAATCCCGCATGTTTTAGACCTTTCACGACTGCGTCAATTTCGAGTGTTGATCCGAGGGGAGGAGGGGGGTGGGGGTGCAAACTCACAACTTGGTGTCGAGTGCTTCCTTCTGCATGATCTCCATGAGAGTTCGGCAGGCGTTGGAACAACCTTCCGCCGTGGAGTGAATCGTGATGGGCTTCTCCGCGGCGCCTGCGTTCTCTTTCCGGTGAATGTCAATCCTGAGACGAGAGGATCAGAAGCGATGACGTTCCGTGCCGTCAAGTCACCGGCGCGCCAATTACCCCCCCCCCCCCCCGCAACCAACTTTGAGTGGGTCTGTTTGGTGACGTTGCGGATGGTCGCGCCCTCCTTGCCGATGATGGCCCCGACGAACTGCGTGGGGACCAGCATGCGCAGCGGGATGTCCGACTGCACTTTGGGCCGGGCGCCGAGGCTCGGCGAGCCCGAGCGCGGCGGTCCGCGGGCGTTGAAGCCTCTCCGACCGGCCGCCGGAGGACCCTCTGGCGCGGCGGTCTCGTCCGGGATGTAAGACACCTTCAAAGCGCAGTTCTCCATCATGGAGCCGTTGAGCTTCTCGATGGCCCTGAGGAAAACAAAAGAGACCTTTTGCCCTTTGATCGCATTGGACGGCCTTGTGAATTCAGAGCGCGGGTAGGTTGATGGAAGGAAACGAAACCCGATGAAGCAGAACTGCACCGGTTCGATGAAATCTCTCTTGAGCATCTCAGACGGAACGCACGCAGTAGCGTAAAGCTCGAGCCCGTTTGCTGTACACTAACTCAATTTCCGAGTAGTACACAACGATAAAACTCTGCGGCATCCAAAGCTAAGTGTGCGTTATCAGACACTCCGTTCAATTAACCGCTTCTTCTCGCGCATAGAAACGGCGCAGGCGCGCACACACACACACGAGCCAATAAATTAGGTACAAAACATCTCGCCCAGAGTCAACAGTGATAAGCTCGGGGCTCAACCACGACCGACCTAGGTAAGGATGAGCGCTTTGGGGAAAAAAGGAAAGGTGGATGAAGAACGGACTACATCTTTAAAGCACACGCTAAATGAAAAACGTTTTTTTTCTTTTCTTTGCAATTCATGTTGTGACAACTGATGCGATTTGCGATGAAAATTCAGACCTCGACTTCCGCTTGAACCGTCTAGGCCTGCGATCCGTGATAACAGGCAAAATACATTTCGAGCGGGGGGAAAAAATGACCTACTGTATAACATGATGTGAACTCATGACCAAACAAGTGCGATTTACATCCACTAGGGGGAACTAAATGGCAAATCTAACCCAATCACATCGACCTTTCTGCCAATGCAAGTTGACCTTTCTTATTAAGCGTATTGCAAAAACCATGACAATTTTTCTAGAGAAGGGGGAAGAGGAGTTTCGAGGCGCGCGTGTGTGTGTGTGTGTGTGTGTGTGTACGTCCGCACTCACTGCCTGGCCTGGTCCTTGGCTGCATATCGAACATTGACAACTGCATTCTCCGTGTCAGTGTTGACTGTGAAGGAGCGTACAGCAGACATTCACTCGTCATTTGACCATTTACTACCTTCACATGACATTTTTTTATTCGTTAAAAAAAAAAAAAGTTTCTGAAGGCCTACAAATTCTGCAAGCCAAACCCACTTAAAAAAAAAAAAAAAGGCGCAGCAACATCTCAAGCACGGGCGTGTATTCACCTTGTTCACAGCATTCTACGGCACCATACTGGGCCAGGATGCCATCCAGGACCTGGGGAAAAGCAAAGCCATAATTAGGATCACGGTCGGCTTTGACTGGACCCTTTTGTTGTTGAGCGTAAGCCCATCCATGGGAACTCGTTGGGCCACAGAATTATGTGCCGTTGGAGTTGGACAGTTGATACAGATGAAACATGTCCTTTTTTTTGTTTTGTTTTGGGGTTGTAGTTTTTTTTTTTTGGGTGGTGGGGGGTCCAATGAACAAACTGGATCACGCCGAAACATTTTGACCACTCAATCAGTGAATCTCTGCTCAAAGACCCCCTCAGAATCAAAGTTGTAACAAAAAATGCCTTTAAAAAGGGGGAACCGCTTTTTAAGGTTTTTTTGTTGTTGTTTTTGCAACGGCGTGGAAGTACACTGCGTTTAATTCTGACATGCATGTTCACGACACGACTATCAAAATAGCCGAAATGCCTCGGTGATAATGTTCGACACCACTGTAAGCGACAATCATAACTAAATACGTCCTCTCGGGTTAGCATCATTTTCAACAAGCCAGACATTTGACACAAACGCTTTTATCACGATTCATTAGATTGCGCAAGTATATTTAAGGTTACGGCTGGTCAACGACGATTGACTTGACCACTCCTGCCCTCCCCCCCAACACACTAAATCAAGACGCTTGAATCTTTGGCGTAATATGGCAAGTAGGAGAAACCTCGTCCTCCAAAAACCTCCAACGCGCAGCGATGCATCAACTGGGCCACCTGGAGACCACAGCATTTGAATTCATTGATTTGCTCAACTGTGGGCGAGAGGGGGGGGGGGGAGCAAAGGATCTAAGCAGAACCAAGACCTTTGACCATACGCCGTTGAACCCAAGGCCACACCCCCCCTCCCCGCCCTTCCCCTCCAAGAGCTCAACCCCACTTCCTAGCCAACAAGACTTGCCGCCCCCCCCCTCACCCCTTCCACGCATGCACACACACCCCCCTGAGGCGACCCACCAACCAAGCGAGCTCCCGCCTCTTTGCCATGTCAACTGCGAGTCATTGGCTGCGCCTCCAGCAAAATGCGGCGGCGCCCGACGCTGGCTGGCTGGGCTGCCTGTACTTCCGCAAGTGGGGCGGGGGTGCGGGGAGCGGGGGGGGGGGGGGGGTGGCCAATGAGAATCCAGGCCATTCAGGAAAAGGGTGGGGTGCATTCCAGCAGGAAGAAGGGGCTGGGGGAGGGGTGCGAGCTCATGCTACACATTCTGTGAATCAAAGCACATGGACGGGGAAAATGAAAACGGTCCGGGCCTTAGCCATCCACCCCAGCTCGCCAACACGCCACGATTCTCGCCAACTCGTTCACGTTGAGGGGCGGAATGCACCACGACCATTGTCTGATCTACCCGATAAGATACATGCGAGGGCCTTTGCATCAAAAGATCCCAGATTTTTTTTTCTAACCCTCCCCCCTCCTCCCAAGGGAGGGGGAGACCTCCTCATCACCTTTGGAGAAGGCAACCCTGGGCTACATGCTAGTAACACGTGTGGAGCCGCAGCTTAAGGCCCATGCGCGGCGACGCCAGCGCTTGCTTTTAGAAAAATAAAATGAAATCAACGCACACGGCCAGCCAGGCGATGGCAAGCTGGAATTGCACAATCGCCACATCACGGTTCCCGTTTGAACAAGTGTGTGTGTGTGAGTGTGTCATTGAGGAAATTCTGAATTGTTCTTTCCCGAATGGAACAACACTCCGAGCGCACACCGTCACCACTGTACAAAGAAAATGGGAGTGAGGAGTTGGAAGACACGGTTGGTGATTTAAGATCTAGATTAAAAAAAAAAGAGAGAGAGAGAGAGAGCCCCCCAAAAATAAAAATCATTCCCGCCTTTCCCCTTTCAGATATATCCCACAAATGTCGGAATATTGACGTAGACTTCAAAGCGAAGCCAGTGTGGCGGATAAAGCGGAATTTAAATGCAAGACTTGTGCAGCACTCGCACCGTTGCTCAACTCATACCATTTTTTTTGTTGAGTGAGAGATTTTTTTTTTAAAATGAAACAACTGCAGAGCCAGTTACACACTGTTCTAAATTAAGAGAAATTTTGAGGGTGCGTTTTGCCTAAAAATACTTTCCTTTGACATAATCGTAGCGCGTCGTGAATGGTGCCTTCTCTTGCTCCAACTCCAAAACTTTTAAATCCTCTTGTAGTGGGAAAGGACTCAACGTCCCATAACATTTCTACCCTTTAATTTTGCACAACACTGTAAACCGTGAAAGGACTTCAGTAGTTCATATACTGCCCCGTAATGGTTCTGAAACGATGTATGCCAAGTTGTTTCCCCCCCACCCCCCTCTCTTTTGTATTTATTTATTTTAACCACGTTATGCACATGCTCAGACACACACACACACACACACACATACACACACGAGCGCGCGCATACACATATAGCAGATGTTTCAACATTAAATTCATTCATGAATTGGGAAGGAGGAGCAAGTAGTAAAACAAGTTATTTCAGGGGAGAAAAAACAAAAACAAAGCATAGCCTCTGCATTGCCCTTGTCAATCACCAGCGTCATTTTTTTAGACAGTATAATTTATTTAATCCACAGCATCCCCCCCCTGCCCCGTGCCAGATCATCACTACATCTGCGCGCACACCTTTCGCTTCGACGACACTATCGTTTGCGCTGATAGACGCGGATTAGCCAAAAGAAACTCACAGATGTGCCACACGACGCAAAGACGCAGCCAATTCATTCTGAGACGCAAACGACAAGCTGCATTCCTGCACATTTCTTCTCCAAGTCCAGCCAACATGTCGCTGCTCCAAATGTTGTTGCGCATTACACACAGACAAAAAAAAAAAAACTTTAAATCAGTGGCTCAAAACCTGAGCGTCGCCATGTCAAAGTCAAATCATTTGTTCCAACCACAGTTTGGCCCACCACTTGGTGAGCTCGCTTGGCCTGAGCCGAGGTCCAGCCATGTGCAATCCCATGAAACATGTGCTATGTCGAAACGCTCCCAGAAAAGGGGGGGGGGGGGGATCATCTGAATGAAAAAGAGGGCAGCTGGGGTGGCCCACCACGTAGCAAACCCCCGGAAACACTCGGTAGCCTGTTAGCACTCACCTCCCACCGCATGTCAGGCGGGATGTTCCTGATCTGCAGTTTACAGCTCCTGAGGAGAGAAGAAGGGAAGATGATGTTGAAGAATGGCTAAATGCTGATATAACTTGACCGAGGTTCTCATGGTTGCCTTAAAAAAAATAAAATAAAAAGAAATAAATGGGGGATTAGAGCCAGCATTTATTCCAGCCATGTGAACCTCAACTCCTGTGAGGTCTCTGCCATCTTTAACTCATTCAGTACCAGCCAATTCTAGACCAAGTCTGAAAAGACGTTTAAAAACGTCTTTGGGAGTGAATGAGTTAAAGACGTAAACGGTAAAGTGTAATCCACTTTGCCGTTGTTTGAGGAGGTATCTGGTCCATAAAAATGCAGCTAGGACAAGCCATTATTTCCAATATGATAGCAGCCGTCGCTCTGTGTTCAGGATGTCGAGATTGAATTTAATTGGGTGGCTTTAATTGAAGATGAGATAAGGAGCTAAAATTGCAACACGCCACACACACGGAACAAAGGAAACGTACGATAGACCATAAAAAAAAAAAAGACCATCTTGGGAACAGTGCACTAAACAAAAGTGGAGTCAATGAATGTCCTCGAGAGTGGCTCGCACTTTTCCAGGACGACCCAACTGTTGTGTCAGGAAAGGGGGGGGGGGGGCGTTTGAGCCAACCCGAATGGGGAAGAATGAAATTCGTGCACTTGTTCATCCAGCGAAGATGAGCGGAACTAACAGTGATGACTGGTTCGAAAGTTACGTTAGTCATTAAAAGCATTCGGGGGGGGGGGGGCGCAATTAAAAGGGACACATGCAGGGGAAGCGCGAGACGACAAAGCGGCAATTGCATGTTTGAGGCTTTGGAGTGTTTTCCCTGCAGGAGGACGTTGTATGGAAACGGGAGGCCACTCCAAAGTCCGCTGCCTGTTGACAAACCTGAAGGGCCGTAACGTACATGAGGGCGGCCTCGTGTGCGCAACAACAATGTGGGAGACCTGAAAACAGGTCGAGCATGTTTACGTGCGTCTGGGGGCGGGGGGTGCAGCACCTTTATGAGCGACATCACACAAACCCACAAGTGTCAAAGGGATGTTAAAAGGACACCTGAAGTTGATTACGCACCCCCCCCCAAAAAAAAAATCAGGGGGCATAATAACATTCCAACCAGTGGCACGCATCCACTGCAGTGTACACGACTCCGATTCGACACTTTTGACTACTTGAATCTAAAAAGGGGCAAATTGCAACGTAAATTCAAAGATAACCTCTAAGTGGAATTCCAGCCCTTTCCGGCCAACTGTGTGCCATTCCTGGCTGATCCGTCCCACCGCCAGCAACCCCCCCCCCCTCCAGCTCCTCCTCCTACCCACAGATTCTGTATGCTCTGCATTGCGGTGAGAACGCCATGTGAAATGTGCAAATGCACCAGGGCCGACCTATAGCTCCACAGACAGAAGAAGTCAGGCAGGGTTAGGAGGGGCGGGGGTGGATTGGAGTGGGGAGGAGTGGGGGTTGGGTGCTCTATACATTCCCTGGTCCCCCTTGCAGCCTTTGATTTGGGGATGGGTGATTGGGGTGTGGTGGTGTAGGGCGGAGGGGGGGGGGGGACTAGTCCTGTTTCAGGCAAGGGTAACAAGGGCCCACTCTACTCGGTGGGGGTGGGGCCCTGTTACCATGGACACGGACAAGTCCACTGACAGGAACATGTAGAGCTGGGCTAAAAGTGGGAGGGGGGGGGGGGGTGTAGTGACTGGGGCTGGTTTGTCATGTGATGGCCAAGACCAAGCCGGTGCTCCTTACGTACTTTTTTTTTTTTTTAAACACGCCAGCTCTGTACGTGTTAACCAATGGTGAGAAGGATGGAAAAAAAAAGACATGCAATCCCCCCCACCCAAAAAAATGAAGAAGAAAGCAGCTTCTACTGAACAATATGGAGGCACTGCAACCTACACAAGTAAAGAAAGACAACGAGTGCTCGGCGCTCATCCAGCCATCAGACTATTCAGGTACGCACTGGTTCTGACTGACTGACTGAGCTCCACACATTGGCCAGGTTATGCCACTCCGGTCGCCTCCTACACACCAAAGGGCCTTAAATGCTCGCTGTGACACCCCCCCCCCCCCCACACACACACATAAATAAGATACACATTCAAAGCCATGAGTTTTGGGATGACTTGCTTTGTAAGCTCCCTCAGAACATTCCAATGAGTTGAATATCTTCAGCCAGACACTATGAGGTGACTCAACTGAAAAGACTGTTGCACGTTGCCCCCCCTCCCCCCCCCAACAACCTCATTCACAAAATACGACGAAAGTTGAATGCAAAAGGCTACGTTGACATGAAACTGTGGGTAGATTGTAGGAGTTGTCGGCCATAATTCACACCCCTCTTTTTTTTTTTTTTTTTTAAGTGCAGGTGGGGCCCCAGGATGACCCTGTGAAGCAAACTTCTCAAACGAAAGGAACCAATTTTTACCCCGTTCTTCTATTTATTTTTTTAAAAGTTCACAAGTGAGGACTCAAATGTGATAAGAGTGCGATAGGAAAAGCATGTGGACTTTTTTTTTTTTGCCCTTGTGTATTTAACAGCAATATCATCCGCACACACACTCACACACACACTTCCTTCTTATACGCACGCCATTTTTTTTCTTTCTGTACATGTGACTCAGTGAGGATTTTGGGTTATGCCCGATTCTTTTTAATCAACGCCCCCCTCCCAGACGCAAATGTGAACCCAGGAGTTCACGGAGACTCTAGACAATAATCACAAACTGGAAGTGAATCAAAACACACTTGTGGAGGGAGTACTTATTTTTCTTTTTTGATAAAAATTAACAATTGGTAGGAGGAAAAAAAACTGGCTCACTTTAGTGCTCATTTACTTTTAAAAATTATATTTTTCAAAACCGTGAGTTGCTCATAAAATTAGCTTTTATTTAAACTCTCACATTTTGTCACGATAAAGCAAGTTGTGTCTTCCCCCCGTAGCTGAAACTTGCAATTGTTGGAGACCTAATTTCTCATTTTTACTACAATAACTATCCTTTAAGAAAAACATTTTTTTTTTAAGTATTTAACCTTCTGTTGCACACGATTTAGAAAGTGGTCAATTGATGTACTTTTCTACCGTTTCCCCTGAAATGATTTAAAATGATACACGTTCGGTTAACATTTTAATCTTGTGCAACTGACGTACATGACCGACTTAAGTAAAGCCAACGGATCCAAATGATTTTTTTCTTCATTGCAATGGTTCATATTCACAATGAGCTGTGTGTGTGGGGTTTTCTGTCTCTCTCATTTAGATTTTCAAAAACCTTTAGGAGAATTCCAGCCCATGCTCTGTGTTAACCCCCAATTGGACACTGTACATGCTTGCATCTTTCCCGACTGTTTATAGCACTTCCCTTTTTCCTGAGGAGTCCAAAGGTTAAAGACATGGTGATTGGCCAAGCCCCCTCCTCCTATCCCTCCCCCCAGCTGATATTTGCAGAATGCAAAGAATGGCCCAGTGTGTGTGTGTGTGTGTAGCCCATGTTGCCTATACTATCCATTTGTGCTCATGAAAACTAGTTTAATTTGTAAACTAATTTGTATTCTTTGGCATTTGACTCAGCATGACTTAGATTTGTTCTTGGTTTTGCTGTTCGGTGCTTTCTACCGTCTTTGTTACCGGTTTGCTTTACTGTTTGTTGTATATGTTAATTGCTCCATGTACAGCACTTTGTATGCAGCGATGGCTGTTTGAAAGTGCTCTATAAATACAGTTGAGTTGAGTAATTTCACATTGTGCAGGTTTTTGCTAGGGAGGGCTGAAACAACTCCATTATTGGATAAACACACATATGCACACAATTGAAACAGACACGCTTGTGTAAAGAATTCATTAATTCAGCACATCTATTTCAAAGGCAGATTTTAGCACGTCAAAAAAACGCCCACATGACAAAAATGAACTCATGAGAAAGTTAGCATTATTTTAGGTAATAGACCCGTCTGAAAAGATACAATTTCAGACATTTTTTTTTGGGGTGATAAAATGTAGGGCAAGTTTCCAAGGTGACAGCCCATTTCAACTTGGCAGCTAATTCAAAGAAACAACACGTTGCACACAAAACGTGTAGCCATGACGAGAAATCATTCAACATCTTAGCTCACACTATCAACGTACCAAATGGACTATCTCAAAATATTCATAAGGCTCTTGGTGCGCCAACTTGACAAGATGTGCACGCAAGGAGCCAATGTACAAGCATTTTAGAGGAAATACCCCAAATGTCGTTAAACTGCAAATACAACAGGAGAGGTGGCAACGAGTATGCAGTTGTGCAACGAGGTTTTGCGTGACTTTGGGGGCCCCAAGGCTTTCCATTCTGCTTTTAGCGTCCATCTCATGCATGGCGAAGGGGGGAAAAAAAAAGAGAGAGAGAGGGGCGGAAGACAGCAGTGACGGAGCAGATCCTTCAAATGGACGACTCCATGAGGCCTGTGCGTATGCCTGCTGTCTCCCTGAAATGCGTTTTCTTGTACAGCCACTTGAAGGGGAGATTTTTGGACACCCAGAACGTGTCTGCATAAGTTATTTTTAAAACAATAAATACGTACAACAAAAATGTGACGGTTGAGCCCAAAAGGCAGCACCCCACTGTCAAGGCAGAGAGGAGGGGGTAGCTACACAAGCCATACGCCCCTTTTCATTGAACCCCCCCCCCCCGCCACACAACATTCAGGGGGGAGGGGTGACAAAACATACATTTAAAAAAAAATAAGCACAAACTTTTAGCAAAAAGGTTATAAGTTATAACCTACCTTTGACGTTTTGGCACAGAGTGTTCCACATCGAGAAGTTTCCCATGGAGTTCAACTTTACCTAAAAATGCAAAAACAATTATGCATTCATCGTAGCTTGTGAGACATTTCTGCTTCCTCGTTTAATTAAATAAAAACAAATCCACGGACGTGCAAAAGGGGTGGGGGTAGGTAATATTAGCAGACAGCCGCAAAATGGCTTTTACAAAGACGAGTTGCAACGACGAAACAGTTTCATTCAAAAGCATTCGGGTAAAATATCATCTTTTTTGTGCCAAAGAGCAGCTATTTAATATTAAAAAAAGCAGTGTAGCCAGTGCAAAAAAAAAATGCAAGTGTGTTCGCCTCATAGTTGGCCTACATTTTGAGCAACACAATTAAACCACCTGGTGTGTCAGCATGGGCAAAATGGCTACACAACACAACGAGCGACTTGTGGCCACAGGAGAAGGCTTGTGGGACTTTTGGAAAAGAAGCTTGTATTTTAGTACTACTTGGGAAGCCTCGAAAAGCTGCCTGCCACGCACATACACACACACACACACGACGACGACGACCTCTAACCCGAACCCGAGCAAAGGCCCGCAACAAGGTTCGACTCCAAAAGAGAATCCAGTTGATATTTTTGATTCATCGACTATAATTCAAGTGTTAAAAAAAACCCACACAATGAGATGTATATACAAATAAAGCAAGATACGTCAGCCGCAATGATCACATTGCATTTCGAATAGGGGCCACGCACACACACACACAAAACCCAGTTTCACGCCGTTGCAAACGTCTCACCTGAAAGAACATCGATGGCCTTCATTGCGGTCTTCTCGTCAGGGCAGTCCACGAAGGCATAGCCGGTTTTGACCAGAAATGGACCACTGTGGGGAATGTTCCACGTCTCAAAGATAGTTTCGAAGTCCTCTTCGCTGGCCTCGGCGCTCACGTTGCCAATATATAGCTTATTCATGTTCACAACCAGCAACAACAAAAAACAAACAAAAAGAACCACCCAACGGCTCAGATAGCGACTGTGCCGCGTTTGGAGTTGCCTCAAAACAAACAAACAAAAAAAAAGAAAAACAACAAAAAAAAAGGAAAAGAAACCCCGCGTTTAGTGCACTACGGAATGAACCGATAGATTTAAACTGGCAGCCTCGTAGTGGCTTCGCGCTCCCGCGCCCCTCTCTCTGCCTCTTCTTTCACCACGCAATAAATAAAAGCTTAATTATTAATCTTGCACGCTCTTCCAAACGACGATGGGCTGGGTAGGGAAGGGAAAAAAGGAGGCGAAACTACTTTGTGTCTTCCTCCGAAGAGACGGACAATGTCACACACGCTCAGGCAGGCACCCGCCTCTGGGTCGACTACAACCAAGGAGAAGAAGAAGAAGCGACGAAGAAGAAGAAGGGGAGGAAAAAAAATCCGCTTCTATTCCGTTTTTTTTTTAATGAGCCACGTGTTCAAACTACAAATCAACCGACACGTGAGGAAACCCAATTGCTCAATTAAGTGTTTGAGATTGGGGAAAATTGCTCGGGAATCTGGGGTGGGGACAGTTGAGGGGGAGTGGATTTTTTTTTTAAGGAGGGGAAGAAGAGAGGATTGGTCTAAAAAGGAAAAGAACCTGGGCAGCGTTAGAAAAAAAGAGGTTCCGTTCGAGGCTGCTGTCTTTCCTAGAATCACATTGTACGCCTTTCTCTGCATTAAAAAAAATCAGCTTCGTTCTCATTGGACGCCGGAGCTATAGTAAAACGTGCGCGCGCGTGCGCGCACGCGCATGGAAACTCCGCTTATGGAGAGTGATCTCACACACAAGGACGAAGGGGGGCCATTCATAAATGATGGTGTACGACTATTTTGCTAAAATAAGAAATACGTGACATGGGATGGGCGGGAGGGGGGGAGCGTGACCCTTGGTCCTCACTCACGCAACGTGGGAATGACACGTATTCCTATTCAAATGAAGGCGTCCATCTTCCCTCATACGCTTCCCCTCCCTCAATACGCAACCAAAGTCAAACAACTCGCCCGAGTGGACCATAACCACCCCGTTTCTATACTTAGATGTTGTATTCATTCCCTTTTAAATGCTTCCACGGTTCTACTTTGCTACGAGTTTGAGCTTGGCCATGTGGTTCATAGCGAGCCTTGGCTGCCATGTTGACTGCAAGGGGGAGGGGCTTTCAAACATGGCGTCCAAACGTACGGCCCAATTGAAACGCAAGAAGTGCATTTTTGAAAATGTACACGTCTGTTTTGTGCAGTCAAAGGTCACGACGGATGGGCCACAACATTAGGTACATTTGCACAATCGAATGCAGTGTTTCTAAACGCAAGCTTCACGGTGCTTCACAAAACTTAGTGAGCCAAGACTCATATTTTCCACTGGGGAAATCAACCGGGACAAACACCAAGCAAAAATGATATAAAAAAGTATGTGTTACCGAAGAAATGGTCATGATGTGTGGTGGTAAGACGGGAGCATTAAATTGTTGTGTCTGTCACAATTGGCCGTTGGTATTAAAAAAATGAACAAAGATACAGTATTTGTAGTGGAATGAAAACTTTCTGACCAGTTAAGCATAATAATTAATAAGGAGGATTCAATGCAAATTTACTGCCTTTATAAACCTACTTTGAGTTGTGTTTTACATGTACTAAATTCATGACTGTGGTGAGAGATTTTTCTAATATTCCGCAGTTAAAGTAGACAGCCCTCTGTGTGATACATTGTAGTTTTACACCACAATAATTGAAGCAAGAAACACGCCTCTCTGACAGTGTGAATCAAAATGTGGTGATGTTAGACCTCAAGTCATGTATTTCGACACCGCAGTTGCGTTTGTGTTCTGTCAGTAATATTGTATACTATCGATGATATATCATCATTGTAAGAGTTATAGGAAATCTGCATGAGAGCACTCCAATTAATTTATAAATCAATTTTTGCACATAAAGGTTTTTTACAATGTCATGCAAGCGGCGATCAACATGTTTTTGTTTTGCGCCTTATAGTCTGGTACGGGGTGTTTCCTGGCTATCAATGCATGCTAAACAAGTATAAGTGTGGTCAATAAAAGTAAGTTATCAAATACTGTATTGTTCCAGTGGAAACTTTTTCCAACAGTAGTAGTAGAGTTGAAAGTGCATGTTGTTAGTGCTTTTTCCTTAATAGTAAAAACAATAATAATAATAAACAGCATCATAATATGTAGTTTTCGGGCCCTTTGAATGAGTGCATAAGAACCGGGCCATGCCTGCCTGAGAGGGTTTCCTCCCGCACACCACATGCTGCCCTCTGATTGGCCGAGAGAGCCGACCAATCAGAGAGCAGCACGGCCGCTCCTACTACTGCCGCCAGTGCGGCCGTTTGATTGGCGGAGGGAGAGCGACTATTCTATATGAACCAGCCCGCCAATGATGCGTTTACGTCCACGCTGAGACTGTTGGACTTTGGTTCACACTATAGGGATGGAACGAAATATGAGCCACAGAGCCAACTTGTGGCATTTTTTCAGATAGTTGATTGAGTTCTTGCTCAACTCTAGCCTGTCCCACAATTGATTTACTTTTACAACAAACCGTACGGAACTATAGGTTCTTTAAAAAGCAATGCGCCTTCTTCCTAGACGCTCATACATTTAATCTGTTTATATTCGAGTCACTGGTTAGATCTCGGAAAGTTTTTAAAAACAGTTATTGCCGAGTGATCGAATCGGTACATTTACCATAAATATTTGCGTTACTTGGCACGTTCCGTTGATGCGTTTGTGTTTACAAAAATTGTAACAATTTATCTGGCGCAAAAATGAGTGAGAAACAACACGGGGAAAGATGGTTTGCGGGGCCGCTGCATATAGATTTTTTTTTTCTGGACAACTGCAGCCATGCTGTGTGAGCTCTCGGGCCGTGCACGTCGACTTGAATGAGCTCACGCATGGCTGCAGCCTCGTTGTATGCGCGTGTGCGAGGCTACGACGCAGCCATGTGCGCGACGGATGAATGTATCGCTGAGGAATGTACAGAACGCCTCCCCCCACACTTCCAGAGCCCTCCATCCCCTTCTATGGACTCCTTCCATAGGGGGGGGAAGTAACATAAAGTTGGGAGAGTCCATCATTTCCTATGTTAGTTAGTGCACGTGGGCCAGATTTAACCGAGTGTAGCGCTAAAACTCGTTATTTTTATTTTTTTGTGGGGGTTTATATCTGGTAGGTTTTAGTATGTTGTCGGTACGAATCGGCAGTTATTGCTCAATTTCAGGTTGTTGTTGGCCTCGCTCATGTAAAGTCGTCGCCAGGGCTCTCCCAAACCCACTTATGCTACACAATCTCTGGATTCTGTCATCTGGTGAGAATTCTTTACGTCTTTTATTCTAATCATTACTCTTCTCAGGTCGTTCTTCATGTAGTGTTTAAGCGTGTGCAGCAGAGCATCCACTGAGGAGTGACCGTTTCGAACGCCATGTTGAGCCCTGACTGTTCACTGATGCCTCCTCATCCACGCTAGCACATTAAGTCTTATTTGCTCGAAACACGTGCACCAATGCACCTCAAGTGGATCCACACCAGCTCCCTACAAAAACAACAAACTAACTGGATGTTTTTTACCCCCCTCCATTTTTGCTCTTCCTTCTTGGAGATGACAACCCTCATGTCAGTAATAAAATGGCGGTGTGAGTGTGTGTGTATGTGTGTGTGTTCAGCACATTCTAACAAGCCAGTCCCGATTTTTAACATCGATGGAATTACATTACACTTTTGTCACATCAAATAACAAATAAAAGGGTTATAGATCTCGTACGTTAAAAATGGTAGAGGGAAATGTCCATTTTTCTGGTGTCATAACTCAAATGTTTTAACTTCAACGAAAGCATGCCTTCCGTCTTGTTAGGGAAGAATGAATAAATCTGTATTTTTTTTTAAATTGGGAAATGTTGCTGTTTTTAATTCCGTTACCTAGCACGACAGCATATTCATAGCAGGGTCGTATGTTTCGCATGGCTTATAAAGTGGACGTTACGAATTGCATTGTTTTTAATATTTCGAAAGCTGCTATGACACAAGGCTTGTGACATTCATTTGATTGACTCGTGTCATTTCGGAAAAAAAATGTCGGGTTTTAATGGACAGTTGTTGATTCCACGATGTTGCATGAGCTCACTTTTTCATATAAAACTAAAGTCCACGTCCTCCAGTCCATACATTTGGTTAAAAAGTCACAATGTTCACAGATTTCTTCTAATATTTGCAGAAAACACTTTGTATTTAACTGAACGACTGGGCGTAATTTGACCGTTTTTTCTCCTTCTGTTTAGGGTTTCAAGATTGTATTCTTTGTCAGTTAATCCTCACTGTCATCTGTTCGTAAAATGACTTTTAAGTAACCACTTTCTTCGTGATCTGATCCAACCCAAAGCAGACAGAAACGTGGGCTGTTGCACTTCAAGATTTCACACTTGTACTTTTGTCTATAGTACTGCAATAAAATGTGCAGGATTTCTTTTTTTTTTTTTTTGGAATGTGGACAGCACATAGCGTGGAATGGATTAGTCTGCTAATGTGTGGACTGAAACTGTTATTTTTTTGTTCTTGTGGATATATTGAGAATGCAAATGTGTATGATCTATTAGCTTATTTAGGCTAAATGCTTGTGATTGGGGAATTCACATCCCAGGTATGGATTCATTAGATTTTGAAACTGGGCCTGGAAGTTCTTTCCTGTAGTTAATGTTTTGTTCTGTCATTCAATTGCAACGTTTCATAAAGATGATTTTGAAAGACCAGCTGTATTCTGTACTGTTTTGATTCAAAAGTTCTCATTTCATTTGTACAAAAGACACTTTTTAAATGAACATTGAGGTGGGGCGGGGAAGCTCTGTGCAAAATGATTTCCGGAAATACGTTTTGATATGGTGAAGGTCAGAAAAAGGGATATTTAGCATCTAAACATAACAGCAGATGAGACAACTAGCTGACTAGGTAAATTGATTTAGAGTCAACGCAGACCGTAGAAACAGCGCACGTTTGGCATGCAGTCAAAATGTATCCAAAACATAAAGAATAGTCACCATTCCCTCTCTTTGACAGTGCAAGTACACCATAGGTTACACCAGGTCAGCATTTGGGGCAAGTTGTGTTTATGTTCATCACAAAAACCTGTTTGAAGCATATCAAAACTTCATGGCAAATTGGGGAAAAAAAAAAGATGAGCTCCTGTGAAATCACAATTCACGTCATGCGTCGGACCAGACGCATGTATGACTTATATGTTAGCTGCATGCAGCTTATGACAATCAAGGCTAGGGACCATTGGGCCCATTCTGTCGCCAACAGGCCATAAAGTGCACTTCTGAAACACGCTTATCCAGGCAGACTACAGTTGATCAAGCTATCAGCAGATGACCCCTGAAAATGAACCCGGGTCAGTGCTCTTTAAACATCACAACTAACCATAAAATCATGTTAATTATCTGCATTAGTTTTTTTTTTTCTTTTGGTCCGTGGATGTGTGTGAAACACATTGGACCACGCAAATGTGGTTGCACTTGTCATGGAATCGCACAGCCGCCAAAGAGCGTTTACATCAAAAGGTCATGGCTTAAATAACAGTGCAAAGAAAAAAAAAAAAGGGGGGGAGCGTCAACATGACACACATTAAAAGAGATGAAGACAACAAGGTCAAGTCCATCTTTGTGCTGAAATGTCTTACTTTGAACCTCGAGCTGGAGAACTTTCCAGGCTGTCAAAAGTGAACCGATGCATAGCTGCGAGGGCCCCCCCCCCCGCGACATGTCAGCAGTTATTCCAACACCCATTTGAAGAAGCCGCGCCATTATTTGAGATGGCATTAAGGGGTTAAAAGCAGACGAGTGTGTGTTTTAGCACCAGATTTTCAAGATTGCGTTCATTCAGAAGATGCCCGATGCGTCGTCACCTGTGCGCACGGAGGACCGATGCGGTGTGTTTTTTTTTTGGGGCTCAGTGCCTGACAATGAACGTAAAAAAAACTGATCACATTTTCGGAGCCCTTCTGTAAAAGCAGGTCAACTTAAATCACATTGTAGTTATGTGAAATGTCTTGCATAACCAAAGTTAACAGGGTGCCTTTTCATTTTAAGTGAAAGCCATTTTTGATTCACCGTTCTTTCGTAGAGGCGGGTACATCATTATTTGCAGTATTCTGATATTTGACTTCATGAAACGAGACATACCTAATGAAGTCTTGCAGGTCTTTTCCCCACTTTGTTTTATTGGCGTAGCTGGACTGAAGTGGCGTTAAAAGTTTGAGAGAAGTCCTTGTGAACTTAAAGTGCGGCCCCAACATGAATCCAAAGGTGTGAACTTAGAACACCATCCTGGCGCCTTGGCTGGTTCTGTGAAACTCTCCTTTGCTTCATTTCCCACCTCACCCACACATCTTCACTCTCACCCATAAAAGTGAAGCCCAACTTCAATTCGAATGCACATTCGAGCCAGAAAAATGAGAAACTTTTCAGAGTTCATAGTTGTATTTCCATATATAGCGCCCTGCCCCCCAAAAACAAAACAAAACAACAAAAAGGCAGTTTGATCATAAAACTCAAATGATGACCTTAAGAAGTGTCAGCAGAGATTTACGCTGACTCTACATGGTACTTACCAGAAGATTCAATTCCCACTGTGTAACAGTGAAGATTAGAATTTAAAAAAAAAGGGGGGGTGTGAATGGCAACAATAAAAAATATAGTTTTGAGTCCATTGCTTTCGCATTGTGGAAGTTGAGAGATTTGCAAATTAAAACCACCCTCTGCACGTAACACAACTACCTTGAACTCAAAGTGTGCTGTGAATTTCAACATGCGAAGATCATATCAGCTGCAGCACCTCAGTAGCGCCCTGGAAAAAAAAACAAAGCACACACATTCAAGGCAAGTCAGTGGCACCCCCCCCAAAAAAATATGAAAGAGGTACATATATTTGATGAAAATAGCGATACAAACCCAAATGAGTCATATTCAACGTCAAAAGGCATTCATTTGGTCTCATTCATACTTACTTTGGTTGTAGGAGTGAGACCAAGAGGAATTTCTGTATCTCCCGTAGTCCGGTGATGGGGAGCGCCTCCGCCTGCAACGGTACACAGAGAGTTGAAATGGAGTAGAGCAACATCTGGACTTTGAAAACCATGACTTACCCGTCGTATCTGTAGTCGTACTCTTCGTAGCTGTCGTATCGGCCGTAGCCCCTGTCGTAGCTCCGGTCGTAACAACGTTCGTAGCTCCGGTCGTAACCACGTTCATAGCCTCGGTCGTAGCTTCGCTCGTAGCATCGTTCATAGCCTCGAACGCTATAAGAACTCCTTCCCCTACGGCAAACTCCCCCGCCGCCGCCATCGTCGTCGTCATCCTCTCTATTCAAGAAAAACAAACAAGAAAAAAAAAAAAAAGGTTTGAAGGAGATTGGTAACCGACTCCACTCTTCATGAGTGCGACATAAAAAGGGGAAAACGTTGGTTTGACTCTTACATAGCTTGTTTACCCATGTAAATTCCAGGTGTGGGGGTGTGGGCACGCTTGGTAATGGAGTAATCTACTCTGATTACCCTCCCGTCGATCTCCATTCCGTTGGCTCTCTCCATTGCCTAAGAAACAAACGTCCAGAGTCAAGCAAGGATCAGCAGCATCGGCTCCACATATGCGCAGTCGGCATGGATGGCTTGTCTACGAGGTCGCCTGTAACAATACTGACATCTAGTGGTGCACTCGAGTAATCACACGTGCCCAGCAAATAATGGAAACGGTGCGTGTTGCCATACGACGACACATGGCACAATTTGAAAACAGGTTTACTTGAAATGTCATCTCGTTGGAGCAACACCGCACTGGACTGTGTCTATGCTACTGTACTGTAATTACTGCCACAGAAGCGGGAAGCAGTTTTTGGTCCAAGGAAATGCACGTCATTCGACATACAGAGGTGACGAGTCGCAATCAAATGAAACAAGTCAACCATACCTCCTTTGAATCTTCGAGTCTCTCAAAGTAAACGAAGGCATATCCTCGCGAGCGGCCCGAGCGCTGGTGGAACACCACGTCGACACCGGTCAGACGACCGTACTGTGAAAACACGTGCCTCAGGTCTCGCGCTGTGGTCTCCAAGCTCAGGCCAAATACCCCCAAACATTTGCTGGGATCGGGGTTTGCCTAGAAGGGGTCAACAATAAAGCTTTTGGTTGATCGCATTCCGTTCTTTTTCGGTGCATACAAATGTCCAATTTCAACCTTTCCCCGCCTACTTTGATCATTTCTGCAAGCGGAACAGTGTTCAACCCTTGACAGCTTTAATAACCTATCTGAGGCGGGTCGTTTTGACCTCAATCAAGATGGAGTTTATCAGCGGTTACGAGCACACCGAACGTAATCTCTGAGGTGTCAATCGGGTGAGCCTCATTCAAAATGCTGAGTTACCGTTACGTGTACGCAATGTGTCCCACTTACGTGCGATTCCACCCGAGAAATCAAATGCACAATTACCACACCACGCTCGCCCAAAATATGGCCCAAGGTCCACCTACCCTATCGACTAGCCCGCCGTGGCTGTTTGCTTCTTTGGCTTCATGGCTCTGTTGATAGAATGAAATGAGAGCAACGGTTATTGAATGTGCCGTCAGAGTGCTTTTGCCACAGCATGAACCGCAATTACTTGAAAAAGTCCCGCGTGCGACGCATACATTCGGCCTGTTAAGTTCGCTGATTCGTCACGTGATAACTTCGAAAAGGTTTGCGGCGTTACGGCAGCCTAATTGGACTTGACTGTTCCGAGTGACGGTTCGTCTTTTTCTCGACAGAGCGGTACCAATCGGAAAATGTTGGGGTTGTTGTTTCGCCCCGAGTTAAAAAAAACAAAACAAAACAATTAAAGGCAGCTGCAGACGGTGAATAAAAGCGGAGCCTTGGAGTCGAGCCAAAGGCTGTTTATGTTATCGTCGTGAAGTCATACAATGAGGTTGTCCGTAGCCGCACAGTCAAGGGAATAACTACACATTGGATATTGTAGCACTGCCAACATTTTTGGCTGGCTTGCCAAGCCGTGCGAAGGGCTGCAAACTGAATGCACGCTTTTCGCCTTTTGCAGCGGAACTTGGCGTGACAGTTTAAATACTGCTTGACAGTGATGACTGGTCAGGGTCAACAAGGCCTTCTCTGCTGGCCTCAACAACCAAAACCCAAATTCTAATGTTTGCTCCGGGTAAGCATATTCATCGAAACCTAACAGCCGATGCTCTTCAATTTGTCACATTTCTCTTTGCTAGACTGCTTCCAGGACTTAAAAAAGTTAGTTTTTTGTTTTTTTGGGGGTGGGTGGGAGGGGGGTTGCTGTCAGATTTCGGCCTCTACGTGCTGCCACATCAATTTCATCTTTCCGGGGCCTTCGGAATCAATCGCACAAGCAATTTGAATTATATTCGCAATGGGACGGGTTCCTTAAATTTCAAATTTGGTTCGCTGCCGCCCCCAAGAACATCAGCGAGCGTGTCTTTTGTTTTTGGTATGCTATTGAGTGGCACGGTTTGTGTGCTGTTGTACTGTGTTCATGCATGGCAGTGATTACGCACGGGCCAGGATTGTATGGTACACTTAATCCGATATTACGCGTTCTATTTGGTTTTGCAATTCACTCCATAGAAGGGTACAAAATGCACACCTTACCACAGCTGCTAAAGAGAAAGTTACTTAACGTCTCTTAAAGGGTTGCATAAAACACCCCCCAAAAATATTGCCACTGCGATAACACCACACGCGATATGCGTATTAGAAATACGAGCGGTAAATTCATATTGAATTGTACGCTTTGACCCAATTGAACAATCAGATGCAACCTGAAATGCGCATCGCCATTCAATAGGGGGAAAGTATCTCGGCGCATCACGAACACTAAACTGCTTAATTCGATTTTTCATGAGATAATGTTTAGATAGGACGATGCACAGTATACAAAAACATAAAATGTCACAAATTAGTTGGCACTCACCCTGAGCCGAGCCTTGGGGCTGCGGTTTGATATGGGCGAAGTGCTCCGGCTCTTCCTGCGGCGGGAGTCGGGGCTGTTGGAATGAGATCGAGATCTCCGTCGGCAGGGATGAGATGGAGAGGGTGAACGACTACCATGTCGGACAGAAATGTGTCTCGAACTAGAGCTGAAAATAGAGTGTGAGGCAGGAAGGTTGATACATTTTCTTACGAAGCGGACAGGAAAAAGATTTCACCTGTTTATGAACATAACAACATACCCTGATTTTGATCGAGAGCGGGATCTGGATTCTGAATGCTTGGATTCTCGGGATGGACTCGTGGAGCCTGAGCTGCTCTCCGATTTGGTCTGAGTTCTACTTCCGTGTTCGGATTTAGATGAGAAGCGAGACCCCTGTTGCCATAGTGGTAAAAGACTATCATTTTTACACTTACATGTCTTTATAACATGAAGCCCTTTTTAATTTTTTTAAAAGGGTTTAACACATTAAACAGCGTACAACTTGCACTCTCCAGACACTTTATGGGCAACATTCAATGAAAATGTCATTTCTGCATTTAAAAAATGCTCCCTTTAAGAAATATAAACATTCAGGAGTGTATTGAGACTGTCAGAGTTTATAAAACGATTTTAGTAACTATCATAGGGCCATCAAAACAAGTAAAGCATGCAGTTTTATGACAAAAAGTTAGCATGCTCAAGAAAGAGCTGTGGAACAAGCAAGGTTTCCTTATCCGAGGGACATATTCTGTCTTCCAGTTTCTTTACAAGTTTTCATTTCTACTCGTCATAATCTTTTATTTGTGTGTTTTTCTTCACCCCAATTTTAGACCCAAGTGTTCTAATCTTGGTTCTATTTTCTCTGTTCATGTGCTCATTAGCCTTCTTTTGAGCTTGGAATTGTGTACTTTCTTCCATCATTCTTGGATAAAATTCTGCAAAACTTTCACGAACAATAGATTCTTTATTTAAAAGATTAGATTTATGATAAAGCTGTACCATACTTGGTGAAAAAGAAACAATGACTAAAGTGCACTTGCATTCGAATTTACAATGTTCACCAGTATTACTATTATTCTTTTTAATCAGAAGATTTACAGAACGTGTGACAAGTTCGTAACAGTTGAAAGCTCGGAAGGAAAAGTTGTCAAAAGGTGAATAGTCCAGGTTTATTAGACCAAATGAGGGGTATCTGCGCTTGACTTTTCATATGACCACAACATAGAACGGTTACTGGACTTCATAAGCCAAAAAATAAAAATAAAACCTACTCCTAAAATTACAAGATAAAGACGCCATTCGGGGTAACGCCGCGGACGGGGTTGCAGCTAACATGAAGTTACTGAAGTTTACTTACTCCTCTTAAAGTAGTGTAACAAATAATTATTGTCCGTAAGCAAGATGCAACCCCATAACTGGCTTTTAGGCGAGCTCCACTCGGGGCAAAAGCTGCAAATTGTCATCGATAGAAAACTTCATTGACTGATGAATACCTTTTCGTTTGAATGTATTTGTTGTCGGTTTGCAACGAGTCAGGTACAAGAGATCACTCCTTACCCATCTTTCGTTACCTCCCTCGTCGAAGTCACTCATTTTCAGGTCATCTACCTACCAAGCAACTTTTTCCGGAATATCCAAAACAAGCAAAACAAAAACAAGAAGTAAAACGTTAAAATTCCAAATGTTTTGGTTTGAAAGATGTGCGACGAGAAAATGGCGCGCGAGGGCGGAGCGATGAGAAAACGCACACTGAAACGTCATTTCCGATTACGACGCCCCTTGCATCCAAGAGCTGGCGACATTGCTTGTGTCAGGTATGTCGCGTGGGGGATGACGTAATGCAAGGAAAGTGTCAGCGACACACAATAAAACCACACAATGTCGTTAAGAGGACAGCATTTCAATATAAAATAGTACATTTACTTTTCTTTTATACCCAACACGTATTGCGATTTAGCAAGTGCTTGTGGACTAAATACTATAGTACACAACATTTATTACACCAGTCATATTTGAACCAGTTTATTGAGTCTGGTGGATTTACGGTACAGTTAAAACTGTGCCAATGAAGCAGAACAAATGAGACATTACGGCTATCGCCCACATTTGTTGGTTAAATCTAGTATGGTTAACAGGCATCATTATGATGCGCATTTGAAAGGTTTGTAATCTGCAAGGGATAGTTCACCAAGCAGAGATTGAAAGACTCTTCCAGCAGGTAACAATCGTCTCGCACATACAATATAACAGCACTACCAAGAGTGGATTAGCCCATTATTTTTAATAAAATGTCTACAGTCACAGTGCAAGATGAACCCTGAACGCGTATTAGCAGATGGTCAGTCGACTTCACAGCATCAAAGATAACTGACCTTGCAGTACATTCATTCCATTCTACATTGAGTGAAATCACTCCCAAGGCAAGTAAAGGGAAGGGGGCACATTTCAGCGGCAAATGAGATTCATTTGTTGTATCACGAGCTTCACATTGAGGCTGAACAGTCTTTGGATTACCTCTATGCAACTAAATGTAAGATAAGAGATGAATCATATTTTATTGCATCGAGCAATAGTCCACAGCACAAATACAGCAATTCATATTGTGAGCATTCTGTTGAGTTCAGCAGGTTGACATGATATTGTTAAGTTGTATACTACTGTGAGCCCAAAATGTGCTTAGAGCCTTGCACTGCAGTTTCCACAACGGCCGATACATAGTTTGAAGCCAGTACTAGTAATACGATTCAAATATGCCATTATATAAAAATGCAAAATTGATATATAAAAATGCACGCTGCAATCTTGATCCGATACAATAAATACTGTGGCGCAAAAAACAAACAAACAAGTGAGGGCAAAAAGGTTTTCCTTCCTTTTGGCTTTCCAAGAAGCATCAGTTCCTTCCAAGTCTGCGGACGTCCTGGGATAAATTCAGAAAAAGTGGGATGTGCCAAGAGAGCAGTCAACACGGCTACAAAAACAAAACTCAAAGATGTTGCTGAGGCTTGTTGGGGCTTTGTGGGTTGAAGCGTGACGTCCCATGATGACTGCTGGCTCGCTCCTGGTGGGAGGCTCTTTGCAAGGTGGCAGGAGTGGAAGCGAGGACGGTCCCGTGGGAGGCATTGGTTAGAGACACATTGGCAGCCAACTCAATTTTCCCCTCTAGTTTGACCAGGCGCTCCAGGATATCATCCAGCAGTACCGCTATTGTCCTCTTCAGATCCGCTGCGTGCAAAAGAATAGATCATTAAGTCACGACATGTACCCCAAGTCTGGAAAATTCTGGTGAAATGATTACCATAACCAGCCATGGTGGTCCCCTGCGGCCCACCGGGAGCGTTCTGGCTCTCCTCGGTCAGGACCTTGACGTATCGCCGACTGAGCTCCAGTATCTGCTCGCGGAGCTCTGTGCTGCTCTGGTGGCGAGGTTGCTGCACGGTGTAGCGGAGCAACAAGAGTCCCCACGCCAGGCCAAAGAGTAAGAGCAGCACACTCAGCTTCTGCGACATGTTGCGTCTCAGGAGAGTGCCAAGCATGATACTGGGGATGGTGAAGGAGCAGGAAACGGGAACGCTTGCTGCCGTCCGATGTGAACGGCCTCGATGTTGTTGCTTCGGCGTGATAGGTGATAGATTTCTCAAGTGTTTTTGTTGCCGATTCCCAGGGAGAAGTCCAGAGTTCACAAATGTCACAGTATGAGGTAATCTTCGATACCCGTGGAGCGCAAGAAGGCTCGGCTCGGATTCCCCTAGACGAGGAGACCCTCAATCTTTGGTGGTTGGCTGGCCCACCATAGCAGAATGGGGGGGCTTGGATAGGATGCCCACACGGCGTTGGACAACCTATACACACAACGAAATAAAGAGGTTCGAGAAAAGAAATTATCTGGGGAAGCTGGGAAATTGCAGCCTCACCTACCTGTTCAACATTTCATTGAAAGCTACACACACTCAAAGTCACAGATACTACAGTGTCAAATGTGAGGATGGCGACTTCAAGAGGACCCAAAAAGAAAAAAAAAAAGCTTTTTCTGTGCTTTCGTTAACGTGTTGGTATTGCATTTTTAATCACGCAAAATCAATTTTGATCCAATTACTCAAACGGATGGGCTAATTGGTGAATCACTTGATTGGTTACAACGGTTAACTGTAGCACCACATCAAAACAGACTTCCTCGGTCAATAAGTAGACGGCGTGCACGCCGCAACACATTTTGACATTTCAGCCCAGAAACCTCATTGCTAGTTGAGCTGTAACTGCACAGTTACTAAAGATCCACTTTGCTGCTCATGAAAGGATTCATAGCAGCGGTGGCAACCATTGAGGGCATTCGCGTTCTAATCCCACCTACACAAGGGTCAGTGAAAGGACAAATAGCTTTTCGGCATGCATTCGCACGGAAAATTAGGTGATCATTTTTCACTTTTTAGATCTTTGCCAACGGGTCCATTCTCTCTCCCTTCTGTGATGGGTGTGCCGCTATTTACCTATTGAGCTGATGAGACAGGAGGGGACTGACTGAGGCAATACATTATGAAAGCAGAGGTAACAGAATACATTTTGCTCATCGCCAGCATCTTTGAATCAGACGTACATTCATTTGAGACTTTAGTTACACTTGCACTTTTTTTTTTGTTTTTAGATATAGTACAGGGGCTCAGTTTCATATCCCCCAAATCTACAACCCCAAAGATAAATTATACTCTTGCCAAATTAATATCTCCCTAACAGGGTGAACACAACCTTTGTAAGGGTAACATTTTGTGTTACAGGCTTCGATTATGCAGGGGAACTCTGTGAAGTGCCTTACTAGAGAGAAGACATGCCCTTTGATGCCAGGCACTGATTTTTTAAATCAATAAATTTAAAGCACAAATGCAAAGCGCCCGTGAAACAAAAACATCAGGGTGAC
Organism: Hippocampus guttulatus; assembly: GCF_054856545.1. Taxonomy (NCBI): domain Eukaryota; kingdom Metazoa; phylum Chordata; class Actinopteri; order Syngnathiformes; family Syngnathidae; genus Hippocampus; species Hippocampus guttulatus. Next base: position 4,993,965 of record NC_141278.1, read on the forward strand.
TGTACCAAGCGCCGTGCTTCTGCACTATGCTATTAGCAACACTGGCCAATAAAGCGTGTATGTTTTAGAGGGTCGCCTGAGTCACACCGATAAGGGCGGCAGTATTTTCTGAGGCAGAAAGAACTCGGCTTCCCCTCCGACAGCAAGCTTGGTCAACAAATGACACAACCCTTGACAAATGTCTTCAAAATGAACCATTTAAAGAATCACTAGTACATTTTGTGAAGATAAATCCCAAAACATGCACAACTGTGCAAGCCAGCAGGGAGAAAAACCGGTCAGGCAGGCGAATGTACGGCTGAAGCATGACATGTACTGTACACACCCGCAACAACCTAACAAATTGTGCATCATCACACCATTTTCGAGTGATCCGAACTTTAGCCTCAGGGTTAAAAAAACAAACAAACAAAAAAAACATGTATTGCATTGTGTCAATGGATCGACATCTATTGGATTAAAAACAGAACTGTCCACAAGCCAAAATGCGCAGACGACAAAAGCAATAGCATGCTATGTGACATGGGAAATTTGCCCATGCCAATCTGTTCCTAGTCTCACACCCATTTGTCAAGTCCTCCTTGCTATCAAGTCTGCAATATCACAAAAATTGCATGCTTCCACTTCATCCAGTCACAGATTAAGTCATCGCTAAACCATTGCATTAGGGCTGCAGCTATAGAATAGTTTTAGAATATTCTACCAATTATCACATTTATCAAATATGTATATAAATATTTTTGTGCACGAGAGGTGCAGGTATTATTTTTTTCTATTGGGTCAGCATTCTCACATTCTACTGTACCATCTGTGACCTTGAGTACGTGTGGCCTGGTGAGTGACGTGGGTGTCAGTGAATGACGATATAAGGGTAAACATAGTTAGGATTTGAAATATTCATTTTGTGACACCAGTCCTGAATCTTTTCTGACACTTCACATTCATCCTGCACTCCACCTAACATTCTTTGAAACATCTGTTAAGGACATTTTAGACACTTAACAAATTGAATTTTTACGCTAACATCCTCGATTTTCATACAGCCGGAGTCAATGACTGCTATGCATTTTTCCAAATCTCATTCCAAGAAATTCCTCTGGTTTAGTGGGTCACAATGCCGTTCATTGATCGTCATCCACTAGTATCTTTGCCAAAATTGGCCATGCTCACAAAAATCTGCCACACAGTCTGCAAATAATGAGACGTTACTTTTCCCATTTTAAATATAGGATACGCGACCGCAGCCTCGTTTGATAGTCACAAATAACGGCATCATTATTTTCCTTATAACAGCATGAAAAAGAACGCTTGGTCTCTGTGTTTCCTACTTTGGATCTCACTCGACTTGGGATAAAGGCACACGGGAGTTAATACTGAGGTTGAACATTGACCGACTACTGAGTGGAGGCACACTGTCCCGCTCATCCGACTCGCAGATCGTTAACGAAACTATCAGATAGTGAGTGCCAAGAATTACTGTCAAGTTGACCTTGTATGACAGCAAAACAAAGCAATTGCCCCTTGGCAAACGTAGCGGTGCACTAACTTCTCTACCACGTAATGTTGATGCCAACGTTACACATGAAGGTGAAAACTACACAAGAGACGCTCTTGTGTCGTTTTCACCTTTGTGGTACTTTTAATGCATATGGTTGCAGCTGCAAAAGGGGAAGTTAACGTGCAGCGACTTTGCAACTCCGTGTTAGCGTCATGTTAGCTCGCTAACAACGCTATTAAAAACAGACAGTAGACCAACAGGCTATGCTAAATTACCTCAGGCTTCCTGCATCCGAGGTTATCTCGAAGTTGGTGATATAATAGCCATGCTGCAGCCAAACGGAAGAGGATGAGGGCTCCAAACCCCAAAAGGATGATCTGAAAGGGTTTTTGCGGTCGCCGGTTAAAGAAAAAATAAAAAATAAAACCAAAACATCAAGTCTCTACCGTCTCTGTGTTTAAGTTAGGCGGTCATCATGACCCGAGAGTCGAACATTTAATTGCTGCTTCTGCTAAGCTCCGAAAAACGCTCTGCGACTCAGTAAGCTAAAGTGCACAGCTGGAAATGTATGCACGCAAGGGGGCTGACCGTCACGGTTCCCTTGAAGGTTCGCTGTGCGTCACCGCAAGGCATGCTGGGACTTGTAGTCGTTACTGCCTTTCTCTTGCCCCGCAGATGGCAAAAGGGGACAGAGAAATCACTCATTTAACTTTCGATTACGAGTTAGAAACATTTCAGTGTTACAATATTTCGATTTGAACTGAATGAGTAAGATGAGCTCCAGTCGGTGAAATTAATTTGGTGGTTTTTTTTGAACATCTGCAGTACATTTTCCGGCCGTTAGATGGACCCTGGGTCATTTCCATAGCAACATGGCAGAGAAAAACAATCGCGGGACAGTTAATGCACTATACATTGTTCTTTAAAAAAAAAAACAATCTGCAAGATTCGATTGGCGCCCCTTTTACAATGCACTCTCAATTCTTGGATAGTTCAGCCTTAAAAGCGGTGGATGATTATTGCCAGTACAGACGGTTTGTTTCACTCATTCATTTGTTGTTGTAAATACTGTACACCGAATTGGTATTGGACGAAAGGCTGCATATTTGTTTCTATTGATAGGTCAAATATTTTTGTGAAAGTATGGTTTGAGAATCAAATATCTTGAATATAAGGGCATTCAAGGCACATTCTCTAATACTACAGAAATAAGGAGGCTCATGAATGCCTTTGATGAGTTTTAGTCAATCCATCGCAGCATTAAAATAGCAAATTATACTTGTCTTAAATGTGATTCAATGACTTCAGCAGAAGGATGCATTTTGATTTTGTGCAATCATGATTGAATCAAGAACGGAATGTGTTGATTCAATAATTCCATAGCTGCAGCTGCCAAATCTTAATAATTTGTGTCATCTTTAGCACAAATGACACCCTACGTCACTACAATGATATCACACAGGCAGAAATAGGCAAGGACCTACTTAATCCTGTTGAAGAACACGACATGACTTAAATTACCCTTTTTGGGGGGGGGGGGGGGTTGAAATAAAGCAACGGTTTTCATTGGTGTCTCTTGCAGGCTTGTGGGTGATGACGACGGCGGCAGACTGTTTACTCCTGAGCAATATAAGGAGTACAAGAGGAAAATGGTGCCGCACCGAGTGAAAAATAGACTCTATGTGAGCTTTGGTGTACCGGGAGGCAACGAGTGCAGACTGGTCGGTCCAGAGACACCGTGCTTCTGCGGACATAGGTGGTGTAGATTTGTTTACTCTCCCATTTGACTGCATACTGTAGTCACTGATCAGGATCCAATAGAGATCAATTATAATTATAATTCTGGATTGACACAAAGAGGTAGACGTTCACCATGATGTTTGTTTGTAGGTAATGGCCTTTTTTTTTTCTCGTCATATAAATCATCTCTCAGGTGTCAAATGTTGAATGAATATCCCGTTGCGGTCACAGGATTACACTTTGCGCTCAAGTGTACATCTGCGGACCCCACGTACTGCTCTCATTAGTTTCATCTTGTCTTGTCAACTCGTCCTGCTGCGCCAGCCAATCAACAAGGTCCTTTTCGTTTTGTTTTGTTTTTTTTCCCCGGCAGCCTCTCTCTGTGCTAAGAGTCTTGTCTAATCTTGCGGCTTTGTTTGGTTCCTTATGACAACAACTTGTGTCTTGTGTGTGTAGAGCTCTACTTTTCCGGCGCTCTGTCCTTGGTGCTTTTTTATCTTATGAATTTATGCCGCATTGATTTAAAAAAACAAACAAACAAACAAACGTTTTATCTCGATCTGGTTCAGCTGTGTTTGCCATTCCCTCTTTCTAACATTTACACAGCGATACAGGCGATGAACCTAAAATGCATTGGAACCTTAACACGTGAACTTAATTTGACCGTCTCTCACTTTTAAACGTTCTTTCTTACAAGGAGCTGAATGAATGGCATTCCCAAGGCCATCCACTTCTATTGAACAATTCTGCCATCAGATGTTTAGAGTCAGTCAAATGAAATGTTACTCGTGCTCGCTGCTTGATTCAACTGTGCAGGTGTCGTTGACGAAAAGGCCCATGTCTTGCAGATACAAGCAACATAAAACGGATTTTGAGATCATCCCTTCGGAGAGACCTTTACTCCTCCCATGCCGGGTGAGGAAATGTCTTTGTTCGGCTTATGAGTATCTTCCCCGCATCGGCGCAGCACCCGTCCGCTGTGGGTGTAAACACTTACCTCAAGATCACACCGAAGGCGGCAGACATTTGTGCAGAAAGTGTGAGTCAAAAGCTCCCGAGCATGAATGAGCAGCACCATTGTACAGACTTGCGTAGACACATCACAAAACGTTTCCTTTTCAGGTGACTGTTCTGCGTTCAGGAGTCCGTACACATGTGGATGTGGCCAGCCCACCTATAATCACCAGACCCTGGTCAACTATGATTTGTTAAAAAAAATAAATTAAAGATTCCGAATTTCACAGACAGAACACCCGCGCACTTTTATCAATGAAATGACTTTTACCTGTCAGGTTGAGACAAAGTCCGAGAGGGTGGCACGGGGTCGCCCCGTGGGAGGAGATGTCCCTTATGCTGCAATGGGCGGACTGACCGACTTCAGCTCCTTGGTGGATGGTTACATTGCTTTGGAGGCTAGTGGATTACGTGAGTAGGCTTTTTTTTTCTCCCCCCCCCCCCCCCCCCCATCTTGAATCTATTGGAATAGATAAAGAGGAAAAAGTGATCCATCATATGTCATTGAATGGACATTATACAGTATACACGGCTGCCAAGAAGTAATACAGTGGATATTTGGCTTTCGTGTGAAATTTGAGGCTGAATTTAAAGCGCATCATAACCTGTAAAAACGTGACAATACATATATCGCTAACGTTTTGTGAGTGTTGCATGTTGTAATTTTCAGTTGAAGAATCCGAAAATGACTGCGAGTAAAGAGGAACGGCAGTCAACGGATGAAACAAGCATCTCCTGATGTTGAGTTGTATGGGCAAACAGAAGACCAAATGAAAGGGGAACTGTTGCCACTTCAGACTGGACATAAATCACGAGAATGTGCTTAGCTAAAAAAAAAAAAAAAAAAAAAAAAAAAGTCTTGTCACGAGCCAAGCTAGTCCCCCACCATCACCCCCTCCCTCATACATTCCCTTGTTTCACCGTCTTCATTGTTTATGTCTTGTGACCTGTTGTAACTGTCATATGCTTGTGCAGGATGTTTTTGCCTCACTCAAATTATCCTCAAATCAGGGTAGTTCAAGCGTGGGGGGTTTTTTCTCCCCCTCTCCCTCCCTTGTTTCTTTCTGACTTTCGGGTTGAGTGAACGCTGGCGCGTTTTGGCTGCCGCTGCTCAACCCGTATTGTTTTGTGTTTTTTGTTATTGTAAAGTGTCCTTGGGTGTCTTGAAAGGCCCTTATAAATAAAATCTATTATTATTATTATTATTATCATCATGATTATATGCCATATCCAATCGACATTTATTGTTATCAGTTAGACGGCGATGCAGTGACAGGCGAGCAAATGGCCCGAACAAATCAGACGTTGACGGCGACTGAATTCATCGACATGCTCTTTGGGATGACAGAATCGAGATTTTTTTTTTGAAGTTCAAGACATTCGTTATCAGCGAAGCCTCGGTCGAGGCACTGCTGCGCGATGCCGAAAGGCTTGCGCAATTCAAATCCACGGTGTGCGCTGATAAGTCCAAAGAATAGAATTGATAAGCTTGACCTCATCCAACCATACATTTTCTATAGTGCTCCAGAATTAATTGGGGCGGGGGGGGGGGCTGACTACACCCTGGACTGGTTGCCAGTCAATCTCAGAGCAGCACATCAGAGACAGGCAACCGTTTACATCCACACTGCCTACGCAGAAATCCGCCGAGTGAACCCCTACAACCAAGCTTGACCTGTGAACTTGAAATTCAAACCATTTAAAATTGACCGACTGAACAGCGGTGATAATGCAGCAATATTTATTGACTTTTTCATTTATCGTCTTGAAGTAATTGACGTGACAAAGCCAGATTTGTTTGCATTACCGTTGTCATCTGATTTTGGACTTCCTGACTCGTGTTTACGCCGAATTTTTGCGAAGCTGTCGTCGTGAAAGTTTAAAAGATTGCAAGTCAAAGTCCAAAACATGTTTAATATATTTATATGTATAATAAAGCTAACAGTTTCTTGTAAAAGACTCATTGATTGCGCATGTGCGCATGGTCAAGAAAAAAAAATTGAAATCAGGATTATTTTCCAGCCCGAAGCACGACACTCCCAATTGTCGTTAATCAGCACAATCTACTGTTTTTGTTGCTTGTTTACTTGCAAAGCCCCCCAATATTCCCCCCCCCCCCCTCTATGGTTCGTTTTTAACATCTCAAAAGGTATATGCATTGATGACTGTTCTTCTGGAGAGAAAACCGCCCACTCAACATGTCACCAAAAATAACAGCAGCACTTCAGTGCGCATGTTCGGCGTTTTAATTTGTATTTGTGCATCGATGTATTGTCTGCCATTGATTAATCCCATTCCTCATGGCAGATCAGAAGCGACGACTGCTGATTTAATCCGCACCGCGAATGGAGAGTGAGGCGAGTTCGCTTGCTCGATTGGTGGCTCACTTCCACAAAAAAAAAATATATATATACTGTATATATATAAAAATTGTATTCCTGGGCTCTAAATGGGGTTGTTCAACCCCCCCCCCCCCCGCACCCCCAAAAAAGCGTTTCCACTGCGCTAATGTCGCGGTCATACTCGATCAGCATCCAGATGGATGCTGGCTGGTGCATCTCAGGTGGTGCTGAGGGCAAGGAATTCACGTTGCGTGTGAACAACGTCATGGGTGCACCTGGGTCTCGATGGCCCAAGTGCTCTGGGAAGTGAGCGGAAGGGATCCCATGTGAAAGCTGACACATCCGGTGTGGATCTCCAATGACCGTCAGTGCACTCGAATAAGAAATTCTAATTGTAGTGGTACAAGTATTTCTACTATTTCAATCAACTCTTGTACTTAAGTCAAAGTAGAACTCGAGAGATTGAAATGTCGGCAATTATGACTTATATTTATTTGAGTTATTTGACTTATAATATTATTTTATATTTATACTGCCGTACGGTACGTATAAAAAAATTTAAAAAACGCTTTGCTAACTTCGCGCAGCCAAAAGTAGTACTGTAGTCCGCACACGTCAGTTTGCCTCTTTATTTACGTGCATCGTACTGAGAACAAAAATCCTGTTCCGTGGCGTTTTAAACCAAGAGCGAGTTAGTAATTGTGTGTACTATCAAACATGTTCCAATAGAGTTGCAAAAGGAGTGATGAAAAATGCTCAATTAGCTAATACGCTATCAAAAACACGTTCCCGTAGCTTTGCTAATATTGTGAACCGAATACCAAAAAAAAAAGTGAAATGAGCTCATAACTGACTAATCGTGATACCTTTTATGGGTTTTTTTCTGTATGTTTTGATCAGACATTTGCACTTCACTTTCCTCCATTGACAAAAACAAGCTAACCCCCCCCTTTTTTTTTTATCCACAGACCGGTGGGCAATGGGGTTGAGGCGCCACACGAGAAACTGTCGAAACCCCCCAAAATAAATCCAGTCACCACACGTTATTAGTGTGGCACAAATACAATTCAAAGTAATTGCCTCTGCGTAGCAACCGCATTTAGGAGACGGCAGCATTTTACTTTTGGCCGAAGGACATCACTACCATGCCCTGTCTGATCCACATGGAAACCACACCTAGCTTGACTGACAGACCAAGCCAAAAAGAAAAAAAACAGGAGACGCAGCACGGAAGATTAAATTGGCAATTACCATGCACTGAAATACTTAATTACCCCTGTGACAGTTATGGGATACGTAAAAGGATGCAACTGTAGAGGGGGAACATCATTCAGCACAGACAGACAGTTGCTGGTTAACAACCAATTATAATACTGACCCAGATACCACGCCAAAAATAAGAAAAAGGATCCAAACAATGACAAAATGGGTTACATGCAAGCAATATAATTCACATACGATCATGATTTCTCAAATTTTAAATGTATATTATTACAGTCCAGTATCCGGCTATCGTTGTCCACGGGACCACAATCCGCCATCTCAAGATGTCAACGATAAATAAAAGAATTACAATAAATAGATGAAGAACTGCAGTTTGGTTTTGAGACTAAATCCTTCATCCAACTAGCCCGAGTCCCAAAAGTCTTAAAATCGCTTGATCAGAAGTCAGCCCGCCACAATGCTAACCCCCCAGCCTTTTATTTTCTCCAAAAATTACAATTGTAAAACTTGAATTGTCTTGTTTCTGTGCGGCGTGTTCTGGAGAAGAACAAAAAAAAAAAAGAAACACACTCACAATCATATGGCGCTGACACATTAGATGTGTGAACATCTCTTTTGTGGGAAGAACAGTGGGGAATTGACAGTGCATGACAGTGCAGCGACTTCATGGAGGCTGAGATTCAATTCCCTCCTGTGTCGGTTGACAAGGAGGAGGAGGAACTGGAAGAGGTCGTGAGGAATGGCTTTTTAAAAAGCTGCGTAATAATGTGATGGAGGGAATAGCCTAGCATAAGTGCCAAATTGTCATTTTATAAGCGCCGTTTGTATGGTCATTCTTATTCAATTGGGCATGTGTAGCCCTAGCTAATGAATAAACTGCTCTCGCCGCGAAGCTAAAGTGTGAGTGCGATTTCGATTGATGCCTCACGCGCAACTGTACGTAAACATGTTAGCATGACACACTCTTCCGCTTTCACACGAAACCTGGCCGTCGCTTTCATTATTCGGACACACTTGATGGCGGATTGAAAACCACTGATAGAAAGTACTGTTAGTAGCCCTACTCGAGGGAACTTTTAAGTTGAACCGTATAAATCATTAAAGCTACTTGAGGGGTCTCATCTTGGCTTCAAATACATCAACGAAAGGTTCCAACATGTCATTTGAGGACTTTTTTGGATGGTGTCAATGACAATGAAACCTTTTCTGTTTTTGGCTAGCAAAATCAATGCATGTACCTTGTGTTTTGTTTTGAGTTTCGCCATCAAATCCGACGCGTTCAGGCACACCATGCTACATACAATGCGTCAGCTGCTAAGTATTCATAGGAATTGTGTTGACATTTATGCAAAAAAAAAAAAAAAGATAAAGACTTGTCTGCTTGCTCCGGGAAATGACAGCAAATTCGGAATTTCAATATATTTGTATCTTTGGTAATTTGAATCCGCTTATCTTTTGGTCTCTTGTCAGTCAAGCCGACATCACTCCCGACACGATGACCTTTTTCCGAAAGCTGTCTCGCGTGGACCCCAGTAAGTTTCCTAGGCAGCTGTCATACAACAGGTGTCCTCCAACGAGGACGGCGGCACATCGCACCTGAGCCAAACAAATGCGACACTTACAATGGCTTGACCTTCTGTCGAGGCGTCCATCGGGAGACCGATGCGCCGCACAGATCAACACAGACATCAAAATACGTGACTTTAACCTTTTCGTGCACCAATAATGATAATCTGTAACCTGTTAACATGATGTGCTGTCCACTGTAGTAACCGCTGTCCCTGAAAGGGTTGAACTAATAAGAGGCCCTATTAAAATATTGATTGAATCCTGTGAGTTAATTCATCAAAGTCCAAGTTAGTTATCACTTCCTCGAAGCCGACAAACATTTGGCTCACTGTGAATGATGCCTCAATAGGAGCCCGACAGGACCGATTAAATAATTGCATGTCATTGTAGGTCACCTTTGGGCCAAGCTGACCGCTGTGGTTCATTATACCAGCAGCACTTTGTATTACAATAGCACTCGGCACAAAGAAGCAATTTCACTACATCAGGTGACCTTTCAATTTACCCCGAGATCCCGCTACATTCGTACACATTTTGACACTTACTCAAATCCGAGCTGTTGTCCCAGAAAAAACAAAAACAAAAAAAAAAAACGTGTGGAGCCCATTGACGCGACTTCCTGAATGTGACTATCCCCTGAAGAGGGCCGCAAAGTCTAATTCCTGCCGGTAGTCGTCATGATTGGGGTTTGCGACTTTGTGAGACATGTTCTCTCACTTGTGTCTCATTCCTCATCTCTCGCTAAGCATCCTGTGTGACACAAAAGGCCCCTCGCAGCATCCTCCGCGCAACTTAAGGAGCAGCCTTGCAAGATAGGGCACTGATTTGCTAGATTATATGGCTGGGGAGCTGACATACAAAAGGATGATGAATGGGAGGTAAATGAAGCGCTTGGTGTTACACGCTCATTTAAGACCTATTTGGGTGTGCATATTAAGGGTGCTCCCTTGAGAGTGTTTTTTTTGGGGTATATGCGTGCGTCTGCAGGCCCCTTTGTGCCTGTTGCTGCTTCCATCAGATGGGAGGAGCCCTGGAAGAAAATTACATTGAAAAGTGATTCAAGAAGAACATTCATGAGGCGGTTTTAAATGTTAGTCATCAGGAGCACTTTTGGTGCAAGGCCATATGTGAAGTGTGTATCATTCGCACTTTTATGACTCTTGGTAGAATACCGGTTGTGTCGTGAGGATGACGCAATAGATGATTGTAAAATCTGTTCATGCCATCTGAATTGACGGCATCTTCACATCCTTTAAAACGTGCGCATGCTTTCCACACATTTTATCCGCCCTGTCAGAAAGTACATTATGTCCAAAGGGAAAATTACATTCCCAGGCCACAACATACACCGCAACTAGCAGTATGATAAACTAAAGAGGTATTTGTACCTTGACCAAAGCACCCTAAGGTGTCTATCGATTCGATCAATTCAATCTTTTCATGCTGCCATGTACACATTAGGTGAGTAACCGGATCCATGCATCGGTTATGTAGTGCGTCATGCTCAATCCGAGACCAAAAAAAACAAAACAAAATATCACACCGGGTACTGGAAACAGACTATTGACTAATTTGGGTGGTTTTAATGAGTTGAATGGTTTGAGAAAAAAAACACTCCAGCAATGACAGCATCGGCGGTGACGCTCGCGTGGCGCAAAGCGGCGCCGCGTGCAGCTCTGACGCGCGTCTGGTGCGCGCATATAAAGCGCAGTGCGCACCAGGCGCACTTCAGATCTCTGAGGAGAAACGCATGAGCATTGCGCACCGACACCTCAAGAGCACCGTGGAAAATGTAAGTATACCGATATCGTATTCCCCAGACCTGGATTGCGATGACGATAAAGTCGGACTTTTTGGCGTTTTAACCCGAGTTTACGAATCGTAAAGTCGCCAGAGCTTTCCCGAGGAGTCTTCCGTTGATGTTGTTTGGCTGTCACTCACGTTTCTTTTCCACTCCTTCAGATGCATTCTAACTTTGTCAGTTTGGTGGGGACCCTGGCATTCGTGCTGTGGGCGCTCCTGTGCCTGGGTACTCTGACAAACGGCTACCCGGTGAAACCAGAGAACCCCGGTGAAGACGCCCCTGCCGAGGACCTGGCCAAGTACTACTCAGCATTGAGACACTACATCAACCTCATCACAAGACAGAGGTAGGATGGAGCGCATGATGGTTAATTTAAGAAACCGTATCCAAAAGCAATTCATTCTGCGGTACCTCTTCTTCACGCAAAAAATGCATCAAAAATTTGTGTTGCGAATATATTGATTGCCCTTTTGCAAACATGCATCACTGCAATATTATGACTAATCTGAACAAATCTCAACTATTGCGTGTGCGTGCATCGTCACCTGTGTGGATGTGTTGATGAAGTTGCTTCTCCGGGCGGCAAGGGTGAAGTTCACTTATCGTTTGAGGAGCAGGCCAGGAGTCATGATATCCTGCGGGGATGCAATAATCCGCGCATGCTGCATTGGTCTGTTTTACTGAAGCTTTGATCTGCATGAACAAATGATATAAATCCATACAATGCAAAAAAAAAAAAGGGGGGGATATTTCTGTTGAAATCACATTTTGTATCCTGGTGTGGTCATTTGTCAGTAAAAAAGAGGCATGAGGAAGAAAAATTATGCTTGATTCCGTCTCATTCTAGTTTCTTGGTCTCCTCAAGGTATGGCAAGAGGTCCAATCCTGAGATATTGGACACACTGGTCTCAGAACTGTTACTGAAGGAGAGCGCAGACACACTTCCACAGTCAAGGTCTGTGTTGTGCAGTAAGATAAATACACCCACCGGTAACATTAGGTACAGGTATACCTGCACGATCGATTAAAATCCAGCCCAAGCTCTTTACTTGGTCTCAAAAGATTTTGTGCAGGTATCCCTAATGCAGGGGTAAGCAAACTCCAGTTCCTCGAGAGCCATATCATACCTGTCTCAGATCTCTCTCTACTTCAACACACCTGATTCAAACGATCATCGGCAAGCTCTGGTGAGGCTCTTGAGGAACCGGAGTTCCCTCCCCCTGCCCTAATGTCGAAGTCGAAGAATATTTCATTTTCAAAGGAAGCTGACCTCTGTGTTTCTTACCAGATACGAGCCATCATTGTGGTGAGGAGGTCACGGGTCGATCTGCCCTCCACGTGTGTAAACATCATGTCATCGTACGTGCACCAAAAGGACCGCCCTGCCCCGGGTCACATTCCTCCTCCTTGCCTGTCTGCTCCCCTTCTGCTGCTTTGTGCCATCAAATTGTAAAAATTATACACGCGGTCATCATTTGTGAATGTCTCGAGTAAACTGGGGGACAGGGTACGTCATTTGTTGTGTATGTTTGTGCAATTAAAGACTAATTATTTGAAATATGTGTTTGGTCTATCTGTTCGATTGCAGGCTCAAGACGTATTTCAAAATTATGAGCAGTTTGTTCGGCAATGTATTTCTTCAAGACTGATAAAGACTTAAAAAGGCTTTACAATATTTATGTCACAAGTCTATGATGTCCAAAACTTCACAACTCAAATTTAAAGCTGTACAGAATATCTATTTTGTAGTTTGCACCCGTTATTTTGTTAAACCCGTCTCAATGAATGATGCGAAAACTTGGTGTATGGCTCCCTCTAGTGGTAGACAGGCAGATAGATAGATAGATAGATAGATAGATAGATAGATAGATAGATTAAAATAAATCAAAATACATTCACACACACACAGAGGTAGATGCTGCCTGGCGGTACGGAATAAACACGTTCTAATTTTGCTTCTGTTTAAACTTAATAGCATTTAATTTGTGTGGCATTTCTATAATCGTACCTGCAAACAATTAGTATACAACTATCTGCTGTTACATCATCGTAATGCTCAATAGAAACTGTCCCAAGGTAGTGCAGCTGGAAAAAGACTGATTGCAATGAATGGTTAAAGATAATGAGGCACGATTTAGCAAGCGCTAATGATTTTCTGTCACTTATAGTGTAATGGTACACACGCCGCAATAGTGTGCGGGCAGCGTAGGTTCCCACTCAGTGACGGTGTGAATGTGGGTGCGAATGGTCGTTTGTCTCTATATGTGTTAATGGCGACCAGTTCAGGGTGTAGTCTGCCTTCCACCCGAAGTCAGCTGGCATAGGCTAACTCCCCGTGACCCTGTTCGGGATAAGCGGTGTTGAAAATGGATGAATGGATTTATTTCAGAGACCAAGAGATGAAGGTGATGGAAGGGCAAGAGTCACTTTTAGCTTTAAAACCTTTGGTTTTATAAGCTGTGTAAAACAATCTTGCTTATTCGTTCGTTTAATTAACGCAAATATTGAATGAACCAGAGCGTGATTTAAAAAAAAAAGTGCCCACTGAGTGAAGGTTGAACCTCGGCTGCTATTGGCTCGTGTTTTGTATGACGCCATCGGTAGGCGGGGCTTACACGTGTGATTGGCACCACGTTCTCTTGCCATTCTGTTGCGGGACCAGGACTGAGACTGAGTGAGGGGTCTTTAGTGTCCACCCGGGACATTTTGGCGAGCGATTGCGAAGTCACACGCTCGTTAAAGGTAAGAAACAGCTTCCGCCTTCGTTTTGGTTCATTCTTCCCTTTGAATGGGAATCAGATTGACAGTTTGTCGCGTGTGAAGAGTTGGAGGGGCGCGTTGGTAGGTCGCGTGAGCAGCTGTCATTATGCGGCACGCGGGCACCAATTGTGGGACACGGATGGATGTGTCTCTTTTTCTTTGCTCCCTGGGCTGAAACGCGGTGACTGTGTCGTAGTAGCAAGCGTACACACCACAAAGGCTGACGGATAGATGACTAAAAAAATGGCCGCACGTGTGGCTAGATGCACGCAATACTCACAAAAAAGACGCATTCGTTTTGACGTTCATTTGGCATCTGAGAGAAGAAATAATGTCCTGATTGCACAGAGTACATGACATAATCGTGCATATGCATGCTTTTTAAAAATAAAATAAAAATCTCACAGTTTGAAAGTTTCCAACTAAGTTGAATTGTGAGGGTTTGATTTGGATCCATTGGTACCAGGGCCGTTGCTAGGCATAAAACTCGAATCGAGCACAGCCCCCCATAGTGGTCCCCCAGCCACTGGTCCGGAGCGCATATATACAGGTATATATATATGAATGAAGGACATTCTTATTACAGCACTGCAGTGCATTCATATTGTAAAATAAAAACAGGAAACAAATCGCGCCGTCTCTAGGTGAGCTCTACCATGTGAAATCAAATTGTAATCACACGGAATCGTCCTTGAATCTGATTGCACCACAAGAACCAAGCTCCAGATCGAATCGCGTTCATGAACATGAAGTAGCCTGGTGCCTTTTCCCCACCGATTTGGACATAAAGCAGGCTGCAGCTCTGCAGTATGGATTTGTCATAGTTACCACAGAAATAATCCAGAGGATGCAAAAAGGGAAATGGTTGCATACAATTCGCACGGCTTGGCAGGATCTGGGGGAGTTTAGGCTGATCCATGCTGCTTCGAGGTGTATTTCAGGCTGCGGCAGGTAGAGCTTTCTACATTTACCTTGTGTTACGGAGCTCAGGACACTGTGAAACTCCATGAAATAACTTTTTCCCTCCAGTTTTTCATGCTGTTTTCAATTTACAACAACACGCAAATGTCTTGCTACCGTCACTCTGAAATCACTCGGCCACCATTTCTACTATGAGTGAGGTGTTGTGACAAAGCGCTGTGGCCTCCGCTCGCAACAGAAAGCAAAAAGAAACTCACAAGTGGTGTTTTCGAACTCGCCAAGCAGTCACCGGGCTGGCTCTGGCTTGCACAGTGGCCAAGTACAGCCTATTGATTTTCTGTTTTGTCTCACTCTCCCCTGAAAGGGCCATCCCATAATAATTGACTAACAAGATGTCAGATCTATTTCATATGAGCATCCGGGAAGAGGTCCATTGTGGGCCGTGGAGGGCAAATAAGCCTTTGACAAGCTTTTTATCAGCTGTTGCGCCCGGCTTCACGTGGCGAGGAAAGCGAGGGCAACCGGACCCCGCTAAAGAGAAGGGCGCGCTTGTCTTCTCAAATGCATCGGGCTTCCCCTCTTGCCTTCGATCTTACAATAGTCTAATCAGATGAGCTGAATCTAATAGCGCGGAGGAAGGAGTGTAGACAGTGCATTAGGGTATATGAGTCTCAAGGCAGGGAAGCCCATAATGACCCGAGCCAGGATCCAGCGTGACCTTTATTGTTCTGCGGGCGTGGAACGAGACCCATTGCGAGATTTGTCAGCCCGCGTGCACTTTGTGCACTAGGTCTCGAGAAAAAAACAAAAAATTAAGCCAATGTTTCTGAAGTTTGGATCTGGAGTTGTGATATATTCTGACTTCTGTCCGACCTCAGTAATTACACAGTAACTACACACAGTGTGACAATCGCAAAACTATTGCGTTGGTATAAAACGAAGGAAAGGCATTTCAGGAAACTCCCTATGTCCTGCTATGCCTTC
Organism: Hippocampus guttulatus; assembly: GCF_054856545.1. Classification (NCBI taxonomy): domain Eukaryota; kingdom Metazoa; phylum Chordata; class Actinopteri; order Syngnathiformes; family Syngnathidae; genus Hippocampus; species Hippocampus guttulatus. Next base: position 5,009,821 of record NC_141278.1, read on the forward strand.
AGATGTTTGGCCGCTGATAGAAATACCTCCGTTTCATTATCCTGTGACTTTTTGAATTATGCCTGTGTGATTCCGTTAGAACAGCACAGGCACTTTCGAGTGATATTGACCCAGATAAGAAGGCCCAAAACACAGAGGGATCAGAGGAGTGACTCAACCTACCCAACAATGGAACATGGATCATCGGTGCTCTTCCCTATCCTGTTCATTCATCACCGTCTCCCAATCGTGGTCATTAACGGAGGTTGTGAAACTGCTGGAAAACACAATTAACCCTTTCAGGGACGGCGCTTATTGCAGTGGACAGCTTATCATGTTATCAGGTTCCAAGAGTGCATGAAAAGGGGTTAAAGAACGTCGCCTGCGCTCAAGAGTGAATTCGTCACGTTACAATGACGAGCGATCAGTGAACGCGTGAGAGAAATGGAAATAACTGCCGCATCCGATTGCGCTGACTCACCAGTTTTCCGAGGCGGCCGTGGTCTTAAAGGGACTCTGCGGATAAATAGAAAACAAACGTCAGCTTTTTGGCCGACTGCTCTCTGTGCGTTTTGTACATACGACTTCAGACTCATTCTCGTTTTGATGTACACAATCTGACAAGAGCCTCGGTGTGCCAAAGTCGTAGCGGAGCGTCATGTGACAAGCTCCTCACGATCTGCAGGACGGGGCAACTTGCATGAATGTGACTTAAGAGAATGAGGTCTTATTTTTTTTTTTTTTTTTAATGTCAAAGAAATGTGCAGTGATGCGTGACATTGTTGCGATCAATGAGTTTCTCTCAGAAATGGAAACAGAGAGGAAAATGCTTGCGCAGCTACCGTGTTCAAATTGCACCCGGCATATGATATCTGCATATGTTCATCGCCAAAAACAAAGCGCAAACCAAAAACTGTACCGTTTTTGTTTTGGTCATTTTTCAAATTAGTTTGGTGAGGTGTACTTTTTTTCTATTAGATTGTCTAATATTTTCACGACATAACTTTTTGCGTATTAACTCCCAACTACATTGTGTTTGTGTGCCGGACTCCATTGTGCTTCATCGTATCCCATAATTCCATTTTCACAGATCCAATCGAGGTAAGCGGCGAACGCATGGATGGGATGACGATTATGCCGTCATTTGCAACGGCGGCCATCTTACGGGTGACATGTGTAATCCTCTTACTGTGCGGCTGCGTTAACTCAAGAGAGTGACCTACATTGGGGTTGGAGGCAGAGGCAGGCGGGCGAGAGGCGGGGAAGGGCGGTCGGGTGGGAGGAGTCAATTCGTGTCCAAAGTCGCATATTCGACAGCGGAGGTGCACCTGGATCATCTGAAAGAGATTCCGGACAAGATGGAAACATTATCTGCCATATGACGATCATACTTAGGCCCGACTGAGTATAAGGCGGACCTCATGACGCATCGGCTTTCGTTCTGTGACTTTGCCGTTCGACCCCGCGTCACATTTCGACGCTCTCGGAATGCGTCGATAAATATCGCGACACAAAACAGTGGCGTCGACGCAGCCGTCGCATGTCTCTGTTGTTTCCCCCAAAGCAGATTTGGGTTCAACACACCAGGCACTGATTTATTTTGCAAATACAAAGATCTGATGTCAAATGCCAGTCAAGTCAGATATCAAGACTTCCGCTCAGAAAGCATCCCAGGGTTGACTTGCGTCTTGGCTGCTCAACACTTTTCGTCGTCACGGACGTCCGACTTTTATTCTCTCGTCACGAATCGCTTTTAGACTACATTTTAGCTCCTCCGAATGTTTCCTTCCCCCTTTCATTGCTCCGCCATCAGGTCGCAAAGCCTCCTTCTGCTTTTCTTGCCGGCATTTCGCCGCCTTCGTCTGCTCCTCCTTATTGTCAGGCCTCACGCGCCGGGCGCCGCCGCTGCTGCTGCTTTATCGGTGCGGATGACTTGGCAAAGAATTAACCCCCCCCCCCCCCCCCCCCGGTGCCTCTTCCCTCCGTTAACATTCCTCTAAGTGCAATCCTTTCACTTCCAGCAAGTATGGCGAGCCCGACTTGTTGCGTAATGAATCGAACGCTCACTCTCTCTTTTTACAAGCAATCCTCGATGAAGGACTAATTATCTCCGACATGAGGAGACGGGCCAGGGTGCCAGTGAATGGGCTCCTTCGTGTGAAGTAATCACACGTAAGCCTGGAAAGTGCAGGATGCTGACAAGACTTGACTTGACCCGCAGCTTCGGGTCAAAAGCGAGGAGAACAATGCCAACGTCAATTCCTCTTTGGCATCAAAAGCTTCCCGTGACTGCTTTTGGCTCTCAAAGTAGAAATACCGGGTGTCGTCTATAAAACAGAAGAAGCGAGTGAGTGGAGGCGAAAAGAAAGGACAATTAGGTTTTATGGATTCTGTTAGCGCGGGTGCACTAGACACCTCTCTGTACGTGCAAAAGGCGGCTTGTGAGAAGCCGGTAGCGCTTTAATTGTGAAGGTTGGAAATAAGGTCAATATAACTGCCTCTCTATAATGCCGCTCCACTCACAAGGGAGATTTTTCAAGAAAACGTTTCTGCATACCGACGTGGTTTTAACGCGCTTCGCTGGGGGGCGGGGGGAACCGCCTGACAGATTTATTTCACGTGTTTAGTGTGAAAATTAGCAATATAAATTCAGGGGCGAAAGGGGGGGTTGCCTGTGAGGCCGCACATGGCGTTCATTTCCCTTTTAAGCGCAACACGGAGTCAATAGCGGCCGTGGTCAAGTCAACACGGCCAACATTGGCTACTGTATGGCGAGCGAGCGGGGCAAACAGAGATTTGTAATCCTGTGCTTTTGTGGCCGGATTAAAATCCAACGGCGGGGTTGGGGGATGGGCTGGTCAAATTGAGGCTGGATTAAAAGGCTGTGGGCCCGCTTGGTGCACAGCTGTGTCGGGACGGGAGGGGCTCAAAGAGGGTCCTGGCCTGTACTGGGATGACACAGCTTTGCTCGGAAATATAAAGGAGGACAAAGAACGTTTATAAACGTAGATCAATAAATATATATGTATATATGCACACGGAGGCCTCGAAACTAGCCTGACAAGATGGTTGGAAGAAGAAGCAAACACAACAAGAACAACATGGCATGCGAAAAATTCTTCTCAGGACAACCTGTTAGTTTTGTTGCTTTGTTTTGATGTCCCGGCAGGGTCGCCTGCAGCGCGAGCGCGACAGAAGTAGCCTCATATGAGCAAAAAAAGCAATCGCAACTCGGTTGGATGAGATTTCATTGGTATGTTAGCAATTTCAGTTCCATGTGATTTATTGAAACGCTGCAAACCGTTTATGCTTTGACGTCTTAGATAAAGTAATGTTTCACCCCCCCCCCCCACTCTTCTTTTGGGCCCTTTTCAGCTCCAGTCAAAGTAATAGTGGCTCGAAAAATGATATAATGAAAGGACCAGCTGACATGGACGCACTTCTTGGGATGGCCGCGCCCCTCCACTCAAAGCCCCGTTTGGTGCGTGTTAAATTGCAACCTCATAATTCTGTCAGCAGCTCCCGACGTTCGCGGGAGACACCTTCATAGGACGCGTAAAGAAGGAAAATAAAACACACAAGAGCACAATCTGTACGCATAGTTTGCTCCGCGGGGGTCCCAAACATGGTACGCATGGGGGGGAAAAGTGGAGGAGACTGGGAATGTCGGGTCAAGCCACCCCCCGCCCCCAAATATTTATGTAAGATTACTTACGTAATAGCATAATATCTTACTTGTGTGTGTGGAGGGGGGGGGAGTACTATGTCTAGACAAGCGGGCACAGCACCTGAACTTTGGGTGGGGTCGAAGGGGCGAACGAGGAGGGGTACTCAAGCAAGCCCTCGGCACAGGAGGAGGATTGTGGGATTATAAATTCGTATGAGTGCGCGTATGTGGCGGAGGCAGGGCATTAAAAGAGTTGCGGGGAGGAGACTGACAAAATATTGAGCAAATCTGCGTGCGCCATCCAACTTTCAGCTTCTTTTGCGGCTTTCCTGCCTGCCTTTCACAACTTGCATTCACAAAAAAACGCCTTGAATTTGCCCCTATGACCCCCCCCCCACCACCACCACCCCCGCGCCTCCCCTACCCACCCCCCACCTCGCCATCACTTGATATCCAACCCATTTTAATCTCCCTCTACTGCTCTTCAGTTGCTTTCCGCTCTTCTCGTCTTGCACTCAGAGGCTGAGTCCAAACCGGGGCAATCGGAGCAGAGCGCGGACATAACGGCCGTCGCACAACGACCGGCGGTTCGCATACTTGCGGCAGCGGGGAGGAGAAAGAGGGAAGGAGGGCTCGGCGATGGTCATGGCCATGGAGGATGCCAATGTGGCGCGGACGGAGGAGGAAGAGGCGCAAGAAGTGACGTCACCGCCGGCAGTGGACGCGCCGGCGGTGACCAACCAGGAAGCGGTTGCATCTGGAGGTGAGGAACTTGCGAGGAGTGTCGAATCATTTCTCTGGACGTCTACAGGTGATGGACTGGAATCTGATTGACGGCGGAAACTATTTTTGAGCGCCCCGTTGTTCGCATGATTTGGGTCTCGACAATTCTTTTTCACTGAAATGTCGCTGAAGTAATCGGAGAATTACAGTTGAGAGGCTGAAATTCTGAGGATTTGGAGAATTTTAAATGGACCCTTTCAGGGACGGGGCGGTTATTACAGTGGACAGCTTATCGTGTTATCAGGTTAGACTGCAGGGGTGTCAAACTCATTTCACATTGTGGGCCACATACGGTCTCAGCCGATGTCAAGTGGGCCGCACCATTAAAATGATACCATACTCTGCTATAAATAACCAAAATAATATGGCTCTCCTTTGTTTCGGTCTAAAAAAAAGCACAAGAACATTAGGAAAATGTTGAAATGTAATGAACATATCTTTTACAAAACATTTCATGAAGCACCTTAGATTTCCTTCGACAAATGTGCAATTTACTTTTATCTTTCACATATATGCATTGCAACTGATCCGACTGATTGTACAAAGGCAACGTCTGCTGTGTTGGGTCTGTCTCAGTGACAGGCCTGAGACTGCTATTGTCTATTTCTCTGATCAAAACAATGTTGTCTTCTACTCTGATCAAAACAGTGTGTCCCCTAGCGGACACTCCACGCATTGCACCGTATTAAATATATTTATTCCGTGTCTTTTATGCTATTTTTTTCACTTTTAAATGATCCTGCGGGCCTGTTCGAACCTCCTTGGGGGCCGGTTCTGGCCTGCGGACCGTATGTTTGACACCCTGGGTTGGAGTGTGAATGAAAGGGTTCAACAAAACAACACAAAACATCAAGTCTGTCATTATCAGTCTGAAAACAAAGCCTAAATCATTTTCCACTCTCATCTCCTACTGAAAAGAGAAGAATCTAGTGTTTTTTTTTTAAAAAAAAAACATTTTTTGAGGTGAGAAGTCTATTTTTGAGTCCACGTGGCAGCAAGCCAGACGACAGGATGAGACCAGCAAACATTCCTGTGGTCAAGGACGCACTGACGCTGACCAAGTGGCCAAAGGTCACAACAGATTATGCAAATACTCGCAGTGGAAAGTGGGATCCTTTGAGAGCAGATTAGTTGTTTTTTTTGGGGGGGGGGGGGCTGGGGGGGGTCAATGAGTTGCAGAACGGGGGTGTAAATTATCAGCTTTGGGAATAGTGAGTAAATGAGTGGAGAGCGGCGCAATGATTGTTTACGTGCTTAGTCGCGTGTTTGCGACATGTTTATGTCTGTGAAAGCGGGTTGTTTGTGCGCGTGTGTGGCCCTGACAAAAACGCAGTATTGATTCTCGTCGAGTTGAAAGTCGATGTTTTAGAGCGCCATCCAGAGTTTGCATATTTTTGCTTTAAAGCGTTCCTTGGCCGCAAAGTCAAATGCTTTTCTTTACAAGCGTTAAGTGTGTTTTTTAAGAATTAGGAGTTGGGCATTAGGGGTTAGGGGGGTTAGGCTGAGGGAGTTGGCCGACAAGCATGTGCTGTTTATTTACATCTCGTCAATGTAGCCCGGTGCTGTTGTTTTCCGGGGATCGCGATGCAAATGAGACTTCTGCATCGTTTGCGTTTCAGACCCGGCCAACTCAAATTGTCTCTCTCTCTCTCTTCCTTATGTCGATTGTCTGCGGCGCAGCCATGCAGGAGGCGTTGGATAATCTCGGTGAGGTGACTGCCTCCGGGGGCGCCAAAGACATCGACCTTCTCTTCCTCCGCGGCATCATGGAAAGCCCCATTGTACGCTCCCCGGTTGAGGTAGCACACATGAACACACCGAGTTAAGGGCGAGGAGATGAGCCCGCTGACGCGCTCGAAGGGGCGCAAGCCGTCACCGAACGCTTGCCGACTGGAGACGAAACTAGTGCACTCAATGCTGCGCACGTGCAACTTTACCGTCATCCGTTGACGCGTCGCTGCTCATCTGCACGCAAACCGTTGCCCGAGCCATCCTCCCCTGAGCTCGTGCGTCTCTCTCTGTCAGGCTCACGAACAGCTGGAGGAGGTGAAGCTGGAGGCGGTGCAGGACAACAACATGGAGCTGGTGACGGAGATCCTGGGCGACATCAGCGGCCTCAAAGTCAGAGACGACAGTGCGGCCGAACTGTCCAGGATCTTGCAGGAGCCGCACTTTAAGGTGAACAGCACTCCTAATTTGGGGGCGTGTTTTGTTGGTTACTCTGGGGGGGAAACACTTCCACCCTCGCAAAATTCGGTTGAGTTCGATTTTTCTGCTCATCAGATAAGCAAAATTCCACTGAGGGGGCTGTTGTCAGATTTGCGAGTTTATTACGATTGGACTCGTCTCTAGCTACGTGGTAACTTCTTTTTGCAGACACAATTGAGTGGGGTGAGAGGTGTGTGCGGCTCCCAATAGGTCAGGACTGTCACTATTCGGGGATTGCCGCTGGCTTTGCTTTTAACCTTGGGCATACCGTTCTATTTCATTTTATGCCGTTTTTCTTTTTTGTGTCCAAAGCTTGCCTCTATTCCATCTTTGTGTTTCAATATACATACATACACATTTATTTCAGTTTTTTAAAGACAACGGGGATCCTACACCTCAAAAGCTTGATGTGATAGAGAAAAATTGAGAAGGCCCATGTCATTGTTTATTTGGAAAATAAAAACCTACATGTATATGTGAAAGTGTTTATTTTACAAATATTTTTACTAATTGTTGCAATGTTAAAAGGGTAAACAGGAAACATTTGTCTCGCTTCTGAAATTGGATGAGAAGTGGGTCAAGTATGAATCAAATAGATTTGTTGATAATCCATATTTGGGATTTTAGCTTTTACATGATTAGTTTTCCAAGGAAGGCACATTCCGAAGCGACAGCGGATTCCGATTGGTCATGAATTGTTTATTTTGAAAAAATCTTGGCTGCTCGGTGATGCAGTGCTATTAAGGTGTAAACGCAGAAAAATGAGCTTGTCTTGAAGCTTGTTGCGGCACACCTGAGTGGATATGTATTAACATGGGGGGCGGTGGGGGTGGAGTGGTTAGATTGTTTATCCATTGAATGAGATGTCACATGTCTTGGGCTACATCGTTATGAAATGAAAGTCTGCGCAGACTTTTGGCATCACAGAAAGCTTAATGTGGACCCTGTGAAGCCCCCCCCCCCCCCGACTTCCACAAGCTCAGACCCAAAGCCCCAAAGTGTCTTTCTATATCATATAATGTCACAGAATCTTCCTTCAAGCACTGTCCCTTTTGTCCTTTTCTCCTCAGTCCCTTCTGGAGGCACACGACATGGTGGCCTCCAAATGCTATGAAGTCCCGCCCCCTGCCGAGATGGCCAATGACGCGGCGGTGAACAGCGCCCTCATGCAGGCGGACGCCGTGCGCATGATCGGCATCCGGAAGAAAGCCGGGGAGCCTTTGGTGAGCCCAGACTGAGCGTGTTTACAAAAAAAAAATTTTCGTGAGCAAGAATCAAAATCAAACCTTCGTTTTCCCTCGCAGGGCGTCACCTTTCGCGTCGAGAAAGACGACCTCGTTATAGCCAGGATCCTCCATGGCGGCATGATTGACAGGCAAGGACTACTGCACGTGGGCGACATAATCAAGGAAGTGAACGGCAAAGACGTGGGCAACAATCCCACCGAGTTACAGGACATGCTCAAGGACTGCAGCGGCGGGATCACCCTTAAAATACTGCCCAGCTACCGTGACGCCCCCGCGCCCCCGCAGGTACACACTCACGAGCATACGTTGCAACTGGAATGAGGGACAGATGCTGGCCGGTGATACACTGGTGTCCTCCGAGCAAGAACGTGAAGTCTATTAATAACACTCCACTTCCTATCTAGGTCACATGATCTTACATCTGCGAACGCTCTCCATTCACCGGCATTCTGCCGCGTTCTTTTATGCATGCTCGGTAATTCTTAACTCATTCACTCCCAAAGACGTTTTTAAACGTCTTTTCAGACTTGGTCCAGAATTGGCTGGTACTGAATGAGTTAAAGGAATTAACGGGAGCTGCAAACGCAAAACATTGCTTTCGAAAACGTGCACGTTAATTGAGGAATCTAAATTGCCCACGGGGCACCGGCTCACCCCCCCGATGAGAAAAAGCAGGAAAGGTCAACTCAGAGTGTCAACAGTAGGCACCAGTCTACTTTTGGGTGACGGATAGGTCGAATCTTACCGCTGATCCGAAGAGATTCCGGCTGCTGTAGAGCTCGTCCAAAAACATTCTTGGGGGATCCGCAACTGCGGGTAAACACAGTCAGAATTTCTAGTGTCATGTAGGCTAACTTATCAAATATCAAGAGGACTAAAACAGGGAAAGCAAAGCAGAGCTGAAGGCCACAGCTGATGCATGAGGGGTGTGTATTACCGCTTTGGTTTCATCATTACCGCAAGTTTCGTTTGAGCCAACGCTTTGCTGAAGAGGCCACAGCATCCCTTTCACCGACAAACAGCAGGTCAAAGCCATTAATCTGAGCTACAAAAATGTCACGCTCAAGCGAATGGTAACCATAGCAAAAAAAATAAAAAAGATTTAAAGTCAAACAGCATCAAGAAAAAAAATGAAACAGTTCAATTGGTAGGTTAGCCTTCATGCGATAATACCATGACCAAAGTTGGGGCATTTAATTTATTGCCATCTTCCAAATCAGCCATGATCATGTTCGCTGTAGTTGAATTTCGGCCATGTCTATTTTGGCCTCGACTGGTGGCCTTTAGGTCTCGCTTCCAAGTCAGTTGCCTGATGCAACGCCTTCATTTCGACTCACACTTCACACATGAATTAGCGGTAAAAAAGATGGCTAACCAAGAAGAGACACATTCACTAGTGAACGAGGTTTCCCAAACCGACCTGCTAGAAAACAAAAAAAACAAAAAATCCCGTTTTGTCAAACGCTCTGCCTCACATATTGTGCACGACTGTTATGATATCACGGGGGCACAGACCACCTCGCCCCCCGGCACCATCCCGCCATTGACTGGTTTTTACTGCTTCCTCTTGCCGCTTGTCTAATTAAATCAGACAGAGGACTTACACTTCCTGACAGAAGGTCTCCACTCTTGCGAGCCGGGTGCATTCTCGACACCCATCATCGCGTTAACGCGCGAAAGCAACAGAGTTTCCTGTAATCACTCCTCACAGGTCTACGTGCGGCCCTACTTTGACTACGACCCGGCCAGCGACAACTTGATCCCTTGCCGGGAGGCCGGCATGGCTTTCAAGCGAGGTGACATCCTTCAGATCGTCAACAGAGAAGATCCCAACTGGTGGCAGGTGAGAGGTTTGCATCGATTCTAGACGGCTTAGTGTTAAAAGACGACAATGGCGACGTGTGTTGGGCAAATGTCTCGTAGGCTTGTCATGTCGTGGGCGGGGCGACGGGGCTGATACCTAGCCAGTTCTTGGAGGAGAAGAGGAAAGCTTTTGTTCCACGGGACTTTGATGGATCAGGTAGGCATTTGGAGACTTTTTTTTTTTTTTTTGGCGAAATCCACTAATCACCGCTCTCCTGTTTTCTGGAATTGGTCATGTGACGTTCGCAAGCTGAGCCCTTCGGCGCCGCAATGTCATTGTCAATGTCGACAGCAAGTGACAAAATGGTGTTTATAACATTTTGCCAGCTGTCTCAAGTCAAGCGAGTTAACGGAAACTGAAAAAGCTTCGTACAATGCAGTGCCACCCATCCTGCTGCAAAGTCATAATCATAAAGGTACGATCAGACTGAAACCAATTTGGAACCCTCCCGATTTTGCAAGGGGACCCAACGTTGTGCTCACGACGACGCCGTTTCAGTTTCTCTCATCCGTTTTTCAGTTGGATTAATAAAGCAGGCCATCTGGTGAGTCAGGTTCGCCCTGCTGAGGAACTTCAACTCATCATGTTTAAAAGTGGTCAGGCCTGCCCTCTAGTGGCCAAATACTGCACAAGCAAGGCCATGTGAGAGGCTCGATTGATCCCTTTTCTTTTTTTTTTTTTTTCCCCCCTCCAGGCATCTTGTGTGGCACTATTGCTGGGAAGAAGAAGAAGAAGATGATGTATTTGACCGCCAAGAATGCAGGTCAGGCTCGTCGCGTCTTTGCTAGCGTCACTTTTGATACCCTGAACCCGAATAACAATGCTGTGAACTAGAGTTTGACAGGCACGAGCTGCAGATCTACGAAGAAGTGGCCAAGGTTCCACCATTCCAGAGAAAGACACTAGTTCTAATTGGCGCGCAGGGCGTGGGCCGACGAAGCCTCAAGAACCGGCTGATGGTCCTTCAGCCCACCCGCTTCGGAACCACTATACCATGTACGTCATAAGGGCACTTGGTTTCTGAGAACCTCAACATCATGCAGAGTTCTTTCTAACCAATGCGACTTTGCATTGGTAAGATACAACCCGGCGTCCCCGCGACGAGGAACTGGACGGCAACTCGTACCACTTCACTTCCAGGACAGAGATGGAGGTGGACGTGAAGGCCGGCCGCTTCCTGGAGCACGGCGAGTACGACGGCAACCTGTACGGCACCAAGATCGAGTCCATCCACGAGGTGGTGGCAGCCGGGCGGACGTGCATCCTCGACGTCAACCCACAGGTCAAAGAGAGAGACGGAGAGTTTGACAGTGAAAATTGAAACTAGGCCCACAGGATACTGATGTTTGGCATTCATTTAGCAGTTTTTACTTTTTTTTTTCTAATTGTTAAAAGTTTTACCGTGATTTCTCCTTCCAGGCTCTGAAGGTCCTGAAAACGGCAGAGTTCATGCCTTACGTGGTGTTCATCGCCGCACCCGACTTCGACACTCTCAAGGGCATGCACACAGCCGTCGTGGACGCGGGCCTCACCACCAAACAGCTCACGGTACGCAAAACTCCATTTGAGTCTACAGCAGAAGCGGGCAAACACTTCACTTTCACTGGTCCGCGTTTAGTGTGGGATACACCATAATCACCCCAAACGGCTCAATTTTGTCCCCGTGTGGATATATCCCGAAATTCGATGTTACCCGCCGGTCAGACTTTGTCCACACTTGATCTACGCCAACACGTTCATGCCTACTCGCATTTATTAACTTCAAGTCACCGTTGGCAGGACGTGGACCTGAGGAAGACGGTGGACGAGAGCGCTCGCATCCAGAGGGCTTACGACCACTACTTTGACCTGACAATCACCAACGACAACCTGGACAAAGCCTTCGACACGTTACAGGCCGCCGTAGACAAAATGCGTGCTGAATCTCAGTGGGTCCCAGTGAACTGGGTGTACTGAGGACCCCCTCGGCCTGCGCACGCCTAAGTGTGTCCGTTTGGGCCCGGAAGGAGTTGGAACACGAGGATAACCAAGAGCTACTTCTGTAAAATAAGACAAATATTGCGGTTGAATTTGAACACTCTGTCCTTGTGGCCACGCAACTTTTTTTCTACTTCGACTGAAAGGGAAAGAGTGCTTATTTATTATATAACTTTTTATTAAAGCTCTTTCTATACGACGTGAAAGTGCAGCAAAGAATAAAGGGGCATCTTGTATTTTTTTTAAATTTCTATGTCTCAGTTTGCTGTCCATGTTTCATCATCGGATGCATCTTTATTCTGCTGATACCAGAGGGCTTAATTTTGTTTTTGTGTAGAGAAAAGTCATACTTGTTCACGATCAAACACTGTTAATTTTTTCTGGGGTAGTTTTTGTTGAACGTGGTTATAGTTTTTAGTGTACTTTTTTGTCATAAATGATTCTGCCTGCCTGCCTGGAGCACATGACCTTCACACTGTCCTCATCTTCAAGCCAACGTGTTCATGTTTAACATATGTGAAAGTCGCAAAAATTCTACATGACAACCTTAAGAGGAAACCTCTCGTAGACGGCAGAAAATAATCTTTTCACTTACATGTACGTCTTTATTTATTAAATGTGAAATTGTTCATGTTTTTCCTTTTTTTAATTCCCAGTGCCACATTGTAGGAAACCCGCTGCCTGTTGAACGGGTTTTCATAAATCACTATGTCAAATGATTAGTTTCTACCTTTTTACCTGCAAAGTTAAGATGAATAAAGGTGACTGCATTTCAACAGCTGGTTTTATGAGCTGTCAACTCATTTGGGAGTTTACTATTTACAATAAATCAAACAATGACAAAGGAACAAAAAACAATAGTATTGAACAATTTGGGGGGTGGGGCGAAATGAATGCAACAAATATTACAGGACGGTAATGTAAATGCTTGATTGAAAAAAGAATGCAGGTGGCTAGTAGGTGTGGCTCATGAGCCATGCTTTGCTCATCCACATCCTGGACGGCACTATACAACACAAACCAAGTACTCCCTGTGCAAAGTATTTGGGCAATAATTTGACTTTTTTTTTTTTTTTAACTAGCTTAAAATACAACCGCAAAAGAGAACGGCAAGGAATTCCCAACAATCTACATCTTTTGCAAACAATTTTTTTTTATTAAAGAATGTAACTTACAGTCAAGCCAAGGAAAGAACTACATGAAGTGATACGTATTCACATTGTGTCCTAACAGGGTTTTACAGCATATCTTGTGTTCTGTAAGCGTAAATGTAGACAAGGAAAAAAAAAAAATAATAAAAATAAAAACAGAAAACATAGAAATTAAAAGCTTTACAACACCCCAAAAAAAGAAAAGGAGCTTTCGCAAGTGGATGAAGGATTTCAAAATCAGCAATATATAAAGACCCGTCACCCACTCCCTCCCTTTACCAGAATAGGAATGACTGCAAATTCACTTTTGGCATGTCATGGTTTAAATAAGGGAGAAGATAACAGAACACACGAATTAAGGGAGGTTTGAATTCACATGGCCGTGCGGGCTGGCTTTGGTCGGTTTCTTTGTATTGGCTGAGTGAGAGACGGACAGAAAAATGGATTTCCTGGTATCAGCTGCTTGATTGAATAGTGGACCGTCACTGAGAACAAGAATGGGCCAACTCCTTTGCTCTCATTTTTTTCCCCCAGTGAAGTGTAGAAATGAATGTGGAGGACGCATGTTTTCAGCTGAATACTTGTCATAAGGTTGGGTATGTTTTTTTTCCCCTTTGCCCTCAATATAGCCCATTATTGCAACGGTGACTTGAAGTTAATAAGTTTTTTTTTTTGGCTTAGGTGCTCGCACATCTGCATGTAAGTACAAGTGAATGTCATTTATATATCACGAAATTTGGACAAGATTTGACGGATGTTCTCTACTTGTAATTTTAATTTATGGCAGCAGCCATGAAGTTACGTTACGTCCCCGCAAAATGAAAAAAAAAAAATACAGTTAGCCCATTCTTGTTCTTGCGTAAGAGCTCATGATTGTCGAAGGTAAAATGTATACGCCAACCAACTCTTGAGGTTATTTTAAGACAATGTTGCTTTTGGGACTACAAGGACAGAAAACTGGGGAACATCAGACGAGATAAATACAGCGCGGCCTCTTAAATTCAAACCTCCCCGCGGGGGTGGGGGGGGGGGGGAGATAGAATTTTATTGGACATATTGAAGTACACTAAAGAAATAAGTGAATGCAGCATATATCAGGCTTATGAGGTACTTCATGAATGGATGTATAGATCTATATGTGTGTATAGCTATATATACAGTATATTTAAAAAAAAAAAAAATCAGATCAACCTTTTTTAAATTTAATTTGAAGAAGTCATATTCCTACTATTAGCATAAAATACCTCGATTTTTGTTGATTTTTTCGGCCGACGTCAAGTGGGCCGTGTTTGAGACCGCTTCAAAAGTGCAAAACACAAATACTGATCGATCTATACGCAGCATCTATGGGCCAGATTGCCACGTCTCATGGCGGTAAGGAGGGGGGGGGGACCAAAAAAAACAAACCCCCGGCAAACCGGTAGCGGGACTCATCGGAGAAGTGAGCAGTTTCGACAACCTCGCGGACGTTTTGTTGAGTTTACGATGGATTGCTTGGCTGTGGAAAGTGGTTGTGCGTAGAAAAGGAATCTTGTTTTTATTGCAGTACTGGCTGGACCGTGGCAGGAGGAAAGCTTATTGTAACGTAGCGGTAAAACAAACAAACAAACAAAAAATAAAAAAGACAACGGTTACCAAACACTGGCTTGTATTGACCCAAAAGGCCTCAAGATGAACGGATGACGACACGCCTTGACTTCAGGTTGGAAACTTGGAAACTTCCAAAGCCTCGTTTCTACCAAGCAGTTAGTTCATTTCGGTATGGTTGAATTTCCATTTTAAAGGGTCAGTTCTTTGAAACACCACTTGCGTTTCAGCGTTTTTTGCTCGTCGGTACAACGGAGATTTTTTTTTTTTTTTTAAATGCTATTTGTGTGACTTGCTTTCTCATAGGACTGCATTACTTCTCATGCTCAGTTTAGATTTACATGGCATGATTCAAGTGACAATTCCGAAATTTCGCTTTCGAGTGGCCCAATAAATGACTTCATAATTCAAACGCTCAATGGAATAAAATATCTTTACAATCCGGACGCGGACAGAAATTAGATGCATATCGAATTCTGAGCAAAAGTAAGTAAATATGTTTGAAATATTGTTTATTGCTCTTTTGTGGAGTTGTGCACGGTGACATTTTTTTCGTCAGCGAAAACACCGCCATGTTGAATACGACTCACATGAAACGTACATATTAAATGTAATGTTAATGTTTAAAAAAATGGGTGAAAAAAAAGCTACCGGTAATTGGGCACTTTGATCTGCAGTGTGAATCCATCCTTTAAATCCCTTCAAATTGGGTCCCTTGGCATTGTCGATGCTTTCTCAATCTAACAGTGCTCGCACATGATATGAACTTGTATCGTTCACTACAATATGGGATTTTTTTCCCTGTTATTGTAAATCAAGGCTAATATGTTAGCTAGCACCGCACTGTGCTCTGAGGTAGGTTATTTTTTCCCCCCCCAACCTGGTAAAAAGAAGCCTAAAATCCTAAAATTATTTTTTATTTGAATAAAACATTTTAAAAACATTGCCCTAGCGCAGCTTTTCCAATTTGTACTTACATTGACGCTGGCCATTAACACATCAACAGTGGCTTAGTTTGGAGAACTGGGGTGGACTAAAATGACACTTGCGAAAAGTTGTGTTGTTTCAATCAGACGGGAAATAAAATTGCGGTACAATCAGCAAACGTAAGAATAAAAATAATCTATCAAGAGATTGACTCGTGAATAAAAACAAAAAGGAGGTGAAGAGAAGTCGAGGACAGCTTTCAAGAGGGCAGTCATATCGAGACTACAGGCTAACGATCACAAGGCCAAAACGTCTAAAAAGGAGCCAATTAAAAACCTCACCAAAACAACCAACAGACATAAACAAACTCAAAAATTATTTGGGACCTGAGAGAGTCCACTGAAATATCACCATGAAAACTTGCTGTATAGTTCTGCAGGAGGACAGACACCTAGTCAAAGATGAATATTACTTTTAAGAACCAAGAACACCTTTAAATAAGAGCAATCCCCAGAGGAATACAAAAAATAGGCCACACACACACACCAAAAAAAAAAAAAAATCAAATTAGAAATGTAAAAAGGTGGCTAAACGACATAGTATTACAAACCACACAGGAGCTATAAATACATTCATTGATACCTGGAACTAGCTAGGAAAATGGGTTGTAGCGTAGTAGCGCTAGCACAGAGAGAAGACACACAACTATCCAACGGTAATGCTTTGGGCACACCTAATTAATATACAGACGACCTAGCTTCGGTCGAAAAACTGCTGGAATGATCAAGATAAAATGTTATTGTCCACATTACGTCATTTCCGCCGGAGACAAAGAGCTGCTATCGTGAAATGACGTTTCAATTAGCTTATGTTAGCCCGTTGGTCTGTCTGTCCTAGTTCAGGGACACCCAAAAGCAGTCCAACTAAGGTGAAAATGTGCATTTAAGTTACAAAGATGCAAAAATGTAAATAATGATCAAAAAGAATCAGGGGAATAGGATGTATGCAGCCCTGGCGTCGGTAAACTTATTAAACTGTGCCACGTTTAAGTAGGAGACTGCCATTACGCTGGAGCCACCCAAGCTTGATCATCATTATCGAGTTCATTTTAGGTCTCAAGCTAGTGGCTAAGTACAGTGAAACAAAGGGATGTGGCCGCCTGTGCTTGCCGGCGGATGCCACAAGATGACGAGCGGCAAAAAGCACCACATGAAGCTCCTCAATGCAGTTCCTGGCGCCACGATCCCTCAACTTACTTCAATGCGGCGGCAAAGCAATATCGTTACAAGACGGCGGCAAAGTGAACACTCAAGAACGAGAATATGGAGGTTAAAGAGTATATATGAATTTTAGGGATGGGCATTTTTTTAAACTGACCGATTGTTCATTCTATTTACTAATTTGTGGTCTAGGTCAGCGATTCCCAACCCGTGAGTCATGGCCTATTAGTGCATCTTTTGAAGTGGCCAGACCAGTGATCCAATTTCATGTCATTGGTCCAAAATGTATGCTGTATTTATCCCAAATGAGATACATTTATTCCGATACTGGCATCAAAACAGAAGTACATTCAGAGATTCTCCCAACCCTTTCCAGATTGAGACACTGGTGGATTTCACCCGCAGTCCCTTCGAAGAAATGGCGTGAAACGTCCATCTCGATTGAACACGTCAAAACTCCAACATCGAGAGATTGGTTCACATGAGAATGGAACAGCGTTTAGAAAATGTCAAGAACCCGTTTATTTTGGTCTCCATACGGTTTGGATCTTCTTGATACCGAGCTCATCAGTGCCAATTCAACTTCTCCATCCCTGCCGCCATAATGACAATTGGTCCAACGCTTTCTCCAGGTTTAAAAAGGCATCGGGGATATTTGTGAAAATCGCAGGAGCTGTCGGACTAAGGCTATTTTTTGGCTCGGGCCTGCTCGGCGACAAAAGCCAACTACTGCTTTCTTTCGGAATACAAACAACCTCGGCCACCAGCCGACGGCTATCCTAAATGCTGGGCGGGGGCTACAAAATCCATTCTTGTTTTAGTGCAAAACAAACATCGTCAAAAGTTTGGACTTGATATAGTTAAAGGAAACGCGATTACGTTGTGGCATTATAAGGTGCTGGTATAGTAGTAGGTCAAGTCAAACACCAAAACAGACAAACAACAAGTACAAAACCTTTTTGGGAAGAGACATTTCCCATCCAAATTCTTCCTGGTCATTGTTCAACGTCAATGGTAACGATATGGAATGGGAGGCGGGGGGTTGAAGTCAATTTACAAACTGGTCTTTTGCAACCTCTTATCAGAGGAAACCAACAGCTGGATGTATAGTTTATCATTGGTTACATGCTTTGCTCAAACATTTATTTGGCAGGCGGTGAGGTGGCCACGCCTTTAAATAACTGCTTGTGAACAGACGCGGCGTTGTCCTAGCCCCTCGGTGGGTTCTGTCTGAAAGGCACGGGTAAATAAATTCTGATTTTTGAGCGTAAAAGTGGCGTGGAAGGGGGTACTGACATCAAACAGGTGGCCTGAGAAGACTTGGAACACTTATGAGCCATTGACACACAACTCCATCCCAAATCCTGAAGTGGAACGCGTAAAGACTGCAAATACTTGTGACCAGATTACGGGTCAAGTCCAAAAAGCCAGACCACAACATCGCTCTTGGTGTCCGCCCCGAGAACCAATCTGGACACACCGATGCGGACACACTTAATTTCAAAATGACTCGCAAGGCATGACAGTATACGGGAACCAAACCGATCTGAACCAAACCACACAAACATCCATTCCTATGATTTCTTTTCACTATCCGCCGATTTCCAGGTTTTAAGTGTATAAGCCAAATGACAGCGACGGGATGACCTACTATTGTCGTAAATCTCAAGTAGAAATAGAACAAGGTGTCAAAAAGAAAGACTTTTACATCACCGGTGCATAGAGACAATGGCTAAAAAGGGAAAAACTGTGTGCGAGTAGTGACGCACTTCAAGAATTTGGTCGTGCAGCTCGACGCTAAAACCCCTTGAAGAAAAAAAAACAAAAAAACTATCTGTTGAATTATGAAAACACAAAAAGTGTGTTCACTGCCACGCACACAAAACCGGGAGTCACAAAAATTATACTCAATGCCATTTAGATCGATAGCATGGGCAATTATGCAGAAATGGCCAGCAGTGTGATGTTACCATAACACTTGAACAGGTAACAAGAGGTAGAACACAAAGCCATTTCCATACAATTACACCAGTGTCATAATATGGCCAAGACAATTTCTCTCTCTCGCTCATTCACGCACGCACACACACAAACAAACCTACTGGAGCTCATACCAATGCTATGCTATCAAAAGTGCATCCACGTGTACATGCTTTGAGACGAGCACCAAGAAGTACAATATTGACATCAACAGGAAATATCAAGTACACGGTGTTCTGAATGCCCCGCAAACACAGTCAGTCGGATTTCTGGTGGGAAGATGGCAAGAATAAGTCTCAATTATTTTCCTTTAGCATTCCAACCATACGTCTCATGTGAAAACAAGCCAAAAAAAAAAAAAAAAACCTGTGGGCCGGTCCAGTGAGATGGTTTGTAGTGAAAACATCTCATGCATGGGTTTCTTTTTGTGCTTTGAATGTTTATTTGTAAGGGGATTTTTTTTTTTAAATCTTATTTGGCTGAGAGCAGACCAAATTGTCCAGCTGTATAAAAATCAGCAAAGCTACAAAGGACGCGACTAAAAGCGACATGATTACAAACGACTAAAAGCGCCACCTACATCTATAAAAACTCCGGATTGGGGTGAGAAGCCCCTTTGCTAAATCTCATCGTTAAAAACAATGCATAGTTCGAAGTTGAGACGTCATCGACTCCATTCAAGACGACGAACGCGAGCGAGCTTCAACTCGATCGAAGTGGACAAGAGAAAATGTCCGCAGAATGACTTGAGACTGCTACGAGTCTTGAAAGGCAAGATTTGCATTGGACTCTCGACACAAATAGTGTTACTTTAGATTATCGGTGGGCCTGTTATTTAAAAAAAAGTTTTATTTTTTCATTCAAAAAAAAAATATATCCGTTTCGGCAGTCTCCACTGAAGATTCATTCAAAATATAGCTCATTTTCAACATCATAAAAAGACTCGGAGAAAGTCATTTGCATAAAAACAATGCTTGTGTGTGCGACAACTCCTTTCGCTTCCAGGAGGAAATACTTGCAGTTGTTTTTGAAGGAATTTGCTCTCAAAGCTTTCAGACCACTGTACCGAACGCATCGCTATGGAAACGCCACATCAATGCCCTCCTCTGACAATGACGCTGCCCCACTTCCACACATATACACTGTATATATACTGTATACTTATACTGGGGGGAGAAGCGTCTAAGTTTTTATAATAGGAGCTGGCTACATGCATATTCATTAGAAAGTTTGAAATTAAAAACATTCTAGAAAAAGACATGGGAGTGGAAAAAAAGTGTTTCTGCTCCCTATATTGATTTGTACATCGTGCGTCTTATAAACACGGCTCAGAGTACATTAAAAAAAAAAAAAAAGTATGCTTTCTGGGAACCGGTCCCAATAGGGGATTGCAGCACGGCCGTTGGGATGCAAGTACAAACTCATCAAAACAGACAACTACGTTGTATCTATGAAAATATTAAGAGCCCTGGAAGTGTTGGTTCAAGAGTTCATGTCAAGATTCAAGAGGGGTTAACTGTCCCACATTTTGGCGTATCATGGTCATCCGGGACGAATACTGAATTAAAAAAAAAAAAAACATGGCTAAACACACATGATCAAATGCGGTCTCAGAATGGCACTTTTATCACTTTCAGAGTGCTCGATGTGAACGTCGCGAGTACTTTCAACTTGATTAAAGTACCCATTCTTGACAGCGCACTTGGCTGGTCAATAATGTGCGCCCGAGGAACAAACGAAAGCACCTCCTCAAATAGGATTTTTAAAAAATAAAAATGGGGGGGGGGGGGGTGCCGCTTCTCCTAATTCAGAAAGCACCGCGTGGAATAACAATACTTTCATATTTTCCGACAGGGGGGAAAAAATAAAATAAATAAACCCCGTGTAGAGGGCTTGTTTTTGCAACTTACAGAGAGTGGATTCGTCTTGGGTACCTGCCAGGTGTTTTAGATAGGGATCTCACACAGTAAAAGCACACAGCTGACAGCCGGACAGCAAAGGGGGTAGTGCGTTTCCTCAGCAGGGGGTCCTTGGCCCACGCCAACCCGGCGGCCTGCGGTCTCAGGCGAAGTACATTGTGCGCAGGGTGTCCTGGTGGATCTGAACGGCTTTGGCCAAGGCTTGTTGGTCACGCCCGTTGCTCTGACCTGATGTGTGACTGCCCTCGGCACTGAAAAGTGAGAGATCCACCAGCGGTTATCGTGTGGAGTGCTCACAGGATGCACGATGTGCTGCGGACGCGCTGGCCAGCGGCCGCTGTCATCCTCACCTGTCGTGCTCTTTGTCCACCAAGTGATAGCGGGCGCGAAAAGCCACCAAATGGGCGTAGTAGGCGGGCGCCGGAATGGAAACGGAGCGGGTGCAGCGCACGTAAGTGTGGCACAGCTGATACGTTAGCACCTGCAGCTCATCGGAAGAGAAGTGATTGTCGTCCCAGAGCACGTGGTAGTGAGACGGCCTGCTGGTACCCTGCACGGTCGGGACAGTGATGATGCAGCGTCCGTGCTCGCGGTGGCACACGTTAACAGAAATGCCCACAAAACACGCATGACGCAGTCGATTTCTCTCTTTTTTTTTTTTTTTAAAGCAGCCAGAAAGTTTTGATCCTGCTTGTAGCAATAATAATTCCACCGTAGGGGTCATCATGGGCCAAACCACCCCACAAATGCTGTACAAACGGTGTTACTGTCTAGATTCTTCTTTGTGTTTACTGTCGAAAAATCCATTTTCTTCTTCAAACTAAACTTCTCACGATACAAAGTCCCCTCAGGAATCTGCACAAAAAAAGTGTTGATTCCGCAGAGAACAGTCCTGATTCTGCAGAAATTAAATCTTCAGTTTAAAGTCGATTTTCCACAGGCATGGGGGGGAAAAAAAAACCCACGACCTAAATTGACTGATCTCAAAGCTAATTAATGTATTAATAATTATTTTCAGAAAATATCTGCTAAATCAAAACACTGAAGACAAAATAATTAACACTTTTTCTCTCTAGCCTAACCTGAGAAACACTAGGCCTCTGTAGCACCAGGTCACTTATTTTTGCAACACCATCTTGTACAATGATTGTAAAGTTTTTAATTTACCGGCTCTTACAGCGTGTACACCACTTTGTATAGGTTTGCATCTCAACATGGGTTCAAAAATATGATCGGCCAGTCATCAGTGAAATCCTATTTTACCTGTATGCCAGCATGACTGCAAAGGTAGAAGTCAAATTCGGATGGGTGAGTGATTTTGGTGTCCACTGTGGTGCCTGCGGGAATGTTGCCACTCTTTCCAACCTGCGCAAAAGCAGCAACACATTTTACTCAGCGCATGGTGAAAAAAAAAGACGATTCCTCAAGGTTAGCATGACGAAAGCCATAATACTGACCCTCTCGTTTCGGTCTGTGCAAAACAGCCTGGTGTGGTGTCTCTTCTGGACTACTACAAAGGTGATACCGGGCTGGTAGTCTTTCTCCAGCTTGATGCAGGCCTCTCTGATTGCAAGCAGTTCATGCTGAAGAACCTGCAGGTTGAGAGATTTTGAGACAATATCCAACCCCCCCCCCCCCCCCGCCCCCACAAAAAACACCCAAAACCCTGTTTTTCGTCTTACTCATATTTGCGCATTATGCCCGCTCCGTGTATCACCTGGTTGAACTGTCCTTCGGAGATGCCATCCCGGTAGTAGATGATTCTGGTCGGCTTGAAGCGGGTCGACTTGTAGAACTGGATGAGCAGCTCTCTCACCATGGTGGCCAGGTCCTGGATGATATCCTGTCGGTGCTGCTGGACCCGAACGGTGGCGCAGTATCGGCTGGGGTGGGCGTCCATGCTACCGACAACCTGCGGGGGACAATTTTGCGGTCCATTGAGCAATTCGGTTCGGGAATATAGCGCAAACCATGAGACGTTTCTTACAGCTGCAATGGAGGGCTTTTTTCCATCTCCCGCAGGAGGATGAGTTACATCGGCACCAAGAAAGATGACAGGCTGCTGAAACACCAACGGCCTAAAATAAAATATTGGGGCAGAAGCATAAGCTAAGGCACAGAAACATTTGTTGTAAATACTTGGGCATTCGCCACATTAAATTTCAACTGTATTGCGTAGGGATTCAGTCTTGTTAGGTTGAACAACAAACAACAAAAGTAAACTAATCCGCATCTTTTCACCTCAATATTGTAATTGCAATTTTTTTCCAAAAAGCCTCTTCGCATGTTTTTTTTCACAACACAAGCAACATATAACATCTAATGTATTATGACCATTTTGGTCTTACAGGTTTACGCTCAAATAAAGGCAAATGAGCCATTAATTTCAATGAAAGTTTTTCTACAATAACTAGGATTGTTAAATTACAAAACACTCTTAGTTCGCCACATCAACTTCACTAAAACCGCCTCAACAAGTGTGGTGCAAACAAAGTCATTGTCATAAATTTATGAATTCAAATCAATCTATGGAATAAATATGTGGTCTGCACTCCTTAAGTACTCAACTTTGATTAAAATGCCCAGCCACGGTGGCATGTAAAAAAAAATAAAAATGCTATTTGGTGTACTTTTAAGAGATGCATCTCCAACTGACCGTCCCTGAGGAAGTAGGATGTTGTTGACGCCACCCAGCTTGACATTGATCTTCAGACAGAGGTTGGAGAGGGTCTGCGGCGTCGTCTTCTGGACATTCTTCACCTGCACGCACTGGGTGGCCATCCCAAGGACTGTGTCTCCGACACGCTTTACCTCGGCTACAATCCGAATTAATTGAATGTGACCACACAACACAGCATGAACTGAAGTAAGGTTTGCAGAAATGTGTGACTGGATCCCTCACCGTAGACTGGAGTCTTTCCTGGTAGGATGACGACAACCAGCTGGAGGCCCTGGTACGTGTACTTGAGGTGTCTGAACATGGGCTCCACGCTATCGGCGCCCTGGGCGTACTTACAGAAGCAGGGCTGACCCTGAATGGGCATGCCTGCATCCCGGGAGATCTTCCTGAGCTGATCTGTGAATGCTCTAAAACAGCCGATTTTTTAAAACCAGGTTAGAAAAAGATGTCTCTGTACATGATACTACAAACGCTCCTAGGATGTTACTCACTTAAGTAAGAGTTCAGTGCACTGTCTCTGTGGTGCAAAGCAAGCGATGGCCCACACTTTGATTTCGATGCCAGTGTGGAACTGCTTGTTCCTCATGTCCCAGACGCCCTGGATTGGCGTGGCTATCGCCTTGTTCTGGAAGCAACAATAAACGCAAGTGCTGTCACGATATTCTCGTGAAGCCATCTGAAACAATCACTGTACTTACAACTGCTGATGGACATACCCTGCCTCCATACAGAATGGAGGGTGCTTGGAGGACACGGCCGTTCACTTCCGTCATCTCGTCCCTCACCATCACTCCAAATTCGCGAACGTATGGGTCAGTGTTGAAGTTGGCGCTTCTCATCTGGACACAAGCACGTGTGCATTTTCGATGGTTTGACTATAGAGTTCTCAAAAAAACAACTCCCTGTCCCTCGTCCACTGTGCGCATCTCACACCTCCCCTCTCTGCTCGTTTAGAAAGATGAAAAAAAAAAAAAAGTTAAGTGGCGGGAACTAAATTCAACTCTGCACGCAGCCAATAATAGAGATCACTACTTGGACATTCCCTTAAAAAAAGAAAAATAATTGATTGCATGTGACAGACAGAATCAATGGGAATTGAAACCGTGACTTTTTTAAACCACGATAAACCATCAAACCAGTATTCGGCCCATACCTAGTTTTAACTCTTTGGGACCTTGGAAAAATTCAGAGCTTCACAAGAGGCCGTTACAATTGGCTGCATTCATTCCTAAAAGCGCGCATGGTTGAGCAAAAATCTGAAATCATCAAATATTTCACTCACCAGTTTACTAATTTCATCCTGACGGTCAGGTGCTGATCTAGCAGTGGCACGGATCATTGTAGAGGTTTGATTGTCTGTCAGTTTTTTGATGCAGCGCTGTCCTGCAACTATGTTACACACCTGGGAACACACATGACAACTAGCTTGAGAAAAATAGGAGGTGGATGAGCTTCTACTTGGCTGCGTTGGTAGTTACTCACTTCTAGAGGCAGGTAGGTGTGCTTTTGCTCCTGCCCCACTTGTAGACACGGCAGGTGGGGGTATCGCAGCATGAGTTTGTATTTATCTTTGAAGTACTGCGCCACGGTGCACTCAATAGTTTGGCCGTTCTCCTGCTGCAGGGGGAAGCTGACGGGGGAGAAAACACTGCATGACTTCCATGACACACATTTAACTTTTCCACTGCGCCATACATGCACAAATCAGAAGCTGAGGACATGTTCAACCCCCCCCCCCCCCGCATTTCTGTTGCTAGGTCATGGATTATATTTATGACACTTAAGCAAGAATACACACAGCAGAGGGAGATTAAAACACACACACATGCCAGCAAAAAAAACAAACAAACAAACAAACAAAACCCAAGATTATTCTTACGTTTGATGGCTTGCTGGTCTTCTGGTCACATTGCACACTCTGTATTTTCTCTTCATCTGTCCACAATGTGTGATCTCCACTTTCAGGCCTGGAAGAAGGAATTGCGTTCAAGATTTGTGATTCCAAGTAATGTAGACACTGACAAATATGTTGTCCAGCAAAAAACAATTTTTTTTTAAAAAGAACACCGGACACCCTACCTTTAATTTCTTTGGTAAATTTAACTCTTTGAGAGTCTGTTAAGGGCTTCTGTTGTTCTTCAATGCTTTTGAAATCCAAGACCTCACACATGAACTCAATTACAGGCTGAGCTTTATAGAACGCGGTGGCCGAAACTGCAAAAATTAATAAATAAAAACAACAACAACATTAAAGAAAAAATTTGATTAGAATTTACATTTGTAGAAATGACTTGATGACACTGACAGAAATTTACCATCAATATTGAGCATCATTTTCCAAAGGGAAGGCCTGACAGACTGGTGGAAGCCAAACCACACCTCTCTACCGCCACCCAGTGGATTGGAACAGCCCTCTGAGGGAGTGAAGAAAGAACGACCCA
Source organism: Hippocampus guttulatus (assembly GCF_054856545.1). NCBI lineage: Eukaryota > Metazoa > Chordata > Actinopteri > Syngnathiformes > Syngnathidae > Hippocampus > Hippocampus guttulatus. The sequence goes on from NC_141278.1 coordinate 5,035,451, forward strand.
CCGGAGTATACCTAAAAAAAAAAGGGGGGGGGGGGGGTCAGCCACATAAAGTCGAGAAATTGGATGGCTCCAATCAAGACTGAATAAAGGAATAGTTTTTGACAAGTCCAACAAACTGGAATACATAAATGTTGTGGTCGTAGTATGCCACTGAGCGTCCTCCATTTTATTTTTATGCATGTATATATTCCAATAAAATAGTGTAAAAAATGATTAGGTGTCATTAATAATGTCAGCTCAAAGACAAACTGGTTTTAAATAAATTACACTAACGTAAATTGCCATAACTTCATCAAAATTAAACATACTGTACCAATTCTACCTATGCTGGGATCTCAACGTAAATAAATGTCACCATGATCCAGATAAAATTGTGATCTACGTTCTGCGTACTAAGAATCAGAAATGACGTTTTGGGGCGTACCTCATAGAGGGCAAATGTCTCATGACCACATCCAGAGCTTGGATGGTCTCAAATGGGACACTGGGTAGCCGCCCTGACAGGGCCTCATGCAGAGCTTGCAGGCTCACGCACGACACCCACTTGATGGAGACTTTGAAGCTGCGGTCCTTGCCCTCCCCTGGAATGGTCACCTCAAGCTCCACCTGCGGAGATCATGAAGGGATAAGTTCTCCCAAGGCGCATATCCTTGACGTCCTTTAAAAAAAAAAAAAAAAAAAAATGGACAGACCTTGTCTCTGCCTATTGGCAAGGGCATGGCTGTGTACAGGTTCTTCCTGCCATCATACACTGGCTTTCGATCCCCAAAGATCTGGGTCTTAAAGTGCTGGACCATGTGCTCCACAATTTCACTGAGAAGGGGGAGGGGGAAAAAAAAAGACGCCCCCTTAGATTTGAAAATATAATTGAAAAGAAGCCAGCACAAACTGGTACACACCGGTTGACCCTCCTGGGACATTTCTCCGGCTTGATGTCAATGTCATAATGGTACACTTCCAGTTTGGGGATTTCCATCTCAAAGAAATTGGCCTGAAGCTTGATTGTCCTGCCCATGGTGCCAAAGTCTGGTCTCGAGGGTGGCTTGAACACATATTCTGGCACTGGGGATGAGGGCGGCTCTATAACAGAAAGCGACATGCAGTTAAAATAACAGCAAGTTATTCAAGGCAGCTTTTCCTTTGGTCAGCAGTGGCGTGACTTGGGACGCTCAGTTTTGCGCGAGTATTGCAGAAAAGGGTGAAAACCGTGTCACACTGAAGGCAGCGGGAGAACAACTCTCTATATTCACCCCACACCTGTCCGTCATATTGCTGATTAGACTTAATTGTTCACCGACTTCTTCCAATCAGTTTCTGACGATATTAGGGAACTTTGTTTTCTGCTACTCTTAACACTCGTGATAACACCTTTGCATTGAAACTTCTACAGGCCAGTGTGTCATGAGTTACACACACCTTCAAGAGGGTTGGCATGAAAATGAAGGCATCTGTTTTGCAAACACGACACGCCCAGACAATTTGAGCAAAGTCAAAAAATGTGATGGAAATAAAACGATGATTGTGACACACTATGGCAGGAATAAATATATATATATTCTTCTCTGAGGAAAAAAAATGTTGAAATTACAACAACTTTGAAGCCCACCAGCGCGACAGATTGGAATGTGATGAACTTTGGAGAGTTCAATTTGAAACCCCAGGCTGGCACTACATATTACACTGCCAAATGGCGGTCTGACTGGTTTGCATAAAATTCTCCTTCAAGTTTTTGCTAGCTCATAAAGAATAGACCAGCAAAACCTGAAACCAACCAATCTGATAAATGCAGTTCTACATTCTAAGGCTGAACAATTTTGAAAATGAAGCGACTGTTATTGCAAATTTTCCCCTTGAGAATGCAATTGCAATTTAATATGCGATTTTTTTTGTTTCAAAGTCCTCTTTTTGTGTATTTTTTTTAAACAAACAAGCAATAAATTGATCACCATCCGACCAACATGAAAGACCCCCCTCCCCTCAAAATTGTAACCTCTGCATTTAAACAAAAATTGCATTCCACTGCATTGAGATGTGAATTTACCAAAGGTCCAGCTGGGCAATGCATAAATTTAAAGAAACTTACCAGAGCTCGCTGACCCAGAAGAACGTGGCCCCTCAAACATCTCTGTAGCTAAACATGAAAAAGATATGTTAAAAATGACATTATATAGATTTTTGTTTGTATCATACAGGTTGTACAAATACATGAATGAATATATCTTATCAATACGAGGCCAGAGGAACCACAACAACCTGTTAATCTGAAGAAAAGCGGGAGCCACCCATTCCACTCCAGATAAGTCAAGTCAAGTCAACAGTATTTATAGAGCACTTTCAAACAGCCATCGCTGCATACAAAGTGCTGTACATGGAGCAATTTAACATGCACAATAAACAGTAAGACAAATAGTAAGTAAGTCAGTAAGATAAATTTAGAGTTGAAGTGCAAGTACTTAAATGTCAAAGCAATCGTTGATTATGCGTCGATAGAAGAAATATTTTGAAACAATTACAAAAAATACACTTGTTAGTCGTGATGGGTATAATAATGCGAGTTACTCGTGGAAAAAAAAATCACAATGCAGAGCCATTCTGAACTAATTAATTAGGTCAACTATAACTCCACAGCAGCAATGTTTGTCTGTCACCCAATTACACCAAACCTTTGTTTATCACAAATGCACGCGCGCACGGGATTTAGTAAAGTGTATGTAACATAAGCGTATTTATATCTTTACCTCAGCTAAAATTGGTGATGAGATTAGATGGCACGATCAGGCGCTAAATATTCCCGCAAACCAAATTCACCCGTGATACACAATCATCATAAATTGATCTGGTGAACGTTAACTAAAATGACACGTACAAATAACCACGATACTTTATTTCACATCCAGTCCCAAACGAGTATTTGGAAGATTCCAAGTTTCGGGGGAACGAGGTTGGCTCGAAGCTAACTTGGCTAACAGCAGCTTGTTGTTGCACGCTAAGCTTGCTCGCCAATTACTGCTGCACATAACATTGAACCGATGTTCAACAATTTGGGTGAACTAGCTTGCTAAAACAATCAACTAATAATTTCCCTCGGTGCTGAGTAAAAATAAGGCGAAATTCTTGACGGTTGTGTTCACTTTTGGCAACTATGGTTTAGCTTAGCTCGTACCACTTACCTCCACCAGTGGGATACATTTTGTCGACTTTTAAACCCCTGTCGTGGCCGTAAAAATGCTCCACTTCACGTCGGCGAATTCCAAGCAAAAGTCATGCGTGGTGGGAAAAGTAGTTCGGTAAAAAACATGGGTATGTGAGATGGGAAATTGTTATATTTGCTAAATACTCAGAGTCGCTCATCCTCAGCGCGGCCCCATCCCCCCAACTCACAAACACTACGAGTGCGAAGCTAGCACAGAAAGGAGCTCGGCATCCACAGAGAATACCCTTGTGCTTACTTCCGGCTTCGGTTACGCCCTCTTCGGTTCAACCTGTTGCGCTTTTATCACGCGGAACTGATTTTTTTCTTCCATCCTTATATATTTGTTCTGTTTTTTAAATTATGTTATAATTAACCTATCTATTCTTAGACTTGCATTTCTAATATGAGCATTTTTTTTAGCCCCGCAGGAGGGGAACTATTTTGGGGATTCAGTGGATGACGTCCGATGCAAGTCATGCACTTGACAAGGATTAAGAAGCAGAAAGAAATGTCTTGACTTTTTTAAACTATAAATGTAACCCTTCAAAAATCTTATGTAACATTGTTTCAATTACTAAACATGAGATTAATTTATAAATAATGTATATGTGAAACTCACTGCGCTGCATCGGTTCTCGACTACAAATGGCGCGCTTTTCGCTATGAAAAAAGCATTTCCGGGTCATGGAGGCGAGCAGTCAAAGGACGTACATGAAATTAGGTTAAATATCCAATTATTCTTTGAGAGGCAATGTAAAGTTTGCACCTGAAATTTATGTGGGAGTTTGATTTATACAAGTGTTTCTAAATTATCTCCCGAAAAGACGGCATATTTGAAAGTTGTACCTACTGTAGCTGTTTTTCAGTCACAAACCAACTACTACTAGTAGTACTACTACAAATACTGCTACCACTACTACGATATAAGAACAAAAGCCTGATTCCCAGAATTAAGTGACAATTTTACCCACATAACTAAACATACGTTTTTGAATATATGCAAGACATCCGGGTACTGTTATGTACGTATTTCCGGACTGGGATTTCTGAGACCATATGCACTTACACAATATGCACACTAGTCGTCACTGTTCACCACTGGATGGCAGCCTTATTTTCTTCATTGTCTCCTTTGTTTGGGGCTTAAAACATTTCTTGGCTTGTGATTCATTTAAAAACGCAATTAAAAGTAAAGGATGAGGTCTATAGTGATGATTTGATCTTGTGTATATGCTTATAATGGTTGCTTCAGAGATGTAGGGTATTATTTCAGAAGTTACTCGTTAACACAAATAGTTCCCAAAAAAAGCAATAAACAATTACTTTTTTTTGTTGCTTATACTTGTTTATTCCAGTCGTTTTCTATGCAGTAATATTATGTTTATATTCGGTAAATAGGTTTCATGATTTAGAATGGAATTAGTCAGAACAATTCGTTGATGTATACATCATGTCCAACTTTATATACGTTTAGATATAAATTAGCAACACGTGCAAACAGTTATATTGCTTCCACACGAAAGTGCAGTCATGTCCGGGTGAATCCCTTCCAAAAAGGAAGCTGCCAGTGTGAAGTGAGTGTAGTTGTGAACGTGTTACCACGCGTGCGTGTGTGTGAGTGTGTGTGTGCGTGTGTGTGTGTGTTTACGTGTGTTTGTGTGTGCGTGTCCTGGCCAATGGAACCAGATCCTCCCTGCAGTGCGTAAGAGCGCGTTTAGGATTTAACCAAGTCTTTGCTGCGCGCCTGGCTGCAGTCTTCACCAGAGCCCGACGACCTGAGACTATTCCCACAATGCCAGTGTAGTTTCCACACCACTTTGGAGCCTCTACGCCTCGTTTGTTGTTCTCCATTTTTATTTTTTGGTTTGTTTTTGTTGTACTCGTTGAACTGTTCCAAGCGTTCCCTTCCGAAGTATGACTGGAGTATTTGACCGGAGAATCCCGAGTGTCAAACCAGCAGATTTCCAGACTTCTTTCCAACTCTCCGCCATGCATCATCCTTCCCAGGAATCTCCTACTTTACCCGAGTCCACCGCCACGGATTCTGGCTACTACAGTCCGGCCGCTGGAGTCTCTCACGGCTACTGTTCGCCCACTTCAGCGTCGTATGGAAAGCAGCTCAATGCTTACCAGTACCAATACCCGGCCGTGAACGCGTCTCCTCGGAATTTTCCGAGCAAATCTTACACAGACTACTCGTACACGACTCCAGCCTACCATCAGTATGCTGGTGCCTACAGCAGAGCTCAACCAAGTCCACAAGGTAAGAACTTACTATTCATTCTTATTATTATTCATAATAATAATAATCAAATCGCTAGGCTATTTTTTGCACCGCATTTTAAAAAGAAAACATGACGGTTTAATTGAATTTGTCGTTGATGGAATAGGAAATAAAATGAAGATATTTATTCTGTATAGAAAAGGAGATTGCCGAGCCTGAGGTGAGAATGGTGAACGGAAAGCCGAAGAAAGTGCGAAAACCTCGGACTATCTACTCCAGTTTCCAGCTGGCCGCCCTGCAAAGGCGCTTCCAGAACACGCAGTACCTGGCCTTACCCGAAAGAGCCGAACTGGCCGCCTCGCTGGGTCTCACGCAAACGCAGGTGAGATTAAATCACAAATTTGGTTATATCTCATTTCGCAGATTTTTATGCTTCATTTTCATGAAAAATAATGTGCGTAATTTACGTGCGTTATTCCATTCCGCGTCTGCATGCTACATCTGCGTTATAGTTTTGCTTTAGACCGCTGTTTTTTTTTCTACCCCAGGTGAAAATTTGGTTCCAGAACAGGAGATCCAAAATGAAGAAGATCATGAAAAACGGCGAGCTCCCCCCGGAACACAGCCCCAGTTCCAGCGACCCCATGGCCTGCAACTCCCCACAGTCCCCCGTCGTGTGGGACACGCACGGGCCCGCCAGGCCGCACAGCCTGCAGTCGCAAAGCCTCAACACATCGGCCTCTAACTTTTTGGAAAGCTCGGGGTCGTGGTACACAACCTCAGTCGGAAGCTCGGTGGCCGCCCACCTGCAGAATCCCAACTCGATACAGCACTCGTTGGCTCTCGGAGCGGGGACGTTATATTAAAAAAAATGTTGTTTCATTTAATTTTTTTCTAAAAAAAAAAAAAAAAAAAACTTCTATGGGACTCGTTTTGACATTTCAGGGGAATATGCAATGTATTTGACAGTCATAGAAGAAACATGTAAAATGTGTAAATGTGTGCATGTAATTTATTGCATTTTTTTTTGGAAAACTATTAAACGTTTAAATGGACAATGGAACTCTGCAAGCTCCGATTCTATTTTCCCGTCTTATCTGCCCTGCGGATTTACCTGGAAAATCGGCCAAATATCACAGCCATTAAAAAAAAAATCTGGCTCAGGTGAGATTTTTTTTAATGACATGCTTGTAAATCACAGCTGCAGTAGCGAGATGAATTATTCAGATTATGTTTCACTTGGCACGCCCTGCCGTTTATTTCCATTTTTATAGATTTGCAACGTTTTAAAAAAACACATTAACACAAATCTGTCGCAGAGATGATCATTTAGAAGGGAAACCTAGGCTTTTATTGCACATTTTGTTCTTCAACATAAAGCATGCATTTCTCTTCATTGCATTTGTCATGACTATTGATTTTATTGCTGTCCACACGACAGCTCCGAAATCTTTTTCTTTTTTTCTTTTTTTTTGTGCTTGCAGACAGTCTGCAGTCTCCCTCGCTTTGTGTCCTCCGCAATTAGACACTTTGAATGGCAGCGAGGGGGCGACGGGGAGGGAGGTGTTGGGTGGGTGGGTGGGTGCTTGGTTGTGGGACGCCACGGAGATCTGAGACAATCCGCATTCCTGTGGGGGTAGGCCGGCTCCAGAGCTCTGCCACTCCCGGCCGCAGCCCACCTTCCGGGTAAAATCAAACAGAAGGCGAAATCCTCCGCAGCGTCACCATGTCATTAGCAGCCAGAGCCACCGTGAAACCACTAAATAAACCTTGCCACTTACAAAACACATTTAAGCATTTGAAATGGAGCTAATTGAATTTCCCCGGGCATGCGCACAAAAGATCATGCATGCGTTTTTTTAATCTACACTAAATGCACCCTAGTCCCCCCTCCCTTTCCCTCACGTTTATTCAGACGCCACACGCTGTCACATTTGACCCACGCAACCTCCACCTGATACACAAACCTGTTTTTTGATCCTTACGTGGTCACTGTTGTTGTCTTGTAGAGCCAAGATTCACCATTAGATTTTCTACGACAATCCATATTTTAGTTTAGTGAGTAATATGTGTTGAAATCGACAAAAAAAAGAATCTAGGAGATGTTTTATTTTGTATTTTACATTCAAAAATATAAAAGCACGCCAAACAAAAATTCATTTGACTTCTTCCGTAATTAAGTAGAACGCGATTTACTTGCTCCTCACGCCTGTCACGACATGGCAAAGTCTTCATTATTTGTAACAAATATTTTTGGACCAATGAAATGAAATTGGATAATTCCCCATATACGGCACACCTGATGCTTGGGAATCACCCTTCTTTTCTGTATAAACTGTCGTCCTAATCCTAAATCAGACGACTACATGTCCACGCAGTACATGCACACAGCGGTGCCATTAAATGGAGAGCCCACGTTTATTCCCAACCGAATATTTTCCACTCAACTACTACCAAACCCCACCCCACTATTTATTTTTTATTTTTTATGTTGCATCAAATCGAGTAAAAAATAATGACTGCTAGTTTTACTGGACAGCTCCAACTGTAACACTCCACAATAATTATTCTCCATGCAGGATTAGGGCCGCCCCATTATCATAATCTGGACATTGACAATTACCTATAATTTGCAAAGATGCGCACGGTTCTTGATTGTAGAGGGCCCTTTTTCCCCTCCTTTCCTCTCTCCCAAACTCGCCATCACTAAACAGTGACAGTAATAACAGCTAATTTTGCAGCCAATATATAAGAGCCTACCACGGTGTGCAAACACTTTCCCACCTGGATTTGCTTACGGAGCCACCGACGCGGTGCACGTTGGCCATTTGCGTGTTTTTGGTGAGAAGCACGAGGAAGGTAAGGTTGTCTCTGGGTTCACCTTTTTTTTTCGCATTCTGGATGCTAAAATCGATCCAATTTGCATTGTGGTTGACAGATTAGGCTGCATAGAGACGTCAATAATATATGATGAAAAACACTGGATAGGCCCTCACTCGGGAGGTACATATAGTACCTGTAGTAACCAGAATATATAAATATATATATATATGTATATGTATATGTATATATATAAAACATTAACAAACGTTATGAAATATCTAGCTAGCTAGCGAGCTAGCTAACTAGCAAGCTAGCTATCTACCATCTAGCTCTATTATCTTTTCTACTATCTATTCATCTTTAGTCGACGATGTAAGGTGTTATGTATGATATTTGTGGATCTTGTTGATGTTTCGGATGTTTATACGGCTTTGGTACATGCTTGCCGGGCACACATGCCGGATGATGCAGACGGATTGTCGTGTATGTGTGTGTGTGTGTGCGTGCGTGTGTGTGCGTGTGTGTGTGTGTGTGTGTGCGTGTGTGTGTCCGCGCCCCCAGGTAGTCTGAATGTGCGCCAGTGGGGCATCCGCGACTTTGACAGCTGCATGGAGCCTTTTCACCATGCAGTCGTCATCTCAGATAATATCCCCAACGCTCTCTCCTTTTCGACAATTTGTGTATGAATAACCGAATAATTTCCCCTCTTTGTTCCATCCGCACTACCTCCAAACCAAAATAAAGATGCCTTTTAGTATTAAAGTGGTAGAAAATTACAGGTAATTATCTTTGACGGTAAAAACGCTGTAATCAGCGGGCTACATCAAAAATTACCCTAATTATGCCTGCATTTATGAGAAAGAGGGGGAAAAAAGCCTCACTTGGATAAAAACCCCGCAAATTGTCCCAAATATCTCCTTCATATTGAACGCCACTGCAGCTGGCTGCTTTGTTCGGCATCGATCCCGCGGAGCTTGGCATTTAACGGCCTGCATTAGGACGGAGAGACGGCAGAAAACATTTTGTCAATACTTCCAATAATTGAGGGTGGAATGACCTGCGTGCGGCGAGAGTCTTTGGAGGTGAATGTAGGCAACGGCGGTGCAGGGTAAGTTCATTTCCTCGCTCGAGCATTCATAGCCTATTACCGCTTTTTAGATCGACGTGGCGCGTTTCTTGCATGCAATGTTGGCCCAATATGAGGGAGAATTGTTTGGATTATTTTTTTTTTAAAGCACACAGAGCATGTTTTGAGTCACGGTTTACTCGATCTGACAGAACGTAAAAAGTGTATGTACAAGTGAAGTGGCTGATTCTATTTACAGACACACGATTTCAACAATAACAACAAAAATAAAAATAAAAATAAAATAATAAAGCAGTGTACAAAGTCCACGTGTGAGTCAGTCTTTGCCCAAATTGGCTCAAAATGTCACTGACAATATTTGGTGACGGATGACAGCAGTACAGTCATATATACTTTGTGATAACGCCACTGAACAGTCCCCTCCTTATTATCCGTCCCAAATTTCCAGGCCGCATCCGGAGGCCTCCATAGTCTATCTCTGCATGGAGTCTTGGTGCGGGGATGAATACCAGTGAGAGTAGCCCGGCATGTAGCTGTTGGCTGCCATGTTTACTCCTTTGGATGTGGCCGAGACGTCCCATATGGGCGGGATGGACGGGGAGCGTGGGGAGAGGGTCATGGAACCCGGCATGGGGTCACTTTCGTGCGGGTTGCCGCCTTGCTTGAGTAGCTTCTTGAACTTGGATCTCTTGTTCTGGAACCAAATCTTTACCTGTAAAAAAGGAAAAAAAAATGCAATGCAATTAGAAATGAATCCACGACCTCCCTCCCCCCTCCTATATTGATTTTTTTTCCCAAGATGCATGCAGAATTCGTTCTACCTGCGTTTGTGTTAGTCCTAACGAGGCGGCCAACTCGGCCCGCTCAGGTAAGGCGAGGTACTGCGTTTGCTGGAAACGGTGATTGAGCGCCTGGAGCTGCAAACTGGAATAAATGGTCCTGGGCTTGCGGATCTTCTTCCCTTTGCCGTTAAAACGAATCTCCCCGTTTTCAATCACTGTCGTCTTCTGCTGCTCTGCAACAAAAAGAGAAGCAATGATCATCCAAAAACACTTTCCAAATGTCTAAATCGGCGAAATCGCGCGCCGGTGAGGCCCGTTTTTTAATTTATTTTTTATTGAGCTGTCATTTTTTTTCTTCCTCCCAGATATCGCCGCTAATGACGTGTCAATTAAATGCTAATTACAACATTCAAGGCTGCCTGCATTTCTGTTCGCGTGGTTGTGCGGTTTGCGCGGTACAGATGATCACACCCTGTTGTTGTTTCTTTTTGGAGGGGGAGGTGAGGAGGACATTAAACGTCCGACATAAAAGGACGGCTCTGGGAAGATAATCGAATTATTTGACTGCTTGTACGCACGCGTGGAGGTGGCGCAATAGAGGCGGACAAAATAATAATACTAATCAGAGGCGGTTTTGGTCTTACCTGCGCCGTCTAACCTCGTCTGTCCTCCCGTGTTGTTGTGGTAGGTGGACAGGTAGGGGCTGTGGTGCGGATGGCTCACGTAAGGGTACGCTAGGGACCTGTTGTAGGTGTTGCCGGCCGGATAGGCGGCGGTGTTGTCATGCTGGTGGTGGTGCGTTCCCGAGTGGAGACAGTGAAGCGGGTAGTGGGCGCCCGCCATGGACGGCGAGTTCTGTTGCGAGTGTGACTGTTGGCCAAACTCCATGAAAGCAGACTTGGACGAGTCCTGCGCCTCCAGACCGCCAGCCATCGTAGTCATGGTCATCATCGAATTTTCCTGCCTTGAGAGCACTCACCCCCCTCTCTCTCAAGACCGAATCGGCTTCCTCTCTCTCTCTCTCTTTCTCTCTCTCTCTCTCTCTTTACCGCGCGCTGCTCTTTTTCCGATCAGGTCCCGGCTTCCCCCCCCGACCGCCACCACGACCACCAACCACCACGAGGGACTTTAATCTCTCCGTCCGGTTGATAATTCTCGCTCAAGGTAGGCTAGAAGAGATGGAAGATTTTCTTTTTTTTACTGCTAAAATCGCACCCTTGCTTGCAGACACTACAAGTAAAATGGTTTGTCTCCAAAGGGCAGCGCCTTCCTATTGGTCATCCGGCCGCAACGTCATCATGCAGGGGCTGTGCGCTTCACGGAGACTTGAGCTGGAGTTAACCCACCTTACCAGCTCCGACTACAACTTCGAGGCGGGGGGGGGGGGGGGATAATAAACACGGGATGGGAAAGACGCCTAATTCCCACAGACAAGCTGAGCTGCTTGGAATTGCCCTTATCGCTTTTCACTTTCTTTTTCTGCCCAACCCAAACAACCGAATTACGCACGAGAATGCACATTGTTGTGCACCGGCATCACGAACCGGCAGCACATATGTGCTCATTTTATTTTTCCCAATCGCGTCGCACTCTTATTTTACTCCCTGATAGGAAAAGCATTAACATATACATTGTATGTAAAATATATATCAAAGTAAATAAAGATGTGGTGTATCCTATCTTGACTTGTAGGACCAACCAGCCGATTTGTGTACATTTATTTCCACTAATAACATCTTCATGTTTGCACTGCCCCTAACAATGATCATGAAACAGATTCGCCCCTCCCCCACCCTGCCCCCCTTTTGCAGCCCTCCCTGTTTACTAGAACAATTTATCCCATCAAATTGGGCTGACGATTGAAAAGAAACAGGCACACGGCACAGCTGATAATTACATTAACAATAACAATATCCCCCAAAATGCAATGGGTGACTTGGGGATTCCAAAATAACGTGTCATATTTTCTCACGATAATGAGGCCCGAGAGCTTCTTTACAAAATCAAATTAAATTTTTAAATCAAAGAATACCATTTCTAGTTTTTTTTCTCCTCTGTGGAGTGTAGCATTAAATCATCTCATAAAAAAGGCCATGAAAATACTGTAATTACGCTCAGTCAAGGTACTGCGAAGACCTATTTGATTAGCGGGCACACTTTTCCTCAAATTGCAGCCATAAAATTTAGAATAATTCCCCCGTAATGATGGTGGACTGGCTTTATTTTGGGAGGTTGGAATAAAAGTGGATATAGCATAAATTATACCCTAATTACACGCCTGTGTCGCCTCAATTATCCTCTTATCAAGAACGGTCGTCTTAACGCGGCGTTTAGTTTCACTTTTCCGCCTAACGAGAACTTGCTACCTTGCTATTATCGTCAACTGCGGTTGTTATTTACTTTCTGCGATTTAAAAGTGCAACAACTCGGCTGCCGGATCATCATTTTTACACAAGCAGGAGACCAGATGAGAAGCACGCAGGCGGGCGATGCTGCGACACATCCACGGGGATTTATTTCCAACGTAGTTTAATTTTTTTTTTATCGGAATAAAATAGACGGATGGGAGCAGGGTTGAAGGTAGGTTAATCGTCTTTTGCGGTGCTGCTAATTTTGTTGCTAACTATTCCTTGTCTTTGATTTTACAGCTTGAACATATATTTTTTAAAATAACCATCTTAAAAATTGCGATTCGAGTCGATTTTTCTGTTTTAAAGGTGGTGGTGATATATTGAACGGCCGTTTCAACGTGTGAGAACACGATGCTCCACTTTGTTGGTTTAGAAATTTAGAACCCAACCAGGGCTCATTTAACAGACCCCCCCGTGCGGTATCGATATTTTAGAAATACAATAAAAAACGATACAATGCGTGCATTGTTATCACAGTTCATGCATGCGCTCATTATTTTGTCAAATTCCAGCTCGGCAAAACGCTCAGAACGCTCAACTTCACGTTAAAAAAAATCAGTTCCCGCAAGTAGATGATTGACCCGGAGCTCAATCAATGGCTGTTTAATATAAGTGCTCTGTCTTATGAACACTGATGAATGACTCTTTAAAATCACTTGTCCAGGGATTCCCCTGATACCCCAACCTGCTTTTGTAAAAAAACAAAAAACAAAAAAAACATTAGCTACTGTCCATATTTGAAAGTGAAATAAACGCTCAAACTTGTTTACAGCGCGCCACCGCGCGTCTTCCTCTCCCCGCGTGGCCCCAAGTGTAAATCATATGTGTGCGTTAACAGGGAGCTGCATCTCCACCAGAATAGTGTTGACTGTGGTTTTTGACTGGCTCGCGCGGAAAGCCACCCCCTTGGCTTGCAGAGGGGGCCCGGCGGTTGCCACTGAAGAGAGAAAACCGAGAGGCTTTTATGAGACTTGATGTCTCCCCACTGGCGTGTCACAGACAACCTTGAAGGCGACACACACACACACACACTGCGTGAGTCACAAATGACCACGTGCGTACCCCCCTGAACGCACGCGTTTTTTTTATTTTTTTTATTTTTTAGCCAAACGGCGTGCGCACCGCTTTTACGCACCGAAATGACGCAAACGTTTTGATGTGCAGCGTCCTGACAAACGAACGTAAATGGTGTGTGGAAAATGACATGTATTATGCCTCGACGAAGCGGACTCATTGGCATATCATCTCCATGGCGCAGGTGTGTGCACGCTCACGAGTTGACCGAGACAAATAAAGACACGCTGATCCTCGTGGATTTCATTTCAATTTCTATTAAGACACACAGCCGACGTGCGGGAAAAAAAAAAAAAAAGAGCGACGGAAATCTTGAAACATGGAGCAGGAATGGAATATGTTCTGAAACGTGCGTGCTGCACGGCATGGGACCCCCTTTCCCCACTCTCGATGTAATCCACGACATTATCATGTGCGGGAGCACAGTGGTCGCTATGAAGGAGAGGATTTGGTCGCTAGATAACAGACAGGAAGGGCAGCAATCACAGGCTTCTTTTTTTTTTTTGTATTTTCTTTTTTTTTTTCCCAGAATGTACTGTTCGAAGCCGTTTATCCTTGATGATAGAAAATTGCTCTGTTGCCAGGACGCTGAAATAGAGGGCAGAAGCAACATTTCCATTTTCCTGTTTGAAAGCCGTTGCGATGAATTTGTCTGAAATTAAAAAAAAAAAAAGAGTCACCCTAGTAAACAAAGGCGCCCAAACAAAGATACCTTTTTCTTTCAGCTGAAAAATCCTCTTCATTTTTTTCCCCTACGCCCCTCACTCATGTATCTTATTTTATTTTATTTATTTTTTGTTACACCGAGAGGTTGCAAATGACATGCTTGGCCTCTAATGCTGTCCAAGGCCCAGGCCTACTTCACATGCACTCATTAAACCAAACTGAATATTTAGAGCACCTTTTCATCATGCAGACAGTGGGGGAGGGGAAAATTGATAAAGAATATCTGACAGCTGGAGAAATTATTAACCCCTGGGCGTGCATTAATGGCACACTGGAATAACAGGAAAACAAATAGACAAGCAGTTATTATTATTATTATTATTATGTTTCTGGTTGCCACTTGAGCACATTCATCCCAAAAGATTGTTTTCCCATTATTATTTAGAATATGCATGGAATTATATCGATGGAAGGAAATTATTATTAATAGCACGTGACGATATTCTGACTGGAGGAGTCCACAGCAGGTGGGCTCAGGAATTGGACTGCATGGTTCAAGATAATTGGGGACCCCATGAAGAGAGGTTATAATACACTGTTGAAATTTGGCAAAGAAACCACGAGAGCTTCGGATCCAATGGCAACTTTTTTTTTTATGAGGAATGCTTCATATTTAATGATTCCTTTGGGATTTTATGATATCGTAATGTTGCAAATATACCAGCAAATGCAAACGTCATATCTTGAATACAGCAGAATAAGTCTCAGGAGCTCATTCATCATCATATACTCCCTTTTGAAAAAGATTATGAAATGAATAGGATGACATGTTGGCGGCCACTGTTTTAATGAAGCAATAAGTGGCCCCGCAGAAGGAAATGCAATGTTCAGCGCTGCACTGCAAACCCGAGGAGCTGAAGAATGTGAAGTGAGGTGGAAAAGAAGCAAAGAGAAAGGAAGTCACACCTGCTGAAACGCAGAGCTCTGTTTCTCATGGCACAACCCGGTCAGGCGATAGCTTCACCTTTGTTTAAGAGCCAACAATCTCCTCCTACGTGAAACTGCCCTCGTATCAGCTTTCAAATATTTGCAACCATGTTATTATATTTAATTTCCACCCGGCCACTCTTTAATACTTCAGCAACATTGAAAAGAATCATCGAATAGTCACCAAAATGTCTTTATAACGTCACTTTTATGTACAGGAAAGATGTAAAAACACTCTCGGCCTTTATCGTTTCCATATCAGCCGTAACCTCATAATATCATAATTATGATGGCATGGCCTGAAAAACACTGATGGAAGCTTTTTTATTTATTTTTTTTTTTTACATCTGATCTTTCAGTGTTGAGTGGATACATTTTTTACGACGTTGTCCATTTTGGTGAAGTGAAGGTAGCCAATTATTGTCATCATTGCCCTTGAAAATGCATTAGGCCTCACCCGAGGGCCCAATCAATCAGTGTGAGTGAAGAGCCGATTAACAGTAGACTTGCGACCTTTTATGCAGCCCCAAAAAAAATCACCCCAAAAAGGGCAAGGCGGCGATCAGCATTTATGCTCCATGTTGCTCTCTGCGATTGAGTGTCGGAACATTGCCTTTTATCATTAATTCTTTGGGGTGTGTGTGAAAAGCTATAGTTTATTCAAGAATGGGGTCATTTATTCAAAAGGTGGTAATTTTATGATTTCATTAAGGAGCGGATTATTTTTGGAAGAGCTTGCTCCAAGGGAATTAAATTGCGGAGGGAAAATGCCATCATGTAGTTCATAATCGGAACTAGGAGGAAAATCATTAGTTTTGGCTCCAGTTTGTTTCATTTAAACTTGAGGAAGCTCTTTACAACTTGAGCTTCATAAGATGAATCATAGCCTCAAATTATTTTCTTTAAAATATCCACTATACCAAATTGTGTTTTCCCCCCATTCAAATATAAAACAATTTCATTTGTAGGGGAAACACAATGATTCTAGTCCAACGTGCTTTGGGAAATTATCTCATATTTTCTCTCAGTTTTCAATACCCCCCTTCCTTCCCTGCTCCTACAGGAGCACTCCCTTATGAAAACATCATGCTACCAATGTAGCAGTTGTGGCTAACAATGGGGCTCTAGGGTGCCTCTGAATGGTTGTTTTTCTTCAGACGTGGTGGTTTATTGGAAATCAAATTAAATTCCAATTACGAAGGGGCCAGAGACGGCCGATTTTTTAATATTTTTTTGTACTAATGTTAGATCATCGTGAAAGTTTTAACAAATATGACGAAAAAGTCTTCCTCTAACTGTTCCAAACATTGTTCCTTTATGAGAAATAAGGTATCTTTGTTGACCTGTCTATGCCAGCCACATACAGTATAGTGGCCGACAGAACAATTGAACATTGTTCCACTCGATGGCAGAAGATACAATTAACCTCCAAATCCACTTGTTGCCATTCAAATAGCGAGAGTAAGAGTAGGTCGTGATTCAATTGAGACCACAACATCACGATTTCAGTATTTCCACTTTTGCATGAACATTTTTTAGACTTGCCGTGAAATGTTTGGAATGTAACGTGGTGAAAATATGACTTACATGTTGTGTTTGCCTCTCCCCCCAACGACATTGCCAATGTTCAATCACTTTCTCTCTCACCCCCCCTTTCCCACCAATTCTCCCCCCTCCCCCCCCTGCCCCCCCAAACCTCCCCCAACAGGTACGCCTCCATGCATCCCCTCATGGCAGCTCCAAGCCTCCCCTTCCCCCCCTCCCAATCCGTCTCCCCCTGGTTGGCTTCTACAGCTGTGGTGAGTGAGGGGGCAGATGACCGGAGATTTGGCCCCTGGGAGAGCGCCGAGCCATCCTGGTGCTATTAGACTGGTGGCTAATAATAGGTGTTTCAGACTCGGGGAAGATCAATCAGAGGGGAATGGGGAATGTTCAGGCCAGCGCTTTTTACACATCGGCCCAGATGGATGAAATTACACTTGTCAGTTTTTAGTTGCATTACTCCCAAATTGGTTGTCTACTCTTTTTTTTTTTCACCCCCCTCCCACCCATCGCTGCCTCATTCCTGCTCTTGTTTTTCCTCCGTTTTTTTTTTTTTTTTTGCCTTGGTTCATGTGTCAATGTCCTGCTAAAAGGATTCAGCAGTGAAATCCCTGTCATTTTGTGCCTGGCTCCTCAAGGAACAGCCCTGCATATTCACTTAAAGGACATTTGTTCCCTGTAAACATTTTTCACGTTATGGCCAAGCGCGCGATTGTGGAAAATGTGCAGATGACATTTTGTACGTTGAGTGTATCATGGAGTTGAAAATGTGTCAGGGATATTCAAATTTTCTCTCATGCTGTTTTTGCTGCTCGGTGTAATTTGAATGTAATTCTGAAAAAACTTCAATGGACTGTCATTATGATTGCTTTAAATGCCTTGCTAATGTGAAATTCATTGAGAAACATTTCCCTGGATGAGAAAAGAAAATTCTTATGAGTGTGTCAAAGATAAAATTCTTTACAACAAAAGGAAGGTTTTGTTGATTTTGCTCTTTCAAATCAACTTCCACCAACCCAAATGGGGATAAGTCAGCTACATAGTAAGAAAAACAACCACACGACAGTACTGACTCACACTGTGTCATATGCTTTTTAATTCCCCAATTGTCTTCTTATAATGATGCTCTCAACTGCACAGATGATAGCAAAATTATTTTTCATGATCATGTCACGTGCCTTCGCAATACTTGACAGAATTCAGAAGGTGCCATTAACGTACCCGTTGGCCAACGAGAAATTAGCATCGCAGTTGCTGTGCTTATTTTTTTTTAGTATGACTTTTAACCCTTTCAGGTACAGTGGTTACTACAGTGGAACGGGTCACAAGGTGAAATAAACCACCACGTGGGCCAAGAAGCGTATGCTGAAACTGCATGCTTTTATTTTGAAGGTCTACCGTTGGACAGAATGTTGCGCATATGGTGCCTGCTTGTTGTAGGGCAGAGCCGGGGGGCGGGATGCGTGGTTTTTGCTTTAAATTGTTCATAAAAGCTCGGGCTTATTTGTCTCTCCGTCTGCCCTGTGGGAAATTTCCATCTGTTATCTGGAAAGCACTGCCCCTCTGGTGTTGCTATAAAATTCGCTCAACACACACGCACCCAAAAGTGTGACGATCGTTGCTTAAAAGCAATCAAGTATTGCTCAAGTATAGTGGTGGTGTGAACAATGAACCCGTAATGCGGTGGCTACCATGCAAAAAAATCTGCAGACACTTGGGAAGTGGGTGTCTTACTCCCGTATAATACACCCCACAAAAACACAAGCGTGATAATCACAGCAGAAGATTGGCTGTGTGTTAAAGTAGCTGTTCTGAATCGCTCACTGGGGAGACATCCCATCCTCGCTCCCTCCCTCCCAATGGAAATCAACACAACACAGCTCCCAGATGTTGGGGTCTCCGGGCCCACGCAGCAGCCCGGAGCCGAGATGCTCCTCAATGTCTGATTGCACAACGGAGGAGACTCGGGGAAGAGAAAAGCCTCTTTGACTGAAAGCACAGTGACCATGGGGGAGGGAATCAGGGCCTCTGTGTGAGAGAGAGTCTCCTTAGCAACAGGAAGAAAATTAACACTGACATCCTGACTTCTCAGCTAAACTCGTCTCGGGCCTTCGGCTGGATATTTTCATGCATGGGGTGTTAAAAAAAAAAAGAGGGTCGGGGGGCAGAAAGAGAGGGATGAACGCTGATATAAAGACACACTCCCTGCTCATCTTCCATTTCTATTCAAATGAGTTTTCCTTTTCTTGCACAGCTTATGTGTGCTGAATGCAGAGAGTCCTCCTAATATATGTATTTTGCTCATTTTACTGTGTCTGGCGTTTCCGCGCCTCTTCTCTCTGACTCTGTGTTTGCCTCCCGCTGCGGTAAACACAACATAGCGATGATAGCGCATGCATTTCAGAAAGCTCCAAACACGGCAGAGGAGCAGAAACATTCATTCTCTCTCTCCGCCCCCCCTACCCCCCTACCCCCCTCTCCTCCCGAGCCGCCAGTCCTCTTCCTCACTTCCAGCCAGGGTATTCAGCTCCCATGATTGCAAACATGCATAATGACAGCATCTCCTGCGGGCCGGCGGAGGTACCCCACTGATGCTGAGAGTCTCTATCCTGTCGTCACATTGCAGGAAATTTGTCAGCGATGCACTCTGGAGCCCGGCGGTCTTTGGCGAGGCCCCGCCAAACGAAAGCGGGCTGGCTGTTTTTTTGTTAATAAAATGAAGTGCAAATTGGGCCAGGTTCGTTGGAACAGCTCACTGCTTCCTCCCATTACGAGGCCAGGGCGAGCGCCGCGGAGGCATAAGCGTGAATACATTATCAAGTAATGAGGAGACATCCAGGAGAGGGTGACGGCAGGAGGGAGGGAGGTGGGGGGGGGGGGGTTTCTGGAGGCTCCAGAGGCCGCGCCGAGAGCCTCCAGTGTGCTCAGCCACGGATTAGTCATTTGTGTTTGAAGAGCAAGCGAGAGGTGCAGTTCAACGATGTTACACATGGCAACAGTTGCTAAGAATTGCGGCGGGCGAGTGCCGTTGATCCGGTGAATACGGACAGTTGACGCTGAGCGGTTGCCAATAGCGGCGAGGATGCTTTGTGTATCCACCGTGCAGCTTTTGCGGCAATCTCAGGTGATATTCATGAAAACCATGGGCAGTGGCGAACATAATCATGCCGGAGCAGCGTGAGCACGGCGGAGATAAAATGTCACTGACATTTGGAATTCTAAGCAAGTCATGAACATGCAAAAGTTTATTCTCCCTCCGGAGCCAAAAAACAAAGCTTTGAGCTGGTTAAAAGCAAAAACTATCCGCCTTTCTGGCTAACAAGACCCTCAACTTTTTTTTTTAGGGGGGGGGGGTTGATTTTGTTTTGTTTCGATGAAGTTCTGCTTGATATTTTGTCATATTTTCCCGATTTCCATTTTTCCATTTAGCTGTCTTGTCTTGCTCATAAGGTTTTTATGTCCATGACTTGCTGACTTTTGTTTCCACTTGCTTGGTAGAATTTTGTAAAATTAGCATCGCGAGTACTTAAAAGTTGAAGTGTATTGTCTTTATTTCAGCATCAGCCTAACTCATAAAAGAAATAATAAATGTTCTATAGTTTATTGTAATACAGATTAATTCATTGCTTGTGTTTGTTCAAAACAATACCGGGGAAGAGGACCTGGAAACATTTATCAGAATTTTAAAATCCTAATCACAATATTGAGGGGAAAAATCAATTGACATTATTTTTCTAAATTGCTGAGCCCTTTGTCAAATTCTGTTTGTTTGTACGATATTATATTTTAAGGTGCAATAGTTCTCACAAAAAAAACAAAAAAAACAACAACATTAAAAGGAATGAGGGGAGCTGAGGCCTTTACCACAGCAACCGTTTACATTCACATCATCGCCACCACATCAGCGGCGGACATTTTTCTTTCTTTAATATAGTTATTCATACAATTGTTTTTACAAGCACTGTACTCGTGTAAACCGCGGACGTGGTCTCTGCGGCATTCCTATAAAGGCCCCCTTTGTCATTCATGCACCACCCGAGCAGATCATCTTATATACTCTTGTGTATGTTCCTAGGTGGGAGCTCAGCATTGTAGAGGCACTTTTATTTTCTCGCACCACACGAGCAGCACTGATGATCCGCAATGGAGTCGCCTGATGGAATGCCATGGCAACGGCTGACACCTGGCTGCAGTTCATCCCACCTCCTTTTCTCCCTCTCTCCCTTGCTCCCTCCCTCTACTTCCCCCATCTCTCTCTGTCTGACTCCCCTCGCACATACAGTGGAACACATTTGCCTTGATGGACTCAAAGCCCCTGTGAACAAATAATGGGAGCACGCCAATTTAAAAAAAAAATGGTTTATGAGTCGCAGTCAGAAATGTCTCCTTGTAGCCCCCCCCCCCTCCTTGGCCCCTCCCCATAACATTTGCCAAGATTTTATTTCAGGAGGGTTGGGATAGGGCGGCATGTCTGGTTGTGGATCATACAAAACCATTTTTCCCTTTCTCACAGCGCAGTACATCATCAAAGTCTACAAGCCTGTTATGCATTTTGGCTCACCGTTGCGCAGCCAAAACAAATCAGTGTTTCCCTTTGCCATTTCGCAGCCTTTCAAATACGCGTCACAACTCATGGCTATAAATGTCTTATTCGGCTGGCCGCAATGTCGAGCTGGAGAATTCGGTCCATCACGCAGGTTGTGAAAAGTTAATGCAATTGATTGAATCGGCACAAAACGTTCATTCAACTGAGAGATTATACTTTCTGATGTCAAAAACAACCATTTCTACTCGGGCCAAAAGTTTACCATGCGGAGTTGCACCTTGTGTATTGAAAACAACCGTATAGCTTTGTGTTTTAGGCTACTATCTTAGTGCAAATGCTAAATAGCATAGACTGCATGTTACAGTGCTATAACCCTTTAAGTGACGGACTGATAACAAATAGTGGAGCAACAAATGTAAACAAATGTGGTCATATCCTTTCTGACTTCCGGGTTGAGTGAACGCTGGCACGTTTTGGCTGCCGCTGCTCAACCCGTATTGTTTTGTGTTTTTTGTTATTGTAAAGTGTCCTTGGGTGTCTTGAAAGGCGCTTATAAATAAAATGTATTATTATTATTATTATCATATATTCTTTATCCTGTGCAAAGAACGACTGATATTAGTGTCGCACTGATGAGATGTTGAGATGTTTCAGCAAACAGTATGTTTTATACTGCTCCCAGTTAGCCAAAGCGGTCACACCAGAAAGAGCGGCAACAGTGGCCATTCAATTGATGCAATGAGGCAAAAATAATTTTTTTCTTGTAAAAAAATCATTTATTTATGTCAATTTAGAGTGAAATAACCGAGGTCCATAAACGCTTGGTTGAGTTTGGTGTCGAAGAACACCTCTGGGATGGACAGAAATTGTGAGCCTGAGCCTCCCGTCCAACATCAGCAACCTTTGAATGCAATAATCTCATCTAAAGTCTTCCCAGAAGGGTGGAAGCTGCCCGCCAAAACGTGTCCGCCGCATACTTGCACATTTAGGTCATACATAAACAGAGGTATAAGAAAACAAAACAAAAAAAAAACATAGTTCTGTTTGTGGTTTTACGAAGACGTACCCGGTGGAATTGAAACCGAATCCTGCGCTCATCAACCGTACTTGGCAAAGAGACATCACAAATCGTCCATAAAACCTCCACATCGCGCTTTGCCCAAGAAAATGCGATGTAGCTTTGCTCCTTTGAGTACTTCAACAGATATTCCCTGAGTTTTACGTGTGTCGGATTAAAGTGCAAATACCAAAGCTGGGGGAGGAACATTGACTGGATGGCTCATAAAAAGTAAGAGACCAAGTGATATTTCCAACCAGGAATAACTCAAGCCAGAATCTTACAATTGCCGCATGTAAACATGCACACAATATTATTTTGGTCTATTTGTATATCGATTACAAATTGAATGGATTACACAGACATTAAATTGCTAATTGTGTATGTCCAGACATTTTTTTTTTATCCACAGTGATTGGTCTGCTTTCACATTGTAATTTATTTTGGTTGTATTAAAAGAAAAAAAAAAACAGTGTCTTGTAGTCTCTCTCATTGGCACAGATTCTTGTCAGCCGCACAGAGAAGTAGACAGATCTCAAACCCAGAGGAGCCAGAAGTATTAATGAGCATTAAAAAGCTCTTAAAATGTAATCTCCACGGACTCATGCTAGGAGGTGTTGGCACCGCCGCTGCAACCACAACGCATTTTCCTCCGGGCCAACGACTGTGAAAGCAGAACTCTTGAATTGACTGCTTTACACCAAGCAGGAGTTTTTTTTTTTTTTTAAAATACACATACAAGAAAAGAAATGCATCAGGAAAAGAAAGAGCGGTGACAAAAATGGATTTCAAATCTGCCTGGTAGTTTTGTGTGCTTATGTGGGTTTTCGGACTAGCACTTAATTCAGTGGGTACGTGGCTGCTGTTCTGTAAAAACAAACAAACAAACAAACAAACAAAAAAACTCAACAAAAAAAAGGGAATGGTTGGTTAGACGATAACAGGCTGACAGGTGTGAACTGGACAAAAACAAAACAAAACATAGAACTAGACAATAATCTTCTTGTGTGTGGGATGACCTCTTTTATATAGAGGTTTTATTTCCAGGCTACAATAATATGGAGTTCTTTAAAGTTGATCATTAAAAGTGGGAAAAGCCACCAAGAAATTCAATCTATTCAATATATACAGTATGTCACTGAAAAGCAAATTTTATGTTTTTAAAATGGAGTCAAAAGTCACCTGTATTTACTTAAGTTAATGTAATGGAGAAAATGTTGCTCGTTGCTACCCACCTCTGACTGTAGTGAATCTTAAAAAGTGACCATAGCCTTTAAAATCTGCATGGGGGATTTCTGTTTACAAAAACCAGGAGGTAACCCGGCGATCATGTTGGACTTGAGAGGTGCCGCTATATTTTCTGTTCGCTCTTATATAGTGAGAACACCCGGCATCTACCTGCATGAGTTTGAGGCTGAAAGAGGGTTTTCCATAACCGCCAGTCACTCAAATTGCAAGGTTGGATGATGAATAGCAAACGCTCAAATAATCCAAGGTCAACAAAGTTGTCCGGATGATGACGTTAAAAAATGTGGCAGCGAATCAGCCACAAACACTGTTGAGGAGATGCCTATTCCAAACTGAGAATGGCCACCCTGTTGCTGTTTATTTGTCGTGTGTTTAGTGGCTATTTGCACTGGCTTAACACAGGATTTCTCCTGTCACAAATCGGGACGTCGTCGCAGTCCATTTCTGGCCTTCCAAAATATTATTTTAAGTTATCGCCATTATTGTAGCTGGGTCGAATGAAAAGATGGCACGAGTGGGGTGTTCCAGGGGTAAGCGGAAGACATGTCCAAGCCAACGGATGCGCCTCCGGATGGCCAGTCGAGATGCGGGGGGCTGAAGGGTACGTTTTCGGAGGTCTGAATTGGTAACATGGAGGTACCAGATGATGTTCATGATGGTTCTGGGAAAGGTCACGCGGCAGAC
Source organism: Hippocampus guttulatus (assembly GCF_054856545.1). Taxonomy (NCBI): domain Eukaryota; kingdom Metazoa; phylum Chordata; class Actinopteri; order Syngnathiformes; family Syngnathidae; genus Hippocampus; species Hippocampus guttulatus. The sequence goes on from NC_141278.1 coordinate 5,059,775, forward strand.
CCCACACCAGATGGTCCCAGCTGATTTTGGGCAAGATGCACGCCCTGGACTTGTCAAACTCAAATCCAGCCTGCCACACTGTTCTATGTGGCCCACTAAAGCAAAAAAAAAAAAAAAACGAAAAAGTGTCAACCTCATGTTTCTTGCTAAATTTGATTTTTCCAAGCACAGAAATGGCTTGGAAGAAGGAGCCAAGCTGCATCTCTACTGTGCATGGCCAACCGCCAAAACTCTTAACGAGCAAAACCAAGCTCTTAAAAAAACAAAAACGTCAATGCTTTGCCAGTATTTAAAGATGCCCCCGCTGGGCGCAGCTAATTTCCATTTACATGCAATATTCAGCCTCATTAGCTTTCAATACAATTTTCAGACCAGCCGCTCACTTCACCACAATGTGATATAATAAAATATTCAGTTTTCATACAGGGCGCCCATCACTCTTGTTCACTTGTTTTCAAAAAAATAAGACTCATCTCTGAGAATGTAGGTGGCACTGAAATTATCTTGGAGAGCGGCGTGGTAACATTTCCTGACTCTCAGCATTGAAACTATTTTACATGCTAATGCGCTGACATGATACGGAGCGAGAATGTTGCCTAATAAATATCACCATCATTTTTATGCCCGCTTTTGAGGTAACCCCAATTAACCAGGCCTACACTGCTCAATGACATATGTCCTAGCTGGAGCCGGTAATAACACTGAGCCACGCAACGAAGGAGCAGGTGAGTGCTTTGTTGCACGTCTGAGTGTCTTTACACTGTGTGTCTCTGTTCCCCTTCGAAAGGATGTTAAATTCATGTGCGACGGCTGCACATTTGCATGAAAGAGAGCAGGCCAGGGTCCGTGAGGTGGAGCTCCCAAAGGAGTGCTTCAGAGGCCGGAGCCCCCCGGGCCATGTGAAGGGGCCGGTGCCTCCATCCGAATGTGGCTTGTGTACAACCACCTGTTTGAAAGACAAAACAGGAGCGGAAAGATGTGGATAAAATAGCAGCACATACTGTATGATTTCAAATAAACTTTAATATCACAGAGATTGGGATACCTTTAGTAGTTTAGATCAGGTGATAACGTAACATAAATGCTCATTTCTGTTAGCCTGTCTGTTTGGTGTTATATGATAGCATTAAGCTAGCGTGTGTTTGTTTGACATAATTGTAGGTTTTGTTGAACATTTTAGTGTTTCGATAAAGAATTGTTCATTCTGTTTTGTTTTGTGTGTCACTTTTGCAGTAACTGCTTTCAAACGCCAGCATTGGTTAGTATTATGTGATGTATTACATTTTGGAAGTACCTTGCCCAAAACCTGGTAACAAATAGCTTTCTTCATCAGTGAGTTTGTCCTTAAAGGACGTGGGTACTGTATAGTCATTGCAGAAACCCGCGGACCACATGCACCGCAAGGCCCGTAATGCTTTCCATAACTTATCGCCATGTGCTGCCGATTAATGGGTGTTCTGCGGAGCAAGCGCCAAGGAGACGGCCCGGCTGAGGGTTTTCTTCTGTGGCCAATCTGTTTAGGATTAGTGGAATAACTGGCTGACACCACAGCATCCAACTCGGGAAGCGGCGATGTGCATGCGTCGTAGCTGTCTTGGTTCTCGGTGATCCCTGTTGATGTTATTCAAAGTCCATTGCATCCCATCTTGTCTTTGCGGGCTATTCGAATAGCTTATCGGAGCGTTTCACACAGAGGCACCTTCTTTCGTCGACCAGCGGCTCGGGCAGCCCAGCCATTATGATGGCAATCTTGAAGATTAAATACCCGTGGAAGAAACTGGGCTACCTGTTGCCATGCATGATGTCATGTCTAGTCGAGAGCAACGGCAATGATTAAGATTTAAGGCCATTGCAGAACTGGATGATGTTTGTGGAAAAAATATCAATTAGAAGTTGGCTCTGAAAGAAGCAGGTTTATGTTGTGGAGGGTGTAGAGGTTCTGGCTCTCACGGGTTTTCACGGAACATTCAGGAGCACATAGGTGTAAATGTTCTTTTTTTTATGCAAGAAGAATAAGAAACAGCTGTTTCTGGACACTGAGCTTTTATATTTAGCTTGAGGCAACCAATTGTCACTCTTGTATTAGGAGGGTCAGCTCTTCAACACTTTTGGTCAAAACCAAAAAGAGCAGAAGGTGCTTTTCAGGTACTTTTGAGGTGATGATTAATCCAAATTTTGAATCCAGCATCATCAGCAATGCCGACACTGACTGGTCATAATATTAGGTACACGCGGTCTGCGTAGCGGACAACTTTACATCATCCGCAAGTGGAGATCTTGCAGTTCCTTCTAAACGTATTTTGCCTGTTTGCCTGTTCACCTGCATGGACTCCAAAGAATCCATTATGCTTCATGTAGATTGCACGCCTTTGCTGAATTTTGAAAGAGGATGAGGGGAGCCGTGAATCAAGTTGGTAGCGTTTACTCCCACAATTGTGCAAACGGCAATTCCTAACTCAGATCAAATCATAGAATGTAGTATTTTTGAGTGTTAAAATAGTGTGCTTTTGACCAAATTCGTGTACATACAGTAGGTCCATCCATTAAAAAAAGGGGTTGTGCCTACCTTGCTCTAGATCAGCCACACTAACTTACAGCAGTGTGAGTTGAATTTCACTCAATCAGTGTAATATATTTAAACATATGTTCAAATGTGGAAAGTTTGGGGACCCTGCCATGATGTAACATTGGCTTTGACGGAGGTCTGTGCTCGACCACGTGTGCTCTTGCTTTGCACAGCCTCCCCCATTGAGAAAGAACACTGTCACTCACTCATTGCATTTGCTCACCTCGACAGCAGAGTCGATGGCGTCCTCGCCGCCAAGCGACTCATGCGGCGGGCTGAACGTGTAATTACCAAAGCCGGAGATGCTTATTAGGATGAGAAAGACGACAAGGCGAGTTGTGTGTCTTTTATTTTTGTGTTTCTCAGCACAATGGAGTAAGTGGAGGTCTCTGAAATCATGGTGAGAATGAAATATCTGAGAGGAGGAGAGGCAGCAGTGCGAGAGGGAGCAAGAGATAAGGCGGAGGGGGGGAGGTCAGGGCGGGAGATAAAGGAGATTCACATGCACACACAGCTGAAAAAAGGCTGTGGTTACCTCACTATTATGTTCTGTGACTACTGCGTACTGCTGTGAGTGCGCGAGGGAGGGGGGGGGGGGTGTTGCGGGTGAGAAACACAGCTGCAAGGCCCTCCCTCCCTCTGTCATTTGTGCACTTGCCTGCCAAGGGTGAAAAGTGAACAAAGTTATCCAAGGATTCACTGCACTGATGCGTGTGTATCTGTGCGCATGTGTGCGTAGCCTATACTTCACAATCACACCGAGGGACAATTTCAAGTGCTCCATTAACTTGCCGTGCATGTTTTTGGAATGTGGGAGGAAGCCGTAGTACCTGGAGAACAACCACGCAGGCACAGGGGGAACATGCAAAATCCACACGGGAAGGCCGGAGCCGGAATCGAACTCTGCACCTCTGCACTGTGAGGCGGACGTGCTAACCTCACATGCTATATCTATCTATCTATCTATCTATCTATCTATCTATCTATCTATCTATCTATCTATCTATCTATCTATCTATCTATCTATCTATCTATCTATCTATCTATCTATCTATCTATCTATCTATCTATCTATGATTTGATCCACTATCACTTGTTTCCAATGGGGAAAATAGTTTCAAAATCGGAACAAATCAGAGCTCGACCAACACATTGGAAGGTTTCATGTCACGCTGCAAACAATGAGACGAATTCATGATGTCAGTCCAGACGCCCCAAGGCCATGTATGTTGGCCCAACAAGTGCTCGACTTGTTGAAAGAGAAAAGAAGAAGCCATTATGTTTCCTTATGTGACTAATAAACTGCATGTGCATCGATGAGTGTGTTTTCATGTCTTTTCTCCTTTTAGAGAATAAACAAGCAAATAGCTTTCGATCGATCTTGTGGCCGTCTTCCCATTCTCAGCTCAAATGATCAAAATGTTACGTGTCGTCGGGTGCTTTGTTTCCATGCAACTGGAACCTTCGTAATGTGACAAAAGAAATCTTATAAAAGCTGAGATGAAGATGGAAACAATCCAGTGTAAACGTACACTGCCCTTTTCCCCTTTTTGCGTGGGTGGAGAACCTCATCCACAATCGTCGGCTGACTCGCGCTTGATCAAAGTGTCGCACGCTAAACGGCTGAAAAGTATGATAAAGGAGCTCCGGGTGTAATTACTGTGAGCCCCAACTTGTTCCGTACGGCAATGATCGAGCAATGACCCCAGACTGTTCGGTCTTCATCATGAAGATCCTTGACGGACTTTGTAATGTTCCGTCAAATGAAATACAAATAAACAACGGGAAATGGATTGGAATGATCTCGACGGGAATGGGCCAAAACATTAGGTACACCTGTAGAGTCATTGCAAGCCAAAATTTGAGTCACCTTTTAATTGGGGAGTATTAGCGATGTTTTTAGCCATCACAAAAATGAACAAAATGAGCTTTTTTTTTTGTCCTTGACTTGGTCAACCAAAGTCTTACGCTGGATGTTACATACAGTATGCTGATTTGCATTCCACATGGGGCCGAAGGTCGCTTTCTCTAAATGCCCATCCGCCATATGCATGGGAACTTGTCCTTTTCCCCTGCAGTCCACCCCTCCTCGCTTCCCCTCCTTCCCACTTCCTACTATCTTCAGGGCCAATCTGCAGCCGCGCTATTACAAGTTCTGTACTCGCCGCGTTTGGCAACCGATTTAGAACATCAACACCATCAATCAAGCCGGCGATGGGGCCAACCAGCTGGCTGAACCATCCTGTCCCGCTGCAGGACAATTTGTCATCGGACAAGAGCAAGTTGGCTTGATGGAGCAACGCCCAATGCTCCTCCTGTTAAAAACCTATTTGGATGACTTTTTTTTTCACTCGCCCTTCCCTTGAAAGCCAGCCATCGCACATCGCACCCAAATTTGTGCTATTGTTTTCTTTCTGTCCTGCCATATGAGAGTAATTGCGCACTTTCTTACAGCCGCTGTGAGAACAAATGACCGGCTTGTTTTGTTGCAATCTCAGCCATTTCTTTGACTAAAATGATCTGTTAACCATTAGTAATGCTTGCCCTTTGTTTTATTTGAAATGCAGGCCACCAAAGGAACAACAAAAAAAAAAGCATTGGAATGGAGAAACCGTGAGTCATCTTTCTATAAAACACGAGATATACTTCACATAAACAAGACGCGTCCGCAAAAAATCACAAGCCAGTAAAATGAGTGTGCTTCACAAGCAAATAAAACAGATTTGCTCGCAATGGGGCACATTTTTCGAGACGAAATTCCCGCATATGACCACGCAAATGTGATGGCACGCTTCACGGCCTCGTTGCATCGCCTTCTTTCTGGAAGCCCCAGAGTGCACCGAAGGGGGGGCTCCGAGTTGTCCAAACACCCCAAATGAAGGTCTGGGGAAGTTCCTTACTCTTTTGTCTCCACCGGGGGGGAACAAGTGCAGCACAGTACTCGCACTGGGAGCGTGTGTACCGGGGTCACGATGTGGCTGATCTGCTCCGTCGCGGTCACGCTAGCCTTTTGAGTCCGGTTGCGCCGAGGCCCTGGACTGCCAGACCGCCAGCTGCACGAGCGGCTGCCCTTTACCAGTTTAATCAGCTGAGGTCACCGACAATCAAGCAGTGATGATGCACATATGTGTGTCTGTACAACAGGCGGGAAGGTACCGACTTCTTCAAATAAAACACTCATTTATTTCTCGCTGCACACAGAAGGCTTGCTAAATTCAGACTTGCGGAAGGGATGAACAAGAGTGTTGGGGGAGAAAGATGGGAGCTACAGAGAGCCATACACACTCAATTTTTTTCAACTGGTCGCACGCAACTTTATTTGGCCGTAAATAATTTTCCGACATCCCATTCAAAAATCGGCATGTTTGAGTTTTTTCGTTGATGAGGTTTATAAACACTCCACGTGGCCAAAAGAAACTTGTACTTGGCGTCGTGCAAAATACGACTTTTCTCTGTTAGTGAAGCCACATTCACATCAGATAGCTTTGGCGTAAAAAGGCCAAAAAAAAAAATTACTGCATGACAGCTGAGCTTGGACTTCATTTCGACACATGAAACTATTTAGGCTTCTCTCAGTCTGATGAATTAAAAATGGAGAAGGATGATTTATAACGCCATCATCCTTGGCGACACAGTTTACGTTTTGCTTAATATAAAGAGTCCAAACGACAAAGTATTGTTTCCTTTCAACAAAGGTTTCACCTTGAATGTCATTGGCTGAGCTGCTGGGTGAAGTATAAGAAAGGAGTGTAGAAAGTCACGATCATTCCTCCCTTGCCGCTTTCTCATCACGTTTGCGAGTGCATCACTGACATTTCAAATATTTCCCATTTTTTTACCCGCCGTGTCTAAAAACTACATTTGAACTTTTATATAGCGAAGGGATCTTGATTGCGCTCTTAAAAACGCATTGCCAAGACAAAATCAACAGGGGGTGTGTTTTGATAAAGCGCTAATAATTACACCTCTTTGCCTGACCAGGCTGAGCAAACAGGCAACTGTTGACCTCGGTGCAGCCGAGTGGACTGCGTCCCGCTCCCCGCGCGAAACACCCAGACCTGACGGATGGCTGAGAGTTGCCACCCCCTCTTTCCCCCCCAAAAAAGAGGACCAGGTGACCACCAGCATTGGCTGTCTGCAGCCTTGTCTTGAAGCCCTAACTACTTAATAAGTAGCTGTCCCAGGCTTCCTGTACATTGTCCAGACCCCGCTGAGGCCCCCTTTCCCAAAAGCCCACGGAGGACTTCATTTATCAATCAGACCAATCACAGACTTTTCCGGGTTTTGGGATGGCCACATGCGGGGGATTAGGCGCATGGGATTCCGTGCGAGCAATTTGTGCTCATAGAGTCAGTCAGGGATTTTGGGAAATCAACAATGAAAAAGAACGTGATTACCTGACATTTGGGGCTCAATCAATATGTCACTGCTCTCATCTACCTAATGGGATTCCACACACTTATATCAACTCGGACACCTCTCTCCGTGCCTGCAAGCCTCACGCTCCAACGTTTGAGTCACACTGCACCGCGGATGGATGTTTGCACCCACAAAACTTGAAGCACATAATTAGCGTTAGCCGGCTGAACCGAGCCAGTCATTTGGAATCCCGACAGAATGCGAGAGGTGAGCTGTCACCGGCACCTCTGGCATCTGCTCATTTGCATCCCCGGTGGCTGAGAGTGTGACAGCCGTCCAAAAAGAGCGGAGCAGGTCTTGTCAGTCATCCGCTGACGCCCAACCGAGGAACATGCGCTCCCCCTGACATACATAACAAGGAAGAGAGGGAGGAGTTGCTCCAGCAAAGTGAGACAAAGGAGAGCGATGATAGATATGTAGGCAACGACGACATGTAATTAGCTTCTCAAAATAGTACGCGGACAACAAAGATAAAGGAGGGAGGAGATCTATTTATTTTCTCAGCAGTGAGCAAACTTGACCTGCAAGTGTTCAAATTCAGGTGGAGCCAGCGTTTCGCCGCACGCGTGTGTCAGTGTCCACAAAGGCCCCTTTGTGGGGATGATCTGACACGTCACAGCACAAAAGATGCACTTCAAGCTTAAAGCCGTTAAGGCAAAAAGGTGAGCGTGAATCAGCGCGCGCTCTTGACCCCGAATGCACTCCGCTACATCATTTATTAAAAAAAAAAGAAAAAAAAAAGGGAAAGGAACACAGTGTCGGTTTTCAAAGTGCCGCAACAAATTCATCACGTGTATGTGTTTTCTTTTAATTCATCTCAGGATGATGGGAAGTCCAAGAACATTTGCTGCCATTCATCATGTAGCATTACAAAAAAAAAGATTTTTACCCAAAGGACAATTTAAGCTAATTACTTAGGCATGAGGATAGACTTTGCAGATAATGGGTACTTCCAATTAGAGTGCTTTTGTCAGAGAGGGTTACCACCTATGGTGAGAGCGTGTGAGTGCCTTCACATACAGCACAAGATTGCGCCACTGGAAAACTGACACACTGCTATTATGAAACTGTGAGTACACATCACTGGAAATAGGTGTCCAGTTTGTAGTTTTATTAAAAGATGTTTTGGGCGTCTCGCTGCATTAAAGCTATTAAGGGGAAGGTTAGCATAGTTATTTTTTTTTTCTCTCTTCCCCCACCCGCCAACAAGCATGGCTAAGCTAGCCACAATGCAAAGGAGTTGGATCGAATGCAAAATAATAATAATAACGATCTTCACCGTTATGATCAGCATCAGGAAAATAAAGTAAGGATATAATAAATAGGAAAGAATTAATTTAATTTACGTTGGTGCATTTTCTCCACTGTCCATTTGAAATTATGTCCTGTTTTTGAATGCAGGAATGGAATTTAAAACCTGACTCATCACTGAATCGACAAAAGAATCCACAGATTAATCATTGGATAAAATAATCGTTAATTGCAACACTAATTCATATTTCTGTCAACTTTTTCCAAGCCTGCATCGAAATCCCGCGCTGCGTTGGAGCAGAAATGTTTTCCGTAATCCTCTTGTATCAATATAGGGGTGTCATTGTTCTGAAAGTCTCTCTGTCAGTTGGACCCCCCATATTCCATTTCTCCCCTGCTGATAGCATTATTCAGCGGGGTCCAGATAAAACCAAAATATGCAACTTAAGACCGAGCGGGGCTAAGCCGCCGATTTGGACAGGATTACCTGAAGGCCAGACAGGACAGGCATCAGATTGTACTGTCATAAAGGACCATTAGCCTGTTGGCAAACTGTACCTCAAACTCCAGATGACAGAACTTTTCAAGACAGACGTGGGGGCAAATGAAATGAAATGAAATATGAAATTTGAATTCCTCATGACAGACATCTCAATGAAGGGAGATTTCCGTACAGCAAACAGGAGTTAAAACAGGCCATTGCACTTTTATTTTCGGAGTCCAGTTGATAGCATTTTCGAAATACACACGCCAATGATATCCTCTAAACTCTTTTCTTATAAAAAGTATTCGTGTCCACACAACAGACAATAGAGCAGACTTGCTGACTGGCTGGGATTGAATTTAATACAGGACCTTGACAGACATATCCTGGAAACAGAGTTTGATCCCTGCGGACTTCCTCTAAAGCAGAGTTGACATGTTTCTCTCGGATTTTCCTGATTAATAAACCGGCTAAGCCACTTTAATGCGTTGTTTACACTGCCTCTTGGGCTACGTCTTTAACCATGACTGATCGCCTACATTTCTCCTTTGGAGGCTTCGCAGCTTTGATAAGCGAATGTAATTTAATCATATGTACGTGTTAGAGGAGTTGAGTCCGAAATGGCTGCTCGCGTGCAAACTTCAATGTCAACGATGAATGAGTTAACCAATGAATGAAAGATATCAGTCAAAATGTATTTTGACGGCGTTTTAAAAACATTGAGGCTCAACCAAAAATGTTTCATCTTTATGATGGCTTTAGTGCACTGAAAAAAAATGTGGAGCTCAATCTACTTGGACAATGCAAGGTAACTAATTCCATCAAATTATCATCCATCCATCCATTTTCTAATCCGTTTATCCTCACGTGGGTCGCGGGCATGCTGGAGCCCATCCCAGCTGCCTTTGGGCAGTAGGCGGGGTACAACCTGAACTGGTTGCCAGCCAATCATAGAGCACAAAATAGGCGAACAACCATTCACACTCACAATCACACTTAGGGAAAATCTCGAGTGTACCATTAACCTGCCATGCATGTTTTTGGAATGTGGGAGGAAACCGGAGAACCCCGAGAAAACCCACATATACAAATTCCAGACAAGAGGATTATAAACATTCTGAAATGGTCCACATAAAGACATTGCAATGCAGAAAAACTTACAAATCCCATCATGCAATAGCCGCAAGGATCTATGGCCCCTCCCGTTTCATCTCCTATTTGGAGTATGGCTGCACTTCTCATGACTCCCTGAAATTACTTAAATAGTGCTTGTTAAGAAGTCTATTGCCGATCTGTAAATGCTGAAAATGACTTTTTCAGTGTGGTCTCAGGTACAACAAAGCCGAGGTTGGTCCAGACAGTGTCCCCAGGTGATGCAGAAGACACGGCAGACGACCGGCTGTCCTCCTCTGTCACTCTCTCTGACATGTGGAAGAAGAGGGCTTAATCTTTGGGAGATAATCTCTCAATGTGGTACACTCTCAAACTTCCACCCTTCCCCTCACGGTGCGCACTGCCTCAAGGCCACGAGCCCAGTCAGTGATATAAAGAGGTGCACAGTAGCGTCTATGGGGAGGGGCCTTGTGGTCTTATGTTGGAATCTTTTATCTGAGCCTCACGGTCTCTTTCAGAGTACTTGTAACCTCCGTCGATCTGTCCTTCCCCATGGGGCTTTGTCTCAGGACAGAAATGTGATGCTATTACTCAGACACAAGCTGTGGTGGCTGGAGTCTGTGTGTGCTATGGCAGGCACCTTGTATCTCCCTTTTGTGGCCCTCACCCCCACCGCACTCAAATTTTTTTCTTCTTTTCTTTATAGAGACGAGAGACTACAGGCGCCAGCCGCAATGTAACTGCAGTCTCAGGTATGCCGGGCGGACGAGGAGGCCATTTCCCAGGGCTTCACCGGCAAAGACTGAGTGACACTGGCACCAGAGTCGGCTACAATCTAGAGAATGTTGGCAGTTCAGATCTCAATTGACTAAAAAAAAAAATGCACTTGTGGATAGAATACAATACATTCTGTGATGCTGGATCACTTACAGTGTTTTAATTTGAATTCCATTTCCCCATATAGGAAATAAAGTGAAATAAATACATTCACATTACATGTGTACGTTTTACATCTTGTTTGATCAAATTCTTGACCCAACGTGAAGGGTCAAATCCTTAACGCATTCTACTAGGTATGAATAGTTTAGTATGGGCTTGGTCCCTTTTGGACTGGGTGCTAGGTTAGCCATTCCATGCAAAGTGGATTACACTGACCTACCTGTTTTCTGTGTTTGGTCGCATCTGTGATGTAATTTTCAGTTGCCAGCAAGTAGCACGTCCGGCCCCGAGATGGATAAAAACTGGTGGATTTTGTTGCTTCATTCATATTCCACAAATGGAACATTAATCAGAATGCTGTGTTCATACTAGTTGGGGCACTGGGAACATTTTATTTATTGATTTATTGATATTGATTTTATCTATTGATTGTATTTTTGACTTGACTTCCTTTTCAAGAGTGTATTGTAGTGCTGGAAGAGTAACTAATTAACTCCCAAATACATATTTATATGTCTTTTCAGACGCAACACATCCAATCCCAGGGACCTATTTATATTCCCCCCCCCAAGACTGAGGTTAAAATTAGGTCTGAAAATGGCTGGCACTGAATGAATTAATCAAAATTTAAATTCTGAATTCGATGTTGGTTTCTCCCAATCTTCAAAGGGTCTAATCATAGATTCCAAAGTCCGGTCCTCGAGGGCCGATGTCCTGCATGTTTTCCATGTCTCCCTGTTGCAACACACCTGATCTAGACGATCAGCTCATCAGCAAGCTACAGCCTGATAATGATCCTCATCATTTAAATCAGGTGTGTTGTAGCAGAGAGACATGGAAAAACATGCAGCACATCGGCCCCCGAGACCGGACTTTGACACATGTTCTAATCAACGAAAAATGATGAACGTGCAGACAGTCGCGTTTCCGACGTTACGAAAAAAACGTGAATGCACCATGTTTGTTAGGCGGGCGCGTTGCGTAGACGATTCTCCGCTCCCGAGCGTGCTTCAAGCTGGGTAATGAAGTTTACTCAAAAATTAAACACACAACAAAACGAATTGCGCATATTGTATATTTAATATATATTATATTATAAAACACACTTCGTTTTTAAAACGTCGCTGGGGTCAATGCTTCAAAGTCATGGCATTATCCCATTCAAATGCTAACAGTAAATTAGCATTCGACTACGGGAGTAACTAAAGAAAATTCACGTACGCTGTATTTGGAAACACACACACATAGGTGAGACAACACGACTCAAATAACAATTTTATTCCCAGTTTGTGATATTAATATTCGATTATGTTCAATCGTAATTTCTTCTGTTTCATTCGAAGTGTGTACTCCATCTTTGGACGGCACCACACTGCCCCTAAGAGGCCGAAACGCAAAGGGTCAGCAGGTACGTTATTTGATTTTAATAGTTTTTCCAATTGGTATTATTGTAATTAGGTATGTCGTTGTTGACCTTTTTACTATTTTATTTTGTCGGTGTCCTTCCAATTTATATTTAAAGTTTAGTTTTCAAGGAATTTTCCTTTCCTCAATTTTCAAGGATATAAAGATACAAAGACTTTTTGTTGTTGTTGTACCAACACACATTTCCACAACATGATTTCAACCTCAATCCAAATAATTGTTATTTTTATTTTTTTGCCTAATCGTCCAGCCCTACCTTAAAGGCATTTTCCCCTAGGAAAGTTTAGTTGACCTCCCAATAGTACAACTTTTTGGTGTGTTTGTTTGTCTTAGGAGGTTCCATTGAAGAGATTTTCTCCTCAAATGCATTGCAATGGGCTGCAAAGAGCCTAAAGCATGCCAACCCTATTCTTGCATCCATAAGTTTGCTTTTAAGCGGCATGGGGCAGTTTTACTCGTTGATTAGTAAAAGTGAAATAAATAAATCCCACCATGTAAGTATTTCTCGACCTGGCCCGAGGCTTTTCCTCCAAACAAAGCTATTTATATTTCCTTCTCTGATTGCCTTTCGTTTGCTTTGCCTCCTCATGTTGTGGCGTTGTCTTGCGCAAAGGCTTAGAATAATTACAAAATAAAACAAAATAAGTACTTTAAAGCTTAAACCTCAGCTCCGTTAATCAACAGATGACAGTAGCAGTCAATCATTTCCTTTGTGGTGCAAGTGGTTTTGTAGTAAATTAGCTGTCTCATTCATCTACAATGCATCTAAGCTGTGGCTACCGCTTCGTTATTTGAGCAGGCCTATGGGATACAGTATGCGTTTGTTCCTCAATGAAAAGCGGTTGCTAAGATGTGACTGCTGACTTGTGTGCATATGTTTTCAGGAAGGAGCAAAAGCCTTTTATGGCTCTGCAGAATAGGAGCAGTATGTGTGTACAGTATTGATGGGGGAAAGGCTTCACGGGAGGAGACAGACAGACTGCATTTTCTGTTTTACAATACAGCTGTTTTTTAAAAAAAATCCATATGTGTTGCAAAACTGTGCAACACTTACAAACTCTAATCAATCACAGGGCACATAAAGGCAAACAAGCATTCAAACTTAAGGACAATTTATATTCTTCACTGCACCAGCGTGGATTTAGAAGATGGGAGGAAAATGAAAAATCCATACAAGCACAGGGAGAACATTCAAAGATAGTCAGGAGCTGAGGTTCGAAATCCAAACCTTGAGCTATGAGGCTATCTATCTATCTATCTATCTATCTATCTATCTATCTATCTATCTATCTATCTATCTATCTATCTATCTATCTATCTATCTATCTATCTATCTATCTATCTATCTATGTAAATGGCGGCATTTTAAATCCAATTTAAATGCAAGTTAAAAGTGATTAAGATCACTTTTAAATTTTTTAAATACGTTTCGAAAGTAATCCTGAATTTCTGAACGCTAAAACATCGTAAATTTGAGGCTTAGCGCAGAGAACTCTGTGCTGCACCGTCATTGCGCAGTCAGCGCAGCCGCTACCCGCGTGAAGCGTTATAAAGTTCCCACAATCCATTGCGTGCCAGCAGCTATCCGCATCCAAACATCATCCGAGCATCCCGCCGGTGAACATGTCGGACAAAAAGCAGACCGTCGACCTCGGTCTACTCGAGGAGGACGACGAGTTTGAGGAATTCCCAGCTGAAGGTTAGAAAATTATGTGTTTTTGACGTTGTGATTCCTATTTTCCACTTCTTGTTTTATTAATTGTCAGCATTGTATGTGAGCTCGGCCTAGTAGCAATGACTCAGCTCACCTAACTAGGCTAACCGAGCAGTAATTCGCCGTTTACCCGTTAAAGAAAGCCAGTATAACGAATTAATTTAACTAATGTTATATAACCAGTTAAATGTTCTACTGCGTACGTAATTTGTCCTTTTTATTATGTTTTTCAAAGTTTAATTTAAGTTGGCATGTGCCTAAATGCGTTAGCGGACTGAGCTAAACAATATGGAGACATGCCACCAACCAAAGGAACGTTTTGTGAGTTATTTTTTTACATAGTTTGAAAAATACATTTGATTCCCTTCCAACGTATCCTTCTGACCTCTTTTCCACACATTGTTCTGGGCCTGTTGTGGATGTATTTAGACTGGACCGGTTTGGACGAGGATGAAGACGCTCATGTTTGGGAAGACAACTGGGACGACGACAACGTCGAGGATGATTTCTCCAATCAGTTAAGGTATTCCACACGACTCTTTCTTTTCTGATGTGAAGTGTACTGATTCAGTAAATAATTTTCTGATGTCACCTTGTCTCACCTGTTCTACGATTATTATAAACATGCCCTAGCTTCCAGAGAATGTGTTTTAATTTGCCCTGGCAACCGAACCAATCATGTCAGTGGCTTAGGGTGCAAGTAATTGTGCGTTTGGGGATGGTTATTACATTAATCCCCATGTTTCCGCACAGTGGAACGGAAGTGCACTTTGTTTCATTCACAGGCACATTTTGCGCAATGGGCAGATAACTAAACATTTACTTGGTTGCGTAATTTCACACTTGGGGGCAAAATGGAACCTATTCAAATAACGTGATGCAGTCCAGTTATTGTCTTCCTTGTTGCGGCTTTATCATTGGCTTTTACTGGAATTAACCTAAATGTATCAAATGAATTCTCAAATGCCATTGCCACACCTGCTGTGCAACATGAGTGTTTTTCTTTGAGTGACATTGGCAATCGTAAGATTCCTCAGTGCTTTCATTTATAATGTATCATTCTTTTTTTTTTTCTATTGGTAGAGCGGAGCTGGAAAAACACGGTTACAAGATGGAGACGTCCTAAGTGGCTGACAAGATCCACTTGGATAATATGGACATTTCTATGTGACGATTACAGGTCGACCACAAAAAGGAGGGAAGGAGAGGGGGTTTTTTTTTGGTTTCATTTTCTATGAATTGTTGATAGAAGTAAAACGCTTTGAGAAAAGAACTCTATTTTGAGTGTATTTATTCATTGTTTTAGTTGTGCGGATTTCATCAATTTAATCAAATAAGGTGTGTTGTCTTGTCATCGAAACCGAATCAGATAAATTACATATTGAACTTTCAGGAACATGTATTTGTATGGCTCAAGCACCTAATGAATAACTAGTATTATTAACATGGTGTGTTTTTGTTTCTATTAAATTTGACATTGCTTTGTGAAGCAAATTTTAGTTCGCTCTCTGTTCACATCATCTTTAAAGTTTGATTTTACTTTTTCATTAGTGCCGTTTACATTCATTGTAATTTAGCTTACAGGGTGGAAATTTACGAGTAAGACCTGAAGGTTAAGGTGCTAAAATTTACAAACAAAAGCAGACAAAACTTTTACACTCAACTTACTTTGCTAGTTAACTTGTCTCCAATGCAGAAGAACTACCACAGACTAAGAAGATGGAGTAAGTACAACATTGAATGGACACAATGAAGGGGGGGATATATATACAGTGTGTATGTACAGTGTATATATATATATATATATATACTGTATATGGAAAAAAACAGTTTTGAAATGATTTATAGCTAGATAGCCAGGGATGATCCAAATGTTCTCAATATTGTCCGAGGCAGGTAAAATCGATGTGAAACGCTGCCGTATTAACACATTTTTGGTGGTGCACTTGCTCATGTGATCCTGAAAATGTGCACATAATCATGGTAATCTCCGCCATGTACCACCCCTTAAAATTTGAAGAAAATCTGAGAGCGGAAGTGAAAACTCTTGGTTGATTTCACATGGAATGATCCCTAAAGAGCTTTTATGGCCTCGTTTTGAGTCACTGTGATGCTGTTTGAAGCAATGTCAAAAGCAGACGCCAAGGGGAGGATCATTTTTCTGTAACTAAACTAAAAATGTTGCCTATTTTGTGAGATCATAGTTTGCCAAGTGTGTTAGTTGCAAAAGAATTGACCTGCATTTTCTGAGCGGGTATTTTCAGCTTGTGTTAAGGTGTCATATTGCGGAAGTGTACATGAAGCAGTGTGAAATGCACACACTCACCTTTTCAGGCCCACAGTGCCGGGCCGAGATCCTGAAGGAGAGATTATCCACTGCCGTATTTGTCAGAGGTAGGGAGGGGGCCTCTGCATGGGGCCCAGAGCCCGCCTTGCCTGGGCCTGCCTCTGCTGCCAGCAAGGCCCTGCTCTTCCGCTCTGCTCAGCAGGGACTCGAGTACTGAACTAGTGGCCAATTTATCCTCGCCGTGCTTCCTCAGCAAAATGCTTTCTAGCACTGGTTCGTCCCCTCTCACTTCTAGGTCCTTAATGAGGCAAAAGGTGTGCTGATATGACCAGGAGTTGTATCCACAGTGACATTCATGTGCCTTTCATAAATGGAAAATAGCACTATCGATATGTAGTACATGAGTGTTTACTGTTTGTACAAGGTATTATGTTCTTATTTGTATCCACAATGTCATTTTACAACCTTTTTCATGGTTTTGTGTTTGTCTCATGTTAACAGGATTGAAATATAATCTCAGTTAATCAGATATAGGAAAGTGTGGAAACACACACACACAGGCAGTAGTACATTGGTGCGCTGTGCCTTTAAATGCCGTGGCCTCCCCAGAGAGTGCCTCGTAGCTCCCTCTCTCCCTCCTGCACAGCAAGCTCGGGCAGGAGGGACTGAGGGGCAAACCTCACCAATGAGAACTAAGTGGATACTGTGTTTACTTGGGTACCCGAAGGGAGGGCTAATTTACAATACAGGAATAGAAAAATAAAAAAATATATAAATCGACATGCAAGGAGTGACTACGCTGTGTGAGACATCGTACAAGTGAGCATTCCATGTGGATTTCAGGAAGTTGTGCACCCAAGCACCGCCTGAGAAATTTGAAAGCGTTGGAGGCGAGATTCCGCCTTAATTGCTCCATTTTTTTCTCCTCAATTTCCTGGAGCTATGGATAGCCTGCAGCTCACTTGTGATTACATTCATAGCTCGCAAGTCGAGGCAAAACAATTGGCCGAGCAATAGCTCGTATTTTGAGAAACTTGCTGTGGTCTATTTGCATCTCTAGCGGTACTGAATACTGAAATGAATACAATTTCTGGGTATGTTTAAGGGAACTTGCGAGTGTGCGCTTTCCCTTTCAAGAGGATATAATACAGTACTTCTTTCAGTTTGATTAAAGAGACCACTCGATGGCATCACACAAGTCTGTACAGGTGATCTCTACATGAGTGATGTAGCTATCCATGATAAAACATTTTACTCTATCAATTAACTATAATAGCTGAGTGTGTGTGCTACTCGGGGCCCTTGTTGATGATTGTTGTGACCGCCGTGAAGTCAGTCGAGCGGGAGAATCGTTAAGTATGAGCAAAAGAGGAGCAACCTTCGGCCATTTTGTTTGTGCTGAGAGCGTAAGATTGTTCCCTTGTGTTTGCTTGCCGCAAGGGCCTCTGCGGGCCCACGGCGGTATTCAACCCTGCACCGATCTGTGGGCTCTTGCTGCGTCGCCGCGCTGCTTCGTCTTTGATCCAACGTAATCAGCTCTTTAATTCCTCGCCGGCATTTTGTTGTTTCTTTGTGACCCCCGCGATTCAACATGAAAGCGAAGGCTGATGTTGACTGATGAAAGGATGATAATTAGCTGGGTTGAACGCGTGGACATCACGGAGAGCATGATTTTAAGTATGGCAGCCATTTGTCTGCTTATTTAAAATTGTCAGAAAGTAATCATTGTAACAAAATATTCACCAGGAAAATGGAGAGATACAGTGTTCGTGTTTTTGGGTGTTTGGAAGGGTGGAAACAAGCCATAAATTTTCAAGATGATTTTGCAATTTGTTTTATCTGCACAGGAACAGCAACTTTACTCTTGAATCTTGAATCTTCACGACAGTTCATCGCCACTCATGAAGATGTCTGCAAAGGTGCACCAAATGAGTGATCGTCAGCCTTGGGGGTCTTTGCTCCATTGTAGTTCAAAAGAGCATTTCCCTAGTTGCAAATGTCCTTGCGCCCACGCAGCGGTGAACCGCATGCGAGCGAGCAGCCACGCTGCGGCGGCGAGCACTTTTTCACTTCACGTTGGGAGATGGCAGATCCATTGTTCTCGAGGCCGGCGAGTCTGTGGGCGAGCCTCCCCGCTGCTTTCACTGCAGAAACACGCCAGTATGAAAAAGCTTTATTTTCTTGTCTTTCCTGCGTACTTTATAGGCCACTTTGACCGCTCCGCGCTTGCCGCGCGCCATGATGGCCCCGCTTTTGCAAAAATCTCAGACCCGGGGAGAAAACGGCACTGTCTTTGCGAGGCTCGGAAGCACACAGCTGCTGCTATAATGGCCCTAATTGCACGTTTCTTTTATCGGGCTGAAATTAGCAACTGGGCTACAACACTACAACTAACATAGAGAGTTAAAAAATAAATAAATAAAACGACTCTCAAGAGTATATGCAGCAGCGAGTCTGCCAATCCGCGACAGAATGGCCCACACCTGCACGCTCGCACCCCCGCTAAAATAAATACAGATAATAAGGTGTAATTACTTTAGAAAATAATAATGAGGAGCAACCCTTCAGACCCCACCTACTCCTGGTGACAAAGGCCTGCCTGTTTATTGTGGGGGGCGCAACGAGCCCAAAGGATGCTGGCGAGTGTCCTATCAAAAGACCAGAGGGTCCGACTGAGGGTCCCTTACAGGACGGTCATCAATGTCGACGGGAGCCGGCGCTTTTAAGTCTCTCTCAGCCTAACTGCCTCAATTAAGCAGTCTCAACTGACCACAGGGTACTTTCTTAATCATCAAAACCATCCATCCAGTGTCCTTTTATGCCGCCCCAGCAATTAGCCCATGCGCAAAGCGAAGTAAAAGTGAAGACGTCGGTGGCATTTAAATAACAAGTAGAACACTGGACTAGTATACTTAGTACGTCATCTATCTAATGAAATCTTTAGAGCTGAACAATTTTGAAAAACAATCTACCAACAATAATGCAAACACATTTATGGCTTCATCACTCAACGTTTTGTGTCAAATATTTCAGTTCGACCCTGGGGATCGTACATGGGATGGAAATGACCCACTTTAGTTGCACATAAAAACCCGGCTTGTATTTCACACTTTCCTCTGATTATTTTCCCCCACAGAGCCATCACGCTTCAGCCACAGAGCCCATCCATGTGAACACGACACCAGATCATCGAGGAGGTGTATCGTGGCGCCATGGGCTCGCTGTCACTTACGCCTGTCCAGACTTTTACCTGATCTGACATGTTGGCATACAGATGGGTATGTTTCACTTTTAACACTTCTCCTGGTGCTTAGGACATTAAACAAACAACATTTTGGTTTGACATCAAGACACACAAAGAGGGCCTTGCTTTGACCATGCAGTAGGATCCCGCTTACAGATCATATGGTTTCAGATTATGTGTGGCGCAGAGCAAAGTAGGGCCCGACCGATTAACGGGCTGGAGTCATATGTCCTAATGTCTTTCTTCTGGTTAGAACCGGAGCTGCAGCTATTTGATGCTCTTCTGAGGGAGTCCAGTCAGCAGAATATTAAAATATCAATTAAGTTGTGATCATGAAAATGAAGTTCAACTATGACTCTGGAAGTCCTAATTTTACACAAACACATAATTGCATGTGGATTAGTCCGTTTTAATTTTCTCAGGAAAATGACAATGTTTCTGACATTAAAACTCGATTACCGCATATATAATACCTTTCTTGTCATAACATTGCATTTGTGAGTCTAAGGCCCTTTTTGGGTGGTGTCAACATTCAATACGCAAACCTCCATTGGTTAGCATGTACTTGTCTGGATCCATATTCGATCACAGAACGTTGGTGCACTCACAATGAACAAGAAACAATTTAGCCAACACAGCTTTTTCCTCTCTAAGTGATAAAGAACACTTAATGTTGTCATCACCACTGGGGAATTATCAGGCCTCTCTGATAGTTGTAATTAATCAATCAGCCGTCGCATTCGCACTGCAGATCTGCTACAGCCGTGTTGACCAAAAGAAACAGTGTGCTGCCACTGTTCGTACGACGACTTCTTCAGTCATTAAGACCGAGTCATTAGCACATGATTAATTGCATGTCACAGTGGTCGCATCATCACCGCATGAAGGAAGCGAGATTTCAAACACAAACATTGCATCATTTTACTCAAGTTAACATGAAACATTTGCTCAAGGAAAGTGATAGAATCGATTTATTTTCATCACTTCCAATCAAAACGTCACCGCTTGAGCTTGCGGCCGCCTTTGAAACTGGAGCTCAGTGACAGACGTTGCATTCTTCTTCTCTGTTTTTCATCACTTTCTCACTTAGGCGCGCGCACACACACACACACACGTCTTGAAAGCGAGGGTGGGAGGCCTTGACCCAGTCGGAGTCGCAACGAGGAAACAATTAATCATGTGTGTGCGGCTGTCTGAGGGTCTGCTCTCTGGACAACAACAACATTCAGCTATTTATCTCCCCTCCAGGCTGGACAAGCAGCCAACGTAGGCATGCATACTCTCCACACGCACACGTGCAAACGAGCGAGGACAAAAATGCTTTCACATACGGTCAGTTTAGGTGGCGCGTGAAGATGGCAGGTTGCACGTAAAACACATTCAAATGGCACACGCACGTCGTCAGGCAACAGGTGCTCTCAGACATCAATCATAAAGCGAAAGAGGAAATGCATCATTTATTCCAGCTTTGTGAACCTGTTGGTATGCATGGATATCTACATTTTTTTCTGACATTTTTGAAAGAGCCTATCTGTTGCTTTTGAACTAGAAGTCTTCTAAACCTGAAGGAGACAGAGAGAGGCCGGTGTGTTTCGCAGTCGGGCGGCATCTGGATGGCATCAGAGGAGAGTGGCAGATTGGGGGAGACAAACAAGTTAGTGCCAACATCTCTGGTAAAAAACACATCGCTACATTGCATAGTGGGGATGTGGGGGGGGGGGGCTTTGAAGTGCTACTGCAGCAAAATCAGTAGATTCAAATTATTGCTATTTCTAATTTTTCTGAATGTTCTCCATAACCGTGACAAGAATAAAAACATAAGCCTCAATTTGAGGTGCAATTTTATTCCATTATCAAGACAATAGAACGAATAGAAATGAAGTGAGCAAAAATGTCGTTTCACTCTTTCAAGAGTGAATCAGCTTTGCTCAAAAATGAATGCTCTTTTCCAAGGATGCAGGTACGACTTTTGTAGCATTTGTGCCATGACGGCTTCGTATCATCTACCGTTTAGATGAATAGCTATCCCACATCCGTTTAAAAAAAAAAGTCACACTATTCATTTTGCAGTCTGAAACTCCCTGCATCACCGGGATCTTCAATTAAGCAATTAAGACAAACGCAAGCATGCTCTCAATCATGCTCTCGCTCCTGCTTTCAGCCCAGGTGCAGCTTGGCAGGAAGAGGAACAGGAAAAGACCCAAGATTTGCTGCTGCTGCGCTCATTCGCCTTCAAAGGCAAACGCCCCTGTGATCATTTCCCACAATGCACGTCGCTCACGGAGGCATCTGTGATCAGCGCTTAGGAGAATGCGCAGTAATCTGACAGACAACTACGTGAGGGAGGGGGGTGAAGGTGGCAACCCCACCCCCACCAAGCACTCCCTCACCCTCCACACTTGCTCATTCCCTCATCCTGCTCCCATCTGGGTTCACTTATCCCGGCCTGGGCCAGCCAGAGGACCCCTGTGCCCTCTCGGGTTGCAGGGTCTGAGCGTGCTTCATTGTGGGGTCCTTGTTTTTGTGAAAGGGAAGCGCTTGAGCCAGCCCCCAATGCTTGTCTGGACCATCTCAGAGCCTTACCCCCGACCACCCCAGGCCTCATAGCCAACCCAGACGCCCCAAAGGCATGGTTAGTGTTTGCCTCATCACAATTGAAAGATACTAACCAGATTCACCCAAAAACTCCATCAGAGACAGTTGTCCTCGAGGTGGAGTTTTCTGAGAGGAAGCAAAACTGGCCCTTTAATGCGTACATCTCCCACATGACCCATGTTTATGAAATGCCCATGTCCGCATTTGCATAACGAGACACGCGGATGTGCTGTGCGCCGGTGAAGCGTGCGCAGGAAGTGCCCTCCCAATGCGTGTGGAGCACAGGTGAAACCACTGAGAAATCCGCTCAACCCAATGTTTGGAGTAATCCACAGTCCAATCCAAGCTAGACGTCAATCCGGGTTATCACGCTGCGCGGCTGAATGGAAGCAGAGCGAATCGGACGGCGTACTTAAAGTCATTGAGAAGTTATTCAAACACTCTTGTTATTGTGGCCTAAACAAAGGCGGCCTGTCACTCTGTGTTACACATACACTGTTTACAAGGAAGACACTTGGCTGGATAAAGATAAAGGAGGATGTCTGAAATGACAACAAGCCCGCATTGGAGATTGTTGCAGTACTGTATTTAGCTAATGAGCACCAGGCGTGCAATTAATTTCTGATGCAAGAGGTCATTTAAAAAAACAAAACCAAAAAAAAAAACCCGAAGCATCACATAGAACCATATAAGATAAGAAAACCTTTATTAGTCTCGCAATGGAGAAATTCCCGATTCACAGCAGCAAAGTTATGAAAGGAAGAAGTAGAACAACAAAATATAGGAGCTGCTGGGAAGGCAGCCACTCACGCGGCGCCATAAGTCTGCATACACTTTGTTGTCTGAAGCAGTTATACATTAATGCAATCGTATATGAGTGAACTAGTTTAATAATTGTCCCCATTTCATTTTATCTTGTCCTACTGTGTCACTAAGAATGATCATTTTATCTTTTTCCTCTTAACTCATTCACTCCCAAAGACGTTTTTAAATGTCTTTTCAGACTTGGTCTAGAATTGGCTGGTACTGAATGAGTTAATATTGAAACTTTTTTTTTTTTGCCCGCACAATTGATGATGATAGTGCTTAGTTTTATATTTTTTCACCTACAGAGAAGTAAAAATAAGACTACTGGAGAATTAGAATCTGCTCATTTTCTGGCAGTGTGTCTTTTTGAAGGCCAAATTTGTGGCAGTTTTTGTATTGAACGTCATGTCACATTGTGCAAGTGTATCGAATCGTGATTTAAGGCGTAAACGTTTCCTTCCTTAGAGGCATCTTTTTAAAGTGACATTTGTTTTTCTTTTTTTTCTCTCCTCTTTTTCTCTTACAGCCACATGTGATTGGCCAAGATGTGTAGCGGCATCTGGGTGTCCACACTAAGCGGCAGGGGGAAGGTGGAGCTTACCGACATGCGGCACAGGGATCGCACCAACTGCAGCGAGGGAGGAAAAAGAGTGAAAGACTTCCTGCAGCCAAGATGAAAACATGCGCTTCAAAAAAACAAAGTAAGCTCTGGACACATTTAAAGGGCAGAGTGGAGAGTTGTTAAAAAAAATCATTCTCGGCATAATTTGGTCGTAAATTAATTGAACCAACTCTTTTAAAGTATCCGAGCCTAAATAACCTGATCTTGAAAAAGATTCCAAATTCCCATCACTAGTCCCTGGTGAAGAAGAGTGTGCCATAAATGGAAGTGAGGTTATAAATAGTGTGTGTGTGTGTGTGTGTGTGTGTGTGTGTGTGTGTGTGTGTGTGTGTGTGTGTGTGTGTGTGTGTGTGTGTGTGTGTGTGTTATGAAATATTCCTTTTAGCCGTGTACTTATACGCTCTTAAATAAGTGACAAATATTATAGTTTGACAATCCTTGTCTTGATGTCAGGTGAGGGCTGACTACAATTCCTAGGAGTCAAAATGTTCTATTGCCAATCCACAATTTTTAAAACCACACCACAGTAGGGAGTGTGTGAGAACCACGATTAAGTAGCTGTGGTACTCAAGAACAAAGCCGTAACCGCAAGCAGACTCTTTTTATGGTTTGTACAGATCCAAAATGTCGTATGCATTTGAATGTCATAAATATCAGAACTTTTTTTTAACCTCTACAATAGGAATTTGCAATGAGTCATAAAAAAAAAAAAGCCTGAACATGACTCTATAGCTGTTTTAGTTCACATAAGAAGGTTGTGAGTGACTGACAGATGATAGCAATAAAAGTAAGAACACACTGGCCATTTTAGCTGCGGTGGGGCCTTTTCAGAGGGGGATTATTAACTTGTCAGCGATTTCAAAGTAAGAGACAATTTTGTCGCTCTTTCTAGAGCATGTCCAACATGTCTGCCTGACTTTTATGAAAAGGTCTTTAAACCTTTCGACCCCGGAGGGCCTCCTTTACTGGCTGCTAATAGGAACGCGGTGGTCAACGGGCAGACCTAAGGTGGCCTCGTAATCATTTGTTTAGGACTTTAGCTCTATTTTGGAGGCTCCTTGTTTAGTGTCGGGCTGAAAATAGACTAGCGAGACAGCCATGCCGCTGCTCATCGCTCAAGCTGTCACGTCACGCGTGCCCCTTGGGGACCCGAGCAAGGAGACCCCTCGGGCCGTGGAAGTTCAAAGGTCGCACGGTTTATCATTATTAGCCACTTAGGTGATGGCACAAACACGGATGTTTGATTGGTAAGTGTAGAGTCGGAATAGCCGACAATCGCAAATCTGAACGCCGTTTTAATTTCAGGTTAGGAGATTTAAATCAAAGCTACAAGAAGTGGTGACTTGAGTACTCTTTACATCTCATGAATAAAACACGAGGAGACCTAATGCCTTTGTGCAACGCGTGCTACACTTAAATGCCGCAAGTATAACTGAGTTACTTGCTGCAGATTGACAGGGACGGGAAATGAAATGTCACCGGATCAAGTCATTAATCGTGTAAAATATTGTCATGCGACAGGAGAAAATAGCAGTGTGAAGATTGCATCGGCTGATAAAACATTACTTTGGGCCATTTTTCCAATAAGCCATGTCCTCGCTGCTGTCAATATTTGGAGGGAGATATGAGGTGTACCCTGGCCAAGGCCATTTTGAAAGGAGCAGAGAGCCCGCTGGGAAAAATACAGCATCTCATGCTGTGCCTCCGGGAAGCTGAAAAGCCACTGCGGCAAAAAGCTATGAATTATTTTGAGCACAAAATACATTTTCTTTGAAGACCGTTGTGCCATTCGAGCCCCTCTGCTCCCTTTTAAATTGTTTTTATGCCGTGAGTAATGTTAACCTTTGCTTTTGTAGTCATCACATTTTCTTTGCACCCCCCGCCAGCAAAAAGAACAGATGGACTGGATATGCTGTAACTAAGTACAGGAACCATTTACTCCAATCATTAAGGAACTAGCTATAGATTTTTATTCTCGCATGCAGCAAAGAATCAAAGAATAATCGAGCACAAACCAGGCCGAGAAATGTCCAGTACCCTCAGCCAGTGGAGCATTTAATACTTTTTGCCTCCAGAGCCCAAAACACCAAAGCAGCAATGTTTAAATTAGGTTAATTAACATGAGCTCGCATGGTCCCTGTGGACTATCCAACAATATTGACCATGGTGGGATTTGCTGAATAAATGAACTCCATCCGTCTAAAATAATAAACTAACACATAATGTGAAACAAATTTATTCAAGCGCCAAAAGCCCCACAAGCATGCCAGAGGAGCCATTCAAAGTACGAAAAATGACCCGCACTTCAGTTTTTGTCAAGCGGTCTTGTTTCAACCGTCAAGCGTGCTTCAACAGCTTTAGCAATAATGTAGCCTAATAATAATAAGGCTAATTGATTATCAAAATCACTGCAGTTTAGCCTGAAGTTGATCAGCTAATCATTTAATGCTGCGCTGATGATCATACTCTCAGAGATGGCGTGAGAGCTGATTAAAGGCATTCACTCGGCACAGTCTTGCACACGTGGTCGTGCACGCGCACACTGAGCGCCACCGTGTATAAGCGGCACGTCCTAAGGAAAAGAAAGAAGGTGCAGATGTTACTGCCTAACTTATTGTAGGAAATACATGAAAGTGCAAAAAAGACAAGAGTACCCTTGCGTCGTCGCTGTCCATGATTCACAAACTCACCATTTTTTTCCCCCTTCCCTGTGGAAACTATCCGAAGCAATTTGGTGAAAAACTCACTTAAAATCATGTCTGTCAAAATTGGAATCAGGGTTGAGGAAATATGGTTAAGTAATGCATTTCAACTGAGAGACATACAAGGCATGTATATAGGGGAGGAGCTAAGTTTAGCCTGGGTTTTTAGTTGAAGAGTCTTTGACGTGCTTCCGCTACAGTAAAAAAAAAAAAAAAGACGTTCTTGAGTTTGAAATGATTACAATGGGATCATATTGTGGTATATTTACATTTTAAACTATGAATACCACCAATTATACATTTTTTTTGAGGGCGTGGGTGTCAATTACATGCGATTTTCTTGCTATTGGCAACAGGACTCGAGATATTGTGGAATTGTTGGCTAGGTTTTTTTTCTTTTTTCATTTAACAGTATTAAATAAACAAAACAACAATACTTTAATAAACAGTAATCCCCCCCCCCCCCCCCCCCCCCCAAAATGGTTTTGTAATTTACTTTAATGCAATTTTTTTTTCGATTAGTAGATGGAATAGTGAATGGAACACAGGAAGATATTGAACTTGTCCGTTCATGTCATTGCGATCCTGCACAAGAACGTGATGGTGGCTAATCAGCCGTGAAGCTACAAGCCTCACTTCGATATAGAAGCTCACCACTATGCTATACATAATGTCAAGGCTATCAGCATGTAATGTATCCTTTTGTTTGCACTTGCGTTCTCAAGCGACCTATGACTGAATGCTTTGGTGTGCACATAACGTTGATCATACTTTAATCATATGGTGAGGAAACATCAAAACACCTAAAAGCCGCTTTCAGGTCTTTCCATCTTTGTAGATGCAACCCCTCTCCTCCAGCCATTTCACACTTGCTTCCCCCCACCCCTACCAACACTGTTTTTTGCATTAATATGTATGTATTTAATGACACATAATGATGGGTAATAAAATGTTAGGGTAAGTCTTAAAAAAAAAATCACCATGGTAACCACCTGAGCTTGTACAAAGAGCAAAGTGCACATGGCTGTGTCGTTCCTAGCTATTACATCTGCTTTAAGGTGTGTGTGTGTGTGGGGGGGAGAGAGTGTGATGGACTATTGGGGGGTTGGAATTGGGGAAAAAGGAGCGAGAGCAAAGCGCGCAGACACAAACACACACATGCACTGTAATTGGCCATGCTATTCAGGAGCACTCCGCTGCATTGTGCGCCTTTGGAACAGGATAAATGGTGGTCTTAGCATCAGGCTAAACCTATTAGGAACCTATGGCCCAGGTTCTGTGTCGAAGTCTCCTTTTTTTCTTATTTATTTTTTTCGAACAGGAAAATTGAAATAATTTGTAGTCAAAAGATGAAGGAAATGTTTCACATGATGTGTGGAAAGAAAGAAGCCATGTTTGGTATTATGAAATTAAATAGGTGGCGCTCTGCCTTCTTCCCACATTCCAAAAACGTGTGTGACTCTAAATAGTTTTTTAGGGGTGAAGGTGAATGAATGATTGTTTGTCAATGTGCATTGTGTGATTGACAGATGATCAGTCTCCCGCCTCTTGCCTGAAGGCAGCTGCAGCTCACCATAACAGCAAGTGTTATAAAAACAACGATGGATGAAATTTAATCCGGAAAACAGGTTTTTCAATTTTTATTTCCCAAATAATGGATAAGAGCAATCTCGAGTCCACGGACAGAAAGTAGTGTCCAGTCCACTCAAGACAGAGACCACAGATGTAGAGTAGACAAGAGCAGGCTAAAAAACACATGCCAAACATCAAAGGTAATGGAGGACACACCTTCAGTTTAGAATTGCCGTAAGCACGCAGCTCAAAGGAGGAGACGTCTTTCTATTCATATCAATGGCTGTTTTTTTACTCGGACGCTAAATCGTGGACATGTCTCTCAAAAATACAAAAAACTAAAACAACCCATAAAAGATCGCCACAAATACAGCAGGGAACTACAGTTTAACATTGTTGTTCTTCTCCATTGCTTTTCTGACAGTCTTCCCAAGAGTTAGCCACGTTTCTCCACCGCAAATCACAAGTAAGCCCCTTATTTTTCTGCATTTTGAGCGTTCCACAATCTTTGTGCAAATATGCTACTTGAGGTTGGTACGTGGTGGCGAATAGTCGCTTGCTCGCGTGCCTGCTGCTGTTTTTCCAGGTGGAACTCCATTTCAAGCAAATGAGTCAGGGGTGATGGATTTGGCAGGGGGGCTCGTAGAGCAAGCTGTTTGCACGCGCTTACCTTTCTTTTGGAGAGTCAGTACGAGATGAATTTTACTCAAATGCCAGCAAGTGCAACAGAAGCAAAACTTGGCAGCCGTATAAATTCAGGAATGTATTGACTGTTGAGCCAAACTATTATGTGCAAATGACTTTTCTTCATCTGTGTGCTCCCGGCGAGACATTTTGATGAAGTGGCAGCGTTCCCTGAATCTCCGCGATAGATTTAAATGTTTGTCTTTCACATCGTCTTTAATTCCTTTGTGCTCACTCAACTGGCCGTTGTTTTCTATTTCCTGAAGCCTTTAAAAAAACTTTAAGGGAGCATGCTGGGAAAATAGCATTCTGCTAGCTGCTGAGGGCATTTTGCACTCAGATTGGCGGGTGTCGTCTCCGAGACACCAAACAGATATCCACTTCCAGCGCTCACCTTTAAGTGTGTGTGTGTGTGGGGGGGGGGGGGGGCTGTTGCTTTAGGGGTGTGTCCGTGTGCAAGTGCACTCTAGGTGGGTGGAAAACTGTCAGTAATAATATCAAGATGCCTGGTCCAGGGGATTATTGCTCCTCTTTTCCACTACTATCAGCAGAGGAGAGCTGTCTTTCTTTCAAGCCGGGCCTATCCAACACCATGCATTTACGTTACTTGTAAACAACGTTCCCAACCTAAATTCGGGTTGCGAGGAGCGTAGTTATACGCCCGCGGAGAAGGGAAAACAGCTAGGTGACGAGGATCAGACACGGTTTAAAAAAAAAAAAAAAAAAAAGGAATATACTGACTGGCCAGCATCCTCAGCTGCCATTGTCAACTTTGGAAGCCTGATATCATCTTTCTTGCCCGTTTATCAACAATTGACTCCATACAATCAAGAGAACTCTTACCATTCATTTAATTGCCGATTTTGCCTTTCCCTGCAAGAGTCTACGATGTGATATGCATGTTATAGTTTCATTCATACCATTGTCAACTATCATCTGTCCAGACAAGAGGACGTGAGCATTGGTAAATCACAAATATATCAATAATAGTGAAAGTAACCTTTGCACTGAACTCTTTGTCGCTACCCAACATTTCAGACTGAACCCTTTCACAGGAACACAAACAATGTCACCTTTCTACAGTGCAATATCGCAAAGGCTTTGTGAAAGCAATCTCAGCAACCCTTCTGTTCATGAAAGAAAGACCCACAATGGTCACAGAACTAGCGTTGATATACTGAGAATTGACTTTCCCGTAAAGCTTCTGGCAGAATGTCACTTGGACAGATGGGACAAACCTGGAACTTTTTGGCAGGTCACATCCGGCACATGACGCACACAAAAAAAAGAACCTTTGGCACCTGCTGTGAAACATGGAAGAGGCTCGGTTATGTTCTCCGGCTGCATTGTTACCTCTGGCATATTTTCTTTTTCTTTTTTCTTTTTTTAACATCCCGAGTACAAAGGTACCGCAAGACTCCAAAGTATTCTGTTGTTCCACCCTTATGACTTTTTTTTTCTCAGTTCATGTTCTTTCAGTGACCATTGTGGCATTCATTCATTCTTTCATGCAGCAGCACAGGGAATTATTCTTTACACAAACTGTCACTAATTTCTTTCAAGAACAGGCTCCCTGAGGAGATGCCATGAATCTAGTATTACATCAGCAAGTTCATCGCAGGCTATGCACATGGATCAGGAGGAGCTGGACTCCTGCCATGGCAGTTGATGGTTGGGAGAGGCTGTGGCTTGATTTGGGTCTGCTCTCCATAGACACAAGTCAGGTTTCTCTCCCCACCCCCTCACCCCCCACCCCATCATTTTGCCGCCGACATGGCGCTGCTAATCAACCATCATAATCTTCCTCCCTTGTTGCAGTACAGCGTGTAGAAAAAAAAAGCATTGCAGCGGCTCTGTCATAGAGATGCCCCCTGGATCTTGTCCGGACTCTGCGCTATAAACTTTGATCCAATCCCAGCGTGATCAGCAGACTACTCACTTACACTAATATGCTGATTACGTCTGGCAAAACACAGACAGGGCACATGTAAATTGATGTGAGTGGGGGAAAAAAAAAAAAATTCATCCTTTTCAATTTCAATTCAAGTCTGGGAAAGCCAATGCTGCGTGGACCGCTTTGTTAAGCTCTCTAAAGTATAAAATATGAGTGTACTTTACATGTGCCGCCGAGAATTATTCATTACTCACTCGTTTGATCGTATTTCAGCAGCGTTACACGCCAAAGTATTGGCTTTGTTTTTCATCGTGAATCCACAATCGCAGCAGCGCGCTTTTGTTCCCCTTTCCACCTACTTTGCCATCAAGCCAGCTCGGTCGGCTCTTAAAGAATTACCTGCTTGGTTAATAACAAATGTTCTTGACTTGACTGGAGTAAGGCAGCACAATTAAAAAGTAATTAAATATGATCACTGTCGGCCAAATGCAGAATGTAAACCATGGGAGCCTTTAAAAAAAAAAAAAAAGAAACAAAGGTTTTTTAACCAATGCGTGCTTTCATTTTCCACAGAGGTCTATGCTCCTGGTTTAATCCTTTTAATAGATTTTTGTGCCAACTTAATCAGCAAGGCAATTAATTGCCAGCATAGAAAATACAGTCATTTCAAAACTACTCCCTGGAAATTGAAATAGGTTTGATAGATGGATTTTCACAGCTCACTTATTAGCACTGACCCGTCCTGTAATGAAGAGATCCATTTGTGAAATTCATTATGCAACCTTAAAGCAGGCCTTCAATAATAAGGGCCAGACTGCGTGGTCCTGGTCTCTCCCAAGGGGGCCCTCATTGGGTTCACTCAACAGGGATGTTTATGCTTTTTTTTTTTTCCTTGATGGTGCAATGTGGGCATTTGTGTTGCCATGGAGAGGCAGGAGATGAAGTGGATTGCATTACAACACCGACAAACTTGAGGAAAGACTCTGAGCTCAGCTCATTTTTAAATGCCCCAATTTTCCCTTTATTTCACGGTAAAACTCAAAACGCATTAAGCCCGCACTCTGTTGAATTGACCCAATGAGCTACCAACATGACTTATGACATAAACTGGCTCACTAAAATATAAATCTTGATATTTAATCCCTTTTCCGCAGGTGTAAATTTGGCCAATTACTGTACAGGCCACTTCTCAACTCAGACCCGCAACATGGAATTTGACATTTGATTGATAGCTTGCCCAAGTGTTGTGGTTTGCCAGATGCATGTAGGAAATCAATGTTGCGTTGAAATGATTTTTCTTTCTGGGGTTTTATAGATATTTTGGTCATGAAAGTAGTAAAGATAAATGTTTTTTTTTTTTAATGTCATGTTTACTGCGGGAAAATCCTTCTGTAAACATTCAATAAGACTTCATCCTGTCGAGCTGTTGCAAACTGATCACATGATTGGAACTCAGGGCTTATCATGTAGTTTTCAGCCAAACGGCAGTCTGGTAAAGTTGGGCTTCTTTTGTTCTTTTTCTTTTTTGAACAGAGCTTGGCTTGATGCAGCGATCTGTGTGTCTGCTCTGCACCCAGAGAGCTCAAACTTCAGCTTTCCTCTGCAGCTCAGGAAAGAACAGAAGTCACAGAGTAAGATGTGGAAACGTTTTGCTTCCACAGCCCGACATTCACGGCCACCTGAAAGGTAATTCAAAACAAACTAAGTCTGTAAAACCGCCTCGACCACATGAGTAAACGAGAATGGCCAAAGTAGTGTTGCATTTCAACGACTTACCTTCAAGTAGAAGTCTTAACAAGTGTGAATTCTTTTGCGACAACCCAACTTTTGCTCCACTGTTTCCATTTGACAGAGCAATTAAGCAGTAGTTATTTATTTATTTATTTAAAATTAAGATGAGCAAAGTTGAGCACTGAGTTGAGTGATACATTTATCTATTCCTTTTTACTGCACTGCTGAACTATTGGATCGGCCCTGGTATTAGCCAACACTCTACCGAGAAACTCGATTGACTTGGTGCAAAAAAATAAATAAATAAAAATTGTGACAGGTACATCTCTATCATGTTGTTATATTATCTTGGGGTCAAATCGACAAGCAAAATTGTTTTTGTTTCATTTATTTTAATTTGTCCTTGGTCATGTCTGTGAAACGGGTACAATTTGTCATTATCGCTCCGAGTGCATGCTCCCATTTTAAATGTTCGCCAAGAAGCTTGCAGCAGAAAAGTAAAGACCTTTGTAACCGCTGCTTGTTTGATATTTAGCTAATTGATTTCAACTCATCTAATGCCAGCCAGTCTCTCGCGTGCATGTGTGAGCCACGAGAGCATTAAGCGTGATTTCGAAATGCGAGGGCGCACCTCCCGCTCTCAAAACAGGGACGAGTGAAGTGAATGCCGCCGTAATTGTTGCCGTCGACGACGTGCGCCAGTTCATTGCCGACGATCATTTATGCACATATGTAAATTTTCATATTTGAAAGGATCAATTAGAGTGACGTTGTCTTGGCGGCAAATTAAAAGGTCTGCTGTTTTAAAGGTTAATGAATACCCTGATGCCTGTGAGATATGCGGCTTGCATACAAGTGGTAAATTGCTTGAAAAACATATATTGCGGAGAGAAAAAAAGTGCATCGAGCTAACACTGAATGTAGTGTGTGCCACTTAGTGGACTACCGTTTTTTGAAACCTAAATAACCTCTAACTGAGATTAGACTTGTCAAAGTTGCTTTAATCTGACACATTACAGAATTCTGTCCCCATAACTCACTCCCTGTTCTTCACCATTGATTTGTTGCGAGTCACCAAGGAAATATAAAGAACTGCGCCCTTTATGACTTAAAAGCATTAATGATCTGATGTTGCATAAAAGCCTCGTTTGTTTTCGTACGCCATAAACATCTGTACCTACAATTCGGATTCCCTTTCTATGACACTCATTTAGGTCATGTGTCGGCATTATGATGTTCATCCCCCCCCAGCACTTCTTGTTTCGTTCATAAAATTTGCATCACAACGCACTTGACGAAATGTATTTGAGGCCAAGCCAGAAAGCAAAAAATGTTCAGAGTGGTGACGGGTCTATAAAAGCCAATCATATAAACGACCAGTTTGAGAGCAGCCTCTCCTTTAAAGAGTTAAAAGCTGTACAGTATATTTATTGCCTCAATCAAGTGTTAAAAAAAATCAAACAACGGCTAAACTGTCTCCTTGTGAAGGTATGGCTGAGGTAAATATCATTTTCCGGACCAAAAAAAAAAAAAAGTTGCTTTCCTCCGCTCGTTCAGCCTGGCTTGTTTGGTAATAAGAAACAGGTCACTCTATTGGTTTGTTTTTGTTTCTTTAGTAAGGCTGTAATTTAGGACTCATGTTCAGTGTCTCCGCACTCCAGTGGCTGTGCAGGCTTCGAGGCTTCAGCCAGCGGGACTCAAGTGAGAAGAGACGCCAACGCAACTTGAACAAGTTCTGCCATGTGTCAGTCAAGGGAACCTCAGTCTCGATCAGAGTCTGATTGTTCTCTGGAGATTGACATTTTGTCATAATCCATCAAAACAAGTAAAAAATAAAATCAAATCAAATAATTGCTTATGTGAAGCGCAAAATGGGACCCATATGCTATTTGTTACAAGTCCGCTCACAAGGCTTGTGGCCAACTTGTTTGAGGTGTTAATTAAAGTGAGCGGAAAGACACATTTGACAATCGTTTTTAAACGACGAGCGTGGCACAGGCTAAATCGAAAGCAGAGTTGATGTTGTGTAATGAGAGAAAACAATTTCAATTGTTTGACATATGCTCGTTCTCTTGTTCTATGGTCTGTAAGATGTCAAAAGGAAAGTGAAATAGAACTATGAAGACAATACTTTCTGTGGTGGTTGTCAACGACTTTGCATCACTGTCACGACACATTGCTGGAGTGAAACTAATGACGACTTAATCCAATGTTTTGCCTTTTTTTTCCCCTTTCGACAGAGATTAACTACAGGGCAAAATCATAAATCTTACGCATTCTTCCTTGTTTTACTTTTGAACAGTTTCACACGAGCATACGTCGTCATCTAAAAGGTAAGAATCTATTGTTATGTATTCTGCAGTGGTCTGTGTTCTTCCAGTTGCTCTTTTTTTTCTTGCAGTCTGGATTTGTCCAGCAATATCGGTGTGCAAAATAATCTGTTTAAATGACTGTGGCTACTCTTCAACCAGTTCAAATATACGGGAAAAGACATGCTTGCCGCCGTTTGACTTGTTGCACCGTGGGTTTGAGGCAGACGGACCTGATCTTTTTGTAATTTGTTCATGTAGTTTGGCTCTCCTTGTTTCCTCCACAAAAGATCCAAAGCATGCCTTGAGCCAGACCAACATCCTCCAGCACGTCCCCATTAACTGCGACCGTGTGTTCGTCCTGCTGAAGATTGTTACAAAGAGACAGATGAAGCTGAGCTGTGGTGAGTCGTCGTCGTCCTCCTACTCCTCCTCCTCCTCCTCCTCTGCCACCATTCAGATCAATATCCAAAACTAAAATCTGAGAATCATGGTCAGTTTTCATGGCAGTGGTGTCAGATGACTTAAAGACGAGACTTAAACTGGGAGGAGTGGTGGCACTGGTGGGAGCGCGGGTCCAAGCTGAGCCAAATTTGCGTCGACATTCAATATACTGTCTATCTGAATGAGCTTTTTATATTGCATGTAACCTAGTCCAGATGGCTAACCCACTCCGGGGCAGTGACGCCCGCATTGTATGCAGTCTGTTTTTCGAGCTTTCTCTGCAGGCGTGCATGCTGTGTGTGCATTCTATGCATTTTTATTCATACGCCGACGCTACTGTGTATCTGGTTGCCCGCGTGAGCCGTAAAAGCTCCGACAATGTACAAGATGTGCTTCTTTTGTTTTGGTGGCACTCAAGCCACTTCGCTGCCAAATACTCACAAGATGGGATTAGCAAGGAAAACGTTTGCGCCCGCTGCATAGTTCTCGCAAGGGCTCTCTCTGGCCAGTCTTGATGGAAGCCAGAGAATCTTACCAATTACATGCATTTTTCCAGTCGCGTACGTGGATGCCAGCCAAAGCTCAGCTCGCATACTGTCTGCTGGACTATGACTCAGTGCAAACAGTTTCACATTAAATGCATGTTGGCCTTGTGTTACATGGAAGGGACAGCACGTTTCAGCTCGCAGAAGTTGGGTTACAAATGAAATCCTGGGCAAAAACGGCCATGGCAATTTCTGTACATTGGTTGCCAGTTTAAAGTCTTCAGCCTTCCGTGCGACCCCCTCCCTTTCCCGAATCAAACCAACGAAACACTAACACAGTTGCACAAAGTTAAATCTGTAGCTGAGAATGTAAACTTCTCCGTACCACAGTTTTACTGCTTCGTGGGTGTTGTTTAACTCAAAGCTCCGGCTTTTTTGTCTTTATTTACAAATGGACCAATGCTTGCCCCGTCTTGGTACAGCTGCTCCTGTTGTGAAAAAAGGAAAGAAAACCATTTTCATTTTTCTTACTTCATACAGCATAATGTATTCTCCTGACAACTATGTAGACAATTGCACAAAATTCTCTATTTATTCACAATACAAGCTTTTACAACCACAGTGCACTTTCTCAAACCACAGTAACCAGGAACCGTGGAAGTACTGTATATCCTCTTGCTTATTTTTCCAACATACTAAAACAAACAATTCAAGTTAGGTTTAGAACATCTATTAATACTATATGAAAAGTTTGCACAGGCATTTACGGTTCAGGGTGAAGGTGTATGTGTGTGTGTGTGTGTGTGTATATATATCTATATAAATATGTATATATATATATATATATATCAAGGTCAAGGTCATCTTTATTGTCAAATATGCTTTATGTATGACATGCAGCATAGTTGAAATTTTATTACATATATATATATATATGTAGTGTATATATGTACCGGTATATATATATATATATAATATATAAAATATATGTGTATGTACTGTATGTATGTATGTATGTGTAGGCAGTCATCGGGTATTTATTAAATATGGACACAAGTATCCCCCTAATATATTTCAGCTTTCGATGATCTGCACATATTTTTCTCCATTTCGTCACAACATGAAAATGTATTTTTTGGGCACGTATGTTGTCAATTCGGGGTGTGTGGTATGTGCAGTCGATGTACTGTAAACTGTACATTTGGCCAATGGTGGAGACACTCCACTGACCAATGGCAATAATTCTTGTTGCTTGTACTTTCCGCAGTGTGAAAATGGCTTGAAGCACATCTCATCATCCTTGAGAAACTTCCGTGGGAATGCTCGGCGCTAAGCTAGCTTTCTCCGCATCACGTATGAACTGCGGCCGGCTGAACACTATCCTCCAAAGGTGCGCACCCGCTCCTCTAAATCACTCATAATTTCATTACAGCGAATAAGCGACACTTCTGACAAGTGTCATTATCCCTAAAAGGGGATGAGCAGTAGGTAACTAAGCATGTGTCGCAATAAGAACGTAGAGGAAACGGGAGAAGAATGTGGAAAAACAAGACAGTTTGAATGTTAACCTTTTCAAACATTATTTATGGGACTTAATTACTCATTTCATTATATTGGAAAAAAAAATCATAACATTTTCCTTAACGTACATTTTTATTTAGTATGGTCCCCATTTAAATTTTTATATATATACTGTAATAGCCTCTTGCAGCTGATTATTTGCTTGATTAAGTATTGAATTATTTGGTTTAGATGGCATGAATGACAGCCACCACTGATGACCAACAATCAGCTCACAGTGACATTTCAAAGTAGGGTTGTTGCTTAACTTTTCAAAATGTGCTCATTAATATGCCGTGAGTTGGCTAATTGAAATGAGTGATGGGGCCACGTTCACTGTTATAATGAAATTAATACAGAGAAGAAAAGCACTTAAGGAACGGCTGCGCACAAAATTCTGTCGGCGCGGGGCTTTAATTAAATATAGTGGCTTGCTTATGAGGAACTTAAGCATTTTGCTACTATATTTCAAAGGCTAGAAAATATTTGTTTTGTCTTATGCTAGTTTGCAATTTCTTCATCGTATTTCAGTTCAAGTTAGCGTCATTGGGCCGGTTTTTTGTTTACAGCATCTCATTGCAGACTTGCAGGTTCTGATAATGGCGGCTAATTTCAAAGGCCTGATGAGAAATGTCCCCGCTGACGTTTATTTGTTTACAAAAGTGAGCAGTACGGTGATTAACCGTCTTGCCTGTACGTGCATGTCTGTCTTTCTGTCCATGCGTGTGTGTGTGTGTTTGCGCGCGCATATACCTGTAGTTGCTCCTCAAGTGACTTTAATTAAGGAGAGAGTGAAATTGCCGCCCCACAAAGGCATACCGTGCTGTCGCTGAGGGACGGCTCGCCACTTTGACATCTGGTTCAACATCACATGGGATTTTAAAGTTGCACATGTGAGTGAAATAATGTGCATTTAATTGTATGACGTTCACTGGGTATAGATCATTAGGTGCACCTGCACAATCTAATGAGATCCATTGTAAAAGTTATGCGCATTATGCACGTGCATCAGATGACTTATTTGTCCTGAAATTGCAATTTCTCATATTGGTCTTGACAAGACTTTCTTTTCACCAAATAGTAGCAAATATTTGCTCACCAATGTTTTCTTCTTGCTTCTGATTTTAAATTTCTTGTACTTAAACCAAAGAAATCGATGTATTACAACAGCATGATTCATCTTTTCACAGCATAGTGAGTATGTGATGCATGTCAAGAACGCGTTTGACAAGCTTAGTCATTCCTGTTATGTGTCGTCAAAGGAATCACTTCAACGACTCTTTTAATAAGCGAACAGAAGGAAACTCGATATGCGGCAGCGAAAATTACATGCAGGAACGGGAAACAACTTACTTTGGTGCGCAGATGTTTTTGTCTTGTATACCACCCCCCCCCACCCAGTTATGTCCCTTCAGGGGTTCTGTACGGCAACAAATGTCAGCATTCATAACTTAGAATAATGTAAACCAGAGAAGGCAGCGTACGCATAATCTACCAATATGACATGCGGATGTATGATATAAACATCTGCAAAGAAATCGACACCGTCATAGAGGCATTCATTTTACAATATGTTTATTGTCGAGCTTGTTGTTTGCAAAGTGACAGCGCTTGCAGCATACCGAGCGGCGGTTCTGATATCCCCGTTCGCCTTTTCCGGGACGGCATCCAACAGTCGCATTCTGCTCGCTTTGGTTTTACAGGAGAGTGCATCTTGAACATGCAGCGAACTTGTATTCAGTGAAGCGAACTTGGTGCGGTTGGAGCTCATCTCAGAACCATCATATGTACGGTCATCAGCGGCTGTGGAGGAATGCTTCACATTGGTGGGTTTTTGTTCGTATCGACTTTCAGAGGGCTTCTCATCGAAACGTTAAAAACCACGCACATTTTCAGGCACTTTGTTTTCTTGCACCAGTTGAATTCCACATGCAGTCATGTATGTCAGCCAGGCTGTTATGTATTCCCGTCTTTCCTCATCCATCCCTCCTTTCATGCACCTCACATCCGTGCCCCCCCCCCTCTCTTTCCTTTCAGTTTGCCCCACTTGCGCTGGCTCGGTCCCCACCCTCACGTCGCTGTCTCTTTCCCAACGTGTCATTAAGTCTAACCTCTGTGGCAGCGTCAAAGCCAAGCAGACCAGCTAAATGGGCCCATAGAGACGGAGATAGATAGATGGTGGTGGGAGGGGGGCCGGCGCTTTGCAGTCCATCCTCTTAGTTCCTTTTTTTTTTTTTTTTGTGTGTGCTCGTGTGTGCATTTTGTGCGGTCATATTATTGCTGAGCGTGTGTTGCCTCGTGTCAGTGTCTTGTCCCCCCCCCCCCCCCCCATTTCATAAACACCTTTTTGACTCTGTCATTTTCTCCGCTGTGTTTACCTCACTGGCCAGTCATCTTGGTGCACATGAACTCCTTGCACGCACGCACCCACAAGCAGTTAAAAACCCCATAAACACAGAACGTGCAGCCAAGTCGTGTTCGAGAACGCCATAACGGTGATAACGGCACCCTTCAATTCTTTCACCAAACATAATTGATAAGCATCACACGCAAATATTTTAGTTCCCCCGCTGTGAAAGACTCTGTTTTATTGCATTGGGAGCTCATTCCATTTGGAGACAAGGCATAAACAAATGGTGTTTCTCTTGTTTGGAAGAGATTTTAAGCTTCTTTTTAACCAGCCATGAGCAGCCGTTCCTCTGCAAAGCAAAGAGTGCCATCTAGTGAAAGGATTCCTCTTGCTGCTCTATCCGCATCAAACACATTGGAGATGGCCACGACTTTTCAAATATATCCAAAATAGATGCAGAGGATGTGTATTCTCACTATATTTTCGGTGTCAGACGATTCAGAACCTGATTTGATAAGACGTGACATTTTAATTCTCATACGCGACAATTTGTGGTTAGTCTGGAATGCTCTTCACATTCTATTTTGAATCCCCCCCTTCCTCCCCCTCTATTTTTTTAATGTGTTTACAGCTTCCCCCACCTCATAAAGACACTTCATTGAGGCAACTAGCTTATTTTGTGTTGGTGGAAAAAACAATTTGGTTCGCCCTTAGAAGTACGTTGCTGTGTGTCTTGTTTTAGCGTGTTGCGCATGCACGCGTGTTGTATAACTCTGCTTCAGCCTTGCCATCTTCAAAATCCATAAAAAGCTTGCAATTCCACACGAATGCGCATACTGCAGTCCTAAGCGCGCGCTGAGTCTCTCCGTGCAGATAATGCATTTTTCTGTAAAGAGGGCGGCAACTTGTTTTTCTTTGCTTTCTGTGGGGCATTTAAATGGCCTTGCTGGACCTGACCCAGCTCACGTATTCCATCCGCGCTCTCCGATGGGAACATCCTGGCACTGATGTGATTAGCCCACTTTATCCATACTGATGTTTTAGCTTGATAAAGTGATGGTGAAGTATGCCTGGAAAAAAAACAAAACATTTTTCATAAACCAATTGGACTTCGCTTCTCATGGCCCCGGGCGACAAGCATGGCCTCCTGATGCTATCTGAAGCCTTATCGAGGGTGTGGAAAGTACCCAGACCAAGGGCCCCGACACTCCCCAGACTGGTCCCACTTGGGGCACACCAAGGCCCTTGGGGATTGTGAGCAGCACGTTACAGATATTTGGTTTACAAACTGTGAGTGTGTGTTATTGGGGGCTGCATTGCAATGCAAGTGGCGCCTTGGAATTATTAGGGCTTACAATTTAACCCACTTGCCCAAAAACTTGGGATGCGGTATAAAATGTAAATAAAACCATAAATTGCAAGTCTGATAAACATTCATTTGTCAGGAAACATCTAAACCTTTGAAGGAAATCCAAACTTATACCACATACCTTGTAGACCAACATGCTATACATGCTATTAATATGAGCAAATAAAGAACTCTGAACTTTTTTTTTTTTTTATACTTGTTGCTGCCGTCAGATTTTTTTCTCTCAAGGCAATCACTGCAATCAGCGATTTCAGTCACTCTCAATGAGTCTTGTGCACCTGTCAACTGGTACTTCGGCCCACTCCACGAGCGCAAACTTCTCCAGCTATTTCGGATTTGAAGGGTTCCTTCTCCAGACTGCATGTTCCAACTCCTTTCGAAAGATGATCATTTACATCAGGGCTCATAGAAGGCCACTTCAGAATAGTGCACTGTTTTTTTCCCCCTTTAACCATTCTTGTTTTATTTATTTATTTATTTATTTATTTTTATGTGTTTTGGTCATTTTTGCCATTCGAAGAACTGCAAGTTCTGGCTGAGGCTAGGCCAGCACATTTTGTTCAAGAATGCCTTTTAAGTCCTTAGTGTTCATTGTACCCTGCACAGTTTCAACACACCCTGTCCCAGCTGTAGCAGAGCAGCCCGACAAAGCCCAACCAAAGCATCCATCCAATTGGGCTTCACATACTGTGCATTTCCCCAAGCATACAGAATGTGTAGCAGGTTACTGAAAGCAGCCTTGAGCCATGAGGCGAGCACAGACGCAAGTGACACATCATTCTGCCATTTACTGAATAGGGCAGATCAAACAACCCTGACTCCTCCGATGCAAGTCAACCTGTTCATTATTGCCTCTAACAATAGCTCGACACTTATGTTAAAGCCTGCGCACAGAAGTCGCTTCAAAGTAGCGCAGCGGTGGACTTTCTCCGTTGGCTTTGCTGACTGACGCCGGTGCTTGTAGTTTGTCAGTTCGCACAGTTGCAGTTGTGATGCGGTTTGACCGTCACACCTTCTGTCTGCTCCCAAAGTGTCTTGTAGTCGATGCGCCATTCGCTCTTTAAGTCATTCATGTTGGTTCATGCTTACTGTAAATGCATTTTATCTGGTGCTGCATTCAGTATGTCAACTAACGAGGTTTGAAAATGCCCGTATTCCCTCACGTACTCTGATGAGGATGACCTGAAAGCTTGACAAGCTTTTGCTTGTTCCTAAATATTGAGACCATGGATGCCAATGTCACACAGTCACAATAGTTGATGTGGATTTAGAGCACGTATGCACGTGAAATATGGACTGTAGCGACGTTGGACAACCTGGAGCATTGGGAGCATTGGGAAGTTGGTCTTAAATGCCATTTCACGTGGAATTTGGAAACCCTGCTCTTGCTGCCGATCTTGATATTAATGCTCAGTTCAATGTGCTTCCCCGCGTCAATTGAGCCAATGTCACGAATCAATCTGAGGTTCAGTCTCAGTAGCATATGGCGGTCATGGTGCATTATTAAAAGAATTAAAATAGAACTCAAGCCGTCTCGCGATCCCTCACGACTTGTGACTAGTGCGCTCCAAACTTTCTAGCCCCAGCCTCAGATTGTTATTCCTGGGCAAGGGGATACTTTAATAGCCTCTGCTGCCCTCGATTGACGCCGTGAGAGATAATAGCGCCAACATTCAACGAAGCAAAAATGGGAAAAGGGTGAGTGTTGCCCATTCCCTCAGTTTGGGAAGTCAAGGAGCGTCACTGAGACGATGAAAAGATTCAGAAACACTCTGCAGTTCCCATTCCAAGGATTGGATATCTTTTGTTTTTCTTGGAGAAGAGTATAAACGAACGGCTCCGTTAGATCAGTTGGCGCGCTGAGGCTGGACCAAAACTGGTTTCATATTGGCAAAGTGTCTTTAATCACGAAGAAACCTCAGAATGATGGGCTGTTCTTGGA
The DNA here is from genome assembly GCF_054856545.1 of Hippocampus guttulatus. Lineage (NCBI taxonomy): Eukaryota > Metazoa > Chordata > Actinopteri > Syngnathiformes > Syngnathidae > Hippocampus > Hippocampus guttulatus. Next base: position 5,102,283 of record NC_141278.1, read on the forward strand.
AAGGTTACTGAGCAGAAATGTTATAGAGGTCAGTCCTTGACATTTTTGACTTTCTCTGATGTAAATTATATTTTTCGGGGGTGAAATCTGTTTTTGACAGACACTTTTTTGGATGTCTTCCGCTTGCTGTTCTATCCTTAAACTCATCTCCCCGCCCCCCACTAATTTAATTCCTTGTTTCTTGCCAAGTCCAACATTCACAACAAAAAATCTTACTGTTCACATGTCTCCTAACGCAAATCAATACAGAACAGCAATTCGGTCTGTGGTTTGGGACGCATGAACAGTAAAAAAAAAAAAAAAGTCTGTCGACTGTATTGAATTGAGTTTTACACTCACTGGAAGCATACGTAATTCCTTCTTGTCCATTGGGTGAAAATGTTTTTTTTCTGTGATAATTAAACAAATACGAACGGACAAAATAACAAAACAACATTTTCTTTAACTGTTAAAGTGTTAAAACATCGTCCTTGTAACAGAAGTCAGCTAACGTTTGACTGACCCCCCCCCCCCCCCATTAAAAAAACTAAACAATAATGTACACCAATGTTGAGGCCAACTCGTGTCCAACTCAGTTGTCAGCCTGCAGTGCGAGGCGGCAAATCCTCTTCTTGGCACATGTTCCGTCTTAAGGAAAATACCTAAATCCATAGAAAGATGATGAAGAAGGGAACATATGGGCCGTCAGAGGAGTGCAGGAAGGATTTCTTTAGTGGGCTGAGCTTTGTTCCCTGGTGGGTTCCAACTCTCCAGTGAGGGCCTGGCCTGGACGAAGTGGATCAGTCTTGGGCCAAAAGGGAGAAAGTAAAGGGACCCAAGTCTACGCAGACGCCAGTCCCACCACAATGAGCCACTTTAGGCCCTTGTGGTTAGGCCTCAGAGGCTGGCCGCCAGCTCGCTGCAGCTTCCTCCATCTACTGCCTGTTCTCGCGATCCCCTCTCCTATTTCTCCTAACATTCTGCTTTAAAAAAAACAACAAAAAAACATTTGGACTTTGTATTTGATCTCCCATAATGCTCCTTGCTGAGAAAATTATCTGTCATTGAGCGGCAGGCTTGTAGAGGTGGGAGTGATTTCAAAGACGGAAGTACGGGGGGGAAGGGGGGGCTCAGCATTAATCTTGACAGATGGACTTTACGCACACACAAACCCTCCCTGTTGCTCCCCCAGGGTGAAGAGGTCAGGGCTAGGGGGACCAGGCAGGTACCACAGGTGGGAGGGGTGGGAGTGAAGTCAAGTCTCAGGATACACGTTTCACGATCAAATGCCTGATCTCTTATTTGGCAAAACTTAAAACATCTCACCCAGAAATACAGGCTCCATAGTTTAGAATGCGCATAAAGAAATTTTCATCGTGAAGCAATCGTTTTCTTTGTGGCCTACCATGTGAGTAAGTCAGGTCGGCGAGTGCTTGCGTCTCCGTACTCCTTGCGAGGATTTCCATTTCATGTATTGGTGTCCGTTGCATATGCTTTGCAAAAACTGAAACAAATTGTCCTGAACTGAAATACAGTATGCTGTGCGTCGCACAACGCCATTGAGAAGTAAATACAGGAGATCTGTGTTCAATCTTAGCAGATGGATATGAATTGGTCTGGTGTTGTGTCATTCCACCAACCCTGTTGACTGTTGAGCAAGCAATTAAGCTGCGCTTCTCATTATGCAGCGGGGCCCTTGGTCTTGTCTCATTGAGAGGAGCTAAAGGTCGCGACCCATCGGTTCGCTGCATACCTTCATCCCGACAGCCTACCTGCCCGTCATGAGAAAAAGTCGGGAGATGGAAGACAATGGTCCCTCTATTGCCCTCTCCCCCTTGCTCGGAGGAGCAACAGCTCTCAATCTCGTTCTTTTTCCCGCTCTCTTGCTTTCTTTCCTCGATATCCTGGCTCTTGGGGTGCCTCGTGAAAACTGTTGTCCACCTGGGTGAGTGATCCGAAGCGGGAGAATGAGCGCACGGGGCAAAGGGTGGTTCCCTCACCTTTTGTTGGACTCCAGACACCCCGCTGTTTTTCTCCTCCTCCTCCTCTTCCTCTCTCACCCCCCATTGTCCTCATCCTTCCATCTCAATGGAGACAGTATAATAAGAAGGTATGGTTTTGCCATCCCTTCTCTCTCTAATTAAGTCCGTCGCCTTGAGCCGCTTCATGTTTGTGTCCATTTGACACACAGCTAAAAACACTTTAGACATCTCTCTTAGCATAATCCCTCACAGATATACATCAACTGAAAGGGTCACTTTACTCCTGCAGAGCAGTTGGAAAATAAACTGTGAAGAACCACAGCTGAAGACAGTTTTGGCCCGGAGAAAGAAATGACAGATGAGATGTTGGACCAATGACTTTCGCTGAGATGAACGCAATGAGAGGACCTTACTAAAGGAAAAATGGTTTGTGACCCTTTCGTACTTTTTCAACCACTGGATTGACTTAAAAACTTGAATTTCATTATATTAGTGAACGCTTGAGATTTCCTGGATAACATGGTTCATAAAATTTGATAATTACAACTCTAATTGTGCTTGAAACCCTTCTAGATATCTCTGTCTCGCTTGATGGGAGGATTCTAGCCACTGGTCCAAGAACCTGATGATATCCCACATCAATGTTACCGCGGTGAAGCCTTCATGCCGGAAACCAGCACAGGTACAACACGATAGAGTACAACAAAATTCAAACAGACTGGCCCAAAAAACAGACCTCAAACCAAAACCAGCTCCTCAAATATTCAAGACCTAAGGAAGGAAGAATTGGTGGTGGCAACAGAAGAGAATGCAGGGAGCAGGGATTTGAAGAAAAGTCTCAGGTGGGGCGACTTCACCTCTGAGCTGACCCGCTTCCTTTTGAAGCGATTACCTGTCTTCGTGAGGACTTTGAGCACAGAACAATAAAGGTCGCATGCTTTTCGGCCTGTGTCACCATATGGAGAGGTCTGCACTGACACACACATGCGCGCACGCACACATGCAGACTTCGAGTAGACACGACTATGCGGGCGGCTACTTGGGTTTGCATGTAGACACATACCACAAAATCCCTAATGACTACCTGCCTGGTATTCTAAAACGGGGGTTGTGTGTGTATGTGTGCGCGCGCGCACGCCTGTGTGTATGCGTGTGTGTCTTGATTGTTCCGGAGAACTGAAAGAGCAGCTCATGTGAATCGATGGAGAGCCTCCTTTAAGATGAAAGAAAAAAAATCTGTTTTGATTGACAGCGCTAAGCTCTCGGGAGGAAGGTTGAATGCTTGAGTTTCTGTCGGAAACACAAAGGGCACGCAGACTAGAAAGGCCGCAGTGACACGGAGGGGGGAAAAGTCTGGCTCCACGGAGATGGCCATACTGGTTGCTCGAGTGCCAAACTCCAGTTATGTAACCTAAGTCGGAACGCCCCCGCTGTCAGAAAGAGGAAAGAATGTGGACGTGCCGTCACTAAATAGTCACAGGAAGTTTTCAAGAGCTCATATTAATACAGCCTGATGAAGAAAATAATATGATGCATTTTCAGTGCGCTGTCAAAACTGTTGTCGAAACAAGCAATTATCAACACGTCTATTATCAGAGGTGGCAACGTACTCACAGTCTGGACTAAAAAGACTCTGTAAAACTAAAATAAATGTAAATTTGGCACACCACAGAGTGTTGTTAACGCCGGCAAATTAGGATGATTAAAAATAAATACATATAAAACCAGGCTTCAAAATGACATCATTTCATGTACTGAAGCCGCGCCCCTCTTGACCGTTACCCGCCATTCAAATTCCGTTACTCGGGATGACGGTGTATACGTACGCAATGAAAACAACGGTAGCTAACGCGGCCTAAAATCACATTAGGGGGCTCGTCATTATGCTTGCAGGTGATGGTTGGGCTGCAGAGAAACGTACACATTTAAAAAAAAACAAAAAACATTTATATATATATATACATATCACAATATATTTTTTCAGTAGAAATGAAAACGGTTTTATGTCAACGTATTTCAAACCACCGTGACATTTAGCACCGGGAACATGTCGCAACCTTTTTTTGCAGCCATCACCATACAGTGTGTCACGTGTGTGAATTTTAATGGTTTTCAGTGGACAATTTCACAAGTTCCCAACCCACTAAGTAATGACGCTCTTTTGACAAGCCAATATTTGATTGACAGAGACAATTCTGATCTTATTAGTGTACAGCAGAGATCAAGTCACCAAATTTCATATTTGCATGATAAGATGCTGTACAATGTCAATTAAAACAGCATGAGAGTTCAGGTCCATGTTTTAGCCAAAGTTTTGAATAGATAAGACTTCCCCTTGTGTGTGTGTGGGGTGGGGGGGGGTGAGCTTTATTGCGTTCTCTTGTAATTATTTTGTTTATTTGACTTGCTTGTAATTAAGGTTCGCATAAACTTTTGGTTACTGTACTTTTTTTCTTCCTATTCTAGGACTCACCCACCCCACCCCCTTTTCTTTCCTCACACCCTTCGTCTCTGTTCTGATGTCGCCTCGCTCCACATCAGTCGACCTCATCAGCGCCTTACCGGCTCGCGCACACACAGTTTCGTGCGGAGCCTGTAGAAGTGGTACGTGTAAGTGTGTTTGACTTTTTTTTTTTCTTCTTCCTAATCATCTCATCGCCATTTTCCGTTAATGATAGGGCTGGTGCCACAGCTACTGGGTGTGACACCCGAGCAAGTCGTAAAACTAGCAGTCAGGCACCGTATCAGCGCTGAGACGTAATGTCATGTACGCCTGCGCTATCAAGCAGACAAACATCCATTCACTTCTTCAATTTGGGGCCACTGTCGTCTTTATGCCTTATGCACGCATGCACATATTGTTTGGGTGACCAATGGACAGACATCGCTGCTCATGCTTACCTGCATTGCGCAATTTCTCCTCTTTGGTGCGCGGAGTGCAAGTCTAAATATAAGGGGTGTTCACACGGCAAGATTTGGTCCGGTGCTACGCCGGGGCTGCCCCAGTAGAGCGTTCACACGTGCAAATTAGCTCCGGCGTAGCCCCGGAAAACAGCTTACACTGGACCAAATTTGATCCACCTCAGGGAGGTGGTTTAAAAATTTGCTCCAGAGCAAATGCTTGTTAGCGAAGCAGCACCGATGTAAATTTGCACGTGTGAACGCAACTGGGTTAAATTTGCTCCAGAGCAAATGCTTGTGAAGACTTTACGTACGGCGAGAATGCGTTGCTTTCGCGCTCTGTCGGACTTCCGTCATGTTTTTGACACAAGACTTGGCTGGTAACATCTTTCCTTTTTTGGAGACTGGACTGTCTCGGAGTTGTTTGTGTAGTTTGTTCCTTTGTTGTGTGTCCACAACCCCCCGGCCCCCATATAATTTATTTTGTGATTTCCTCTCTTGATTTTCTGTTTGGCGCATTACGTATTTGCTTTTCTGAGTGTCATTGAAGTCATCGTTGATTTACGTTTTCGGGGGCGGTCACTCTCAAGCAGAAGGCACGGAGACCGAGAAGGAGAAGGACGTGCCTGTCCAGTAGTCGCTTGAGTTGTGTATACGTTTTAAAAAGAACCAACACGACAGCTCATTTGTTTTCTGTCGTTTTGCTCCGCTGCAGAAACCGCCGTGTGAACGCAAGTGGGGCTGCACCGACGCTGTGCCGGTGCAGACACGCTCAGCGGCTTTGTAGGTGTGAACGCTCCACACAATTTGCTGCGGTGCAAAATATATCGCAACAAAATACATCAGTGCAGCGCCGGAGCAAATGTTGTGCCGTGTGAACACCCCTATTGAGTCCCAACGTGGTGGAAATTCAAAAGTTTTCGCAAACAAAACACAGCGATGTCATTAAAAGTGCCAGCGCTCACAACACGGAGCATGAGACATGGGCAGTCATGCAATCGGAACCACCATTCCTGCATCTGCCTCGTCGTAATTGCTTCATCAGTTTGATTCGCCACTGTTGAGTGTTTTGCCAGGACATTTGCACTTGCTTTGGTTTTTCATTTGTCACAAATCAAATGGGTGCACTTATTCCATTGAGTTCATTTGGAGTCTTGATCATCCTCAAAATCCACAAATGCTTTGCTTTCATTCTGTGCAGCCATGAAAGTGAATTTGTCTGCCGCAGTGTGCGCGCCATCCACTTAAGTGCAGTAAAAATGATTCATTTTAGTCAGTTATGTCTTCTGTCGGCTCTTCAAAGTTCCCGGTGGCGACATGAAGCTTCAGGCGAAAGCGCACAGACGTTGTGTACGCTGACCTGTTTTCAAAGTGACGCCTCTCTGACAGTCGAGCGCGCGCGCACGGACTGAGCAGTTCTGCCGGTGTTTATTGACGGAATGTCGAGATTGCAGATAAAACGAACCGATGAGCTGAAAACCGTGCGTGTTTTCACGTCGATGCTCATGTGCGAAATGCACAAAAAATGGAGGGTCTTATAGATTCACAAGCACACACACGCACTGATTGACAGGAGTTGCTACCCGGGCCCCCACCCCATCATCTGCGACCTGCTCTCCCTTCCATCATAGGTTTTGATCACTGACCTGTCAAAGTCCCCCCAACACAAATATACACAGCGGCCTGCACACTTAATTTACTCCTCTATCCGAGTTAAAAAATTTAAAAGCATCTTATCAACCAAAGATCTTATTTCAAGTTATAGAGATGCACTTTCTGCCCATAAACGAATCTCACATTTATTCATTCATGAGAAATACAGACCGATATTTGCACACGCGCGCGCGCACACACACACAAACGTGCGCGCTCTGCTTCAGCAAAGCAAATGAATGAAGCTCTTTGAGTCGAGTCCCTTTTGATGTCGATCGCGAAAGTAACGTTTTTTTTTTAATTAATTGATTTTTTTTGGACATCTTTTTGTTATACATCCACAATCATGTCCCGAATATAACACTTTTGTGTTAAAAGAGATGAGCATGTCTCGCACTTGATGCGCTGTGAGGAAAACACGTCATGATGAGACATCTCATTTTGGGTCGGAACCAGAACAGTAGCAGGAGGGAGAGTGGAAATGTAGAGGAGTGGAAAGGAGTGTCGATAGATAGATTTTTCCTCCCCCACCGCCCGCCCCCATGCGATGTCATGACAGCTCCTTTCATCCTGGCCGAGGCCCCCCGTGTTAGTGCTGGCACTGCTGTCTGCCTGCCACTTCACCTGACATATGCACATGCACCCCAAACACACACACACACACACACGTGTAAGTGTGAAGCCGCTACACATGAAATCCGTTTGTGTTCTTTGGTAGTTGCAAAAGGGTTGGACCGCAGTGTCAGACTAAGAGCCTGTGGAACCTCAAATGTAGAGTAACTCTCAAATAGGACTGAACGGCTTTGAAAAAGAATCTAATTGCGATATATATTGCCATTGCGATGTAATATGCTTTTTTTTTTGTCAAGGTCCTCTTTGACCGTGTAAATATTTTCTAAATTATATTCTGTTTATATTCTAAATTATTTTCAATAAAAATATTTGTCTTACAATAAATTCTGTCAGATTTATGATAGACGCATATTTTGGTCAGGATTATGTTAAAATAAAGGCAAATGAACCATGGCTATAAAAAAAAAACCATTAACATTATTTGATATTCTACCTCTCTCACACGCGCACGCACGCGCACACACACACACACACACACACACGAAATGCGGTGGGTGCATTAGGTGCCAACATCCAAGGTCTCCACGGAGCACCATGCCTTGTAATTACCTGAGAATCATCAAAGAGCCGCCAGCACCGTCACTCCCGTAATCACAACCTTCAGCTCCGTCGGACTCGACCTTCCCTGCACTTCTCTTGTTTTGACTTCTGCTCTGTTCTGGTTTTGTCTCACTTTGGAGATCTCATGAGCTTTCTGCTTCATTTAGTCGGGCGCCTTTGGACAAAAATGATGTTTTCATTTTCAGATTATTTACCCAGATAGTGTTGGGTACATTTACGTCATCAATCATGAGCAAAATTAATAATTTACCATCGCAATGTGGATAAAGAGAATTTGAGCGACAACCATGCGTTTCCTGCATGAACACTTCCTACGACAATAGATATCATACCCGCCAGACAAAATACTTGTTGTGGGATTGTGGTGGGGAAGGCAAGGAATTGGAATCCCTCTCGGCATTCATTTGGATCCAAATTTCTGATCAAGATCACTGACTTGACTTCCTGATGAAGCCACAGTCTTGTTCACGACTTAAAGGACACAATTGTTGCTCTCATAATGTTTTCCTTTGGTCATGCCGTGGCATTGCAATTTAGTGATGTGGTGATCTCAATGCCCCACAGAATACCCCGCACAGCGACGTCTCTTTCCTCCGTTCGTCTCATGCTCAAGAGTTCTGATATTTCTCCGGTCACGCTCCACAGACATTTTTCCTTTTTCCTTGTTGCGTCGTGTCTTATCCGCTCATCTTCCAAAACAATGTTGTTGTTTATTCCCGACAGTTTAGTATCCAGCGCCAGTGGCCAACGCCGCTGGAGGCCAACAGCAATAGTATCTTAACTCTTGTGCCATTAGCCAGCATGTAATCAGCCAGTTTATTTCCATAAAACAAGTCATAAAGAGTTAGCCGTGAAAGTAGTAGTGTTGGAGCGACGGCTCTCCGCCAGGTCCTGGCTTGCGATTCAATGGCTGTTAAAAAGTAGCCGGGATCCTGTTTTTATAGCGGTGTTTTGTACCATAACACTAAAAGACAGCTCATGATTTGAATTTTAAGCAATTTTGTCAATGCAAATCAGGAGTCACATTTTCATGTTTTGATCAGAAGCTGTAGAAGGCAATTAAGATTAAAAAAAAAAAAAGAGCCGAGTCCATCCATTCATTTTCTGTAGCACTTATTAGGGTCAAAGGTGAGTTGTACTAATACTAATAACTTTTTACCTTTATCGCATTAACACATTTTTTCCCTTTTAATTATGTTTAACTGTTTAATGTGTTGATGTACAGTTAAGTCCTCACTATTACTCATGTATACAACATCATGAACAAATCCAAAAACTGTCAAACTAACTTTGGACGAGAGGGACTGGTTGCTAGCCGGTTGCAGGGCAGTAAATAAACAAACAAAGGGAATCAACTTTTGGTGCTATTAAGATATCGCCGCTTACACTGCGGCGTCTAAAACGGTACAACATGTCTTTACACCGAAACTTAGCTTTGGAAATTTTTTTAACTTTGCTCATAGTTTCCCCAAACAGTTTTCACTAGTTTTGTATAGTCATGGGGAATAATCGAGCTACTATGCTCCTTATTTCAACACAGGGTCATTGTGTGCCCACCTTACTGCTATTGTTGCTTTAAGCCAAGACCAAACAAGAAAAAAAAAAAGCATTTACAATAAAGCAAATGCAGGTAGGACGGAAAGCAGGTGAATAACAAAATGGTGCCAAGGCAACCAAGGCAAAGTTGACAGTCTGGTGTCCTGTCGCTTTTTGCTCATAGCTACAGTAACCATTAGCAACTGGGAGGGAATAGACAAAATAAGATGAGCGGAGACAGCAAAGGGAGGAGAATAAACAAACACGTAAAGTTGGGGTAGCTGGGTCGGCGTCGCTCAGAAATGCTCAAAACATTGCAAACACTGCTGTCAAGATTCCCGGCAAACGTGATTGTCTCATCACAACAGCAGCTACCACTTTTCCCTCAAAGCGTGGTCGGCGAACGAAGAACAAGCCAGTCTGAACACGCTGTTTCCTTCCCCTTGTAAAATCGAGCTTTTGGTAAACGAAAAACAATATGAAACCAAGTCCTGCTCCTTGGAAAGGAGGGTGGGGGGGGGGGGGTTGCAAACAGCTGACACACCATCAGTTGCTGACACGGCTCTTTCGTAAAGTTCATCCTTGTATGTTCTTCAGTGACACGCCACGGAAAAGAACTTTTCAACATGACTTAGAAAGTCTTCCCCGTTGACATTCACAAATCTGCATTTTGAAGACAGTCCATCATTTGTTTTGCCTCACGGATAATCGATGGACGAAAATCTGCTCTCCAAGCTGTCAAAGCACGGTCAAAACGTCAGTTAACAGAACGTAAAACATTTCTGACTAGCGCATTCATTCAACGAAATAGCAATCAAGAGTTCATCCGTCATCCCCCCCCCCCCCCCCCCCCCAAAAAAATGCCAAAATAATTCACAATTCATTCCCGGGTATGAAACAAGATCAAAACGGAAACTAAATCATGCACAATATTAGCCATCATTCATACCGACATTTCCACATGGTCATCCATTCAAGAACCGCGCAACACTCAATTGACGCTCAAAGCTGTCTTTAAGGCTAATTGCAATAATTAGTATTTTTCAGCAGCGCTGGAATCACAGTGTACTGTTTCAACTCCATCGTGGACTGCATGATTATTATATCATGTATGCAAAATATAGTACAAACACAATGTATAATTCCGTGATCATTTTCATTTAAATATTATGAGCTGTTCGCGGGAGGTGGTGGTGGGGGGGGGGGGGGGTCAAATGCACTCTGGGTGACTTTATTACTTACATCAGTACATACCATTAAACATTAGGAAGTCTTGCAAATTGGATGACAATGTTTTTTGTCCAATATTTTTCGAAATCATACCTTGAACATAGCATGATTCTATGCACATGAATGTTTTTTGTTCGTTATTATCCAGACAGAAGATATACTTTCATAAATGCTGTAAAGAATTCCTTTTATCTTTGACCAGTGTCGGCTGGGAAGCTGATGATTTTCTGCAGATTGGGTTCATTTTACCCAAGGTTGGGTTAATTATTTTGTCCCAGCTGATTGGATAGAAGATTGGATTGGGGCGGTCTGAAGCTGGTCGCCATTTTTGTTGACAGTATTGTCGTAGAAAATGTTGGCGGCAGCTCAACGGTACTGGTAGTTTTTACCTATTGTTGGATCAAATTCTTGCCCCAATGCGCTGGGTGAAATCCTCAATTCAATACACTTGGTATAAAATAACCCACCATTTTCTCAGTCTTTTCTATTTTTTTATTTTTCCCAGCGATGGATTCACCAATTCAGTCTGTGTTACTTTTGACCCAGCAGTTTGAAGCGTGTCAAGGGATGGCAATGGCGCAGGCCATCATGAGGCATCATGGGAAATCCCCAATACCCTATGCCTATAGGCACATAACAAAGCGAGGATTCAAGACAAGTATTTGTTGCTTGTGTGCCAACTTGGCTTTTTCCTGACGTCGAGGGGTCCTTCCCATTGCACATTTTGGGGGAAATTCCCTTGCCGTCTCGCCGATAGAACTCGGAACAAGCCTGATGTCCGTCATATCACATTAAGTGGGCCCCAAGAACGGAAGAGGTGGAGTACAATTTCCTTCATTGACGCGAACGATCATGTTTTGTGTTCATGCGTTGAGCCACCTTGACTTCATGGTTGCGTGTGTCTCAGCAAATCTTTTGACTCTTTTTTTTTTTTTTTTTTTACGAGGCTGTAAAAGTATGCGGAGTCTCCACTTGTCTACCCAACCTGCCTGCAGTTTATGACAATACCGGTGTGCGTGTGCATGCGTGCATCTATACAGCCGTTGCCTACATTTAACATCGTCTTCTGCTTACCTGTGCAAGTGTGTGTGTGTGTGTGTGTGTGTGTGTGTGTGTGTGTGTGTGTGTGTGTGTGTGTGTGTGTGTGTGTGTGTGTGTGTGTGTGTGTGTGTGTGTGTGTGTGTGTGTGTGTGTGTGTGTGTGTGTGTGTGTGTGTACATGCTCGCGCGCGCACACCGCGCGTGCATCGGGAGACAAAGTGTATTGAGAAAGCGGCACGGGAGGTGGGGACGAGACGAGCTCCAGCCTGCAAGCCCCAGACGGCCTGGCTCCGCTGGGGCTGCACCCAAGCACAGAGCGGCCTTTGTCACAATAATTATCCTGACGCTCAGCCTCTTCTTGACTGAAGCTTCCGTGTTGGCTGGCGCTCTAGCGCCACCATTCGCCGCTGACAGGAACGTTGTCTGTGCAGCGACATGATGCAAGGCGTGTGGTTGTGTCTGTAGGATCATACCCGAGTGAAACAAGGCACATTTTAAAAGCCCGTTACAATCTAAGTTCTAGTATTTGATGAAATTGTAATTGGTACCCAACCTACTTTTACAATCTCAATGACAATCCACTCCCAAGTATATTCTCTTCTTTTGCAGTGTTTCTTGGCTGCATTGCTTTCAGAACATGTCTGTTGATTATTTTGTCGAGTCAGATTTCAGCATCTGTGTTGCCATGTCAACCTAATCTGCCCAGGGCCTTTACACTCAGCCCTATGAGCCAATCTAAGTTAAATTACTGTTTCTCATGACGTACAAGTTGTTAGCATTGTAATTGCCAGAGTCCCTTTTAAAGGGTTTTGGAAAAATTCATCAAACGAGGCCAGTTGCGATTCAACCGTTGACAATTTTCCGGATGACCTGCATGACTGAGAATCGACGTAGATAGCAAGAAAAACGACATCGTTAACAATACCATTGAGGATTTTTATGGATACTTTGACAGGAAGTTAAAAATGACTTGGGCAATTTTGCTACTTGGTTAAAAAAATAGCTTATGAAATCCTTATGAACAACCCTTTATAGTGGGTGTCCTGATAATAATGTGGTATCAAATGTCACTTGTGCACCTGCTCCTCATAATGCTGCTGGGAGAGATTTTTTTTTGCCCCAATAGTTCTCTATCCTTACAGTGCGGATCCAAATCCGAGTCAAATACGGCACGCTAAAGCAATTTTTTTTCTTTCCCCCCCCCTGCTTTCCTGTACCCTGAGGAGGACCGGATCACATATGCCGTCAGGCAGAACTCTGGCAGGTCAGCTCAATTTCAGTAAATTGAAAATGAAATTATGCCCACTGTGCAGTTGTGCCGTGAAGCCAACGATGAGCAGAAATAATGACTTTTTTTAGAACGTGTGGTGATAAAACTTTCTATTTATTAGTTTTGTTAACGTATATAATTTATCATTCTCCAGTTTGATATGATGACTCCCCTACACGAAATCTCCCATGTTTTTGGAGTTGAGCAAAAAAGTAGGACGTGTGAGTCACACTGCGCTCCCCCTCAGACCTCCACATGGCATACTGACTGTTTGAGAGCTCCATGTTTGAGTCAGGCGGCCTCTGACCGCAGGCTCCACGGCGGTCGCTGCTAATTAGAGCGCTGCTGGCTGATTGGGAACTGGCTTTTGGATCCCTGCTGCAGGGAAGCGACTCACATGGCTGCAAACCATGCCTGCGGGGTGGCTTTTCCAACCCTAATGTGTTGTTCATAAACACACACACACACATGCGGCCAAGGCCTGTCTGCATGTGTAATGTTGTAAGCAAGCAGAGGTGGCAAAAGTTACTTTTGTAAAAATAGACTGATAAAAAGATCCGAGCGCTGTACGCTGGCAGAGAAGTCATTTGAAATCTCTTTAAAAAGAGACTTCAAGCTGTTTATTGCCACTCCTTGTTGAAGTTTTCTCTCAAACTAAATCTAAAAAGCGAGTTTAATCTTGTATATAAAAAAAAATACATGCAATACATGCAGCCAGATTATATATTAAAAAAAACTCACATACATATATTCTTTATCCTCTGTGAAGAATGACTAATATTACTGATGTATGGAGGAGCTTAGACGGTCATGTAAAGTATGTTCTGTGTTATAATTCTCCACGTTGCTAAGGTGAGCACACCCAAATAAGCAAGACAATGTCCATTGAATTGAAGCAAAAAATTATGACTTTTTCCCTTCATTACTTTGTGGAAAAATTATTGGCGAAACAAATGTTTTAGTTGCAAACATGGTCACAGAACGAATTCGACTTGTATCTTAAGGCGCCTGGTACCTGATATACCACCATTGTAAATATGAACAAAACATCTGCACCGGTTTTCTAAACTCTAATATTTTCGTAGGAATCTGTTCGCGAATGTGTTATGTTGATGTTTCGCATGTCGTTGTCTGAATATGAATTACATCTCGGCGCAGTCACATGATCAAAGGCCTTTTTGAGAAAACATTTGCATGAGGAGACAATGTTTGTTTTAAAAGTTGATGTCAGCAGCGCGCTCTTCAGTGTCAAGGCACAGCATAAGTTGGAAAAATCATAATTCATAATCGTAATTTTTCCTTGCGTTCCCACCACACGACTGGAAGCCACAGGCTCCGTCCGGGTCTGAAACGAGAGCCATGATTTCTGTCTGCTTTTCGTCACTACCACACTTTTATCCTCCCTGTTTTCCAAATTTATTTATCAGCGGTTTCAGCATTCTGGCAATTAATGTTTCACGGTCCGTGCAGGAAATTGAATTACTTGCTCGGTTTGTCGAGCATTATTTAACCATTGACGTGTCTGTGAAAAAAAGTCACCGTTGGCAATTGAAACTGAATTACAGTAAATGCAGCTTTCATTCTTTGGCCACGATCAGGTCCTTGGAATATCCATCCATTTTTTTATACCGGGTGCACCCTGGACTGGTAGTCAGCCAGTGACAGGCTGAAATATAGTCAAACGAACATTTAAAAGTTTGGAGAAGATAAAATTAAATCTGCAGTATGTAGTCTTGAAGCTTCATGCAAGATTTGATTGCAGCCTGACTTGACTCCTCCTTTCCCCAGTCACGTCTCTGCCCAAAGAAATGCCCCCAGCTCACAAAATTGTCAACATGATTTATTCCTGATGAAATATGGCCAAAAACGAAATGCTACCGGTTTGATGTTGTATATGTTTGCGTCTTACCGTCAATTCAAACATAAGAGAGGCGATCAACCTATCTGATGACCCAACGGTCATGTCAGTGCCGGTGCTTGCAACCTTCCATGGCTCAAAAACCAACATTATATCCCTTGACATATCCCTCCACATATCCTTTTCGTGAGTAGTATATCTTCCCGTCCAGGATCACGCGAGAGCAACAATAGCCACAGTACAGAAGAGCAAAGTCAAATAATTAAGCACACATGTGACTGTTATGCATGCGAAGGCCACACGGCTTGTAATTCGGTGCTTTAGTGCAGGTGGTCAGGCTCTCCCCGGTGGCTGCCGCTGACCTTCTGAATAGTTCTCATTGGGTTGGCACAAAACCCTAAAAAAAAGCCCGCA
This sequence comes from Hippocampus guttulatus, assembly GCF_054856545.1. Taxonomy (NCBI): domain Eukaryota; kingdom Metazoa; phylum Chordata; class Actinopteri; order Syngnathiformes; family Syngnathidae; genus Hippocampus; species Hippocampus guttulatus. Next base: position 5,117,340 of record NC_141278.1, read on the forward strand.
AGGAGTAAAGCGCCCAAAGGTGCGGTTGATGGTAATGACGGCGTCACGGATGATTGAGGCCATTCATGCACAAGTGGATGGTCGGCTGCAATGTCGTCACTGCCCCCGGTTTACCACTCACTTTGACAGTGTGCATTGCCCTCATTACCCGTCCATTGTCTGAGGAAGAGGAGAACAAAAGACGAGTGATGAAATAACGACCTCACTTTTTAGGGAACGTGATGCGGACACGCTTGCGGACTTGTTCATTGTGTGTAGCGCACATCCTGCTTCACGGTTAACCACCTTGACCACGCTCTTCTTAAAGCGGGGGAGAAAAAGAATCATTCAACCCTTCATTCGATGCAGTTCCGATTACATTTGAGATTTTCATTCGATCAACTGATGCCAAGTCTGATTTGAAATAAGTGATCCTTTTAGAAACATGTCTGAGTGTATTGAGTACACTCTTGATTGCGTCTCCACAGGGATGCCAGCAGGCGCTGTGGTGATCCTGGCTGGTGTAGTCCAGACCTCAGGCTGGGGGCCAGAACGCTTGCAGTCGACTGCATGGGAAAAGCTAAGGTAGCTTTTTTATATTCTGGCTCTTTAAATCGTAGATACAGTGAACCGGATTGTTGACTGATACAGAGGTACATCACGGGAAGCGAACCGCAAAATCCATCTGACAGCGCTGTGGCGAAAAAAAACTAACAAATATTGAATTTGGATCCATTTGAAGCACAGCGACTCAAACCATCGTAATAAATGTGAGTAAACACAAAACAGCTCCCAAAATAAGTTGCGCTCCTGTCTCCACAGAGATGTCACTTGCACATGACCTGTTCTCAGTTAATCAGGACAGATAGCCCCCATTGGATTGTATTTATTGTCGTCTCACTACTCCCCTGCGCCCCATTCTCTGGAATCCCTCGCTTGTTCACAACAATCTCAGTTGGGATTCTTTTAGCACAATACATGACCCAATAAGTGACCTACAATGTAATGGACCAGATTACACAATGTGAGAAGCCCATTTTTTTTTTCAAAGCTGCAGTGCACATGTGCACTTAAAGTAGGCCCACAATGTCGTTTTCCTGTGCATGAAACGTCTACTTGTGCGTTTATTTCAGTAGTTTTCAGTGTACAAATGTTTCTTGTGAGCAACATTTCTGGAAAAGCCGATGAGGAAGCCAAAACACAAGAAGCTTTCTGAACTGTCGTATGTTAAACATTTGTAGTTCATGATCGAACATCAAGCCAAAAGGCCCATATGTGACGCCCACAAAACGTAGTCTCTGGAATACGCATGCAAGTAGCCCAACGTGAAATGAACATGTCGTTTGTAAACAGTGAGTCTGGAGACCCTTGCTTGAGTTTTTCACACGAGTGCAAAGCGTTTGTAGAACACAACATCTTAAGGCTAAAATGGGAACCACATTTCAGAAATTGTTAGCCACGCATTACCCTACGCGATCCACCAACATGTACAGGGGAGCAGAACCAGAACATACAAGAACAAACATAACGCAGTCCAATGCACGGGAAGGCTGGGAACCAACGCAAACAGGAGTAAGAAGAAGCACATGCGACGGTTGACACCGAGATAAGCACACCGAGGCTCCGCTTTGGTTTGATGTGGCTCTCTATGAAGCCAGCTCCATAGGTCCTTCCTCCTCGCCATCCGCATGGTTGGCACGGATCTCCATCAGCGTACGGGCGAAGCGTGTCCAGTCGTCACTGTGGGCCACCGACAGCTTGTGGGGGATGTCGTAAAATGGAATTCATGTCAGTTTCAACATCGCCGAGCATTACTTTTTTTTTTTAAAGGCAGAAGTTAACCCATTCAATCCCAAATTTTCCCCAGACATTTACAAGTCTAAACCAGGTGTCATTGGTAGCCCTTTTAAGTAATCAGTCATAAAAAATTTTAGAGCCCTGTAAATTAAATCATTGTTGTCCTTCACAAATGTGACCGGTGGGATTAAATGGGTTAATACAGGTCTTCAGCCGGAATCGAACCCCAGACCTGTGCACGTGCTAAACAGTCGTCACTGTGACGCCATTGGTCAACCGTAACCCACCTGGCCAACCCATTCATTTTCAAATGGCACGGGGCAAAACCACAAAATGCCAATACTGTATTTCCCCGTCATACCGCCATAACAAATTCATGCTAAAATTAGCCGTGGTAAAATTACCGGGTGTCGAGCTAATGTGCCAACACTGCCTTAAGCTGAAAATGCCCGCCTGCGAACATGGCGGGGATTTCAGGCGGGGTGCTTGCTCGCTTTGTGGCAATGGCCAAGTCACGTGGAGGCTATTTTACAAGGACATGAAGAAAAGGAAGGAGAAGGGGGATCAAACACTCAGCCATAACAGTTCTGACATTTGGGTAAACGCGCAGGGCTAACGGACCCAAAATGATCCATTGCGGTGTTTGTGGAGGTTTTTACTGTAGCATAAAGTACTTTATATTTTTAGTTCATTGTGCGTGTCTTTCACCAGCAGACCAAACTCGCATGAAACATCGCAAAAGTCCAGTGTGGACAGCAAACCCTCAGCAAGTCACTTATATACAATTTACCACTTTGTGTCTCACCATATGTTGGCATCGCGACGTGTCATTTAATGCAGAGCAACTTACATTTTTTACCACGAGAAGTTATAGAGAAGAAAGAAGTGGGACGTCAAACCTGGCTGCAGGGAGAGAACAGCTCCACCTCTTCTGGGAAGACTAGAGTTTTTATTTGTTGGGATTGTTGTCGGAAAAAAATTGTGAGGTCAGAGGCTGAGCTCATTAATACATATTTGCAAGCTCATGAAAATGATTGACGCTTCATCAGTCTGATTGACCACTGTGGTTTCTTCAAAATCCAATTAGAGATATAAGACGAGGCCAGAGAGTTGCAGCTATTTTTTTTTTAAACAGATTGTTGTGATAATGTAAAATGTTTTTTGGGGGGGACGAGGGGGTGGGAATTGCCAAATATGTTAAGTATTGTGTCGTGAAAACTCAAAAAGATTTAAAAAAAATAACCATCCACAAATCAATGACAGGCACTGGAGAACATCGCAGTGCATAAAACTGCCTCTGAAGTTCATTTTTGTTTTCATTGTATTTTGTTGACAAAATATTTGTTCAGTTTTCGCTTTTAGTTACTTTTTTTAGTTTTTGTCAACTAAAATAACTTTGCTAGAGAACCCAAAAGATTTATAAGGAAGTGTGTCCATCTAGTATATCACGCTGAATACCTCTCCAGTATCGTAGACCCACACTCGTCCCTCCGAGTCACCCACAGCCACTTCCTTCCCTCCGGATGACCAGCGCACTCTGTTGAGAGCTGACGCACCTTCTATCGTCACGCTGGCCGTTGGTACCTAGCCAACAAACGTTTTGCATCCATCAGCACACACACGAGACGACATGAAATGATATTAGGCCACGTGTGATGTTGCCGACGATGATGCTTGTGAGTTCCTTTTTGGAAACGGGCCCTTGAATTGCATCTTGAAAATGCCACGGAAACATCTGAAGGCTTTCCATTTCATGTGTTCCTGACATATGGCAGGCGAGTCTGACAATGTCACCAGTGGAGACAGAGGCCTTTGGCATCGTGTCACCTCACACACAGAGCCGCCGCTGCTGCTGAGTATTTAGAAGCGGCGCTAACCACAGACTGGCTGCCATTAGCCCGCTTGAATCCGCAGCTCCGCCCAAGCGGGTCAGAACAGAGCATTTCCAATTGACTGTATATAAATGCGTGTGCGTGCGAGAGTGTGTGAATATCTCCTGGAAATGAGAACCAGGCGCTCCGCACTTCTCCGTTAATGTTGTTATGACTGTGTGTGTGTTTTAATGTGATGCTAACAATGGTAGGCTGTTGCTGTTAGAATTTGTGTGCGTGCGTGTGCACGTGAGTGTGTGTGGTTTTTTTTTTTATACCTTCTGTACATCCGCTTGTGTGTGCGCGAGCCAATGTTTCTCAGAAAGCGCATTGTTAGGCCAATTAGGCCGTCTATAATGAACTCTTCCTCTGTCAAAGAAAGGCCCCTGTTGAGGGAACCATGGGAACGCTGTCATCTGCGTGCCTTGTGCAGACGAGCACCCAGCCATCGTGATTACAGTTTATGTCGATAACGGGACGACACGTGAGACACCTTTTTTCATTTTGGGCCAGTGAATGTAAATGTGTCCGTATGACATGGAAAAGCGAAAGTTGTTGAGGATAGTGTTGATGTTGTTTCTATGGTAACCAAGAGACAGGAAGACTCTCATCTCCTGCTTTTTAGCGGCGTAATCCACACCGCAACGACAAAGGATGTTTTTCCTTTTGAAGATGAAATGACTGCAATTCTGCTCCTGTTCACCAAAGTGTTGTACCACATCCCCATCTCTGCTTTATAGATGAAATAGGGAAATAAGATTAAAGTATTAACATAGCATAAGCACTAACCACGGATCAAATAATAATTCGGCATGCAAACTCCCAAGTTCAACGTTGTGCGTTCAATTAGATTGCAGCGTACACAGCAACAGTGCGCATTGGGAGAATTGATCTTTTATCCATTTATTTGTTGCTCTGTATTAGATTTTGTTTCATGAATTATTGGAGAAAAGATCAGCTGTCATGGCATGTGACATGTGTTCTCTGTATGGACTAGAGAACAGTGAGTTATATCAATACCAGTTTGAGCTCTTCTCCTTTTGCTAATCAATCATAACTCATACAGGACCGAACATGGTGACAAAGCACCTGCTGCTACTTCAGTTATCGACTTAACTCCTTGATTGCATTTTGGCCATAGTTTGAGGATGGAAGACGGATGGAAGGGGGTGGCAGGGTGCTGCAGTTGCATGAATATTGTACAGAGGTCTGTAGGAATGTTGGGAGGCAGCCTGGACGAGTGGATGTCACCCGGCGTGATTTAAAGCAAGGGCTGTGGGAAACGCCCACGGGGTGACGAGGGCGGGGCGCGCTCGGGTGTTTGGTTGTGCGGTTCAGGTCGAGGCGTAGCAACGGGCCCTCGGGACACACGTCAACAGAGCGAAAACACACCCGCGATGACCTTCAGTCAGCCATCCATCATGGAAAACACACACACACACACACCTCCGTGTCGTTGTTGAGGTTCCACAGGTCGAGACGGCCCATGCCGTCCACGGAGGCGAAGATTGCAGGGTGCACGGGCGACCACATGACATCATAGACATAGTCGGCGTTGTCCTCAAAAGAGTACAGAGGCTTGTTTTGCTGGAAGAGATCAGAAGATGTTTATGATGGTGCAAAACAGCTGTAGAGAGAGAGGAAAAAAGTGAGCGTTCAGGGTTAGAGCATTTGACTGGGTCGAGACGAGACGAAAAGAAAAAAAAAAGGAGCGCGAGAGAGAATGGAGAGAGGGAGTGAGCGAGCTTCAGACAGAGTGGCGCTGCCTCAGCCTTGGGGCCTGTCTGGGTGCGCAGCCTAATTAAAAAGCCTCGTACATTCACACAGCACCATAAAACCGCTGGGAGAGATGAAAGGGAGGGCCCCTCCACAAGGTGTACTGTAACCTCAGCACAACAGCCTTCTGCAACAGAGATGGAAAGAGATGGCTAATGCGAAGGGAAAAAAATATGGATCCCATGAAACGGATCCAAACAAATGGCGCTCTAAATAAAAGCAAAATATTTGACATTTTTTCAGAGTGCAAGGACAATTGTTGTACACTCTGCAGGAAACCAAATACGGGTTTTCATTCATTCAGTCAGTCATTTTCTGAACCGCTTTATCCTCACAAGGGTGACGGGGGGCTGCTGGAACCTATCCCAGCTGTCCTCGGGTAATAGGCATACACCCCGAACCGGTTGCCAGCCAATCGCAGGGCACACAGAAACGAACAACCATTCGTGCTCACAATTACACCCAGGGACAAGCTAGAGTGTTCAGTCAGCCTGCCGTGCACGCTTTTGGAACGTGGGAGGAAACCGGAGCACCCGGAGAAAACCCACGCAGTCCCGGGGAGAACATGCAAACTCCACACAGGGAGGCCGGAGATGGAATTGAACCTCTGCACTGTTAAGTCGACGCACAACCACTCGACTACCGGGCTGCCGCGGGTTTTCATAATCGAATTAATTTCAATATGTAAATTTTTTTATTTCGTCGCAAGCTGATCTGCACCGCTTGTGCTAACAACATGGCTGCAAACAGAGAGGAGCTAGTTTATAAAAGTAGAGTCAGTTTTGCTAACCTAACCATTTGGTGCCCTGCGACTTATATACATTTTTTATCCAAAGTATGTGCTTCAAGGCCAATACCAATTTTACAGAGGTACCGAAGACGAATTGGCTTTGTATGTTTGTTCGGTGTTTGTCGGTGGTGGTCATGTACAATGGCAACAAGAGGTTGTGTGAATGATACAAACACAAAATTCCTTAATTTGGTTGTCAGGATCTCAACAAATGAATGACTTTCTTGGCCAAGTTGTCATCGTGGCTGCAAAGTTTCGAAGACTCCACATCAGTCATCTTGAAGGTATCCTACCAACCAACATAATGAATCAACGTTGGCCGTGGTCACCTAACATCCCTCCCATTTTTCCTCTCGAGCCCCAAAGATTGCATCCATCATTTCCAGAAAACGACATGAAATATGAACTCGTAAGCACAAGCATTCCCGAAATTCCATCTCAGCTGAGCTTGCAAGAATAGCCAGAAGTTTGCTGGATTTTGTTGATACATGTCCTCTGCCTTGGTGGTATGGTTCAGTGTGAATGTGAGTTTGAATGGCTGCTTGTCTCTCTGTGTGTGCCCCGCAACTGACTGAGGACCAGTTCTAGGGTCTAGTCTGCCTTTTGCTCTGCGTCAGCTGCAATGGGCTCCAGTTCCCCGCAACCTTGAACAGGCTAAGCGCAGTCGAAAATAGACATCGTTGTGAATCTTTGAAATAGAAATCAGCTTTCCTGTTCATTAAGAGTTTGATGTACTTTCCATCCGCCCCCTCAGTCAAGATCACCTCATCTGATTGGAAGTTCCGAGAAGAGCGTGGCGCACTAACATGTCATCAATCCCTTTACTCACTGAATACGTTGACCAAAAGAGTTCATGTAATGCCGAAAACCCTCGCTCCCAGTCAGCTGCCGTGACTATTTCAGACTCCCAATGTTTATATTAAGCGCAGCATTGGAACTCCGTAATGTAAAAACATTAGCGGACTACTTTTCGAAGACCCTTTTGAACTTGAGAACGATCGAGACGTCAACCTGAATGTGCGGTTGCGAGTCATGCTCCACTTTGTGAAGGCTATGATTGGTGGGCGGAAGGTAAACCCCGAGGGGTTTTTAGGTAAGCGGTGGCAGCCTGCTTGAGGTATGTCAAAGCATCTGTTTGCACGCAAACATACACACATACTTAGATTAATGTCCCGCATGCCCACATACAAATATGGATAGGCATAAGAGGCAAAGAATGCATTCCTGTGGTGCCCCTCAAAGGAAAAGGGAATTCTCAAAACCTAAGACCCTCTCCCATTTCACGCGCTCCATTTTGATTGCTTCTCAGGAAGTACCGGTAAACTCATTGACAAGCATAGCTGAAACTTTCTCTTCAAGATTGAAGTTGTGGTCAAAGCTTCACAAAGGTTGTGCCTCAATCGAATTTGACACGGCGACGCAGCGCAGATCCAGCAGCTCGAACGGGCAAAACACTCACTTTAGTGCTCCAAAGTTTGACTGTCCAGTCGAAGGAGCAAGTGATGAAAAGGTGGGAAAAATCCACAGTGCCCACGGCGTTGTGACAGCTGATCCCTGTCACGGGTCCCTGGTGACCCTCGAACATCTCACAGATTCCCGCCTTGCTAAAAGGAGGAGAGAGAACAAAACCTTGGTTCTTGTGCCTATTTTTTCATAAGCTGACCATTTAAATGGAATACTTTTTCATGTCAAAAGGACAGTTTCTCCAAATTTGTCCTAATCGGGGTTACTAGGCACGTCTCCTTTTGCAAATATGTTGAGTGTGTGTGTGTCTATTTGAGTGACTCCGTCCACCAACCTGCCGTGTCGGGACGCAGTGTACACCGTGCCCTCCTCGCTACCGACGACATAGTTGTTCACATCTCCTGTAGGGAAGGCCATGCCGGTCACAGCCACCGGTTTGGATTTATTGTAGACCAGTTCCATACTTTCCTACACAAACACATCCAGACACGCATGTACGCACACATTGTACACATTAAAGCCAAGAAGAAAAAAAAAAAAGCAAAACTCCGACAACTCCTACTACATATACCGTGCACATATGCGACATTCCATCTTATCAGTGAAGAAATTTGATAACATGCGATGCCGTGTGGTGAAACCTGAGGCTGAGACAGCATGTCCAGACTCCAAGAGCACATCCTTCCGTCTGTAGACACGGTGATCAGGTTGTTGGCATTTTGCGTGCCGACCACGTTGACACAGTACACGGGGTGCTGCACACAAGGGCCAGATACAAAATGACTGTCCTTAGCTGTCACTCTGTCATACCTTCTCTTCTCGAAGCTACTTGTGCACGTGTTGCTTCTCACGTCAATTATACTATTGATGTAATTTGGCATAATAGTCTTTGTGTTCAGACTCAACATCCCTTGATAAAATAAAATGAAAAACTACAGTATATACTATACTGACCCGAAATCTTGACCCTGATAGTCACACGCTGTCATTCAGTACTTGTTCGGTGTAGTGGGCTCACTTGTTTGGTGCACAGTTTCCTTTGACTGGACTCGACATCTGGCTACACGCGCTGCTGTGCAAATCCACAGGAGTGTGTGAAACCATAATGTCATTACTGGCTAGTAATTGATTTGTGTCCAGGGCCACACAAAGAATCCTTTCAGCAATCAGCACCATGCTAAGCTGCTCGCTCTCACTGAATGGAGAGGACATGACCATGAGCGAAGGCCTCATTATTTCGCAGCCACTTTAAGCCAGCAGTGTGGTCGGCACTCCGCGCGTGTGTGTGTGTGTGCGTGTGTATAGCTGTAGTTATACATGACTCTTGTCGTTATGATGAAGCCAGTGTACAGTACAGCATATGGCTGAGCCATTTGGTCAGGCTCAGTGGATATAACGGAGTGTGTGGACTGTCTGTTAAGAGTGTTAAGTCACAAATTTGACGCCTGAGCTTTTGTTTGTATTGTGAAAGGTTTTTTGGGGTCAATGTAGCAGCTAAAAAACGGGTAACCATTGTGGTTCTTCACAGTTCTGAGGTTTGGGGTTCGAATCTCCGATGCATCCATCCATCTATTCATTCTCAACTTGCTAAACACTCTCCACTGTGATGTGAAATTCGACAACTATTAAAAAATATATATATTAATAAGGCTCACAGTGTGTGCAGCAGCCGACAGGGGAGTCCTCTGGACTGGGGTCCGTCTGTGACTGCGGTTGTCCCACAGGACGATCTGCCCCGAGTAGGTACCCCCTACCACGAGGTTGGGGTGAAACCTGGCGAAACCCACAGACACCACTGGAGACTGTGGAGAGAGAGGAGGAGTGGTGTACGAGAGTGAGATAACGGCATGCGAGTGTGCTGTGCGAAGGTTTTATTTGATCTCCCTTTGTTTTTATTTTGCCATTGGTTGAATGATTAGTTTATGTCATATTCAATTCAGTGATTCATTCGCGTCACAAAGGAGAGCCCGCCAGTGGTTGGTCAGCTCGTTGAGGACAGATTTGAACCAGAGAAGTGTAACAGGAGAGGGAGATGATGAGTTTGGCCAGGGCGAGGGTACGTCGAGCAGAGAAGAGAAGGGGTGATGCCTGGGCGGAGACCGGACAAAGGGGGCAATTGTAGTCCTCTTTCGCCTCAGCCGTGTCACATTACAGCATCAAAACCCCAACAGCCACTAGAGCGCTCACTGTAGCCTCCGTCGTGACAAGCGCACCCTTTAACCCCCACTCCCTCAGAGCCACGCACACACATATACACGCACACACTCTCCTCTTCACTGCTTTTCCCCTTCAGGCTTCGAGCCAGCACTCCCTGACCCATAGCCACTGCAGTTTCTATTCTTAGGACTTTGTAAAGGGGGGCGGGGGGAAACTGCGCGGCACCGTACGGATATGCATTCATCCCTCCATCCCGTAATCCAGCACATTCGTGGAAAAGAAGCCTGACGCAAACTGGAAGTACCAGAATATACTTAACAAATCAGTTGCCAATAAATATAAAGGGATTCCATGAAAAAAACAAAACACTATACTCTTCAGGACACACATTTATTACTGAAAGACTCAACAAGTAATATTTCGATGTAAAATATGATTTCAATTGAATTGGAATCGATTCGATGGAATTGTCTTCATCACAGAATGATGTTGATCACATTTTCTCTCGTTAAATTTCAGTTTAAAACCCCAAAACAGTTTAGAATGTTGGCTATATCCATCCTTCCTTTCCCACTCTCTCTCGCTCTCTGTATCCTGACCACGAGCCATGTGCAAACCAGCCGACTCTAAACCCAAGTACATTTTGTAAAGGAGACTGGAAAAGAAACCAGAAGGAAAGCAAACACTCTCTTTCTCTCTTTTTATGGTTTCTTCTGAAGAGTCCTGGCTTGCAGAGGAATGGTGCGGGAGTCGCTTCAGATGTCAAGACTCAAAATAAACTCAACTTCTGCGGTGAAAATAAAAGTTGCTTATAAGCCGGCAAGGAGGCCCGCTCTGAAAAGTTTATTTGTACAGTTCAATAAAGAGGGATACGGCTATTTTGACGGCACAACCCGAGTATAACCAGTCACAGGCTGTTATTGAAATTGAAATGTTATAAAATGTTACGGCTACTGTCGCGGCTTTACATAGCAAGTGCAAAAGATAACTATATAACCCCAATTCAGGAATTGCTAATTTACTGCCTAATGTATGCCGTCCATGGAAACTTCCCTCCTTAACATAAACACTTGGTACCATCCAGATTTGAGATTAGCTGCGGTTGTCTGACTGGGTGCTGTTTGATGTCTGCAGTGACTCCGTCATAAAGTCAAGCCTTCCCCATGCAGAAACAAAGTCATCACCGCAACAATCATTGTCTTGTTGAAGGGCCGTGACCCATTTCAAAGGCTAAAAGGGACCACTGATTCATCTCATGCACCAGTATCCCACTCACTATTGTATCGGTTCTCGTCGTTTTTTATCAGAAGGATAATTAAGGGATCTTCATGTCGCCTTCTACTTCCTTTCATTTTCTGACCATTTTGTCGTGGTTTGAATAATTATTTGCATGGATTAGCATCCCTGTATTTTAAGGCGTGTTATCCGTATTAAAATAAGCAAATCATTCACCTTCAACTCCTCCGTACGTTTCTCTTCATACATCTGGACACCCCAGAAGCACATCTGTCTAAATAACACCTTAACAACTCTCACATGTGATTGCGCGGGCAAATCAGGCCTGACATTTTTTTTTTCCCAAACGCCATGTGGCCCTCATGAGTGATTCTCATCTCGCATGCAGCAAAGCGACCCCCCCCCCCCCCCTCCTTCCCCCTCACCAAACACACACCCAACATCAACATTTCACAAGACTGGATGTGAAGGGTAAGGGGAAGTTGACAGGTTGCAGGGTTGCAGCAAAAGTCATGGCCTTATATATTAAACCTAAGAGGAATTGTAAATATTTTACTGGAAGACTGTCAGAGAGAAAAAAACAAAACAAAACCATCTCACTTGGTGACTTGTGTTAAGTCCTACCCACCCAAGAGATTGTCGGCTACCTGCCACTTGGGCTCACAAGTGGTTCTGGCAACCCTCCTTATATTCACGGGACGTGTTCCGTTCAGGATAATGCACACATGGGCAGGCTCTGATTGAAAGATGGCACCCAGTGAAGGATTACAGACGAATGACCGAAGGAAAAAGAAACTCGAGAGAATGGATCCCTCTCTCTTTTGATGCTTTCTATCCTCGGGTAACAAATTGCCTCTGAAGTCATATTGCAGTGGCAGAGTTGAAGCCAGCGTGCCATGATGAGAATAGGAGGGAGTGAAGTGAAGTTGGGGGCCGAAGGGGGGGGGGGGGGTGAAGACAGTAGATGGATCCACACCTCCCTTCTTACCACACTCATCTGGTTTCCACTCTGCCTTATCGGGACCAGATGGATACATCTTCTGAAATCCCGCCACCCTTCCTCACCACCACCTCCCCTGACTTTGCTAGTTTATGACACAGCACAGATTTTGTCACTCTGCGGTTTTCTCCAAGGAAAGAGAAAATAGCAACCACAGTCTCTATTTTACCAGGAGGAGAGAATACAAGCTGAAAAAGGCTTCTCTCCAAGGGTTCCTCCTTTGCCTCTATTTTACATCATTCTCTTTCTGTTGCCACACACTACGATTTAATGGCACTGATCGGTGGCTTTTTTTTTGTTTTGTTTTAATATGATGATTCACTTCCTCTCCTGCAGTATGCTCACAAACTGTAAGAATCCTTTGTGTAGCAACATACTGGAACACACAAAAGCCATCTCTGGTTACAATTTGATCAGTTTCACAATGTAGATGTTTATCTACGGCCAAAGTGAAAGGCAAAACAATTAAATGCTCTTCCACGAGATGGGATATGGTTAAATTAACCTGCGTGTCCACCTGACACCTGTCATTCATCCAACCGAATACATCATGGCTTCCTGCGAGTATATACCGTTGTATTGAAAAACGGGAATGAAACCGAATGCCAGTTGGTCCTCCATCATGACTTCACTGAGGTCATCGGTCTTCTCCATTTCTTACTCTCCTCCGCTTCCTCCTCATCACCACTTCAGTGTTATGGTCGTGCGAAAAGATGCTTGGGGAGATGTGAGGCGTGTCGGCATTAATGCAAAGAAGGAAAAAAAAGACTGAATTTGATAGGCTGTGACAGTAGTAATTGGGGGGCCGTTACAGGGAGCGATGTGGGTTTTGGAGTATTGGTTCAGCACTGGTTTTAAGTCAAACGTACCCTTTAATGTGGAGTGACTTTGTTCACTTGACAGACGGGTGTCATTTTACTTACGATTGTAGTACTTTAAGATTGGGCCTAATTCTGGATGGATTTGACAGTACGCCACAGCCAACAAGTGGCAGCCTCAACAATGCATTTCAGAGTAACCCACTTGAGATTGAGAAGTCTCCGAAAATTGTTCTAAAAATCTTTTAAGGGTCTGACTGTCTTTAAATAGCCTCCCGAAAATACAACGCTAAACGAGATCCGCACTCCAACATCGAGATGTACACCCAATTGCACCGAAACCAAACGACGATTTTTGCACAAACAGAAGCAGGCTGGAGTATTTTGGAATCTCTGTTGTGCCCATTCACTGCCTGTGCAGGAAATAAAGACGACTGACCTCACCAAAACCTCATCTGAAACCTGAAACCATCTGTAAGCCTAAAACAATAAAGCCCCCACTGCATCAGACCTCAACCGCAAACCCCAGCGACTCAGCACTGTCCTTTTGTATCAACCCCTCGACATACGCATATTTATAGATTTCAACCATCTACCTATCCGTACGCCAGATGAGAAATCCTTTTGCGGGCAAGTCTGGGTAAAGAAAAATGTCTGAAATGCTACTAAAGCTTCTCTCTGGGCTTGCCAAGGCCAACAAGAGAGGGCCTGCCAGACGAAGCCATGCGTACGCGTATGCGTGTAGCGCATGCATACAGTAAACATTCGGTTGGTTTGATCAGCGATGCATGTGAGAGATGTGTTCTTTGCTTCCTTTGTGGAGGGCGAACAGACGAAGAGGGAGAACATAGAGAAAGGGGGGCCTTCGAAGCACTCTGTGGTTTTGGGGGGGGCTTAAGTGGCACGACATGCTCACACGTTAAAAAACATTTCATGTACAGTTTTAGCAATAGCCCGGGCAACCTTTTATCTACCGCTTTCTACATATGCGATTTTTCATTTATTTTTTTCCTCCACCACTGCAAAGTGCTCTTGCATAAAAACGACCATTCAAGGAAAGCACAAAATTGCTCAACAGCAAACCAACATGAAGTGTAAGAACTCAATTTGTGCATTTTTTTTTCCCCCCACACAAAAATCAGCTCAATCAAAACGTTCTTATCGAGGTGCTATGTTTGTCTCGCCTATCATTGCAAACCCGCAAAAAAAACAATAATTAGCCTACCCTTGTTGTCGTAAACGCAACCAAGCCACGTTCACAACATAAAACTACAGTCGATGCATCTTTGCAGTCTGATTTTTTTTATTTTTACACAATTTTTTTTTAATATTTAATTTTTTTTTACCCTTGCTTTTCCAGGATTTTTCCCCCTCCCAATAACCTTGTGTTTTCATGGAAAACATATTGAATGTTTATGTATCTAAAATTTCTTTCGGTTTGTTAAAAAAAAAAATCTATCATAATTTATTGGACTTTTTTTTTCCTCAAAAAGGGAGCCAGTCATAGTTAATAATCATGTTGGATTGCAATATTGAGAGGGCGGGGGGATGCAACTCCATTACTTTTCAAAATTGGTCAGCCCTTAGTTTGAACATCCAACAATAAAACATGCTTTTATAACACAAAACAAACGTGGTCTGGCAAGCATTATCATGCAGCACAATTTTCATTTGATTTACTTGTACATAATTTGTTGCACAGATCAGATGCCTGGGCACAAGGTTTCAAAATGTTTGTCAAAACTAAAGGGACTCGGAAAATGCGCTGTTGATACCTTCCAAAATACAAAACATCTTTGTATATAAATCTGAATGTAACAAGATGCAGGCCCGTAGTCCAACCATAAAACCGCAGATTATAACAGCAATATAAATTACCGAGCAGTGAAACAATGAAATGTTTCATGAGGGATGGGAGTAGACTGGGTAACTTGATTGTGAAAAACTTGCATGTGGCCAAGCAGTCCGCAGGAGGGGAAAATGAAGACATAAAATGGGAAAACATGCGTGCATTTTCTAACATTTTTGAAGCAACGACATCAGTGCCTGTGACAATGATGCCTTTGCAGATTATTTCCATATTGACGCCGCGTCATTATTGGGAAAAACGGCGGCGTTCACGTCGACCCAGCGTCAGTGTGGGTGGGCCAACACTCACACATATGTGGCGGCGTCGGATAAGGAAGTGGTAGGCCACATCATTTTACTACCGAGAAGTTTCTGGAAGGTTTCGCTTGTCTCCAGGGAGATGCGAAGCCCTCCCACCCACTCGTCAACCTAACGTCTCCCGTTTTCTCGCTGTCACTTGCTATTAGCATCACACCTGTCAATGGCTTTCTTGACCACCAAAAAGGAAAGTTTCCTCATTAAAACTGGCCTCCACTGGTGTTGGTCTGTACTTGGCTGTTAAGGACGCTGATTTTTATTGATTTTTTTTCATGTCTGTTGAATTATTATTAGTATTCATAGCCTCCAGCTCTGGTAATTGTTCCAATTAAAATAGTGCAAGAAAACACATCTTCCAAGCTGAGCTTTATACGATACATATGATTCCCATAAAATTATTGTTCCACACACAAACAAATGATCCATCCCTAAATGTGTAACTTGTTTACCACATGTGATAATCATTATGTTTAGAATAATGATCTAGCAGTATCATTAACCATACGTGTCATTGTGTTGGGGTTTATTTTCCTACTTTCATCACATCTTTGGTTAGCAAGAACAAATTACATCTATCCATCCATTTTCTGATCCGCTTAATCCTCACAAGGGCCGCGGGACAATTTAGAGTGTTCAATCAGCCTGCTGTGCATGTTTTTTGGAATGTGGGAGGAAACTGGAATACCCGGAGAAAACCCACGCAGGCCTGGGGAGAACATGCAAATTCCATACAGGAAGGCCGGAGCTGGAATTGAACCCGGTACCTCTGCACTGTGTGGTCAACGCGCTAACCACTGTCCCACAAATGACATCATTCTACTATTATGAGCTACGACAGATCTGAGAGTTACCTGACAGTGAAAGATGTATTCCGGTGTGGCCTTTTTGAATTTGATGTTCCATACCAGGGCAACACCGTCTGGTTCGTGGGGGGAGTCTTCGTTGTTGTTGTAGGAGGCAACCAGCAACTCGGGATACTGAGATTAAAAAAACAAACAAAAAAACAAAACCTTGTTTTAGTTGAAAATAATAATCAGACATTAAGCTGAAGGGCTCACCTGAGGGGACCAGTCAAGACAGGTGACAACGCGATGCTTTGACCAATGATCATCATAGAAAAGTCGAGTGAAGGACAAACTGGAACCTCCAGCCAGGTCGCTGGGAGCACACAGCATGAGAGTCAATGAGAGTAAGCCCGCATGTGCAAATTAAAACTCATTAATGCTCACCCCTCTTTGTCCTCCAGGGCTCGACCACCGTAGTCGAAGAAGATGTCGCCGCTTTCCGCCAGGGCTCTCTCCATCACCCGGATGCTGCAGTCGAAGAAATTCTGAAACTCAGACGAGTGGAGTATTTGCTGCCTCTCCTCCTCCGTCAGCTCCCGCAGTACAGGGAAAGAGCCTGCTGGTAGGAACAATTTCACTTTCATTATATTCAACATGAATTAACTCATTTTTTTAACATCATTTGGAAATTAGCCGCAACGCTACATGGCAGCATTGAAAAAAAATGTTGAATGTCAAGCCTTGAACAATCTTCCCATTTGCAAGTTTCCTTGGTAATGCTGTCGCACGACCCATCTCATACATTTTTTTGAAATGTAAACTATCCGCCTTGGCTCGATTATGGTTGGGCAACGCTGCATTAGAAAATATGAATCGCAGAAAACGACATGCAGGACTGTCAACATCGACATCGTGTCCTTCTGACAGGTTAAGTCACTCACTCCCGATCAGAACCAGAGCAACATGCTCATAAACTACAAACGGCCCCTTAATGAACCTTTCATAAAATACTACAGTGAAGAACATCCCGAACAAGACACAAATAATTCTGCTTGCCTTTGAACGAAATGGTTGCGCAGCATGGAGTCCGCTTATTGAAGTCCCTGTCCCCGAAGCGCATGCACGCCATTTGGCGCCGTGGCCTGCGCAGACACGCAATTGCGCGGAGCTCAACCCTGCCCCTTGACTTTGATCCCGCTTCCATCGCCACTCGTCAGAAAAGACCGAATTGAGCGGAACACATCAAAGACCAAGACCGTCTAACGGGTCGCGACGGACTGGAGATGGATGACCGTGTGTTTGAGTCCCGCACGGCACGTTGATGATGATGATTCATGTGCGCGTTTGAATGTGGGCGTCTCCCATCAAGTCCTTTGTGTTTGTCTTTGGGTGCATCCGTCCGTCTGTTCCCGGCCCCCGTGGGCCCTCCAGTAACATACGCGCACACTCTTCGCTTTGAAGTATGTTCCAGGGGTCATGCGGAAGCTTTTTAATCATTGCAGACCTCAACATGCCGGAGCACTGATATGGCGAACGAGTCTTAACCTCATGCGTAACCTTCCGTCTTCCATCCCATCCACCCACTGATATGTGCCGCACAAGGTCGGGGAGCGTGTGTGGTGAGAGCTTGACCAACTTTATGTGAAAAGTCAAGAGGACTGAAAAGTGCGAGGGATTGCAGTCACTGAGCCGCGCAATGTTATATGCTAACCTGCTCGAACATGAAGGAATGCAAATCGCTTTTGATTTCAAAGAAATGCCAGCCTCCCAAACTGACAAAAAAAATGACCAGTGAAGTTCATAAATATTTTGTGATGGCTACCACTTTTAGCGTGGAACCAATGAATTTACGCCACAGTGCAATGGAATGTCATTGTATTCGGTAGTTTGGGAATCGTCAATTAACAGATTGTGGTTCGACTTTGGATATTTTAGTGTCTGTGTCTTTGTACTGCAGATTTTCATATTAGATCGTGCATGTTTACCCAATGAAGTTTTGGCTGTGTTATGCCCCCCGCCCCCCCCCCCCCCAAAAAAAAGCATAATAATTAACTCTTGGACATGTAATTGAAACAAACTACTGCTGTCTATGCGGGCAGCCATTTTGTTTACCTTTATTTTCCTTGTCATCTTCATCCTGCAACTCTAACTCAGGCCCTGGCTTCGTTTCCATCAGCTCTTCATCCTCTTCTTCCTCCTCTACTGAGAGAGAGTTAAAAAAAAACGAGAGAGAGAGAGCACTTGTGTTAATCAACAGCTGTTCCAATTTTCTCTGACCTCCCACTGTGCACCTCCTTCTCAACCCCTTCTTACCAAAATAATCATTGCCAGACACGTACAAGTACACCTGACTTTCAAAAAATTAAGTCCAAACGGGTCATTTACAAACAGGCAGATGTGAATAAGCCGATTTTGTTTTTCTTCATTAAACACGTACACATATCTACGGGGGTTTGTTTCCCTGTGTGTTCATATGGCCACTGACTATATGCGCCCACGCACACACAGCAGGAAATAGAAATAGTTGTGTTGACTCCCTCTTCCCGGCTCCCTGTCACCTTTGACCCCTAGAAATGGTATGTATGTGTAAAAGGGGATTCCCTTTACATTCCCTCCAATCAGGCTCGGCAATTACACTTGACTATCCAGGATTTCTTTTCAGTGTGTGCAGCGTGTGTGTTTGGAAGGAGGTGGGAGTTCAAGCATGAAAGGTTACTGTCAACACAGACACCTGCTTGTCAGCTACTGATCCCCCGAAGCCCCCTCCGCGATCACCCCCCCCCCCCCCCCCCGGGCTGTGTATTGGTAACCCTTGCCAACTTCCCCTCCTCTTTTCTCTTGCGGCCTCCCCCTGAAACAGATGCTGAGAGTCGGGGTAGTGGGGGGCCTCTTCGACGATCGCTCTGACGATGTGGCCAGACACCTGTGGTCTGCCAACTCACACACACACACACAAACACACACACACACACACGCGCACGTGCGTACACGCTCATGCCCCTTGCCCACAGTGCCAAGGGTGGTGAGGGGTTAACTGGCGCCAGGTCAAAGTGACAACAAGCGCTTAGTCCAGTGGAAGGAAGTGACTACATCACACTGTCAGATGTGAGATCCTTCCTCCATCTACACACACACACACACACACACACACACAGTGTCAGGGTGTGTTTTACTCAGCTGGAGTACGGCCCGGGGCAATGTTAAACCACTCACTTAAAGCTTGCTCCTGCTGCTGATGAACTGTGCATTAAGCACTTGGACATGCCTAAGCTGATAATGACCTCTCTGGCACTGCTATCCAAGGCAACACATCTCATTCGTCATTGTTATTGCACATCAAAAAACTAACAAAAAAAAAAAGAATCGTCTCACATTTCTTGTTGAAATCCACCTCAGAACAAATGTTTTGATGCGCAGTGAAACCTCGAGGTACAAACTTGATTGGTTCCGTGAGCCCGTTTGTAACTTGGAGTGTTCAGAAATCAAGGTAATGTTTCCCGTTGAAATAAATGGAAATGTAGTTAATCTGTCCCAACTCCAAAACTAAATCGTGCATACCTTTTTTTTTACCACTTTGTTCTTTAAATAAATATAATGCAATATATAAATAAGTGGAAATACACTAATACTTTATGAACAAATAAAAGAATTAAAAAAACATTACTTATTAATTCTAATTACGCTGGGAGGAGGACTACAGTTTTTTTTCCCCCCTTTTGACAAAATATTTTGGTGATTTCTTTTAGGCTACCATGTCATTCACAAATGCAGCCGCTATTAGATTTGCGATTGGATGATCAAGGATGTGTGGGCGTAACTTCCGCCTATGCAATGGTTTTACGATTTACGCTGCAGAGAGATCCAAGTAGTTTTCAGTTTGCCGCAATGCGTTAGTTATGCATGTTGCCACTAATGGAGACGATACACAACATGGATCCATCTGCTCGTTCATGTCAAAGCCGTTTGTATATCGAAAACAATACGTACACAGAGTTCATTTTTTTCTGCGCAACTTTTGTGCCGAACCGAATTGTTCATCAAAAAGGGACGTTTGCAACTCCCGGTTCCGCTGTACTTGATATATCATTTCCATTCGCTGTGCGCTCAGGAGATGAGTAAGATGTTCTAAATGCGCTCCCCAATGCCAATGTCCTAGTTTGCATTGGTCAGTGACTAAGTTGCAAACTTCACAAGTTCAGGGAAACGGCACGCCGACTGTGGAAAGTAATGTAAGCAAAGTCCATTTCGCGGTATCCTCTCCTTCTTCTTCTGTTATGTCTGTCCTATTTTCTTGATCCTGTCATGTCCAGACCAGTGGTTTGGAATGTGTGGTGCGGAAGATGGGAGGAGCGAGAAGAGAAGAGAGAGCGACCACATTGAGGGGCGATCAAACTGTCACAGCTCAGGGACCACAGGCCTCTGGTGCAAGGCGGCGTGATTCATGGCCGACGGGTTACCTCACTGATGCCTTGACAGTCCAGTTCTCCCATGAAGGAATTGTTGATGTTGCTGCCATTTGCCATGCCATACATCAAGTTCCTCTGTCACAATCCTGCACCAAAAATATCACAGCTATTTCTTTCGGACGGAAACATACGTTCATGTGTGCCGAAGTGTGACTAGTGACCCTAAGAAATATTGTAGGACCTCGTTGCTGATACGTAAATGATGAAAGTCAGGGGGAAAGGGAACTACATTTACGGAGATGTTCGACATGGATCAGCTTCAAAAAGTCCTCCACCAGCTAGACGCCCACCACCGTGAACTCTACTTCTGGTTTCATTGGCTCTCTCTTTACTCAAGAGTTGGTCTATGTTTCTCTGCATCAAGACCCCAACCCATCTTTGCTCTCTGCTCACCATGCATACCACCACCCGCACTCGCCGTGCCTTCAGTTTTATGAACCTCTTCGTTCCCAATATCCACGCTGCCGTTGCCGTTATTGTAGACCTAATGCCATCTCATGCTGTCATCTCCCAAGGTTTTGACTTCGGTAACAGTCACTCGTACATTACGCTTGCATCTTCAAAACTCGCAGGATTTACTTTCTTTTGAAGCTAACTTCTCATCCTACATGTTGTGTGCTTGAGGCAAACCCACGTGATGCTGGATGAGCAGGCGGTTAATCCAGGACCAGCCGGCTGTCAACTATAGATCCTGGAGAAAAACACTCAGGTGAGCGAGCAGTCTCGAAATTGGAGGGATGGATATTTGTAAAGTTGACGCAAAGCAAATAGTTGACTCGAAAGTAAGTCCGTAGAGTGCTCATGGACTCGATGGAACAGAAGCGACGGTGTGTCACCGCCGAGGCGACAATTGGATTGACAGGATTCTGCAAAATCCGTAATCTCGACAGATCTCAAATCCCTCAATCTCAATAAAAAATTACTCTGTGAGGCGTGGTGGTGGCGGAAATAGGACAGATGGATTTTGGGAGGGGGGGGGGGATCATAAATGCATTCATCAAGGCACGCTCACATAAACAGTTCGCAGGGGTCCTGGGAGGTTGGCTGCTCAGCAGACCACAACACAAGCACGACGCGGAGGAGTAGGAGACAGCCACGGCGACTTGAAAGGCTTTTCTAATGTGGCCGTGGCACGACGCGCGCACACGCGCACGCAATAACCTCAACGAGAACAAGTCTCATTGTTGAAGAGACACATGTGCACGCCATCCTCTGTACTCAAGCACATGTTACTTACAACCCCCATGCAACAGGGTGATTGTTTTATTTTTATTCATTCAATCTAACGCAATTTAATCCTTGTACTACAAGTACCGACTCCACAAATGTCACGTTAAATTAATGAGGCTATCACTCAAATGTTGTCGGAAAATCCTGTATGTATGCGTTCAACGCAGATTTCCCAAATGGAATACCATGACATTTTATTTCTTTTTCTTTTTTTCTTTATGTAGCTTTCAAGAAATCGAAGTTGGGTTTTCATATCTTCAACAGCCATTGTGAGACAAGGTAATGGAAAGTGACACAGACTATAAAGAGAGAGCAAAAAAAGAGAGAGCTATCCTGAAAAACACTCCAAAATATTGAATAAATCATGTCTATTTTTTTTAATCCTAACACTTAATCACTAAAACCTTGTTGATTCTCAATGCCTTCCATATGTTTAATCCTTAATAGTGCTTCGCTGAGTGCGGTTCATCAAGTCAGTCTTGCAAAGTTGTCCCCCACATCCACTCACCAGCAGCAGAACCTGATGCAAATCTGCTCAGACCGAACCCCACACGATGATTTAGTTAGTTCATCTCACCACCACCTTTCTTCCCACTTATCAGAACAATGGAGGGCGTGCGTGCACAGTGGACAAAGTTTGTGCGTGTCGACGTCGCATGCACACGTGCCTGCCCGCACATCATCAGATTCCATTAAAGCAGTCTATTCAGTCCTTTGGTGGTCTGCGGATGACGCTGCTGTGCGAGCCCGCCGATTCTGTCTATCTTTTTTTTCTTTCCCTCTCTGCCCCACTATGTCTCCCCATCCTCTCCCTCCCTCCCTCTCTCTCTCTCTCGCTCAAGCAGTGGCACCCAAGCTTGGCTCGGACCCAGACCCACATCTTCAAACTGAGCCATCATACCGCACCACGGCATGCTCTGAGCCCAGCCGCAAGGCCCTGATTAAAACCCATGACTTCAAACTTTCCAAACTGTCAAATCGGGATAGAACCAGAGAAAGCGAGAGAAGGCGCAACAGAAATGCCTTACATAAAATCACAGCCGCGGCATTGACTCAATCCCAGGCAGGCGCTTTGTGTCACTCAGAAATACAGCTATTTGCATCTTCGTGTGTCTTATGGTAATCGGACTTCAAGGCCAAGCGACCAATTTGCAAGCGTCAGCCAAAGCCGGACTTGGTGTGCAATGTTCAATGAACAATATTCATCACATAAACAGTAGAAACATTCGGTATGAATGTGTTCATACGTTTTAACTATTGAGTGCAAAACCACGTTTTAAATGCTAAACGAGTGGTTAAATGTAATCGTGTTTGTCAAAACCTTTGACACTTGAGTTTGCCACAGTTTTGGGGCACGTTTGAGCATGCTTTATATGCCAAGAGTGCCCCCTACTGGAGACTTCTGGAATGTCATGTTCAAGTCAATCCACACTGTGCAGAAGCACAGTCATCACATTTCTTTGCGCTCAAGTGGCAGGCCATAAACCATGATGATGATTTGGAAATTAAGCCCTGGATCCGTTGCCGCTAGAACAGTTCATTTTCAATGCATATTACATTTCTAATGTTTCTCCCAAGAAACCACAGGCAGATTGTTTACGTTGCCAGTGTTGGCAGTTAAGCTGTTATTTTATTATTATTATTATTTTTAAACAATTCCCCAACTTAAGCGTTATTTCCGAAGCAAAACGTGTAAAAATAAAACCACGGGCAGGTCAAACAAAGGTTTTGTCAACATCAAACTGGCCATGGGCTGCAGGCTGGCCGTGGCAGTGAACCGTCAACCCTCTTCAATAAAAACCTCTGGAGAATTGAGGTGAACTTGTAGTGCAAGTGCGGTTGACCACCCAGGCACATGTCCTGGGCCCACTGTTGTTTTACACACAAATAGACATGCTTATGTGAAAAATTTAAGTTCAAGGTAATTTAGGGGTGGGGGGAGCAAAACTGAGAACTGGAAAAAAAAAACATAGAATCTTATCCCTCCACATCTCTTCTCATCAGATGGCAAATATGATTGAGAAGAAAGTTGCCAGAGCAAATTGGAGAGTGACAACGATAAAGAGGGGGATTGTGCATCGTATATGGTGCTCTCAGGGGAAACTCGCAATCATCTGTGACTGCCTCGGAATGCCATGAGGCTCGTGAAAGACATCACTTTTCTCTCATATCAAAACTTGGGACCCTGCTCAGTTCTGGAGCAAGAAGCACTGCTTTATATATCCACAGGAGCACAGGGCTCGCTCCCGGTCTCCCAAAACGTTCGTCAGTCCTCAAACCAAACGTGACATTTGCTACATGTGCTTTCCGTTCAGTGAATTTGTAGTCAAACAACAGAGGACATTTTGTTCGGCTTCCTCTGGGTACACTCGCTGTGGTTACCCTCCATGTGAATTTTGCCTTCAGAAAACACAAGTACACACACGCACGTACAAGCATGCGGCCTGTTGTAGCCGCCTGGCTGGAACAACAACAATGTAAGAGAGAACTGCTTCCATATGTGGCTGCATACACCCAGATACTGAAACATATACAGTAACTACCTAACCATACAAAACTCATGAAACCGCACTCCTCTTTGCAGAACCTTGAAAAGTGGCCACAAAGCCCACATGTCTGTTTCATATTGACGGGGCGTGTGTTACATTCACTTTGATTCGAACGCATCGTCGGTTTGACTGGACACAGTGGGCGTATTGGCACGGTGCGTTTTTGAGCGCGGCAACCTTGTGAGCGTTTGGCACGAGTCGGAGTCTCCCGACTGATCATGTCTCGGACAAAAGCGGCAGATGAAATCAATTCTCAACGACGACGTTGGCAACAGTCGACATAAAATAGCAGTTAGCTTCCAGCATTTCAAATGAATTTTTTAAAAACGGTTCCAAACTATCAGTACAAGCAGTTTCACTGTCAATTGTGGTAAACTGTCTTTTAAAAAAAAAAAAAAAACTTCACACGTTAGCCATTCAGATCGTGGGACTGATCCATTACAGGATCACAGTCGAGCTTAGGATGTGGGAGCATCAGCATGCAAATGTGTGTTAGCGTTTTACTTCCCACTCGGCCTCACGTTTGACTTTCCATTGATGAAATTCACTTCTCTTCATCGTCGAACGTGTGTCCTTACGGGCTTGGCATTAGAAACACTCTTTGCCCATCTTGTACGGGCAATCGCCAGTTCCACCGCATGATGCGAATGTACATTAAGGAACGAATTACTGACCAACTATCCACCGAAGTTGTACAGACCGTGAAAACTAATGGTCCAGAAAAACATGATAAGAGAGAAAGCGAGTCGTATAGACAGATACAAAAACATGTCTGCAGACCCTGCGAACTTTTAACCCCAACGAGGGATTTTCCAAACGTGCAATATCACATTAGAACACACACAGAGAACTGTTTTGCTGATGGCCCGCCTGTGGTTCACTGCAAACAATTACTGATGGAATCATAAGTCGGCGTTTCCGCCAGTGTGTTGAAAGTCCGGTGGTCCTCGGGCTGCAAAGTGACTCCTAGCTACGGTGTTTGCGAGCCATTTTGTAGTTTTCTTCCATACAGTCGAATCAATAGTGGACCCAACATTTCAGTCCAAGTTGATCATATTAATAGAAAAATGTACACTGCAGTCATTTTTTTTTCTTCCAGACTCTCACTTTTGCTTTTTCTCTTATTTTCATGGCCACCAATGTGGCCAATTACAGGTCTTTTAAGGCACCACTGAGCAGAACCAATTAAAGTAGGCTACGTTCACACTGCACCCACGCTGACCTGGACACACGGATACGTGCGCAACTGCATTCGCAAGCAGCCTTCAATTTCCTTGACCTTTCCATCCTGCTGCCAACATCCCAAGTAGAAGTACCCGCACACGATAGTCATCTGCAGACTGGGATCGCTTGATTTGAAGTAGTTGCATTTAACTGTGGTCATGGCCAAGTGGGGACTGACTGGTCCAAAGAAGGTTTGAGGGGGGAGAAACAAGTCTTTGTTACATCGAAAAGTTGGCCACGTTGTGATTTAATGACGTCAACTCTTGGTCCGCGCAAATGTGTCAAAATGCATTAAATATTCCAAAAAGTCGCTTGAATTACAGATATGCAACTAAAAAAAAAATAAAAATCTAAAAATAATGCTGTAATTGTTCATGCCGCATTATACAGTCCTTCATTCTGAACTAATAGTCATTTAATTGTATCCAGACTTAAAGCGTGGCTTGAAATGTGGCAGGTGAACACAGGAAATCGCAATTGGATCTTGGACATATGACGGCACTTAAAATTATTATTATTTTTTTTTTAAGGCTGTGGTCTTTATTTTCTGCGTTTTGTTTGAGGTGTGACAATGAGAAGGTGCCAACAACCTGCTGGTAACAACATAACAATGGTGGCTTTGTATTGTGGTAAACTGCGAAGCAGGCAAAACTTTTGCATTCGACAGATTACAAGCGCAAATATTTATACCAAGAAATGGAGCATTGTGAGTCATTTATGGTGATTTTTTTTCCCCTTCAATCTAAAATGTAGGATGTAGAATCATATACAGTAGTACCACACATGAATGACATAACCACTTTCTACGCAGCTTTGCTGAGAGGACTATTTTCTCCTAATCTATACTGTTTGTCACTTTTCATTCACGCCACACTGTGAGTAAAAAGCACTTCAAATCTTTTTCCAGATATCCAGATTCTGGG
Organism: Hippocampus guttulatus; assembly: GCF_054856545.1. NCBI lineage: Eukaryota > Metazoa > Chordata > Actinopteri > Syngnathiformes > Syngnathidae > Hippocampus > Hippocampus guttulatus. Next base: position 5,143,571 of record NC_141278.1, read on the forward strand.
GATTTCCACTTTGGAAGCGGTCTGAACAGGATGCGCCATTCCCAGTTTGCGTCCGTCTTGAGGATGAGTCAAAAGGTATGACCCTGCCATATTTTATGTCAGTTATGTTTGGATTTAAAATACAGAAATATATGAATGACAAAATGAACAAGACCATAACAAACGCATTGTGTGCTTACGATGGAAAGCAAATCCTTTCAAATGAGGTTCTTATCAAAAAAAAAAACTTTCATCATGGACAGACCACCATTCACTCACACTTTGTTTGACCTCACTATATTAGGTTACTATCACGCACCCTGTTAGAGCCTGCTTTATTTTTCTGCCGGGGCCCAAGGCAAGTGCGCTTCCTTGACGACAAGCCTGCCCATTCAAATCCATTAAGAAAACTGTAAATAACCGAAGCTAACCGTGACTGGGGCTAATTCTATTGACCAACACAATGGACACTCGGGACAGACCGATGGCTGAGCGGCTATTGGGGAAAGGAGCACACATAGACGGCTACTCATCATGATTATAGAGAATCCAATTGGTCTCGGGAAGTGACAAGTCTCATCGTTGAACGGTTTCAGAGAAAGTCTCGTGCGCACACTTGACACACTCAAACCCAAATGTGAAAATTCAGGACACACGTTGTGCCGTACATGCACGTAAGAACACGCATCGACTTCAAATCAGCGTTCAGGCCCAAACACAAACTTGCGCAGCACAAACACAGACAGATGACTCGTGGAAGAGGTCAAAAGTTCATGAGCAGACAAAGCCATGAGACTCTCGGAGTCAGCCATCACCACTTAGTGGTTATAAAATGCACTCAATGTCAATATTGGAGTTTTTCTTTCATCCCATTTAGATCAGGGGAGTTTTGGCCTAAATAACATTCAGTAGAAATCACGCTCGGGCTATTCTTAGAGAGGTCAGAAGTTGACACCAGTCGCACTTGTGTGTGGACATGCACATGGAGCAAGCATGTCAAACCAATGGAACCACCTCTTTTGGTCGCACCACCATCATTAAACTACGCTGTCTGCGGAGACCAGCTGGTTTTCTCCCACACTGTATCATTCCTCCGAACAGCATATCGATATTGTAAAACTACAACTGAGTGCCACTACTGACCTAAGTGTGGCACGATCAAAGTCTCTGCAGCCAACTGGCATCATACGCAATATAGGGGTGGGGGCGTTGAATCGGAAAATTCAATTTTGATTTAAAAGATGAGAGTGCATCGAATCGAACCAAATCGCTCCATATATATATATATATATATATATATGTGTGTGTGTGTACATAAAATTTGAATTGAGTGATTCACAATGTCGTACTATACATGAAAGGGCTGAAAGTTATACAGTGAAACTCCTTTACAACGAAATCATGTTTGCAGCAAGAAATGTTTCATAACGGGACTTTTCACTATAGCAAATTTTATCTTAGATGTAAACACACACACACACACACAAAACATATATGTGTACTCTTTATTCTTATTCCAAGAGTGCATAAGTATGAGCATACACTTATTTGACACTTCATATAGCCAGCGTAGAAAGAAAAAAACGGGAATGAAATTGCGAAATTTACGATCAGCATTCACTTTCACTTATATCAATTTCTTGCATAATGTCTTTTACTTTGCTTCCTCCATCTTTCATTTTTATTACTTTTATCCTGTCTTCAAGTGTTAAAGCTTTTCTTAACTCCTTGCTCTGCAAAGGTCTGGTTTTTTTGGATCCATTTTAGCAATGCAACGTTCGTGCTGCGCCTGAAACTAACAATAACAAATAATTCCTGTACTACTGCGCATGTGTAAACCAGTGTGGTGGTTGCTGTTGCCGTTTCCGAGCTAAGCAGTAGCGGTGGCTGTGGCAGGCTGAGGTTGGATTAGACTTTTGCGGAAGGCTTGTTTTCGTCGTAGTGGACCTCATTGCAAGCCAACGGCGGAGAAAAGGATTTCGTATTACGCAACAGGGGGGCTTTTCGTTGTAGAGGGAAGCAGAAAGGAGGGAATGGCTTTAATGCATGAAGATTGTTTCACACTAGGGGGTATTTTCGCACATGTATGTTTCGTTGTAGAGGAGTTTCACTGTATATTTGAATGTGTTGTTTTGTGATACGAGTCACTACTGTGTAATCAACAACAAACATATGGCCAGACAGCCAGAAATACAGACAGGTGGCAACATCAGTTTTTTCATCTTTTCTCCACACACACTCACTTTGTAGTCATCTGTAAAGAAAGGTCTCCTAAGGCTAGGGTCAAAACACCGTAGACCAGTACGGCCCAGCTCTGGCTCCCAGATGTTCAGACACACACACACACACACACACACACACACACACACACACACACACACACACACACACACAGTCACTCCATATCATCTCTATCTTCCTCCGTCGAGTTGCTAAGCAGCTGGCGGCCATGTGACTGTAGGGGTTGTACTTCCTGCTTCCTGTCATTATAATAGATGGTCTGGTGTGGATTCCAGTGCCCCCTCGATCAGCAACCACCAAGCACGCACGCACACACACACACACACACACACACGCACGCACATCTGTCCTCATCAGCGTCTCGCGTTTGCCCCTCCTATTTCCTTGACAGATCTAGGAATAGATCAGCGCCACATGCAGAGGCACTAAATAACATGTGAATACAATGTGTGCAGAGGCCTACAATATACTTTATACGATTGCACTGGCCAGAATATGAGGTACATCTGCACGATCATAATATAGAAGAGCTGTATCAATAAAATATGCCGTTAACATTTTGTTACAATCCTAAACATTTTTTTTAGGGGGGGGGTACTGTGCCAAGGTCTAGGAGAGTGGTTCTCACAAGTACCACCGTCATGATCACCAATAAAATACAGGAGCATAGTAGGTCTAACTGTAAATCAAAAACCAGACCGATGTTTTCTTTCTGACATGTATTGTACAATATTGTAAGCCACTGTAACATGATGCACACATTGAACATTAACACCCCGCTTAAATATACAACATTTTTTTATGTACTTAATGATTTAAATGTATTGCTAACAGTTAAATAAAAATTGGATCTGAACGTTCAAACTAACAAATTGGATGCTGGAAAGATCGATATATATATATATATATATATATATTTATTTATTTATTTTGTCCCTTACCTGTCACTTCATTACATTATTGAATTTTTAAAAAACTGGTATTAAAATAAGTTAATGTACTTCTCCAGCGCTCACTTTGCAAAATCTTGTGGAACATCAAACCGTGGTGTTGACCATATGGATGTGTTTAGACTCCGCTGTGCAAAATAGTGCGCACACGTTTTTGACATGCAGGCATACACAAAACCTCACACGCCTCGATGAAAATGTAAACACCATTACAGAAATGTAGTTCATAGTTTGCCTGCAACACACACAACATTAAAGCGCTCCAAAATCCATCGGGAATCATTTTTGGGTCAGTTTTCAACCGATCATTCTGGTTCTACTTATGACCAGGAGTCAGAACCATTCAATGCTATGTTTGAAGACACAACAATTGACAGGCAGACATTGTCTTACTGGCCTCCTCTCTGTTTTTGTGAGATCTTTAAGTCACTCCAGGTTTACAGGCTGTGAACTTGGCTAACCAAAGAAGTATCAAATTCAACCACCCAAAGTCGACAGTTTACTGCAACGTGAAACTTCTGCCTTTTAACTTTTGGTGCGCCGCTAAACCCTGTGAATCTCTAAATTGCACCCCCCCCCCCCCCCAAAAAAAACGTTTGTTTGAACCTAAAACTTGTTGGAAGTATGTCAGCAAAAAATGTTTGTTTAACATCATGCATGCACAAATGTTCACCTTCAGATAGATGGGCAGTGTGCGGCGTTTGTGTCTCCTTGCTGTACAAGACCAACTCTTTGGGTTGGAAGTCAACTTGTGTGATCTTGGAGGCCCCCAGCTTCTGCATCCTCCGCCTGGTTCACAGAGAAAGGTGCCTTTCTTGGAATTATGGAGACACTCAAAACAGCTTTCATTACCGTCAAATTGAATTTGCATCTGAGTCATATTTTGTTTTGTTTTTAGATGACATACCCGAGCTCAGAATCTGACTGAAGCTGCAACACGGAGGGGTCTGTGTCCCACTGCAAGGTCCTGACATCACCAACAGAGGGGGTAAAAGAGCATACATGTCATCAACAAGCTATAATTGGGATTAACCCCCCCCCCCAAAAAAAAACGGCAGGGATAAATCATTAAAAAAAAGAAATTGCCACCATTATTGTGTTGTACAACCTGTACAATTCATCCGAGGAAGGAAAAAAAAGTGAAGTAAAAATAAACAACAGAGATAAAGTAGTTGCATAAGTGTACACACCCCCATATGACAGGCTGCCTGTTGAGAATTAAGAACTCACATTCAAACTCATGTTAAGTGGCGGTCAGCACAAACCTGCCGCCATTCCGGGTGTTTCTGATTCACCCCAAAGAGAATGTAGTTGTTCTTGTAGCCTTTTTCTGATCTTTTCACATTTGTGACAGGCTTCGGCTCACCTGACATGGCTTATATAGGTTATATAGATCACACGGTGCAAAAGGTTTTGAAAGGCTTTATCTTCACGATTTCTATATCACAAAAAAATGGTTCTTGAAACGACGAGACTTTTAATATCCCCTTTTATAATTGACTTATCCGCGTTCAAGGTCAACATAGAAATTCAGCACATCAAATGGGACATCTTGGCGTGAACATGTTTGACAGACATGATGACGCCCCTGCCATGACTGATGATCATGAGAAAAGCTGCAGAGGAGTCTTTCATACCGAAGCAAATACAAAGTTACGTGCGTGAAGGCAAGCCGGCGCTGAGCCCTTCCATTTTTGTGAAACGCAACACTTCCAATCACACTTCTCGTTTTGATGATACCTTTCAGGGCCACTGAGTGCACCCATCAGACCTTCAGCCTGTGCCATTTCATTAACCTGCCAGAATGACTGTTTGTACACTATCCGTGAAGACACAGACTGTCAATTCCCGATAAGGCTCAAGCGACGGCGATCTTTACAAATTGAGGAAGACATCCAGGCTGGAGAAAAAAGTCACGAGCAAAATGTAAAGGAATGAAAAGGGAAAACTGTCAACCGCTGTGTTTTGATCCGATAAATTGTGATTGCCACACGATAGGTGGAACCCTGTTGGGAACAGGGTGCCCGTGGCTGTCAAGAGATTTGCTTACCTTGAGCGTTGTACCTCCGACAAGCCCGACCTATGAAGTGGAACACAAGCACACACAGCCACAAATGGAGATGCTCAAAACGACGGCACTGTTGTCCAGGAGGGGTCGTGGGACTGGAGGTAACTTACTCAATTTGTCAAATTGATTTCCGAAAAGCCAAACAAATTGTCAACGCTGGCAACGTTACGATTTTTGAGCCCAACTCCAACTCCAACTCCTAGCGACACCGGTGTGACACATACCACTTTGTATTGATGACCCACACATTCACCTCAACAGTTAGCTGCCATTGTGCTGCAGCCAAAATGTGCTTGACGATAATTAGGTAATATTGGAACACACCCACAATACATTTATTGTGCACACTGTATCGGTATGGCTTGCTGACACGATATATCCAGTAGTGCTCCATTTTCAATGCAGAAGAAAAGCAACTGAATTTGTCGAAAATCAATAGCAGCTGAGGTGAGTGCACGTGTTCCACTGGTCATCAAATTACAGACACGATGGCAAATGTCGTCACGTGCAAAACAGCACACCTTCACCACGTTATACACATTCTTACCTAAATCTGTGATGCAAGTCACACAAGACAGAGAAGAATATATGTCAAAATAAAAGATGAGGCAAAATTATTGCCAATCCAAAACACTTTGCTAGCTCGCTCTTGAGGTGCATGAGCCTTTGAAATCAAAAGAAAATGTCATGTTCAGAATGATGGGTCGTAATTCCGAAATGAAGCAAGCATGGCTTTGTGACATCCACGTTATAACTTTTCAAGTCGAAATTGTGCCGTACCTGCCCGCTGCTCCGCTATCAGCTGAATCCTGGCTCTCCGTTTCACTTGGCGTGCTCATTGATTTCGACGGGGATAACAGATTTGGCACTGAAAAATATGCAAATGCTAATTTTGCATTGTAAAATACATATTTATGAAAATCTGACATCGGTTGGCCCCATTTTGCATTCACTATTAACGTTTTAAAAGTGTAAAAATACTGTAGCTCAACTTGGAAGATAGCTTCACGATTATGAGGCGTTGTTACAGTATTCAACCACAAGGGAACAGCATTTCTGAAACCCAACTGGAATTGTAAGACACTCTTGGGAGTCCAACTAATCAATTCGAAATGAGCAGAGGAAGATGATACACTTATACAGTATAGAGACTTGTGAGCCAGCCAGATTCAATACTGCACCGACAAAATATTGTATCTTTACAGCATGCTGTCATTAAGTCGATCAAGGAGGTCCAGACCTAAAGAAGGCTCGGGTGAAATGCCGATACTCTGCAGCAGGGCCTCCGTCTCTCGGCGCTTGCGGTCCAAGTCTGAGTCCTCTGAAGTCACCTCCGTCTTCTGTTGGCTCTCTGCCTGCACAGGAGAATCCAAAAATAAATTCAAAGGTGCAGGTGCGTAAACTTCAATGCGGTGCGATTGACTTACTTTTTTGGTTCCCTCTTTCTTCTTCCTCTCCTCTTCTTTTCTCTTTTTCTCCTCCCTGATTTGGGCGAGGCGCTGCTTCTTGCGCTCCAGCTCTGCTTTTAGGTCACTTTTGTCCGACATGGTCTTCTACTGGGGCTTTTGGGGGTATGACACTGTGTTATTTAATCACAATGATCAGAGTGAGACATTTTTTTCCAGAAACAACGAAGTCAACATCGCTTTGCATCAAGAAAACGCTTATAATTTCACTCTGCAGTTAAACCATGACCCTGCATCAAATGCTACCTGACAGCATACAGTACCAAATGCATGATCGGAATAGGATAAATACAAAAGCAATTTACCATGCAACGCCAGCAGAAGGCAGATGTTAACAACCACGTCTGTGGCCGTTAACCCACAGCTCGCAGCTCAAATATCAGTCACCTAAACCTCGCCTGAGAATTAATTGTAATGGTCTGCATGCATTTATATTACAATTAAAAACACGCTCCCTTCCTACCTTGTCCACTCGTGTTGATAATGATGTGTCACGGCAAAAGATGCTGTCTCACTGCTACGCCCCGAGGTTTCAACACATCCTTTATCTAAATGTCATTTAAACAGAGGGCGTTCAACAAGGCACCATACTGGTCTTCCGAACCGTTTGGCGAAGCTTACGGATGGCAGCGGCTGAAACGGTGCATTTCAGATGACGGTGACTCTAATAAGACAAGAGGCAGGTGGAGGTCCAGAAGCGGAGGAAAATATTGATGCTGAGGAAGAGGGACGAGACTAGAACCGTCCCTATTGTCATGGCTTTTGCTACACTGCCATCTTCAGGACTCTTCAAGTAAATGACTGTGCTTTTTGTATTGGCGTTGGCTACGCCGCCATCTTCTGGACACTCCAAGAACGCAATTGGAGATCCTTCACAGCTTCTCGTGCCGATAAAAGTCATTTTACCTTTCAATCATATTACCGAGTTTCCCCTATCCGCGCCTGCTCTTTAATTATTTATTTAGTGTTTTTTTAATGCAATGGGATGACTAAAATGCACGCACACTAAAATGTTACTATTGAGGCAAAGCTGCACTTTTACTGCTACTAGTGATATTGTACATATCTACTCGTTAACAACTAGCACATCAATAATAGTACTCGTAGCATGCAGATGGCAACCCTTGCAGAGTTTTGCCTCAACGGTGACAGCTAGTTCAGCCAGTGTGCAGAGATTCATACATCTTTTATGACAGTACGTCAGCGCTTCTCGTGCCGGTATGGTCATTTTACATATCGATGATTTCATCGAGCACCAACGGTGACTCGGTGCATCTGTTGCGATCGGTTTCAACAAAACGGGAGCATTTAGAGCCGCGCATTGATTTATTTCATTGACCGCAGGTAATTCGGTCTCTGGGAGATGTACGACAACTTTATAACTCGAGCAAGCGCATTAGTGGGGCATACTTTGACAATATAACGTAATGTTTTGTTTGTAAATAAAAAGACAACTCGTGTATGTACTTGAAGCGTTCTACCGGTGGGGGAGGCTGTAGTTTATTTGTTTGCGATGGGCTCTAGTTTGTTTCTTGACGACCCTCCGTCCCTCCCAATCCTCGCGAACATGGCCGCCATTGGTGTGATTTTATGTCAATCTGTCGTCGTCTCCGCCCAACAACAGTCCGGTCCAAACATCATTTTTGTTGGGTCAAATCATGCGAGGCGGACATTGCCGCGGAGAAAGTAATATACATGTATTACTCATTTCAGCATGTAATCGGCAATGTTAACTAAGAGCCTTCTTTCACTGTGTGTTTGCTAGACAGAAAGCGGCAAAGTGGAGTGTGTTGAGGGAAGGAGCGTACGTGACAATTGGGCTCTTTCGGGACAGCAACAATGAAGTTCGCACAGTTTCTCATGAAAAACAGCTCAGTGGCCGGAATACCGAAGCAAGTGGAGAGGTTTTCAAAGTTCTCCCCGTCGCCTTTGTCGATGAAGCAATTCATTGACTTCGGTAAGTGTTTCCAGGACAGTTAATTATGTTGCCGGGGGTCTTCAAACAAGATGAGCTCACTTCTTTCAGAAGGTGATTTTTAACAGTTTAAGATAGTGTAATTTTTTTCATGTATAGTACTCTGAATGAGCGCAGAAATAGACACAAAGACTTTTGCACCGGTGCCAGAAAGCACAGCTGTCCTTGAGAGGTTGCAGTCAGAAGTTGCACAATTCTTCAATCTATGGTCTTTTGGAACAGGAGCTCCATCATCATTTGACAGAATCGGGCCAAAGTTTGTTTGCTAAGTTGTTTTGTTTTACCCATGTGACTACAGGCTCTGCCAATGCGTGTGAGAAGACCTCGTTTGTGTTCCTGAGGCAGGAGCTCCCTGTAAGGCTGGCTAACATCATGAAGGAAATTGATTTTCTCCCGGACAAGCTCCTCGGCACTCCTTCTCTGAAGCTCCTCACAAGTTGGTAGGACACATCAAATACATTCTCCTTTTATGCCCAATATTGCATCCAGAATCTGAGAAGGATACAGCCCAAATTCCCATCATCAAGGTCAAAAGCACTCTCTTCAGCCTCGTTGTGATACACTCTTTATGTAGCTAAGTAGACTGGAAGAAGTTCAAGCTAGCCACTCAGGATGCCTTATTAAGCATTTTAATTCCAATGCTCCAATTTCATAATACTTTTCGATGACCACTTCAAACCGTATCAAACATTATTCAACTAATTGTCATTACGTGCATGTGACAGAGTCCTCATGATCTGTGTCAAATTCGATAACACTGACGGCGCAATCAGTTTCCCACATCGTTCTTTCAACTTTTCACATGACAAAGAGACGGTGTCTTTTAAACAATACAAATTATGTTTATTTGTGCCACAAATGTTTTGTTGATAGTGACCATAACCTCCAAAAAGGCAAGTTTATGCATGTCCGCGGTGGCCGTGGCTCAGAGGTTAAAGCGGGTCGCCCAGTAGCCATCGGGCCCACTATTCACTTCGCGCTTTGTCCGAGTCATGTGTCATTGTGTCCTTGGAAAAGACACTTCACTCACTTTGGCTGCAGTGCCATTCACACTGGTGTATAGCTGGGTGTGAATGTTATGAACTGGGTGGGTTGCAATAAAAAAACTAGTGAAACTATGCTTGAAATATTTTTTAGCCCGAAGTATTACTCAAAAGATGGTTGGCCAAGTTTACGTGACGCTTGACCTTTTAACTACTACTCGTTACGTAAGTTTAGCATGAGCATGGTTATTTTTCTTAACTAGTCTACTTAGATTTTTGTCTGATATCCTAGTAATGTGCCAGGAAATAACAATTAGACAGCAATCCTCCACGACAGACTTTGTTCCAGTTTGACTGTTATTTTGTCATCACTATCTGCTGTGTTTCTGCGTGAGTCACGTGACATAATTTCAACGAGAAAAGGTCAGTCAGTGCACCTCCCCCAACTTGCTTCACGGCATGTGTCGCACGTATATATATTTGGCCCTCACGCCTGCTTGCACTGTGACTTTCTGTGTTGTGCAGTACGTGCTGTTGATGCACTGTTGATGTGGAGTGCAACCAAGGCGACTATGGTGGTTTTGTTCATTGTATGAAAATATGCTTCTAGGTCAACCAGATGTTTCCATGACAGGAAATAAAGTGAGGGTCACTTGACGGGCAGTCCAAGACAGACGTTATTGCATTGTTCACCTTTCACCTACTTTCTCAACACTCGAGCGTGTGACTCTGCAAGCTGCATTATATGCAGTCTTCAACATTTACTGGCCCGCATATACATGTACAACTTTATGCATCGTGTACTCCAAATGCTTATAATGTGACAAACTGTATTTTCAGTGTTTTTACATCTGTTACGCGTTGTAACAATCCGAACTCATCCCCAGTGTTGTTTTTTTGCTGCTCATAGGTATTCACAGAGTTTGTTGGAGCTAGTAGAATTTTTAGAGAAAGATCCAGACGATAAGGACATCCTGACAGGGTAAGCCATTTATATCAAACACGCATACGCGCACACACAGTCCACTTTGTTGCTATTGAACCGGTGCCATCCTTTAAGTATAGTAATTGTTTTTATATTACACTGTAAAAATGTTTTATTATTTTGGCCAGGAATCAAATTTTTCACCTTGCGTGTTTGCGAAAGCCACTATCAAGTTTAAAGAAGCCGACCCAAATACAGTAACTGCAAAATTGAACTTCATCCCCATCAGAAAATTAACTTATTTTACATCTTGTAACTTTTGGTTGCGTTGGCTATCCACTTAAATTGGCCTATTTAGAATCGTTTTCAATGCTGCATTTACACTTAAGCTTTATTCATGTTACCAAGGGGTCCACAGTTTAACACAGAGAACCTTGATGTATTTACAGAAAAAAACAGGATGGACACCAAACACAATAAATCAGCACCAGATATAACAGCCTCCAAAATGATTATAGAACTTAACAAATCCATATTCTACAAATAGAGCTACGTCTGCAGTATTTACACTGCATTTTTATTTTAGCTGGCTAACTATTCATTTCTCAGCGTAGCTTCCATACTCATACAGTACTGTACATCCATCATGTTTTTGTTCTCAGCTTCACGCAAACTCTGATTAAAGTCCGCAATCGACACAACAACGTGGTGCCCACAATGGCTCAGGGCGTGGTGGAGTTCAAGGAGGCCTTTGGCGTGGATCCCGTGACCAACCTGAACGTGCAGTACTTTCTGGACCGCTTCTACATGAGTCGCATCTCCACGCGAATGCTCATGAACCAGCACAGTCAGTATAGCACTTGGTGATTATCAGTGAGTTCATCCTCACACTTGCCTTACATTCAGGTGCAATATTCAAGTATCCGTTGGATTTTTGTAGCAGTAAAGCTCTCTACTGTATGATTAGAGTTGTGCATGTGCATGAATATTTCAAAATGATTTCTACATTGTGTTATGTAGCATTAATCTTCGACGGCAGCGTCAACCCGGCACACCCCAAGCATATCGGGAGCATTGATCCAACTTGTGATGTTGTGGAGGTCGTAAAAGGTAATGAATAATGGTCCTCAGTTCTGTTTTCCACACACTTACACTGAATGTGTCATCTGTTTTGCACGGTGCTTGCACAGACTATTTAATCACGTTTTTATCGTCGGCATAAAGGGTTGACTGTCAAAAGATGTTATTAGATTTATGGCTGGGATTTATTGGGTCTGTATGTGGGGTTAACCGGTTCACTTAAGGCTGGAAGCATAATAAATGCACCATCTACTTTCTATACATTGTTCCGCTCTAATTTCCCCGTTCTCTCTTTGAAAAGTCAGTGATTTAATGGTTAAGACGCTTCTTGTATTGTTCTCCACGTAAAGATGCCTATGAAACGTCCAAGATGCTGTGTGAGCAGTATTACCTCACCTCACCAGATATGGAAGTCACACAAGTCAACTGTAAGTCTGAAAGAACCATTTGTTCCATGCACTATTGAATTTAAAATATTTTGCTGCATTTAGTCATATTTGGCAATTGGCCACAGGTTTTAGGTAGGATTAAAATGGTTGACTGAAATTTCTTCTTTTTAATTTTTTTTTCTTTAAATCATGAACGTTGCACAGCCAAAAGCCCAGACCACCCCCTCCACATCGTTTATGTGCCATCGCATCTTTACCACATGCTATTTGAGCTCTTCAAGGTACAGTAAGCAACCAAAGACCAAGCTTTTGGTTTTGCCACACCCGCTAACTGTCTTTATCATGTTCTCTGTCAGAATGCAATGCGAGCAACAGTCGAAACCCACGAGACGAGCCCAACCTTGCCTGCCATCAAAGTGCGCGTCTCACTGGGCACCGAGGACCTGACTATCAAGGTGAATGACTTCACGCGCTAGTTTCTCCCGCAGAACTCCTCTTTACAGGCCATCTTTATTCCCTCGGCCTATTTTTAGATGTCAGACAGAGGAGGTGGAGTCCCCCTGAGGAAGATTGAGCGACTCTTCAGCTATATGTACTCCACAGCTCCTAGTCCCGTACATATAGACAACTCTCGTAACGCACCCCTGGTGAGACTTTAAGTGCGCACTGCTTGTAAATTACGTTCTAAATGTATGCAAGTGCACCTGGCAAGATGTAACCACTGCAACTGCAAGTCCCCTTTTCAGGGCAAATAGACGATTTAACACTTCTTACAGAAGTGGTTTGTTCCTCTAATGCTTTTATTCTTTCCTTCAACCCCTCAAAGGCTGGTTTTGGCTATGGGCTCCCAATCTCCCGTCTCTATGCCAAGTATTTCCAAGGAGACCTGCAGCTCTACTCTATGGAGGGCTACGGAACGTCAGCTGTCATTTACTTAAAGGTGACAACAGCACAAGTGATCCCCGATCCAAAATAACCATCCGCCGATCACGTACGCAGCTTTGACTGATGTCAGAATAATGTAACACCAGACCCTTCGCAGCTGATAACAGATGTGCCCTTTTGTAAACGATGTGTTCTCACAAGACGGTAGTTGGAAATTGTGTGAAGGGTTGGGCATTATGTTACGTTAATGACGCAGCAGTATGAGTATCAACGTCGTGGGAACGAACACATTCCATCTGTCTTAACACAGCTTTCACAAATTAGTAAAATAGCTAATATAGAAACTATGTGTAAACCCTTTTGACGTGTTCCCATATAGCAAAGTGGTACCTCCAATGAAAGCAACACATTCAATCGTAGAGGCATAAGGGTCCTCACACGTTGGGCCCATTTCACAGGCGCTGTCCTCCGAGTCGGTGGAGAGGCTCCCCGTGTTCAACAAGTCCGCCCTGCGCCATTACCAGTCCAGCAGTGAGGCCGATGACTGGTGCATGCCCAGCAAGGAGCCAAAGAAACTGGGCAGGAGCGAGAGGAATCTTTGATGCCGGACTGAAGGAGGTAGTGGAGTAAATAATGGGGTAGGAGGAGTGGCAGAGAAAACTATTTGGCCAGTTCTGTTCAGATTATGACTTGAATTTTAGTAGTTATCTAGACCATGACATTGCAGATTTCTTTTTAAAAGTCCCAGTTTGCATTTGCTGCTCTCAATACTTTGTTAAAATAACACATTTACCCGATAAACAAGCTGCGCTGGGTTCCAAATGATAGCTTTTAATTTGACAAAAAACCACAATGTTTCTTAACATTGTCTGCGGTAAAGGTCTTCGGTAGGTGTTTAAAATGGAAACTTGCATCAGGTGATTTTGTTGGAACTGTGCGTCTGTGCAAGCAAGTTTTATCAACGGTACTATGTTAAAGGTGCTACTTGTAAAAGCCAATCACTTTTCTCTACTTTTAGTCACTATTTCAGCTGACCAGATCATAATTTTATACATAACAACTGAAAAATGTGTTTTATTAGTGACAGTTTTATCTGTCAGTGACTTGGAAGTGAAACCTGCGTTCAGGCATAGAGAGCGTGAAGGGACCAACTACCTTGCTTTTTACATTTAGCATCTTAAACATAAGGTATTGTATTAGAAGTCAAAGTGGCTTACTTATTGCATGAGCACACAACTTGCACATTTCTTGCCTTAGATGGTCAAGAATTGTTGGTTTTATATCAAAGCAAACATTTTTAATTTCAAAACATTTAACTCTCACAAAAATAAAAACAACAAGATCACACTAGCATATGCAGGTACTGTACTCATGTCACCTGATATTCCAACCACTTTACAATGACCTCCTTTTGAGGAGGTCATATGAATGTAACCACTAAAAAGCTGATTCCAACCAGACCCTCCTGCCTAAAGCATATTTTAGTGGTTCGGTCCACTTGGTGGATTTCAACCCGCGTATCAACACACTCTTCAAACACTATTTTGGTAAATGACTGTTGACCTGCTCAGTTATTCACCAGCTCGTCTAAGTCATTTCAAATTGACAACTGTGGCCAACTGATCAACAATCCGAAAGGGGACCTCTGTGCTATGATCATACCGTATATTTCTACTCTCAAAAAGGATTGTAGATCCTTTCAAGCCCAGTAAAGAGCATAATACTACTGTACTGGAGTATTTCAGACATCTTTGAATGTAAAGTTGTGGTACCATGTTTTAGTATTTTAATCTCCTGAGTAAAATGGCATTTTTGGTCATAGAATACCAGCACATAAGGTTCCAGCTAGCCGAGATGTTTTGACTGCTGATTACAAAAAAGGATTGAGCATGAAGATGCGAATGAATGTTAATTTCCATAAGGAAGGCCTCGATGCGCTTGTTTGAAATGAGTACTGTAATGGATGTGATGTCACATGTTACCAATGGAAGCGAAGGATCGACTTGTTTTTGCATGCACTCTTTCCTACTGTAGCAATAAGTGTGCCTTCTCGTGACAAATGGCAAACGTGCTGATAAATATGTCATGTTAAATATTATATGCAGGCTGTAGTGATCTTAGACTTTGCTTCAATATCGTTACAGCGTCCCATTAAATGTATCAATGAGCCTTTTAAAAAGGGTTTGGTAGGATTTCAAACAAAATGTGTAATTTCTACAAAACTGTCATGTTTGCTGGTGTTATGGTACTACAGTTCATTTTTATAATGAATTTATGTCATAACAATGGCAAAAAAAATCATATTACCTCTATAGCTGTCAGGCCTGGTTTTTAGCACATTTTAAGATTGCCTTGTAACTTAACTCATTCACTCCCAAAGACGTTTTTAAACGTCTTTTCAGACTTGGTCTAGAATTGGCTGGTACTGAATGAGTTAACACTTTCTCCTACTAAATTCTTGTAAAAGCACACAGTTTCTAAGTGTGGATATGTACTGTACATTTCATCTTCACCGGATGTCTGACATTTCTTATATTTCCATTTCAAATGTTGGAGTTCACCAATAACCACAAAAACTGAAAGGAAGAAAAACACGATACAAAAATGTGATGTCATTTGTTCCATGCGTAATTCTTTGTTTTTCCTTTTGGTAAATTTCACCTGCGTACCGGTTTCGAGAAACATGAAACTAAACGCAACTTGCCATCGCAGTGTCGGCACATTGGTTCCCTCCCGGCCTTCCACACTGTGTCGGAGGAGCTCCGTTTGACCCTACATGTCATGAACATCCTCGTCGCGTGTATCTCACACATTCGAAAAATGCATTCCTTATTCCCCTCTAAACAGATATTGAATGTTCTCCGTTGAAACCATCTTGATATGTACCTGGGTCAATATAGCACCCCCTGTGGTGTCAGTAATAAGTAGTTCTTAATACTTGACGGTAAAGGGAGCAATGCTGTTCCTCTTTCACGCGAGACCGCCATACCGCCTCTGATGGCACATCTGGTCAGGTGCAGCAAGCTGCGTGGGCTGTTAGTGCAAACAGCGAACAAGGAGTCGTAGAATTCTTTGTTTCGCTGAGATTCGACAGGACAAAACAGACCGACTTAAAAGACGGCAGCGGTTAAGAAACTAACTTGAGAGTTTGAATACTACCTTGTAGCAATCATCCGGAATGGCAGATCTCCACTTCCTTGTCGGCTTTAAATGTTCATACGAGTTGACCATGATCTCGACAACTTTAGGGTAGTCATGGCAGGACTGCAACACCTGCGCAGGACAGGGCGCAACCCAAGCAGGTCAGTTCCAATTGGAAACAATCTGCAGGATCGTGGGCGATGCACTGAAAAACTTGATTTGCGCTCCAGCTTCACGTCACTGCGTCTCCCGTACCTTATGAAACTGGGGTGGGTAGATCCTGGCCGCGTTGTAGTTGAGCAGCAGCTGATAGCAGTTTTCGTGTAAGGCCGTGTGCCTTACATCAGTAACTTTGAGGAGGTATTGGATGGGAGAGCAGCCATTGATGTCCATGGCTCGGGCGTCCGCTCCGGCTTCCAGCAACATCTGCATCAGGATGTGATCGCTGTTCCAGGCAGCCTTGTGAAGAGCTGTTTTGTTATCTTCCTCTTGAAGGTTGACATCTTCAAAAGAGAATGCCCTAGTGAAACAAACTATCGTACTGCCTCAAGACGCACACTCATTTATGAGAAGGACACTCAATGCAAACCCGCTTTGTGGTCCAACAGGATGCGACAGACAAGATGGTGATCTTGGCTGTAGGTTTGCTCTTTCGTGTCAAAAGCCCAGAAGGCGGCGGTCATCAGGGGAGTCTCTTGCAAAGAGTTGACTAAATCCACAGGCGCTCCATGAGTCAAATAGAGTGCCACCAGTTCCGCAACCCCAAATCTGGCCGCGGCGTGTAAAGGTGTGTCCTCCTCATTGTTGTGACTGGGTAGACTCACCTGCGCACCTGCAAAAAAAAAAAGTATTTCGGATTCAAATACATAATGAGTCAATCTCCATCTATCTTAATTTGTCAAATTTACCTTTGACTATTTTGACAACGTGCCTACCGTTGAGGATGAGCAGCTTGGCGCAGGTCACGGATTCTTTGGTGATGCAGTAGTGCAGTGGCGTGTGTCCACTCAGGGACAAGCTGTTGACCTTTGCACCGTGCGCTAAAAGCAGACCCACACAGTCGGCATTGGACACCTCGCAGGCCACGTGCAACGGCGTCTTCCCGTTGGGCATGCCGTTGATGGCCGCACCTTCCTCGAGGAGCACCAGTGCGGTTTCCACAGCGTTGTACATCACACAAACATGAAGACCCATCGCCCAGGACTTCTCTAGTTTGTAGCCTGGCAGCCAATATCCTGTCACAAATCGGAACTGATTAACCTCTTTCTTAGCTGAATGATAATCTTGGAACGTGTTAATGAGCGACTGGTTTTAGGAAAGCACGTGTTGTTATTTATCTGTTTCTGGTCGTCTTGATTCCTGGAGCCTTATCGCCATCTAGTGAATAACTGACAGAACCCTTTGTGCCCCCCACCCCGCCCTCCACTATATCATGTTTCATTGATCGCGCATGCAACTGTCATAGATTTTTCACCATATCTCATATTTGACTTGCTTCCGTCATCTGAATTTCTCTTGCCTTACCTTGTTTATAAGAGGCAAGGACCATGCTGGGGTCGTCCACTTCCAGAACGGTGTCAATGTCGAGTTTCTTGATGCGGAGGATCCAGAGGACCTCCTCGGCATTGTTAGTCTGTAAGGCATCCAGGTACCGTTGCTTTAGCTGCTTGACAGTTAGTTGTGTCGGGCTCAAGTTCTCCATGAACGCCTCTTGACAAGCGGGCCCTCGGCCTACATTAGCAACACCAGCTGGCTCGGGCAAAAACACTCTCCTTACAGCATGGAGTAGATTGTAAAAGAATGTGCACATTCAAAGGAAAGATTCATGCCTACCCACAGTGGAAGGCCTTCAACGTCCTTATTTGGGGCTGCATGACAAAAAAACAAAACAACTAGAGCAACAAGTGACGGGAGGAAAATGGCAATAGAGTGAATTATAAATAGATGCAGCAGTGGGAGGGACTCCAGAACTTGAGCTCTGTATCTCTGAATCTGGGTTAGTGAGTCTGCTGTCACAGGGTCGTGGTTTTTGTCAAGCTGCAATAACTCCCAACCTTGTTTCTTTTTAAATCATCAAAAGAGACTCCGTTATTTATTGTCACCCCCAGTTCAAATTTACTGTCAAACTAAACATAAAACTAAGAGAATTACACGAGGTGTATTTAAAACAATCACATAGCTGAGCATGAAGTCTAATTAGCTTCATGCTCACAAACAATGTAATGAATAGCAGTGGTAATTTGACATTATACTCCTAAACCAGCCGTGTCAAACTCATTTTTGACGCGCGCCACTTTGGAGTTACGTCTTACATCGGAGGGCGGTTATGACAGTGAAACCACAAAAATGTTTAATCGTCTCATTGCATTATTATTTATACACAAAAAATGTATGGATTATTATTTTTGAAACAAGTCAACTATCCAATTACCCAAATTGCTATGCAAAAGTGCAAAATGTGCAGGATGAAAGCAAACACGCATCAGTGACGGTATATTTTATTGAGTGCGACAGGGATTTGAGCTGCCCTTTCAAAATTTTCAGTATGCAAAAAAAGTAGATTAAAATAAGGGCGAGGACTGAGGGTGGGGTTCGGGGGGGCTGAGAGAAGGAACAATAGCATATTGTGGCAATGATCTGAAAGACAAATGAGCCCTTGTGTACACAACTCGGACTGTTTATTTTGGCCTGCTGGGAGCACCAGTGTCACATCTATGCATTGTATTCATCACACCAGGTAAGGGAAGTTGCTTCAGCACACTGCACCTTCTCACAGTGAATGAAACGGAAAATTAGGATATAAATATGAAAAGATTGTGGCAGCATATGGATGGATGAGAGGAAACTAAACAAGTACAATGAGACGCTTGGTTCTTCAAAGCCCCCGCCTTTGAGCACATTGCAATTCAGTTTGAATCAATAAATCAAATCATTTATGCGGAAAGGAATCAATAAACGTACAATTCAAGATAAATCATTATTGGTTCATTGTAATTTCCTTATGTGATCAGTTGACTTTAGTTCATATACACAGACATAAGAAACAAGAATGTGGACATCGATCATGGTGACAACAGTCTATATTTGTAAACCTATAGAACTGTTCACAGTAATGACAGGGAAGTAACACAGAGCATCTTTCATATATTCATTGCATGTCCCTTCCGGTCTAACATCAAAGTATAAATTGTGAATTTGAACCCCGTCTGTGCACAGACGTGAACCATTTATATGATATGGCTGCCTTCCTTCCTCAGTATAATTTTTCATCTCATGTTTTATTTTTCCTTCTTCTGGCAGGGGAAAAAAGTATCTCGCGAGTTATTTCAGGAAAATTCTCTAAACTTTCTAAAGGCAGCTGTTGGATATTCGTTTTTTTAAAAGGAATACAAAAAGGAGGTCAAAGCGGGTGACAAGCAACAGTATACTGTATATATCAGCAGGAAGTTCAGTTATTTTTTTTTGTAGAATAGGTTTGGTTATTTACATTTCCCCAGAGGTCTCCATTAGAAGCAGTCATAAAGTACATCCACTTTTGAGAACTGCTTCACAGTATTGGATAGCAGTACATTTAAACCGCAAGGAATATTGCACACGCCAGTGCAAAAGTTTACAGCGTTTGCACTTCCAGTGGTCTGGCAAGTTGAGACATACAGTATTAGAAAAGTTCCAGTGTTTTCCTTCAACAGCAAAACTAAGCAGCGTGGTGACACCTAGTGGTCACTATGAGTATTGCCTCCTATTGTAAAGGTTCCATCAAATTCTTTCAGTGATCGATGAGAGCATAAATATGAGTCTATTAAAATGGCACATCAGACACATTTGTGTCAGTATCCACTGTATAGGCTGATATATGGAAAGGTCTTGAAATATGAAAAACCTCGATTTCTTTTTAAATATATATTTGATATCCAACTTAATGTCCATGTACTAGGATGCTCTTTGTCCTCAGCAGTAAAACAGCTTGCTTTGGCAAACTAGTAGGAAAATTGTATATTCGTAATGAGGCAAATTTGTGCCCTAGTTGACAACTGTGCGCCACTAGTATTACTAGTGGTATTATAACATTCGACTAATTAACATCCAGTGCCTTGCTACTAATACTTGTGATGCTCAGATGTCTCCTCATGCACAGTATTGCCTCACTAGTGACAATGTAATTGTACTACAAAAAAGGAAATAGAGCAAACTCATACAGGAACCTTAATTTGGGGATGGACAGTGAATAGATGCTGCAGTTTGACCATTTAGGAGGCTAATAGTGTGACACATGCCTACTTGTATTAGTTACGAGTACAGCACAGTAGTTTATTAGTAAGGTTTAATTGCATAATAATGGTGGCACTTGTAGTGCAAAGAACTTGTCTTTGTCCTAGTGTGCTCTCGTAGTCTACAAGTGCACTGAATTCTTACTAGTGAGAACAAAAATCACACTAGTAAGTGGACCTTAAGATAGATGCAACTTGTACGTGCCGTGTCCCTACTCATTAGGCCGAGGAGTGTAACTAGTGTCGTACCATAGTTTTTTCGAGAGGTTCATTTGCAAGCTACTAGTAAGCCAAAAGTGAGACTCGTACTGGAAAAATACTAGTGTGACACAGTCGCTGCACTAGAGCGCATTACGCATTTCTACTAATGTGCTGAATTGTCTTACGAGTGAAGATAAAGAGCAGACTAGTACACAGCTCTTAGGCTGGATAGCAATTGAATAAATGCTGAAAACATGTTTCCATACCAAACATGGGGTAGCACAGTTAGCTCTGGAGAGGATGTAGGATAAATATGCATTGACTATGTCACAGATTTACCCTGGAGATTAATAAATAAACCCAATTTACAGCAACAAACATCAAAAATAAATAGAAAACAATTTCTCCAATGCCTAACAACACAGGATCGATGTAAAATGAGGCAAAATGAAAGGGCAGAATCCTGTAACCTGACTGTTTGTTTTGGTTTAACTTGCTTGGTGATGGAAAACCTTCCCCAAAACGGTAGGCTTGGTGCTCAAACCACACCCTGTACGAATGGCATCCTGCAAGGTTCAATCTTAGAGCCTTTGCAATTCGTCTTTGCGGGAACCCAAAATTCCAAGAGTCACACGGGATCAGGTCAGTTGGGCCGCGCTTTATCACGCTTCCTTCTGCTGTTGCTCCATCTCTCTCTTTCTGAGCTTCTCGCGCTGTTTCTCCACTTTTTCATGGTTCCTCTTGGCCTTCTCCATCAGAACTTTAAGGTCTTTAACCCTTTTCTTGATCAAGGATCGATCCTGGGAAGAAATTACTCCAAGGGACTGAAATCAGGAGAATATGAATGAGCATCCGACACAGATAAATCTGGACATTCGACAATGAGGTTTACCTTGAGCTCGGCGCTATCCAGTTGCAGCAGTTTTTCTCCATTTATGTTTTTGGCAGTGAATTCTGGAATATGTTGGTCTAAACTGAGGGCCATAAGCCAGCCGACCACTTGCTGAGAGCTCCATTCTGCCACGCAGCGATTCTGCCACTGATGCTGCTTCTTACTCAACCCTTCTTCTAAGATCTGGTGACCAAAAGTCCAACAGACAGTCAGTAACATGATTACAAAGAATTTTGGGTCTTTCTCTCTGCATTTGATCATGAATTGGAGACTAAATTTGTAAGTAGACAAGGTAAACAGTTCCAGTTGCCAGTCTCACCTCATCATCTACCATATCCAGACTCTGCATTTGGCAGCACAGGAAACAAACCAAAAGAGGAGGGGTGTGTAAACAATGCAAAAAGACAATGGCAGCACCTTAAATTCGGTTCCGGATTATTTTTTCGTGAATTCAGGGCACTTATTTAGAAAGAAAACTCGTGTGCAGCAATTTCGAAGCGAATGTACCTCATCAGATGAAAGCGCTAAGTTATCAGCGTGTCCTGATGTTTTGGCTTCGCCGGCCAGCCCGCTGATCTCCACGGAGCTGCTGCTGCTGGCACTCAGGTCCTCACTCAAAGCGGGTCCCTGACAAACCAGAGATAGAATTATCAAGTCACTTTGGGATCCACTTGTGAGCCGCGGGAGGCTGGACGATGGGCCTCTATTCTATTGGCCCTTCCTTGGAATGTTATTGATTACTATGTGCAGCTTGCAAATGTAATGGAGGCTCTCGGCTGTTCACTGCATGTTTGAAACACATGGAAGCTGGATGAGAAGTCCGATCCGGGACTTTGCCCGCTGATTATGGCTCTCGTTGATTGGTCAATTAATTAAAAGTAAATTGAAAATAAAGTGATTGTAAGACTTCAAGGGAGCAGAATTGTGTGTCAAACATTTTTAGCCGGGATTGAAGGGAAGCAAAGTTAAATTTGCAAATTCTAAATAACAACAGCAATCAGCCAAAGTATTTGTTAATTTTCATCTGTTGTATATTCAGTTATAATCACGCCCATTGAATCATCAAATATGCAAAATATTACAGTGATACCGTACCCGGTAATATGAATAGGAGAAGAAGTGTGGTAATGTAATACGGGTCTGTTTAACACAAAAAAAAAACAAGCATTATTTTTGTAGAAATGTATAACACTCCGTGTAACATATCACCAACCACATTTGGTGGTGATATATTACCACAATTGGTGGTAATATATCACTACAAAATTTGTAACATTCAAAAGAAGAACTGGGACTACATACAAAATAATCTTCAGTTTTGATGAACCGTATTCAATTATTTATTTTTTTAATGCATTCAATATGATTGAATTGTGCAGGTGCACCAAATGAAGTGGCAGAGGATTACATATAATTTCACCTAAAGGCATGTGTGACTGTTGAACATGTCCTGCATATTCATCCAGAGAGCCATACTTCATAATTACTGCATAATGTCTGTTACAAAATGTACCGGTACTTTGTATAATGAGTCCAATGTAATGTCTACAATATATGCAAGCCATTCATTTGTCCAGTGTCTGCAAACCTCGTGAAATTTTGGCTTGACTTTCCGAGGGCTGTCCTCTACCAATTGCTCCGTGCAACTGAAAGAGAGTGGAGAGGCATGTCGCTTGACTATTATTGTACCACAACTTTATAAAAACACTGCACCTCATTTGGTCTTTGACCGACATTGGAGAAGTTAATGCCCCCCCAAGCACAACAATGTCACTCGTCTGTATCTTACCCAGATTCAGGGGCTCGTCTCTGTTCCTCCACTTGTCGAGAGGGGCTCAATGTTGCAAGAGAACCTGCCAGAAAGATGGCAGGTTCGGGTGAAGGCCCTGGTACCAAACGCACTGCCCCGCCCCTGCTTGACAGCGCTATGGGAGCACTTTTATTGATCTAATCTGTGGGGTGTCGTCTGTTATAGGCGTTCAAACCTTCGTTTATTCGTCTGGGGGATCCCTCTGCACTGGCTGGACCCTTGGGAACCAGATCATAAGACGCCACGCTACGAATGGAGCCGGAGCGACTATGTCCTGGACTGCTGCGCCCCTCTGAGACCTGAGGGATGGACAATAAGAGGTGAGATGGAAAGTCGTATTTGGAGATACAGAGAAAGCAAATGAAAAACATAGAAGACAGAAAAACGTATCGTAATGTTGAAGGGAGACTGAGCCATACTGATTCCGTATTCCCATTTCGAACTCTTTTTGATTTGGAAGCCCCACACTGCCTTGTTTTGATCTCCCGGTCAATTGGGATTCTCAAGTTGTTTACCCAACGTGAACTACTCAACTCAAGCTGTGTTGAAAATGACAAGATGCTATCCATCCACAAACATCCATCACATTCAGCGAGCGGAGACACACGGCGACAGCGCCATATACTCAATTAGTGCTGCTGAGCAACACGCCGTAATTAATCCATTAACTAAATGGAATGGACAGAGTTCAGACACTCATAGGTACTCTAATTAAATGAAAATACGTGGACCTTTATGGCATATCTCGGTTGGTGATCATGGTTGCTTTCATGACAATGACTCAAGAGACGTATGATGGAGTAACTGTTGTCGAGAAAGTGTGTTTGTTAAATGACAAACCTCTCCCTCTGTGGAGCTGATGCTGTCTGCTCTGGAGCCTTTCGCTTTGCTGGGTGAGTCCTTCCTCAGTTCTGCACAAAACCAGCAGCATAAAATCAATGGTACCAAATGAGTTGCAGGGAGTGTAGACAAAAAGTGTCTTACTCTTGTTGCTGTGTTTGGGGAAAAGTATTAGGAGTGTCAAATTGCAAGGCTGACGTTTGTAGTGGTGTAGAATTGCATTTTTGCAATTTCTACTATGTCATCTCTTTTATTCCCGTTTAGAAAGGCAGAATCTTTCGTCCCAAATGACGATCTCTGATCATCATTCTTTTTAGTATGTGCACCTTTCGTGTTCGACAAATTCTCCATTCCATTGGTTTAAACGCGGGAAATCATTTTACTCTCATTCTAGCCTATTAGTCCACTTTCTTTCAAAAAATGTTCTGCCAAACCGTTAATGCATTAATTAGGCAATCATAATTCACTGAGATTACCCGGAGAGCCTGTCACATTGCACGAAACTATTCGAATTTGGAAGCGATCCGATCTGCACACGTCTCTCTTCTCCTCCCACATGTTCCCATTTCTCGCACGTCCCAGCTGTCTCCTTTTGCCGCCTCGGTTTTAATGTTGCGTAATGGGCTGCGTCATTCAGATCAGCACACATCCAGTCTCGCCGCTACCCTGTCGGCACTGGTCACACATGTCACACGTTCCGACGCCGTCGCCGGGGAAATAAAGCCTGCTTAGCTCAAGAGGCGAGCAGGAAGCAGATATCAAGGCTTCAAGTTTGTTGTTCAGACAGTGCGTAAGTGGACATAATCTGTGACTTGATCCATGAAAGCGGTGATTCTCAAAGTGTGGTACATAAAGGTTCAGGGAAAAAAAATGTTCAAGCTGTGCATCTTGTTATTACAGTGACTTACTTTTTTTTTTATGCAGTAGAGTACATCTGTTAGGTACAGCTCAATTGTATTTAATATTTAAGTGGAATATAATAAGGACAATTCATTCTTAGTTAAATCATTATTAAAACTCATTCACTCCCAAAGACGTTTTTAAACGTCTTTTCAGACTTGGTCTAGAATCGGCTGGTACTGAATGAGTTAAAGTATTTGTTTTTTTCGCCGGGGCTAAAACGTTTGGGAACCGCTTTATTAAGGTCTAAGTGCAGGGATGCACTGACCTCTACCTTGTGCCGCAGCTCCGTTGGGGCTGTGCGGCAAAGCATGCAGACTCTCCGCACTGTTGCTGTTGTTGTTGTTGACCTGAATGTTGTTCTGCTTCATCAACTGCATCAGCTCCGACTCTAGTGTTGCAATCTGTTGAGAGGAGGAAGCAGGATCAATGTGAATCAGCTGTGAGTATGCTGCTCTCAGAACAAAAAGCGTTCCACATGACAGGCGCCCGGGGAAACGAAATAATGGCCCCAATTTCTCTTTTGCAACTACGAAAGCTTCCGACTTTTGGAAAGATATTTCGTTTTAATTCATCCCAAAGCTGTTCCGTGGGTTCGAGGTTACCGTTCTTCCATATTAAATTCATCCAGCCTGTATGGGCGTAGGGGCCGCACTGGGAAACTGAAAAGACATTTTCCCAAAATGGCTGAAAGTGTAAAGATATTGATCACGAATTAAAATATTTGTATATGCACTACTAACGTGTACAGTACCAGACTGACTATATAGTTTCATTAAGTTTTGCCCTCACCTTTTCTTGTGGAATTTGAATGATGTGCATCCGAATAACGGTAGTCGTGCACATTTGGCCGCATCGGCGATCCAGTTGCGCAGACGCTAACACTTACGTCGTGTCATATTGCGGGCAAAGCAGAAAATAAATAACAAAATCAACTTGACGTTTGACCACAGGCCACGGGGACACCCAAGCCATCCGCTGTCAGTATGAACTGAGGGAACAGCCTTGCAGACATAAAGCATCCATGTGGAATAAGCTTTCTAGCGGCCATGCAAACTGTTGAATTGAAATGCGCTGTCAAGACCAGCGTTTGGATTTGCTTATCATCTCGGCCTCTTCAGAGATTTCAGTGCGCCCTTTGGGAGACCACTTAGCGGAATTTTACAGACATATTTAGAACAACCGCATGAAGAGTCATACATCGAGGTGGAATATGGTCTTTTACCCTGACTTGCAGTCCCTGGATCTCCGCCAGGTGAGCTTTCTCAACCTCCTCCAGTCGTCGCCTTTCAGCATCCTCCTTCTGGATGAACTCCACCTCCCTGGAGGAGGAGATTGAAAAAGGTTGAGCGGGGGAGCAAACCAAATTGAACTAAACTCCCTCCACTAAGGCTACAATTTGGATCAGCACCCATGTATACTCCTTCAAAGAATATTTGTCCGGATATTTTTTTTTTTTACCTACATCTATGCGTGAAAGTGCTCTGTCTGGAAAACAAAAAGTGGGCTCAGTGTGAATCCCTCCGTAGAACACAATGTTCCACTGTTTGTAAATGTACACGTCTCTCCTACGCAGACATCTTTGCTACGGAGAAGTTTGTCTCTCATGTCAGCTTCACTTGAGCCTGCGGGGCAGGAGCCAATTACAGGCAGTCCGATTGCAGCAGAGCGGCCGAGGTTGTGATGGGCCTCGCACAAAGAAAGACAAGTTGTGCCACAAGGGACTGGAAAACCTGCTCTCTGTGCTGAAATCGGATAAGATCTCACGGATTTAAAAAAAAGAAAAAAACGTAACTCTGCCTGACAGATGGGAGTGCAGGAGATTCACATTCTCTGATCGATGATGCAAGCAAAGATTACGGGAAAATGAATTCATCAGACATTATTCATCCAACTACACTAAGTGTCAAGATGGGAGCAATGGCCTCATTTTGAAATGCGATGTGGAGGAGTCATAATACATGCGTAGGTGTAAATGTGAGTGTCGGAGCAATTATATTAGTGCGCCATAAACTTGGCTGCATTAAGAACACCTGCATGATCTAAAAATATCGAGTCGTTTGCAAAAAATTCATCACCCATTTTCTTTGTATTTGAAAGTCGCTGTGAGGTGCACGGTGCGCTTCAAAGTCAGTCTGGGCAGGCCCCACCTCACCCGCGACCCTCATGAGCAAAGCGCTATACAAAATGGATGAATGGATTTCATTCTGCCATCTTAGATGATTCTTAAAATGAAGCCAAAATGATGATTGACAGTGAAACGCGGTCGTCTGGGCGCCATCGGGTGTCGCTCACTTTTGCTGGAAGTCTTTGATGAGTTTCTTGGCTTTGTTGTATTTCTTCTCCAAAGTCTGATACTGCGCCTGGGCCTCTTTGAGGTGTTCGTTGACCGTATGGCACAGCGTCTGCGCCTCGATCCAGTAGCTCTCCAGCTTCAGCATCCTTTCCTTGTTCTCCTCAATGCTGGCCTTCAGCTGGCTCTTTTCCTTCTCCCACCGCTGCTTCTCCCTCTCCACGGAGGCCAACTGCGAATTCAAAAGACGATACAAGAATTACGCTCTTGACTCACAACAGGGATTCGACGAGACGTAATCACAATAATGCATCGTGAACTCATTCACTCCCAAAGACGTTTTTACACGTCTTTTCAGACTTGGTCCAGAATTGGCTGGTACTGAATGAGTTAATATCACATTAAAATGCTCCATTGATTAACACTGGGGGAAAGCTAACTTACATAACAGCCGTATCCAAAATGTGTTCTTTTTTTTTCTGCGTCTGTTAGTGATAAAAGAAAACTGCGACATATAGAAGACATACATACTTTCTGCATTCATGTGTCGTTATTTTAAGCTTAGCCAAAAAGCTCGCATGCTTTTCAAAAACTTATCATCAGCCGCCAACATTCACCTCAAGTCCCTCCGACAGTGCTGTTGACTTACCTTGTTTTTAAGCTTCTGGATCTCGGCCTCAGTCACCGTGTGTTTGATCTGGAGCTGTTGGAAAAAAAGAGAGGACAGGAGAGGGGAGAAAGAGAAGAGAGCGAGCGTGAGGACAGTCAGATCATCAAACGCATGGCTGCGCAAGCTCGATACAGTGTGACGGGCCGAGGCGGATGACCCGGTCCGATTGCAGCACCAGTGATGACGTGCTCGCTAAGGCCCAAAAGAAAAAAAGGTTCATGAGAAAAAAAAAGTTGACCTTCCACTATATTCGTGAGTTCAGAGCACAATTATGTGAAGACAAGATGAACGTTTTGTGCGTGTTGAATTATGCAAAACATGCAAGTGGCAGAATGTTTCCAAAAAAACGTCCGCGTAATCCCAAGGAAACATGTCATAAAGTGGGATTATTCCATACACATCTCCTCAAAGATCTGTAGTACACGTTTGCTATTTGAGCTCGTCCTGTCCTGATTAAAATGTAAAACTCGGCAGCAAGTTGGAGCAATTGCAGTCTCCTCTGGGTCAGTGAAACTTGAAACTGACAAGTGTGATTGCATTTGCACAAACGGGAGCAAAATACCGCATAATCAAATACGTAGCACACCAAGTATCATCTGCTGTATTTTCTATGAATCGGAGACAGTGGAATATAAACGATACTTTGTGGAGTGCTCGTATTTTTATTTCTCTTCTTTATTTATTTTAAATGGTTGTCACAATGCATCGGGTAAAAATTACCTCTCTGAACTTCTGGAACAGTTTAGTGGCATCCAAATCCGAGGGCGACAAGACGTCGTCGTTCTCGGGCAGGTCGAACACTTCGATGTTCTTCCCCTCGCTTGCCGCGGCAGGCGCCGCCTCCTCGTCATCTGTGGCATACTCGCCGGTCTGCTTGAAGACCAGAAAGTGCCATGTCAGTCACAGATAAGCATCTCGATTTTGGCCCATGACTCGGATTTGTCTTGCAGAACTGTCCACCTTGTACGGGGTCAATCTCAATCAATTAAGACTATTGAAACTTTTTCATTGTAGAGATTCATTAAACACATAGGAAAAGGAATCTGGCAATTTGTATATTAACGTCTATTTCTGAGTGTATCCTTTTCTTGTTCGGGCTACATGTGTCGGAGCCGCGTGTCAAAGCTCTCCCAAAATTTGCTTTTCATCTCTCCCCGACATCCTCTATTCATTTGCGACTTTGCATAAGTAATGCAACTCTTAATGCGAGCATCATGTAAAATCTAGATAACCTACTTAAGGTTCCCCAAACCTTGTCGGATATGAATTGCGCTGACATCTTGGTCATCTGTAACATATTTCCTCCACGTCTTGAGAGGCGTCATATCCATTTGTCTTTCAATCTGAGCGCATTGATCAAATAATCCATTTGGCCCGTGACCAACCCTGCCTCGTATGTCCAGTGACGTGACTCGGTAAAATATCTCTGGCGCCGTAGTAGCATCACACAATCAATCCATTTCAAATCATAATAATTTTAAAAAAGCCGATACAAAGACAAGACATTTGCTGTGGCTTAATTTAGCTTCGTGCGGGGGGGGGGGGGGTGATATTAGGCATTATCTTTCAAACTATTTATATAAGATGATTGTGTAACATGTAAATAATGAAGTGTTGACACTGTTTCTACCTCCCACCCACGCATGTATTTTAACTCCTACACTTGAACCATTTTTACCTCTCTAAATTAGGTCATTGCTTCCATCCTAATACTCAATGTATTAGAACATCTAAAATGATTTTTTTAAAGCAAATTATGTATCCCAGTAGGATATGCAAGTGTAGCTCAGATAACAGGCTTGAGTTTCGTTTCCTCGAATAGGCCCGTCTGTTGCCGTGGTTGCAGCCTCCTACATTAAGGTCCCATTCAGTGAAGGAGCAACACAATACATTGAAGGGCAGTTCCACGTTAGAGTGTGCTCTCATGAACAGAGCAGGCACCTCAAGTAGACCGAATGGCGGCTCATACCATTTTCGATTCCGAGGGGATGCTTGGCTCTTTGACTCTTTCAACAACAACAACAAAAAATGCGTGTGTGTGTGTGTATATATCATGCATGCATGTTCCTATTTAACTGACAGATGGCCAAGTTTGAGCGTTTGATGACAAATAATTCCACACAAAAGTATGCGCGTGTCACCGTTTCCCTTGGGCTCACATGTCAATAAAGAGCCGTCAGTCACATTAGGATATGGAGCCTTTATCTCAGCAGACCCGGGGAGAGAATTGCTGGAAAATTTATAGCCGTATTAATATTGATGAGTTCTACTTATTGCCCCTTAGATCTTGATCATGGTTTTGTTACGGTTTAATCTGCCAAAGCTTGGAATGAACGCAGAGTGTTTTCGGAATCTTTATATGGACTATCGGTGGATGTTTGGTGGAAGACTTTTCTTCTTTTTTATTTTTATGAACCTTCATGTTTTAATTCTTAGTGGTTGACTTTTGCTGTTGCTTGAGTCAAGATGGAAGTGGCTTCCCCTCTCCAGAAAAAAAAAAAAACATGGTGCTGTCTCTTTGTGCTGTTATCCGTGTTGTGAGACATGGGGGGGGGCAAAGAAAAGCTGGTTCCTTGCATGTCTCAAAGTGACTCGACTGTACATGGCGTCCCACGCTTGCAGTGCCAATTCTCTACAGGACTTTAATTAGAACGGGCACTGTTTCATGCGCGTGTGTGTGTGTGTGTGTGTGTGTGTGTGTGTGTGTGTGTGTGTGTGTGTGTGTGTGTGTGTGTGTGTGTGTGTGTGTGTGTGTGTGTGTGTGTGTGTGTGTGTGTGTGTGTGTGTGTGTGTGTGTGTGTGTGTGTGCGTGCGTGTGCGTGTGCGCGCGCGCTCAGGATTATGACAGCACTTGGGATAAGCTTCCATGGCCCGGAGAGAGTTTCTTATGCATGACAACTCCCACTGAACCGTCCGCCATGCGACGGGAGACGCGATGAAGACAAAAGCTGCGAGATGAGCGCGAGCCTACAGTGTCGTTACCGGTCAGCCGCAAAGTATTGATTCATGTAGATCACGTATCAAACTAACAGCCCGGGGGCCAGATCCGGTCCGCCGTGTCAATTTTTGTGACCACGATAGCAAATCAAGTTTTGCGGCTGAGTGGATTTGTTCTTTTCAATTTGGCATAAAATTGGCGGACACATTTTTTGTAATGCATTTTTTTTCTTCATTTTTAAGAAATGCTGAGCGATGGTGTCGGGTGGAGGTGTGTTAAAGCTGCATTTTCTCACTCCATTCTATCACACAAGAAGCGAGGTTGCAGACGAATAATACATACTGAACCTTTTTAACTCATTCATTACCAGCCAATTCTAGACCAAGTCTGAAAAGACGTTTAAAAACGTCTTTGGGAGTGAATGAGTTAAATACGATTGCGGAATTTTTGTGAAGTAGGTGGCTATTTACAACCGCCGCCTCCTCTATAGCGAGTGACGCCCACCCTCCTGTCAAGACACTGAATTATACCGATGCTGGTCATTACCTCATCATCATCGGCGTCATATTGGGCGTACTGCTGCTCCAGGAGCTCTCGCTGTCTCTTCTCCTGCTCCAGGGTCTGCTGGATGAGCGTGGCCACCTCGCTCTGCTGGCCCGGTTGCTCTCGGCCAATGACAAACCTGCATTTGGAGACAGTCAGATGGCCTTTCACACAGTGGAAACTGAATCCAGGCCGCCTGTGTGGAAGGCAGGTCAGTGAACCGCTACACCCCGATGGCGCCTCATTCAAATTGTGGTAACTATGATATAGACATTAATGTAGCGGTTTCTTCTCCTGCAGATTTCAATGTCCATGGCTTTCAAAGTGTGATGAGAACCACTTGAAATACACACGAATCCCGTTAAAGAAAGGTAAGCCTTTTCTTTACTCAGGTTTTGATATTTTATTTTATCCCCCTATGTTAAACAAGTGCATACAACCTGTCTCCAGGAACTCAAAATACTGTCACTCGGAAGATGGACTGTGAGTTGTGTGAGCAACGTGTTCCAGTGACCTATCTTTGTGAAACTGAGCTGGAAAGCTTTCTCGTATGAAGGCAATGCAGACAGGGCCTTACGCTCCAGCAGAGGCGCCTTTTTATTATTTGATCGACATGTGAAGCAACAACTGGGGTGAGCAAAAAAAAAAAAAAAGGGAGGTAAAAAAAAGTTTGGGCAGCATGGAGGTCTTGAACCTCATTCAGGGGACTGTTATTTCCACCCTCGTGTGAGGTTTCAGATAATGAAACTCCTTTACGGTGACTGCATGTGAACGTGACTTCCTTTTGAGACCTGCATAATATAAAAGATTAAATATAGATAAAATGTCTAATGTAGGACAGCTAGCCGTAAAACCTCAGCGAGGGAAGGATTTTTACCAAGGAGGGAGAGGTGCACTAAGTGGGTGGTGACATGATGAAGGAGGATGGAAAGAGAAAGAGTGACCGAATGAGGAGAGTGAAAAGAGGACGAGTGATACAAAAACAAATACACTGAGTGAGAATATGCAGTAGTCATTTTCATTTATGTACTTGGTTTGGGTAAACGCAGTGTTAAAAGTCTTTCTGTGCAAACGAGCAATACTACAGCGAGGCCGAGTTTAAGTGGACCCACTTGTGCTATAAAGCAGTACAACATGTTTTTTAAAAAAGCGACTTTAATATCCCGCAGTCATTTTCTAAGATTACAATTGAACCTGAAAAGGTTTGGGGGACATTTTCTGATCCAAATTGCACTGTTGTTGTTATGTCCATTCATTTTTTATTTTTTTTTTGCATCATTTTAGAACCTCGCAACTGACAGAATCGATATATGGCATCGGTCTTGTATTTGCGTTTTTCCTGGTTTTAATGGTCATTCGCAATTTTAATACGGTAGAAAACGGCAGCAAAAAAAAACAAAACAGCAAATGGGACCTAAAGAAATTATGAATGTAACACATTATTTCAGGCCGTCACAATTAAGTGGCCTATTTGTACACGGTCATTCTAAGGTAAAACGATTACAACATAGCTGGTTACCAAATAAATAAATAACAATGCATTGTTTTGCTTGTGTGAAATGAATTGTCCATGTAAAAAAAAAAAAATGGACCGTGAATTTCAAAACCGTTAAAAGTCCAAGATGACTTTTAAAGTGGCTGAAGCTGGGTGACCGTCACACTTCCCACTGATATGATCTATTCCGCTCCATCTGTGACTTTTCTTTCTTTTGATAGGGAGTGCGTCTTACCGTACAACTCCCGATGTGTTCCTGAGGACAGAGGCCGCAAAACTCTGTGTGACACCCACCAGGCTGGTCCCATCCACCTCCACAATCTGGTCGTTCACCTTGATCCTAAGACACGCAATCACAAAATTGAGGACATCATTTAACGCTTTAGGGTGAGAGAATGAATATCATTGTCTTAACGTGAATTGAAGCGGCTCGTAGTTCACCGTGTCCCTCTTGAAAATGACCGCCTCGGAAAATAAATTGTCCAAATTACGCGGTGGTGCGAGAGCATGAGAAGTGGATGAGACATCAGCTTGGCCAATCGCGTGCATTATTTTCCAAGATTGGAAGACTCCACTGAGGCAAACGTTTCCCTTCGATGACTGCGGACAAATCATGAGACAAAACGAGGCACCCCAAAATCATGGAGGTCAAATCAGGAGGCACAGGCCAGCTTGCCTTTTTGCTCTGAGGCACAAAACACAGCTCTGTCAACCAACCGCTGGTCATCGAGTGTGAGTAAAATCCCTTTTAGTTGATTACTATGAAGCTCTGTTTTGAAAATATGCAGAAAAATAGACAATGGCAAACTTTGGAGATGAATTCCTGAGACCGCTCTAATTAACAGACCATATTTATTTTGTTTGAATATGTTTTTTGACTGTACACCATCTTAAACACGAACTCGTTGCTTGTGTGTCAGTCACCCGCTCAGACTTCAGCTTCTACGTGACCCACAGCATCTGACATCTTAATCTGGCTTTGTGGCTCCATTTTGGCCCGACGGGAACATTCCCGAGCCGAGGGGGAATTAGGGAAAAGATGAAGTGGCGACGAAGGAACGCGGTACTGTATCTCCGTGGGTCATCAGAACCGCACATAACAGTGACCATCAGTCGAGTCCATCGATCTGTCTGCCTGCCATTGTGTGTGCCTCGGACCATTAAATCAGCAAAAGGCCGACGCGCATGCACGGAACCAAGTTGATGGAGAGGTAATAACCGAAGGATATGATGTGCGAGCATGCATACGGAATAACAACATTGCAGCAACAAAAAAAGCTTTTACAGAAGTTACGTCTAGTCTGCTTTGCTCTGTGCGAAGGGCACTCGTAAACATAATCTTGGGTTCTTTCTTAGCATAGAACTGAAGATTCTCTGTTGACTACTACTGGAGAGCCACTAAATGGTCTAATCGCTACTCTGGTGCAACTTGGGAGGATGGGAAAACATGAAGAACTGCATTTGGTGGAAACTAGCCTTTCATATTCAGAAAACCACCACTTAAAAAAAAAGAAAAAAAGAACATTACACTCCACCCCTAGCACTGCTGCATCCATTTTCCATCCCACTTAATCCTGTTCAAGGTTTCAGGGGGAGCTGCAGCGACACTTTTGACTTGAGTTGCTTGCGTCAGCTACTGTATGTGAAAAATGTCCTACAATACAAAAATACAAAAAACGCATGGATCATCTAGACGCATGGGTAGGATAGGGTGAAAATGTGGTAACAATCAAGAGACATCATGCGGCATATTTCCTCACAAGCGTAGCTCTGCGCGAGACAGAGCACAGTGTGCCTCACTATGGATCTAATCTCAACCCCTACTGCTAAATCTGACAGCAACCGTGTGTGGGTTTGGTGTGCGCAGTGCAGATAGCTCACAATATGAACACTTTTTGTACACACCACAGATGACAGAGTGGAGTTGCTGCCCTTAAGTATGAGCGGGATTGAAAAGAACTTCACCTGCTGTCTCTTTCGGCCGCTCCACCTTCAATGACGGTCTTCACGAAGATGCCCAGTTTCTCCAGGCCTGCGTCAGCGCCAACACCCATCCCGATGATGCTGATCCCCAAGCCGTCGTCATCTGAATGCAGGTGGAACACAGTTGAACTCGTCCTATATGTATATACCGTATTGGCCCGAATTTAAGACATTTTTTTTGCATTGAAATAAGACTGAAAAAGTGGGGGTCGTCTTATATTCGGGGTCTAGACATTATACCTATTCACGACGCTAGATGGCGCCAGATATAATTGAAGCGAATGCTGAACTTGACTCCCCAGGCCAAAGCGAACCCCTGTCACGAAGAATAAAAATAAAAATAGCGGTAGCATGAAGAAAAAGAAAAAAATAGTGGTAAGAAAGAAAAGAGAAGAAAATAATAGAAGAGATAACAGAAAATGGAGAAACGTAGCGACAACTGGAGAAAAGTGGGTCGAAGATCGGCCAGGTTAACTCAACAGCAATTCCAAAAATAAGTCATAGAAAAAAAGCAAGCAGATGGCGTGAAGATAAGAAAGGGAAAATGCATATAAATAAACATGCATACGGATAGTGCTTTATTAATGGAAGGAAAAGAAGAGAAGAGGCATCCCTAAAGCGCACGCTGACCTTCACTCATACGGCATTATTGTTCTGGAAGGGAATTTCCTTTCCAGTGCACTATTCCTCCCATTTCCCTCCCCCATTCATTATTCATAAGAGCTTAAGGTTACGTAACGGCCACTGGAAGGTGATAACCCGTAACACAAAGCGCTCTATTTTAGATCAGGGGCAAAGTAGGAAGCTGGTAGACATTTGTGAGAACCTTTGCTTTGCCTCATACTTATAAGCTAAGTTGTCATGGGATGTTGAATGCTGAATAGTTCTTACGATGTTTATTCAGGCAGATCAGATCCAGAGAAAACCACACTTAGTACACCCTTGGGAAATACGACACCTCAAAATCGGGTGGGCGATTTGTCCAAATTTGTCATGACGATTTTCCTTCCCACCTTTCTCCAGCTCCACGGGGAAAAGCTCGAGCTTCTCGACCCGCTTCTCCAGCTCGTACTCTGCGGACGAGGCCACGGGATCCACTTCCTCGTTGCGCCGGTCGTAGTCCTCGTTGGAGTAAGTGTTGAATACCTTCAGAGGTTAAAATACATGGTTGGAAATTAGCTCGAAAACAAAGAGTGGCGGGCATATTGCAGGATGTTTTCGGAAGCCTATCCTGAAAAATTTCCCCCACGAATAAAATCCAAAATAAAAACGTTGGCTCATGCTCAGTTCTGATTGGGTCAATGAAGTATTTTAAAAAAAGTTTTTGTGTATTCTCATATTTGGATTCACTTTTTTTTTTTAAACCTTGAGCTATCTTTCTCGAACATTATTGACCTCTGGAAGGCAGAAAGTGAGTGTAAATGTGTGGCCCGCCACAGTAAGTCGTTTTTCACTTCGTTATCCAAGCATATTATTCCAGACACTTCAACCTGTACTACCCAAAAATAAATGTTCCCCAACACAAATATTGACTGACAACAAGCTGTTTGTCAGAGAATCGTTCAGAGATGAGGGGTCCCCCCCCCCCCCCCCTTCTTCCTCTGAACCGCACAGGACGTCTCTCTCCTCATCTGCAATAGGCAGCTGTCACTTCACATCTCATCCCGGCCAGCAGGATGCCCTCACAGCTCCCTGCATGCGGTGGAGAGAAGAGAGCTCGCTGAGAGCGGCGCGCAAGCTGTCGCCAGCAAGCGAGCGGCCTTGTCACATGTACGGTGCCAAAGGCCAGCTGCAGGTGCTGAGTAAAAAGGGGCGCCATGCCAGTTTGCCAGCACAAGTGTCGAAAATGCCAACAACGCCATCAGCGTCTGGTGTATGTTTTGGCATGGGCTCAAGTGTGATATACATTGGGTGATTTGGTTGAAGATTTCCATCTGGGTGGGTGTGTCAAAGTCTGGATGGGAGAATACGCGTCAATGAAAAATGGGCACGTTCAGACATGTAAAAAAAGAACTGAAGTGCAAATGGGAGAATATGGCCGAGAAAACAATTTTGCACCTATGTGAGGTTGTGCCAGAGGCCAAAGAGCAATGCAATGCGTCTTCATCAATAAATTATGGCTGACAAAACGCAATGGAAGGAGTGCGCACGTGGTCAACACAAAAAAAAGTGAAAGTAGTCCTAAAGTCGAGGATGCAGAACAAGGAATGCATGCTTGACACGATGCACACACTTTATAGTTTGCAGTTCTTTTCCTATTCTCTCCTCTGCATGACCTTTCTTGCCATCAATCATTCAGTGTGATCAGCAACTCTGCATTATTTACACTGTAACGCACACAGAGATCCACAGACAGTATATTTGGCTTCATCGAGCAAAATCAATTGTAAATGTTTTGTAACCTAAACATTTGAGCAACTGGAAAGCCTACAGCACAACAGGTTTTTGTAGTTGCTCACATGGCTCTGAAAAATGTATTTAACACGAAGGACGAGATTGGCAAATTCTATAATAATATGCTGTAGCCCTCGAGGACGTTTTCAAAATGGACACTGCATGCTTCATTATGAAGACATTACAAACACATAATCGTTTCTTCATTAATGTTTTAAAATTGGCTCACGGCAACGATAAAAATACAAAGGCGGTGGAACAAACGGCGCCATTAAAATTAAAAAAAAATTGGAATGCTAGCGGCTGATTGACTACTTCTGGGGGTTTCTCATCACTGCACAAATACCCTGAAACAGATGCTACTATTGGCAGTCAGTACTGTCGTTAATGGCTCCTCAGTCACCGATGGCTGGCACGACAAACACATTAGCATGCAGAACATGGGTGGGGGTGGGGGGTCAGGGAGAGGGATTGAGGACAGATGCGGGTCAATCTTTGAGAAGAAGGCATTTAAAACTCATTCAGTCCCAGCCAATTCTGGACCAAGTCTGAAAAGACGTTTAAAAACGTCTTTGGGAGTGAATGAGTTAAGACGCGTTCCCTTACGGGGAAGGCGAGCAAATGGGAGCCCATGTGAAAGGGCTATGACAGGGAATAATACACAATGGGAGAAAGAATTATTTAATTCCTGCTGAATTTCTAAGTTTGCAATTTGTGTGGTGTCTTATTATGGTAACAGACAGAGAACGGCTGCAAACATTACTCCATAGCGTACACGATAAAAATGATGCAGGTTTCAGCTCCCTCCAAACTAGGTCACTCTCATGATCCCATTTGATTATTGAGTTTCATGAACTCTGTTTACGCAGACTAATTGTTTGGCGACAAATGCATTTCCCTAAACCGAAAGTCCAACTAGTCCTGTGGGGTTGCTAGTCACTAACAGGGCACGGACAGAGACAGATGGAATACTTTTCATACAAAATTACATAATGCAGCTGCTTTGACTTTCCAGAGGCCCGAAAGCGAGACGCAGACTTATTTGTGCTTCTTTTGTGTTTGTATGTGGGCATTTTGAGATTGTGTGTATGTGTGTGTCCAGAGAATGCATGTCAGGCATTCCGGTAGCAACAACAGGGAAAGAAAGTATGCATGTGGGTATCTTGTGTATGTGTGCAGCTGGTTTCCTTGCAGGTGCGTGTCGATACACGCTTGTGTGCCATTCGTGTGTCGTGAGGAGCCATTTTAGCATGAAAATGAAAATGTCAGTCACATTTCCCAATGTGAGGAATGAGCAAAGCCCCACCGGGATGAAGAAAAGGGGGCGGGGGAGCCCATGTGGAGGAGGTTAAATAAAGCCAAGTGTCAGCGAATAAAAGGATGGTGAGAAAATGAAGGGGTTGCGGTGGTAAACAAAGAGTCCAGTTCACGGGGGAGAGGAGGTAATATCTCGTAAGAAAGTGACTCAGATGATTCATGGTTCTGAGGGGTAGAGTCACAAAGGCGGTAGATGGAAATGAAGAACGAAAAGTTGAGGACTGGGGGGAGGCTGAGAGTCAGGCGTGGCGGTATGAAGCCTTGTGCCGTCACCATCCCAGTGTCTTTATCGCGGGGGGATAAGGAGCCTTGCGCCGTGAGCGGTCGTCACGGGGGACAATGTATCTCAGTGCGATAGCGCAAGCTGTATGCTTTCATTTAACAATGCTTCTTGTTATAAAGCAAGCGAGGATGGAAACGAGTGTCGGGAGAGAAGCGTTGGCCTCATTTAGAAATGTAAAAATGGCTCAAGTGTGGGAGTTCCTGTCAAATACACATAGAGGTGTTATGATGCAATTTCATATTCCGAATGAAACATTTAGATGTAATTCTGTTATACATATGTATGTCGACTTACAAATAAACAAATCAATGTGGACACATTTGTACGATAAATTTGAATAGCTCCTAATTACAAGAGTTTTTTACTTTTCATGCAAAATGCTGTTTTATGCAACTCTTTGATTGAATCACGTTCGAATGTGTCCTTTGTGCTACGACAGCTCACCCTATTTGCATTCCATTACTGTAGTTGTACCTGTGACCACCCACCCTCGCACCACACAAAAGCCGCAGCCGCTGGAAGGATGATGAGGCAAAGGAAGGGATGTCTCGCGGGGATTGGGAGTGACCTTGACAGGCGTAAAGGAGGTGAGAAAAAGAAGCCAGCCAGTCTTCCTTATGTAAAAGGTAAGTGGCCGACGAGGGTGAACAGTCCAGTTCAAGGCCAAACTTCCTGTCATGTCACCATGCGTCATCCTGCACGTGAGCAAGTGACATCTGACATGTCGGGGAATGCCAACGGCTTAGTCAGCATTGTCTTTTTTTTTCTTTTTTCTTTAGCCCGCATGTCGACTGTGCATACAAAAGGAACTCACATTTATTTTTAAAAGATATGGCTGAGATTTTAACAGCTCATTATTTGGATCCAAGTCGATGCCAGCGCCAACTACTACTAGGTCAGCGACTGAACAAAGGACGCTGGGGGGTTAGGGGTACTAAACAGGGCCGAGAATAGTGCGCACAATTCAATGAGAACAGACAATGCCTTTATTATGGCGGTGGCGAGGATCACGACTACCACAACTACACTGTGACATCGCATGGCCACTTCATTTTATGACTAGTTTTGTCTATTTTCCACTGCACAGAATCCATTCGTCCCTCTTTTTTTTTTTTTTTTCGAGAATCCCGCTGAGGCTTGTGGGGGAACGCGAAAGGCACACAACCCCCCTGGAATGGCCGCCAGTCGAACACAGGTCACGTGCGTAGAGAATTTCCAATGCTTCACAAATAACATTATGCCGTCCTTTGATTGGTTGGTCAGAGCAAAACTCCGCGTTTGATATCAATCTGTAGCCTTCTGGACACATCAATAAATGTCATAATCGGAATCTCTGGTGAATATAATCCATCCATCCATATTCCGATCCGCTTTATCCTCACAAGGGTAGCGGGGAGTGATGCAGCCTATCCCAGCCGTCTTCGGGCAGTAGGCGGGGGACACCCTGAACCGGTTGCCAGCCAATCACATGACACACAGAGCCGAACAACCATCCGCACTCACACTCACACGGCGGGACAATTTGGAGTGTTCAATCAGCCTGCCGTGCATGTTTTTGGAATGTGGGAGGAAACCGGAGTACCCGGAGAAAACCCACACTGGCCCCGGGAGAACATGGAAACTCCACACAGGGAGGCCAGAGCTGGAATTGAACCCGTTACCGATAAACAGAATTCATCAATCCCAAAAGATTTCCACCCAGATCAAATGACTTGGACGTTACTTATTAAGCGAGAAATATCGTGTCGCAGAAGTTGAGACACAAAGCTTTGGCGGGACAGTAATACTGATGATCTCATGCAGAGGGGACG
Organism: Hippocampus guttulatus; assembly: GCF_054856545.1. NCBI lineage: Eukaryota > Metazoa > Chordata > Actinopteri > Syngnathiformes > Syngnathidae > Hippocampus > Hippocampus guttulatus. The sequence goes on from NC_141278.1 coordinate 5,184,291, forward strand.
AGACTATGGGTGGAAATAAAAGTGTGGTGATAAATGACAAAGGTGGAAACTGACCAGGATAAAAATAAATAATTAAACACATAATAAAAAAATAGCAAGGCAAGTCTCGCCTTTCTCTTGATCATTAAAATTGCATCCCCGCGGGATCATCAGGTGGCACAGACACGAGCAAACAAAAACGTCCTGGCATGAATAATGCACACACATATCCAAAACCCGGGCTCTGAGCTGCTCGACCTGTCAAGGATGAGGATGATGAAAAGAACTATTGCAAGAAAAAGTTGGGCCCCCCCGAACTCACATTTTCACATTGAAGACGTGCATCAAAAGCGCACAAGCTGCACGCTGCGTGATCCTTTTGAAGGAGTTAGTGAAATACTTTTGATTTAGTCCACTTGAAAAGAAGCTTAGCCGAAATACAGTTTAATACCGACTGCCCTTTTTCTGATCCCATAAGCAAACTGTCAACCGTTATACGTGTCACTCTTTGATGCAGTTCTCTCCCACGACGGTAAGCGATAGATTCCGTAATTAGGGACACGGATAGCCAGGTCTACACAGCTTCAAGGGAAATCCGGGGAATAGGTAATTGAAAAGAAACAAGGCAGAAGCGATGATTGTTTCATTTAAACTCTCAGCTGTGTTCTCCAACCTTTTTTGGACCGCCGACCTATTTAAAATCAAGCAGCATTTTGACAGACGGGCATAAAAACCAGCCACCCGTACACTGAATGTACTGTTCTTATTAATTAGTGGCAATATGGAATGAGTTGGAGAGCTTCGTTTGTTTCGCTTCAACAAGCCGGTGATGATGCATGTAGCGCAGGGCTGTCCAAATCCGGTCGTCGAGGGCCACTGTCCTGCATGTTTTGTTTCCCTCCTCCAACACACCCCATTGGAATGATCCGCTCATCAGCAAGCTCTGACAATGATCCTCATCATCAAATTTCAATGGCAATACGAAAAAGCCCACAAAAGCGCCACACGTCTCCGTTCAGCTAAATCAACGTCCCAGATAGTGTAGTGCACAGGTGTCAAACTCAAGGCCCGGGGGCCAGATCTGGCCCGCCACATCCTTTAATGTGTCCCGCAAAAGCAAATCAACGATGTCAACTTTCATGATGGTTGCTAAAATCACTACCAAAATTTCAAATTCTCATATGTAATTAATAAGAGTGATACTATAAGCATTTTTGTGTGGCACCTCATGACAGTAACTTAAATAATAGGCGAATAAACCGTCATTCTTGTCTTGTTTATTTGGTTTCAGTCATAACGGCCCTCCAAGGGAAACTGTAACTGAAATCTGGCCCACGACAAAAATGAGTTTGACCCCCCCTGGTGTAGTGGTTCACTTCCCTGACTTCTTTAATTCCCCACTCAGGGGTGGGTTTAAATCTATGTCGCTTTAAGTGCCCTGTGATTGACTGGCATCCAGCAAGCTTCCCTCCATCACATTTCATCAAAGGTGCAGAGACTTCTTTGAATTTTTCTTGATTTAGTTTTTAACCACTGTATGATTAAAAAACAACAAATCGTCAGCCAAAAGAGGGACGCCACTAAAGTAGAGTAATCCTCTCCATCAGCACACGATCTGAAATCAAAATCCTTGGCCGGGAGCCCACCTCGTTTCAGTTTGGGACTCGCAAACCCGTATTAAGCGATGGTGCAGATAAGGATAGAACGCAATGTATATCAAATGAAGTATGGGGGCAAAGGCATGTGTTCAACGTTGCTTTCAAATGGTTCAGGATGAAGAGGCAGACGGTCAGACATAACTTTTCGAAATACAAAGCGAGCGGAAAACAGCGCTGGCAGGTTGTTCGTCTTAGCATCAGCAACCCGACGAAGAAACTCTTTGTAGTGGTTCATGCTCCACTATGACCTCAAATTCCCCCAGTGGATAGCGCGCCACCTTCTAGTTCAATATCCAAAATGTAAAACATTCATCAACAAATGGGCACATTTATTCAGTGGAAGAACGGCCTGGTGTGGTTTTATGACTAACCACACCAGTCAAATAATGTCGTTCAGACTCGTGCTGCCGGCCGGACGCATTGCCACAGGAAAGAAAGCTGACACACATCTATCAAATTGACGAGGCCACTCAGCAGTCCCCGAATGGCGCTGCAGCCCAACCTAATACACAAACGCAGCGGTGATCGCATGAGCTGCTATTCAACCGAAGCTCCCACTTTTTTCTTTTTTTTTTTTAAATCAAAATATCACAAGAAGAAATACCCTGCATGAATGGAGTTCAAATAAAGGAGAGGGAACAAAAAGTGAAGGCCAGACACTGCGTACAGAGGCCCTCCCCTCTCAAACTCCTGTGGCGTGATCCGATCAAAGAGAGGAAGTAAACACAATGGAGGGGGGAGGGGGAAAAAAAACGCCTCAATGTGAGATGGATGTTTGATCAGGGCAGACATGTTTAACACCTCGACAACCACACAGGAGAAAGTGGAAGATGAGTGTGACACGCCTCGATGGAAACGCTCGATTCTCGGCGGTTCTTAATGGCTGTGAAAGCATTGCGGTGTAGAAATAGGGCATCAAAAGCGTGACTTGGGCCGCGCCACATCAATCTGAGGAGAAGCGAACGCGGCGACCCGCAGACACTCACACCGAGGATAAGAACCGGTTGCTTGAATGAGCATGCGATGCGATTCGTTTCTGTAGGTCAGTGCTGTCGGGAAGGCGCGGTGGCTCCACTAAAGTCACTTCCTCACTAGGTCAAAATGTTGCAGCCAGTCAAAGGACGTGGAAGGGAGCATGAATTCAATCAATGTTCACGGCAGATAGTCATTGAACACTTCATTAGGGACCCCCTGCGCACACAGCGGCTGTATTTTCGCCGCATGTTGCCGTCCCGTGCGCATGCCAGAGAGTGCAAAGGGTGCATGCACAAATCTGACATTGATCATCTTGAGGGATAAATCAGCTGGCATGTTTTGATACGTTTAGTGTTGTGGTTGTTCGCAGTGGCGTGGAAGCGCCCTGCATCGCATTCTGAGACCTATTCGAACATTTTGCCCTTAGCATGGAGCGAATTCTGGAAGCAAATATTCCAAAACATCTTACGACAACCACAATAATAAACATTATTTGTCTGCAACTATTTTTTTTCAATGTGAACAATAAAGGTAACTATTTCAATTAACGCCACTCACTCGAAACGGATCATTCCTAGACTTCTAAAAGCATCCTTTTTCAACAAAATATTGCTTTTACTTTACAGTATTTTATTTTGATGCAGCTCTTGTCCTGAACATTCTTCATGTGCAAGTGTAGCTAATGCTTAGCTGTCACAACATTTCTGCACCTCCGAGGTACTCATTTCCCAGACTTAATGGAGATTTTCCCAAAAAGACTTCTCGCACGCTGTTCACAAACTGTTGCCAAAACACTGGTTGGGCGCTCTCTCCTCTTAGCAGCTGCCTGCCTGATTTCAAAATCAATTAAGGCGGCGGAGCTTGGATGTTAAAATGATTTATCCGCTTTAAGGAGCGGCTCTTAGAAATATTACAAGAACTGTTAAGATTAAAGGATGGCGGGGGGGGGTGGTTCTTTTCCCTGTGCCAACATCGGCTCTGCGGGCTCCGCCCTTCCCGAGGTCATGCTAGACTCGTGCAGGGCTTGAGAACACATCTTTGTCTCCAACACTATATGGACGAACAAAAGACACAACCGTGTTTGTGTGCATAATGGCGATGAGGGAGGGGGTGACCTGACTGCAAGGCTGCGTGTGTAGAAGGTGGGCAGTGCTTGTCCTAATTATTCCATATGATGAATGAGCGTTCGTGCCTTTCATATAAAACACAAGCCATTAAATAATAGGCACCAATAGGATTTTAAAAAAAATCTCTTCTTTTGACCTTGATGTGTGATATGGACTTCTTTTCACTGTCACAACAAAATTGTCTGAAAAAGATTTTTGCACGGGCTATATTTCCCTGTGTGTGGTGAGCCTGAGGGGGAGGAGCCAAATGCCACGTGCTTATAAGAGATAGTACAAAGCGATAGAGATAGTAATTAGCGCAACAACCGTTTCTCTGTAAAAAGCTAATGGCCTAATTGTGAGCTGCACATCTTCGTCCTTGCGATATTTTGATGATGGCTCGGCACAAGCGTGTCGTGACACCAATTGAAGGAAAATGCATATGCAAAACAGTTACCATCGTGCTTGCATGTAGTGAGAAAAAAAAATGGAAGCGCTAAGCATGCAATTCATTCATAATTGGAATGTCTGGAAAGATTTGGCACATCTCATATTGCACAAGTGCACTCGATCACAAAATAAAAGTCAATATGATTTGAGATGAAGTGTATTTACAAGTAGAAGTGTGACCCTTTGGATCTCGATTGAGGTCTGATAAAAAAAAAAAAAACAAGGCCACTGGAAATCTGTGCGGACCTACTTTTTTTGCATACAGACAATCAATACAGGAAGCAGAATATGGACAGCTGCATCAATACAGTCGATTGCTATGCCCCACTCACCACCCCCAATCTGAACAAATGATAGAAAACACAAATTCCCCAGTCAAAACACGAATAGCGTCCAGAGGGCTTCCTAAAATATGTTTCCTACCGCAAATGCTAATCTTATTGATTCTAAAAGCTTGGGGATTACGAGGGGGGAAAATATTTCCCGTAATCTCCCAAATCCATTTTCACAATCCACAAACTACACTCGCCTCATTGTGCTCAACATGTGCAGCATACGCACAAAAACTCAAGTCAGATGACGCAACATCCACCGACGACGCGCACGCAATCTACTGCAAATTTAAAAAAAAGTGCATAAACCGCCACTTCTCGTCACCCCGCGCAAAAGGCAAAAGTGATTGAAATTAAATGAGACACAAGATGCCCGGATAAGCTTGGTTAAACGCCGATTAGAACCAGATGTGATTTGAAGTGAAGTGACCAAAGTGCTTTGAGAACAAACACGAGAATGTGTGAAAAGCGTGTCGGCGCATAAGCGCAAGCTAACACGTGCACAGATGTTCTGCTGGTGAGTGCAATTTCCCAAAGGGGGGGGGGGGGCAGGTGCTGTCACCCTCAAGCTGTGCATCATCAAATAGCCGCTCCCCTCGAGGCCTGAACGCAACAGATTTAATGTCGATACATGATCTTTTGCTGCTTTATCAAACATCATAATGGAGGAGACCACGAATAGACGTCGAACAAGAACCAGGTTCGCTGCAAGTGAAAATGCTAACTGCACTAGCGAAACATGAGCTCATAATCCGGTAGTTTTAACAACAACGTCTGGTTTCTACTCTTGTTTTGAAATTACCTTAACTCATTCACTCCCAAAGACGTTTTTAAACGTCTTTTCAGACTTGGTCTAGAATTGGCTGGTCCTGAAGGAGTTTTAACTTACCGTTATAGGAGCAGTGCTAAAGCGAATCTTCCTTGTTGCGGGGATGTCCTCTTTGTTCTCCTCCGGCAGGCCAGAAATCTCAGTCATATCAGAGCCGGGGTCATAGACGATATCTTCGTCGTCTCCATACAGCTCATCCTCGGGGTCAGTGCAACTTTCCCCCCAACCTTGGTAACACGCATCCCCATCGGCGTTAAAAATCACCCGCTCATTCCCGGTGTATTCCTCTTCAGGATCGTCCACCTGGTCTTTGGGAGAGTCTGGAGACGTGTCTTCTCTGGTCGGATCTTCTCGGCTTTCTCCAGCCGGAGCAGTTTGTGCGGTCGGCGGCTCGGCAGTGGCATCCTCAAAAGTTTTTTGGGTAATGGCATCATTTGTCGTTGTTGACCCATCATTATTCTCGATATATTGTCTCGTCGCTGGGTGGTTCTCGTCCTCATCGCAGGAACCATTGACCTGACTTCCATTTGTAGTAGCATTGGATAGTTGCCTCTTATCGGCTTTATCTTGGGCTTCCTTGTCTCGTAGGATTAGCTTGCGCTCCGCAGTCTCGGCCCCGCCGTGACTCGGACTCAGAAGGTCATCGGCGGACAAAGATGAAGGGAACTTCCCGCCTATCCTGCTGCGGTAAGTTCCATGCACTGGAGATTGTCGCGGGTCGTCCTCACTAACATCGCGGTGGAATCCATCCGGTGAGTACAAGGCCCGTCTGCTGACTCCCCTGAAGGGCGTACCTTGGTTGTGTTGGTCGGCGTTTTCAAAAACGGCACTCAGTTGGCTAACGGTTGGCGACGACGCCTCCGTTCTGGAGCACAGCGAGTCCAACGAGTCGGTACTGCCTCTGTTGGACTTGACGCCCCGCCAGTCGTCCAGGTGCTCGTGGGAACCCCTTTTATCGCGGCCGTAGGGGTAGACGGGTGATTGGGACTGGTCACGTGAATGCTGTTCAAACAACTTCCTGGTTTCCGAGAATTTTGCTCCCGCGCCGCCTACCCTTTCAGCCGACGAGGAATGCTGGAGTTTTATCACCAGTCCATCGGCCTTGTTAATGAAATTGGTTGGCTTGACCAGCTTTTGGGGCGAGGTGTCATCTTGACCCCTTGACTTAACAGATGCACTTTCTGAGCCCATCTGCATGAACATGTCTTTAATGCGGCTGACGTGTGTGCCATACTGACGACCCCTTGGTTGTTTCCCCCGTTCAAGGTCCTTGGCTTTGGAGTTTCCGTCTATTTGAGGCTGGTCAAAGGCCTTCTTGAGGGCTTGAAACTCAGCCCTGTAGGCATTGCGGTGCGGGGAGGCACTCCGGAGGCTGGTCCTCTCCCCCGTGGCCTCCGTCTTCAGCATTATGTCGTCTTCGGATTGAGCGCTGGTGTCAGCATCGCCGTGGCCTCATTAGAACTCAGGACTGAGCATTCGGTTTGACCTATTGCCGGGCTGCCAAATCCTCTCCAATCAATACCGTTTTAGAATCCTTACGGGCCTGCTCACACCTGCAGAGACAGAGAAATTCCATCAGGCTACATCATCATCATTTATGGAAGACATTCCAGCCATATCTTCATGGCAAACTGCAAACAACAAACAATGACGTGGCACCGCCGGGAGGTGGCGCTCGATCAGTGACTGTTTTGCTTCTGTAAACCGGTGCTGGGGAACAGAGTGCACGGGGCATTACTGGATCGATGATCGAGTCTACCATGCAGTCCTAAAAACAGATTGACGACTCATTGAAACCTAAAACACATTTATTGTCTATTTACACCATTGTTTATTATCACATCACTACCTTGAACATTTACACACATAGACACGCACACGAAATGCCACCAGATCTTTTTTTGGGAGGAATGGAAGTCAACTGTAGTTAAATATTCCATACCACCACCCATTAATGTTTAATCCTGCTATCATTGCATTCCGAGAGACGGGGTGGGCATACAACACATAGCCTACAATGCATACCCACCCAGGGATAAGGCGTGCAGCAGCAGCGTGGTCTGAAATCAAAATGCGCTGATATAATATTCATTGTTTACCACGCTGGACTTCGCCGCGTGCAATGTTCAGTGCAAAAAAAAAGTGGATCTTGTTTAAATGCAAATAACACTCCCGGTTTGCGCAGCTATGGGGCATTGCGGGGTTGAAAGTCAAATCGCTCCATCGGATGATCATTTTAGATGCACACGCCCGCATCGCTGCAATAAGATAGCTCGGGTTACCTTAATGTGTCTGTTCTAGCGAAGTGATATAAGCCACAACACCGAAGACCGTCAAAATAAGTTCAACGTGTAAACACGACGCCTCGGAGTCAGAAAAACAAGAGTCCCACTTACATTCGTGGCTTCGGTTCCGTTTTGATGCACAAGAAGTGAAACCCACGCTCGGTGGAAGCTAAAGCAAAACACTGGCGCTCTCCCTGCAGACACCTTTCGAAAGGCGCATTTTCGATCCAAACGCTTGTTGGAAGAGTCCCGGACGGAATGGCCACCGCGGAGCCGTTGTGCGAGGATGCACACTGACTGGAGCGGCTACAGCGCCATTGCAGGCGGCGGCTGATGTTGCCGTTTTCACGACCGGGGTACCGGCGCAGCTTGGGCGCGCATCTTGCCGTAGCCTCTCGGCGGCAGCGTCCCAAATCTTAAATCGGCGGTAGAGCAAAGTGAGCGCACCTATCTTACAATCGGAGGCTTTTTGTGCGATGCGAACGGCCGGGGTTGGCAGCTGTTCGAACCTAGAGAGCTGGAATGGTTTGATCCGATAAGCTGCTGTTGCTTGGGTGGTGGGTTGCAGTCTGGCACAAATAGCAGCACGCAGCTCCTGCAACTTCACACGCTGCTTGCTGCACATCATCACGAATGGGTGGGGTAAACGGGGTCGAGGACTGTCGTGGGCTGAGTGGGAAAATTGTAGGTTTGCCCAAAAACTCTTGGGCAAGATGGTGATGCAAAAACAAAGGCAAAGAGCCATCAAGTTAAGAGTTTTTATTATCCACCCACTTGCCCTCATTAATGTGAGTGGGATAAAAAAAAACTATCCAAGCTGACTTTGGGCAAGAGGGGAGGTACACAGGGCACATGCAGTATGTAAACCATTTACAATCACCATCTACACTCACATTCACACCTATTGACAATTTAGAATCTTCACCTGACATGCCTGTTTTGTTCATGTGCATGGGAAGAACATGGGAATTCCACACAGAGGGCTCAAGCCGAGATTCCAAGCCGGCCGGGACCTCTCGCCTGAGAGGCTAAAGTCTAGCCTGTTAATGTGGCCCATTTCTGAGACATTAAACGCAAATTCTAAATCAAGGCCCATGTTACATGTTCTTCACATCCTTGTGGGTGCTTTTGACTGTTGACATTCTACATGCTGGTTGCTGGTGTGAAGATGTTGCTTAGCAACTTAAAAATAATCCTGAGGGTGAGAGAAGAGAATGGCAATGCGCTGCCAATGGATGGAAATCAGCCCGGTGAAGTGAGGAAGCATCAAGTGTGTGTGTGCCATATGCATGTGTTAGCTTGATCAAATGGTGCATGTGGTGGTAATTAACTGCACGGAAGCACGGGGGCTCAATGAACGGCCCCTGAAGCTCTGACAGGGAGCCACCGGGGCCAAAAACACACGGTCATCTGTCCGCTGGGTCATTCTCTGCAGGGGGTCTGAACAGTTTGTTGTTGACCAAGGCTCATACAGCCACATTTAAGGGGGTCTAACCATTGAGGGTACGCGTACGTAGCTACAGAGTTAAAAAAAAAAAAAAAAAAAGCACAACTCACCTTGTCATGATCAATAAAAATAAACCAAATCACATGGTTCAGAACACATACATGTATGCAACCCAAAGCACCCCGCCATATTGCATAATTGCCCCCTTGCATTCAGTTTTCATAATTTTATGGCAGGTTTGGATCTGAACTAAAGGAAATACTGTGGGGAAAACTACATGTAATCTTATAGTTGATGCAGATGTGCCTGAAGGCTTTGAACATTATTGGAGATAACCTAAATAACAGCAAATTGAATGCTCAATAAGAACTACTTTGTGATGTTGCGGTGATGGCATGTCATCATCATCATTGATTTGTCGTCTGTTTTAATCTTGCAGAATAAATCCCCAAATTCCACAACGCAATCTTTGTTTGGAGTGTGGAATTTAAAAAAAAAATAGTTTACGTGTGTATCCCAATGCGTTGATTTGGAGGTTAAATGAGTAGATAAATTGCCTTTTACGTACCTTTAAAACACGGAATAACACAACGATTGAGTGAAATAGTGAAAGTCTCATCACATTTGCTGAGCGAGTGGCGTCTAGAATTTCACTTCCGTTTAAGGAGACAACCATCTTTTTCCACGCAGACGTTGAGCCAGTGAGAAGTCCTGCTGTGTTGCTCCAGCCAAGGAAGGAGGCGGAGGAGGAGGGAATGCTGCAGGATGCTTTTTTTTTTTTTTTTTTTTTTCTTTTAGAATCATGGCTGTTAAATCCTCTGGCGACTCGGAGACAAACATCTAGCTTCACGTGAGACTTACAAGGAGGATGACGAGCACCGTGTCCTCCGAGGTCGTCGCCGTGTGGCTCACCACGGGTATGTAACGACGAAGCCAGCAAATATCGGACGTTTCATGCGTGTCCATGACAGTTAGCTAGCGAGATAGCTCCTTAGTTAGCCTTGCGTATTAGCCGCAGTGAAGGAGTCATGGAGAAAAAAAAATAGCACTTTTCGGTGGAATGCTTTAAACGCTCAAGCCTTCAAAGCGGTGTTGAACGTGTGTCTTCAACGTGGAGTGTTAAGCGTTGCTCTTTGCGTCACGTCATTCATCTTAATTTGCCATTCGTGTTTATGTATGTTGACGTGCCTGTTTTGATTGTCTCTCATCATTTTCATGTTCATTAATATCATGCCTTGTTTGGATATTTTTTCAGTCTAAAAATTCTTTGTAGTTCTCATAGGCTTTTCTTTTAAAACCATTTATTAGCAATACACGCTGTCAGTGAATTTGTCAGTTATTCATAAGTGTGGGTACACTGTATAACCCAGTTTTCAAGTAGACCAGACAAATTTCACGTGACCAAAAAAATCTTGACACACCACAAAACAAAAATGTCACAGTAAACGTGTAGCTCCAGTTAATCACTATTTGTGGGATAGTGACAAGGCCTTACTGCAAAAAGCCACTCCAAAATTGCCGATACATTCCACAAGATCATGGATGGACTACTTTTTTTTCCGAATGAAGCTCTTCAACTCTTGCTTGGTATCAGATAGTGACCCAAGTACAAAACTAGTCAATTTTGGAGTTTATCAGCAAATAATGAAGGATGGTTTAAAAAAAAATCTGAAATATTTTTAAACTGGCAAATTTCCCACAGCACACCTGATGATCAATCATGACATAAATAGGAATCAGTGGTATACAGTGACCTCATTTTGTAACTTCAACAGTATTTTTTTTTAGTCAGACATCCTAAATAAATGGAGACAAACTTATCTACAAGATTATTGTAGACACTTTCAGAAGACTCCTGTCATTGTACTTAAGTCGTAAACCAGACAGTGGTAAAAGTTTGGACGATATTTCTTTTAAATGTTGGACATCTATTAATATTGACAGAGACACACAAAATCTCAAAATGGACACTGAATGACACTCTTGATCCATTGATCCTCTAGTTTACATTGTGCATGGCAGCACTGCCACACACATGGCTTTGCATGAAGGAAATGTCCGCAAGGAGAGAACCGTTGGCTGGAAGCAGAGAACAGCCTTGTACAGAGATGGTGAGTGGGTGTGTGCAGTGGTGCACTTCATGTGTTGACAAGCTGTCCCCCCCCCCCTTTCCCCTTCTTCGCAGTCATAACACAATGTCATGCTCAACTGGTTCCCCCTTTAATACTGTCATGAATGTTGTCACTTGTTTGCCGTCCCAACGCGTTGGTGTTCTTGCTCTAACAGTGCTTCACTCAGTTAAACTTGCCCCCTGTAGAAACCAAGTTTTAGCGCTGAAGTGACATAGAAAAACAATTCTACCATTCCGACTGCACACTATTGGGTAAATTTCACGACATTGTTTCAGCTTACCTTTTCCAAGGAAAGATAAAGCGCTTGTAGGTTAAACTGTTGTCCACTTCTACCATCATCGTCTGCTTGCGTAGACGCTCGCGACTTTCACTTCCAGGTTGTGTGCTCACAGGCAATCAGCACAGGCGTAGTGCCAAAGAGTTTGTGTCTGAACAGTAGCCATCGTTGTTTTCCTACGCTCCTCAGCTGCACACCAAAGAAGCACATGCATTCCTCCCGACTGGAGCGCCATGCACTCATGAAGCTGAAAGCTATCCCTCCCTCTTTTTTTTTTCCCTGGTACATCAGCTAGCTAGAGGCCCATCTGCTACTTTGGGTTTCCGCACGGATTTTTCACTGGGGCCTCACACACCTGAGACTCACGCTTGGACAAGGTTGGGCCAGGAAAGTGCAAGACCAAGTTACCTATTTCCAAAATCCCCAGAAGGCTTGGTTAGTCATTTATGGACATAGGTTTTAACTCATTCCCTGCCAGCCATTTTAGAGCATTTTACCATTTTTCAGAAAGCAGAATTGACAAGTATACTTGTCAACAGGCAGTCAATAACGACCAATGTGATGTTTTTAGACATTGAATGAAATTAATGGGTAACGGTGTGTATGTGAGCTGCGGAATGGAGATTTTCTGTTCATTCCGAAACATTTGTCTTTCGATGCATTAGTCTTGCTCTTAAAGCAGACGGCTCCATCTTCATTGGCCTGTTATGCATTAACCGGGAATGGGTGAAGTATTACGAACAGTAGGAACTGCAGGTCATCATCTCGAGAGGGCTCGGCCAGGAGTCGGAATGCCACAAATAGGCAGATTTGATATCGTTTGGGGAGACTCAAGGTAAATTACCCAGTGATAGTCCACCACACGACCTGAATGCCCAAGACTAGGCTACTGAGAGCGTGGTAGTACCCAGTCCATATTTCCTCAAATATTCCCCCCGCCCCTTTCTTTGATATTACATGATACTTTCTCCCGTTTGTGCTCACTTGTACATCTTGCGTCACGACAAGGTTCCACCATGCTGAATTTTGGCTGCCAGCACTTGACCGTGAGTGCAAGCTGGAGGCCTTTCGTGCTTTTGTCTGCTCAAGAAGTGCCGAGGCCCAAACGGGAGCATAATAGACCAGAATGTCTTTTTGTCGAGGGCACCAACTAACCACTGTGCGAGTTTTTAATTCTCGGGCGCGATTGTAATGTCACGGCGGCCTTTGTTGCTCTCGTAAGAGGATTTGTCTCGCTCAGTTCCCACTTGCCGTCCTTGGAGCTTGGAGAGATAGAATCACCAGCCGCGACATTAGGTACACCCATGTCGTAATAATAATTCAATGATAATGACAACATCAGAGGTATTTTTACGACATGATTGTGTTTGTAGTTTGCAGTGATTTGTGGCCCTTGGGTTTCTTGCTCAGTTCAGATCTTTGGTGAACGTCAAAAGCAAAATAAGCTTTTCCTCACAAATCTGGCATCATTGTTTATAAGTAACACTATTGTCAAGTGTCGACTAAAGGGCCATTGATCGTAGCCAGCTGTGACTGAGCCCTCGGGGACTTCAGACATATGGCCAGGTCAACGTCTGTGTCAGATGTTTGACATGCACGTTTAGTCTTTGGACTTCGAACAGTTCCACGTGTCATCGTGTCCCTCTTCAATAAGCCAAACTGTAACAGTGAGCCCTAATCTTTTTTTTTCTTTTCAATCCAGATTTCCTGTTCCATGGATATGGATTAAAAGCTAAATCCTCTATTACGTTCCTCATTAGATTATCATTGGGAGCTTCAGTCAGTGCATAAGGAGAGCGGGTTGAACGGTCCCATTCATGTGCGATCGTGGCGCTTCGGTTAGCAGTGTCAGTTTGATACTGATGGGGAGTGGATAAAAATATATTTTAAAATAACAGTGCCAGTGGGAAAGGAGACACACATATATTTGTAGTGTATGCGTGCCGTGCTGGTGTCCACAGGCAAACGTTTTCTCTTCCCACTACTGTTTTTTTCTTCTCCCCCACACCCCTTCCTTGTGCACTCAATCTCCCATGGCGATGAAAGAAAGAGTGGCCACCCACCATTCGAGAGAAAAAAGGGCAAAAAGAGAGGGGAAAAAAAATAATGTACGAAGATAAGAGGGGAGGAGGGTGGCCTTGGAAAGAGCAAAGAGGGCCAGCTTGAAAAAAAAAATCCACAAAGCTGCAAATAACCTCTAGTATTGAACGGTGTCCGCTTTTTATGTTATGTTTGCATTTAAAATTGAGTGGGTCAAACACAAAAACAATTCATCCCCTTCTAGTTGTTCGAACAGAATTCTTATGCAATGAATTGAGTACAGTATTCCTTTTCGTGAAGAAGAGTAAAGTCTAGAAGCGCTATGAGGGTTGAGGGTGTGATAAATGTGACACATTTGAACTTATTATTATTATTTGAACTTTGCTGCCAGAACTGAGTTTTTGTGTGACTTTAGAGGGTTACTTCAAAGAATAATTTGGTCAGTTTGGAATAGTACATGATTTGGGAGTACCTATGAAATGCAAAATTCGATTTTAAAGTAACAAAAGGAGGAAGTCAGCAGCTAAAAAAAGTTTACACTTAAATGAAGATTGAATGACACGACTCTGAAAAGTACTGCTAGCACAGAGCTAATGCTAACATCATGAGAGGGGAAGTACGTAGTTAATCTGGGGTGGTTATCGGAATGGCAGTGGCACTATTCATCTTTAGTACAAATTAGTAGACCAAAAAGAAGATTTTACAGCACATTCAAGGGACTAGCTGAACATATTGTTGCTGTTGTGATTGTAATACTGTACATGCAAACTCTGTTTCAGTGATCACCATCTTGTCCAAGTCGCACGCGGAGCGTAACGTCTACCCGTCTGCGGGCGTGCTGTTCGTCCACGTCTTGGAAAGAGAGTACTTCAAAGGGGAGTTTCCCCTCTACCCAAAATCAGGTACAACGCTGTCAAATATCGTGATTTAGTGCGCAGCCGTATTTGACTGTTTGGGCAGGTTGTTGAAAGTCGCGCTCTCGCGGAGGCAGGTGCTTTCCTGGCATCACTTCACATTCGGTGCTGTAGATCTCAATGAGCGTTATTGAGGTGGTGTTGAAACCCCGTCAGGACATCGGAGTGGATGTAATGAACGCTACTTTACTTTCAGGTGACGCCACCAACGACCCCATCACTTTTAACACCAACCTCCTGGGGTACCCAGACCGACCCGGCTGGCTGCGCTACATCCAGCGCACTCCCAATGGTGACGGAGTTCTCTACGGTTCCCCCACCTCTGAGCATGTGGGCAAGGCCACCATCATAGAGGTGTGTCAACAGTGTAAAACGGGGAAAATAACATGTTCATATATTTCATCGAGTGGTACCTAGAAATGACTTCAAATGTATTTAAAGCAGGGGGAGGGGTAATTTTGTTGTTGTTGCTTAAAGGGGTTCCCATCATGTAATTTCTCCTATTGTGGGCTGGCCCATGGTAAATGTTATATATAAGGTATATAGTAAAAGACATTTTAGAATAAATCATATCATATTGTGATCTACTTTTATGATGCAAAAAGGCACAAAAACCTCGGCAGTTGAAGAAAATAACCCCTCCTGACCACAAGATGAGAAATTGTCATGTTGTTGAACTCTGTTGATTGTCTTTAATTAGCAGCACGGTACAGTGTTATAGTTTCAGTGCTTAATTCCATTATGTTATTTATGCTTTTTTTTCCTTTTT
The DNA here is from genome assembly GCF_054856545.1 of Hippocampus guttulatus. Lineage (NCBI taxonomy): Eukaryota > Metazoa > Chordata > Actinopteri > Syngnathiformes > Syngnathidae > Hippocampus > Hippocampus guttulatus. Next base: position 5,199,484 of record NC_141278.1, read on the forward strand.
TTTACTGTCGAAATTCTTTTCCCGAAAGGATGAGCGGTCCCAGCATGTGCCTCCAATGCAGCGTGCTGGCTCGCTGTGCCGGCCTCCGCAGCTCAGCCCGCGCCGTATAAACCGCACTCATGATCTGATCTTAAAGCCCCCCCCCCCCCCCTTTGTGTGTTGCAGATTACCGCCTATAACCGACGCACTTTCGAGACAGCACGGAACAACTTGGTCATAAATGTCATGGCCACCGAGGGTATGCACCAGTGTGAGAGCTTAGCGCCCGCACACACTCAAACAGCAGATCCCCCGATTAAATCCTGAGGGCTAAATCACTTCTGGAATGGTGTAATGGGCTCCTCTGAAGAAAAGAAAAAAATAGAATGAGGTTATGTAAATGTTTTAAATAATAATTAAAGTCTTTTCAGCTGGGCAAGGTCTACTTTGACACAGAGCCAATTTACTGCATCATTTCATGTACCAAACACATTAGTTGTGTCGACTGTCCTTCCATAAACTACAGTTCGATGACATGACACTGTGTGTCATTGACCACTCAAATCCAAGAATTATCATCGCTTCTCCTATACTGTATAGTGATATACTATATTCCATCTGGACCAAAAGGAATCGGACAGCAGTGTGCGACGAGACCTCCTCGTCAGGACCAAAGATGTCAGCGAAACTAGCGCAGCTTTCTGGATTAACATCTGCCCTCATTCCCTTCACTGCTCTCTTCATCCCACCGTAGAGTTCCCGCTGCCCTACCAGGCAGAGTTTTACATCAAAAACATGAACGTTGAGGAGATGCTGGCCAGCGAGGTGCTGGGAGATTTTCTGGGAGCCGTGAAGAACGTGTGGCAACCCGAGCGCCTCAATGCCATCAACATCACCTCGGCGTTAGACCGCGGAGGACGTGTACCACTGCCTATTAATAACCTGAAGGAAGGGTAAGGATGTAGGAAAAAGGAACATTGACAAAAATAAAGTCCATGTGAGCTTGACATCAAAGAATCATCCATCCAATATGAGAAGGATGTCATGTTTTTTTTTTTTTCCTGTAGCGTGTACGTGATGGTCGGCGCTGATGTCCCCTTCTCGTCGTGCCTGCGCGAGGTGGAGAGCCCCCACAACCAACTGCGCTGTAGTCAGGAGATGGAGCCCGTCATCAGCTGTGACAAGAAGTTCCGAGCGCAGTTTCACATCGACTGGTGTAAAATCTCTCTGGTAAGGTGACAAGATTCGTTCACTCAAATCAAACTTTTCAAAACATGACAAACTACAGAATGTCCTGACCGTAACCGCCGTCATCAGTGGACATTGCTAAAAGTAAGCAGCCTATTTTGACACAGGGGGTAGAAATTACAGCGCGGTACTTTTTTCACATGGAGGGAGTGCAAGTATAAAAAAAAGGTCATCAGAAAAATAGTCCAGCCATGAAATATTCAAATTGTACATCTTCCCACCCCTCCACATGACATGTCGTCATGCCACTTTTTCGACTGGCCCCAACATCAGGTCCGTGTCTTTAATTGGCCATATGTAGGTATGCACTTTTTAAAAAAAAAAAAAGAGATGAAATCATTTATTCCAAACTGTTTAGCGGACCCTCACTCAAGGACCCCAGTTCAAAAAGCCTTGAAGCTCATCTTTTCTGCTTTTCCACTGACACGCTTATTTTTATGCTCTAGGTTGACATCAACAAAGTAATCCCGGTATACGTCAAGCGTCCTGAGGCGGGTCCTGGGGTGCTGCCTGAATTCGGGGAGTACAACCCCCCGTCAGAGTCCCTGAAGAGCCGGGACTACTTCACGGACTTCATCGTGACGCTGGCTGTTCCTTCGGTGGTGGCGCTCGCTCTCCTCTTCATGCTAGGCTATACCATGTGCTGCCGAAGGGAAGGGGTGTACGTATGCTTGGTCTTGCGATACAGTGAACTGAGCCTTACTGCCAATCGCGAAAATCTGGAAGGGATTGAGCCGCTAAAAAGCATTATAATTGCTAATGGATGGCTCCAAAGGACTAGATTTGTCTCAAAGAAACTCCCCTGCTCACTCCAACATTGTTCTTTGATACCACAAGATGGTGCCAAAGTGATTTTTTTTTTTGTCTGATTGCTATTCCTCAACATACTTGAGCAAAGTTCTTTGGCACCAAGATGCCACACGATAGCAGCAAAGCAATGTTTTATTAATACCAAGATGCCAGAAGGTGGCGCTCAAGTACCGCTTTTACATTTTGGCCTCTGCTCAAAACCAAATTGGGAATTTTTCGCTCATTTTCAAGTATTTTCTGGTTGATTGCTCTTGTTAGCGAAGACTTTTTGAATGGTGATGAGTGCAGGGACGTTAGCAGCACACTAGCACTAATCTGGACCAAAACGGCAGCTTTTCATCACCGTCCATCTGTTGCCACGGCAACGACCTCTCATCCACTGTAAGCCATGTCACCTTTTCCAGGCTTGAGAGCCCCCCCCCCCCCCCCCCCCCCCCCGTCCCATTGTCACCTCACCAATGTGTCCGTTTGAGTGCAGTTGTGTCCGTTAGGACTGCCGGTGGTATTTAATTCATTCCATCTTTGTTTTGATTCTAGGAAAAAAAGAAACATGCAAACATCAGCGTAAGTGTTTTGCCTCTTCGATGTTTCTTTCCCTCCCTTTCTCTCTGTCCTCCATGTTGATTTTCCATCACCGTTCTTGTATTCATCAGTGTGTCAGGGTCCATTCATCCATGAGGGCTGCTCCAAAATGTAGGCACGATATTAGATGACCTCAATGTGTAAAGGCGCCTTTGATGCGTTTCGCCGCTATTCACGGAGGACAGCCACCGTGCCCTGTTTTATATCGTATATCCCAAAAGATGGCGGTAAAGCTCTAATTTTGTCTAAATTAAGATCCTCGCCCCACAGAGTTTCTCAGCACCAGTTTTACTCTGCAAGATCCATTTACATACTGTACATGACGATCTCAATTACAAAATTTACAATCCTGTATAGTTCGGTCACTTCACTTGAAACGGTGACTCGGTTCACGACAAAGTGAAACATTTACTGGTTTGATTGATTCAAAATATTGCATAAAAAAATCAAAAGGACATCAACCGTTTAACCGTCAAGATAGCAAATTTGCAACATTTCGCGTATGCCTTTATCTTCTATTAAATATATCTTTTTTTATGAATATAGGCCTGATACAAGAGGTAGACAAAAATAACGGACTGTTATGTGTTGAATTTTGGTCCGTCTAGCATTCAGCTGGTCCACCACAGCTCCATCCAGAAATCCACCAAAGAGATGCGCAACATGTCAAAGAACCGGGAAATCTCCTGGCCGCTCTCCACACTGCCCGTCTTCAACCCGGTCAGCGGCGAGGTGGTGCCGCCCATCCATCCCGACACCTACGAGACCACCAGCATGCCTCTCATGCAGACACAGACGTGAGTACAGAAAACCTCATCTTGTTTTTCTTTTCTTTTCAACATACAAGCACGGCTTAAGAGCTTCGAGCTGTCCCGTGATTTGTCCATAATGGGCTTGGTGCAGAGAACTATGCGATTACATGCTTTTGGCATGCCATTTGAGGTTTATTCCCACTCACCAAATGTCTTTGACTGCAGGAACCTGCAAAACCAGATTACCATACCACAACAACAATCAGGTTTGTTTGCATTACCTTTGTTTAGGATCATGAGCATGCCTAGGCAGGCGGCAGTGTGATGTGACTAAAGCCACCACCTGCTTCTTTAAAACAATTTTAAAAACATAGATGTCGGTTGAGTACTTTCCAAATGCTCCATGTATGGCGATCATTCTCAAACCTTCATCCGTTGAAGAAAACGATACATTTTAATTTTGGTCATGATGGTAGTATTAATCCAAGAAGAAAAAAGAAATTGAGCAGCCCTGGAATCAGACAACTGTAGTGTGAGAGCGCCCTCTGCAGTGTGCATGATCCACTAACGCCCTTTTCTTTTTCACTGCTAACAAAGGAGATAGTTATGTCATGTCGACATTTCGAAGGTTGGAGGTAGGCAAATGTTATCAACCAAAGTGGACTCTTGGACTTGGAGTCCAAATGATTCATAATTTATGAATGTTGTCATAACTTTGGACTAATAGTACAAAATGAATGAAATTAACCATCTTTTCTCTCAATCTTTGTAGGTAAATGGTATTCCTGAAGAGAGGAAGGTGGCTGAGGCACTCAATTTGTGATCTGACTGAAGATAGCTAGTCAACAAACAGAGCCAAAAAGTCAAAAACGTGTCATCGATCGGCTCGACTACTTTCTTCACTTTGCGCGTGCGCAGAAAGCAGAGTAGCAAATGTACGCTTAAATTTTAAATAATTCAATACTGTAAACCGTTGTACGGGTTTTCGTTGCTTTGTAAGGGGAATCGTCATCATTTATAAGGGCAGCTATTAGCCGTGGTTGACAGGTATGCAGACACTAAATTAGGGCAAATCTTGAAGAACCACAGATTTCAAGGGCAGCTGATCCACTGAGCTGGAGGAAATACCGAGTTTCCGTCTACCCCCGTTTGATCAAAGTAATTGTGCATTGTAGCAACATCTGTCCCGTCAGAGAGGGTGTTCACAAAGACTGGACAAATAATTACTGAGAGAAGGAGCCGGATCAGCCCGTCCAAATTGAAGTATTTAGTTTTGTTGACTGCAAATTTAAAATAAAGCAAGGAGTAGCTTATGTTTGTTTTGCTCACTCCTGCTGTTGTAGTTAATACTTACTATTTTTGTTATGATGCAGCATGTTTGATTGTTGTTGGTTGAAGTTTAATTTTGTTGCTTGTTTGTTGTTTGGAGCCTTTTTAATGTTCAATAAAATTAGTAAAAAGTCATTTCTTTGCTTTATAATTGTTGCTATTTGCAGTCAGTAGAGTGCAATATTTAGTTCACCAAGTCATTGATCAAAATGTATGCTAGATTTGTCATAAATATTTAAAAGAAAAGCTAAAGTTAAAAGAGACGTTTGAGAGCTTAAAAGAGCCGGCTCTTTTCACTGAGCCGATCCAAATGAACTGGATCACCGAAAAGAGCCGAAAATCCCATCACTACTGTACTCCATCAATTCCCTCACCACACCCGACTGCAATTCATCTGCAAGCCAACCTTCTTCTTCTGCTGCTTGTTCAACAACGCTTTGTATACTAGCGCCACTCGGTGACCCGCCATGATCACTGCTTTGGCTAACCTGGAAATTGTTTTTGTAATTTTTTGGAAGTCTTCCGTCTGAGACTTTTCAACTTAAAGGTTTTTGTTTACATTTCAAAATGTATGTTACCGCATTTTCACACGCACAACTTTAAACATTAACCATACATTCCCGAGGGGACTTCTGACGGTGTTAGTGTGAATTATATGAGCGACCGTGAGCATGTTGCTGGACGTTGTCCTTTGGGTTGCTTTCGCGTCCACCTGGGCCTTCGGTCAAACCGAGGCTATTACTTCGGATTTAACATACGTTGCTGCTGTCTACGAACACCGCGTGATCCTCAATCCGGACCCTCATATCCCCCTTTCTCGGCTGGATGCCCTGCAACACATGCGAAAGAACCTGGCCGTATACGAGGAGCAAGCCGACCTGGCTGCCCGGCAGGTACTACATTTTATTTTGAAGATTTTATGTTTATTATTGTTTCACTCTGTTCCGTTCTTACTGGCCATACAGAATGGACGGTTAAAGCATTTAGCTTACTTAACTTTTATTGGCATAACTCTTGAAGTACAAGCACGTAACTCGGTCTCGTAACATCGGGGGAGAACACGCGTCACTTTCACCCGAAAGCTGTCCCACAAGCAACATCAACTTAATCTAAAAATCCTGTTGTTACAATTATTATTCAGAGAGTTTGTCAAAGGGCAATTGAACTGAACGTATGTTTTATGAGGTGGCAAAATTAGTCACTGTGTAGTAAAGTAAATATATTTTTTGGAGAAAAAAAAGTTTAAAAAAACACGTTTTACAGTCCTCTTCTGACAATCACTTTTTCTGCTGATCGTTAAGTTAAACTTTAACCTAAACGCACCCTTACATTCATTTTATTGTAGGTTAGCTATCTATACTGTACTGTACAGCATATACCCTGGTACATGATGTTAGTGCAGTAATGAGCATATCCTTGATGAAAACTACCCAGTTAGCAAAATTGGTCTGGCCCAGCTCTGGGGCAGACACGGCACGTACACTCGGCCCACATACTTCAATGAATGACGGTCCTGCAGTGGCCCACGTCTGGCATCCATGATGTGGGCCGCATCATACTATACATGGTCGTTTTTTTCAGCTAAAAACGCCTTACTATACGTGGTCGTTTTTTTCAGTTAAAAACGCCTTACTATACATGGTCGTTTTTTTCGGCTAAAAACGCCTTACTATACATGGTCGGTTTTTTGGGCTAAAAACGCCTTACTATACATGGTCGTTTTTTTCGGCTAAAAATGACTTACTATACATGGTCGTTTTTTTCGGCTAAAAACGCCTTACTATACATGGTCGTTTTTTTCGGCTAAAGACGCCTTACTATACATGGTCATTTTTTTCGGCTAAAAACGCCTTACTATACATGGTCGTTTTTTTGGGCTAAAAACGCCTTACTATACATGGTCTTTTTTTTTTGGGCTAAAAACACTTTACTATACGTGATCGTTTTTTTCAGCTAAAAACGCCTTACTATACATGGTCGTTTTTTTCAGCTAAAAACGCCTTACTATACATGGTCTTTTTTTTGGCTAAAAACGCCTTACTATTATACATGGTCATTTTTTTCGGCTAAAAACGCCTTACTATACATGGTCGTTTTTTTTTCAGCTAAAAACGCCTTACTATATATGGTCTTTTTTTTTTGGGCTAAAAACACTTTACTATACGTGATCGTTTTTTTCGGCTAAAAACGCCTTACTATACATGGTCGTTTTTTTCAGCTAAAAACGCCTTACTATACATGGTCGTTTTTGTGGGCTAAAAATGCCTTACTATACATGGTCGTTTTTTCCAGCTAAAAACGCCTTACTATACATGGTCGTTTTTTTCAGCTAAAAATACCTTACTATACATGGTCGTTTTTTTTGGCTAAAATGCCTTACTATACATGGTCGTTTTTTTCAGCTAAAAACACCTTACTATACATGGTCTTTTTTTTGGCTAAAAACACCTTGCTATACATGGTCGTATTTGACATGCTCTCTGGAGGATTTGCAGGAATAAGTAATTTTTTGATGTTGTATTTTCTCACTGCCCTGAGCGGGATTTGAACCGGGGTTGTCTGAACGGAAAGCCAGTGTGTATACCTCTACCCCAACAGTTACTATTACTTTTCCTGCATGGTAGGCGTATTTGACATGCTTTCTGGAGGGTTTGCATTAAAATGTTTGGTGTTGTATTTTTCACACATCACTGAGAGGGGTTTAAACCCATACCAACTCTACATGGTCGTTTTTTTTCAGCTAAAAACGCCTTACTATACATGGTCGTTTTTTTTTTTCAGCTAAAAACGCCTTACTATACATGGTCGTTTTTTTGGGCTAAAAATGCCTTACTATACATGGTCGTTTTTTTCAGCTAAAAACACCTTAGTATACATGGTCGTTTTTTTTGGGGCTAAAAACGCCTTACTCTACATGGTCGTTTTTTTCGGCTAAAAACGCCTTACTATACATCATTGGTGTCAAACTCATTTCACATGGTGGGCCACATACGGCCTCGGTAGATGTCGAGTGGACCGGACCATTAAAATGATACCATACTTTGCTATAAACAAACAAAACAATATGCCTTTCGTTTGTTTTGGTATTAAGAAGCACAAGAACATTTGGAAAATGTTTAAATTTAATGAATGTATCTTTTACAAAACATTTCATGAAGCACCTTACATTTCCTTCAACAAATGTGCAATTTACTTTTATCATTCACATACAGTATATGCATTGCAACTGATCCCATTGATTGTACAAACTTTAACAAGTAATTGGTATTGAAAAATATAGTAATACACTTTATGATTAAACAAGATTTATAAAGAAAGGAAGTTTTAAACCATTTACACGTGCATATAAAATCTAAATGTAATCCCAGCCTACACCTTACAAACTAAGGAGAGTGCTATTAAATGTGTAAATGTGAGAGTGCTCCTGATAGCGTCTGCTGTCATGGGTCTGTCTCAGTGACGGACTGAGGCGGCTGTTGTCTTCTTCTCTGGTCAAAACAGTGTTCCCTAGCGGATACTCAATGAATTGCACCTCATTAAAAATATTAATTCTGGGTCTTTTATATATTTTTTTCATTTTTAAATTATCCTGGGGGCCTGATTGAACCTCACGCGTGTGTGTGTGTGCGTGTGTGTGTGATGAATGGAATTCCGCATCACTGTGCAATTGTAAAACAAGGCTGTGTGTTGAGAAATAAATCTGAAACTGCATTTAAGGGTGGCTCAATACTGGCTGGCCATATACGAGCCGGAGTTGTAAATTGATTTCTGGCCCAAATAATTCACTCCACAACTGGCCCTCATCTGGTTTGCCAGAGTCAAGCCAGTGGCTCCTTTGCCACTCCTGGGCCGTGTTCGGCCCACATGCATTATGCCAGTGCCGACTCAAGGCCAGCTGTGCCAGCTTCATGCCGAATCCGGGTCAGATGCCTTTGCTAACTGGGTACCCTATCTTTCTGGATCAGGGTGCCCAGATCATTGTCTTTCCAGAAGATGGTCTTCACGGTTTCAACTTCAGCCGTTCGTCCATTTCCGGTTACCTGGAGACCATTCCTGACCCCGAAAAGGAAAAATGGAACCCCTGCACAGAGTCAGGAAAATTTAATAATACAGAGGTACACAACACTGCTGTGTTTTCGAACAGTAAATGTTTCAGTTTTATTCACTTGAACGTGTGCTTTCTGCTTACCAGGTTCAGCAGCAGTTGAGCTGCATGGCTCGCCGTCACAACCTTTACGTGGTGGCCAACATGGGTGATGTGCAACCGTGCCCTCTCCAGACAGACCCTACGTCTTCTTGTCCCACAGATGGACGCTGGCAGTTCAACACCAACGTGGCTTTCAGGTGCAAAGCCTCCAAAATGCAAACTAAATGGTACAATCTACACAAATACAAACTGTACATGGTCAAGAGACTCCAAAATGTTCTCACGCAGGTCCGACGGACTGTTGGTGGCACGCTACCATAAGCAGAATCTTTATTTTGAGGATGCTTTTGACACGCCGCCACAGCCTGAGATCATCAGTTTTGAGACCACCTTTGCCGGGAGGTTTGGCCTAATCACCTGCTTTGACATCCTCTTCTATGAGCCTAAAGTCACTCTACTGGAGATGGTGAGAAGATGACACTGAATTGAAGATTGAATTATCTGTAGGTGCGATACCTTTTATAAAGATTTTAAATCCTAGACCATTATTTCCAAGTATGTGGTCTTTCAATTTCATCCTCCAGGGGGTGCGTCAGCTGATCTTCCCCACCGCCTGGATGAACCAGCTGCCCCTCCTGGACACCATCCAGTTCCAGCGGGCGTTCAGTCTGGGCTCTCACGTCACGCTGCTCGCCGCCAACATACGCAGTGACCGTCTCATCATGACCGGAAGTGGCATCTACACTCCGTTTGCAGCAACCTACCACCACGCGCAGAGCGGAGACCCAGAGGAGGGCCGCCTGCTGGTTGCCAGGATACCTGTGCTGGGCGTGGCCACGGAATATGGCCAAGTCCAGCGGATAGCAGCAGATTTGAGCTACTGTCGCCGTGACGACTGTCCTTCCGATCCACCACCGTCCTCCACAATCACCTCCACCATGATGCATGATCCGTTTAAATTTGTCCTCCTCGCCAACATGAAAGGCAACCTGAAGGTGTGCGACGGCACCTTTTGTTGCCGCCTACAGTTTCAGCGCTCGCCAAAAAATAACAGTGATGAACTCTATGCACTGGGAGCTTTTGCGGGAACGCACACTGTCAACGGGCGTTATGCTGTGCAGGTACGTGTAAATATTTTACGTTTAATTTACTCATAACCGGTGATCTCAGGATCAATTAGAATACATTCAGAAGATTTTGAAGGAACATGCTCTGAAGCATATTAGGCCTTGAGCTGAAATGCTAAAAAGTGTCCAACACGGGGAAATTTGATGCACCACAATGTGCTTACAGGTGTGTGCACTGGTTCGTTGTGCGGGGCCCGAGGCTAGCTCATGTGGACAGGAAGTCGAAGAGGCGGAAACAACATTTGATTTTGTTCTGGAGGGTGAGTTTGGGACCGACTACGTGTACCCGTCAGTGCTGGTGAGCCGTTACGTCCTGGAACAGCCGGAAGGCGTGGAGAAAAGTCCAGAGGGAAGGGTGACCATGAAACATTCGAACACAGAAGGCGGGCTGGTCACCGCGTGCTTGTACGGCCGAGTCTATCACCTGGATAACGAATGACCAGCTACCATTCTGTCAGGAGACAAAACATATTCAATGTGGACAAGATGAGAATTGTAAAAAATCTTGGAACAGTGAATAAAAACAAATATCTTTATTCTGCGTCCTCTTTACAAACATTGCACCATATAGTTTTCATCTCCTACAGGAAAGGTGCTTATTCCTGAAAAGGCAATAATTGTTCATGATTACGCACTCGTGCACTTACTCAAACATCAAGTAGTTGGGCTGCTTAATTCATACAGGCGTCAATCAAGATCAAATCTTCATCCACCTGGTCCCATATAGAATATGCACGTTTTTGTTCCCAAGTCCGACTTTTGTCGGGTTTTTTTTTTTTTTTACAATTGCAACGCCATGGTGACGGGATGAAGTAAGGATATTCCCCACTCTGTTGGACCAGGTACCAAATGCTCGCCACTGGTTAGGAGAGAGGAGATGTATTTGTAGGAGAATAAAGTAAGCACTGCAGTATTTGTTATTTGAAGGTTTCAGATAGATATCCAGATATCCACTGGATATCTACTCGAGTGTTTTTCCCCTCTTAGTTTGTCTTTTCTAAATGTCAGTGATCTGTTCGAGGCTCCTTCCCGAGTGACACACTGGCCTTCCGACATGATGAGAAGTGGTAGCAGTCCTCAGTAGGTCTCTGAATCTGAGTCGTTCAGTTCTTCGTCAGTAGTGACACAGGACAGGGGGCGCTCAGGTCTACAGTACGAGGCGCGGTCGGGCCTCAGAGGAGGAAGGCTTTCAAAGGCCACGCCCTTCGCAACGTGATTGGAAACAGGGTGAGGGCTGATGACCATGTGCGGCAGAGAAAAGGCGGGCAGGGTCGCTACGGTGACCATGGGCGAGGCGGGCATCATGGAGTTGAGGATGAGCGCCAAGCAGTCGGCCACGTCGCGGGTGGGGGCGCAGGCCAGAGCGGGCGTGTAACCTAAAGACATGGGAGGGAGTGAAGACGGAGGAGCTTGTTTGTTTCAAACGTGAATGCTCACCGTTCTCATCCACAGCTTGCACGCTCGCTCCTTTCCCCAGAAGTTCCTGGACAACGACCGTTAAACCGTTTTTGGCCGCAACGTGGAGCGGCCTGCGAGGGAGGATCAAAGTGAGTGGACCGTGACCAAGAGCGTCTGGCTGTGAGCTAGCGTGGCCACGTACGTGCGCAGAGAGGCGTTGGTGCAGTTGATGAGATTCTTATCTCTGATCTTCTCCAGAATCAACAAGGCACACGTCTCGTGACCCTGACAGAGAAAAAAATAGTGCGCAGTGAGCAAAAGCCTACGTCAAAGTCAATATGAAATGTAGCCAAATTATTTTCGATATTTATAGTGTTTTTGCGCTGTGACGATAAGCGGTTCAGATAAAAAATGTATTTCAACCAGTGTTTAAACCTATTTACATCAAAAAAGACATACATATCTGCGTTCCTGAGTGGAGTTTGCATGTTCTCCCTGTGCCTGCGTGGGTTTTCTCCAGGTACTCCGGTTTCCGCCCAGATTCCAAAAACATGCGTGGCAGGTTGATGGAACCCTCAAAATTATCCCAAAGTGTGAGCGTGGATGGTTATTGCGAGGATAAGCACATCAGAAGATGGCCGGATTATCCTCAGGGTGGTGGGTGTGCTGGAGCCGATCCCAGCCGTCTTTGGGCAGTCGGAGGGGTCCACCTTGAACTGGTTGCCAGCCAATCACAGGACGCAAAATAGATGAACCATTCACACTAACAATCGCGCCTAAGGACAATTTGGAGTGCCCAGTCAACCTGCCATGCATGTTTTTTTTTTTTTCCTTCAATGTGACAAGAAACCGGAGAAAACCAACGCAGGCACGGGGAGAAAATGCAAACTGAACACAGGAAGGCCAGAGCTGGGATCAAACCGGGCACCTCTGCACTGGGAAGCCACTGTCCTAACCAGTGCACCAACTATATCTCACTAATGTTTTGGGCGACCTGGAGACTACGCTGTCTTTTTATCACAAAATAAAAATACCTCCAAAAATAAGTATGGCTATTATTAGATGAGCAGGGTAAATCGTAAAGAGATTACAGACACAGTTCCAGTCGTTACCTTGCTACAAGCCAAGTGTAAGGCTGTGTTCCTGTCAGTGTCTTGAAGAGTGAAGTCCGCTTTGCTGCTGCTCACCAACACCTCTGCAACGTAGCGCAGTAGGAAGAGTTACATAAAGCAGCTCCTCGCAAAGTCAGAGAAGGTGAATATCGTGCCTGTACGAACCCACGGCATTGGTTTGCCCGTTGAGAGCCGCCATCATCAGCGGCGTCCTACGCGTGTGCTTGTCTGCAATGTTGGCATGAGCTCCGTGACCGAGCAGCAGGGAAATGCATTCGGCGCGGTCTGCGAAAGCGGCGGCGTGAAGCGGGGACCTGCATCGGCGGTGTCGCAAAGCCGTACCCGTGAGAACAGCGAGTAAATGACACTTTGCACAGAGAGGACTCACAAAGTGCATCACATCATTCAAATACAGTCATTTATATTGTCAATGTCGGGCAGAAGCATTGTGTGGGTTTTTTTCCGACAAAACAATACTATTAATTTGTCCTTTGTTGTCATGCATTAATTGAATTCTCTCGCATGAATTATCTATACAATATACTTACATATAAAAAGATATGAAATACAAATCTATAAATTCTTGTACAGTGAAACTCCTCTACAACGAAACCTACATGGGCGAAAATACTCTCTAGTGTGAAAAGATTTTCATGCATGAAAGCCATTCCCACTTTTCTGCTCCCCCTACAACGAAAAGTCCCCCTGTTCCGTTATACGAAATCTTTTTCTCTGCTCTTGCCTCGCAGCTAGATTCACTACAACGAAAACAAGCCTTGCGCAAAAGTCTAATCCAACCTCAGCAGAGACCAGGCAGAACCAGAGTTGGACATTTATGGGCATCAGAGGCAAATCTAAATGTCGCTCAAAATGCCAATTTTGTCGTCACTTCTGTGCCTTTCACCTGCCCTTGGAGTCAGTGGAGTCAATGATGTTGGCGCCCAGGGAGTCGATTAACATCTCGGCCACTCCTTCGTTGTCGTTCATTCTAAAACACAAAACACACATTGTCACTTGTGTCTGTGATCGCATCAGGCATTCATGTGCACAAATATTAGTATTTGCTTACACCGCACAGTGCAATGGGCTGAATGTGTTCCCTTTTATCTTCCTGAAGACTTCCTGCTCCAACAACAACTCCACACAAGCGTCACATCCTGGGAAAAAAAAAAGTTAAACTTAAAACGTTAATTATTATTATTTTCCATCATTCAGTTTCAGGCTGAGGTTGAGTTACCGCTGTAGCAGGCCCAGTGTAGCGGCGTGTAGCCTTTGTTGTCAGTCAGCTCCAAGAGAGCATTTGAGGTCCCGGGCGACTGCAGCATAGCGCCAAGGACGCCGACACGGCCGCAGGCGGACGCCAAGTGAAGAGGGGAGAGACCGCGAATGTCCTTCACACACGCGCTGGCGCCACGCTGAAGGAGAGCCTCCACACACTCCTCCTGGCCTGTCACCGCCTGTGTCGACATAACATAGCTCAAATGGGTAAACGAGCACCTTGGTGATAACATCATGATAGCACAGCGGCAGCGCATTTTGTTCTAATGAATCCACACCCACTAACATGATTCATCTCACCCCTCGGTGAAGGGCCGTCCTACCCCAGCAGTCCTGAACCTGGACACTGGCTCCTTGACTGAGCAGCGAATATACACACTCAGTGTGTCCATTCAGCACAGCTAACATCAGCGGGGTCCTTTGTGTAAACGCACACACACACACACACACACACACACACACACACATTGATGACTACTCATCAATCATTAGGACTTTGGTCAAAGTGTTTGCATAAATTTTCATAAAAGGAAAGCCAGCATGATGAAATCAGCCTTCCATAACTCACTGCTTGTTGACATCGAGTGCATCCAAATTGATGTGCTGCTCATTGTTGCTCATGAGAAGACGCAGGCACCCAGAGTGGCCATTTGTCACTGGAGCACGCACACACATACACCAAGACAGTGGGATTCACTTCACAAAAATATATGCACTCTTTTTTTTTGGGCTCACATTTTCCTGGAATTATGGTAAAATATGTAAGATGAGGTAAAGTGAGGCAAATGTGACATTTGACTGATTCAAGAAGCAGTCTCTCTGGTAATCTAGTTGACATTTCATCAACCAGCACTATCAAAACTAATTCTGATGAACCCGGGCAGATTAGAGGCAACGCATAGAGACTTAAATGGGATTGGATGAAAACATACAAAAACAGCATGGATTGCTAGCAATAAATTAAAACAGCTAAATGAAAAATATATATATTAGCATTGAGGTTGTAAACGTAGGTCAGTGTAAAGGCTGGGTTCACTTGTGATATGGAGTCATGTGAAGCAGACTTATTTTGTCTACCTGCAGCGTGTAGAGCTGTCATTTTCTGGGAGTAATCGCAGGCCATGGGTGAGGCGCGCCGGTGTAGCAGCAGCGAGACGCACTCCTGGTGTCCCTTGGAGCAAGCCAGGCTGAGAGGAGTGTGGCCTTGCGGGTTACGGACGTCCACGTCTGGCATGGAAGACAAGAGGACTTCTAAGGCTCCGCAGTGTCCATGATAAGCCTGCAGGAATGAAGGGCATAACGTGCATATGCAGACTTTGGTGTGGAAGAATTAGGGCACGACCGATATTTGCAGACCCGGGCAATTGTCTTTTGTTGTAATGTGTAAAAAAAAATATTTCTAATTTTGAAAGCTAATGTTGGCCGATTAATCGGTCAAGCCCTGGTGAGGATCACAAACACCCCCCCAAAAAAACCCACTGAACTCACAGCCAAGTGGAGTGGACTGATCTGCCCATGGCACTCAGAGTCACTTGGGAAGTCTGTTCCTGATGACTCCATCAGCTGAAAAAGACAGATAGTTAAAATAAAACGGAACTCGACGTCAGACTCAGGATTGCATTCCAATGCAATGCCACATGGGTAAGCCTGATTCAATTTACGTTCGATTATGTCTTGATGACATTTTGTTCATCACTACTTTCGTTGTGGCATTGGGAGTTTCACACTTTGAGCAATGCCTCATCCGTCCAACAGAGGGCACACCTTTCATGAAGAGATCCATTTGCATCATCTCAAGTATAGTGCTAAGCATTCTTACCACGTCAAGAGGCGTTTCACTTGCCATCTAAACAAAAACACAAACAAAGAGTATTTACTGTCCTTGGGAATTCAGATCATCCCTCAGAAATATTTGAAGCACTTCAGACTTGATATGAATAATTTGTAGCCCCCCCCCCCCTACTACATAATGACTGAGGTACACACCAGCTCCAGAGAGAGAGTGCGGCCATAGGCTGAGGCATAGTGGACTGCACTGTACCCCTGTTGGTCCCTAACACCTGGCTCAGCATTGTTCCTCAAAAGGTACTCCACACACCTATGACAATCCGAAATATAAGAGTGTTTACAGAGCAATCGGGCACTGAAGATGTGTGCGGTTTGAATCAGAAAACTAACGTACTTTCCGTCGGTGTCGGCTGCAGCGGCGTAGTGCAGGGGGCCGCAGCCTCTCTGGTCCAGCTCATTGATGCTTGCCCCCGAGCCCACCAGGGCAAACACGCAGTGGTAATTGCAGTTTGCTGATGCATAATGAAGTGGAGTCCTATGAAGGCGAGAGGGCGACATCATTTATATGTCTTCCTCTCGCTGTGCATTTTAGCTCTTTATTTGATTTATTTTGCAGTCTTGTCGAGGCACGTTTGATGGCTGCTCGCTTACCTTCCGTAGTTGTCTTTCTTGTTAAAGTCTGCTCCTATGTTTAGCAGCAGGTTCAGGCACTCCAGGTTCCTGAGCAATTAAACAACGTATGCCATGAAATGAACTCTTACAAACACTGCAAATGGGATGGATAAAAGCAGGACTCACCCTCCAGCTGCAGCAGCGTGTAGACATGTCCTTCCGTAATCGTCGGGAGTGTCAATGTCAAATCCTGAGACAAATAGGTAAACACGATCCATGTACTGATCAACAGGGTGGTTTCAGGGCCTGAGAAAGGTTGTCAACATTAACGTACCCGAGGACAGCAGCTTCCTGCAGCAATCGGGGAAGCCGGTGAGAGCTGCCAGGTGCAGCGGGAACATCCCGTGAATACCTCTCCTGGAGAGGGAAAAAGAAGAGAGATTGTCACAAGACGCCGATGGTCAAAACACCTGGTACATTGGGCTTTAGGATAAATAATGGTTCAAAAGGTCCTTCTTTGTTTTGGATTTAGGTCAGACTAATAAGGCTAGGACACAAATGACGCCTCTTTTGTCTCCTCTGTCATGCCAGATCATACAAATGTACTCCAAAGTCTTTTTGTGACCGACTTGGCGAGGCAGGCTCTGTGTTTGACAAGTGCCGTGATGATGAGCTCATGGCCATGACGTGCGGCGATGTGAAGGGCGGTGTTTCTGTCCCTGTCCACGCAATCAATCTCGGCTCCTACAAACACATAAATGAGACATACACTGCTCCTATTACAAAACACAAGTGAGCATTTGGCTTCCGGGCTTTACCATTTTGAATGAGGGCCTGAGAGCAGGAAAACCTGCCGTGGGTAGCTGCCATATGGAGGGGAGTCTTCCCGTCCTTACTCTGGACAGATGGACAACAGCATTGGTGGACATCGGAGTACGTATGAAAGCTCAGCTGAGCTCGACATTATGCAAGTGTCACCCACACAGATAGTACCGGATTGGCCTGAATATAAGACGTGTTTTTTTGCATTGAAATAAGACTGAAAAAGTGAGGGTCGTCTTATATAGTCTTATATTCATGACGCGAGATGGTGCCAGATATCATTGAAGCGAATGCTGAATTTGACTCCCCAGGCCAAAGAGAACCCCTGCCACGAAGAATAAAAATAAAAACTGCGGTAACACAAAGAAGAAAAATAAAAACTAGTGGTAAGAAAGAAAAGAGAAGAAAATAATAGAAGAGATAACAGAAAATGGAGAAACGTGGCGACAATCTGGAGAAAAGTGGGTCGAAGATCGGCCAGGTTAACCGTCAGCTGAGGAGAAGTTATGATGTAATTTACAATTCAAAAACCAGAAGCCATTCATTGATGAATGTGACTGCACTTTAGTTTACATATTTAAATGTTCAGATATTAAGATTTGAATGAGGCAAAATAACATGCTTGTTCTCTCAAATATATTGTTATAATCATTTGTTTCAGATGTACTGTAATTATTTTCTGTATAAAAGTTAATTTGGTGTTCAAAAAGTCTTTTTTCAAACTTGAGTCTTGAAAAAGAGGGGGTCGTCTTATATTCGAGCCAATACGGTATATCCCTCTAGTAGCCAGCAGCCTTGGGGAGACACTGGGCTCCCCCCCACCATGTCGCATATGGCCGCTGATCTGGAGGCTGCATGTGTCCTCGTACCGGTTTCCATCGGTACTCCTAATGTGTGTCTTTCCGGTTGCGACAAAGGAGCAATCATACAATCGCAGGAGTTTGGAGACGCAAGGTCTGTGGGGGTATTTACTGAGTACATCCTCTCAAAAGGGAAGGTGGGCGGTTTAAGATCCTGTAACAGCAATGCTGCCGAGCTTGTCAGTTAAACCCGAGCTTGTAAGTGTTTGCGAGGAGCCCGCACCCGCATGTTGATGTGCGCTCCGTGGGCCAACAGTAGCTCTTGGCACAGCGCCCCTTGGCGTGAGGAGGAGGCAAAATGGAGCGCAGAGAAACCCCTCTCGTTGACCTAGAGGAAAGGAACAAATCCCCCAAAATGCAAAACATATGTTGAGCAGGTTTAATTTTGAACACACACCCACGCGCACACACAAACCTGGTTGACACTCGCCCCCGCCTTGATGAGCTCACTGACCACCACATCCTGCCCGTTGTAACACGCCAAAT
Organism: Hippocampus guttulatus; assembly: GCF_054856545.1. Taxonomy (NCBI): domain Eukaryota; kingdom Metazoa; phylum Chordata; class Actinopteri; order Syngnathiformes; family Syngnathidae; genus Hippocampus; species Hippocampus guttulatus. The sequence goes on from NC_141278.1 coordinate 5,217,814, forward strand.
GGAGTGGAGTGTTGCCGTAGGCATTCACCACATTCACCTACAGAAAACACATTTTAAGATCTTTTCAATGTCATTACTAGGTGGGAAGCACTGCGCGTGCTGACCTGAACCCCAAGGCCCAGCAGGTAGTGTACAGTGCTGCTCATCCCGCTGGAAGCAGCTGCATGCAGCGGGGTGTAGGCCTTCTTGTCCTTACAGTCCACCTCGGCGCCACTGCTCACCAGTAATTTAACTACCTCCAGGTGACCTGCGAAAAAAAAAATAGCTCAATTAAAACTCATTCAGTACCAGCCAATTCTAGACCAAGTCTGAAAAGACGTTTAAAAACGTCTTTGGGAGTGAATGAACCAGTTTTGGAGGACATGGATTTTTTTTTTCTTTTTTAATATTTTGGATTTATTTGACTCTTCGAGATTTATGGCCAAGAAGATTTTTCTTTCATACAAAGACGAGCTGTTTGATTTATGATTTCACTATTGTGCTAGCATCGGTTACTGATAAACTCCAGGTTTTGATTTGCACATAAAACTGGGTTACAAGAGTATCGTTTAAAAGAAACTTCGGCAGAAACCCAGAACCTAAACAGCCAGAGAACGTGGTGTAACCTAACCCATGTAAGCAGCCCAATGGATGGCCCTCCTGTCCTTCTTGTCAAACGCATTGATGTTAGCTCCTCTTGACAGTAGCAACTTCACCATCTGCAATCCAAACGCAAGCAAACATCCACCGCTGTCCACATGCGGAAGTCCGTTTTTACCGCACGAGAAGCCGACCTCTACGTGTCCACTGAAGGCAGCGTGGTGCAGAGCGGTGCGTCCCGCCCGGTCCGACACGTTGACATTGCTCAGCAACGGGACTAAGGCTTCGGCACAGCGCATGGCCTTGTTGCTCGCCGCTACATGGAGCGGAGTCTGCCAGTTCTTGTCCCTGGCGTTGACATCGGCGCTGTGCTTCAGCAGCATGGCCACCGCATCCTGCGCAGACAGCGGTCATGGGGAAGGTTGACAGGAGGGCTTTTCAAAGAAAAACCGAATGCTCCCTCATACTTTCTCAAAGGCGACAAGGAGGCGACGAGGCTTCAGTCGAGTCCAAATGAATGGGTGTTTAGAAAATGATTACCTCACTGCACGAAGCCACAGCACGGTGAAGAGGGGTCAACCACTTGTTGTCTTTGGCATTAACTCTGGCTCCTTGGCAGAAAATAGCGGACGTCATATTAGTACGGTATCAACAAGACAAAATTAACCACCTCCAATAAATCTAAATGATTTGACCGTTACAAGAACTCAAGGACAAATCGATTTCAATGACTGACAGTGGGAGGCGTCTCTTGAGCCAATGGCAGCTGGAGGATTCAAAACTCCCTTGATCCTCGTTGACGCCACTTGGCAGGTTAAAATAGCCCTGAAACTGCACCTGTCACACGCTCTTCCCAATACTGAGGAACAGGGCAGCACATGTGGAGGCACGTGCACCCGCTCACACCCCTGCTCTAGTGTTGCGTTGGTGCTGCGACCACATCCGGACGTGTGCAGCTGATTTACAGAAAGCCAAGAACGTACAGAGAGACACCCCCCCCACCCCCCCAACACGCTCAGCTGATTTCGAAATCACTAGCAGCGCCACCAGTTGCTATTGGACACCGTGACATCATGTCACAAGGCAATGAGTAGACATAGCACTGGCGCATGTGACCATCAAAGAAGAAAAACAGGACATTCCGCAGAAGACATTTGTTAAATATTAAATGGAGTGGCTTAATCCCATTTCATGGATCGTCTCAGCATCGCGGCTGAAGCTCTCGAGGCCATGCGAACAGATCTTAATGTTGATCATCACTTTTTTTTCCCCCCCTTACCGTCACAAATGATATTGCGGTAGTTCATGACTGAAGCTTTGACAAAACAAATTTGATTTGAAATACTTGCAATAAGACATTGACTGTAGTTTTACCTGAGAGGATGAGCAGTTCAATGATCTCAGTGTCACCCAGGTAGGCTGCAGCGTGTAGCGGTGTCCGCTTTTCAGTATCCTGTTGCGCATTTCAGACAGGTAAACATGCATTCTGCACGTTATGCAGTACATAGAAAATTATACTTAAAGAAAATGTACACAATTGATGTAATGTACTTCTTCTTCACTAGTGAATCTTTATGGACTCTGCGGGTATATCTAATGTTTCTCTGCTAGTGTCTAAAGTGAACTTGGCCCCACAAATGGCACTGTAAAGACTCTCATTCACTTTGCCGTCAATCCCTCCATTCACTGCACCCCGCTGCAGCTCCCCCCTTGCATTTCAGCAGCATCAGAGGGCAATCATCAGAGTGGGGCTATAAACAAGTGTCACGTGACTGCAATAGGTGGGGGCCAGTGTTGCTGACTCCAGGAAGAGCTATTGTGATGACCCCAGCAAATATTGACCATCGCAGAAAAAAAAAACCAAACAAACAAAGCTTAGAGCAGTTAGGTGGATAATATATCCTGAAAGATGGAGATGGGGCAAGGAATGAGATGATGTCAAGGTTGTGTCCAGCCAGTCAAGTGATTCTCCTCAGATTTTTAATGTGGTATATCGTGTGAATATGCTGACAAGCAAAAGAGTGTTTGCTTCATTAAAAACAAGAGCAAATGAGTCAAAGAAGAGACAGTCGAGCTTGACTTACCTGAATATTGACATCCTCTTTCTTGAATATGAGGGACCGAACTTCATCTGGATCCACATTGAAGATGGCTCGAAGCAAGGATGGCTACAACAACAACAGCATCATCATTTCCAAATTGTTATTACCGCCGTTACTATTTTCTGTGAGCGTGATACAAGAGGCATCGGTGTGCGAGTACCACCAAAAATGCTTGCCCGTGCCAGATTTGTTTATGACAGAGGCAGCTGCAGCACAGTGTCGTAAAGAAACCTCGCAGGTTTGAAATTGTGCTCTGCGGCCATTTTATCTTCAATTCCACTTGTCCTCCGTTATTGTATTCTCATCACTATCATTTGCTAGACTACATCAAGGAAAACGATATATTAGTACAACTAAAGGCCTCCCTTCAATGAATGATACTGAGACACAGGATTTCATCCATGATCTTCAGCAAGTGAAATGCGTGCTCAAGGCGAGCAATTGCTCGACTTAAAAAACATTTCATCCATGATCTTCAGCAAGTGAAATGCGTGCTCAAGGCGAGCAATTGCTCGACTTAAAAAATATTTTCTTGTTTTCACAGTGCGCTTCGGGTCATTGTCCATCTGCACTGTGAAGTGCCGTCCAATGAGTTCTGAAGCATTTGGCTGAATATGAGCAGAGAATATTGCCCGAAACCCTTTGGAATTCTTCCTGCGGGCTTTTGTCAGCAGTCACATCATGAATAAATACGAGGGAACCAGTTCCCAGTTTTGGCAGCCATACATGCCCACATCATGACACCAACACCATCACCACGCTTCACTGATGAAGTGGTATGTTTTGGATGATGAGTTCCTTTCCTTTTCCATCCTTTTCTCATCATTCTAGTAGAAGTTGATCTTCGTCTCACATATCCAAAGGCTTTTTGGGATTTGTTTGGGTAAACTCTTATCTGGGCTTTGTGTTTTTGAGGCTCGCCAGAAGTTCATATTTTGTGGGGAACAAGATGAGAACTGTGTCACAATATTTATGGACGTCACTATATGTACCCCCAAATAAATAAAAACAGTGAACTGTATTTTCACTCAACTATCGCTTTAGTAATACACAGTGTATGTTAAGTGTTTTTATGTACCGGTACTTCAATTTTGCGGCGGCCTGTCAATCTGAACAAGGCGCTCCGAGTCTTCCAAAAATCTTCATTGCTTTCCTCCGAGAATTTTCACTAAGCAGAAGTGAGTCAACAGCACATTGAGCTATAGGTGAATCCAGGCTTCTCAAATTGACCCCCTCCCCCAAATAAACTCTCACTCTGTCCCAGCAAAAAATAAATAAAATAAAAAAAGAGGCATGTTGATGTTTGGCGGATGCCAATTCCACAGATGACAAGTGGAATAAAGCGAGCGTGATGTTACATCCTGCGCATCCCCTTATTAAAAGTAGATACTGTACTTCAAAGTGGATTCGAGCTGCATTGGCAATGTTTACATACTGGTTTAGAAACTACAATGGCGTTGGCTTTAAACCGCTGCTAAAATTAGCATGAGCAGAAGTGCACTCTATTTTAATAGAATAAAATCAGACAGACTTACGTAACGAATGTCACGTTTCAACTCAGGTGTGACAAAGAAGTAGCCTTGACATCTCAACGCACATTTCCCTTTACAAAAATGGAGTCAATAATGGAACCATAAAGACAAGGCCACCTCACCTTGTCCTCCAGCGCAGAAGCCCTTCGAGGGGGATGATGTGATCTGCGGTCTAGGGTCGATTTGGGCTCAGGGGGTGGGGGTGAAAAGCAGGGCTCATCCTCCTCCACCTCCTCCAGCACCACGATACAAACACGACTTGCCCGCTCCGACCGCATCAGGAATCAGCGAAGACAAATATAGCAAGTCCCTCACTCACAATTCACAGATCCCTCTGTCATATGTTCCCAGCCGGGAGCGACAGGGGTCACCGACAATTCCCAAAGACATGGCCACTTCCTCGGAAACAACCAGTGCGCATCTTGATGTGAAATCCAAGCACTCCTAGAGCTCTGCAGCACGCCTCCTCTCCTCCTCGCTTTGAGCCGCTTTTAACAGAAGCAGCGGAGACAGCAGGGAATTCCTCTGCGTAATGGTGTCGGCAGGCGGCATGCGGCAGAATGACGGCGCTGCCTCGAGGCCGACACAAAGGTGCAGGTCCTCGCTGCTGTAGTGCGGGCGCGCTCACAAAAGAGCGCTGGTGCATGTGTGGGGATGCAATGTGCCTTTCAGCCAGACTGCTGAAGCCAGCTCTTTCCGGGGGATGAGACCAAGGGAGTGAGAGAGGCACTGAGGGGGAGGAGGAGGTGGGGGGGGGGGGGGAAGCAGGGGGATTATTATGGTCAGTTACCTAAAACTCAACCATCGCCATGTATCCTGAAGATGAATGGAGAAAAGGGGGCAGAGGGCAGTTGAAAGCAAGCCAGGTGACTCGGATGTCATGTAAACACAAGGAAAGGAATCATCCAAATTCATATGGACTGAGTTGGCTTTGTCAGTACAAGTTCCAGGTATCAGACTTGAGTAAGGAGCATAAATCGTCAAAGCAGCGTTGAATGAATCGGATCAACGCATCCTGTGTGCGTCCTCCTATCCCCTTTGGGTATATTATCAGTAACATTGCTTCAATGCTCTCCTCATTATGAAAGTGGAACAAACAGGCTCTGTGAGAGAGACTGCGAGGGCAGCTAACAAGACCAGTCTGTGCGTGTTGTTGTCTGCGTGCGTCACTCTGCCTCATATTCAACACACATCCTGAAAGTAGCAACCGTGCCAAGCCGCTAAGCCCATTAACTGAGAGGCAGTGGAGATGAGACAAACAGAGCAGTCCTAAATTATGAGAGGATTGGACTCACCCTCTGGCACTAAAACATGAAGAACATAAAGCGCCGGTGATGAACACATGAGCGCAACACGGGAGTTCTGAGAAGACGTGTGCCTGAGAGTGTACAACAGGGGTGTCCAAACTTTTTCGTTTGAGGGCCGCAGACAGAAAAAATGGAAGTGTGAAAGGTTCGAATCTCACTTAACTCCAGTTACTCTAGCTTCCTTCCATGTTCCAAAACATGCATGTAGGGTTCATTGAAGACTCTAAATGACTTCACTGAGTTTAAATGGGTACTTGTTAAAAGTTAGTTCGGGTGGGATATGCCTACCAGTGACCCTAATAAACGCCAGCGGGAGAGGAAATTAATAGATAACGCCAACAGTTACTTGAAACTACAGCATGAGATTTTTCTTAAAGTGTTGCAAAATACATCCACCAAGTTACTCAAGGACCATTTGGCCACAATTTCTGAAAAACTGCTCTGACATGCCCACAAATCTTCATCAAAGCATAAACAAGCCAGTGAGTAAATACAATTGGGTACTAATATAAATACGATTTTACACAACAATAGGAGGCTTCTTTGGCTGCCCGCGATAATCAACACAATCCTGATGTGCCACTTGGAAATGCACAGAAACTCTGGGTAGGACCAAATCATCTGCTTTTTTTTTGTGCATGCTCTCTCTCCATTCACATCCTGAGGCTCCAATCTCAAGAAAATGAAAGTACATGTCGCCCTCTAGAGCTCAAACATAAACCCATCGTGACAGTGACATTCACCCCTGAGTCAGTTCCTGCCCTTCCAATGTCTATTTCCAGCTATTTGTCCGGTTTTCTGTCAGTAAACGCCACGGAGAACAATGCAGAATGAAGATGGGGAAATTAGTCATCCACTCTTCCGCCTCTTGAGTACATACTAGCTGTATGGAGGAAGCATCACACACTGACAAGTTTTAATCTGAAAATTTGGTTCAATTGCTACAATCTGTCAGGAGACACTAATCATTTCATAAATATCAATGTCTAAGACAACTTGCAGTTATTTTACAGCAATATAAGTCAAGAAAACAGAGAGTTTATTCATTTCAACCTACAAATCAATCAATAGTGTGACTCCTAATCTTGCCTCAATGGTCCGTTAGCTAACAATTAATAAGAACACTGGATAAACATAAGGTGATAAACAATATGACACTTGTGACAAGATTGTGTCTCTGATCCATTGACAACAGCTGGGGTGATCCTGTGAGTAAGCAGAGTCTAATTCCATGGCTAAATTGGAGATCATTTTGCATCGTCTCATAGTGGTGGCAAAAGTACCCCCAGTCTCTTCTTTAGAAGTACAGAGCGATGACTGAGCTGTTAAATTCAGTGTACAAAATCAAAACTTCATTTTTACTGGCAATTATACACAGCACTTGTTCAAATAACCCGTACACAAGTTCTGTGTCTGTTCATCTATCTATGCCAGGGTGGTATAGTGGAAGGCAGAACAGTGACGCGCTGTTTGGAAATGTAAGGAGGAAAAGTAAAACGTCAGAAAAACGAATACATGGGAAATCAATTGGCGCTAATTAACATTAAGTTCTTTGATTTGTGAGTTCACACCATTGTTAACATATGAACGCCCTCCACCCCAAGGTGCCACATAAAGACAGACATACACCTTACAAAGTACAGTTTTGGTGGGGGACACATTCAGAAACATACAAATATTTATTAATCTTATCTTTCTTTGCATTTTGTTTTGGTCGTGAAACGGTTTAAATTGATGCTAACAACTCGCGTTAAGAAGTTAGCGGGGTGCTCTTGCAGCGGTTTTCACTGACAAAGGGACAATCGATACAAAAAAAAAAAGCCACAGCATACTGACTGACGGTAGTGTTTTAAATACGTTGGTGAAGATAAAGTGTTATCTGTTTTTTAAGTGCCACAAGACGCACACATAGCCTCCTTTGTTAGTGTCTGTTCAGTGATGTTTACCGTTAGCCGCTAGCTTTTCAAGCTAGCTCTCGTGTACTCCCACTGATGGGTATTTTTTTTTTCACTTCTGCATTTTTTTCCTCAAATGTAATAACCACACTTGCGTAGCGAGCTGATTCACGTTCGATAATTACATTATCCACTGCAGCAGCCAGCCTGAATGAAGGCGTTCACTGCATAATAAAAACCCAAGCTAGGAGGTCCAACTTATAAGAAAAGTACAACTAGGCGTGTCGTTCACTTCACAGTAGGAAAAACGTGACAGTACCTGGTCTTGGATCTTCATCACAGCCATAATTCCAGTGTCAAGAGTGTCAGGTATGTTGTACACTAGCCCGGTAATAGCCCAAGACTAACCGGGGAAAATACTGAATCAAATTGGAGCCCCCCCGACACTCACACGCCCCCAACTTCCTTCCTGTCACGGAACCACCACCACTCCACAGCACGAGACAAAAACTGGACCATGAACTTTTCTGAGTGTGTACGGTAGTTGACTTTGTGAGTATTTAAAAATATGTATTACCGACCGGCTTATATCTGGTCCACAATATCTGAAGCGCTGACCTACATTTATGCAATATCAACCCGAATTTGATTATTTTTATTGTTATTATTGATAATCAAAAGTCTATTCTCTTCATTTCGTAGCTATTCTTTTTTTTCTCCAAGATTTCAGCCTCTATATGTTGCCATGTCAACCAAATCTGTCCCAGGCCTTCAAACTCTGCCTGATATAATTTTAAGTTCTATTACCTACCTACCTTTAATCAGAGAGGTTTCTGATTCTGTTTGTATTCCGTCCTTTAGTTGGATGGGCAGAGCAAAACTGTTACAGCCAGTTTTGCCTAGTGTTTTTGTTATATTAAATATTTATTCTGATCTGTTTCCAGTTGTACTATTTTTTTTTTGTAAAATATTGATGGTGGATTAATGTGGGTAAGGCCAAACCTATCAAATACCTGACCAGCCATTTTATATTTTAAAATTGTAATCACAGTTGAATTACTGGATTCTGACCTGTAGTTTGTTTTATTTTTTTAAACATATAAAACTGCTGTATACACGATCAGACAAGACAAAGTTGTGCATAAATTAAATCAATTAAAAGCTCCTACGGTGTTTTTGCGTGGTCTATTAGTGGTTGGCACATCTGCCTCCAAGTTTGAAGTTCAGGTTTTGAATCTCAGCTTTTTGTGTGGAGTTTGCGCGGGATTCCTCTCGCATCCCCAAAACATGTTTTTTTTCCAAAGCTTCTGTTTCTTCGTCCACATTTCCACATGAGTGGTTGCAAACCTAAAGAGGGGACTTCCATTTTGTTGAATTGATGGCCTGAAGTGTCGTATAAAGGAAATTTAAAGCAGAATCCCAGACCCCATGTGCCTCTGGACTTTGTTGTTCTCTATGCTGGGCCTCTTCAATTTTAACAGGAAGCAGGGTGAATTTTTGATTCCGGAAGACTGCTGGTGGTACCGGGTATCGGAAACAGGTGCAACATCTACAACATTTTTACTTCTGTTCTTAAAGTGAATTACAGTCTATACCTTTAAAAAAAACATATTTTACCTCGGCCATTTGAATTTAAATATTTGTGCTTGTGCTGCCTGTCCACCAAAGTCCTTCACCATACTAATAATGACAAGTAGAATATATAAAGTTCAGTGTGGTTACCAGATAAGCTCAGTTAGCCTAGCTTCTACTTTGTATTTTGCATTCAGGGTGCCAAATAGGACCATGCCATCACTCATAGGTCAGTCTTGATACTACGCCAGACTTCATATGTGGTGTCGTACTGTAAGATGAGGAATATATCGGAGACGCCTGGGAAATGTATGTTACTGCATTTGTGTTTCATTTAGAATGTAAAACATTGTAGTTTAAAAAGGCGTGGCTTCATTTTTCGTTGTGTCCACTTGTAAGGTTGAACCAACCTTGGTGTGTAACAAAGACTGTTACACCCGCGCTGCAAGAAGGAGAGATACCGACGCTCGTTCCTACCAACTGCTGTCAGGCTGCTGAATAAAAAATAGATTAATAATAATTAAATGATGTGGAAAACAACTGTAAATAGTCAAGTCAAGTCAAGTCAACAGTATTTATAGAGCACTTTCAAACAGCCATCGCTGCATACAAAGTGCTGTACATGGAGCAATTTAACATGCACAATAAACAGTAAGACAAATCGGTAATAAAGGCGGTAGAAAGCACCAAACAGTAAAACCAAGAACAAATCTAAGTCATTCTGAGTCGAATGCCAAAGAATACAAGTGAGTTTTGAGGAGGGTTTTGAAGATGGGCAGCGAGGAGGCTTGCCGAATGTTTAGTGGGAGGTCATTCCAGAGAGAGGGACCAGCAACAGAAAAGGCTCGATCCCCTCTGAGCCTCAGTTTAGTTCTTGGTACTTCTAATAAAGTCTGGTCCACAGACCTGAGGCGCCGGGCAGGTGTGTAGGGGCGGATGAGCTCAGAGAGGTAAGGTAAATAGCACTGCGATTTATCCATTTTGTATTTATATTGCACTTAATTGAACGGTGTTTGTTTGTTTTTTCTTCTTCTTTCTGCCTACATTCTTGCTGCTGGAGGCTGTAAATTTCCCCCGTGTGGGACATATAAAGGATATCTCATCTTATCTTATCTTTCACAATGGCAACTTCGTGGCTTTGATGTTAAGATCTAGAATCAAAAAATGGCGACTGTTTTCTTACTTAAAGCGGCATGCGTGTTCGTCGTATTCGGGAACGGTTTTGTCAACTGCGCCCAGTACTTTAAATCACGACTGCCTTTAGCGATCTCATCTTTTGAACCCTGAACGAAATCGTGATCGTCCATGACGGAAGTGACGTCGCATTTCCGTTCATTTCCTTCCATAAGTGACTCGCGAGAGTAACTCCTTGATTTACGACGGAGGTCACCTTTTTACGGACGTGCCAGTTTTACGTCAATGGGAATTTACACAAAAATACTCCAATAATTTAGTGTGAAAAATCTAATGAATAATAAACACTATGAAAAAAGTGTTTATGAAAATAGCTCGTAGGTACCCAGTTGACTACAGCATCATGACCACCCAAAAGGTGAAATTCAGGTTGAGGAAACGGCTTTGTTTTATTCTTTTAAAATTGATTACATATAATACATTGAAAAGTAAACTCTAAACGAGAATTGTCAATAACAACAAAGTGTCACCGGTCATGTTGAGGATGTTCCTGAATCCATGCTGCGGATGGACTCATGAAGGTTCTTCTGCTACATGCTAAGGGGTGGATGTTGCACGTGTATCCATATTCACAGCAGTGCTGACCATCTGCACAACATTGGCCCTGAAAATCAATGACAGTCGTTTTTTTTTTTTTTTAGAACGAAATCATTCTCGTAAATACCTATATTTATATTTAATTTTAATTTAACTTAAATACCTAAATACAATCAGCTGCAAGTTTATGAATTATCTTGAAATTCAATCTCCTTTTATTTCAGCTACAACAGATTGCATTGAATGTTTGCTGCCTATCTGGTAGCTGCCTATGCAAATAGATGGAGGAGGGGAAAAACGTTGATCCACTGTGTCCACTTGTCCAGGAAGCAGACACTACTGACTTCAGCAGGAATGGCTAACACCACACATTATTTTTCTGTCCATTTGTGAACAAAATTAAAGTTAATAGCGGATCCATACCAGTGGGTAGGGACAGCAATTCCAAGATTCTGATGACAATCCTTTGCAGCAAGATGTGCCTTGTGGGCAAAAGAACTTTGAACTGCAGCGAATGACTCCAAATTCGCCCTCACTACCACTGGCATCTACCACAATTGGCACATGTGTCTGCAATAAGATCATAAAAGGATGCATAACATGTTAAGTTTCATTATACAGGCTTGGTTAACCACAAACTGTTCTTGTATTTCAACAGAATTTTGGTGTATTAAACCCATTCCATAATTCCAAATTGGAGATTGATAACCAATACTTGAGCTGTATTTATTTAAAAAGCTAAGGAGCATTTACTTGATGTCAGATACATATTTTTTTGCCTTAAGTATCGGTGACTAGCTTTGGTAGCTTTGATGTTTTATGCAATCTTGTTTGTCGTGGGTTTTTTTGTATACACGGTTGCCATCATCACATTACTTTCTCCCCTACTGAAGAAGCCAATTAAGTGCAGTCATGTCTACTTCAACAAAATCACTTTCAACCGACAAAATCATTTTAAACCCATCTGGACTTTTTGACCTGTGATATTTCTGAAGTGCCAGCAGCACTCACCTTTTCAATAATATTGGAGTATGACAATGATTGAAGTGGGATGACGGAAGGTCCACCAGCAGTTTTTTTCAGCAGAAATGGAGAGTCCATCCATGACGTCGTGACTTTCTCACACTGCTGGGAAACCAAGTCACAGCGAAACCCTCGAGGGCAGCAGTGGGACAAATCTGGGCAGCATACCGCCTGAAGAATCCCAGGAAATACAGGATTATTAAAAATAAAAAAAATCAGTACAGTACAACACTTGAGATTACTATGTGAATTTACATTGGGATATCCACAGCAGCTGTACCCCTGCTCAGTCTGGCAGCAGGTTGTGTGATCGGAGCAGACGGTTTCGTCGGGACATGGGATTTTACAGGACACAAAGGCCCCCAATGCCAGCCACACACTGAGCCTCAACATCTGGAGCACACGACAACTACAACAGGCATTCTAAAATTACGACTGAGGAAACACCCATCTGAAGATTTAGTCAACGTTTCCGTGACAAGAGAAAAGTGATGACAAGCAGAAAATGCGTCGACTTACTTTGGCTTGTCAACGTTTCCCAACAGCCTCCCGAATAAGAATCAGCAGACTTCTGTTTGCTCAGATTAAATCTTCGCACTTCTTTTCATTGAATCTTGAAACTACCTTTTAAATCACACCCACGACATCATGTGACTTTCAGATTACACTCAGCCCCTGCCCACAAATGCAGTTCACAACTCTGAAAATGGATGTGGGCATTGAGATTTTACATCCATGTTGCCTAAATATAACCAATGGCTGGACGGTCACAGCCATAGTTCAGCCTTGACAATCTGATAGTTAATTGCAGTTTACAGTGGTTTAAAATAGCAAAAACATCACACGTCATTTAGCTTTATATGATGGAATATGACACTGAAGCAACAATGCAAATTCCGCATCGCTACAAAACTACACAAGCAGAATACGGTGGGTAAATATGGCTCTGACTGGCCGTCACAACTCATAATAGCTGTTTTCCACTGCTTATAAAATATGTTGCTTCCCTGGGTTACAGTATGCGTAAAAGGCAACGGTAAAAGTCAAATTAACACCAATGATTATACGTGTGCTGCAGTGAATTCCCACATTTTTAGCAGGTAGGTTGTCTGTGGAGCAATTTAATAATAATGAAAATAAAACATGCGTGGTAACAGTCAAAGCAAATAATGGGTGGAGGTAGTTGGGCTACTGAAGATAAACCTTCAAAATGTCATCCTTGGGTAACCGCAATGACGGATAAAAGGTGACTTTATTCATCAACTCCCAATTCATACATGTGCACAGTTGTGCAGCAATGAACGGAGACGCTTTTTTTTTTTTTATCGTACAGGTCCAACTTCAATATGAGGCTGGCGTGACATCAAGCGTTGAGCTCGACATGCGAAAGAGGAAGCAGATTATTCCTCAGAGGGAAAGTTCAGTAAAATGGGTGGCAAGTGCTGTCAAGAAATCTACTAGCACCTCAAAAAAAGAAGATGCACCTGATTCAACAAGGCTTCACAACCTCAGCACAGCACCGCAATTGTCGCAATCTGAGCTGGATGTTTCTGGTGGTCAAAAAAAAAAAACATTTAAAAAGCTAAAATTGCAGGAGTATGTATGGAACAGTCGCATCAGAGCTAGTCCAGCTCAGAGTCCGACGGAGATGCCAACTTCCTCTTCTTTTTCCCGCTGTGCTTCTTGTGCTTCTTTTTCCGCTTTTTCTTCGATTTGTCCTGTGTTGAAAAGACATTTTTTTTTCTGTCAGCTAAAACAAAAACAACCGTGTTTCAATGTGGAACTGGAACATTTGAAACTGTACTCTTACTGTGATTTTCTCTTTTTCCTCACTATTTCTCTTTCTCTTCTTGGTGTCAGCCTGAGAAGAAGAGGGAAGCAGAAGCAAAATAAAACAAATCGAAACAAAGGAAGCCAAAATCAACGATGTTTCACAAGAATGGACTTTCTGACCACAATTGCGTGACAAATGTACTTTGGGTTTCGCTGTCTGACAGTGATACCCCGACTTGCGGATGTTTGCTTAAAGTTGTTTACTGCCACTCTCAGTGGAAGTTTACTGTGACGCTCAAGGTAAAAACAATTTGAAATTATGCATTGCACCAAATGACATTAATGACGCTTAACAAAAGTCTGCTAGCTTAAGGCTAACCCGAAATGCGAAACAGCGTAAAAAGGGCGACCGTGGTAACCATCGATATTGCTGTAATTATAAACCTTCACCTGATATATTTGACCACAAATGGTAGTAACACACGCAGAGGGCAATACAATACTATCAGCCATGTATTCTTTATCCTCTGCAAAAAAAAACTAAGGATTATTGTTGCAACTAATTTGTGATGGTCTTTTGAGTTTCATCATCACATCTACGTATCGTACATATACATGGATATATGTTATATTTTATGGATGCACAAACTTTAATTCTTTACACTATTAAAAAAAAAAAAAATCAACAAGGCTAAAGCAAAAGCAAGATAAAACAAACACACAAGGGTTATGTTACCATTTCATCTCCATCCGACTCGGCAGATGACTTTGGCTCACTTTTTATTTTCCTTCGACGGCTTTTGTCATCCTAGGCGACAATATTTTAGTCCCTTAATCCATATTCAGAATGAATGAAAGGTGCATTTAACATTTGAAGAAGATTTAAATCACCTTATTATCTCCTTCTTCCTTGAGTCTTTTCTTTTTCTTCTTGAGGTAAAAAGAGCATTGAGGGTGAATTTGGGATGTTGACCCAAAAAAACCCCCCATAAAAACATTACAGTCATTCAATCTCGAATGAATAAGTCATTGTTGTGTTATTGCACAATACAAAGAACAAGGCTAAATAAATAAATAAATAAAGGACCTTTCTTTCGGCATCTGAGTCTGCATCCGAGTCATCTGATGCTCTTCTGGCCGACGACCTCTTTCTTTTCCGCTTTTTCTTCACGGTCTTCTTTTCGGGCTGAAGACAAACAAACGCACAGAAGTTCAGATGAGGTTCAACAGTGTTCCCAAATCACTATTGGCATGCCCCATTTCAAATAAACAACGTCAAGTTCATTAGATAAAAAACATTCTCGAGAAAAGCCACCCTCTCCAACCACACATGGTGCGCATACCAGAAACTGCCATTGGTGTTATTCCATCATTTATTTCACAATGACAGACTTGAATTTGAAAATCTGTGTATATATGAACAATTCTGGGTTTAACTGTATATATAAATATGCACCGTGACTGCCGCCTACAGGCAAAGATTGCTGCATCCAGTCCTCAGCGATGGTCATGAGTCACAGTGCACTTTGATATGGAGCTGGATAGTAATCAATACTTTTGAGGCATCATTCAGCTCGGTGTATGATATTTCCTTTTGGCACCATTCGTCAGTTTAAAAGCTCATGGCCGTCCGTGACTTACCTCGTCTTCAGATTCTGAGGAGGAGCTGGTGGAGGAATCAGAACTCGATGAGGAGGAGGAAGAAGATGAAGAATGCTTGAGCAGAACACAATAAAAGCAGGGCTCATTAGATTTGAGGGAACTTGTTTTGAGTTGACTAACTATAACAGCATGAGGTACAGTGAAAACTAGAGGTCTCCCCTCACCCTACTGGATTTCTTCTTCTTCTCCCTTTTCTGCACACAGATTAAAAAGGCAACATGAGATATTAAGGCTATTTAAGCAAGGTAATTTTCTTATGCGCGTATACTGCACCTCCTTCTTATCTTTCTTCTCCTCTCTTTCTCGCTCTCCTGCCTTTTTGTCTTTTTCTTTGTCCTTGTCACTTGCGCCTAAAAGCCGTTCTCGGTTCTTTGCCAACTCTTTCTTCCATCTCTGTTACCGAGAAAACAATTTACCAAGAGTCCATAAGACAAAATAAGGTACACCTAAAATTCAAGATGCTGATTTTCATGAAAATAAACCACAGATTGTGTTGTTGAATGAGGGCAAAGCCAGTTTTCACACCTCATTCATTTTGTCCTCAAAGTCAGCCAAGGCTCGTGAGCCTTTTTTCTTCTTCTCCAGCTGCTCCTTTATCTCTTCCCTGATGAAGACACAGCAAATGATTTAATTAAGTACATCAGTTGTAATACACATGCAAGTTATTTTAAACAAATAATCTGTTCCACTGTATAATTTACGAGCCAGAGTTTTTATCCTATACGCACCATGTTGGCCGAGGTCTGCCTAAATAATCCTGTATGGTGGGTCCTGAGTTCTGTACCGGCCCCCTGGATCTTGCAGCAGCAATTGGATTTACATAGGCCTGGAATGTCAAACAACACATATTGAACTTTTTCTCCTGGAAAAAATAGATAAGATATTGAGTTACCCTACCCTAAATTTAAGATGTTACAGGAGAAATATTGGCACATGAAAACTTATTAAGATTACAATAGTAATGTAATAATTCGTGTAATTATTTGGTTTAAACAGTCTTCTTGCCTATAAATTTAAAAGCGAATGAAAAACCAAGTTCGGCGGTATTTGCGCGTGCGCTTCAGTCCCACGTGACACTATTTTCTAACGCCGCCAAGCATATTTTGATACGCGTTGTTCGTAACCTCAGACCGCGTAAGTCGAGGACCCCTGCGTAATCATGACAAGAGCATTGTCAACAGGAACATTCCAACACGGGTACAAATAAACAAATATCGACATGATCCTAACGCCGTGACCCCCCCCCCCCCCTTAATGGACACTCCTGTTAAATATTGATATTGATCGTAGCCGCAGCATGATGGCATGGAACGACATTAAAGTCGTGCTAAAACGGCGCAGCACACTATACAAAATAGTGAGCTAACGTTGGGAATCCTCTGCTGCTACGCGCGACAGTGCACGAGCCCCCACACGCAACGTACAGATTTTTCGTTCGCGGCTACGGCGTGGAATTAATAATACCATAGTAAATAGTTTCACATAAATGGGGGATGCTGCCTCACGGTTAAATTGACAATAGGCTAGGCGTATCATTAGCGAGCATTGGTATGGGCTCTGTTGTGCTGAGCTGGGCTGGTCGCAAGCTAATTTAGCGGGTTTACACAAAAACATAACACAGTAACTCACCACTCGATTGTCTCTCTTGCCCATTTTGGCTTAATTAACAGTGGGGGAATCTAGCAAAATGCATGAACATTAGTGTTTTTTTTCCTGGTTATTGGTAAACGGCTACATCAAAACGGGGTTTCTTGCTAGGCGCTTCGTCTCCTTCTGCGATGAGAAATGAGTCGGGCCAAGTTGGTCTGTGAAGCGTTGCTGCTACCCTCTGTTCATCTTTAGATTGCACGTGGCTTGATCAACTCGACAAAAAAAGGAAAAAGAAAAAATACTGAAATACAAAAGTGAAAATACCTACCCACACTTTTTCAATGTCATTAGTACAATGGGGAAAAATTAACACTTCATTATGACCGTCCCTGTTTTATTAACTTACATCGTACTCAGAAAAACATCATGAGGAAAAAAAAAAAGATAAATCAGCCAATAACTGAAACAAACTCACCCTACTTTTTTTTTTTTTTAAGATTTGACTCAAAGATCTTGGTTTTTGCCACATGGCAACCTATTCACCGCAAACCATACTTGAAATGAAAACAATTCTTTTAAAAAAAGGCATTGGATAGGGAATATCTTGCTTCTCCAAATCAGTTGCAGTCATCACCAGTGTTCCCTGGTTTCCCTTCCTCCATGTCACTGCTGTCATTTTTCCCACCTGAGAAGACCTCAAAATCTCAACTGTGGTCAAGTAAACCACATTTTTTCACATTGTGTCATCATCAGTGGAGCATGGAAAAAGAATAGTTAAGTAGAAAGTACAAATATCTGTTTTCAAATGTCAGAGGTCAAAGTAAAAAGCCAACAGAAAAACAAAGTAATGCACAAATACCGGAAAAAGCTAGCCTGTAGTTTTTTTTTTATCACTGCAAACCAAAAACGCAGGAGAAAATTTAAATGAACAACTGATAGTGATGGGGTCAAAATTATCATTATTGATGGAAATGAAGACACAGCTTATGTAGCAGTCTTGCACACATTCCGCATTGAGCAACAACTACATGCAACCAACAACCCCCCCCCCTTTTTTTGTAGGTGTCGGACATGTCAATTTGTAGCTTTTTGCAGCTCTCGTTTCCTTTAACGTTGCTGTGTCATCTTTCGACTCTGCTTTTGGTAAAACTTCCAAATGACACCCAGACCTCATTTATTCTACCCCATTTCTTTGCAGGGTTACATTGAAACATATGTCATGTATAATTAGGATCCAACACAATTTTCGTAAAAAGCGGCTTTTAATTCAGCTGGTGTAAACAATAATATGACGCCAATTCTTGAATTCATTCAATAACACCATGATTGTTTTGTTCCGAGTCCCAATTTGACGTGCTGAAAATGTGACAGGAACGTGTTATTTGACTTACAAGATGCTTTATGCCCCTAAAACAGCGAAACCTCTAAAAGCTCAAATGTGGAATTCAATTTTACTCATTTTGAAACGTGATACTGTTACTGGCTAAGAAACAATATACAGTGATTGTATCAAGTTTAAAAGACTAAAGCAGTCGTTACCAAAACTCCTACAAACCTAAAATATTTTGAGCTTTCATTGCATTGTATGTCACAACATCAGATTTGAGTCATTTCCAAACAGAATGTTTACACAGTGCCGAGTCAAGCCGATAAGGATTTGTTGATTACGTTCACCAATTAGCAACAAAAGGTTGCTTTTGTGGCCAAAAAAAAAAAAAAAAAAGAACAGTTCATACAGGCAGTTATATTCATACAGTAATGACTACAGTAACATAACGTGATAAATAGGACCGACAGTAGGATATGATCAATGGCATGATCATTGGACAGCTTGAAGAGAACCTGAAGGAGTTGTAATGTGGTCAGTTAGTAGCCAGAGGATGTGCAAACTGTGCGAAAGGTTTGGACACCCGGAGCAAAAACCTGAGAAAGAATGATTTTGTGTGTCTGTGAGTGTATGTGTGAAAAGTGTGTGTGTGTGTGTGTGTGCTAGCAGCACGACCAGTTAAGAGAAGATACACCAGTGTTAAAAGTATGTTACTGTTCTGCGCAAAAAAAAAAAAAAAAAAAAAAAAAAAACCTATATAGAAAAATACATCTCTGCAACTTCCTTTTTTCCTTGCTGGTAAAAAATAAAAATTAAAATTGAACAAAGCGGGACTTGTCTACAAAATAACGGGGGAAGAAGTTTAAGATATTTGTGCATTATTTAGAAGAAGAAAAAAAACACGCACATATTTGCAGCTACTTTCAAGCTGAAGGAAATTCAACAAGCACCCGCAGAACCCGCCAGACATTTTCAACAGACAAAATACGCTCGCCGTACAACATTCCACTGACCCTCACTTTGTTACCTGATCCGCTTTTGTGACATTTCTATGGGCTGACAATGCAAATATCAGACATTTTCTACAATGACTGCTGCACTACAAACAGTACAGTATAGTCATCTAGCCATTTATACATTCCTTACATCGTCAATTTATCCTCACACAGGTTCGGTAATTCTCTATAGAGTTGGTATAAGAATACTTTATGCCCCGGCATCTTAAAAAAAAAATCAAGTACACACCTTGATAAAACATGCATATAAGACTTAGCAATAAAATTAAAATTAAATACGGAATATTGGTAGCAAAATTCTATGCCAAATGTACTGATGAATCGTGCTGGTGGGACTAAAGCCACCTATTGCAAGCGTGTACGTTACTGTGTCAGTTGAATATTAAAAAAAAAAAAAAAAAGGTTATAAGACACCTTGATGGCTAACTATCATCATGTCAGAAACATCAAGGGAGTGGCAAGAACTTTTCATTTTCATCATTGCCGGAGCACCAGTATCAGCCCATGATGTTGATAAATGCCTTTAAGTGTGCTTGGCCCCAAAGTTGCAAAGACCATTAGAATCCTGCTACTGGTCTGCAGTTACGCGGGGCATCCTCTGGATGGCAGTATAACGTTTGTAAGGCCTGCAATGTTGGCGGCAGTAAGTGGCAGTTAGTCATGACTCATTCGTTTGGCGTCTACGGGGACATCAGTGCACACTTGACGTGTTCGTAAATGCGACCGTGCTTGTGCTTCACAAGTCCATAAAGTAGAAGAATGATCCATTTTAGGCATCGGGAACCCCCCATTCCCCTCCAATCGAGAAGTCTCGGAAGGGAGCTCTACACTGGTCGCACAGTGGCTGCTGCATGGAGTCTACAGTCCTTTCACTGATTAGTCCCAGTCATAGAAGAGTCTTTGCATTGATAACGTAGTCAATCATCAACATTTTAGAACCTAAAAGCAGCAATTTCAATCCATCAGTTCACAGGAGGAGGATAGCTTTTGTGCATATCCGGGGCGGAAGATCCTCATTCCTAGCATTGCCTTCTTCCAAGTACTCTCCTAGAAGGGTTTATTTAAGCATACTGTACGCACCACCTGGTCGTTCGTGCTTTGTTCTGTTATACCACAATGAATCACAGTGGAGTAAGTTTTAACGCTGAACAGAAAAGCTAAAAATATAAAACACAAAATCACACAAGGATTCATCCCCTTTTTATACACACGGGGTCCGCAAGCTCTCAAAGTTCAACTTGCAAACAAGTAAGCGACACCTAAAGCATGGGAGCTAATTTTGAGCGGTGGCAGAATTGTGAAGTGAAATGTCGGCCATTTCCAAAAGCTATTTAAGAGATGAATGTTTGTCTTGCATCATCTTGTGTTTTATACTTCAATTTCATCCATTTTACAGCTCATTTCACTGGGAGTCATAGTTCAAAGCACTTTGATTGAACAGTCAAAAAGACTGTCAAGACCAACGAGCGGCCGGGTGAATACTTGGTACGGGAACGGTGAGGGACAGCGAGGACGCTCAGGCAGTCCTCTCTTCAATAGCGGGCTTGTTGCCGGGGATAGGCTGTGCCGCATACACACTTCGACTGAGGCTGTCCACACTTTGGAAATAAGGGTGGGTAAGTGCAGCAAATGCAGATATCCTCCTGGAGGGATTGAAGGCAAGGAATTGCTGCATAGAGGACAGAAAAAAAAGTCAGACAGCAAAATTATCGTCAAACGTCATGGACCGTTAAAAAAAAAAAAAACCTGACCAACTAAAGTGTAATGTGCATGCCGGGCCAATAGTTGGCGATAGCACAAACGCAAAGGCAGATGTTGAACACCAGCTACCTCACAGACAAAACAATCTTTTTTGCACCGCACACGGAAAAACTCCAATTTTCTTAACAGGAAAAAAAAAAGTTTCATATCTTGACTGCATTTCACTTCATTTCTTTTGTAATTGAACCACAAACAACATGGCGAGATTGTCAAGCAAGCCATACAGTGCATTTCTGCAACACAGACTCTCCACGCGCGAGTCTCCGGGCCCGGATGGCTACCCCACCGACTTTATGAAACATTTCGGCTGATTGCTACTTGGTGCTCTGCGGGGCTACGCGTTAACGGCAAACTGATTTCATACACGAGTAAACTGAGTTACGGGCGTTGTCACAGAACCAATTCAATTTGGACGTACCAACAAGAGGGCCCGCCCTTGCTCGTCAATGTCAGGAACCAAGTCCTGTATTGGCTTAGCAGGCTGCGGGGTGAAGGCACTCTGTGGTAGGGCCACCTCCTGGGGCCAGTCCTCTGCTGAAGGTACCCCAACAACACTGCGGGGATGACAGCCGAGAGGAGCGTTCTCTTCCTTCACTCCCAAAACGATGCGAACGGTCATCCAAATTCAAATCTCCAAATACTCACTCAAAAATCTTTCCCAGCTGATCGACGTCAGAGTTCCCGCGAAACAGAGGTCTGCAAGCGAGAGGAAACTTTTGAGTGTCACTCGCTCCTGCGCAAAATCTCACAGCCGAATTTGACTAGCGATCCGCACAAATGAAAACATTCAATAGTCAGCATGAGTATGACGATATTTCCTAGTGATTGCTTTTGTGTTTATGTCATGTTTGATAAATAGTGATTGCGAACTGCTCCGGATGATTTATGTTGCTTACTGTCAATTTGTTTGTTGGTTTCCTTTATTGCATGGTGATGATGGCGTTCATAAAACATGGATTAAGTCAAGTTAAGTCCCCACCGAAGCTGGCCCAGGTACCAAATTTACAGCCCATAATTTTCAAGCTGACATTTGTGCCGATTTCATATCGCTCAGCATACGTGTACTTCCTAGTTTGGAATGCAAATGAACACAATACACGCACTGTATACATACTGCGTTGATAAACTGCGTTTTTGAGCCCGAGGCAAAATGGCAAGTGTCACTCTCAAGGAAAGAAGTCTCACACTTGCATCTCCGTCTCCAGCATTCAGCATTGTGGGGTTGTATTGGTAACGCGAGTGAAAAAAAAAAAAAAAAACGAGAGGAGAACGGCAGCAAGACTGCTGGTGGTTCCTGTGGCTTTGGCCCGTCTTCGGAAGCCCGTGGGCGTCCATGTCTGCTTTGGCACGGGCGCAAATTCCAGGAGTCAGCATCAGACCAAGTTTGCCGTCGGTAGCACGGGACGGAAAAAGCCTAAGCATCCTGTGCGCGTTCGCTCGCTCTCGCTTTCGCCGTGAATGTTAAGTCGTAAAATAGGAGTGGGAGCGGCGTGTGAAAGAAACATGTGATTATCCGAACAGAGAACGAAGCATGGGAACTCGACCTTCCCGCTGAAGGAAACGCGGAGGTGTTGATGTCAAAGGCTTAATTTGAACAATGCCCTTTGTGCCCAACAAACCATACTTGTGGTACTTCTGAAAATATGTAAACATGCTCTATTTTTAGTCATGCAACAGAAGATGGAACAATGCACATCTTCACTGTTTTCCTTTTATTCGAAGCCTCGGGAGGGCTGAAAAGTGAAGCTGTTCCACTTTGCATCTTCTCGCAATTGCTGTTCGGCTTTGCCAAAGTATGAGCAATGCTTTGAGAAAGGTAAGCAATTAGACAGGGCAGACTGCGGCTTGGCACCGGGTACGCTAATCATCACACAAATCAAAGTGTTCATTAACTTAATACCGAATTTGTTGCAGCTATTCAATAAGCAGCCTCCTTAATTGACGAGACTTTGTGCGTCTAGTCGCTGACGGCTCGCTGAAAGCCCTTTGAAAGGCAACCGCATCTGTGCGGGTTTCCAAACCGCCTTTAAGATCACACCAAACCAGTTTTGAAGATTCACCTCCAGCAAAGCCATCATGCCAAAACAAGTAGGGCTGATAATTCCGAGAGGTCCGTTTTTAAACCTGCTGCGGATTGCCGGTTTGTTAGCGGTGACCACAGGCATGCGCGCGCAGTTGCGGACGCGGTGCTAGTCTTCACACTGGATTTGTCCTCCTTCGTGAGGTTTGCATCCGCATATAATGTGCAGTGTTTATGCCCCCCCCCCCCCTCCACTATACACACACAGGGAATATGCTAGGTTGGGAGAGTCAGCTGAGTCATGCTTCCTTCAGCGCCAATACTTCTCTGTCCCACATTCCACTGCAGCAACCTCTGGAATGCCTGTGTGTATGTGCATGCGTGTGTGCATGGTTGCACGTGAGTGTCAAGTTGGGTGGCAAATCGAGAGGAAAAAGAGCGTTTTGTCTGATGTGGTGATGCTTTTTTTTTTTAAACCCCCCCATCCTACCCCATCCTCTCCCCGCCCTGTTTTAAACAGTATAATATACGCACAAGGTGTTGGTGGAGGTTTATCAATAGAAAAAGCCTCCGGCGTAACAGACTGTGAGAAAGTCAACATGGATGCGAGGCTTCTGCCGGACCATTAACACAACACGGTCGACCTTTTTAAGATTAGAGGAATGTCAACAAGCAGGCGGTTTTCTCTTTCTCATTCACTTCCAACCATGACTCACATTGACACTATCCGAGCCATGCAAATGTAGACTTGTATGATATTTGCTCAAATTCCTTTCACAACAATGTAGTCATTAGAGGAGGCATTAAACATTGGTATGTCAGACCATGAAAGGGGAAACTTGCCCCGGGGTGGCTGATCGCTGATGCTTATGGGTCTTTACATTTTCTTCGGGTTACTTTAGCATTGCACAAATTGAGCATGTGTCTTATGCCTTATCTTAAAATATCAGGAAAACCCTTTTTTTTTTAAACCGAGCATTAAGGCAAAGTTGACTGATTTACAATTTCATAATGGCGAAAGATTAGGCTTGAGGCGTCACATTAAAGAATGCACGGGCAAATACACTGAAAAAAGGCTTTGTTGAATTGACTCCATTTTATTCTGTCAAATGTTTGCGCAAAATAAAATCTGGGTCGTTGTGTGGTCTACCTTAAAAATGTGTCTGGATCGAAATGTTTTAATGCTGTGCAACCACTTGACAAAATAAAATAAATGAAATCCAACACAGCATTTTTTGTTTTGTTTTTTTGTAATTTCCCCCCTCAAAAATTGTGAACACATTTTAATCATGTACAACCGATACATGTTCAAACTAAGAAAATTTAAAGAAACTTTTTTTACGGTGTATTTTCAATGCACTGTATAAGGCTCACTCACAGATTTGCAAAAAGTCACATAACAACATCCATGGTTGCATTTCCATGCCTCTTGGCAATACTCAGGTTGAGTGCGTTTCTTTTTTTCTCTTATCATTTAACAGCTAAGATAAAAAAAGAAAAAAATTGGGGTATCAACAATGAAAAGCTCATTTTGAGTGCAACCTTAACACGCAATCTGATGAACACAAATATTTCATGCGGCACCTATTCTGATGGTCACAAATAATCAGCGGAAATCTTTCTGAGTTTTCAGTGGCTAAAATCTTGGATTTGGGGCCGGGAAGACGGCAAACAATAGATTTCTCTCCCATTGTTCCGCCCCCCCGCCCCCTTCTGCGACAGCATCGCCCAGGTGCCCTTTAATCTCTAACAGGTGGCCTTTTAAAAAGCCAACTTAATCACCTTGAGAGAGACCGAATGTGCACGTGGGCGTGTGTGCGTGTCCATTACAGCGTTCTCTGCCCGGCTCTCAGTCCTTAGGCACAGTTGGACAAAATAGAGCGCGATGAAGTGACATGTCAGAACTTTTTTTGTTGTTGTTGTTAAATAGTAGGCTACTAGACCTGTTGGACCACAGACAATTTGACAAAACAATTCCAAACATCCCAAAAAGTAGTTGCACTTGGGAGTACACCGAATGTTATTTTACTACTGGACACTTTATATTGCTCGATGGCGCTCCACACCATTTGCATATTTGTTGCTGTCTCAGATCTTTTGTAATTTGTAATGAATTAGGATTTTTTTTTTTTTTTATGAACGTGACAACAGATGGAGTCAGAATCAAGCTGGAAAAAAAAAAAAAAAAAAAAAGGACAAGTCTTACGCAGAGGGAACGGCGCTGCGTGGTTTGTTCAATGGCACTTCATTCAGATTTCGCTTTCGTGTGCATACTGTATTTACTCGCAGTCAGTCACATTGTGCCAGTCCCACCGCATGTCGTGTATACACCGCGGGTCAGTGTGTGTGCGTGTGTGTGTGTGGTTGTGTGTGTGTGTGTGTGTGGTGGCTGTGTGTGGACGGTTGGGGAAGGAAGCATAAATTGCCATTCTTATCTACACGAAAGCAGACCATTAAAGTCAGTTGCTCAACAGAAAATTTTTTTTTTAACCCTTCATATTTAAACCGGCGCTATGACGAATATGGCGATGCCGAACGGATTTTAAAAATGGGAAGGAAGCAAAGCTTTTGACTAGGTTTGACGGAAAATGAGGTTATTAGCTTGGGATGGCTTAAGGGTGTGAAGTCAGTTAGACCACAAACTGACAAACACCTTCTGTATATCAAGAAGTGGCGTCTCGACTCATGTGCTGCAACCACAGCAAGTTGCCAGTCATTACTGGAATAGTTTGATAAGCCAACTGTGATGACCCTGCCCTCGCAGCTCAAAATGCATCGGACAGATGGGTTTTTGTCTCACAGCAGCATGATTTGGGAAAACTTCAGCCTACAAACAAAAGATGGAATTATTTTAATGTACTCCCCCATCGTAAGGGAACTCGTTGTTTTCAACATGCGGGTGAGATTCCAGGCACCAATTCATCTAGCAGACCGTGAATGTGCAAAGCAAGGTGCTGCTGTTTTGGTTAGTAACGTGGCCCAGCAGTTAATTTGTCAGTGGCAATGACAGTATTGTCTACCTCGCAACTAAATGCGACATGGGATCTATTCGAGGGACGACCACTATTTCAGGAAATACTGGAACAGTATGACAGCTATTTATAACACGTCTTCCCTTTCAGGTTTTGCATCTGGTACCGTCTATTCATTAACCGCTATCCCACATGCTACAGTGAACACATTTCGCCTCACCTCCTTCTGAACATCTCAGCAAAGATGCAGCCGACGCTCCACAGGTCCACTGGGGTCGCGTAACTAGACTGCAGCAGCACCTCCGGGGCTCGGTACCACAGTGTCACCACCTATAGCGTTCGGAGAGAACGGTGGTGAGAATAAAAGGAAGGCAAAGAGCGAGCTTTTCTTTTTTTTTGATGTATTGTCACATCTTCCAACATTTCAGAAAGAAGTACTACTTTCCATTCAAAATGTAATAATCCATTACGGTCACTTTATTTTTGGCATGATTTTCAAGTTCCTTCGTGCTTCTCTCATGAGTAAGCAGCGACATTGTTGTAAAAAAAAAAAAAAAAAGGCTCCAGATACAACTCGGTGACCATCGAGTTATAATGGAAGGTTTCCAGGTGCTTTCCTAAAGGCCTTGATTTATCATCAACCTCTCGCTCTTGTTCCACCTCCTCAGGCACCGCAGCACGCTGATCAAAATCAAAATGCGAACACCGGAAAGCAACGTGAGTGCAGTGAGTCACCTACACGTATCATGGTTGCATGCGGCATAGATTTTAGGGGGAGAGAGAGGGAGAGAGAGCGCAAAGTTTAAAAAAAAAAGGAGAAAAAAGTTACAGTATTTACTAATGAGCTTGAAAAATGATCCTGACAACAAATGCGAAGATTTGGATGAGGTCTTTTCTACTGTGCTTATGAGCACTCAATTTCGGGAGCCGGTTTGCAGACCTGATTTAATGGATCCTTAGTCGAGGCCGATTAGGCCAATCCAACATATCAGTCCCATTTCTACTTTAAAACTATTTATAGAATTGAGGGTTGCTTTTTTTGCAGATGTGAGATACTCTCATCTCCTGTTTCCTGCTCAAGTGGAAATGAGGGAGGAAGCTGGGACAAGTAGGCTGTGAATGCGATGGCTTTGAAAAGCTACTGACCAAATAAATACCCTGATAACTCAAGATCGGAAGACTTCAGTATTCTAAAAAAACTTTTCATTTGCATTTTGGGGGTTTCCTTCACCACATTATGTGTAGAGAGAAGTTAGCGCGGTTCATCGAGCTCACATGAGTAACCCCAACTGTTGTTTTATTACGCAACCGTATAACTTCTCTTTACAATTTTATGGCAGTTAAGAATGTTAAAAATTAAAGAGCCTCTGTAGTGAAATATTTGATGAAGGCCGCAGTTTCAATTTCAAATTATTTTTACGACTTTTTAAAAAAATTTTTTACTTGGGAATAGATTACTTCAAAGCTAATTATTTACCATGATAAATTTAATTTGGGAATTTAAAGAGGAAGGGAGAGACAGAAAGCTGGTGATTGAAAAAAAAAACCCCACACAAACATCGTTACTTATGATAATGTTCAAATTTCGTCTCATTATCGCTGCGGTTTGCAGGCATAAAATGTATCTGTTCTTATCCTTCCACCCGCTGCACATTGCTTGCACGTGCAGCCTTCTAAGAAGAACCACAGACCTGGAGTTTGCAGTATATCCGCTGCAGTGCAATTCAGTTATTCGAAAACCTAAAACGTTACCCACAAGCGCAGATATCGTCTCCATTTATGTCACTTATTTGGCCCCACACACATACCCCCCAAAAAAATAAAAATAAAAACCCAGAAAGAAAGATGGGGTGACTGACACTGACAAGTTCTCGGATACCATTTTTGTCGCAGCCAATCTATGGTCGGGTGAAACCTTATTATGCTTCTGAACTGCATAATAAACTCGGCACATTTGTTTCTGTCGTCAGCGCTCCGTAGATAAGACCCCAAACCAAAAGTGTTTTTCTGAACTCCTCCACACTACGCTCAGATCATATCCCACTTTCTTCAACTTAAGTATTTCATGACGCTGCGCAGACTAGGGTGGAAGAGGAAACGTAATTTGACAGCTGAAGGCATCATGCGAACCCTTTCACACGCCGTTTGCCACTTAAAAAAAAAAAGTCACATCATTCTTCAATTATGACACACAGATTTTATTGGGATCTTTCATGACAAGAAATTATCGGGGTTTTCCGCCTCTTTTCCATGATTGTCTGGGTCACCTTATAGTTTGGTCTCGCGCTCCATGTGTTCCTGTAGTTCAACGGTGAATGTTGCAAGAGTAAATATACAGGTGGTAGAGGGAGGCGGGGGGGGGGGTTGCAGGAAGAAGGAGGTTCGAGTTTTGTTTCTATGGTCTGCTGTTCTATGTTGTCAGTATTTTTCTTGGCTGCTTTCTTCCCTTCTTCCACATGGTAACACAAACAACGGAGGGGGGTCAGACAAAGCCGAGCGAGGAAAAAAAAACAAAACAAAACCTAAAACGTTAGTCAGTCTGTGTGTGGTGTACGAGGCTGACTCCGGATCGGAGGACAGCATTCTGAGAATTCCTTTCAGCTGAGAGCATCCTCCCCCTCACCACCGCTAACGCTGTCCCTCCACTTTCACTGCTGAGCTCTCAGCCCCAGAGGACCTCCAGACCTCCTGGGTCAGACCTCCGTGGCCGTGCCACTTGCAGCGCTTGGACCCCTGCCACCGGCGTTCTGCGCGAGCACAGCGGAGGAGGACAATAGGGTGCATGAATGCCAGTGTGTGTGGGTGTTTGTTAGCGAATGTGGGAGTGGTTGCACGTGACTGAGTGAGCACCTGCGTTCGCCTGGTTGAATACGCTCCGGTGCCAAAAGCGTTCGTGTGAATGTGTGTGGCTCCAAATGAATGCCAATTATCTCAAACATGTGCCTGATGTTTTAAAAGGCTAATTGCAGTATATTATCTATCATCCCTGTGGGCAATTTAACATTAAACATACTCAAGATAGTTGATAGCAAAGATCAGTTGAAAGCGTGCGGCACAGGCAGAGCCATTGATTTATCTTGCAAGCATTGTAAATAGAGTGGGCGCATATAACCCCCACACACCAATAAATAAGGGACACGATTAAAAGCTTGAAACTGTTCATTCACTTTTTGCAGAATAAGTGCAGTAAACGTTTGGTGTTGTCACATTTCCCAGCTTGTACACATTATCAGTCTTAGGTCAGAATGTGATTACATTCCTGAGAGCAATTCAGCACAAATTAAAGTCTCCCAAAGTGAATCTCAGAGGAAAGGGGATAAAAGGTTCAGGGTGTGTAGGCAGGCCACATATGGGAAGAGCAGAGGATATAGAAATAATTATCATACGAGGGAAAACAGTCTACAGGGTTCTCGGCCTGAGAGTCCCCGCAGGCCCCATTCAGTCCTTGTAACGAGAATATTTCATGACTCGCTCGCTCCTTTCCCCCCTCTTGTTCTGCAATTTATAGTCGCAACAATCAGACTGCACCTGGCCAAGAAAGGACATAAAAGTGAGATTATCGGGGATATTGATATATGGCTCGAAAGAAAAGTGCTAGAGCAGCAGACAAACTGTTACAGTAAAACAGACTGTTGCCAAAGTATGCACAGCATACAGGAATGCAGCATGGGGCCCTCAGCAAGTGAAACAAAGACAGCACAGTCAGTGGCTCCCTCTCCCCTGTGCTACCACATCCGCACATCATTAGCTGGAAAATTCCAGATATATGCCGTCATTTTTTCTCTCCCCCCCCCCCTCCCCTTCCTGCTACGGACACAGCTTCCATATCCCGTTGCACTTTTGTGTGTGCACATGCTCGACTCCCGCTGCTTAGAATCCCCACTTGGTGACCTGGAGCGACGCCAAAGACTGGTGACAATTAATATAGTTTGGGGCCGGGGAGGGGGGCGGGGTTAGAGGGCGATGCTGGCGAGATGCAAGAAGCACGGTGCACGTGAGGGTGAATGTAAATATAAACAGTGAAAGCAAAGCCTTGACCTGTTTGCATGTAGCAAGCTAAATGTGTTAGCTAAAGTTCTGGGACAGCTCCTTCGCTTTTGGCTGCAGTCAAAGCATACAAGTGTTTCCTTTTTTTCCCCCCCATGTGGAGCTGTTTGAGGAGATATCTAAACAATCCCCGAGTGCGCTACACGTGCTCTCCTGCGTTGACCCCCCCCCCCCTCCCCCCGCCTCCCTGGTGCCGGCCTGGTTTTCATTGTTCCCCCTTTACAAATAGCAGAAATGCATTTCAGCAAAGCAGATCAATTCAGAGACTACTACTGCCCTGACAGGGAGATATTAGTGTTCTAAGTCTTGCTTGATGTGCTACCGGATTATAAAAGGGCTCATATGGTAGACATTGGGCTCTTGAAAACACATTTATAAGAACCATTCTTCTGTTTTGAGTGCAGGAAATATGGTTTTGATTTGTGTCGCCTGAGATATGCTTCTATTTTTGTAATTGCAGAGGGACGCCTTAATTGGTAAAAAATACCTTTAATGAGGGGGTCGGGTGGGGGGGGGGGGGGACATCTGCTTTCAGAAGAAGCTATAGAGGTGTCCGCGGGCCATCTTCAAGAATACTTACTTGCAAAAGCATGCTTGCTACAAATCTTGCGCCTGTTAAATATAGCAACCCTCGGGATAGTTTGCACGCAAAGCAGAAAAACGCAAATCAAACAAGTGATGAGTCTGGTGGTATTCTCCTTGAATCCAATTTGACAAACGATGAAATCCACAAGACATAGATGAATGGAAGCTAATTGTTATGTCACGCCATATTTTGCCAAATGAGCGAAAAGAGAAAATAGGCATAACACCTAAAAAAAAGTCACCGTGCTTCTACCGTCAAAACGATACCAAAAATTAGGATTGAAGCTTGATGTTGGATCCGTACAAATGAGCAGAAACATACCGAATAAAAATGCTGTTATATGTACACCACACCCATAGGTGGCGACGTAACTTTGAGACCCCTGATCTTTTTTTCAGTCTTCAGAATGTGCATACAAGAAACCAAAACGTTTGAGCATGTCCACAGTTTCACTGATCCTTGTGATCAGAATTCAAGAAGCAAAAATCTTGGCTGGTGGTTAGGATTGGTTGGATTTACAGTTTTGAAATAAGAAGCGGCAAATTTTCTTTAATCAAGCAAAAACTGCACTGTGATCTATTCTCGATAAAACATTTTGCCCAATAAATTTGGGAAGCTGGTAATCAGACCAACTCTTTCCTCTATGGCACGTCAGATGAACCCATCAGCTTTGCCCATCTGCCTGTCACTCACGGCAGTTCAATGAAGCCGGAGCCAGACTGGGTCATTAAAATGCCATTAACAAAGCAACTGCCCCCTGGGGACTACCAGAGGCAGCCTAATCGAGGCCTCGGTACCAACCCAATGGGTGGTCTCTCTCTCTCTTTCTCAAGATATGCAAAACTTCATAAAATGGTGATGTGGATGGTCAGCCAAATGCAATCATACACATCTACTTTCAGATTTTTCTTGTCAGAATAGCTAAACACAGTAGCGACCAAAGCAGCACTGATGACTCTAAGAGGCTAATACAGTCATTTGACCAGTGTTAGAACACGTGTATGTCCAAGTTTGATGAGCGTGAAGATGCTAAGGTGATTACAGTGGAAATTTCAATTGGTAAGACTGAAATAAAAAAATGAGCCGGGGACTTTGGAGCAACTTTATGCAAATGGCCACGGGCAGACATTGACATTTGAAAAGTGCAAAATGAATCACAAAGAGAAGTCTTGGTCCCTTAAGCAACAGCAGTTCTCCACAGCCCATCTGTCTGCCAATAACGGTGGCATTAGGTGACTAAATCAGTAACTGCTGCTCTGTGTTGGGCAAGGGGGAAGATCCTCTTAAACGGTGTGGCGCTTTGTGTACAATACATGCAATTCACTCGTCTTGACGATAATAGCTTCTATGAGCCGTGAAGAAGCGCAGAATGGCTTAATGAAGGCGGTGTGCGATTGTATGTGGGGGGTTTTTGGGAGGGGGTGGCGGGGGGTAGACTCAGGAACATTTATCTGGGAGCGAAGACTCGTGCTGCACTCTACCACACACAGCTTTAAACTCACACACTTGTATTATTGTGGCCTTTGCTGTACAAGTATAGTCAAAGAAGGAAATGAGTGTGAGTGTGAGCTAGTGTGTGTGCACAAACCAGCTCAAAAGTTAAACGCCTTGGTGTGCACAAGTGATTTACGGTTCACGATGTGTTTCACTCACACCTCAAGGTGAATTCCCTTTTTAGAATGCAACCTTCGAAACTGTACCCTTGCCAGTAATACCAGTGTTAAGGCAATGGCGGGAAGAAAAACTCCCACTGCACAGCACACTTTTTGGAGGCATTATGTTCATGTGAAAATCATTTTGACACTTCAGATATGTTTCGGTGCGTCCCTATAGTGGACCATGAGAGCTGCCGAAAAGATCTCTGCACAACCGTAGTCCAAATGTTAATGAAGAACAAATACTGCACATTAATATTCCTACCATTTTTCTGATGCTTTTAAAATGTGTGTGAGAACTAACTGGGTCATTTGAAATACTGACAAGCCAGCAAGCATCAAGCAAAATGAATAAATAAATAAATAATCAGTGGCAAAAATATTAGAAATCAATCCCTAAAATAAATGAGTTAATGTTGTGCATGGCTAGTAAGAAAATATCCCTTAATAATTCAGGACAAAAAATATATATTCTGAGCGACATTTGCTGCCTGTGTCTTGATTTGAGTTCTTCAGTCTCCATTTTATCTGGTCATCGGAGCCCACAAGACATCAAAGTACCAAGAGCGGGAAAGGGAGGGGTCCTTGTGTCTCCTCATCTGTTCCATCCCTGTCTACTATTGCCACTGAGGAATTCTTGAGAGTAAGAGCCACAGGAACCCTTGGCTCTTACTTTACAGAAATTCGATCATGTGACTCACTGGAATGGAACTGCCCGCTCATGTCCCACGAGCGCCCGACACATCACATTTACATCATTTTTCATCTAACTCCCACGGGATGGGAGGGGATTTGACAGCAGCATGTCTGCACTTTCATTATATTTAAAAAAAAAAAAAAAAAAAACATGAATGAAGCTCGATTTGGCAAGATTTCTTGAACTAAGAATCCCAAATGGCTTCTTCAGATCGGACTTTATTATCTGTGAGATATGGACTCACCACAGAGGTGAGCGCCATCTGGAAGCTGTAGATGCGGGCGAGACCGAAGTCGGCTAGTTTAATCTGTCCTCCGCTGGTGACCAAGATGTTCTGCGGTTTGAGGTCACGGTGAACTACACGGTGTGAATGCAGGAAGTCCAGCCCCTGGAGCAACTGATACATCATATCCTGTAAGAAAACAATCAGTCAATAACTTTTTTTTGGGGGGACGGGGGACGGGGGGGGGGGGGGTTAAATAATTACATTTGAACAGAGATATTCTCACATGGAAACTAAATAGCCTGAATGTCATAAGCTTCACTAAAATGGCAGACAGAGTTTGGTAGAAAAGGAGTTAATGGAGGAGGCCTGTGTCTTTTCTTGTTGACTGTGGCAGATGTTTGATAACACACACACACACACACACACACACACACACACACACACACACACACACACACACACACACACACACACACACAAATGATAGAAGGAGGCCCCGCTCTATACAATCATGGAGCTCTGTTTCATAGCAGCTGCTCCGCTGGAGTTAATTGGCATTCCCTCTCATTTTATGACCACAGGCTGACCTCAAAAATGGCCATAGGCACTGCATCGATAACGCATGAGCTCAAGAAAACGAGCGCGAGGAGAAGGCAACTATGTCGAACCAGCTTGGACTTGTTCCTCCCAAACTGAAATACTTCCCAAAACAGGTCTTGCTTGCACCTGTAAACAAGTAACGAGCCATTGATAAAGAAAGTGGTGGTTTTGGCTCCGGAATGAAGCTCATACCGAAAGGGCAGAGCGCCGGTTTTGGATCGTTTATGGTATTCCAATAAAAGACCAGCTTGCATATCCAAAATCAGAAGGGGAAGGGTTGGACGTATACTGCGTATGAAAGCCACTTAAAAAAGGAAGGAAGGAAAAAAAAAAATTCGGGCAGCTTGATGCGTCTTATCCCAGCCTTTACATACACACACGCTCCTGTAAATACACACATGCCCCTTAGCCCACCAGCCTCCCACCCTCCCCAAAAGGTCCCCAGCCAAGACCTCACAAGTGACATGGAGCTGAGCCCACAGCTCTATTCACTAACTGACCAGCTGGTGAGTGAGTCAAAGAGGCCTGCACACTCAAGCAGAAAACATTAGCAAGCGGCGCGGGGCTGGCTGCTGTGCAGCGCGGGAGATGGGACACCCCGCCGTGGACACGGGGAGCCGAGAGCGTGCGCGTTTGTATACATACAAATGGCGTGTCCCTTGGCCCCGTGTCCACCTAAACACACAACAGTCCGATTTGCGTACACCTCAGCTTGTCGGCTGTCGAAGCTTGGTGTGTAATAACGCGTGTATGTGAAAATGTTCAGTGTGTTTGTATGTCTGTGTGTGGTAAGGGGGTAGTCGGGGGGTCCTGACCAAGGGCAGGCAGGATGCATAAACAGACCTTCCTTTCTACATCTCCATCCAGCCATGACCTGGTGAGGAGGGCAGCAGACAGACAGGGTCATAGAACAGAGGGAGGCAGTTGGTTATTTTAACGTGCGTGTGCGCGCGTGTATGTGTGTGTGTGTGTTGACACAATAGCACCCCCGAGTCAGTTCCTCTCTGCTTTAAATAACCATTTCACCGTGCTTCCTTTCAGCAGGATTTGCTAGTAAATGCTAATTACCTCAGAAGTGTGACTCTTAGGCAAACACACAAACAATGATGCCCCCCACTTGGCCTCAGCGCCTTCCTCTCTGATGTATCAATTTCTACTACAACTGAGTCAACTGCACAGGTGATTGACAGCATGGCAGATACAATAGACACAAATATAAATGTGTTGCAAAGTTTAAAATTAAGTTGAAACTGCCATACATTTTAAGCAAGTCAGTTCCCCCTAAGAGTTCGAACTCAGAAAAGTCCTTAGGCCATCTTGGTCTGGAAGAGACAATATCACACAAAAAGGCAACCGGTTTGACCCCACAGAAACAGAGGGGCCAGGGGGGGGGGGGGGGGGAAAGTAGTAAGCCCTCTGCAAGATGCAGCCACAACATGGCTTTCTGGGTATGCTTCCTTTTCTAATGCAAATGTACCAAAGGCGGCCATATTGTTTATTGTAGTGAGGCACAATATGGGACATCTGCCGGTTAGCGTTAGTGTAATTCCCTCCCCATGCTTCATTAACCTCCCCCTTTATAGGCTCAGAGAATAGAGCTGTGGTAGCCTGGATGATGGCAGCGGAGAAGGGTGGGTGACACCCAAGCGCTGGCCCCGGCCGAGGCGCACTGAGCCTGGGGTAGCTGGGCTGCTTGATGTCCTTCCAGCTCATTTAATTCCTGGAGGAGGGCCCCTTTCATCAATGAGCATGTGGTGGGTCTCCAAGCCGAGTGGAGGGTGGGGGCAGTGGGGACAGAGGTGGACAGGCTGGCAAGGAGTGGGGTAACTGGTTTTATGCTGGTTTAGGGTCAACTGTATCTGAGCTTTGTTAACATGTAGGGGATTTAATGGTAACATCAACAGGCTAAGGTGTACCAAATCTGACGGAAACCACAATCCGATTCGGTCCAATGAATTTGTGGTGTTGTGGGGGCGTTTCGGGGATGAGCAAGTGGGCAGCGTCCACTCTCCTAGAAATAACAAGGGATGGAGCCAGTGTCGTATTGTCAATCCCTCATTGCCCTTTTGTCTTCTAATGGCTCGGGTTGCATGGATGTTCAGGGAAAGCAAAGCGGGCGCGAAGACGAGCCCCAAACCGACTCAACAGGTGGCTCACCCTCCACAGATCTGACGGCAGGATGAGCGGCATAGCTGTCCAGCAGGGCACATTGTGAACTAACCATTATTTCATTCATAAATCACAAATTTGGTTGATTCAAAAATGTCAATGATCATAACCAATGGTGGACATTTTAGAAAAATATTCCATGTCAAGATAATTTGCACTGGGGAGAAAAGAACTTGAACATATTCATGCATCACAATTATTTGCAATTGTGAAACAGTTAAGAGAATACATTGAGAAGAAATAAGAGACGAGCTACTGATTTTTTTTTTCTTCCGTGAAATAATTTGTGAAAAAAAAATGCGACACATATGACTAGCATTGTCGTATACTTTTGAATGGCAGAAATTAACGCCGATAATCTTTGGTGCATTAAAAAAAATATATAGTGAATCAGCGTACACATTGTGTGATAAAGTAATACAAGCAAGAAATTACAGCGCTAGACACTACATTGGGTAAAGACCTCAGGTCAGATCCACCTGTTTCGTCTATGCTTACACAGTTTATCATCAATATCGCTGTTTGACAGAACGTTCACACATAAACTGGGCCCTGGGGTGGAAAAAAACCAACAGATATTCGAGCTTCCACAAGGTCTCCATTTCAAAACTGACACTTCAACTCAGAGTCCCAAAAATGGAGCTATAACTCCCCAGTATTGTAAACGTTAAATCATGGGGCCTAGGGGTGAAACACGATTAAGAGTTCTTTAAAAAAAAAAAGGTTTGTGGGAAAGATTAAAAAAAAAGAAAAAACAGTCACAGAGGAAGGGTTAATGGCGCGTCCAGTTCCGACCTTTGGGCAATTTGTAAGTGAACACTCAGTGGATTTTAGCACACTGGAGCAACCGATGAAGGCACTTCCGTATGCTCATAATGGCCCCACACAGTATAACTTTCAATCCAATATAAAACTTTTCCGTAAAAGCAAAAATCTTTAGATTTGATTACTTCATTCACACACTAATTTTCCGAGCATAGGCTTGAATCATGCAAGGAGAAGGCCAAGTGAAAAGAAGAAGCCATTAACTCATTCACTCCCAAAGACGTTTTTAAACGTCTTTTCAGACTTGGTCCAAAATTGGCTGGTACTGAATGAGTTAATGTGGAGCCCGTTGGCCACATGTGCGGGCCTTTAAAAACACCCCGGTAGTTCTGCTGTTGCAAAGAACTGCAGTTTGTCCTCCATGGCTTTAGTCAAAAAAAGCTCCGTCAGTACCAAAGGGACACGGCCGCGGTCATTCAAGCCACGGTGGATTATCAAATATCTCCTTTTCCATTTATAAAAGAAGTCTAGTTGCCATCAAGTCACCTTAGTGGTTTGATATGTGTCACAACAATTGAACACAAACTACAGAAACTCGTTGCTGGTCGTCAACTCTTCAAGCTGTCGACTAGTAGCCACTCGTCATTACCTTGATGGTTTCTGGCGGCACGCCGGGGTCAGGGGCTTTCTCTAGGTAGGTGGTCAGGTCTTGATCCACATGCTCAAAGACCAGGGTGAGTTTGGTTTCGCGGTTAGTCCGAGACACTGTACACACATCAAAGAGCCTGGAAGAGGAGGAAAAGTGAGCGATCAATATACTGTAGCTGGCTGATTGTGCCGAACATCCAAAAACGAGTCAAGTTCAAACTATTATGTTCGACATCACGCATAAAGTCAGTCAATCTCTCGAGACTTCATCTCACTGAACATCCAAAGGATTAATTCCACAGAAGGTGTTTTGCTTTGTTGTTGTTGTTGTTGTTGTTTTTTGGGGGTGGCGGGCAACGTATAATGTACCAACGATGGCAAAGAGAAAAAAGTGGGAACCGAAAGTGGAACTTGCTGCAACATAGGAAAGAGTCTGGCAGCCACAGGATTGCTTTGCTAACACCTTCCTGTTCTGTCTCCGCGTAGGTGCTAGTTCAAGCAAAGTGTGAGGAATAATACTTTATTTTAGTGTCACATAGTTGAGATATACAGTATATATATATTTTTTTTGTTACTTCAAATTGTTGGTCTATCAAAATCATTTGGAAGTGCACCAGTGTCACGGAGCAACTTTGTGTCCGACTTTGGGGGTTTCACTAAATTACTCGTGTGAATATTTGCAACAATATATGTCGTTCACTTGACATCACTTGACCAAACCAGCCAAAAGAGGTGAGCTGTGACGGCCGCTACCTGAGCCCTTAGGCATTATGATGTCATTTTCAGTCAATAGCAAGTGTCAGTAAAAGGCAAAATGGCCGCCCCCTGAGATGGATAAAAACTGGTGTGTTTTTCTGCTTAATTCATTTTCCACAAACATATTATTCATCAGAATACCATGTTTAACCTAGTGGGAGCTGGGGGGGGGTGCATATAACATATTACAATTTTTTTTTTCATAATGATTCCCCTGAAACCTTTTAATTGCCTCGACAAGTTAAAAAAATTTTCATCGCTGTAAAACCTTGTTGCTGCCATGTGCATGTTCATTGAAAGCTTTGGAATCTTATTGAGTTGAATGATCACAAGAAAGCGATGCAGGAAAATAACATATTGTCCTTTCTAACCAATTTACCCTTGTAAAAACAAAGCTTTCAGCCATTAAAGGCTAGCAAACACTAATCATCAGTGGTTAAGGTTGTGCCAAACGAGGCAACAAGCAAAGGCCAAGAATCCAGATTATGTCTGCAACCTGCCAAATGAGGCTTTGGTGAAAAGCTAAAACAAAAAACGATGCAGTGTGCCATCTTCAAAGAGCCGGGGGACACAAGCGGCATTCCTCAAACAGCGCTATGACAACTCCTGATGCTCTTTGGCATGTTAAAGAGAGCTGCGGCAAGGGCGTCATCTTCCATCACAGTAGCGATGTCTGGAGGCGAAGGGAAACGTAATGGAAACCCAGTGGCCATGAGCTGTGTTGACACCGATTAGTTATTGGCATCACATGACCTCATCAAGTATGTCCAGAAAAGTCTAAATCAATGTCAAATATTGGGTCAGTGCAAGTGAATGATTACACCAAAACATGACGGGGAGTATTTAAGATTAAGATATCCTTTATTTGTCCCACACTGGGGAAATTTATAGAAATTTATTTAATCTGTCTTTATCCATTTCGGAAATAAATACATTGTGAGATCTTGAAGTGTGAGGGTCCTACTGTGTCACATTAATTACAACTTCCATGCACGTAAAGAAAAGACGGAATATCTCTTCTAGTCCTCCGACAAGGCTTCATGTGTCCATGCCGACACTCTTGAAAGAGGCGGACTGGAAACGCTCGAGTCAGTGGTGTGAATGAGAGGTGCTTCGTTCAAGGTATTAGTACCGCGTGTGCGATGTCAAAGAATAGATGACGCCCTTCTCTTGAAGCGTTGAGGTGAAACGCCCCTCACAGCTCGATTGTCGGGCTACAATGTGGGGCTCTCAGCAGACACTCAACATATGGAATGAATAATGGAGCTCATTACCAACATCCAGCGGTTGCCGGGAGTCTCACAGAAGGGCCACAATGCACCCTTCCTGGCTTGAGGTGCTCGGTTATAATGTTTGGGTAAACTGGGGGGTCCCTGCACCAATTCAAAAAGCTTTTAACCATTACAGGAGAGATTCTAACACCCCCCCTGCCCCCTTTCACAGTGGCAGATCTACACGCCAAACTGAGCTGACGGAACGGGTTTTGGTCAAGTTAAAAATAATTCATCGCAATTGTGCTAGGACAAAGGCATCATCACTCATTATTCAATGATTCACTGAGGAATTATTGTTAGAAGCAAGAATGTGAATGTGATGCTTCCGTCATATCCGTTGAGGACTTCCCCAATGCATAAGAGTGGCATAGATAACTGACCGGTGATTGTTTGAAATAAAACTGAAACTAAATGGCCTCAGTCAGCAGTTGACAATGGAATTAATCAAAACCTACCGGCCCGGGAGTGAAGCACGGGCCGACTGGAAATGGAAATTGGAAACGCAGTCAAGCCAAAAATGATTTATACGTACCCTCATCAAACTTTTGAATTTTGTTTGTGTTTTGTTTTTCGGTAGATTCGGATAACTGGAAATGGAATGACACAATAATGTCACAAAGACTGTAAGATGTTGTGCTTAGTTTCGTGCCGAATTAAAAACACAAATTTAAATTTAAACAATGCATCTTCAAACGTACCGGTAATGAATAAAAACAGTGATTCGAGAAGCAATATTCCCCAGGATGCACTGCATCGATAGCAAATTCATGAATAGTGATACGAAAATGCGATTATTTAATCAATAGGACACATCTGAGTCATTGATTCAAGCAAAGAAAAGTCAATTAATTACCCCCCCTCACCCGCCCCCATGATCATGTTAACTGAATTACCACCATGACAAGTTTTCAATCAACTTAGCTGTTGACATGGAAATTACGTCTCGGGTCGAAGCAATTTACCCACTCGTGACTAATCTACTTTTTGACTCACACGTCACATTCAAACAACATGCGCTAGAGAAGAAGGCTATAATCATTCCAGCTGTGACGTCACGGTGAAATGTCCGACAGTCCAGTGGTCACCAACTACTGGGCCACAGACTGGTAAGAGGACGTAGGACATTTGGTACTTGGCCATATAGAGAAACACCTTACAACACAAAATAAAAAGACAATGACATTCAAACATCTTCCCCCCAGCAGGGCTTTACTGTCGTTGTAATATCACTAACAACCACTAGATGGCAGATATGGCTTAGCTGCACCTACACTGGGTCTTATACTGCTCTATAACACAACATGAGTCTGCCATTTTTTTCCCCCGATTTGGAATGATCAAAATTTTGAGTGAGACGATTTTGGTGAGAAAATAAATAAATAAAATATAAGATCATGTACTTTATGTTGGTTTCTTCAGCAGCTTTGTGTCGTCCTTGAATGGTAATTTCTATGCAAGAGAGCGCGTTGCACTGAAATAAAACAGTATTGGATTGGACAAGCTTTATTGTCAAATGCACTGTATGTGTAACATACAGCGCAGATGAAATTTCTTCCCTCTCAACATAAAGCAAGAGGAGTATGTTCGAATTGGATTTTTAATACATGCATGCAAAAATATATATATATTTTGCACGCATGCATGCATGTATTTTGTTGGTTAGGAAGTGTGTGGAACAATGCCACCCCCCCCCCCCCCCCGAGTAGACCCGGTTAAAACTGCCCACCCTTGATCTACATGCATTACTCCACCACTTGTGTTCAACTACAAGCCGCTTAAAGGGTTATAAGACTGGGGCACAAATGTTATTTATGAGCCCATCTATGGTGTTTTTCCATTTTATTAGCTGAGTGAACTTTCATAAGGCAAAGCAATGTGATTGTTTGAGATACACAGCATGGAATTCTCCCTGCTTTACACATAGTTTGTCTGTAAACTTCAACTCGGAGATGCATTTCATGGCTTGAAGCCTCTTTTTGAAAGACTGTTCACTACGTGCCAAAATTCTGCTTGCTTTTTAGTGAGTTGAACTCAATGACCGATACAACGCTAGCAGCTCATATTGTACGTTGTACTAAATAGTGATTGGGTGGTAGGGAGTGCCTGAATAATTCCGAACATAGCCATGGTGAGCAACACATAAACGTGCATATATTAGAGCAGGTTCTTACTTAAAATGAGAGTTTGGCCACGCACAGACACACACCTTTTCTCCCCAAAACTTACCTGACAACATTGGGATGCTCAAAGGCTTCCAGCTGCCTCAGTACCGCCACCTCCCGGATGGTTGAGAGAGGCATCCCCTCTTCCTCCGTTTGGACGCGAACTCGTTTTAGGGCAACAAATCGTCCCCCGTTCTTCAGATCTCTGGCTTTGTACACTTTTCCATAGGCGCCTTCTCCAATCTCGGCCACGGGCTCATACTGCGTACCAATCGTTTCTTTGTCCATTTTTGCTTATTTTTTCCCTCCTCGTCTTGTTGAAAATAGTGCGGGGATTCCCAGCGAGGCTGACGAGCCAGACTTTCTCACCGAGACATATTCACAGGAAAAAGTGGGCACGTGCAATGCCTAGATGACAGAGAGACACGGATGGAGGTACACACCATCTTTGTCAGAGTTGGTCAAAATGTGCCCCAGGTAGCAATTACAGGACTGTCATCATGTTTTTTCCCGACTATCACTACAGCAGCCTCGATGCCTCCCAACTTGCACTCCTCCTCCTCCTCCTCCTCCTGTTACGCTTACATGTCCTCCTCCTCTTAAAACAAAGTTAAAACACAAGAAAAAAACATTACTTTAACGTCAGTGTTTTTATGCTAGCTCTATGTGAAACACGCAGTCTGGTGCGTTCAAAGACTCACCGCACATGCAAATGTTCCAAGACATGGACTGTCTCGCGTTAAAGGAAATCGAACAGCATTTAAAGAGAACAAGCAGAAATAAAGTCCAAGCTAACACGTTTTGAGTGCCGTATCTAGCCTCTTCCCCTGTGTCCATTTTTAGCAACATTTGTTATGAGCTAAAAGTTTGTCACTGAGGCCACACAAACGTTGCGAGCACGTGGCTGTCTCCTGGCTGCATTGTCTAAACTTCAACAGTTTCAAGTCCTTTTAAAACGCTAACAAAAATTGCCTTTCATACATCAAGCCTCGTATTATTACCCCAATACTTGTGTTTTAGGTTTTAATAACACTTTCATTCTCAATAACGGCTACGACTATTTTTAACACATTTTTATTGATTAAAAATTAAAATAAATTAAATCGCGTGGTTGAAATGCTCCATTTTGCCTGCTAAATATAACTGGACACTAGTGCAACATGTATACACACTTTTAGTCTCACATTCAACACGACTTTTAGTGTTTACCTCGTTTTATGTTGTCAACAATATGTCGCAACGTCGGCATGTCCGATAAAGTGAGGAGGCACCCGGGTCTCCGACAAGAAAAAAAAAAGGGAAAAAGGGTCGCTCAAACGCATCCCTGTCCACTGTACTCCATACGGGGGCCACACAGGTAGCTGTTGGACGGTGCATGCTCTAAACCCCCATCCCTCAAACTGCACCAGGCAGGGACACTCAAACGGGGGGAGGAGGAGGGTGAGCGGGTGGAGGCGGAGGGTTGTTCGAAAGCTCCACGCACACGCGCGCGCGCGCACACACACACACACACACACACACACACACACACCGCCTTCAACTGTTAGTGGGGTGGGGTGGGGTACGCAGGACAAAGGCAAACGCGTGATACAAGCCCTCCAAAGCCACGCTCCTCTTTAGATTTCCCCCTTTCTCTCGATCCCCCCCCCCCCCCCCCTTCCATATATCCCCCAAACAAGCCCATGCACCAGCAGCCTCGCTCGGCCGTGTGAGCTGCGTCTCCGCCTGGCTTTCCCACGCCGGCTGAATGTGGCCTGACCCCCTTCAGAGAGGTTTGACACGGAGCGGGGACATTTCCGCATTCCTCCCCGACTACAAAGGCACACCGCCTCCTCTTTGCTCTCCCCTCGGCCTCCTCGGAGCTTTACCATTCATAGTGCTCCTCGCCGGCGGGTTTTGTCTCCCGTGTCAAACTCGGGAGCGCTGCAGGGGTCGGGGGTGTGCAGGGGCGGGGGGGGGGGGGGTGCAGAAGGGGGTGGAGGGTTTTTTTTTTTTTGGATGGACGGCCGGCCACACTATCTATCTCCCCTCGCAGCCGTTGACGAGCTCCGGCGGCAACAATGAGCCAGCAGGGGTGATACGTGGAGTGCTCAACCTGGATGGTCCCAAAGGGGTCAGGTTCAAGGCCCGGGGATTGATCTGTGACATAGGGACTCTTCTGTTCTGGTGATCATTTGGACTACAGTACGTTATGTAACAAGCCTAATTTGGTCAATAGTACCCCATACAAGAGGTGGCAAAAGTACCTAAAATAAAATATACCTAAAATACTTGTATCAAACAAACAAACACACATTCTAGTCCAGGTAGAAGTACTCCTTTACTTAACTTAAAGTAAAAAAAGTAAGGTCAATTGCGTACAACACCGGCTTTGATAACTTGACACAGTTCAACTTTTTTTTTTTTAAACCAAGAGCTCGCTCGTATTGACTCAGACTTTTATGCCAGTGGCACTGTATCGCTGAGTTTGCATTTTAAAAAAAATCCGAAATCAGCGGTGACTTGAATTAAGATGTGATATGGACGCCATACAATTAGTAACTCATTGAAGTTAATACGGGAGTCACTGCTTAAAAGGTAAGTGAATAGCGAATACAGAATTTGGGTGTGAATCCGAGTTCTTCTGCAAGGGAGATTGACCAAAAGAATATTGTAAATATACTAAAAGTGTTGATGAGTGTGAAGAATGTAGCCTTACATTTCAACCATAAATTAGAAAAACAAAAATAGTCACTGGGTAATTAAATCATGAATAAACAAAAGGATGTAACATAGGAATGTAATGCCATAATGTTCATAAATT
Source organism: Hippocampus guttulatus (assembly GCF_054856545.1). Lineage (NCBI taxonomy): Eukaryota > Metazoa > Chordata > Actinopteri > Syngnathiformes > Syngnathidae > Hippocampus > Hippocampus guttulatus. Next base: position 5,262,064 of record NC_141278.1, read on the forward strand.
GTCATATTGCACAAGCCAGTTTTTCACCATTTCACAATCAGCAAAGCAGTTTCCTCCTTCCACAAATGTGAAATAAATACTTTTTTTTTAGCTTGAATACAGGCCTATCAAGTTAATTATGGAAACTACCATTGATCGTAAGATTCATCATTAATATTGCAGGCTTGTTTTCCAACAGTTTCTTCTCATAATGGGCAGAGTTGAGACATGACAGGACTTGATGTCAGATTTTCTCAATGAAAGGCCAGCTGCAGTGTGGAAGTTGCATTATCATAACTATTGGTAAGCATTTATTGTATGAGAAGACCAGGAAAAGACGATGAGGACAAGCAAGTTGCCTGATTGATTTCTTATGCTGAGATATTCTTCACTTGGCAGTCAACGGCCAACATTTTAGGCAAATGTAATGAACTTGCAATTGGAAATGACAAAAGCAAATAATGAGCCTCTGACTATAAATGTGGAAATTTAGATTATTTTTTGTCATCGTTTGTGTGAAATCTGCTTTGAAAGCGATCCCCAGGGTGGACTATATTAGCATGATTGCTTCTTTTCTAGGGCTGCAAAACAAAGCAATTGTATTCACTGTGTGTGGTGAGGAGACTTTCAAACATTTATCCAAACACATTCTGAAAATGAGTGTTGGATATCATTTCCCACATCAACTACCATGTCAGTGTTTGACAATGTAATATATTTTGTATCAACTTTCCACAGTCTGTGTTTATCTTATGAAAGGGAATCACTTTCTGGAGAGGAAGGAGGAACAAGCCAGTCGTTTGGGAGCACACTGTCGTCTTTATCTTCATCATTTATTTTTGAACACGAGAAACCTTTGGAATTGGTGATTATATTGTGGATGATATATTATGTCTGTCTTGTTTCAAGTGGACGGAACCAAACCAAACCAAACCGCAAACTCAAAGCTAATCCGAAATGCGGTCCAAGTGTACATAAATCGCCGTAACAAGACTTGACTGAGGTTGCGATCTGAAAGAAGGGAAAGTATTTCCAGCAAAGGCGAAAGTGTGTATGGTCAGTCAAAAGGTGTCAGAAATATAAAAACATTCCCATTCACAGTTATGAATCACAATGCAAGTTGCTGCAAGGTCTCGTCTGGCAAATCAGCCCTGTGTTGCGAGAATCTGCCACTGGCGTCCCTCGTGTGGAGGAATGCTGCTTGACAGAGCCACTCCTTGAGATTTTATATAAATGTAATTTTAAAAATGTGCTGTGAGCACATTTTGTCACAGCATGATATTAGGCATCATTGGATGCATGCTGTGTGTGTGTGTGTGTGTGTGTGTGGGGGGGGGGGGGAACACTAGGAGTTACATTGTGGAAGTAAGCTTTGCAAATCTGCAGCTTTCTTGTGTGCCATTCCTCAAAATATTCATCATTTTGGAACAATCCTGCAACTTTGTGGTGCCCTACTTCATCATTTTAAAGGAGATAAATTGCACATTTTATCACAGTTTAAAACAAGTCGAGTTTATTTATACAGCCCTTGATCAAATAAAGAGTCTCAAAGGGCCCACAACGAACCCCCCGGCCAAACCCCTCTGTCTAGGCAGAAATAAACAGAGAAAAACTGTTCAGGGAAACAAATGGAAAATTATTTCGGGCAATAAAAGGAAGAAACCATGAGGAAGGATCACACATGAAGGGATCCCTTTTCCATCTTTACAGAAACAACTTTACTTCGATGATCGCCACTTAACCTCTTGTCGGAGTAAGATAAAAGGGACACAGGAGAGAGGAGAAGCGGCAATAAAAGAGGCAAAAAAAAAATCCAAATGTCAGAGGGTGAGCAGGGCAAAAAATATTCCATACTTGATTTACATTCATCAAGCGTGGGAGTGTAGAAATAAATTGAGATCAGTTTTTTTAAACAAGCTTTTTGATAAATAACCCAAAGATAGAGAATTCCGATGGACTTCCACATCAGAGTGAGACTGTGTCCATATTTGTAATTTCTGGTCATATTTCCTAAAACGTTTCAGTGAATCATCTGAATCAACGACCAACCAACAAGCAAAAAAACAGAGAACACGTTTCTTCGTTTGTGTTCGCAGCAATTTGTAATGCCCCTCCAATAGTATTCATGCAATCTTGAAATTGAACAAACCGCCAGTCACAAGCAGTACATCTCCCTTTTGCGTTGGCAAAGGCAATAAAAAGCCAGGTTATCTGAGTTAAAATGTCCTACAGCTGTCATTTTGACTAATTTCCAAGAGTGGACAAAAGACGTTTAAATCAGAGTGCAAACGTCTCTGTGTTTGATTGTATCCCTGTGTGTGTTTTTTGTAAGTGTGCCTGTAGCAGCTGCTCATCAGCTCAGCCAAGAGAGAATTACAAAGCTCCCGTGGGAGACCCAAGCCAACAAGGGGCAGGTGACTCGCAGTCGCTCCCAGATCTCCTTACACACACGCACAAAAACAAATACGCACGCGCGGGCATATGCATACAGACAACAGATGAGATTGATTGTGGGCCTGTCTACCACTTAATAGGGTCGGGTTGGCTCCATTCCACAGGTGGAGTGAAAAGTCTGAGGTATCTAAGCAGACAGCTGTCTCATCCGAGGGAGGAATCTATCACCTGTGATATCGGATGCCTTTAAAGTTCCAACAATTGTCGCTGGTTGATAAGAATCACTTGTGATCAGTAGCCTCATTTGATGCCGACATGACACGATGCCAGCCGACCATTCGGGCTTTTGATGTGTCTCAGTCACTTGATTTCCTCTCTTTCGCTTCCTTGACTCTCGTCCCAAGTGTGTGGCGCACGTAAAGCCCCGTTTCTCCTCTTCCCTTGTCCTTGTCCCTCTCTTCTCCCCGGCACAGGCCCCCAGACACAAGCCTCTTTCTGTTGAGCCATCGCTATGACAACCAAGCCACTAGCTTGAGGAGGCGACATAAAAACCTGCTCTTTTGCGGGGACACAGGAACACCTGCCGCCTCCAGAGATGGGGAGGGCCAGAGTTGGACACATAAGCGCATGCAGACACACAAACAAATCCATGTGGTCACTAAGGTGTCACACGCATTATTCAGTACTGTAGATGCACACAAAGTTAGACACCGAAGAATTAAACAAAACCTCTTTTATTAATAATCTGGCTGCGCTCATTGAATGATGTCATGGGAGGGAGTTGAATACGGCATGAACTCATTATCAAATACAGTTCAGGTTGGTCAGGTTTCAGTTGCAGACTTCATGAAGTGAAATCATTGTGGAATGGTAGTTCAAAGAAATTAAAATTTTAGTCTCTTGTCTGTCGCCGAATGAGAACAAAACTTTTCAACAGGCTGCATCACTATGGTAACCTACGTTGTCACCCCAAAATGCTTCAGGTCTTACCACTTGGCAACCGTGTTAGAAATGTTTCTGAATTCACACGGGCCATGTCATTAGGTAAAGATAATGAATGCTAATCATTGCTTGACCGTTTACTAAATAAAGTAACCAAAACCTTGGTATCCTCTCAGTATGATGCAGTGCAGCTTCAAGCCACTGCAAACTACAAGCAGCCCAAATATAAACATCGTATTCAAGTAAAACTTCTCTTATCGTATCAATCAATGCCAAGAACATACAGAGGTGTCTGCCCAATATTCATACACTGGTTAATTTGTTTTTTACAATTAGAGATGCATGTAAACTTTTCGAGATTATCTATTTTTTCTGAATCTGCCCTTATTATTTTCTCTTCCACATCCGCCCCGCCCCCCAAAATCAACCTTTCTGTCACCTGACATCATTTTTTGCAGATATTTTGGGGCAATTTTGAGATAACACCTGCTGTGCTTTGGGAATAAAAGTTAAGAGATTTTTTAAAATCGGCATCACAAATACATTTAGCCAATTAGATTTCTCCATTTAGAGCAAACACACTCTAAATGTGCTTCCATCTGAATATATTATTGGAATTATCGAGAAAATCCAGATGTCGAATAAGGTTAAGTGCGGTCAAATGTATGCTCGTGTGCCTGAAGTCGCGGTTGGAGTGTGTGTCTTTCATTATTTAAACAAAACCAGGATCCTGTCTAAGTAAACAATGTGAACTGTTTGACCCCAGGAATAAATGATAATTACATCCTCTCCAGTTGAATACAAAGACCAGATGTTAGATGTGTGTTGGGGTTTTTTGTTAAGCGTGAAAAGGGAATTAATTGTGCCGAGCTCATGTCATTCATTACTCAGTAGTCTAAATCTCCTGCATCCCCATTAACTCTATCAACAAGTGCCGGTTTAATCAACTGAAGCTGCTGGTTGGCGTCCTCCTGTTCCAGGCAGAATATTCCGGAAGGACTGGCAAAAGAATCTCCAGGGCCTAGTTGCTGTTCATTAAGTGTATTAATGATTAACTGAGAGTGCTATTGTCCCCTCGGGTCCAGCTGTCCTTCCTCTGCCTGATCCACTTCAATGCCACTGAACTCTATTCATGTGTTTAAGTGACAGCTGCTCCTCACTGCGTGCTCGTTCAATCACCTGCAGATTCTGATTTATGTAGTTAGCTTGTGTACAAAAATTGGGTCTCTGGAGTCTTGGAGTGGGGGGGGGGGCTTTCCACCCATGAAGTGTCAAGTTATACAACCACTTCGTACATATTTTGCTACTGTACCTGTAAAGCCTTGAGTCATTTTAGAAAATGTGGCAAGTCAGTCTGTACATCTGCTCCACTGTCTTGTGCATGAACTGTTGCTTCCACCAGTTTCAAATTCTGTCGTTGTCTTCACGGGGGCTCGCTTTTTATTTTTTCCACACTGGCTAAGTGAAGCCTCGGAAGCCGTACAGTAATGAAAGCAGACGGCTGCGGCCCGGCCCTTTATAACAGCTTGATTTCAACATGACAAAAATAGGATGTGCGTTTTGGCAAAAGCATATCACAGCCATGTTATTAAAACACTCGGGAACTGATTCAAATTGTGATGACTCCTTGAAGGAATTTATCCTCCATCGTATCCGCCATATTTCACAGTCAACCAACCAACGGGGTCAACATGGCTTGTTTTATTTTCTTCACACCTCTCACCGATTAAATCAGATGCTTGTGGCCTTTACATTCAAAACAAGGAATACCTCTGCCTTTTGATATTGCAGCGAGATATCCTTATCCATTCATCTCCTCTTTTCTGACAGGAACTATGGATGGTATCTCTTATCTGAACAATGTGCTGGTGGGAACCACGATGATTCATGTGGGCAGACCTCCAGATGTGATGTTAGGCTTTTGGAAAGGAGATTGGAGAACACTACTGGCCATTACGCTGAATTGAATGCTCGGAACACTTTTCCTCCAGTATATGCGCATAAGCCCCTGCACCAGAGGTTCACATTGAGTGATGAAAACCATTAGCGTGTTCTAAGATTACAAAAAGGGGCAATGCAATTCCCCTTTTTGCAATTTTTTTTTTTTTTTAGGGGGGGCGTCTAACTTCCATAGCAATTTGAAGAGCATGCAGGCTGGTTGTACTTTACGTTGGGCAAGTGACATTAATGGCTCCTTTTACCGCCTATTGGTGGCAAGTACAGTGTTGTTTTCCCTTATCCCATGTTTTACGATGGTGTGAAGCATAAAGGACAAGCGCAATCCTTAGCAAAGGGAGGACTGATTTTCAGCCTCTGATGGCAGTGTGTCTTAGCAGCCAGTTTATTGCAGGAGCGAACATAGAGGTGGCTGTGTCCATTCAACTCTTTATGCATGCACGTGCAACCAGCCACACAGACACATGCCCTCAGACACCAGTCGAGTTTGCGGCATTTGCACTGAGGTAAACATCACATTTTCTCAGAGATGTGTGTGTTGGATGAAAGGCATTTTGCATTTCTCAGTCTACAGGGAAATTAAAGAGTCCACGGGATAAATGTTCACTTTCATTTCAATTCCCGTGGCGAATTTCAACTCAGACATTCTACACCATCACGTCTGGAGCTGACAAATTTAATATTTTAAGGCTTTGCCGTTTCCTCATTTGCTTCACGGTTCGCACAATAACACACTGAGTGTTACACCTGTTGGGCGTGAGGACATTTGTTTTTGCACTTTTTTCATAGAACCGATCCGAGCCAAAGTCAGTGAATGTCAACATGACTGCATTTTTATCAGTGCCAACTACAGTTAAGAGTCACGTCTGCTTCAGTGACTTGCATTTTAATGGACAATCATGTATAATGCACAAGCGCAGCCTTAGATTGACATTGTCCGGTGTGGTTTTGACTGGTGACAGAAGAGGATCTGGGTTCCAGACAGCAAGATTTGACATTGGCTCACTTCCTGTCATTGACTGCGGGTCACATGGTGAGTGCGTGGGCGCTCGATAATGGAATGCGTTAAAAGGGTTAGGCTCCTTCCACCAGACACAGTGTCACATGCACACAAACGCACCCTCACACTTACAGCCCTGCGCGTGTGCGTGCTGTATTCTCGAAAGAAGAGAATCTGCAGTTGTTTTCACATTCACAGCATATTGACACACACTTCAAACTCCCAGATTATTATGAATGGAGTTCAGTCCTTGTTTAGGCACTCGGTTCATGGGAGCAACGGAACCGCCTCCTCTGTGAGAGATTGTCAGAGATTTTCTCGGACAAAGTTAAAGAAATGACTCGGCGCTCATAGATTCCTCTAACAGAGATACAAAGGTTCAGTGGTGCGGCAGTCAACCAAGTGTCATTCCTGTGCAAACTTAAGTGCATGGCGTGTACATGCATACACCCACACTCTGCACGACGTGTGCATCCAGCATACGCATTTTCCTTCTGTTATAAATCTTAGCGTGTGAATGGAACCTTTGCCATCCAATGAAATCACTCGCATACCATGCAAACATCCACACCCCTTTTGCAGCCTCGCTACTTCTCTTTAAGTATCTCACCCTTTCAAGTAAAGGATAACGTTTGTGTATAGGGAGCCAAAAAACATTTTAGGTTGGAATCAGAAGCGTGACATCCGCTCATCAAACACCCTCAAAAGGCACTGGTGCATGTGCCCACTTTCAGTTTTCATCGAAGAGTGGAGACGGTGCCTGTGAAGGTGTTTGTCAACGCGCTCGCCCTTTCAGGCAGAACCAAAGTCCATTTGTTAAAAATATACAGCGGTATTTATCGTCTGTACACCACTTGCCCGAGAGAGAAAGATATGTGAGCCTGTATCACAGTGGGCCAATGACACCCCATGTGGCCCCACTGTAATGACTGCACCGCACACACACACACACACACACACACACACACACACACACACACACACACACACACACACACACACACACACACACACACACACACACACACACACACGTGCCAATAATGTGGCCTTGATGTGGGCTGCTGTGCTGTGTCTGCTTTGAGTGCCTGCAGATGGAGGCCAAGGCTTCCAGTGAGCAGGAATGATGCCGAGGGGGAAGAGGGATCCACAAAAAGAGAAAAAGGTTTTACAGTATCTGCCAGGGTTTAAAAAAGAAGTAGTCGACTATAATGCGATGATAGTTGAGTTGAAGGCGATTATTCGATGAGCTGTTATGGCACACCGGGGGGCTCAATAATCACCAAATCGAACCTCATAAATGGGAGTGCTAGCTAATAGTCCGCACTAATAGTTGCTCCCAAAAATTGGAAATTGGTTTGGTTTTACAAACCTCCTTGATTAAACAAATACTGTTACCTATAAAGACTGTGGGAATTAAATGTGCCTTTTGACGCACGTCAAAGAAAATATTGTACCACAAGGACGTGACAGGATGATGAGAATGAAGATGAAAAGCTTGATGCTTGCAGTCCAGTCAAGTAGAGCAGTGGCGAAATGGGGCAGCAGTCACCGCCTGGGAGACTGGAAATGGAAAAAGTGACATTTTCAAGTACAGCAAGAACCTCAAACGGGGGGCCTCGTTTGAGGTTGTGTCGCATGTGCGTGACTCAGCTTTGGCGTCCTGGTTCTTGGAAAACTGTCATGGCAGGTCACGTTGTCTTGCATCTGATAAAAACAAAAGAGTTGTGTTTTATGTGCTAATCAGTTTGAGTGTATTGATGAGAGTCACAGAACAATTGAGTGCTTGTTTGAGTCATAATTCATGATGACAATCCCGAGTTTAGGGCGAATTTATGAATTCTTCCTAGATACGTTCTATCTATCCATCCATCCATTTTCCGATCCGCTTATCCTCACAAGGGTCGCGGGAGGGGTGATGCAGCCAATCAAAGCCGTCTTCGGGCAGTAGGCGGGGGGGGACACCCTGAATCGGTTGCCAGCCAATCGCAGGGCACACAGAGCCGAACAACCATCCGCACTCACACTCACACCGAGGGACAATTTAGAGTGTTCAATCAGCCTGCCGTGCAATATTTTTGGAATGTGGGAGGAAACCGGAGTACCCGGAGAAAACCCACGCAGGAGAGCATGCAAACTCCACACAGGGAGGCCGGAGCTGGAATTGAACCCGGTACCTCTGCACTGTGAGGTCGACGCGCTAACCACTGGGCCACCGGGCCCCCCCAGTGTACGTCATTTCAGCACTATTGGATTGTACTAGGATTGTTCTGCTTCTTAGTTTCTCATCAAGCCAAAAGGTCACAGCCTGAGGTTCCATTTGTGTTTCTCAATATCTTTTTTTCTTGTCGAAGGAGAACTAAACTTACTGCATACATCACACATTTTATTTTTACGAGTGCATATTGCAGTACTTGTTGCTCCACTTCTGTAAACATGAATCTTCACTTAAGGCCTCAAACAGAAAATAGTACTTCTGACTAGAATCATATGTCTTTACAGCATCTTGAAACTAGCTGAAGAGAATGACAAATAGTCTTCAAGAATAACCAGTGGAAGTATTTTTTGACAGTCACATGATGCAACCCCCCCCCCCCAACAACAACAACAACAAAAAAAAAACAAATAGAAATTGACAAAAGTGCCTTTAAGCAGTCATAGCTCGTCTCAAGGCATCACAAGATCAGAATTTAAGGAAATGCTAAATTATATTTATTTTCCAAACTATTATTGTATCAAACTGGACGTTGAAGCTATTCAGAGCAGTAAACACAGAAGTCACAAGTTAGAGAGAGAGAGAGAGAGAGAGAAACATTACTTCAGTTGGCCAACAAGCATGCAATGGAAATAGTTTTACTCTTTAGTTTTAGGTCCTGTCTAAAAAATGTTGATTTAACTCACACCGAAGTGCTCCAACGATGACTTGATGGCTCTTTTCACATGATTGGGATGATGCAATGACTCCATCTATTGGTTAAGTTGCAACTCACAGGAAAAAAAAATAACTGTTGGCTCCCATCGCTATTTGGATGACACGCAGCCACATTTATCAATTGAACCAAATGATTTGTTCGATTGACGCATTGTATCACTGTCTAAAGGAAATTAACAACTTGATATTTTCCTTCAGCTAAACCAAACCAAAACTGTGGTCATTGACTTTCTCAAAACAAAACATGAAACTAAAAAAATATCGTTACACACTCACAAGTCCAACCCCGCATTTGCGATCTCACCTTATCGTGGTGGAGGGGTTTGTGCGTCCAAATTGTCCAAGGACTTAATATGTTGTCGGGGGGGTTATGCCCCTGGGTTGGGTCACCCAGGGCAAACAGCAACTAGGTGAGGAACTGGACGAAGCACGGATCAAATCACGTGAGTCACCAGGGGCCCCATTCTGAAGCCAGGTGGGCCTTGATAGAGCGCGTCTGGTGGACAGGCCTGCACCCATGAAGCGATGACCCAGTGGGCTATAGTGCAGGCACTGGAGCCTCAAACATGTCGTCATGATATGGATGTGGTTAGAAAAAGAAGCCTACATTGTTCCAGGTCATGGAAGTGGATTTAATTGGCAGTTGACAGTTGAGCAGGGAATCGTTTTAGCACATTCAGCGGACGCGCCCACAATGTTTGAGAGAAAATGGGTTGATGTGTTCGTCATTTGAAGTCTCAATTGATATCCAGTACTTACCGATTTTTTTTCTTAATTCAACTTTGGCAAACAATGTTTGTGTGGTGTGTCAACTTCAGTAAAGAAATGTTTATTTTCACCTTAAAGAGGTTTTAAGAATGTCAGGATGTTACTTAAAACATAGCCTGTACAGTCAATAAAGGATTTATGTTGGCCTGGATACCTGCAACAGTTATTTCAAATGGTTAAAAAAAAAAAAAAAACCTCAAGAACTCCTGAACTTATACATTACTGCAAACAGTAAATATTCATATCTGCACCATGTTGTTAATATCCCGATATTTCTGAGTGTAATGTGCAAATTGTGTGCGTGTGTGTCTGTTATAAAAATCGACACTCGCGATTGTTCATTTTCTCTCCGTGGTGCCATCACCAAATGGGGCGTTCATTTACACTGCCAACAATGGCTTCATTCATAAGGTACGTGCCGAGTTTCATCACATATTCAATGACTACGCTACCCCTCACAATTTACAGCAAATACTTACGGACTACAGATCTGCTGTTCTTATATTTCTGTCTATTGATATTTTTCATTTCCTTGGGGGCGGGTGAGGGGGGTCGTATAAGCTTTATTTTTAAAAAGTTGTCAAGTCACATATCTCCTTCAGATGGACGAGGTTCTGCACCTTCAGGACAACTTGAAGGTCAGCGATGTGAACGCTTAAGCAGAGCAGTGTCGGTTTTTGCCGTTTACCAAATCATGTCACAGCACGACCGCTTTATACCAAATTTTAGTCCTGTACTTCTAAGCTGTCTAACTGCTTTTTTTCCTGCCCCTCCCGACACATGTACACACCTTAAGGGATTGATGTAAAAAGCTGGCGTTTTACCGTCAAGATTCAGGTTTCCAAGTCTGGCGTTGAAACTATTAATTTACATGCACATGTCTCAGTTTCTGTGATGAAACGAAACCTTCAGCCTTAAGGCAGGACTATGTTTGTGTGTGTGTGTGGGGGGGGGGCATACTGTCCTTCCACTCAGGTGAACCTCTTCTTCTTCTTCTTCCCCCACCTGATGTCACATGGGAGGAGCCTTGCTGCTGAAGCTAGCTCATCTCATTTCCCTGGCAAATGTAGTCACCACAACCAGTCGCACTTCTCTACTCCCTCCTCAATCATCACTCTACCACCTCCCTTGTTTATTTCTCATTCCTCACAAGTCCCAAGAGGATAAGATGCCATGGAGGCCATGGGGGGAATGCTACTTCACATCTGCTTGCTGCTGGTCCTGCTAACAGGTGAGCGCTGCTGATGGGATGATGTGAGGGATGAAAAACGTTAACATGTAGCAAGATGTAATTATTATTATTTATTTATTTATTTTTTAGAAGTGAGAAAATGTTAAATGAGACATTTGTCTGCAGCAATTACACGCATCTGAGATGCAGTCTTATTCATCATATTTTCTTAATGTTTAGTTTAAAATGAAAATATGACATGAACAATACAAAAAGAACATTCAGAACCAAAACGTACCCAAAAGGGCATTCTCTCACCTCTTGTCACCATTAAAACAACAACAACAACAACAAAAAAACAGCTTTATAAGTGCGAAGTTACTCTACTCTAATTGGAATATGTCTTCAGTAAATTTTGTGGTCTGGATCTTGTTTATTGACACATTCTTTTCATCCATAATCCTCGCTGTGTAACTTCGCTTTTTGAATGTTGCCAGCATGAGAATAATTTTTCAAAAGGCAGTGGAAACAAGAAGTGGGCAACACCACTGCTCTGTGACTCATTTTGAGACAACCTTACCCAAACACAACATCTAAAATTAACCGCTACATCCTTAAGGAGATGTGTTTGTCTTATCTTTGAGCAAAGTGGGAGACCTAAACTTGCCTTTGGACACGCACCGGCTGACTTTATTTAGTATCCAAACAACTTACTTGGTTGTGAAGGTGATAAGAGGCAGGTGTGAGTATTTATGGGCTTTCTCTTGCAATTGTTTGGATGTGCATGTGTGCCCTTCCTTACCTTGAGTGTTTGTGTGTGTGTGTGTGTGCGCGTGCGTGTGTGTGCGTGCGTGCGTGTACAAGCTTTACCATCACTGCAGCAGTGTATGACCACAACAATGACCACTTTGTTTGGGGCAACAGTTAAGCAGCGGGCTCGGCACACTTCTCCTCATTTTGTCTTTTCAGTGTGTCCCAGCTGGTGTAAATGAAGGCACACGCCTGCTTGTGACAACACACACGCACGCTCACACAAAACACAGAAACTCGCCTGCAGGCCTGGGAGAGATGAACGTGTTGCAAGGGTGTGGGTGCCGCATCTATTATTTAGTGCATAACGGCTAGCAGAGTAGTTAAGTCATTGTGATAAGGAGCATGGAAACATGGAGGAACAGGAGGAAGTAGCATTTGTTCGGAAAGGAGGTGTGTGTGTGTATATCAAACGTTTACCTAATTTTAGCCTCACTACAAGCACACCAACCTGCTCTGATTAGATTTGAAGGACAGATATGCCTAACTTGCAAATTGGATTTTCCATGTCAAATTGAAAGTCCTGCCATTTGCATTCGATCTGTGTGAAAGGTGTTTGAATATTGATGACTTTTTAATGATTACCTCTTCTCATCCAAACTTAGCACGTTATTTTGACGCAAGATTTGACAGCTATAATTATTATTATTATTTTTTAATGATGGAAAAGTTTCGATTCTTTGAAAAACACAAATTGGAATCTCACTTTGGAAGTGATTGTAAGCTAATATTATCTTATTAATTATTATCATTCTATGTTTCAATAAAGCGGCGTTCAAACGGAATCCATCTCTCCTTTTGCCGTTTCCTAAGAGCCATCCATTCAAAAACAACGAACCCCTCAACTTACATGATCACCAGGCAGAGAATGTGCCTTTATGGCTAATGCTAGCCTGTAAATACGCACATGGTGGACCTTCACTTTACAACTTAATACAGTTAGCAAACCGACTATGCCCTGCTTAAAAATGTATTTTGAATTTCAGAAAGTTTTCAGTTGAGTTTCTCTATGCCGTAGTTAACCTCAATGACATCAAACTATACACATAATTCTGTGTGTGTATATTCATATATAAATAGAAATAATGAAAAGCGTGAAAAGGATAGTTAGAAGATATCCCAATGTGAGCAAACAGTGAGAGTCTCTTTGCAAGTTAGTGGCTCACAGTACCGCCACCCCCTCACATGCTGTTTGCTCTCAGCCTGGCATCCAAACAGAAACTGAAAAACTACTTCATTCCACTTTTTCGACTTTACAAAAGAAGAAAAAAAAAGTGCGCCAAAAGCAATCAGTAATCGTGAAGATCCCTCCTGCCAAAAGACACCAGCCATCTCAAATGAAATATTAATGATGCTTATGTAACACAATGAAGGACATTAACACCCCCCCCCCCCCCCCAGCAGATCTAATATGCGGGTCATATTAATTGTGCTGAACTCACAATGTCGGCATTGTTTGAAACACAATTTGTTGAAGTGAGAAGTTGTTGAGCATTGTGTTGACAAGCCTCCCTGGCAACTGCCCTCAACAGCAGACAGTGAGGTGCTACATATCAACAGCTATCCAGTGCCTTTAGACCGCCCGTGTGTTTGCTTTGTGTGGCGTGAGGTTGAAAGACAGGTCTTGTCCTTGTCAAACAATGACAGCAGTGACTTGTGTCAATATTAACTCATTACAGTTTGAGGATCTGGACAACTTGGAGAAAAGGATAGAGATTGTCCAAATAACCTCTGAGACCAAGCCTCGAGTTGTTGATCAAGGCCCCATTAATGCTTTGACATGAGCAAGTTACACTCCCTGTTAGGCATTCCAGCACATTTCAATGAGGAGACATGAAATGCAAATTCTCACTTTACAAAGGAGATAACATTCAGTTCTGATTAACCCAGTACGGGGAGTAGTATACAGGAACGATATATGTTGATACAGCTGCTGTGTTGTTTCTCTTCAACCTGGAAATGATCATTCCGATGAAGAGATGTGTCTAAATGTAAACTCCCCCCTCCCCCCTTGGGTCACGTGAGCTGTAGCCTGGCCCGGGAGGTGGGATATACCCTGAACTAGGCAATATCACAATGTCGTAGAATGCGATTTTCAAATTCCAAAGCATGCAATTATCACCAAAAAAAACAAACAAAAAAAATATTTTGGTCGGATGGTAGACTTTTCCTTTTTTAAATAATCACAATTGGAATATTGAGGGGGAAACATTGCAATACGATTATTTTAAAAACTCGTTCAGCCCTACACTGGACTGTGTTCAGTGACTCTAAAAACCAACTCTTCTTCCTCATCTCACAGATGTCAGCGCAAGATTCATCCATGTCCCTTCATCAACACGCCACGGCATCGAGGGAAAGTCCCTCCGCCTGCCGGTTGAGATATACTTCCAATTGGATGAGGCGAATATCCAGGGAACGTGGTCCCACACCACCACGAGCGGCAACAGGACCACTCTGGTGACATTTACCAAAGAATCCTCCATTCCTAACATGATGTACCGCAACCACGTCTTTTTCAAAGAGCCCAATATGTCTTTGCTGATACGAACATTAAACCGGCGCGACGAAGGCGATTATCACCTCAATCTCAACATCGAGTTTCTCAACAAGTCGGGGCGGGTTTTCAAAGAGGAGCACACAGTGCGTGTCACTGTGGATGGTGAGTTTACTTGAGTTTGATGCATCAATTCAGGTCAGTTATTGTAGCAATCTCTAAATGCACACCGTTGTATTTGCTTCTCAGTTCCCGTATCCACGCCAGTCATCGAAAGGAGCCCATCTTATGCAGTCGTTGAGGACAAGGCCAACGTGACGTGGACATGTTCGGTGGAGAGAGGAACGAGAGTTGTGTTTCAGTGGTACAGAGACAATGTCCTTCTGGGTGTCAGTGACAGATATCACTTTTCCAAAGACAAGTCCACGCTACTGATCAGTCCCGTGAAAAAGGAGGACAAGGGAAGTTACCGCTGTGTGGCGAGCAACCCTGTCAGCCAGGAGAGATGCAGAAAGGCCTCGGAGCTCACCGTTTACTGTGAGTGGGCTTTCTCCTTAATCGGGTCCAATCTATGCCTTTCTTTGACAGTTGACCATGCGCGAGTTTCGAGATAGTTGGAGATTGAATTTTCTGATGTATGATTTTTGTTTTCCCCGACCCATTTATATCCTCCTTAGATGGCCCGTACAACTTAGAGGTGAACTCTGACCAAGGCCTCCGCACAGGGGAGGTGTTCACCATCAACCCAGGAGAAGTGGTCTTCTTTGAGTGCCAGGCTGAATCCAACCCGCCCAACAGCTACGTGTGGATCTCCAAGCGGCGCAACACGACGCGGGTCATCACCGAGGGCCCGCGCTTGGAGGTTCTCTCCTACAAACTGGCCCAGGCTGAAGAGTACCTGTGCCGAGCCTTCAACAATGTGACGCAGAAGCAAGACGAGACCCAGTTTACCTTGGTGGTCGCCAGCCTTGGAACAGGTGGGTGGAAAATGACGAGAATCAAAAGCGCGGGGTGTTTCGGGGAATTGCGCGATAAACATTCAGGGAAATCAGATGAGGTTTTATTCTGTCCAGGGCTACCAATTCCGCGCTTGGCAGGGAAGTGAAACCTGATTATGACTACTATGGCTCATGAACGGCGCATTTTTATCTCCGTTGCTAGGTTTCACTGCCTGGAGTCCGTATTAAAGTTCAGTGTGTGGGAAAGTAAACAGAGCATAACAGCTGTTGTATTTGTTGACGAAGTTTTATAGCATGCGGAGAGACTGTGTGGAACGCTGATATGTTGTCACGGTGATGGAGAGAAAAGGCTCAGCGATGGCTTATGCTGATTACTGGTTAGGGTTTAACTAGTACACAGAAGCCGGGTGACTTGAATTTCTTTTATTTTTATTTTTCATCTATGACTTACAACGACTACTACGATTCGGATGACATCATTTTTCACTCTTTTTTTTGTATGCAGCGGTACTCCAACCTTGCCCCCCTCCTGTTCCAAAGTCGGCTAATGCAGTCCAAATGCAGTTTAAACAGGAGTAATTTGTAGTCCCTCCCGTGTTTGTTTGCAGGAAAAGAGAAGCACACCCAGGATAATAATGCTGTCTCCCCGGTGGCTGTTATTACTTTGTGTTCTCTGTTCATCATCGGCAGCATGCTGCTGGTATTTTTTAGGAAAGCCTGTCATCCAAAAAGAGGTTAGATAGCCCTTTTTGCAACTCCCATACTCAGTTATCATGCATGATTCCACATTTTCTCGACTGCCTCACGTATTCATTTTTCATTTTGCCTCCTTCCATCTTATCCGCAGTGCTCATGAGAATTTATAACAGGTAAGGACAAAAGCAAACTATTCAATGAAGTCATGTGATTCAAATACAGACTGGTATCATCTTCTACTTAGAACAACCTTTTTTTCCAGACCAATCTCTGATCAGAAACGACCACATCGATCTGGTAAGACACTGCTTATATCACAACTCTTCTGTACACATGCGTATTATTCATTCTTTTTCATGACAGGTTCGGAATAAACCGATTAATGTTTAGGATCCCAGAAATTCAGTCACAGACAAAATGCGAATAACAAAAATGTTTATGATCAAAAGCGCAAAACAGAAAACGCTAGACACAAGGATCCAAGGGGGAAAAATGGGGAATTAACAAAAGGCGCTTGCAAACAAAAATAAATAAACACAGACATGACATTTCACTCACTCTTAATTGTGGAGCTTGACCTTCCACATTGTAAAAATATGTTTCTCGAGTTAATTGAAGTCTTAAAATTAACTGTAGGCGTGAATGTGAGTTCAAATGATCATTTGTTAGCATTCTGCAATTGGGCAGTGGGCCGATTAGGGGTACACGTAAGCTGCTGAAAGTCACTCACTTGTGACCCTCATGAGGATAAGCGGTACTGAAGATGAAAGGAAAGATGTTCTCCATGTCATCAGTGTAACTAATTTCAAATTTTTGTTTTCAGTTAAATAGATTGCACAGTATGTCATAGGCACATATGTTTAACATATTAGCTGTATGAGATGCCATACTGTCACATTCTGACAGTTTGAGTCAAGAAGGGACTATCTCCTCATGATCTAATAATAGAATATATTCATCAACAGGCCATGAAGATGCATCTGAAGACTTTGGCATCTATGAATTTGTCTCCATGCCTGGGAAAATGGAATCTGCACAAGTATGTTTTTTTTTATTTTTCTCCCCCCCACATTTGCCCCCAAAAGCAGCAAGAGCTGTTAAATGGATGTTTTTCTCCCTACTGTCCTGCAGGCATCATGCAGATCTCTGGCTCGGCTGGAGTCACTTCAGGATATGCACACCACAATCTACGATGTCATCAGACATGTTCCTGAAACCCCTGGGCAGAATTTTCTCAAGTGACTTTTAAGTCCTCGCCTTAAAAAATACGATTTGGGTATGTCTTGAGACTCTTGTCAAAGCCCAAGGCACTGCTTTTAATGACTCACTGTTTGCACAAGAGCTAATAGAGACCTGTGCGAGTGGACAATCTTATTGTGCACCGTTGTTGTCCACACTCCAGGACAGATAATTTATTTGATTGAGGTCATTTTGCTGTCATCCCATTTTATTTAAAACAGGATTTTCTTACATTTTCTACAGGAAATTTGTGTCGGAAAGACATTGCGAGGGAGAGAGAGAGAGAGAAAGAGAATCATATTTAAAACTTATTCCTTAATTGAATTTTTTATTTATTTAATGTGGTTCTAAAAGACTGAGTTTAATGAGACTTGTGTTTCATCAAGTATTTTTCTAATTTATGGTAGTGAGTGAGACGAAAAACTGTAAATACTGTACATAGGTTAGACTGAGATTCATTTATAATATGATTCCATTTCAAGGTGTCCTTAAGATCTGTTTATTCCTTTTTGAAACCTTTAACCCATTTTCTATACATGTAGCATTTCTCTGCACGTGAATGTCAATAAGGGGAATGAATGCTTTTTAAATTAATGTACAGTTTGCATTTGTATCTCTGTTTTTTATTTGAATAAATATGATTGCCGGTACATGACTTTTGTTTTTAACAATCGTTCAGGCTGAAAACAATCACTTTCAGCCTGAAAACAAACAAACAAACATGAGCCCCTGTCACTTGTTCTGTCACTTGTGAAAGACTTGCAATTGCTGCAGAATAGTTGGTTTGGTTGTAGACATGATGCATTGGTATGCAGCGTACCTACCGGCTGTGATGGTGAGACACACGCAGAAGCGGACTGATGCTTCAGTATGATGAGTGCACTCCAGCAACTTCTGCTGGCACCCTGTTATGAGAAGATGAAAAATAAAGTGTCTGTTGTTGGTGTATACACTATAAGAGACAACCGGACACTCAAAATACTCTGAGGTCAGACGATACTTGCTGGGGAGTGTAGGATAATAATGAATCCCCCTTGTCAGGAAATTTTAATATTGATGAGAATTTAACATGGCAGATCCTGAACAAAAATAAGCACTTTATTAAATGAACCTCACCTCGAATTACATTATGACCTAGTGAATGAAGTCGTTGTGAGTGGGTCGTGCCATCTGTTAGCAGCGTATGCTCGAGGGGAGGCTCCTCTTTGGCTGAATGCCTACAAATACCTAAAAAGCGCTTGCTCACCTTCATTTGACTGGGAAATAGCCTGGAGCTTCATTAACCATGCAGGAACAATAGATCATTGTGTCTCCCGATTTGACCAAATATGCCTAAAGTGAAAATTACAAGGCCATATGTATAGTGGCTCTGTCATAGTGCAGTGTCATTTGCTATTCAATCGTTCTAGTAGAAACATTCGATATTATAGACTGCATTACTAACCATTCAGACTATGAACAAATAGTCTTCAATAAAACTCAGAGTTGGTGTTGTTTTGATTTACGCCACCAGGGGCCGCTACAACGTGCTATTCGCATGATTCGTTTGACACAAACACAAATCTATTTGCACACTGCAGTCCAGAGTAAGAATTCGTTTTTGCCAATAAATCAACAACAAAAGGTTTTGCGAAGAGCAAAGCAGTTTTTGTTATCTTTTGCTCTGATGACAGTGTGAATTAAAGTAGGCACGCAAATATAATGATCATGTCAAGCAGGTTATTTAGGGCAAAAGAAACTATTCAGGTTTATCACCTGATCAAGTGGGCGAATACAATGTTGTTGTGCCGAATGTAATCAGTGTAAAACTAATGAGTAATTTGTGTTAGATATCGTGCTTTTTACTGTTACGTTCTAATATTGGCGCCAATTATTGGTCAAGGCCTGCTAGGAAAAAAAAAGCCAAACCAAAAACACTACGTTTCCCATGATGCTTTGGAACGTGTCAGGCAAGCCACCGCCTTTCTCACAGGTCACGTGACTGCCAACCATGGCGTCCCTCACCGTATTGATATAGGCGTATCGCTAACATGACAACATAGCTAAAACAATCGCCATTTACATGACCAGTGGACAGATTTCAGCGCTAACATGCAGAAAATCAAGTCTCTCATGGCCCGACAGGTAAGTGAAGTTAACCTACGTAAAATGACTTGCCTGACCTTTATTGCAGACGCAGCTGGAGAACTTGCTAGCATGATGGCTAAGGTGCTAATTTGACAGGTGTCAATCGAGTAACCTAGTCCAAGTGCACGTATAACCGGCGTAGCGGGTGTCTTGACTTTATAACAGGCATGTCCAGCTCCGGGCCTGGAGGGCCACTGTCCTGCCTGTTTTCCAGCTCTCCCGGCTGCAACATACCTGATTCAGATGATCAGCTCATCAGCCAGCTCGGAAGCAGCATTAGAACGTTCCTGATTATTTGAATCAGGTGTGTTGCTCTTGGGAGAGCTCGATAACAGGCAGGACAGCGGCCCTTGAGGACCGACTTTGGACACCCCTGCTTTATAAAATAACTAGGATATGAGGAAAAAGCTCATTGTATGCAAACCACTGTGCGTTCGTATATAACGGACATAACAATCCCATAATAGTGCATTATTTACTGTCTGTACAATATAACAGAACACAACACTTCGATTGCATTTTTGGGGATGAATTTATTTTTGTCGATGATAACCAACGTAGACATAATACATTGCTTGACACATTGAAATGCCCTAAGATTTTCACAAAACTCTGATTTCCGTCTTTTTCCCCCTTCGATGAGCACTTGACGGTGACAAAAACAAGTTTTTCTTTTGCCTCTTCTGAGATTTATGTTATTTTTCCTGCTACCAAGCTTCGAAGTTGTTTTCCCCCCAGCAGTTTTTGTTTCAATGCTGGCGACATTAAGTTCCACAGAAAGTAGAGCAGTAAATGTCAAATTTTAAGATAAGATAAGATAAGAAAACTTTTATTTGTCTCACAATGGAGAAATTCCCAATTTAAAGGAGCAAAATTATGAAAGGGAGAAAGTAGAAGACAAAAGGTATATAAATAAATATAAATGTAAACTATAACCAATAAATATCAGCGTATTAAAAATTGGTGAGTGGGGGGTGAGTCCAGGTTTTCAGGACCGTCTATTCAATAGCCTTTTTTTATTATTCTTATTATTATTGATCTGTTTTTAATTTTCACAACTGCAGTGGTGCCTTGAGGTACGAAGCACCCGACTTTCCAACCCAGGGCTCAAGACTAACTTTATGCCCCATTTGCACTGCTGCAGCCAACTTTTTTTTCTTTGGTGCACCAGCGAAAAAATTAGGTGCACCCAAATTTCAAAACCAGAGTTTCATAGATTAAAACTTTTTTCTTTTTTTTTTAAATAAAATTGCTGGCGGTCATTACAGGCAATATTGACAGGTGAATGATTAATTTACAATCTGGTCATCATCATAAAGTTAATAATTTGAATCACAGTTCCACATGACAGATATGCGTTGAACTATAAAAAAAATTCATTTTTTCCCATATTTTAATGTAATTTTGTTTATTTCTATCAGGGTCTAAAAAGCCCTCAGGAGAGTATGACAGACCTCAGTCCCACGGAAAACTTGAGGATCCCAAGCAAGGTAAATTTAAGCGGCCTTCTTACCATTATATAGATATATTATAGTGTCGCTCCATGTTTAATATTTATTTTTTTGATTTTACCCCCGATAAGAACACTGAGATGATGGAACTTTCTGCGGTTTTGTAATGAAAGTACACCTTTTGAGATTAGATTGACTGCAATGGAGGGGGTTCGAATTTACCCAAATATAAGGTGTGTATGTGTCAGAGTCTTACTGCCATCGTGGTTCATTACAATTCACTCCCAGGAGGTTTCCAGGAGCAGAAGCGAGACTGAAGGCCAACATTTATTTCAATTCAGGACTTCATCTCATTTACCACCGAACCCAGAGTGTGAAATAAGTTCTGCTCCAGTAGGTCACTCTTTTTTTTTTTAGGGTGAATGGGAACACAGTCAGTTATGCTTAATTGCATGAGATGACTCAGCAGATTGCTACCTTGTAACATGGTTTGGTGCTCATTTTAAATGAACGTTGTCCCTTTTGAATAGTCGGCTTTGTATCCATTTCTCAGTGAACACGAGCAATTATTCAATTTTTTTAGGATCTCTAGGTTGACTCTTTTTTTCATGATTCAGGGGTCAAGTCCTTGTTCTTCATTTTGCTTTGAGAACAGCAAGAAGTACGGAATCAGTGTACAGTTGCAACAGAATACGCAAAAGTGTAGAAATGTCACCTGAGAATGGAATATCTGTGGGGAACCATGACGACAGAGGATGCTCGTTGCTCGAGTATACGTTTGCCCAATGACTTTGATTTTTCATCACTTTCACAGCTTGACATCATTCCTGTCTCACGAGTCGCGATTCAAATCATTTGGCTTTCACCAGGAGCCGAGAGTAACATCTGGCTCACTGATGGTCGATGAACGAAGATGCATCACCCATCATCGGACGTGACTCGCACATTGAAGGATTGTCGTCAAGTTTAATGAATTGATTTACATATGTTTTTGGGGACAAATTTAGTCATAGAGTAATAGAAATGGAAAATACCGAACAAATTGCTTTGGTGGAATTTTCTGTGCAACATTTTCCTGCATCGCCAAATTCTGCTACGCAAGTTGCGTGTACCCTCTTCCATCAGCAGGGGTCCCCCTTGCTTTTCTCACAACGCAGCAAGTCGAGTTGAGAGGCTGCATGTTCTCTAACAGAAATGAAATTTGAGGCTATACCACAATGTTTTTATTTTGCGTTATATAATTTGGAGAGGGCATGAGCACAGAGATAAATCTGCATGATTTGGTCGGGGTCAGTGCCTCTACCTTACACTTGAGGTCTGAGGTGTATGAGCGCGTGTGGTTAAAGTTGGCCTCTGTAAATAATCTATCTACATTCATGCCTCGAAAGACTGTTCCATCATGGAAATAATAAGCCCCCTCATCTTGCTAACCTAACCTTCATCTCTGTCCCACGGGAATTTACATGAAGCTCCCATTGTTGAGAAACGCTTTGTTTTTGAGCAAACCTCCCGGCTATCAAGGTCCGTTTTATCCCGGTCCTGATTGTCATCATTCAGTGAGCACTCGAGACTTTGATATACCCTTTGATTCTTTGATAGTGTCTGTTCAGTGTCCTGCAATTTGAATGCAAATAGATTTGTAATTTCCGGGGCTACCCAAAAAAAAAAAAAAAAAAGTAACCTGGGTGAATGAATTTCCACAGAGGATGATTTTTTTTTTTTTTTTGCGTCATGCCAGTTCAAAGTGAGATCTGTTCAAAGCTTTTGAAGCACGAATGCATTGAATCCCGAGGACTCTTTCAGTTTGAGTTGTGTGCAAGTTTTCCGCTTGACAGCAAGTCCAACGAAGGCGGGCGACCATTGGGGAAAGGGACAGAAGAGACACATCTTTTGTTTTGGATTTACGCTCATCCGTCTGTCTTCGGCTCCCTCCACTAGAACTTCCACCAGCAATGAGTCATTCAACCCCCACCCCTTCTTCTCCGCCCCGCCGCCCCCTCTCACTTTCTCTCCCATTTGAGTTGATTTTCCCACCCACCTTTCGTCTGGCCGCCCGTGATCTCCTGTGCCTTCACCCCTCGTTTCCAATCTCAACGCACTCGCCCACACATTTCCCTCGGGGCTTTCGCTCTCTTCTTCACCTGAGGCGAATGGCACAGAGTGCTTCATTCACACGCTTCCCCATCATCCGATCACGTTATCTGAATGTTGTTCTGCTGCACCATATACTTGTACATATATGATCTGATGCGTTGGCTTTATTACTCAGCATAATTGTCCGATACAGAGGTGCGAGCGCGAAACATGCCCACCAACAAACTTGGGGAGGGTCACGTGTGGCACACTTGGCTGCCTCTCGGCACACTCCAGACCGATAGCAGTGTGAGAGCTGCTTTGGTGCTTGGTGGGTGTGTAACAAGGTTCTCTTAATCAGACTCATCTTATGTGGCCTGTACCCAACGAGCTCGACTGTGGACGAACGAGCTGGATTTGAATCGGCACTGTAGCGTGCGTAAAGGCTGCATGCGGTGCTTCAATTGCCTTTATTTTCCTTAGTCTACATCAGGGTTGTCAAATTCAATAATTACGGTTTATTGCACTATTGGTTAGGTTACTGTAATGGGGGTTTGGTAACAAGAAAATGCTTACAATATGTCTTTTATTTATTACATATGAGAATTTTAAATTTTGGTGGAGCTTTTAGCAAGCATCGTGGAAGTTGACATGTTTGATTTGCTTTCGCGGGCCACATAAAATGATGTGGCGGGCCAGATCTGGCCCCCGGGCCTTGGGTTTGACATCCTTTTCTGTTTTATTTAATCCTTCCATACATCCTGTAAGCTGATAACATAGTAAACTGTCCACTCTAGTAGTCGCTGTCCCTGAAAAGGTTCATGTAACCACGTCTTAGATTTTTTATTGTAACACGAATTACTGAATTGCTTGTGTTTATTTAAAAAAAAAAAAAAAAAACTTCGGAAGAGGACCTTGAAAAAAAATTGCATATTAAATCGCAATATTGAGGTAAAATTAAATCGGACATGCGCGAATTGCCGAAGTGCCTATGGATCGTAATCCACATCCAACCTTGCCAAGTCTATTTTTAGTTGCAATAGATTGGAATGTGCTGATGCCTCAATGTATTGATCCAACACATAAAAGAAGTCGCAGTCAGCATTACGCGTACGTGAGATGTTTTATTTAGATGTGCGCTCGAGTACAGAATGCGTATATGTTCCGTATGTAAAGCCTTATGAATTCAGATGTGGCTACGTTTGTTTGCGTTTCATTACCTTATTAGTCTCTTCGGGTTCACCTATTGCAAGCTGACATTGTTTGGCTTTTAGTGACAGTTGTTTGATTGATTGCTACAAGCACAGATACCCAGAGGGTTAAGAGCAGGGGTGTCTAACAAATTTTTTTGTCGTGGGCCCAATTATAGTTCCCTTGGAGGGCCGTTATGACTGTGAAACCATATAAGGAAGTCAAGAATAATGGTTTATTCAACTTTAGTTGAAGTTACTGTAATGAGGGTTTGGTAACAAGAAAACTTACAATGGCTCTCTTGTATATTACATATGAGAATTTGAAATTTTGGTTAAAATTTTAGCAAGCATCGTAGAAGTCGACATGTTTGATTTGCTTTCTCGGGCCACATAAAATGATGTGATGGGCCAGATCTGGCCCCCGGGCCTTGACTTTGTGGTTTAGAGGATGAATCCAAATTATTTGCAAAGTAACTTGACCTCCCCTCGAGTGCCAAGCCACTCTATCGTGCTTGTTTTCTACTTTTACAGCCTCGCTCATCATTTAACTGGAACGATTTTGCCCGCGGTAGCAGCAATTTCCCCTTTCAAAATGCCACCTATCGAGACCTTCAAAGATCCAGAAAGTGCATTTGAAGTGATGTTCATCCACGCTCTTGGACCTTTGTTATGCCGTCAGCAACTGTTCATCAACTATTTGCCTCGTTATAAACTGCAAACTTGAGACATTTGCTCACACTTTGTCATTGACCCGTGACCACAAACCTGCTAATTAACACTGTCGGTGGTGAGAGCTTCAAATCTGAAAGAGCGTGCGGCAAGCAGCCTCGGCGGATGCGCAGCATGTTAATCAATAAGACTCTTACGGTTCTCACGAGAACTCTGAAGGGGAGGGAATCTCCTTTTTTTTTAAGTCATTCATTTCCTGGCTTTGTTCCCCACAACCCTGACCGATATCCCTCATGAGAGCAGCGCAATGAAATAACATGTAATCTTCTCCCAAACCACACTCCTATTCCCTTTCCTTTTCTTCTCTCTGCCCCTTGTTATCCATCTGATTTTCATTCAACCCCCTTCTGACTTTGTCCTTAAGCCTTGGTGAAACTCCTCTGACTCCCTTCTTCCCGCAATGCTATTTTATGTAGACTGCTAGAGGTTTTAAATTTTTTTTAAACGTTTCTTGGGCTGATTGTGTGTTTCCCTGCGCCGGAACTGTGTGAACGGTAAACCGAATTGTCTGTGGGTGTTTTAGGAGGAGCTGCGAGAGCTCAGGGAGCAGCCGATCGACCCTCAGGCCGAGCAGGAGATCATCGACGGCATCGAGGAGATCTACTTCTCCAATGACTCTTTTGACATGGTGCAGCACGAACTGCAGGTCGTGTAAAAATACTCTCTGTTTCAAAGTGCTTGACGAACGACGGAATGAATGACAACTCGCCCTCCTGTAAAACTGATGAGAAGACCGGCTCGCAGTTTCCACTCCCCCCGCGGTAACGGCAGTAATTCCATCAAGGCCACCGCCCGCGATAGCAATGCGGTATTTGCAATGCCTCCGAATCCGTGATCGTTATTTTGCGCTTCCTGGTTTCTCATCTGAGCTGCTGCCACTTCCTCTTCTCGTTCCATTGACATCCAGACTGATGGATTGTATCCACTGAACAGAAGGAGGGTGTGAAATCTCATTAGATTTATCTTGGTCGCACCACACCACCTGAAATGAGACTCTCAATCAAGGGGAAAGTAATTACCTATCATCCTTTGGGGCATGGAATTGTAATATCTTCTTTACCCAGCTGAGTTTGTTTGCTATTTACTAAATAATGTCCGCTGCCTTCTTGGCCCAACCTACATCTGATCTTCGGGTATAAATTGAGGTAATCATTTCCGTTTCATTGAATATAAGAGCAAGTCAGATCAGCGAGACAATCTTGAACCCCCTCCGAATGCTTCGTGGCATATATTTTAAATTCAGATACCGAGCAGCAAATACCTCCTCGGCTCTCCCCGGGTTCGAACTTTTTCTAATGAGGATCTGTTTTGAAGCAGCAGGAGACATCGCCGTGTGATGCGTCTGTCAGCGGCTGGCGTACAAATAAACTTTGTTGTTGTTTTGTGTTTGTTTAGAAACTCCCAACCGAGTTGAACCTGCAGGACTTGGAAGAGTACCGAGACAGACTGAAAAGACAACAGGCTGCTGTAAGTCACACACGCTCACAGAACGGAGCTGAAAAGAATGTTTCCCATTTTAAAATGATGACGGGTACGACATGTTACAATTGTTAAGAAAAAAAAATCAATATAAACAGAAATTGTCCATTCCAGGCTCACATTCTTGCCACGACCTGTATGAACATGTGTTAAGTTTTGTGCGCCATTTTTGCTGAAAATTTTGAATGTCTTTTTGTACCGCAATCCTTACTCCGTTATCAAGCCTCTCTCTTGAACATAGTACCTGTTCCCCCGCCAGTATGGCAAGTTAGCTGCCAAACAGCCGGTAAATTGAGAGCACCCCAGACTTTATGTGACCAGCAGCGCGGCGAGCGCTATGTGTTTGTAAACACTCGGAGTACATCTTGTCGCTTTCCCCTAATATGTCACAGTTAGCTTCCGGGCACCTCTGGAGAAATAGCCATGGCAACTGTTCCAGTGAACAGTCGCGCCAAAACACTCTAGCCGTGTTGTTCGGTGACACCTCCGACAGTTAGCGAGTTTCAGTGCCATGGGGCATTTGCAAAAAAAAAAAAATTATTATAAGCGAATAAGTGCATGGAAGTGAGTGCTTACCCGCAACCCTAATGAGGAAAAGCCATATGGAAAGTGGATCGAAGGAGAGAAAAATCAACATCATTCAATTGCTTGAGTCAGTCTGCCGGGCTCTGATTTTAGTCAACAATCAAATGACAAATATTTTGTGCGTTTTTTTTTTTCTTCTTGTAGCGCAAAGCGTCAAGAGGAAAATAAGAAAAAAATCCTCATGAGAGTCATTAAAAAAAACAAAAAAAACCACAAGCCTCTTTTTGGGCGCTTGAGTTATGGTAATGAATTGCTTCAATTGGATGCTTATGCCGGCTGGCGTGCAGTGAGCTTCTGGAAACGTCCCAGTCAACAGATTGAGAGTTAATGTATGGCTTGTGTGCAAATCTAAAGTCAAAGAAATGGCATTCATTTTCACCCTACCATGAACAGATGGTCTTAGATATGCATGCAGAATGTTTTTTTTTTTTTTTTGCGGGATCTAAGAGTTTGCGTGCAACATGCATAATAATGCAAAACCCAAAGGAATGGGAAAAGGCTTTTTTTTTTAAAAACAGGATTTTATCAACGAGCAACTTAATGAATGATTATTTTCGAGCAGCCTGATAAGGAATCGATTTATTTTGAGGTGACGTCAAAAAAACGTGAGCCATATGATGCGGTTCATCTCACCGCTACTGATGTCCCGCTGCCAGGAATGAAAAGACCATCTAGGCTCGTTGGTAGCTTTTATGTGTTTGTACATTCACGGTGTGCACAGCCAGACTCACTGGTCGCGCAGATCATTACTTCTGGGATGTGTAGTCACTGTGTGAAATGAAGCTTATCCCTGTGCAGAAGCAATGATGGTGCTTGAATATGCTCGCCGCAGGGATCCCCTGTGACCGGCTTCCCTTTTGTCCCAACTGAGATGCAAATATTTCCCCATTCGTAATGAGATGACAGACGGGTGCATCACCCGTACATATTAGCTGCTTTACCTGAATCCTCTTTGCCTTGGTCGAAGAGGCATTTTGTGTCATTTGGGGAGAGAACATCTGCCTTGTCTGTCCGCCACCGCATCTGAGCTTAATTGGCAACTCTGACTCACTCCCGGCAGAGGTTCATCTCCTACCTAATTGCCTTTGCGCACTGTGAGACCTCAGCCGCCGTGAAAACCGGCGTAATCCAAAAAAAAAAAACCACGCACTTTGACTCACTCCACAGAAGCGGTAGCTGAGCTAATACCAGAGACGGCCATGTTCTAATAACCTGGTTCGAAAGCTGCTGCTGAAAACTTCGTGTGGCTTTGATACCTTTGCTTAAATCCTCCTTGGAAAGGCACTTTGAATTTAGCGTGTGCGTGCCTGTAGGCATGCGTATGCGGTGCTGCGAGGGGCAATGAAGTGCCTGAACGCCAAATGTACAATTTAGGGCAGCATATCATTCATTACATGAAACGAGGGCGAACCACTGAATCACTAAATGACACCACTCCTTTAAAATGGATGCACTCACTGGCCACAATTGAGTTGACTAATATTGAAATAAGATGAGGTGTAGGAGCTGTATCGTCTTGTTCATCCAATCATATACTCTATAGATATGTATCTCTATCTATATATTCACACTCTTGATTTTGAGGTTGCACTGCCCCAGCTGTTTTCTTGGGTGACATCTGGGGAAAAAAAGTTTCTCTGTTCTAACAGGGCCATTCTCATTCTCTGCTCTCTCTCTTTCTCTGTAGGTTTCCAAAAAGGTTGCTGATCTCATTCTGGAGAAGCAGCCTGCTTATGTCAAGGTAAAAAAAAAACCAAACAAAAAAAAACCCCACAAAAACTTGCACTGAACAGCTTCTTTCTGATGTTCCTCACTTGAACTAAAATCACCAAAATATTTATTTATTTATCTTTAAATCTCTCAATAAAAATCATACTGTGTTAGCGTCTCAGTTAATGCCCTCTCGGGTGATCTTGTGAAAGTACATCAGTTGGAAAGATCGAAGAGGCGTTAGAAGCTTTTTTTTTTTTTTGGGAAATTCAAAATATCATCCTGAATTAAATTAAAACTTAATCCCAGAAAATCCCTTCTTTGCTCCTCCAATGATGTTGCAACGACCTGAAATGCCTGCAACCCATTTCATGTTAAGTGTGAGAGGGAGATAATGTGGTAAAATAAGTCTCTTTTGGTCATGTCTTCATCATCTCCTCTCAGTCTGGTCTTTCTGCAGCAGGAGCGATATTTATTTTGACTGCATATACTTCCAAGTCAGGACCTGGGAGTAATTATGGAACCCAGCACCCACAGGCAAAATGCAATTAATTATTATTAATAAGTTTGGTAAGCTTGACCAGGCTTAACTTTACTCAATTTCCCGGGTGTGTGCGTCCGCCATTTATGGGGCCATCACTCTTCAAAGAATATTTGCTTGCTTCTTG
This sequence comes from Hippocampus guttulatus, assembly GCF_054856545.1. NCBI lineage: Eukaryota > Metazoa > Chordata > Actinopteri > Syngnathiformes > Syngnathidae > Hippocampus > Hippocampus guttulatus. The sequence continues at coordinate 5,291,422 of NC_141278.1, forward strand.
TGTCCCCCCCCAAGTATATCCAATAAATGGATGAGACAGCCAGAGACTGTTACACCTGCGCTGCAAGAAAGAGAGATACCGACGCTCGTTCCTACCAACTGCTGTCAGGCTGCTGAATAAAAAATAGCAACAATAAGATTAATAATAATTAAATGATGTGGAAAACAACTGTAAATAGCACTGCGATTTATCCATTTTGTATTTATATTGCACTTAATTGAACGGTGTTTGTTTGTTTTTTCTTCTTCTTTCTGCCTACATTCTTGCTGCTGGAGGCTGTAAATTTCCCCAGTGTGGGACAAATAAAGGATATCTTATCTTATCTTAAATGAGTTTCGTCACTAATGGTGGTGACGCTTTTGGTCCTGGAAATATGTGGCAGATTGCAAAAATGCAATCAAATGAAATGTTCTTAAGCCATCCGACGGTCAATCTGTGAATAGTAAACTGGTCATTATTTCCGTGACCCCCCTGGTGACTCTGCCGCGTTCAAATGACAGCAGAACTTATTAGCCGCGGGAATTCGCCTCCAGCCATCTCAGTTCACATCCACAAGTTGGTCTACGAAATGCCCTCTGAGGTCCAGGGGGCATTTTCCATATCCCCTGCATTCATGTCATAATGAGTCAAAAGAGAGCCTTTTATTTATTTATTTATTTAAAATGAGTTAAAATGAGCTTGATTTCCTGCATTAAGGGCCCCTGATAGGAATGACAGAAAAAGCAGTTGCCGTCTACATTTTGTCCTTGCTTTGCATCTGTGTAGTAAATCCTGAATAATTTCTGCCTCCACCACCACCAACTCTTTATCTGCTCTCTATGATCATTTTTACGATGTAAACGGAAATGCGTATCGCCGCATAACGCGTAGGCAGCCCCCACGGCCGCCCCGCTTCCTCTCGCCAGCGCTCGCGTGCCGTGTATCGCCCTTCATTGGAAGCATAATTTGTGCAGACATCTCAACCCATGGCTCGCGGCTTAAAAAGGATGGTCTGGTAAGCATCTAATGTGATTCATAGCAATCGAGGGAGTAGCCTTCTGCTGGAGCTTGCGTCTGATCACTGTTGACACCCGCGAGCTGCACATAACCTCCTCTTGCACTCGAAAAAGGACGGATGGGCTACAGCACGACCTTAGCTTTTGTCAGTGATCCGCTTCCAGTTTGACTTTCACGCGTGTATTTTGAAGGCGACTGCAGTTATTTGCGCGTCTTCTCTTTGCTTACCTTTGCACTCGTGCCCGGTATTCCAAAGATGATATGATTGCAAAGTATATGTGCTGCTATACAAGATCGAATGGATTTCCATGAAGGAGCCCAAACCGGGTGGCTAAACACAATCAAAAAGGAATGGGCTGAGTCAGGGACTCAATTATATTTTCACTGGAAAAACATTTATTAGACTCAGCCGTGCGCCTTTCATTGTGCTCCCAAGTTGTTGCGTTTGAAGAGAAAGGTTCAGCCAACCTTGGTGGTCAGACCTGCCAATTAGAATGGAGGTCTCAAGGCTGTTTCACGAGGGAGATTAGAAACTGACAGGAAATAGAGCTGTCGGGGAAGAGATGCCTAATATCAGCCAAACCGTGTTGGCATGTGGCTTCTTACAAAATGCCACCTCCCGGGGTCCATGCACTTTGTAACCTAAATGCCAGTCATCTTTGTTTCATTGCGTTTCCTTGACAATGAAGCAGACTCAAACAGCAGCAGCATTCGAATTGACAGAGACATTTAGTAAAAGGAACCTGTGCATCGTCAACGTGTTGGAGGGTCAGAGTGAAGCCCTCTGATGAATATATGAATAGCAAGGCATTGAGAGAGGGGGGAAAAAATATCTAGTGAGGCTAAACAGCTTGACCTTTACTTGGCATTGCTGCTTTCCCACCCAGCGCTCGTTTGTGGCCATATTAGGAGTTGCTTTGCACTGTTAAAAGTGCTGGCTCACCTTTCCCCTGTTTATGTTGAGAGGATGGACAGGGCATTCGTGCTCGGTTGTACAGAGTTCGCCCCCTCCCTCCCCGTCTTCCAGCATTGCGAGATGCATATATTAAAGAATAAATTAAATTTGAATAATCAATTCAAAATTGTTTTGCAACTGCAAGGCAATCCATCGACAGATTGAGAATTATTCCTCCCATCCCATGATTTATCAAAAACTTTATAAATTAATAAAAATTGTCATCAACAACACTAAAGTGCTAATTGGGCCTTGAGGTAAACGACAAAAATTTTCTGAAGTAGTAACATACTGCCATTATTCACATTATTGTGTTTTTGCGCTCCTGAGCACTATTTTTTTTTGTTTGTTTGTTTGTTTGTTTTTTTTGGGTTTTATTCTGGCGTCCAATCTCGAATTTCATCTCACGCTGACAGCAGGAGCCTCCTCACCCTAATCTGTGTTTACATCGCAGTTGATTTATGTGTGCTTCAGCGTTGAAGAAGCGCTATGTTGGATAAATGGCTGCATCAGAGAAATCAATCTTTTGCCACAGGCGCCTTTTCAACACTTGAGAAAAATTTTGAAGTGGTTCGGTTTATGTTTTCAGGAACTGGAGAGAGTGACGGCGTTACAGACCAACCTGCAGCTGGCTGCCGTTATTTGTACAAATGCAAGAAGGTGATGGTGTGCTTTGTATGCTTGACCGCATTGAATCCTCATATTCTTGTTGCTTTTCGTGTACTTAATTTAAGATCAGATAATCTTTCACTGCTCAAGCAGTACAGCAACACACAGCAGGATGTTAAAAAATGTATTAATAGAACTGAGTCAAAAAACAAAAAAAACTGTTATCATCAATTCCTGTTTTGCTCCAGAGTGGAATGATGAAGAGCAGTCCCTTGAGCCGGATACTACAGTATGTTCTTGTAAGGCAAAAAAATAAATGCTTATTACATCGTATGTTTATTGCAAAAGAAAATGGCTCTCGCTTTGTTACCCCCACAATCAGCCTTGCAATCAAAGATCTTTGGTGTTGTTCAGGGCCAACGTTCTGTCTGATATGCAAATAATAGCCAACCTATTTCGTTCCCATTTATCACACCGCCCTCCTATCTAAATATAGAGTCGGTACTTTTGAAAGCTTTGAAAAGTGGGATTTATTCCATCTCTGCCCTGTTATCGCTTCTCACTCTCCACAATGGGATCGCTCGCTCTTGCTGGATTGGCAATAGAATGGCATCATCCCTCGGTATTTGTATTTATTATTTATTTGTTGTATGTCCGCCATTATTTATTTCTTGACCACCTTTAACATTTTAATTCGGACTGACACACCAAGCTCGTGTGTGAATGTATTCAAAAGAGGGCTGCTCGCACGCATGAATGTCATGGAAATTAACTCAACAAAACAACACCATTAGCTGAGTGTATTAAAGCCAAATCCTTCAAAAAAGGGTATTATTCTGAGCTTTTTATTATTATTATTTTTTTGCAATTTGCCTTAGGCAACTGAGTGTGTCAAAGGAGGGATTCACAGAAGCAAGCTTGGGCTTATTAGCCAATCAGAGAAGGCGGCAGCTCCTGACAAGCCTGCTCAAATCTCTTCGGACCATCAAGACGCTGGTAAAGTATATTCACGACAATAATTCTGCTAAATCTTGTATTTTTATTTTTTATTTTTGTATCTGCACTCAAATTGGAGAGTCATTGTCCTCTCTTCAGGCTTACCCAATATCCAAACGGTTCTCTTCAGCCTTCAGTATATTTACTTTATTTGTGCTTCCCATTTTGCGTGACTTTCTTTGAACCCGCATGCTTTTGGGCTTCTCAGTCAGACTGCAATGAATCAGTTTGATTGGACAGTGTATTTACGACCGACAGAATGTTAAATGATGAAATCCGTATAGTTTATTAGATTAGATTATGTTTTGGACTTTTTTTGTGCATGCACATACTTTTTGGTATGTAATAGTACCGTGTTCAAGTCTTGGTGTTCCCTCCACAGCAAAGAACAGATGTGCGACTCAGCGAAATGCTCGAGGTATTGTACATCCGCCCTCCCACCTGCATAGACATGCTGACGATTGACTTGAAAGCCCAAATATCATTCGAGATTCTGCATCGAGAGCTGAACTCATACAAGCTCTTGACCCTCTAACAAATGCTTCTCTTTTATGAAGATTTTCTGGAGCAACCAAAATCAATATGACCGACACTGAATTTAATGCCTTGTTCTTCTAACAACCATCTTACAGAATCTAGTTTATAAAACCGTGACTGTGAAAAATATGAACCTATACTGGGTAACGTCATAGCTGATATGATAAAATACATTGTTGTATTTTTACCACTCTTGGACTTGAAAAGAGCTTATGAATTGTTTGTAATTTACCAATTTTGCTCCATTTCTTCAGGAGGAAGACTATCCTGGTGCTATCCAGCTGTGTCTGGAATGTCAGAAGGCTGCCAGCACATTCAAACACTATAGCTGCATCAGGTATGGTCGGAATGTCAAAATATTGAATTTTTCATTATGCTTTAGTGGTGGAATTCAATTTATCCAATTTGGGAATTGCCATTGAAAAAAAAAGTTACTAATTGTTGTTCATTTACCATTAATATTTCCCACGATGGGGAACTATTATTATTCAGCAGTTAGGCGGTCCAGTGGTTAGCGCGACAACCTCACAGTGCAGAGGTCGTGGGTTCGATCCCGCCTGCGGCCTTCCTGTGTGGAGTTTGCATGTTTTGCTGAGCGCGGATGGTTGTTCGTCTCTGTGTGCCCTGCAATTGGCTGACAACCGGTTCAGGGTGTCCCCCGCCTACTGCCCAAAGACGGCTGGGATAGGCTCCAGCACCCCCCGCGACCCTTGTGAGGATAAGGTGGATCGGAAAATGGATGGTTGGATATTCATCAGTTAAGCAAAGTGACTCCAAAAAGACTTGGATGCTGAACACTCCCGGTTGTAACAATTGGGCTGAAGTGACAGGATGACTGATGATCAGTAGGCGCAGATTATACACTGGAAATTGCAATGCTGAACATTCCTTTTACCCCCGCTCCCTCCCCCCCACGACCCCCCCCCCCCCCCCCCCCCCCCCACTGCATCTGCTCTTAATCTGCTTGGATATCACTTCTGTCTTTACCGTGACATTAATTTGTCATTATTGGCATTGAACGCATATGGGAATGCTAGTAGAATATTTGACAAAAGTGGTCGCTGCATACAAAACAGTCCGCTACTTTATTGGCCGCCGATTATGTCTCCGACTTCGGATTGCTTGTTGACACTAATGTTGATGAACGTCGACTTGTCATTGATGTGTCAGTCGAGCACTATGATTTAAAAACAAAAAATAAAGTAACAGCAATAAAATATATTTACCCACAACAGATGGCTCATATGCCAAATTTATGGAGAACACAAGAGCGTGGGAGCGGGCTGGGTGAAACCTGCTGTGGCGTGACTGCATTTCCAGTCAGAGATTAAAAAACACACACAAAAAAAACCTCTCGCTCGTTGTGCTTGCCGCCAGGTATTATTTGTCCGACTTGGTCAGGTGAGGAAACCTGACCTCATCTGGGCCCACCCCAGCAAGGGGGGTTTTACACATTGGGAATTTGTGTTGTTTGCAAATAATCACAGACCTCTTTGCATGTGCATAATTCCACATCCTTCTTCCACTTTGATAGGTCGGGTTGAATAATTGCTACAAATCCTACTTGAGATAAGCCCCTTCCCCCTTCCCTGGTTCGCCTCATTTACCAAAGCTGTACATTCAGAGAGAGCGAGAGAGAACAGTTTAAATCAATTTAGGTGCCGGACTTATTTCACTTCGTGCACACATCTCTTGCTGGAGGCAGTTCTACTTCCTCATCAAGCCAAAGCGACGTGATTAGCGACTGGCTGATGTCACGCTGGAAAAAAAAAAATCATTGCGGAGTAGCAAAGTGAACAAGTTGCCTATCCAACCCCTTAAGTTAGTGTTCAATGAGGACGGTGGGGAACAAAGGAGAAGAATCTTCCCCTTTGGCCATCTCCATTTCTGCGTTCTTCTCAATATGGTGTGGTGATAGCATTCAGTAGTAGCTCTCAACATGAGTACGTTGGTGCCACACTCGCGAACGAGCATTATCATGCATGTTTTACTCAAGCTCTTTGGCCCTTACGGCATTGCCCACTCTCAGCAGCTTGTTGCCGGCCGGATGCACTTTGATTTAACCTTGTAGCGACAGTTTGCCATGCGCCACTGAGTGCCCCCGCCGGGGGGTGGGGGGGGGGGTGTTTGATGGCCGCCCCCTCCCGTTCATGTCCCTTGCCTTTTAAGAGTCAATATTGTTATTTGAAGAACACGGTTTTGTCTCGATGCATTTTCATGAAGTAACACACTGGTGGCTGTAAGGGCAGTGAGAGCGCCCCCTGAAGTTAACAGAGGGAATTACACACCGTAAATTCTATCGCCTGATCCCAGTAACAGAAAGTTCGGCTTCCCGCCTCAATGTGAGCTCACAAAATGAAACTGAAATGAGGGAGTGTTCCCGTTCATCTCACCAGTTCCAAAGAATAACCAATTTCTGGGCTGTGTGAAAGCTTTACACAGAGTTTGGTCTGTAAAACAAAAACAACCCCCTTGCCCCCCCTTATAAAATTTCTTTAAGCCACATTGTGACTGCGTTTCCTTTTTCCCTCCATGCCATCGTTCCACTTTTCAAAGCCACTTTATTGCCTCTGGGTCCGCTGCGTAACGGTGGCTTTCATGACCGCAGCAAAAAATAAATAAATACAGTATTCCCACTGAACCTGAGCTTCCGGGCCAGACCCTCGAAGGCACGGCTAGCCTGTTTATCCAGTCAGCAGTCGACTGCGGAGGGACTTTCCTCCAAGCCCCGTGGGCGCGCCTGTTGTCACCTCTAATTGAAAATGAGGTGTTAAAAAAAACAAAACGAAACACACTCCTTTAACTACATTTCAATCCTCGAGATCCCTGCGGGGAACATGTTGTTAATTAGGTTTTCCTCCTCATTTGTTATTTATGGATTCTGTCTGATTATGGAAAAGGTGCCAGTATGTAAGTAAGCATCTGATTCCGCACTCAAATGCATGAATATACCACAAATACTGTTTTGCCATTTATAGAGAGAGTGTATATGCGAGATAACCAGATTTTTTCAGCTTGTGTGTTTGCTTACTCAACGCTAGCACATGACATTGTGGTTGTGTATTCACGCGATGTAAAGACAAGCGAGGGCATTGATCCAGTTGGCCTCTCCTCCACCTTCAGTCGAGCATCTCCCGAGTGTTGAGCGCGGACACGAGGACGCCCTTCTTCAATAGTCACGGCCCGGTTAGATGGATCAGCACACCTGTCTGTACTTGAACCACACTTTCTGCAGCGCATTGTGTTATGTAACAGCCTTGACCGCGGTGTTTGTATTTTGGCAGCGCAGCCAATGTCGCATGGGTGTTGGACTGACTCCTCAGTATTTGAGGATCATGAGTGTCCTCGTCGCGTCAGTAGCTGACAACTCTGACTAAGTCCCAAACTGTCTTTTTTTTTTTTCTTTTGTCACTCTCAAAGTTCATCTCGAACCAAGTTTTAGAATCTTATCATTTCTGGATTTTCTATCTGAGCAAGCTGCGAGGGACCCAATCTCTATTTTCGCTACTCGACTCACTCCTCCCCATTCTCCTTCCACATTAAGCGACGATGCTTAATTAGCAATTTTTATTAAGGACACATTCTCCCCTTGGGCAACTTGCTGTCTCAAAAGGCCCAACACAAGAACGGGCTGACCCGAAAAAGACCCCAAACAAAGCAGGGACAGATGCAGGGAGACGGTGGAACAAAGGAGGATTACAGCTGGGTGCTGCATTGGGGCTAGCTAGCCCAAGGGAATTATGTGGGTGTCCTGGGATGGGTGGAATAAGATGTGAATTCTGTTGTTATCTTCATTACCGGTTGAAAAAGATTCTTACCAGGAGATAACATCTTAAGATGCTTCAAGGTTGTGTGGGCATTTTCTGTGTGTCATAAGCAAGCATTATGAGTGCTACAGTATCACACTTGAAACTGGTGTTGGAGACCAGCCCTTTTTTTTTTCTCTCGCAAATGTCATTAAAGATATTGAAAGTGTTTTTTAATCTTTTTTTTTTAATGTAGTACCAGTTCCACAACTTCAGCAATATTCTCTAGCCTATTGAAAATATAAATACTATAATGGCTAGAGTCTTTTTTTTTTGTGTTAAAGGAACTTAAAGATGATAGTCAACTTTTTTGTCTCCACAGTGAATTGAATTCCAAACTACAAGACACTCTGGAGCAAATAGAGGTACTCTCTCTCATGCCCGCTCACTCTGCCTTATCTGTAATTGAGTTATTGAGAGCCACTATATGTGAAAATGCTATTAATGTTATTTAGCATTTGGCCCTATGCTTTAATATGAAAGAAAAACATTTATTCAGACGCAACTGTGGCGATTTAATTCTGCCTCTGTTCAAATATTGACAGGCTGAAAAGTCATTATTTTGAGCGCAAAAGGACGCAAATCGTATCAGTTTCATCTCGCGCTCAGTTGCGATATTATGGCACGATAAAAGGTATGCAAAGCAATTTTCACTGCACCACCGCCTCTGCACTTGAATAGATTAATTACTTTCGTTTGTCTGTACACAAGAAAAAAGGCACAAACGCATGTGCGCAAATATTGACGAGCCGCCGGTGGAAGTGCCCGCTTGTTTACCCGTCAGCTTTGGTGATCAACAAAAGAAAATCCCCTAAACTCATTTTACTAATCACAAAGAGCCGTCTGACACGTCAGGAAGATGATGTGCGCCATGTTTGCAACTGTGATGGAAGACACACATGCCAAAGGGGAATCTATGGACTACGTCCGGTGACGTGTACATGTGGATTAAATACCGTTTGGTATTTGCAGTCTCAGAGTAACAAAAACACACCTTGACGCACAGTTAGGACTTTTATCGTTGTCTTTTTATGCGGCTTTAAAACCTGCAGCCAGAGAGCTTTGTACCTCTGTCAGCACCCTGTTCGAAAAGTTCGATTCAGTGTGGCAAGGTCTTCCTTTCTTACAACCCCCCCTCACATCTTTGTAGCGCTTTGTCAAAAGCGTCCACTCTCATCCGCATCTAATTACCGTAGCCTCTGCTTTGTGTACGAGCTATGCATCTGCACATCTATATCGAAATCCCCCGGCCTTAAAGTTGATAATCCCCCCACTGTTTCCTTCCCCACCTTTTGTCATCCATCTGTTTCTGCCTCCAGGAGCAGCTTGACGTTGCCCTGTCAAAGACTTGTAAGCACTTTGATGTTTCGCACTATACCAAGGTCCATCTGGCTTACACACTCCTGGGAAAGACGCAGGTGAGTTGTGGCGCTCCTCTTCAAGGTCACGGAAATGTGTGTTTCCTCTTGTCATAATCCTTGTTTCCTGAGCAAGTCTTGCCCAATATTTACTTTTTTTTTTTTTTTTAAACTGTATCGGAGTGAAATGACAATCACAAGGTTGTGCTAATTTGGAGTCCTGGCAGAAGGTGACAATCACCCAATATATCTTGCGCAATGTCCCCATCTTCCAAATGAATATTTACTTGCATGCACAGTGTTGTGCACACCGCTCCCAGAGGTCTCGGCTGAATTGGTTCAATGAATGGTATCAGTATTTGATGCAAAATTACTGTTAAAAATCGATTTGCCTCACCCAAGCCTGGTTTAAATGGAGAGACATATTTGTGGTGTGAGCTTGATGTGAGAAGGGCATTTTCAAAGTTTCTGCAAACATATCTCCAAAGAAACACAACTGAAAGGAGAATTGCTCGAATAATAATGAGTCATACACAACAGAATAAACCTTTCAAAAATCTCTGAACTCCTACTCCTACTTCGAGAGGATTCTGCCTCATATGCAACTTGGTAACAAACCGAAGCGAGCAGCACATGGGTGGGGGGGGGGGGGGGGGAACAGCCCCAAGCCCACTCAGTGTAATGAAAAACATAAATGTTTCAAAACGGGTAATGAACTCTTCCCCTTCATGCGGTTCTTGAAAAGCTAAAATGCAATCACAAAAAAAAAAAAAGGCCGGGCAAGCTTATTTTAAGAGGCTGTGCAAGTGGACTATTTTCAGCTGCGTTTAGTTGGAGCCTCATTCAGTTTTTCCAATGGTATGGGATGGGAGATGGGAGAAACTGCAGAGTCCACCTTCATCTTAATGAAGGAATAATGTCACATGGAGCAAGTATGTAGCTCACTGATGACTTTTTAATAGATCTTGGACAACAATGCATCTTTCTGTCATGGAGAAAAAAGCTATTAGGCGTAGGCTGAAATGCCAATGCTTGTTAAATGAGTACTCACCACTGAGCTGCAAAACATTTCTCACTTTCTCACCGACATTTTTACTATCCCCATGTATAAATGTTATTCATCTCCAAGGACAGCGCATATAATACGTGGCAAATTTCTTTTCATCGATTTATTCAGTCATTCAAATGTAGCCCCTTAACTGCTGAACATTCCGTGTCGTATTTATGCCCTAGCAGTTGTAAATGTGGAAACTGTGCTGTCTTATGAAGTCTATTTGTTTTTCAAAATATTTGGGACACTGAACGGCATGTGGGCGACTGGTTAGCATTTCCCCCTCACAGTGCAGATGTGCAAGGTTCGATTCCGGCTCTGGCCTTTCCCCGTGCCTGCGTGGGTTTTCTCTGGGTATTCCGGTTTCCTCCCACATTCCAAAAACATACATGGCAGGTTAATGTAACACTCTAAAGTGTCCCGAGGAGTGAGTATGAGTGCAAATAATTGTTCGCCTGTGTTTGCCCTGCGATTAGCTGGCGACCAGTTCAGGGTGTCCCTTGCCTACTGCCTGAACACAGCTGGGATAGGCACACGGGCAGATGCCAATGGCACCATCATGTTCAGAATTGGGTGTTTGGCTTTCTTTGCAGACCGCTATGGACCAGCTGCACATGCACTTCACCCAAGCCATCCACAACACTGTGTTCCAAGTGGTGCTGGGTTACGTCGAGCTCTGTGCTGGCAATGCTGATACCAAGTTCCAAAAAATGCAGTATAAGGATCTATGTACGGTAAGAGACTCATGTCCTGCACCTTCGATACGCAGATCACCTGTGACCAAGTCGAAGTCTTCTTGACCCAATCGTTGGTGGCGTTCTGTCTGTCAGTGTCAGTACTTTCCTATCATGATTTTGTGTGAGGTGATGGTTAAAAAGCATGATATAGTAAAGCCGATTACCAATGGAATGCTGTACCGTAAATGAATATAAATCACGCCATGGTCACTTCTTCTAATGTACACACTGGTCCCTTACTTTCCTTTCCTTGTTTGTGTCTGAATTTGTCTCATCTAGGTTCCACTTTCAAAGAAATCCCAGAATGCTGTTTTCGAAGACATAGCTTGGTCAATTTATCCTGAATTTACTGGGGCAAATTGCTGTGTGTCCCGCAGAGATTAGAAGGTTACCGGTGACGGTTCCCGATGCCTGTGTGGAGTGGATGTTTTTGGGTTCTGTCCCATTTAACACCGTATTCAAGTTTTGATCGTTTTCTTCTTCACGCTCTGCTTGCTTGTTGACTTCTTCTTGTTTGGCTGGCACAGCTGTCATGCGGCAGATTTCCAGTGCTCTCCCTTTTCCCTGTCTTTTCATCCTTCTCTCTGCTTTAAATTTGCAAAGACACTATTTGCTTTTGGAAAGGTCGAAGTCAAGGCATATTTGTTTGATTGGACAGACATGACAGGCGGTGACCTCAAAGGAATAACACAAAGTAGTATTTCAGGACTTTTTTATTATACCCTACATGTTGAATGCTGACCAGCCTCAAGCTTAGGTACACCTGTGCAGTCTGGTGAGATCTGGTAGAACAGATTTATTTTTATTTGCTGTACGATGCACTCTACTTTGAAAACTGCAAAAATGTTCACGCCGGCAAATACGGGTACAGTTTCTTGTAGTTTCCAGCTTTACGAAAGCTGCACTGTAACATACTGCAAAAGTGTTTTGGTGAGCTTATTTTACATAGTCACCCGAGTGGGTCATATTTTCTCTTCTGTAATGGGAAGATGAAAATCTGTCCTTTTCTTTTACTCCTTGCTCGCTTGTTTTAACACCTCTCACATCAAAAGCGGGCAGTCTTGAAAATGGATTCCCTTTTGCACGGTCGAGAGAGTAATTGTGAAGGAGCGAACGCATTGACTCTCTGTTTCCACGTTAAGTAAAGGTTGAATGATGTGAAAGCACACGTCGGACCCTCTGAACCCACCTTTCTGATTGCGGGACTTAAAATACAAGAGCAATGAGAACTCTCTGAGAGGTCAGTTAGGATTAGGGCAAGGCCATATTAATTTTATATCAGCATCTCATCATTATTGGCCAGACTTTGTATCAATCCCCTGGTTTATTGGACCGCTCTTGTTGGAATTCTCTCATTCCAGTCATTGGAAGTGAAGTGGCTGGAGATTTTGGAAGTTATTTATTTGGGGATCATGCACATTATTTGAATCTTAATTCTTGGAGTCGTAATGAAAGGCGGGCATGGTGGAGGCCATTGGCCACATTGTATATCGATGCTGTCTATTTTTTTTTTTTTGTCATTAAAAAAAAAAGGTTGACGTTAATGGGGTGTCTGTATTTCAGACATCATATTGACATTAAAAAAAAAAAATCTGATGCCAAGCCATTTTGTCGCTTATTTTTGTTTGGGCTACACATTTTTGTATATGCCTGAAGGCATATGCCGTCATGCAGGTGTAGTTGCTTATTCATACCAAACAATACAGAGCTGCTGCATCAGCATTTTTCCAGCTTGATGGAAATTGATGTCTTTGTTTTAAGGGCTCTTGCGATGATGAACCTTCTATGAACCTGGCCATTATATCGCTAGTTTTTGAGAAGATGTACGTCAAGGCTGATCAGGTCTGAAACGGGCAGTTCAAAACCGTATTCCCATAGGGAATCTTCATCTCTTTGCCGATTCTCTAATCTGGTTTAGGCTTCATCAAAGCACTTTGATGATGAACTGAAGCTTCAGGTTACTGATTAGTCGAAACGGTTTTGACAACAAATTTTTATTTAAAAAAAAAAACAACAACACAAAGAAAACCGACACTGAAATGTATACAGCATTTTTAAAATGTGCAGTAAGTAGCACAGCGCAGTCAATATGACGTGCCTGATGTCAGGTCGCCGTTTTCAGAAAAAAAATCAAATCGTGGAGTTATTGTGGCAGTTCTGTCAAGAAAGCTTGATTCCAGCAACGGTTATTTAAACGTCAGGATAGATGTCCCACCCCACCCAGTTGTTCGCCTCGTTAAGCGCAGTCATTGTGTGTAGGTGTAACTGCGGTTGTGCGTATTCCCCATCAAACCCACAGAGCCACTCATACTCGCGCACGTCTTTCGGTGCCTTTGTTGCTTGGCAACATGCTGCTGACATGCTTGACTTGTAGAAAATATGGAGCGTTAAATGTATGGCGCATCTGGCTCGGGAAGCTCTCACATTGCGTAGCGTGTCTGTATCGAACATGTTCTAAGATTCTCTCTAAAAATCATGCGGGCGGCAAGATTGGGGCCTATCCCAAATTTGATTGAAATACTGAATAACATTATATAGCACATTAAAATATCGGGAGAAGAAGGAAGAATAAGATTACATCAGAAAAGTTTTGGATGGACCTGCAATTTTTTTTTCTTTCACATGTTCAAGTAATGATTGGTTTTATCTTGAGGGACACTTAATTGCCATTGATGCGTAATCGTGAGTTGTGAAACAGTTGACAACATTTATTTGTTGAATGAGAGCTTTCCTTCATTTTCTTTCAGGCTGTATCGAAGTAGATTAGAGCCTTTTAGCAATTCGTACCACCAAACGGCATCAGTGACTGCATTACCGCCGTGTTTGCAGCATATCACCTTGGACAGCTACATCCCGTGTCTGACGGATCTCTGCAAGGCATTGTGGGAGGTGATGCTGAGTTACCACCGCACGATGCAGTGGCACGAGGCCCACGACAAGCAAGCCGCCGCGCCCACTCCAGGTACTGCCCGATGCCTACGCCACCTTATGTTTGATTTTTATGTACAGCATTTCGAAGTCGAGACTTGCTCAACATTCCCAAACTGGACACAAGCGATCTCAACATTCATTTGGTATTTGGTAATTGTATATTTACACTTCATGGGTGATTCCCGGCCAATCAAAGTGGCGGTTCTTATTCCCTTTAACTTCATCGCCGGTGAGACGCATGGGAGAAGCATAAGAGCCGATCGCCGGAGTCCATGCGGGAGATACGCGTGCATACTGTGCGTTTAGAAGATCCCCACTTGCGGATGATGTCAAGTTGGCTGCTGTAAAGTAGACCGCCTTGCCGAGTCCAAGTCCTTTGGATATTTCATTAAATGCCAACTTCCCCGTGAAGGAAAGGACATGCGCCTCGTTTCCTGCCAAGAGTGCCATCAATCATCTCTATGGTTGATTTGCTTTCACCTCTGTGTAAAGGTGTCCCTGGCCGTAGCTTTTGTCTTGCATTAGAGGTTCTCCAAGTATGCGTGTGACCTGTCGCTGCAGTGATTTACTGTGCATGGGCCGTCTCATTTGTTCGACAGGATTTTGAGGTGACTTTGACCTCCAGCTCACACTAGAGCAGTGGTTCTTAACCTTGTTGGAGGTACTGAACCCAACCAGTTCAAATGCACATTCATCGAACCCTTCATTAGTGAAAAATAAAAATGGGATTTTTTTTAACAACTTCAAGACATATAAAAACGCATTTATTAAAAAGAGAAAAAAAAAGGAAATAAAATTTCAAGACAAAAGTATCACTTTTTAAAAACTAACCGTGCATGACGTACTATCACGACAGTCACACGTTGACTACTGAGCGAACTAAATTTCCCGCAGCACTGATTGGACAAGCAATGTCATGTGATCATCTGCAGCCAGTGATGGCCAAGCGGGCGTATCATAACTAATTGACTTGTTGACTCGGGTGTGTCTTAACTTCCATGGCAGAGGCTCCATTGAACGCCTGAGACCAATTCACCGAACCCCTGGGGTTCGAGCCAACCCAGGTTTAGAACCACTGCACTAGAGGCCAGAACAGCCAAGCCTGTTTATAGATCCTTTCCTCCTCCAGCGTCTTTCGTCTAACTCTGGCACTGAATATATTGAGTCGGTCTCTGTAACGTTTCACTCAGTAATCTTCTCCCTCGATGAAAGGACAGCTTTTCACTTTCTCTCTGTGTTGGTGTTTCTTAAATTGCAATATGTCTGATTTTTCTAATTTGGCCCCAACGGCTATTGTGACGATTGCCACTTAAAACTTAAAATTGCGCTTTGATCTGAGAATGCATGAGAAAATGAAACAGATTTCCAGTCGGACACATTATGAGCTTCAGAATCTGACCACATGGATTTATACCCTCAGTCGCCGTCGACGTAGAAGTTCTACCGCACGTTGCTTCCCATACGTATACGTCAACATTTTTTTTTAAAAATAGTAATTGACTTTCCTTGACATCTCCATAAATATTGCCACACTGCCATTATTATTACCGTCGTTAGTCATGATAAATGGCAGTGCAGATAACATGAAGCGATGGGGACATCTGGAATTTGCAGTTGATTCATGCACATAGTGAGTGGCAGCCCTACCTAAACACGGACAAAAACACATTACTCCTTGTCTCATTTGTTTCTATAATGATTGCAATCACAGGTCAAGGATAGGAGGAGGAGGTGGAGGAGAATTTGATGTTCACAGAATCGACGAGATTATTGTTGTTGGAGGGTTTTTTTTGGTTGTATTTCTTCAATCACATCGCTAGGAATCGGTCATTATCATTAGCTCGGCAGGGTGAAGTAGACATAGCTGTGGAATGATCACCGGTGGCCACCTGTTGCGCAAGCTAAAACCACATATTTGGATACCTTCATGGCAACATTGAAGAGAACGAAAGAATTTGATTTGTACGGATTATGACGGAGAAATGCGGAATGGCACAAATTTGACAGATTTGATGTTAAATTGTTTCATTTAGTCCAGGAAGTTGTTCCACCAGATATGATTCCTCTTGAGACCCCCCAACTCCCCCGTCCACTTCTCTTCAAATATGTTTTTATATGAGAGGAGTTGGTTTTAATTCTTGTATATGAGAGAGAGAGAGACAAACAACAAAAATCAGATTTCACTGTATAACGGCAAGGGTTTTATTGCCAACAATTTACCAACACATTTCACAATGGCCTGCTTTTTAGTGGCCCATTTGATTTTGTGTGTGTGTGTGAGTGTGTGTATTGATGTGAAAGAACAACCTCAAAGGCTCTGTTGGTTTCCTGCAGGCTTTGACAAATCCATACTCGCTGATCCTTACTGAACCGAGGTTTCGCTGTATTTCTTTTGTCCGCAAGTTTCTTTGTCTACTGGAAATGACCTTGACAGACCCATCCGCCAATCCCCTCATCAATCACTCTTGCTTCTCGCTCTCCATCCCGAATGTACTCAGCCAACGTGAGGTGGTGGGCCAAGTGAAGAATTTGGTTTCGCTGCACCACCTCACAACGAAGACAGACTTACTTTACTCTGCGGTGACTGTCGTCCACTGTTGAGCACTGCAGGCTGGAAGAATTTACCCAACGCTCCCCCCCGTCACTGATTGACGGCTATCTTCGGTGATAGCGCAATTTCAAATTGTGACTCCTTTGCTCTCTGAAAGTTTCAATGATTTCATACTTGAATGCACAGGAAGAAATAGGAAATTTGTTTTGTTTCTCAGCCTTTCTCGATTCTCTTTTTAAATGCGTAGAGGACGCAGTGTCGACAGAGTCCGATGAGTTGGCGATAGACCGCAGCTATGTCAAGAAGAAGCTGGAGCACGGACTGACACGGATCTGGCAGGTTCGCCGCCGATTCTCTTCAGACGTTTACCGTTATCATTTCTGTCCCAACAAAATTGACCGTTTGCTCTCGTTTCCATCAGGATGTCCAGTTAAAGGTGAAAGCCTACATCCTGGGGACCGACATGTCCAACTTCAAATATGACGACTTCATCGTGGTATTGGATGTTATCAGCAGGTATTGTTTCATGCCAGTGCAGGTAGCTGTTGCTTGCTAATGATTTGGGTTTCATCATGACTGTACCCCAGCGGAGGAACCAAGCATTCATTTGATTAATTCAACTGCCCCCACTACCCAGGCCCACTCAGAACATTGCTCACAATTTGTAGCATTTCCGAACTCACCTCATAAGTAGTTTCAAAACATACCTGCTCTTATGAGAACCCGATCACAACAACCCGCCGCTTTGTTTTTAAGGATCTTTAATCAAATAAGATTCCCATCAAGAGACATTTCCATTTAACTCATTCAGTACCAGCCAAATCTAGACCAAGTCTGAAAAGACGTTTAAAAACGTCTTTGGGAGTGAATGAGTTGGTAGCTCATGCATGTTCATTTAACTCTCTGCATTCTCTCCCTAGGCTGATGCAGGTTGGTGAGGAGTTCTGTAGCAGTAAATCTGAGGTCCTGCAAGAGTCCATCAAACGCCAGAGTGTCAACTACTTTAAAAACTATCACAGGTAGGATTGCGGTTACTGCAAGGACAAACAAGACTGGTGAGGGGATCCCCAAGGTGCATTTTGGAGGAGAAAACAATTGATATTCGCATGAGCTGGACTCTCAGTGAATGTTTATTTTCAGCTTTTGACACGTTTCCTTTCCCCCTCTCCATGGTCTTAAAAGTGCATTGTAAAGAGCCATGAGATAATTGGAAAATTATGATCCCTTTTTAAAAAAATGTTTTTAATTTGCACTCCAGTCAGGGCTTTATCTATTTGGACTGTGAAGGCTGTTCAAACTTTTGGGGAAAAAAAGCTGCGACTCATTCCTTTTATTCTACTTTCTTTTACAATTTCTCAGGGCACGGCTGGAGGAGCTGCGTATGTTTCTCGAGAATGAAACATGGGAACTTTGCCCCGTCAAATCCAACTTCAATATCTCCCAGCTCCACGTGAGTTTAACTCTTTCCTTGTCATCAAGTGCCCAGGACAAACACTGCTAGGTTTTAAAGAAGGAAATGAAACCGGTGTCGCGGTTGATGCCTTTGCACGGGTTGTTCAGCAAAATCTGAATCGAGGAATTTGTGATCAATTCTGGATGTAAGACAAAAAGACAAGACAATTAAAAAGGGAGATAATCTGCAGTATTCATTCAGTGAGTCGCTTTTTGAAACATTATTTTCACTTGGGACTTTTCTCAATGCTTCAAAACTTGATCTATCCCCCCATTTCACACCTTCCATAAACTAGGAGTTCAAGTTCATGGACCAGTGTCGCTCCCCTCCGCTTTCCCCAAGCCGACAGGGTGCATCCTCCGCCATCCAAATCCAAGAGCAACTGTGTCTGTTCCAGCAATACCTGCAAGACGGAAACCCTTTTGAGATGCACATTGAGCAAAAAGAGGAAGAGACAGAGGATGTGCTGGCATCGAATGGGGTGAGTGCCCAAACGCTTGCGTTATATCATTTGAACAAAACCTCTTGGCTATCATCAATACTTCAAATGATGCACGTTATTTATGTGTCATGTGATTGTTCATGAGGTACAGTATATACATTAGATAGACATTTGTTGACAGCTTACAGCGTCTGCCCTCTGATTGAGTCAAGTCAACATCAGCGTGATGCCGATGACTAATTAATGAGCTACCTGTTGAGATACACCGCGGCGTTTATAAAGAGACAAGTTGATTAATTGTCACACAGTCACCGAGGGGGCTTCGCATCAGCCCCCATCCGCCCCATTGAAATTTTAAATGACATGCGTGTTTCGGCCATTTTGTATTCTGTCAACAGACAAAGCGTTTCTGCTTAGAAGTGAAGTGAACTTCATTGTCGTCGTCGTATGGATATGTACTACATTTCCATGATGAGGACGCCAAAGACGCTGTTTGGTGATATTGAACCGTATGTGACGGCCAGACAGAGCAGTTGTCATTCAGTGTATGACACGTTCGAAGTGATTGCGACACAAAAGAGCTGGCACACAGTTGGAGTGATTGGTTCCTTGTACGCTCTCTCTCAGCCCAAGAAGAGTTGGCCTCTTGTGTTTGCACTCATATATCACACTAATAGAGGCGCGCGGGTCCAGTGCGCGCAATTTTCTACCGTCTCCTTTAAAAAAAAAATAAAAAAAGCATTCAGTTGTGCTGTCAAGGTCTATTTATGAATGATACCACATTTCTCTTTGTATTACACTGGTTATTTTTAAATGGCTATATTATCCTTTTTAAAGCCATATTGCCTTATCTAATATGTCAGGCTTTCACAGCCCAAGCGTTCCTTGTGCATAAGCCTGTAACACTCGAGCTGTTGGGATGCCGGAGCTTACGGTGAAGGAGTACAAAAAAAAAAAAAAGAATATATCAAATTATTTCTGGTAAGGTGTGACCAAATTCTTATCTGGAAGGTGTTTCTTTTCATGGCTATGTTCTCAAAAGGGTAGAAGCTTCTCATTTTTGCAGTTGTATGTCACCAGGAGATATGAGTTGTAATTACATTTAGTAAATTACGAGTCATGGCAGTAGTTTGTGTTTTCATTCTTTTCACTACCGAAGGGAAAACCTTGAAAATTTCCATGTCCATTGAGTTTCAATATAGTCGTCCATATCCAATGCGGTTCTACGTTACAAGTCTTAAAAGTGTTATTCCTTCAGACCTCCTTCTCGACAGTAGGTTCCACTTGTGTATTTTTCTATTTGGCCTTGCTTCTTTTTTTTTTTTTTTTCTCTCGCACCGATCCTTCTTTTTTTTTTTGTGTCCCATTCTTTTTGCCCTTTTCAAAGTACGAGTCCGACGAGCTGGAGAAGAGCACTTATCACGATTACGACAGCGACAGTGACGTCCCCGAGGAGCTCAAGCAGGACTACGTTGACGAGCAGACGGGAGACGTCCCCCTCAAGAGGTCAGTTGCACATAGGACGCACAGCGGGGGGTGGGGAGGGACCGCGAGTGGAGTTTCACAATAGGTTCATGTGTTATCCTTTCTGCTCCCAGGTATTACTTACGCTTAAAAAATAAAATGATCGAACTCAACCATGACTTTAATGAGGGTAAGCGGTTTAGAAAATGGATAGATTTGTTATTTCAAGTCTGCAAGTCACCCACTACGTCTTTTTTTTTTTTTTTTTAACCGTGCTCTGTAGGCTTCCCGTGAATGAAATCATGAAATATCCCCTTTCTTTCCACATTGGTTATTATAGAGCAATTACTGCAGTTGCTATCATGCGCCGCCAAGATCAATTGACTAGCCTGACCAAATCCGGCGACGGCTAATTTTATGATCATTGTGTATGGCGGGTCGCATGCTAGAGTAGCCGCATGGACCTGGAAGATTGCTGCTTTGATTCTACGGCAATATCAATCCAAGCACGCTATTGTATATATCTTATTAACTTTGATGGCGTCCTTACAAAAGCAGCTCTTGTATTGGACCTCCTTATTGTGCAAATGCATATCACGTGAGGGTCAGTGACTTGAAAGTACATTTTTCTTTTGATGCAACGTTGAATCGCGCAGTGCTTTCACAAAATTACTCAGCGAAGAAAACGTGCAATACTATTACTTATTCAAGAGCTTGCCAGTTCAGAGGCATTGTTATGGTACGTTATATTGAAAACGCCCTGTCCCGCAATGCAAACTCGCGTATTAATTGCACCATTAAGAATGCACTCGGGGTTGAATCTCATTCTTTCAAAGGTCTGATACACTGCCTCTTTTGCCCAGGCGCTCACCATCACTTAACCCTTTTCCAGTTTCCATCGCGCGCATTGGCCTAAAGCTCCCAAAATGCTAATATCTCATTATTTTAAGCAGTACTAGCTAATGGCTCATGATGAACTGGGTCGCGTGGTCACGTCCAGTAATTAAATGCCCTATGTCATGATTGCTGGTTAATGTAGCTCAATGACGGGTGTCAGGGGTCCAGTTCATCGTGCTCACCGGTGCAGTGACCTCACCCTACAGGTCCTTCTTTCTCGCCGGCATTGTAAAATGCGTACTGATGGATCAATTAGAACAATTTCCACCCCCGCTGAGGTTGTTGTCCCGCTCTTTTGCAACGGACTAATAACATATTTTGTTCATGTCACGTCTCCTTTCTGTCAGTGTGTCTCGCGAGACCATACGAAGCAAGAAGAGGTCAGATTATAACCTGAATAAAACCAATGCCCCGATCCTTACCAACACGACTCTCAATGTCATCCGGCTTGTCGGTGAGTCCCTTTTGTGCATACGTACATATACTATATAGTCTTTGCCCTTAACTCTGCCCTTGCACTTCTTAAGAGGTACCTCGATGTCCGTGCGACATTATTACAGCATCCAAATGTGATGTGATACATCGACGAGCCTCCTGGGATATCATTTATCGTAATTTCACACTTTGAATCTCCAGCAACTTTCCACCAGATTTTGGAATATGTGCTGGTGGGATATTTTTGCCACTACGTACATAAACAATGCTTTATGCTCTTGGTCGTTGCTGGAATAGAAAAGGGCTTTCTTCAAAATGTGACCACAAAGTTGAAAGTATCTATTCTCTGTGACTTTAAGCTTTCAGATGCAATTAAACTTAATCTCAATCGCGATGATGTTTAAAAAAAAAAAAAAAAAAGCCAAAGGTTTTCCTGACTCCACCACTTTCTAACCGCTGATGTCTTGTCCCGTCAGGGAAATACATGCAGATGATGAGCATTCTGAAGCCGATTGCCTTCGACGTCATCCACTGTGTGTCGCAGCTTTTTGACTACTACCTCTATGCCGTTTACGCCTTCTTTGGACGAAATGACATGGTACGGCATTATAGTGATTCCTCTTCTTTTTTTTTTCTTCAGTCAGTTCTCAGCGGTCGGGAACGCGCGCAGAGAGAGGCTGCGTCAACAGAATGTTATGCACCCCTGACTGAGATTTAGACAGAGTAACCTAAAGGCTCTCCCTCATTTTGACAGATTATTTTGCCGTAACAGCAACAGGAGCCCCGCTGGGAGTTGAATTCTTGCAGTAGAGAGAAAATTCCCCTCCCGGTCTTGTAGATTTATGATCTCACGGGTGAATCGTTCCCATATTCCGAAACTCGCTCACCCATAAACGGAGCTGGTGACTCCAGTCTGCATTTTGGCTCAGTGTACGAGTTTTGACTTAGGAACAAAATTCAAATTGACCCGGTAACAAGCGATTGGATTATCTCTGTGCATATTCCATCGGAATGAAAGGTTGCAGCCTACCGCCAACTCAGCCCAGCCGCGTCTTGCTAAACTATTCTCCACAAAACACATTTGTTGCGCCGTCACCCTACTGTCACGGTAGCAAGAGGGAAATGGAGACTTCTATCCTGTTGTGTTGAAAGAGATAAAGAGGACGAACGCTCCACACGGTCTGCTGTAATAGAAATTCTTAACGCTTGCATGCGCGTGGCACGCCGAGGTAAACGAGGCTGACGTGTGAGTCGCATCTTCAAAGTTCTTTGTCCGTCTTCCACGCACTGCGACACATTATTTTTATGATCATCTGCCATCTTTGAGTAGGATTTTATGAACCATCCCATTGCATCAATGGTCTCACTTAAAGAGGCACATACAGTAAAATGCAAATCGCTCCATGAATCTTTCAAAAGCCCTTATGCGATGCACGCATGCCGCAGTTTTGACCCAGGACTTGCTCTTTTTGCTCTGCCAAGATGCTTGACTTTTCCCGTTGAAAAGTCAAGACTGATTCATATTCCAAAGGGGTAAATACCCCCCAGTATGTGTTTATATTGCCTGAACCAAGTCTGTCACACGTAGGTTCAAGATGCATTATTTTCACAGAACAGACTTCATAAATAATCAGGCGTTCATCTGTTTGGATTTAGTGCAAAGACGATTTTGGACTCCGCATTTCAGACTTGGATGCGTCACTAAAATGTCTCCTTTGGAGAGAGACAAATTCGAGCCTAAGCAAAGTCATGGGTGTGTACTGCGCAGATAGAGATGGCAAATAACTGAATCCGACGCTGTTGCTCGAATGGTAGAGATCCCAAAAAAATGAGCACTTCAGAATGAAGACTTGGCATGACCTCCTGAACTTGAGCGATTTAATATACAGTTGATTTGTTGTGTAATTCCTGGGAAACCTTGAGTGCAATTTGTCTTTAGGCTTTCCTGGATGTAACGGAGCAGGATTGCACGCTTACTTCTTGGGGCATGTTAAATAACAGCTTATATATTAAAAAAAAAGGGGGGGAAACATTTTATGGTTATTTTTAAGGTGAGACTAAACCATTTCAATCTTTTTCTCGAATTATTTTGTTGGGCCACATCAACTGCTTAATTGGTCTGACAAAGTATGTCAGAGGCTTCAAAAGGTTTTTCAAACGAGCCAAACTGCACCAGGCAAGTGCCACAATGACTCAGTATTCTCCGTCAAGTTTTTCTTTTCATGGTTCGTGCCCTGTTTTAATGATCGCCGCACGTAACGTCACTTCGTTAACTGACTGTCACAGTCTTTTTTTTTTTTTTGGTGATTGTCAGTTCGAAGGCACATTAAAATTTAAACTCCTCCATTTAATTCCCTTTGGAGTGGTTTTAGATTTTTTGGGGGTAGTTCTGACTTTTGATCCTCACTGTTGTAATTTTACTGTCTTTTTCCCCCACCCCGTTTCTGTGGTCCCTATGTCATCTATAGCCTGTCCCAAGCCCATCTTTGCCCGCTCATGGTGGCAGAGAGTCGGGTACAGCCCGAGTGGTGGGCCCGGCTTGTTTGGTAAGAGTAGAATGAGGCCTGCCTTGCGAATTCCACGCCCTAGGCAGCACTTGTATGGTGATTTGAAGGTGTGCCTGATCTGCTTCCTCGACTGACGCCAAGTGCATCTGAAAGTAACTCCAGAGGCGTTCGACTTTTTTTTTTTTTCTGTAGTGCTTCCAGTCTCTCCACCCTCTTCTGTCCTCTGCGTTAGTTTGTGTGAATGTTTTATTTTGATGTGCGCCCCTTACCCTTACAGTTACCCCTCTCCCTGTCGAAAGAGGATCCGCTTGAAACCCAACGTAAGGATTCTCTTGTCTCGGAGAACATGCGATGAGCGCAGATGCGTATGCGTGTGGCATGCTTTCACACTCTCCTGAAGTGTGCGCTCTCATACGGGAAGTTGTTTCTGACACTAACGTGTGTGTGTGTGTGCATGTGTGTATTTCACAGTATGAATCATCGGGTCTGGGCCTGATCAGCAGCAGACTGCGAACCACACTGAACCGGATCCAGGAGAGCCTCATTGACATGGTACGACTGCAGTACACCGTCTCCTCACGCTCATGCTTCCTCTTTTCCCTGCTTTACAATTGCTCATTACCTCATTGCCGGGCTCATTTTCTGACACAAACATGCTCTCTCCTTTATGGCCTCTCCATTTCTCTCCTTTTAATGCTTTTTTCCCTCCCCCTCTTCTATTCTCTCTCACCGTCGCGGTCGTATGTGTGGCCTTATTGCCGAGAGAGCCCGCAGCTTATGTTGCCACCAAATACATTACGGGTCGTCATTAGGTGGCCAACGGTCACTCACACACACATACCTTCCTCTCTCTAAGTGACCAGGGCTGGCTGGATTCGTACGTGTTGTTCCATTAGGGCCTTCAATGATGACAATTAGTCTGATGCTAGCCGTACTCTCATGATGCCCGAGCCCCCCCCCCCTCCCTGCAGCCTGGCTCGACTGATCCATGATGTTCCCAAAGCCGTCTTGTTCACTTCTGCTTTTCGGTTGTCTCCATTTTCCGGGTTTTAATCTGGCTGTGTCTCCATTGCCGCCCGTAGTTTTGTTTCTCCACAACAAAATAGAAACTTTTGATGACATTGTTGGCTTGGTTCTCGAATCGGTCTCCTCTGTGCTGTAAGAGTTGATGCAAATGAAGTTCACTCTGCCTCTTCGTTGTGAATATGTTTTGAAAAACGTATCAAACTGGAATTACCTTTTTTCCGCCTTGTGTAAAGCTATGTGAGTGTGTTGTTGTATTCATAATAGAAGTAGTGTATGTGTTGTGTTAAAAAACATGATTTACTTTGACCAAAATTCCCTGCACGCCTGCTGAAATATTGAATGTGGAAGGATCCTACAGAGGCAAGCTGGGGGAGAGAAAAAAAACCCCCATACATTTGACAGTGCAGCACAATGGCATTTTGCTGTTTAGCAATGTGGGCTTCTTCGCTGCAAAGTTCACCGCTTCAGGGATGCCCCTGAGGAGGAGGCTGTACGAAAACAAAAACAAAACCAAAAAAAACAAAAAAAGTTAAAATGGCTGAATAAATAAAACGGAGGGAAAACGAGTGTAATGTGAAGAAGCATACAAGCTGTACACAGACTTTGCGGAGATTTTCACACCATCTTCAAAACTGATAAACGACTAAATCTTCATAACAGAATTTAAGTTTCAGTCATTTAAAGTGTTATGGGAAATTACATGAGAACATAAAAGCTTACAGGGAACCCCAAACTTTTTGGAGAGCTTTTGAGTACAAATAACGTCTTACTGTTTGGGAACGCCGCAGCCGTGCTGAGAAGGGAATTGTCGCAGATGAAGAGATTTCTTCGAGTGCCACTGAGCTCTCAGCGGGCACTAAACAAGTCTTCGTAGTGCACCGAAGGCCGACGAACATTTTCAAGCCAAACTATTGAGTGCCAACAATCAGGAATGCTTTCAAGAAAAATCACATGATCGCAACGTAAGTGATTTCTTGATTCCAGTTTTATTTGGCATGTACTCAGGTTGAGCACGAATTGTCCTTTAAGTAGTGCAAGTGATTTTGCTTCCACCCGACTGCGGCTGAGTCCACAGGCGCAGTCTCGCACTTGCATGCAAATGCGAAAGACTTTGTACACCAGAGAGTGGGCAGGTTGGACCTCATTTGTAAACACATTCTCGAGTTAATTAGACACGGCGTTTCAATCGAGCTGTCAAATCCTTGCGGTTGCGCTCCCGTGATTTGACGTCGCGGCGGTTTGATTCTAAAGCCAGCGTGTTGGTAATGACTCAGAGTCCCACGTGAGGTACCATCTCATTTCGTCTCAGGTACGGAGTGGACTCGCCTTCAATTGGAAGAGCCGGGGGGGGGGGGGGAAGAGGAAAAATATCAACCGCGCTTCCTACAGTGGACGGCTTCTCATGTCACCAGGTTATCATTACTGGCGCATGAAAGGGTTAATATCATGTTTGCCTTCATGATAGCTCGCTGACATATATTTTTTTAATTTAAAGCTTGTTCAAGAGAGAGGGAATTTATGACCGAATGAGTTACATTTAATTTTCCTCTTCTTCCAAGTCCCCTTTTCGGGTTTTAGTTGATATTTTGGTAGGGATCAGCTGCACCGTGTAAACGCTTGTTGTCATTGATGATGTTTCTGCGGGAACATTTGATGACAGCGCTATATCAAATTCATGGCCGAGGCCCATCTGTGTCCCTGGTTGAAAGTTCAGCTGTGACAGATGTTGAGAGCCCCTTGCCCGAGGCAACATTTCGAGCCGTCACACACTTGGATTTTTAATGAACAAGAGATTTCTTCTTGTCATGTCTTCCTGTTCTGCCCCTGCCTTTATCTCCATCCCTTTTGTTGTTCACTACTATATGTTCATGATTATAGGCTTTTATAACTTAATTCAGGCATAGTTTGTTATTTTGTGCCATTCAATTTATACTACGGAAGAACCGAGACAGGCCGAGTCAAAGTAAGCCGAGTGTGTGTACGGTAGCTTCCCTAACGGAACCATCGGTGCACACCTTAAGACCTTTCACTTTAATTCATCTGGGATATGTTTTTTTTTTTTAACGCATTAGTTTGGTGCTTCTGTTTTGCTTATTAAAAAAAAAGGTTCTGCTGAGCACAGCAATTGTTGCATTACATCTATTCTGGCAAGTAGCCTGTAACTTAGTTACTCAAGTAACTACAACAAAGTAAATGTGGCCGAATGTCCTCACAAGGCCGGCTTAGAACGTCTATATTTTCCTATTCTTTTGGAGCTTGTAATTGCTGAGTTGCGATGAGTTGAGTGGGTTGCATATGTTAATTTCTGGATTGTGTAATATTTCGTACATTCCAATCGACAGAGTATGGTGAGCTGGCTCTCAAATAAGCGGCACAGCCCTCTTGTCGCACACCAAACACGTTACAGTACGGTAATTGGATCGTCACCTTTCAGGGCGCATCGCTGTCGCGATCAGTGTCTTTGTTGTGGCCCGCTCACTCGCTTCGAGTAGGGACTGGCTTTTGACAGCGGTTATGGATCATAATTAAGCTCTACGGTCTGACCGCATTTGTCAGACGATCACAAGTATTGACACTTTGAGGGGGTTTTGATTGGAGGCGGCCTCGCTTGAAAGGTTCAGCAGTAGCGCACGTCACGTACCTTGGCAGTCAGAAGGAGACGGTTGATCCCCTTCGGAGACACTTTCCGCCGCTTCCCTAAATTTCCACCGGTGACTCATCGCATTTCCCGTGGGAAGAAACATTTTGCTGTGCATGGAAGCGCTGTCATTTAAATATTTACAACGCGCACTCCCGACACCTTCGTTTTATTCATTGCCACAGCTGGAAGGATCAGGGGTCGGGGTTAGCCGTCCATACGATGAAGCGTCTTTACTGTATTGACTTCAAAAGCAGTGAAATGACGACTTGACTTGAATTAACCGCCAACATAAGTCGGCCAGTTGAGCTCAACGCGATGCGGCCCATTTTGGCATCCTCGTGTTCAACTGCTGTCTCTGAATCCCAAACGCGTCACTCTCATCAGATTCATTGTTGTCAGCCCCACGACGGCTCCAAGGCGCCGAGTGATTGTCAAAACAAAATCAAGGAAGGCCGTCGTTCATTTAACGTGTCTAATGAGAACAAAATATCCGGTAATTGTGTGACAAAGAGGTGCAAAAAGATCCACTTGACAGTAATTGCCTTGGAGCCAGACCACTTGAGCTGACCATGACCCCCCCCCCCCCCCCCCCACTCCCACCTCCCACCACCCCACCGGGTACACTGGAGAGGAATAAGCAGTCAATCATGATAAATTGAGACACTTCACCAAATAGATCAGATTTATAACCCCCTGCTGAAAGCCTCATTTATGATGGCTGCGATGATATGGTTTGAATTCCCTTTATTAATAGTCCTTTTTTAAAAACTTTTTATTGGAAATGGCAGTAATAAAAAAAAAGAAAAAAAGAACAACATTCTAATTTTCAGAGACACACCTGTACACAAACAATGCTCGAGATTGTTTTGCGTCACTGTATATTAGTCAGCAGCAAAAAATGTCGTGACATTTCTGTTGTGGAGATTTAAATTGAATTCACCAAATGGTATGATCTGATCAGTATCACATCTCACTTTTTCAGGGATGTTTTTTTTTTTTTAACGCTTTCATGCAGCAGTAAGGATAACCTGATAACATGATAGGCTGTCCACTGTCGCTCGGTGGCTTTGCACGCCAATGCCTCCAAATTTGAGAAACCGATCTGAGGAGGGGTAAATAAATAAATACAATTAAAAAATCACAGCATTTGCTGCTGCCGAGCAACTTTGTTGTGTCAAGCGCAAAACTGACACGCTTGCCTGACATGAAAATGCAGTTGGACTCGAATACGGTGATTTTGTCACCTGCGGATGAGCGGTCTGACGCTGTTCATCTTGATCCTGGCTTTCCTGCATCACAGTACCAGAGCCCCAATGAGGGAAAACGAATCCCCGCCCAACGAGTACCGTGCGACACTTCACAAAGTCATTGTGCTTCTCCTGTTGCTGGTTTGTCATTTTCAAGTGAGCAAATCCTGCCGCTTTATCTTTTTCATTGCTTTTAAGCGAAACAGCGGGGCATACACTTTTATCCCGTGTCTGATCTATCTCCCGCCTCATTCGGTGCAGAATCTCCGTATGTATCCTTTATTTCCAATGGGAATTCAATCCTTTATTTTGAAATCATTACACAAGGGTAGATAAGCTCCCAAGCTTTGATGGCCTCGTCTTTTAACCGAGCACGTGCTCCACATGGGACAAGTGTGTGTTGCGTGCATTTGTGGCATTAATACCAACAGACACAATCAAAACAACTTTTTTTTTACCCCCCTTTGCACATCCGCTGAATATGAATGACCGGAAAGAATCTTGAAAGCGGTATTCCGGGCAAGCTCTTCGTTATTACTCGCTGACAAGCTCAGGGAAAGAATTCTTTACAGAAGCTTTGAGAAGGATGTGATTGTGATCGCAGGGAAAACATTTTCGTCTTTTCGGGGAGCTGGTAGGATCAAAGATGTATGACATTGTTACAGTATATTGTCCATACCGGCAGAGGACAATTTATCTACGAAGGGGAAAAACTGATCCGACTGTTTGTTCTACAAGGCAGCGCAGATGCTTTTGAGATTTTTACACGCGAGTTTGTTTTGAAGCGCTCATTGCGATCTTGTCTTCACCCTTTGAGGGGCAGCGGTTACTTCAGTGGACAGTTGCTCATGTTATCAGGTTACATCACTGGTGTCAAACTCAAGGCCCAGGGGCCAGATCCGGCCCGCCACATCATTTTATGTGGCCCGCCGAAGCAAATCAAGCATGTCAACTTCCATGAACCTTGCTCAAATCTGTACCAAAATGTCCAATTATCACATATAAATAAATAATGTTTGATTTGTGATAATGTAAGATTTTGCAATGATTTTGTGACCCTGTTTGCACACACTTGAAAACTATTATCGTTGACTGCTTTCAAAACTAGTAATCCCATCAATTTGTTGTGTTACAAGTAATAACACGACGAGATGTCATAACGGCCCTCCGAGGGAAGACGTAACTCCAAAGTGGCCCCGCAACAGAAATGAGTTTGACACCCCTTGGTTCCAGGGTGCATGAAAGGGTTAACAAACACATGCTGAAATGAGCACGGGAGTTGAATAGCTCCAGTCCTGCTAGAGTGAATTTATTGCGTTTTTAAATCTGTCAAGCGTATTTGAAAAAAAGTTCAACGTAAGAAAAGGCCAATTTTTAATTGTTGTTCTTATCAGGAACAATCTCCTGCTACTCCCTGCCCTGATTAGATAATTACATGGATGCCTCTGGAACGGAATACTTCATTCATTTCTGAACTATTTTTTAGGAGGAGGGGCGCGGAGGTTTTATATATACAGTACTGTAGCTACATTTAAAGTCTGAAGCAACTGCAGTTTTATTGAAAGTAAGATTTGCAAAACTCAAACGCAGCACGCGACTTATGTCCGCTCACTGAAATCCAACATTTCAAGCCGCGACTTTTATCGATACTCATCTTTCCTTCTCCTGAATAATCACAAAAAGTTGAGACGTTCACCACGGATGTTGCGGTGCCTTGTGATGCCCCCCCCCCCCCCCCTGTTCATTTCTCGTTTTGTGCTCACGCGTTGTATTTCAAGATCATTAGAGTCCATGCTTGAATTCTTTCTTTCGTTTGCACACTTTTTGCTTCGCAAACCCTGACAGCGTGGACCAATAGTGGCCGTTCATAGCATTCGCGCCGCTATGCCCTGGAGTGTGCTTTTGTGAGAGGATGATCTGTAGCACTCCTAATAGCGGCGCAGCTCACAGCCATTTATTAGTTGCGTGATTGCCACCGATCCGCCCGGAGGCTGTTTTCAAAGCACCAAGGTTCTCACATGGCCGTGTTGCGTCACATGTTTCATCAGGGGGAAAGAAAAAAAAAAGTACGCTGTTTCACTTTTCTTTTTTTCTCAAGTGTTCTGCCTTAATGGGCAGTTTCTCCTCTAGGGCTGACATCCTCCGTCTCTCTTCTGTTTTCCTTTTTTTTTTTCTCTCTGTGTGGTCTTCCTCCCTGGCGAGTTCTTCGTCTTCCCCGTTTCCCTTCTGGCTTTTCAATCAACTGTGTAATACATGAGTTTGTGATCTTGGAAAAAAAAATAATTTGATGATATCAACCCCCAAAATATTGTCAATCTGAACTTGCTTCCCAAATGGCTATAAGCAGTATGTGTTGCTTCGATTTGAATGAAGAGACGCTTCCCCATGAATCGCCGTTCCGGCTTTTGCTGATCTGGAGTCGCCACTGGCCAGTGCATTGCCATATTCTCATGAAAGTTAGGGTTTTTTTTTTTTTGTCTAGAATTCACAATTTTCAAGAACAGTTGGGCTTAGTCTTCAGGTTTTTTTTTTATTACACTTTCAATTCATGTTTGCGCCATTTTGCTAAGTTAACATTGTTGTCAAAAGAGTCAAGTAAGAAAATTAGGTTCCACGGCACATTTTCACAAGATATATATATATATCCTGTATATCCCTGAAAACTCAAAAATTAACTCATTCAGTACCAGCCAATTCTAGACCAAGCCTGAAAAGACGTTTAAAAACGTCTTTGGGAGTGAATGAGTGAAGCATTAAAACAAAAACAAAAAATTTGAGTTTACGTTTGCTTTTGGCCGCGTGCTAATCCGTTGCATCCATCTCTTTGCCTTGCAGGAGGCCGGCAGTGAAGCTACTAGCATGCACGCTCCCTCAGAGGACAGGAAGGAGAAGGTGCCGAGCCCCCACCTCAGCCAAATGGTGGTCCTCACAAACAGCGGCACGCTTTATGGGCTGGCGCAGAGAGTGGTCGCCACCGAGTCCCTGTAAGTAGCCCCTCAAAAAAACGTAAGCAGCCGATGTGAACATGAAATAATGAAACGTGATCAATCCAAGGTACATTTCGACAAAAGCAGCGAGGCCATTAAAGACTCGGAAGGTCCAGTGGACATGACTAAAAGTTGAAATGAGATGAATATTGTAGACTTGATTTCAGAATGTCCCGTACCTATTTGGGAGACGAGACGTCGCCGCCGTTGATCGGCAACATTTCTGCTCGTCTTTTCTCAGTGTGTTTTTGGCTGAGCAGTTTGAGTCGCTTCAATCCCATTTGGACACAATGATGCCCGCTGCCAAGAAGCCTTTTCTGCAGCAGTTCTATTCCCAGGTAGAGCACGTAAAATCCCGCACCCTTTAGTCTAATTACTCCAAATATGATTTGTCACTGTCAGCAACAGACGCCTCCATTCGAATTGCTAATCGAGCAATAGCGGGAGCGACCAAGCCTACCGTCGTGATCGAATGTGACATATTTGACATTTAAATATCTAAGCAGCTTATTGTTACACGAGGTGATCATTCTTGACGATGTTTTTTTTTTTTTTTTTTGCTCTTTTGAGTTGAATTTTTGGGGCCCGATGTAACACTGATGTCCTTGTTCTCTGTGAAGTATCTCACTTCATTTTTTTTCAACCAGTGCTGACTTTTACTTCTTGAGAAACCAATTTCTGCTCCGGTAGCAACGGCCAAGTAACCCATCACTGTGTGCCATTATCTCTGTGTTCCTGAAAAAAAAAAAATTGTCACTCAAAAGTCAGCCCGCTGATCTTTTCCTGCCACTTTCTTTGGCAAAGAACTTGACATTTCAGATGTTTAAATGATGATTGAATGCCAGGTTATGACAATGTAGTCGCGCACGTGCAAACCGTTTGCCCGCGTCAAGCGATATTGTCCAACCCCCCCCCTCCTCCCAAAAAGTGAAACATTATTCGAAACGATGCACAACGAAATCTAATCTGACCACGTGCCAAAATGACGGTCGGCTGTTCCTTCTCTCAGACTGTGTCGACGGCCAGCGAACTGCGGAAGCCCATTTACTGGATCGTGGCTGCCAAGGCCATCGACTATGAGCAGATGTTGCTCCTGATGTCCGGCGTCAAATGGGACATTAAAGAGATCATGTCCCAGCATAACATATATGTGGATGTGCTCTTAAAGGTAAGGTGTGACCGTAGTTTGTTTCCCGTTGTTTTAGCCCGCCTTGGATTCTATCCACTTTCTGTGCCGCTTGTCCTCAATATGGTCACGAAGGGGCGGAGCCTTTCTCGGCTAATTTTGGAGAACCATTTACATCAATGGGCAAGTTTGAACATGAATATTTTGGGAATGTGGGCGGAAGGCAGAGTAGCAAAATAGAACTCAAGCAAGAGAGTGACTGTACATATACAGGTATGTGAATTTGTTGTCCATCGTAAAACTGACTTAAGATAATGGATAGATCGTAATGGATTTTTGACTCGATCTCAAGAGCAACAGTCATTCGTTTTCCTTCACAAACATCAAATACAGGTGTCGACAACAAATGTGCATTTTGCTATTACGTTATCTGTATCTTCACCATTCTTCTCCTTTCACGAGAACACAGGCTTCTTTCTGTCACACTGGCCGAAAAAAAAAAAAAGGAAATTTGATTTAGTGATGCTGAGCCAAAAGGCAACAGGTCACGCTGAGCAAGCTCTTTTTTTTTTCTTCTTTTGCAAATTGGATTTGTTGCCCAAGAAGTATTACAGTACTTATATTAATCCAATATAGTCACCTGTTTTTTTCCTTTCTTTTGTTTTGTTCTGATTTGTGCCCACTGAAGCCTGTGTTCACGTACTAGAGTGGACCTCGAATCTTCTTACATTTTTTTTCTTTTGCAGAAGATTATGCAAATAACTAAATTCAGTCAATATATATGTGTGTGTGTGTGTGTGTGTGTGTGTGTGTGTGTGTATATATATATATATAAATAATGTATATACGTGTGTGTGTGTCGTGGAGCAGAGAGTTTTCATCATTTTGTGTCTGTCGCTGAAGTGAAAGTAAACCCGCTAAATATGCACCTCGAGGCATGCTCATCATGCATTTTGCATTGGAAGGGGGAGGGGGAAGGTCAAACCGAGAAGTCAGAAAAAGTTAGCGGCGTGTGCACTTGTGCACAGGACCCACATACCTGTTAAGGAATGTGTTAAATCACATATCTGTCTCAAAGTCCAGAGATGATGCATTTATGAATGGAGTCATACATAATAAAATATTCTACTCAGAGGGAAAAGTATTTTGTCCCGAAAAAGAAGTTCAACTCACCTCTTTGAATTCCTGCATGGCTCACAGATCTTTGTCCGGCTCTGGCAGCGCTACGCTTAAACCGAACTAATTTAGTTCTTGAGGTAAATTGCAATCCCAGAGTCACTGGATTAAATCCTTACGGTGTCAAAATGGTCCGCTTGATGGACTGACACGGTGCCTATTACAACCGGCATGTCCCTCTCCCCATCGGGTACTAATAACCTCCTTTCACAACTTGTCAGATACACACAATGCAAGCGCATTGTGCATTGATGGAAACCTGCGTGCCACACATTTTTATTTATTTTTTTTGGTTATACTGCATGCAGAAGGATATTTTATTCATGAATTCACGTTTATCACCAACATTCAACAATGACATTGATTTGCATATAAATTGGCATGGAGATGCCGTAGCCTCCAAATTGCTTCATTGAGAAAACGCTGAAGTAAAGGAACTATTGTGAGGCTATTTTAAGACGAAATAACATTACAGGTTTGCGCGCCGGCTATCAAGCTTTTGTTTTTCTCTGGTTTGCGTTGCGCCGGTGTGGTTGTCGCGTCCACCTCGCAGCGGAGAGTAACGTTTCCGTGCGTGTGAGCATTCACGCATCCTCCACCTGAGCATCCCTTGGACCGCAGTGAGCGACATCAGACGTTCACGCGGCGGGCCAAAGCGGTCTCACACTTGTCCGAAACCCGAGACCAAAAATAGGTTTACATGATTTTGATAAGTCACAAGACAATCCAAACCGGCTATCCATCAAAACAGAATACATCAATATAATCGGCGCTAGCTTACTTTCATTTTCGCATACGAGTGATTTTTAAGGACAATTAATGACTGTAAGTCTTAATCTGGAACCATAAAGTCCCACATTGCCCACTCATGAATCATGAAAAAAAAACGTGTCATTTGATAAAACACAACAATTTCTGGTCACCTGACCTCTGAAACGTACGAAAGAGCCTCATTTAAGGAGATCGTAACCGATGCCCATGATTGGACTTCCTGAATAGAGCGTTAGTGGTGAGTGTGAGTGCGTGTGCGTCAATGTATGTGTCAAACTGTAGTAGGAAAACGAGTGCGTACCCTTCCACACGTGAAACTGGAAGGGAAGTGGGAATGTTGCGGCGTTCCGTTTGTAGCTTAACCCTTTCGGGGACAGCGGTGACTTACAGTGGACAGCGTATCGGGTTACAGGGTGCATGAAAGCGTTCAACTTGTGCGGGAATAAAAGAATGAGCATCGAAATGTCATCCGTCTCGATTGACAAATGTCTGCTTTTTCTTTTTCTGATACGAAAGGAGTTTGAGATGTTCAACCAGCGGCTTGGTGACGTCTCCAGACAGGTGCGCATCCCACTGCCTGTGTCCAATGTCCTGTGGGAGCACTGCATCCGCTTGGCCAACAGGACTCTTGTCGAGGGGTAAGACAGTCATTTCATTTGGCCCATCTCAAGAAATATTTGCGGTGACCTTTTGAACCCATGTCAGTCCAGCCAAGCCGTACTTTGGATCACCCCCAGCCCCCAAAACACCCCAAAAAAATCCCCGTCTCATTCCATTTTTCATTTAGAGCCCCGCAATTGAATGTTTCTCATCATCAGATTTCTTCGAGGAAATGTTCCGAGAATACATTTGTGATTTGTGCTATGCGCAACTGTCATCGTTTCCAAGAAAGCCTGCCGATAGGACAAAAGCGAACGCAGCATTTACATATTTTGACATCCACATCCGAGAATCGTCCCGAAGATGATGCCGTCATGCGCCTGGACATACGGGCGCACAACAGCCCGTATTTCCAGCTCGTGCCAGAGTGGTGCCGACTCACTTTGCGGAGATCCTTTGGGAAGACGCTTTCACAAAACAA
Organism: Hippocampus guttulatus; assembly: GCF_054856545.1. NCBI lineage: Eukaryota > Metazoa > Chordata > Actinopteri > Syngnathiformes > Syngnathidae > Hippocampus > Hippocampus guttulatus. Next base: position 5,327,202 of record NC_141278.1, read on the forward strand.
CTCGACATTCATCCCGTCTCGCTCGCTTTGCTCTGCTGCCGTCTCGTCCGGACTCATCGGGGAATCGCATGACGCGGGCCACTCGTACTAACTGTAACATGTTCTTGACACATCCCTTTGCAATGCAGGTCATCACTTTTTTGCTTGTCGGCACCAAGTAGGGCTTTTGATAGGTGACAGGAAGGGCCTGTGCATGTTTTTTTTTTTTGAAACGCTACCTGCGTCCTTGTGGTTGAGTGGACGTGCGGAGTGGTTTGTTACATCGGAGGCGTGCTGAAGCGCTCTCATCTTTACCAGCTTGATGATGATGATGATGATGATGTGAGGCTGCAGCCAACCTTATTTTGAAGGGCTGAAAAAAAAAAGAACAGCACGGAGTGGATTAGTGACATAAGAATCTTGATTATTGCACACATCCTCATTGTCTACCCAACTCCTATTTTTCGCTGCTCACCTTTCTCTTTGCATTTTTACAAAAAAAAAAAAGCTGCAAATTGTTGGGGTTTTTTACTTCCTGCATGTATTTAAAACGGGTAAGGTCACCATTTGGTTCCATCCATTTCCCCTTCAGCTGATCAAAGCTCTTCCTCGAGCGGGTGTTAAAAGGGCACATGCTGATCGAAGATAGCAAACACTCGGTGATGCTGGCAGCAAGGCCAAAGTCATCCTGACTTATTTTAACTTGAGAAGATAAGGCCGCAGTACCTAAACGCGGATCATGTTGCTGGCGCCAGGCCGTGGCTCATCATGAAATTATAATTTCCTCTCCTTGTCTCTATGGCACCTTTTCCACCAGCTACCTGGTACAGTTTTGATGGCAGGTAGCGTCTGCGTTTTCTTTCCAAACTTAAGAAAAGAAAATTCATAAAGCGTTAGCTTCGCTCGGAAAAGACTATTTATCTGCAGAGGAATCCGAAACACACTTTTTTGAAGTTTTCCTCACTGTCGCTCTTGCGGTTCTCCAAACAGGTTGCAGTGTGTTTCGAGTCAACCGGAATGAAATAATTCATTCCACATTGTCTGCCTAAAACAGCAAAAAGGTTCAACCAAACCATATATGCTTTGCACAAAAGCTTAATGCTAACGTAAAATGTGAAGAAGAAAAAAAGGAAATCGACATTTTTAATGCGCTAATTATAAATCTTTAGCTGGGATAGGCTCTAGCACCTGAAAACCTAACACAGGAGAATATGGGTTGGTGGCTACCTAATGTTAAGTTCAACCTTCCCTGGATTTAATCGTCTGCATTTACCCCCATTAAAAGAGCAAAAATGGAATTGTCAAGCACTCAAGCGCAGCCCGTCCCAAGTTTGGCTAATGTCAGCTTTCTAATGAGATTCAGCGGCAAGTTCCGAGCACCATTTGGCTTGTGGCGCCTCCGCGGCACAAGAGGGCCTGTGATCTGCAGCTTGAAAAGAAACGCAGCGCCGTGCCATCTGGCGACGCCAACCGCGCGAAATGAGGCTGGCGAGCCCGAATATGGGGTGTGCCCACGATGGCGCGAGTAAAATAATGAAACATTCTCCGGCGGCCAGACACGACAACATGTGATTTCCTGCCCCTCTTTTGTAGCTATGCCAATGTGAAAAAATGCAGCAACGAAGGTCGGGCCCTAATGCAGCTGGACTTCCAGCAGTTCTTGATGAAGTTGGAGAAGCTGACTGACCTCAGACCCATTCCCGATAAGGAGTTTGTCGAAACCTACATCAAGGCCTACTACATGACGGAGAATGATATGGAGCAGTTCATCAAGAACCACAGGGTGAGGCATCATCGGCAGTCATTTGTAGAATGTTTTTTAACCTTATCGACAAATGAATTGGCCTCAAGAAGAAAAACAACACACCACCACCCCTCTCAAATTAAAAAAATAAATAAAATAAAATAAAACACCCTTTCTGCTTTGCTTTTCAGGAGTACTCCATGAAGCAGCTCGCAAACCTGGTGAACGTTTGTCTGGGCTCCCACATAAACAAGAAAGCCCGCCAGAAACTTCTGGCTGCCATTGACGACATTGACAGACCCAAGAGATAGACCGCACACAAATGGACCAAGCGGCGTGAGCAGATGAACAGTGGAATCCTCTGACATGAACCACCTGCTTCGATGGATGTTACTCCAAGTTCATATCTGTACCACAACGCTTATCAACCTCATTGTTTTATTTTATTATTATATATAGATTTTATTTATCATAACTTCACTGCAGTTTTCTTCCTTCAGTTAACGACAACTGGAATTCACCGTGTAATTAATGAGATGAGAACTGTGTAGCCGTTAAAAAAAAAATCACATGATGTTGATGAGGGGTTTTTTTTAGATGATGTTTTACTTGTTATTCGTGCACTCCAGCTAATGAGAACTAGATAGTTGTGCCTGAATGGCTCCCGCTTGTTTTCTTGTTTGTTCTGTTCAAGAATCTTGAATCAAATTGTAATTTACAGCGAGATTGCATATCTGCACCATCTAGAATTGACTGTGTTCGTTATTATGTGCGAATGACGTGATTAGATTATGAAATTGCAATGGACTCCCGCAAATGCAAAAAAAAAAAAAAAATCCATAAGTGTATATATTCCTGATCGTGTGTCGTCTTCAGAGGAGAATATTACAAACGTGAATGTTTCCACCAACGTCTGTATTTATTTGTGGCTCTTTGTCTTTGGTGTTTTCTATCACAACCGGAATGCCTGCTGGTTTTATCATGTAATGCATCAAATGAGACCAATGCAAATCGTTCTTAACCATTTAGCGATCTGTCAGAGATGGAGGAAGGTTCGAACCACAATAATGGTACCGTAATAAACACAGAACCGATGCACAGTGCGTGCGTGTTCATTATTGAACTGCCTCACATTGGCTGCTCCTACTCAAACGTGCTTTTCTTCTGTCATGAAGTCATGAGCATGTTATTTGGGAAGCGCCCCGTGATTAATTGATTCAGGACGAGAGCAGTGGACACGATACGAGAACACGCATCACACGGGGAACTTTGCTTTCTTCTTCCACGGGTTGCTCTCCACCCACGCAGTGTGTTTTGCACACTCTTATCGGGCTGAAAACGGGAAGAGGCGTGCGTTTATAGACTTCGCAGAGGTCATCACATCCAGTCTGACGGAGAAGGGCAATGCATGATTCATGGCGCACATCTTGAGCGGCTCACCAAGTCGTCGCCTGTGACCCTCATGCGCTCAGTCTATACTTGGGCAAATAAATATCTCGAGATACTTGCGGCACTTCCCCCACCCATTTCGTCATCAGGGCTCGAAGTTCAGGAGAATATAAAGGGATGGCTTTTGTGCTTTCTTCGCAGCAATAACGCATCCAGCTCGTTCGCTATCTGGGAGTTAGTTTTTTTTTTATTTACACTCTGGCGTCCACATGTATTATTCCGCACGGCACAAATGGGCCGTTTTGGTCCAGATTTTCTGCCAACACCCGATTTGCTTTCGTGTGCCACAAAAAAAAAGATGTGTTGGACCAGGTTAGGCCTCCAGGCCTTGAATTTGACATGATATAAAAGTGTCACCAAATAGCATGCGCATGCCTCCGTGGATGGACCTCGGACAGCTTTTCATCTTATTGGTTTAACTCTATGGCCTGTTAAATGTGAATATATGACCTTTATACTAACTGAAGCCACTAAACAAGCTGTTGAGAGTGAGAAAATGATGTATAGTGTCTCGTACACAAGTTCAAGTTAGACACAGACACAGCTCTGGTTAATGAAATCAACATTGTTATTTATCTGTATTTAAATAACTGAACGCCGGTAATTCCCTATCTTGTTGACTGGCATCAGTGATGAAGACGGCTAATTGGATGTGCTGCTTCAACTGTGAAAACAGCGCCTCGAGATCGTTGTTCCAGCAAAGCAGCCACTGCTAATTTGCTGCCTGACTACCTGAGGTAGGGCGGAATAAATGTTGTCTGCGCCGTGACACGAGCAGAGTGGTGAGAGCGCTTGAACGTCGGCGCTGCACTCGATGCTGACAATGTGAGTAAACAATTCAGGTTCAACTGGATAAGAAATTCCTTCGTAATGGTTAATAGGGAGTTTTTCCCACCTTTAAACATTTTTTTTCTTTTTTATACTGTATATAAACCATAAGCAACATATTTTGTCCATATTCTCTACATGATGTCGAGTCATCTTTTTATGTGCTTAATTTGGTATACAGTAGCTTTTTGAACCGGTTTTATTAGATTCTGTATGTGTATGTAATGAAGTCTTCCTCACTTTCTCAACAGCCTAAATTTGGAGCTCCAACCATTTTTTTAAACTTAATAAACACATGACTCACATCTGTGAATGAAGGCAAGAGCGAGTAAAACTCACGTAGGCGAATATGAATCGCTCTATTAGGCCGCTAAACAAAACAAGAAATTCTTCCCCAATAATAATTCTGCATAATAATCAATGTCCTGACCTCTTAATCCTCATTCCATACAGAATAATAGAGGCAACAAATAGCTGCGCGGTTCATTTGTGTTCTCATTCAGCCATCTATTTTCTTTCATGCTTGCGCTGACTGGGTTCACGAGTGAGCTGTAGACTTTGGGCGAGAGGCTGGGTGGACCCTGTATTGGTCACCAGCCAAAATTGGGACACATATTGAAAAGACAAACTCACTCTCACATTTATTATTTAAAAAAATATATCATATACTTAAATTAGGAATTACAGAGAAGTGAAACCTCAGAGTGACCGAGAAGTGGTTTGTATTTCTAGCAGATGGCAATGTAATGAAAGCAATACATCATCATATACTAAACTCTAAGGTCGTGTACCAAATCTCATAATGTGTGGAAAATGTGCTTCACAGCCAGAATTACCATATAGACCAAAAATTTCACACACCAATTCATGCAGAGTCATCTCATATTGTTTTTATCATATGTGTGCATGTTGTACGCATCATCATGGCAAGGCCGGCCATGCTCTCCAGTAATACCGCTGAAGGAAGCTTGAATCCATGTTGGCTACATGGAGGCAGTATAATACAGACATGGGTATAAAGAGAGGTAAAAACCCCACAATAAGATTGAGCAGAGGGTAATGAATGAATAATACATGACTATGAATATTGTTAGTTCAGCTTTCTGGTAAATGTGACTGTGTATTCATTCGAGTGGTGACAGGCATACAAAAAACGGCAGAATTGGACAATGCGTATGACGTAATCGATTTACGCCCCGTGTATCATCAAACATGGCGGCACCGGTTCTGGCTATTGTGCTTCGATTAACACTTCAGTAACGTAGTAGTAAAGGAAAAGCTCGGGCTCGTTAACTCGGGCTCAACATTGCAGTCCATGTGAGCTATGGCTCCATTATTTGTACTTCAGTATTTACGACCACTGCGCGATCTCAGGCGCAAGGTTACCAAATACGGCAATTCACTACGACCAAAATAAGCACATTTTAAATTACGTAGGTGTGTTTCAAACATCGATGGAAAAAAACATCTAGGTACAAATGTAAAATATATAATTATTCCATATCTATTCTTGAAAATACCGATTTCAACTTTTCAGTTTCCTGTGATTTTTGTCCCATTGTGGGTAATATACTTTGTTCTGAGGCGTCGTGGATGCCTGTTCGACCAAGTGTAAATCAATGGCGCAAAAGGGTCGGGACGGCAGACCGCAGAACTGGGACACCGGACGTTTTCGCAGTCTTGACTGGAACGAGGGGCACAGGGGGTATTGGCGTTCGTGCTACTGCCACACATGCCACATTTGATTAGGAACACCTGTTTGCTGCTGCCGTAAAAGAGGACCAAAACACGACGCACAAGACTGAATTTAGGACATTTAGCATCTCTGTATAAAGTATGAAAAAGAAAGAGTAGTAAATAACCTGGGGGGAAGGAGACACTTGAAACAATTCCAGCCTGGAGGGGACTTGTTAGACGACAATTGAACAAAAGGCAGGTATCACTTTAGAAAACCGGGTCGACGTGCATTTCATTCGTTTGGTCCTGGTTCTTTTAACCTTCATGGTGCAGCATCATATACTGTACATCTTTTTGCTAACTAAATTTATTTATTGTGTGAATGCTTAGAGGTGCCATAAACTCTCCTTGATGGCTTTTTACATGATATTCATTTTAGTGAGTTACGAGTAGGATTAGTGTCAGGGTTTCTCTGGCCAACTGTTTTTAAAAAAAATACAGAAATAAATTCCAATTTATCGAAACATATTATTTTGGATGGTGACAGCCTTTGGCACAGCTCAGTACACGAGGTCAGCAAGAAACTACACAGTTCACTCTCTGTGAGAAACAAATTGATGCTCCGGGCTTACTGGTTTTCTCAGCTGCAGTCATTCCTCATTTCTCAGTCTCTGCACAATCAACTGCAATGTTAATCTTAATCAATGATGAGAATTTCATTAAGAAAAATAAAATAAATCTGACAGTGAAAGCTGTCCTGTTACAGCATTGAGTGTAAACAAATCAATCCAAGTTCATTTTTATTTAAAGTTGGTCCAAATGTTTTCACCAAGATTGCCAGAGGTGTTAGGTGACAGTTTTATTCCAGCACCATGCTGACCAAGTGGTTAGTATATTGGCTTCACAATCATAGGAGAGGTTCTGCGTTCGAACCTGCTCTAGCCATCTTGTACGTTCTCCCCATACCTGATGGGCGTCCTCTACTTTCTCTCACATTCCTAAAGCATGCATGTTCAGTTCACTGAAGTCCAAATTGGGATTGCTCACATCCTCTCACCTGAAGTCAGCTGGCGTGGGCCTCAACTCGCGTTCAACTTCCAAGTATTGTAGAGTGTAAACAGCGTACAGTGAAATGCATGATAAATGATGCACATTATCCCAGTTTCTTTTTAATCTAAAGTTAGTTTCTTGCAATTTATCTTTGAGGAGCTGCTATGGAGCGTTGCTACACACTAACAAAAGATTTATCTTGATCTTTCTTCCTAGTATCATGAACACTAATGGCACTAAATAGCTGCTGCCACCATCAGCATCCCGGTTCAAGTCATTAACCTTTGGTAGAATGTGGGCAAAAAACAAAACAAAAAAAACCCCCCATCCAATTTGGCCAGTGCTGACAGACACCCCCAAATCCCCGGGCACCCACGGCTGGGCGAAACACCCTGAACTGCCCCAAGCGCACTAAAAATCATATGCGTATGTCATGACATTACAAGATGATTCTTGATTCTATTAGATGAAAAGTAACTTTTGTTATGCTTAGCTACTATTAATTTTGCTGCTTTCGTCTCAGTTCAGAAAGGGCGTTTGGCTTTGATTAATAAAAATCCATATCTTATCGCTCAACAAATCTAGAGAACAAGTAGCCATTATGCCTTTTGCCCACGTGGCTTAACTCTGTCCATGTCAATCAAATAGATAATTTTGTAGCATGTTTAATTGTTGTTGTTTTTTTTAAATTGGTCTCATTCAGTTTATTCCTGTTTTTTTTTTTTCTTATTCAGTGGCCTGACTCTCCTCAGTCTTCACAAGTTCCGCGCTTGGCATGGGGAGGACTTTAACGTGTAGTTTGCAAACAGTACGAAAGAAGGTAAGGCTACGTCATCCATCATATATATATATATATATATATATATATATATATATATATATATAAATTCCTCGTCTCACCCCCCCTCGGGTGGTGTCTGTCCCTCATTCAGCTCGGGTCCTCTACCAGAGGCCAGGAAGCTTGAGGGTTCTGCGCAGTATCTATATATATATATATACTGTATATAATAGAAAAGATATGATAACCTTATATTTGGCCTTTTTCCTGAATATTTTTGTTTTTTTTATACAACTATTCCTGAAATAAACAAAAACCACACAAAACATACCAACCCCCCAGAAACAACGTAGACGGTTGGGAAAAACTCACAATTTGATAACCACTCCTTTTTCTTCATTTCTGTCACATCCACTTGGAGACTGAGAATGCCTCGGGTGTGTCATTCGTCTGCTGTCTCGTAGAATCAGATGGATATGGCAAATCCACGCTCTCCTTCCAGGCATCGTAATATGTTCATAATATCAAGCTTTAAATAATGATCGTACAGGGAATGCTGTCTTCCAATAATACATCAAAGCGGGTTTGGACACCCAACGCTCATTTAGGTTTATTATTAATGAGTGTTGCCACATAATGCTGAAGGAGGAATTATTTTATGATGCAACCTCTGCCGCTGTTTGCAGACTTGTGGGATCAAGTATAATTCAAACATCCAGTGGAAAGTATCAATTGTCATATGCTTGGTTGATTTGGCCTTTTGGCACCAAGAAATGAATTCTGGCAACATTCATGAATGAGCTCGCAGGGCAACAACTGATTATTCATCGATGGAAACCATGAATGCTCTTCATACGCTTGTCGTCTGAGGCCAGTGCATAAATGCATCCTGCCACTATTGTTAAGTTCACACTCAGTCGGCCTATCTGTCACGAGCAGATAGCGGCTGTGCTGCAGATTAGAGTGAGGAAAGATTTGGACGGTTTGATTTTTCTTGTCTTTGAAGCGGTCGCACCGAGTACAGCAGGAGAGCCCGTCTCTCGCATTACGCAGGCGGCCATATGATGATGTATGGAAGCCCATTCCAAAAAAACCCAAAAACTGTTAGTGTATGTATCCCATAAGTGCGACACGGTTATGAATTTATTATCGACACACAAGTCTACCATTTTAGTGTGCATAAGACGCGAACTTGATACCCAATAAACTCATTTGTGCTCTTTCCTCATTTCAGTTCTTGGCCATCCAGCATCTAATTCGGTTCGCAGTATATTGCGAAAGGTCATTCAGCTTGTTGGCACAAACTATGCACCCAGAAGATGATTTCCTGCAAATATTAATATATTTCTTTTCATTTTGCTTGCTTATTAGATCTCTATCACACTATGCCAAAAACAATCAATTCCTCCAAATATTTATATTGATTACAATAGTTAGACAGCGTGGAGGAGGCAGACACGCCACTGCATGGTCGTGTTCTTTTCTTTCCCCTCTGTTTCAAAGCTCTTATTTTGCCCACTCAAGGTGACTCATTGACAATTTTCCGCAGGTTGCTGCCACACAGAAGCCATCAGGAGGCTCCGTCAAATGCCAGACCAAATCAAAGGCTCGCCTTTCCCTGACGTTTCACAAATCCACCTCGCAACAACATAGGGGCCATTCCAAGATGTGACTTCCTGCAAAATGCGATTCCACTCATCCGTCCGTCTTGAGCAGGAAAACATGATGAGGGGGGTATGTGTGTGCAATTATGAAGATTTCTTTCTCATTGTGTCCTCATTGTAGCACAAGTCCCCCGCCTAAACCCTCTTAAGCACACTTTGCATACAATTTGACTTGAATTTTATGATATCAGATCTGCTCCGGTTATTTTATTGTTGTGGTGAGAGTTAAGAGACAATATTTATCAAAGGAATGAGAATGCAGCTCCACAGGCGTCAAACTTGATCATTATCATTATCATCATCATCATCACCAGCACCACCACCACCTCATCAAGCTCATAGGACCAATGAATGAATTCAAAGGAGGATGGTGTGTCGTCTTCTTTTGGCGGCGTTATTAGGATGCAGCAGAGCCTGAAATTGCATATTTTACACTAGCGTCTCTAGCAAGGCAGAAATTATTGGCATAAAAGAAATGAATGTGGCAACCTGAGTACGATAAATGTGACTTGAGGTGTTCAGAAGGAATTCAATTCTGACCTGCTTTAGCCGTCAGATGCCTGCGCTGATGGTATGAAAGCAGTCTTTCGTATCAAAGAGGTTGGATCACAAAGTATAAGTACTGTAATGAGATACAGTGGCGCTTTGAGACATGAGTGACCTGACTCCCCCCTCCCCTCCCCCCAAACAAGCAGTACTTTCGCACATGGCGACCGAATCTGTTGGAAATTTAATGTTGTACTAAACATAATATAAAGGAAATTACAGACGATGTATTTAAAACAGCCACATAACTTGGCCTGGAACTCCGCTAGCTTAATGCTAACACATGATGGAAAATGCCACCATCATATGGTAGCATTGAGCTAGCTTGATCTAAATCTGGGCAGGTGAAGGAATAGCTATTTGAACGCAAACCCACAGTGACACGCTGACAAATAACATAAGGCATATATTCTTTATCCTCTGTGAAAAAGGACTTGATAATCCAGCTCTCCGAGTCACTAACAGTCGTTAGGATGATTGCATTATACTGCTCCCGGTGGCCATCTGAACAATCTGCAATTAATCATAATGCAAGTTTCAATCTTTACGTTTGATTTATTCGTGACAATGCTCTAAAAAATTACATTATCCGGTGTTAGTATTTTGTAATAGCCCATTCATTTTGGGGGTGGGGGGGTGGAATGGATTTTTCATTTATTACATGTAGAAAATATAATTTAAGATGCAAGTAATGATGAAACTTTTATCCAAAGGCACCACTTAACTGTGGTTTAAAAAAAAAAGAAAAAAGAAAATAGCCCTTCTGAACCTTGGCGCTGGAATTTACACTACAAATATGTCTCTCTCTTCTTTTCCTCTCTTCTTCTACGAGACTGAAAGCCAGCACAAAAAAATGCAAATATCTCATTCTTCAGCCAGATATCCCTACACGGGATGGAAAAACATCACCCAGTCAAGCTTTTGCGAAATAGATTTTTTTTTTTTTTAATAAACATCACATTTTCAATGATGTCAGTCGAAGCCAAGAGAGACAAGGAGACGAAATGAACCACAGGAATTCACCAAAGTGGGGATCACAGTGCAGAAATCATATGGTGTGATGCGTTTGGGCTTCACTTAAAAGCACGCTAACTTCCACAAACACAGATAATGTCCACAGAAGCTCTCGCCTCGGACAGTTCCTTATATAAGAAAAAAAATGCGTGAGAAATATACTAAAATCAATACTTTAGTAAATGCACTGAACTTTATTATCACAGAATGAACATCATTCGCTAAGATTGATTGTCACTTCTTTCTAATCTGCAAAAAAAGACATAAGTGAATATTGGTCAAAGAGCAAATATTCCTATGATGTGGCCGATGATAAATCTTTTGAATCCATATAGATATATTTCATTTTAACTTTTTACTGCTGGTTAAACCAAGTGCTACCTCTCCATAATTTTTTAGGTTTGATTTTGGTGACAGTCTGTAGACTGATTTTGGTAACGGGGTGGGCAAAACCCTCCCCACAAAACACTTAGTTGAGAAAAAGTGTTGGAACCAAGAAAATAAAGTGACTGATGATTACGTGCTCAGTGTACTCCAAATATAAAGACATTGGCCTCACTGTGCCATTTCTTTTGGAGGACAGCATATTTATATCTTTTACACCTGCTTTTTGCACAGTAAGCTTCCGCTTGCTTCTCAGGCCTGTGATGTTGAGCATCGGCAAAACAGCAAAGCAGTCATGGCGCGCTACACTTGGTCATGATGATAAAATATTCACGGAAAACAAAATATGCATTTTAAAGGATTTCTATGTACACAAATCCAGAGGTGCAAAACATTGATACTTGGTAACATTTCGTGGCACAACCAGTCTGGTGGTGCTGGTATATTGTTACTGTTTGTCATGTGTGCACAGTGGATATAAATAAAGTGCACACCCTTGTTGGAATTCCAAAATAAATCCAAACTTTTTTTTTTAACTAGGTTGTGCACAGTTGTGCAAACACATGATTTCAGTGGCTTTTTATTTTGAAGATAAAAAAAAAGAATTACACACGTTATAGGTCACCATTGAGGAAAAATGTTTTGAATAGATTGAACTCGGACTCATTTTTTAATATCACAAAAAATGGCATTTCAAGGGTCTGTAGATTTTTTTTTTTTAGATCCACTGTGTGTGTGTGTGTGTGTGTGTGTGTGTGTGTGTGTGTGTGTGTGTGTGTGTGTGAGAGAGATAGGGTACCACATCTGCGCTCACTCGGACACAGAACTTCCCCATCTTGTTTTTGACCCGCATCGTCTACCCTTTGGTGTATTAGGTGAGAATAAAAAAGGATTGTGTCAATCAATTGCGGTTGATGATCACCACAGTCGCATCACTGTGTCATCATCACATCCCCGCTTACAGATTACATTGTCGTCACAGTCGTTTCTCCTTGCCGCCAGCGCGATAAAGTTGACTCGTCGAATGTCTCAAAACCACCGGGCATTGTCACTAAGCAGCTGCAACAAAGTGATCGAAGTGACTCTCTCCCCTTGTCAGCCCCGATTTGAACCTCCCAGAATCAGTCTCAACCTTGTAGCGTTTGTCGTCAAACGCTACAAGGTTGCCGTCTCGTACCGCTCAGGGGATCTCGCCCATTTTCAGCGCCACCAGTTCAGAGTCGTCCAAGTGGCGCCCATTCAAGTGTTCGCTGTTGCCGTCTTGGTGGTACATAAAGGGAGGGACCTCTGAAATGGAGGTGGCCGTGTACGACGTGGAGCGCATCGAGCAGTGGTCCTTTCGTCTCTGACCCCACTCGGTCTTATACTGTATCCACTGTCTCTTCAGAGCGGCTTGCACCTGCACACACGCGCGGACTTGATTTGAACAATACGGATGCAACAAAACAGAACATTCCTCAGAGCATTTCTCAAAATCTGTACGCAATCCATATTCCGCTTTTCTCCATGAGAAAATAATCTGCGTCAGGGATTGAATTTGATCAACACGGTTATTCTGGTTATCTGTGAGCCATAACTTGGGGTCTCATGGAATAGTTTAATATGTTGTCGGGGGGGGGGGGGTTATGCCCCTGGGTAGGGTCACCCAGGGCAAACAGCAACTAGGTGAGGGACTGGACGAAGCACGGATCAAATCACGTGAGTCACCAGGGGCCCTCTCTGAATAAAACATACCAAACACGTTCATTGAATAGTAACCACAAACCAGTGTCGCAAAGTCATTTCAGAATTAAATACGATTCAAATAAAACCAAAACGTTTCCTTGCTCTTGTGCTCATTCAAAGCAATCGAGATCCTTCATAATATACAGTCGGAATGTGCAAACCACTTCTTCTTATGCTGCCTGTGAGACTCTCATAATGCTGTCATTTTCTGATGATGCATGAACACACTCAAGCAAAAAAAAAAAAAAAAAAAAGGTCCAATCATAAAAATGACCAAACTAATTGTCAAAATGAGCCAAGAGCGCGGCGAGGACGTCCATGTAGAGCATTGTTTTTGGCATCACAAAGACAGCGCGAACGCTATTTGTCTCACTGACCTCGCACTACAAAGGCGCCATTGTGGGCATAATGCTGGTTGCGCAGTTTTTTTTTTGGGGGGGGGGGGTAGGCGAATGGAACACAACCCCAAAAACCCATGTCCTTATTAAGGCACTGCAACTGATCAGTTAATCCAAACAAACACTTTGATCCCATGGTGACAGTTGGTGTGTTAGATCGCCCTCCTTTCAGGTGGACTCTCTCGATGCGCGTCTCTCAAACGTGGCTTGCATGAGCTGTTTTGAGCATTCGAGAAGATGGGAACCTGACCTCATTTCAGACAAGAGCACAACCACTTTGCGTTTTAATTGCACATGCCGAGTACTCCAATCTGCGCCTCTCCCCTGCCTCGTTCTCGACATGGAACATTGACCATTTTGTTGCGTTGTGTTCTCACAACTTGTCCATTTATGACCTCTTTTTGATTATTTAATTGATTGGACCTTCAACAACAAATAAAGCTTGAAACCAAAAACATTCAGCATTATGGTAACACTCCATTATGAGAAAGCTGTGCTAAAAAATGTTTCCAACAACTGCTTGTTTACAGTGCTAATGTTAGCTTAGCATTGCCAGCACTGCTGTCATGTTGCCATTGGATATGATTTCTGGCGTCATTGTGACTTGCGGAGGTTAATGAAGTGAGGTGGGAATGTTGAGACGAAAGATTATTCAGCAGAAGGCTGCAATTTGTCCATTTTGTCTCTCGAATGATCTCTGGCGGCCGCTTGGCTGTTTTAACTGCTCATTTGCTGAATACAAAACAGAACAACCTGTACTCCTGACTTATTACCTGCCTCCATGAACCTTTCCAACAAAACTGGGGGGTGGGTGGGGGGGGGGGGGGGAAATACACGTTCCGAATAATTTTTTTTAGTGGACAATAGTTTAAAAAAACTAAACAATTTAAACGGCTTCATTATATTGAAGTACTATACTAATGGAAGTCTTAAATACAGCAATCGATGAATACCACTCACCTCGCCATTGAAGAAGCAGAATATGGTTGCCACCAGTAAGCCCTTCAAAACAATAGCAATGAAATATTTTACAGCACAAGTAGCCCAAAAGGATCAAAAGCGCCTTTGCGCTCTACGAGGTCTACGTACCTGGTAGTGCATGAGAATGTGCATGATGCACTCATAGACCTCTCCCGCCAGCCTGTTCTCCGGCCTCCAGGGAAAAATGACAAATTGGATTCCCAGAAGGGGCACCAGGATCAGCGTGGCTCTCACAGCCTTCATGTACATGTTGGACTCGGCACAGTGTGTGTCTCTCAGCTTGGTGACCAGCAGTCTGATGATGTTGAGCAAGAAGAAGAGATTCACCTGCAAAAGAAGAGAACATTCGGAGGATTTGTGGGAACTCACAAAATGCAAATCAATACTGTCACATGAGCCAGCATGCCTTTCTTTGTCAATGCAGTGCGACACGGGGCTATAAATAGAACAGAGGAGACTTACAAGGAGCGCTGCCACTATAGGACCATGGACTGCATAAAGCAAATGTGTTTCCACGCTCATCCAGCAGCTACAGAGAGTTAAAAAACAAACAAACAAACAAACCCTCAGTGCAGTCTGAAGTCCAAAGCGTACACGAAAAAAAAAAACCCAAGCGTGTGTATATTCGTTGACAGGTTTGGTACTCACTTGTCGTTAAAAAATGTTGTTCTCGCTACAGCATGGATGGATGCAGGCACGAGTGGGAAACCTTGGAGAATGAAAAGATGGGAGGCAAATGACGGCTCAAGTGAAACGCTTCTGTCATCAAAGCCACAGTAAGTACGCACCTTTCATAGATCAACTCGATGGAGTTAAAGAATTGTATGTTTATGCATGCGATGGAAAAAAAAATCAAGCATCCCTGAAAAAAGCCGTTCAAGCTTATTTCTATTTTTCGTGTTCCACACCCTGCGGCGCGACACACTTTGCAGCGATCGTTCTCTCAAGGGAAAATGTAAACCGGGTCGTAGAGCGGAGAAAGGGCAAGCAGTTTGACGATAAATAGATACAATTAATTATTTTTTCTAATTAAACATTTTACTTTGCAGATTAGAACCTGAGCGGGTTTTTTTTTCCTTCTTCAGTTCATGATGAGCATAAATGATAGCGTGAGCCTTTTATTCACAAATGAATTGAGTTCTCTGCAGTTTAAAAGTCAAGCAAAACTTTCCAAATCAGGCTATTTTTGACCTCAGAGGTTCCACTGTCCACCACGCAGTTGAAACCGTGAGCCCATCCCGAAGACTTGTTTTGTTTGTTTTGAGCGGCGTTTGTCAAATGAAATCAAAATAGGAGGTTGCCCGAAACGCACCGATGCCGACTCACCCCAGCCAAGGAGGTAGTACCAGTGCAAATGCTGCTCCTCTGCAAAAACAGCCACCACGATGAGCGTGTGCAGGTAGATTCCTTCACAGAGCATCCAGAAATAATTGCAACTCAGCATGTACATGTGGAAGAAGTGCAACACCTTGCAGCCTACCTGCAAAGATGGCCCACACAGAGACGTATAAAGCATTTTATCAGGTAGTTCAGTTTCAACATTCATTGACTTTTTTTTTTTCTCAATGCTGCTTATCATGTGTTGTGGGTTTTATGGTCAAAAAGTTCAAACCTGGTTTGATGAGGCCTTAACACATCAAGTTTGTTTTTGCACGATGTCATTTTTTTTTCTTCCCAGTTGAGATGTCTAGTTTATAGGTCACATTGGTGGAAGAAAAAAAAGATAATGGTGGAATGTCACTTGCATCACAAAAACCTGGCAGTTGAAAAGGGGTGTGTAGAGTTTTCCTATGCAGTGTGTATAACTTCATTAGAAGTGAGCCAGAAAGCTCTCGCAGACTTGTAATGGTGCTTTTCTTCTTTCTTTTTTTTTCTTTTTTACTTATGGCTGGCGCCTCGGGTAAAACCCAAATATTAGAAGCGCCTTTCTGCATGTGCCATAAACATATTTTTCAATTCTCACCGGCTCACCCAAGACACCAGTAAGGATAAGCCATACAAAAGGTGGACAGGTTGCGCGGTCCACTTTGAGTAAAGGCGAATGTTGCTTTGCTGACAACTCAATTAATAGCTTGTCTCCTTGTCCAAAATGGACAACAATAACTCACCCTGCTCCGCCCTTTTACACAAATGTCCTCCTCACATTATCACATTTCTGTGGCCTCCAAACAGAATGCAGGTATTCCCTTCGGGGAAGCTTTTGGAATTGCAGATGAGCAAGATTTGTCTTGAGCCGCAGACAATGTTCTGCTTTGCAAATCAAGCCGCTGTGGATCATGTAGCTCTACTCTCCTCGTGTCCGTCCGAGTCCCGACCGCTTGGAAATTGCGAAAGGTTCTCTCGCGGCGAAGTGAGGGGAAAACGTGTGCTGCTGTAAATCAGTCGTTCTAAGCCTCAAGCAGAGAAAGCAGTCGGACTCATTTCAATATTTGCGCGTAGTTTGTAAATGCAAATGGGTTTGTCGGAGTCTTTCAAAACGCCGCGAGTGATTGCGTCGTATGATTCCTCTTGAAAACAGAGATCATACTTTACACATTCAACGCTTTTGAATAATGGCAAAGAGGTTTTTGAACCGGTGCTCGTCCTCCTGCCGTTGAGGTGATCCGAAGTGCTTCCAGTATTTTTAGAAAAAAAAACATTGCCACTAAAGATACGATGACATTGCAGCAGCAGGTTTTTGTATCAAACCCAGATGTCAGGTTGTTTGTCTTTTGTCCGGCCAAAAATTCTGTGCCGGGTAACGGCGGCGCGGTGGCTGAGATTCAACTCCAAAGAAAATCCCATTCCTCCCGCCTACCTCTCCCATCTGAATTCAAGTCTTGGACAGAGTTTTACTATTACTGTATTCATGATTTTAATCGTTGTTAATATTATGAACTACACAAAAGCCATTAAAAAAAATTCTGTTTGGGATGGCAGGAAAAAGAAAAGGGAAGATGATTTGCTGAGCTGACGAACATCTTTTACTTATTCCAAACAGGATTAGTTCTTAAAAGGTTTATTTATGTTCTGCCATGGTAGTGAGGCATTCCTGCGAGACAGATTTATCAGCAAGTACTCAGACGATTTTGGAGATTTGAATAACTCATCAAGTATCCAGAGATCCCCCCCCCCCCCCCCCAAAAATGTACTCTGCTACC
Source organism: Hippocampus guttulatus (assembly GCF_054856545.1). Lineage (NCBI taxonomy): Eukaryota > Metazoa > Chordata > Actinopteri > Syngnathiformes > Syngnathidae > Hippocampus > Hippocampus guttulatus. Next base: position 5,344,559 of record NC_141278.1, read on the forward strand.
GTATCATCATATTATTTGCCCCGAACATATACAATTTTGATCATTTGCATTTGATATAAAAAGTCTACACACCCCTGTTTCAATGCCAGAGACTCCAAATTGCCCATTGTCACGAGTGCAAGTGTGAATGGTTGCGTGCTGAGGATTGGCTAGAAACCAGTCCAGCACTCCCTTCTCCTTTTTTGCCTAAAATCGTCTGGGATAAACTCCAGTTACCCACGACCGCCACGGTAATGAGGACTGGCAGTCCAGAAAATGGACGGATGAATTTTATCGCATCATTTTTCTTTCGAGCATGAATAATGAATACGTTGCGCCTAATTTCCCACGGTGGAAATAATCTTCCTTATAGACAATGGCATCCGTGTGTTGAAACGGTACTGTTGGAAACGTGCCAGCGCAAACATTTCATTGTGCTGCCTGACAATATTCGATACATGGTGATACTCACAGGATTTCTGCTCACTACTTTAGGATTGTTGACGACGGTGACGAGGTAGATGATGGTCAGGGCAGAATTGAGCACGTAGGAGCAGAAAAGGTTCTTGTGCAGCGTGATCCTTTGGCAGCTCAGACTCCTCCGTGATGAAACGAGTGGGGACCGATAGGTGAGCGTGATGACATTTAAGAAACAGTGTTATGCAGTTGCCAGCGAATACCATGACAGCGATGCAATCTGATCCGAACCCAAAGCAGTCGGTGAATGCCGAGAGATGTTGTCATTTGAACAAGAACCGTTGCCACCAGTCCAAATTAACTCATTCAGCACCAGCCAATTCTAGACCAAGTCTGAAAAGACGTTTAAAAACGTCTTTGGGAGTGAATGAGTTAACAGCCTTGTCAAAATTTGAACTTATGCAATGTATTATTTGCCAAATAGCCTCCTGCAGGCCTAAATATATTTTTTGTATAGAAGCAACCTCTGCGTATGTCTTAGACTGGATATTTATGTCGATCTTTGGGAAGCATGTAAAGAGAGGGGTGGTTGTGCGCCCTGTGACAAAATGGCTACCGAAGACACCTGACATTGACGATGTACGTGTTTGGCAAACGGAACGCGGCTTCAGCCCAGTGCATTCCCATCTAAGCTTCACATCTGGATCCTCTCATGTCATACTTGAAAGGAATCTGCTCTAAAGAAAAGCTGAAGTTAGATGAAAGCAGAAACAGGCCCAGATCCAACTTGTCAGGTTGATTCATTTTCCCGACGAACCGCGGTCCTCCTTCTGACTCAGATATGAATGATGGTTTTGAAAGTTTTGTAGCACGGCGAGGGCGTCGGGCGAGATCCAGACTCCACATCCCCCGCTTTTAAAAATGGCAAAAAGCGGTTTACAAGCACAGAGTTCAATAATAGTCGGGCCAATGGAGAGCTATTACGGATGTATTGAACAACCAAAGCAACCCCGGTGGCCATGAAATTAAGTAGCTCGATAAAATGAAGTAAAGCGGCATGTGATTTGGGTCAGCTAAAATTAACAATCACCAACCTCTTCTGTGAGACATCAATGAAACATAATCTACATGAATATAAAAGACAGATAGATGAATATAAAAGACACTGGCGGCAAAAGAAGTCACATCCTTGCGAGGAAAAGCCACGAGCGAGCGTCTGAGATCAAAGCTCTGATTATCATCTCAGCATGATGACAAATTGTGTCTCGATAATGTCGCGCCTGTCGGTACAGATGTGATATTAAAAAGGGAGGTCAGGAAAGTCGCGGTACCTGAAGTAGAAGAAGATAGCCAAAGAGATGAGCAGGGAGGCTATGGATAGGGCATGACCCACAATCGCCATGTAAAACAGGATGTACGCAGACTGGAAGCAAATAACACAAAACAAATCAGATTTAATATTCGGAAAAGATGGACGAAAAGTGCAAATCGCTTTTGGTCGTCATTTTCAGACAACCCAACTGTAGCAATGTAAAGGGAAAAAAAAGGAGGTCTCATCGACAGACCTCCATATTTTAAAATAATATACTGTGACACGTTTGCCGCTGAAATAAAAAGGGACCTTCAATGTCATTTTATTTAGTGTGGCCTTCATTTTCCTAACTAGTGTTGATGCTATCAAAATTAATTTCCATAGCTTTGCTTGTGTTCTGACGCGACGAACAAAGGAAAAAAAATGCTTATTGGCTTTCGCTTTAAATTAGGTCGCTGAAGAAAAAATACATCTGACTTGGGAATTCTTTTCAGATTAGATGGATAGTTTGGGAACGCTAACACTTCGGTTTTTATGGGGGTTTTTTTTGGTTGTTTTTTTAAAATCCTGGCAGAAAACACAGCGCATTTCCCACAAATCATTCTTGTAGCTGCCAACGTCAACAGATTCTTAAAAATAAGACCCTGCTGGGAAATATTGTGCTTTTCTGAATCTGTTGCATCACTGTCGTTAATGGTCCCCGATTCACGTGTCTCCATGGATCTGACTCAAGTGATTAAGATCTGAATCGCTGTTGACCGCTTTTTTTTTTCGTTACCATGATCACCTGAGGTTAAAAAAAAAGAAAGAATAAATGGATCCTATTTTGACAAAGCAGTACAAAGTGCAGATCTGTTTTCAAACGTGTGCTGTAAAACGTCAGGGGGAAAAAAAATACTAAAAGTGCGATTATAAAAGAGCAATTGAAGTTACTGAGATATGATCACAAAAACAATCTTTGCTAATTGTTCACAATATCAGTGTTACCTTCAACTTTGCTTTCGTGTTTTCATTGCAGGGTGTATAGTTTGACCAGGTTCTGTTGGTGTCAGGGTGGCGAAACCACTGCCCATCATCCCCACAGTACTTGGTTGCCTTTTCTGCACATACAGTACACACAATGTATGGATTTTCCATACAAACTTACTCTGACAATTACCGAAACTGACATACTGCTTACCTGTAGGGTCAAAGTCAACAAAATAATCGGGGCAGTTTTGAGACGCGTAGGTTCCTGCCGGTGTATCCCCCCAGCACAACCAGCCATCCCAGTTGCGACTGCAGTACACTTCTGATTTACCAAAGAGAGAGACGGGGCGAGGGGGGACCCAAACTTGATTTAGGATTATTCATAAGCCACCAACGTGGAGAGAAAGTGAAGTCATTACTTGATTTGTTATAAGGAGGGTCGTTCTTCATTTTTTCGAAGCATTTGTACTGGCTGTCAAGGATTTGCGTCCTCTCAAGGGCATGCTCCTCCGGGTCCACCACAGTGGCCTTGTCACCAAAGTCTTGCTCCGTGTCACCTGAGAGCTGTGCACTCTCCCCCTTGTGTGGTCACACATATTGACACACAAGGGCTATAATCGTCCAATCAATATTAACTAAAACCTTCGCGCACCCTGTAACCTGATAACATGATAAGCTGTCCACTTGTAGCAAGCGCTGTCCCTGAAAGGATTATTAACCTCCGTTATACTTGTCACTTATCCAGATCATTTTTCATGCTCGGGTCATTAAATAGATTAATCTGCTCCGATTGTCTTGGAACAGGGGTGTCAAACTCATTTTTGTCTCGGACCACATTATAGTTACCGGTTCCCTTGGAGGGCCGTTATGACCATAAAACCAAGTGAAGAAGTCAAGAATAACGTTTTTTTTCAAATAAGTTGCTGTAACAAGGGTTTTGGTAACAAGAAAACTTCCAATAGATATTACATCTGAGAATTTGAAATGTCGGCACAAATTTTGGGAAGCGTCATAGAAGTCGACATGTTTGATTTGCTTTCGCGGGCCACATCACTTTGACACCTTTGTCTTAGAAGCTGTTTTGACTCTCATCCGAGCAGGTTTCAGTTCATGCCAGTAGACTATATGGCAAAATAGTCTGATACGCTTCAAACCTGCTAGCATCCTGAGACAAAGACTGGACATCCAATACCCAGGAAAAAAAAAAACAATCTGTTGTATGTGCTGTGAGGAAGGGACTGAAGTATGGACGGTGGAAACCAAAGCATTAAACAGACGCATGTCACAACACAGACGGTCTACAGCTTCAGGCCCAGACTCTGCTGGCTACCTGAACCTCAAAGAGAAATAGAACTCTTTTTGAGGACATAAGTATCCGTTTTCTGGGCAGGAGAGACAAATGGTTTGAAAGATGAGTGAGAGAGGCAATCTGCATTAAGGTTGACACTAACTGTCTCCCACATGCAATGCCGTCCTTTCAATCATATGCAGAGAGACTCCATAATTTAGCCTCGAATAAGTAACACAATAGCCACTTTTGGCCTTCAGGTGCCTCCACAAGCAATTGGAAATTTAACGAGGCTCATTCCACCGAAATGACGGTTGTCGCTTGGCAGAGTTTCTTTTCAACGCATCTTTAACGACTGCATCCCAAAGAGTGCTGCCATTTGTAGTTTTGAGTGTGCCTCTATCTAATGTGTTGCTTTCCACACAAACGCTGTGGCTGGAGCTGTCCTATCGAGCCTGTTGCATGAACTGATGAAGCCCGCTGGGACGAGAGTCAGTGTCTTTTAAGACGACTCCAACAGTTCAGTTGCGATCGATTTAATTCCCTGAGAACCTCAGTTACAAATAAACCTTTATAGTACGCGCACAAATTATCCGATATAAAAAAAAAAATCACCTCCAGCTTTTCCTGAATGTCGACGGCACAGAGTGTAAAGTTGGTCCATGTGATATTAGACTCTGGGTGGCGATACCATTGCCCATCCTCTCCGCAGTACTTGCTCACCTTTTCTAAAGAAAGCGCAGCGATGCATTAAACATGTCAAACAGTGTACAGAAACCCTAAATTGACAGAATTGCCCTCAGGTTATACAATTCAAAATGCAAACAACTTTTTGGGGGGCAAAATACTGGATGCCTCTAAAAGTCTGTAAGAGATCTAACCTTGCTTGTCCCTCTAATGAGTTCATTTCTAATCTCATCCTCCCTGGTCAGTCCTAAAGAGAGCTTCAACATCTTCATCTCCACCTTCCATCTCTTCATTGCTACAGTCTCTCTCCTTTTGTCTTATAAACATTTCATTTATCCGAGCGGAGAATCTTCTCTTGCACACACCGGACACTTTCCTCCGCCTGTTCTAACCTGCTTGGATCTATTTCTTGATATCAGGAAACTTAAAAAAAAAACCTCAGCCTACCAATTCAATATTATGAGGACTTGGAAACAGGGGTGAATAATTGTATATATATATTTTTAATGCCAGTGCAAAAGAAAATCGTTTTGCTGACCTGTGGGTTCTGCATACGACAAGTAATCTGGACAATTCTGGGTGGCGGAGGTTCCTGCGACGGTATCGTCCCAGCACAGCCAGCCATCCCAGTTCCGACTGCAGTACGGTCCTGCAGCAGCAAAAAACAAAACAAAACAAAACAAAATAAACAAACATGCAATTTGTGTTCCATTCATTAAACGACAACGACTCAGTAAATGATGGCGTTTCAGCAGCTCATTACCCGATTCATTGAAGGCGGGGTCTTGCCTCATTTTCAGGAGACATTTGTATTCACTCTCAAGTAGCTTCTGCTTCTGTTGGATTCAAAATAAAGGCACACATCTTTAAAAAAAAAAAAAAAAAGTATGATGAATTCCTCTGGGGCTATTTTTGTTCATTTACAAAGCTCGGGGAATCAATAGCTCCCTGTAAACATGCAGATAAAAGCAAAGGCACTTAGACTTAACATTGTTGTCCCTGACAGGAAACATGACGTCAAAGTCAAACAATGAAAAAAAAAAAAGATTACAAAAATCAATTTCCTCGTCTAACCATGGTGGCAGGAGACGATGCATTTCCTCAAACTAGACTTTACTCTATTATTTCTTGTGGAATGGAAGGAAAATGTCTTTGCACGACAATAGTGCAAAGACACACTCTGCTACGTGCTTAGAATCCAAATGGACCTTGACCTACTACCGCTAAGTAGATGCCGCTCTCATTTAATGGGCTTTATAACCGTGTCCTGTCCTCACACGTTGTGCAGTGACACCTTGGTTTTGCATGAGCAGCGGTGATCTTGAGCGAATCCACGATATAAAATGAGCAAGACATCACCCTGGTCGTCTTCTCATCGTTGCTCGTGCAGAGGGTGTAGTTGGTCCAAAATCTGTCGCTCTCTGGATGACGAAACCATTCTCCGTCCTCGCCGCAGTATTTACTTGCCATGCCTTAAGATGAAAATAAATTTGAAACACAAGATATTTCATAGCTGCATCATATTGACGTTTGTTTCTGAGTAGGAAGACAAGATTTACCGTATTTTCCGGACTATAAGTCGCAGTTTTTTTCATAGTTTGGCCGGGGGTGCGATTTATACTCTGGAGCGATTTATGTGTGAAATTATGAACACATGATTATGTCATTTCATGTTATTTTCACATTAAACCACAAAAGGGCGCTCTCGACCTGTTTTGATAAATCGACGATGAGTCTGACGTAAGCGACGTAGAAGAGGAAGCGGCGCATCGTCTACCTCCCAAGTTGTTTAAAAGTGACACTGAGGATGAAGATCTCATTGGATTTAGTGATTTGGAGTGAAACTGATAGTTCGGTAAACTTGTTAGCATGCTAGAGTTATCTGAATAACTCTTAATATGTTACGTCGTTACTGACATTACCAGGCATGTCAGTCATGTAACGTTAGTATACCGTACACTTATTCAGCCTGTTGTTCTCTATTTTAGTTTTATTTTAAATTGCCTTTCCAGATGACATTTATGTTTTTGGTGTTGGATTTTATCAAATAAATTTCCCCCCAAAATGCGACGTATACTCCAGTGCGACTTATATATGTTTTTTTTTCTTCTTAATTATGCATTTTTGGGCTGGTGCGACTTATAATCAGGAGCGACGTATAATCCGAAAAATACGGTAAAATGTAATGTCAAATGTTTACCCGATGGTTCAAAGTTGAGAAAATAATCCGGGCACTTCTGCGTGGCAAAGGTTCGTGCCGGGGTGTCACCCCAACAAAGCCAACCGTCCCAAATATGGCTGCAGAACAACCCTGTCGCATTCGGAGCACTGATGTCAAAACTCCACTATGGAGACATTGATTGCATGATTACATACGCGACGATTCCATCACCGGTACCCGTTTCATTACGAGGTGAAGCTTGTTCAATCTCCTTGAGGCATTTTTCTTTGTTCTCAAGTATTTTCTTCTGGACGTTTCTGGTATGTTCTATCGGTGGTTCATCTTTCACATCCTTGAAACCATCGTGAACGTCCTGCAGACACAAAGAAGACAATAGTTTTTTGCAAGTCTTCACAGGATGGCGGGTGGGGGGGACGCATCTTTCAGTACTTTGAACCCTAACAACTCGTGTGCAAGCACCTTGGTTCTGTCCGTTGAGGCTTCTTGGCAAGTGGATCCAGTTTGTACCCATTTACCCCTTTGGTCGCAATATTTAGTCACGTATCCTGCAAATTGAGACAAATAAGAACGGGGTGATTACTGACATCGGCGATCATTTATGAACAGCAACGTGACCACTGCAGTTGCTTCCCCAACTGAAGCATGTCCAAAGTTAGTTTACAGATCAGCTGCCGGCCTTTGGCTACTCTTAGAAACTGTTCGGGGAAAGTGGCCTTCTTTCCTCCGTGTCTTCATTGAATTTTGGACAATGATGATGTTGATTATCCAAATATAGGCTGGAGACAATGAACAGTACCTTCGAAAGTTTGATTTTTCTTTTCTGCAGTTTACGAATCGATTCGGACTCCTGAGAGTTTCAGATTTCGTCAGGAAGTCCAGAAAAAATACAGTCATGAGAGTATATAGAGACAATATGATAATGAGAGGCGGGGAGTTACGCCTCCATGTAAATCCCGGAAACAAAGAAAGGTTGATGCAATTCGATTTTAGCATGTTGGGAAAGTCCAGACCTCTCCCGCTGTGCGTAAATCTTGAGAGAAGCGTCCCTCCCCGGGGGAACTTGACGGCCTTCAGGGACTCTCCCGGGGTGGGGGTCAAGAGGCACAGATTCTAATCACAGTAAGCTGTTAATACCTTCAACAGCATTCTACATTCTTTGTTTCAAGTATTTGAACAGAACCAACAACAGAGAGGGGCTAAAAAAAATCACAGTAAAGAATAGATTCCTGAACAAAACACATCCATATTTGCGCTGCTTGGTCGAAAAATGGAGCTCAATCGGATGAATTCCAGTTTCTTGGAACCAATGTGAGAATTCTTACCGGCGGGATGGTGACTGGGACATCTCTGTGTTCGAGATGTACCTGCTGGTGCTTCTTCCCAGCACAAAAAGCCATCCCACATTTTTCCGCAGAAGGTGCCCACTAAAGAGAAAAACAAAAGGTTTAGGGTTTAGCTTTGGTAAATGCACTCCACTCATGTCAGCAGGTCCCTTTCTAGTGCCATTTGAGTGGGGTGTCGGTGGTGGCGGGGGGGGGGGCATAGTACACCTCTAAGGCAGGGGTTTCAAACTTGTTTTCAGGCCACATCATCGCTTTGGTTGCCCATTGGGGCCTGCTTATCATGTGTAATCATTGAAGTCGGAATTTATTGATTTTTTTATGTTGATTATGGCAATGTTAAATAAAACTAAAAATTAAAAAGCAGTAAAGTCAACAGTGGTTAAGCGTGACGTAGCAGTTCACTTGGGCCTCTCACCGGTTCTGTTTTGCTGACTGTCTTTGTTGGACACATTAAGACATCTGTATTGACTTTGTCTCGCCTCTTCCCATCTCTCTTTGCTCATTCTCGGTGTGAGTGATGATCCTGGAGCGGACTCGGTGCCGGCCCACACCTTGCACTGTCGGGACAAAAGGGAGCCGTAGTGAGAGCGAGCAGGAAGAAAGCACGTCCTCGTAGGATCCGTGTCGATATGTAAATGATAGCAGTAATGATGTTATCTGGCTGTGTCAATTTCACACCTCTATGATAATGAGATGATGTTTGTTCTTGTGTCGTCTAAAGACTCAAATGGGATGTTTCAAAGCGGATTGAAGGACTTCCCCGCTTTGAAACTTTCATCATTCCCCATTGATGACATTCATCCATAATATGTTTGCCAAAGAAACCACTTTCCTTCAAAGGGTTCTCATCTTGGCCTGCATTGTTTGCATTTGGAGGTAGCAAGAGATGAAAAAGCCTGCAGGGCGTACGACTGATTTTGATAATGGAGCTCACTGAGGGGGGGGGGGACGGGGGGGGGGGGGGGGAGAAAGCCATTTTGTTGTGACTTGCAAAATTCAGTCTGAAGAAAAAAAAACAAAACCCCCCCAAATCTTCTTCAACAACTCATCTCAAACATTTCTTTTCTCCCTCATAGTTCAGAAATGTAAAGACTTTGCCAGCCAGTCTCCACATCCCTTATCGCAATAGGGACATGCAGCTTCGTTATCTTTGGGCTATTCATGTGGCGCTTGGATTCCGATTCTCGCGAGCGTTGAGCAAAGCTGACACTTGTGCGCCGACGTCCCATGTAGCAGTTTAGCAGCCGTACATATGATGTCACTCCAATCATTGAAGTAAATGACGTCATACATACGACCACCAGGCCACCACCAAGATCAGCTGAAGCATCGGCTGGGAGGGAAATGTCCCAAGGATTCTTTTTACCAATGAAATAAAGACACTAAAACATACAAGCACTTCCAGCCTAACAAAAAATGGACGTAGCAAACTTAAACGAATGCAGATGACACAATTCTCTATGGGCGCCCTTTATTTCAACCTCGCGATTCTGGAAGCAACCTCATTCAAGTGTGAACCAAATATTTTATTCTGCTCTTCCGAAAAGAGACACTCACACACACACACACACACACACACAGACACACACACACAGCATGTTACATAATTCCACCGCTCCCTTTTTTTTCCCCCAAATAGTTTCATGTCACACTTTAAGATTTTAAATTGGCAGCATCGTGACCTTGTGCATCAGTTCAGTTGGAAAGAAAATGAAAAATTAGTATTTTGGTCTCAAATGAAACAATGTGAGATATAGATACTAATGTGACCGATAAATTATATTTGATCAAAATAAAAAAATAAGGACCATTTACAAACACGTGCACTCTTGTTTCGCAACATATTTTAATCTAGTGTATCATGATTAAATGTTCGGGTGGAGTGAATATTGATGATCCGAAAATGTCACTAGCCCACCACGTATTACATGTGTCCCGAAAACTGTTTTTTTCAATGCTAAAACATTGTCTGCATAGGATACTCATTTATACATACCACTAAGAGACAGCAAAGGATCCAAGGGCAGCAAACGGCTAATTTCATATCTTCCCCTCCGATGTCTGTAACAGGACAAAGAAGGACAATTGCAATATTCATCAACCCGCTCGTGAACCATGAAAGTGACTGACTGAGCAAACATAATGTTGTTTCGGATCAGGATTATGGTCTCTCTCTCGGGAGAATAGCGTCACTGGAATCATTAATCTGAAATGCAAAGCGGCGGGGTCGGCGGCCTGCGGTGTTTGCGAGACAGAGACAAAGCCATTGTTAAATGTAGAGTCAATGGAGGAAGCGCAAACAGCGACGAGCGTGTTGTGAGCACGCGGTTGCAAATCATTTGGTGCTGGGCTTCGGCGGTTCCGCCAGTTTCAGAGGATATCGCACATTTCTCCGTGTCGCGCAGATTCACGAAAGGAAGCCCATCCGTCAACTGTGAGGGGGAGCAGTTAAGACGATCAGAGGGGCCGGCGTGGGGGGGGGGGTGTATCAATTGTCAATGGCGACCCACCAGGCTGTGTTTTCAGCATGGGCAACTTCTTGTAAGTCACCGTGAAAAGGCTACGACTGAGAATGTTTTTGGATGGATCGGTTATAATAAAGCACTTAGGATGACAAAGGAAAGAACTCCGCCAAGGTCCCTGACTTTTTTTTTTTTTAATGTTTCCATTTCCAGCCCCCGCGCCCACCCTGAGTATAAAAGGGTTTGGCCGTGGCAGGTGAATGATGTGCAAACTTTTTTTTCTGAACAGATTGCTTATCAAATCTTGAAGTAAGTAAAGTGGAGGCTTATTTACAGAGAGGTCCGGAGAGGAAATCTCACTTTTGTAATCCATCCATCCATTTTCTGATCCGCTTTATCCTCACAAGGGCCGCAGGGGGTGCCGGAGCCTATCCCAGCCATCTTCGGGCAGTAGGCGGGGGATACCCTGAACCGGTTGCAAGCCAATCGCAGGGCACACAGAGACAAACAACCATCCGCGCTCACACTCACACCTCGGGACAATTTAGAGTGTTCAACCAGCCTGCCGTGCATGTTTTTGGAATGTGGGAGGAAACTGTGGTACCCGGAGAAAACCCACACAGGCCCGGGGAGAACATGCAAACTCCGACAGGAAGGCCGGAGCCGGGATCGAACCCACGACCTCTGCACTGTGAGGTCGACGCGTTAACCACTGGAACACCGGGCCGCCCAATTGTGTCATCCCTTATTTATAATGGCCTCACATACCACATAAACGAACAAAGTGGTACAATTCTGTCTTTGCAAATTAAAGTTGTCCCTGAGATCTAATGGACAAACCAACTCTTCAAACCTGGGTGAGTGAGGTTCTGCCACAAGATGAGAGAGGGACACATCAGAGCTTGAAATTGGACAGCCTAATTGGGAAGAGTTGAGCCCGAAGGTGAAGCTGAGATTTTTACCAGCCAATACACGGACATCCCTGCCCTCACCTAAGTCACAAGTCGGGCGGTGACTGTGAGCGCGCAGTCAGAAATGTGTTTTGGCCCTTAGAGACGGGCTGATATGGAAGTCGGCGAAGGTGGTTCAGGAATCTTTTATGCATTGCTCCTGGCGCGTGCTCGGGGGAAGTGAGAGGAGACCTTGGGGTAACCTAGGACACGGTGGAGGGGCGATGCCTCTCAGCCGCCCTCGGAATGCCTTAGTGTCCACTGTGGTGATAACTGAAGGTGGAGTTCTGGTTCCGAGCATGATGCCTTCGACGGTCTGCCAGAGGCACATATGTTGTTGTTGTACGGTATGACGTGGCGATAGTCCAGGTTGGATGTGAATCGAAAGATGAATCACAAGGCAGACTCATGAGAGCTCACGGGACCTTTGATGATGCATTAAAGGCAATTTATAGCTCGAGGCCGGGCATTTGTTCAAAAAGTGGCAGATTTAACTGAGGAATGACAAAGAGAGTGCTTTGATCCAATCAGACATGACGTCAAAGACAGTTGTGCCGTCTGCCTGGCCCCGGTCATTGTTGACTTCATGAAGGTTGTCTTAGAATTCCCGGTAAAGGAGAAGATTTCAGTGATTCGATAGCATTGATCTTTTCCGGATCGAAGAAAATGTCCCTGTTAGGATTTAAGAATCCGGGAGCATTTCTGCAATGACTCGCTCTCGGTCCATCCATAATTAATTTAGCTGGCCATGTGACACTTGGGCCAAGATGGTCCTCTGTGATGGACCGCACCACCGCATGACTCTTCTCTCTTCCATACGTCTTTATCCCTGACCCCAGACCACCTTGTCCCAGTGCGGTACGCATCGGGGGGGGGGGGGGGAATGTGAGGTCATGCATTTAGGAGGGCATATCGGAGTTTTAACTCTTTCATTCCACAAGACGTACTTGTACGTCATTTTAAAATTAGGCCCCGCCTACCAAGGACGTCCTTGTACGTCTAAGTCTTTTTTTTGCGTCATAGAGAGGAGGAGGGTCTGATGCAATCTGTGAATGAGAATAAGCCGTTTGCATTGTAAATCACGTAAAAAGCGACCAGTAGGTGGCAGTGGTCCCTCACATGCTTGAAATACATGCTTTTACAAAAAGCTCTTTTTCTCAATTTTTTTGCCCAGGAATCGCCATTTTCATGAAACTTTGCCATTTTGTAATGCCGATTGCTGTGGAATGGAAAAAGATTGAATGAGTTAAGCGTAGCAAGGTTATGAAATAGGAATGAAATAACTAAAATTCATGCTTGGACTTGCTTGGAGTCTAGGCTATTCATATTCATCTCGAGAGCATCGATACAGAGCAAAGCTGCATCAATACATTTTCATCTTTTCTACTCCATCTCTTCGGCCGCGCTGATCAAAGCAGACATGATCGCTCGTGCGTTTTATTTCTACTGGCAGTATAGAATGCACCGACATGCGCCGTGACGGACCCATTTGTATTACCGATGCGGCACGGTCTCACATTCTCTGCCCCATCAGTCTGGATAAAGTCATGTGACACCACTTTTCCAGGCTCTGACGAAGGGGTACAATTGAAGAGTGCTCAGATTAGTTTGATGAGTGAATGAACATTGACAGATTGCGGTTGTCACCCAGCCGCATGTCGAATGACTTGCGTGTTCGAGCCGGCCCTTCACGCTGTACTGTATTGACTGAAGAGCGCCTCAGAGTGACAAGATCATTTTGTAAATGTTCTCTATGACTCAATTGGATGGTACGAAACACGCCGTTGCAGAGAAAAGGCTCAGTTAACCAAGTTTTTTTTTTTTGAACCAACGCATTAAATGCATCAATCAAATATTCAAAACGACCTATCATCAACGGAAGCAATGTTTTTTTGGGGTTAGGCGAACTCACTTTGACATCTTGTGTTTTTGTTTCTTGTCTTCTAATCTTGTGCAATGAAACACTTTGCTTTTTCTCCCCCCCCAATTTTGACTGCAGATTTCCCCAGTGTGGAACAAATAAAGGTTATCTTATCCTATCTTTCTCAAAGGCCAAGCAGTAGCGACTCTGCATTAGGGGCAGAGGAGGCAGTGCCCCACCAGGAGCAGTTCTGCTTGTTTATGTTGCGATGCCTATTTGTAGAGTCTTGAATTGTCTTGAGTAGGTTTTGTTTCATGTTCGTCTTCTTTCCCGCTCTCTCTTGTTCATTTCCTGTGTACTCGCAACTTTTTTTTTGTCGAGTCACCTGCCCTTGTCACATCCTCTTGCCTGTTGTGGTGAGTCTCTGCCCCTTGTGTCCCCAAGTAAGCGTCCTTGGTATTTGTTGTTTACTATCGATCCTGCCGCTCCGCAACTTCTTGTTTTTGTCTTGTGAGAATAAATTATTTTTGGGCGCGCCTTGCCTCCCCCCCGCTTCGCTGCACTCGGGTCCTCCGTCTTGTAAAGCCGTGACAATGAATTCTCCTTCCGATAACTGTAGGCTAATAAGTACTGCAATGTCTGGAAGAAAGTTTCCAGCAGCTGTCAAGTCAAGGCTGACCAACGAAGGCTTATTTCCAGGGAGTACAACTCGGCGATGAATAAACATGAGACTGTACCGTTTTCTGTACGAATTGAGTGGACAGTCATCTCCTGCAGCCTAATGCAACTCATTTCCCAGTAGACCGCTAGCTCCCATGCCATTTGAAATGAAAAGCTACTGCTTATGCTTTATTTGTTATCCTGCTTTAGGGCACTGTAAAGGAAAACATTTTCTTCCTGCATTTGAGCATCCTCCAAGCCTGTCGTTTATTCTCTGGTGAGTGGTTGGAAGCGGTGAAGCAGAAGAGCATTGTTCGCTTTTGTGTTCCAGATGCTCAAAATGAGCCTCCTGTGATAAACTGACTCTCTTTGGTGGCAAAGTAAACGCTTGATTTATACCTCCCATTTAAAAAAAAAAGAAGTAAAGACAGACAGAGCGTTTGGGGTTTTAAGAGGGATTAAAGGGAAATACATGGATGTAGTACAGAAACATTCTTACGGTTATCTGCTGGGACCTCATTCGGATCCATTAGTAAAACGTCCCTGCTGGTGTTGTGCCTTTTTCTGACTTCATCTGTCAGTCTGACTGTCATCGAGCAATTTCAGATCATATCGAGCCCACTGTGCATCCAAAGACAGGCTCATGTGCGTCCCCCCCCCCCAATTTGAGCGCGTTCCCAAGCCACACGCCGATAAATCAGCTTTAAGTGTGCTCATTTATCATGTGTGCAACAAGCCAAAGTGAACGTGCCCGTTCTCTCGTTTGTGTAGCGCGCTTTAAGCCGCTCGAAATGACGGGAGGGACGTGTCTTGCACACAGCGCTGTGTGGGGTTTATTCTTTCACAACTGAAAGCTCGCCCGATACCGCTGCTTCTCAGACAACACAAATCGATCACATTGAGAACCTCTCTCGGTGTCACGCGTAAGAGTGATGATGTGGGTCACAAGTCAAGGAAAGAAGCAGGTGTCTGTAAAAAGGAAAGGGGGGGGGGGATCACTTGCTTTTTCGGGTTTAAGAAATGATTACTCGTGTCAGAGGTTGAAAGATATTGTAAATAATCGTCTGTCAAAGCTTCATGAGGAATTTATTGGCCAGGTGGAAGAAGCTGAGGCAATTTATCCGGTGACAATTTGAAACCGAGTATGACTGAGTGCTTTGACGGAGTCAATCAGGAAGAGGGACTGTACCGTGGGTAAACTGCCAAAAGCAAGTCCATCATAGACTGGTTTCTTCATGCCACTCTTTTTTTCCCCCATTTATTGCATCATCTTGTTTTCAAATGTGAGGAATAAACTCAGCATACGACAAGTGAGATCACATGGCCACCCAGTATCGTACGCATTTCAAAAGTGATGGTCCAGTTTAATGCCAATCCACCTACTAAAGGTAAAGTTGCGCAATTCAGCTAAATATTTTAAGTTTTGCTATTGTGGACGTTGGCTTTCCCGCATTTCACAATAAAGAAATGAGAGTTTACAGAACTGTCGTCTTGGGTTGTAACCCTCCAGACCGAGTTTGTGAGCAATAATTTAGGTGGCCTTTCAAATAGCAAAGCAATGAGTGTTTTAAATGCCTCACATCATTATCGCTCTCTATTTTTTATTTTATTTTTTTGCCTGACCGTAGACTACCCCTGTATTGAGGCAGATGTCATTGGCCCAAAGGCCACAAAAGAAGAAAAAGAAATATCACACCCACCTGACAGGTGGGGTGCCGTATCTTTGTCTTTGATTGCAATGTAATACATTTTAATGGAAGCGTTTGTGCTCTTTATTTTGGCTACAGAGATGCTGGGTGTCACTTTCTAAAGTGCATCAAATTACGCTTCATGAAAATATCATCATCAGATGTTTAGTCTTGATTGCTGTGCAAGCTGCAGCAGGGGGGAAAAAAAAGAGGAAGAAATGCGGAATTGGCATACACGCCATTAATTAGTACTAATGTCAGCAAATCCTGAGGCTAATGGGATGGTGCCAGTAGAAGATCCATATCTGAAGGGATGAATACTGATAGATTTGGAACGCTCTCAAAAGATGAAGACAGAGAGTCTATCGGATCTTCCTTTTATAATGTCCAACTGTACGCTGGCTATGTTTCCTCGATAGAGGCCACCTGTGAACGTTTCTGCTCAATAATGCTAATAAGGAACGTGTGACACCTTATTCACCCTCGAATGAACCGGCATGTCAGCTACAGTACGATTCGCAGCCACTCGCCTGTTTGTTTCACGTATATCCGCCCTATTATATCATCCCTTCTGTGATATTTTTACTCACCCTGATACCAACAAAAAACATTTTGAATACAGAAGCGCAGCAGAGCCTCACTCCCTGACATTGACATTGTTTACATCCAGTAGGAAAAGGAACGACTTGATGTCAAAACAAAAGCGTTCGTTCTCTGACCACCTTTCTTCTCCGCAATGTCCACTTGACTCCCCCCCACCCCCATTGCACGTCTCCGAGGTAACCACTGATATGTATTCCCCTCGTGCACCAAAAGTAGAAAAACAATGCGTGAAGCGCGATATTTGACATCTATTGTGGCGAAATCTAATTTCCTCTGCGCTCTCAGGACACGTTGACATAAAAACACATTCCCCACTCCAGGGATTTAAAAAAAAAAAAGGAAAATGCGTTCTGTGCCTGTCGAGCACTCGTCAAAGCAACAGGTGGCATAATATCAGCTAATTGTAACGCCATTTGAGCAAATCAGAAGCCTGAAGTAATTTGTGACTGGAATAGTCACAATAACAAAATGAAATGGACTCACGTAACCAAGTCCTTATAACCCAAGGTGTCAAAGTCAAGGCCCGGGGGCCAGATCTGACTCGCCACATCATTTTATCCGGCCCGCGAAAGAAAATCAAGCGTGTCAACTTGCATGCTCCTTGGTGAAATCTGTACTGCAATATCAAAGTGTCATGTGTCATAAATGACGTTGCGATTTTTCGATAATTTTGTTACCCTCTTTACACTCACTTCAACAATAATGGAACAAATAGCTGTTTTTAGGAAGCAGTGACAGCTCCAATGAAGGCTGAAGTGACTTCACCGAAAAAAAAAAAAGACCATTGTCTGGGAAAAAATAAAAAAAATTTAAACCTAATTTAACAAGCAAATAGTTGACTTGAGTGATTTCCAAATTAGTAATCCATCAATTGGTTGTGTACAAGTTATGCAAAGAGATAGTTAAACATTTATTCGGTTTCACTGCCGTAACGGCCCGCCGAGGGAAAACGTAACTCCAAAGTGGCCCGCCACAAAAATGAGTTTGACACCCCTGTTATAACCCAATAAAATGCCTTTACATACGATGCTAGCATGAAATGGGCTGCCCCAAACCGTAAACAAACACCAACACGCTGTTGTTGCAATTTGAGTCATTCTAACTCGGTCACCAATAAAGGTGCTTCTTCTCTCATCTTAAAACCAATCGAGAATAAGACACTGTATGGAAGACAAACATTCCCCAAGTGTAACATGGGAGCGTTGGCACAGCGCAGAGCGATTTATTGTACAAGTCTGAGATAAAAGAGAAGCCCCTCTGGCTCAAGAACAGCATTCAGGCACAAAATGACTCCCGCGGGGGGGGGGGGGGGATCAGAGACCCCCAAAGGCAGACATCCAACCAAATCCTTCGACTCAATCTTCAACTTAAACAAGGCAATTGAAAACTGGCGGTGAGAAAAAGGCTTATCCGCATGGAGCATGATGGGCACTGAGCGGAAAACCAATAGTTCTGTGCACTGGGAAGGAGCAGTCGAGCCACGTGGGAGGAAATAGTAGCTCAGTCTCAAAATCTCTTACAACAGGCTTGCTGTGTGTCTGCTTTGGTTTTGTTTGGGGGGGTTTCTCTCTCTCTCTCTCTCTCTCTCTCTCTCTTTCTCACGGTGGTACAACTCATTTAACACCTTCCCAAATCTCCCAAGGTGTTCCACACTAGAGACATTTCTGCAGAGCGTCTGATAAGACCAAATGCACTTGTAGCCATAACCATAGAGTCACACGAAGAAGCAGCAGTATGTTTAGACAACTCCTTACGATAGGTATGACATACCGATTAAAAAATTAGAATCGTTTTTTTTTTCTCGTTTTTTTTTTTTTTTTTTTTTGCTGTGGTGCAAATCTGGTCAAGCAAAAATCCAAAAAGTCAGCCCAAAAAAGTTGAGTGCTTTGCCTCCATGCAAAGCGCCACTTTTATCTAATGAAGCGCCTCAACGATCTTCAACATAGTTCCTTGGCCCCAAGATGGCGCAAAGGCAACACTTTCGTATAAATGAAGCTTCTCGAGTCACTTAGAATTCCCTGGCACAGAGATGCCATAAGGTGGAACCAAAGGAGTACTTTTATCGCTTTGCCAAATCGTTTTTTGGCAAAGAGTGAATTGCTGTAGATTTGAAAACCAAAATTCCCGCCCCCCAAATATCGAAATGTACCGTATCTTACTGCACCTTTATGAATGTGTAAAATTTTCTTTCATTCTCAGTGAATCGATCAAGTAATGTGTTGCTTCCGGAGCAACGAAGCGGTCTTCATGGTGCGGCGTGCCGCATGTACAGCGTGCGTTGCGCTGCACAATCCCATTTGCTCTCTTCTAAAAATACCCAGTGATTGTTGAAAATAGCATCGGATTATTATAATTTGTTTTTTTTTTGGGGTATAAACAGCATTTTAAATCTGCCCTGGTTCTGTTGAGCTATGTGGGGGTGGTCTTTTTCTCGGTTACAGCTTGGCAAGTGAAAAAAATACACATTTCCCAAGAGGCTGGTATTCCTATGCTTTCTAGAATCATATTTTACTGATTCAATATATAACCTTTTTTTACTTTATTATGTGGTTCAAAATGGGCATAAATCATGAGCTGAGCGATTCAGTCATTTAGAAAGCTTAAGACTGCGAATGCGTTCAATTTCTATTTCACAACAACCTGCAGGAAATAGTAAAATCATTTACTATGGCTTTTTTTTTTTTTTTTTTTATAAGTGATTAGTCCTTTACATGATATGACACGGCGGAAGCAGCGTCCATCCTGTTCATATCGTGTGAGGAGACACGCACCCAGTCGGAGAGACTATCCCTAATGGGCCGATCCTAAAGATCTACCTTTAAAACAGAAATAGAAGAGAATTGATTCTTTTTTGTTGTTGTTGTTGCTCTCGCAAACAACAAGGCCACTCCAAAACATTTTTGCAGTACTAAAGCCCAAACTGATGATATTTCACAGGGATCCAAACTTATCCCCGACTGATGAATGCCAGAGCGCGCACATCTCTCCAAATTGTCTCTTCACGCATGCCGTAATTGCAGCCGTGCCAATTCGAATGTGTTGAAATACCATCACTCGGCAAAGGGAAGCAACAACAATAACTCGGAGAAAAACCTTGGCAAAACGGTCAGCTCTCCAGCACTCATGATTGGTGCTGCCTGAGCAGATTTTATTTTTTTCCTTAATGAAATGTGGGTCGCTCAAATCATTCCCACACGCCAGCTCAATCGATTTTTCATTCCCTCTGAATAACAAATGTAATTACGGTCACTGCGGATGCATGCCTTTCGCACAAATACACATTTTTTCCTCTCCAAAAAAAGCAGTATATAGTTTGTAAGATGTGGAAACTCTGTGCTGTTGACAAACTGCTGTAAAGCGTGATGTAACTTTTTTTTTTCTTCGACGCATGCATTCAGTCCATCTTCACACAGCATTTTTCAGCCGAAATCAAACTTGTTGTAAAAGGCACGTGAAACAGAGGAGTTCAGTCTCTTGTCGTTCCCCCCACCCCAAAAAAAAAAAAAAAATCCATGGATTATCGATTTGAGTTCCGAGCGGGGAACGATGACCAATGTTCCCTTTTGCAAGTCCTTAAATTCCCAACATTAATTTGCACTACCCTTTCAGATGACGTTCATAACTGACGATTGCACAAATGTTGTCGAGACATCGTCTTTTATCAGAGGAAAGGGTTTGACATTTGGGGGGACGCCATCATTAACTTGCAGTGCAGACTTACTGGAAATAAAAACAAGATACTTTTTTAATTTATGTCTGTCCACTAAGTGTGAATTCAAGACAATGTTCCTTATTTTCTGTGCACTACTATCCCATAATGATAATGAAGTATCTTAAGTATCAGCGGCGGGAAGTAATAAAGTACAGATCTAGTCAACCCGACTCCATCGCTGATTCCGGCATATCTTCCAAATGTTAAACAAAGCGCACGGTTTTGTGTCATCACGATGCTCCGTTAAACTGACATGAACTGCCTGTTGCATTTATTTATTTTTTCAGCCAGCAGCATCATTAGTGCAGAAGTAAAAGCGCATTGCTGTGTCTCTGATTTTGTAATTAGGAACTAATTGTGAAGGGACTCCGGAGGTTATCGCGATTATTATTATTCAATATTCGTTTTTAATTTCATATTCTATGCACGTTCCCCTGAAATGCCTTAATGGGGACAGTTTTCATAGCCTCTCTTTGTAATCACGAACATTTTTATTTCTTTTTGGTTCAAGGTGATACATGAGTCGAATCTTACGGGGTAGTTTATTTCATTTTCAACCTTTAGACCTATTGAAGTTTCCCGTTGTACAGTGAGCTCTTAAATGGTAGTACTATCACTTCGCTGGAGAGTTAAGCTATGATCATGAAGACAGATCTTGCAGGAGAAGAAAATGTCCAGAGTGTGCTGGTCAGACGGATGGACAGGGACCCGGCTGATTTCCACTGTGTGCATACTCTGTGTTAAAGCTAATCCTTCGTCTTATAGATGCTCTCAATGATCACAGTGAAGGACAAGGCCATCTTTTAAAAAGCTTGCTCTTCAGTCCGCCTTTTCGCAAGCGAAAAGTTGTTTCTGTCAATAACTGACCGGATTATTGGCAAACATCAGGTCGGTCTACGTGTGTTGCTGCACCACAACTGTAACGCTTTGACCAGATGCACGATAAAAACAATCAGTGAGCAAAATAAAACTATTGTGCAAGCTTTACAAGTACAGCACTGTTAATCAAGTAAAAAAAAAATATATATATATACAGTATATATATATATATATATATATACAGTATATATATATATATATATATATATATATATATATATATATATATATATATAATTTAATTAAAAACCAAATCCAGAAAAATGGTGATTCATGGTTCTGCTACTTTGTTTTTTTGAATAAGAGTTTTGTTTTTTAAGAGAGTAATTTTGTGTTGCTACTTTGGACATTTTTAGGGGAGGGGGCAGGGGGGGCTGCCTCAAAAGATCTCTGTTTCCTGGGTCCTAGCCTTTTTGCCTCATGGCTCATAACACAATGCCTAAGACCTTAGATTTTGAATAACTAATCTTTTTGTGACGATGTACAATTTAATGATTGCATCAACCATTTTGGGCAGAGTCACAGCACGATCACAGATCTGGAAAGCCTTCATCAAAGGCTTTGCGTTTCAGCTCCCATTTGGACGCTCGCACCGTTTGCATTGATATGCAATTGGAGCGGAGACACAGCAGCGCTATGGGAAAGCCCTCAACCGAATATTTTGTTGCTGGACTTGAGCCGAAAGTCATGAAGTATAGTTCCCCTCGGGTCGCTGCGTTCCCTCTACTGGGTCAGAGGGGTGGGATGGCTTCTGGGTCTGACGGTTACAAGCTGCAAACAGGCGAGTGAGACAAAAGCAGGGCGATGGCTGCCCTTACCAAGACGATGGCTATGAGCATCATATTAATGATACGGGTTCTCCAACAGACTAAAAAGAGCATCCACACTTATACTGTATTTCAATTAGCATTAGGAGGGATTAACGGACAACTAGAAAAGCACATCGGTGGGAACATCAACAACAGATGACGCGGAGTGAGTGAGAGAAGCTTTTCAGAGAACATTGCAGGAACGTTGCTCCGGCTTTTTGAGGACGACACACTGTCGTCTGCAATTCTTTTGAGAACCAACGGCAGTTTTATCCAACTTGCCATGACTCGAGTTCCAGGGGCAAAATGCTAACCTCACAACCCAAATGGCCAAAGCAGCATCATCAAGTGGCGACGCGACTTCTTAGAAAGGCAGCTCAGCAGTTTCCCCGGATGGGAGCTATCGATCCTTAATGCACGCGCTCTATAACTGTTGACCCTACTCGTGATTGCGAACGGACAAGAAGAAGCTTAAAACGACAGGGGAGGAAAAAAAAATAAGGATGAAAGGGACGCGAATGGCAAAGGAAATCAATAATCAGTCTGCCTGTGTCGGGATAGCGTTCTAAGTCAAAATGACCAATGTCTCCGAACACACTCGCAGTTCTGCCCTTGGGGGAAGAACCTTAGCAACATTCACCGCTTCCTTTGATTCTATCCCTCCTCAAGGGGCGGCTGCAATTTAGACGAGCCTAAAATGTCTTTCTGGAATATTTCTTCGAGCCAAGAGATTATTTAGGATTGTCCTCCAACTGGAGTATCGCTCTCTCTCTCTCCCCACTCGTTCTTTTTTCAAGCCTTGTGGTGAAAGTTCTTCCAACGCTATTCACCCTGATGTCTCTTTATCTTTTTTATTATCGTGCAAAATAGCAGGCGGATTTATTGACTTTCCGAGTGCAAGTCGTGTTTACGAAGCCACGATACTCCGCCTTCGTGCCGGGCAGCTTTCACATTGTCAAATCAACCGCGCTGCATGCTAAGCAGTCACTCGTGTGACCTTTCCTATTTTCTACCACATGAGGCAAACCGCTGCGTACTAAAAGATGACACTTTTTCAAATTGTGCTGACATTTCGGAGGGATGAATATAGACAGATGCAACACGGGTGTGCCTGGCATATATATCACTTGAAATGTCAGTGTTGATAATGGCAATAATGAGGTGTCGATCAAAATCTGGACATTAACTTTCCACATGTTGAGGATTGCATGGGAGCACATGCAATTAATTGGCAGCGGCGAAGTACAATTTTCATGACGGATGTCTTCCCCCCCCAAGTCAGTCCACTTATATGCCTTTCTGTAACTGTTCCAGTCTCTCTGTTGCAACCTGCTGGCCACGCTGAAAACATCCTGGCTGGAGCCCCTTCATGGCAAGGTACTGTTGATGAATGATACACGTGTCATCTCGGTCTCATGATGTCAAAATGCGAACCAGCCTGATTCAAGAGGATTCTTTCCATTCAAATTCTAACTGAACCAGGAAATGGATTCCATGGATCAAATACGTTTTGCTGTTTCGCTCGTTTTCGAGATCAAGTTATGAGCGAAAAATACTGAAATATTGAACATTTGGACATTTATATCTTCAGAGGTCACATTAAGTTCACCTCCAAAGGCTGGAGTGTATTTTAGATTCATCCTGAAATTTCACCCCATAGCTGAAAATCCCCCCCCCCCCCCAAAAAGATTTTTTGGGAGTGGTCTGGAGAATCGCAAGAATATATTAGCTGAAAATAAATGGAGCGGTTTGGCAGTGCGACATGAAATGTCAGCCTTTCTCACTTATTATTCCACTAAAACAATATTAATCATAATAATGCGTTTACAGTAGTGGGGGCACATAGAACATATTATTGCAAAGACATTTTTTTGACTTGACTTCCACTTTAAAGGTTGCATGTTCACAGTCTGTCCCTGAGGGGGGGTGATGACTAAATCATCTGCGACTCTGCCAATCATCAAAGTTGTCTGTTCTCGAGGCAGACTGCCGAGAAAGTCAAATCAAAAGCCAGGAGCCAGATTTGTTCCTCTCAGGTGGTTCCCTCAGACTACCCGGAGATGGAATAGTTGGGAAGTAAAAGTGACAACAAATAGTTCAAAAGCCTGAAGAGCAGCGCAGTCGATTTTTCTTCGGTGACCAGCACAGCTCATGTTTCTCAGCTTCTTATTGATTGCATCACTAAACACCGATGGAAATGTCCTTTTCCGAATGAATCTTTTTTTGCGAATACACGTTTCGCTGCGTGTGTGATTGTATGCATTGAGTCAGGAAGGTGTGCATCCGACACTATTATTATAATCAAGTGGAGCTTGGTGAATATAAACCCTAACAGTGAATTTTTTGCTCTAACACACAGGCATTTTCTCTTCACACACAGCAAGATGCATTCCAAACGAAAGACACACACACACACACACACACACACCTGTCGGTTCTGTTCTAGCGCCCCCTATTGATAATGTCGCAGTTCACTCTAAAGACGCTCTTAGTGAGTGGTTGAATGATCATTTGAAAGAGAGAGATCAGAAAATCTACTTATAGTCCCAACGTATTTGTACTTCATTATTTCCACCCGCTGCCCAGCAACTTGATAAAAAGCGTCAGAGCACTCTTGGCAACTGCAACAGAATGAGCGTGAAATTCAATCTTAGGACAGCGAGCTTTCGGGGAGGTCGTTTGCTTTGAATGAAGCCCGGCGTTGAGTGACCTGGCAAGTGGACGAGGTCTGCAGGTGCAGCACGTTGCGGGTTCAACTTGCTCGGGAGCAAAGCGAGCTACAGAGCAGCTTTTAGTGTCTTTCACCATGACGTGCAAAATTGATTGTGGAGAAAGCGTGGCACGCATCCTGATGTATTATCAGAGAGAGACACATTTGCAAAACAATCAGTCAGGTGTTCGCTACGCTC
Source organism: Hippocampus guttulatus (assembly GCF_054856545.1). NCBI lineage: Eukaryota > Metazoa > Chordata > Actinopteri > Syngnathiformes > Syngnathidae > Hippocampus > Hippocampus guttulatus. The sequence continues at coordinate 5,369,269 of NC_141278.1, forward strand.
CGGATCATGTTATCAGAAGAGCTCATTTGCTTGAGGCAGGTGGGCAGGAGGGGGTCAAAGGTGAGGGCTCTTCCACCGTGACACGTTCACGTTCTCCATGAGGTCTGATTTGTTCCGCAAGTTGAAAGGCCTGGACTCAATTAGGCCGCGTGTCAATCGAGCCAATTAAGACGGAAAAAGCGACATACAGCTCCGCCGATGAATAAAACATGCGGCGTTAGCGTCATTACAGGAGCGAAAAAAAGAACCGGTCGTCTGCTGACCTTCACGATTTGACGGATGTCCGTCCTGGTTTGCGTGTGCGCGCGCACGTTCCTGCCCGTTTCTTACATTTGAGTGCCACGTGAAATGCATCGCGCGGATGATACATCCTCAAAGGCCTGCTTTTTGTTGTTGTTTTAATTTAATCTCTCGAGGTGTCTTTCCCTGCCCCCCTTCAAAGACACACGGATGGGGAATGATGAATTAACAAAGTGATGCGCCAGGCACACAAAGCAGCGAGACACTTTGGCAAGTCTGCAGGGCGCTGCGCATTTCCCAGTCTGCCTGTCACCGTGGATCTCCTCATTGATGTCTGCCTCATTCTGAGCTATTACTCACCCCCCCCCCCCATCTTCCTCCAACAGCCTGCCTCAGTATTATCGTGTGCAGTATCGCACGCCAGCGTCCGACCCGTGCTTTAAACCCGCACTCGATTCTTGTATGTCATGACGGCAGGCAGTTAGCACGGTTGAGTTGCCTCGCACGAGGCCCAAATTTCAGCATACGTGAAGCTTACGGGGACAGTTTCAAAAAGTGAATGCATTGAAACTGTCAGACTGTAAGACTGATCTTTTAATTCATGCATAATTCATTCTTTCGGGAGGTGCTCATGTGACTCTCGTTATTTTGGTTACTTGGTTCCAGTGTTCTTTGAAAGCGAGGGATGTACTAAAAAAATATATATACTCTGATTTGCACATTGCATTTTCACCTCTGAAAATAGACCTTTAGACTTAGAAACAAATCAGCACACGTCGATTGTAGTGTTTCCCTGTTAAACTATGCCCACATCCGTAGGAGTTGATTGTTACACTAATGATTCCTGCAGGACCCCCTGTATGAGTTTTACTCCTCCATCCTCATGAATAAGGCACAGCATGATCAATCACGTTGTGGCTATTTTTACTTTGCAACCCCCAAAAAATGTGCATCAATCCTGCCGTGTAACAACAAAATGAAAAATAAGCAAGTGGGGAGATCTTGCACACAAAATAAGCTGAAAGATTGTCGAGCAAATGAGTTCAGTTTTATTTTAACCAAGTAAATAATGACTTACCTTACCCCAATTGACATAAACAGCAGCCACGGGAATGCTTCGGTCGGGGGATAAAAAAAGCCTCTCCTCGCAGCAGATCGCAAAATCACTCAAAACCTTTTTCCTCCAGAGTGATTAAAAGCCCCCAATTATAATGCAACCTTGCAGTTGTTTTTTGCAAGTGTCGGTCTACCTTTCACCGGGCAGAGACTTGGGGTCGATGTGCGCGGAGCAGAGCGCCAATGTGTGGCCACGCGGAGCTGTGACAGCCAGCTGACTGCTCCGCTCCTCTTGCGCCTGGCGATCAGCAGCCCTCCGCTTTGAACGGGAGCTCCTCCTCGTCTCAGCTCCCAGTGCGCGCTTATGCCTGCGTATGTGCGTGGGTGTATGCGTGTCGTGCCCCCCCCCCTAGTGTTTAGTTTGAATAAACCTGCAGGGAGCGAGGGAGGGTGGGGGGGGGGGTGTCATTGTGATGTGAAGCAATTGGCTTGCCTCATGTATACAATCAATTTTCAATAACACATGCATGAAACATTGGGGTTGGGATTGGCCCAACTGTAGCCTTATTTGAAGGTATCATGTACACGTTAAGGCTGGCGATACTAGCCGCATATCAAAAAATAAATAAATAAATAAAAAAAGTTCTCCTCAGCAGTAGTTGGCAGTCTATTGGCGGCAATTTGACACATCTGCGAATCGTCATTTACGTCAGACAGAAAGGTCTTTGTTCAAAAATGGTTCTGTTTTGGTAGACGGGTGCCCATGCGTCCGGCGTCAAAATGACCGCAACGTTATTTTCGCCCTTGAGCCAAGTGTAGTCTCGAGCGTGTTTTTGGACCGTGATGCGCCTCACTCCGCGTTCCGCGGCATGGAACTTCCGAGCCCCCGACGCATCTGACAATTCGGTCACGGAAAGGAGATTGCGCTTGGCCTAGAAAGGAGCGCATCTTTTTCGTGGCGGGGCAAGTTTAGTGTGTTTGTAAATTTCGTAGACCCCGCTGCGCATCGCTCGGCGTTCCGGCAAACCAAGTGTCTTTACTGTTATACTCCCCCCGGCGTATTAACCACTTCGGGCAAACAGCAGACAAAAACTAGTCGCCAATCAATCGCAAAAAACACATTGGTCAACAACCTTTCACACGCTTATACGCACAGTCACTGAGTAAGAACTAATAATAAAGTTCCAGCCCAGAGGTCAAGCGCGCGTTCGACCAATGAGTGACTCGGCTCTTATTTAGCAAACCTTTTCTTTTCCGAAATTCATCCACGACTCTATCGCACAACACATTGGTGAACCATCACGCTGAGTTGGTTGCTTGACACGACTCAATCATTCATGATCGTCCTGCTGTCTCAATAACAACAGACGATTTTTTTTTTCTCAGATGCCCTCACATGTCTTTGTCATCTTCGACCCGTGTGAATATTTTTAGCTCTCGTTGTGGCCAAATGGCAGTAGCTCGGCTTTGCGGAATATTCAGCACTTTGAAGCTCAAACGTCTGACTAGAGCACTCTGGTTGTGGGTGAGAGCTTAAAAGCCGTCGAGAAAAGACAAGAAATGTGGAATCCGACTTTATTGTGAACGCGGAAGGACGTCGGTGACCTTACAGTCATCTGGAATACATCAATGTGTTTATTTTTCGCCATTATGAGAAGAAGTAAAAGCTGTGACTAAAACCAGCCGTGATTCATCACTTTTGTCCTTCTGAGCACCTCCCTTCCATTTCTTTCCGGATTATACATTCTGGTTGTGGTTTGCCGAAGTACCAAATTGACAAATACTGTACTCAGTTAAAAGAGAAGAAAAAAAAAGCTCGCTCAAGGCTGTTTTAATTATTTCGGCTCAGCAGATGAGGTTGAATGTTGGATTTAGGTGGGCTGAAGAGCTGAACCTGGTCACCATTTTGAACAGATTTGTGGACTGAAGTTGTAGTAAATGTCACTTTAAATGAGTGGGCTGCATCAGCAAGGGCATCTGGTATTTAAAAAAAAAAAACTGTGGAAAAAATACCATGTGTGACTTGAGTGGTGACACCTGACAGGGCAAAGTTGCTGCTGCTGCTGCTTCTTAGAAAATCTTGGCAGTAAAATTTGTCTTGTTTTTTTTTTTTTTTTTTTTACCACAGCTATACTAAGAAATTGGTCACCCATTTCTTGGTAGCTTTAACTCATTTGACCCAACGTGCTGGCTAGAAATAACCCAGCATTGGGTTGGCCCCTTTTGGAACTAGCACAGGTTCAGTATTTCACTCAGTCCACGTTGCTCAGTTAATTTTTGTGACAAGTCGTCTGTGGTCCAGCCATCTTCCTCACAAGTGTCTGTTGAAGAGTCAGGACAAAAGTCTCGTTCGAATATCCAAAGTAGCTTGCGCGTGATCACAGGTTGTCTGCCTTGCCCGCTGGTCCATTGTGGAAACGAGATTGCCGGCAAAACATCTGTTTCGTCAGTATTTGACACTCAATGACGTTACGCTCGGGTATTAATCCGTCATCACAAATATAACATTCATGTGTTTTACGCGCATGCAGACGCATACACAAAGGTTCTGTCGCGGAGGCGCTGCCCACGCGTGTGAACGTGTGTCCGCATGTTGATGTTTTGATAACCACACCACGCGTTCTGTCGCCGGCACGATGAGCTCGGATGATGTGATAAGGGAATGTTTGGTCATCTTTCAGCACGTTGACAGGTTGCGAATGGTAGAGTCCCTTCCACCTTTTTATCATTCTCGTGCTCAAAACGGTGTTACGAACAAAGCCAAATGTAACCTCAGCACTTTTCTCCCTTTTGTGAGAGGAATTCTTTTTTTCTTTTTTTTTTTTTTTGCCATTACAATTCATCTCTGCCAAAGAATTTTTAAAAAATTCCGATGCTGTTGTCTTACGTTGTTATCCGCCCAGCAGGAATCTGGAAGCAAATGGCGTGCCTCGTGTATATACAAAATAGGATCGATTTGGTAAATAATAACCAAATGGGCAAACAATTTTTTTTTTAAGTGCCTTTTGTTATTGGAGTTTATTTTCTATTTTTTTGCTGTTTGAGCTACAATGGAACCATTCTTCCACCCCCAAAAATCAGAATTGGAATATTCTTGTTGTCTTCATGAACTAGTAGGCTACTAAAGAACAGATAAAGAGAATGATGGCACATGGGGTTTTTTTTCGCTTGACAAACTGTTTTTTTTCCCCAGTGCATCAAAAAAAAAAAAGAAAAAAGAAAAGGTACAGTCCTTACATCCTTTATGAACCAGGAAGTACAACTTTTTTACAGTACATTTTTTTTGGGGCGTAGCGGTCAATTTTTTTCACTGTTGCTCCTTGGAGGTCTGCACTCTTCTGATCTCTCCTTTTGTTTTTCCTGCTCCTCAAACAAAAGTCATTTTGATCACATTAGCTATGACTGCTGGCATAGCCCCACTTAGATTAGTCACATTTGCTGCCAGTCGAAGTCCAAAACCCCCATCATTACTGCTCATTGCCGAGTTGATGGACAGTGGATCAATGTGGACAACTGCATCGTTTTGTGAGAGACCGCCTTTGATTCCGGGGGACTAATGAGGCACACGAAAAAGACTTGAGTGAGCATGGCGGCAGCTCTGTTAGTGTCGCTTGCTGGCATGAATAAATGTTTTAATTTTAGTCCCGGAGACGCTGCGATCTGACAAGACTGGCAGATGAGGTGTGACCGACGGTGCGCGTCGATGATGAAATGATGCGGCGCGAGCAAAATGCATTTATAAAGCACCTTGCGCAGACCTGAGGTCACCGAATGATGTCGGGGACACACCTGACGTGAAAATAAAAGCACGCGGTTCAAGTGCGCAGTCTTTAAATCCCATTCAAATGGTTCTGCTTATGAAAGCATTCGTCTGTTTGGGAAGCGTGATGATGGCAGGTTTTTAGGTGGGTACGTGGGACACTTAATAGATTCATAGCGAGAGACCGAAAGCAACAGGAAGAGGAGCGGGGATGGATAAACGTGACTGTTTTAATGTGTGGGTGAAGTATAGACGGTGAAGGGATTTGATGACGGAGATTTTTGGGGAGGTGCGGGGTGGGGGGGCAGGGGTCTTAGATATGACACTTGCATATAAATTGCACATTGAAATTGACCTGCCTTTTCGTCTCATCAAACAAAATCTTAGTACGCGTTTTCAGTAAGAGGAAGATACGTCCACGTCTCAGCCCAATCATGTCGTTGCTGTCATACACACTTTGGACAATTTGTCACAGTAACAATCACATTATACAGTATTTGTTTCTCCGGCTTTTGTGGACTTTCTCTAAGCTGTTTACCAAAAGGAAATCCTGCGGCTGAGGTTTTAGGCACAGACTCGGAGATCCGTGCAAAAAAAAAAAAAAAAAGCTACGCTGGTCTTATTTTTGTGTTGTAGCATACATTTAGTCTTCTGTTTGTTTTTATTGATCCGAAACTATACGATAAGTGTATGTAAATTCCAAGCCACATTTGTATCTCTAAATAAACAGTAGTTGTGTTCTCTTGTAACATTCATCCATCCTATTTTCTGTACCGCTGAACCTGATTAGCATCACAATCGGAAACACACGACATCGCCAAAAGCGAAAGAAAAAGCAAGGTCTGCCAATGGCAGGGAGAATATTCTTGCCAAAGCAACGTACCGTCACACTGATTCTTGATGCTCTCATTTGCAAGATGATCAATTTGCTTTCAATTGAAGATGCTCGATGAGCACTCGTGAAATGTCACAAGATTTGCTTTTGTCCAAGTGGGAGAATACTCATTACTCGTGTTTGCTGACGTATTTTACTTCCTAATTATGTGTGAATGTCCCCTTCAACGGGACCTCATCATCAGGCATTGGATCGAAGTGGCCACTTGTAGCTTAGCGTGTCTTCAGCAGGTTACAGAGAAACTGGATAGGTCATAGAAGGGGACACGACTTGGATTTTCTTTTTTTTTTAATGGATAAAGCACATCTTATGAGTTTTGTCATTCGTCTCCTTCGAGATATGTCATGGTTGTCTACCGGCAGGCAATATCCATTCATTTATTTGGTTTTCGTCTGAACCGTTTTCCTTTGCAACGATGAGTCTAATTCAAGGGTGTCAAATTTTTGGTCACGGGCCACTTTGGAGTTACGTCTTCCCTCGGAGGGCCGTTATGACAGTGAAACCGAATAAATATTAAATCATCACATTGTATTATTACTCGTACACACACACACACACACACACAAAAAAAAGATGGCTCACTAGTTTTGAAATCAGTCATGTATTTGTTCAATTATTGTTCAAGTGAGTGTAAACCGTGTCACAAAGTTGTTGCAAAATGTCACCGTTATTTATTACATGTGACAAATTGAGATTTCGGTACAGACATAGGCAACGGTCATGGAAGTTGACAAGTATGATTTGCTTTCGCGGGCCACATAAAATGACGTGGCGGGCCGGATCTGGCCCCCGGGCCTTGACTTTGACACCTGTGGTTGAATTGATCTGCTTCGAAGAGCTGCAGGCGGTTGTTCATTTTCCTAGTCGCCTGCAATAACAAAGAATCCTGACACACCGAGTGAAAGCAGTGGATTTGTTTACAGCCTTGGGTTGCCTGCTAACGTCTCGCGAACAAACAAACAAACAGAAGGATCTTTGCAGTCAAGTCCACAGAATGGGGGGGGGGGGGGGGTCAGATAGAATGCGAGAGTCGGAACTGTAAGACCAAAAATAAATTGTTGCGGCCATCGTGAGGGCAAAGCGGGGTGTAATCACTTTCGCATTTAATGGGGAAGTTGCAGCTAACTGGATTGCGTAAAGGTGCCCACGCATTAACAAATGAAATTGGAACCGCAACCAATTCTCTGTTCATCATTTATTATTCATTTTTATTTAAATGTGCCTGTATGTTGGTGTAATGACCTCGCTTTTTTTTTTCTCCTGTCGACAACACCATTTTGGCACCAGATGAGGAGTGACGAGCAGTACCCAGACAGAATTTTATCAACAGATGCTGTGTATATCAATCCTTATGCTGTGATAGGATTTTATTTACCCAGAGCTGGGTGATGGATGCTCGGAAACCATCGATGCTTAGTTTAGGATCACATGCCTGCGATGAGGCAGCACGTGAACCAATTCCTGCCCCACCTCTGTAGTGCAAAGTAACAAATGGCTATAAAATAGACAATTACTTACACATCTGATTGCATTCCAAAATACATTTGTGCAATTTAAAAGCAATGCAATTAACTCGAACGAATCGTAATAGAATGGAAATTAGGTTGCAGTACTGTAATTTAATTAAAATAGTGCATAAAAGTGCCACCAGGGGTCAGCAAGGAATTTCCCTGTTCAAAAGTGCACAGTACGCCGAAGCGCACCCCCTCACCCCTCCAACTTCAACATTATCATGACATTCGCGTTGAATACAGAAACTCTCGCTGCTTCATCATCTGTGCCACCGTTTAGCCTCACACAGTTCCAAAGTGGAAGGCAAGTTGTCAAAGCCAACATCGGGCAGCCAATTAATCTTGGTTTTCAGGAAGAAAAATGTTCCACTTTGCAAGAGTCTATTAATTACCTCCTAACAAGGGCTACACTGCGCCGCCTAATGTACTGCGCCTAATGAAAATGAAACAGATTCATCGCAACACCCTGAATCCACACTGCGTCTTTTGTGATCGCTATCGTACTGTGGAACATGGAGCTGTGTAATAATAATCCTCGTGTTTAGCATTTGTCATAATTAAGACGCAGCGGAATTGTAGCGCGACCTTAGAAGAGCTTATCGGGTAACATCCATTCACGCCCCCTGATTACGCACTTACTGTGATATTTATTGTCAGGGAAATCCCGGACAGGAAGGAAATGTTTGCCTCGCATGGGAGGAGTCTAAATCCATCAAGTCAAATAAGATGGCGCTGTTGAGCAGCCGAGCGGGATGAGAAAAAAAATCCTTGTGTTGTCCATCCATCAATTTATCAATCCGCTTTATCCTCACAAGGGTCGCGGGGCGCGCTGGAGCCTATCCCAGCCGTCTTCGGCTGGGGGGCACCCTGAACCGGTTGCCCGCCAATCGCAGCCTGCCATGCATGTTTTTGGAATGTGGGAGGAAACCGGAGTACCCGGAGAAAACCCACGTAGGCCCGGGGACAACATGCAAACTCCACACAGGAAGGCCGGAGCCGGGATCGAACCCGCGACCTCTGCACTGTGAGGTCCACGCCCGTTATAACCACTGGACCACCGGGCCGCCCTGTCTCGTGAGGTCGTCTATGTAAATAGCTTTGCATTGTTTCGTAATGTCACGAGATGCTTCGGATCAAATATTTCTGTTAATATCCAGTAGAAGAAGGGAAGTAGTTTCCTTTCCTGGCTTCCATAAATATTTGCGGCAATAAGGAAACGCGACAGTCCTTCAGAAATTATGACGGAGCGCGGACTGTCAAATGCACGACGCTATTATGAAATATCAGCTATGTACCGCATGCGCAAACCCGCATTCCGTCTTTGCTAGATGCTTCGTAACGTGTCCCAATAACGTTCTCTCTCACTACATTACCCGAACTTGTGGTGTCTATTGACTGGTCCTTGTATGAGCCACCCCCTGCAAACATGCCGCAAGGTCATTACGATGCTATCAACGGTCATGATTTGTTCCTTCCTCAATTATGCTGGGATGACTAAATTCCTTAGAAGGTGCTAGCGGGAAGGAGTGAAAGTCACAAGGAGCCCTTTGTCGGAACTTTTTTTTTTTTGTCTGCTTGGGCACATTTGTGTTTGTTTGTTTATTTGTTTATTGAGCATATATAGTACACACAATAAGATGTTGACAAACAAAAATTATGAAAGGAAAATTAGAAAGTAGATAAAAGAAAAAACACACATCATCACAGTTGTATGCTCAAAGGAGTAGGAAGAAGTAAATAACTTCTCTCGACCTACCCCTTATTATGTAGCAATTTAAATTGATCATTTTTCAAAACAAAGAAGAAAAAGAAAAATCGACATATCATCAAATACTTTTACCCTTATGTATACTATACTTTTCTATTTACACACCTTTTGGTTTGTATATATATAGTTATTCTTTCTTTTTTTATTTCAATTTTCTCATATTCATTATAATTAGCAGTTGATAACAAGAACAAACAGTTGTATTACTATGTTTTATAAGTATATCAAATTGATCTTCTTAATTCTGATTCATGTAGTTTTTTTCGTACTAATCTTTTGAATTTGTTTTTGAACTCCTCCAACGATTTACTCATTTTCAGGTCCGTTTCAAGCTTATTCCGCAGATTGACACCCATTACTGATACACACCTTTGCTTGATGTTTGTTCTTGTTGTGGATTTTTTGTATTGATTAGTACCCCTTAGATTATAACAGCTCTCTCTAATTTCAAAAAGCTGCTGGATATTTTGGCAAAGGAGATTGTTATGTGCTTTATACATTAATTGGGTGATTTTTGAAGTCAACCAGGTCGTAGTGTTTCAAAAAAGAATTAAGATTGCTCATGTTGTCGCTTGTTCGATGTCCCATTCTATGGTTATCAGTACGTCGTACTTTTCTGTAGGTGGTATGATATCAACAAAAATGTGCTCGTCTTTGTAAGTCTTTTTTTTTTTTTTTTGCAGAAAATAAAACCACACCACAAGACAAACAAATAGGAAAAAATACTTTATAAAATATAGGTATTTACACAAAATAGTGCTTCGTCTACCGTCGCATAAAACATACGTTACAATCTTACAGTCTCAAATGTGCAACAGAACATGTTGCCGTCAAAGTCAAAATACGGAAAATACAGGCGCGTGTACGGGAGTCCGTCAGTCTACGCTTGCAAGAAAGTGATGCGGTTTCGTCTCAGGCGGCGCATTTTTCCTCCGCTGCCCTTTTTACCTCCTGAAGGAAAGCGTTTGGGAAAAATTAGTCTCGTCTTGATAACGGTCGAGGATTTTGGTGAATTTCTACCAACGCCCGCTCACACCTTTAACACACACGTCCATGCAGCTGTGCCTGGAGACGAAATTGTTGCTGCTCCCACCGCAGCCCGAGTACGTGAACTCCTCGCACGTCTTGGTGGTCTTGTTGTAGTAGTAGCGCGGTATGGAGGCAGAGCATTTGCCTTTGTCCAGAGGGTCCAGGCACAGCACGGGAACCGCTGCAAAAACAATAAGACGCCGTTAGCGACAGGAAACATTGAAATATTCTCACTCCAGTTCCTCTGAAAGCGCTCACATTTTCGCGGGCTGCAGTACTCCTTGCAGGAAGTCAAGTCGGGGAAGCGGTTGTCATTGCCCTGGCAGCCGCCGTAGTAAAAAAGCTCACACTGCATGCTGGTCATGTTGAAGAAATAGCGGCTGAAGAGGGCTCGGCAGGGCCCCTCCTCCATGGGAAACCTGCACGTCTGAGGGATCTCTGGGTGGAGGAGAAAGAAAGAGATTGGATCAATTTGGATCAAGTTTTTTCCGACAACAGTTCTTTAAATTTGTCTCTCTTGGTCATGGAATTGGAATTTCTCCATCGCGAGACTAATAAAAGTTTTCTTATCTTATGAAATGCGGGAGAGCTGATTTTAACAGCAAAACAGAAAATATCTCAAAGGCCTTTGACTAGAGAATCTGAGGGTCCGTGTTTCAGTCCTGCTGCTTTAAAAAAAAAAAAAGGCAACTAGATGTTGGAGGGTCGCCAGTCTCCTCCTTGAGTACTGCTGATGTGCTCTTGAGCAAGCCTCTCTAACTAGCTGGATCTGCAGCCAGTCAACCCCCCCCCCCCCACCCTGACTCTGATTTCTCTTCCTGCATGCCCTTTGATGTGATCTTATCAGTAAAATGCAATGCAGTAGTTAATTTAGAACTATTAAGGTAACAATGGCAACTTACTGCAATCATCAGGTCATCGAAATATTACAAGCAATTTGTATGGCTTTATTTAATTAAACACTCGCGTCCTTATAATACTCAAACTCCCTAAGCTGTCTATTTGTGGCACGTATCAAATTGTGCGCGTGTACCTAATAAAGTGGCCGTCGGGTGTCAACTGGAATTTGCCCCAGCTTCCGAGACAACACGTCTCAACTTACTCGGTATTCTAAAGCATGTTTTGTGGCACTCGTGGTAAGTCTTGAAGTTGTTGGCGTTGCCTTGGCACCCCCCGTAGTAGAACAGCTCGCACTTTTGAGTGATGGTGTTGTAGTAGTAACGTTCCATTTCGGCTCTGCAGGGACCCTCGTCGACTTGGAGGAGGCACACACCTGAAACAATCGCACCGCACAAGTTGAAATATACACAGCTTTGCGGAGAAGTGCAACAAATTGCACGTTCGCGGTTTACCTCGGGGTCGCAGCGCCAACGCTTGGTAAAAAGAGGAGCAAAAAGCAAATAGGGCCAAAAAGTACAACTCCATTGTGGTTCCAGTGTGTTTCTCTGCCGCGACTCTCCAAGCCGACGCCTGTTTTATAGCGTTGTTTCCCACAAGGGGGGAGGTGGGGGGTTCGCTGGGGGGCGGGGATGCAGTGACTCAGTGTGACCGCACGAGCAGCTCCAGTTTAGTGCCAGGAGAAATTCATAGATGACATCACGTGAATGTCGCAATAATTACAAAAAACACTCGGTGACTAATTGGATAATCAAGGCAAACAGGAGGAAATAAAATGAAAGTTTATTTTACCTCCGGGCAGGGGGGTTTCAACCCCCCCCCCCCCCCCCCCCCCAGGAGTTTTAAATAGATAACACGTATCTTTTTGCATACCCGGAGTGATAAGTTTTCTGCATTTTTGTTCAGGGACCCAGACTCAGTTTTTATTTTTCTTTCTTTTTGTCCACAGATTACTGATTGGCCTCTGTGGGCATTGGACAAAATCGTTACTTTTGTTCAAGAGACCTCAAAAATGATGCTTGTTCAATCATTTACCATTCAAGAGAGTAAACCATTTTCAACTCTTTTGATTGGTCAATAATTAGTATAATAATAATAATAATACACCCACATGTGTGGACTGACCAAAATGATAGATTCATGAAAAAAAATCAAATATATCAAATTGTGACATGGGAGTTTTTGGCCCGCTATTTAATATGTCATTAATAACTCACGCAACCACTCATCCCGTTGAAATAGTTTCCTGCTTTTTTTTTTTTCGCGGTGGCATGCTTGCTTTATTGGGGACAAAGTCAACACTGATCATCGTCGTTTCCGTTGTTCAGTTTTTACAAGAGTAATTTCAAATGTGAAGGTTTGCGGGAGATAACCCCAAAAACTGCCTCTTCACACATCAGCCCGCCTCTCTTCTTCTTTTGGGATCAATGTTCGTTGGCAAACCTTTTCGCCAACAACTGGGCTGAAGTGCGGAGCGGAGGTTTGTCAGCAGCAAAAAAATACAGAAAAATTTGTTATAAAGAGGGGAAAAAAAGCCAATTTGCCGATTGCACAAGGCGATGAAAAATTGCCTTGCAAAGTCTCCAATTTTACTTACAGGCTGTTGGGAAAACTACCGTGCAGCCTTGCTGCAGAAAGGAATGCACCTCGAGAGAAGGTTAAATACTGATAAACCCATTTATCAAAGTGACATGATAGAAGGCACGCCACCAATGACTCATCGGGCTCGTCCAGTAATAGATTGACACTTCCCAAGAATGGAAAAAGATTTTTCAGCCTTTACATCTCATTCAAAAATGAGTCCCAAAATCTAATCGAATGATAAAATTTACTCTGCTGTCAAAAACATCCCGAGGATCCAGGCACAGGGTCTTGTTGAAATCCGATTAGGAGATTAGGATCATTTATGCAGATTACTTTATAAACCCGATTTAGTAGAGGAGAAGGATTCTTCTGCAGGACCGTCGCAGCGAACGACTGCTGCCTGCAAGCAATCGTGAGTAGCATTTCCAAAATTATTCCTGGATGCTTTTCAATAATTTGTCTTGTCATGTAGAAACTTTTTCGTGTGTGTTTTTTTTTCCCTCCCCTTTTTAGATAATGCCAGTCATAAATGTCGAGGACTTGACAGACAAGGACAAGGCTCTGATGGAAGTCAACCAACTTAAAATTGAAGTGAAACTTCAGAGGTGGTTGGTACGTTTTTCTATTTTTAATGAACTAAATGAATAATTCCGTGCTCGCACGGCATGGTGCGGCGCGGCTTTTAGGATTTAAGGCCATAATAGCAATTGAGAGAGACAGACAGAGGAGTGGTTAAAGTCGAATAAATTGCTGGATCATATGGAATGATTTCTGCGACGTGTTCCCTTTTAGACATCGAAATGCTGCGAGGAGATCAAGGATTACATTCAGGCCGGAGTGGATGAGGACACTCTTGTCAAAGGCATTTCAGAGGAGAAGAACCCCTTCAAGGAGAAAGGTGGCTGTGTCATTTGTTAGACTGAACATGAAGTGTTCTTGATATCTCCGATTAGCCACCAAGGGCATTTTTCCTGCCCTCCCAAGACAGATTTGCAGACTGAGAAGACTACAAGGGCATAACGAATAGAGGAATTGATGCAACTTTTTTTTTTTAAAAATAAATTGCATTCCCCAGCTTCTAGTCAGATCTGTACCCGATATCGTTTCCATTTCACTGAAATTATTTATATATAAGGTTATATTTAACGCTTCCCTCTCCTCTGTAAACGGAATAAATAATACGATGCCCATACAAAGTCACCGAATTAAATGTGCTTGTTAATATATACTGACTTTTAATATATTTTATATATATATATATATATATAGACTTTTTAATAATAATAATAATAAGAATAGTACAATTGGTGGTGTGCAAAGTACAGTTGATGCCTGGGATGACCACACGGAAATGACGTCTCTAAAAAAAATATTGATCATTTGGGGGTGGGTGGTGCGAATGGAGATTTGCATGGAAGATTTTGCCATTATCTATTGGATACCACTGCCAATGGTTTGATTTTATGACAATTCTGAAACGAACATGACTTTTGGGGGGGGGGGCATCTGGAAGATTTTCATGGTTGATATTATCCAGTGTATTGCGTGGCAAAGATGTTTTGCTGCCCCTTGGATTTTTTTTCATCAATGGGGATGGGGGGTCGCCCCGTAAATCATCTATTTTGCACGCACGCCCCTGAATAGAGTAAAACTTTATCATAGTCACAATGGAAATCAGTGTATCTCACAATTTGCATGGTGGTCGCACCACTCATTATTCGTATTTTTATTATTAGTAGTAAAATTTATATGAGTGTTATTTATTATTTCTTTTTATCCATTTCTTTTATTTCATTTTACTGTATATCGTATATACTTCCAAAGTACAGAACCTGTGCCGTGATCTGCTTCTGCGCATGCGCGACATCACCCAAACAACAATGGCGCTCCGCTGCGGCGCTGCGCGTTTAAATGCACTTATTAGCACCCGTCCTTTCTTCAAATGTGCTTCGTTTGGCCTCCGCTCGTTTGCTGACCACGCGTCGTCCCTAAAGGTAGCAAGCAACGCCCCAGAGACCTCGGCTGACCATGTACTCTACACGCCAGAGCACTTTGCGTTAAAGGACTCGCTCAAAAAGGTACGAGTTGCTGCTAACGAAAATTAGCAAGCTTTTAGAGTCATGAAAACAAAAGTTAATGCTGTTCTTGTGACGCTTTACGCCCGTTTGGCTCACGAAGATGTAGCGTTCAAGGTTGTTGCAAACAGCTGCAGCGCATCAAAAGTGGGTGAGAGGTTAATGTGCAGTCAGTTGATGAATACACACTAGCCGGACACATTATTAGGTACAATTGCAACATCTATACCAGCGCTCTTGCCAATATTCAGCCAGAATTAAGCATTCATGTTTGTTTTTTTGCTTGTGTTGGATTGAGCGCGTGGGAGTCCGGGTTTTGTGACGCTGCACATCAGATATTGCAGAGAGATACGCACATTATTTCATAACTTTGTTTTGCAAGACTGGGAAGGTGTGGAAAATATTGGCTGAATTCTGTTATAAGAGATCATGTTGCGTATGTGAGGCTTCGGTTTGTTTTACTTTTGGGCGATATCCTTCTTTTTCCACTTATCACTGACATTCATTCAATTGGTTATTTGGGCTATAACAAAATTTTTAAAAAGGTATGAGAATATGTTCCCAAATACAATAAAAGCACAAGTGAAATAAAACATGGTCCGTGTTACAGAAAAAGGTGCGGAGAAATTAGTGACGTCATCGATATATCAATTTCGACTCGACTTTCATCACGCAGTCATAGTTGGGCTGCAAATGTATATATTTAAATATGTATTTTTTTCAATTTTCCTCACTCTTATTTTGGTTAAGTACTTTGTTATTTAAAAACCCCAGAATGCCTTATTAATCAGTTTGTCTATTTTAAACAGCAGACAGATATTTGTATGTACAATGTGCAAAAATAACAGCAGCCAAATTTAGGGCAGACAGCAGAGACGTTGCGGTAAAGGGAGGAAAGCGTTCTGTGTGACTAAACCTTCAAAGGATACCGGGAGTTTGAAAATAAACTAGTCCAGGGAATATGGGAAGGATGAAAATGTAAAAGGGAAATACAGAACAATATGCTGTTAGGGCGGGAAAAGGAACTTGAGGCAGCGTGGTTTAATAAAAGAATCGTCTGGAGAATAACGGAAGTACTAGATATAAATTGAGTCATAGGAAATCCCTCGGTGAGTATTCAAGATGCTTGCTCTCTACTTATTTTATTATTTTTTTTGTGCTCTTGTAGTCTAGCACAGCACGACCAGACACACTTTTAGCTCATCTGGTTACTACATTGTGGTTGAAAACGTGCGGTGAATGATTCTAATTTAACCATGTTCTTTATAGTTAGTTGCGCTTGATGTGAAGAAATGCATCGAAATTCCGAACCAATTTGGAGTTGCCTCATTTCGGAAGGCTGCACTTTTAAGTTAGCATAACAATTTCCGCAGAGAAGGTCACGGCTGTGTTTAGTGTCTGGCTTACACCCCGCATAGTGAGCTTGCCGCAGGACCGGATAATGCGGTGTTCTTGACCCCCCCGTCTTAGCACACGAATCCGCTGATGTGAAAACGTCCTGGTATGTAACACAAATAGTCCACAATAACCTTTGTGAAACCATGCGGCATCCCTCCCCAACGTGCCGCATGTTTCCCGTTCCAGCGCGCGGTTTTTGTCCCTCCCTTTCCCTCCTCAGGATCTGAACTTTGAACACGGATGACTTCAACCTTGGAATAATGGCAGCCACTGCTTGTTTTACTGTTTGCTCTCACGAGCGTAAAAACGAGTTTGTTGGGGCCCTTTCAAGGTTGCGCTTTCGCTTGCGAGCGCAGACTCATCTCAACGGCTTAATGAAGGAACAATAAAGGAGGGCGTATAGTCCATAAGCCTTCATAATCCGGACGCCTCATTCACCTCGTGTTATTGGTTGAGGCTTATTCGATGATTCCCATCATCGCTGTTCTCTCTTTTTTTTTTTTTTGAGCAGCGTAGGCTCTACTTTGGGTTCCGAGTAGCCACAAAAATAGTGCACTCGGGAAACCTGACAATAGGTTGGTCATTTCTAAGCACTTCTCCAGCCACTTCCCGATTCTCAAGGTGAGTCATGTTGCCAAAGTTTACCCGCTCAAAAGATCATTTCAAAAATTGTCGACCGGCTCTTCACTCTTTTTGGACTTTGGCTCTCGACTCGTAGAAATTGCGGCTCTGATAAAGCCGAGATGAATCACGACGCCACTTTGCCTCTGAAGAGCGATTGCTCTCCAGGTTGACGAATATGATGCCAAATTCAGTTGGATTGATTCCTCGACTCCATCGTTTCATTCTCCTTTGTGAGTCACTCGTTTGACCTCATTGTTATGCAAGCGAACAGCAGGTTGTTAGGTTTGGCCTTTTGCGTGTTGACCCGCGGATGACAAAACGCAGTACTTCCTCCCACCTTCTACTCGAGACCGTAAAAACCCGAAGGACGAGGATTGACCAAAAATTGTTGAGTTGAAATGTTTTTTACAGGCGCGCGTTTCATTGACGTGAGGATTTTAAGATGTTCGTCAGCTAGCGCCAGCCGACCCGTTGCCTTCCGCGAGGCATCCGTGTCGTTAATGCCAAAACACGTAATTGGCGATTAGCGGACTTAGAGCTCGAACAGCTTCTGCGGAATGCTAGTTGAAAGGCTACCGCCCTTGCGTCTGAAGTTAGCTGGGTAGGGATCCAGTTTGCTTCGTAAGAATCGTCAATTAGTCACTGATTATACACTGACTTGTTAAATATTCTGCCCCTCCCTCATTGCACAAGGAATTTTGTCAACATGTGGTTTGTGGTCTGCCCTCCAGGGGATATTCTCCTCATTTGCTCTTCAAGCATGCAATCTTTTACTGTTGTTGTTGTTCCTGTCACCAAAGCAAGAGGCCTTCTTGCTTGGTTTTCTTTTGTTTTGTTTTGTTTTGTTTTTGGGAAGAACTTTTTGAACACTTCAGTACTTTTGTTCAAACATTTTTGAGTACGCCCATGTCTTTTTCCAGCACGACTGTGCCTCATTGTACCAGCCAGTGTTCAAAATACCAAAAGCCCTGACCGCAACCTACGCAAACATTTTTAGGGTGCCGGTGTCAAACTCAAGGCCCGGGGGCCAAACCTGGCCCGCCACATAATTTTATATGGCCCGCGAAAGCCAATCAAGAATGTCAACTTCCATGATGCTTCCTAAAATCTGTGCCAAAATGTCAAAATGATCACATGTAATAAATGAGAGCAGTTGTCAGCATTTTCATGTGACCAGAGCCCTCATTACAATCCCTTGAAATACCGTAGCTGAAGAAACGATGATTCTTGACTTCTTAATATGGTTTCACAGTCATAACGGCCCTCCAAGGGAAATGGCAACTACAATGTGGCCCGCCACAAAAAAATGAGCTTGACGCCCCTGATTTAGGGCAATCATGGTTGATTGACCAACCCCCCCCCACCCCCCCATCATCAGTCTTGCAAAAGTCTTCCTTTGTCTTGTTTACCACGCATGCATCTGTCTGAACGCCTTACCGTCATGATCGCTCTTGTTCTATTTTTAGCACCTATTTTACACCTCAGTGTTCTGGATTGGGATTTGAGCCAAATCACACATCTGCTTTTGAGATTCGTGTTTGTATGTGACCAGCCAAGCCTGTAAAAAAAAAAAGTATACACGGCGGGGGAATACCTATATAGGCCTCTCCCTGTATTCATCACCAGCAGCGTTATAGACTCACCGCGTAATGCATTTTCCCGAGCTGCTCTCTATTCATTGATAGTTAATGCATTTTTTTTTTTTTTGTGGCGGCCCGGTAGAGATAGATTGCAGAGATCTTAGGGGGAGATGTGTCCGCCACGCAGCAGGAAAACGTATGTATGTATGTATGTGATGCCGTTGCCATTTTTCCCCCCTCTTGTCATGGAAATTCTTTGGGGTTGGGCGAAGAAGATGGCAATTGGACCATTTGTCGTTAAGAGAAAGCCTATCATGCATGCGCACGTATGGTGGCGATATCTCACACACGCACACTGAATATTCACGCAAGTGCATCTGTTTCCCATTAGATCATCGACCAGGAGATCAACCCGTACGTGGATCAGTGGGAAGCGGAGGGAAAGTTTCCGGCGCATAAAATCTTCAAGATCCTCGGAAATGCCGGTTTTCTTGGAGTCAACAGGCCAGTCGGTGAGATGTGCATCTCGATCAACCTCTCAGATGATCACGTCTAAAAAGCTCACAAAGTTCTTCCCGATATATCGCTATTTTGTTTGCTGTCAAGAGATCTGGAAAGGGGTTAGCGGTCCACCCTTGTCTCCGTGACACATTTGAGCAAGTTAAAGCTCGGAACCTTGTTTGGACATGTTGCTCGGCAAACTGTAACATACATTTGAACCGGTCCAGCTGGCAACGAATGCGGTCCGCCGTCGCGAGTGCATGGTTCCGCAATAAGGCCGAGACGTTGTCTGACACATTTAATTCGGTCGGAATGATTAAAAAAAAAAAAGATGTAGTGGGAATGAGTGAGAGTGATTACTCATTGGCGCCTCAATCCCAGTGACGTACGCTGCCTGTATCATTCCCGTGATTAATGTGCAGCATATCAAAGAATCGAAAAGGAGCCAACATGAATAACACACAAATATATTTTTTAATCAAAAATATGTTCGAAAATGATAACTTGGTATTTTATCAGAATTGGACCACAAAATAAAAAGCGTTTTGCTTTCGTCGAGCAGCTCCCTGGTGCTTTTATTAATTTTTTTCTTCTTTGTGACTATGAAGCATTCTGATGCTTTGAAGCGTCACACTAACGTCCTGCGACAGCTGTTGGCTAACATCGAAACCAGATGTGCGCCCAGATGTGTTGCTGATAGAGTCACCAAGGATTTCTCTCTGAATTTAGTTCAAATGCTGAAAGTCAAGCGCTCATGCAACTGTTATTCTGCAATAAAAAGGTTTCGTGTTTTCGCCATCTGTGCAACTTCGGAAAATGTCTCAACATTTTCTCCAACTCAGCCGGCGAATCCTTATTTTTCTTTTCTTTTGCTTCTAAGTCTAGTCTTACTCCGAGCTCCAATGCATTACCCTGTGATGTCACAGTTTTGTTTTTTGCAGCCCAGCTCTGGGGCATTGCAAAGTTTTGTTTTACTGTCACCACGTAAATTAGTTGCTTTACTTCATGGCATAAACAATTCACCCACTTAAAGTCTGGAGAAGATTTCACCAGGAGTGTGTGGGTCAGGGAAGAGGGCGGGCGAGGGAATTCAAATGTGCTGAGTCCACACGCCCTGAGCATTAGTTGACAGGATTAGAGAGCGATGGCCTGGGAGACGACTGTGCAAAGACTCAATGCAATTAGCAGGTCCTAAAGAGTCTTTGCAGCGATGCACCGCACAACCAACTTGTCCACATCTTTTATGTAGTTGCCACGGGAGCAAAGAACCGACGACGTCTTCATTTGTAAATTCACCCCGAAAAACTATGGGTTGACGTTATACACTCAATGGAAAATTTTGAAGCCTCCTCTTCTCCTTTACTTTAAGAAACAACCGCCGGCGTGTTGACTTGACCTACATTTCACACAATCTAATTTCAACGACAGACAAAGTCTCTCTTGAGCAGACATGCCCGGTTACTCCCCACCCAAAAAAAATAATCTCCTCTGGGTGCACTGAAGGTCTCAGTTTGGCATCGATGAATCGGAGTTTACCCTGTTTGCGATCGTTTTTGCGCCGAGCCTTGAGCAAATGATTCCAAATTAGAAATGAAATAAGCTTAAATCAACCCGATGAACGTACGCGTAACGATGTACTCGGGTTTGGGCGTCGATGACTTTTTGCAGCCGTGATTTGCGTGTTGCACGGAAAGTCCACATTACCTGTCAAAACATGGGAACAGGAAGTTTTCCTAAGACAGCCACATCGGGGGGGGGGGGGGGGGGGGGGGGACAGCGATGACCCCTGGCACCCTGCCTGGCTTCCTCTATCCTGACAGGGAAGAACTCGTCTTTCACACCATGGCAACGGCAACCTGGTTGACAGACAGGAACTGGCAGCCAAAATTGTTTCCCATCCGTTTGGCCAAAGAGGCTTGTGTGATTCCTGCTTTAGTAATAGTCTGACGAATGCATTTCATCGTTTGGTTTTCCCCACGCGCGTTACTAACGCTGTCCTGTTGCACATGCGATATGAATGTGATCGTGACGCATGCAATTAGAGCAACATCATCCATTACTGCGGTACATATACAGTGGTACCTCTACTTACGAAATTAATTGGTTCCAGAAGAAATATCTGAACTCGAAAACGTTGTAAGCAGAGACGCATTTTCCATGTAAATGGCCTAATCCGTTCCAATCCCCCCTAAATTCAGACATAAATGTTTTCTAAAGCAAAAAAAAAAAGCATCAGAATGCGTATCAAATACCGGTGACAAATTGAATTATTGCGCAATAAATGAGAGTTGTGCGTAATGCAAAAAACAAAGAATAAAGAATCAAATTTCCCTTTTAACTGCGTCCTCATCGTTTTTTTGCCCTCTTTATTCAAGTTGTCTCTCTGAAGAGAGTATTTTTTACCTTTCGTAACTTGAAATTTCTTTCGTAGCAAGAGGCAATATTTTCCTGTTTCGTTTCGTAATTTGAAAATTTTGTATGAAGAGACGTTCGTAAGTAGAGGTACCACTGTATGCTTTATGGACGCAAGTTTGGAGACACTTTGCCATTACAGTACACTAAACGGGAAAGTAGGGGTCGCTGTCGTGTCTGTGACTTTGGAGGGTGTTAAAAGGCGGGGGCCGTATCAACATGGCCAGTGACATGGGCCTAGTATCAACATCAAATATATTTCGTACTTCATTTTGCAGTTATAACATAAGACAACACAGCAGGTATTAAATCTTTTTTTTTTCTATTAATTTTTTTTTCTCAAGCTGCTCCCACCTCCCCTGAAGGTCATGCCCCCACCCCCACCTCACCGCCCTCACTAGCTCACAACCTCTGTTCTAGTTCAGCCCAATGGTGTTGGATTTGGTTGAGTCCAGTCAGGTTGCGCAACACCCTATTGGCCCATTTCCTTGTGGCAGATCCCGACGTTTCTCGATTAAATCGAAACAAATCTCTAACGACTAAAATATCATATTTTTCTGTCCATTCATGCTTACAACAATAGAGACGTTTGACTGCTTTACTATACTTTGCAAAACTATTCTTCCACTTCACAACTAGAAAATATTTGTTTGGCGGTGGAACGAGAGCAGATGAGGGCCGCCGCGAACATCTGCCGCTCAGGAGAAGCTCGAGGCTATCGGATTTGGCATTTGAGTTTTGAAGCCTACTTGTTTGTTTTTCTTTTGCTTGTTTGTTTAACTCGGCAGCCCGCTGTTGCGCTTGAAGCGGGATAAACCTCGGCGCTTCCTTCTGTCCACATGATCCACTGCAGGGTTTCCAGCGTGCACTATCGCGCTCCAGCCGCACCTGTTTCCTCTTAGTTTTGGCGATCCCTCTTCCTACACCCCCCCCCCCACACACACACACACTTGAGTTTGCTTGGCCTACTCTCGCTCGCTTGTATGTAATTTTCCCTGTTGTCTCATTATCTCTTTTATCGCTGACAATGCTTTCCATTATTTCATAACTAGTCAGGTGGGTGGTACAAATGCAAGTGTTGCAGAATTGTGTGGTAAATTTGCCCCTAATTGTTGCATCGTCAACTGCTACACATTGAGGCTTTAGTTCACGTTATTCAAGTCAATTAACTCATTCAGTACCAGCCAATTCTGGACCAAGTCTGAAAAGACGTTTAAAAACGTCTTTGGGAGTGAATGAGTTAAGGATCCGAAGGCATTGTGGGTCAGAAATTTGCAGGGCATTTTGAATTTGTCTCCATGTCTCCAAACTAGTCCAAACTGCAGATAGCTGTGAGTCTTATGCTTATCTTCCCAACAGTGATTTTTACTCGTCATGAGTTCCACCTAAATGATTGCTGAAAGCTAATGTTTCATATTGTTGTTTTGTTTTTGTTTAGAGTATGGAGGCATGGGACTGGACTACAGCTACAGCGTAGCAGTGTCCGAGGAGCTGGGTCACATCCGCTGCGGAGGCGTCCCCATGGCGATCGGCGTTCAGAGCGACATGGCTACGCCCGCGTTGGCCAGGTAACAATTCCGTCAACCTGAATTGCACGTCCGCCCACGGCTTTGGCATCGTCTTTATCGGGAGATGCATATTTAGCCTTGGAGGCTCCAACGCTGGTCCCTTTTACTGCGAGAATAACAATACCCACTATGTCATCTTTATTTTATTTTTTTCCTCACAACTCTTTGAGTAGTAGCCTAAACATAAACATACGGCTGTGTTTTAAGCAACAAGTAACCCCTGTATCACTGCAACGGGACCAAACCCTGTCGAGATAAAAATGTATGAATAACCATATACCGCAAAATGTAGCCGTGAGAGAGTTGTGTCTAACGCAGATTAATGGGGCTTAGTCACAAACACCATATTCTCAAATCCTTTGCGTGTACAAGAGCTTCTGTCATCCGAGAGCTAAGAAACAAATCGTACGATGGTATAAGGTCAAATAATTGAATTTCGCACTGGACCCTCACCCACTAAATATATATTTTTAAAAACCCCATTGTCTGCAAGTACCAATATTAAAATACAGTAGCATAGTAGGCGCAAGTGCGAATCAAAAAAAATGAGACCGGTTTTATTCCGTCAATCTCGTTGCACCTGTAACAGTTCCAATAAAGACTTTCTTGTTCCCAAAAGGTATATTGAATATTATTGTAAGACACTGGAACATAGTGCACACTTTGAGCATTAGCATTGTGAATGAATAGACATGTAAAAAGATTGTAATGCATAAAATGATTTTGATGATCATTTATTGCATGCAAGTTAAAACATAGTTTATAATTAAGTGAAAACTGGGGGAGTTTTGAGTTCAGTCACATTTTACTTTTGTCAC
Organism: Hippocampus guttulatus; assembly: GCF_054856545.1. Lineage (NCBI taxonomy): Eukaryota > Metazoa > Chordata > Actinopteri > Syngnathiformes > Syngnathidae > Hippocampus > Hippocampus guttulatus. The sequence continues at coordinate 5,392,985 of NC_141278.1, forward strand.
TTCTTTCCCTTTGGCTTTGTAGTACACAACAATTCTTGCCCGAAATGAGTATTTGCAAAAATTAATGCAACTATAATTGCCTTTAAAAAAAAAATTCAAATTAAATCCTAAAAGTCAATTTTGTTGACTTCATAAGCCAAACTAGAAACGTGTCACTTGTGTGTGCTTGAGCAGGTTTGGTTCAGCCGAGCTCAAGAAAGAGTTTCTGCTTCCGAGCATCTTGGGGGACAAAGTTGCCTGCCTCGGAGTTAGTGAAGTCGGAGCAGGTTCTGACGTATCCAGTAAGTTTCCATCTCAAAAAGTAGACCAAAAAAAAGTTGGCCACCTTTGACCACCTTGGGTTTTTACACTCTACCTCGCATCGATCCAGACATTAAGACAAAGGCAGTGAGAAAAGGAGATGACTATGTGATCAATGGCGGCAAGATGTGGACCACCAACGGCACCCAGGCGGACTGGATGTGTCTCCTCGCCAACACCAGTGACGGACCCCCACACAGGAACAAATCCCTCATTTGTTTGCCCATGAACCTGCCAGGTAGGGTCAGCGCGTAACGGCCGACGCTATCAAAAACAAGTCGTCATCGATGTGGGTCTGGTTCTTGTCTATGCTCGCCTCCCCGTTTTAGGAGTGCACGTCGCCCGGAAGATCGACAAGCTGGGCATGTGGTCGTCGGACACAGCCGAAGTGTTTTTCGAGGACGTGCGAGTTCCCTGCGAGAACGTCATTGGCCAGGAAGGAATGGGCTTCACCTATCAGATGCTCCAGTTCCAAGAAGAGAGGCTCTGGGCTGTGGCCAATAGTAGGAGAGCTTTCCTCATTTGTCCTTTGCGCTTCACGTCCTCCGTTTCCCACATCCGTTACTGTCAGCGGTACATTTTTATGTCGATTCCCTTTGCGCTGCCAAGCAAATCAACAAGGAGGTTGAGTTCACTTCGGGTCAAGCCATCAATCTCGTGAGAGGGGGGTTGCGGGTTGTTTGTGTTTAATTTTGACAGGCGTCAGATAATGTTTTCCGAACAAGTTGGCAAATGTGAAAACGCTCCATGGTGGAATTTTTTAATTTCGCCGTGTTTATTGAAAGTGTCGTGCGCGTGGTGTAGGAGTGATTTAGAACTGCGCCGTGTCATGCGAAGAGGTGTTTGTGACATTTTGCAACTTCACTGAGCTACAACTGAGCTCCCCCCCCCCCCCCCCCCCCGCCCCATGCAGAATTTTGGGGCGTTGTTAATTTTTAATGTCTTAACTAATCATAAAGGAAACTAGTCCAAAAGCAGGACATCTCTCGCATATTTCAGATTTCTTCCCCTCATGTCTCTACTTTGAACACCTCTAGTCCTGACTACAATGGACGTCGTCATTAGGGAGACCATCCACTACACTCGACAGAGGAAGATCTTCAGCCATCCGGTCCTCTACCACCAGGCGGTTCATTTTAGGCTGGCCGAGCTGCAGACGGAGGTGGAGCTGCTGCGCGCCCTCCTTTACCAGGCCACAGGTAAACCCCAATGATCTTCCAAATGCCAATCTCAAATATTGAACGAAACAACAAAATCTCTCTTGCTTTGTGGCGCGGGTCCAGCCTTGTATATCAAAGGCAATGATGTCACCAAGATGGCATCCATGGCCAAATTAAAGGCGGGGCGTCTGGCCAGGGAAGTGGGTGACGGCTGCCTCCAGTACTGGGGAGGAATGGGCTTCACCAGTGATGTGCTGGTCAGCAGATTCTACAGGTACGTGCGTTTAATTATATGTAGAAATGTTATGCTGTGACGAAACAATAGCTGAGGCCAAAATGTGAGTCTCAATAACTGTATTGGTCCTTTTATGACACTGTACTGACATCTAGTGACATGTGGCACAAATATAGTTTGAAGCGGGCGCGGCACGGTACACGGTCAAGAAAAAAAAAAACGAACATCCTTTTTACTAACTTTGCCCTATCCACAGAGATTCCAGGTTATTGTCCATCGGCGGAGGGGCAGATGAGGTCATGCTCGGAATCATCTGCAAATACATGGACATTCTACCCAAGAAGTGATTTCGTCAATGATTTTCTCTTCGGTTCGCTTGATAACGGCAACTTCTCAGACTAATTTTGACGCGCAACAAAGCTAATCACCCAAGTGCTGTTATTTATCAATCATCTGAAGTCGGGTCACTTTGGCTAAATTAGGTTTGAAGAAAATGCTCACATTTAAAGGTGCTATGTGAATAATTCAGTGAATGTTTTATGAAGTGATCCAATTTGCATTATGTCAATATTTATCCATTATCAGGCTTTTTTTTTTTGAAGAGGTGACATCTGTTTGTCAGTGGATTAAAAAAAAAAGTTTACAAAGTCGAATTTAAGGACATACCCGTTAAATGTTTATTGGTTAAAAAGATCATAAAATATTATTTACATTGCACATCTAACATTTCTGTAGCACCCCCCCCCCCCCCCCCATGTGCCCCAGATATTGTACACCCACATATATACGCATTAATTGCTGTGAGCAGATAATCTAAATGTCTCTCGGAGAGCATTGTATAACTTAGTTGCGCTCAATGTGAAGCACAATAAACAGATAAAAGCATACACAGAGGACTCGTTTCTCCATGTGTCAACTATGGCATTGCGCAATCTATCTTCTATGTCACAATGCTGAATCTCATCACATCAGCCTCTACACACGCACATCTAAGCGCTTTGTTACAGCTGCAGCTGTTGTGAAAGCGCTATATAAATCAGCATGTATTGTATCTTAATCTCACAACAGCAGCGTATATTGAGGGTGTAAAATACGCAGGATAATACAACCGTTAGGCTTCATGAATCATCTGACTTTTTTTTTTTTTTTTTTAATGAACTTGAGTTATCCCGAGGTGTGGGTGTGTGTTCAAAGTCCGGCAAGATCCAGCTGTCACCTCAACTTAATGAACCAGTAGAGTACAAAGAAGACAAAAAGGCAGAAGAGCAGCATGTAGCACAGCAGTTTGGTCTGACTGCCTCTGGACAGCTGTTTGACTCTACCGATGGTGGCGCCCAGCAGGCCGCCCGTTGAGTCAAAGTCCGTGTCCTAGTTGGGGACAAAAAGACATCCTCAATCTAAACTAGTCACTACACGATGACAAGAGAGGGTGTGAGTGACCTTCAACAAGCAAAACTTACCACGAATTTGGCCAGTTCATATTTTCTTATTATAAAAATCAGCTGTTTAAAGGTGACATACTTTTTCAGCAAATGAAAAAGTTCCCAGTTGTCTGTGACATCCTTTCATCATATGCAAGAATTTGTTTATTTTGCTCATCTGCCTGTTATGAAGGGAGCTGCCCTTTCTCAAAAGGGAGTGTGAACATTTTTGCCAACTAGAGTTAAATTTCCTAAATTTCAGATATTTGTGCTTGCCTGACATTGAAAAGGCTGAAAATGTCAGAGGACGCTTTATCAACACCAAAGGTTTTCTTGAAATTGATTTCACAGGCCAACTATTTAGTACACTTCCTGGATGTTGACTCAATGCATACTCTTCACATAGCAGTTGACTCTGCTCTTCTTCACTTTAATTGTTCCGCTGATAACGCTAATCTGTGATTCCAGCACTGCAGCTCTGTGTAGCTTTTGGTGTTGACGTGACAGTTCCCCCCCCCCCCATGTAGTCTAGCAATCGCTCTAAAATGTCGATAAAAAGTTGGCGCTCAGAAAGTCCATTTTGGAATCAAGCAGCTCAAAAAAATATTTTGTTGTTTAATTTCACACTTGGGCAGGGATTCCGGAGACATGCATACTCTATGCATTGCTTTCGTGATTACAGAATGTAGATTTCAACCAGTTGACAAATCAGACCTGCTTTTATTTTGAATAATCAACTCACCATGTCGTCCAGCATTTTATTCTGGTACTTCACTTCCGTTCCAATGTCGATAGACAGCTGAAGACAATTGTGAGAGTAATTAAGTCAGCGCGATAAGTAAATATTTCAAAGACACAGCAGGGATTTGTTGGAAACGGCGAGTTTGAACTTTCTTACACTTTTCAAAGCGCTGACTTTGGCTCGCAGTCCTTCCTGTAGATGTTCATTTTCTTCTTCGTACACGCTGTATCCACTTGCCACATAGTTTCCAGATGCTCCATCACCTTGATGACATTAAATCACGAGTACGTGTTTATTTGGTTGACGTTCAATCACAAACACACTGGGAAACGGACTCAATTATACAAACGCGGGACACTAGAAAGCTATTTTCACCTAATTAGCAAGGCACCTGCTCGCTAACCGAAACAGAAATCGGCATGTATTGCATTCTGCACATGCTTTCGGTTAGCTCGTGCGGAATGCGCCAAAGACATCGCTTTTCTCTTACCCAAGCCGGCGCGCCTCATTGTGAAACACGGACGTTAACGCTGTCAGTTTTTGTGTGAGTAGTGTTTCAAAGTCATGAAAATCACACCACAGACGAATATTGTGAGGTGTTGTCAGTCTGTCTGTTGCTTCCGTTCTTTTCAGGTCAGCAGACGCCACGTCATCCTCATCGAACGGAAGACGAGGAGGACCAAAAAGTTCGCGCAAACGACTATGAAGCACTTTAGGATCACCAGCCGAAGCTTAAACAAAGAGCAGGGGTAACCACATCTTAGTCGTAGTTTTTTTTTTTGTTTTGTTTTACTTATAAGATAAGCACGTTATACTGCAATGAGAAAAACGAAATGATTCCTCATTTTGTATTTCACAAAACGCCTGGCATGTGAAAGAGGGTGTATACGTTTTTTAAAATCTATTAAATGTGATTCTTGGGATGAAATCGGCATCTCGCTGCTTTTGGCCATCATTGACACTGTTAACTTGCACCATTCTGAGACGTGACCACCATTAATTAGGCTGAGATATGAAATATCATTGATAAAAAGAAAACATCGAAGCCCTCATTTATCATAACGTTTCTCAAATATCGGCTATCCATCCATGCATGACCTTGACACAAGTGTCAAAGAAAGGCAAGTAAGTATTGAATAAATTCTGAGTCTGAGTTCCATTTGTGTATCTGCGAGGATTAAATTCAACAGATGGTTCTTCATTGTGGGAAAGGACATTTGGATCAAATCCTTGTAGAATCTCACGAGATGCAGAGCATCCCCTCAACCAGTGATCAACAGTCTTGTAGGTTGTCATATGGCAAGAAAGGAATTGCACCCCTTTACGTAGAGCGCTACATTGCCATTAGTAAAAAATAAATACCGTTCCCAATCAGCAAAATAACTCACGAAATAAAACTAACCTTTCAACACACTATTATGTTTCTATCATCCTGTTGTTGACACAAGTTGATCCATAGAACAGAGAACATGATTTACCATATATACAGTCAAGCATACAGTACAATGTTCTATATAGTAATCATAATACAAAAAAACAACCTTCATAAGCCGTGTGTCCTTCATGATGCTTTGCAAAAAACGACTGTCGAGGTGCAAAGCATATAAAACACATTGAATAAAAAGATTTTATTGTATAACAGGGTATAAGAGTTTTGACATGTCGAGTGCAACCAGACCATGAAATGGAATTTTAAATTGACTTCGAGCGCGGCTATTGTTGTTGAAGCAGAACAGGGCTGGAGAAGGCGACGAGTACTATGTGACCTGTGTAGGGTTTTTGCATTAGACATTGCTTTTGTCCATCCATCCGCCCATTTTCTGTATTGTTTGTGCTCCCTAGGGTCACCGGTGAGCTGGAGCCTTTATCCAAACTGACTTTGGGTTAGAAGATGGGTACACCGAGGACTGATTATCAATGCTCCTCTGATCAGACCTCATTGCAGGTTAGGCGCCTTCATCCCTTTGTTTGTAAAGCAACACACTGAGATGCATCGGGACTATTCAACCCAATCTTTGCCATTTGCATCTCTGAGCAATCAAATCAATAAATGCATGATAAAATGAAACGGGGGAAAAAAAGGCTAAATCTTTGATGTGATTGTATATTTAACAATAAATAACATTTGAAATATTTATACAGTTTAAGATACCTTGAACAGCGGAAAAATAGCATTTGTTGTCCGTCCTGCTTCCTAAAATTAGACTCCTTGTGCCAAGTATATTTCTGAGAAATGTTTACACTTGTTTTTTTGGGGGGTGATATTTATTTCCTTTTAAAAAAACAAATTCCTCACCGTAATCTGCTCGGTGTCAATTTGCTGTTATCATACATGCCATGTGGCTGTGTTTCATGTATTGCTAATTCTATGCTTACAAACCTCACTTCTGTTACTTTCGTCCCTGTTACTCAAATGAGGAGCGTCATTACAATAAAACAATGACATGAAAACATTAAGTTTGCTGACATGGGCCGCTACACATTTTGAGTGGACAGAAATGTAGTTTTTGTATCAGAACAAGCAAATGGCAGCGATTCTGTTTGAATGGCTAATCGATTTATCACGATCACTTAGCCTAATTCTTCTCACCAATGACTCAACACACACCACATCACAGGATAATTACACATAATAATCTGTTAGGGGCATGCGATTAGTGGGCCCTTGCTGATTTTGATCAGAATCGGATGCAAAATGCTCCAATTATCTCTTCATGTGAAGAAAAAAAACCCCATACTATTGCTTCAAATGATTTTGGCACATCCATGTCTTCAATACACGGCGAAGAGGGATGAAGAACAAGGTGGACTAATAATCCAATGTCAAGAAAAAGACGGCGTTCAGAAATGGCCGTGATCGAGGTCACGTCATTGTTAATAACAATCTTAAACTCATGCATGATGCATGAGGATCTCCCCAGCCCGTAAAGGATGGCTTCCATCTGGCAAGACAGAACCGTAATTAGCTGAAAATGAGAAGCGTTCAGCTCTCGCTGCATACGACTGCAGATTTAGCCGCCTAATTTCTCCAGAGGATGGAGCAACGAATGAGTCAGGAGGAGAGGTGGAAGGCAAACTAGCCGCGAGGAAAGATCAAAAAGATGTGATTGCGCTTCTTACAAGCCGTCTCGGGAGAGAGGATTTTTGATTCCCGCTCTTAACGCCGCTTTGAAGCACCGTTAAAGGTACTCCGCTGACACTTTAAGTCAGGCTGCAAAATTCTCTTGACTTGTAAATTGTCCTGAAACGAGGATTCGGATATTGAATTGGGACACCGTGTGGTTCTCTGCGGCCTATCATTCATTCATAAATGGGATTTATGAGATGCGAAAGGAGAATGAAAATCGTGCTATTTGCTATCTGCTGCGACTGCGATCAGTATCGCAATACTGAAACCTGTGTGTGCAGACCAGCCATCTCGTAAGAGTGATAAGAATATGTGACTGAGAAACACAGGAGGAGAAAAGAAAAAAACCCTTTCATCATTCAAACAAATCATTGAAAATTGGCTTAAATGAGAGAGAAACGCATCGATTTAAATGATCGTCTTTTATCTTCAGTGTTGTTGAACCCCCCTCAGAGCATCCGCGTCACTCCTCGTGAGCGAGACTATAACTCAAAGTAAAATAAGACGTCTCCTCACCGGCGGCGTGTTGTTATTCACTCCCATCATCGGCGAGCGAGCGTGTGTCTCCATTCTCGGTGTGTCCTTCAGTCCTATGAAGTGCTTGCAAAATTCTCCACGTTCGCGTGCTCGGTTTGAACTTTGATTCGCCGTTGGATGCAAACAGGGGAGTCCCAAGGCAAAGATTTAAAACGTCATTGATGGGGTCGCACTTGTGCCTAGCAAGAATCCATGACATTTTGATGAGGATCGGATTACTGATGCACTTTTGTTCTAATCCACAAAAGGATTGGGGCCCAATGGGGCTGTAACCACATTGCAATTTGTCTTAAGTGGACTAAATGCTACTATATGTTGTACTGTGTGTTATACTGGGACTGACAGAAAAAAAAATCATTCAAACAACGGGTTACTTTTCTTTTATGAATGACGCAAACGCTTGGGTCCCGGGTTCTCAAACGAAATAATTAGTTACTATCGGGGGGGTTGAGACAGTCTTATAATAGTGACTAATTGATGAGCTCAGGGAACAGCAGCACAATCATGTCATTTATTGCAAAGAAAATAAATGTCATTGTTGCAAATCAAATACACTTGATCAAAACCTTGAACAAAATCACGTTAGTGCCATTCTGTTTACCCATCCTGACATTTTTTTTAGAGCGCTTGTCTTGAAGCCGACCAAGCTGACTTTCGACGGGAAGTTGGGCACACCCTGGAGGAATCGAGATTCAAAACCAGAACCTTGATCCGGTGAGGCCACCCACAAGGGCTCCATCAGTCGGGGGAGTGGGTCCTGCCCCCTGCAGGGATGGATCATAAATGCAAGGTTCGTGATGACAATACAATCCATCCTGATTTTTACATTGCGCTTTCACAACAGCTGCAGCTGTAACAAAGCGCTTCACAAAACGGTTAACATAAAGTAAAATAATAAACACAACACATCACATAAAACACGGACAGTCGTGCAATCCTAACCCCTTTTCCCTCATACGCTTTGTTGTACGCCGCAAACGTGTGCGTCGTCCTCCTCCTTTTGCCCAATTTGTCCAACAATCACCCCTTGGTGCACGTGCGCATTTGCATAGTAAAGGTTCTGAGCAGAAAAGCAACAGATTTGCAAGAATGAGTCATAAAGCAGCCAGGAGCCAAAAGAGGCTTTTGATCATTGGGGTGGGGGGGGGTACACTTTATATTAAAAATAAAAATAAACTCATCTGTTGTCCTCATCTTGACATTATTTTAACAACTTTCAAAGCTGAGAATGTCATTTCATGGATGTGCGGATGAACCGCCGAGACGTTTAAAAACAGCCCTGTGAGCTAACGCAATTGTCATGGGCACAAATTCTTCCAGCAAAGGAACAAAACAGAATAATCCAACCCTGACGCGAACTCAATTAAACTGCGTGATATGAACATAAAAACAATTTATAATAGCACGCGGCGCCAAAGTTGTGGCCTCGTGCACGTTGTCACCGTACAGTAGGTCACTTCCCTGCTTGCTTTTTTTCCGCAATAATTGACTCAACACCTCCCCGGTGCTCTGCATGAGAGCCTTTGACAAATGATTCATTGTTTTCTGAAAAGTGGAATGAATGTCTTTATGGTAATACGGTCATCAAAAACTAATGTCGTTTGACTCTTAAGTGTCTCTTTCATACCTGCGCCTTGTCATAACAACGCATGTAAAGATCTTGACGCGATGCCGGCTAGTCCGGTTATGTGAAAATCTCCGGCCAAGATCAGAAATGTCCACTTCCAAGGCAGCCGCTCTTTTCAGAGGGGAAAAAAAGAAACAAGATGAGTCAATCAGCCAAATCTTAATGCTGTTTTTAACACTCCACCGTCACCCATTTTCTCTACCCACAAAGTTACATTTTACTGTATGAAATTTAATCTGATTTAAAAAGGCAGTGCAGGTATTATTTCGGGTCTGTTTTGCCCCAAAACTATAATAGAACAGCCTTGGAATTTATGGTTCCTAAATGTGGAATCGCTGAAGCACAAAATGATTATTGTATCGTTTTTCTGGCCACAAGTGTTTAATACACACGTCATGCAACGATGCTCATTGAGAAACACAGTGGAAGCACAAAAATAGATTGATATGAATCATACATGGTGCGTGGCGGATCTACGAAGGGAGAGCTGCGCTGCCGTGGCAGTGGTCACAGCTGACTTTAATCATGACTCGTTCACATGTGGCGCACTAGTCGTGCACTGATAAGCTAAAAAAAAAAGCAATGCTGTCAACAAATATTTTAAAAATTCGTTGCAAGATAAATTTTAAACTTTGACCTCTTTCATCACAAGTCTGTCAACCTTTCACATTGATGTTTGTGCATTGTTGAAAATGACGACAATGTGTTCTTTACCCACATTATATTTATTCCTTTTTTTTTTTTTTTTTTTTTTTAATGACAGCTTTGATGTTTTGAAGCCTTGTAACATCTGCACACAGAGGCAACTACTTTATTTCTGCAAAAGCATCCTAATTAGTCATCGACTGACACTTGAATGACTTGTCGGTACCCAAAGCTGACGGCATGCAAATGAAGTCCCGTTCCCCGTCGCAATTCTGCAACAATGAGTCATCGCTTGATGTGGTGCAAACAAAGCCTTTGTGTGTGCGTGATGTGCGTATCAGTGGGTCTTCAGAGGAAGACGAGGACCGAGGTTTAATGAATCTTTAAATTAGTGGAGCTGAACGAGTTATTTAGGAACTAATGCGCTAAATTGTGACTGCATGAAATAATAGAAATGCTCGAAATCTATTCTCTGTACGCTACTTGCTGTGTTGCAGTGCAGCTCATCTTACTGTACTAGTGCACTTACCATTGCGGTCTTTTATTTATTTAGTCCATCCGGGTCCTTTAACCCTCTCCCCATGTTGGGCATAAACAAACATTTCAAGGAGGAAATTGAATGCGTTGATGCAGCTGATGGCTTCTAGCGAGACAGCCAGCGCAACGGTTCAATCTGAGGTCTCCTCCGCAGATATCGCAGATCTTATCATCGCAGTTTGTCACCTAATTCATCATCCAAAGCCTTAACGTTGAAATCCAAAATAAATAGGAAGACATACTGTAAATGTAAAAAGTCACCAGAAAAATACTTAAGGAAAGTGCAGATTACCTGCAAAATCGACTTAAGTACTTCCAGTGAAGTATTTGTGCTTTGTTACTTCCCACCCCTGCACATAGAAACAATAATATTTGTGTTTTGTAGCCCCATGCTGTGAAGAGAACACCAAATTGGACACTAATCAGTTTGTGGGCCGCTTGTGTCATGCTCTCATGATTAACCTCACAATTAAGTGTTTGGAAATAGTGCTAGCGCTTTGCGGCGTGTCTCGCTCCAACTCGGCAACTCGGTCAGGTCGCATTGCACATTTATATTTTCAGTTAACCCAAAAACACCCTTTTAATAGATCACATGGTAATGTGATTTTAGTGTTTATATATATATATATATGTATATTTTAATAAAAAGAAACCTATTTTAAACAGTTGTCGATGACGTTTTTACGCAAAATGCAATCCTGTACTCTTGTGGCGTAGGATTACAATACAGGAAGTATTCTGTTTACGACGGTGCTTTCTAAATTGGCACGTCATGTACGCTAACACGGTAGTAAATATTTGTTATGAAAACCACTTACTTAAATAAATATAAAACACTACCATCAAAAACAATAAGGACGGTGGAACTGAGCGTGCCTTGCCTTCCTGTACCTTGTGACGATGTATTATTTTCTTTGCCACCAAAGCACAATGAGGTTCTTTTGTAACGTCTAATACGTCGTATGTCGAGTATTAGTGACACAGTCCGACATCCTTGAAATCTAACCACTCCACTATCTCAATACGTTTTAGTTAAGTTCATAAATAAATAAACTGAGACATACGCCACGTGTTGAATAGACAAAAGTTGTGCTCGAAGGGGAGGAGCTTTTTTTGTTCAACGTTTCAACCACAAGAGGGTGCTGCTGTCTCATTTATGAAGCAAAGGAACGGCCAAACTGCAGACGGTCCAATCCCTTGAGTGAAACCCCAAAAATCAAGAATGCTTTAGTGAAGGTTTATCCTAACAATCCCCTGAAGGAAGGTCCCACAAACTGTTTTCTTTAGCAAAGCACCGACAACACCACCAAAGTTGTAACATCAAGTGGGAATGAGTCTTTGCTTCTCTGTAATGCTTACGTCCAAGTTAATAGTCACATTTTAGCACAATTTTTTTAAAAGGAGGAGCCCCCCCCCCCCCCCCCACCCTCCTCTTTCTGCTGCAGATGTTTGAGGCGGTTCCTCAAATGGATTGTTTCAGGCGTTTTTGGACTGAATGTAGTTCACAAATGGTAAAAGGCGTTTGGGTTGAGATTAAAAAAACGTTATATCATTAGTTGGGGTGTACAGAAGCACCAAAAATGATGACTAGATTGCAGTCTCAGTTCTTATTAGAACTCGACTACATTTCAATTTAAAAAAAAAAAAAAAAGGTCAAGGGAGCTATTTTTGTGAAAGTTGTCTTCGTCGTGGCAGTGCAGCGCAGTCGTGGGTAGCATTTTAGGCAAAAAGAAAAACACCCTGATGTTTGGCGCTGCAAACAAATTTTGATTGAAAATAAACTACATGATTATTGAATCTAGGTTATGACATCGTGTTAAATTACAGTGCAGTATGTGACTTAATCCCATTGCTGAATTAGACAATGTGCTAGGCGGTCAATTAAAGTCCAAAAAAAAAAAAAAGTTGTCTTAAATTAAACCAAATAAACTGATGACTGTGACCAAAAGGTCTCTATAAATGAGAGTGAAAAGGCATATGAACAGCTGCAACAAAAAAAAAGAAAAAGAAGAAGAAAACCATTTAGTGGTAAAGCAGAGAAGCATAAACAGAAGGCCAAAACGCAGCAGTGAGAAAAGGAGACTGAGGGATAGAGGACGAGTCAGGGAGAGGAGAGAGGGAGTGAGAGAGACAACGTGGCAGCGGGTCGTGTCTGGTAGAAGAGAGGACTCTGGGTTCACATGAGCATGAGTGCCTTATGTCTAAAATATGATGAGGAAATGCTGTGAAATACTATTTGCACTCAAATTTATTTGTATCTTTACATGTATTGTAATCATCTCCATCACACCAGATTAATAATGTCTAATATTGGGGCTTACTACCATGTCTAAAGCGGTTTCATGTTGTCTCCCACTCCCCTAGGGTAGAACAAACTCGCACAAGCCTCAAACAGACTTTATCAGAAAAATCAGGCTGCCCCATTTAGGAGGAACTTCCTGTTTAGTTCAAGAAAGTCCACTTTTGCCTTTTCAAGCATCTGGGCACTTGTAACCTTGAACTTAGCAACTCATTTGGCCAAAAACATCATGTGGCATTTACTTAGTTTAAAAAAATAATTTGGTTGATTAGCAAGAACATACAGAAATTGCACAGCCAATCTGCAGTTGGCCGATGACCGGGCCAGGGTGTACACCGCCTCTCACCTAAAGAGAGAGGCTCCGGCTGGAATAAAATGAAAATGGATGGTGAGCGCACAGCTTTTCAAATCTAAACTTGATAAAGTGGAATTAAAATGTGAATAAGAAATGATTTGAAGATATTTCACAGAGTTGCTCATGACCAGTTCTTCAACTTTTTACATCATTCTCGAATGAACCAGCTGCCAGCTAGCATACACAAAAAAAATTGGTGATGTTTCAACATGCTAGTCTCCTTTATGCTAGATCTAAAGGGACTTCCAGCTTTGGCCCGCTGTGGACATCTCAACTTGCCGCCGAGCAGACGGCAGGTAATTGAGGGCTTCACCTCTCTTTGGCAATTGCGCACTTTATTGCAGCTGAAATGGGGGGATTCTCTCAACAGACGATCACAGGACACACGCCAGTAATGAGGCACTATTGCTGGAGAGCCACTGTCGGGGAATCGCAGGTGCCTTTGTGACTGCTTTTGCCCTTGTACATTGTGCACCTGCATGAGTTTATTCCCTAAAAATAAATTACCTCTGTGCGTATCAATCTTATTATCAAATGTTCCCAAATTCTCACCGTATGCCTTGATAAGTCACCATTCAAAGTGCATTCTCATCATCATCATCATCAAGGCTGTGACCTACGGTAAATTAGCTAATTGCATCCAGCCAATCACAAACAGGACGAGAAGCAGGCATCAGGTTGGATTTGAGGAAAGTGAGGCAAGGGTGGGAACATGGTAATGTAGAGAAATAGAGGAAGAGTTTCAAAGGGTTTTTTTTTCTTTTTCTTCTCTCAGCAGTGAAAGTTGGGGAGAAAAAAAAATCGGTCCTGCCTTCTTTGCTGTCCGTCAACACGTTTGGAAGTGTGTTTCCTCCCTCAGGGCGTCACCTTGTGCGTCCGCCCACTTAAACACACCCAAGATGGCACCTGGCTCATCCCTGTTTCCGCCCGCCCCTCTCTCCTTTCCTTTCTCCCCTCTTGCGACCGCCATGGGTGCAGGACGTATACTGTACTAAAAACAAGCCTTTGGCTGTGGAGATTCCACATGAGCTTTAGTCCTTCCTTCTCCTGAGTCCTCCCTCTATTGGTGACAAGCTCTCCAGACTGAGGGAAAGCAGTGGCTTGGGAGGGGGAGGGGAGAGTTTTAGACCTTTTAAGATGTCTGTGGAGAATGAATCATGGGGGCCTGCACTGGGGGAGATGCACCAGAAAAACACATCTGGCAAAAAAAAATAAATAAATAAGAGAGAGAGAGGGCGGGAGATAGTGGCAGTCGCAGCAAAACAATGACATTGTCACCTTAATAGCAACCTAGATTCAAAATCAAACGTTTCATAAAGCAAATTTCATAGAGGAAAGGGGAGAACATTTCATAGCTTTGTAGATGCAAATGGGGGAGGCTGTACATTTAAGCAGGCGATGTCCCTCCCTAAACAATGTTGGAGCTCCACGTCGTAGGCGGGCAGAAGCGAATGAACGCCATCATGGCTCCAGTCGCTTTGGCTGCTCTTGGCCTAGCCGTGAAGTTTTTTTCTTTGCTTTTAGAAAATGGTTTTGGGCCAAGAGAAAAGCTCGAGTGAGGGAGCGCGACCCAGCCACGTCATCTGCAAGTCTTTGTGGAGCAAAAATGCTCGCGAATTTCGAGCGCAGCACTCAACCTTCTCGCTCATCGAGAGGTGAATGCACCAAAGCCAAGACTCTTTTCCACTGTTAAATTGATATCAAATATTACATACTGACCACTATTGTCGTGCTGTGCAATTCTTTTACGGATGTAGTTTAAAGTTTTCAAGTAACACACTGTAAATGCTCTTGCGGGATTTCAGTGTTTAATAAAAAATTGTTCTGGTATCATCATCATCATCATGTCATCATAATTGAGTATATGCAGAGAGAGAGAGAGAGAGAGTCAGGTTTGCTTGTTAGCATCGCACTTTTCCTCTTTACCTTTATCGGTAACCTTCTGTTGTGGTTCCGCAAAAATGACATACGCATTCGCAGCGTCTTGTGACAAAGGAATGATGTTGAAGTGTATTGAGGAATTTCGGTTTTTAGACAAAAACTGCACTTTGCCACCGCGTTGTGTAATCTTGGTTGCTAAGGAACTGTGTTGAAGTGAATTGAGGAGCTTCATGACAACAAAAGTAGTGTTTGGCCGCCATTTTGGTGCCAAATACAGTAACTGTGCGTGTGCCTGTGCGTGCCAGTGTGTGTGTCAACACCTCGCAGCGGAGGAAGTCGCGACAGGAATGGCATCCGATTCTTGCAGTGTGGTCATGCTGTCTGGCACGGCTAAGAAAATATGGCGGCATGGTGTCGTTACACACAGGCACACCCTCACCTGGGTGTGAAACATCTTGACTTCTGTCAAGGTGAGAACATCGACCATGTTTGTTGCCGAGTGTGAAGACTCAATACCTCTGCTGATTTATATTAAATACTGTATAGGCTTTCTGATAGGCAGAGGCTCCAGAAAGGGGGAGGAAAGTGGTGATGATTGTCAGGGGCATGAGTGACAGGCCCTAGAAAATCTCGTTTTCAAAACGTGGAATTCAACTTTTGCCTCTGCGCACAGGTTCTTTCAATGGTTAGGGTCACAATTTTCAAAAGTGGATGTCAGATATTACCAAGTAGTACAAAAACTGTGAAGCAACTTTGTCTTGACAGCCTTTCATTCTAGGGCAGGGATGTGATTCCAACTCCCCCCCGCCCCCCAAACTCCCTTCCCCGCGGGCCACTTTGGAATTACGTATCGCCTCCAACGGCCATTTATGACAGTGAAACCAAATAAATGTTTAATCGTCTCATCGCATTGTTACTTGTGCACAACGATTTGATGGATTACCAGTTTTAAAATCAGTCATTTATAATAGTTTGATCTATTATTGCTGAAGTGAGTGTAAGGAGGGTAACAAAACTCGTGCAAAATCTCAACACTATTTATTAATTCGGTACAGATTTTTGCAAGTATCATGACACGCATGATTTGCTTTCGTGGGCCACATAAAATGATGTTGCGGGCCAGATCTGGCCCCCCGGCCTTCAGTTTGACAATTTCAATTTTCTAAACTAAATCTCACGTCGTACAGTAAATAGGAACGGGTTTTTGCCAATGAACTGAATGATAATAGGTGAGCAAAAGTGCTTAAACATGAGCGTCTGTTCTTTCGTGCTCACCCGTCAGGGCTTGTCTTCTCCCCCCCAGTGCAACAGGCAGGTCACCGACCCCTCCCCCCACCTCCCACTATTTTATAAAGGTCACTTAGATCACAATGGTTAAGCTTCTCGCACCTTGATGGGAATTTGTAAACTGCCCTTTCTTATGCATGATTTAATTTTTATTCATTCCTTGAAAAAAGGGCTGGGCTGGCTGGACGGGCACATTTGATTCTTTAAAAGTTCTCGGTCAGTCGGCTGCGTTTAGCCGTTCGTGTCGCGCAATGCATCTGCAAGGAGTGTTTCAATCAAAGGCTTTGCAGAAGAATAAAAGAAGCCCAAAGTTCGGGAAAACCAGACATGTTCGCTTGCTCCCCTCCTCCACTTCCAAAGCTCACAGTGGACACGTGGAAGAATTTTCTGGTCATCATGAAGTTCAGTTTGGAAAAAAAAAAAGAATGAGAGGGAAAGAAACAGAAGAGGTGGGAAAAGAAAAAGAATGTTTTTTTTTCTTTGCTCAGACTCCTCCCCTACGTTATGAGTGGCTGCTGGAGATCATCTGGTCACCAAAGCAAAGTAGGTGGGTCAGGAAGAAAAAAAAATGGAGATGTGGCAGGATATAATAATAGCATATAGGATAAAAAGAGAAAGGAAGGAAAGAATTGGAAGTGAGACTGAAACTGAAGCATTCCAAACGACTGCTTTGAAATCATGAAAACCTGGATGAGCACGGAGACTCGTTTTCTTCGGGAAGAGTCGGTGACATGTCCATACCTGCTTCACTGCCTTTAAAACAAGGAATGACTGAAAGTCAATGAGCAAGAAGACCCCCAATGTGTTTCAGACACCTCCATTCATCTTCTCTGACTACCAATCAAAGCACAACTTCGTCATCCTTCACTTTGCCAAAATAAGGACATCGAACTGCATTACATAAATAAATAAGCCATCCCAAAAAAATTTTTTAAGAAACATACTGGCAACATTTATTGAGACTCTATACATGCAAATTTGAGAAAATCCCACTTTTTAGATGACACCATCAGTATTTGTCGTAATTATTTTTAATCGCGATTAATGAACTAAAAATGAGATGAACTTCACCTAAACAGAAATGTACGTATGGTAGTTGATTAAATGTCAATGAGGGTTTTATTATCTCTGTAAAAGCTACGTTTTTATTCGGCCGATGTGACTCCAATGCATCGAAAAATGAAAACGAATCCAAATTATTCAGAGTGATTCTGCACGTCTGCGTAAGGAAAAAGTACTGCTAACTGGATGGACCCTTGCAGAAAACAAGATGGCAGCCGCTCTCCCACAAGCAATAGGAGCCTCCACCACGTTTTATTTATTTATTTTTCTCATCCTTGAATTCTATCAATGAGTTTGTCAGAAAGAACTGGAAGGAGACACGGAACGAGTTAGTGGCAAGGAGATTAAAAAAAAAAAAAAAAAAAAGGGCATGTTCGAAAAAGAGAGCAAATGGCCTCGTTTTCAAGATGGGCTTGAGCGCAAGGAGAAGAAGTGGAAGGACAGCAGAGAGCAGATTCTAACCAGATGCAAAACGTTCACCGTGCGCGTCAGCCAGCAAGCATGTGCTCATGCCTTAACTATGTAATGGGCCGCCTGCTCTCCCCTTAAAACGCCCTCCTCCATCAACCCCCCACCCCTCTATTTACTTAAACCAGCCTCTCTGTCTTTCTCTTCTTCTATATGGATATTTTTTTTTGTTTTATTCACACTCCCTTAAATCATGCTGATCCAATCTTCATCTTTCACTCCTCATCGTCTACGGCCACTTTGCTCACTCTCAAAAACCGCCTGCGGTTATTCATAAAGAAAAAGATTGGTTTGGAAAAAAAAAATAGCACGCCGCGATGATAACGCCACGCGTCTTTTCATCTGTTCTCGTTTCTACGTCTTATGAACCCCGTCAGCGGTCCGCGGGTTGCGTTTGAGCAGACTGCTCCCAGTGATGGTGATTTTCCATTGAGCGGTCGTCAAACGCAAACGAGACGGAGAGAGAAAATCCAAAAAGAAGGAGGAGCTTATCTTGAAGAGAAAGAAAGGGGGAGAGAAAAAAAACCCATCTGCAATTCTCAAGTGGAATTTCTTCCATCATTGTCCAACTTCCCTGAAACCACTCACACGACGTGTTTGGTGCACGTCGACAGAAAAAAAGAAAAAAAACCCTCTGAGGACATTTGACGCGAAATTGAAATACTTTTAATAGGCGTGAGCGTTGCGTATGGTCACTGTTCAAAATGGCGGCACAGTTAGGCGAGGTTGACAAGTACTTTGGTTGGCCAGTTTGTTTGGTTCAGTGCGAAGGCGGTCCAAATGGCTTCCATCTTTTTCCGTGTCACAGTGCGAATGCTCAGCAATCAAGGACCAAATATGCGCTGCATCGTGCACCGTATATCACACACACACACACACACACACCTAAACCCATTTTGATCAATGCAACTTCATCTGAGACGGAGGTTGAAGACTTCATGGTCATTTAGTGGGTAATGCAGGAAGTGTAAAGTATTTCCAGCTGCGAAGCAAGTTACCATGCAGGAGTGAGTTAGTTATTTCATTGCATGCATCCACACTAATTTACACTTGATCCTTTTTTTTTTTTTTTAAATAGCATCCCTGCGGTCTTTGTGACTTCATTTAGCAATGGAGCTCAGAGGACTCTATTGTAACCATAGCGGGGCGGGTGGGGGGGGCATTTTTAACGTGGGCCTCACAATCTCTCCCATTTGTCTTCATTGCCAGCACAAAAACAAGCTGGATATTTCCGAATATCCGTGATTCTTGTTCTCAGTCTTGTAAGGAGGAGCCACAGAGTAGCAATTTTCCAAACAACTGTTTATCGCTAGACGTGAAACACTTCCTCTTTCCTTTTTTTTTCCCCCCTTCCCCATCATCCTACTCCGTATAGTCCCGTAGTTTCTCTGAATAGTAATTGTACTGAGTTCTAAAAGCAAGGATCCGGATAGGCTGAGGAGAAAGGAACATGTATAAAGGATGCCCTTGATGGACAGGCAGAGAAATGGTGATGTGGTTGCCAAGTCCTCAGCAACGAAAGTCGCCATTGGCTCTCACTTAAAAGTGGATTGGAAGTTGATCAAATGTCACTGGCATCTTGAGTCAGTCTTTTTTTTTTTTCATCAGAAAAATATTAGTTTATGATTGCCAGTGGGCGGCTCGTGGTCCAGTGGTTAGCGTGTCGACCTCACAGTGCAGAGATCGTGGGTTCGATCCCGGCTCTGGCCTTGCTGTGTGGAGTTTGCATGTTCTCCCCGTGCTTGCGTGGATTTTCTCCGGGTACTCCGGTTTCCTTCCACATTCCAAAAACATGCACGGCAGGCTGATTGAACACTCTAAATTGTCCCGCGGTGTGAGTGCGGATGGTTGTTTGTCTCTGTGTGCCCTGCGATTGGCTGGGGACACCCTGAACCGGTCGTCCCCAGCCAATCGCTTACTGCCCGAAGACTGCTGGGATAGGCTCCAGCACCCCCTGCAACCCATGTGAGGATAAAGCGGATCGGAAAATGGATGGATGGATGATTGTCAGTGAGTGTTCTGTAAAACAAACATGAGATTTAAGTTACCGATGGGGTGGGTGTGACCATAAATTGCAAGGTTGAATCAGCGTTGATTGTACATGTCCTCTGTTGGAATTATCACACTCCGTGAAAACCACCACATGAGACCAGTGATTCCCAACAATAGTTTTTTGGCACATTGGTGCGCCCGACCAAATCACGCAACAGAGCCCACACCACCGTTCGAGCAAAGTCTTGGAATTGTCGCTGGTTGCTTCCCCCCCCCCCCCCCCCCCTCCAACAGGAGACGTCTTCCTCCCATTGCTCTTCCTTCCCCTGTAAAAAGAAAGCCTCCTCCCACGGACTTAGCGGGTGGAAAAAATGACACGGCAGCAGACTGAAATACTTGAGTAAAAGTGCTCACAGACAGTCTGATCCAATGGAGGGGAGAGGGGGAAAAAAAGACTTTGCGTTTCAGTTGCATTTTCTTTTAGCGATTTGTTGATTCCGATGAGGAAGACAATGCGAAGACATGAGCTTGAGTTCAAACTGGAATGGGAGTGTATGATTATAAACATATGGAAGGCATTCAACCATATTCACACAGACACACACACACACACACACACATATATCTATAATTGCGAACATGTTTCAGATACCCTTATATGGTAATGAGTAGAGCCCCGATCATTAAAAAAAAAAAAAAAATTAAAATGGTTCTAGCTACAACACCATTTGACCAATCTTCCAATCAGTCAAGTTGTCGTCCGCAACTTCCCATTTAGGCTCACTGCGCAAAAAATGGCACAAGCCTGCGAAGGCATGAATTGCATCGTCGCCATCTTGAGTTGGTCTCATCCCATTGATTGTCCTGGTAGACACTGTTGGAAAAAAAAAAAGGTTGACACTTTGGAATGAGTCAACCAACGTGTGTCCACTCAATGCGATGAGACTGAATGTTGTCAGTCATATCATGTATGAGAACCTGATCATTCAAAACTCAATAACATTGCTAAAAAGTCTCTGCCTGGGCTGAAGCTACCTCTTTTTTTCCTTCTCTCCATCTGTAAAATCGTTCAAGTGTTGAGCAGGTCTGGAGGAGTCGTTTGACTTCCTTTGTTGTCACATTTACTGCTGTCGTGACTTGAAAATGGAGTCTTCCTTGACAAAGAGAAAATGATCGTGTTCGATTCGTTGACATTATTAAATGTGGTTTCACTAATGAGATGCTCCTCCTGTTTAACATCAACCACGAACCTACAAATAAAATTTCCCAACATTCAAATTGCGGCTGGTGTGATGACAATGGTGTGATATCTGAATGGAAGCAGTAACATTCAGGACAAAGCATCGTCGAATAATGACCGGGCTTTTCCGAAATCGCTATTCTGCTTTTTCCAAGGTAGGTTTGTGGTCAGGCATGAAGGAGGAGGGTGAATTTTTTTTAACCGTTTTTTTTTCATGCTTGGACCTTAGCCTGTCAGCCACCTAGCTCAGTGCAAGGCCATAGTTGAACTCTCAGAATGAAATTAGCTCAATGGCTCACAATTCCTGGGTTCAGGCATAAAATGCAAGAATCAGACGAAGGGGGAATGTTCAAAGTACTAGTTTGGTATGTGAAATTGAAGAGAAAGCAAAGAGTTTCCAGAGGGGGTTGGGGGGTGGGGGGAGCAGCAAAAGAGTTTCCTCCCCCATGAAAGCTGAGCCAGTCCACATCGATCACAACAGAATCAAAGGGGTGGGGCTAATCGAGGACCTGGGGGAGGAGCTAATATGATGTCTCTCATTGCTTTGAAGCTTTTCCTTTTCACATTTTCCTCAACTCCAGTTCTATTTTCACTGGCGCTTGAAAAGTATTTTCTCCAAAAACCAACCCTCACATTCTCTTAACTCACTCTCGTATTCTCGAGACGAGTTAGTCTGACTTGCATGCCCTTTGTCAAAGAGAGAGAGAGAGGGAGAGACAGAGAGCAAAAGTCTGAGACTCCAAACAGCTGAATTCACTTAAATGTGTTCCTCGTGTGCGCAGTAATATACGGAAAAGATTTCATCTCCCCCCACTTGTTAGGTTTAACCCTTCAGAAGTCAACACCCGAGTTATTTGGCTAGCTAGCTAGCTAGCTAGCTAAATTAGGGTGACTTGAACTGGAAAAAAAAAATCGTAGACACGGATGTGAATATTTTTTTTAACTCTGGAAAAACGTGTTTTATTGCATTTCGATGCAAAACAATAAAAACGTAAGGTGAACATGTACCTTGGTATAGTTGAACAGAGGTTGAAGTGCCATTTGAGGACAGTCATTTCAGCACTGTATTGCCTTCTGATGGCTGTGTGCTCACGTCAGTATCTGTAGCACCTTTTCTAACCTTCAACCACGAATGGCAATCTACAATCCATGGCAATCCACATTGCTGGTAAATTTTCAAAATTTTCTGCAATTGATGTACCAGGTGGGCCGGTGATCCAGTGGTTAGCGCATCGACCTCACGGTGCAGAGGTCGTGGGTTCGATCCCGGCTCCGGCCTTCCTGTGTGGAGTTTGCATGTTCTCCCCAGGCCTGCGTGGGTTTTCTCTGGGTACTCCGGTTTCCTCCCACATTGCAAAAATATGCATGTCAGACTGATTGAACACTCTAAATTGTCCCGTGAGCGCAGATGGTTGTTCCGTGCCTGTGTGCCCTGCGATTGGTTGGCGACCGGTTCAGGTTGTCCCCCGCCTACTGCCCGAAGAGAGCTGGGATAGGCTCCAGCACCCCCCGCGACCCTTGTGAGGATAAAGCGGATCGGAGAATGAATGAATGAATGAATGACGTACCAGTTTTGGCCCTGAAGCGAGTCATGTGATCAAGTTCGGTTTGCTTCAAACTCGTGCCGAGACTGCAAGCTCGAACAGCTCCAGCAGTTACTGTACTTAAAAAATGAAATATTTGACGTCGTTACGTAGTGGCTACGTTAGCGGGGGCAACATTCCCATCCTTTGGATTGACATCATTCAAATGTGTATGACGAAAGTGCTCAAATTGGCTTGAAGGATGGCTGGGTACAGGTCTGTCTACTTTTGACACTACTGCCATCCGCACACAAACTTTTGAAAAAGCCAAAGGCAAATAATTCCCCGAAGAAATTTCTCAACTAGAAACGAATCAGTGGCAATCACTCCTTTGCTTCAATTGAATTAATGAGTTTGTAACCATTTCCTCCTTGCGGCCACCGTTGAAACATCCAAAGCAAAACGAAATGACTTAACAGACATTCTCTTGCACTCCCCTCCCCACCCCCCCTTGCTGTCAGACCACAACGCAGTGCTATCTAGCAATTAGTTCCCTGCCTTGGACTCGGGCAACATTGTATAGGGATATTTCTGTCGCGTTTATTATGCCTTTGCTAACCAGACTGTGAGTCATGTGGACATGCAAGCAAAATCTAACCATGGGTTAGTTCCAGCCAAGGGAGGTTCCTGCTTTGAATTCACTATCCTGCCTTTGACTCTCCACTTTCTCTCACTCACTTCTCTTTAGCTTTTACACTGACAGGAGAGAAAAAAAACATTCAGGTGAATTGATTTCACTTTTACAGTAGTTTCACGAGGGGGGGAATCTAAAAAGCAGCCTCAAGCTTGCTTGTTGTACTTTCTTGTTCTTCTAAAAACCTCTTTGGCAGCAAGCATTCTAACCCCGACTTTCACTCTCGCACCCTTTGCAAAAAGTGACCCAGGAGCAGCTCTTTAATAATACCTCCTTCCTTCTTCCATCCCTCCCCTGAGCCTGAAGATGTGGTGGTGACCTGATACAGATGTAGACGTTGAGGAAGAGAGAGAGAGAGAACAAAAAAAAAGTTACGTTAGCGTTACGGTTTAAGGACCAACTGAAAGGAGAGAGGAATTACATCAAGAAAATGAGATGAGGTGCATCCCACTTAAATGTGGAGTGGGGAGTTGGATTAGAAGCACTGGAATGAAATGAGAGTCCCCTTAAAAAAAAAAAAACCTTTATGACTGGCCCGCTTTTTCCTTCCTGGGCGCTGCGCAGGCTGTCATTGGGTGAACGGTGCTTTCGGTCTCAGGCATGCTGCTATGCGCTCGGGCCTGTCGGGAGGAGGCTTCTTCGACTCTGCGTTGCCTTTGTGACGGAGCCTCTCTCGCATCCCTCGACTCAACTCAACTGCATTGATAGAACACTTTCAAACAACCACCGCTGTGTACAAAGTGCTGTACATGGAGCCTAAATAATTCATACCATAACAAACAATAACAAAAAGAAATAACACTTAGTTCTCTGTAAATCTTTGTGAGTCGGGGGCGAGGAGCCCAGAGAGGTAAGGTGGAGCGAGGCCATTTAAAAATTTGAAAACAAATAATAGGATCTTTAAACGAACTCGAAAATGTAGAGGGAGCCGGTGAAGGGATGCCAGAGTAGGATTTGTGTGCTCCCTCTTACAAGCACTAGTCAAGAGACGAGGAGCAGCATTCTGGACCAACTGGAGACGCTGAATGGAGGATTGGCTGACTCCAAAATAAAGTGCATTAGAGTAATCCAGCTGAGAGGTAACAAAGGCATTGAAGTGCTCTTGAGAAAAAGGAGACTTTTTTTTACTTTAGCCTGCTGCCTAAAATGAAAGAAGCTGGATTTAACAACGGCACCAATTTAAATTCACTAAACACCATCGCTTCTGTCTTCTTTTCATTGAAATTCAAGAAATGTAGTGCCATCCAGGTCTATGATTAAAAAAATGGACAAAATGATCCAGACAGAGCCAAAACTTGAATCTACACTGACCCAATATGCACCCACCACTTTTGTTCCCTTTTTTTTTAAAGGGCTCAGCTCAAAGATCACAAGGCTAGCTTCACCATAAGATTCAAGAATAAATAGGGGAATATGTATTTTTTTAAAAAGCAATGTTTGCTAATTGTTTTAGTATGGTATGAATGGTTTCTCTTTCACAGTGGAGAAGAATCACACCGTTTCTCCTCCTTTGTGAAAAGTCCTCTGCAGAGAAAGAGAGAGAGGGAAGGAAAGGCTACCAAGAATACAGACTGTAATTTAAAAACCTCAACTCTTGAATGTCTGCTGTGCATGTGTATGCGCATACGTACAGTGTGTGCAGCGCCCTCTTTAATTAGCTCCTCCAGAGTCAGAGAGGGCAGAGTGTCTGAACCTTCCTGTGCATCCCTCTCTACCATTCTCTCTATTGATTCTGGATCACCTCTGTCCTCCCCCACCCCCCTCCTCCCTGTGAGTCAATTCAGGACATTATACTATAGGTAGGTAAGTGAATGCTGGCTATCCCATTCACCACGACTGCCTCTTTCAAGAGTCTGGGGAAACATTCTGCTGACGTGTTGCGCCCCAACGTGCTTGCAATTCATGATCCGCTCTTGTAATGAAAAATAAAAGCACAACTGCGGAATGGTGGGTACCCTCAAAGCTTTTGTACATGTCATTTTTGATTTATTACCCTCAACTTATTATGAACACATCTTTCTGACTGTGGAAAAATTATATGAACTGACCCCGGAATCCAAATATGAGTAATTCAGAGGGTACCTTAGTGAGTGGACTACCTACTGGGACCGATATTGACTCCTGTTGTACTCCATCGCTGCATCATATGAATCCAATTAAAGTCATTTTTGGCGAAATCCATAGGCTGTCACGTCAGCACCTGCGCTTTCCCAAGCAAAGCTGAGATAAATTTGATTGATCATGTCTGCTTCACAGTTATGAGGTTCTGGGTTTGAAACTCGGATGGATGGGTAGGTAGGTCGTTTGCTAGCTCGCTGGCAAGATTCATTCTTTACTTATCCAAGAGGGAAAATTAAATTAATGAAATTAACAGTTTATCACAGCACTTGTAGAGATGATATGATGACACTCATGCTAACTTTTCAATAAAAGCAATTTCATAATTTTTTTTTCATTATTATTTCTCTTGCCAGCAGTTGAACTGCCACCCGGGAATCACTCCACCCATCACTCCCCTGCGTTTTTCCTCAGCTTCTGATGAGAAATGTGAAACCCTGAGACTTGAGGTTTGCTCGGGGGAAGGTGGGGGAGCCAATAGTCGTGCAGCACATCTGGAGGAATCTGTCTGCGGGGCTCACCCCACAATACTCATAATATGAGGTAAAAAATGTAAAATGGACCATTTCTACACCAAAAGGGGGGAAAGGCTGATTTTATGAATACATCTAATTACATGGAAAGCGTCAGCTCCTCTGTCTGAGATCGCCTTGTGAGGTTGAAGCTTGTGTGGAAAGGGTGGCACTGTGATCATTGAAGAGCATTTCATCACATTTATATACGATTCGCAAAGCATTTATGGAGTGTGTGTTTCCCCATACATGCAAAAAAGTTTCACTAATATGTGTAAAATTATTGCACTCGTGTGCTGTATGCGAGTGAAAAGTTTTACTTGTATGTGAGAGCATTTCAGCTGTATGTGTGAAAGCATTTTGCCAGTGTATGTAAAAGGATTTCACCGGTGTATATGGGCAAAAAAAAACCCTCTACCTCACTTGTGTATGTGTGAGGGGTCATCCGGAATTATGTTGTCCCTTTCAGCTTCAATTTTTCCTGAGTTTTTCATGAACGTGACAAGTTCAAGGCTGATGATGTGGAGCTTCAGCGACTTCGTTGCTCCTCTGCGTCTGGTTCTCCCCCCACCCCCGAGCCGCTTCAAGCAAACATGAGAATGTAACTCAGCACTGACTGGGAGCTCGGCCATCTTTAAAACACATTTCATCTCGCTCGCCCCTCCTCCTGCCTCTTTTCTCTACGCACATCTCTGTCCTTTGACTGAGGGAAGTGAATTTGGGAGTGTTCACCGGTTGCACAGAAGGGTTGTGGGGAGGAAAGTGCACTTTTGTCCGTACAGGAGAGCCATCATAATCCCCTTCAACGCCTCTTGACTGATCATCCCAAGTGCATTGAGTACATTCATAATGAAGCAGTCAGCACTGTATTGAACCAAATGGTGTTTTCTGTCTGTATGTACGTATGCATGCATTTGCCGATAGAAGCTCTTTGGCAGAATGCTTATGCTGAAAGACCGTATGGCTGTTGTGAGTTGACGGCATGTCTGGTCATGTGGACAGGTGAGCTGCAGAGAAAGCAAGAGAGTTGAGAGAGAGAGAGACTTTAGTGTAAAGCTGCTTTTATTTTATGTACATTCCATTATTGGGCTTTTGCTTGTGACGTGGATCGTTGGTAAGATGCATCAAACACATGGTCCACACATGGAAACGGAGAAGAAAGAATTTGCACGAATGTGACATCAAGCTGGAAGGAAGACTGAGGAAAAACAGGTTTAGGGCATTGAAGTTAAATTCCAATTCAAAGGTGTTTCGTCCACGGTTTTCTAAATCCAAACGCGAGTTAATTTGCCGTTGCGCACGCTGGGGACTTTTTACGCGCGAGCGCGCGGTCAAAGTTGAGCGTCCGATCTCCTCGAGCCGCGCAGAGGAGAGAGAAGCGTGTGGAACTCCCTATCCCCTTTTAAACGTCCACGCTGTCCACGTCCTCAAAAAGAATGGATCTAATTAAATCGATGCACTCGTCATCACGGGCCGGATTTTTTTTCTTCTTCTTTTTTTTTGTTTTTTTTGGGGGGGGCCAAACGTGCTCCAGTGGCGGCGGAGAGGAGGCTGGGAGATGCAGGACCACATGACTAGGCCAGGGAGAGAGGGATGGGAGTCAGATTGGGTTTCTCGTCTCTCATTGGCCGGTGGGCTGACTTTTGACACGCAGACCCGGGACCCTCCTGCCGTATAAATAGGCCTGATAGAACTTTATTATTCTAGCATCACGGCTGCAGGCTTCTGCTAAGTTTGGAGTTACTCGCGTCACCTCAACTGTATGCCTGCTTGAAGGTGGTTTAAAAAGAGGGGCACCGCAGCACAAGGAGTCTGCATGTCTATTTAGACATGCTCAGCTTTGTGGATACCCGGATTCTGTTGCTGCTTGCAGTAACTTCATACCTAGCAACATGTCAATGTAAGTTTTATCATATCTGCTCTTTTCTCTCCTGGATATTTCCTTCCACCTACGCTGCTTGAGGATTTTTTTTGGCTTTTGTTTTGGAACTTACTTCAACGTCAAGACAGACAGCTCAGATCGTTGCTGCTGAGTTCATGCAGAGGAATCTTGGTTTTGGTTTTGTTTTTTCGTGTTTTTGTTTTTCCAAGGATACAATAATTATCATAGGAGTAGTTGCACTGCTGAGAGAGAGAAAAAAGAAAAGTTTGGCTTTTGAATGAGATGTCGAAAGTAGTCGTGAACGCTTTTAGTCCTTTTTAGAATTCATTCAAACGTTTTTCTCCTCAGGTTAAGGGAAGAACATATTTGGGGCGTTGTACTTAATGTTCCATCCAGACATCCAAGGGTGACGATTAATTGTAGGAAAAATACAAGGGCGCCCCCGTGTGGCCAGTAGTGTGAACTGCACCGGGAACCCAATTTGATTGAGACTAACTTGAGAGCAGTCAATGAAAACCTAAAATTAGACTGACCAGTATTACATGATGCATACGTTTTATTTTAATTGATCACATATACATTATATTTCCCCAACATTTCTACTAGAATCCAATCGAAACTACAAATTGAATCGTGTGTTACTCAACTGCAAACGAATGTCATTCATACTGTGCATGATTTGTGCTTCTTCAACAGAAACCTTTCAGTCTTTGAAATACCTTAAAAGGTTGAGATGAACATTCTCTCGTCACTCGGCGTGCCTGTATGCGCCACCTTGTGGTTCAGATTGGACACGCCGCTTTAGAGTTCATAGGGAGGTCCTGCGCAACCCCAAGTCAAGCGGGACTTGCTGCTCCACATTCACAGATGCTCCCGGTGTCCCATTCGCGCCGATGCACGTTGTAGCACTGTGAGACATGACAATTAGATAACCCAAATTCATTTGACAACTTTGAAGAATCCCATCAGTCTGTTTGCGAACACACATTTGACTAACAAAGTAGAAAGTACATTCACTTATATCATGCATTCGAGTTACAACACACTGCAATTGATGTTGTTTAGCTTGTTTGCGATGACTGGCTTGACTTGTCCCTAAAGGCATACCTGTCCAAGCCTGTGAGCCTTCCCAGGCTTAACAGCAGCCCGGAATGCTTTGATTGACATTTCAAGTGGGCTGTGACCAATGTCAGCTTATAGAACTCCAAGCACACGTCTAGCAAAAAAAAACCCTCCAAGAAGTAGTCACATTTGTTCGGCCTTACAACACAATTGTGCATACGGGGGCATTGTAATCGAGATGTAACCGATATGATTTTACGATACGATTTTTTTTTTTAGCTAGCAATGCGGGTGTTTTGTTTTGCTATTGTGTTGCTTCTGTTCTAACGGTGTATTCCCTTTTCTCCCCCCCCCCCCCGACCCCCACGTTCCTCCTCTCCCTCTGCCTCCGCTTCATCTGTCATCTGTCCAACGATGCAGTCTTGGTTAGTACACGCATGCACGCCAACATGAACATATGAAAACAACACGGATGTGAACAGAGTGTTTGTTACCTTGTTGTTGTTTTTGCCCCCCCCCCCAAAAAAAAACACGTCCTTAGCCCAGCTAAAGCTTTCCTCTCGTCGGGTCCTGTGCGATTTGAGCAATCTCAACCACAGTTTTTGGATTTATAAAATTGTGCCCCCTCGGCAGAGTTATTCTTGCCTTCATGTCCTCGGGTAGGTGAGGGTCTGACTGGCTGAAGACTGTGTCAAGGAAAGCTTCAACCACCAGGCACCCTCAGGGGTCTGCGTGGCACAAAGGATCCTTTCTAAGAGCTGCTGCGAGGGGCAGCGGCCTTCCTTTGCCTCCTCGTCACTTCAGCCAATGATTACATTGAGCAAAGATGTCTGATCTCAGATATTTCAATCAATCAACGACACCGTTTTAGCATTTTGAATTTGAATCTCCAGCCCAGTCCGAGGGATTCTGCATTCCCACGTCCCGACTCGCCATTGAGATTGCCCAAACTTTAAATTGTATCCGGCTGTAGCAGCGCCATTTGAAATGTGACTGTCTGCTACACGCCTCGCTCTCATCTCAAAACACTTTTTATGCGGACATTATGCTCGTAGTGCCGAGCATTTGCTCAGTCCGCCGTTGCTCAACTACCCCCCCGCGCATTGCCCGAATGAGACTTTAGCGCATATCTACACAAAGGCCTCAAACCTCTCCGCTTTTGCAAGCAAAGCAGAGAGGACGGCGCTTTATAAAGACGTTCATCAACTTAGTGAAAGATGAAAGTTACATCTGTGTATCTTCTTTTCCATCTGGGGTGTGAAGGTGAGCACATAATGTTTGTCATATGTGTGGTTTAACACCTGACACAATGGCACACCAGAGCAAGAGAGTTTAAGCATAAAGGCACTCAAAGGGCAACGTTTGTTATGTCCCTGTCACTGAAAATGTGTCCTAACTTTCTTGTCCCGCGTCTCTAAGGTCAAGTTTGTTGACATGCGCGTTTCATTACTGTAGTGGACCCGCTCTGCATCTAGTACTTTATTGAGGGCGGCCGCTTTGAAGCAGTTCAATGGCAAGACATCTGGTCTGTGTTTTTAAGCTGACTCGCTTATTTTCCTGCCGCAGGGCCCCCGAGGAGACAAAGGACCTCGAGGTGACAGGGTAAGCTGAAATGGCAATTGAATCGTATTTCACAGTGTTTCATGTCACATTGTCGCATATATACTGTATATATATATATATATATATATATATATATTTTTTTTTTTGTAATGAGGAATGTTGGACGTAGACCATCTGTTGACATGGTTTGACCTTCTAACCTTGTTAGGCCACATCCCATTTTGCCCCACGTCAACATGGGAGCTACGCTATCGTTTTTGTAATGCAGTCACTTCATTCAGCTCAGAACGATTTTGAGCATTATTTTTGCGGTATTTTGCGATATGTTGAATGGGAACCAGTGAGAATAAGACCAAAAAGGAAGTTTGACATATCAGCTCATGGCCACGTGTCTCTGTTGTGTAGGGTCCCCAGGGACCTGATGGAAAAGATGGAAAACCCGGACTTCCCGGCCCCGCTGGCCCCCCTGGACCCCCTGGACTCGGTGGAGTAAGTCCCCCCCCTTTTCTTTTTTTTTTTTTTTTTGATGATTAAAAAGTCGCGCAACCGCCAAAGCATTCACTGACATTGTATTGACTGCGACGCGCATGTGTGTCCTCGCATAGAGAGTGACGCATATGCTTTGAACAGTGCACCTGAAAAGCATATTGACGTGATCAGAGGTCAACTGTGTGTCACAATTGTGGTACCGTACTCCTTGAGTCTGGTGACATCAACTCCCTCTTAAATCGGCATGAATTTGACTCACGTGTAAATCCCTTTTGCCCGAGCCGTGACAACGTTCTACCCATCAACATTTTGCCCCCATTGGCTTATTTGCATCCACTGACTTCATCGAGATGTTGTTTTTATTTTGCAAATAATGGACGCTTTTTTTTTTGTCTTTTGCAGAACTTTGCTGCTCAGTACTCTAAGCCTCCCGATCCAGTTTCACCCATGGTGAGAGCCCGTCCCTTGTCACACACTTGTGACTGCACCAGAGTCACATTTCAGAAACACACCATTGGACTTAACATGCATGACCACATTTTGTTGAGGTTCCAAAGCATTCCATGATTTTATTTTTTTTTAACATATCACACATCATTGTTTTTCCCCCCTTAGGGTATGATGGGCAACAGAGGACCTCCCGGACCCCCTGGACCCCCTGTAAGTTTCGGTTCGGACTCAGATCGCAATCCGGTGTCACACTCGCGCCGCTGGCATGATCACGACTGAAGGCCGTACTTCGTATTCGTCTTAACAGGGACCTCAGGGACACACCGGACACCCCGGTGAGCCCGGCGAGCCTGGACAGACTGTAAGCTCATCCTTGAAAATACTCTCGAAATTCAAATATGTGTAGGAGAACTTTGGTGACAAACATTCTGGTTTTACATCAAAGGGTCCCGTCGGTGCCCGTGGCCCACCCGGACCTCCTGGCAAATCTGGAGAGGACGTAAGTAAACAATGGTGTCAACACAGATCCAAAGTGCTCTTTTTTTCTTTTTTTTTCGTTGTTGTTCTCTTGGGATTGAATGGAGCCACTTTTCCACTTTCAGGGTAACAACGGCAGACCTGGCAAGCCCGGAGACAGAGGTGCCCCCGGCCCTCAGGTAAGCCTCTGGCTTGACTACAATACTTACACTTAATGGAGCAAATAGCAATTTGTCTCTAACATTGTCTTTTGTTTTGAACGACAGGGTGCTCGTGGATTCCCCGGAACCCCTGGACTTCCCGGAATGAAGGGACACAGAGTAAGTCTTCCACTTTGTTTGAGGCAGTCTGAACAAAAATGGCGTCAAAGGGGAGACCCAAATCATAGAAAAGTGGATTTTTGTTGTTGTTGTTGTTGTTTGGATCCACCAAAAGATAACTTTCGGGAAAAAAAAAAGATTTTCAGAAGGAAAAATATTTGCTCAGGTATATCTGAAGCTACATTACATTATAATTCAAATTTTTTTTAAACTGTATTTATACTTACTTAGCAAAACATTTAAGCTAAACTAAATGACCCCCTCAATCTCAGGACGTATAAAACAACACCATTCATTTCCCTTTTGATTACTCCAAATCTTCACGGCCAACATTTGACTTATCTTTTCTGCGATATCACCTAGAATGACCTTTTTCCGTGTTTCAGGGTTACAATGGCTTGGATGGACGCAAGGGAGAGCCTGGTGCCGCCGGAGTCAAGGTAAGCAAGGGGTGAACAGACAATAAATATGAAGGTGATTCTTCGTTCTTCCATATTGCAGACATGACACTTTCTCCTTCATAATCTAGGGTGAGGCTGGCGCACACGGAACTGCTGGAAGACCCGGACTTGTTGTAAGTGTTTCTTCCTTTCCTCCTTCTACCCAATGAGCAGAACATTGCGTGAATGAACACGGTCTGGTTTCTTTTCCCTCCATCCAGGGACCTCGCGGTATGGCTGGCGAGAGAGGTCGCGCCGGCCCTGCTGGCCCTGTTGGTGCTCGTGGTGCTGATGGCAACACTGGACCAGCTGGTGCTGCTGTAAGTACCGTCTCGGGCTAAAGCTGTTGGCCACACGACCCAAAACGGTGCCCATCATACATTAGATATGAAGCGATATCTTCTGACTCGGCCCGCTGTTGCTCTCCACAGGGACCCGCTGGTGCTGCTGGTGCCCCAGGATTCCCCGGTGGCCCTGGACCCAAGGTAGGTCTCGATGTCACATGCTCCCTCCCGTATTCTCCCTTTAGAATTGAACATCTGTTTAATGAGCACTCTGACTTCTTCATCTTCTGCGTTGTTATTGATTGTACTCTCTGTGCAATTGTTCACGCAGCTCCTTCTCAAGTCTTGCATAACAAACTTGAAGCCTTTCCGAAGCGCAGATAAGAGAAGCTCTGTGCATTGATGGCATGTTTTCCGTCATTCGCAGGGAGAGGTTGGCGCCGTTGGTGCTACTGGTCCCTCTGGACCTCAGGGAGCTAGAGGAGAGCCCGGTCCCAATGGAGCCGTTGGCCCCGTTGGTCCCGTTGTAAGTAAACTACTGTTGCTCACCATTTGTTTTTTTTTTTTGTTTTTTTGTGATTAATAACTCCTTTAGAAATAACTCATAAAGATCGCTTGTGTTAGCCTGTGGTTGAAATTGAGTGTGAATTGTTTTCTTGTTTTTGTGTTGTTTACGTATTGGTGATTTATGTTCTTTCTTAGGGTAACCCTGGTGCTAATGGCCTGAACGGAGCCAAGGGAGCCACTGTAAGTGTTTCAATAATCTATGCTATCTTAATCACACATTGACACATGGAATCCTACCTAAACGGTTGCTCAGTGGTACTCAAGTGGCTGTCCTTTTTAGGGTGCTGCTGGTGTTGCTGGAGCTCCTGGATTCCCTGGACCCAGAGGAGGACCTGGACCTCAGGGACCTCAGGGTGCCGCTGGTCCCA
Source organism: Hippocampus guttulatus (assembly GCF_054856545.1). Classification (NCBI taxonomy): domain Eukaryota; kingdom Metazoa; phylum Chordata; class Actinopteri; order Syngnathiformes; family Syngnathidae; genus Hippocampus; species Hippocampus guttulatus. The sequence goes on from NC_141278.1 coordinate 5,426,649, forward strand.
GAGGCCTGGCTGTAAGTTCACATTCACACAATCACGCAAGAGCAAAAAGTTGCATCGCTTCATCCGTTATAAATTGTGTTTTATTTTTGCTGCACCTGTTTTAGGGAGATCCCGGTGTTCAGGGTGTGAAGGGAGATGTTGGTGCCAAGGGTGAGCCTGTAAGTTTTGAAGACACCCCACTCGTGTTTTACTCTTTTCCTTTTTTTTTTTTTTTTGTTGACAATTGGTTAATTGTTTTGTCCTCCGTTTGCTGCCTTCTGCAGGGTAGCTCTGGACCTCAAGGAGCCCCCGGACCTCACGGTGAGGAGGGCAAACGAGGACCTACTGGCGAGATTGGAGCCGCTGGCCCCGCTGGTAGCCGTGGATCCAGAGTGAGTGGATGGCGGTGATGGTCGTATCAGATGCCGTCTTGCTTTGGGGATCACCTGACAGCCCTTGTGTGTCTCCTCTAGGGCGCTCCCGGAAGCCGTGGAATGCCCGGTACTGAGGGAAGAGTTGGCCCACTTGTAAGTAAAAGCCTTACACGTGGGTATGCCACTCCTCTTGTGTTGCTCCTGGTTTTTCACCTCACGGTCGATGTCACGTAGGGTATGCCTGGTGCTCGTGGAGCCACCGGCTCCGCTGGAGCTCGTGGAGCTCCTGGAGATGCTGGCCGTGGTGGTGAGCCTGGTCCCGCTGGTGCCAGGGTGGGTATTGTTTCTTTAATTCCTCCATCAGCATCACTTCAGCCTAGCAAAAAAATGAGCTCTAGCATACAGACATTGTGATGCATGTTATCGGTATTGTGTTAGGAACAAAAATCCTGGTTAAATAACAGCCACACCTTTAACCAGAACTGCGCGTTTTTAACAGGGTCTCCACGGAAGCCCCGGAAGCTCTGGACCCCAAGGAAAGGAGGGACCTTCTGTAAGTAACCACCTACACAGAATAAAAAGTACCAAAAAAAAAAAAAAAAAAAAGCTTCCATGCTCTGGTCATGCTAATCGTTACCATTTCCTGCTGTAGGGTCCTGCTGGACAAGATGGTCGCACCGGTCCTCCCGGCCCAACTGGACCTAGAGGCCAGCCTGGAAACATTGGCTTCCCTGGACCCAAGGGACCCGCTGTAAGTAGAAGCAAGACCACTAACTATTTGGACTAATAGGAGAGAAGAAGCAAGTGTATCCTAACTTGTTGAATCGAATGTTCTCTAGGGTGAGCCTGGCAAACCCGGAGAGAAGGGAGCTACTGGAGCCACTGGTCTGAGAGTAAGTCACATGACTCACAACGACTTCATGAGAATAATATGATACAATATGATTGAGCACGTACTCAGTAGTCTGTTGTTGTAATCATGTCACCGTCTATGTGTGTAGGGACCTCCTGGCCCCGATGGTAACAATGGCGCCACTGGCCCCATGGGAGTTTCTGTAAGTATCTGTGTGCCATTTCACAATTTCAAGGCATAATTTATTGAGTTATGTTATCATGTTATATTAACCTTGCGTTCCTCTTTCCTATTATAGGGCGGTTCTGGTGAGAAGGGAGAGCAGGGACCTGCTGGATCTCCTGGTTTCCAGGTCTGAATCCCATTGTTTGCTACCCATAACTTAGAACAGCACATATTTTTACATTGGGAGGGAAAAAAAAAACCCAATTCACTTCAGTTGACTTCAAAAAGTGAATACAAGGTTAATTTCTGCCTTTAAATGGAAGAGCACTGAATTGATCAGCCTGTCACTATATGTCACTGGCATAGAAAGATATGACCATAGATAACAGTTCTAGTAAATCATTTCCAAACCAATTACGTAAAACCGGATAAATTCCCATGCCACACCTGATGATCTCTCACAGCACACAGGTTGGAGAGCATTGGTTGAGTCATTTGTAGTTACAAAATTCATTACATTCTGCTTTGACTTCAATGTTAAGTGATGATTGGATGCTTTCATAAGTACCCTAGCATGCAGCCAGACATTCATGAATTGCAACCAATTCAGCCTACATACAGTATGTTTTGTCATACTCAAGTGTTTTTACACTATCTCAGGGTCTGCCTGGACCCGCTGGTGCTGCTGGAGAGGTTGGCAAGCCCGGAGACAGAGTAAGTACCCGTCCGAAACGCACATCGAATGATGCTACGGTGTGTGCATTTAATGCATACCAAGCTAACACAACACGTGCCCCTAACAGGGTGTCCCAGGAGACCAGGGAGTCGCTGGACCCGCTGGTGTCAAGGTATGAACTTGGTTTTCCAGATTACACTCATTTGATAATGACCCTTGTTTCGGATGCCTTCTCCATATTACTACTCGACTTTCCACTGATAGACTCTGTGTGATCCAACAGGGCGAGCGCGGTAACCCCGGTGCTGCCGGATCTGCCGGACCTCAGGGACCCATGGGAGCCCGCGGAGCCACTGGAGCTCCTGGTGCTGATGGTTCAAAGGTAAGACGTTTGCCGTTGAGAACCTGTTTGGCCGAGGGTGGGACGTGACCCTCAATGGAGTTTCTACTAGAGTGTGCTAACAGGACTCCTTCAAAATAAAACAGTCCATGCCATTTGCGCTTCACATCAAAAATGAACCCAAACTTTTCCGATCCACTTCCAGGGAGAGCCTGGTGTTGCTGGAGTTGTCGGTGCTCCTGGACATCAAGGAGCTAGCGGCATGCCCGGAGAGCGTGGAGCTGCTGGCCCCGCCGGAGTCAAGGGAGAGAAGGTCTGCGCCAAAAGTCATGACAAATCTATTCACGTGTATCATCCGTGGCATTTTCGGTCGTGGGGCTTACATAAACGCTCACTTTTTTTTCTCTTCTTTTTCTCGTATAGGGAGAGCTTGGACACGCCGGACCCGACGGCAACGCTGGAAGAGATGGTGCCCGTGTATGTGCTGATCCGATCCTCAGTCTCTTCCCTCTCAAAGCGTAGACCTTCCTTAACGTTTCCAAAGCAGAGCCGTGCTCTTACGCATCTTCTCTGATTGACTTCTAGGGTCTCCCCGGAGCTGGTGGCCCCCCTGGTCCCACAGGAGCCAATGGTGACAAGGCAAGTATAGAACAAAAGATGAGAGGAAAGTCTTAGGTCTTTCGCCACTCTCCCTTGTCCTTAACTCATTCACTCCCAAAGACGTTTTTAAACGTCTTTTCAGACTTGGTCTGGAATTGGCTGGTACTGAATGAGTTAATATTCAACCCCACTCGGTGGGGATTTTCAATTCCAACTAAAAATAAGGCTCATTCTCAATCACATATCTGTATACATCCCAGCATGACCTGGCATCAATCGCAAGCCAAGAAGTAGCACTCACATCAGCTTCCGTTCACGACATCAGGAAGAGACCAAACAACATATTTGTTCTCGATATCACGGTGTATCACCTCACACATGTACTCGTAGATGATGCGGTATGCTCTTCATAATTTGTCTTTTTGTAGGGTGAGAGTGGATCTTTCGGACCTTCTGGACCTGCTGGAGTCCGTGGTGCCCCTGTAAGTTGAGATAAATACCAATCCCAATGTTTATGGTGAAAGATGATCTCTGCATTATTTTGCTAAGAGAGAGTATCTTTCCATTCAACATAGGGTGAGCGTGGAGAGGTTGGACCCGCTGGAGCCCCTGGATTCGCTGGACCTCCTGTAAGCTAACATCCTCACGTCTCCAATACATTATTCGTGATAAACACTGAGGCCATACAGAACGGAATTAGACACTATAGCCAATTCCTGTCATTGCTTCACCCTACAGGGCGCTAATGGACAGAGCGGAGCAAGAGGAGAGCGTGGACCTGCCGGAGGAAAGGGAGATACTGGCCCCGCCGGCCCTGCTGGACCCGCTGGACAGTCTGGACCTGCTGTGAGTAGAACATTCAGTCTGGACCAATGCATGTTGCTTTGTCATTTCAGGTCATAGCACACACTCTCGTGAATTATAAATGACTGTTATGATTGGGAATTTTTGGTTGACACTCGTGTGAAATTTAATCTGACCGTTTACCTGCCTTTCAGGGTCCTTCTGGCCCTGCTGGAGCTACTGGCGCCCGTGGAGACAATGGCCCTCAGGTGAGCATTGAAAACCCAGCATCTCTTCCTTGGCACTTATTACACTCACAAGTATCGAAGTAAGTAAGTTGATCATCACAAAGCGCTTGACATAGAGTAATGAAGCCTGCCTAAACAAACGTGCTTGAAAAGCTGCTTTTTTTTTTTAAATGGCAGCTTCCGTTTTAGTGAGCCACGGTGCCAGTTTTACATGAGAAAAATCTCACGCAACACCAACCTGACAAAAATGATGAGTGAATTAAAGATGATCTCAAAGCAGATTTACTCACAGGAAGCCGTGACTTATTCTGTTGTATAAACGGCGACAGGTGGATACATATAGTGCCGGTTAATTGTGTCGTGTGCTCTCTCGGGGGAGGGCATTTCATTTTTCTTTGCCTTTCACTCTACTGTACATTGCTGGCATGCATAGATGAACACAAATATATTTGCAATTAATGCCAAGGAGTAGTCATTTACAGAATAATAAGAACAATCAATACGTTTCTTTGCATGCACCACAAAAGTCCACACCGGATCATTTTTGTTAAAACAATTCAACCGGACCTTGTCTGCACAGTACTATTTCCAGTAAATTCAATGTATTAGTGACTGAAACTTTGCATCTTGAATGAGTCAGTGCAGTCAAATTTGCCATTTGGACTTTTTTTTTTTTTCCCGACTATGGCCGTATAATTGATGTTATTTTTGCATGATAGGGTCTGACTGGTTTCCCTGGAGCCGCTGGCAGAATTGGCCCCGCTGGACCTGCTGTAAGTGCATTTTATGTTCGTTCGGGGTCGTTGAGAGCCCCAAAATGTAGATACCCAAATTTCACATGTTCTCCTCCTCTCAGGGTATTGTCGGACCCGCTGGCCCCGCCGGTCCCGCTGGTAAAGATGGTCCCCGCGGTATGCGTGGAGACGTTGGTCCCGCTGGCCCCGCTGGAGAGCAGGGTATGGTTGGACCTTCTGGCCCCGCTGGAGAGAAGGGACCTTCTGGAGAGTCTGGACCTGCTGTAAGTTGGAGTTGCCCGAGCCACATGCGCGCACATTTAACTCGGCTAGTAGTCGTCGTTTCGTTCATTTCATGATGCTGTGCTTGGGCTTAGGGTGCTCCTGGTGCTCCTGGAACTTCTGGACCTCTTGGTCTTCAAGGATTTGTTGGTCTTCCTGGCGCTAGAGGCGATCGTGGTAGCCCCGGTGGTCCCGGTGCTGTCGTGAGTATTGCCATTTTCTGATGACCATAGATGTCATTACAAGAACATACAGAGGACAAGTAGTCAAGCAATGCAGTTAACATTATGATCTAGAGTTTTTTTTTTTTTCTTCATCTGCGACTCCCGCCACAAGCACATTACTGTAACGGAAATGATAGCGTTTGGGGGGAAAAAAATGTTCCCACCATTATTCATGATTGACTTGGTTACATCCTAGGGAGAGCCCGGTAGACTCGGACCTGCTGGTCCCGCTGGTGCCCGCGGCCCCGCTGGCAACATTGGTATGCCTGGTATGACCGGACCTCAAGGAGAAGCTGGACGTGAGGTACCATCATCCAGTTCTGACACCATCTTATCCTGAAATGATAAAAAAAAAAAAAAAACACGTGACGAAGTGTTGAGAAAGTACAAGGTCTTGAGTTTTAAACTTGACATTGCTTTACAGGGTAACACTGGTAACGATGGACCTCCTGGTCGTCCTGGTGTTGCTGGAGTCAAGGTATCCAACCAAACTTATGTCTAAAAAGACAATGCACAGGGAAAAAATATACATCTTTTCCATTTTGATCATCACCTGCCCACTCCTGCCGCGCTTAGGGAGACCGTGGTGACCCCGGTCCCGCTGGTGTTTCGGGAGTTGCTGGTGCCCCCGGACCTGCTGGCCCCAGCGGAGCTGTTGGAAGACCTGGAAACCGTGGAGACTCTGTATGTTACCGCAGCTAGGCTTCCACATTACAAACGGCACCCAACATTTATTTTTGACAAATATATATTGACTGGATGTCAATACCGCAGGGCTTTACCGGACCTTCTGGACCCGCCGGAGCCGCTGGAGCTAGAGGTGCCGCTGTAAGTAGAGCTACCATCTAGTAGCTACCATCATCATACTATCACGGTTAACGCCATGTCCTGTTCAAACGACACGGTGCCATTTATGCGCTTGTATGTATTCTAGGGACCCGCTGGAGTCCGTGGCGAGAAGGGAGTTGGTGGAGACAAGGGAGAGATGGGAATGAAGGGTCTTCGTGGACACCCTGGTCTCCAGGGAATGCCAGGACCTTCTGTGAGTGAAGCCTGCCACCATGATACAGAAGAAGAAGAAGAAAAAAACAAAACATTGTCCTTATATCAGGACGATGGATTATTTCTGACAGCACTAAAACATTTGCATGCAGATATGTTGCCGGACAATGTCACTTAAAGGCATCTCTCCGTTTCCCTTCAGGGTGCCCCTGGTGACACCGGAGCTGCTGGTGCTAATGGACCCGCTGGACCCAGAGTAAGTGAAATGTTGATCATTTCGCGTGGCATCCATTGTAACCATCGATTGTTGGGCAGGTTCGAGAGTGCGATGTAATGGGTTGCACCCAAGATGGATGGACTATACTTATGAACATGCAGAGTGGATTTGCTTTGAATCTAGATCTGACCAAGATGTTTTCCTCCTTTTTCAGGGTCCCGCCGGACCCCACGGACCTCCTGGTAAGGATGGTAGAGCTGGTGCCCATGGTACTATTGGTGCTGCCGGTGCTCGTGGAGCCCCTGGACACATCGGCCCTGTTGTAAGTACACTTAATACTTTCCATACGCAGATGAGCTCTGTTATATTGTTCAGATGCATATCAAAGCTCTCCCTCATCTCTATTAGGGTCCCCCTGGACCTCCCGGTCTGCCTGGACCTCCCGGCGCTGCTGGTGGTAGCTACGATCTGTCTGGATACGATGAGTACAGAGCTGACCAGCCCGCCATGAGAGCCAAGGATTACGAAGTTGACGCCACCATCAAGTCCCTCAACACTCAGATTGAGAACCTGCTCACACCTGAGGGATCCAGGAAGAACCCTGCCCGCACATGCCGCGACATCAAGCTCGGCCACCCCGAATGGACCAGCGGTAAGTGGGACATCTTTGAGAAATGCTAGCCGACATGAAATCATGCCGTGAAACCAATCGCAAACCTTTGGGCTGCGCAGGATTCTACTGGATCGACCCCAACCAGGGTTGCATCAATGACGCCATCAGGGTCTTCTGCGACTTCGCCACCCGCGAGACTTGCATCCATGCCCAGCCCGAGAGCATTGCCAAGAAGAACTGGTTCAGAAGCACAGAGAACAAGAAGCACGTCTGGTTTGGAGAGACCATCAATGGCGGAACTGAGGTGAGTTGCTGCAAAGAGTCAAAACCCATCACCTGGTTTTCAGAACTTCAGAACAAATGCGCTTTATTTTATTTTTTTTTACAGTTCACCTACAATGACGAGACCATCAGCTCTCAGAGCATGGCCACCCAGCTGGCCTTCATGCGCCTGCTGTCCAACCAGGCTAGCCAGAACATCACCTACCACTGCAGGAACAGCGTTGCCTACATGGATGCTGAGAGCGGCAGCCTGAACAAGGCTGTGGTGCTTGCCGGCTCCAACGATGTGGAGCTGAGGGCTGAGGGCAACAGCCGTTTCACCTTCTCTGTGATGGAGGACGGTTGCACTGTGAGTAGCTCTTTTTTTTCCGCCATTGTTATCCAGAGCGACTGGTAGAGTCAATGCAAGTTTTCGCTACAATATGACCCCAGGGTCATTTCGATTCGGATTTTTCTTTATTGTTTTTTAGATTGATTTTAGTTTTTTATTTGTTTTTTAGAGTCAATTTGCTACATTTAATTAGTTTTAGTATTAGCTTTAGTTTTTTGTATATGGCGTATTTTTGTCAAGTGCAAAATTTAAAAGAAAAAAGGCGACTAAGTACAATTCCCAAACCACTGTGTGACCTTTTTGCAGTACAACCCAAGTAAATACATTTAAAATGAACCCCAAAAGCTCATGTACGATATAAATTGCCAAAGATGAAACGCATTTTTGCTCTTATAGCTAGCTTTAGTTTGTTTTATTAATGTAAAATGTAGCTTCAGTTTTTGTTTCTTTTATGGACTCTTGTTTTTATTTTATTTCATTCACGAAAATGTTTTTTCAATTTTAGTTGTAATTATTTCGTTCATTAATGATGATAAGCTCGTCTGAGCCATGTGTCTTGATCAGCACCATTCTGATCTTGGTTCTCTCCCCCCGCAGAGACACACTGGTGAGTGGAGCAAGACAGTGATTGAGTACAGAACAAATAAACCATCTCGCCTGCCCATCCTCGACATTGCACCTATGGACATTGGTGGAGCTGATCAGGAGTTTGGTTTGGACATTGGCCCAGTCTGTTTCAAATAAATAGACTCATGATAAATTAACACCCCAAAAGAGAGAAAGAACGGAAAAAAAAAACCAAAATCTCTGCCCTTCTTTCTGTGTTTTTTTTTTTATTTTAATGCTGATTTCTCACTGCGCAACCACTTGCTTAAGATGGGCAACTATCGGAGAGGACTGAACGGACTGAACGGAGCGATTGTGCAATGCAAATTAATACAGCAACCCAAAGGAACGCGGGAAAACACCTTGTTGTGGGACATCATGTCATCCTTTTGTAAAAAATAAAAGAAGTGTAATAAAAACGCTGAAAGTAAGCATCACTTTGTGGTCTTTGTATATCTTCCAAAGAGGAGGTTTAAAACCACAATTTCCATGAAAATAAGGTTTAAACTACCTCATGCATGTGTTAAACCCGGGTCCACAACAGAGATGTTTGGGCTTCTAATGCTTCAAGCGTTGTCTGATATCAGAAGGTGTTTGGTAACTTGAAGCAGAGATCAATGGTGCTAAGCTGCAGCTGTGGACAAAACCACTCTTATCTGTATTATTTTGTATTGATCTTTTAGGAGTCTTGCATTAGTCCTCTGATAGGCTCCCACTTTAAGCAGGTGGAATACCCCTTAACCTGATGTCCAGTATTTGTTTCATGGGTTTTTTTTTTGTTTGTTTGTCTTGAAATTTTAGTTTGTTTTGGGGTTTTGTTCAAGCTTTACCCTTCAAATCACACATCCAGATTTCATACTGACATCCCATTCTCATCCAATTCTGAATGCATTTTCGGCGGCCTATCTCTCTCAAGAATGACATCGCAAAGTCTATTGTACCTATTTTGTATATGTGAGATGTTTAAATAAATTGTGAAAAGTTCTGAAATAAAGCATGTCCAATGTTCCAAAACACACTACTCATTGACTTAAGTGCTTTCATGTTGACACAAAATTTAGTGTCACTTGTGTTGTCAGAAGTTTGGTGACATTGATCACCTTGTCGTCATTGACTTCAACATCCATCTTGGACGGAAGCGCGATCATGTTTTCTTGACCCCCTTGTTGCTCCTCATCATCACATTTACATTTTAAGCTTAAATGTTCACGCTGTTCATGCCAATGTGTGATGTCTTTTCTTGCACATATGCATCCTTTCATGTCGCTTTCTCATTGCATATTACAGCCTTGGCATCCAAATAAATTCCTATGATTTGGATTAGTGTATATTTGCAGGGATACGTTAATGTGATGACATCAATAACTACTTTAGACCATTAGAAATTAGCATATCTAAAAATGAAATGACACACCCTGTGGTACCAGTACAATACTATACTGTAAAATTGTCAGCTGCAGTACCTCTACAGCCTCTAGAAGGCAGTGTTTCCTCTCTTTCGGTTGTGCATTGCCCATGCAGACGATACCATATGAATAACACAATTCAGATGATGTTTAAGTATGAATTAATCTTAGTTCAAATGAACAAGATAATTGGGAGACTCAAACTTGTACACTTGAATGTGATGTCTCAGCATACTTATTGTATGGCGGATGTGACGTCATGCATGCAGGTCAATTGGAGTCAGGTGTACACGAGGGAATTCGTCAAGTGCAGAGCACAGGTGCGGCAAGATGGCGATCGACTGCGTGGCATTTTTCTCAACTAAGTGAGCACACGAGCAAATGTTTGTCGTATGTTGCCCCCTTTCTCACAATGGCTTTTTGCTTTTTACACACATGATGATGACTGTTTTGGTTTACCGTAAAAATTGTTGCTTAAATTTCACGCCACAAAAATGAAAGTGAGCCACATGCCATAAAGTTCGGCAACCTGGTAATACAAGACTGGCGGCATGGCTGAGTGGTCGTTTCCCAACCCACAGGTTGTTGGTTAGATACCCGGCCCTTACGATTATGTCGAAGTGTCCTTGAGCAAGATACTGAATCCCCAGTTGCTCCTGGTGCTGTTGCGACATCAGTAGGTGTGAATGACTGAACGGCGTAAAGTACCCGAGGTAGAAAAGCGCACGCAAAGTAACAGCCCATTTATCTTTTACATCGTCTTCAGGCGCCGCGTTGTCGCCATCTCCCGGTAGTAGGAAAAATGCTTTCAGTGAAACCTGCGGGAATCCAAAATAAATACACGAGCCATTTTTCCATTTGTGTCCCTTGCTGTATTATTTCTTTGTAGAAATGAAAATCAATCTGTTATTAGACTTTTTCCTACTCGTTGCAGACAACAAACGAGAAAATCAAGCTAAGATTTTTTTTGGAAAGTGAATGTTAATTTTCTCTGTGGTGTCTTATAAGGCCAGCCTCAGTTCACTGGGAATTTTAATGACAACATATTGCACAAAAAAATCTGACACGTATGAACCGATACAGTATACTGTTAGTATATGGCACGTTACGGCCGACTATTCCCGGGTCGAATTTTGCTTCCAGCACATCCCTAGTTCGTCTCGAATATGAGCGCAAATGTGAGCAAAAACGTTGGTTAGTTTTACAATATAGGCAGTGACTCGTTCAAATTAGCAGTCAGGTATGGAAGGGGGAGGAGAAGACGACGAGGAGGAGGTTCGGAGACTCTCCCGTGGAGAGTTCACAGCTGCTTGTTGTCATGGAGGAGCGAAGATGGCGGTCCTGGGTTTGGGCAAGCGTGAAATAAACCAACATTTCACCATTAGGAATGCCAAGTTGATATCGCTCGTGCTCGTTGTTTTACTCGTCATATTCCACACGGCCTCGCGCTATTTTGGAGGTAAGCTGTTCACCCGTCGCTCCGGAATTGGAACACTTGTCACATGCTAATCGCTAATGCTAGCTGGCTTCTCGCCCCGTTACGGTCACTCTACTTCGCGAAAGATGCAAAGCAGTTTGACAACACCGCCGGCAAACGTTGCGGTAGTAACGATATGGCTTAGTGGCTTGGATTTGGCTTGATTTGCTGACTAGCCGACGCCGCGTCGAGTGAGCCGTGTTGTTTACATGCTCTTGGGCAGCATGCTTGTCTGAAAACCCTTAAATCCCTTTGAGCAGGACACCCACTTTAAGGTCAATTTTATACGGGTCTCTTTCTCCCCATTAGTAGAACCAGTTTATCATACTAGAAACGCTTTATCTCCTATTGCATTACAATTCTTAGATATTCATGGGACGACAGGGTATTAGCGAGGCAGGCAAACGTTGGCACCACTACTCGTAATGCTAATCAATACAATATCAAGAGATTCACAGTCTCTTTATAATCACACTAGCTAAACCCCGGTGGGACAAAAAAAAGACTCCGTGTACGAGACTAATATTGTAGTAAAAAATATATATATTTTTACAGAAAAAGAAAAGAAACAGTTTACTGTAGAGCAGGGGTGGGCAATTATTTTCCCCAGGGGGGGAAAATGAGAAGCAGAAAATATTGTGGAGGGCCGGGCCAAAAGTTAGAAATCTACTCCCGATTTCAATTTTATTTCTACGTTGAAATAAGTTAATGGCATTGTTTACAAAAGCTGATAAGAGTATGTATTATTGCTAGATAATGAAAGTGCAGTTATTTTACAGACAACCGATTTCTTCAGTGAAATTATGCAATTCTAATTGTGCAACATTTGTAACTCTTTTTCAGTAAGATGAACACTACAACGCTTTCTGATTTTAACTTTCCCATGAAGATAGCACAATGTCTTTGTATGCCAGTAGTAATGTCACATTTTTCGTCCCAACTGCCAAACAATGTAGAAAAAATACAAGCAAGCATGTTTCAGTGTTTTGATTGATCTACAGGATGTAAAAATGTTCGCAATTCAAGTAAAATTCACTGCAATAAAGAGTCACTTGCATGTCGTCATTTTGGATCCAATGATTGAAAATAGCGGCACAGACACATTCCCTTTGCTTCACATTCAATCTGGGAAAGTGCAGCCTTGAAAGTATCCAAAAAAATAAATAAATAGTGGCTGTCGAGAGGCTTTGTGTGCCTCCGCTACTCGTGAGCGGAACCCGAAGGCGTGTGCAACCTAACACTTGCTTGTATTGTCCTGAACAAAAGGGTGAGGTCAACGATGCACCTGATCCAGCTGAAAAGGGAGACATACTGTACATTCCGACTTTCTCTCACATTTGAGAGCGTGATGGCAACTGAAGTAACAAGGATTTTTGGACGTGTCTGTACATATTAAGTTTGCAATCGGCATTAGAATATGAGACTCTTGTTTAAAAAAGAAAAAAAAGTCATGCGCGTTAGTTGTCTAAATTGCTGGAGCAACTATGTATTACAATATGCTCCTCAAACAATTACATGAGCATGATGCCAAATTTATTTGTAACCAATTTACAAGTGGATTAACTTGAGGGACAGGAGGAAAAAAAAAGTCCTACTGCACGTAAACTATTTCAGGAATTATTTATTTTGATATTTTCCGCAACCAATTACACAAGGGTGATGCCATTATTATTTGGAAATGGTTTACAGGTCGATGAACCAGTCCGCAATAGAGCGGCTGGTGAGTGACAATGTGTCCTCTGCATGGGAAGTGTTGTTTACACACAGGGAGCAGCTGCCGTAAGTCGCGACGACACGAAATGGACACGTCTTTCTGCCTGCCGGTACAGTTACTCCCAGAAGTCAAACGAAAATGTCTCAATCGTCTATAAACATCACGATACGACAAAAGCCTCGTTGTTGTTCATCGTCACGGAAGCAAAACGACAACCGGATTGTCGTCGTCGACCGTCGGCTATAAATGAGTGACTCGCCGATGCCCTCTTTTATTTCGCTCTGTATGTGGTGGTAGTCCTGAATGGGCGCAGGGAAAAGCGCTTTTCGTCAGTGTTCTTTTGATGCTTGGTATTTATTTACCAGGAGCTTCTCTGTGCTTTGACCTCCCCACCCCACCCCACCCCCCATAGGCCGAGATTCATGCGAATGGCTGCTGTCCAGCGGACGGTACTTGGGGGAGAATGTTTGGCAGCCTTACGGCTGCATGATGCACAAGTACAAAAGCATGTGAGTCCCTCAGATGGCGTTGTGTGACATGTGCGTACAAAGCAAATAACCAAGAGGAAATCTACAGCCGCACGCTACGCGTGCTTGACAATGGTTGTCTTTGTGCGACAGTGAAGCCAAAACCTGCCTTTCGAAAAAGCGAGTGGCCTTTCTTGGAGATTCCCGAATCCGACAGCTGTTTTACTCCTTCATCAAAATTATTGAGCCTGGCCGAAGAGAAGATGGGAAGAAGGTATGCGCGGACGTCATTTTAACACAATTTACAAATTGAAGTCGACGACGGGTTGAGAACATTCACTTTGCATTATTATGTTGGGAGGGAGGAGGGGTCTTTGGAATGAGAACACCTACGAAGTCAGCTGGCGTCACAGCGTCCGCTATACAGATTCAGCAATTTATAATACATAGCAAAGACAATGCAGATGTTTTAAGTACTTTTTTTTTTTTTTTGGGTGAGTGACTGCGTATCGCAGGGGTGTCAAACTCATTTTTGTCACGGGCCACATTGTAGTTACCGTTTCCCTTGGAGGGCCATTACAAATTTTGGGAAACCATCTAAATGTTTCATCCCCTCCACATATTACATATTCAGCGCACAACACATTGTTGAATAACTCGTTTTAAAATCAGAAGTCAAGAATAATGACTGCTATTGTGGATTACATGTTACAATTTGACATTTTGCTTCAGACTTTAACGAGCATCATGGAACTTGACATGCTTGATTTGCTTTCGTGGGCCACATAAAATGATGTGGCGGTCCAGATCTGGCCCCCGGGCCTTGATTTTGACATCTGTGGCGTATACAGTAGCATACCCCGACCTATTTAAATCAGGAAACCGGTTGTTTTTTTAAATTTAGATTTTTTTCTCTTTCAAATTCATCATTGCTCTCGAACCAAACAAAAGCCGAGTTTATCTGGCATTCCCCTCCAAGTCATCCATGACCACAACTGCTCCTCAATGGGGGTTGTTATTTCGAACCTTGGATTCAGTTTGTATTCAACAGCCTGAAGGCTCACCCGAAGGCCTCTAGAGTGGACAATTCAAGTCCGTGTAATGGATATCAAGATTCCAGCTGAGAAGTCTCACAATGTCGCAAACAAGAATCTCTTTTATGTTTCATGCCGAATGGAAGCACGCGGACATCGCCTTCCAAGAAAAGAGCTCCTCTCTTTATGTGGTGAGCTGTTTTTGTCAATTGGCATTTGTCTCAGCTGTGCCATCAACCGACAGGAAGTGAAAAACATCCTCCTTTCTTTGAGTGTGCAGGACTTCCTCTGGCATCCAGAGGCGAACAACTCGATGACGCAGCGTTTGGCCTCATGGACACGCGTAAGTGAGCACACGTTCTCACCTTGCGGCAAGTCGGCCGGCCGCAGCATTTTGTAACGTCTGCAGTGTGGTGCGTTTCAGGAAGGCTCAGCGAGGCCCGATGTCGTCATCCTCGGTGCCGCAACGGTACGTTTGTTGAACAGCCCGGGCGGCGCGCGAGTTGGGTCTTCAACCCTCTCTTGTCGTCTTCATTTACCGCAGTGGTCCATCAAACTGCACGGTGGCAGCAGTGAGACTCTGAAGCAGTACCAAGTCAACGTGAGCGCCATGGCCGTGTACCTGGAGAGGCTGGCCCAGCACGGAGAGGTCTACTGGGTCCTGCAAGGTCACACGTCCAATACAATTGAAGGCTGGAAATATGATCCGCTGACTCGTTGCTTCACCACAGTGATGAATTTCCCATCGCCCTGCCATCCATTGCTCGTTTAATACCCGCAAACATGCAGTCAACCTGCACAATCTTCCCCTCCAGAACCAGTCAATGAGGAGCTGCTGAGAAAGGACCGGAAGGTGATCACCAATCACCAGTTGGAGCTCTACAACAAAGCGGCGGTGGACGCGATTGATGCCGCTAAGCGGAACAACAGGTCGTCGGTGAAGCGACTGGCCGCCTCGCGCAAGGCGGCGCTGGAGACCATCGGCCAATCGGACGACGGGCTGCACATACCCGAAGGTGCCAGAGATATTGTAAGTTCATTCAGTCGTCGTAAAGAAGTTCCTTCTAGCACACGGGTAAAATTGAGAAAAAAAAACCAAAAGTCATAATGAATGAATGATCAGAAATGCATTGGAATTGTGGCTCAATAATGTTTTAGAAAGCAAAGCTCATCGAGCAGGACTGAACAAAAAAAGCATAGCGCCCCGAGAAGAGATGGAAACTAGTTTGACAGCATCACGGGGGTCTTCAAACTTGCTGTTCAGTCAATCGGCCTATTGAAAGGAGGTGAAAAGTTGATCGATTGATTGACGAGATGGAGTGCGCCGCACTAAACGTGGACCAGAGGAAGCGAAGAAGCGAGTTGTCTCAGGAGATGAGAAAGAAAAAAAGAAAAAGAAAGACAACACTTGGGACCGACCGGATCCAAATCAGCTCAACGGAGTATCGCTGCTCTGTTTTAGGGGGCCATGGTGCTGATGAACGCCTTGTGCAACAAGCTCCACAGACCCATCGACGGCTCCTGCTGCCAGACGGCGCCGTCGCCCACCCTCCTGCAGAAACTGGCCCTGTGCTTCTTTGTGGCCTCGGCCCTCGTCCTCCTGGGCTTTCACGTCCTCGGCAACAACCGCCACCACCACCGGCCCGTGCCGCCGGACCTCGAGAGTCTGGAAGAAAAGAAGCCGGCGAGCGCCGTGGCCCCGCTGGGAGCCACGGCGCTTTTCCAGGCCGTGTGCAAAATGGGCATCATCATGGCCTACTTTTATCTTTGCGATCGGGCCGACTTGTTCATGAAGGAGCACAAGTTCTACACCCACTTGACCTTCTTCATCCCCCTCATCTACATATTTGTGCTGGGGGTGTTCTACAGTGACAACAGCAAAGAGGTACGGCCTTCATTTACCAGTGAGATGTCCAAATAGTGAAAAGCGTGGCCTCCGTTCTGACTTACGATAAAAGACAAAGTTCCTGTTCCCTCCACGCAGACCCGATTACTGAATCGAGAGCAAACCGATGAGTGGAAGGGCTGGATGCAGCTGGTCATCCTGATCTATCACATATCTGGAGCCAGTGCGGTGAGTTCCTCACGTCTCGCATGTCGTTTCAAGACGTCATCAGAATAATAAATCAATGTCGCGCCTTTCAGTTCATTCCCGTGTACATGCACGTGCGGGTGCTGGTGGCCGCGTACCTTTTCCAGACCGGCTATGGGCACTTTTCTTTTTTTTGGCTCAAAGGAGATTTTGGACTGTATAGAGTATGTCAGGTGAGAACGCACGGGGTGGTCGGAGTCGCAACAGGGGGGGGAGGGGGGGAACCCAAATGGAATGTCCATTGCTATTGTTGTTTTCTTAATGAATCCTTCTTCTTCCTGCAGGTGCTTTTTCGTCTCAACTTCCTGGTGTTAGTCTTGTGTGTGGTGATGGACAGGCCCTACCAGTTCTATTACTTTGTCCCACTAGTCACCTTTTGGTTCGGCGTCATCTATGGCATGATGGCCATGTGGCCTCAAATCCTGCAGAAGAGGGCCAACGGTAAGCGTTTGGAGACAAAGGATGAATGATTTTTGAAAAAGAATGGAATAGCCATTTAATGACAGTGTTGTTTTTGTTCTTGTGATTTATTTATTTTTTCTCCAAATTATTTTCCCATTCAGGTTTTTAACAAACACAAGAAATAAATGTAAAAAAGACAATGAGGACGCATGCACTTCTTAAGCACCGAACCTATCAAATTAAATAAAATATACTTCTAAAAATAAAGACGACCAACTGACGTAAATGGAGTTGATCTGTTTTTGTTTTTTTTTTCTAAATTGGAGTCGTTGCAATTTGAAAATGACATCGAGATTTCTCGTTCAATCCGATCAACCGTTCCAGCCCGATTGGAAACTTTTAACCGCGTCACTTTTTAAACTTAACGGTGGTCTTGTGTCATGTGCAGCCAGCGGCATGTGGCATCTCGGCGTCCTCGTCAAGCTTCTGGTCCTTCTGTTGTTCATCTGCGTCTTGGCGTACTCACAGGTGAGCCAAATCTGCGCACATTGTAGCCTACTGCTAAATTCACATGAATCGCGCTGAAAACAAAAGTAGTAGTATTTTTTTTTTGCTGTGCATATTTGTTGACATGGTTGCAGTTCACTTTGGGAAAAAAACTTTCCGTCAGCCATGCATGCCATTTACTTCCTGAATGGCCCACAAGGAGGCATCAGTGATTGGTATTGGTAACTAGCATCGGCAGCCTTTGCCTATACTTTAATACCGCCGTCATCTAAAGTGCGAAACGGCATTTGGAAATTCACCGGCAATCAAAGTATTAACATCTTGATGAGTGAAAAGGATACATTTAGATAAGTGGTGCACCTGGTATCGATTCCCAAAGCAATTTTGGGTGAAGTTTGTCTTTGTGTCCGCAGGATTTCTTTCAGGCCGTCTTCTCCTTTTGGCCCTTCTCCAAGCTCTTTGAAGTGAACGGAAGCGTCTACGAGTGGGGCTTCAGATGGAAGCTGGACAGATTTGTACGTTTTGACGTCGCGACACACTCATGCCTGCGGCATCTCATTTTCTAGCCGGCGGGGTCAAATTTGTTTGGATGCGTTGCGCGGCAGGCGGTGATCCACGGCATGCTGTTCGCCTTCGTCTACCTGGTGCTGCAGAAGCGGCAGGTGCTGTGCGAAGGCAAAGGAGAAGCTCTCTTCTCTGCCTGGATCTCCAGCCCGCTCTTCTTCCTCGCCATCGTCACCTTTGTCGTAAGAGCGATTCGCCGTTTTGTACATTTCCATCTTGAGAACGTCCTGCAAACCTCAGTGAGGGCTCATGGGAGAACAGGGTCAACGATTCTGAGTTGTTTGATTGGAGATAACCACACCGAGGACAATATACAACATGGCAAACTCCACTCAAAGTGATGGTAAAGTCGACACATAAAAATTTATCAACTTAAAACAAATGTTTGTTTTTAAGCAGGAGATTTTGGCTGCTCACCGGTAAATATGGAGGATGAGTTTCTCTATTTTTGTCATGCAGTCGACGATTTGTAATTCTTTAAATCTTGTGAATGACACTGAATCTGCTGTGTGAAGGTCTTAAAATTTGTGACATGAACAACGGTGCTCAATTGAATTCAGAAAACTGAACTGGAGCATTTATAATTGGTCAGCAGTATGTTATTCGAATATCGCTGAAAAACGGATCACAGTGGCCCTTCAAAAGTCTTCCTCAACCTGCATAGCTTCATTTACTGCTCTGACGTACTAATTTTTTTTTCTTTTTTCACGCACACACACGCACACAAAAGTCTTGTGTATACAGAAACTCAACAGCAACTATCCCACAGCGAATCTTTTCACCTCACCTCACTCAGAACGTCAAGCACGTCAACACTTGTCTCCTCCCATCATTCCAGACATATTCCGTGTGGGCCAGCAGCTGCAAAAACAAATCGGAGTGTAACGAGATGCATCCTTACATCTCTGTAGTGCAGGTATCTAATAGTCTCTGCTCCTTTTTTTTTTTTTTTTTTGGTCATATAATGTCAACTTCAATTGACCTTTGCTCACACAAACAGATCTTGGCCTTCATCCTAATCCGGAACATTCCCGGCTACGCCCGCTCCATCT
The DNA here is from genome assembly GCF_054856545.1 of Hippocampus guttulatus. Lineage (NCBI taxonomy): Eukaryota > Metazoa > Chordata > Actinopteri > Syngnathiformes > Syngnathidae > Hippocampus > Hippocampus guttulatus. Next base: position 5,445,673 of record NC_141278.1, read on the forward strand.
ATAGCTCCTTCTTTGCCTGGTTTGGAAAGATCTCCTTGGAGGTGAGACTGTCTCACCAACAGAGTTAAGAACATTAATGATGAAAACTCGAGTGGATATACAAAGTCGACACACCCTTAGCCAAATGCAAAGTTTTTGTCATTGTAAAATAAAATAAAAAATTGAGGCTGGACTAAGTTTTGAACAGGGGTGTGTGGACGTTTTTAACTCATTCACTCCCAAATACGTTTTTAAACGTCTTTTCAGACTTGGTCCGGAATTGGCTGGTATTGAATGAGTTAATGTATGCATGTATTTTTCTCATATAAAAATGTCCGCAACTGACTTTTTGTGAAAGAAAGAATGTCTGTATCTGTGAAGGATTCTTGAGACTCTGCATAGACAAACCTCTCATCCGAGAATTTTACATAGCATGAAAAAAAATCCTCCATGTTGATAGCGTGTAGGAAACAGTACGACTCCATGACAAAGCCATTCGAAACCACCCACATACTTGCCTGAACTCTTTTGTCTCCCCCAGCTGTTCATCTGCCAGTATCACATCTGGCTGGCGGCGGACACCAAGGGCATCTTGATCCTGATCCCCGGCAGCCCATCGCTCAACATCCTGGTCAGCACGTTCATCTTCGTGTGCGTCGCCCACGAGATTTCAGTCATCACGAACGACTTGGCCCAGGTGGTCATCCCCAAGGACACGGCGGCGCTCCTCAAGAGGCTGGGGGGTTTCCTGGTCCTGGTAACGCTCACCCTTTTCATTGCCCGAGACCGTCAAAGCATGCCCGGGACCTGAGCCTTGCCCGAGACTGGCGAGACGTGTCGTTCACCGAACACTTTTTTTTTTTTTTACTGCTGAGATAGTCGCACACTGAAGAACGATGCCCCTCTACCCTCACTCCCTCCCTGAAAAAAACTCCCCCCCCCCTCCTCTCACAGTAAGTAAAACGAAAACTTTAAAAATTTGACATTGCAAAAGGGAGGGGTGGTACATTTATTAAGAACAACAACAACGAAAGGTCCATTTGCTTCAGAACTTCTCATTCAGCACTGAAGCAGCCTCTCAACTCTCCGTCCACATTGACTGAACTAGAAAAAGAAAAAGAAAAAAACCAAACGCGAGCCTTCTGCTTCCTATTTTCATCATTGTGTTGTACAGGACTGGAATTGAAAGATGGACCAACAAGTCGCTCTTCTGATCAAAACTCAGACTACCCCCCTCCCCTTTTTGTTTTTTGTGAGTAGTGCTGTGCTAAAAAGGTACTGTACTGTGTCACCTGCTGTAGCGGTGAAATATGTAATATGTACAGTATTTAATTATTTAAAATGAAGCGTATATTTTATACTCGGTACTTTTTGGGCACCCGCGAAGTGAAGAAAGTCGTCGATCCGATCGATGACACGCTTTTGACTTTTTGGTTTGTTTATAATCTGCCTCTTTGAGCTGTGGTGAAACATGCACTGGTTGGCCAGCACGAAAGCTAACTAACGAACTCCCATTCGACATGCAGCTTTTTCCCCACCGACTCCATACGCGTGAGTAGCCACCAACACGAACTGACTGGGTGAAAAAGGCTACTTGCTGATATTTTACATTTGGGTGTTTTATTTTTGTGGCCTGCCCTCTCCTACGCAGGATTTAGCACTTTTATTTAATGACACTCATTGCTGACAATGAGTCCATGTGCAGCTAATTGTCTGCACTGAAGCAGGTTTGTATCGAGAAAATCACCAGATCAACTTGTGATCTACGGGCGTTACTGCAAACGAGTTGTATTTAGTATTTGGAATGAGAAGGCGCGATGCGAGTCGCAGTCGCCGCATTCCTCTCCAAAAATTGTTGAGCCTTGATGTCATTTAAGATTTGAACCCAGCGGTTTCCGAATTGTGGTACTTTGGCACTCTGGCCTTAATTGTTCCATTCTGGTAGTATAAAAGCAACAAGTATTTATACTTTTTGTTACACATTTTTTGTGATGTCTTAAAATGTGAAATGTATCCATATTTATAAATGCCTTCACTATGATGTACATCATGATCACCTCATAAAATGTGCAGTTTTGGCTCCCGTTGTCTGAAATAGGTTGTGCTTATTTCCTCTTGGGCCAGAAAGAACAAAAATTCATTGAATCATTTTATTGATGCCACACCTCCCACTGAGGGTTAAAAAAATCCTTCAAAAGGGCCCTTGTGCAATTCAAGTCACAATACATTTGACTAATGTGGACCAAATTGGTGTGAGTGTTGTTTATTTATTTTTTTAAATTATTTGCTGAAAACCTGTGACAATATCATGCAGGGGTGGGCAATCCCAGTCCTGGAGGCCCGCTATCCTGCATGTTTTCCAATTCTCCCTGTTGCAACACACCTGATTCAAATGAACAGGTTCAATATCAAGCTTCTGCAGAGCTTGTTGGTGATCTGCTCACTCACCTGATAAAAGACCACGCACACGGTCGCCATCTGACCGCACCTGTCTGCTGCACTTGATCAATTCCCTCGTACACACTTGAGTGATGTGTTGGTCGCGAACGAGCCGGTACAAAGAAGTGAACGATGAGAGCCGGCTCTGTCATTTTCCTTCCCTCTCTCTCTCTTCCCTCTCCCTCTCCCTCTCGATGTCGCTCTCTTTTTCACGTGTCTGAAGCGAGGTTTGGCAGGAGCTCAGCTGCCCTGCTCAGAGAGGTTGACCAAAAGAGAAAGGGGAGGGGCGAGGGGCTTGTTAGGTACTGCGTAGAGTGCACACTGAGCACATGCTCCGTCGCGTCTGCGCAGCCACAGACAGACACATACCTGTCAACTTGTACGTTTTCCCCGTATTTTATGCGTTTTTTATCATTTCAAATCATGTACGACGCATTACAACTTTTATACGGGAGGGGAAAAAAAACAATTGTGAACCGATCTCACAAAGACCATTTGGGCTCAAATCCAGATTGTCTCACCTGCTGGTAACCAACGACAATGCCGTTGTCGATCGCTACTAATGTCACTGCAAACCAGCAAAAGTAATCCTCAGTCGTATACAGTATTTTTTTTTCATTACTGCGAACGGTAGGATTGATAAAGCATGATGTGCGCATGCGCGGTAAGCCATTGTAAGGGTTTTTGTTGCTTTGTAAGGGGAATCGTAATCATTTAAAAGTGCAGCTATTAGCCGAGGTTGGTTGACAGCTATGCAAAAGGAATTGAATTTCCCAGTTCCAACTTATCCAGAGGATCATAAACATAACAAAAAAAGACCAACATGGTGAGACAGCACCTGAAAAAGGGACCCAGGGAGTTGTATTTTTTTCGGTGGGACTGTACTTGTGTAAGCTCATGTTATATTATTATCATTTTATGTTTAAGCATCATATTATTTCATGTAAAGCATACCTAAATTATATTCTGTTGTTTAAGAATTGCTGACACATGTTTTTATGTTAATAGGTTCTGATTGTCTGTTAAAGAGAAGCAGGGAGTGATTTTAGTTACGAGACTTGTGTTCTCGAACATGCTGCGGTGCAGACGTCTTTTTTTTCCCCCTTTTAAAAAACTGCATTAAAGGATTCCATCTCTCCTTTTGTCATTCGTAAAGTAGAACTATACATGGTCGTTTTTTTCGGCTAAAAATGCCTTACTATACATGGTCATTTTTTTCGGCTAAAAACACCTGGTCGTTTTTTTTTTCGGCTAAAAACACCTTACTATGGATAAAAACGCCTTATTATACATGGTCGGGTTTTTTTCGGCTAAAAACGCCTTACTATACGTGGTCGTTTTTTTTTGCCGAAAAAAACGACCATGGAAAGTAAGGCGTTTTTAGCCGAAAAAAAGGATCATTTATAGTAAGGCGTTTTTAGCGAAAAAAACCCGACCATGTATAGTAAGGCGTTTTTAGCCGAAAAAAACGACTATGTATTGTAAGGCGTTTTTAGCTGAAAAAAACGACCATGTATATAGTAAGGCGTTTTTAGCGAAAAAACGACCATTTATAGTAAGGCGTTTTTAGCCGAAAAAAACTACCATGTATAGTCAGGCGTTTTTAGCCCGAAAAAAACCGCCATGTATAGTAAGGCGTTTTTAGCCCGAAAAAAACGACCATGTATAGTAAGGCGTGTTTAGCCGAAAAAAACGACCATGTATAGTAAGGTGTTTTTAGACGAAAAAAACGACCATGTATAGAAAGGCGTTTTTAGCCCGAAAAAACGACATAGTATAATAAGGCGTTTTTAGCCCGATAAAAATGACCATGTATAGTAAGGCGTTTTTAGCCGAAAAAAACTACCATGTATAGAAAGATGTTTTTAGATGAAAAAAACTACCATGTATAGTAAGGTGTTTTTAGACAAAAAAAACGACCATGCATAGTAAGGCGTTTTTAGCCCGAAAAAACGACATACTATAGTAAGGCGTTTTTAGCCGAAAAAACCCCCATGTATAGTAAGGCGTTTTTCGCCCGAAAAAAACGACACAGTATAGTAAGGCGTTTTTAGCCCGAAAAAAACGACCATGTATAGTAAGGCGTTTTTAGCCGAAAAAAACGACATAGTATAGTAAGGCGTTTTTAGCCTGAAAAAAACGACATAGTATAGTAAGGCGTTTTTAGCCCGAAAAAAACGACATAGTAGTAAGCCGTTTTTAGCACGAAAAAAACGACATAGTATAGTAAGGCGTTTTTAGCCGAAAAAAACGACATAGTATAGTAAGGCGCTTTTAGCCTGAAAAAAACGACATAGTATAGTAAGGCGTTTTTAGCCTGAAAAAAACGACATAGTATAGTAAGGCGTTTTTAGCCTGAAAAATGAATGAATGAAAAACGACATAGTATAGTAAGGCGTTTTTAGCCTGAAAAAAACGACATAGTATAGTAAGGCGTTTTTAGCCCGAAAAAAACGACATAGTAGTAAGCCGTTTTTAGCACGAAAAAAACGACATAGTATAGTAAGGCGTTTTTAGCCGAAAAAAACGACAGTATAGTAAGGCGTTTTATAGACCGAAAAAAACGACATAGTATAGTAAGGCGTTTTTAGCCGAAAAAAACGACATAGTATAGTAAGGCGTTTTATAGACCGAAAAAAACGACATAGTATAGTAAGGCGTTTTTAGCCGAAAAAAACGACATAGTATAGTAAGGCGTTTTTCGCCCGGAAAAAACGACATATTATAGTAAGGCGTTTTTAGCCGAAAAAAACCCCCATGTATAGTAAGGCGTTTTTAGCCCGAAAAAAACGACATAGTATAGTAAGGCGTTTTTAGCCCGAAAAAAACGACATAGTATAGTAAGGCGTTTTTAGCACAAAAAAACCGACATAGTATAGTAAGGTGTTTTTAGCCGAAAAAAACGACATAGTATAGTAAGGCGTTTTTAGCCTGAAAAAAACGACATAGTATAGTAAGGTGTTTTTAGCCTGAAAAAAACGACATAGTATAGTAAGGTGTTTTATAGCCGAAAAAAACGACATAGTATAGTAAGGCGTTTTTAGCCCGAAAAAAACGACATAGTATAGTAAGGCGTTTTTCGCCCGAAAAAAACGACATAGTATAGTAAGGCGTTTTTAGCCCGAAAAAACCCCACCATGTATAGTAAGGCGTTTTTAGCCCGAAAACCCCCCACCATGTATAGTAAGGCGTTTTTAGCCGAAAAAAACGACCATGTATAGTAAGGTGTTTTTAGACGAAAAAAACCACCATGTATAGAAAGGCGTTTTTAGCCCGAAAAAACGACATAGTATAGTAAGGCGTTTTAGCCGGAAAAAAACGACAGAGTATAGTAAGGCGTTTTTCGCCCGAAAAAAACGACATAGTATAGTAAGGCGTTTTTAGCCCGAAAAAACCCCATGTATAGTAAGGCGTTTTTAGCCCAAAAAAACCCCACCATGTATAGTAAGGCGTTTTTAGCCCGAAAAAAACGACCATGTATAGTAAGGCGTGTTTAGCCGAAAAAAACGACCATGTATAGTAAGGTGTTTTTAGACGAAAAAAACGACCATGTATAGAAAGGCGTTTTTAGCCAGAAAAAACGACATAGTATAGTAAGGCGTTTTTAGCACAAAAAAACCGACATAGTATAGTAAGGCGTTTTTAGCCGAAAAAAAACGACATAGTATAGTAAGGCGTTTTTAGCCTGAAAAAAACGACATAGTATAGTAAGGCGTTTTTAGCCTGAAAAAAACGACATAGTATAGTAAGGCGTTTTTAGCCGAAAAAAACGACAGTATTGTAAGGCGTTTTATAGACCGAAAAAAACGACATAGTATAGTAAGGCGTTTTTAGCCGAAAAAAACGACATAGTATAGTAAGGCGTTTTATAGACCGAAAAAAACGACATAGTATAGTAAGGCGTTTTTCGCCCGGAAAAAACGACATATTATAGTAAGGCGTTTTTAGCCCGAAAAAAACGACATAGTATAGTAAGGCGTTTTTAGCCCGAAAAAAACGACATAGTATAGTAAGGCGTTTTTAGCACAAAAAAACCGACATAGTATAGTAAGGTGTTTTTAGCCCAAAAAAACGACATAGTATAGTAAGGCGTTTTTAGCCGGAAAAAACGACATATTATAGTAAGGCGTTTTTAGCCCGAAAAAAACGACATAGTATAGTAAGGCGTTTTTAGCCGAAAAAAACGACATAGTATAGTAAGGCGTTTTTAGCCCGAAAAAAAACGACATAGTATAGTAAGGCGTTTTTAGCCCGAAAAAAACGACATAGTATAGTAAGGCGTTTTTAGCCGAAAAAACCGACATAGTATAGTAAGGTGTTTTTAGCCGAAAAAAACAACATAGTATAGTAAGGCGTTTTTAGCTCGAAAAAAACGACAGTATAGTAAGGCGTTTTTAGCCCGAAAAAAACGACATATTATAGTAAGGCGTTTTTAGCCCGAAAAAAAACGACATAGTATAGTAAGGCGTTTTTAGCCGAAAAAACCGACATAGTATAGTAAGGCGTTTTTAGCTCGAAAAAAACGACATATTATAGTAAGGCGTTTTTAGCCCGAAAAAAACGACATATTATAGTAAGGCGTTTTTAGCCCGAAAAAAACGACATAGTATAGTAAGGCGTTTTTAGCCGAAAAAAACAACATAGTATAGTAAGGCGTTTTTAGCCCGAAAAAAACGACATAGTATAGTAAGGCGTTTTTAGCCGAAAAAACCGACATAGTATAGTAAGGCGTTTTTAGCTCGAAAAAAACGACAGTATAGTAAGGCGTTTTTAGCCCGAAAAAACGACATACTATAGTAAGGCGTTTTTAGCCGAAAAAACCCCCATGTATAGTAAGGCGTTTTTCGCCCGAAAAAAACGACACAGTATAGTAAGGCGTTTTTAGCCCGAAAAAAACGACCATGTATAGTAAGGCGTTTTTAGCCGAAAAAAACGACATAGTATAGTAAGGCGTTTTTAGCCTGAAAAAAACGACATAGTATAGTAAGGCGTTTTTAGCCCGAAAAAAACGACATAGTAGTAAGCCGTTTTTAGCACGAAAAAAACGACATAGTATAGTAAGGCGTTTTTAGCCGAAAAAAACGACATAGTATAGTAAGGCGCTTTTAGCCTGAAAAAAACGACATAGTATAGTAAGGCGTTTTTAGCCTGAAAAAAACGACATAGTATAGTAAGGCGTTTTTAGCCTGAAAAATGAATGAATGAAAAACGACATAGTATAGTAAGGCGTTTTTAGCCTGAAAAAAACGACATAGTATAGTAAGGCGTTTTTAGCCCGAAAAAAACGACATAGTAGTAAGCCGTTTTTAGCACGAAAAAAACGACATAGTATAGTAAGGCGTTTTTAGCCGAAAAAAACGACAGTATAGTAAGGCGTTTTATAGACCGAAAAAAACGACATAGTATAGTAAGGCGTTTTTAGCCGAAAAAAACGACATAGTATAGTAAGGCGTTTTATAGACCGAAAAAAACGACATAGTATAGTAAGGCGTTTTTAGCCGAAAAAAACGACATAGTATAGTAAGGCGTTTTTCGCCCGGAAAAAACGACATATTATAGTAAGGCGTTTTTAGCCGAAAAAAACCCCCATGTATAGTAAGGCGTTTTTAGCCCGAAAAAAACGACATAGTATAGTAAGGCGTTTTTAGCCCGAAAAAAACGACATAGTATAGTAAGGCGTTTTTAGCACAAAAAAACCGACATAGTATAGTAAGGCGTTTTTAGCCTGAAAAAAACGACATAGTATAGTAAGGTGTTTTTAGCCTGAAAAAAACGACATAGTATAGTAAGGTGTTTTATAGCCGAAAAAAACGACATAGTATAGTAAGGCGTTTTTAGCCCGAAAAAAACGACATAGTATAGTAAGGCGTTTTTCGCCCGAAAAAAACGACATAGTATAGTAAGGCGTTTTTAGCCCGAAAAAACCCCACCATGTATAGTAAGGCGTTTTTAGCCCGAAAACCCCCCACCATGTATAGTAAGGCGTTTTTAGCCGAAAAAAACGACCATGTATAGTAAGGTGTTTTTAGACGAAAAAAACCACCATGTATAGAAAGGCGTTTTTAGCCCGAAAAAACGACATAGTATAGTAAGGCGTTTTTAGCCGGAAAAAAACGACAGAGTATAATATAGTAAGGCGTTTTTCGCCCGAAAAAAACGACATAGTATAGTAAGGCGTTTTTAGCCCGAAAAAACCCCATGTATAGTAAGGCGTTTTTAGCCCAAAAAAACCCCACCATGTATAGTAAGGCGTTTTTAGCCCGAAAAAAACGACCATGTATAGTAAGGCGTGTTTAGCCGAAAAAAACGACCATGTATAGTAAGGTGTTTTTAGACGAAAAAAACGACCATGTATAGAAAGGCGTTTTTAGCCAGAAAAAACGACATAGTATAGTAAGGCGTTTTTAGCACAAAAAAACCGACATAGTATAGTAAGGCGTTTTTAGCCGAAAAAAAACGACATAGTATAGTAAGGCGTTTTTAGCCTGAAAAAAACGACATAGTATAGTAAGGCGTTTTTAGCCGAAAAAAACGACAGTATAGTAAGGCGTTTTATAGACCGAAAAAAACGACATAGTATAGTAAGGCGTTTTTAGCCGAAAAAAACGACATAGTATAGTAAGGCGTTTTATAGACCGAAAAAAACGACATAGTATAGTAAGGCGTTTTTCGCCCGGAAAAAACGACATATTATAGTAAGGCGTTTTTAGCCCGAAAAAAACGACATAGTAAGGCGTTTTTAGCCCGAAAAAAACGACATAGTATAGTAAGGCGTTTTTAGCACAAAAAAACCGACATAGTATAGTAAGGTGTTTTTAGCCCAAAAAAACGACATAGTATAGTAAGGCGTTTTTAGCCGGAAAAAACGACATATTATAGTAAGGCGTTTTTAGCCCGAAAAAAACGACATAGTATAGTAAGGCGTTTTTAGCCGAAAAAAACGACATAGTATAGTAAGGCGTTTTTAGCCCGAAAAAAAACGACATAGTATAGTAAGGCGTTTTTAGCCGAAAAAACCGACATAGTATAGTAAGGCGTTTTTAGCTCGAAAAAAACGACATATTATAGTAAGGCGTTTTTAGCCCGAAAAAAACGACATATTATAGTAAGGCGTTTTTAGCCCGAAAAAAACGACATAGTATAGTAAGGCGTTTTTAGCCGAAAAAAACAACATAGTATAGTAAGGCGTTTTTAGCCCGAAAAAAACGACATAGTATAGTAAGGCGTTTTTAGCCGAAAAAACCGACAGTATAGTAAGGCGTTTTTAGCTCGAAAAAAACGACAGTATAGTAAGGCGTTTTTAGCTCGAAAAAAACGACAGTATAGTAAGGCGTTTTTAGCACGAAAAAAATGGTCAGTTGAACCGGGGTTGCCTGGACCGAACACCTGCATGTGTACCTCTACACTGCCAGTCACTGTGACTTGACCTGAACGATAGGTGTATTTGGCATGCCCTATGGAGGGTTGCCAGTTAAGAAAAAGTGTTTGGTGTTGTATTTTCACACACCACCAAGCGGGGTTCGAACCGGGGTTGTCTGGACCGAACACCTGCATGTGTACCCCTACACTGCCAGTGACTGTGACTTGACCTGAACGATAGGTGTATTTGGCATGCACTATGGAGGGTTGCCAGTTAAGAAAAAGTGTTTGGTGTTGTTTTTTCACACATCACCAAGCAGAGTTCGAACCGGGGTTGTCTGGACCGAACACCTGCATGTGTACCCCTACACTGCCAGTGACTGTGACTTGACCTGAACGGTAGGTGTATTTGGCATGCACTATGGAGGGTTGCCAGTTAAGAAAAAGTGTTTGCTGTTGTATTTTCACACATCACCAAGCGGGGTTCGAACCGGGGTTGTCTGGACCGAACACCTGCATGTGTACCCCTACACCACCAGTGACTGCGACTTGCCCTGCACTATTTGCGTATTAGGCATTCACTAGGGAGAGTTTACAGTTAAATAAATAAAAAAATTTAAAAAAGCAAAGTGTTTGGTGTATTTTATTTTCTCATTTGACTGAGCGGGGTTTGAACCCAGGGAGCCTGGACCGAAAGCCGGAACGTGTGCCTCTACAGTACGACATATTGTCGTTTTTTTCGAGCTAAAAACGCCTTACTATACGTGGTCGTTTTTTTCGGCTAAAAACGCCTTACTACTTCGGGGGGTTTTTAGCCCGAAAAAAACGACATAGTATAGTAAGGCGTTTTTAGCCCGAAAAAAAACGACAGTGTAGTAAGGCGTTTTTAGCCCGAAAAAAACGACCTAGTGTAGTAAGGCGTTTTTAGCCCGAAAAAAACGACAGTGTAGAAAGGCCTTTTTAGCCGAAAAAACGACATAGTATAGTAAGGCGTTTTTAACCCGAAAAAAACGACAGTGTAGAAAGGCCTTTTCAGCCGAAAAAACGACATAGTATAGTAAGGCGTTTTTAGCCAAATAAAACGACAGTATAGTAAGGCGTTTTTAGCCGAAAAAAACGACATAGTATAGTAAGGCGTTTTTAGTACGAAAAAAACGACAGTATAGTAAGGCGTTTTTAGCCAAATAAAACGACATAGTATAGTAAGGCGTTTTTAGCCGAAAAAAACGACATAGTATAGTAAGGCGTTTTTTGCCCGAAAAAAAACACAGTATAGTAAGGCGTTTTTAGCCGAAAAAAACGACATAGTATAGTAAGGCGTTTTTAGCCGAAAAAAACGAAATAGTATAGTAAGGCTTTTATAGCCGAAAAAACGACATAGTATAGTAAGGCGTTTTTAGCCCGAAAAAAAAGACATAGTATAGTAAGGCGTTTTTAGCCGAAAAAAACGACATAGTATAGTAAGGCGTTTTAGCCCGAAAAAAACGACATAGTATAGTAAGGAGTTTTTAGCCCGAAAAAAACGACATAGTATAGTAAGGCGTTTTTAGCCCGAAAAAAACGACAGTGTAGAAAGGCCTTTTCAGCCGAAAAAACGACATAGTATAGTAAGGCGTTTTTAACCCGAAAAAAACGACATAGTATAGTAAGGCATTTTTAGCCGAAAAAAACGACATAGTATAGTAAGCCGTTTTTAGCCCGAAAAAAACGACATAGTATAGTAAGGCGTTTTTTGCCCGCAGGGCTATATGCCAATTTAGTATGGTCAAGCCAAGCTTATACAAATCAACACTCCTCACAACCAACCAATAATGGGGTGCTTGAAAATAACAATTATTCACTTTGCCAGTACACAGCAAATAATGAGAGGTGTTGAGGCAGAGGAACTCTTTTATTTTGTTAAGTTGTGCCTGCTTAATAATAGAAATAGCCCTTTTAGGGAAATAAGACATTTTTACTTTAACTTTGTTAAACAGTAGTTGTCTTTTTTTCCCTTAATTTAACAAAAGCAAAATAAAATACTCATTTTACCAAAATAAATACTAAACATGAAAACAAAAATATTATTTTCATTTGTACAATTCCCCTTTTCACATCCCCTCTGAAATCACTGAAAAATATATCAGAAGAGGAGTTAAGAACCATTTTAAATACTGACACAAGGGAGCACAGGAATGTGCAGTGCTGTTCTTCCACTAAAGGTGAATGCAATGTCTGAGGCATGCAAATATTACTTGAGGACGCCATTGGGATGTTCATTTACCATGTTGCGGTGTTCTGCTGTTAAACAGCTGCAAAGATCCCCGGGTAGACGGGAGCAGAACTGCACACAATCGAAACCTCCCGCGATTCGTTTTGTCTAATTGTCTGTGTGCGGCTCTCCTGTGCTGAAGCTGTGAGCACACTGTGGCGTCGCGCATCCATTTTGAATGCGTGACACTTATGTATGGGCACACCTTAAGTTCAGAGGAGCCAATCAGCGCATCGTATATGCTGAGGCTTATGTATGGGCACACCTTAAGTTCAGAGGAGCCAATCAGCGCATCGTATATGCTGACGCTTATGTATGGGCACACCTTAAGTTCAGAGGAGCCAATCAGCGCATCGTTATCGCCGACATGCCCTGCTCAGCCAGGGTATCCAGTTCGTCAAACATTATACACACACAGTCGCGCTGCTGCGTCCTCTGCAATACATCTGTTCGTGCACGCAAATAATAAAACGGATAATTTTAACAAGCGATCGCGGTAATGCGCAGATTATAGTCCAAAAATATAAAATGTATAACGTAAAAATCACTTTATAATTTATTATTTTATACAATTTGCCGAGGGCCCGGACAGAGGAGGCCCGGACAGAGGAGGTCGGCAGTGTGGATCGCGGTCCGCCAGTTGAGGAAGACGGCTATACATGGTCGTTTTTTTTTCCGCCTAAAAACGCCTTACTATACATGGTCGGTTTTTTGGGGGTTAAGACACCTTACTATACATGGTGGGGTTTTTTCGTCTAAAAACGCCTTCCTTCACATGGTTGTTTTTTTTTCCGGATAAAAACGCCTTACTATACATGGTCGTTTTTTTCGCTAAAAACGCCTTTGTATACATGGTCGTTTTTTTCGTCTAAAAACGCCTTACTATACATGGTCGTTTTTGTCATCTAAAAACGCCTTACTATACATGGTCGTTTTTTTCCGGCTAAAAACGCCTTACTATACATGGTCGTTTTTTTCGACTAAAAACTTCTTACTATACATGGTCGTTTTTTCGGCTAAAAATGCCTTACTTTCCATGGTCGTTTTTTTTCGGCTAAAAACACCTTCCTATACATGGTTGGTTTTTTTCGCCTAAAAACGCCTTACTATACATGGTCGGTTTTTTGGGGTTAAGACACCTTACTATACATGGTGGGGGTTTTTTCGTCAAAAAACACCTTCCTTCACATGGTTTTTTTTTCGGATAAAAACCCCTTACTATACATGGTCGTTTTTTTCGGGTTAAAACGCCTTACTATACATGGTCGGGGGTTTTTTCAGCTAAAAACGCCTTACTCTCTCTGCTGCTTGTATATTGTTTGGGGCCTTTTAAATGTTCAATAAAATTAGTAAAAAGCCATTTCTTTGCTTGATAATTGTTGCTATTTGCAGTCAGTAGAGTGCAATATTTAGTTCACCAAGTCATTTATCAAAATCTATGCTAAATATGTCATAAATATTTAAAAGAAAAGCAAAAGTTAAAAGAGCCGTTTGAGACCGTGGAAATTGTTACAGTACACATTTCACGACGCAAAAAAGCGAACGACATGCGTTGCCGACATCTCCTGGTCAGCATGAGAAATTACAACCAGTGACAACTTCCGGGAATCCCAAATACAGGAACTGTTTTTCTGTACCCTGGGCTAGACACTCCATCGTATTATATTTTCACTGTTGAAATCAACATTAAAAATCAAACTGTAATTATAAGTTTCCTTACTCGTTCCAGAAAACAAAGGAGAAAATCAAACTCTTTTAATTTTGGTGTGAAAATTCGAATGACCAGTCGGGGTTTTTTCCTGTTTTAATATCTGCTTCCTAACATATCCATTGTGCAAAAGCGACACAGACCAAGCTGGATAACGATCCTGATCATCAGAAATAGGTTTATTACAGTTTCAACCGTAATACGTATGACATGCGTTCATTCATTTTTCCAAAAAAAAAAAAGAAACTAAAAGACTTGTCCGTCTCGAGTGTTGCGGTAAGAGGCAACTTCCGGAAAGATAGGCGTCATCAATGATGTCATTCGTCCAAAAAGAAACACACCTCGATAAGGTCTTTATCAATTTCTTCCGGGTTGCTCGACAAAATGGTAGCAATACTGATATACCATCGTGGTTCGAGCCGAGTTGGAAAACATGACTATCTGAATATGCATTGCGTACGTGTTTTCGCTGCGCGTTCCGTTCCGCGCACCCTTTAGGCAGTTAACGTCTGCATTCAAGGTTCCCACGCGTCATAGCCGTTAGCTTTAGCATAGGATACGCAGCAAGATGGCGACACCCGATGCCCCACCAGGAGACGACGTCCCAATGTCGAAGTCCATGCAGACGTTTAAGAGCTGCTGGAGCTGTCGACTCATCTGCGGCAGTGGCCTTATCCTGTCTGGGTTGTACGTGTTCAACGCTGCCCGCAGAGTGATGCGACTCGGTGGTCCGACCTCCATGGGGACGGTCGCACAGATTACTTTCGCTGCAAGTGAGTTGGACGCAATGTGAATATCATTAGGACAAAGATTAACAAGTGACATTTCTCTCACGACCAGGTCTGGCCGCGTGGGGAGTGGTTGTCATCGTAGACCCTGTGGGTAAAGCGCGAAGGAAGACGATATGAGAAAGCTTGGACACGGACTATGAATCATGCTGGGAACAAGGGCGCGCTTTGAAAAGGGACTCTCTTGCTGGAGATAAGATACAAGTGTTTGTATCTGGAATTTGTCGAGATAAAAAGCAATTACATGATCACCAGGGGACTTCTTCCTACTTATCCAGCAGTTGATTTCGACCCATTTGATTGTACAAGAGTTAAGTCATATATTAAGTAGCAATGTCATTTCATGGCCTATTTGAATTTAGGTTAATGTAGGATACTGCTTCTGGCAGCAGAGACCGACCGCTGTTAAACGGGGTTAAAAAAAAACACACATACCATACACAGTGTTGGTCAGTTAGTCTGAGTTACCTTTTATTAGTGTTGTACTGATGTGAGCACTGTTGCTCTCAAGGAAGGATTTCTTGGTAGGCGTGATGCAAAAAAAAAAGTTTTTCAGTCGCTTGAAGTCATGACATTCTTGTTTAGGTTTTTTTTTTTTTGGTTAAAGAAAAATACGAAAATAGAGTTGACAGTACATTTAGGCACACTATTGACAAACTGTACACAGATATGCACATTTTTATGTATTCTGGATTTAAGAGGGGAAACAAAAAGCCTTCCTGAATGAAGAGGTGCACAATGCACCAGGTAATGTCTCACCATGGAAACAGACGATTCAGTTTATCAGCCAATCAGAGGCCACCACGGCTGAGTTCCGGCCAATGACTGGAGATACAAGTTCTCCATCCAAGCCAATGGGAGACCCACGCCCCACAGTTGCTACTATAAGTGCTCAAGAGTAGTGATTCAACTTGTCACAGGCGATTTGATGGAAAAGGGAAAGGGGCGGGGCCTTTCCCATCTAAATTAACCATACAAGCTAGTTTGCTAATAAAAGGTAAATCCTTAGGAGGAAAACGTCCACACCCTTGGGGGAGGAAATCAATATGACTTATAAAACAAGTCTAAAAGAAAACACGGGTACAATGGAATGTTAAAGTTGTTGGGCCAATAAGGAGAAACATTTCATGTTTTTTTAAGGAACATGAATCTCTTGTTTCACTACATATTTCAAAATGCACATGCATCCAAGAAAAGGAATATTGCACAAAATTTAAGACCTGATGTCTGCCATCTCATGTGATTTGGAATATTTGCCCACATCAGGAGTAGGAATCAGTCAAGTGGTGGAGCTTCTTGTCAGTTCACAATGCGGATGCATTGTTTAAGGCCGACTCACTCCCACAATTGGACAACACGCACACCAGAGCAGAGAATACATTCGCGGCCGTGTGTAGAAAGCCATTCAAGCAATTATTCAATACCCTTAATAATCCATCTTAAGGTTTAAGCACTACGATGCTCGATTGAGACAATTCAGTGCACTCGTAGAGGGAGGGGAAAGCTGCACATTAGTTGACAACTGCATGCTCCTAGTGTAGATATATGCATACATGTACATATAAACACATGTGTATAGATAGACAGTCTCTATCTATCCTACCGGTACATGGACCTTAAGATGGATATCAATGATACCGACTAAACGCTCAAACAGCTTTCCAGAGACACGAACTTAGTGGGCTTGCATGGACAGCTGCACCTTCACGCATACACAAACACACCGTGTGAGGTCAACACTGCATCAGTTTGCATCATACGTCTTCACAGAGCACAAGATTGTGAGCTTTGGTCTTGTGGGGTCATAATGAACAGTAAAGGGGGCTGTGGGGGTGGGAGGGGGGAGTCGGATGCAACACACATGCACAAAAAAAAAACCAGCTCAGAGGCGTGAAAATTACAATTAAAAAGAAAATCCATTCATCCGATATTTGTTCAGTCACATTTTTAAAAACAGCGCCTCATTAGCCAGTGCTACTGACATATTTGGTTGCTATGAACGCAAAGAGTGCAGCCTTTGCAGGTAAAAATGTCTACAGCATTAAGAGGGGAGCGAAGTGGAAGGTAAGGCAAGGTGTGGGTAGAGCTGTTTCTTGCTGCAGTTAAAAAAAAACAAAAACAAAAAAAAGTACAGTACTCTTGGGCCACCGGGGGGCAAGCACAGACTGACCCAGTTCAGCAAAACTAAAAACGTCCAAAACCGAAGGGGGACTAAAACGCTGTCATGTGGGATGCATGTGATGTGTAATATTTTCCTATTATTAATTGGAGTGTTTTCAATGAGAAGACATGAGGGCTTCACCCCTTAAATTTCACACCAAGCCCCTTACCCAATGTCACATTTAGCTCTCAAGTCTGTGCGTGTACATGTGTGTGTCTACTTCTCTCTGTGTCCATCTGGCTCGGTCCACTCCTGTCACCTCTTGAGGGAGGATCCTTTGAGTTTGTGGCTGTATCTGCGGATGCGCGGCGAGCGGGAGTGCAACTTGACAAAAAGCTCGGGGAACTTGTACTGAGGGAACATGGTCTCCAAGAAGCCCTCCAGGAAGACGTAGACCAGCCGCCGGTTTGTGGGCTGGTACTGGAACATGTCGAAGACGCGCAGGATGCCCTTGCGTGTGGTTTCCGCACCGATGATGTGCTTCAGCTCGTCTGCGTGTGGTCACCAAAAAGGGACAAGTCAACAAATGATCGGAAAATAATATTTGACACTCAAATGAGCGGAGTCGGTCAATTTCTCCATCTGATTATTTATACATTTAGAAACTTGTCTCAGATGAAGTGTAGCTAATCTAACCTTTGTAAAAGAAAAAAAAACGTTTTGAAGTTTCTCTACTGCCTCTTTTTCTTTTATGTGTGTGCGTAATCACCCGGCATGATGCCCAGCAGACTGGTCTTGGCAGCAACTCGCGTCCTCATCCGGATACTCTTGTCCCGTCGAGGCGGGGTCTCCGCCAGAATCCCATTCGGCCAGTAGGAGTCTCTGGAGGAGGTCGGAAAATCAGATCGTTCCTGCATATGCCTTTGGGAGGGGGATGCTAAAAGGAGCAACAACGTTACCTGAACTTCTTGACGTAGTCTGCCACCTGCTCTGGAGAAGTTAAGTAGTCCACGTGGTCCACGATTTTTCTGGATAGAAAGCAACGGTGATGAGTGAGCGGTCTCCTCCCTATGACAGTGAGTCCCTCCAGTATCACAGATTTTTGAGGACCTTTTTCGAATGGGTTTTTACAGTACAAAGACAAGTCTGAATTTACAGTGGCGCAGTCGCACGTTGCGCCGCGATATGCCAAAGAGCGCTGATGTCAACTGGAAGAAGCGGCATGTGATTAAGTGCAAGCAGCAGAAGAGAAGGTTCCCCAATTAACTCATTCAGTATCAGCCAGGTCTGAAAAGAAAACGTCTTTGGAAGTGAATGAGTTAAGCTCGAGAAATAATATATTGTCTACTTATGAGTAATATCTGTATGTACTGCTGCTCAGCTAAGTAGTAGTAGTCAGAAGGATTTTTTCATTCCCCTAAATTCTTGGCTAATTTCTGTTAGCTTGTCGACAGTGTTCCAAATCATAAATTAGCGTTAAGCTAGCAAATTTCTGTTATTTGGTTTGGTTGAACATTTAGTTGGTTCAATTGAATTGGTTTCAATCGAAATGTGATTTGAGCAGATGGGAGGTATAAAACTGCTTTTAAATAGTAAAAACTAGCTTTTATAAAGTTTTTGATCCGGAACTCTATATGGACGGACCTGTTGATGGTGTCGCCGTAAGTGGCCCGTATGAGCTGCTGCAGCAGGTTCTTGATGTTCCTGCGCAGCCACTGGTTCTTCTCCTTCAGGTCGAACACCTCGTCCATCAGCAGGAGCATGACACGCAGCGGGATGTTGTCGTCCACCTGCTCGTGCAGATACAAGATGTGAGAGACTTGCGCAAAAAACAAATCGCTGACACTTGAGCGGGTCCACTCACATTGTCATCCAACTGTGCCGAGACTCGACAATGTTCGGGGTCGATGTCCGGCTTGGGAAGAAGAGGAGGCACCTGCAAGGGAGGTGGGACAATTGTCACATTTGTCACGATGAGCGCAGGTGGTGACAGGGAGCACCTTGAATATGGACTGCTTGATGTCCTGGCCCAGTCTTTCGGACATGCGGCCCATGTTGTCCGACACTTTGTTCATGCCCTCGGCCAGACTGTCGGGGAGGGACTTGACCGCGTTGGACACGTTCCTCATGGAGCTCCGCAGGGGATTGACAAACGTGTCTATCTGGTGTGTGAACGCGACAAGGCAAGTGAGCGTTTGAGAGACCCGCATTTGTCTGCAATTCTGCGTTGAGCGTCTGACCGGGAGCCGTGACCCACAGAACCGCTCTCATGACATTTATAAAACAGCAGAAAAGTGAATCTGCGACTCCGAAGGACTCCCAAACTTTTTTTATTTTCTTTTTTTTTAATACCTTGCGTGCAAAGTCTCCTTTGCCTTTGTTGTAGGCTTTGTTCTCCAGGAAGTCATAGACGTACGGGACAAGAGTCGGGCACGCCTTCACCATCTCGGGGTTCAGCAGCAACTAGAAAAACGGATACGGAGTAGTCTTCATTTTGGCCACCCATGTCAATTAACAATTAATGACACTAATAAGTAAGAATTAATACCTGTAGGTAAGCATTGAGGTCTTTTTTTCGCTTCTCCAGGAAGTCTCTGTCCATGTTGTTGAAGGTTTTCTTCCCCGGGAGCTTGAGGATGGACGTCAAGTTCTCAAACTAAAAGTGCGACGGGGCAATGTGAGCCCGTCAAGAAAAAAAAAAAGACGCTCAAACGCTTACGCTGTTACATTTTCTCACACTTTCATACGCGTGTAGAAGATGCTCGCGCTTTCCATTTGTCACACTCGCAACACGCACGCGCCCACCCCGAGCAAAATCAAGACCTGCTCAGTGATCCTCATATGGAAGTCGTGGAAATCGGAGTAGCGCCGGTACGTCTTCCAGCAATCCTCGCTGCCGTCCGGGTTGCGTCTGAATACAGTGATGGCGTAAAGCGCGTACGTCTTCCCATGCTCATTGCACACACCTGCGGCAGCCCACAAGCCGGGAATACAAGCGTCAGCTACCCCACCCGACAATACATCCACAAGCGGGTAGGAAGGGAGCGGGAGTGGGTCAAGGAAGAAAAAAAACATGCGGGTGCAAAAGGACGGGGACAAATTGGCGGGAGACAGAAAGGAAAAGAAAGAACGGAAAAACAAAGGTGATGGAAGGAGCAAAGAAAGAAGACAGAAAAAAATGGAGCTTGGCGCCAAAAAAGATGGGCGATAAAACAAAACAAATAAAGGGGCTATCAGCACATCAATACAAAAATTAGGCTGCATTCACACTGCAGGTCCAATCATTTTTTATCCATATTTGAGACGAGGGATAATAACCAATTCCAACTGTGTGTGTGTGTTTTTTTTTCTTATTTACACTGCCATGGACTCATATGCAAATTGTGCCAACTAAAAAGCAAAGAAATAAAAACAGTTGTGTCACTGCAACCAGGACGCAGTGTCAATCCAGTCTTCAAAACATCCGATCTGGTGTGCGTGTATGTGTGTGTGTGTGTGTATATACCCGTGTCAGAGATGAAAGCGTGGAGCTGCATAGATTCTTCATGGCAGGAGTTGTTCAAGTCGTCCAAAGACTGGAGGAAAGACAAGAAAACCTTCAGTTGTTTTTTTTTTTTTTTTTTTGTGGACAACAGTCACCCTCGCGAGACAACGCGAGCCTTCACCAGGTTAATGCTCCCGGTGGGAGAGCCATTGAAAGATTCTCCGTCGCCGTCGTCCGAGCCGCGGTAGCTGGGCTCTTTGAGCATGTCCAGCTCTGCCAGCATGCGCACGTAGAGCGGACTCTGCTTAAAGGCCGGGTAGTAGCGCTCATCCTTCAGCATCATGTCGTACACCTGAGGCAGAAAAAAAGACCATTCGCTTGGTTACGGACTTTTGAATCATGATTGAGGAATTCAGGAAATGATTTCCTACTTTTCTCTGGATATCGTCAAATATTTCTGGCGTGGGGTCGTCTTTCTGCAGCTTTTCCCCTAAGCATGTTATCGAGTCCTCGTTGACTTGAACCCGCGGAGACGCCTGCCGGGAGAACAAGCTCGTTAGGTAAATTAGGTACATTTTGTAGTTGAAAAAAAAATTATCATGGCGAGACAGCATCATTATTATTATTTTTATAGCATTTTTATTTCTTTTTTTTTGAGGGGGGGTTAATTTGAATTGAATTGAATACAACTTTATTGTCAAATGTGCTGTACGTATGTGTAACATACAGCACAGATGAAATTTCTTCCCTCTCAACATTAAAACAAGATTTTGGAAAAATATTTCTTTTTTTAACTACATCCATCAAGACCCAGAGCAGCTAATCTGGAGCACCCGAATAATTCTCGGTGGGCCAAAGTGCTCCGTGAGCTGCTCGATTTCCGTGACAGAAATATGTGTTTGAAATCCTACTTTGCGTCACTCCCAAACTGTGTGACGCAAATTGTCCGCTTTGAACATCATCTAAACGTATCTCAAGAATATCATTCAAACTATAATCGACCTGTGTTCTTCTCACTAGAGGTGAAGTCCGTTACATCCTACAAGACATGGCATTCCGGCGAGTTGTATTTATGATGTTGGT
Source organism: Hippocampus guttulatus (assembly GCF_054856545.1). NCBI lineage: Eukaryota > Metazoa > Chordata > Actinopteri > Syngnathiformes > Syngnathidae > Hippocampus > Hippocampus guttulatus. Next base: position 5,466,865 of record NC_141278.1, read on the forward strand.
GGTCCAAAGGCTGTTCACGGCTGATTTTTTGACCTTGTCAGAGAGGTACTGCTCAAAGACCCCCAGCGCGGCCGCCTTGAGGAGCCCCTTGGTGGCGTTGGGTTGCCTCTTGCCGTCTTTATGCCAGCGTTGCATGGCCTCTAGCTGCTGCTGCGCCGTCACCCTGTAGCCTTCCACCGTGAGCCAGAAGAAGAGCTCGGCCTGGGCGCCGGCTGCCTGCATGAAATCTGCCAGGAGAAAAGCCATGAGCGCAAAGGAAGTTGAGGACCGGCGACAGCATCGACGCATTTACCCATGAAGAACTGCAGGGCGATGTTGTGGACGAGGATGTGATCCAGCGGGATGACGCACAGCTTGCCGAAGTTGGCCGCGAGCTTCAAAGCGTCCACTTCCTACACAGAGGACGGAGGGGGCGGGGCAAAGACACGGTCTGTCAGTTGACAGACCGTCTGTCTGCGAACCTCATCAAACGTCTTTCGCGAATGCAGTGGATACTTGTGGAGATTCTACCCATCGCTGTTTAACCCTTTAGACCAAACATACGGCCCGCAGGCCGGAACTGGACCCCAGGGAGGTTCGATCCGGCCCGCAGGATAATTTTAAAAGTGAAAAAATACATAAAACACACAATGAATATTTTTAATAAGCTGCAATTCATGAATCATCCGCTAGGGGGAACACTGTTTTGATCGGAGTAGAAGACAACAGCAGTCTCAGTCTGTCACCGAGACAGACCAAACACAGCGGTAAAAGCCAGCTACCTAACTGCTAGCGAAATAGCATTAGCACTAAAGCCGTATTCCGACGGTGACTTTGTTAAATGATGCATGATGAAGGTGGCTGAACATGTATGTCCCGAGAAGCGACAAGCTTTTGCCAATATTAGCCTGAAGAGGAAGACTAGACCAGAGAATTTCAGACCGATCAGCAGATTTGGACAGCCAAATGAAACAGGGAGTCACGTCATTTTGTCAAATGTTTTGTAAATGTTCATTCAATTGTAACATTTTCCTAATGTTCTTGTGATTCTTTCTACCGAAACAAAGGAAAGACATGATATTTTGGTTATTTATAGCAGAGTAGGGTATAATTTTAATGGTCCGGCCCACTTGACATCTACTGAGGCCGTATGCCACCCCTGCTTTTGACCTTCTCTGGCCATTTTGTGACATTCTGTTTCTTATTTATGAGTGGCTGCGCTGAGTTGTGATGTCATGACAATCCTAATCAAATGCTTGAATGATCTTAAAACGACAACGATCCCCAAGAGCCCAAAACCAAAATCTATACAAGATATGTAAAGTCACAAAGTTTGGTTGTTTTGAGCAAATTGCTGTTAAAGCTCCAGCTGTTTAAAGCAGATCAAAAAAATATTGATGAAATGATTTATTTATTTATTTTGTGCACAAGTGAGGGTGGATATCGAAAGGACCTCTTCAGGGTTAATAAACTCCTGAATCCATTCCTACCTTGCCAGATTGTAGTCTCTGGATCCTGGTCTCACACACCTTCTTTACAAACAGAAGACTGTTGATTTGGTTTTTGATCACGTTGATATCTGAAAGCACAAAGCGAAGCAAGTGACATGAGTCCAGGATTGATCTGGTCGTAGCCGTGAGCGACATGACCCCCAACCATCTCCTGCTGTGTCCAGCGAGCGCAAGTACTGCAGCTCCTCCATCACCATGTCCTTCACGGCCTCCAGCTCCGCTGGCTTGTCTGTCAGTTTCAGGATGTTCATGAAGGCTTCGTAGTTACAGCTGGAGTCTCGGATCTGAAGACACACACACACACGCACACACACACACCAACACGCGCGCGCGCACGGTCACCGACGTTTTCAATCCACTTCTTGCATTGTAAAAATGTCAAACTGGTACCATCCAGATGACAAACTGGTTGATGTAGTCCGGGTCACTCAGCTGGTTGATGAGAGGAAGCAGGACGCCACGCGCCAACACCTCCTAAATAAAAACGCACGCGGGTGGAAATGAGAACACGGCGCCGTGGCGGGATGGCTCGCTGTTGCGGAGACGTGACTGTTTCGAGTGCGCACTCACTCTTAAAAAATATCTCATGTTCTTGTTGTGGAAGTCTCCGGGAGGTAGTAAGAGATACAGAAGCAACTCGCACAAGTCTCGAAGGAAACCTGACACAAAACATCGGGCGACAAATCACGCCGACGATTGTTTGACGCGAGTCATCGGAACAGACCTGAGTTTGTTTACCTTCTTCATCCTTCAGCGAAGTGCAGACGACGTCTCGACAAATCTTCCTCTCCATCTCCACTTCGGCCTCGAAAAACGAGTCAATCAGCTCCTCTGTTATGTTGTCCCCTGTGCGGTTCAGACCAAACAAATCTGTCAAACAAACCAAACCGCACGTACTCTGTCCTTGTCCTTCACGGCCATGCAACGAACGGTACTCAAATTTGTCAACGGGTCACGTGAGCGATCGTGGCTTGTGACGAGTGCGAGAGCGTCGGCGCTTACTTTGTTTATCCTCTTTGTCCGGGAGACGATCCTGAGCTTTACGAAAGACACGCAAATGGGTGGCAAAGTCGTCCACCAGGCGAGTGGTGAAGTAAGGCTGCCAGTCCACTTCTTTGGACCTTGACAGATAAGCGTGACAATACCAACGAGATCCGCTAAAAGCGTGGAATCAACCCAACCGGCACCGACGACAACGTGTGTGTATGTGTGACACGTACCGCGTGGAGAACTGGACGAGGGCGTTCTGCAGCGTCTGTCTGATCTCCAATAAGAAAGACTCATCCTCGCTCAAAGTGTAGTACCAGTACTGGATATAATCTCTCAAGGCAAACTGGATCACCTGCAGGGACATTAGTAGGGAAAAAAAAAAAGAAAAGAAAAACAGCTGTGAAAAATCGTTAATTATCAAGCGCTAACAATCTGAGAGCTTGAGTTGAAAAGAAAAAAAAAGTCATAAATAATGCTTCAAAAAATTGCATTCAAGAGTCAGAGCCTTGTTTTTTTTTTTTATGTAGAAACCTGGTGGAAATCAAATCTGATTTCATTTTGTTGAGTCGTGTATTTCTGTTCAAGAAAAAAACAGATCAAACTGAAAAAAATGTCCTCATGGTGTCAAATTGACTTTTTCAAGTCATCACTGACATCTGAGGCATTTTAAGTCCGTTTCATGAGGTCCTTTCACTTTGCTGTCGCCATTTACAATGTCAAGGTGGCAAAAAACACCAAACCCCCCCAAAAAATGCAGACTTCAAAATAAAACATGCTGCAATGCTAACAGCATGAGTGCATTTGTATTTTGGAAAAAAACAGTGACAGAAAATCAGCATTTGACGTTGTTTGTGTGGTAGTAAGTGAATAAGCACAAGTCAATTGTTTTTCCTTTCCCTCAGTGTCATCCGAGCATCGCAAAAAAAAATAATAATAAATGCTGCGTCGCCGCTTAACGATGCTGCCCACGCTGCTTGAGCTTACACGAAGTGGCCAACTTGCATCGCTTTCGGACAACTCAAATGCAGATGAAGCATCCGATCGTGCTCGCTGTTACATTGAAGATGCTGATACTATCCGACGCCTCGCCAGCATGCTTTTATTCTTGCATTGGCCTCATTTGACTCGCAAAAAAAAAAAAAAAAAAAATGGTTGCGTCACAAGTGCAGGCATACAATAAAACAACACAACAGACTCCACGTGAGCAAACGTGGAGTCTGTTGGGATGGCTTATGTGGGCCTTTAAAGTGGCTGACCTGTCACAAAAGTGCTCCCAAAAACATTTTTTTGTTTTTTAAAAAAGCACCGCTCGGCCAAACCGTGCAACGAGTCGCGCGGTTGCGATAACTTGAGAGTGACGCCGTATTGTCGCAAACCTGTTGCAGAGGTTCATCGATGAAACTCGAGCCAGTCAGTCGCCTGTCGATCTTGATGGGCTTCATCTCCAGCTTCATCTCATCCAGCGTCTGACAAAAAAAGGCAGAACCATGAGAGGGGGAAACTTGCAGATGTCCAACGCGCACACAGTCACGTTTTACCTTTGAAATACCAATCGGTGGGGGCGGCAGGTAGGAGTGCTCGCACCTCTCTAAGTACTTCTCCGAGTTGATCTTCCCGTAAAGCAGAGTGACAGCAAAGCCCCTGTGGGAGTAAACCAGTTCAAGAGTGACAGGCTGACATCCGTGGATATACCCCCCCACCCCAAAAAAAAGCGCGCCTGCTCACCCGCCAATGAAGCAGAGGATGTAAAAGGCCAGGTAGAATATGGCAAAGGGTCCGAAAGTGACGAGGAACAGCACTACTCCGAGACCCCCCCATCCCCAAAAGGACAGACTGGCCTACAAAAAAAAAAAAAAATGGAATCATCATTTAATGACAGCTTATACAACAATGTCAAGGAAAGCGTCTAACTCGACGTCCCAAGCAAACTTAAATCGGCTTCATGTTGGGGAAAAAGAAATCTAAATTCAGACAGCATATTCATATTTTACAACAAAATTTCACAAATTTTCAATATACGCACAACCTGTGACACCCCTTCCCCCCCTTTTTTTTGCATATTTTAATTGTATTTCCTCAAAAATACATACTCTTCCTTCACCAAGCACGTTCACACACACCATTTAAAAAAAAATAAATAAAAAATCATTTCCACTCTGGGGGAGGGAAAAAAAAAAGTCAAAACATACATTTGACATTCCAGAATATCCTGAATTAAATTAGACTGATACTTTAATAGAACAGCTAGATTGAAAGTATTTCGACAACATGCCGACAAATATTTTTATTCAGTATCGTACAAAAATGGCTGCGCTTGTACGTCACGCTAAATCGAAAAAAAAAAATAAACATTTTGGAGGCACAGGAAACCGTGATACAACGCGAGATTCAAGTGGTATCACACAATGAGTAGCCATGCTGATAGGGGGGATGATGATCCGATGATCTCGGCCCGCCCTTGCGTTAGAACGTGAAGTGCTGCAGAGACGGACGGAGTCAGACAACAATATCGACGCATTGTTTTCACTTCCACCGGCGGACGGAGCCCGGCAGCTCGCTCAGATGACTGATGTGTCGACGTTACAAGATGTGAACAGCCACTTAACCATTCATCTCGACTCCGTTTCCGATCGTTGCAATTGTGCAAGTGTTTACGTGAGTGACATCGTGTCCGTGACTTGTACTTTAGAGTGACATGCTTGGGTGCCGAGAACACAGCAGCGGCACACTACCAAACCTTGGAGAAGCCCCCGACCCTGACTTTGCTTTTAACAGCCTCTCTCTCATCAACTAAAACGATGACCTGTCAAGTGGGCACACTCCCGGATGAGAAAAGTAGGAACAAGAGCGTCTCTGAACAAATTGCAAACAAACCCCCAAAAAAACAATCTGACCTTGACATGGTGCTTTTATCAACAAGTTGCAAAATGTTGACCTGAGGTACGTGCTTCAAAGCCCCAAATATTTTGCTTTGCCTTTCTGTGGACGTTGATGCGAGATAATGCTGGGGACAAACTTTTTGATAGCATGACAAATGAAATAAATCCCAGAGGTGAAAAAAAAAATTCCACCACTAGTTTTGCGTCATGGCATTCATTGTACCTTTTTTTTTTTTTTTTGATGTGCGCAAGGTGAACATAGACTTGGAATCTCTCAGGTATGTCTCTAAATGTCCAAGGTGCGGCGAGTGCTCAAACAGGCTTGACAAGACTTCCTATTCGACTCACATCTAACAAAGATCCCAAGGTCGGTGGGGATCCAAAGAATCATTTGTGGCCTCGCTGGTTAACCTCAAATTACTCATTAAAAGGCAACAAACTGACGTTCCGGGAAAAAGCAAAAAAAAAAAAAAAGCACAATCATTGCATGAAAAAGACCCACTTGAAATGTGTTACACGCGGAGTCTTATCATCCGGGTGGTATGCCACGCGATGACGAAGGCGCCGATGCTGGGCGGCTTTGTAGACGAGATGATAACAGTGCGAGTTATTGCGGCTTACGCTGTGGGGTTGAAAACATGAACCACCTGCTCCACTGATTAACGCGTAAGCCTCGGCGAGAACACCTGGCTCAACATCACTCGCGCGACCAAACCAACCCGCTGATTTCAAAGCGCAAAGGGGAAATGAACAATAATGCGCCACCACTGCACATAAGGTAGCATGTATAACCAAAGTGGGTCAAACGGAAAAGATTCACCATACAGGATTGAGACAATGTCACAGCAGGGTTTTACATTTCATGTCAATTGAACAACTGAGTCTGCCCGACAGAAATGAGTCACACTCGGGGGGGGGGGGGTATAAGATTTGTCTCTGCGGGCTCGAAATGTTTAACCTATTCAGTACCAGCCAATTCTTGACCAAGTCTGAAAAGACGTTTAAAAACATCTTTGGGAGTGAATGAGTTAAATGTTCACGGCCGCAGAGAGAAGCATGACTCGGTTGGTTCCTGACACACTTGAGATCATCTCACGGGTGACCACAGCCCTGATCAGCGTGGTCATTAGGCAGCATGTTAGCTTACGCCATTAAAACTGGCCGGCGGGAGATCCCCCAGTTAATTAAGGGAGAGAGTCACAGGGATGACTGCTCACGCCTAATCCATCTGGGAATGCATTAGGCAAAGATTTGCCAAGAGCAGAATATTGTCCGCTTTAAAAGCATTGACAGAGAGAGAGAGAAAAAAAAAAGACTTAACACATAAGCGTATTGGTTGGTGACTAAAGGACAGAGCAAACATGGCGTTAACATTCATCAACAGAACTTAAGTTCTAAGGATCTGTGAGGGGACTTGGGGCACCATGAGGTATGACGACTCCGAGCACCTCTGAATGATGCCTGGATCACATTCTTGGCCAAAGGCGGTTAAAGAGACAGCCAAGCGCTCTCTTATTTGCAAGTGCCTCATTCCTGGTCTCCCATAAAAACTCTGCCAATGTGATTGCAAACGGCGTCAAGCTAAGTTGAACGCACGTGCTTGGATGTTAGCAGAATCATTTGCGAAGGTGACAGGCACTGGAGGTTTACGTTACTCCCGCAGGACGGGGCGCTGACAGTTGGACGTTATTTGCAGTCTGCGAATGCAACCAGAGCCTTTGTCCGTTTGGGGATTCAACTGAACAAGAAGCTCCAACGGATGCGACGGATGCATGGCCGCATGACCGCAACGCCGACGGTACCAAAACCACATCAAACGGGACGCAGCCGCATGAGTCAGCCTGCCAAACCGCAGACCGCCCAGCTTGTCAAATCGGCGAATTCCTTTGATGGACAGGAGGAGGCCGAGATGTCCAAGGTGACATGCGGGCTAAGTGTGTGACAAAGGTCAGTTCAAATCAGACTTGGGCCAAACGGGGAAGGACAAGGTCAGCGAGTGATTGCGGCGCTTTACTATGCCAAAACCCATAAACAGGCGATCAGGGAAGGACGAGCATATCCTCAGCGTGCGCGTGAAAGGCAATCGTTTTCACGGAGGAGAGGCGGTCGGACCCAAAAGCCTGATGTGATCGTATCTTACGGTACACGCGTTTGAAAAGGAACCTTTAAATGCATTCCTCTGTTTGTACCTTTCCCATTGAAAAGTAAACCTTTAGAAAGCTGACAAACGAAGAGGACCGTGACTAACCAAAGACCGCACTGTCTTTTATGACACAAAGAATACTGCAGTGGCAACTAAAGCCTCGTTACCGAGGCTAAATGTGTACTTAAACCGCTGGAGAGGTGCCCGGAAGAGCCTCTTATCACCTTAATTCAACTTTATTACCTCTGCCAAGGAAGTCCAATTTTCATTTACCTGATGGGGTTCTGTCATCATGCAAACACTACCAGAAAGCGTTAAAGGAAGATTGGAGTCACATTTTGGGATGCAGATCCCCTCCGGGAGCCCGGACAGTTGGTGCCTAAAGCTTTGCGGCAAACAACAAGACAGAGTGAGGTCATCTGAGACAACATTAGGAAATGGTCAATGGTCTGAATACTATTCATTTTCATCTCCGTGATTGTCTTTTCAATGCCCAGATTTCACTCTGAATAAGTGCATTTGACCATAATTTCCGTGGTGTGCAGTTAGGGCCTTTAGAGCCTTCTCTGCTGATTCCTAGAGCAGCAACAACTAACTAGCTACCAAACAACAAAATTAGCCAAAGATGCTGAAAAATAACAAGCATCTCTGGTGAGTATAATCCATTTTATTTAACGTTTTTGTGTGTTTGTCATGCCACAAGATATGCAAATTAGGCGAGAAAACAAAAACATTTGCTCAAACTTGGAAGTATGGCGAGTTAGAACTGCTTTTATTTGTAGCCTCATGTCACGCCCTCTAAACTCCACCAACCCACCCCTCTATTCAAAAGAAATGCCCACAGCTCACTAACAAACATGTATGGGTGGATGCCAAGGTGGCAACATTGCTCGCACTCCATAGAGGTTTTGTCACAAACCGGCGCTGCAATTATTTGACGTTTCCCTCAGTCATGCCTGCTGTCGCTAGTCTGATTGGTTAGTTTAATTCAGTGGCAAGTTATTTTTAAAAATACTGAGCCTAGCAGGGAATGAGGAAGAGGTTACATGTCAACAAATGTTTTCGTTGCAAACTCCCATCTTTGAAGTTAATCAACTCCAACATAGTTCCTTGGCAGCAAGATGCCATCAAATAGAGGACAGTAAGGTTTTAGCTTGTGCTATGAATCCAATACGGTGCTCATTTTTAGTTATTAAAGACGCTGACAAAAAAAAAGTGGTAATTTTGGAGGGGCTGCATCATCATTTGAATTGGGGAAATAAGTGACTTTTTAATTTCCGAGTTTAGTCACGGGACGAATTCTAAATCAAGATACCACGGATCACCAAGTCAATCAAACGTCACATTGCATCAACTTCAAACCTGCCTGCTTTTGATAATGTTTTGTTTGTGACAAAGGCTCACGTGACCTGGCAGTCTGGCTGCTACAAGAACCACATTAAAACACGCAAGAATATTATCTATTGAGTCCAACCAAAAGTCAAAAGGAAGCGATACATTTCTCAGAGTTTAACCAACGCGTCGTACGGCATCCACGCGATTAACTGACTCCCGCGGAGTTGACAAACGACTCACATGGCCGAAAAAACAAAAAACAAGCCAACACCCAGCTCACCTGTGATCTGTGCGGTGTCGAATTTTCCCGGTGGAGGCTGTTTATCATAATATAAACACTCCCTATCTACATTAGTCACGTCCAGCTAATTTCAGCGCAGTGTTGACAGTACGAATAGCCCAAGATCATGGTATTAGCGTCGCGTTAGCTGTGTAATCCCGGGTCGAGTACCATTTATAGCGGACAAGCTTTGTAGAAGCGCCGAGGCTGTGCGGCGTCCGTCCTCTCCCATGACAATCTGTACGTGTGTGTGTGTTTACCTGCTGGGCTCACGCCTAGCCGCCTAGCTTCCAGGGCTTGACAAGCATCCGCCGAAAGCTGCTAAACTCACAGTAACACGGACGTCAGTTGTAACTTACCTCTGCGAACATCGTTCAAAAGGCGTCCGGTGGCCCTGGTTAACCCCGCCACATCGTAACACGCCTACGGGACTGCTTTCTTCACGGTTAAAAACGGTCGTATTCCCAATCTCCGTATTCGCTTTCGAGCGTCGCCATGTTTGTGAGGTTTACGTCTCCAGCGCCCCGTTTGCGGACGTCGCCGCCTGATTGGCTGGGACGGGCTGACGTTGCCTCACGCCCGTGACTGACTTGACACATATGCAGAAACAATCACGATTGAACAAACCCCAAGCATAACATCCAGTTCAGCTCAGAAACAACGTTTCAGCGAAACAACGTTTCCCAGATGTTATTGAGCAACTTGGGCTGCCCAATCTTCCTGGTACGCTAAGCAAAATTTAAGTTTGAGGCTGTCTATTTCCACCGACAGTACTGATTGCTCATTCAGTGGAGGATTGCCACTCTAAACACAAAGAAACACACAAACAAGCACTAAAAGCAGATTGGCTTTGTCTTTTACAGCGTTCCATGCGATACAGCACAACGTGGAATACTAAATCTAATCAAAAACAGTTATTCAGTATGATATAAATACACTCGTTGTGTGCGGGGTTCCTCTAGTGGTACGTGAAATCTCTGCCCAACTGCAGTTCAGTTTATTTAATTCGGCCTTTGTACTTTACTGTTATTAAACATATACTTAGGTACAGTTTATATTTAACTTATATTTGCAATGCATTTCTATTAATAAGAGTATATATACTATAATAATATATAATCGTATTATTTTTGTTCTTTTACTGTAGTAAAGTGTTAATATTCAAACTGCATGACGTATTATTTTTTTCGGCCAAAGTTCCAATCATCTCGTGAAAGCGCATTAACTGTGTAAGTCGCTGGCATAGATAGAGGAAGAAAGATGATTGTGGTTCAACAGCATTTTACAGTACTTTACTGCTATTTGTTGCTGCAATTAAATCACTAATCACTATTGAAAGGAAGTGACAGTAACTGAAAAATACGGGTCACGTGATCAACCTATAACCACAAAAGGCATAATACATAATTTATTGACTTGTGGTATCCATTAGATAAGATCTAGCCTACTTTAGCACTTAAATGCTACAGTGAGGGGGGGGGGGTGGAGCAAATAAATTGCTTGACTGCACTTTGTCAGTCACAATCTTCAAATGGGGTGAAAATTCCACCTGGAAGCTACAACTGTCAAAACTAAATGCAAGCGTGCCCCCCTCGTTTAAGAGGATGGAACATCTATCCTGAATGCATCCTAAAGAAATCACCACGGCCTTCTCGTGTTTCATTTGTCTTTCCGTGTCACCCTTCGTCTGACATCGCATCTCTGTGAGCTGAACAAGTTTAAATTACCATTTGCATGCGTTCAGGTGAATAAATAATTAATTTTATATCGACAATGACATGTCAGTAAATGTTTGAAGAGATTGGTTGTCCCTGCCTGGGCCTTGTCTAATGATATGGGTTTTTTTGGGGGGTTTTTGTTGTAAAATAAAATAAAACAATTCCCCTACATTTTGAGAAGCAGCAAGTAGATTCAAGTCCAATTATTACATGACTGAAGATGAACACTAGAGGTCGCTGCTAATCCGTTCTGGGCTCCCTGGAACGGGACGTTGAACTGTCAAGAGAAGGACGCTTGTCTTGGAATGTCTCAAATAAATCACCTGGCAAATGTTATTACGCATCGAAAACGCACCAAATAAATACATTGTGACTGTTATTTGCGTTTGTTTGTTTACCTAACAAGCACTACTTCTTACAATCACAAATGAACATATTTTGAAGATACAGTATACTGTATTTTCTTCAAGGAGAGCAGTTGGTGATTTTCAGCAAGGTCAATTAGGGGCTATCAGGTCAGCCCGACAGTTCTGAGGTTCTGAGTTTTGAAGTTCTGGGTTCAAATCTCGGTTCTGGCCTTCCTGTGAGGAGTCTACATGTCCTCCATCTTCCAAAAAGTTGAATATTAATTGAGTACTATAAATTATCCAAAGAATGTGAGTGGAAATGGATCTTTGGCTGGAGAGCCCAAAGTCAGCGAGGACAGCTTCCAGTGAATGACGGCAAGCGCCATGGAACACGGGTGGCCGGATCTTCTTATTCCGTATTCTGGTAAAAGTGTGAATGCTTTCAGCATGAATGTTCTGGCTGACAGTGATGACCAAGGGCTACGGCGGTTTTGCTTTTCCCAACTGCCTGACACGCTGTCATATATTAAAAAGCGCCTTTTACACAAGTGTCGTATAAAGAGTCAATCCCCCTTTTGGACTGCTGCGCATGAGCGATGGCTACCGCTTCTCTATTTTCAAGGAAACAGAAGGTCTCTTGATCCAGCAGTATATCAGGTAACTTTTACAGGGATATATAATTGGACATTTCTGGGTTGTTCTATGTGCGCATAAACATGAGAACATATTCATGTTCCGTGCGCCGCGGAGCCTCGAGTAAATTATTAATGTCCCTCTGAGGAGTCATTGACTCGCTTGCAGAGTGAGCATAAAGCCAAGTCGCAGTCAGGCCAATGAGTGACCTAATGCGTGGCGGTCAGGATGGTTTGGCCTAAAGGAGGAAGACCGGTGTGTCAGGGGTCAAGGGTGAGGAGGTGGAATGTGACAGCCGATAGTAATTTCATGATGAGGAAAAGTCATGCCAATACGCACTTTTTATCCGGAATATTCCGATTGGGAATGCTCCATTGTGAATGTTTAGGCGAGGAAATAAAGGAGGGAAATAATCAAGAGGGTGTAAAATGGATCATTTGAGGGGGAAAAAATGTCCTCATTTTTACAACAAAACGAGTTTACCAAGAGCCTGGTTTTATCAATCTGTTGAAAAAAGACACTATTGTTGCCACTGGAGTAACTGTAAACCTTCGTTAACTGGATAAATTATATACATGAGGTGCTACATAGGACAAAAATGACATCTGCCTCCACACAATCAACCCCCCACAAAAAACAACCTCTGCCCTCACAAAAAAAAAATCCCTCACACATCCTAAAAAAAATCTCTCCAGAATAACTGTAACTCACAAAAATCTCTTATTTTCTCCCAAAACTCCAAAACAATCTGACACTAAATATAAACTTAGAACACAGATCCCCCCCAAAAAAGCCAAACATACAATAAATGCTTTCACACATAACAAAAAAAACAAACCTCACAACAAAAAATGTCACTCAAAAAAATTCTCATTGTCACAATGAAAAAGTATTTTTCACACCCAACAAAATCTGCAACAGAACTCCCAAAACATCTTGTGCTCAAGAAATGCTCTCACAATGACTACAAAATCTCTCACATTGACCCCCCCCCCCCCCAAAAAAAAAAAACCATACCTCGCACCCCCCCAAAAAAGGTCGTGAGAGGTAAATGCCACTTTTGGGCTGTTCACTACCTCACCGCTTCACATAGCATACAGCATCCTTTCCTCAACTGGAAACCTGATAGAAGAAATGAAGAAAACGTAACATTTGTCACATGTCCTCAATCACATCCTTGCCGGTGTTTTCCCTGCGGTGGCCCCGGATGCCACGTTGCAGATGAGGGCTGACACTGGCTAAATGTTTGCAGATGAGGCATTGCAATATCTAATCACCTCGGTAACAAGGGTCACTCTATGAGGCCAGTGGGCCAACTTCCCCAGGGGGACTTTTAGTATTTCACCAGTGAGACGTTTACTTCAGCATGTGTGTGTGTGTGTGTGTGTGTATGTGTGTGTGTGTGTGTGTGTGTGTGTGTGTGTGTGTGTGTGTGTGTGTGTGTGTGTGCACCCTCAATTGTCCCAAGCAGCAGCTCCCCGAGGGGTAAGAGTGTTGAGATGCTATTCTTCCGAACCCCACTTGAACAGCGACGTCTTACCCGTTGACCTCGGCTTAATTCACACCGTCGCAGTGGGAAGCAAAGGGGAGGAAAGTGGCCACTTCCTGGTGCACAAAGACCACGTCATTCTTGTTACATCAGTTTTTCTTTTTGCATCGGCATTTGATTCATTTTCCGTCTTGGTTCACTGTCGCCTATAAATTTAAATGCCCCTCAACTCATACGACGCAATTTAGAATTTGATTAAAACTGCCTAGGGGGATATAAAAAAAAAATCTGTCAATAAATTACACAAGCAGAACTGTTGAAACGCTGCCCATGCATGACTTCCAAATTCCTCAGTGAACATCTCATAGATGAGTTGAGTGTGTTTTGCGTTCTCTTTTTGTTTTCGGGGTGACTAAGGAAAAGGGCGGTGATCACAATTGACGTCCAATTGAACGTATTGCGACATACCATCAGGCGCAGTCAACAATAAGGCTGGTCAACAGCAAAATTCCATCAGAGATGGCTTTAGGTGACCCTAAAAATATTTTGTTTTTGTTTTTTTGTTTTTTTAAAGTCTGACCCCAAAAAAATAAACCTTTGAACCAATAACATTTCATTGAATACTGTACTAACAGCCCACTGCAAAGAATGTTTTTTTTTTTTTTGTTCCCCCACCCCCACCCCATGGGGTGACAGCTCAGGGCCCAGGTGGCGAGGATGTGCCCCAAACAGCCATTCGCCTTCACACCGGTGGACAATTTAGAGTCTTTCATGGACCTACCGTGAACGTTTTGGCACTGAGGACAACATGCAAACCCCTTGCAGGAAGGCCGACACTGGACCGTCGGACCTGAGAAAAACCAGAGACAAATTAGTGGCAAAATCTTTGTTGCATTCATGTCACCGCTCCACATGACAATCATTTCTATTATATTATGCCTAAGTAGTTGGATTCTTTTTTTTTGGGGGGGGGGTTCATTCTTCCCTTAAAAGCCGCACAATGTTGCTCCCTCCATTTTCACAGTTGCATTTGCAAGGTAAAATAATCCAAGCGTGCAGCGATAAGGAAGATCAACGCTTCACTCTTCCAAACTTGCTTTTTATCGTTTGTGGAAATTCCACCGAAAACATTATAGGGATATTGTGGGCAGGACGACCACAAATCTTCAGGGAATGGCGCAAGAAAATATTTCCTGGAATTTGGGGGCCTAACTAAACCCCAGCCAGCCGCAGCTCGTTTTGTCTTTAAACGCTAGCTCGTATTGAGATAACACAGGTATTTTTTTTCTCCTCTCCCTCCCTCCACCCCCCCCCTCTTTTCTTACAGTTTCAACGAGAGCTTAAAGGAAAACAATAAAAGACGATGAAGATGACAGGAGCCGAGTGATGGAGATGAAAGAGAAAATAAAGCGGGCCCAACCAGAGCACGTTTCAAACGGTGAGTTATTTGTCTGCCTCGACCTGATGATGCGCAGGGCCGCTTCCGGCGGCTCGGGTTTCAGTGTACCAATACGTGCTGAGGGGGTGGGGGGTGTCCGCATCCTCTACCAACTTCTGACGATGGGGCCCTTGGATTTTTTATTTTTTTTTTTTTTTTTTTTTTTTTTTACTGAGTAGTAAAGAAGATGAAGTAAAGCAGAGCCGATGCATAAAAGCAGTAGATGAAAACAATTCTTTCAGCCATCCAGACACTATGGGGACAGATTTGGGTGCAGGTGCTGCCCTGAAATAGCGCTCTTGTGCTGTGTTGCTTATTATTGATGAGCGCTAATCTTGCATGTGCTGTTAAAAAAATAATCATCTTCACCTTAAACCTGTATGACACACACACACACACACACACACACACACACACACACACACACACACACACACACACACACACACACACACACACACACACACACACACACACACACACACACACACACACACACACACACACGCGCGCCATCTCCATCTCAGTATTTATGTGTCCCTCCTTGCATTTATATGAGCTTTTGGTCTCAGGGGGACCTTTTGCTTCTTTTCAGGTGGTGTTACTTTCCACTTTTCCTGTTGTCCCATGTCTGCACTTTGAGCAAAACGTGTGTGTGTGTGTACTTTGGCGCTGACTTACCGGACCGCTTTTCGAAGCTCAAAGAAAAAGAAAAAAAAAAGGGGGAGGGGGGAGTTAGGAAAAAGACTCATTAGATGGCAAAAGTCAGTGCTTGTAAAATGCACAGAACAGCCGTAGAGGCAGATGGGAGGCGCTACTAGCCGGTGTTGATCGCTGAATCATCAAAATTTGGTTTTCGAAAGACGTGAGGCATCTTTGATTGTCTGGTGTGTTTTTCTTTGGGGGGGGGGGGGGTTCCAAGGCCCAATCACCCACCGGTTGTATGAAGTAACTACTGAGGCACACTGGGTGTTTTTGTATGCGTGCGCCGAGGTAAACATAGCGGAGGAAATTAGTGGGGGAGATGATATTGCAGATATTGGAGGGGGGGGGGGGGGTGGGTGGACGGAAAGAAGGGGGATTTTGAGGCCGGGAGAAAGAAAGGCAGAAAAGATGGCAACATATTAGAGAAGGCTTAAGGAAGGAGAAGCAAAAAAAGAAAGACCACCCGACAGGGAAGGCTCTCATTCTCTCCCAGCGACACTGAGCTCCTCGAGATGCCAAGTCGCCCCTCCCTCGCAACGCCTATCAGCCGCGATTGCATTCAACTGGGAGAAAACCCACAAAATTTAACACCGGATGATGCAAACAGTCGGAGACGCAACTTTTTTTTTTTTTTGCCCCACCACCCCCACACCACCAAAAAAAAATAAAAAACTCAGTGGAGCAGACTAAGTACAGAAAGTGCTCATTTAATGCCCCCCCCCCCCCCAAAAAATCAAATGTAGAATGTCTGATAGATTCCAATGAGCCTGCGAGTGTAAGACAAACACGGAAATGGGAGTCCTAACCCCCATATCAATACAACCCCCTAAAGCCCCCACCCCACCATCCCCATTTTCAGGCCGAATAAGACATTCAAACAGCTTAAATCCAATAAGGGCCCGTTGCGTAAGGCGCCGTAAATTAAGTTAGGAGAAAGAGCCGATGCGTTTTAAAGAGCCACGCTCGTCTTTGATAAAGCTTGTCTGTTTATATTCCTAAAGCTGAGCCACTGTGATATTGTCTGGTATGCGGAGGGTTGGAAGAGGCTCGCCTTTAACTCAATCTGCAAGATAAACAGCCCCCGAGCAGGGCAACCGAGAAGCTTCACGTATGTTCCGTCCCTTCATTTGCCCGCCTACTTTCTTTATTTTCTCACTCGGATGTTGTGTCTCGTTGTCCTGCACCTGGTCAGGACAATTTTCAATCCGACGCACCTCTGCCTGTCCACCCAATAGTGACTTTGCGGCGGTCCAAGCTTGGGGGTCGTCGGCGTGCGGGCGACAGGGTTAGTTAAGAGGCCGCAGGTCAGGAATTGATGGGTGCAGTTGGCACCGCCCTCGGGGGATGCGCACGCGCGCGTGTGTGTGTGTGTGTGAGCTGCAGACTAATTGGGAGCGTGCGTTAACTGCTGCCGGGTCACTTCCGTGTTCCCTTGGCCCCTGCCTGTTTTATAAAGCCCCTCAAGCAATCCTGTCTCTTCATTAGGACTTAATGGGTCATTACCTTGCCAGTCCCGTCTGTGGATTCAAAAGCTTTTGCAAGATTGTTGCTCCTTTTTGAGAGTCTTAATTGAACTGGAGGAATATGACTCGGGACTCGAATCGACTCGAGTCGCTTATTTTATGGCCGGAGAATTGGCTTGGCAAAATATTGTTTGGAAAGAAAAAGTACAAACTACGAAGTGTTCTGGGTTGAAGCTGACTTGTGTGCACAAGAAGTGTGGATTTACATTTTTTTTTCCACCCAAGGGTTGATGATTTTCATCACAGTTGTTCAAAACAGTGACAACTTTGCTCTCCTTCTGTTGGAAAATCTGCAAAGTCGGAATGGGCCAGCATGGGCCACTTTTTGGAGCTTGTTTTGGAACACTCCTTACACCACGAGAGCGGTCTTCCATAGTGGTCCCAAAGAGTTATCTAGACTCCCTTAAGTCTGTTCGCGGCAGGATTTTGACGCCGACAAACCAATAAAGCTTAAAAAAAAAAAAAACAATGAAATGACTCACCCTTTGATGAAGTTTGTCAGGCTTGCAGCATCGAGCGAAGTGGAGTTGCTCCATGCATGACACTTCTTTGCTGTCAAAGTGTGAAAACGTAGTTATCCACTGTATAATAAATCATTTTTAAAAATTTGAAAAATCAGCATAAATTGTACTCACCCTGAATTCCGATGGCGCCTGAAGAACACTGACATTTTCTTTCTACTTCTCACTGTGTACTTCTTTTATCGGACAAAGGCATATTCTGCACATAGAGCATTTGTGTAAGTCAGTTCATCTAGCCGTCATCACATTTGCATTTTTGACATCACCGGTACACTTCTCCGTCGGAATAAATACAACCAAGGCAACTACAATTGTGAGTTCTTTTTTCTTTTCTTTTTTTTAATGCAATATCATCTCATGAGTTGAACCGCATTTTCATTCCCACTGTGTTCAAATTTCCAATTGGGTAAAAATGAAATCCTTGTTTCCTGATGGAAATGGTGTGTGCTTATTTCATAAACATCAAGCCGCATTATGCATCATCTCCAGGACACCGTTGTTGAAATTGAAACAAATCCTATTAGCTATACCACGGAATTGCAGCAACATGCAAAAAAAAAAAAAAAGGGTTCCCACAGCCCTGAGGTCAGTGCACTGAAAAAAGTGGAAGTCAAGCTAAAAGGAAGTCAGGGGAGATAAGACAGGTAAGCCTTCGCTGGGGCGTTGAAAACGGAATCGACCAAGAGTACTGCGAGGAGTTCGTTTTGACAGAGGAGTCACAGCTCGTCAACAAACAAACTGAACCTTTTGACTTTCGCATCAGTTGAGAGAGAGAGAGAGAGAGAGAGCAAATCCAATGCAATTGAAATGGTGATTCATGGCTGGGAGACAGCGTGCGTTTCGGTCATCAAAGAGCTCGTAAATCAGGACATCGTCAGCAGATGCCTTCACGCTGATAACAACCAGTCACCTCTTTACCTTCTGAAGTCCAAAAAAGGGGGAGCGAAGGCGAAACAGCCTTCGTTCTCTCTCTTCTCTCACCGCGACAACGCATATATCGTTGAGAAATCTCCTCGTGTGCGCGGCGAACCACGATGGGTGTAGTTGGACCCGTTGCGAAGCCTCAGAGGTGACATTCCTACATGTCAGAGCAACGGCCTCAAGTTTAAGATAACACTGCCACGGTGAGCTACGGGTGGGAATTGATCCCCCCCCCCCCCCCCCCGCCCCCAAGTGCCTGGTAAAGGGCCTCGGGTCAGAGCTGATGGCTTTTCCTTCTGCGCACGAGCCACAATGCAAAAAAAGAAAACGCACTCAAGCTCCCATTATCATCCCTCGACATGGAGAGTTGCAAGTCTTTTCCCCCATTTTTGTGTGTTGACAGCATTGCTATGGTCACTTCTGTCCCTACCACCCCCCCCCCCCCAAACAAATAAAAAAAGAAGACGGTGCATTTTGCAGCCTGACCCGTATCCACCTCTTGAAAGCTCGCTAGGCTAACTTCAAAAGCACCTGCAGGAGTCTCCCTTGCTGACCTGTGACTCGGGAGGACATGTGGGAATATCATGCATGCTTCCCACTGCTCCAACGGCCCCCGCCAGCTAATTACGGCGCTCCCAGATCCCCGAGTGCAAGAAATAACTTTAGAGTAATCCAGAGGTATGAGATGTTTTCTTTCACCCCCACCCGCCGCCGCCGCCGCCGTGGCTTCGTTAGCTCGGGATTCTGCTACAACAAAAGTAAATAAACTCTCTTGATTAACTGGAAAAGGCTAAAGCCACCGGAAATGACTTTGTTGCCGTGCTTTCAGGTACGTTTCAGGAGCGTTCAACGCGCTCGGATTGTTTTTGGGACCGCAACAGTTTGTCGTTGGGGAACAACCGAATGAAAACTTCCCAGCCTCTAGCTTTCATTTCTTTATTACCAAATATTTACAATGTTCAGAATGTGCAGACGACAGATCGATTCGGCATTCTGAGATAACCCCAAAAATAAATACATCTCTTATTTCATTGGGGGAGGGGGGAAGGCAAACGGATTTCTCAGCGGTAGAAAAATAAATACAAATACTCCATTGGCTGTGAGACATTGTCACGAGGAATGTAAAAAGGAATGGTGTTGTTTCTCTCCGGTTTCAAAAACAGCTCATTTTGTTTTTACAACATTCATATAGTCGCAGTGGTCTCTCTTTCATATCCGTCTTGTCCTATAAGTGCTCCCTTGCAAACACAGCCGTCCCTGCAACGGGAAATATCGCACATCCCGCTCTCGGAGGAGGAATGAAGCTGAGCAGCTGGGCTTCAGCTGCATGTTTTCCAGGCTTCCGTCTTGTCGGGGAGAGTCGGACTGAGCCACGAGTTCTTCAGCGTGGACGGCCTGTCAAAGAAATATTGCTGTCATGAAGGAGCAAAATTCAAATGGGACACTTGGAAGTGACAGATTAAGACATTTTCAATTGTATGCGGTAAAAGTTCCAAATATTGCGCGCATCACTTTATCAGGCGTGGTCAAAGTTTTGTGCTTAAAGAGCCGCATTTGAGATAAAATGTCATTTGAATAGTTTGTTGGAAAATGTACATTCATTGCACATGATTAAAATGCAGTAAACATTACTATTGAGAAGACATGAAAACGACTCCTTTAGTTATGTGCAAGCGATGTACATGATCAAATAAAATAGTTTTTCAGCGTAGCTTAAGATAAGTAAAATTATTATAATTCCTTTTCATTTAGTAATTACATATTTTTATAATGACTTCAATTTGGCGTGTGAATGACAAACATAATTCATTTTACTCACGTTGGTTATTTCAACATTTACGGTCAAGCAATCAACCGACGATTTATTGCGATGAATGAAACGAATTTAGTGACAAACCTTCAGAGGAAATAATGGAACGAGCTCAATTCATGCCGGGAAAACTGCGGGACACTATGCTGCCTTGGGCCGTATTAAGGCACAGAGCGGGCCGTGCGTGGTCCCCGGGGCCTTACTTTGCCCACACTCTTTGTTTTCATACGCGATAACGACAACTGCAGAGCGGGAATCGAATGGGAAGCTATTTCCAAGGCAACGGCTCTAAACGTGAACATCCGTGACGTCAGGTTGCGCGTCAAACAAACAAAAAAAAAAAGTTGCAAGAGAGAGGACACTAGCTGCGGTTTACCGTGCTGTCCCATCCGAAGCGGGCCCACTAGTGACTTGTGGTGGACACGGGGCAGGCGTCCCCCATCCTCCACACGGAGAACGCGTAGCTGAGACGCTCGTGCGCCACGTAGCTGCAGCTGGAGCCCCGCGCGTCCAACTCGTCGCTCTGCAGAACTTGACACAGGAAGTCGATGTAGCGCGCGGCCAACTTGAGCGTCTGGATTTTGCTGAGTTTGTCCGACGGCAGCGTGGGGATGATTTTCCGGAGCGACGTGAACGCCTCGTTGAGCGACTGCGTGCGTTGGCGTTCCCGGATGTTGGCCATGACGCGCTGGTTCTGGAGATCGTCGATGGAGCGAGCGGGGCTGCCGCTGCTGCTTGCCTCGCTGCTTTCGCTCGCCACGCTGCCGCCACCGCGGTCACAACTCTTTCGGCATCTCTTCTTGGGAATCTCTACGTCCAAGGCGTCGTCCAAATCGTCTGCGCTCCGGCGCGCCGCCGCCGCCGCCCGCCGCTTCCTCGCGCCCCTCCTCGGCAGCTGCCGCTCGGTCTCCTCCTCACTGTTCCCCGCGCTGTCCATCGGGGACGAGTCGTCTTCCCGCATTCTCCAAAGTCTTCCGAGATGCTCTAGAAGCACTTGTCCCTCTCTATTCCGATCCGCGACTCCCACATGTGTCATAAAAAAAAAAAACGTAGCGACCTCGAGCGGATTTTTGGAAGCAAATGGGCTGCACCGTGCAAAGGCGGAGATGTGTCTCCCACTCTTTTATAGTTGCAGGGGGAGCGAAATGGAGGATTTTGGGGAGCGCTGTGATTGGGTGGGGAAGGGGTGTAACATAATACCACCGCAGAAATAACTTGCGTTAATATCAGAGGAAGAGTAGGGGACTTTAAGGAAAGAAAAAAAAGAGAGAAAGGGGCTAGTGGTGTTTTTGTGTGCGCAAAATTTGTGGGCGTTTTCTTAGATGGGGCATTTCTGCACTAAATATAATCAAGTATCAAGTACAACCTTATTGTCAAATGCGCAGCACAGATGAAATTTCCTCCCTCTTAAACAGACAACAAGAGGAGGCGCTGCGGGTGCCCGCGCCGCCATAGTAATATTATTCACGGGACGGATGCTCTTTTTTTTTTTTTTTTTGGAAACCTGACCCACTTGTATGAAAAATATGATTTCCTGCCGTTCACGACGACACGCATTTCATAAATGTAGAAATATTTTTTTTGTAATGTAGACATATTGACATCGACATCATATACGCACATTGGCATCAACGCGTATACCGACAGTATATTCGAATTCCTACTTTTGCATTATTGTCATGAAGAAATCACGACACCCGATTCCAGTGAGAAAACAAAGTTCCTGGCCCGGAAAGATATATGGCACAGCAAACACCCCCCCCCCCCCCCCCCACCCATGACTCCATTCTAACTTACGATTCCCTTGACACGGTCATACATGTGTTCTCTTCAAGCTGTGTCAGTCCCGCAAGTGTCAAGAGGACAAACCGACTCCTAAAGGGGCAATGTGTACCGGAACTGTCAGAAATGGGCGCGGGGGTGTGTGGGGTGCCTATTGGAGGATGCAATTAATGTATCCTCCAATCGGTGGCAATGTATCCTCCATATGCCTCATGACTGAAAAAAAAAAATACAGTCATGGGAAGTAATTTTGTAGCCTACAAGTTGTGTGAATTCAAAATTGCTGATCGTTCTGTTTTAGGTGTGTCGGAAGAGAAGGACATAAAAACAGGCTGCATAGAGGATCTGGAGTACCGCACCTTGTCTCCGCCCTCTTTTAATAGTTATCAACCATCCGTCAATTTCAGATAAGCTCGCAAGTAAATATTAATTTTACGTTTGTACTTACGTACACTTGAGAGTCTGGTACAGGATGCTCCGAAGTGGCGTGATCAACCGTCGGGACAACGATGCCCCCTTTTTTCTCCAGCCCACCGAGACTTTGAAGACACTCGAGCACAAGAAAACGGCTCTTCCAGTCTAGACACGGAGATGCGGCAAAAAATAAACTCGGCGAAACACAGGAGGTTGCAAACAGCGGGAGGCCTCGGCTCGGTCGTAATCAGACCGACGTGTTTATTTTCCCGTCAGCGGCCCCACGTCGAGGTATGTGCTTAAATGGGTCTGACCCCCCCCGTGGGGACGTCGACACCGCGGCTCAGGTTTAAAAGACGCCCCGTCCCGGGGAGCTCTCGGGGCGGATCCTGGCTCGCAGCGGGGTCGCTAAGGAGGTGTGCGACCGCGGCGTAAAGCAAACACTGGAGGTGATGAAGAGGACCCAACTCGGAGATTTTTTTTCTATTCGGAGAAAAAAAAAATAAGAACCCAATAAAGAAACAAGAGCTCGCAAAGTCCGGAAGTGGCAGCTTGTGATGCGAAATAATAACGCGGGCCTCATCCGTGAAGCGGATCGCCTACAGGTGGAATTCGCAAAACGGCCAATTTGCACCTCAGCGTCAAAGATAATATTCAAACTCGATTTGTTATGCAAATCTTTCCCTGGCACTGGAACAGGATCATAAGGCTCCTGGGCGAGGGTGTCAATCAAACCTTGGCTGTGGACTCTTTTCCTCCCACAGGTGAGATTTGCATGTTTCCGCTCTCCAAGGTGCTGAAAACGACCTCACCTGCCCGACTCCCCGATGCGACGTCTCACCCGATGCCAAGCTGCTCCGACAATCGGTGGATTTTTCTGCCGTGATCGCCATCCGGTGTAAACTGTCCACTGTGGTAACCGCTGTCCCTGAAAAGGTTAATGAGATTTTTATTTTTTTTTGTCAAGACATTCATGTTTATGATATCTCGCTCTAATTAGGGAAACGGAAAAATACACGCAGCACTATTTTCATCAATCTTTGCCAGTTTCCCTTAAAAAAAAAAAAATTAACGATCACTTCCAGAGCATTCCTAGAAAATCACGTGACGTGGACGTGCCAGATAGGATTAAAAATAAATAAAAGTCAAATGATGATGATATGAGTGGAATGAAATACAACTCCCACTTCATCCGGACAATCGAATGCAATGGAGGAAAGCTTTTGCTGCTAACCTGAGAGGGATAAAATATTAAGAACACCAAATTGTTCTTTTTAAAAAAATATATTAAAAATTTTTGGACACAAAAAGATAATGCAGCTCCACCTTTGACTGAGTTGAGGTAATTGTTATTAATCCGCCCCCCCCACCCCCTTTTTTTTTCCTGAATTCAAATTGTAATCTCCAGCGAAGCAAAATTGCACGCGTTCCTAATACCAAGTGACAAAATGTTAAAAAAAATCTCTCGTTGAAGCGCCCCCCAATTTAGGAGACATTGCTGCATTGACTGTCAATCAAAATGGAATCTTTATTTCCGATTGGATCAAGGTGCGGGGTGTAGCTATTATTACGACCGCAGCGTCGAGATTGACGCAATCAAAAACAAAAAACTAAAAAGACAGATCGATTTGAAGAAGTTGCTCGGATCATGCGACTCGGCACTTGGTGGACAATTCCGGCTGTCGAGTTCTCGGATTGTCAAATATCGTCACGGATGGCGCGCCGGATGGAGTGAAGCGCTAAGTGTTCTCCAAAAGGTCTTTCATGAAGGAGATGTAGACGATGGCGAGCCGCAAGGTCTCGATGCGGGAAAGTCTCTTCTCGTAGGCGAACGTGGGCACTTTCCTCCTGAGCGCGTCGAACGCCTCGTTCAGACTAAACATCCGCTTGCGCTCGCGCACGTTCGCCGCCTGTCGCTGGACCACCGTGATGATCCTCCTCCGCTTGGACCTGCCGGACCTTCCTCCTCCTCTTCCTCGATGATCTTCCGCGCGCGAGCCGCGCTCGGGGCTCCAGGACGCGTCGCTGTCCGGACTGTCGGCCGCCGCTTGCTGATTTGCCGGAAAATCCATCAGGTTTACATCCAAGTGGATCAAGGCTGAGTTCAGCAGTCGGCTCTGCACCTCCATCTCCGAGTCCAAACGTTTCGCCCAAAAGATCCTCTTTTTTTTTTTTTTTTTTATATGTCCGTTATCGTAAGGATGAGAGCATCTCTTCCAAGCCCGACTGGCCTTTTGTCTGAATCCGGATGGAGCGCGACAGGGTGAGATCCTATTTGGCCGGCGTCCAAAAGGCCCGATCCTGCTCTTTCAGCCAGTGACCCGCGCGCGGCAGCCCACAACGCGCCCATGCCAGTCGAGCGGCTTGAAGAAGCGAGGGGATGCGACGTCCGTCCTCTTGGAGAGCCCATTCGCGAGCTTCTGCACAACGGCGGGCCTCTCCACAAGAGGGTCACGCGGTCGTATTTGCACTTCCTCCTTTCTTCCTCGCTGGCTGAATTGCCACACTTTGTAATCACTTAAGAGAGCCCTACGAGAAGACTAAATAGAACATTCCCAAACAGTCACCACAGAGTTAAAAAAAAAAAAAAGCTTTCTGTTGCAAATTAGAGCAAATAATTGCCAGTTCCCATGGCAGGGGAGTGTCCACATTGCAGGGGGTGTCGCAAGGGTCTTCGAGGGCTAATATTTGTATTCCCTCAAGAAAATGCTTGGTCATGGTGCTGCTCAATGTATTTTGGAGGCATCAATGGGAGAAAATAAAATCCTTTTTCAGAAACTTTTTTTTTAACCCCTGGAGAACCCACGGGGTCAAATTTGGCCCCTATAAATTCTGCTACTCAAATGCTCCCCTTAAATGCCAAAGGGTCAAATTTGGCCCTCATCCTAAATTAGGATTAAAGCATTGAATATTTGAAACAAACAAACAAACGGATGTTGGTGTTCAGTGAACATATAGCAGTCATTTAATGTAGAATTCATCATTTTCCAAAGAAGAAAAGGGTTCTTGGGTTCTCTGGGGTTAAAAAAAATTCAGCTAGTTCAGCTATTTTTGAATGTCTCGTATTCGTTTTGATTAGTTTTAGTATTAGTTTTATATGACAAAGGCAGTATTTATCAAGTGCAAGATATTTGAAGAAAAGTCACTAAATATTGCGTAGAATCCTCAAATTTGTGTCCATGTTTTAATTGTTCCCTTATATGAGATTTGTTATTTTACGTCATATGCTCCGTAGTGCGTTTTGTTCCAGCTGAAGCTTTTGGGAAAGCTGCGACATAAATAAAGATGTATCACATTGCATTTTGGACTTTGGGCTCGGCAATTTTTGCAAGCTCAACCCATGGGCCGCCATGAGTTTGACCCCCCCTTGCTCGAGAGCATTAACTGCCGACATAATTAATTTTTTGGGGGGCGAGGGGGGGGGGACTTTAATGTGTTTTTAGTACTTTTTATTACATGTCATGTTATCTAATACCCTTAAATACAAGAAACTATTCCTTTTTTTTTTTTTAATTGAGAGGAACACATCAATCATGAAGATAAGAGTAAGTTATATTGTATTATTTATTTATAAGCTGTCCGCACTAAATGGTTACTTGGAGATTTTATCCACGTTATAAACGGGCCGGTTCAAGGAGAGCACCCATAGATGATTCGTTGCGGACTAACGCGAGTGTTTATCTTGCGCACACTCGCACAACTGGATTGTCATCATCTCGCCTCCGCCGCCTCGCTGTTTTTCGGTCGGGGCAGATAAACATGACGGGACATTCCGCCGGTCGTCGTGGAAACGCTGAGAAAGAGCAGCTGGGCGGTAGAAGATGAGGTAATCTCACCCTGGGGCTGTTGGGTAAATATTGGCCTTAAATAAGGAGTAAAGCACCGAAATGAGGCGCACAAACACACCACCAGGGGTTTTTTATCCCCGTTTTTTTTTTTTGGGGGGGGGGTTGTCTGAGTGGAAAAACGCAGGAGTGGAAGGACGCTTCCTGCTCACCGCTGTTGTTATTGGTTGCACGGTGTGAAATTAGCGAGGACTTTTTGGCATGACTAAATGTTTGTGGAGGTAAACACTGGCCGCAAAGAGGGGGACTTGAAAGGTTGCGATGACGTCTGGAGCGCAAGCGAAACATGGGGAGGAAAGAAAAAAAAAACACTTTTGCAGACAGATTGAAACATTTCAAAGCTTACATTTGGTCATAAACGCAACATTAAGGGAGCGCTTCACACCAAATGCCCCTTTTATTGAATGTTAGTCATACTGTACATCACAGGTGTCAAAGTCAAGGCCCGGGGGCCAGATCTGGCCCGCCACATCATTTTTTGTGGCCCGCGAAAGCAAATCAAACATGTCAAGTTCCATGATGCTTGCTAAAGTCTGAACCAAAATTTCAAACTGTCATATGTAATCCACAATAACAGTCATTATTCTTAACTAGGTCAACGACGAGCAAGTTTTTGCATTCCCTTTCGAATCATTTGTGGTCATTAGATTGGGGGAAGATGACACAGGATCTAAACAAAGGTGCACGTTGCTCTAAAGGGAATTCTGCTGTGAACTTGATGAAGGTCATTCTTGTTGAATTAATTTGGAGTCGGACATTTAAAAAAAAAAAAAAAAGGGAGGTGGGTGGAATCAAGGAAGTGAGTAATGGAGAGGAGTTGAACTCTCAAGCAATGTTCTACTTCTTTACTGTGTCATCGTGAGCACACTCCGTGTTTCTTTCCCTTCTTCATTCTTGCCTGCCTGCACGCCCGACAAACTGACTCATTGGCTCGCTTTGTCTCACCTTTCACGGCATCCGAGCTTGCGAGTGGCCGAGACGGTCAACCAATCACCAATGCCGGGATGTTTACACAGCTGGGTGGCCAGTTAAAGGTGGGGCTCATGCAAGTGTGTGTGTGTGTGTGTGTGGGGGGGGGGGGGCTCACGGACGTTGCTGGGTGAAAGCCAACGGGCCTAGCATACATCTCCGCGACAACACCCAGCAACCTTCCATCTCACTTCCTTCAACGCCACCCCACTTGCTGAGCCGCGGCTCCCTCGTTCGGATTGAGCCCTCCCTCGCTTCGTCTTAATCCAACGCTTCAACTCCCCACCGACACACTTGAAAATCCATTTGCTGTCCCACCCACCATCCAACAACATGTCAACACCTTCCCTTCAACAGCCCCCCCTCCTCCTCAGCCCCCTCTTCCTCCAATGCTGTCTCAGCTGTTTATTTACTCCAAAGGAGCCTGGCCGCTTGTATGAAAAGCTTTCCAAAGGTGCCATGTTTGATTTTTCAAGTCTTTTTTTTTTTAACTGTAAACTTCAGTTCACAGACAATACTTTTCGAACAATATGGCAAAAGTATGTGGAGGGGGAAAAAAAAACCCAACAACACTTACCATAGATGCTGATTATTAATGTGTGATGATGACAAGAGACGTGTTTCCCGGTCAGAGTTGGCTTGCTTTGTTAAACCAGTCTGGAGAAGGAAAAATGCTTCAGTTATTTTGTCCCGTTGCTAGGGGAAAAAAAAGGCTATATTGTCAAATCGAAATTCTGAATTGTAAACTACTCCACTTTTCATTTGCCTCTCTTTTCCACTTATGCTAATAACTTCTACTCGGCGTTCAAAGGGTGTCAGAAATGATCCGAGTTTTGTTGCCACAGCGGTGGTGTCACCAGAATTTTTTTTTCAGAAATGCAAAACACTTGACAGCCATAAATATGAAATGATCCAATGCAAAAAAAAACACACCAAACTGGGTGTGTGCAAGTGTACTGTACCTGTCTGCACCTATTCTTGTGGCCAGTTTTTGTGTCATTGTGTGGTTCAAAACATCGCTCCATCCATCATCTTCTAATCTGCTTATCCTCACACGACAGCGATTGCCTCCTGATTATGTCGAGCCTTTATTATTTTCATTGTGCTGACATGACTTCCTGTCCCGACATATTTGTGACAGTAACAATAAAAAATTATCATGATACCCATTGTTTTAATATTCAAATTGACTTGGTCATATCGAAATGAATTGAATTCATTAATTGAACAAGTTGCACTGAAATGTGGGGGGGGGGGGGGGGGGGGAAGTCAGAGCATTTCTCAATGTGCATCGCTAAGGCGCGGTGTAGCATAACTGTAGCCAAAAGAGCCTCATCTTCCTCGGATCTTAAAATCCGAAGCGTGGCTGTGCTAGGGAGGCGCTTGTGAGCTCAGCTATCTTTTTTTTTTTTGAACACCGTAGATATCAAACAGGAAAATGTTTGCGGAACTCAGCGGGGAAGCCGCCCGGTCCAGACGCCTTTTAGTTCTTGGCCACGCCGTTGAGTGCATTGCAATCCTTTGGGGCGATGAGCAAGTATTTGACTTTTTTTTTTGCATAATATGCAGCATGAGGTAACTTGATACGAAGGAATTTGTGGATGACAACAATATTTATGTTCTAATCATTGACAGTGTCTCTTTGCAATATCTGACGGGTCCTGATCAAGCGACAAATTGCTTTTATCTTTGCTTTTGTTTCATGAATGTTTGTTGTAACTGGCCCACTCTCAGAGAGGTTTCTCGGCTCGATTTTGTATTCTCTCCATTCAAATGCCTTTTTTTTTGGGGGGGGGGGGGGAGTGGGATTCCAATCCGAGTATTGTTTGTCTTGTGAAATGAAACTTTTGTTTCCGTAAAACGGTCCGGTTGCAAAAAGCGGCGCAAGCAAGCAAGCGCAAACCGTATGGAACATTTTTTACACCCTAACTGCGCAAAAGTACATTTGGTGTAGTGGAATCAAGTTAAAAATAAATAAATAAATCGAACTACTCACTCTTTGAGGACGAACGACGCCGTATCTCCGGGTGGGGAGTCGATTCTAGGCACCGCGCCGTTCTTTATTGCCACACAGGTGTAAAAAGAAGTTAGTCCCCGCATCTCAAAACTTAAAAACAAGCCGGTACTCACCCCAAATGGAGTCGATGGACGCATCTCTTTACATTCAGACTTAAAGCAGCTAAGTCTCGTCTCCTCATTTCGGAGTGTTTTTCTTGGCTGCGCTGCTTCCAGCACGTGCACGTGGATGTTACAGTCGATATTTTTGTCCGATCAGATTTCAGCCTCTGTGTCGCCATGTCAATCTAATCGGACCGGAGCCTTCAGAATCTCTAGCGGTGGCATATGTAACTCAAAGGATCTTAATTTGTATATGGCTGCCTTTCGTTGACCTCTGCGTTTTTTCGTCTTCTGATTGGGTGTTAAGCAAGCCAAGTTCAACTACAAAAAACAAAACATCTGCAGCGATCTGTACATCAAAGTAATCAGCTTGTCAGGCTATTGAGGGGCATACATTTTCATTCATAGCTTTTTGTTATTCTTAAAAAATATATAATATAAATTGACTTTTGGGTTCTTTAAAAAAAATGCTGTGGGTGATTTTCCAAGAGAGCACCTGCTTTTTTTTTTTAACAGTATGTGCTATACCACAGTAAAAGTGTGCTGGCGGAAACACCAAATCGATTCCTGGTCGCTGTGGTTTTTGGCCGCCGGCAGGTCATTCAGTGTCTGTCGGTGCCAGGGAACCAAACCAACCCTCGGAATCCAGCTCCACAAGCACAAGTCATGTTTACTTTCAGGGTTAAGCGTGTGTGCGCTTGGATTGTCGTGTGTGGACACTGAACCCTTGGGAAAGAGTGGAGCCAGAGTGTGAGTGGATATTTGCCTACCTGAGGGTCTGAGCTGCACATTAAAATGAGGGCTGATGTAAAGCAGAGGTGCCAAAAACCTCCCAGCAATGCCTTTGAAAGACCCATAAAGGGATTTCATAGATGTCAGCAGGACCGCGAAGGAAGCGCTTTGATACGATTCAAAACCCATGCCCGGGTCCCATTGGACGATTCATGGCCGCGGTTGCACAGCTCTGACTGGTGGAACACTTGAGCTTTATGACCCCGCTGCCATTTTTTAGGGGCTCTGAGACCGAAGTCAGCGGCCGACTGCATCGCTAATCACCCGAGCTGAAAGGATGGGAGATTTTTTGGATTCGGGGTCGGGGGGGGGGGGGGGGGGGGGGATGAGCTGCGCTTGCGAGCCAGCGAGTGTGTGGCACTCGCTTCCCGCCTGTACGCGTGGGGGTGGGGGGGGGGGTGTTCTCCTGGAGGAGCCTGCCAGGAATGGAAACTTTGACACAGGAGACAGACACACAGGCAACGTAGAGACACGCACACTATGAAACACAGACAGAGGTGTGAGGGAAAGATTGTCTGGCCTGTTCAAGAACAAAAACAACACTCCTCCCTTCCTCCCTCTTCTTCTTCTTCTGGCCATCAGAGGATCATGAAGATAAACGAGCATGCCTAGATATGAGGGTCCAGTGGCAGGAGGGGAGCCTGGAGTGGAATGCGTGTGAACTGCACTGCGCCTCCAATAAATCAGGGGAACAAGTAGGAGGAGAGGGAAGGCCTGGTGGGGGGAGCAAAGAGGAGGAGGAGAAGGAGAAGGGGGGGGGGGGGAGTCTGGATTGGGGCGAGATAGCGAGGATGACAAGATGAATGCGAGGCGATGGAGGGGTGCTTCGGTGCAGGTGCACGCGGGCCAGAGTGGAGATCAGGCGAGAGAGCAGAGGGGGGAGGTCACCAGGGGACAAATAATTTACAATACAGTATTCCCTTGTTTTTCGTTCCAGAAACCCCTGTGACTATTTATTTTCTTATTTTTGCATCTTTTGAAGCGTCAGGCATAACACCGACCAAAATATGCACGAGAGGTGCGGCTCTTATTTTTGTCCACTTGAGGTAGCCAATCCATACGTTTTTGTTCAAGGTTCTGCGGCGCGGGGGAGCCAAGGCGTTCAAAACATCGCTAGCGCTCATGCTAAAGTCAATGGAGGATCCCATTCAAGTGGGAATGGGAAATTAGCATCGACTTGGGGAGTGACATTCCTTCAAAAAGTGAACATTCACACACAAGCGATGTGGAAACACATACACATCGGGTAAGACAACACTCAAATTCTCCCCAATCTGTGAAAAACAAGTTATATTGATCAGATTTTGAATGTAGTAAAAAAAAATTTTAAAAAGCATTCACTAGATCAAGCCAGCAATAGGTTATCCCATGATAACAGAAACAGATGATCGGATGTGACGGATGACGCCGCAACCATTTAACTGCACCCCTTATCTCTCGTCTTTAGACTGATCCCGATAAGCTCTGCGGCTCTTTGCACCTCGGCACTAATTAAGACTCCGCAGGATTTGTGCGGGGGGTTAAAGAAAACACGCGCAACCCTTTAAGTTGTCTCTCGACGCTTCATCACCTCACACTCGATGGTCGGCATAAAAGATAACAGAAAAGCATTTAAAGCCATTCTTAGTTCTCACAAGAACAATGACACTTCAGCATCAATCCGTGAAGTCCAAATCTGAATCATGAGAAATATTGATATTATTGAAAGAATATATATTTATTCATCATAAACTTTTGGTTTGTTGTCCTTAATATTTAACGTTATTTCTTTGTAGCCTTTAGCCCCCCGCTTGTGGAGCGTTATAAGGCACAGAGGAGATCTCCACAGATTGGATTCTTGTCATAAACGATGAGTCCAAGTGAGCTGCTTTGTGAAGCAGTTTTGCGCCCCCTACAGGCCACGAATGGCAACTGACGACACGGATGAGTCATTCAAGGCATTGTCCCGAATCAGGGAAAATCCATTTTTCAAGCAATGTCATTTTCTTTCTTCTTTTTCTTGGACTTTGGTTCGAAAGCCTCTTGACTAAAACTTGCACTGACTTGGACCTCCTTTTCGCGTTTCCTCTTGTCGGGCTTGTCACTGTGATAGCCGCTGGAGTCGCTGGCGTGGATCTCCATGGGGGAGATCTGAACCGGCTCCTCTTCTTCTTCTTCTTTTATCCTCTTCTCTTTTTTCATCTTTTTTTTCTTCTTTTTCTCACCATTGGCATCACTCGCCGTTCCATCCAGCTCGAGTGTAGCGTTACCATCATCTTGGCGTGACGGCGACATCTCTTCTATCACTTCTTTGAGTTTATCTCTCTTCTTTTTCTTCTTCTTCTTCTCACCATTGGCTTCACTCCCTGTCCCGTTACCATCGAGTTGGGAGGACGGCCACATCGCTTCCTCTTCTTCTTTGATTTTCTCTTTCTTCTTTTTCTTCTTCTTTTTCTTGGTGGCGTCTTGGTCAACAGACTCCTCAGTGGCCTCTGTGACCGGTTGTATGTCTTCTAACTCGGCCTGGTCGACGACGACACCCGAATCGGAGCTCTCGGTAATGGCCAACAATTCCTGAACCCTGATGTACACAAACAGGATTACATTAATTTCCCTGAGACAAACACAAAGCTTTGGAATGGTATTCAAAATACGCACTTTGCTTTTAAATTACCAAAAATTCAAAGATGGATTACAGTCATCCCTCGTTTTTTGCAGTTAATTTTATCGGGACAGAAAAGTGAAAAGCCGCAAAGTCTGATTTTCTAACCCCTAGGAATTTCCAAGTTTGTCTGTGGATGTAATGTTTGCATATACTGTACAGTACATTTAAATGTGAAGCGGGATTTCACGGCTGTGCCATAGTACGTTAGCGCTCTCTGTTGGTGAAGATGTGAGACTCCAGGCAGTTGGGACGCATTTCTTCAAAGGGCGGCAATGGGTTGGAGCACAGAATACGGAGTGATGTACGGGCAACAAGCAAGCTAATTTCGGGAATTGAAAGTGAGAGAGTGACAACGTGTGTCACGGAAGGTGTTTATGTTGTGTTTGAAAGCATGAGTGAGGGGCAAAAATTGTATTTGTTTGTGGTATCGCTACATCCCAGGAGTAATGGAGTAATAGATTTAGAACCCCCCCAAAAAATCTCTTCGGTGCCGTTTTGTTTTTTGTTTTTGGGGGGAGAGGGGGGGGTTCTAAATCTATTACTCCATTACAATAGATCTTCAGGCCCCCCAAAAAAATCTCTTAGGTGCTGTTTTTGGGGGGCGAAAATCCATCCAACTACGCAAGAAGACTTGATATGTCATATGCGTACCTGGTTCTGTTCAGCCTTCCTCTTATAAGCAACACACCGGCAGTGTCAGCATCAAGCGCAACCACCTCAAACTCCAGCTCCGCTCCGATCCTGGGGCCCGCGTCCCTCCAGGTATCCACAGAGACAAGGTTGGGCTTAGGAATGCTGGCATTAAAGCACCTGTGGACCAGGCAGCCCACGTGGCTAACACCAAGTTTGTTCACCTTCCCCTGGAGGTCCCCCACCACAAAACCCAGATTAGAGAATTGCATTCTACTACATCGCAATGTCGATTTAAAATGGATTAATTGCAATACCGACCAGCAATCTCTGTCCTTCTTGAGGTTGAAATATAATAAAGTTGGCTTGTATGTCCATGTGAATGTAGCCGCTGTCATCATAAATGTCTCCATGGCTGCGCACAATCTGGATATTGTCATAAGCTAGAGGTACACCTTGGAGGCTGCGGGAGAAAGCGTGATAATGCACATGGTCAAAACACGTTCACAGTCGCTGTGGACATGTCACAATCATTTCAGCCAATGATATGCTTCCATCTTTAAATTAGGTTGGGACTGCGGTTTAGCAAATGCTCTACAACAGTGCTTCTCAAACTTTACAAATGTGAACCTACATTCGAAAACCTATCACACCTCATCACCAAATAAAATTAACCAACTGAGTTGTGTCACCTCGGTGAGAATTTGAGCAGCTCGCCCTGTAACTCCTCCCGTAACGCTGTCCTCTTCTTGTGCAGGTACACGGGCGGCAGGACGACGTGTCTTCGGCGTGTGTTCATCACCAGACAAGAGTAGGGCGCTGACAAAAGTTCGGAAGCGGCGGCAAAAGACGGGATAACGCATGGAATCTCGACCAAATCTACCCGAGCCGTGGAGGACGCTGTAACTGCTGGGTTCTGAGCGCAAGGTTCGAGGATTTCGCCGGACATTTCCACACGTTTTGGGTCGTGTTCGGCATGCTTCAAGTTCGCCATATTGCCAGAGAGGAGCAGAAAGTCAACGAGTGCCGACTTCCGCTTCGGGAATCTTCAATTACGGTTTACATCGCCGCCTGCTGGTGAAGAGGTGAAAGTAACACTGGAGACAAAAATGGAATAGAAACTCCTAAAGTCGAATGAGCATAAAGCAATTTAAAGATGATGCCTACAAATGAGTGTATACGTTCCACAGACAGTAAATAAATGAATGTTATATTGTGTGTGTGTGTGTTTTATATATGTATATATATATACCTGTATATATGTATAAAATTCATTTTACACACATTAGTTTTTCCGTTCCAATGTTGTATTAGACTTTTATTGACTTACCCATAGTTAAAAGCATTTATAAAAATATGCATGTACTACATTCCTGACATAGTAATGTTACGAGGTACTGTACATTTGCACAAGCTTAACCATATCCATTACTCAACCCATAGCTATATTTTTGCCTTTAGGATACTATTACCCTCTTGACATTGCCAGACAGGTCTTCATTTAATAATAAGGTCATGTTGTTACTGGTAGGTGTGACTGACACTGATACATATGAATGAATTAGAATAGATTTTTAAAAAAGTTCGTTTTAGGAGCTCTATTAAACAATAGAAAAAAATCATTAAGTCAATCCAAATACTCTTTTTGAAGTGAGCTTCTGAACTAAAGAACGTTCCCCCACTATATTCTAGTTTACTGAGATGAACTTGTACCACCAAATATTAGAATGTAGCACAGTTTTACAGATAGGCAAAATTATAACTATATTGTTCAATTAATAGGGCAGTACGGTGGACGACTGGTGAGCATGTCTGACTCACAGTGCAGCAGTGCAGGGTTCGATTCCAGCTCTGGCCTTCCTGTGTGGAGTTTGCATGCTCCCTCCGTGCCTTCATGAATTATTTCCGGGTACTCCTTTTTCCTCCCACATTCCAAAAAAACATGCATGGCAGGTTAATTGAACACTCTAGCTGGGTTAGGCTACAGCACACCCGCAACCCTTGTGAGGATAAGCAGATTAGAAAATGTTCAATTAAAACCCACACTGAGGTAAAGCCTGACTAACTGATTTTGAGGCAGTATAGAAAGAAAATCTTTTCCATTCTGCTCATTCATTTAAAGTTTTGATGATATCAAGTGGTTATTTGACACTGAAATGTCAATTCATCCTCTTTGGTTAGGTCCAATGCACTCCATCATCCTAAAAAAAAGATAATAATAATAATAATAATAAATAAAAATCTCCCTTCACTGTCTGCACAGAGTCCACCTCCTGTGATTGATATTGTTATACGTCAAAGCATTTTCCGCCTGCAGTACAACCACGCTTTATGTATTGACAGCAAATGATTCAAGTTGTCGTCATGGTGATGCACTGGTGTGTCCGTTGTAGGAGAGCTGAGGTATACCGTTACTGGAGTTGTCCAAGACATCCTGTTGAACAGGCACGCATTAGGTCAAAAGGCAAGCTAACCAATGAGAAGCCTTTTTTTTATTTATTTTTGCTACCTTCTCTGTCATCTCATGTGAATGGTGCAAGGAGTGCTCCCTCTCCAAGAACATCCTCTGTTGCTCGGAACTGGCCAGACGACAGGTGAGCCAAGTGGATAATGTACATGAGGAGATCCCTACGGACAAGATAGGAAAAACTGTTAAGGCATATCGTCGCATGTGTGCTTCTTGGTTGTCACGCCGTCTGTCCAGTTTTACCCAGACAGGCCAGAGTCATTGCAGCAAAGTGGATGGATTGCATGGAATCTGGTCGTTTTGTGAGCGCACGGACAAACTGGAAG
This sequence comes from Hippocampus guttulatus, assembly GCF_054856545.1. Taxonomy (NCBI): domain Eukaryota; kingdom Metazoa; phylum Chordata; class Actinopteri; order Syngnathiformes; family Syngnathidae; genus Hippocampus; species Hippocampus guttulatus. The sequence continues at coordinate 5,503,074 of NC_141278.1, forward strand.
TTGAGGATGCCGCCAATCAGACCACAAATGCAGCACGCTGAGAACAAAATCATCTGAGAACACAAGACGACAGATGAGGTGAGTAAGAAAATCAAAACAATGAAAAGGGGAGTGCAAATGTCCATCTTCATTACGCCGTAAAATCTACAACATAGGTGAAACAATAACCCCGAATTGATTTTTTTTTAAATAAGGTTTATACATTTTACACCCAGAAAATGAAATGCACCAATCAAAATCTCACCAACGGTGCCACATTGGGTAAAGGCAGGCTCTGAATCCCAGCATGGCAATCATTTTTCCCCCCCACACAGGATGAGATTAATGCAGGTCCTTTATTCAGCCAGTCAAATAATCAGGTCAAGTTGATTGAGCGAGGATTGTATTCTGTCTCTTTGGAAATGAGCAGAGGTGCCTTCACTGTTTGCAACCACATTGAAAAGGACATCTCCAATTTCAGCCATTACCCTGTGAGGTGTGTGTGAGGCGTCTGGCTGGCAGGACTCCTGAACCAAACTAAGCTAATGCGATCATTGGCCCGAAGGCATGGAGTGAACTTGGGACGTGGGGGTGGCACAGAAAGACATGAGGAGAAAAAGACTATTGAAAATACAGAGAAGAAGATGACGGGTGGCAGTAAGCAATGGAGAAAGTGGTAATAAGTGGAGGGTGGGTGCAGGGTGAAGCAAAGGTCTCTTTTCCATTGTGCTGACATTGATCCATCTTTAGCCAGACAAGCAGACATCCAGAGTGGAAGGCGAGGAAAGACGAGGACTTGGACAGAAAGAGAAGAGGAGAGGTGACTGCTTGCCGCCCCTGCTTTCCTCGGACGTCTCTCACAGAGCGCACTGTGTACACACACATTGACACTAGTGCGGTAAATATATCATCGACCAAATTCCGAAAGAAGATGGCTTGCTATTAAAAGCTGGTCAAAGGTAGTTCTGTCATGGAAAACCTTATATAAGGTGACATGAAGTTTAATCGTCAGTGGAGAACCAAGAGACACAAATGGGTTAAAAAGCATGAAATAATAATCAAGACTCCCCATGTGTCAGGCAGCTGGAGTCCTCTTCCTGTTTGCTGCAGCAAAAATAGCCTCCATCCAAAGAGAAATGCGCATAGATTAGGCACAAGACAAGATGCATCAACAAAGAAAGGATTACTGAACTTACAGTAAGGCCGGTCCTCTTTCGAGCGCACAACACTCCACACATCCCGCAGAGCAGAAACTGAAAAAGAGAAACAACAAACACGTGCTGAAGGTGTTTGGCAGGGTGAAAACATCACAAAAAGTCGATTTTAAATGTGTACACGACAGACTGGTGACCAGCCAATCGCAGAGGACACAGACAACGCACACTCCCATGGGCAATTTGAAGTCTTCATTGAACAGAATATGCATGTTTTTTTTTTTTAATGTGAGAGGTACTGTCACGAGAGTACAAATTGGCATGAGCGTAGTACAAAAGCAGCACAGACACAAGCAAAGTGACCTGCTCTGAATTATTTCACACTTTTGCAGCCAATCGACAGCGGGAGCTTCTTGGCTTGTGTTGCCAGCCACTGTGCCTGCTGCAGACCTTTGCCAAAATAACACCTTGAGAATTAGAACATGCTGAAAAAGTGCAGACTCATGAATTAAAAAAAAAAAAAAGGATTAGACCCTTTGCACTCACCACACATTAAAGGAGAAAATAGGTGGTCAGTGCAGTGAATGGAGCATTTTCCTCGTCTAATTGCCTCATCGGCGAAAGCGAATCCGTCTTTTGGAGGAAACAAATGCGCCTTTTAACCCGCCCAAACACACTGACTAGAAGTCTAATTTTTGTTGAAATAAATTTTACAGTGCGCCTAAAGAAGAATATATATATATATATATTCATTTATATACATTAAAAAAAAGATATATATATATATATATATTTAATTTTTTTTTAAATGTATATAAATGAATGTACCATAACTCTTATCGAACTGAGAACACGATGACTGTTTTTAGTCCACCCGCCAACTTACTAAAAAGTAGCAAAGTCACGTACACAGAGTCCGCTCCACACGGGCGAAGCGTCGCCTTGCTGCGGCTTGTGCTCCCCCCGAGCCCAGCTGATGCCCACGGCTCCGAGGACGATGCTCGCCACGCCCAGGCCCACCTCCACCACGGACAGGAGGAGAAGGCTCCACAGGATTTTGCGGCTGGAGCACATCCCACCCGGGGCATCTCTCCGCTTCCGGCACGAGAAGTCCGCTCCTCGGTCGCCGGGAGCGCCGCGCGCGCGCTACTACATCGGGAAGGAGGAGGAGGAGGTGGCTGGATCCAAACAAGTTGCTTCGAGTTGTTTCAAAGTAATCGCATGAGCCGAAAGTGGACGAAAAGTGTCAGAGATGAGGAGGATGAGGAGCGCGGCTTGATGGAAGGAGTGATGTGAGGAGAACGATGTGACGTCCACGCTTTCTCAAGCTCAACGGCACGCGCGCACGGCCAATAGGCGCGTGCACGCGTGCCGTGAATGTGTCTACGTCGTTTAGTATTAACTTTTACTCAAGTGCTTCCCAGTAGTTTTTTTTTGATGCATAAAAGACATTTAGTTCACTAGTGCGATTGAAAAAAAAAACAAGCTTCACTTATTCATTGAACACATTTCGATACAAAAAAAGAATTGCGATTTCTTTTCTACTTCTAGTTTAAATTCTCGTGATCTCTTGAGATGTTGCTGCGATGTGAAGTAGACAGTGCGAAGATTGTATAATTGTGCATCTGCTGTCCCTCAACGTAACTCAATACAAAGCCATCAATGTCGAAATGGCTGGCAACAAAAGTGCGCACACCCCTATGTGAAACTTGGAAACTGGGCCCAATGAGCCGTTTGCCTCCACTGTGCCATATGACGCATTTGCTATAAGGCAGGGGTGTCAAACTCATTTTTGTCGTGGGCCACATTGTAGTTCCGGTTTCCCTTGGAGGGCCGTTATGAATTTTGGGAACCTTTATAAAAGTTTAATCCCCCTCCACATATTAGATACACGGCACACAACAAATTGATGAATAACTAGTTTTAAAATCAGAAGTCAAGGATAATGACCGTTATTGTGGATTACATATGACAATTTGACATTTTGGTTCAGACTTTAGCAAAAGCATCATGGAACTTGACATGCTTGATTTGCTTTCGCGGGCCACATAAAATGATTTGGCGGGCCAGATCTGGACCCCGGGCCTTGACTTTGACACCTGTGCTATAAGGTATGAGATGTAGCTAGGGAGCAGGTGTGTCAAATTTGGCAAAGCACTCGGGCCCTTTCATATTCGTTCTCGATCCGTCTATCCATTTTGTAATACATTTATCCTGGAGCCGGAATCGAACCCTGCACCTCTGCACTGTGAGGCTGACGTGCTAAACAGGCTAACCATTTACATAGGTTTAAAAAAATAAAATAAAAATCAAACTAAATCAGGAATCCAAACAGAACTAACAATCTGTAACAAAACGACTTGAATGAGCGATTTTTTTGGACAATAAAGGGAAAAGCCCCCAATAATTGCCAGGCTTTCCCGGGTAATCACACTTAGCCACAGCTCCTTGCAGTGTACAATCAATGCACCAAGACATCAGAGTTTGCGCCGGGGCTGGCTTTTTAACTGATCAATCAACTACAATATTGACGAGCCTGAGGTTAAAAGCAGCTTGTACGGAAGCACGGATCAGCGCGTTTTACTCTATCGTGACTCATGGAATGTGTTTTCCGTTTCGTGCTCTACATGACAATCCTTTCGGTCACAAACATGGGCCCGTGCATTTTTATTACTGTGCTACTGGTGGTTCGAAATATTAGAGAGTGTCCGTTACTGCCAAACAAGTCAGGGGATTTGTTTGAAAAAGAAGAAGCACTGTACGTACTTTTGTCAAAGTTTTTATAAAGTGAAAATAAAGCCCACAAACTTGATGCCTTACGCGTAAGCCAAAGGCAGCAAGAAACCGAGTGTAGCAATTGGAGATATCGAAACTTCCTTCCACTTAAGTGGATAAAGAGAAGAGTTAGCAGGAGGTGCCGGGGACCCTGCGATCCCCTTGAGGCCCATTATGAGCATCCCAGTTGCCATCCACTGCCAGTGTGGGCTCGGAATCATTAGGGGACTGCTCCGTAATAGCTGGAAGAGGACAGCGGGAAATCTGTCATCCTTCCCACAAGAGCAGAGGAGGGAAATGAAGCAAAGAGGCCGCAGGGCACTCAGGCACCGACTTTTGTTTCCACTGTATCAGTGGAGGTGTGACACCCATCAAGTCAGACTGCTGAGCTGTTGTGTGATTGTTTACAAAACAACCCATTTAGCCCCGTGGTGATAAGCACTCGTGCTAATGCGGTAGGCACATTAGCTGGACCGAAGCCAAGAGTTGAGGCATAGGTTAGTCGTACGCCGTTCAATGACAACTACACTGAAGTCGTATTTTCCGATGTTATCTTTTGGTTGGCTGGCAACTTGACACATGGATTGGTTTTTGAAATTAGCAAGTCTGTTCCAAATCATGCACAGGAGTGGGTGAGACAACAATGGTATTTTCCCAAACCCGTGAAAGCGGGCGCAGCGTGGGGCATTCAAAAATGAGTGTTTTGCGCCGTCGTGGGTGTGAACACAGCTGACTCAATTCGCTGTCAAAGCAGCTCCTGCCGTTCCATTTTTTTTAATGCAGAAAGCGAGAGGTGTGCTGATAATCCTTGACGTGGCGGAAAAGAACGAACTGAATCTTACTGCTAAAATCAGTCGAATCAAACTATATATGTTCATATGACTAATCATCTTCGCCTCGTCTTTTTACTTAAGTAATAACATTGTAAAGTGATAGCACACTTACAATGTAGGTCTTCTCTACGCATCCCTGACTGTGGGGACAAATTTACATATGTGTTGGTCTCACAAAAATATCAGTTTTGCCAAAACTACACCAGCAACTTCAACCACTTATTTGCAGATAGATTTCAACGTTGCAACATCTTCCCCACACAACAAGTGACCTCCCCCTGTGGACACACTCACAGCCCGTACAAACTCTACAGACACAATGCAGTGAGCCAATAGATGAGGGACCATTCCGGCAGAAATCAATGTGACGCCGTACATTACATTATGGCGACACGACGTGAGGTCGTTTGTCAGACTAAAGGTGCTTGTTAGCCGGATATGCTAAAAGTCAAAAGGTGCTCCCTAATAACGCTGCATTCGCTTCGGGTGTTCTTGTGCACTCAATAATAAGAGGCGTCATTAAAGGCATCGTTGTGGCACCGAGGAAAGAATACTCAAAGAACATGGTGTAGTCCATGATGAAATGTATAAACGGGTGGCCTATTTTTTTAGAAATAAATATGGATAGAAGGCGGCCCGGTAGTCCAGTGGTTAGCACGTCGGCTTCACAGTGCAGAGGTACCGGGTTCGATTCCAGCTCCGGCCTCCCTGTGTGGAGTTTGCATGTTCTCCCCGGGCCTGCGTGGGTTTTCTCCGGGTGCTCCGGTTTCCTCCCACATTCCAAAAACATGCATGTCAGGCTGATTGGACGCTCTAAATTGTCCCTAGGTGTGAGTGTGGGCGTGGATGGTTGTTCGTCTCTGTGTGCCCTGCGATTGGCTGGCAACTGATTCAGGGTGTCCCCCGCCTACTGCCCGGAGATGGCTGGGATAGGCTCCAGCACCCCCCCGCGACCCTAGTGAGGATCAAGCGGTTCGGAAAATGGATGGATGGAATATGGATAGATTTCATTTAACCCTTTCATGCGCCTTGTAACCTGATAACATGATAATCCGTCCACTGTAGTAACCGCTGTCCCTTAAAGGGATAAGGATCTGTTTATTATTGTGGTTATAGCATGAAGTGAGTTAGCCTTGCAGTGTAAATATAATGAGAGCAGTTTCAAAATATTCTGGTGACCTTTTGACTCCATATTTATCACCCAAATCTTACACTAAATTGAAAATTGCACCTCTGCACTTATGTTCTGTATGAAAAGTGAATTTTGCTGCTACAATAACATTTTCTTGAGTCTCGAATTGCAGAATCACATTATAGAGAGAGAGAGAGAGAGAGAGAGAGAGAGAGAGAGAGAGAGAGAGAGAGAGAGAGAGAGAGAGAGAGAGAGAGAGAGAGAGAGAGAGAGAGAGAGAGTGTGAGTTAGTGTGGTTGCCACGTTTTGGGTTGTCACGGTCAAAATGTCCACATCGTGTTTGGGATCTATTTCCTGTATCGCTCAGCATTTGAGTCACATCTGCTGCGTTGGCTCGCTGCTCTGCAGAGTAAACAGAGTTCTTATAAAGTATTAAACACATCACAGCAGGAATCACGATGAACACACACACGTGCGCACACACACACACACACACACACACACACACACGCACACACACACACACACTTGCATACAGTTGAAGAGCGTCCCAGTGCCGATTCAGTGGCCTCTAAATTTCCCTCATCTCAGTGAAATTGGATCTGTGCCTCCATCCTGTGTGAGGAGCTCGAACATTAAACCACCAGGCTGCCCTCTCTTCTTGTTTGGACTCCGTCTGAGGGTGAAATGTCAACACAAGTAAGTAGAGGTTGATTGGAGGCTGCCGTGCAGATTAAACATAAAGATGACAAATCAAGCGAAATCTGTGGAATAGATAACTTTTTGTTTCATCCGTCATCATGTGTTTCAGGTCGAAAGGAGAGTTTTAGATCAAGAGAACGCCAGCTCATAGGGTGAGTCATGCAGGTGTATTGACAAACTCGACCACAAGAGGGCGGCATCTCATAGGGTGAGTCAAGCTGCAGCAAAGGGAAAGTATGAATTCGAAAAGCGGATTCAAGCAGGGGAGAAAACGAAATCGACAATGTTTGCACAGGGACATACATTGGCAGCGAATGTCGATCAACTCTTGCGTACTTGTTGAAGTGCAACCCACTCAAATTATTACGTAATTATCTAGTTGATTGAAATACATTGAGAATCAGGTGATTTCATTGACATTTATTTTGGATGTGCTAAGAAGTTAACTATTTTCATTTGCTTCTAATGAAAGAAAAAGATCAATACTTTCAAACTGGAGGTGACATGATACCGCGAAGTCAAGGAAGACGCGGGGCTCTATTTTCGTCACCACCGTGAATCCTACTCGGGCACATGGGATATCTCCGCACGGAGGCGCGTGAGAATCGATGTGAGTAGTTTTAAGACCAGCAGAGGGTCGGCGGATCTGAGAGAGGGAGGGCTGCGCCGCCGTGGGAGTGGCCACAGCCAACTTCGGTCGCAGACAATCAAAGTGGCTCCTTTCATTTATTTTCAAGCGCCTCGACATGGCGCAAGCATCGTTCACATCGTCGCATATTTATATGTATAGCTATGATTTGAAATGTTATGTAGCTTAGAAGCGGACACAGTGCAGCTTTCCATATGCCGCAATATTCAGACTGTGTTAAGAACTTTGCAATTTCCTTGCAATCCTAATCGTGTTACATGAGCAACACACTCCAGGTTCAGTTGATAGGATTTGCGTGTTTGGAACGTGCGAAACAGTCACCACGACGTTATCATTCTCTTTCTCATGTGACTTGGCCTGACCACGCGAGAAGCTTAGTGAATGACACGCTTAACCAGAATAACCAGGGAAGAAAACCCCCTGACTTCCCACAGGACGCCGGTGCGGTCCAAAGTCCACTTTTAGCAGCTGTGCGTCTGTTTGTGTGTTGATGAGGACAAAAGGAAGGACAGGGAGACGGAACCACACCGACCTTTTCAAGTCTACTCCAGGGAAAGGCTTTCTGCTAAATGATGACATAGCGCTGAATGACGCACAGGGAGTGGGAGAGCCACACGCCTTTATGCATACTTGGACAAATAAACGCTCACTCGTGCGCGCGCTCACGTACCGTTGTAAGGGTGACGTCACAGTTTACTGAAGCTTTTGGTTGTCGCAGTTGAAGTGACTGATTTGGTTCCCAGTCTACTGTAAAACATACAGTGCAGCCAAAAACGCATAAATTACTGGCATGTACACCACGCCCTTTACACGCCAGTGTTGTCAGATCCCCCCCCCCCCCCCCCCCCCCCCACAAAGGAATGATACAGAGTTTATTCTGGGACTTTTCTGCAAGCATTCATCTTCTTTTGTTTTTTCCAATCATATGATACTTTACTTTGTAAAACTTTTGCTTATCTTGCCCGATACGACAAAGTTCTCATCGACTGTCCTTGATGTCAGCTGGCTACTTGATTATCTTGTATTCCGCTTTTGGGAAGGGAGGAAATGAGCAGGAAGGTGAAAGAGAAAGTGACAGCATTGCTGAATGAATTTTTTGGGATGTTGACAGAAAAAAAAAAAAAGACAACTTGGCCGCCCAAGTTTTGCCACAATGACCTCCATTAAATTCAGTTGTTTAGTCGGATTAAAAGTGTATTTAAAAAAAACCCAAAATATATTTGATATTTTTTTAAGACAAAAAAAACCCCCTATAAATTTTGAATATTAATGCTGTGCTTACTTAATTCAACAAAAATAGCACAGCAATATATCCTTGGGTGGAATGTCGGCTCTCTCTAGTGGTCCACAAATGAATCATTGAATTTAATGCCGCTGAATTAAACTCTGCACAGTCGCATAAACGTTTTCTTTTTTTGTGCAAGTTCAATTCAGTTGTATTTCCCTTTTAATTAGAAGACTATTTGCATTTAATCTCTCAGAACTGCTTGTTTTCCCTAAAAAAATATATAGATACAATTTCTGTTTCACTTATGTGCAATACATTTTTACTTAACCATCATTTTTTTTACCCCGAAATTTAAGCAGGAGTGTTACTATTTAATCTGTGCAGAATGTCTTAATTCAAAGAGACGTTTAAAAAAATAAAACCACTGCCTTTTTTTTTTTTGGTTGAATACCTGCACCTCCTATAAAACAGTATTTCAATCTTGGTGATTATGAGGGTGGATGAAGAGGTAAGTATTTTTTGAGGTGGTTTTGATGTTTAAAAAAAAAAAAGTTTAAAAACCATTAGCGGATTTTTTTTTTCAATTTATCTGTGACTTTCCTATCCAGTTCTTATTTGTCCAGGTCCACTCAAAAATAAAAGCTACAAATTGTTCATGACTGGTAGAGGGAAAATAACGGCAACATTAGTCACCGGTTATCAGCAAGACTTTTTTTCTGGATGATAGGAGTTGGACATCAGAGGAGAATTTAACTTGATTGCCTGGTCTTGTTACACACACACACACACACAATAGCGCATAGACAATACTAAACCAAACCACCAAGTATGTGATGTTCCTCCTCCGTGCTGTCGTCCAAAATGTATTTCCACCCCCACCCCCGTCCCCGATTACAGACATTTCGGCCCCAGCACCACAAAGTGGTGACCTTTCTTTCTCATATCGGGGTTGGCAGAAAGCCGCGCGGCTCTGTTTGGCCTTGACAGAATTACGCCTCACAGCAGCTGGCACCCAGGATGTGGCTGAGAAAACTCTGGGACTCTCCAAGACTCCCTGGTGAGTGAAAGTGGGCATGAAGAGGGCATTGAATGAGCGAGGCCCTCGGGGGAATGTGTCCTTTCATTTCATTCTGAACAGTTTTGACTTTTTCTTTCTTTTTTGAATATGAGATCATATTTATATATAGACGTTAATTAAAATGAAAATGGGACAGACGGAGTGGAATTAAAATACCGAAAAATATCTTTGCCAAAACTTAGCTTTTTAGATGATTAAAATAAAGAAAAATACGCTCTCAGTGTTATTTAGCCGTGCTTGTAATCTTTTCCCATTGACACGAATGGAAATGCTACGATTCGGTAATTGTAACGTGTATTTCTACGAGGACAATCATCGCTCTATAATATCATACGTGATAAAAACAGACAGTCATGCCAGAATTAGAATAAAAGCTCAACGTGGTGTGCCCGCTTTGGCCAACTGGAGGCAATATCAAACGGACCGATTGACAGTTCATTAAGCCACCCGAACGCTTTTCAGAGCCTCAGTGCAGCCCCAATCAGTTGATTGTCGCAGAGGATAAAGAAGATATGACTGCGAGAAGTGTGATGATATTGTATTGCTACATGCGCTGCTGCACCGTTTAGTCTCGAGGCTCCAGCTCACAAAGTGTAACGCCGACTGTAGTTTATTGTTTTTCTCAACTCTCTCTCCTACTCTGGAATACTGGAATACCCTGGAGTTAAAATGCTGATATTCAAACTTTTATTCCACACATTAGCCCTCCCTTGGATGGACACAAGATCAGGTTTTATAATCTGGAAATTGAATTTCCTCAGGACTAAAAGTCTGTCCCCCCAAAAAACACGGTCACTGTGGTCCTGGAGCAAATGAAAGTCATGCCCCGCGGTCGCAAGAGGTGGAGGATTCCGCCTATGCTTTTGCATGAACGCATTTTGGCCACAACACCGTAGGCGGTCTAAACAAAATGTCAGCAGTGACATGACAGCAATTACGGGGTTTTCCTCGGTTATGGACGCAGGGCGGATGTTTTTGGACGCTGAAACGATTATCCTCGACCACTAAGCCACAAACAAAGTATTCAATTATGCTCGTCTCATCCGGTCAAGTACGTGCATTTGGCATCACCTTCACAACGTTCCATCCGACCGCGGAATGAGCAAGTGAAATACTTATGTACCATATTCGTGGATTAACCTTGACACTCGAATGATGAAGTGGCATCCGGCGAGTTCTACCAATTAAGGCGCCCTTGATAAGTAGCGGGGCTGTATTTCAGTGGAGAACTCTTCGGCCTTGCAACTATTGGATGTGGCATTTATTTTACTGGCGTTTGATTGTCGGTAAAGAGGAACAAGGGTGCAACAAATCCAAATTTTAGAGGACGCATTTTATGAGTATTCACGCGGAACTAAAAGAGCCGTAACATCCTGAGGTATTTATGACATATTTGATCGGTTGCTAGGAAATAGCAATGAAGTTCGTGCTTTTTGGCTTTTCACCCCGGCAGCTGGGGATTTATTGGGCATAAATCCCGCGTTACGGTTACGTCCTTAACCGCTCTCCTGATGCGCCTCCCCCTCCGAAAGTATCGGAACGGTGAGGCCGATGCCTTTGCTCAATGTTCTCCCGTCTCATTGATGATTTCAACAATAAATAGATGACGGTCGTACTTGTTAAAGGGATAAAAGATTTTTTTTTAAAAACCAACAAGATTGCACGAACATTGCCAATAGTCAGTACTACCGTTTGGAAAGCGCCGAGAAAGAAAGGAACCACAGGTGTTATCAGTAACAACTAGCCCGTGTATAGAAAAGGACAGCCGGTGACAAGTTTTGAGGGCTTTAAAAACAAAAGACCCTAAAACACCTGTTAGTGACATCAGCGCCGACACAGGCGAGGCAGTCATTTGCAAGACGAATGAAAAGGCCAACGCACAGAGACAAACAAGCCCTTCGAGAGAGAAAAAAAAAAAACCCAGGAGACAAAGATCTTTAACAATGTGACGGAAATGGTTCATGTTTAGAGAAAGAAATAACCCAAAACACGCCAAGTTCAAGTTTGGATGTCAAACTGAAATGTTTTTCAGTCCGCATAAAAACTGAAAGGAACCAGCCTCACGTTTGGATGGGGGTGTTTATAAATTCGGATGGCAAGTCAACGATGTCAGTGTGGAAAGAAAGCCTTCAGGCGCTTATTTCTGTTTAGAATGCGAAGCGAGGAGCTGCCAGATGAGTGGTCACGGGCATCGCTAAATTCCATTCCTGAATTCCTCGCAATTGTGCATTGACACTTTTTTTTTTTTTTTTTTTGCACAACAGAGAGAACTTTGACAATTTTCTAGAGTTCATCCAATCGTGATCCACCACATTTGATAATGTTGACTTATCGAATCCTTTAAACCAAGCAAACAATAATAATTGCCAAACGTTTTTTTTTTCTATGGTGCATCTATCTATTCACATCACCGATAGAGATGAAATACAGAGATAATCCAAGAGGCCCCGAGCGCTCGGTATTTTACCCTTCGTGATAAACTCTCCCCCCCCCCCCCCCCCATGTACGTTTGGGCTAGCTGCTGTGGGGTTTATGCATAGTTGGGAGTCCCTGCTCTGCTCCCATCTAACCTCTAACCCCTACTTTGTCCTCCCATCAGCGTATCTAGCTTGTGGCTGAAAAGAGCGTGGGAGATAGTTCAGAGAGAAAAAAATAAGTGAGGGGAGTCAACTTTGACAGGGGGAGGGCGGGGGGTGATAGAAAGAGAAGGTGGGCAGGTGCTCGCGGGGGGAGTGGGTGATCCAAAAATGGATGCTAACCCGCGCTTGTGTGTGTACTGGGTGTGCGCGGCCGGAGAATGATGAGAGCAGACCAGCGTGAGGGAAAGCTTAGCCGACTGCTAACACAAACAAATAGGGAGTTGGAGGGGGAGGGGGGGGCACAAAGGAGGGAGGGGTGGTGGGCTTGAAAGGTGGAGGCAGGAAAAATTGCGAGAAGAGTGTTTAGTGTCATCATTATGAGCGGGATCTACCTCCAACATCCTGACGTTGACCAGTATTGACGAGGGCCAGGGCTGTGTTTACACAGGAGTCCATTATCAAGATGGCGATGCAGAGAACAGCTTCATATTTTGAGCACCGTCGCCGCCCTGGAAGAGAAGTTTATGTGGAGGGGGAACTTGGAATCCGGATTTTCGAGATGGTTCACGCACTGTTCGTTTGAGCCGAAATTGAGATGACGGTGACATTTTAAAAGCCAAAAATAAACGCTGTAGGACATTCGACTTTAAATGGCGTGCCGTCTTTCTCTCCTTGTACTGGAGCTCACGCTACGCTGTCTCGCCGACGGCGACGGCAGGCAGCCCGTCCGTTGTTCTTTGGTGGAGGTTACATTACCCCTCCACCAAAAAAACAACAACTTAATGTCACATCCACTTGCACTTTCGTGGGAGCCATAATGAGCACTGACTAAACAGCAAATAAACAAAGATACCAAAAAAATGCGATGTGAATCATGTTTCCGCTTTGTAAGAGAAAACATACTGAGCGTTTCGTGAGGATGGAGCATATGAACCAAAATATTAATTTCCCCACCCAAAATGGTTTGTGAACTAATATGTTTGTGAGCCAAGCTTCCACGAACCGGTTCCAACTTCATTGGGGGTTTTTTTTTTCACTTCACTGGAAGTTCTGTAGAAGGCAATACAAACACAAATACGTTGTGATTGAACTTTTGCCAACCTTTTTATGTATCTGTATTAGAGTATTTCTTTTTCTTTTGAAATGATTGACACCTCATCAGTCACATTTTCTATCTCCGATTGGTTGGTCTTCCTCAGGCGGGGTGGTTGTTAAAAAGGACATGGCCCACATAATTAAAGCAGGAAGTCCAAATTACGCAATGTACACACATTACAAGTTTAATGCGAACAAAAGGCAATCAAAAAAATTTTTGGGGATAAGAAGAAGGCCCAACCAGTTGTTGCACAATACCCGAGTGTTTCTTTACAAAGTGACATCCCCAACGTCTGGCCCACCATGCATATTAAAGCATTATCAGTCGTCTTTTTTTTTGGTGGGATTTTTGAGAACCCTCTCGTCAAACTGCCAAATAAAACATTCCACTTTTCACCCGGTCGTCGAGTGAATGCAGCACGGTGTGCGTTTGCATCATTACCATAATTGAGAGTGACTGCGGGGGTAGCAAGACGGGCACCACCCCCCCTTCCCACAAATTCCTGTTTGACAAATTATGCTAATGAATGAATGAGGACATAGTAGGCCCGGCTCCAGGCTTGTGAACAACAGATTGGGCCAGATAAGAGACCTGCGCGAGTGTGCGCGCTTTAGCGTCGCGTATTGATCGGAAATGTTGACACGCTCACAATCACAGTTTGGGCGGTGAGCCAATCACAACATGACTCTTTCATCTGGTGGGCTTCACTCGGAGACATGCATCCGATCACAGCAAAGATGGCGGACTCCGGATTGTGTCTTTTGTCGGCGCACAGCTGCTGTTCTCCTGCTTGTTTAGGACATTTTTTTTTTTGGGTTCCTGTTCAGGAGAGCGGCCAGTGAAGGTTACTCCATGTCATTGGAATCTGCGCACAATGGACCCCCCACACCCCCCCCCCCCCCACCACAAAAAAAAACTCCTCCTACTACTTTAGCGCCAGCATGTGAATCCCTTCACGAGTGTGTAGCTTTGATTGACCCCCACCACTCCATCCTGGAACCCCAACATCCACACACACACACACACACACACACAGGAGCGCTCGCTGCGGTTAAATGGCTCCCAGAAGAAGCAATATAAACACAAGTGTTCAATTTGAGGCCATAGTTCAACTGGAGTGCACCACACTGCTCCCGTCTATATTCCTGTCGTGTTAAACATGGACAATCCATTATAGTCAATCCTGACCTAACATGTGTTTTATAAACTACGTGTCTCCGTTCATTATGTTTAAGGAGCAGTCGTGTCAGTTAACCCGTCCATGGAATTTAGCATTAAACTAGCGGAATTTCATCCGATAAAATGAGATGCTTTGCTTGAACAACACAGGAGGTGCTGTCAATTTCACTGTTAAGAGTTTTCCAGTCCCGCTCTTGATTATGTTATGTTTTAATTATGTTTGATTTTTCCAGCATATCTTTTTTTTTTTTTTGGAGGGGGGGGGGTCCCTTCCAAGCAATTTGAATCACGTAATATCTTATTTTCAACTGGCATATCACACATTCCAATCACAAGTGGTGCATTTGAAGTTACGAAGTAGGTGTGACGTCATGGTGCCTATTTGCAAATGCTCTCTCTCTCTCTCTCTCTCTCTCTCTCTCTCGTTCCCTCGCTCTCTCTGGTTGCCATGGCACCGCCTACCTGAGTCAGTTCAGCGGCTATAACGCGCTCACTGTGCGGCATGTTCACTCGGCACGCCGGTGCACGTTGGTGGCCACTTATTTTGGGTCAGCGACTGGACCGCGGCCACGGCTCGATCGTGACGGAGCGCGTGGATGGAGAAGGGGTGGGCGCGGGGGGTCAGCGTCGCCGCACAAAAGCCGTTTCTTTACCTGCCCTCCTGGCCGCGGTGCACGGGGGAGCGCGCCTCTAAGCTGATTGGAACCGGAGGATGTGAATACCTCCCCGGGATTAGAGGGTTATTGGCGGAGGAACAATGCGCCGGGACTCGGCGCGCCATTCCCGGCTTTTGTTGGCGAGGCGGCGGACGCACTGTCCCGGGTCTCCAGACTCCCACTAGTGAGCCCACGCAGCCTCCCCGCTCGGTCTGTTCAACCACCCGGCGTGGATAATATGACTTCCTGGCCATTAACATATGGCAGCGTCCCTCTGTGTCTCCTGCTCATAGTTGCTCTCTGCGCTGGAACCTCCCCTCCGGGTGAGTGGAAGCCTCATTAGAGTCCAATTAAAATCGTATCTTTGCAATTAACCGACGTTCTGCCTCACGGTTCCCCTGCGCAGCATCAATCGGAACCCACAGCCGCACACGTACTTTCTTTAAATTGGACGTCTCAACAAGCAATGTTTCTTTTATCATAGCATGGTGAATATGACTTGAATTGTATTTTCACGTGGATTTTAAATAAATACATATATAGTCAAATGAATTACATTTTGGCAATAAATGTATGTATGATATTGTAACAAAATTTTAAATTATGTTATATGCTACGTTTTTAGATCGGAAAATGTGATTGGATGATACATTTATGTGCTCACTTTTGTCATGACATCCATGGTGGCTGTTTTTTGAGGGAACAGAAAACTTACGGTACACTGTCCACCCTACCTCTATTTCTTAAAAAAAAAAAAGAAAATGCCCCTTAAAGAATCTCATCATATTGTGATTATTGCGGCCACCCTATTTACGATATTTAGGAACGATGATGAATTGAAGATGTGATCTCAAATACATAACTAATTCCGCAGTTCTAAAGAAAATTCCAAAAGGGTGTTAGTTATTACAAAAAATAAATGAAATTCAAACTTCATATTTTTCAGTGAAGCTGGTGAAAAAAAAAATCATTTACTGCTGCCAGTTAAATATTGAGCTCATTGGAACATAATGCCAATGCTCAAAACAACCTGCAGCTATTCTCTGGCCTACATTCCCTTCTGTGAGCTCAGAGGCGCTTGGAAAAAAAAAAAGTGATCTCAGCAGATAGATCATCTCAATGAATCATTAATGCCACCTTTAGTCACCCGAGATATATTACGACTGCATAAATAGTGCTTTCTAGACTCAGCAGTCATAGTATTGGCTCTTAAAAAAAAAACCGTGAGCTTATTGAGTCATGTAACGATTTAACGCGTCCTATTGGACAAGCACCTGTTCCCACACTTAACTGCTTTTCCACAGCCTGACGCATACTGACATGAGATGACACAAGTGTAAGTGATGCTTCCATCACCAAAACGGTTATCCAGCCAAGCTCCACCGCGAGGCATTTGCACAGGCTAAAATTTCCCCAGCAAATTCACTTTTCTTCTGCTTTTGTCACGATACCCTTTCCCCTTTAGGCGACAACTTGTGCTCGTCTGCTCTGATTACGTCTTGCAAAGAGTGTCTCCGACGTGGGCCGCAGTGTTCTTGGTGTTTCAAGGAGGTATGGAACGTGTCAAAAAGTGCGCCTCTGGCATTCCTCAGATGATGCACTTGTTTTGCTTTTATACCATCCGCAGATGTGAGCACGATGTTTAAAGCTACCCTCGTGCGGGACATGCGAATGTTTCCACTCCATTTCTATTCTTTCTCACACAGCAGCGGCAACGGAGGCAAAGCCACATTTGACCCATATGTTTAGTCTAGTCATAGCTGCAATCGTGTGCGTCTGCCTGGGAGTTCTGTCTCATAAAGCATCCACCCAGGATCGCTGCCCAGCCTTGAGGAAGTGAAAAAAAGAAAAAAAAAAGGCCCAAACACTGTTTGGGGAACTAACACATCAACCAACACATACACATGGCTGGCTAGACGACACAGACCACAGGGGTGTGTTGACAAGCTTCAGGTGCTTTCCCTGCCATGTGACCGTTGACCTTTTTCCAGCATCACTGGGTCGTGCTCAACGGTGTGTGAAAGCATTCAAACATTTTTTTTTCACCAGCGGTGGGGAAGTAACAAAGTAAAGTTGGTTCAAATGGATACGTGATCAGCATGAATGAATAAATAAATCAGGGTCCACAATGTCAGCTTGACATTTAGCAGAGTGATTACTATTCATGAATGAAAAGTCCTGCTGGTCAGTGAATTTACAATCAGCAAGTGCGTTCATTAAAATCCGCAACCAAGCTAGCTATAGTCACTCGTGTTCAGAAATCTTACCCAGTCAAATTCTCCTGTTCAAGTTTTTGCAGCGCGGGACTCGACTTTTTCCATTCGCATTTTCATTAAGGGGCGGCGCGGCGCGGCGGTCGACTGGTTAACATGCCGGCCTCACGTCGCACAGTTCGATTGCATGTTCTCCCGCGTGCCTGCGTGGGTTTTCTCCGGGTACTGCGGTTTCCTCCCACATTGCAAAACCATGCTTGGCAGGTTAATGGAACACCTGTTTTCCTTTTTTGTTATTCTGGATATTGGATTTCCCTGTTCCTGTTTTATTGCAGGATTTTCTGGAGGAGGCGGGTGCTGGCCATCGCTGTGACCTACAGGTGAACCTGCTCAGAAGAGGCTGTGGCCCGGAGTTCACAGAGAAATCAGACGTCAAAGTGGACATCAACACCACCGTCGGCAGCACACAAGTGTCCCCGCGTGACATCGCCGTCACGCTCACTCCGGGTAGGCTCCGGCGAGCGTTAGCATATTGATGCCTCCCCCGTTAGCTGTTGCTACAATTAAACAGCAAATGGCCTCATGTTAAGCTGAACCGTTGTAATTCAGTTTTGTGTGTGCCAGGTTCCGAGGCGAGCTTCGTCGTTGCCATCAAGCAGCTGCCACGGTATCCAGTGGATCTTTACTACCTGGTGGATGTGTCGGCATCCATGCAGGAAAATCTCAATCATGTAAGTGTTTACACCAACTGAGGCTTCATGAACATGAAACACATGAGAAAGACCTTCAGGCGGGATTGAGGAATGACTGCGGATTTTAATTTTTGCCTCCACGTAACAGTTCCAACTGTCCTTCTATTCCCCCCCCCCCCTCAAAGATGTGTAACCACCACGGGTTGCTCATCGTTCCAGACAGGATATGAATCTTCCCGGTCTATTCAATTAATTAACTTTTTCATTCATTTTGAACTGTTGACTGAAATGGGCCTTAAAGGGAAAGAGAGAATTGATTCAAAAGAATCTTTAACTAGCCAAAAGAAGCAGAGTAAGAAGTCTGGTGCATGTAGAAAGTATACAAGCAAGTTTTAACGATGTAAATAAACGCTCTCGTCACCACGTATGCATTTCTTCCCTCACATTTTCCTCTGCCCGCTTCCCAGCTCAAGACAGTGGGCGTAGCTCTGTCCCTGCGTATGACGGAACACTCCTCAGACCTCTGGCTAGGTTTCGGCTCCTTTGTGGACAAGCCGGTGTCGCCTTACATTAACGTGCATCCCACCAAGATCAACAACCCCTGCAGGTTCGAAGAATTATTTGCTGATTGTCGTAGAAATATTCCAATCATATTCCAACAGGTGTCCTGGAGTTGTATGTGTCGGATTTCACGGGCCGGTCTGTGCAAAGTGTGCTAAATGTTGTTTTTAGAGCGGTAATTCACGAACAAGAGAATTTAAAAAAAAGTGGAAAAAAGGTTTGCCTTTGTACTGCGCTGAATTGTACATAAATGGAAGAGTACTCGAAACAGAGCCAAGACTTATCATGGGGTGATGGTGAGGAGGATATTCGTGCAACATGGGAAAATTCCCCCAGCAGTCAAGGTCTATGGCAGGGCAGCATAACTAAAAGATGATTCAGGTCACAAGCCTGAGCCAGCCCCCTTTAATCACAAAAGAAAATTCGACATCTGCTCTGAAGTATAAATAGATAGAAATACATACCGTATATCTGGAAGATGAGAAGAGCCCAAAGTTGAAGTCTCTGCCTTTCAGTGTGCTTTTGAAGATTCTGGAAAAGCACAAGTAGATTTGAGAACAGAAGGTTCAAGTGGCGTGATAAGACACAAAGAGTACTTTGAGATAAGATTCTGAGGAAAGGTGAAGGGATGTCTGAGGATTGTACATTTCTGTTTTGGTTTTTTTTGTTCCATCCAGCCAGCCAATCATAGAGAACATAAAAACAAAGAACCATTCAAATTCACAACTTTGGAAAGCGGCGAGACGTCGATGGTATAAGACATGTTTTTTTTGTTTGGTTTTGTTTTTGAAGGCAGGAGCCAAGATTTGAACCCCAACCTCAGGAGCGTTAGTTCAGATGCGCTAGCCTCCAATTGTCATCCCCTAATTTAATTGCAAATATATTTTTAGAAGGGACATCTCACAATCTCAAGTCTGAGAATTCGCCATATGACTCAGCGTGACTTAGCATTTCTTTTGGATGCGCCGTTGTTCCAAAACACTGAACTGCTCTGAGTGGGAGACTGAAACAAGAGGCTTTTGAATGTGAACGCGACAATCAATAACTGTTTCCGTGATGGGCTTTTTTTTTTTTCTTCCCCACCAGTGACTACGAGATCCGCTGCCGACCCGCCCACGGCTTCCACCACGTCCTAAGCATGACTGGAAATATGAGCGAGTTCACACGCGTGATCAAACGCCAACGCATCTCGGGTAACATGGACACACCTGAGGGAGGCCTGGACGCCATGCTGCAGGCCACTGCGTGCCAGGTGAGCGAGGCAGAGTGAGTTAGCATCTTTGGATTATCGGGTATTTTTAGATGTCAACATGATTTATACGAACAGTAGACATAAATTTCCACAAAATGATAACATGAACCCTTTCATGCACCCTAGAACCTGATAACTCGATAAGCTGTCCACTGCAGTAACCGCTGTCCCTGAAAGGGTTAAAGAAAAATAACTGCATCTTTGTGATGCACAATTGTCGCTATTTAATGACCTATCGGGATGAGTTAAAGCTCTCAAGAAAGCCAACTTTGGGTAGAAGTAACCTAATGTGCTCAAAATCCGCAGCTACCCAGCGAGTGGGTTAGAAACACAACCCATCTGGGTTTTTTTGGAGGGGGGCGGGGTATATAAAGTTGAAATATCGTTTTTGATTTTCCAGGTTCGAACCTTGCCGCGGGTCTCTCTGACTTCAGTTGTTTACCGTTTTCATTTTCACTTCGGCAATGTTGACCTTAATTAATCGTGTTGGCCCCCAGCCTGATTTTTAATAGTTCAAAAAAAAAAATAGAGGAGACTGTTAAAATTTACCAGTCGGTTCCAACGCTTCAAGGGAGGCCTTTATTGCGGCAAGAACGGCGGCATTCTGACTCAGCGTCGGAGAGCACCGCCGGAATCCCAAGAAATGACGCCCCGACTTGCCTATGACTGACACACGCTTGCCACACATGCACACACACTCACACATAGTGGCAGTAGTTCATACGATGCCTGCAGGGGGGCTTTGAGTCATGCCATGCAGGGGGGGCCTGAGTAACCAGACTGCAGGGAAACACCACGGAACTCACGGCTCCACAAATAGACTCTCCATTATGTCATGCCTATCTTATTAACTTGCTGACTTTCCTTAAATATACACACAGACCCCCTTTTCTCCCACAGTCTATGACACAGACATAAAGGGGGGGGGGGCTGAGACTAGTGGGAGCATTCCTTTTTTCCCCCCCCCCTTGAGAGCCAAAAGAGTGAGTCTGATGTTTGAAATTGGAGTATCTTACCGCATGTTATGTTATGTTATGTTATGTTATGTACAGGTATGTGCTTAAGTTTTCCACACCACTCTTTTCATGTTGTGTTGCTGACACGTCAGCTCAAAGAGAAACTCATTGGCGGACACATCCCGCCTCGGAAATATAGTGTGCATGCGCAAAACGTTTTTACTGCGTACAGTTGTATCGATAGCTCCAGTGTGCTGCGAACGATTTCAATAGTCACCTTGCTGCATTTGCTGAGGAATTAAGGGCAACGTTACGCAATATTAACAAACGTGGCTAAATAAATAAATACATACAAATCTTGAATCCGGCGGCCCGGTAGTCCAGTGGTTAGCACGTCGGCTTCACAGTGCAGAGGTACCGGGTTCGATTCCAGCTCCGGCCTCCCTGTGTGGAGTTTGCATGTTCTCCCCGGGCCTGCGTGGGTTTTCTCCGGGTGCTCCGGTTTCCTCCCACATTCCAAAAACATGCATGTCACTCTGATTGGACGCTCTAAAATTGTCCCTAGGTGTGAGTGTGGGCGTGGATGGTTGTTCGTCTCTGTGTGCCCTGCGATTGGCTGGCAACTGATTCAGGGTGTCCCCCGCCTACTGCCCGGAGATGGCTGGGATGGGCTCCAGCACCCCCCGCGACCCTAGTGAGGATCAAGCGGTTCGGAAAATGGATGGAATGGATGGATGGAAATCTTGAATCCTCCCACTTTCAGCTGACTCCACTTCAAATTCTTTCTTCTCCCGACAATGCCACGCAGTTATGCGGAAATGGCTCAAGTAGCAATCAGTGCAATCCTGCAAACAAAGACAACCTAACAGTGATGAAAACGCAGCCGTTCTACCCGGAGGGAAAGTATGCAGATGTTATTTCCAATTACTTAGGTTTGTTTCTATTCAGAGAGCTGTGGGTTGGCGTCCAGAGGCCAAGCGTCTGTTGCTCCTGATGACGGACCAGCCCTCTCACCTCGCCCTGGACAGCCGACTGGCAGGAATTGTCATTCCGCACGACGGCCTGTGTCACCTGGAAAACAACGTCTATACTGGGAGCACCAGGATGGTGAGCGCGCGGGGAGAAGCCCACGGAGGTCGCCGCAGATTTTCTTTGCGCGCGTCCTATCCACCCTGAAACAAAGTGAATTTTTCTCTTTTGGCGTTTGACCTTAGGACCATCCCAGTCTGGGCCAGTTGTCTGACAAGCTGCTGGAAAACCACATTCACTCCATCTTCGCGGTGGAGAAACAGCAGTACCAGTGGTACGAGGTAATATTCAGTCCATAAAATGTTCGTGGCGTTTCCTCAAAAATACAAACAGTTCCTTAAGCGGCACGCACTAAATTGCCAAGCCATATAAGGTATATAGCTTATACGGTCACCTTCTCCATCATTAGTCACTGGGTGAGTGACTGGTGCTATGTAGTACCGCCATTAAGGTAACAGAAAAGACTATTCATGTGTCCCTTGCATCATAAAAACAACTCACTTTTCAAGGTGCTACTAAAAACAAGAAATGGAAAAAGCAAGCAAAGTACAAATACTTTGATACGGTCCCTTAACCCCCAACGTTTGAAAGCAGACGCGTAAGGTCTACTGCTTCGTTTGTCCAAAATGTTACCGTTGTCAACCCATGTCAAGATATCAAAAAAAGAACATCCAAATAAGGTGTAGCCTATCTTTCAGTTGGTTAGCATTAATGTCTTTGCTAGTCAGTTCACGTTGTTCTGATATATGGGTAGCCAGTTTCAATCGCGTAAAACTCGAGCCTTTGCTGGCGAGCTCTTAACACTCAAAACTAAAATGTTATCTTGGATATGACACGATGCAAATGTTTTTCCCTGTAGGAGTTAGTGCGCTTGCTCCCTGGCTCCTACCTGGGGAAAATCGGCTTCTTCCAGTCGCCAAACCTCATCGATCTAGTTGTGGACTCGTATAAGGTACGCACTCAACTTCCCACTCTTTTCTCTGTGTCCAAACCTGCAATGACAAAAAGAAAGACCGAGGTTGGGAAGGAGATTGCAGCAGTGTGAATATTTAAACATACTAGCATGCGTGCATATGCGTTTGTGGGTATGTGACTGCTGGTTTGTTCATGTGGCTGCAGTCTGGCCTATAATCTCGCTTCCAGCACAGCGCTCTATTGTTTGTTTCAAGAATCGTCCGAATCCACAGATCTGGGTGCACGCTCACACACACACACACACACACACACACTCACACACACAGGCAGCTGAATTCGAACAGAAGCTGCCATTGTAACAGCCATCGGACCCCTCCCCATTCCTTCCCACAAACTAGGTGTCGCGACCATGTACAAAAACAAAGATTCTATTTTCGCCCCCCCCTTCCCCATAAGGCTCTTACAAAAAAAACACACACACACACACAACAATGAGGACATTTTGAGGACAAGTTGCAAATTTCAATAGTTACAATTATCGCTCTTAGTCTCCAATTTCCGATCAGCACTGTTGTTTCTACTCTCTCGCATCTGCATTTCTATGACAGTATGGAAGGTTTTATCTTGGCAGAATTCAAGAGCATTGTCTAATTCGATTATTATTATTATTATTTATTTGTATTTTTTTTAATAGAGCTTGTTGTCAGAAGTGACACTGTCAGTGTCATTGGATGACAAGGCACTCAGCAGGTACTGGACGGCCGTGTCCCCCATCTGTCCTGAAGGAGCAACCGCCAAAGAGCTGGGCTGCTTGGGGGTGCAACCGAATCAGACGGTAAAGCCGCAAATGCCAACGCAGTCGTGTTTCTATCGTCATTCGTATTTCTTATTTAGTTGTATTGGATTCCTTTCCGCACACAATATACACATCATGAAATATTGGGAAAATAATCCAAGTTGAGCGGATTAGGGCTAAAAGAGGTATTAAATGCAACCAAGAAAAAAAATTCCATGTGATTCGGTGACTTGTTTGTTTGCAACATTTTGAAATAGTTCTCAGAAAATACTGCCAAATTGCAGAATTGTATCACATTTTTGCACAGCTCCGTGGAAGAAAATCTAGTGGCGTTCAGTTAAGATAACCAAAGTCTTTGTTTTGTCCTTTTGCTTTCTATTCACTCCCTAATCTCCCTTTGAGTCTCCTTTCCTCCCACTGAATCATGCCTCAGTAGTTCAGCCCTTTAATCCATGGGTAGAGAAAATGAATTATGGAAGGTATTCAGTCGTTATCGGCGTAGCGCTAAAAATAAAATGAAATATGTGCATACTTTTCCATGCTAATTAATATCAACCGTGTACGCCTATTAAATTACTTTGATAAGTGAAAACAAAATGTGTGCTGCCTTTTTTTTAGGGGGGGAGGGTGAGAGAGATAACTTAATGTCCACTTTATCAAGATAAAAACCTTTTCAATTTACCCACATAGAGTCTTAACAGAAGTTGGCATTTCAATAGCCTTTAGCTAGAAAATGTCCTTATCAAGTGGGGAACAAAGATGCTATTTTTGGCTCAACCTCCTTTTTTTTCCCTATAAGCCGCCGACATTTAAGGGAAAAAAAGAGCACCCAACAATGAAGGAACTCTGGGAAGGGTACAGCTTTCGCTAATCCCACTAGTCATACATTTGTCTCCCACGAGCTAGCAAGCAACGAACAGTAGTTTAAAGTCACTGTCATGTGAAAATATGTCTTTAAACTCCGACAAACCACCGCTAAAAATGTGAACTGAGAATTTTTTTTGAAAAATCGCCACTTATACAAAATGAGACCGTTGTTTCGATTCTCAAAAAATGTCAGCGTCTCCACTGAATGTGTCGAGAGCTAGCTTACAAGCTAACAACACTGAAGTGAAACCCAAGGAAGGGCGGCGAGCTCGTCCTTGCTTAGTTTTCGTGTCGTGTGTGGGTGCACATCGAGACACTTCAGGGGAAAGTTAATCTTAGTTAAACATGGCAACATATGACCTTTGAGCACATAAGGTGTATTAGCATCTGTCAATTTGGCTGATCTAGTTGCTTTCCCAATGATACCATCAAAACGAGGGTTACAGGAATTTCTGTTAAATCCTGAAATCCTGTTATCTGGCGCTCGGAAACAATATCAGGCGGCTGCCGAATCGACTGGTCCTGGCGTACCTATTGTTAAGAACAGAGTAACTTGCACCTAGGCCGGATTTGAACCAATTATGAATTTACTTCATCCATGGCATCAAGATTCTATTTTTTTTTTCTTCTCAACACAGGTCTACTTCAACATCACCATTGGCCTCCACTCCTGTCCTGACCACGGTGCCGATGAGGACATTCAAGTGATGGTTCGCCCCGTGGGCTACAATGAATCCACCACTGTGAGGATCCATTCAAAATGTCAGTGCGGTTGTGGGTCAACAAGACGCTGCCACGAGAGCGGACGCTCGCCATGCGCGGGGACCATCCGCGGCCCCGGTTGGGAGCAGAAGCCGCATCGGGGACTTGTTAACGAATCAAACTGGATTTGCCGAGCGGAAGGCGCTCAGGTGGACTGTAGCGGTCGCGGAGTGTGTGAATGTGGAAGGTGTACGTGTGAGCACAGCAGACTCGGCACGATCTATGGGAAATACTGCGAGAGTGATGACTTCTCCTGTTCTTACAAAGACGGACTGCTATGTGCGGGTAAGTTTTTGACGGGTGCTCTTTAATTCTCGACACAGAAGTGCACATTTAAAAGCAATGAGAATAATGCGAAGGATACAACCGATGCAAAAATGGTCTTGTGTCTGTTCTTGACAGGACGTGGTGCGTGTGTGTTGGGTGAATGTGTGTGCGAGGACAACTGGACAGGCGATAGCTGCGATTGTCCCGTCTCAACAACGACCTGCCAATCACCGGATGGCTCGCTGTGTAGCGGACGAGGCTCGTGTGTGTGTGGCCAGTGTGTGTGCGACAATCACAGATACTCCGGAGACTTCTGCGAAAGATGTCCTGCTTGTCAAAGCTCCTGCCAATCAAATTGGTACTTCATTTTGTTTTGCTGCGACAAAGCCTGATGAGTGGCTACGTTGCTCGAGCTGACAAGTTTTTGTTGGTGTTGTGTGTCTTTTTCAGGAAGTGTGTGGACTGTCACATGTCTCGCGGTCTCAAACAACGCGAGGCGGGATACTGCAACCACACTTGCGATTCAGACGTTGTTTACAACGGCGACGTGATGTCAGGTAGAGAGCTATTTTGGCTAATGTTGCTGTTTGACATTCCCATTCCGCTATAGACAAGCGCCGGAAAGCAGTAACCAAGTATTTCCTGAAATATTTTCGACAGATTTTAACGCTCCGTGCACACACTGCATCGCCAACTAAAAAATATTTACATGTGAGGAGCGCATATTTTTTGTCCTCTAGAGGCCGCTGTCCACACATTCTACACTATGTAGTAACGATGACTGTGAATGGGAGTGGCCGGCTATTTTCTGCCAATCGCTTTAACCACTTTAGTGTCCGGTGGTGGTGTCAGTTGAGGCGTTCGGCGGGTCAGCTGAGTGAATGTGCTTGATTGAATTGTATTTCGTTGTTGTTCGATCAATAATGCAATTGAAACGCCACAATCCTGGCCACTTGTAATGGATTACAGTTTGGTCTAACCATCAGTCGGAGGTTTAATGCAATTATGTTCCAATGTGTACTTAGCAGAGACGTGCAGTCGAGTAATTGTACCTAACTGTGGAATAAATGAACTGCAAAATTCTTTTGTCGACATTAATTCGAGGGTGTTTATCTCTCTGTCCAGCAGGGCGGAAGTGGATTCAGTGCATGTACATGAGTAGCGACAACTGTCGGTATTGGTTTCACACAAATTTTGAGTCTGGACGGAGCCGGCTTCACATTAGCACAAGAGCAGGTATACACACACACACACACACACACACACACACACACACACACACACACACACACACACACACACACAAGAGCACACACATCCACCAAATCAACTCGCCTTCATTCCAGCACTGCTACTATTGCAGGTCACCTGCACCCCGGTGCATTGGAGTCAGCAAGCCTGTTGTCAGTGCCGCAGCTGTATTTCACATATTCCCCTTTCTCTCCAGCCTCTCTGGCTCGACACTCACTAGGAAAAAAAATAACAACTCACACCTGCAAACACAATTTGAAATACCCGCGCTCAGGTTTACGCTTTCGCACACGCTGCACATCCAAGTGCTACTGTTCATCCCCCGCCTGGAGTTTTGGAACAAAACTGCCCATTGTGCATTTTCCCTCCATCTCCTCTTATCCCCTCAACCCGACGGGACACTGCTGACGCCTGCTCCTCCCGGGTGCAGCAGGAGCCAGGTCTCCATGGCAACCTCGTTACTAAATGTCTTTGGGCTCTTTGTTTTGAGCCATGAGGCTGTCATCTACACATGGACCCAGCAGAGACACGGCTAATAGCCAACTATTCCAGAGCTGGGTTTGTGTGCGTATTATTCTCTCTGCGGCACACGACAGTAAACGTCCGACTCTTTGCGATTCACCTATTTCGGATTCTGAAAACTTTATTTATGCCCATGAGGCCAATCAGGGAGCAAAGGTTTCCCAAACGTAGACAAGTCAAGTCAAGTCAAGTCAACAGTATTTATAGAGCACTTTCAAACAGCCATCGCTGCATACAAAGTGCTGTACATGGAGCAATTTAACATGCACAATAAACAGTAAGACAAATCGGTAATAAAGGCGGTAGAAAGCACCAAACAGTAAAACCAAGAACAAATCTAAGTCATGCTGAGTCGAATGCCAAAGAATACAAGTGAGTTTTGAGGAGGGTTTTGAAGATGGGCAGCGAGGAGGCTTGCCGAATGTTTAGTGGGAGGTCATTCCAGAGAGAGGGACCAGCAACAGAAAAGGCTCGATCCCCTCTGAGCCTCAGTTTAGTTCTTGGTACTTCTAAGTGTGTAGGGGCGGATGAGCTCAGAGAGGTAAGGTGGCGCGAGATTATTCAGAGATTTGAAAACGAATAAGAGGATCTTGAAAATAACTCTAAAATGAATGGGGAGCCAGTGAAGGGATGCCAGAGTAGGAGTTATGTGCTCCCTCTTACGAGTACCAGTCAAGAGGCGAGCAGCGGCATTCTGGACCAGCTGAAGGCGCTTAATGGAGGACTGGCTGACTCCAAAGTAAAGGGCATTGCAGTAATCGAGCCGGGATGTGACAAAGGCATGAATTACCATCTCAAAGTGTTCATGTGAGAGGAGAGGTTTTATTTTGGCCAGCTGTCTAAGGTGAAAGAAGCTGGATTTAACAACGGCACCAATTTGCCGATCGAGTTTGAAATCACTGTCCAGTTTAAGGCCCAAGTTTGAGACTGTTGACTTAAGATAAGGAGACAACATAAAGAACATTCTATAAATTTAGAATCAAACTATGAATGTATGACCCGTGTGCGTGCGTGCGTGTGTGTCCGCAGAGTGTGCCAGTAGAGGTCGGCTGGTTGGGACCTTCCTGAGTGTGTGCGCACTGACAGTTCTGTGCGGGCTGGTAGTGGTGGCAGTGTCCAGGCTGCTTCTGCAGAAAAAAGGCTGGTCGCCTGGAGATGCCAGCATGGATGGAGAATACAACGGCACTGGCAAGGTAAGCTCACCAGTGAGCACAGCAAGGGGTAAAGAGAACCTGACTTTTTATTTTTCTCTTTTGAGTCTTTTTTAAAAACCATTTTACTGTCAGGAATGGTCTGCTACGACGACAGGTTTGAGCGAGGCAAACGACTTACATCTGTGTTTTACATCTCCGCTTGCCTCCCAGCTTTAGTAAACACAGTGTTGGGATACGCTACCTCACGTGATTTACGGAAGTGCCGAGAAAAATGAAGGGGGAGGGTGTCAAAGCTGTTTTGGACTTACAGCAGTTCACAATTGGATTTCAACTATGACTCATAAATACATCAAGGGAGACGCCGCTATTGCTTGTGTGCGGCTGAAGTGGGGTAAACGTGTACCAAATGGGGTGTTTCTACACATTTCTGTGCACTACTAGAACTAGCAAATACGTTGTAACACGGCGGAAATGTCATATAGCAGTGGGATGTAGTCCTTGGGGAAAAGAAATATATCGAGTAAGGCAGTCGATAAAGAGCTCCACGCTTAACACCGCCAAGTACACGTTCATGTACGTAACGGCGTATATTCAATCACCCTTTAGGAATTGTCCTACATCCCTACAAGCAACGAGAAGACAGTCACTTACCGAAGAGATCGACTGCCTGACCATTCGATGGAGATGACCGTACACGTAAAAATGCCCCTTGGTGAACCCTGGCAGTAATGCCGGTGGGTGGGTGGGGGGCAAGTGGACACATTCCACGGAGTAGAATTGGACTCTGTTCTGCGTTCCTGCAGATATGCAAACTCTGATGGTCGTAAGCAATTGAAAACCTCTATGAAATTATGGTTATTATTATTATTACGATTTTAAGTTCAAGAATTTGGGACTGAGGTTGCCAGTAACAGTATTGTGGAGATGGCCCGATTATTTAAAAAAAAAAAAAAAAGTCCTCCAAACTCCCTGTGTAGAAGCACTAAGTCTTCTTCAAAGATGATCAGTCATGACCACTCTAATTTGATGTTTACGTCTGGTGTCAGGGCTTCTGGTCAAAAGGTTGTGCTCCAAATACAGTATTATGGTTCAGATATAGTCTGCCCTCTTGTGGCTAACTTAAGGTACGATTTTTTTTTACTTTACCATTCATGCTGTCTGCACATAGTACCGGTACATGGGCTTTATTACTTAGGGTTAATTTATGACGGGCACTTGTGACAATTTTCTATTTCGTGTAAATGTTTTGGTTCATTGATTCACGTTGTTTCATCGTTTATGTTAACTGATTAACTACATTGTTTTTTTTTCCCCTATCAGAGGAGTTTCTCGTGATTTGAAGTTGTCGATCGGTTTAGACTTGCACTTGTTTTGCATTGTACTACTGAGGTGTCTCTTCATTACAGGGCATGAGAGCTGTTCAGCGGGATTCAAGTAACATTTTTTTGTGCTAAACTGGGCATTAAGGGTGCAGAAACAAATCCACTGGAATAACAATAAAAGCGTAACATTTACGAGAGTATATCATCACAGGCATAAACACGTGACCTCAAATGAGAAGTGCACTTGCTGTATGTTGGTCAACTGCCACAACTAACTCAATTGGGCTGATGACTTTATACTTTTGATTCCTTGGTATGTCCAAGCTAAGCTCGAAAGGTACTACGATCCAAAGTGGAAGAGCGTTCTTCCGCTACTCTCCTCATGCACTTGATGACTTTCCATTCCTTTTCCATTTTTGTGATTTTAATTTGAGGCGATGATGTTTACAGCAATAGCTGCTTTATCTTTTTTTTCTGCTAAGCCAGGAACACTACTATTTATTGTAATGTATTTTCTTATTAATTGATAAGTAAGTTGTACTATTCTAAGATGAGTCTACTTGAGCTGCAATGTTGTTTTCGGTCAAAAAAATAATAGCAATCAAGCTATCAGCAATAAGTGAATCATCTCATTGAAATAACAGCAGCACTTCTGTGTCGTTTCTGTGTCCCTCGTGAATTGCGTATCATGTCTTTCAATCACAATAAAAGAGTGCAAGATTTTTCCAAACTGTAAATTATGTGTCGAATTGTGGGAAAAAAAAAAGTTTTGCCTGACATAGTTTTTGCGATCTGAACACTAGATGGCGATGTACACACAAAAAAAAAAACAAGCGACGTGGAGATCAAGCAATATCCTCCACTAAAAAAAAAAAAAGATCATTTGGATTTACTTAATTCGAACACATACATCGGTTACATGTGATTAAAATGCGGTAAACCTATGTGACTTTCCTCAAAAATAATCAAATACATTTTAATCATGTGCAACCGAAAATCAATGCTTTTTTTTTTTTTTTTTTGCTGTGTGTAGTGACCGCTGTCGAAAATATTGTTTCCCATCCTTTAACATTTGGAAAAAATGGGACACAAGAGATAAATGTAAAGGGTTAATTGTGTACTTTCTGCCATCTATTGGCGTAGAATCGATCTGCCTGTCACTATACGTGAAATTGGATCTTTTCTCACGGGAAACGCTCGTCGAAAGCAAGCAACCAAACGATCAAGACTCTGTTTCAATAAAGCATGCGGAGGATGTCGAGTTTAATGCGAGTTGTGCAGGATATTGTTGGCGTGTTGTAATACATTACCGGTCATTGTCGCAAATGAGCTGCCTAACGAGAAAAATGCGTTTGACCGGTTTTATTGACACCAAGGAGCGACAAGCTAAATTATTACAACATACTTATTTTATAACTACTCGTGAATTAAGAGAGCCATAAAATCAGATAGACTAACTTAATTTGTGCTTAAAAGAAGAATAGTGATGAAGAAATTCAATCCAAAAATGCAAACAATGAAGCAAAGTAAAAACAAGAGAATGTTTATTTTTTTAGAAGCCTACAAATAACATGAGGTAAGCGTGTTTAGTCTGACAGTCATCATAAAGTGCCATTTCTTTTTTGATGTTAAAAAAAAATGTTGTTTATTTCACCTCATTTGCCTGGACAGTCAGGTCCACCTCTGGGGACTGCCTCGGGCTTCCGCCCACGCTGTTGTCCGTGTCTCTGTTACCTTTCCCAACCCCG
The DNA here is from genome assembly GCF_054856545.1 of Hippocampus guttulatus. Lineage (NCBI taxonomy): Eukaryota > Metazoa > Chordata > Actinopteri > Syngnathiformes > Syngnathidae > Hippocampus > Hippocampus guttulatus. The sequence goes on from NC_141278.1 coordinate 5,534,421, forward strand.
TCTTCTTCCACTCCGTGTTCGGTCCCCTCGGGGCCGTGCGTCCGAGCGTGTTTGCTCAGGTGGTCGGAGCGCATGAACCTCTTGCGGCACAAGGCGCACTCAAAGCGCTTCTCCCCGGTGTGCGTGCGCAGGTGCCTCTGGAGCTCGTCGGAGCGCGTGAAGCGCTTCCCGCAGAAGAGCCAGTTGCACACAAACGGCCTCTCCCCGGTGTGCCAGCGGAGGTGAGCCTTCAGGTGGGACGTCTTGCCGTACACTTTCCCGCATCCTGGGACGTGGCAGTTGTGCACGGCCCTGCGCCGCGGGCTCGACGCGTCGTGACCGAGGCTCTCCGCCTCCCGACAGTTAGGGCAGTCGCAAGTGGCTCTGCCCGCGTAGCGACGCGAGGAGGAGCGCGAAGATGCCGGCGGACGGAGCGCCGGGCTCCCCGCGGAGGAACCGGAGGAGGCGGACTCCGAGTAGGGTGGCCTGAAGCCATTGAACAGGTGCTGCGTGCCGGGGAGGAGATGCTGAACGGCGCAGGGGTTGTGCTCGGAGGAGCCGTAGCCGCTCAGCGATGACGGCATCCCGGCAGGGTTGGGAGTATCCACGCAAGTGGTGCTGACGTCCCACCAAGACGAAGGCCCGCTCCCGACCTCCGCCCCAGGCATGAACCATGACTCGTACGGATGCGTGTGGAGCCGCGGGTAAATTCCTTCCACGGAGGCCGGTAACTTGGTGAGAAACATGGACCGCTGTTCGGGAAAACTTGCGTCGGACTGCCCCGAGTTCTGGTAAGCTGAAAACTCGTTGGTGTTGGCCACCGAGAAGGTGCTTGAGGTGTCCGAGAATCCCATCCCGTTACTCTTGGAGGTGAGACAAGTGGCGGCCGGGACGCTCCTTCTCCACGGGTGGAAGCCCTTGGAGAGTCCCGTGGGCATGCAGGAGAGGTCAGGGGTGCAGTAGGAGGGGCTTGACTCCCCGATTCTGCTGCAAGTGGCTGCCAACATGGCCAGCGGGGTGCTGCTCAGCCGGTGGTCCTCCTGTGGGAACACACGGACTTTTTTACAACTGCGTGTAACTTGATTCATGTAATGTGATCAATTCAATTTCAATTGTAAGTATGGCTGGCCCCTTGAGATGAGCAGCAATCTCATTTTGAACCATAAAACACATCCTACATAAACAGTCATGACAACATTAAACTTCAAGTGATCTAGTTAACGCCCATCAGGGCTTTTCAATAATTAAAAAGTGCGTTATAGAGACAAATGTGAACTTACCCCCAGTAGTGTTGCAGCCATGGTTTGAGCTGTCCAGGTCTGTGTGTGTTTTGTGTGCGTGTGTCACAGTGCGCTTTTGTCTGCTCTTTTGTACTTGATGCTTCCTCGTGCCTCGGAAGCCTGGAGGCCAATGGACCAATCAGAGGCCAACGCGGGTTGTCTTTTGCACTTCGCAGCCGGAGGATGTAAATTTCCATGCAGAAAAAAATTGAGCGCCGCAAAAAGTGAGATTTTGGTCCTTTCACAGCGATTTGAGAGTATGGGAGTGACACATTAAAGGCAGGCACATCCCCGCTGCCGCACACTGATCTGTTACTCCAGAGAAGCACTTGATTGGAAATGGCGTGTTAGTGAAATAACAAAATGTTATTGCTTGAAGTTTTATTTTTTGACCGACGCCTTAATCCAAGACTCTAAATTATCCAGGTGGCGATATGAGAAAATGGATGATTTCATCTCATCACTGCTTTGTATTCACGTACGATCAGAGGAAGGTTACAGTTGGTTAAGAATTTTTTTTTAAAAAAGAAAAACTGAGAAAAAAAACCCCGAACAAGCTTGCTCTGCAAGTTACTTGAAATAAAATGAATTAATGAATTTAAATGCCATACTAATGACAACCCTGCTGTGCGTATGCCCGTGTAATGTGGCCTCGATAAACGTGTCAAACATACAACTGCGGTTAAAGATGAATGCTTGTAAAGATGTCAAGACCTGGCAGAGGGAGAGGTCGGACCGGTCCATTCCATCCTGTCCCCGGGGCGGTTAAATCCGCCCCAGGGGCGGGGGGGGAGGTAAGTAAGGACACCAACTTCACTGCCTCTGCAATTTCACATCATTCAACAAAACAAATGCAGGATTCCGCCCCCAAAACACCTCCTTCCTGTGCTTTTCCTATTCTTATCAATCATGTGAAACCGTCAATCACAACTTTAACCCCATGAATTGACACATCGCTTTTTTTTATTTAATGTTTGAACGCTTACATCTATTTGTGGGACAGTCTAATGAAAGTCAGTGGAGCAAATTGAGTGATTGAGCGGGTACGGTAAATTGGCTTGAAATGACCTCTGGCATTGTGGCATTTGACCAGTTTTGTATCTTTGCTGTCATGAGGTCGGACAATCGCTTTGTGGAAACTTTGAAACCGTCAAAGTAATATATTTTTTAAGTATGATAAAGTCAATTATTTGAATCTGTTTAATTGTTAGTGTTGGTGCGTCATGTTTTTTTTTTTTTTTTTTAATGCACTGCCAGTGGACATGACCAAATTAGTGTGCCTTGCCTTTGCCCCCTGGGGCACCGATTCCTTCACAGGTGGACTTTACAGTCGGCCATCTTCACTCTAACCTGATCGTCATCCCCATGAGCCACCCAAACAGCTGTCCTGCCTTTACGCGCATTCTTTTCCCACACTGAAAGTGTGTGTGCGCGCCAGCATGAAAAGCCCCATAATGAAACCCTGTCTGAGGCACAACCTGTTCCTTTAAGCCATGATAATGACCACATTATCACGCGCCATCAGACGTCAACAAAAAAAGATGGTCGCGCACTCTCCGCGCACTTTGTGGCCACCGAGACAGAAAACGCAGAGAAGAAAAGAGTGAAATAAAGATCTGGCACATCTCGGGGGTGGGAAGACTGATGGTTGGAGTATTTTATTTCTCCTCTGAGTTTTGCTTACCTCCTCTTTTGTTGCCGTCAAAGGGATCCTCTTGCAATCGGACGGCGGCCATTTTGCTCAGCTGCCCCTGCTGGGACAATTAGAAAGGAAATGACCACGTGAAAAGACAAGCGGAAAAACATGACAAAAAATATATATTCACTACAACCAGGGGGTTATGCTATCAATTAGTACAAGGACAAAATACAAAGCAAAACATTTTTTCAACGTCTGTGCAGTCCTGTCCATGCTCTATGTCAGCATTTTCTCTGCTACAGATGCTCACTGCTTCCAACTCTTATACTGAAGTTTTTGCAAATGATTGCAACCGTAACGTGAATGGTCATTAAACATTAGTGGGCTGCCACTGCGCATATTGTACAGCATACTACAGAAAAGTATGTTAAATTAGGAAGAAAAAAAAATGTCAATACATACCTGCATTTCCATGGTCCACTTTAGCATCCTCCGTGTTGCTGTGAGAGAAAAAGAACAGAAAAACTCGTGATGAAGTGAAAGGTAACCCGCAGGTGTTTCTAAATGCTATTCAAAAACATCATAGCCTAACCATAAATCCAAATGTACCGCAGACTGTTCAACTCCAGTCCTGCAGGTGGAGCTAATAAGCGATGGTTGCCACCTCCAAAACAACTGAAAGCAAAGAGGCAATGTTTGGTAACATCCACCTTTGATTCGGGCTCGCAATACTTTAACCCAGAAAAATCCTAGCAGTTCACTACCATATGAGGTGTGTCAGAAAAGTTACGAGATTGCTATAAAAGCTATTTCAAACACCAGGCGCATACACGCAGACACACACACCAAAATAAGCAGCACAATTGAAGAGGAAAGTTTCTCAAGACCAATGACAATTGTAAACATGTTTCTACTCAAGATGGTGGCCAGAGTTTTGTTCAGATGACCTTTGACTGATAGGAATTTGTCTTTCGAGGCCATCAAAATGGATCCTCTCCAAACAAATGAAGCTGCGTTCTGGTTTTCGAGAAGGGGAAGAGGCATTTTAATACATGTGCCTTGAGCTGCACATCGATGGCTTCCTGTCATCGACACACGGACGTGTCTGTCGTTACTCGGCGTCGAGCTGATGAACAACATTTCAGGTTCGCCACTATGAAAACATTCCCCATGTACAATATTTGCTTTCTTACTCATTAGCAATTAACTGGAACAACAGCCACAATTACACCTATCTGACAATTATGTGCTCTCAAAACTGATTTGACAGGCTAGACAAACAAAAAAGCCTTGGAAACAGCATCAACAAAGTGGCAAATAACCTCCCAGGGTTTCCCCTCACCTTGGCACGCAAACTGCACGTTGCATCATGAGAGCGGTTCTGCCGAGCTTTGCCAAACGCACTTAGAATTGAGAAAGTAGTTTCATTATATAGTACAGGATTTTGATTTTTTTTTTTCCCCCCAAGACTTGCGCAAGAGTCAGGGATGTCATCTCATGTGTCGACGCAACACAATGAGAAGATTCCCGCTGAACAATTACGCTGTTCAATTGCCCATTTCGCATTCATGTGTACCCTACATTTACATACTATGCACAGTAATTCACATTCATGAAATGAGGATACAAATGAGGTATTCATGGGCAACAAGTCTAGGTTGAACGTGAATTAAACAAGTGACTTAAAAAAAAAAAGAATGCATTTCTGCTTTGGTTACAATCGCACACCAGTAATATTGATTAATTCCTTTGTTTGTTTGGTTGTTTTATCTCAACAGGCTGCACAGAAAGGCAAAAACTGAAAAGTTTGAGAACGAAGAACATAATCATCCTTCTTATCGTGACTGTAATGAATGGCTACACTTCTCTTGAGAAAATGTTAAGTGTCGGGTCCCTTTTCAGGGGGCCGTGATTCAAAGTGACAAAATAATTAAAGGGGAATGTTGACCTCCCCTGGTAATTTTTTTGGGGGGGGGGGGGGGTGAAGGGGGGTTCATTGGAAGGAGACTGAAGCAAGGTTGTTCAAGTTAACAAAATAACAAACTAAAATGATATATATTTGTGTGAATGAAATAAAATAAGAACACAAGAATGCTTTTAAAAAACAAACTGACTGAAACTTCATTTCATAAAAATAACCATAATTATAGCGAATGTTTATTTGTCTTTGCCAATTAATTTCATACATGAGAGAGAGAGAGAGAGACAGAGAGAGAGAAAGAGAGAGAGAGAGTTGCATACAAGCCGAGGAGCATAATCATATACTTCCGGACATCATTTTTCACTTGTTGTCTTGATGGATGAATTTCATGGAGTTGATCACTGCTACCTCAGCATTTGGGGGTCGGGGGTCTGGGTGATCCCATTGGGAGGGGGTGGGGTGAATGGGAGTACTACTCAGCAGTCTGACACAATCAATGTATAATAACTTCATAAGGGGGGGCTATGAATCGAATAGAATGACCTGCTGTTAAATTGACCGGAAATGGCCTGCTTGCATTTTCATGCAAATTGCCATGCAACAACCTGTTAATTTATTCCTGAACACAATAGCAGTGCACACGTGCACACGATCACATGTATGTGAAACGGTACATGAGAGGTCATCAATCAGAGCAGGGAGAGGTGAACACGTGCGCGCACGCACACACACACACACACTCGGACTGCAGCTTCAGGTGGTTTCACGTCCGCTATTGTACTGATGTTTCCCGTCAAACATGAAACATTTCTTTTGCCACCTCAAGCCCCCTCGCGCCTCTGGGCCGTCATTCAGGACATACACAGACAGGCCCCAAACGATGGGATGGCGTCAAGCTCCGCCAGGCGGGCAAGTCGGATCAGGTCCTGCGCTCAGGTACGCACGCTGATGCACAATTTGACACACTTACCTTTGGATCTTTATGGCGCGCTGCACCCTTCACTTTGCGGCACTGGAAAGGTCTTCCCCGACTCATGGACATCGTCTTCAAAGCCAGATTGTGGGCAGGAGTATACACACACTTGTAAAAAGAATCAGCCCCAGACGCCACATGGCTGCTCACTGTCTGAAAGCGGCACATGGCTCTTTTCCTTTTGTGCTGCGGAGTCTTTTTCAATATAGCTGCCTGGAAATGGAACAAAATCAAATAATTGTATACTCTTTGTGAGGCCAAAATGACATTTCACACACAAATCCAGGATGCACAATTACCACAGGAGAAGTTAGTTTGACCTCCCAACTTTTGAATGTACATCCACTGGTTCAGTATTCTGGGCCTTTGTTTTGCACAACTTGAAGTAGCTTCAATGGCAAAATACAAAACAGGTGTTTGATCCATGGCAAGAACAAGACAATAACATTTCCACAAGCTAAAACTCAAAGTGGAGAGGATGTTAAATTAGATTCCAAACAACAGTTGGTCAAAAGGGTCACGGGTCCACCCAGAGTTCACTCTCAGTTCAAGTGACCTGCAGTGCTACCTGCAGGCATCTCCGCTCTTGTCTTCATCTACCTGGGTGGGGTCAACTTACTCTCATGGATCACTGCTGTATGAGTTGTCACATCATTTTGGTGGGTTCTGTCCGAGTTTGTAAAGTACTGAAGGAAGGTGTACTTGGTGTGTTATGAGCTGACATGAGCATGCTTCCAGTCAGCTGAAAAAAACATTATAAATACCTGTTCTTGTCGCAGACGCCAGTCGACGCATTCTGGAAATTCTCAGGCCGTGAATCTTCACTGAAGCAAATGACTCACGTTGAGCTCAGAGGAAAAAAAAATATACCACCGTGGGAGCGTTTCGGTATCATGTGCATATACACCATTGAACTACTCTCACATTCAACTAAAACACTTTCAGACGCAAACTAAACATGAACACATGTGGCTGAAATCCTCTCATACATCATTGTGAAATGCTCTCATTGGACCACCCGCTACAAAATTGTTGTCCTGCTCACACATGTCTAAAACACAATCCATCCCACGACTGAAAGCTTTCACACACAGCATTGCAGAGCTCTCACATTATACACAAACACTCTACTATACTGAAATGCTCTCATGTAACATCCTAAAATATGCTTTTCAGTAGTGTGTGAATGCTGAAATGCTGAAATCAGTCGTGAGGGAATGCTGAATCAAGTCGCCAATTGCCCCTTCACAGGAACTGACCACACTTAAACCACTGCAAAACTCTAATAAAACTCTATGGTGATGATACTAGTGGACACAGTAGAAAATGTCTTCTTCATCTTGCTGCATAACCGTCTTGGCTGCAAGATGACACACAGCTTTTTTTTTCAGCGTGCAATCTCGTCAATCCACTCATTACAATTGTGCCCTTGCCAACTTTCAAACAAGCAAGTCCAATTCAGTGAGTGAGTGGTGAGTAACACGCACGCACACACACATCAACAGAAGAAGCTTCTGCCAAAACTCACGTCAGTCGTAAATCTCTTTGTCTTTCCAGACTTACCTTTAAGAGGAGACACTGTGACGCCACTGCTTCCAGTGACAAATGGACACCACCCACCCACTCTTCTGCCAAAAAAAAAAAAAAAAAAAGAGAGAACATCATTGCACAAAAGACAACACAGCACACAAACATTCATCAACTCACGCACACATTATTAATGTTATGTCATTCATACAGTAGGATATGTGTTGTGTGATTACAAAGTTACAGAAGTGGAAAAAAAATCACTCCACTAAAATATCCTGTGAAATTATTCACAGCTCTGATGACGAAATGCAATCATCAAGAAAGGCAGTATTATGAGGAGGAAGTATTTCCTTATTCTATTCTCGAAAATATTAACTCATTTTGGTTTCGTTGTTGGATCCCATTACTTATTCGGAACTAAAAATAGCAAAACTTTCAATTTACTTACGAAATACTCTTAATAAATTTATACTCAAGGATATTTTAAGTGAAAAAAACAAATGACTTATTTTCAAATACAGTATACAGGTACTGTACTGTACTATACTGTTTAGCTTGTGTGTGGCGCCACCTACTGATGTAATATATGAATAACACTCTTCCACACTGTTTCGACTGAATTTCCAAAGAAAACCTCACATTATTTTAATCCAGAAGATTTTTTTCTAAAAGGAATACAGATTGGCGTAATCCCTACTGATTGTCAAATTGTGTCAAATCTTTGTACAGAAATGCACTAGGAGTACTGAATAATTTCGCATAAGGCGACTCCCCTTTTTTTCCCCAGGCCAAGCCTCGTTGCTTCGCAACGCCTCGCAATGTGGCCCGGGGGCGGGGGCACTTGGCTGGCTGTTACGCCGCATTTATTAAACGTGTGCTTGTGTGGAGAGGGAGTAAATTCTGTGCACACAAAAATCAAATTATGTAGAGTGTTACAGTGAAAAATAAAAACCCTGCTCACTTAATGAAGTATTTCTATTTAGGATTATACAACCTCTCGGTCAATGTCGTCTTTTTATTCGTCCTTGGACGTTACAAAGTCAAACTGATGTAATCATTTGATTTGATCTGAAGGTCAATGTTGACCATCAAAACAAAACAAAACGAAAACAATGGACAACTTGTTTTCCATCATCAAAAAAGGACTGGGAAGAAGTCCAGTCTTGAGCAGTCTTAAGAGGCCGAAAGTAATCAGTTTATATTGATAACAACAAAAATAGCAGTTGTGTTACGAATACTTCGTGGGTTTTTTTTTGTTTATTAATGGAATTTATACTTTTCTTGACTATTTTCTAACAATTGTTTACTTTTACTCCAGACACAAAAAGCTGTAGAGTGACTTTCTCCAACCTTTGCACAATGAAAAAAACGGCAGAGCGAAAAAGTCAACCAACTTGATTGAATGCAATTGGTACTATTTTGTTTCTGATAGGTACATTTCAGTTTGTACTTTTTGATTTGAACTTCACTGAAGGAGACAGATCACTATTTCTCTTTTTAATTAATTTAAAAAGCTCAAGAAGAACACAAAAATATGAAGGTTTGAAATATATCTCCTTTCAATTTTATGGAAATTAGTTTCAAGGAAACTGTGGAACTGTGGCAAAAGTAGGAAATTGGCGAATGTGGAAAATAGTTCCCAAGATGTCCTAAATGGGGTGACAATCTCAAAGTTGAAATTGTTTGAATCAGTGGAGAAAAGTAGAATGATGAAAATCGGTGGACTAAAACTTTCACATAAGTTTTGTTAAGCACTTTGTTACAGCTGCAGCGGTTGTGAAAGCGCTATATAAATCAGGCTGTATTGTATTATATAGCTTTTTTTGCGCCGATTACAAATCTGCCCTTGTTTTTTTCTGTGCCAGATCAGGTTTTGATAATCACAGTAATACTACAATTATTAAGAATAATATGAAGTTAGGGTTAGGTTCAGCAACAGGTGGATTTTTTTCCCAGAAACGTCACAGTTATAAATTACAACAGAACACAACAGATACTTTGGAAAAAAAGCCGTATCGTGCAAGCTTTTATAGTTCAAATTTAAAAATAAAAATGAAAATCTCAAAAACTTGATCACCCTTTCACGAGTGGCCCCCGTTCCACACACGCCTCTCTTCCTCATTTAAAGCCACGAACATAATAGTCAACGCCCTCCCGTCGCTCTCACACTAACTTGACTAGCACCACTTCAGCCGGGAGGCGAGTCAGCTCACGGGCGTCATGGGAAATGTAGTCCCGCTCGCCCAATGGCATTGGAGGAGGTGAGGCTTGAGCAAAATACAACTCCCATCTGAACCCTCGCACGCCAAACCCCGTCAACCAATCTGAATAAGTGGGAGGAGCGCGTCCGCCCACAAAAGCCACAGCTATCTGAGCGTATCTCCCCCTTTCCAGCCCCAAAAATGAAAGTGTGAACGAATAAAAGCGGAATACGAGTGAAATACAAATAGTGGCTGCTTTTCGGTGGGCTCGCGGACGGAGACGACGTGCCAGATGCAGCGGCGGCAAGCGGGCACGGCACAACAGGGGTGTTGTCCTGATGCTTAAATGGAAGTGGGTGGGCCTCTTCGCTGACACACTGCGAACGCCGTTGTGGAGACTATCGTGATAAGCGCTAATTTGCGCGTTTACGGACGCTCTATCCGCCTCAAGAGACGCGCGACGCGTGTGCGAGGGGCGCAGCTGACTTGCGGGGGACGGCTGGAGATTTCTCCGTTATTTTTGTGAACCGGGAAGGGGTGGGGGCCGTTCGGCTGTGTCTCGGATTGGCACCGCCCTTCCTGGACGGTGGGTGGTTTCGTGAAAACGGGCAGATCCGCCACGGCCCAGAGCCCAACATATAGGCCGTCCTCCGCCTCCGCTCCCGGCCGGCCGGCCTTCTATCGTGAACTACACCCTCTTCCTCTTGGTATATTCATGCGTTATGAGTGGTAGGTATTCTCCTCCTCCTCCTCGCCGTCTCCTCCCCCCCGGTTCTCCCTCCCTTGTCTGACAGATAGGAAGCCTATGATGTTACTGATGTGGTTACTGGGAATGATCAATAGCACCGTTGTCGCGCTGATTCGCTACGTGCTGCTATTTCACTAAGGCCACCCATTCTGCACATGAATTTGTATAGGCACACCTGATGATGATATTGTGACTTTTGCTATTCTAACTTTTGAATCGTGCCCTCTCCCCAGACTCCAAGAAGGAATCATCTGGAACTGACGGCGGGAAAGCATCAAAAAAGGGGAAACATTCTGGATCACAGGTAGTCAAAAGGAACTTGATTACTTTTGCTTTGCCCTCAGGCCAAGAAAATGCGCGCACTCCCTCTCTCGCTCCAGCCCGCCAGTAAGCCAGACACCTCTGGGGGCGTTCCCCTCGTCAATTCCACTTCCTGCTTGTGTGCAGCCCAGCTGAGAGCCAGCCCCAAAAGCCTCATGAGTAGCTTTGCATGGCTGCCACACTTCAGCCATTGTACTTATAGAAGTGTCACTTTGAATTAGCCTCAGAATGCTTTAATTCTGCTTATGGATTCCAATGGCTGTGGTATGAGATTTCGATTTCCAGTTCATATTTTGGAGATGATTTCTGGGAGGAATTTTCAAATGCACTTATTGTTCGCGCATGTATTGCTGCAGTGTCAAAATCAACCTGCTATGTTGTGCCTGCGACCTACTTCCTGTGAGGAGAGCGAGAGAAGGCGGCATTTTCTTGCAGTGTTCTGAGAAAAAGAGAAAATGTGGTTCTCACACGCCCACTCACTCGCTTCCTGTAATACTGCCCACTTCTACCGACAGCTCGTTTTCTGTCAGCTTTGTGTTTCTCTTTTCAACACCATCTTTTCCCCACCCATGGCTTGCCTTTTCTTTTTCCTTCTTGTGTCAAGCTGTGTATTTGCCTGCAGAATAAGTCAAGCCCATCCCTACCCGTTGGCTTTTTTGACTTGGAGGTGGTGCTTGTTTGCGTATGCATACGAGTTCCGAGTTGTCCCTTCGTTTTACTCACCCACTTTGTCCTTCATAGGATTCCTCTCAGCCCTCTCCGTTGGCTCTGCTGGCGGCCACCTGCAGTAAGATCGGGGGGCAGGGAGGAGCGGAGGGGACCCAGGTCCAGACAGGACCCCAGCAGATCCAGCTCCAGGCTGGTCAGATTCAACTGCAAGCAGGTCAGCTCCAGGGTCAAATTGTAGTGGACACATCTGGGGGCCAGGCCCTAGTTCCCCAGCAGCTGGAACTGGTCCCGGCTCAGTTCACGGGGAACGGGTGGCAGATCATTACAGCCCCAGTTACCATGGCCAAGGAGAACACCAACCAGGCGGTAGCTGCAACAGTGGCCACTACCGTTCCTAACGACAGCTCACCTGGACGCAAGGTCAGAGATGAATTTGTGTTAATATGGTGAACCCCTGCATATTCTTGGCTCAGCATTTGCAAATTCCCTTGCTAGTGGATTCTTTAAAAGAGGTTTGGAACCTATTCTCCGTTATTAGCAAAACAAGGGGGGTGCCAATATGTGTGGATTCTGAATAGCGGGGTCTCACTTAATTGATAATGCCACCCATGCATTTCTTTTCATTGTCCTCACTGCATCTTTCCCATTGTGAAGGTGAAAGCCATAGCTGGGACCAATAGTGTGACCACCAATCAGCAGCAGCAGTTCCAGATAATCCAGGTTCAGAACCTGCCCAATGCTGGAGGTGGGGTGCAGTACCAGGTCATCCCTCACCTGCAGACTACAGATGGACAGCAGATCCATATCAGCCCAACTCAGCAGGCTTCCATCGGGGCTCTGCCAGAGCAAGTTCAGCTCATCCAGAGTCCGAGTCCAAGCCAGGCTCAGGCCATTCTCCAGACAGCCAACCAGCAGGCTATCCTGTCAAGTACAGCCAATCAGACGGTCCCCCTGCAAATCCGTCCCGCTCAGTCTTTCCCCCTGCAGCTGCAGACCCTTCAGGGATCTCAGACTCCTGTCATGACCACAGTACCCATCAACCTTGGTGGCATGACTTTGGCTTTGCCCGTGATCAATAATGTTGGAGGAGGCGGGGCCGTGCAGCTTATCCAATCAGCAGATGGCACTTTTTCTGTTGCCAGTGGCAACCAGCTGATGGCAACCGCAGCGGTCGCTGGGGCAGCATCAACACCGGTTAACGAAGGCGACGGCGTGTCAGATGGAACACAAGTGGTCTCTGCTGGTATTGAGGCTGCAGCGACTGAAAACCAAGCACAAAGCACTGAGGCCGACTCTCAAAGTCAGAATCAGGCCAATGGGGTCCAAAGCCAAACGGACACATCGGGAACCATTCAGCAGGTGATCGTGGGTCAAGTGGGACATCAGTTGGTACAGCAGATCCAGCTGCAGCCCCAAGCACCAAGTCAAAATCAAGGCCAGCAGCAACAGCACATTCAGACTCTCCAACTGGCCCCTGGTCAAACCCTGCAGCCCATTCAGGCCTTCCAGAATCCAGCCCAAGTTCTTATTCGTACACCTACACTGTCCCCTTCTGGGCAGATCGCTTGGCAGACACTACAGCTCCCTGGTGGCGTCTCCCTCCAAGGCAGCCTGGGAGCTGCAATGCCACAGCAGCTTACGCTTGCCCCGGTGGCTGGTGGGACAACAGTGGGGAGTGGAGGGTTGGTCTCCCTGGGCGGAACTCCCCTGACACTGAGTGCAGCTCAGATCAACCCCGGATCTGGCGTACAGACGGTCAGCATTGCTGGGCTCACCGGTGCCGGGCTCCAGGTGCAGGGTGTGCCCCTCACTATTACAGGTTTACAGGGTAAGAATTCAAAATTCATCCAATTTTGGATGCCTGTCCTGAACTTTACTTTCTATCTCCAACTAAGAATCGAACAAACACGTTTTGAATGCTTTTGTGTGCCATTTCTCACCATAAGGTCAACCTCAAGGACAGGATGGAGTCAAAGTTCAGTCGTCCCCTGTGACGGTCACGGTAGGGAATGTGGCATCCAGCTCGTCAATGAGTCCAGATCAGTTAGGATCTGTGCAGAGTTCCTCAGACCAGGAGGGACCACCCAGCAAGAGGCTGCGTCGAGTCGCCTGCTCCTGCCCAAACTGCAGAGACGGAGAAGCAAGGTAGGAAGTATGTTAGTAAACTGCTGTTTGATGGATCGTCTGGTGTGCTTTAACTAACACATTTGAATCTGAAATTAAAACTTAAAAGTTCACATTTAGCACTCGTAGTGCGGCGTTTCCCAACCATAATTTACTTGAGACAAATCTCACAGTAGAGTGTGAATTTATTTTGCCCTCAAATAACTCTAAAGTCAATGTAGAATGAACCGCTGGCAACAAAAGTGAGTACACCCTAAAGTGAAAATATCCAAATTGTGACAATTGGGGCAAAGTGTAATTTAATGAAAACTCAGATGGTAATTCGCATCCAACGGTCAAAGTAACGCTTGATCCCGCAGTTGAAATTATGCAATCTTAACTTCAAAGTGCTGCAGTATAAAGACTCCTGCCCTCTGGCGCAGAAACAGTGGTGACCCCACAAAGAAGAAGCAGCACATCTGCCACATGGAAGGTTGCGGAAAGGTGTACGGCAAGACTTCCCACCTGAGGGCCCACCTGCGCTGGCACACGGGGGAGAGGCCGTTTGTCTGCAATTGGATCTTCTGCGGCAAGAGGTTCACCAGGAGCGACGAGCTGCAGAGACATCGGCGAACGCACACAGGTGCTACAGTCACACACACGCATATTTGATCATAAAGCGGGTGCTGAAAATGAACCATGATATTTCAAGAGCAAAATTTGGACATGCAAACATTTCAAATACTTGTAACGTATCAGAGCTAGCCCATATTTGTTCATAACAGTGGTTGTAAAACTGCGATCTGCAAGCCATAGTTTGGAGGTCTGCAACATAACTGGCAAAAAAAAATATTGTGCTTGTATAGAAACAGGGGGCCGTCACAATACAGTCAATCCGCATGGACACCAGATTCAACTTGAACATTATAAGATAAGAAAGAAAACCTTTATTAGTCTCTTTTTTTGTTGTTGTTTTAAAGGATTAATTTGTTATTGAAACAGGGCAACTTCTTTTCTCAAAAATAGACAATTTTTTAATTCGTACGGCATTTATGGTGGTTATGTTTAATGGGCATTCCAAAAAAGCTTGAGAACGCCTGGTCAATGCTTTTGCTGTAGTTGGGATTCACAGTCACGGTTGTTTCAAAATCAATTTAAAAAATACAAGTAAAAAGGACCTTGAAAAAATATATATCTATTACACTGCAATCGCAATATTGAAAACAAAAAAATAGTTAATTTTCAGAATAGTTCAGCTCAACATCCGGGATAGAATGTGCATTGTGCCAGTACGAAACCCAGCAAGCACACTCCGAAAAGCTATTTGACTTTTTTAAAGAATGACTTTTAAGATAGTCGTGTTTTTGACCTCCAACAGGAGAGAAGCGCTTTGAGTGTCCCGAATGCTCCAAGCGCTTCATGCGCAGCGACCACCTCTCCAAGCACATCAAAACCCACCAGAACAAAAAGGGCGGGGCCGCCGTGGCCATCATCACCACCGACAACATGGAGGACGACGCCCCCGAGGGCCTCCAGGCTTCCCCTCAAATCGTCACCGTGGCGACCCTCTCCCGTGACTCTGAGCCTGAAACGCCCACCACCTCCAATCACCTGGAGGAAGAGGAAGAAGAGGAGGAGTTTGAATAGGTGGTTGCCGTTAATCACAGGGATTGCTGGTGTGGCTGCTTTTCTTTTACAGATGCTTCATGAAGACAAAAAAAAAATTCGAGATCAGCATCATTCAACACACAGTCAAAAGCCAACAACACAATTATAAAATACAGCTATGAAAGATAAGCTCTATCATGGGGTGGGAGGGGAAGCGTTGTGTTGAGATTAAGAAAAACATTCAATAATGATTTTTTTTTTTCTAAATCATGCGAACATCTATCTCTATGCACAAAGTTGTGTACCTGTTTCTTACCTGTCAGACAGGGCTGAGGGTCAATCAAGGTACGGGGACTGTCGCAGAGCCGAGGCAGTCTTGGGACCGTGTGTGTGTGTGTGTGCAAGTCAACCTATGATTATGGTTTGTGTGTGTGTGAGTGTGAGTGAGTGTGTGTCATGTTGAGGATCTACCTACTGTAATTTGAGTTTTGTCCTCCCATCTGATTCAGGTGTGGATTCCTTTATGAACTGTTAGAAAACAAAAAGGAGATTTCCTTCACCAAGAAAGGAACAGAAAAAAAAGCACATATGGAAAGATATATATATAATGCATTCCTATTGCTGCAGTGGCCATGGCAAAAAAAAAAAGGTTTCTATAAAAGAAAACAATCTAGCTTTCTACAACTACGTTTGTGAGATGAAAGCAATACTTAAATGACAATCTAGGGGAACATGTTTACATTGTCAGGGAGGAGGGTTTGGCGGAAACAAGAGCACACACACGAGAGCGGTTGTTTGGTTCATTCCTGACGTTTTATCACTATTGTGCATTTGAGTTCCAGCAGCTGAGAGGGACAACGAGGATGCTTTTGGGTTTCTGTGCTATTCTGATTGCCACCCTGACCCCTGCTCTGTGACCTGCTCCCTCCTTAACACAAGCTGAGGAAATGTAAGGGCGAGCAAAGTGGTCGGTCGGGTGGTGGCGGGATGAGCACAGGCCAGGCCGAAGGGGGGGGTATTCGGGCTGTTTATGTGGTGATGAGATGTTTCTGGTGGTGTTGCTCAGTGTTAGTCCAGTGCGTACAGTCTTATTTACATAAAAAAAGGTATATTTTATAGAGTTTGCTTTGAAATACAGCCCCTCCCATGAAACACACAGCAGCCCACTGTGTAAAGCTAATTTATTATCCTTGATTTGTAATATTTGCTTTCCTGCTGGACTTATATTTGTTTGTGAGTGTTGATTCTAACGTTGTGTACGGCATGGTTGAGGGGTTTTTTTTGTTTTTTTTTTGCTCTAGTATGACTTCTATTTCTTCCTTGCACCATGTGTTTTTCTTCTTTTTGGGGAGAAAATGAAAAAGCAAAAAAAAAAAAAAGTTGATGCCAAACCATTTTCGATGTGTTTTTTTTTGGTCATATTTTGTGTGACAACCAACTTTTTTTGGGGGGGGGGGGGTATTTTCTAGCAACATCTCATTTGTAAATCTTTTTCTAAACTGTGTTCTTCGCCGTGTCATTTGATATAGATTTTTTTGCCAGGTTAGCCTCAAAGGCTCCGGTTTGTGGAGATTTCTAAAACTGGTTTGTACAAATGTGTTATGTCATTAAAAAGAATGGAGGAAAAAAAACAAATCTAACATGAAGCAGAAAATATGATTTGCCCGCATAACACGTGATAATAAAGTGATTTTAAACAGCCTTACCTTTCTGATTGCCAATCTATCGGTTTTTGCTTTGCTTGAACTTTCCTAGTGTGTCGCAATCTTCGATCTGAAGCATCCAATTCACATTAGAAATATCTCGAGAACCACCAACAAACAAAAGCATCCCAAAAAGGATAAATACGGGAATTATGATCTTGTTGCAATTTACCACAGAACCATGGTTCAGTATCTGTCTACTGCATTACAAGTACACACAAAAAATGCAAACAAAAGACAGTCTTTATTAGAACTAGATATCATAAAATGACAAGAATCCTAATGTGGTGTTACCTTGACATACAAGTGACCTGACTCACCGGTTTTTCGAGATACAAGCCTTAGGTGGGATGACTTTATGCTTGGACTTGTGAGCACAAACTTGAAGGACTGCGAACAACCACATGACAACTTTGCCTTAGGAAGACTGGCTATTGAAATCATTGGTGTCGCACTGTTACGACACTCAAGCAACAGATGTCTGAACACAGTGCAGCAAAACATGTAGACTGACAACAACACTTTCAACATATATTCCTTATCTGCTCTGAAAACCAACGAGTACGAGCAGCTAACCAAGTACTTTTGATTGTTTCTTGTCTAATTTGATGTCAGTGTTAAGTCATTGGACTGTCCAGTGGTGACCAGAATACACAGACCAGAAGCCAGATTCTGATTTAATCAGGATGCACACTTTTTTTCTTTACATCATTTTGAATTATTATTGATGTTGTTATGAAGTAGTTTTGTAAGGTGCTATTTTTTCTGTTTTTTAGGTGTTTTATGGGAAATTATGATTTGAGTACCGGTAGTTTGGTCACACAAGAAATTAAAGGTGAGGCACAACTGTACACAGTGGTTCTAAAAAAAATTTTTTTTAAAGTTGTGTTTTGTAAAAACACCAAGGAAAACAAACAAAAAATGCAAGGTAAAAAAACTAAATAAAAAAGTACAGTACAAATGCTATAGGGTTTGTTGCACAGTAGGATAACAACGCAACTCTACAGTAGTTTGATAAAAGCGCCTGCCTAAAAACAGAAACATTTATCAAAGAGTTCTACAGTACTGCGCAGTGTATCATCTGTATGAGGAGGAGCCTCCGTGGACTTTACTGGAGCTCTTTCTGAATTCTGCCAAGGAGACAAAACAAGGCAAAACTTCAAACTTACTTGGCATGCGAACTTATTTCGTGTAAAATGCAGTGCAACACAAATTCCATCAGCAAACGCCACGCTGAGTGCACGGCCGCAAATGTGCCAATATCAACACGATGCTGTATGCGTACCTCTCCAGATACTCGTGGACGTTGTCGTGGCCATTGTAGCGGGCCAGCCCGACCAAAATGCCAGTAGCGCAGCGCCCCTCTTTCCTCCGACACAGGCTGCAGTTACACATTCCTCTGCAGATCGGACAGGACCATGTCTGCAGAAAAGACAAGATCTCATTTACGACGTCATTGACTGGCTTCTATTTGAATAGAAGCCTTGATAATATGACGCAGAGTTGCAATGTCTCCTTTCAGTTCGGTTACTGCACCTGAAATTAGCTTCCCAATTCATCTTTTTTTTGCCTTCTCTGAACATCACATTTAAAATTTAACATGACATTTTTTGACATCTGAGAAAGGTGTCTCCGGTTAATTCCTCTCCGTTTTAAATACTAAATGAGTACACAAAGCGGCGGCCCGGTAGTCCAGTGGTTAGCACGTCGACTTCACAGTGCAGAGGTACCGGGTTCAATTCCAGCTGCGGCCTCCCTGTGTGGAGTTTGCATGTTCTCCCCGGGCCTGCGTGGGTTTTCTCCGGGTACTCCGGTTTCCTCCCACATTCCATAAACATGCATGGCAGGCTGATTGAACTCTCTAAAATTGTCCCTAGGTGTGAATGTAAGCGTGGATGGTTGTTCGTCTCTGTGTGCCCTGCGATTGGCTGGCAAACGATTCAGGGTGTCCCCCGCCTACTGCCCGTAGACAGCTGGGTTAGGCTCCAGCACCCCCCGCGACCCTAGTGAGGATCAAGCGGTTCGGAAATTGGATGGATGGATGGATACACAAAGCATTCTAAAACGGTTAAATCATCCGCCTGCAGTTCAATTTTTTTTTGTCGTGTCAAGAGGCAAAAACAGATGCTATTTTATACATTCAATATTTTTTTTTATAAATGTGCTGATTAACTAGTTATTGGAATTTTCTCCTGCCAAATTGCAACTGTCATCAGCCTCCCAAAATACCCCTCTTGATCGATCCCGAGACTGAAAACAAATTATGATCCTAGAGCTTCATTCTCTTGCTAAAGCACAAATTTCTTATGGGGGAAAAAAATCTCAACAAAGAAAAAATGCCACAAAAAGTACTGCACATATGGTGACTGAAATAATGATCTCATCTCAATTAGTGGGAAATCTTGGCCTGTTTAGTTCAGACAAACATTCTGTTGTGTGGATGGCAACAGGTGGGTACGTGGGTTCATCGTACCTTCTACTATCAACTGAATTGTGGTGACAGTATGTCACCAACATTGATAGACGAATAAAGATGAAATACATGATTTGCCGACAATAAACAATGAAATTGGATCATTTCTCTCATTTTGTGAGGCAAATAGTTGCTTCTGACCGGGTCGAGCAAGACGGTGCGCACATCCTCGCCATAGCGGTTCTTGAGGCACGGCCCACAAAACTGGCCTTTGCCCGCAGAACAGAACCCGCTGCGGCACACGGTCTTTGTGTCGAGGGTTTTCTGTCGGCACTGGTGGCATGAGCTTCCCTGAGGGGGGGAGACAACACACACATTACACAAACATACACATACAGTACACAACAGAGGTGGTAGAAAAAAACTACAGGTAAGTCTCATGAAAGTGTTTCTACTACTAGGTTACTTCACCCCGCTGAACAAACGACACGAGCTGAGCAGCACCTGCAGAAAAGCCACCAAAGTGTTGATGACTCACATTGTCCTTGTCCCAGATCTTGTCTTTGCTGCGGGACGCGATGTTCTCCAAGTCATCTTCGGTGATGTCATCCACCGACTTGAACTCGTACTGACTGCGTCGATGGCTCCTCCGCTTCTTCGCTGGCCTATTGCCAGCACTTTCCCCATCCACCTGTCAATCATGAGACCAGGTCAAACATTGAGAGGCTTTACACAAGGTTAAAACTGCTGATTGCCGTTTGTATGTGGGGGGGGGGGGGTTTCTGTGTGTTTGAGCAGAAGTTGTTGGAAAGTTTAATTGCGGTTACATCTATGCTAAGTTACGTTAGCCTGTCTATGACCTGTTCACATTAAGAGGGCAGATTCATGAAATTCTAATGTTTGACCATGGACGTACCCAATGTTTTTTTTGTTTGTTTTATGTGACAGGTTTATGGTGCAGTTCAACTGGGGTGACAAACGGCTTGAAGCAAGCACACATTGAGACTTTCTTTTCATTTCCTCAAAGTGATTGCGTACGACAGCCTCTGCTTGACAGTGAAAGTGACAACAGGTTCTAAGGAATACTTTAAAAAGTTTGATTAATATGTTTAAATATTTAAACCGTGTAGGACGGATAAGAAACAAAAAAATACTGGTCTCTACAATTAAGATTTTTACCTATTGTGGCTGGGTCCAGAATGAGTGGGGTTCTCTGTATTAGCGGAGAATATTTATTCATCAGTTTAACCAAAATAAAAAACGTCATTTGAATGATATAATGTAGTTGAAATTTAAAGAATGACGCAGGATGAAACAAGAAGGTGGACACTTGTTTTCAAATTGGACCCCACGCTTTGTGGAGTTGATGCGATGTTAGGCATTTGTACCTCTACGAGTCTCCTGAGGTCTATTGCCTTTGGGCCACTGCGGGGCAAGGGCTCACACACTTGGTCCACGGCAAAGTTCTCAGGAGGGCGAGCTTTACGAGACGGGTTCCTCCTTTCAGACCCGTTGCGTTGCTCCAATTTCCGTTTGCGTGACGTTGCTTTCATCGGAGAGCGTTTCTTTTTCTGCGATGGTGTGAACAAAACGAGGGCTCGGATAAGAAAGCAGAGGTGTGGCGCGATTTGTTGAAGCATCGCAAATAGAAACGGAGTGTTTGGCTGAGAGGCAGTGCTCACTTGAGGGCTGTCGGGCAAAGTTAGGTCTGCCATAGTGGTGAGATCAGCAAACAGCTTGGCCAGCTGGAAGACAACAGTCAAGAAGAATAATGAAGGGCGGTCAACGTTTATATTATGATGGTCCATATTGTTTGTCATTGTGTTAACGCTCCCTATTATTATAACCACCATGGCTTTGTTCTCCTGGATGTTTTTGTCCCGCTTGCTTAGACTTCGGCACACAGCCTCATCTTCTCCCGTCGCTTTCTCTGTCTTCGCTTGTCTTAGTTTATCCTCCTGCTTCTTCATCCTCTGCCTCACCCTCTGTGCCACGGTTTCTTTAACCGGCTTTACGATGCTTTTTGCTTGTGGCTCCTTTTTGGGGGTGGGTGACTGTTTGACTGGAAATCTGAAGAGAAATTGATATGCGACCGACATGAATGTCAAGAAGATTATGAGGCTCAAATCCTTGACAGAGTTTTTAAGAAAGAGCGAAGACGTGCATTACATATGCTGTATACATACCGCATTTGCGTTGAGATCAGATATGGATATGTCAACTACAGTACATGCTCAACACTGCGATTACTATAAGTACACATACCGGAGAGCTACTAGGAGACTTCCTCTCCTAGGCGCTGGCGTCTCCTCACCGTCAGAGTAGAAGCCTGTGTCCGTATCACTGCCATCCTCTGGCTCCAACATCTGCCAAGAGTTCAAATGTGGACACACCAAAAACATGAAA
This sequence comes from Hippocampus guttulatus, assembly GCF_054856545.1. Taxonomy (NCBI): domain Eukaryota; kingdom Metazoa; phylum Chordata; class Actinopteri; order Syngnathiformes; family Syngnathidae; genus Hippocampus; species Hippocampus guttulatus. The sequence goes on from NC_141278.1 coordinate 5,555,915, forward strand.
GGACACTCCTGATATTGTACAATTTGGATTGGACCAAAAATAATCAGGAAAAATTTTCTATAGAAAAATAGAGATGGACAGAAAACTCAAACAAGTTATTACGCTTTTTTTTTTCATCAGATATCATCCTGTGAAAGATTTGCTTACCTTATGGAAGTTTGATTCCATTTGGCAAGCGAAGGAGGAGAATTACCCTGAAGACTCAACTCTAACCAGTAAACTTCAACCATTACGTAAGGGTCGCATCCAGGTGACACTCCATTGTAACAACTTATCAGTGTTAAATTCTACACTACACAGGCTATTTTATTACCGAATGGTGTTAATGTAACTGCTTTTAACACTGTCCTGTTTGCAGTGTACGTTAGTAGAACTCAGTTCAGCCAACATCAAAAACTTAACTTGCTGGTGTTTTGGTTTTTTGATTTGGCTTTGTGCATCAAGAATTTAAACATTTGCGCCCGCCATATTTGAGTTTTGGCCGAATCTTGGACGTTACGAGTCATACCTTCGTCTTGAATTGCATTTTAAAATGTCTTCTGTCCACTCTTGCATCGTCCTCATCGAAGCCTTCAAAGTCCTCCTCGCTGTCCGACTGGCTGAACAGACGAGCCAGCTCGGCAGTAATAAACTTGGACTTGAAACGCAGCGCCTTCGTGAAGACATACAGTGTGACGTGATCAATGAAAGCGAATGCAAAGTAAGCTTCTACCCATTTCTCAGTTAACACAAAGCTGGAGCTTTACTTGAGTTTTTGTCACGAATCTTTTGACGATGTATTAATTTGTGTTGGGCATAGGACACCACAACAACTATTGCTATTCAATGGTATTCTTTAAAAGTCTCGTCAAGCAACTGCTCAACGGTTAACAACAGACAATAATTTGTTAGTTTTTTTTTAACTGAAGAATGGACAAGACGTAGTTAATTCGACTCACAAAGACTTGTTTCTGACGGGAAAGAGTGAGCAACACCAACAAAGATTCTTAAAATGAATTTACCTTTGATTTGAGGGCCATTTCGTCGTCGTTTAACTGAAAATCTCCAATAAAACTAAACAAAATACAATTTCTTCGGAGGAGAGCGGGGAGGCGAAATGGATTTAAACATTAACATGGGTAAATACATTGACTGTAAAACAAAAGGTCGTTATCGCCAGTTGCAACTTTAGATTTTATGCAGGAATAATCCTTCATTTGTCGCTATCCACATGTAACAATTGCTCCGAAACATTATATTTATAATTACACGGATTATTTGAATTCCCTGGGTATATTTTACTGGATTAAAAGAACATTTCCGTCTTCAGCACCCCTTGTTTCCGCATCAAATGGTGCAGTCTGATGTTTCGCGCGAAAGTTGGGTGGGCGTGGCCTACTGCCGGAAATACTGAGACGCTTTAATTTTTGGGGGGGGGGGAGACTTGCATACAAATTTGGAGCTCTGAAATTTCTTACGATTTGGTCCCCATTACACTGTCAAAAGTCCCAAAATCAATATTGTATTGGCATATTTCTTCATTTCATGCCGCAGAATACTGTATTAAAGCAAAGTCATGAGCAGTCAGTGGCGGTGCTTGGTTGAATAGCACTGTGTGCAAAACCCCCCTTGCAACTGTTGCTCACCATATTATTTAGGATCACTTCTTATGTGATTATATCGGCTATTGTACATGTATTATTCAATATTTTTCACATATTAGCATACGAGTAATGTATGTTCATTATTTCTGTATACTCAGTCCTTTTAAACAGGTTTCAAAATGAAAGGTTCTACATGGATTGCTTTGACGTGGCATCCATAAACTTGACTGAATAAAAGTGGTGCTGTCCCCTCAGTCCTCAGTATCTAGTGAAACACTTTTTTTTTTTAAATACGAGTTTAACTGGTTTCATCACTTCTCACTCAAGACAAAATCATACATGGGAGAACTACAGCGGTAGTAATTCCATTTGTCCCCAACCATGGCTAGTGACAACTTAATGCTCGCCACCTTTTGCATTGTCTGGCTGGCCATTATTCAACAAAGCATATCCTCTTTGTGGACATCACTGATTCCGCTCCATGTGGATTTCTGAGCAGGATCGAAATTCGGAATGAGGACTTTGACATAGCTATCTTCCTCCACACTGTGGATGTACCTCACGTGGGCCTTTGTCTGACATGCCGGTGAGCTCTGCGTCCGCCCAGGTCATGAATGTGGCTATGAAGGTTTTCTTATCTTATCTTATGTACTTGGAGCAGTGGCCATTGAAGCTCAACCAGAACAGAGGACAGGCTCCACATTGCAGCTTCACCCTGGGCTACCTGAAGGAAGTGTGGCACCATGTGCCCAACATAAAGAGGAAGAGGAGCATGCAGTACGCCTTCATGGCAGGAGAAGGGTTTCAATTTGATCAAGGACAGGTAGAAACCGTTCTAAGGGAAAAGAGAAGTTGTAAATTTCACCTGCACTTTGTTGGCATGCTGTCATTAGTCAAAGGCTCCACCCACCAGAGCTGCACAAATTCACACGAGACCTGCTGATTTCACATAAAACCTATAATTTATTCATTTCAGTTCAAATGTCCACATAGTAAAACATCTCTATAGAAAAGACATGTGGCTTCAGAACATCGAGTGGACATGAATGTATTGCTTTGTGGTTCACTTTTTTTTTCTTTGCCCTACCATTTGAAAACAAATAAATAAGAACAGTAAGTACATTGGCGTCAATTTACACATATTACAAAGCCTTCGACATGCGCCTCCCTTGCATTGCGGTTTTTTTTTTGTTCTTGTATCATGCAAATAGGTGTCAAATAATGGTTCTTTAAGGAAAACTTTCCAGTCATGATTGTAACAACCAAATAAACGGTCACGTAGAGGAAGCTTCCAGGAGTGGACCATCATCTCTACAATAGCTCCACTGGCGCCCTCAAGTGGCGACAATACTGTTTCAGCATTGTCACTCTCATGCCTCAGAATAAAATGGGGGGGGGGGGGGGGGGGGTAAATTTATTTATTGCTTTCCATAGCCTTAATATTCATCTTGGGTCCATGTACTAGTGCACTCTTTGCCCCCTATAGGAGAGCAACTGTGACATATTTGTAGGACATGTTAAAAATGAGGCAAAACCTCTCCTACTTTAAAGAGTAGCGTGCAAATGTCAACAATTGCACAGATTTGGCTCAGTGGTAACGTGCACCTAGGATGCCAAAGTTGTCATATTAGGAGGTGAAGAGTGCACTAGTACGTGGCCCTTCTGAACTGAACCTTCGAGCATTAAATTTGGCCACATTAGCAATTCATAAATAAACTGCATATTATAAGAAATAACTAAAAGCACAGTGGAACTGCATTTTAACACATCAAATGGAGTCTGTGTGTCTTTGTAAAAACATACAGCCATGACTACCTCGCAAACTTATTTCAAGCTTTACGGTCTTGAGAAATTTAACATGGGTTTGGTTAATTCTCAAGAGAGCCACATCACTCCTTATAAGAGGGTGTGCACACTTCTGCAACCGCCATTACCTCAGTTGTCAATGATAAAGAACGCTTAACATTTAATGAGGGGTGTGGAGACTTTATGTCAATTGGAATAGCAGTCTCAAAAATTCAGTCTTTACAAAGATTAACTTGTTCAAGTTTGATCGACAGTCAGAGAAGTTTTAATTCAAGCACGGGCGTAGAACTGCAGTCATGTTTCAAATTGTAGTTTGGTCCCACAAAAATGAACACCTATGTATTAAATGTGCAACCAACGTCTTTTGACACCATTAGTTAGTGCCAATCATTATCATCGGTAGAAGCAGTTAATTTTGGGATACAGTTCTTATACTGGATCGCCTTTGATTGTCAACGTGTCAGGCGTCCACTTTTTAATGTTACACTGATGTTGAAGAACAAAACAGGCCCCTGTGACATTATAACAGTGTAAAAAAAAATAAAAAATCCTGTCGCACAATCTGAACGGAGCACACCGATTTGACACATGGTAATCTGTACCTCGGAGATAATACAGAAACTTTATTTGGTCAGGTTGTTTCCATAGTGACCCCCCGACAGAGTGGGAGGCCTTTAAATCAGTTTTTGGAACGGTGAGACAAATCAAACTTGCTTCAGAGGTGTTCTGATCAAGGGAACACAATGATCGAATTCAGAGAAAAATAGTGAGAGAAGAACATATGCGTGGGGGGGGGAACAAGTAAAAGCCAGAATCTCCCAATCAATCGCACACTCAGGGGAGAACTTGTGGCTTAAAAGAGTCAGTCAGTGTGCTTCAACGTCTTTCTGTACACTGTCAAAGTGGCACGCGCTGTGTTAATAGATTAACATGTTTCAGTGGCGTTATTGATCATACATGGAGCATGTTCGCTAAATGCTTCAACACTGACTTGTCTGTTGAGGTACATAGTCAACCGCACGAGGAACGACAAAAATAAACATCGACGTGATACATCTAGCAGCTTTGACAAGATCCTGAACATCTGTGTAATCTTGCGTTAAGATATCGTTAAATATGAAGGCGACATCTTGATGTAGCAAATTAAGGTTGCAAACACGTGAAACTCTTGAATAGGCTTTTTTTTTTTTTTTTTTTTGGCTACTGAAATGACGAGGCCATCAAGTCGCCGTTGACCAACAGTACACTGAGGCAACAGCACAAAACAAACGTAACATTCCACCTGCGGGACAGGCTCATAAATAACCAAAAGCGCATCACAAAAAATATATAATAATAATAATAATAAAGTCCAATATATACTGTACAACATAAATTACATCCTTCTCTACTCAAATCAGAGTTGAGCTCTAAGTCTTTGTGATGGTTTAGTCCAAACAATTGGCACCTTGTGGTCAACTGGTTTTTCATTGCGGTGTGTGTGGGAGTGTGTGTGACCTGTGTTGTACAGCGTCCTTTCAGTGCTTGGGTTACCGCATCGGTGCCGTGCTACTTCTCAGTGTCCGCCAAGAGGACGTGCGTGCGCACTAAGCCCGCGGCTCGAGTTTGTGGGACAGCTCGAAGAGCGTCTGCTGATTGTCAATGATGTGTAGGTAGTGAACGCTTGCCCGCAACTCTGCGCTGTCGACGCCGATCACCTCATTGCCTGCCACGCAGATAAGAAGACAACCATTAAAGATGCTTTGGCACTAATTTGGAGACACCGTGGGGGTTTCAAGCTGGTAAAACACAATTAGAGTACATGAGTCGTGAAAAGAAGCAAATTTCGCTGGATTTACAATGGCCCAGTTAGCTTAATGCTAAAATGAATGTAAAATGCAGTCGGCATGCTGACGGTTAGCGGCAATAGATGCGGTTTTACAACATTTTAAGCAATGGATACTTGAGCACAAATGCCTCAACGACACAGACAGATAATATAGTGTAGCAATACCCACAGGCATATATTCTTTATCCTCCATGGAAAACGACGAACATGAACGCAAGTTGCCGGGTTAAGTAGTACAATTAGAAGAAAAAATGTAGTCTTCATTCATGTCTGCATGACTACATTGTACAAGACTGCCTCACAGTGGTCAAGGCAGACACATCAGAAGGAGCAGCACACTGAATTGGATGCAGCATTACATTTTGAAGCACAAAGTGTTAAATGCTTTCCTCTATAATGATGTTATCACTCTATTTTTATTGAGTACAACCTGACAGGCTGGAATAAGATGATTTGAAACACTGATGTCAGTTTGTGGGCTGTGCCGCATGCGCAAAGCAAGACTCCGAAAAAAACATGCCTGGATGAATTTGGTCTGAAAGAACATGTGAGTCACTTTAATAATTAACAAAAAAAAAAAAAAACATTGATAGAACATATTAAAATCTTGTGAAAAGTGCAAAAGCGAAGGACCATCACCATATTTTGTCTCCTCACCTGTTTGGTCACTTTGGCAGTGTCGAATCATTCGAACCGTGTCTGCGATCATATGCTGGTGGTGTTAGACAAAGAAAAAAAGAGGAAGTTCAACAATCGTGTATCCTGAAGCTTCGTATATTTCATTAGGACAAAAGAGGAGTGCTCAACATTGGTTAATGGGTTAAAGCGTCATCTACTGTTCTCAAAACTATTACCTGATAGGTACACATTACAACATCTGAAATGAAAATAGTATAATTTCTTTTTCACTAGTAGCACCCCCAGGGCTTTATCAATGTATCTTGGGAAGATGGGAGAGAACTTGGTCAATTTATGTTGATGCAAGTACAAAATGCAAAGGCAATTTGAAGAAGACAGGCAGACTTCCACTCACCAGCTTCTCAAAGTTCACGAGGTTGTCATGAAAAGTCTTGTTGCCCTCATGGATAAAGGTGATATCTGCAGGAGGAGATGAAAAGGGAATTTAGGTTTTATTTCGGATATGCACGCAACTAATAAGTGTGCGCGATTGCCTTTCAAGAGAAGGGGCATAAACGGGATCTTTGGAGGTTTCATTCTTTTAAAAGCTTCTCGGTAGGCTTTGTGGTTAAGAGACGGATCCTGCAAGAGGAAGGAGAGTGTGAAGGCAACGAACGTTAAAAAGCAAAAAGGAAGGAAAAGTCTGATCCAAAATGAATAACAGCATGTGCCTTTTGTCCTCACCGTGATCAGCTCCAACTCTGCGAATAGCTTCTTGAACTTCCCAGGACATTTCTTAAAAAAAAAAAAAAACACCCACATAAATCAAGAGTGTAATCGCACGAAAGTTACCAGTACCCAAATAAATGCTCACCTCCCAGGTTTGGTTCAGTCGACTCACGGCCGCTGTGTTGAGGCCCATGATGATGGCAAAGGCGGAGTTTAAATTCCTTTGAGCTTTGCAGCTGGCACAACGCACAAAAACAAAATAAATAAATACAAAACACGTCATCACGTTTCAAAACCAATTCTCGTTCATCAGGAGTGCGTGTCCCTACTGAGCGGCGATCTTGATGAACTTCTTGAGCAGCTGCACTCTCTTGTTGAGCGACGTGCACATGAGAACTTCGGACATAACCCACTGCTGGACCTCGTTGCAGCGCTGCAGCAGGACGGAGAGCGCCGCCGTGTGGCCCCCGCCGGGAATGCGCCTGAGGGTGTAGTAGACCAGCTCTTGCTGCGCGACCAGACGTCAGCTTAGTTAGCAAAAATGCAGTGGTGGAAAGTTACAGCACCGAAGTAACATTTTCCCCTATGTGTACACAAGTGCGCTTGACTGACAGTTGTTGCAAGACTTAAGAGTTACCCTCCGCTTGTCCTGCAGGTGTCGAGAGAAGGTTTCCGACAAGCCACCTGCGGTTTCATACCTCATGGATGGATTTGAAGAGGCTCCAGTCCAGGTGTGTGAGCGCTGCGGCGACGTCCCACGTGTTGATCCCCAAAAGGCGCACCGACCTCCTGCTGAGCTCGGCGCCGTCCGTCAAAGGAGGCTGCAGACAGCAAAGGAATGTCCCTCACCAATTTTCACTCTCGGCAAATCTTCCCTTTGCTGCATCTGCATCAAATTACGTAACACGAACAATTCATCGACGTACCAAGATCTCAGCCAGATCTCTGCGGCAGACGACGAGCCTGCCCTGCGGGGTCAGGGACTCTGAATACACACAGTCGCTGGGCTGCAACATCCTGCGCTCTGCAGACGGAAACACAATCGAAAGTGAAAGGCCAGGATAAAAACAACCGCATCAGAGGTGAAACGCATGTATTTTGTATACAGTGCGTGCGTGTGTTTACCTCCAGTGTGGGAGACCACAGCAAGCACCATGTCGTCTTCTGACCTGTCCATCTTCAGTCTCACGATTCTTAGCAGCTCGTGGGCCTCCAGCGAAGGATGCGTGTGGACGCTCAGGTAGGAGTCGGCGCTTACGTAAACGCAGCAAATAACTGGGAGATGCGCGGAGCACGACAAAGAGGCGTGAGCTTAGATCTGCTGAGTTTTTTTTTTTTCCAGAGTCCCAAATTGAACCCCCAAAATCCAGACCGCGGTGCATTTCAAAATGTCATTCTGCAAAACTGAAAAGTCCATAAGAGGGAGTGACTCTTACCTTCTCTCGTCTCACATTGCGGAGTGTGAAGTTGTAAACAGTTTTCCTTCAAACTCAACTGCTGGTGCATTGGTTTGCTCTGGCAGAGAACACAACAATCATGTTCTGTAGCTCTGACTCAAAGTTGTGACGGCGGAGCAGGAAAAAAAAAAAAAGGATTGTCCTTATTGAATGGCGGCACGGTATTCCTGTTACCTTTTGCGTTGGCGGACAGTCATCCACTGTGCTGCAATGAAACCCCGCAAGCAGTGAGGAAAGCGCAACAACGCACAACAAAAACATGCTTGTCACAAACACCTTCAGTCCAAGCGAGCGCATACGATCGCACTTACTGTCTGCGACGCAGAAGTTTCTGGAACTCTTTGAGGTCTTTCTCGAGCGTCGGGAACTCGTAGAGATCTTCGAGGACACACCTGTACAGAGTCTAACAGAGCACGACTGTTAAATAACTGTCAGATCGCGGTCTGAGAAGCAGTCATGGGAATGGTTTTGGACCTCTTGATGTAGCCGGTGACTGATTTAGAAGAAGAATGACAACATAGCATACCATACATCTAAATAACATTGTCGCTGGAAGTCTCGTATGCCCAAATATGGTCAATTTGTTTTCGGTCTGTCCCCCATGTTGTCTGTATTTCAATGCATTATTAAACAATTTAAGGTGATTTAAAAAAAATAAAATAAAAATAAAAAAGCTTGATGAGAAAACCACTTAACTCATTCACTCCCAAAGACGTTTTTAAACGTCTTTTCAGACTTGGTCTAGAATTGGCTGGTACTGAATGAGTTTTAACCGTCTTGAAATTTCAACCGTTTCATAAGTCTGGTAAAACTCCGCCTCTTTCCTCGCTCTGTGGGAGCCGCGTGGCATTATGTTGCCTCGAGATTGCAAGTTTTCAATGTTTCCAGTCAAGATTGCTGGTGCAGAAGGGAAGTGGTTCGCCGGGAAGCTAAAAAGCTTGCGGATTCATTCAATGATTATTTTTTTAAACACATGGGTGAACATTAAATATCAGTCGTGTTTAAGTGTACATGGAGCAGCATCATTAAGGAGTACAAACTCTCACGAGATGCGACTCATGCATGCAAACACCTGCATGTCCTTGTCATTAACCCACCAAAGGCTCCTCCCCCTCCTAGTTGAAGTCTTATTTCTCTGTTGCTAGGCAACTATCGTCCTGGTTGCACACTGTACGAGATTATACCCATGCCAACCCTCACGGCTTTGGTTTCCGTAGCAACCCAGCGCCGAAGCCGTCAGGTTACACGGGGACAAAAAAAAAACAAAAAAAACTATTTTGGTTAGAGTGTGCCCTTGCTTTAAACGAACGTGTGGCTATTCGCAGACGGGATGATCGTCCATACGTGGGCGTCTTTCAGATTCGCGTGTACATTTCTGCGCAGCCGGATGAAATACGAAACCCGCATCATTTTTACAGAAGCTTTGGCGTTTAATCCTCCTGCCTGCGCCACTTTGTTGCCCTGCGGCGCTTGCGGATGACAACCTAATTTCAGAAGAACAATGCAGGTGAAGATAAATGAAACTGGTGTTCAATGTGATATTGAAGAAAAAAAAAAAAGAAGAGCACTGGGGGGCTGGAGTGGCGGGCACAGAGTGATCTGAGTGATACGCAAGAGCACGTACCTTCATGAAACCCCGAACATGCTCCTCCTCCTTGAGGAAGTCCTTGTAGAGTCGACTCCAGTGGGAGACCAATTGCAGGACCTTGCGCTTCCTGAAGAGGGTATCCTTGCCCTCCTCCTGGCCCCTGCCGCGTACGCTGCTATAGGTGAGAGCGGTCAAGGAGACGGCAAACCACGTGTGACGAGACTTTTCGTAACCTGGAAGGATGTGTCCGATTTTGTGCGCCTTTGTCATGAAGGATATTGTCCCAGCAGAGCTTGACAGAGGTCAGAGGTGGACATGAACACCAGGTAGGTTAACAGGAAGTCGTCCAACAGCATTTCTGTAGCAGGGCAAACGTCTCATCAGCCACGTGCACGTGAATACACTCTTTGAAGGCTTCTCTTTTAGAATGGCAGAAACAGAGTAAAAAAATGAACACTCACTCAAGCAGTCTTTCGTGACTCTTTACTATCAGAAACGTATCACGTTATTATCCTCGGTTCTGACCGACACTCATTCATCGATCGTTTTATTTTACTCGACTCACCACCCGAAGGGAAATTATCCCACACGCGCTTGCTAATTTACGGCGACAGACAGACACGCAGATCCGATTCACCAACACGTACAGACAAAGGTCTTACGCGGATGCAGCCAAGGGAAATATGTCAGAGTGAGGACATGATCACATGTCATCCCATTTTAAGAGCTAATTACTTTGGCTTTCTGGTCTGTGCTGGAAGCCTCCAGGTAGAGTTATGTAAGAAAGGCTTGGCGCGAATGCACGCATATGAACCTGGGGGGGTGGGGGGGGTTAAAGATTGCCATGAGGGTATTTTGTGTGAAATCCTTCAAGTGATGGTTGGCTTGAGCAAGCAACACCTTTTGCAGAATCAATGGGACTTGTTTGGCTCCACGTTAACGTGCCTCTCAAAGAGTAAAGGAATTTTAGGTTCTGTGACATGATGGCATCATGGGTTGGCGAGTGACTCAAAGCGCAATATAAAGAGCCCTTGAGAGAGAGAGCGAGAGAGAGAAATGTAATGGGTAATTCCTGGCAGCAGTGTACAAAAGCCTGCGTGCGTCAGAATATTCGCCCCGGAAAACGTACGACCTAAATATTATTCTGTCGGGCTCGGAGTGAAGAAATCCATTATGGACAACAGAGCAAAGGGTCTTTCCATCAATAAGTGATGAGAGATGACTTAGGATTCAAACGCCGCCGCCGCTGCCTTCACATTGTGTCCGAAGTACGATGACGCAGCCACACAAAGTACACGGCGAGATGGGCGGTGCGGAAGAGGCTACTGCGTCACAACTCGACACTGAAGGATTGGAATATCTGGATTTATTTTTGAGGTTTGGAGCTTACAATGGCCCTTTGCAGTAAGCTTTGGGTCATTGTCCATCTGCACTGTGAAGCACCATCCAATGACTTCTCAAGCATTTGGCCCAATATTGGCTGATAATATTGCCCTCCTGAATTCATCCTGCTACTTTTGACAGCAGGCAGATCAGCACCGATACAAGGGAGCCAGCTCCAATGTGTGTCATGTGCCAACATTTATGGACCTGACGGTATGTCAATTAAATAAGGACAAATAAATCAGATATGCAAGTGAAGTTTTCTGGATGAATAAAGATTTTGGTTCAGCAACCGGTGGCGAAATCTGGACTGCACAAGTGAGTCAAGAGGTCAAACTGAAAACAAAAAGAAATAAATCTCTCCCGCAAAATTAATGTGCCAAAAAAAAAGGAAAGACATTTTTGAAATCAGTGTCAAAATACATTTAGGGACACACAAAGTCATCTCTGACTAAACTTTGCTGTTGATCAGTGTTATTTCTCGAGCTAGCGAGCTAGCTAACCAAAGTGATTTCTCATCGTCTTCTCCTTGGGCAATTATATTCTCCTTCGACGATCCTCCTGGGACGCTTGCCCACTGTACACTCTCTGGGATGATAAATATCCATTTCTTTCAACAACATATGTCCTCTACATTTGCCTGCTGGCACACAAAGTCAAAAACATTCACTCATTGACAACAATATTTCTCTCACCCGCACACACGCGAATAACTTCTCCAGCTCCGACCTTGGGGGACTTTATCTCTCGTGAGAGGCATAGGAAAGAGTGTCTGCGTGCTGAACTAATCACACTAATCCGTGGGTGCACTTTGTTGGTGGAGTGTGTGTTATTATGTGCATACATGGGGATGGGTTGCTCCCTCCAAAAGCGTGTTTGAGCCTGTTCAAAATTCTGCAGAACAAGGTCGGCTACAAAGGAACAGCGATGCTGAGAGCCACTCCAGAGGATCTCCACACAGTTGTTTAAATTCTATACAGTATAGCTAGATTTAAAAAAAAAGGGGGGACGGGAGGGGCGGGTGGAGAATGGTAAAATTGAGAGTTGTTTTCTTCATCTTTGTGGCTTTGTTCTAGTGGACTTTATAATCGGTACACGCCTCATGCCCATCAATATACTTTGAGAACATCTGCATCTTTTTTTTTCTTCAAATATGTTCTACATATTTTTGCACCTCAATCATGCAGAGATGTTATTATTATCAAGGTTGATGGGGAATAAGAACAAACGCCCTCGCTCGGTGTGGGCGACGCTGGAATTGATGAGCCTGTTGAATAATGACGAGGATCATTGCAGTACCGATTTAAGCGTGGCGTAGATTTGTCGAGGATAGTGAAGAGCGTGTTCGAAGGTCCCATGTTGTCATCCAACAGTATTTCCGTCCGGCATTGTGAATATCATAAAAGATTGCAAGAGTAGCTCGGGGTTGTTGCTAAGCGACAGAAATTGAAAAAGGAAAAAAAAAAAAAAAAAGGATTGAATAAGGTACTCGGGGCATGTGTGATCTTTGGAGGGTCACGGTACAAGTCCCGCTGCGGGCAAATTGAAATTGGACAGACACTAGTCCACAATCCTGGTGATATGTCATCAAGCCCTTGAGCAAGGCACCAACCACGAAACAGCAAGTAGATGATTTGACTGATGCGGAAATATCACGGAAAAGAAAGATCAAAGATGATCACTGGGATGACTTTCATACTTCTCCTTGGATGACTGGGGTGGAACTACAACATACGCAGTAAAAATGTAACATCCACTCGGGGATCCAAATTAGTCTTTTTTGGCCACTTTCGACGTGCAGAATACATTTAAATAAACCGTCCAACGGTAGTCACTGAAAACCGCAGGTGGCGTTATTGCCTTTGCACCGCTAGCCCGTCGCCAAACTTGAAGATGGAACCTTATGAGAACACAAAACTGTGTCGCAATGAACAGATTTGGAGTAAGCTTCTCAGTGATGGCGGCGATGATCAGTGATGTCATTGAAGATGGCATCGCCGCTGCCTTTGTAACAATGCACTGCGACGACAAGGTGCATCGCCCATCAAAACGACCGTCACGCCGAGCGCTCGCCGCATCAACGCGAGTGCAGGAAAGTCAAACGCTGCGAGCGGCACATCCCGCCCCCCCAGCCCCCTCACCAAAAAAAAAGCGTAGGCCCATCGAGTGAGCGGCATGTCAAAAGATGATAAAAAAGAAATTAATTTTGTCCATCGGGACAAATTTCTCGCGGAAATGTTCCTGAAAGCAGAGAGGTCGGTCAAACCGCATACGACGTTTCAAGTCAACCCGTTAAAGAAAACCCATATCCTTCCGGACACACCCACCACCATGGACCCGTCGATAGTGATGGCAGAAATTAAGCAGCCCGGTTTCGCAGATACGAAAATAGTCAAGTTAAACGTGGACCCGCGCGGCAAGAAGGAGGATTTGTGGGATCCCGAAGCCGAAGAGGCTCGGCAAAAATTGCTCAACAACAAGCGCATGAGAGAAGGCCTTGATGAACAAATGAAGGAGCGGCAAAAGATAAAAGAGGAAGAGCGACGCATCAAGACGGAAGAGCAAGAGATGATCAAGTGCCTCGGCGAATTATACGAGCAGGAGCTCGAGGAGTCCGCGCAGAACACGGTAGAGGCCAAGAAGAGATTATATCAAGAGATACAGGAAGATATCGCAGATAGCCGGCTGTTCAGGGAAAAAGAGGCGCACAGAGAAATGATGGAAAGCAAAAGAACCGCGGAAATACAACTCAACTTACTCGAAACGTACTGGAAAAGAAAAATGACCAAGAAAGTTTTTCCCAAGAGCGGCCGAAGTAAGAACCTGTAACCCAAGATAACGCGTATCCTCATCTCGTCGTCGTATCTGCGCAACGGCAGAGGCAGCGAAGAAGCAGACGGCCGCTTTGTCTGAAGAAGAACCGGACGGGCTTTCAATCGTGGCTCCGACTAGCCCGTCGGTGCCAATGGGCGCCTGGAAGCGCAACATGACTTTTCAACCTGACGTGGCTAACGGGTAGAAGACAATAAAATGTCACACTCGCGTAACGATGGGAAACGAATACCGATTTGGTGCTACCAGCATTTCCATACAGTTCTTGCATTGGTGGTGGAGACGCAAGTCCAGAATCCAGTCGTGTGCTGTTTATGAATCTTCTCCGAAGCTGTTCTTGTTCACTGCCCGAATAAACGTCTGTCTAAAAGCACCATTATTATTATTTTTTTTTTTTGCTAGCTTGTTTGGCTCCAATTAGCTCGATAAATTCGTCTCGTGTTCATTTCGTGTTCATTTTTTTTTTCTGAAATTGATTGCCGGAATCCTTTGGAATCACCCGATTGGAACTTTGCGTGGTCAGAGCCAGCTCTTATTTTTTTGCAGCGGCAATGTCTGCAATCCCCCCCCCCCCCCTCCCCTCCCTGAGGGAGTCTTCTCACAACAGCCATCGGAGCATGTCACCTCTTGAATAGTTCTCCAATAATGTCCACGCGTGCACACACACGCACACACACGCACACACACACACACACACAAGGTTTTGTTCTAACTTGCTTGACATCCAAGATTTCAGCGCCATGAGTGACACGTTTGGTATGTACTGCAATGTGGTTTTTAAAAAATCGACTAGACAGTCAACGGCCCTTTCATGTGGGCAACGAGAGCCGCACCCGCGTTCGTCTGTTCGTCGACACGCTGCAGACTTGTTTTGAAACGTCCTCTCAGGACTAAAATCGCTCATTTTCTTCGAAAAGCAGACACGCGCGCGTTTCAAACTTACCGCTCTCCGTACTCTCAGGCGCCCCTCTTTGCTCATCGAGGCGCAAGTCACTTAGCAGATGCTCCAAGATCTTCAATGGCGTCCCAGACACCACCACATACCTGTAAGACCAAAACGGATAAGAACCCTCCTCGCTCGAGCGCCAGCCGCTTCCGTCGCTCCGTCCCCCGTCCACATCGGTCTCGTCGTCGTCAATGTAACGAAAATGGGGCACGTCGAACGCAAGGGCAACGGCCTCATGATTGCCGGCTTCTTCGTCGTCGTCCTCGTCGTCGTCATCTTCGTCCAAGTCTTCCTCTGCTTTGGCAAGAGTAGCTCGCTCGGTGGTCATCCTCGTGAACGGACACCGGAGGAGTTTGTTGTGGTCATTTAAGTAAGAGCTCGAATGTGAGGAGGAAAAAAAAAAAAACCTCCTTGTGCCTCTTGTCATCTAAAGATTGAGCGCGTACTTTCAAAGCAATTGGGAGGGAACTGTTGCTAAACACACACACACACCCACTTACGAACCCGCGTCTGCTAATAACACTCGCTGGGTTGTGCATTTAGGCGGAGCATAGACAAAAAAAAAAAAGGGACTTTCAAAAGACACGGTCATTATTTACTTTCTGGAAGAAAGCACGCCTACAAAACTTTACTTAGGTAAATATGTCAATGTAAGAGGATAGGTGGGTGGGACCGACCTTTTGTCTTCCTCTCTGGACCCGCCCCCCGACGACGTGGGCGAGGGCCGTTCGGATGGCGATGTCAGCGACGATGTCACCCTCTGCAACACCAACACGTCGCGTCCTCGCTCCTTCAGACAAACTCGCCCGACCGCCTCCTGACGAAGACAGCGGACGGAACGGAATTTTCAACAAGCCCAAAAAATTTTCATCAAAAGAGGCCGGGTGAGATTTTGACTTTTAAATTCAGGCGAAAGGAAGACGACACCCCCCCCCCCCGGATTGGTCGCGATATTAATGAATTCCCTATACTGGGTAGGGCCTGTGTTTGTCCAAGGATATTCCTCAAGTCATCCAAAATAATTGGGGGGGAAAAAAACAATCAAGAAACCTACATGAAAGGTTTCTCCGATTCATGATTCGGCGTTCTCGGGACAAATGCGGTGGGTGACACGTCTCTTTGAAACATGAACCTCAACCTGATCTGGGACTGGCAGCCGATGACACCGTTACGGACGATTAAAAGGGAGTACAATAGCGTGCGGAAAAAGGAGGCATCGTAAACAGGTGGAGCAAGGAGGATCAAAAGAAGACCTCCCGGAGCGGGAGATCAAGAAGCATCGTCTTTCCTCCAGCTGCGCGCGGCGCACTGTCAGCCCGAGGGACTGAGAGACAATCACAACTGCTCCAAAGAACCACACAGACGAGTCAATCTGCTCCTCCGCAGCACAGATGCAGCCGGGGTATCAGGTGGTATTGCACGCGCAGTTTACTTGCGTGAACAAAAGAGCTCGGGTTCTAATTTTTCAGCTGATCGGCCTTCCAGGGGGCATGTTTGCAAAATACAGAGCGATTGCTATGGAGTGGTTGTCAAGGCAAGTCAACTTTATTGTTGAATATGCTATTGTGCAACAAACAGCACGGATGAAATTTCTTTCCACTCAACCAGAGTGCAAACGCACGAAAGAGAGAGGAGCCGCCGCGGGTGCCCGCGCCGCTATCAACAGAACAGTTAACGTAAAACGACAAAATAATACAACACAACACATAAGAAACAGACAGTCGTGCAATCTTAACCATTTTTCCTGCATACATTTTGCAGTTTGAAGCCGTTATTGATGAAAGAGGAGAGAATCAAAGTGTCCTTTCACCAGCGGATCAGAGACGTCAAGCTGAAAACGTGCACAGGTCTGCTACAGGCTAAGTTTGAAAGCAAACAAGAAGCTGTAGCGTCCATTGACGAAAAAAAGAGAGATTGGCTCACATCTCCGGTGCCCATGTAAATCCGCTTCAATTCCAAGCCGCGACTCCCAGTTCCACATACACACACACACATTGTGCATTGAAAGCTTAATACACTGTAAAAATGGAATTAAACCTGCGGCACAGCATGCACTTAAACGAGACACTTGGGCATGACTTTGATAGTTCAACGGAAGCACCCCTGCATCTCTTCCGGAACATTCCTAACTGTCTGATTTTACAGGCCTAACGTCCATTTTTTTCCCCCGGTCAAATGTCATCTATACAGACACACATACAAAAAAAACAAACAAAAAAAACTTACATCTTCAATTAAACTGACTATGTTTTTATGAGGGGGGGCGAAACAGGATTATGTAAGTGGTGTGATTAGAAATACATTAGCAAGAGCGGCGGGAATGTGCTGCTACATGGTAGATAAAGCAGCGAATTGTTGATACATCCGATTAGACGTACGATTTCGATAGCCAAGAACAACAGGAGCAAGCCCAGAATGGAGAAGTGAACACGCACACAAAAACATACGATCAAAAGGAAGTGTGGCAAAGCTTAAACCGGTCATGCGATATGTACTAGTATCACAAGAAAACACACCCAAAATAATTAGAGGGGCGCCAGATAAGAGCACACATTTAGGAAATTGTGTAAGGCACAGAAAGTACAAAAAAAATATATCGAGATACAAAGTAGGAAGTTGAAAGGCCGCGTGCGTGTGGGGTGATGGCGTGTTATGTAACACAGATTAAAGGAAAGAGAATGGAAAGTGGAAAAGCAAACAAAACAAAAGCAAAAACGTGTTAGGTGGAGAAGACCGCTTAAATCCAGATCAAATATTTTATGAATACTGAAACAAAAAAAAAAAGGATAAGCACTGATGTGGAAAAAGGCGCATCAGTTCTTACATGGTCAGTAAGGTGGGGGGGGGGGCACATGTTGGACGCCCAAGTATGTCACTTTTCTCCAATAATAAAACCTGGACAACTGGCATGGGGGGAAAACACTTTAACAATTCAGAGTTCTCAGTCTTTACACGCAGTTATCTTCAAACATCCACAAAATATTTACAAGCAAATAAGCTCTGAATTGACTCGACAGGGTTTTTTTTTAATATCTCCTCGAAATTCAAAATGGTTGTTCTTTAGGAACAGGAAATCGGACTTTTTTTTTCCCCAACAAATTTCTCCTTGGCTAACAGGTGCGTCAGCCGTTTTCCCTTCCATTCCCGCCAGTCCCTTCCTTCAATTCAACCATCTGAACATCCTTCACCCCCCCGCCCCCCAACCTTCCTCACTCTCTCTCCTTTTGTCATTCCCCGAAACTCATTTTCGCTTTCCTCTCTCTTCAGTGAGTTCAAGCCAGGTCTGCCTCTGCATCTGCCTTTGGAGCGGCCAGTCTCAACCCCCACCCGCCCGCCCCAGAGATTTGGATTTGGGAACAGCGGGCCGGAGACGAAACAGCATGCACCTGCTATGTCGCACGCAGGGTCACGCACGCAGAAGATGACATACGGCGCAGGGGAAAGGCAGGCTTGGCCCCTCACGGAAAGCCAAAGAGGAAGCATTCTCTGTTCCCAGCCAATTCATGCCAGTATGTGTGCGTGCGTGCATGTCCGCATAGTCATAATCTGTGTTGTGATAGCTCGAAGGCTTACTTCCTGGAAATGATGGATAGGAAAAAGCGAGAGCCGCAGCAAGCGTTGACTGACGCATCCCCTCCATTAACTCATTCACTCCCAAAGACGTATTTAAACGTCTTTTCAGACTTGGTCCAGAATTGGCTGGTACTGAATGAGCTAAGTGAAGGACCTGCCAATGCATTCTACGCGCATGTTACCTTCCGGGGCGAAATGGCATCTGACTGAATTGGTGTTCGCTGAATAGAAGGCAGCGATGCATGCAATCCACAACACGGACGCATGAATCATATCGCTATGGCAACAGACCGTACTGGTTCGTCAGGGCTCGGCCGTCACGGGAAACCAAAGTAAAATCAAGTCACTATGACAACCTAGTCAAAGGAAAGCGGTCTTTATCGCCAGCCAAGGTTGGTCTGGCGCGCTGCACCGCCTAACAACTCTCTCATCGCTGAGATTCTTTTTCATATCCAAGTACGGCCCCTTTGATGTGCCGTCCTCTTATTTCATGAATATTTCAAAGCATCGCATTCCGCCACCCTGTGAGTGTGCTACCAAAGTATATTTGCCTCAACTGAGTCGAGTACCAACCATTGTGCTGGAATCCATTTTTAGCTTATGTGCCAGGAAATTACTTTTTTTTTTCCAATTACAAATCTTAAAAAAAAAAAGAAAAGAAAAATCAAATGGGGGACTAAAATCAAAAGAAAATATTTTCTAGTGTCAGTTGTTGTTGCTTTGCTATAAAAGGAAAAGATGCTGATAAAACACAATGCAACAGCTCGTTTACTGTCCCCTCTAGTTTATTGCCCATTTTGGGGGTGTCACTTAAGAAAAACAAGATCATTACACTGTCACGAACTCACACACTTTTTTTTTGTTTGTTTTTTGCACCATGTTTGACTGCTGCATTTAACCCATCCAGGAGGCAGCTTTCCAGAGCCCAGCAAATACGGTGCCTTGCTCAAGGGCACAATAGCCCCGAGTGCCAATGCCAGTTAAGGGAGTCAAACGTTAGATCAGCGGCAATATGCGCTCTCTGCATTATCGGTTGTTGTCAAGATTTGCCTTTGCTTGAAAGTAGACTCGTGCCCATTTGATCACGTGATTGGAAATCGGGGTCGATCACCTAATTTTCAGGTGTTCGATTATTGGGTGAATTATACCCGTTTCCTTAATTTTTTTTTAAAAAAGTCCACTACAAAGTATGCTCTCCCTCACACACTTGCGGGATCCAAACCGGCTAAATAAATCCCTGAGACAGTTTCCGATTTGATGGCACCTTTTGCACTTGCATGTGATCCCGAGGCTGGGCGTCATCAAATGGCCAGGCAGGGCGCGTCTGATGTGACGTGTGGCAGATGCCGGAAACGCACACGCCGTTACAGAGGGCGCAAGACGACATCCTTTCGCTTCATTATTTGGAAAAAAAAATGTTTCCTTTGCCCTCGGGTAAGCAGAACTCGACAGCGCACGGCTTCATTAACTCCCTGCTCATTACGTGAGCCTGCAGTGACTCTACAGCTAAGACGGCAGCAGTGGTGCAGGAATATACACGACACGTGTAAGCTGCATAATACTGTACAGACTGAAGTGCAAAGCATTAAGTCACACTCATGTTTTTACTAACGTTGACACGAACCGGTCAAGTGGCGGTTATTTAACAGGCCCTAATCACATGCGTGCGCGGCCACAAATGAGGTGGCGGAAAGTGAATTCAAGTGTCGGAAATACAATTAGGGCGGCACGGTGGTCCATTGGTTAGCCCGTCTACCTCACAGTGCAGAGGTACCGGGTTCAATTCCAGCTCCGGCCTCCCTGTGTGGAGTTTCCATGTTCACCCCGGGCCTGCGTGGGTTTTCTCCGGGTGCTCCGGTTTCCTCCCACATTCCAAAAACATGCATGGCAGGCTGATTGAACACTCGAAATTGTCCCTCGGTGTGAGTGTGAGCGTGGATGGTTTTTCGTCTGTGTGTGCCCTGCGATTGGCTGGCAAACGTTTCAGGGTATCCCCCGCCTACTGCCCCTAAGACGGCTGGGGTAGGGTCCAGGACCCCCCGCGACCCTTGTGAGGATAAGCGGATGGGGAAATGAATGAAAAGGATATACAGTACAATTAAAAACTCAAGCTCGTGGAAGGAAGACCGCCCCCCCCCCACTACATTTTGGGTACAGATCTGGATAACAGGCTAAGATTCAAAACATGTGACACAGGCCGGCCAAAACGGCCCAAAAAGGGGTCCGAATTCAGAGATTTGTTTTGAAATAAAATGCTTGAAAAGAATTGCAAGAACTATGTGGCACTGAGTTGCGTCGATTCCAGTCGCAGTGCACTCTACTCATGGCATTCAAGTCACCATCTGGAAACTGGCTAACATCCTACCCGACATGATCTCAATCACTGGCATGTGACGCATGCTGGACTCACCGCCTGGCTCCTGTCCGGTAAGCGGTAGTTGTGATTCTGCAGCAGTCGGCAGCCATCCTTGGCCAGACGTTGGACAGCCTCAAAGCCAAGTCGGCTAGTCAGCTCCTCACGGCCACACACGGTCCCATTGCCGCCGCCTCCACCACTTCGCAGAGCGCACGAGCCGCCCAGCTGCAACACGGGGGGCATGAACACATATCTCAACCCACAGTCCCAAGACATGACGGAGAGAGTTTACTCGTGGGATGTACACTCGGTGTATCGGTCCGCCGTGAAAAGTTGTGCCTGATCCCGAAGTATGCGCTAACTTTCACTAAGCCCATTTGAGGAAAAAAGGAGTCAAAGAAAAAAAAAAGTCATCCAGGGACTCTTCATCTCTGATCTCTAAAGTCTCATTATCCCAAATCTGATTCATTCTACATTATACTCTGTAATTCCCTCTATCTGTTGCATTTCTTTCTTAGTCTCCATGTCAGCAGATCTGGCGGAGAAAGAGCGAATGTGAGTGATTATCAGCCTAAGTGGGCGGGAGTGTGTGTGTGCGCACGCCCGCGTGTGTGTGGATAGGAAGAGTGTTGGCTTGTGCGTCCCTCTGCTCTAATAAGGATTTAGAACGTTTTAACCGTGTTAGCCTTGCTGAACGAAGAGCAAAGTGCATCATTGTGAATATGTTGTTTGAGTTTGAGAGTTTGGGGGGTGGGGGGGGGGGGGCTCGAGTATGAAAGGAGATCGAGATTAAAAGTATGGGGGGGGGGGGGGAGTCATGCGCAACGTCGGCAAATGATGGGAAAAAAAATGCCTGCGTTGTGTGTCATTATCACTAGTGGCAGGTAGATTTTTATTTTTCATTATTTATTATTAATTTCCTCAAGAGTTAAGTGACCACTTCCTGTGTGCTTGACTATCCCGTAGTGGCGTATAATCGTGGAGGCTCGCAGGGTGAAGGCATCACTCCCACACTTTCTGTTTACTAGAAAAACACCCTCGACCGGCGCTCATCTGGGGAAGGCCTGATAACACACACACACACACACACACACACACACACACACACACACACACACACACACACACACACACACACACACACACACACACACACACACACACACACACACATCTGCACATCCATACAAAGCCCAGGATGTGTTTGTTTGCAGTGTGTGTCACACTTGTTTCTCGATCCCCCCCTTTGTGTTGATACAATTTTGAAAACACCCCCCACGGGAAAGAAGTTACGGACATCCGCTATTTTGGCACCATTTTGTACTTGTGCTTGGGTGTATGATGTTTAGCTGAACAAAAATATGCAGACGGGTTATTTGATGGTCAATCTCGCCCGAGACTTTAATGAGGAAGGGGGGGGGGGGGGGGGACTAGGGAAAATGGATTGCTGTTTTACCGGGGTGGACTCCGCAATCGGTGAGTGGACGTCCTGCTGGCTCGTCTCCGGCATGTCAGAGTCCTGCTCTGATACTGCAAACAATCAGAGACAGAAGTCGGGTAACATCTTTTTGGGTTTTTTTGTTTTTGTTTTGCACAGGCGTGTTGTCCCAATCGACTCTGGCTGCATGTTTACTCACAAGCTTTGCGCGTCTTTCGGGCAAGGGTAGCAGCCAACTCACTTTGTACCTAATGGAAATGGGGTGGAAAGAAAAAAAAATTGCACAGAGTATCATTCCGTACAGTGCGCTTTTTTTTTCTTTTTTTTTTGGCGCACAGATATTGACGTACTGTTGACGTGAGCCTTTCGAGCGCTTTCATCTGGAGGATCTCGCTGCAGACATCCCGGTTTCCCTCAGAGTCCTCCTCTGACCTTGGAGAGACACAAAAACAGCTCCACTTATTTCCTGGTAGTCTGATCCGAAGACTGAGAGAGCACCGCCGAAAGAATAGCTCCCCGTTTGATATATCTCGAGCAACGCAAAACCGCTTGCATCACCGATGGGACGGTGAGCACGACTGCCTCTGGCAACACCTCCCCTGTTTATCATCAAAGATGCCGCAAGGTGCAGTCATGTTCCGCGATGTAGCGCATGCTAGAATTAGCTCAAACACCGGTGATGACATTTGCGAGGCCTGGATGAGAACATTGAAACTAATTTGCAATTGTCAGCTCGTCTCACAGATCGTGTTTTCCAAAACAACAACTGATGTTGTGCCCCACACCAGTAACGTTTTTAAAGACAGTCAGGCGGAGGACGTGAAGCGGGAGGGAGGGGATGTGTGCGGTGGACAGGCAGCAGGTGCCAGCGGAGCAAACAATAAAAAAATGCAGCAATCAAAGAGAAACGGGAGTCAAAAGCGCCAGACCGTATGAGAATGTCGAATACGTAACCGCATCTGCACAAATTATTTGGGCCAATAGTTGGGATAAAAGGAGTCGTTCCGTTATGGTGTATGCACACTTTTGCACTATATTTTCGAGGCCGGTGTATTGGGGTGCAGGAGGGGTGTGGGGGCTCAAAAGAAAAAAAAATCTGTGCACCTTTTCAGACTGGCACAGATGAAAAAAATTATAGGGGGGGGGGGGGTTTAAAATGCCACATATGCGATTTTTGTTCATTTATCCGAGTGACAGATTGAGTTCAGCGCCAAACCTCGGCAGGAATCCCACACACCGTTAAAAAAAAAAAAAAAAAAAGCACAGTAAAGAACTTTAGCCGACACCCGCTGGATGCGGAGGTGTGTGCACAAGCGCGCTGAGGATTTACACCTCCGTAAAGGGATTTGGATCCGTGCTGGAATTAGAGGAAGATATTGAAGAACGTGTGAGGGGAATATACCGGACGTCGCATGAGCAGTCGTGCACGGGACATCCACCAACTCAAGTTTGTTAGTTTTTTGTTTTTTTTCTCAAAGTGAACATCTTTCCTTTTCTGTCGCGCTCGCCCCAGAAAGGACACCCTGGTCTGGTTGCCACTGGGAAAGCGTGATGATAACCTGACGAGGGGAAATTCAACTTAGGACTGAAAAGTGTCTGCCTGCTCGCAATCACACAATCTCAGCAACACAATTCAGTGAACATCAATTCCATTTCATCAGTTGAACCGGGCAGGCAGAAATGAAAAAGACAAAATTTATTTTATTATTATTATTATTATTTATTTTAATGAAAAAAAACACAGCTCGTATTTATTGCCACAAACGAGTCATTTGAGTGGGAAAATGTTGACAATATGAATGACTGACATTCATGGCAATACTTCTATCTTGAAGTCGGGGTTCCGTAAAAGGCAGAACCGTTCTGCAACCATTTCTTTTTCCCAATTTTCTTTTTGTTTTTTAACAGTGCAACGCGATGGAAACACCTTCGCGTTCCCACCTCGGCATCTATTCAAAGGGTGAATATTTTCAACTTTGTTTATTTACTCTTTAATGATACGCGGGTGAACCTCTCGACTGGAAAAAAAAAAGACGTTCCCCCTGCACGGTTAATAACAGTTTGCGTCGGGGGGGGGGGGGGGGGGTGACAGAAATCACTTGTGCCGTTTGTTTTGCATTCCGTTGTGTCGCTGCGACCCTCCGATTCGAATAAGCCAACATCAGACACTTGGCGGAGCAACGAATTGACGTCTACGTGCGAGCGGGAGCTGCGGTTCAGATCAATGGAGACGCTCGTGGGGTTGCCACGTCTCTGTGAGTGACGGGAAACACAACCCCTCCCCCCCCAAACCCCCTCCCTGTTGGCTTGGCGTTAAGACATCTACATTCTTGCCAACTCCAAACGTCATTGATTGAACCTATTAGCTTGGAGTTGAGACTTACGGGCTGTCGGTTCTGTCCGCAGAGCGAAACTGAACATACGGTGCAAGTTGTAGGAGGAGCCTAACAGCCTCTGGCCAGTCCCCTTCGTTGGCACGAAACTCACAGGAGGTCGAGTCGCACTCCTCAAAACTGAACTGGTAGTAAGTGTTGGCGTCCGAGAAGACAACTCGCTGGTCCACTGGCGAGACAAGACAGTCTTGTCATTGCGATGATACGGAAACAATGATGACATGGCAAATATTCTCGGCTAGCATGGATCACGTGAGCAGATGACAAAATGGAGTTTGGGGATTTACCGGACAGCAGGACGCCGAGTTCCAGCAGCACCTGCCAGACGCGCGCGGCGGTGGTCCGGCAACGCACGTACACGCATTGCTCGCACAGCCACTGCACCAGCTCCACGCCCACATAACTGCGCCTGTCAAATACATGAGATGTTCATTTTGCGTGCGCGCAAAAAAAACAAAAAAAAAATCGCCAGTGATGCATACCGTATGCATTGTATCTATTTTTTTTGTTGTTTTGTTTATGCATACACTGGAAAACTCCGTTATCTTACAGCATGCACAGCTTGACTGTCAGGTCAGGACGGGGAACTACTCTGACTGGTTAATCAGCCGTTACGCTTCATCACACACATTGATCGATACCTAAGGAGACATACAAACAAACAAAAAAAAAAACAGTCAAGTGTACCGTATGATTCTGGCTAGGTGTATCTTGTCTTTAGCTGGGTATGGTCCGTGGGAAAGGAAACCGTTTCTGACAGCCCGGCCAGCACAGGGGAAACTCTGGGAGCATGACTGAGACACGTGCAAAAACAAAAAAACAACACAAGAGGAATAGTAGAGCTTTTACAATGTCATAAAAAAAAAAAAAAGCGAATGCACAAATACACTTGGTTCAAGTTTTATTAATGAGCTCCTTATTTTTGCGTATTGGAAACGACCAATGAAAACATGTTTTAGATTTTATGTTTATCTTTGTCAGTGCGGTGGAGTTTAGCCCATCTGCCTCACGATCGGGAGATGCCGGTTTGAATCTCTTTAGCAATATCTCTGTGATTTTCCGCCACATCCCAAACACGTTCTTCTTTGCGATTGCTCAAAAGTAACTCCGCGAAGAAGCAATGGTAGATGTGGGGCAAATTTGATGAAGAATCTTTCATCTTGGAGACTTTGGAATTAAAGTTCTTATCATATTCGACCCTCGGGGAAAAGAGGATGTTTATTTTAGCGTATTAAGCTTTTTTTTCTGAGTTGTAAAACAGAATCCCTGATAGTGCAGCGAAGTGACGCCTGGATTCAAAGTCAAACAAGCAGACGCCACACGTTAAGTCCGGTGAGGTGCTGCAGCAATCGAGCCGTCTGTAGGACAAATTAGTTGAGTGCATCCAGATTTGACATATGATGACAGTTTAGCGCTTTGCTTTTGTTGAACCGCTTTTTCTTTTTTATCCTTTCAGGTTTCCAATTGGCTTGAGACGGAGAAAAAAACAACAACAACAAATTGACAGTAAAAGCAGCAGGAGCAGCACTGACGTTTCAAAATGTTGCATTATTTGGGAGGGGGGGGGGTCATCAATATTGTGCACCTTTCAAGAGTAAAAAGAAGAGAAATGAGACCGCCTCTCAAAACACTCCCCGAGATCATTGTGCGTTTGTGAAAGCGGCCGAAAATGACCCCCCCCCCTCCCCCACCCGCCCGAGATGAAAATCCGCACTGAGCTCATTTGTATTGAGGCTAAACAAACACACTGTCACCTTGTCGCAAAACGAAAGAGATGACATCATCCGTGTGCCCTCACCTTATTTACTGTCGGGCCTGCACTCGGTCCAGGGATTGTGTCAGGTGATTGCTGTTTAAAAAACACACACACACACACACAGCCATGAGATCTTCCACACACGTAAATACACAAAATAAACACAACCCCAGCCGGCGAAAGACCAGTTTGGCAATCCCGAGCACAATTAGCCACCGCGCGTACAATTCAATAGCCGCAACAACCGCCTCTCATTCATTCACATGATTCATGGACTTGACCTTAAGAGGGCGGTCTTGTGCGAGCGCCGAGCGGGACGACTTACCTGATTTCAAGTCAGGGGAAATATGACACTGGTTTTCTCTCTCACCACTACAAGGGCACTGTGATCACCGTTCTTAATAGCGAGTACCATGACACCAGGTTGTAAAGCCGTTGCCCCCCCGGGCACACCCAAGATACGTCCTACTTCTCCTACCAGGAAATAGGCTCTTAATCTTTATGGATTAGTATGGCGGCAGCGGAGTTTATTGACACACCCCAAGTGAAAGGCTGGTCATAAAACTGATTAAAATGACTTACGACGTGCAAAACGACTGCGGAACTGGCGGTAAATGAAAGAAAAAGGTTCAAAGAGTGAGTTCTGAGATTTTGTGGAGCACCCGCTGTGCTCCAGTGAGATAATTCACCAGTTCTCCTGGAAAACTGGAAGTAATTACAAAACCTGGATGTAGACTACACATCTACTTCAAGAATAGGTCGAAATCCAGATGATTCTATTGTGTGCAGCCACTGGACACGATAAAATTGAGTAAATTCAACACTGCATTTTTTTGGGGGGAGCAGGGGGGGTGAATAATTTTTATCAAATGGCATATGTAAAGTATCCCTTTGAGTGACTGACTATATTTTCACGGATCGATCACGCAGTACATACGTGTAGTCATAAAAAAAGATGAAGAAAGTAGCATCCATCTTTTTTTTTTTCCCCAAGTTGCTCAAGTGGTATTTGATTGACAGTTGACAGTTGAACAGGGTGTTGGTTTCAGTGCGTTCAGCGAACACGGCAAGACGACACGAAATGAGTTTGACATTTTATGTATTGTTTTTTTTTTTTTTGAATGATTCAAATTTGGCAGGGTTCTTAACACCCTGTCGTGTGTCAAATACAGAAGCGGGAGGTAGCAACCCGCTTCCTCCTTCGCCTTCGGCCTTCATTATTATTCGAGTGGTTATACTCTAAATTGTCATACACTGTAGTTTCCCCGCCGCAGCATCATGTTTGCGGTGGGCAGTAAAAAAAAAAAAAAAAAAAAGCGACACTGCGGACAATGGAGTGCTTGTCTTGAGACATGTATGCATCAATTCGTTCATCACAGTAGAATTCGCAATTTTAGAACATCAGAGCTCAAGCTTATTTTATTTTTATTTTAAATGTTGTTATCAGTCCAAACAAATGAGACAACCGTGTCCCACAGGAATTTCAAGCAGCAGGGATCACAAAGTGGTGGGTTGGAAAACCGTCATAGCTGACGAACGCCCAGATGATGATCAACATCGTCAGAGGATGATGAGACGACTGTACGGGTAAAGCAATATGCCGTCGTGGAAAGACGAGTGCACGCGCATCCGCGCATGTGGGGGGGGGGGGGGGGGGGGGATACAGTAGCACAAGCTCACTAAAGTCAATGAAAAACACACAAGACACGGGGGGGGGGGGTATGAACGTGACAGATGGAGAGGGAGCGAAACGAGCTGCGGAGGGATCATTTTAATTATGTTCATTAAAAAGAGAAACGTGGCCGAACACGATGGAGACGGACGGGGGAGGGAGACAAATGCACGAAAATCGCAACAGTGACTTCACATCCACTTGAGAGAAATTCCGATACGCAATGGATGTTTCGCGACGCTACTCGAGGAATTACCACAACAAACCAATTGTCACAAAACTCGGTCGACCAGGAATCGTTTTCGGAGGGGAGACATTTTCATTTTCACTAACCTTTTACGGCTAATCGTTTCCATAATGGGTTCAAATTAGGAATTTGAAAGGAAAACCGTTTGAAACGTGACGTAACAATACCATCAAACTACAGCGGTGACCCGACATGACTTTTGTCGCGATACGAGCCGATAGGAAACAAAACTTCAAGCTGTGAAATGCCACCCCCAGTTTAACATTCCCGTCAAACATAACATCAAACAAAGAAAATGACACGCTGGGTATTTCGAATAACCAAAGTCCATTTAGCGTATGCTAACAAACAATGCGCAACACCATAGGTGGGTGGGGCTAGCAAAGAGTAGGCTTGCGTGGCGGTAAAAACAAACATTCCAATACGTCTGAAGAATATAATAATTCTCACAGACACGTTTTCTTTATCCTCTGAAAAACGACTAATATTGTTGCAGGTTTCTGAATGGCTTACAGTTGTAAAACTCTCATTTGTGTCTGCATGACTGTGCGACACAAGAGGCCAAATCGCGCACACAAGGACCCGCATTGGATTATTATTATTTTTTACATTTTATTCTTTGATAAAAACATTCAAGTCGAATATTACAGACCTCAATTTTCCTTATTGAAAATTACAAAATCTTTTTGTTGTTTATTCGGGGTGGAGGCTTGAACAGATTCATGGCATTTCCATTGATTTCAATGGAGAAAGATGATTTGAGATATGGGGTGAGATGGAGGACAGACAGGCGAGTCACTCATCCCCCCCCCACCCCCCTGCCTTGTTCCTTCCTCGTCGCTCGATTTTATCTCTCCATCTCTTTGTCTTCTGTCTGGTGAGTACCAATCGTTCCCAAACTGTGCCTTTTTCCCCCCCTCACTCGTTCGTCTCTTCTCACAAACTCACCACTCGGTGACTCATTCATCCTGTACTGCACACTCAGGTCTTTGTGGTGCTGTTTTGATTCCTCCTTCTCCCCCAAAACACACGCCTCCCATCACGGGAGCGCACATTAGTTGTCAGCCGAGAAGAGAGATGTAGGCTGTAAAGC
This sequence comes from Hippocampus guttulatus, assembly GCF_054856545.1. Taxonomy (NCBI): domain Eukaryota; kingdom Metazoa; phylum Chordata; class Actinopteri; order Syngnathiformes; family Syngnathidae; genus Hippocampus; species Hippocampus guttulatus. Next base: position 5,585,213 of record NC_141278.1, read on the forward strand.
GAGAGCACATGCTGACACGCTTATCTGCGCGATGACTTCAAAGTGTGTCCGGGCAAGCGAAAGAAAACGAGCGCGGCAGCAGAGCGTGAGGTGATTCTCTGCGAGGAATGGATTGCGCTCAGAGTAGATTGCAAACAACGCAGCGCCCGCGCACACCCACGCGGACATTCGCACCGCTGTTGACTCCTTGACAGATCGGTCACACACAAGGAAAAGCTAAATGGAGACATCAAAGCGCGGCGGAACGAGTGCGCGCTGAGTGAGTTCCATGAGAAAATACGGACCAGCCGTTAAGAGTTGGCAGCTCGGGACAATATGGAGACTGGAAACTAGACTCAACTTCCTCAAACAAAGCCATGACTTGAAGTGAGGACTCGATTGGCCTGATTTTTGCCAAAGTGACTTGGGACCTTCTTGAAACTTGAAGGTTTAGACTCGATGAGACTTCATTGCAACTGGCACTCATTTTGGAGTCAGACTTGAGCCGCTGCTTTTCCTCATCGAGAGGAGCCAGCTGAGGTGGTGCGGGCATCTGGTTAGAATCATCCGGCTTGGAACACCAACCTGGTGAGGTGTTCCAGGCACATCCTCGAATGAGGCCCCCAAGGAGGAGTCGGGGCACGTTGGGCAGGGAAGGGCTCGGGCTTACCCCAGACAAGCTGGATGAAGCGGCTGGGGAGAGGAGCATTTGGGCTTCCAAGCTTAATGTGCTGCCCCCGCAATCTGACATTGCATAAGCGGATGAAAATGGATGGATGGATGGATGGATCCAATTTGCACATACGTGACTTCCTCCCACCTCCGTAAATGAGCAGTTTCACTTGGTGCGCGGTGTGACTTTCCTTTCATCAAACCTTCATCCGGGGAAGCTTCCTCGTGGGTTAACATGAAAGACATCTCCAAGTTTGAACTTTCCCCGCATGCTTGCGAACGCGCACACTTGGCGCCGAGCAGGTGGCTCTGAGAAATGCTCGCATCCATGGCTGACATGTTTAACACCCCGGGGATTTAAGGCTTCCTCACGTCAGTGTATTTCATGAGCCGTAATCACTCCGAAAGACTTTTTGACGACACGGTACATTTATAACACGCGTGCAAATGTTCTCTTGCGAGCCATTTGCCAGAAGCCCCATAATGAGTCAGCGCAAAAGGTGTGGCGTGAAGATTCCTTGATCCTCCAACTCGTGATAAGCTGTCATCACAAACTAAACCTCCATTGTTGCCTATTTTATTGCAGCTGTTGTTGCTTTGGCCTTTATTTATACTGGATATGTATATATATATATATATATATTTTTTTTTTTTTTTTTACCAGTTGTATGAAGAAGTAAGCCTGAAGGATTTTAGGAAAAGATCTTTCAATTTCTCTGTCAGATCTTGTGATTTCGAGGCGATTCACGCTTTTCTTCAAATTAAGCTTGAGACGAGAGGATTATTATTATTATTTTTTAGCTGATTAGTGAGCATGACCTGTCAACAAGTAGCAGGCCACTTCTGATTGGTGAGCTTGAGCGCAAAAAAAAAAAAAAAAAAACAACAACAACAACAAAAAAGGCCACAGCTTCGGCAATCACTTTGTCGGAAATCATTTTGACCGTATAAGAAAAATTTGCTCAACCCCTGTAAGAAGGGCTAACCGTCTCCGAGGAGCTTCCAGGAGAAAACAGATTTGGACCCACGGATTGCATTCCACGGTGGACTAATCCAAAGTGTGCTACGCTCCGAACCTGCTATAAAACCATGAATGTATTAATAAATGCTCACTGCACAATTTGGCCTGACTGACAGACAGGAAATAAAATGTGACACTTGACCTGGGAAATCAAATGCGCTCACCAGACAGAGCAAGTTAGTTGTCAACTAGGTTCAGCGTTTACCTCCATTATACTCCATCCGAAGCTAAAGCCCATTAGGATTGCCCATATCAGTAATAAAAAAAACATAAATATATATTTTTTTAAATCTGTGATTCCAAAACATTTGAATCGTACTGTCGCTCAAGCGACAGGGAAAAAGTTGACAGCTCAGCACGCAGATTTACAATTTTACAGCACCTACACACACACATCAATAATTCTGATTATAATGAAGAATTACCGTAGCGGTAAAATAACACAACACAATAAATATCATCAGAAATCTAGACAATATTCTGCTACAAAATAATGTTGATGAATTTTCAGGGTTTTTTTTTTTTTGCCACCTCAGTCACAAGTCACCCACAGCTGCTGTTAGATTTCTGATTTGGCGGAACAGTCTTTAGATAAATGTTTACTAGGGATGCCCTGAAAATCCGGTCAATTTTACGGCTTTTTCCTCACCAAAACAGGATGTTGTGATTACGCCCGCAAAAAAACTGGACAACTAACCAGCAGTCTGTGTCATGCGCATTATGAAAACAAATGTGACTTCTAACGTGAATGGAATGTATCTGTGAAGTGGCACGTGCACAAAACAAGACGACACGTTGTGCAGTGTTTACAAATTAAATATGGCCTCGTGTGTGTGTGTGTGTGTGGAAATCTTGGTTAAAAAAAAATCACATACATGACATATTGGATTTTTAAAAAAACAACAAAAACAAATCGGAACTGACCTGCAGGATGAACATACCGAGACAAATTTGGCAAAATGATCCAGCTTAGTGTGTGTGTGTTTTTTTTAAAGGTTTTAAAAAGGGATTCGTTTGTTTTCGCCTTGGGTTTCCTCCCTTGCAAAATTTGTCCTTTCGGGGCAGCCAATAAAGTTCAGAAACAACTGCAAATCCGTTAGTTGTCAATAATGATGACGACCACTTCAGTACTGTAGACCATTTCTGTACATCACCTCTTAGGTCAACAGAGCCAAGAGAGCGAGACCCCTTCGAAACACCGGCATACTCCACCGAAAATGATTTATGATCCTCAGTGATGATTTCTTCATGTCAATTCAACTCTCACGTGTAGGCTGCGAATGATGGATGGGATGTTTTGTTTTTGTTTGTTTTTTCCACACTGAGGCGACGATGAATTCATCGACAGTCTAATTGAATCTACGTTACATGTGCTACACACGCATGACCATTAGCACAAACGTGTGTGTGCAGTATAACCTGAGGGTGGTTGCCTTGACTACCGGAGTGTGACGGTATGGCGTTTTAGCAGCAATTCGGGTAATTAGGGACGAAGGCGCAAGCACGCACAGTGCGCCTGCAACGTTCACGCTCGGGATGAGTCGTGACGCGTGTACAAAAGCAAGCGCCAGTCTTGTTTTTAAAACGCTCCAGTTTTTTTTTGTTTTTTTTTAACGAGCAGCATCAAACGCGGAAGGAGATCGACTACAGCGAGATACTCACGCTTTTCTTCCGCAGGTGCAGCCCGTGTTTAAGTAGTCCCGGCAGGTCCCGGATTTTGTGCTTGAGCTGAGCTTGGTCCCGCGGGCTCCGGTTCCACCTCAAGCCCGAGAGCAGGCCGTCGTCTGCTGGCTCCGAGTCGTCCATGACGGCCGCCCGGACACGAGGCGGGTGTCCTCGAGTGGCTCCCTCCTCAACAGGCGCACCGTCGCAGGAGCCAGTTCACCAGTTCACCATTTCCCTTCGCCGCGGCGTTCTCCGGTCCCCCCCTTCTCGGTTCTCCTCCGCGCCGCTTTGATGCCTGTCGCGAGGTAGCGCCGCGCACCTGCAACGAAAAGGGTCGCGCGCGCGTTGAGCGACTTCACTTGTTCCGCAGCACGGCGCGCCTCATCTTAGCAAGCGGCGTGACTAGGCGTGCGCGTGATTGTGATTGGGGGAGAGGGGGCGGGGGACGCCGGGGGGGGGGGGGGGGGGTCGCGTTCACTCTTCATTTGGGTGAAATTTACCTCTCTGCATTAATAACATTTGATGTAGAGTACTTTTTTTGGGGGGGGGGCAATCAATAAGTGCAGATTGTTTTTTTTAAATCTTTTTGTGTCGGGACTGCTGTGGTTTTGTCGTGCTTGTAGGTTGTACATTTTTCTCCTTCATGTGTTTTCTTTGATGTTCTTTTATGTCACCCTTGAAAAAGATCTTTTATGTTTTAAATAAAGGTTTGGAAAGATTGTTTTTCAGTGTGCACGCCAGGACCGTACTGGAGAGGCAGCTCCTCTCTTGGATTTCCAGTACGGCAGTAATATTAGCAGCGAATCAAGAATATATATTCCCATGAGGCGTTATTTCCTATTAGGCAGTCCATGCCCTGCTGCAATATGATTGGCTGCTGCCTCCAAGGGCAGGCTTATCAAATTTAATTTATCTATGTATACACACACACACACACACACACACAGATATATGGAGATACACACTTCATAATTCATCCTGCTGCTTTTATCTACATTCACATCAATAAATACAACGAACCGGTTCTTTTGGCAGCCGATTAATGTTGTCACCTCCGAGAATGATTTGTGGCTAACGTGTAGTTTTGTGCCAAGCTAAAAACCGCAAGCTTCTGGCGTTCAAAAATCATCCAACTCATATGTAAAAAAAAAAGAAAAAAACCCACAAACAGGTAAAGCATTTTTTTTTTCAGTTGTTATCATTAGTTACATTTTCAGTGCGTCAGTTGACATCACAAGCAAAGGCAAAGATAGCTGGTTCTTGGCTTGTTTTCATCGTGCCAAGCTACCAAAACAGGTATTGTATATAACTGACAGCAAAAATACATATTTTCTTTTACGTTTAACCCTGTAACCTGATAACATGATAAGTTGTCCATTGGAGTAACCTCTGTGCCTGAAACTTTTTAACTTTTACTGCAGAAAATGAGTCAAATCAGTACTTCTACTTTTGCTCGGCTTTGTGTAATTTAAAAAAAAATGGCAAAAGGAGAAATACTGATTTGACTCACTTTTCCAGACATAAACAAAGCTCGCCTTCGGTGTGTGTGCATGATTGGGGGTTCTGCTATGCATTCCAGTTTAACCTGAAGCAGACGGCAGGTGCGTTAAAACACGACAGGACTGTTTGGTGTAATTCAGCCGTCGTGGCTCCATATTTTTTAAAGGTGACGACGTATTGTGCATTTTTTTTTTTGGTTTTGTTTTATCACCATTAAAAAGGTCAGTGAAGTAGCGGTGAATGTGTGTGTGCCTTCCAGTTCTGATGTCCCGCGTAGAGTTTGCATGCTATCCCAGAGGTTGTACCAGAAGCAGGCATTCAAGGTGCCGTTAAGACAGAACTGGTTCTGCATCAACTTGAGGACCCATAGAGGCTGAAGGACGGCAGAAACAAGAGCGGGGGGGGGGGGCAGGAGAAAACAAAATCTGAGTCGGGGTCAGAGTCGTAAAGGAGAACAAATGGAATCTATGAAACCGGATTAAAGTATGCTAGCACGGCGGGTGTTTACACTTGCGAGCCTCCCTGCCTTGATGAAGATGACACTCGCTTTGGGGCCCGTGCTGCAGAACGGGGTGAATATACCAAACATTTAATTGAAGATTTCAAACGAGCGTGGCTTGAAAGAGATTTCTGAAGGAAGCTGAACTCGCCCCCTGCGGATGACATGACAAGCTGTGCAGAGTTCATCTCCAGTGCACTTGTATAACTCAGCTGTCGGATCAACTTTTCTGACCGGCTCTGGGATAATTAGCCCTCTGTAGAGAGTCCGATTGTGCCAACGGGTGCATTACATTGCCATTATTTAGGTTAGGTTTGTATGTTTTGGTGTTCAAAAAACAAACAAACCTGCCACTGGTACTTGTGCGCAAAGAGCCCCAAATGTACACGCAGCAAAAAATTTTTTTTTTTTTAAACGTGATAATATGGTATGAGCTGGGCTGTCACTTGCATCGTGCTTTTCTGCCTCGGGTGCTCAAAGCCCTTCACACTGTTACCTCATTCACCTACTGGTGACGCAGCACCAGGAGTAACTCGGGGGAGGGCTCCGCATCTTGCTCAAGGGCACTTCAATATGGTTGCAATGGCTGGCCGGGGATCGAACTACCAACCTCCACCTCCATGCATGTTGAATAGATGATCTAGCATAAAACCTGCAGGTTGCACCGAAGAAGAGGGATTATCGTAGGAAGGGAGGGGTTGGAGAACATAAGGCGTTTGAGAGAAAAGCTGGGAGCGAGAGTGAAGCCATTTCCAGAGGAGTTGGTCAAGTCTTTCATCCCCAAACTGTCACTGCACACACGTACGCCCACAAATAGGATATGTATGCAGTCCCATCATTTTTTTTCTCCTCCAAGCCAGTGTCCTGCATACAAACACAGCATCTGCACACACACACACACACACATAGTCAGACGTCTTCTTTCATCACACGCACACACACACACAACTCAGCGAACGCTCTTCAAACAAATGCACTCCTGATTAAATATTGAAGAGTGCCCGCCTGAGTTTAACCGAGCCGAGATACAATTTCGATTATGGATTTCAACATCCGCAGAAGAGGAAGGGGACAGAGGGAGCTAAAAGCAGCAGGCCAGGGGAGGGGGGGGGGGGGGATTTGCAGCGGTGCCTTGAGATACAAGTCGAATTCGTTCCATGACCCCACTCTTGAGAAAAAAAAAGTCTTTTAACCCTTTCATGCACCCTGTAACCTGATAACATGATGTCCACTGTAGTAACTGCTTTCCCTGCAAGGTTGAAATGAATGGAAATATCAACAATCTGTTCTAGCCTTGCTCATCATAATACAATTAGTCATTCTATGGAGCGGATACATAATATCTAACTGAGCACTGTTTTGTTGTCTGCCTATATGTTGTCACTCTGCTTTTTCTGTTTGATATGTTGAACAAAAGGTTCATGTGCCGCACCGTAGCTGTTAATTAACATGCGCATGAAGCGCAATAGACCGGAAGGCTAATCTTTGTGATTGTTTTCAATATACAAGATGGAATTTTATGTCATGTTAAATTTGACAGAGTTGCATTAAACAACTTGAAAACTCTTTTTAGATGAATTGGCTTGCCTCTTGCAAAGTCACCGAGCAAATAGCTGACCCGCGACCCTCATGAAGGCAAGCAGCACACAAAGTCTGAGAAAGCTGCTCTCTTTTGTACCCTGCTACAACACTGCCATCTAGCGTACTCAATCGTAAACTGCAGACTTCAGTCAAGATGGATACCGTGGAAATGCGGACAAATGCTGATGGATGCCGGTCAGCAGGACGGGGAGTGCGCGGACGGGTGGGCGGCCACAAGAGGGCGACGTGACCACACGGCGACGTCTTTTTAATCTGTTCTCATCTAACAGATGCACACACGCACACACACACACACACACACACACACACACACACACACACACACACACACATGACAAATGTAGTCAATAAAATGTGCACCACAGTCATTTACAGAACTGACGTTGAAGTGTGTGAAGGCACTGTGGAAAAAATATAGACGTGAATTTACGGGGACACTCAAATAAAATGTTAGATTAAGTTTCAGGTTAACTGGACTTCAGTTGAAAATTGACTAATTGGTGAAGCAACACGTCGCGAGATAATACACCAATATGGCCAGAAATATATTCTTTATCCTCGCTGAGGAACGACGAATATAACTTTTGACTCTTTTGTTGTATTGTACTGCCCCCAAGTGGCCATGGTGGGCACGCCCCAAGGAGCCGCAGTACGGCCTTTAAATGAAGTAAAGAAAGGTGCCAAAAGCCCTTTGATGTATTCTTTTTTAAAATTTTCGATTGAATTTTGTAATGCTAAATGGGCTTTCACCTATATCTCGCTTTTGCACCCACAAGGCACTCAAAGCGATTCACGCTTTTATTTAAAACTGTTATAATGTCCTGGATTTTTTTTTAAACCCTCTACTGTAGCTCTTTGCGATTTCCTAGAATTTTAAAGCGCATTATAAATTCAATAAGGGTACGATAATGCATGGATGAATGATTTAGACTGCTATTTTTCATATAAAACTACAAATGTAAAATATTGAAATCACATGCGTAACTGGCAGATCTCATGGAAGGCCCACGATGGTATTCATGCGTGTAAACTTCATCTCATATCACATACAATTATTTTCCAGAGAGCACAATGACAACATCATATGAAACCAAAAATCATTCAAACTTCCCTTTTGGTTGGTTTTTTTCACTAATCATGAAAGGCCAAAAATGAGGAACAGCCAAGTTGAGACTTGAATTTCAGACCGGCAAAGCATGACGAGACAATATTGTGACACAAGATTTCACTCGAAGTAGGAGAAGAATTGGAAAGCAATGATAAAGAGGAAAGGAAAGTCTAGCTTGATCAGGCTCGATGGTCGAATACGAATAACATGAAGAAGTTCAAATCTAAAAATTGGAAATGAGAATCTGAAAATGACGATTTCCAAAAATACATACAGTATATGCCACAGATACTGTACTTTATTTTCACACAGGCCTGTTGTCATTGAAGGGTGAGTTCCAGGGTGGAGTCTGCCTTTCGCACGTAATCGGACGGGGTCCAGTACCTCGTCACCCACAGGATGAGCAATCTGAGGAAATGAATAAAATTGATTGGAGTCACATTAATGAAAAGGATGAAGCATGAACACGTAAATCTGTTCTTACGACATCCTCAACACAGCAGATGCACTGTCAACACTGGAAGTTTTTTTTTTGTTGGGGTTTTTTTTCACTCTCACTGAGTAATAGTAATCGATGAGCTGACTGGACAACGTGAGCAAAAATAGGAAGATGTGACACGACGTATGATCATGTTGTATTCAGCATTTCGTTCGGTGCATGTGTGAACATTGTATTGCGGCGGTTCTCAAATGTTTTTTTACACCAAGTACACACCACAAAAAAAAAAAAAAAAATCAAAATAACATTCGGCTCACCAAGTACCAACTATTTGATTAACATTAAAATACAGGAACATAAGAAGCAAAACATGTACTGTAAATGACAATATTAGAAACAAAAAAAAAAAGATATAGGTCAAAGGTCGGCACTGTGGACAACTCACAGCATTTCTTGGAGATAAGTGCGTATCAAACTGGCCGACATTTCCAAAAAGGATGGACACCTGCTGCAAGCCATTAAAGTACAATTGCTTCCCATGTGAGTCAGCAGTAAAATTTGTCCATTTCTTTTTAATCAGTGACTAAACTCTCAGGGGAAGTTTGCCTCACCGCTGCAAACTGGCCTACATTACAGGTTGCGAAAGCAATCATCATAATTACCGTCTTTCATTTCGTTATTTTATATTGCTGTGATTTTATTTATTATCGCATCTTTTAATACGAGAGCAGCGGTTCTCAATATTGAGTATCAACAATAAAATACTTGGCTGTCCAAATACCCCGACGATGATCAGCGATCCCTTTAAGGGAAGGAACGATCACTAATCAACAGGATGGGATGGTGTCAAGACCAAACTTTGCATCGGTCAGCACAAAGGTAACTGGACATTGACAATATGAGAAAAACTGCCTTCAAGTCATCAAATCTGATCCATGAACGATGTTATGGTTGTTGATGTGGTGACTGTTATCCAGTATTTTTACAAGCATCATCTAAACAAAAAAAAAAGAATCTGAGTAATATACAGTATATTACTCAGAGCTTCTCTGAGTACATCAGTGAAACAAATGAGGCCAAAAATATACTGGGGTAGACGTACGATTTAGGGTGGGACCACAACAAAAAAAAAAAAACGCAATATCAGTCACGCAAGTGGGATAATTGAAGCCGGAAGGTATTAGGAAATCCCTGCAGTCAGTCGAATATATAATGGCGGGGAGATGTGAAGAGAAGACAAGTTCCACGAGATCAGGCGGTCAACACAAGAGGAATCTCAACCGGGCCAGCAACGCATCATGACCTCCGAAACGTGTAAGTCAGCGACTTGAAATGAGAATGTTTCCCGTTTTTTTGGTTCCTCTTTTGGCATTCATTCATGCTCTTCTCATACTTCCACATAGACGTACAAATCCTCGCTGTGGGTTTGCTAGCCTTTCTGGTACTACGTGCCGCCGGAGCTCCGCTTACTGAGGCACCCGCCGTCTTTCCATCAACTGACACCTCAAGTGAAGAGGAAACCGAGTCCTCCGAGCTGCTGAGCTCCTCTGATGTTTGGGAGTCGGTTCTGGCTACCGCTAAAGACCACCAGAAATCTGTAAGTGCAACTTCAAAAGCCTCGTCATTGGCTCCTTCTGTCTGTAATACTTTATTTCTCTTGTGACTCTTGTGACAATTTCAGTTTGAAGATGAATTCCAAAACCATGTCCAGTTTCATTTACTGGAGGACTACAAAATCTCCCAGCTTCCAGCAAACTGTCCCTCCTCCAACTTCAGCAAGGTAAGAACCCGAAATGGGGAAAACTCTATTCCCAAGTAGTCCTGATTCAAAAGATTCAGATTCAACTCCAGTATTGAGTAAAAGTAAAAACACCTCACTACAAAAGTAAAAATGACATTTACAGTTGATTACATACCATATCATTTTGATAACTTGTCAAAACGAAAGAAAATCACTTTCCATGTCGCCTGGTGTTTAATTGGTAGCTAGCACGGTGTAGACTTGACCTTTCTGCTTTCCAAACGATGCATTCTAATTGCTTTGCTAATGACTTGAACTGGCTAACAAGAAATAAATCATAATGCATACATATATTCTCAAGCAAGTAAAAAACAGAAAGTGGTGCCTCTGGTCAAATATCCGTTTTTTCTATTGACGCAGCTAGCATAAATTGTTTGTTAGCATTATTGATAAGCGCGCTTGCCGCTTATCAATGTTTGTGTTTATTTTGACAGTTCAACTATTATTATTTTGACTTATCAACGCTTGTGTTTATTTTGACAGTAAACTTGAACTAGGGTTGGCGTTAAACATCTTGAGGCCTCTTTTATGATGAATAGTTCAATAATTTCCAAACCGCTGCTTTCTGTGAAGTGTTCTATACTGAATACGCTGCCGCCTTACAGCGCTGGTATCTCTTGGCCTTCGCAAGTCCCCCACCCCCATAAAAAAAATCATCCGAATGGCGGCTTCTCACTTTAACTTCTCATCACTGTACATGATTGACTCGCTTACCTTGATTGTATATTTTCTCTCCTCCAAGGAGGCTTGCCTCCACAGGCTGGCCAAAGGTCTGTCCTTTTATACGAGTCTTCTGAAGCAAGTGGAGAAAGAATATCCCGGCACTAGAATTCTGTCCGAGGCCAAACGCAACACCGGACTCATCCTCTGGAACATCAAACAAAAGGTTGGTAATGCACAGACCGGCAATTTAGCGATATGACTTTAACATGGTAAATTCTCTTAGGTGAGGTCGTGAAATTACACTTAACTCATTCAGTACCAGCCAATTCTGGACCAAGTCTGAAAAGACGTTTAAAAACGTCTTTGGGAGTGAATGAGTTAAGAGACCTTATTGGCACTCGAGAATTGTGACGGTGGTCATTTGGCACGGTCTCGCTGGGGCGAGTTTAAAAATAGTTCAAGTCATTCCAAACTTTCCCCCGGGGACGTTTTTTATTCCTTTTTCCTGTATTATTTCTTGATCAGACATTTTTTGACGTGTTTGTTGCTCTGTCCTGCAGATGAAAAAGCCAGAGGAGGTCACAAGCCTAAGCAGCAGCCAGGAGAAAAGCCTGCTGGAGTCATTGGACAACGCAAATGCTTTTCAGAGAAAGATGACGGCGCACAGCATCCTGCGGCAGCTCTACATCTTCATGGTTGATGGCAAGAGGGCGCTGAGCCGGAGAGACAGGCGCAGGGGAAGACCTGCCAAGGTTTAACACATTGAAGTAGTCACATCCGCAACGAAGGCCGTGTCAGGAAAGTTGGGCAAAGCCTGAGCCAAATTAAGGGAACTTGTTGTATCTGCAGTGAAGTGTCGTAATCCACTGACGGAATGATGATGTATTTATACGTTTTTGAATGACGCAGAGGTTGGTTTTTTTTTTTGCTATTTATTCCTTGAAGAAAATATTTATTGCCCAGACAAAAACCCCCTTGTGGTGGGTATGCCTTATTTATTACAAATGGTAATTTAAATTATTTAAAGATATTTATTGTATTGAATTGTTTTGAGACTTGAAGTCATGGTAACTATTGATGCATATTTATTTCAACAGTTTTTTTTATTGAATGTATTTTGTAAACGATCAATAAAAAATGTATTTGCCTACCAATGAATGAAGCTTGATTTGAAAGAACACCTTGGCAGGGGTCTTGTTCGACTGCAAAGTATCAAATATAACTTTGTTGGGGGTTGATTAATAATTCTCACTCATTCAGGAAGACCGACAATCCGATTGGGGATTTTTCTGAAGTTTCATCACAGATTACATCGATGTCATGTACATACACAGATATCTCAATAAATTAGAATATTGTATCAATTTCAAATTCAAAGCGATAGTTATCAAAATGATAAAAATGGAAGTCCTGAAATATTCCACTCCATGCGTTGGGAATTGAAAGCTTTCCCTGACAACCCCCCCCCCCCCCAAAAAAACTCTTTACTTACTAGGTCGTTTGTCAGACATTTATTGACAAAAAAATGAAAACGGGGCAAACGCAAGTATAGAATGACATCACAACAAATGAATATCTGTGACCAAATCAACATACTGTATAAAGAACAGCATTTGACATTGAAGATGCTGGTGGGCTGCTCCCTGGACACTCTGGAGGAGGTGGGCAACAGGAGGATGCTAGCTAGTCTAACAGCTATGATGGACAGACCCTCCCACGCCCCTCCAGGCTCGTTTTTTTATAAATACTTTTGTTGTCTTGGTTTCCCTGGACAAGACACTCGTTCCTGCCGACTGCTGTCAGGCTACTAAATAGACAGACCTGAAAACCTGGATTCACTCCCACTCGCCCATTTTGCATATGCTTATATTTTATAATTTAAAGCATTTTTGTGTACATTTCTGAGCAGAATGTGGAAAATAAATGTTCAATACAAGGTGGTTGTCGTGGCTTTCAGGTGGGGGGTGTTGGTGTGGACGCTGTCGCTCCTCAACCCCAAAGTAAGCTGAAAACGAGCACACAAAAAAAAAACCCCAGTGAAGCATACTTTTTCATTGTTGCTTTTGACTGAATATGCCATTATTTTTCTTCAAGGTTCTCTTCCTACGTATTGTTAAATAACCACAGGGCATTCATATCTATTCCAAATGTTAAAAAAATAGCTTTATTGTACATGAATGCTTTGGTTTTAGAGATTATGCTTTCGGTAAGATCAAGGCAAGGGAACCATGAATTAATATGAAATACAGTCTACTTGACAAATTCTTTTTTTTTTTAACTCTCGAGACACCTTGACTTGTAGTCTTTTAAGCATTCACGTCTTCACAAAAAACAAAATGGTGTAAACAAAAATCTGATTAACAACAACAACGCAAACAAACCTGTGGCTTGATCAATTTCAACTTTTCGGGTCTTATGAAACAATGATATGCAAAAATGTGGAGTGCAATTCTTAAACCTGAACTTATCTGGACAGTGTACACGAAATAATTTTTTTAAAAAAAGAAAAGAAGAATATATATACACATACGGTATATTTGAAAACTATGTTCTACTACATTGTGATATCGATTTCTATGACATGTTCAGTCTTTACTCAAACTATCACTCTTGGTGAGACACACAAAGAGTGCAGGCGTATGAGTGTGCCCACACACGCGACAAAACGCTGACACAAAATTAGATGATGCCATTTGGTCCGAGCGCTTGTCAGCAGTTCACTCGAACTGTGCCGACAATTAAGTGGTATTTTTCCACACGCATGCATTGCAACATCAGGCCCTTTGCTCTTGATACCACTTTATCGGACCACAAAAAAATGACAAAATGACTGGCAGTTTTGCAAGAGCCCAGGGGAGAGCCTCGAAACTACAATAACGATTGGTCTCACTCAGCAAAAGTAGTGCTATGACAGGCAGAGATATGTTCCATAAGTTTAGGCTTGATTTTTACATCCGCATTGGTTTTTCATTGTGGTTCTCCTTTGCCACAAGTGTATTATAATATACAGTGTTCATGTGTTACCCCAAGACTGATGGCTCTGGCATTCCTGGATCTGCTCCTCGTTTGAACCCTGTCAGGTGACACAAAACATAACGAACAATATTAAATATAAATACACATGAATTCTAATTGGGGGAAAAAAAGTAAGAAATACGTTTTATTCTGGCATCGAGAGCATCAGTCGGATTCTAAAAGAACGAACGATTCAAACAGAGAATTTCTTTCTCCCCCTCCCATTCAGTGGTTTAATTATAAAACAGTTTGAACATACCGCAGTTGAGCAACCATTCACAAATTTGCATCTCTGAATTGTAGAAATGTGAGGAAATGCTACTTAGGATTGGTGTGAACCAAGTGATGACATCGGCGTCGGTGTTTCCGATGTGACAATTGAAAAAATTTCGACCGGATGAGGCGAACGTTTGAACTTCCCGTTCCGTATGCCAAAACACACGTTTTGTACCCTTACGTGACAGTGTGGCTGTCACCATGTGGCTCAGAACTACGAGTTTTACACGACTGACCAAGACCTTCTCAAGTAAAAGTGCTAATCATTGACTATATTACAGTTCAGTACAATCAAAATCACGTGTATTAAAAGGTAACACGCTAATGCTAACTGGCTAACACGAGACCGGCGTCTTTTATAGTGGCCGGGTGCATTCATACTGACCTAAGTACAGCACGGTTGGAATAAAACCCCATCGAATGGCGAACTGTCCGCATTGAAACAGCTGCTGGAGTCGCTGTTTGGTCTCCTTACTTATTTTTGCCATTTTTGCTTGACACTTCTGCAGCGAGAATGCCACTACGTGTTACCAAGGACACGGAAACGGAAATACGCCGTCATAGAAAGAAGAGGACGTTTAGTTTTGTCGCCATCTTGTGGCTGGAAGATGCAACTGCGAGTATGTCACCCCTTTTAATGTACTTTACTCCAATACATTTTCGGTGGGGATCTGTACCGAATAATTTTTTTCTGACGACTTTTTACATATAATTTAAACAACAAAAAAGTCTGACACGTCCCATGCTGAGTTATATACATTTTCTTAACGTTTTGTTTTATAATTAGTACACAGTGGGAATCATAGTGATGCAGTCCACACATTGATGCATTATCAGAGCCCAATTTAATAATACTGTACACCCTGGAATGTCAGCAGCCAATCACAAACACTTTCCAGTCACCAAAAACTAATTTGAGCTAAAAAAAAAACCAATCAAACACTTTATTTCCATAAGCATTGAGCTGCACATCCTCACATATATAAAAAGACCAATAAAAAACATCAACAGAATGATGTACAGCAAAAGCAGAACCAGTCACAATTTGTAAACCGACAAAGTGAAACACACCGATTGTCCATCCAAATGATGTGCATCAAACCGTTAATAGCACACAGACGACGGTTTATACTGGCGAAGGAGGTGGCGTTAGTGTTCGTAGGATGATGCGATGCGGATGGGTTGACTTGGGACACAGGAAACAAGATTGCTGAAATTACTACAAAATACTTGTCATAGTGGGCGAGATGAGATATTAAAAACAATCCACAATTTTTTCTTACAAATACAACATATATTTGGATTGGTAACCGTGAGAAATACTCATTTACAAATATATAATTAGCTTCTCAAGTGCAAAACGTAATACTCCATAGCCCTCCCACCCAAGTCAAAACATTTGTTTATTAATTATTTAGAAGTTTATTCTCTTTCATTTTCGAGGGAAGGGAGGGTGCTAACTTTGTTATTGCTCATCAGAACAACAATACTGATTGTATATGTTAAGAATGGGTTCATGTGACGCATCACTTACGAGTGGTTCCCCCCCCAAACTTGTGATGGAAGAATGTGGATTTTTCTAAACAAGCACATCATTTACTGGACTGGAGTGTAAACAGACCACAACTTTTAGGTTTCAATCCATTTGTCCAGAGAGTGAAGGTAAGGTTTGCATTGTTATGGGGAAGCAGCAATCTTTAAAAAGCAATAAAAACATTGTCTTTTTGAACTGGAAAGTATTTACAACTTCATCCGATCAGCAGCTTTTCCACTTAAAAAAAAAAAAAAAAAAAAAAGATTTTCAAAACTACGGACAGCACACACACACTCGCCCAACCACACGCACAATATTTATACGCCCATAAACTGGTGGCTGTATGGAAAATGCATGCGAAGGCAACACATGCCCAAATAAAAATCATTTCTCAAAATACTTTTGCACACGGAGTTGAGTGATGAGCTTCAAATGTACCCATTTTCGGCAGGTGACTTTAGACTACTCGGCACAGAAAAAAAACGCCACAGTAGAGCATCGGAGAGACAAAAACAAAATGTTTGTGGTCCCTTGCGTTTGGCATGGCTTACAGTTCCAGGTGAAAAATCACAGGATCAGATCCAAAGGTTCGTCATAGAAAAAAACAACAACAACAATTTCAAAGGTCCGAGCCGAGGTGCACGCTGATGCTCGGCGAACGCTGCGTGTGGTTTAAATAGCCCGTCCCTTCCTCCTGCAGGCTGCATGAATAATGGCCAGCCTCTGGGGCGGTGTGGGTACTGGAGGGCGGGACGCTACCGGCGGTGACCTGCTCAAAAGAACGGGAGAACACGGCGCTGGCGGTGCGCGTCAAGCTGGTGAGAGCTCCCGCTTTGGGCACCGACTGGCTCGAAGTGAGCGTGAGGCGCTTGACGGACGCCTCGGCGCTCTCGCTGGCCGCCCGGCCGGCTGGAAGTGGGCTCGTCTCCTTTTCCTTGCTGCCGCGCCCGCCCAGACGACACATCTTCATGGCCTTGGCGCCGAGGTTTAAAGTGGTGACGCTGTTGCTGATGGTAATGGTGGGCGGGGTGGTGTCGGGCGCCATCCCGCCTGGCCACAGACCTTCATCCGCTTCAGAGATATCCATCAGCTCATCCGGGGAACCCAGATCCACTGCGTCTGTGGGAGCGAATCGAGAGAGAGAGAGAGAGACGAGAATTAACCAACAAGCGATCAGCAAAGAATCATTTGTCATTCAGCCCATGACATTCTGTTCACATCCTCCGTAGCAAAGGTGATGATCACACATTTTCGTGCCATTACAATGTGATTTGGAATTTTTGCTTTGGACAAAAAAAAATAAAAATAAATTACAGCAAGTCAGGGGCTGCATGGCAAAAGTTTTTTTCTTATTTCTGTCTTCCAGCAGGTGGCGCCTAAAGTCCATCACCACAGCCTGAGAGATGACTTCCTGCAACCTGCTGTCAAGACAATTTTTCAGACTCCCAACACCAACAAAAGGTTAGTTTAGCCAAACAATGTCGTTTTATTGGCAACGGGAGTGACATGTTAAGTCCCAAAAGAAGACAGGGAAGGACAGTATTGAGGTCAGAAGTCTAGCAAACACCACAAAGGGAAAGTGAAGACGGCAAGACAGCAACTGCATTGGAAAACACGTTCAATTAGTCTCAAAATAAATATTTGCACACACAAATCCTTTTGTATCTTAATCAAACTCTCAGGGAAGAGTTGCAGAAAGAACAACACAGAAAAAGCTGGTGAACAGAAATGCAGGCTGGCGTTATTGTATCCAATGCTCGGATGAAATCGAATTGATCAGTTTCAAACAGTCACGAAAAGGTTTGATTCTACACTGGCTGGCTTTAAATGAAGACCTGCATATCTTTGCCCAGCTAATGTCTAATTAGAAAATAAGCGTCTCGGTGCAACCCAGGGACTGCTGTCAAGGAGGCATAAAATGTAGTGAAAGAAAGCACCCCAGAATGGAAGCGTTTGCCGTCCATCGCACACACAGATGTGATGAGAACCGTTTGTTTTGTCATGAAGTCAAGGAACGTTGGCAGGAAAAATGTGAGGAAACCCGAGCCCACAGGGGACAGAGTGAGTCAAAAAGCAGTTGGACTGACTGAAGTAGAGTATACAGTAAGTTAGGGCTGAACATTTTGAAAAGTGGTGCATTAATGACCAACAGAATGGAAGCAGCCCCCACCCCAAATTATCACCCTTGACAATTTGAAATCCTGAGATATTTGAATTCAATTAATTGTTCAGCCCTAGTGCCAGTAAGTGGGAGGAAAAAAGGTGAGGTTAAAAAGGTAAAAAGAGGGAAATCTTCATGCGGCTTTTCAGACAACGGCCCCCCGCAGACAGTTACCTAGGTTACCCCAGGAGTGGGGCAACGGGGAGGAGGGGCTTAGTGCTGGCTCCTCCCTATGGAGGCTGACCCAGAACTCTCATTTTCCATCATTCGCCTCACAGACTTCTGCCTCCTGACCTCCTGCCCCCGCAGGCTGGATTCGTGACTTCGGGGTTCCGGGCTGACCTCGGAGGCACCTCCCAAAGTTTCGCCATCCGGGTGTGTGCGGCCGTCCGAGCGTGGTCTCAGGGAGTCTCCGTTGGGCATTCGCTCACTGCTCACGCCTGTCACACTGATATCGGGGATGACCACGCCCCCCAGCGCGGTCTCACTGTCTACACTCACCTCCTGGGACTCTGCCAGTGCGCCATAGGAGGTAGGGGGGAGGGGGGATTTTGAACAACACACACATGCACCCAAACAACCACATCATGCACACACATGGAAGAAAAAAAGGAAATGTGCACAGGCACACACAACCATGAGAAAACAAGATACAAAAAGTAATTAATGCGGCGCCAAAAAAGATAAAGACACACAAAAAAATGTGGCGATCAGAACACAACCGATGATTTAAACATGCGCCTGAGGAGATGAACATTTGGATGAAATCTTCGCAGAATCTATTTGAACCAATGAGCCAAGTTTGATCATAGTTTCAGTTAATCCACTTTTGTTCATATACTGTACCTAAACCTAAAATACTACACAAACTGTTTACAGTGAGCCCCCGCTATATTGTAAGTGATGTTTTGTTTTTATTTTACAGTTACAAGTCTAAGTTTAGAGTTCATTTGTACATTGTGTGTGAAGGCTTCAAACCGACGACAAGGCGTTTGTATCCAGCGATGTGGCATTTGGCAAAATCCTGTCAAAAGCCGAGGGCTTCAAAATAAAAGCGTTTGCAACTGTTCTTATACTGCCATGCTTTTAATTTGGAGGTGTGACTTTTAACAGAAAATGTTGCGCAGATGTCGGGGGGGGGGGGGGCAGCGTGAACCAAAGTCACATAACGACCCCGCTAATGTAGAACCCCGATTAAAATCGGACTTCCTGAAATTGGTTAATTCCACTCCCCCCTCAAAAAGGAGTGGGGGGGGGGGGGGTGTTTTGTTTTATGTGTCAGTTTGACAGCAAACTTCAAATGGGAGTGACAAACAGCTTGAAGCAAGCACACTTGGCCTCTTGTTGATAAAACCGTGGGCTTGAGAGTAGTTTCATTAAAGTCCGTTTATTGAATAAGTTTAAATCAGTTTAGGTACGTAGTGAAAAACTTTTTTTTTTTAAATATGCTTTCGCTGTATCGTGGATTTTCATTTTTAGGGCCTGGAACGTATCCCCAGTATCAAACAGGGGTTCACCGTGTACAAATTTGGCACAAGTGCAAAGAGCCAAGCTTGACAGCATTGGTGGAAAAATGGTCAACGAACCAAAAGGGTGATGAGTGACAACACTTGACAGTGAAATGATGGAGCTCTTAAACCGCTCGCTCTCATTTGTGCGGCGCGGGAAGCGCTTCTCGTCTCAGTACGTTTGAGTTCTCCCTATTCAAATTTCACGTCACCGCGAGGAGGCGCGCAAAGCTGCTCACCGTGTCGTTTCCAGCGGTGGCCGCGTATAGAGAGCGAAGTGACAGCATTCCGCGAGATCCTGGAGGCGGTGGGTGTGATCTCCACCTGGATACTTCGCGCTCCTTCCTTGGTGTTGCTTTTCAGAGCCGCGCCCTGCTGCGTCGACTTGATGGCGTTCCCCACCTGATGGATGAGGACAAAGCACAACGTCGTCAAGTAGGACTGCGGGGGCAAGAGCGGCGCAGGATTTTCGGGGGGGGGGGGGGGGGGGGATTTGCAGCTGCGGTACAGCCTGTGGCCATCCACTGTCATGGTGTTCCTCATTCTTGGGATTTTTATCAAACTTGTATAATTACAATAACAATGTATTATTGTTTACAAAAAAACAAAAAGAGGGAGAAATGTGTAGATAGCCACAACGCAGTAAAAACTAGTGTCAAATGTTGGCGTTTCGTTTCCCTTTTCGCCCATGAATCAAGGAGACAAAATATAATGCGAGTAAAAATAATGTGGGCAGAGATGAATAACAAAGAAAATGTGTGTCCCTTGCCAACCATAACTGGAACAAAAGCATGATTGACAACACTTTGATCAGTCTGCTGAGCAAGCCAACAATGTGACTAAACCAAATAAGATTGCCACCATAATCCCTTCTTTTTTTCTTTCTTTCTCCCCCTCTCAGAATTATGCACAAGTTTAAAATCTTAGAGGCCACCAAGTTAAGAGCATTTACAAGTCTTTGCACTATATCGAAATTCTTGAAATTCACATGGAACAGAGTGGAAGCATGTCACAATGTGGCTTTTGTTCAAATTGGGGTGTAAGGGGGTGGGATGGGGGGGGGCATGCACGTGCAGGCCACTTGATTTGGTGGCGCAAGGGCTTGACATAAAGCAAGAGGCTTTGATTAACACCGAATCATGAATTTAACGTGGCCATAAATCCTTTTGATTTTTATTTTTTTATCATTGTGGAGGAATGCACCTTGACTGGTGTAGTAATACTGCAGGCTTATGTTCAATCTGCTTCCCCCCACGAGGATTACAGCTAAACAGAGCAGAGTGCAAAGCATGTAAATAATCTAGTGGGATTACGCACGAGTTCGCAGTCCGAAACACACGGAGCAACACAATGCAGTCACAGTGCGCCGCGGGCGAAGCCAATCTACCGGCGAGCATGTGTGTGTGTCGGCTTCACACGCGTCCGCAAAAGCAGGCGCTATTTTATGACCGCGCTCACCAACAAGGCTTCGGGGAACAATTCGAGCTGGGCTCGATAGAGGACATCGTCCAAGGCTTTGGATCCCAGTTCCGCTTCCCCGTTGCACCTATGCACAATTGATGAAGGAAATGAATCACACGACTTGAAATAATGTGCCCTTAAATACAGAATCATAGGAATATCGGCTGTGTGTGCAGGCATGTTTGAAGACTCACCACGCATAGTGTATCCCCGTGAGAAGCTGCACCAGGAACTCTGAGGTGACCGTCATCCGCGTGCTGATACCTTTATAGCGCCGTATCTGTTGCCGCGGGTAACCACATATACACACTCTGGAGGATAACCGACAACAAAATATGGAGAAGTTGAATCAATGGAACAGGGAAGTTGCACAAGCACTACTGTGACTATATGGGCAAAGACCTCTGCATGAGAAGTAAGAACAGCCGTTGGAGAAAAAAAAAAAAAAAAAAGAGTATAAAAAAATAAATGCATTTAAATTGAATATTATGTGAGTTACAATACTGATAGATAGATTTTTCTTCTAAAACGCAATAAAAGTTTGAATCAGGAACACTGCGTGTTTGGACCTGGAGCTGATCTGGCAGAGCGACTGGAGGGAAGTGGAGCTCATGTAGCTGAGAGCAGCGTTGTAGCACAGCAACAGGAAGGTCAGCACCTCAAATCTGGAATGAAAAAGAAAAAAAACCCCCACGCACACAAGAAACTTCATTAAAAAAATTTAATGTTTTCAGGAAACTCTCCAGACACTGTGTGTTCAATTAGGGCTGTGTACAAAGCAATTTTAAATTACTTCTAGATTCATGATTTTGAATAATATTCATTATTTAACATTAAAATCTGTTAAAACGTAGTAAAGCAAACAGTTTTACGTTTTTTTCCTGATTTTGGGGTGGCCCACGGCCCTCTCTTATAACACGCGGGCCATTAAAAAAATGGATGGCAGGCAGCAAATGGCCCCCCCCGTGCCGTAATTTGGACACCACGGGGTGAGCTGATGCTATCAAGATGACTTTGACGTCACTTCAAATTTCAGTTGGCCAGCCAACACAGATCTTGAGGCCGAGCTGACAGGTCAAAGCGTGACCAAAGCGTTTGTCCGCCTTGGGGTTCCTCAAACTACATGACAGATCGCCTAAACGGCAACTTGAAAATTAATAAGACTGGACAGCTGATGTTCGCCACCACCGAAACCGAATTACCGCTGGATGTACAACATTTAAGAGTCTACGGCTCCATCTGAGGTGCTCAGAAAAAAAACGACGTGCACATTTGGAATGAAAATGACCTTTTCCCACATTGACATCAAACACATTTCAGGATTGCGGTCTAAATTTGAAGTCCTTCAGTTTTGATAAATCCTGTTTGAAAGCACGCTAACAACCACTTAACATAACTACAACGTTTCCGTCACCTGTTTTGTGCAGTAAAGTTTTCCCTCTGGAGGAGTGGCCCGCTGTACACCACCCTGCTCAAGCCATGATTGGCGAGGGCCCCTTCCGTCAGGGCCATGGAGCCGATGGCCGAGGGCTGAAAAATCAACATCGGACATTTTGAGGTTGAACGTTTCGTGGGAAAAAAAAAAAAAAAAAAAATGGTGAATTTCTTACGTGTGTCTTACCTCGTGATAGACCGAGGGTTTGGAGAGGGAAGGAACGGTGAAAGATAATACTTTACTCTGCCCATCTTTATCAACTATTTCCTGGTGGGGGAGGAAAGAGAGGAAGACAAAGTACATCCGGAGGTGAGGAAGGGGGAGGAAAAAAAAAATCTGGTTTTGTTTGTGTACGCACTATACTGGTAAGAGCTTATACTCCAGAAAAACTGACATTGAACGCATGGGTGTTTGTGTGATGGGCTGGCGCTTCTCTTCTGTCTGTGCAGTGTTGTGTGTGAACACCCACGGCAACACACCTCAGGGTATGTGTGACCCCCCCCCCCCCCCCACCCCGCCGCCCTCCCTCCATCCCCCACTGAGTGCTTGTTAATGTCAGATCGATTATAAGGAGGAGAGCAATGGGTGCTGAGTGACACATGACCTATTCCGTTATGCAGACAGGAAGAGAGCGACACCGGCGCGCACGCAGAAAAATCATCAGCCCAAATGGATTCCATCGGCATACGAAGACGGAACGAGCTACGAGGTGCTATTCGTTTGTCACGGTCCGTCCATGTCGCATCCATCTCGCCGCCGAGACTGCTTTCGAAACAGGCAGAAAGGCTACAATATGAATGAATCTTTCAAAAAACGAGAACGAATTGGGGTGGACGATTTCGAAAAATCATCGAATTGCATTCCCCTCCCCCCACTCAATATCGTGATGGTGATTTAACATGTTTTTTTTGTGTCTTTAAAGCAAACAAGAAATACATTAATCTGTATTACAAGAACAACTATCAGATTTATCAGACACACTTGTTTTGGTCTTATGCTGAAATAATCGCAAATGAGCGACGAATTAATATGGAAGACATTTGTCTACTTTAACCCTTTCAGGGACAGCGGTCACTACAGCGGACAGTTTATCATGTTATCAGGTTATCATGATCGGTGCATGACAGGGTTAGATTAAATTAGAGCTGTGAAGAGACCAAACACTGGCTTGTACTCTTGTAGAATTCTTTGAACGCGGCGCTTACCAAGTGTGGCGTGAAAAGTCAGATGACAACAATAACGGAAATGAATCATTTTTCATGTTTCATGAAATGGTGAGAAGGGTTGGAATTGAATTCATAGTGAAGCCTTATTCGAATAAAGACACACACACACACACACACACACACACACACACACACACACACACACACACACACACACACACACACACACACACACACACACACACACACACACACACACACACACACACACACACACACACACACACACACACACACACACACACACACACACACACACACACACACACAGAGTCCACTCGCCCTCTTCCCTACCAAGTTGTAAATGCCCAGCAGCAGGGCCTCGATGCAACCCGAGGTGTGCGGGTCCCTGGCTGCGCTGACAGACAGAAGGCTCCACAGGAGCTCTGGAAGGAACTGAAGAGTGAATCGCTGCAGCTGCGGCTCACCGCTCCGGTAAAACTCAAATAACTGGTGACACACCGGCTCCAGCAGCTGAGGATGATCCAAAGCACGACATTATGAAAACCGAGGCGCCAGTTCAAACCGATGTCTCAAATATGACGTAGCCAGCAGCTTTCGTGCGTAGATGTGTTTGGAATGCCCGTACCTCACTGTAATTCTCCCGGATGACTTTGTAGAGCGCGGGCACAAGGGCACCTTTGTCTTTAAGCGATGCAGCATAGGCTGACACGGCGCTGTCAGGCAAGGTCTGAAACGCAGGAAGCAAAGTTGGTCGGCATTGAAGCTCACTTGTGGATCATGAAATGAAAGATGAACAGATCATCTCGTTACTTGCGGGAAGGGTTTACATGTGTTCAACGCTCGCGCAACCCGTTGCTTCTGCGTTGTACCGCACGGTGTCACAACAATGTGAGCGGCATCGAAGTAGACTGCGCAACGCTCGTGGAGAGGAGCGAGTTTTCTTGTGTGTGAGTGTGTGTGTGAAAGCGCCATCGTAACGGCCATGTTTATTTTTAATCAGAGCACCGATGGCGTTTCACGTTCCATGTTAGCACCAAGGTAGCTAGCTAACTTAGAGTCACGTCCATGTTAGCACCAAGGTCGAGGTAGCTAGCTAACTTACAGTCACGTTCCATGTTAGCACTAAGATAGCTAGCTAACTTAGAGTCACGGTCTATGTTAGCGCTAAGGTAGCTAGCTAACTTAGAGTCACGTCGCATGTTAGCGCCAAGGTAGCTAGCTAACTTAGAGTTTGCCTCTTATTTGGAGATTCTTTTTTTTGGGGGGGGGGGGGTGGCGTGTTTAAATCAGTTTGACTTTGAATGCATTTAAAATGTGCAAGATATTCTTTTTGAGAGTTTTTTTTTTCGCTTTAGCATACCTTATATTCTGACAGCCATTCCTCCACCACTCCTTGGTCCATCGCCAACATGTTCCTGCATTTGAAGAGGCGTCGCCTCTACCTACACAAAAGTACAATTTTATAATTAAAAAAAACAATCTTATGCAGACGGATTGCAGTCTATTTTGATGACATTCTGAATACTTTGTCAGGAACACTTGAGTTTCATAAAAAAAAAAATTAAAAATTTAAATCAATGGCATCTCCCAAGTCTGGAAGCTATCAAATTCAGGTTACAAATTAAAAGCGCTGTCGTTTGACAGGGTCTGACAAATGTAGCTCATGGTA
This sequence comes from Hippocampus guttulatus, assembly GCF_054856545.1. Taxonomy (NCBI): domain Eukaryota; kingdom Metazoa; phylum Chordata; class Actinopteri; order Syngnathiformes; family Syngnathidae; genus Hippocampus; species Hippocampus guttulatus. The sequence goes on from NC_141278.1 coordinate 5,610,411, forward strand.
GTAAACTGTTCAACTAAACAGCCATGGATAAATGGGCAGGAGGAATGCGGAGTCCATGTTTGGTGTGTCTCTTTTCACGGAGGCTGCTTAAAAGAGCAAGAGCAGAGGAAGTAAATAGTCCAGATTCAATTTTTTTTTGATTTGGCCCATAAAACTACTTTAACTCCATTACTTCCCTTGTGAAACAATACATCCTAAAATCTAATAAGACTTCAGCCCAGGGAGAGCAACGGGGACAACAAATAACCCCAACTCGAGATATGCTTGTTCGAAATGACATCCAACTTTCGCTCTACGCTCCACTTCCTCTGCTGTACTTTCCCTTCGCAGGGCTAAGAGCTTTATTTGGTATTATTTTGGTGCATGGCTCCTAAAAGGCAGCCAGGTGTCCATTTTTGGACTGCGTCAGTGATGAGAATGACAAGTGGGGGGGGGGGGGGGGGTTGCAGCGACTCATTAAAAGGAGACGGATAATGAGACAGAACAGCCTGCATTTAGTGAAATTAGTGCATTGTGGCAGCGTGTTCCGTCACATGTAATAAGGGTCTTGAAATCTTGGGCCGAGGTTGTATGTGTGCTTTAAACGCAGGCGGTGACAGTCTGAGCCTTAAAAAAAAGAAGAAAAAAAAAGACAGTTTCCCTCCTCAGGGTTTATTTTTCCGACCATATTGGTTTCTCGGGTGCAATTTGCAGTGAAAGTGAAAGGAGAAAAAAAATTCAGTTACCTTTCTATTAAAAAAAAGAACAACCTAAAATGGATCTTGAGAAAATGAGTAATACCTGTCCTGAAAACTAATTCATAAAAATCAGGCATTGCTTTTGAATTTTGTTCCAACAGAATTATTATTTTTTCCGTCCCAGAAGCGTTGCAGCTTGACAATTGCCACTTTGGCAAATTCCAGTTTTAAAGTTCATTCAGTGAACATTTTTTTTAATCTTTCTATAATACAGAACGTACAATAATGTAAAAAAAAAATTAAATAAAATTTTTTAACAGTTTTTGCACATTTTGGCACCATGAGACAGTTTATGAGGCATACTGTCGTGGAGACTGAGCTCTTCTCCCGGCTTCTCAGTACGGCAGTAATATTACTTGCTCTTTACAGAGGATAAAGACTAAACGCCTGCGAGTGTTTTTATACGGTCTGTCTACAAGTGTTGTGGCACAGTTTGCGGAAGGGTAAAGCACCGCCGCATAGATGCTAATTGTGTGCTTGTGAGGTTTCCCATTGGGTGTTAGCATCAAGTTAACAGACGCCTTGTAGGCCTTAATCATGTTCAATTCTCCTTGTTTGGTGTTTAGTTTGACAGTGATCTTCGGCTGAGAAGGGCTGAGCCTATTTTTGGATGAATATTGACAAATTAAATCTGCGGGTTGTTGTTTCGTGAGTCGAGTTACCTGTCACGATACAGTGCTCGTGATTCAACCATGCAAGTCAAAGCAAAAATACGTGGCCGCAAATTCAAGCGTGGAAGTATCTGCAATATGCCTGTCTCCAAATGTGTTAAAACCACACAAAAGCAATCAATAAATTAATAAAAAGACAACGATTGATGGCCAACAAATCGGTGTATACATGCAGAAAAAAAAAAAAAAAAAGGAAACGGCTTGTCCTGTTGATGTACTACTGACAGCCCCAAGCAAAAAAAAAAGAAACTCAACCGCCCGGACATTACACAACGCCGAGTAATTATGTCATCGGGAATGCATTTGTCCTCCCGTCATCTTCCAGTTTGTTCGCTCTTCGCGACAGGGATCACGACACAAATCAGCGCGAGCTGGAAACAGACGACTTGATGGAAGGAGCAAAGAATCACACAAAAAATAAATCACTTCAAACAAGTCGTAGCGCAACATGAACAGCTCCAAGTAACATGACCCTGAAGGGATGAGAAAACCTAACGCAAGCCATGTGAGTGAGAGGCACAGGCCGAGTATGAACAGAGCGCAAATCAATCGCAAAGGCAATTGAGAGCGAGATAATTGGATGTACGCAGAGACGACGGATAAAAGGAATGTACACCACACCCGGGGGATTCGTAACGCAATTGAAAGGGAGACGGATGGGTCAATAAAAGAATTTCATTAGGTTCTCCGCTTCCTGTGGCAAGCAGATTAATGGAACGGCATGAGACCTGAAAAAAACCGATAGGATTTTTTTTTTTTGACAGATCTTGAGAATGTTTCGAGACAAATTATCAGCTTTCCAGGAAGTGAGGAAGAATGTGTCAAGTAATCAGTGTGTGTGTGTAAGAATGTTTATCCAGTGCCTGGCTTGAACAAACCTGTTCCTGTGAGCGAGTTTGCAAGCTGCCCACGCCTCTGTCCTTAACGTCGCACACGTACATTAACACACGGCGTGGCCGCAACAGTATAACCTACATATTGCACTTGTTGGCTCATGAGATGTCGTTTTTCCTCCCCCATTCTAAATGGTCAAATGTTCGGCTCTGTTCCCCCAGATCGATGACCCCAACTTCACAGAGTCGCGCTTTGACAGTCAACAGTCGAAACTGTATGATTTTGGCCTTTGAAAAAAGATGACAACTCTCAGTTTTGTCTTTTTCTCAATTTTCTTTTCCCACAAATGAATGCTACATCAGTGTGCGCTGTTGGTTTGAGTTTGAACTAAAGTTCTGTATTGCAGATTTTTTGTTTAAAATGATTCATCATTGGTTTCAGAGAAAATTGATGTAATAAAAATAGAAGTGGTATCAGTTACTTGGTATCGGTGGGTACTCAAGAATTGAGACTCACATTGGTATTGGTCCGGGGTCCCAAAAAAAAAAAAAAAAACCCTAATTGTAGATGAGATTTGTAATAGAGAATTTATTTCTCGTGTTTGCAAAAACAAAAAAAATATGGGAAGAGGACCTTGGAAAAAAACATTTGTATCACAATTAGATTAATATTTTCAAAATCCTTCAGTCCTGCTGAAGAAAGAAGAAAGAAAAAGGCACTAGCGTAATATTTCGAGCATGGCCTACCTCGTGTCTATTCCTGATACACGCGCATTCTGAAATGTGGGTGAGTGGTGAGGTCGAAAGCTTAAAATGAGGAACATGAGAAAAAAAAGAAAAGACGGAAACAATGAAGCGGGCGGTAGGAAGAGTAGCAGAGCTGCCCCAGCTGCTTTTTCCTGCGGTACAGGCCAGGGTGCGCGATGAAACGATAAACGTCGGCAAAAAAAAAAAAAAAGTTTTGAAAGAAATTTGTATTGAAGCTGAATGCTTTTTTTCCCCTTTCCTGTGACTGCACTTTCAGGTAGCTTCAATCCTGCCCTGAGAAGATACAGGAAGTTAAAAAAAATGTGCAAGCAACTGTAGACTCAAACATGGTTCGGCAGTACTTGGCGCTATACTGTGGCAGCTTGACACCGGCGGAATAATCATCTGCGTCAGACAGAAAGGTCTATGTTCCTTTTTTTTTTTTTTTGGGTCATTGTGTTGAAAGACATTTTACAGAACAAAAGCACTACAGGTATCACGATGGAAGTGTTTAATATTTGGATGACAAACCTGTTAAAAAGCGCGAGGCAGTAAGATCCCAGTGATGCATTTTTAGCGTGTGGTTTTTGTTGTTATGGGAGATAGATGGAGCGCTCTAAAAGACAGGAAACCTCTTGTAGCAGCCTACGCGTTAAAGCTGATGATGCATCGTCACCCAACACGGTTGTCTCCACCCCCCCCCCCCCTCCACCCCTTTTCCTTCATTAGTCAGAGCATACGGGGTTAACGTGACAATTTTCTGCTACAGTCAGAAATAGCTTGGAATGCCGCTGCAAGTCTTCCCATTTCAACGGCGCTCTTAAGAGAAAACGAATCACCAGCTTCCACGGTGAATTCAAATGCCGCACGTTACACAACTCGGATAATTCACAGAAGACTGGGGCTGCGTAGTCATCACACGCTTCGTGACAAGCAGCGCGATGTTTTCCTCGAGCTCCAAAGACCAGCTTGGCTGTCAAAAATATATATATATATATTAGCAGTCCCGAGAAATAATTTCCCACACTTATAATAAGGCGCTCTGCAGGTGTATGCATTTGTGACAAGACACACAACTGGAAATACTCCATTTTGACTGACACTTATGTCATACAGCGGGAGTAGGTTTGGGTAATTAATTGATTTAATCAATTAATGTGATTTTCTTCCACTGATTTTTTTTGGGGCAGCTTCCACAGCCAAGAACACATTCATAAGTGCACTGCTTGCACTAACAACATGATTGCAAACAGAGAGCTTGTTTATAAAAGCGCAGTCAGCACTGCCAGGTTGATGACTTTTCCGACGCCTCGAGCATACTGCGAAACAAGAAAGTTGTTCGGAGTCGATTGAACTGAACAATGCTAACAGCACGGTGCCCTCATTGCAAAAGTAATGACTATGGGCATGTTGGAAAATTGTGAACCAAAGTATGTCCTTCCAAAGATCACATTAGAAAAGATAAACAGACATCTGGAAATGGTGAGCCAGGCAATTTTATAATATTCAATTGATGGATGTAAACAAACAACTATTGAGACTCGCAGTTAAGTGCAGCCCATAATTTACTCCTCGTATATATATATATATATATATTCAAGAAAATATGTGGTAAGAGGACCTTGAAAAAAATAATAGTTGCAATCACAATATTATTTAAAAAAAACGAGAATTTAAGAGTGGTCAATGAAACTAACATGTGAAATGTGTTGCTGGGAATACTTATTCTTGTTTTAAAGCATGTTTGGCATATGAGAACAAAACCAAAACTTTGAATCGGTATAATAAATACGTCATTGTCATTTGCATTTTGTATCAGCAAAGGAAGGTGGTATCAATCTATCACCTAAGTCAAGTGTCTAATATTTTATCCATTTCATACAGCTACATAAAATTAGGATCAATACCCGTCTGTGGTTTAAATCAGGACCAAGCTCACCTGTTACCAGACTGCTTTAGGGAGACATACAAAAAAAAAAAAAAAAAGACTATTCATTCGGAACACTCTCACAATAGTATCCCACTGAAAGCTGCATCACATGATTCGCATGATGCTTGGACAGATATGACAACGCTTTACCAAGGCACTGAGAAGTGGTTTGTCTGCAAGGGAACACACCCACACAACATTCTCAAAATAGAGTCCGGTGCAAAGTCTTTCTCTGTGGAAAATGACACCACAGGTCCGCTTATGCTGGAACCATCGCTATACTGGATAGTAATTGCATATGTGGGGCTCATATTACTCCACTAGACCAAATTCGCACTTGTGTTACAAAATCGGACTGCTAAAATTCAAATGTTACTCGTTGCCCTTGCCAGCATTAGTTTGCTGCGCGTTTGTGTTAAACCAGCCCAGCAAAGTGACAAAAGATTAATCTCAGCCCGCCACACACTCTTAATCTTGCTGAATGACTTCGAACTGTCATGACGATTGCCGACAGGTATAGCTAGTTAGCTAGCTCGGCTAAGGCGCGACAACAACTAAACCGGGACAAGTTATTATTTACTTACTGGCATGCTAGTTGTGAAGCTCTGGCGAGTGTCGTCCTGAAAGTTCCGACAAGTAGTAAACAAGCATCACTTCCCCCCTGATAAGTTGCCTTCAGTAATGCAGCAGACCCTCTCCTTCATCGTGGTTACTTTCCTCAGTCAAACCATCTTTAAGTGGGAGCTCTCAGACTCAACGAAAGGAAAAGGACGAGTGGGCCAATGAGAGGCGAATAGGAAGTCATGTTGCCCCTCCCTTTGAATTTATAAGCCAATGAAATTCTTACGTTGGTTATTTCCACGATCAGTGTAGGTTGTCGCTGTCAGCCGCGCTCTCTCTCTTGACGCGTGATCTGTCAAATGTATTTCAAATGAATTACTTTCAAGAACATTGCACGTAACAAGTGCAATGTTATAATTTTCATACAGCAAATGCTGCACATTCACTATGAGAAAAGAATCTATTCGAACTAAACGCTGTTGTCTGATGCATTTCATTTTGACCATGAATTTTGGAACAATGGGGTATAAATAGAGAATGCATGATCAAATGGAACTTGGTGATTTGTGGGCAGGCTTTCACAGAATTGGGAGATTAAACATTTGTAATCAGTTGACCCTGTCCTAAATAATCAGAAAAGATCTGCTCCCTCAACATCCGGTGATGTTCTCTTCATTTCAGGCCAGGAGTATTAGAGCTTGATTATATTTAACCACGGGGGTGACAAAAATAACCATAAAACATTTTCTCTTGACCCAGGTAGTCTGCGTAATAAACTCATTATGGGTGTCGCCTGCCCCCTCGCGTTGATGAGTAAAAGTACAAAAACATTCAATTGCAGCTTTTTCAATAAAGGGTAGCATTTGTTCCGTTTATTACAACATGCATGATACAAGAGTTTGACATTTTCAGTACGGTTATGAAGAAGTCTCTGATTTTGACAGTTTATCACGACCTTGTAAATACGGTGGTGCCTTGGATAAAATTTTGTTTGTTTACCATGTTCGTAACACACAAAAAAATTGTATCTCAAATCATCTTTCCACATTGCAATGAAAAGAAATCCCCTTAATATGTTGCAGCCTCCGCCAAAACAACTAAAACACACTGTTATGTGTTTTTAATGAGGGGAAAAAATATCATGCTTTATAAAAACAAACAGTTATGACATAATAAAAATAAAAAATAAAAGAATGATTTTTTTTCTCACTTTCTTTTTCAGTGGAAATTGTGCTGCTCATTCTGGTGAGGCAGCCTTGCCCAGCTGGACAAACAGACATAAAGATACTGGCCTGGAGACTTAGCTCCCTCTCTAGGCTTCTCAGTACGGCGGTAATATGTGTCGTTCTTCACATAGGCTAAATCATATGTGCCTGTTAGTATTGTTATACTGTGTGTAAACATGTGTTGCTTCGGCGTTAGTGGGCAAATATCCATTGCTTTAAGGCACTGGTGTCAAATTCCCATCCTCGTGGGCCACTGTCCTGCATGTTTTAGATCCCTCCCTCCCCCAACAGATCTGAGTCAAACGATCACACCTGCATTGATACAATATCTGACTTGTATAAAAGGTGACGGTCAGTGAATTCAGTTCAAAAATGTGAAAGAACTACAGAGGAGCACCGGCTACCCGAGCTGCCTCGGTTAGGACCTCTTCAGCGTGTTGTCTGTATTTCCCTGACAACTCCTTGGCCCTCCTGACTTCCTTCATGTTCTTTTCCAGATTCTCATGAAGTCTCCCTTGGTCCTGGTAAGTCGCCATGACCCTCTTCACCTGTTCGGCAATTTGAACCTGGCTCCGAAGTAGCCAGCCAATCAGCTCTTGAAGAATTGCACCTTTCGATATGGCGGCCTTGGTGTTCTCAGAAGTGCACTTCAGCTCTTCTTGAGCGAACCGCAGAGCGGGAGGAAATAAAGTCTCATTATCTGCTCCGTCTGAATCCACGGGAACCACAGAGAGGGAGAAGTCGTAGCCCTTCATCCTGAGTGAGACCTTGCATTTGTCTCCTTGAAGACCAATGATAGGAAGTTGAATAAAATGAAAAAAAAAAAGGGTCTTATTGAATCTCTTTTGTCCTCATTTGACCTTTCCTCAAGCCACTTACTGTGTTCTTCTCTGATCTTGGCCACGCATTCGGATATCGTCAGATGATCGTTGTGTGTGCAGCCGCAACTCTTTTGCAGGTTTCGAATGTGTAGAACCATGTTCTCATAACGTTCTTGCAGCTCATTGAAGGTCTCGGCCACGTCGGAAAACCTCAAATCCAGTTCCGGCACGCACACCCGCTTCATCACCAGTCTGCCGGTCTGCTGCACATCTAGCACAAAAAAATCAAATCAAATCATCAAACCGAGGAGGTTGTTCACATATTGCCGTGCCCATCATAACACCTTTTCTGTGTTCAGGATGACATACCGCTCTGTGCCGGTCGTGTTAGCCTGGCGGATTCAGCTCCATTTAATTCAGGTGGACAAGGTTGCAAGAGAGGCTGCCTCTGATGATGCGAGTCAAGTAAAAATAAAACCAAAAACGGGATGAATAAGATACAGAAGAATATAGAACATAACTATGAATGGCATTCCGTTCGTTAATTCACAACCGAATTAGTGAATCTAAACCCGGGTTTTATCCGTAGCCGGTTATTCATGCAGGGAGGGGTCAGTGCCTTGCTCAAAGGCACGCGGTCAGGAGACACAAAGCCCTTTCATCGACAAATGTGATGCACGGGGTTCCAAAGCCCAAGTCCTTTTCGAGATGACTGACTTGTCGAACAAGAGAGAACACAACACTAGTTCCAAAGCAGCCAAATGTGAAACGCTTCCCTGAAAGCTCAAGCGCGCACACTAATATTCTTTTGACAATAATACACTGCTCGTGCATGGAATGGAACACATACTGTACCTCGTTGTCGGAGTTTTCATTTGGGAAGCAGCAAGTGCAGAGGCGCCGGAGCATTTTCTGTAACTGTCTCCCAAAGAGTTTTCGTGTCAATGATTCCAGACAATAGTCCACATTCCGCATGACGTCAGCGTCATATGACTCCTGAAAATCTTCCTTATCATCTTTTTTTTTTTATTGTAGTCCGGTGTGTACACACACGGCAGCACACACTGCAATCAAGTGTAAAAATGCAACTCTGTGCACAAATCGACGATACTTGGAGGGTTTGTGCTCAAAACCAAACGACATGCTCTCAGAGGTTAGGCAATAACACAATCTTGCTCAAGACATGTACTTATTTTTACATGGTTTGTGTTTTCCGGTGGCTTAGCCAGAAATTGTTCAGTGTGGTGACACCTCGCATTGAAGCAGTGCTCTGTAACTAAAGTCATCGTTTATCATGTTATCCACAGTCAGGGTTGGATGACTCGATATGCTATTTTAGTTGCTATTGCTTTGCTTTTTTTTTTTTTTTGGAATATTCTCATTTCTAGCTCATGCACTGATTTGCTAGCTAACGGCCAATCAAAGCGATCGATTCTCAACAGACGGCTGACACCATTTTGCCTTGAAACCGTGATTGTGGATGTTATGACAAACACTGACTTCTCAACTTAGTTCTTTTTTTTTTTTTTTTTTTTTTTTTACAAAAAGAGAAATTCCTTTAAACTTAGCATTCGGAAAAATGTGTTATTGTAAAATTAATAATTGTAAAATATTTGTTCTTTAAATATACAGGTAATATGAGCCAATTGTGGAAGAATATCAAGAATATATATCAATATATAATATAAATATCAATCCATGTGAAAATGGAAAGTCACTGGCATTAAAACATTCATTCATTTAATTCCTCTGGCCATGGCAACGAGGCAAATCTGCCACTGTCGGTTTTTCTCTCTGTCGCGTTCAGATAACGGCACAAAAGTGCCGTTCACTGTCCAATAGAGGTACTCTATCTCATCTAATGCAGTTTCAACTTTTGGTTGACCACGCCATTTTGAGATGACGACTTTTCATTATTCTGGTTTTAGGCAATTGATGTTCATCGTGGACTTGACAAAGAATGAGTCAATATACTGTATACCGTATTAGCCTCCATGACTTTTTAATTGCTTGTCTGCTGTTATGTTAAAAATGTATAAATGACATTGGCTTATTGTATATATATACATATTGCAGATTAAAATGACATTTTTTAAAAAATGCGTAAGCATTGAAGTCATGAATTACAATACATAGTGCACTTCATAAAATGTATCAGTAAAAAATATGAAAAATTCGATAGCAGATATTTGATAATACTCTTCGCCATTGTGCAGCTGAAAGAGATTGCGACGAATGTGATCGAAAGACACAAGCTGAAACGGAGGATTAATGAATACGAAATGACGACGGAGTTGCTTGAGCATTTCTGAAATTTGATGACATGCGCTACCGTCCTTTTGGTCCCATGTAAGTCTGAATATCATTGTTGTCTTACTCACTGATTTCTAAAACAGCAAAGCGGTTGCCGATTCCGTCAACCTCTCCTCGCCTTCCTCGTCCCCTTCCTCTCCGTTCTCCCGCTGCTCCTCTTCCTCTTCCTTTTCTTCCCCGCGCAGCGCCTCGCCCGGCGCCGCCTCTCGCAGAAGAAGGCTGCGGCTTGGAGCCGCAGTTCTTCACGGCGTGTAGCAGGACGCTGTAAACGTCGTAGGAAAACTTGGGCAGCACACGATCTACCGTTTCACCTTTTTTCAGGAGGTTGAGAACGCCGTGCACCATGGTACCGCTGAACAAACTAAGAGAAAAGGCAGAGAAGAGAGTCAACAAATCACTGAACGAAAAAAAAAAAGGAGGGGGGGTGGGGGGTTGATAGCTACAGCAGTCCGTGGAGATAATGGAGCCTTAATTACCGGTAGACTTGTCAATCACTTTGTGTTCAGGTTGGATTATTGGCTTTCGGGTCAAATGGAAACTCACTATGAGCGTCACATGAGCATTCAAAAGTTTAGAGACGGTTCTCCTGTAAAGGTTATGTAGATCAATGGTTCATCCTGAAATTTCACCCCAAAAACACCCCAAGTTTTTGCAAAAAGTCGGGAAATGCAAACAGCGTATGACTTCAATTTTCTCTTACTGTGAGAAGCGGACTTCATTCATCGGCATCAACAATAACTGATTCAGACACTGCGCACTCCAGAGGCAGGCCTGCCATTGGGCGAAACTGTGAGCCGCTGCGACGTCCATGCCGTTTCTCGCGGACAAACGATTTTGATCCAGCCGATGAATCAAACCGCGCTCGGTCCAATTATCCTTTGGGGCTGGAATTGCGGACCACAAAAGCGATGAGCAGAGAGCGCTAGTTCTTTGCTTTTCTAAACGTAGTGATTAAATATACAGTACATACATGGGTAAAAAAAAAAAAAAAAAAAGAGATTTGTCATGCAGTGTAACAAACCGGGAATTTGGTAGTACACAACTCCGGTCTGCTGCATCAAAACCAGCTCTCCGTAAACCATTCCCACGATTAAGGCCTGGAGCTGAAGCTGTGAAGGCTTTGGCGCGGCCTCCCGCAGCCAGAAGCTTGTCACCGCCACGGGCAGACACATGTTGGCAGGAACATGAGCCAAGGCAGACGGATTGACCCGCAAGACTTCAAATAGGACATTGCGACGACGCGTTCCGGGGACCTACATAGTTGAAAGAAGAAGTAACAAGACCTGTCATCGATCTCTATTCCTTCTGAAACTGAATTTGTTAAAGACAAAGTGGACAGTGTTTTTATTTTTATAATGATTAAATAAATATGCCAAATTACAGTGAAGGTTAGGAATGGCGACTGTCACTTCACATTGAGTTGTTCTGCCTGTCCCAATATGATGCCGGTGTGGTATTAGTTTGAAATTCCCTGCTAAGTTTACTCACAGGGGAATCAAAAAGTGTTTCATAGTTACCGCGCTGAGGGTATCCACGTGGAAATGGGATTTTAGCCGCAGTGCCTCCACTTGGTTTCTCTTCAGATTAAGGTGAAGCCGATCCCATTCCTCCACACGTACGGGGACGGAGGAGACTTGCCGGGTGTCTACGACGGCGGCTGGACCGTTCGCTTGGCCCCATTGAGCTCTCCCACCACTCTGGGTAAAACTCTCGGGTAATTTCAAGAGCTGGGAGCTATCAGGAGGCGTCGGCCTCCCTTCCAGCAGTGATATCCCATATATGGCCTGGCGTATAGTTGTGGCGCAACAGTAGCTGCTTGGTTGCCTGCTGTTCTCCACCTGTGGATTGAGGAGCACCCTGCGCAGAACCAAAGCATCAATCACCAGGGGAGCCAGATGTCCTTCTGTTGCAGCCCCCGACAAGCCCTTCGGTAACGTTTGATTATGCCCATCTGGAACCTTGCATTCAGTGAACCAACAAGTCAGGGGGCTTTCAGGGGTCACATGATACTCCTTCATAAGCGCCTTCAGCTGTGAACTGAGCCCACCGCCGCCGTTTGCTCCCATGAGCCTCTTCACTTCCGCCAGTGCCTGCACTGAACTTGGGAAAGAGGACAGCCAACGAAGCAGGACGTCAATTCGGGAAAATGGCGATTTAGCGTTCCCCCGGCCGCCAGTTCCTCTGTCGACCAAATGCAAGAGTCTTTCAGCCTCTTTTGGAGTGCCATAGTCATTACCAGCCAGAACAGCACAGAGAGGCAGTAACTCCGGATTCATTCCTCCATAAAAACGGCAGAGACCCTGAGTGGTGTAGCACCGAGCTGGGATGTAGCAGTGAGACGCTTTACCATTAAGGTTGGTCCACTTGAAAAACTGCAGGGGCAGGTATCCACCTATGATGAGACAAAATACACAAAAATACTTCAGCAACACAAAATATATTCTGCGCCGTGAAATAATTTTTCACAGCACTGCATCTCATTAGATGCAAGTCCTATACCTGGAAGGTCAAAAATAAAAAAATCACTGTCGTTGCTCAGAACTGGGCACCTCCATTGGTGAGCCAGACAGGCAATGTCCCAGTCAGCCTCAGCAAGACTCTGGACCAGGGAGACTTTCCTCTGATTTAGGACCTCAACGAAGACCTGCCGTGTAAGGATGGGGAGAACTGAGCCATTGCGGCCTTGAGACATATTCTCTGCTTCCCTAACTCTGGACTGCAGACGCTGCTGCAGAGTGCCAAACTTCTTGTTGCTGGGGTCAATCCCTGAAAAGAGTGAAAAGAAACGATAAGAACTAAATTATAACGGGAATAGCAATAAAGATTTCAGTCAGATTTTAAAATGATGAAATTACCTCCATCCAGAACCACATATGGTTCAATATTACAGGCCTGCAGGGCAGAGAGGAACTCAAGGACCAGGGATGCAAAGGCATCATAATCGCCTCCATGCTGTCGGTCCAAGCCGTGTTTCAAGTAGAGATGGAAATACAAACTGCTGCCGTCGACAATCAGTCGGCTGTCTTTCAATTTCACATCAAAAAGGAAATGTCGGTTTCCTTCCACAAAGGTAGTAAGACCATGAACACCCATGAGATCTCAGGCTCTGGAAAGACATGGATTGAAAGTATACAGTGGTTGGAAAAAGTCTGGAAGTGCCGTTTTTTAATCAGATTATAACAACAACAATATTTGTGCATTCTGTATGGCTTTGCTTCCTAAGAGTGTCATAGATTTGACTAATTGAGTTGGGTAACCTGCCCTGGTCACCTGACAATCATTCACGCACATTAATGCCAATGAAAATTTTTCAGTCTGTGAGTGGGGGTTTCAATCAGGGCTCTGGCTTTCTCATTTTTCATTGCAACCGGACTCGGCATTTCTGACAGACTGTCAATTTGGGGAAACCAAGCTGTCACGTTGCTACTATGTGCAATCTGCGATAAAATTGATAGATTGCAAAAGCAATATGAATGGACAAATCTGTGGCGATTCGGGAAAAGAATGAGGAACGCATTTTGGTCAAATTTAACCATTAGTTTGCACAAGGCACATAACGAGAGTACTCGATTTCTTCGTAGACACCTTGTATTTGCAAATATATGAACCAAGTTAGTTCTTTTACAGTTTCCGTCCCAACACTGTCATCTTTAAAGAATGGAGGATTTTGAGCCAAAAGACAAACTTTTTTTCCATTTTCTTCCCTTATAATATTCCGTACCTTTGCCTCCGTGGGTTGAATCTGCCCCGAATTCACGCCTATCTCGAATAGAATATAAACTCCAGGGCTGCTCATCTAGTCTACTTTAAAACTTGATTTGTTTTCCGTGCGTTGTATTTTTCTGGCTTGCTTTTGACACCTCTCCCTTTTCTTCGATTTCTTCTTCCTGGTTACGATTTGTGATGCTCGTTGTCGCCCTCAATCGAACAAACAGCAGCATTTTTCTTACGTTGACGAGAGAGGGTCTGTCATCTCGCGACAGAACGCGAGATCGCCGAAGCTAGCATGCGCTAGCCAGTTTTGTTCTGTCGTTTCATAATAATCACATCTTATTATCGCTATGTCCGGAGCAACGAAGGTTGAATTTCCAGGGACAGGTCAGACCAGCTCCGGGTTCGCCGCCCATCGGAAAAAAGACAGCATTCCGTCCGCTTGGTTCTGGGAGAGTCCTGACATATTAGCTCAGCTGGAGCTAGTGCGCCAGTGGATCGGGAAGTACTACAAAAAGGTAGCTAGCTCGAAGCTAAAATGCTCGTCGCCGCCTTCCTGCGGATTGTAAACAGACATCCCTCAGGGTTTAACGTGTGAATAGGCATTTTCTTACACTCAACAACATTACTGGTGTAGATCAGCACCGAAATCCAATTTTGCACTTCACCAATTGTTAATCGTACAAATTTTAACAGCTGGGAGTGAAGAATGTTGGAGAAAATGCAGCCCCGTGATTGTCAGCCACCAAGCACTCCTCATATTCATCAAATCTCTTTTGTGTAGTTTGTGTTGGTGGACGCTCCATCATGTCAGGCACTGGCTGCTGTGACGCTGCAGCTCCTCCAGTTTCAAGAGGATGCGTTCGGCAGACGAGTTCCAAATCCTGCCCGCAACAAACTCCCCGTAAGGCTTTTTTCCCACACTTTTGCCAAACAACTTAACCTGATCACTACCAATCCTTAAATCCACATTCGAAATGATAGCACCAAAGATGGCAAGAAAGCGATTGAACTGAAACACATTAATGATGCACGCATCTTAATTTACCCACACATTTACTTACATGATTATAATCTCTCACAACCATCTGACATTTTCACTTTCCAGACACAGTGTTTCATGGACTTGCGGCCGGGAGGTGGACTATGTCACATCCTCGGTTCAGCGTACAAGTTCAAATCTGAGCAAGGCTGGTGAGTCTCAAGCGAGCCCACAAAGCGCCTTTGCTTCCAGTGTGATAATGAATTCCATTCTCGGTTTTCACAGGCGAAGGTTTGACTTGCAAAATCCATCAAGGAGTGAAAGGAACGTCGAAATGTTTGATATGATTGAAAGAACATTATTACAGGTAATGACACACTGAAAAATAAATATCCTAAAAGGCAACACATGTGAATGTCTTTTTTTTTGTTTTTGTTTTGGTGCATGTGTGTCAACAGCAACACTGTTTGTCACATCCGGTCGTTTATCTGGACCCTTCGCTGGATCAGGACCTGGCCAGCAGAATTAGTGTTGTCGTTACAAAGCACCAGGTAAAGTTATTGGGCTCAAAGGTGCTATTCGTTTCGAACAGTGACACTCCTTTCTTATGCCAGCACAATGGATTTGAAATAAAACAATCAAGATGTTATTGACTTTATTCCAAAATGAAGCACTTACGACCGGTACTTTTGAGGAAGTACTGTACTCTGCTGTGCCAAATGTCTTAGCAATTGAATGCTCAATTTTTATAAACCTTCTCAAAGATGAACGTCTACATTTTGATGACACAATTTTACAATTTCGGCAGACTATATTTGATGGCGCATTTGACACCTTGGTCATCTGTGAAAATGTCGTACAAACTCATTTGCGCTGGCTTTGCTTCTATCCGGATATGCAGGGCACAGTTAGTGTGGACAGAAGCCTGGCCAGTCACCACATATATCCATCGCTCTCATCCACAGATGAAGGTGGGCAAAAACATGTGCATGTCATGACTTAAATACTTCAGTCAGGCCGGAATTTTATTTGAACTATTTGCATTCCAGAGGAATGGATTCGGCCTGTCATGCGAAAACAAAACTATATCCTGGTGCATTGGGGCATGCACCCTGACAGGTATTTGAAAAGTACACGTGTGGCCATACGTCAGATTCTCAAACAAAAACATTCCCTGTTTTTTTTCTCTCCCTTCCATCTTTCTAGTTACGACAGCTGGGTGCCCTCGAGTGATGTCAATGGAGATGTTGAGGAGCCTCCTCAGCCAGAGAAACCGTGGAGGGTGAGCACACGTTAGATTTTCCAAATGTGGGCCCTTGTTTAGCAAGCAGATTGTCCAGGTTGACATTTACTATCGACGGAATTATGTTTATGTGTCCGTGTGATCCAGGTCCATGCTGGTTATGTTCTGGACACGGACGTTTTCAATGAGTGGATGAATGAAGAAGACTATTGCGTGAATGAAGGGAACATGCCTGTTAATTTTCGACAGCGCATACACATACGAGAAGACCAGGTCTGTTATTTTGCGGGGTCCCGAAAGAATATTTCTTGACGGAAAATAATAAGGTGTCTTTGACAATTCACCTCATCTGTGTCAGGATGTGAAGTCCACCCCCTTCAAAAAGAGAAGACGCTCTCCTTCTCCCTTGTCCTCTGAAGCTAGGAAGAAAGGAAAGAAGGGGTATGCAATCTTCAAATTGAAATCGGTGTGGTGCGGTTGTTCTGAACTTGCAATGATTAACGTGTGGATATTTACATGAAGGCGGCGACGTGGACAGCAGGAGGAGGAGCCAGAGGAGGACTTGACCAAAGAAATGGAGGACCCCACGCCTGTTCCAAACATGGAGGAGATCACATTACCCAAGATTGGTAAACTACATCCAGTATTGCGTCTGTAGGAGGAGGAGGGGGAGCGGGGGTGGGTTGTGTTGTAATTTGTTTTCTTTTTGTTGGGTCAGACTTTTTCCGACAATAAAATGATGAACTCCATTATTTCGACAACTGGGCTGTGTTTGCGCTGCACTTACATCCCAACTGAGGACAAAATGTTATTTATTTGCTGTTTAACTCATTCACTACCAGCCAATTCTGGACCAAGTCTGAAAAGACGTATAAAAACGTCTTTGGGAGTGAATGAGTTAATGACTTTTTTTTTCTTGAAATAAATACATTATGGTATTTTGAATGCATTTTTGGGGGGTCATATTTCTGTGTATTTGATTTTGTTGTTACAGTCAACTTTAAAAAGGACAGTGAGAATACGCCTGTCAAAGGAGGGATCATGGCCGATCTGGGTAAATGTGCCCCTTCTGATTAAAGTACTGCATAATAGATTTGATATTTAAAATGGCACATGAGCATGCTTTTTGAAATGGCTCTCATTATTTTTGTCAGTTTAATTCTGCCGACATTTTTATGTGATTGTACCACACATTCTCATCATCCGCTCTATTTCTCTCTTAGATGACCAAGAAGACGATTTTCCGGGAAGGGTAATTACCATTGCCATTCAAATACATCGTGTCATATTTGTTTTTCTTCCGCATCGGCACAAATATTGGAATTGGATGTTTTCTGAATGTGAACCAGCCGATGTTGTGTTTGCTCGCGTGGATTGTAAACCAGGACGATGAGGAGGGAAGAATGGAGATTCCTCGCCTATTAGAGGGCGAGGAGAACGTCACTGAACAAACCCATCACATCATAATACCGAGTTACACATCTTGGTTCAATAACAACAGGTGACGAAACGTGTTGAAATGCATTCGTGCATCCGAACTTGAATTTTTTTGGGGGGGGGAGGGGGGTGATTTGGACACTCGACCGTACTTACGCGTTATTTCTTTTTGTCAGCATCCACTCAATCGAGAAGCGCGCCCTCCCTGAATTCTTCAACGGAAAGAACAAGTCCAAATCACCGGAAGTGTGAGTGGCCCACACGGACCCAACTGTCGAGTCCTGTAAAATAAAATAAAATCCATCTGAACAATCAGTGAGTCAAAGTTGTTCAGAGTATATTCTGTTTTGTACGTGACAGCTACCTGGCCTACCGTAATTTCATGGTCGACACGTACCGGCTGAACCCCCAGGAATACCTCAGCTCGACGTCCTGCCGGCGGAATCTCACCGGGGATGTTTGTTCCATTTTGAGGTATCCACGTGTGCAAAACTGTTCATTCCAGTTCTGCGCGTGAGCTGCTGAAAGGACGTCGAACTGATGATGGCGCCCATTGTGTACAGGGTGCATGCGTTTTTAGAGCAGTGGGGTTTGATTAACTACCAGGTGGACGCAGAGAGCAGACCACTCCCCATGGGACCCCCACCCACTCCTCATTTTAATGTCCTGGCAGACACACCCACTGGGCTGGCCCCTTTACAACACAAACCACTGCAGGTGAGCAAAAGTTCGTGCGCGCAGTGTATCCGGAAAGTATTCACAACACTTTCTAATATTGCAACTTTAATTTAAAATACATTTTATAAGATTGCGCAATTGAAAGTGGATTTCACGCATGTAATATTACGTTTCTTCGATTAGTTGTAATGGTCTAAGTTTGCCGTTGCAGGTGACATCATCCCAGCACATGTTGTGCTTCCCAGAGAAGAGCAGAGAGAAGCCTTTGGATTGCCAGAATTTCGGATTGCGCATGGATGTTTACGCCAAGAAACACCCAAAGGTCTCCGCGCCGACAGAAAACACGTCCAAGTGTCGAAATAACTTCCGTGGCTTTTCAATGTATTACCTGTGTTGTGCAAATTGCACTTTTCAACATCTGCCGTCATTCTTTTGCATTTGTCTTAGACAAAGGGCGCTTGTGCGGGACGGGAGTGGACAGAGCAAGAGACGCTTTTGTTGTTAGAGGTAAGTCTCTCTTTTTTTTTTTTTTTAAATGAATCCTAATATAACGGTACCGTATTTGCGGTTAAACCTGTTTTGGGGGGGTTTCTCAGGCATTGGAAGTCTACAGGGACGACTGGAATAAAGTGTCCGAGCACGTGGGCTCCAGAACACAGGATGACTGCATCCTCCATTTCCTCCGTCTGCCCATAGAGGACCCGTATCTCGAGGATTCGTCCGCCTCCCTCGGCCCGCTGGCGTACCAGCCCGTTCCCTTCAGCCAATCCGAGAACCCCGTGATGAGCACGGTGGCCTTCCTGGCCTCGGTGGTGGATCCGCGGGTGGCGTCAGCCGCCGCTAAGGCTGCGCTGGGTGAGGGGACGCGAGGAGAATTCGTATGTGTCGTTTGAAATTGAAATGCTGTCTAAAGATTGAGTTTGTGTCCAGAGGAATTTTCACAAGTCCAGGAAGAGTCTTTGAACGGAATGACGTGCAACGAACTCAAATCAACTGGTGAGGCTTTGAAGTACAGTTTAAACACAATCGATATCTATCGATGTTACAAATGTATTCTCACCGTTCAGACTCAACGGATGCTTCACAAGTGCAGATGAACAGCAGCTCCCATCAGGTAGATGGCCGGCAAAGGCACATGTCCATTCTTCCTGATGTTGAACGTATGCGTGTTTGGTCCTCGCGCAGGTTGCCGTGAATGCCGACGGGCTCCTGATGGAATCCATAGTGCCCAAAGTTGAAGGAGTCAAAAGAGAGAATACAGAGGAAAGCGACAGAATTCACATCGGTAACAATATCAAATCAGGTTTTATAAAAGATGTTGATAAGAGGAGCCGTTATTTTAACTGTACTTGAGAAATTCTCAACACGTTTTCCCAGGCAATGAGGACGACGGCACGCAGCGTCAGGAGGGAGAAGGGGATGAGGGGGGAGCGGCGATGGAGCTGGATCTTGTCGAGAGCACCGTTACCACGGCAGCAGCGGCCGCT
Organism: Hippocampus guttulatus; assembly: GCF_054856545.1. Lineage (NCBI taxonomy): Eukaryota > Metazoa > Chordata > Actinopteri > Syngnathiformes > Syngnathidae > Hippocampus > Hippocampus guttulatus. The sequence continues at coordinate 5,629,788 of NC_141278.1, forward strand.
TTGTCCTCCGCTGCAACAAAGGCGAAGGTAAAGGGCATCCTCTCATTTTGAAAACGATTCACAATATTGACTGTTCAGTCCTCTTAGCAACTAAGACGCTGTTTCAAATAAGGTCACCGAAAATGCTTGTTGCGGAGTTAAGTTTTGCATTTTCGTTACACTTACCGGTAAGTTTAATTACACTGGCAGAATGAATATTTTGGTGTCAAACTTTGTCCTTCACGCAGCACTTGGCAGCAGTTGAGGAGCGAAAGATCAAGTCTCTGGTGGCTTTGCTGGTGGAGACCCAAATGAAGAAGCTTGAGATCAAACTGAGGCACTTTGAAGAATTGGAGACCATCATGGACCGCGAGAAAGAGGCTGTGAGTGAATGATGTCTTTTTCTGTTGTTGGGGGGGAGGGGGGACATTGCGGCGATGCATTTTCTTCACTGGATTTGTGTCCGTAAGACGTTTGTTTGCTTGTTTTGCAGTTGGAGCAGCAGCGCCAACAGCTTCTTACAGAGAGACAGTCCTTCCATACCGAGCAGCTCAAACAGGCGGAGATGAAGCTTCTCCAGCAGAGGGAGCAACAGGGACAGCCAGGATTCACCATGCAGCAGCATTCCGGTTAGGACTGTGGTCGATTTGGTTCCCAAGTCAGGATGAAAAATCTAACAAATGCTATAAGATAAGTAAACACAGACTCCATTGTGGCGCCTCCTTCAGGTCAGTCCATGGCCAACCGGATCACACCTAGTGGAGGACAAATGCAGGCGATGGGCCCTCGCCACCCCGGAGCATCCAATGGCATGTGTGAGCATTCGTTACTCGGTGCCGCGGTTTGTAACTGTCCGGCGGTCTTCAACTGCTTCTTTCCTTGTGACAGATCCGTCCTCACAGGCCGATGGCATGACAGCAGCTCAGCCCGGCCTTCTGGCATCGAGTCACAGTTGAACGGACCGACGCGCGGAGCGTCCGTTAAACGCCGACACAAGTCGCGTGTGCTTGGTTCAACAGCATTGATGGTCAAAATCTGTCCGGTAGTCCCATTTGTAGACAGCATGCTGTGTGTGTGTGAGAGAGTGTGTGTGGATCATCCAGTTGAGCTCAAAGCATTAAAAAGTCTGTGAAATATTTGTGTTTACGAGTTGAGGCAACTTCAGATTTGTCTCGACTCATTAAAGTTGTTTTTTTTTTATAAGTTACCGGCTTGTCTTCCTGTCTAATTTATAAAAAAAAAAATGCTGAGAGATCTCCCACTGCATTATCTCGAGGGGAATTTCTCCAATCATCAATGTTTAACTCTTGTAGCGGACACTCAAACATCAACATTTTGCCATTTAAAACACAGTCTAAGTCTAAAAAGAGCAGTTGCGGTGTCAGTCAAGTCTTACGTTTATGGCATGATTTAAAAGATAGCTTTTGAAGTGGATCTCAAAAATAGACTTGAACGTTTCTGTTTATTTACCTGCAAGATATTGATTGTGGTTGTCTTAGTATCTGTGTCTTTTCCTGCATTACCTGAAACAAGCAAAACAAAAGTGAGCCAAAGTTGTCAGTCAAGGAACATTTTATTATGGAATGATGTTAAATCACATCCTTTTCTAGACGTATGCTGAAGCCGCTACGGCGACATCACCAAACGGTCAATGACTAGCTTCTTGCCAAAGTTCCTGAAAACCCCCCCACACACAATCAATATAGTGGCAGTTGAAAATGAAATAACCTTGAACGTTTATTTACACGCATTCTGTTGTGGTAAGACGATGCCACACCCAAGTCCAAGCAGTGTATGAGGAAGATAAATGAGCAGGTATGTCATGATTAATTATGGGAATTAAGTACATATGTGAAAAAACAGCCTATGTTTCCTCTGATGGTCCAACATGGACACACACGGGGGAAAATTTGGACATCCCGTCCACCCCTTACTGTTCATCACGGGAACAGGATGAAATAACCAACATAGCCTGGCATCAAATGAGATGCGCGATAGTTCCTTTCTAGTTCTCAGTTGGATCCATCTGTTCAACCTGCATGATGAAACACACAAAATAACATTCGAGAAAAAAACAAAACAAAAACTCTTGGGTTGAAAATGTTGCTAATATAAGATGTGCTTGTGTGTATTTACCACGCATATACACTGCTGTATTTGATTAGCTTTTTATTCTGGCTGTAAATGTTGTGCGTGCATGTGTGTATGGCGGAAGCAATTTCGTTCTGCTCTGTTTGGCAGAGCATCACTGAACATTTTTTCTCTTTCGCGGTCGCCACCGCTCTGCAGCTTTGCTTGCACATATCTGCATCCCATCTCCCCTTTGGCCAGGTTCTTGTTATGGAACAACTCCCCACTCCATTGTTGAGAGTCAAAATTTGAAGTTTCGCCTTGAGTGTGTTTGATAGCAATTGATGGCGAAAAGTGGGTCACTCCACTCAGAGGGTTTTGGATCAATTGCCTCCTAATTAGGGAATTGGATTGCAATTTGTTCATTTGGAAGAGACGGGAAATTTATTTGATTCATACCCACAGTATCCGTGATAAGTCTGCAAGCTATTTTCAACACTGTTTATGAGTTAAGAAATTATTCTTGTAGAGTAAAATTAAATGCAACTATCACTGAGTGGTTGCGATATGTGCGCATGTGCACAATTGGTGGCTCACCATCACTTCCCGTACAACGGAAAACTGAATTGGCTGCGTTGGGGCCTTGAGCTTGACAAGTCACTAGTTGTACATTGGCTCCCTCTTGTGGTAGACGTTAAAATATCTGAATTCAATGTTAAACTATTTTTTTCAAATCCAGGAAAGACAAATTAAGTAAAGTTCAGTTGTATTTCACTGTCAAGTACTATACATTTACTCAAAAAGCTGAGCTTCATTATAGAATTTGAAATTTTTCTTTGTACTTGTACGGCATTGGCAAGAATGTAAAATTGTCACCAAGAACATTGAACATTAAATGAACACTTTAATGTTCATTTAAAAACATGAATGTTTATTTTAAAAATATATTTTATTCTTGTAAGTGTCGCAAAACTGATTGATACCCCCGCCCCCACAAAAATGTCAATTTTTTTTCGATGCAATGATAATGGACGCTACAGCTTCGTGTTTGCTTTCAAAACTTAGCTTGTAGCAGACGTGTGCACATTTTCAGCATGACGTCTCTGATCCACTGGAGAAAGGACACTTTGATCCTCTCCTCTTTCATCTATAACTGCTTCAGACAACAAAGTGTATGCAGAAAATTGGTGAAGATTGCACGACTGTCTGTGTCCTATGTGTTGTGTTGTGTTATTTTTGTTATTTTGACTTCAAAATGGCGCCGCGAGAGTTGCTGCCTTTCCAGCCTTTCATAACTTTGCTGCTGTGAATTGGGAATTTCTCCATTGCGAGACTAATAAAAGTTTTCTTATCTTATCTTATCTTAATGGGGCATTAGTTCTTCTCTAATTCCACTATAAGATAAGAAAACCTTTATTTGTCTCACAATGGAGGAATTTGCATTGCTATAATGGCATTTCCATTTATTTTAATGTGGAAAGATGATTTGATATTTTCAGATGTGCTGTAAATGCATGACCGTGTTTTCAGAACCAATTAAAATCGTATCTCAAGCAAATAAATCAATCAATAAAGCAGCACCCCCTGCTGGGAATCATTGGGCACTGCCTTCCCATTCATTCAGAGTCCCTCCTTGGTGATTCAAGAGCAGATGCTATTGTCTGGTGCCTTTCGCACAATATAACACTAAGAGGATTAACACGCACAAGCTTTTTTTGCATCTCGCAGAGCGCGCTGACTTAGCGAGGCTGACGGACCAACTGTGCGCCGCGCACGCGCTGCCACTTAGACACGCACGGAGGCGGAAGACTCTTCTCATCTCCCACCGGCTCATTAAACACGCTTTTGCAGAGACTCCATCCATCAACGAGCGGCGCGCATTTACAACTACGGCCAGCGTTCACTATTAAGCCGCGTTTCTGGGGCGCCAAAGGTGCGTATGGAATAGTGGACAGGCCACCCCGGCACGCGATGGACCCGCACCAAATCAGTTGAATGACGCCAGTGTATTGCGGTCCACTGTCTGAAGAGGATCAGAGCGGTTGAGCAGCTGAGCGCCCAGAGGAAGAAACCCGCGTGTCTGTCGTCTCACGGCCGGCCGGCATGGCGCGCAGCTACGGTGACAGCCGCTTGTGGACCTGGCAGGTCCTTCTCACCATCTCCGTGGTTCTAATCCCCCTGTCCGTTCACGGTAAGGACCACCGCATGCATACACAAAACCGTGTCACACCCAGGCAGTTCGTATCTGTGTCTGCGTGCGCGCGTGCGTGGGTGTTTGGGGCATGCAACTACTCTTGCGTGAATTGCATTGCACCTGCAGCGTGTCTTGCATAGTGTGGAAAGGGCAAGTTTGGATGGAAAGAAAAAAAAAAAAGATTCTGAAAAAGGCGGTAGTTTAGCACAAGTGACAATTCTGCTGTGATTTGATAGTCCTGGGATGTCTGGAGTACAATTTGCTCTCAAATGAAATCATTGACACGTTGTCATGCCGTGAGCTGATCTGAGAAAGAAAACGATGACATGTTAATTTCCTCCCCTGAAATGATGTCATTCACATGCAGTCGGGACTCCATCGTGGGCGTCTCAGACAAAAGGTGCACATGCAGCGGCCATTGGGCCAATGACTGCTGCAATTTGCATGCCTGCAGGTCGACACGGAGGCAAGCGACCAGTCTCATTTGCATCTCTTGAGACTCGGAGGGGATGCGAGCCAACCATGCATTCGGTAGTCGTAGTAGGAATCAAGGTGTTAATCGGGGAAGACAGGGGGCGTGGGGGGTGGGAAGAAAATTAGCTTGCAGCCGCTGCCCAGCAACAGGCGGCTCGTGCACGTTGAGGGTCGCAAGGGTTCACGTGCGCGAGCACCCACCGTTGCATCCCTACCCCCACCCGTTTTTTCCTCACTGCACCCTGCAGCAGCATTATCACTAAAAAAACACACACACACACCTCATGTTTGCCGTGTCATATGTTAATACTACAAGTGTCCTTCGGGGAAGTTGACGAGATGTGGCAGCTGAAAATGTAAAACGCTCTTTAATGTTCTTTTGATGCAAATCAAGGAGCTGCTTATTTTAGACCTGATGGAAACGGTGACCATTTCGGTGACCTTAGGTCACACGAGTGTCACGCTCGTTCCAAGGCCGACAGTCTGCTTCACGATTTTTAATTTTTTTTTTTTTACACGCGAGCAGACAAAAGCGAGTCATCTTTAATGGTGACGTTTACGACGAGCGGCGTGTGTTTCTTCTGCGCCCATCAATTCGCGTTGTGGGTTCCATCTGCCTTTGCATCCCTGTCAATCATGTGAAGTCACCAAAGAGATGAGCGGCATCTCCGACAGTTGACTTTTTTCTCCCCCCCCACCCCCACACTGGGGAAAGGGTGGGAGTGCTGAAATTATTGCGTTTCACAATAGCCAATTAGGTTGATGACATCACTGATTTCCATCCAACGAGTGTGTCGTATCTTATCAGGTGTGCTGCAGGAAATAGTCCCATTCCACTTTAGATTTTCAAAAAGAGTCTCCTGCATTCCTCGCCCTCCTCCCTGCTTGCTTGCACTTGCACCTTTTGCCGCTGCAAAAACTCTCAACCTCCCGACACACTAATGCCGGCTATGCAATGGCCTCTGGGAGAGTCTAAGAGGACAGCCACTTCCAGTCAGACTCGTTACCTTGGTGACAAGAAAAGGTAAAGACGAAGTGGCGGTTAAAGGCAGAAATTCAGGAAGTGTGTGTGTGTGTTGGCGTCACTTGCACATTCCATTTTCTCCTCTTATAAACTGCCCATGTTCCATTTCGCTCTTGTCAATGGCTAAGAATGCCAACCGCTAACAGAATGCGACATTTGAGCCTCAACGTAGGCCACCTTCCAAAAAAGAAATAGTTTGAGTCAATTGTAATTGGTTTCGGTGGAACACTCGAGTCTCTCAAAGACTTTCACCCCCCCCTCCCCCACAGGGGTGAAGTTGGCAGCCATCAATTAGAGTGAGGCTGGCTGATTGATTAAAAAAACAAGAACAGCGGCAGCAAACACTGGATGCTCTGTTTCCTACGACTGCACCCTTGCTTCTCTCCTCTTTTCAACCTGCCTCCTTTTTTTGCATCTCGCCATGGCAACCGTGCCATGCGCGCGCGCGCGCGCGTGCGTCTCTCATGCTTTCTCGGCCACCGCTAAAGGTTTCGTGCCTTCGGGCACGTTCGGATGCTTTTAACGTCAGCGCTTGAATGGTGTGTGTGTGCCTGACAATGAGCTCCGATCTCAATGGACGGAGACCGAAAGACAGACAGACAGACGGATGTCCAGCAAAGCGCTCAATTGAGATTGGCTGTTAACGTGCCGGAGATCGTGTAGAAGGGCCACTTGAAATTTAATCAACTGGGAACATGATCACCGATTGAACACAAGTTCACCCCAATTCATTCACCACCATGGAGGTTTATTTCGCAATAATTTGTAAGAGGGACATTTTTTATACACCTGCTGGATTGGCTCGCATCACAGGATACCTAATAAGTGTTTATTTGCCTGCCACTGTACCACTGTGGATGTTTTTGGAGGGGGAGGGGGGGGGGGACAAGTGGCCTCTAACCTATGGTTCTAAATCCTTGTCTACGTAATCCTCACCCAGTCTTGGTCACCAGAGTCAGTCATTCGGTGCATCTAATCCTGCATCGTCACACTTTGATTACATTGCAGTCCTGAACCCGTGTTTGGCGGCCGGCGCGCAGCAAACTCACTTGACCTTTGAACCTTTAAAACGACACGGATTTGTTCGTCCGCTTCAAACTTCTGCTTTCTCATCATTTTGACTTGAGTTTGTCTTCATGAGAGTTATTTTGATTCATATCCGATTTGTACGCAGGATCCTGACAGACACTTCGCCTGGGGCAGCCTTGAAGCTAATCTCTTGAATATTCATCAGTGTGTTGAACACAATATTTTTCAGGATAAACGGATACATGGAAAAAAAAGCCCGACTTCAGGCCAAAGGCGGACGGCACCGCCGACTGGTTGCCAGTCACTCACAGAGCACCAAGAGGGACAGAAAAACCGCGACCTGTATCTCATAGCTTCATCCCCATCATCGGTTCATTTTAGGACCCCGTAACGACATTTTACGAGTCATTGACAGAGTCCTCAATGGTCAGGCTCGGTTTTGCAACCCGCATGAGCTGATGGATAGCCTTTCACTTGTCATTTGCTTTGAATTGACAGGGAGGCATTCGTTGGCCAGGCGTCATCATCACCGTAACCAGTCATCCGTCAACCAGGAAGCCTCGAATATCAGGATGGTGCTAAGCGACGACTCGGCAGAGCGAGACCACCTGATAGAAGCGGGGAACCCCGCGTTTCCAAAACACCACCGCTCCCACAAACGCGTTCATCTCGAGCCGGATCCCGCGCAGGAGGAGCTCACTGCTGGAGGAGCGGGGCCGGATCAGCCTGGGAACCCCTTGTCCGATGACATCATCGCGGTGGAGTTCCACAGTCCAGCGCCGGAGACGATCCCGTCTGATATTGATCGGAACGGGGCCAAGCTTCCCAAACCCCAGGAGCAAAAAGGAGGCAATCCAACCCCTTGGACGCTCTCTGACTTTTACGACTACCTGTCCCCCGATGACGATCTCTCGGCATCGGCCCCCACCCAAGAGCCCGAGGCCTCGCCTTCGCCCCCGGCCGACATGGAGGATGAGAATCCCCTCTTGGCAGGAGCTCCCGCTCGTCCGGTCACTGCGGAGGCCAAGCCCGCCTCATCTGCTCAGCCCAAGCCGGAGCCCGCCGGCGATAACGGGGACCTGAGTTTGGGTGGCGCCGTGGGGAGCGACGGGTGCCGACTGGGCTTCGTGCGCTCGGGACCCGGGATTTGTGTATCTCAGTGTGACATTGAACCCGATTTCTGCTACAATGAAGGAGTGTGCACAGTGGTGGCAGGAGTGGGCGCTTTCTGCAGGTAATAAACCCAAGCAGACATTTGACATATTCTCACTATCAGGGGGAACATTCGCTTCTCTATTTTGCTTGAGTTACCAAACACCAAATCGTTGAAGTTGGTATGACATCTTATGAATTCACCTACATGCAAACTTACTTTCCTGGCTGACTTGTTCCTTCTGCACCAAAGCATTATGCAAAAAACAAAATTTAAAAAAAAAAAAAATCTGAAGGTGAGATCATGCTACGTGGCTGCCACAGAGTAAGGAAGACTTACAACACTTCTCAGATACTTGAGCGTTTCGAGAGAAATGGTCTTAAAGCTATTTTCAAGACTCGAAATTTGTAGCAAGCTACATTATTGTAGTCGGACGTCATGCATCTACGCAGTATCGACACGGACACGCAACGTATCCGCTGAGGTGAAAATACGGTGGGAACAAGGAACAAAACCACACATGGTCATTCAACCGCCGTCTCGATGGCACCGAATGTGCATTCTTGCAAGAGGCGAATTATTGCTCATCTTGTTGTGTCTACTGCGTAATCACACACATAGGCTGCTTCACCAGGGCTATAGTACAGAAGTCCGACAAGTGGATTTTTTTTTTTAATTCAGTAATTTTTAAAGGAGTTTACAAAGCGGGTTTTAATTTGTTTTTATTTTTTTTAAAAATTATTTGGTTTAGTTTATTATTTATTATTTATTAGGGGGGGGGGTTGGGTTGTCCCCCCCCCAGGGTCTGAATTGAACTGAATAATATTTTTGGGATTCCAGAAATGCAGGCTCAGACAAAATGCGATCACAAAAAAAATGTTTATTTGTAGAAAAACGCAAACCGACAAAAGGTACATACAGAAATGGTGGGTCAAAAGTCAGCGAGTAAAAAGAAGGCACAAACAAAAAGCGCGTGCAAAAGGCAAGCTACTAATAACTGCCGAGAATACACAAAATGACATAACAAGACTCCAAATAGCTAAATACTGGAAATACTTACAAACGAGGAACTCTGAAAACGAGAGCCAAAATGAACAGAGAACTTTAAAAAAAAAAAACATGATGCAATACAGCAAGCAGGTTCAATAATCCGACGAGTAGAATTAGAAGTCGGAGTCAAGGCAAGATGATACTCGGGAACAAGTGCGCCGGCTGGAGGGCAACGCCCTTCACTCCATGTGGAGCTGAAAACAAAACAAACACAGACGTCACAATTTTCATTTTTTTTTTTTTATTAATCCAAAAGGAGTACTTGTAAACTACATTTCCCAAACAACTGTTTAACTTTCCCTTTGTCGTACGGCCGCACAGCAATACCAAAAATGAATACAAACGTATAAAACACGTAAAAACCAACCTTGAAAGCTTACGCATGGAAAGAATTAACCAAGATTAAATTGAAGGGCAGGTTTGCCATTATTATTGTTAATTTTGTGTCAGAGTGGCGAAAAGAAAGACGTTCCAAATTTTGCCGCAGTGTCGTCACAACTTTTGCCTCCGGTGATGCGTCCGCCGCACGCACAAATCATGAGTGAGATTTGGTTGATGAAGAGTCAAATCCAAACATGGGAACAAATCTAGGACACAGGTGTCCAACTCAAGGCCCGGGGGGCCAGATCTGGCCCGCCACATCATTTCAGGTGGCCCGCGAAAGCAGATCAAATATGTCAAGTGCCATGATGCTTTCTAAAATGTCTATCAAAAATTTTAATTCTCACATGTAATAAATAAGAGAGATATTCGAGGCATTTTCTTTTTACCAAACCTCTCGTGATGGTAACTTAAACAAGAGGCGAATCAACAGTTATTCTTGACTTCTTGATCTGGTTTCAGTCATAACGTTTTGACGAGAGGATGTACCAGACCACCTGAGCAGTTTTAATTTTATTTCTTTATTTTTTTTTTTAAATGCATGTCCCCTTTAATATGCCGCCGAGTGTGTTTGCAACTGCACAATGAGTCTGTTGCACGCACATTCTCATATGCATACGCACATTCACTGATCCTTTGAGCTTATTAAGTGTTTGGCCGCAGGGAGAATCCCCGCTTTGGCAGGCAGACCTCAGGACAGCATCAAACGCTCTCATGCTAAAAATATGGTGGATGTTGTTGCTGCACACTTGACCAAACGATGGAACACGGCGGTCCGAGCTACCGCTGCCCAAATCGCGATCTGAACTTGGCCGGTGTCTTTCCTCACTGCGTTTTGTCTCCGTGCGTCCAGGTGCAATGTGCAGGACTACATCTGGAACAAAGGCACGCGCTGCGACTGGGCTATCACAGAGTTCCAGGTCATGAGTGCGGTGGTGGGCGTGGCCTCTGTGGCACTTCTCCTTCTCTTCATGATCGTTGTGTTTTTCGCCAAGAGGCTGCACCGCCTCAAGAGCGAAAACAAGCGGCTTCGCAAACGCAGGTGTGCGTTTGTTAGCCCGAGTCATTTTTTTTCCAAGTCTCCGGTCGCCTCGATTGAACCTCTGCTGCGAATTGCTATCACCTGGATGACTGAGAATTCAAACCAATATTTTTCACTGTGATTGTGGAGGATTACGTTAAAAATGACTTGGGCAATTATGCCGATAGGCTAACGATAACCAAGTAGCACTGGACTAGCCACAACATTAGGTACTCGTCCACACAGTCACAAATATTGTCTTGACAGAAGTAATTACGGAATGATATCAATATTAACTACTGAAGATGAAGACAGTGAAAGTTTCGCCACTTTTGCCTCACGCCGGAGAGGTTCTCGGTTCGAATCTATGCGGATGTTTTTCAAATGCTCAATTCCAATTGGTCACATCTCCCTGGTTTTCCCCTTCAGTAAGTACCGTCCACAGAGCGCGGAGCCACAAACCGACGGCCTCTCCATTTCCACCACCGCCGACGGCTCGCAGCCAAACGTAAGGAAACTGTGCGACTCCCCGCCGCCCGCGCCCCAAGCTCACACTCACAACCTGGCGTACTATGACAACATTATCTGTCAGGTATGCGCCACCTTTCCTCGTGTTTACTCTCCACCCCTTTTCTCCTTCCATTTGTCACTATTTGCCACTTTTCTCTCGGTCCTATGCTCTCAGCTACCCCCCCCCCATTATACTTTATCCCATTTGCTTGGCTGGTGTATGTTTTATCTATGCGTGTGCGTGTATGTGCACAATTAGGTGTATGAGTTGATGTGTGGATGTATCTTGATGCCTTTTTACATTCACCGATTCCCTCAGAGGCCATCATCAACCACCTTTACCTGGGAATTTAAACCCAGAAACTCTTATAACCACTGCCAGGTAAGCGTAGCGGAACGTCCGCGTTGGTTTGCTATACAGTGTTCCGCTGCCCCCCGCCCACCCAGCTTCGCTTCGACCTCTCCAGCTATGAACTGCCACATTTTGACACTCTGTGCAAATCTCCCCGGCCCGCAACAATATCTTGCATCGATCTTGTTGTTTGTTGCCGGAGCAACGAGCCACTTTAATATTCTCCTGAATCCTGGTATGATTAATCACTTGCCGCTAGGCTCTCTGCAAACAATTGTTCAGCGCAACTATACCGCAAGGTCCCTCGCCTGGTTTCCCCCAACGCCTTTGCAGCTTCCAAGCTATTTTGCTTTTTGGAAATTCCCCGCTGTGGCTTGTGCATGTGTTGCTCCCCGATTTTTTTTTTTTTTTGGTTGCATATTTATAACATACGATGGTTTGAGTTCATCAATTTAACATCACGGGGATCAGCAGACGTCAACGTGCATGAATCTTTTGGATGTGATTAACGCGTGAAGGGAGGGGACATTTCGAAAGTAGCGTCCGGGGGTGGCCTGCGCGACCAATCGATGGTGGCCCACTTTGCGCCTGCTGTTGACTGTGACCTTCAGCTGCCCGTGACATGACGATCAATGAACGAGCTGACACATGCAGATGCGCGGGGCCCTCTAATTTCCACTCACTGTCGTCACACGAGCACAGCTTAAGAGGTAATAAACGACCGTGGCTGTTAGATTTAAAGACAAGAACCTTTATTAAGGATTATAGAGTGAATTGTAATTATATGAAGCATATTTGGTCGTGCTGACTAGCGTGAACAAATTCTGGCTTGCTGGCATTTCGGAGCACTGAAGTGATAAGTTCACGGTTGCTCTAAATGTCAGGTTGAGAGGGTAAAAATCTCGCGGCGGCAAGCTGCACTCGTTTAAATGCCACACGTCTGATTTGATGCTTTTGTTTTCATGTTAAACTGTGGGGATGAGTAGACAGCTGTTGCGCTCTTTTCAAGATGACGATGAGTACCATACTATATTTATGGCAGTATTGTACCAAACGTCAAAAAAAAAAAAACATTGCAGTGACAACACTATGAGCATTGTCACAATAACAATGCTCAGTTTTAGAGGTACAGTTGCTCCTCTTGTAACTAAAAACCAAATACTTTTAAATTTCCCAATGAACGTGAATTTCTTTTACATTTTTTTTTTAAAACAACCGCCATATAAACCGCTGCAACAATAAAACTGACAGTACCATTGCAAACGAATTGACAAAATGATTTCATAATACACGACTGTATGTGTCAAGGCAGATTTCTTTTCTTGGATCTCATTAGATTGTGCAGATGCTACCTAATGCACATTTTAATCCAAACATACAAAGTCTACACACTCCTGTTCAAGTGCCGAATTTTAGTGAGATAAAAGGATGAATTCTTTGGGGCAAAAAAAATAATTAAAAATCCGTTCTTATTGTGACCTCTTGTACAAAAAATTTTTAAAAATGAAGATGCGACATTTGCATTCATTTCACAGAAATGTGTTTACATAAAACCACGAGTCCCTGAAGTACACCACACCTGCGCAACAAGTCCTTCGTGGATCCCTTTTCTTGAGAGTTTTGCTAAAAACAAAGTGAACTTCCCAACAGGATGACCCCAAGAAGCAGGAGGACCCGAGCAAGTCCCCTCCAGCCAAGGAAGAGGGCGCCATGAACATCCTCAACTCTCACTCCCCCAAACATGAGAACAACCGGCCAAACTCTGTGGTCCACGACCACAGCCGCAGCCCCAACAACACCGACGACAACGCCGAGGTAAACGTCCTCCACAACAACTTGGTATAATGGCGAGCCGCATCGATCCGGAGCATTCGAGAGCACACACGGCAGCGGGTTTAACATTGTTTACACCCTTGTAAAGAGCAGACCGTGTATCCTCGACGGTTTTATCAAGGCCCCGCTGTCAATGTAAGCACATACTGAATTTGAAGGGTACATGTTTACAAGGCTCCAATGTCAACACTGATTACCTAGTGGCCCCGTGTCTCGTTTTTTTGTCTCCCCTCTCCACTTTTAACTAATGACTGACCTTTTCCTCGCTTCTGACGCCCTTTGCCTTGGTCTTTGGCCAATGAACTCGCCCACCGTCTCCCATTCCGCCCTCTCCGCCTCATCGACTGCGCCCGGCCTCGCCTAACTGTCCTTCTCCGCTCGCATGCATTGGTGTTAATCCAAGTGAAGTGTCTGAAAATAATTGCCAGAGTGACAAAAAAAAAAAAAGTGGAAATTAAGTGGATCTGTGCTTGCAGCTTTTTCATGTTCGGCATTGCTAATAGTGTAAACGTTACATGACGTTAAGAGTATTTGCTTGAGTCGATACTGGAATCTCGATATATTAAACACGCGGTGTCTTGGTTTTCAATGTGATTTCTAATACTTTTATGTACTTGAGGTTCTTTTGTACTTTTTTGGCTATACATGGAGGACGATAGTTATGAATTGTGGGAAATAAATCTTTTTCATTTTATCCAACTTGTCCTTGTGTTTTGCTCTACTTTCCCTGTAGTGTCTCTCTCTTTGTCTGCATGTCTGCTCACCAAGCTAACGGCCGCCCAGCTGCTCCCTCGCTAATAATAACCCAACGCTCCACTGACCCCGCTTTTGTGCTACTGTAGGCTGCTGACACGCACACACACACAAAGTGACAATTCAGCACCATGGACAGTCCCCTATTTCCTAGAATTCCATAGCAATACATTAGGGACGCTTGCACATTCCAATGGGACCCAATGAAAAAAAAAAAAAAGGAAATCTGCTTTAATCACGAAATATGATGTTAATCACTTGAACGTGTACAGAAACAAACAGTCGCCATCTTAAATGGAATTTTGGTGGCAATTTTACTAATCGATTAATCAAAAAAAATAAACAACAGATCGATTGCTAACTAAGTTTTCCATCGTGAAAATTCTGCAAAGGACCCAACCCAGTACACACACAAAAAAAAAACTTGCGTTGTTTTCCTAACTAACACCACTTGCTGGGAAGCTGTGGATTTTGAGGCAATTGGGTTAAAAGTTGGATCAATTATTCTGCAGATTGGGTTGAAGATCTTGATAACGCATTTCTTGGTAGCCTCAACTCCTCAGTGTGGGTAGTTGTTAGCTCTTGTTGGATCAAAATCTTGACCCAAAGGGCTGGGTCAAATTCTCAACCAAATCAATAACCCGGGATGACTGGGTCCCTTTTGGACCCAGTGTTCGCCCAATTTGGCTTCCTTTTAAGACAGCAGTTTTAAGTTTGTATAGCGCTAAATTGTTGAGCATCCCTCCCAATGAATATCCTTGCATTTCTGCATCCCTACTCTACGTGCCGTATTTCTACACCAGGATGGAGTCACTATTGGTCTGGAGGTGCTCCTCCCCAAAGATGCCAAGCTACGCCCAGAGAACAGCTCCCCCCTCCAGTACGACGTCTTCCTCTACAAGGTAGCAAACAACGCAGATCCGGTTGCCACCAACTCTCATTGCTCCGCCTCCCATCACGCAACCAAATCCCCCAAAATCCCATTGAGTGCGTCCAAGGTGCCCAAATCCCCCAAACACTCAAAGGATCATCGTCACAATCTCCGCGAGCCCCTCTCCGGACGCCACTCCTCACCGTTCCTGCACCTGTCACCCGGGAGGCAGCCGTCACCTAGTCGTCACTCCGCGCCCGGGGGCTACACAGCCCCCACGCGCCGCCAATCTGCCCATCACTCGCCAGGAGGTCGGCCTTCCAGTTTTTATTACTCCAGTTTGGAAAGAGAGGACGGAGACATTCGTCCATCTCCTTCCTCTCCTCATCTCACTCAGCCTGTCTCTTCACCATCCAGGGCCAAATGCAGCCCGGTCAGCACTCGATCTTTACCGCCAATCTCCTGACTCGTTACGCCTCTTACTCATACACTAAAATGCACGAATAGAAAGCCGTTTGAGCATTTATTTGATCCAGTTTATTCCTCTAACAACCGACATGAACATAGTTTTAAAAATATGAGCATACCCGAGATGACTTGATAGTGAATAGAAATAAAAAGGCAAGAAATACACAGTTCAAACGTTTTTGTTTTTTTTAAATAAAATGTGTGCGTGTGTTGAACACCGTCAAGATACAGCATCGCGTTTGCAACCGCAATATATGACAGTAGCGAATTAGTGTCAAACCAAATTTGTCAAATATTGTCAAAAATAATTGTTATAAGCACTCTACCTGATCATGTTTGTGACCCAAGTACACAATAAATTGGTATTTTTTTTCTTTGCGAAACTTACCTAAATCGAACAGAGTTGGCAGCCCAAAAATGGCGGCGTAGCACAAGTTGATCTTAGCTGTCCAAAACAGGATACGATGTCCCCTTCGACCGGAATCCAGAGAAATTCATGCTTCCAAATTGTTCCGAGGTTTGTGTTGGTAATGTATCAATCAGCAGTGGAGGAACACAGTCCCAAATGTTGGCTGTATTTAGAGTGAAAGGGGTTCGATACGAATTTGCGATAATCGGCGTCAAAGGGTTAAATGGAAGCTGTCGTGAGAAAGAAGTGATTTGTTTTTTCATTTATCATTACAAAACTGATGATGCACTGAAAACCCACAAAAGACAGAAGCTAATGTATTACAAAATAAAGGTAATTAAATTTCACAAGAATTCATACAAAGTAACACTGAGAACTCGACGACTTTGCAAATTATCCCTGTGCAGCATGACAGACTTTCGGCAATGGGTGGGGATAAGGATTTTTTTCCCCTTACCTTTGAAATTTTCTGTCTTCTGTCAACTGCCACTCTGTCAGCGCATTACTAACGAAGCGGTCCATTAGACTGAAACAAAAAGATTGAGCAAAAATAAAATTGTTGTATTGTGCAATTTGCAGACAAGCAGCAAATTGTAACTCAGTGTTAAGAGAGCAAACTATTTTTTTTCTCTAATGAATATTCAAAGGCCATTGTACAAAATAAGGGATTTCCCAGGCCGTAAATTCAGAGAGGAAGGGGGCATACTTGGCGCTCAAAAAGTTTGTGGGGGGCCGAACGAATCTACGGAAACGTCGTTCCGGTATATTTTAAGTGAAAACGAGCACACACGTATATTGAGCTGGCTTTACACTAGCAAGTTGACAAGCAGGCGAAGTCAACCCAAACATGACCACAGGAACAAGTTTCATTTGGTATATTCGGTAAACGGCCCGGGGAGGGGGCGCAGAAAAGCTGCATGCTAACGACGAAATGGCGACTCACAGAATTCGAAACGCGGAAGAAACTCGAAAAAATAACGACACTACTTGAATAGGAAACGCGGGACAGACAATGTGATTCACAGGTAGTGTGAACAAAATCATTCATTTACCTCGTCGATTGGATAATTTCGACGGCGAACTTTATGCCCGACAGCAAAGTGTGCGGGAATTCTCAAGTGGATGGAAGCGAGACTGTCGAGTTGAAGATGCGATGACGTCACGACGCGACGCACAGAAATAACACAAATGCGACATTAAAAAAAAACAACAACAAAAAAAAAACGTAATGGATAAGACATTTCATAAAGCAGATAAAATAACCAATTGTTTTGGACTGGGGGATTTTTGACCTTGCTCGAAAATGAGCAGCACAGTAGTTCTTGGCTCAAGTGGTACTTCTAGGAAAAAAATGCGACAAGTAGGGCATTTGTGCTTAATTTTTGTTGTTGTTGTTGTTGTTGTTGTCTCAGTCGTGCTACTAGTGCACCGGGGTCGCTTTATTTGTGCGCTGAATCGTTTTATACGATTGAGGACCAAGAGCATAATAGTACATGAACCTTTAACTGGATATCAAGGCTATGGAATGAATGCTCATACGGTTTTCCAGACTAACATGTGTCATGACTCCAATGTAAACAATCATTATCCATTAGGACTCTAACCTTCATTTGGGGCAAGAAGTGGAACTCGGACAACGATGCATGCACCATCCACCTTGACTCCAGACACACAATACAATTTAGAAGGATTCAGTGCATCCCAAAGCCCTCCAAGTTGGTTGAAACTCAGGTCAAGACTCACAAAAATAACCCGTCCACTCATTTGCGAACAAGCAGTCCTAACCTGGTGCCAATGTCAGCACATTTTTATGAAAGTAGTTTTATCTGTACATCTTTTTTATTACTAGTATTTCATGTTTTGGTACATTACACACGTTTCTGATTTCCCAATAAATGGATGATAATACCACAAGTCTAGCATTTTATTTAATTGGAATATACCGTATAAAAGAAATCATCTGTAGTTCAACAAAAGGATGAGCTCTGCTGCTACTATGTGGACAATTTATGCACTGCAAAAAGACACGGTTTTTTTTCTTCCTGCAGAAAAGCACACATTTTTTCATTTCCAATTCATCTTGCATTATATCTACACTATAGGCACTGCACCTGAATCAATTAATACAATTTAATAACAGAGAGCCATCAAGATATTATTGCAAATGTCCCCAGTGTGAGACAAATAAAGGTTATCTTATTAATATTCATAAAAGTCATTGTTTCTCAGTTTTGACTTGTGGTACGCAGGCGCCCTCTAGTGGTATGTGATTAAATCACTGCCCAAGTACAGCTTTGCTAGATTTAATTTGAAGAAAAAAAAATCCACTACATTGGGATTTAATCTTGAATAGCTGTTTGATTTTACACTATTGTTGCAATTTTTTATGTACGTTTTATTTGCAATTAAATTTTATGAAATGATCAATTAGGTGGCGTTTACACTGTATGTACTGTATTATGTTGTTATATTTTTATATCATACAAATTCAAGAACCATCGACATATCTTAAATTTTTGTGCAGTTTTCATCCCGGTTGACAAAACAACATCAGGTAAACTCCAATGAGACAACAGAAATGCTCAAACTCCGACACAGCCTTGCTGGCCTCTAATGTCTAATAAATTATTTATAATATCAGGCTTGAGATTAATTCCTTTTTCGTGCTCAAGACGTGAATCTGCCATCTCCAGTCACAGACACGTCAGTTTCATTGTTCGCTTTGAATTAAACATCTCACAGCTTGGCCATATTGGCACACGGCTGTGGGGCCTTATCGGCTGATTTACTTGTCGTCGGAGAGCACCCAGCATTCCCAAACGGATCGAGTGAAGGTGAAGTTGTCCTTCCCGCCACTCTCTGTCTTTATAAATAGGTTGGCATCAGTTGAAGTGGACTTTGTGTCGCTCTACGCGATGCTCAACTCTTCCTTAAAGCACTCTGACCTGCCCTTTTCTACCTGCTCACTTCAACCTCACGTCTCAGCCAGAAATGTAAGAAGGGGGGGGGGGGGAGAAAGAAATGTATGCATAGAATATTTTTCAAAGCAACTTGATGTAGAGCAGCATGCTAATCAAATGGATAAAACCTCTGAGACTTGCTCTGTGTGTTTTTGAGACAAGAATGGATGAAATATTTAGAAC
This sequence comes from Hippocampus guttulatus, assembly GCF_054856545.1. Taxonomy (NCBI): domain Eukaryota; kingdom Metazoa; phylum Chordata; class Actinopteri; order Syngnathiformes; family Syngnathidae; genus Hippocampus; species Hippocampus guttulatus. Next base: position 5,648,502 of record NC_141278.1, read on the forward strand.
ACGTCGGAACTCATTTCCAAAAATACACAAAAGGGAAAACATTACGTTGCTCTCAAAAAAAAAGGAATAAAGCCTTGAGGTCACCACTAGCTTTGTTACAATCTATCCTTATGTTTTCTGTGATGCTTGCCATCATTTCGGTTGCAGCTGGCTGGGGAAGTAGGTGGTGTATTGTCGAGCGCATACATTATAAACAATCATTTCCATCTTTGGAGAATATACTCTTCACGGAACCGAACAGGCATATTTGGAGAATAAGGGAGAAGGAAACCCAGCCTAAAGTTCAAAACCGGGACACTGACACTGAGGCAGACATGCTAATTAGGGTGGAATAATTTTGAAAGGTTATCAAATTATAATGTTTTTCCCCTCAGTGTTGCGATCACAATTTTATCTGTTATTATGTTTGGGGGGGGGGGGGGTCCCGCCAAACAAAGGCAAACCACTGAAAATTACACATTTTCACAATATGAAAGTTGACACTGTTGGACATTTACATCTAGCATGATGACACACAAAAAATTATATTTTAAAAAAATCCACAAGGTGTGGTCGAAGTGGTCCAATTATTTGAACAGGAAATAATTTTTTTAAATTAACAAGCAATTGATTTTAATGAACCAATCATAGAATAAAATAAAACGGTAAACGCATATGCCATATTGTTTATTTATATCTTTTTAATGTGATTTACAATGAAACAATGATTTAAAAAGATAAATAGATTACAAAAAATACACTTTGATTGTAGCATTCTAAACATTTTAGGGGGACTGCCCGCAGGCTATACTTTTCCCACCCCCGTTATGAAAACTCAGATAGTAAAAGGAGGACACTCCACCTAAAAAAAATCCTTCCACGCAATCACTGGTTTGCTTTTTTCTTTTGGGCTCATCACCTGAGACGTTCACCCTGCACAAACCCTCCTCTCATCCTTCCCTGAAAACGAGTGTGCCGTGACAACCTCTAGGTTGCAGTGTTGCACCACGAGAGGCCCTCAAAAAGTGTCGCTGGCTTGAGACTTGACACTTTGAAACTCAACCGCTCATCTGCATTTTCATTGAAATTCACCCTTTTGTCAGCAACGAGATCTTATGTCGATTCGGTCAGAGTTATAATTTCGACAGTGCGGGTGCTTTGTATTGTAAGGGGAAAATATGCAATGTATAATTTAATAAAAAAGGGCTGTAGATAGCCACCCTCAGATGAATGCATTGAGGGGGGGGGGCGTCTCTCTTTCGTCCCTCCCCCTTTGCATGCCACTGCATCGATTTCTAAATTGGTGTAAATACATGACATCATTCAAATCTGCCCCATTCAAACCATATTTTCCAGTAAATCTGATCATATTCCAATTTTGTTGTCCCCACACACAACCCCCCCCCCCCCCCCCCACATAGCTATCTCCTCACTGATTGCAGTTTTCTTAGTATGCTTTCATGCGCGGCAATATTATGAAACATCAAGTCAATCCCTTCTATCCCTTTGTGCGCTTTCTTTTGTGCGTGTTTTTCATCTGCGAGCCTGGCCCATTGCCTTTCGTTTGAGATAGGGAAAATGTCACCGTGTGCGCGCGCCCCGGGAGTGTACAAAAGGAACTGTGTTGTGCTGTCCAGACACCCCCACCTTTAAAGGGTCGCTTCACCCAAATGGCCGACGATCGACATGCTGTCAGATTTCATCACTGTGCGGACCGCAGCCCTTGAAAACTTGTTTCTCTGTTGACGAGACGTGTTCTAAAAAAAAATTTAAAAAAATCAATGAGGCTTTCAGCAACACACAATTATCGTTGGCGATGTATTCCTTGGAAATTACAGGTGTGCGCAATGCTTTCTTCAAAAGTCAATAAATAAAGACCCCCATACTTTAGAACACTGGCTGCTGAAGAGGAAACGTCTCCTCGAACAGCTGAACTTTATTTTGGGGTAATCAGAGGCACATTGAATGCTGGCAGACGTGTGCCAAATCCTATTTAGCATGCACTTGAATGTGGTTGGTTAATCCTGAACGCAGCCACATCCACAGTTATGATAAAAATAAATAACCAAGATTATTTTACTTTCTTTCGATTTAAAAGGTCTCAAGAAAATCAGGTTCGGTCACCTCAATGGTGAAAAAAAATTTGAACTGGTTTCTGTGTTTTTTTTTTTATCACCCAAACCTGGCATGAAACAGGGGTGTGTAGACTTTTTATAGTCACTTTACATTTCTGTTGCAATAGTGACTCGTACAAAAAAAAAATATTGCAATGTTTCAATTGGGGTGGCATATACAAGGATAGAAAAAGCAAATTATCCTACAAAAATATTTGGACATGTACCCTAAAAGCATTATATGTTAATTTAAGACTTTCAATAAGGCTTTCTTGTCCACTCATCCCGAAGAACATTAAGATGGAGACTTCCAAACTCTCCTAGTAGTTCCTTCTGAAAGTATTTGATGGGTTTGCGGTTCTGAATTCTTCCACCCCACACTCACCCAACCGAGCCACGATGGACTTCGCTTTGTGCGCCCCCCCCCCCCAAACAAATCAATGTCGCGCTCAAACCGCCCCTGTTCTAGCTGAAAGGCCGACCCATTAAATCATCGATGAAGTGACGTTTCCTAATTCTTTTGTCCCGCGCTCAACAGCGAAGCCGCTCACCGAGTGTGTAAAACGTCGCGCGGGGGAAACGCAAGTTGACTCGGTGTCCGCCCATCCTTCTGATGTCTTCATTGTTCCCTTTCCTTCTCCTCTCCTTCTTCAGCCTCCTCGCTTGGTTTCAGTATCGATTCACTCGGTACCCCGCGGTTGCATTCTTGCGGTGAAGATTTCCGGCTGAAAGAAACCACTGACATTTCCCCTCCTAATCACAACATGGCTCATTTAAAACCACCCCCTATAAATTACCGAAAGATTATATACGGTAGTTGCCTTAATGGATGTTATTTGATATCCGACAACTGGGAGGTGCTTTTCCGGTACGGAGCATCCAAAAACCTTTGAAATGAGACACCTTGACTGTAAGTCAAGTGAGGAACGCATGCCTGACCTTGCTTGAACAATCCCCTCAATTAGCCTTCACACAAAGCGCAAAAGGAGATGAGGTGAAGGAGTCGAGAGTCAGGAAGAGCATCTCGCTGTGTTGCCATGGCGATACCTCATAAGTCCTACCTCTAATTGTGAGGGAGCAAGCGGGATAAGACAAAGTGGGCGATAGTGCTTTCCGTAAGGTCACAAGTGCACGCACACACACACACACACACACACACGCACGGATACACAGACTCAAGGAGGGCAGGTGTAGGAACACCCGCCGAGTCTCACCCGCCGGTGCTGCAGGGAAGGAGCCCAAATTTACAAAGGCAGAAGAAGGGGGACGTCACTCGGAGAGGGTCGCACGCACCCGAGGGACGCAGATGTGCACGCACGGGAGGGGCCGTGCGCAGTAAGACCACCGGGACGAAAGCTTCGAGGCATGCGGTGATATTCTGACACACAGATGTCACACTCAAGGCCCCGGGGGCCAAGTTCCTGCCTTTCCCCTCCACACCCATCATCAACTGCTCTGGATGCGACTTGGGAAAAAGTTGTGAGCTAAGCTCCAAGGTATTGTGCATGAAATGCTGCCTGTGCATAGGAACAGGGAGGAAAAAATAATAATTCGAAATCGTTCACCCCTAATTTGCACGCCCCTGTGGCTCAGGCTTCTAAATAAAACTCCTCACCTCACTTCAACATGGCTCCTTGGCACAACGATGTCACCAGATGGCACCAAAGCAATGTTATTGCGTTGACCTGAGCACCAAAACAAGAAAAAGACGACTTGTTGAGCGGATAACGGACGGCAGGTTCCAAAATAAAATCAGATAAAGTGGAATCAAGACAAAAAAAATAAAAATCCACCCCTCACAAGAGCTCACGCTAAATCCTAGCTGACTGTTTTACAAGTCAGTGTGAAATTGCATGAGCAATTCTTTCATTTGAATATTCTCTTGCAGCTCAACTGCCACTGCCTTGCGACCGCATGTCTGATTGAGCGAGTTAATGTGCTCGAGAGCCAGCTGTCCCTCAAATAACACACTCAATAATTCATGTTACGTACACAGGGACTAAACCTTGAGTGTGTGTGCGTGTGTGTGTGTGTGTGTGTGTGTGTGTGTGTGTGTGTGTGTGTGTCAGGCCAACAAGTAGCCGCACAAGTGCAGAGTGGTTTGATTCAGGGAATCTTTGCTTGCTTAGACAATAATTGCGTGCACGCGCACGCGTGCGTGTGTCTTTGCGTGAGCTCATTACTAATGGAAATCAGATCGCTCGTTTGTCGAGCCAGCAGAAGCCGAGGGCCAGCTCCATCACGTTGCGCTCAAAATCTAAAAAGACCTTCGGTCTGACGTCCAAGCAATTCCACCCCCCCAAAGTGTTTGCATTCAGCCGAAAAGTACTTAACAAATTACAAAGCATTCGGGGGGGAAGTGACATGTCGACAGACAAGAAAACCACTGGGAGGGGATTCGAGGGAAGTTTCATACAAAGCGGAGTGAGAGAAATCCAATATTTGAGACAGACGATTTGATTATTATTATCATTATCATTGTCATTATTTCTGTGAGAATGCTTCCACGTATGTTCTGTTGCATCCTCATTTTTTTCTTCTTCACTCCCCTTTTTTGGGCCTTGTGAAACTTCATTCAAAACATAAATCCGAAAAGTATTTTCCATTCTCTGTATCCCGTATTACCCAGGCCAATATTTCTCATGGCCTCTAACGGATTGAAACCAAGCCGTTTTTAAGTTTTCATGTACAGTGCTGCCTTGAGATACAAGTTTGATTTGTTGCATCGTCACATCGAAACGCAAATTCACTCAACTCAAATCATCATTCTCCATTGAAATGAACGGCAATGCCAAGAATATGTTCTGCCCCCCCTCGAAACAACACAAATTTTGGTCATGTGTATTGTTAAAATGTGAAAATAGGACTCCAGTAATATTGGTCTGGAAAAAAAAAACCATAATTAAAGAGAATGCTCAGAATTAAACAGAGTGTGTACCTTTTTTCAATGAGTTGCAGTTCCTTCTGATGTGCGCGTCTTGGCCACCCTCCAGTATAAGACAGTCCATGCAGACACAAACAAAGAAGAGTTTCACGAGGACATCAAGCGACTCAGTCAGCTACAGCGATATCGGTCATCATTCTCAGAAGAGATCGAATAGAAATGATGTCATTTTGTAATAATCAAGGGCGAAGAAATCCAGACGACTCAAAATGACGGATTTTACTTCCCCCGTCCAAGCAAACTGTTCCGTCAGCTGTCTGTTGTGAATATACTCAATCCAATTTAAAGCTTGGAAAAACGACCTAATAAATCAAGAACTTCAACTGTCCATTAAGTTGGCAAAAGAAGTGCTCGCCATACCGCTTAGTCAATGGATTAATCAATAACAGGTTGGAATGGCGGACTTCGTCTTGCCTTTATTCTTTCATCGCGACATTGTGGATGAACGTATGCCTGACAATTTTTGGACCCGTTTGAACGAGTGCATTTTTTCTGCTCCCGGTGCAGACTAAGATAAGGTTGGGGTGACAGGACTTGAGACCTCACCTCTGTTAAACATGGCTGGGATGAAGTCGGATTTTGATGACACCTGCCCTGAAGTGTTGTTCTGGATGAAAGGACAAAAAAAGACAACAACAAAAAAAAAAAAACAGGCAACCACGGTGCAGCCGAACTACACACTGATTATAAGCTGTACCTAACAGGATGTTCAAATAACATCATTAGCATTTCAAAGTGGCGCCTGCTGCCTTCTGGAGCCATCAGCTGTGGGACGTTATAAGGTACACCCACCTTACACTGTATCTATCTTTTTATTCTGTTTTTGTATTTTCTATGGCGGTGGGTTCTCATTACTGTTACACTAAACACAAATCAAATGAGAATTACACATGTAATGCAAAAAATAAAAATTAAACAACAATGCGCCACGCCATAGACGGGCTAACGGATGGCACCGGGGTCACGGTGTAAAAACCAGACAAGCAATCGTGGAATAACTCATCTTGACGGATATAACAATACTTGGTCTTATCTTCTTTATCCTCAGCAAAGAATGACGAATGGTGTGGCAAACTGTCTGGTGAGTCGCGTCGCTGTTATCTGACTCTTACATTGCCCCCATGTGGCCAAGTCACAAATTCTTGAGTGAGCAGCACAATGTCCGTTAAATCGAAACAAAATACGTGGCAAAACTGTTGAATTTTATTAATTGTTTTTTTTAAGGTATAAAACTATTTTCTCCATCAAAAAAAAAAACACATCACACCTTTATTTCAAGGCAATGGGTAAAGATGACTGACTACAAATCAGTACACATTCTTACCTTGTTTTGCGGGGTATACTTTCGTGATTAATACGATCAAATGCTGGCCACGAATAGAAAGCAAGTGTCTGGGGTAGTGTTTAAGCATCATTTGGAGAGCACTCTTCTCATTTGAAGGGTCCCCACAGTGCAAGGGAGGAAGTAACAGGGTCGCAGCAGGACGTTTCCTCATTTGAATACTGCGGAACACAAACACACGGGCGCACTTAAGCACCGGCCGCCTCCCGCTGCAACATAAATGTCCTCGTTTATCCTCTTAAGCACAAATGTCAAACCTTTGTCAGCCTCCACCCTTCCCCGTGGCTCACCTTTGCCCTTTGTCCTTCCCGTTTATAACTCCTTTGTGCCGCCCACTTCCATGGCTTCGACGCGGGCATATCATTTTCCTGCCGTCTGCGGTCGCTTCACTCGGCTCTGTGAAAGAGAGCAAAACGCCCCCCCCCCCCCGCCCCCACCCCGTTCGTCTTTGCCGGCACCTTTGCTGATATTATACTCCTCTCTTTTCTTTCATTCTCTCCGTTTAGGGATTCTCCAGTGACAACACTTCGAGTTGCCATGGTTTTGGAGGAAGGAAACTCAAGAGGTTTAATCGAGTTACACTTTATTGGAGCGTGACAATAACAAGGGGCGTGCGCCTGTGCGTGCGTGTAGTCAGGTGAGCGACAAGGATGCCTCCGTGTGAATGAACATGTCCTCGTCGTAGAGGTCTTCAGCAATGTCGCCTTCCTCCTCCATGAAGAAGGTGGGGAAAGGTGGGCTGTGCAAGGTGGGCAACCGCTTTGGCAGCTTGCTATCCCTCACCTGGAACATATCCCAAAAAACACACACAGGTTGTTATAATCTTTTTTTGGCAAACTGTGCAGAGTAAATTAAAGCCATATGTGCATCAAAATCACTAAAATGGCCCACAGAAATGGACATTTGACTGCATAGAACATGAATTTCCCTCTGCTACGTGTGTGTTCCCACACACAAAATAACTGCAGGAAGCTGTTGCGCAAAGATCCTTTCACTCACCGATGCAAGCAGGCGTGTAACATCATTAAGCCGGGTGGAAGCATCTTGTACGCAATTTGCCTTATCTGTGTGTGTACCCGTTTTAATTTCTTGAAATGGTATGAAGGGTGTTAATCTGTTTTTTAATTTTTTTTTTATTTAATGCTTCAAAGAAGGCTATGTGGGTTAATTGTTTTTTTTTTAATAAAGTGAGCTTGATTTTTGTATACATATAATTATGGATGTTAAATTTTGGTCACGATATACAAAATAATTAAGTAACCTAAAAAAAAAAAAATTTTAATCAATTTTAGCTCCCGCCTCAAAAAACATTTCATGACAAAACTAGCAATTTAACAAAATGACATGATTCCATAGAATTCAAAATAATGAAACGGTTTTGATCAATTTACTTTGAATCAATTGAATAGCCATCGTGCTGCTGCCTGCCTTTGCCACCTGGGGTCAGTCTAAGACAGACAGATATACAGTACGTGGACATCTGTACAGCGGAGATGTCTTACCTCCTCTCAGCTCCTTGCGGAGGATAAATAATATATGCGGTTTATTAGTGGCTGAAAAGGTTAGATGTGTGTTTCCCCCTTATGTGCGAGCATTGGCATTAAGCCTGCCGACTAAAGGCTAAGTATGTGGTTGTTTTAGAAACCCATAATTCTTCTCATTCTTTGAATTGCTCGACAATAAACTTCAACCCGAAGTGGCTCAATTTGTCGAAAACGGTTTTGCTTGAAAGCCAAAAGAGAAAAAAAATAGATGTCATTTCAATTTTAAAACGACATGGCTCAGACACGAGGACCCAACAGAACAACCAAAGCTTCGATAAGAAATGCTATTAAACTGCACATGTACCCTTTGGGATAATATAATCTGAAGGGAGTCCGGGGTGGAGGTGGGCGGGTGCGCGCTTACTTTAGAAGGCTGAACGAGGCGAAAAGCTAAGCGCATTTGTATTCATTATTGCTTGTCTGCAAAACAAATAATAGGCTGCGCACGCACAAGCGTGATGAGCACAGCCTGCCGAGTATGGAGATGGATGGTGTGGATATCACTACAATCATTAAAGCGCATAAATGCTGATCTAGCAACAGTGTCAATGAGGATGGATCACAGTTGCCACACAGGTGAGACGCTCCTTTTAGAGGTGCAAGGTCACCCATCGCTGTCTCCCGCCGTTTGCAAAGTTCACTTTTAAAGACGTGCGTGCGCGCGTCGGTGATTATGTTTTTTTTCACCTTCAGTACGCAGTTCCTGTGGCCAGGGACGGAGCCGTTAACGTACAGCACGTTGTGCTTGGTATTGACTCTCCATATCTGGAAGGGAGGTCGGACAAATGAGAAAATGATTGCGCTGACATTGCCATTGCGGACGCTCAAGGTCAAAGCCGCCCTTATTATTATTTTCTTTTTTTTAAATTTACGTGCGTAGGTGATCACCTTGAGTCCGTAAGCTGTGACGTAGATGTTGCCCATTCTTCCTGGCATCTTCTTTCCTTTAAAAACTTTGCCTGGATCCTGAGAGCAGATTCATGCCACACATGCTCAAATTAATGGAATGTAAGAGCCCGACTGCTCATTTGAAGGATTATTCCTTACTCCTCCGGGTCCAGAAGCTCCTGGTCGACGATGTGTTTTGGTTTGTCCGTGGCTGGCCGGCTGACCTTTGAACCCCCAACGCTTCATCACGCCCTGAAAGCCTTTCCCAATACTACCCACACGCACACACATCCAGGACACACACTGCTGCATTACATCTAACCGGGAAGTCGGATGTTTTCAACAAAAAGTGTCTTGGAAATGTCACTCAACAATGCCCAATCAATTATTTGTTGATTTTGAAAAAAAAATGTTGAAGGAAGTGAATGTTTTGAGTTTCATTAGTGGTGGTATCACATTGAAATGAATAAAAATGCCATTCATCCATTCCAGCCTTCACGAAAAAAAAAAAGGTGAATGCTCATTTTAATGAGGAAAGGTAGCCCTGCATAATACTGTACTTTATATATTGAAAAAAAAAATCAATTAAAATAGTTATGACACAAAACATTGTGCTTTCTGGTGTGCCAAACTTGGCCACCGGAGGGCAGTATAAGAGAAACAGCCAGATATACTGTTCACTGACACGGCTCAGCTTATCAGTACGGCACTAATGTGCGTTGGTCTTCGCAGAGGACAAAGAATACATGACTGTGAGTCCTGTTATTTTTTTCTCTACATATGTTACTGGACCATTTATGTTCAGTCCATAGCGCTGCAAACATCGACACTATTTAGTGTTAACATCGAGGCCAAGCCTCGTTGCTAACGTTTGATACTAAACAATATCGATTTGAAAATTGTGCAGAGCGACGTAGTCAGCTCTACTTGTAAGCCGTGCGCGTTATACAGTGTCTGACTTAAAAGCAGTCATGAATGCAAAATAGAACGTATGGAAGAAAAGTGTGCAAGAAGCCAAGGAGGAAAGTTCACTTGGGAAGAGCAGAACTTACGATTTGGCTGTGATGTCCACATATTGGCCTGGCCGGAAATGTGCAGCATACAGCGGAGTGCCTGGCCACACAGAAGCGGAATTACTCAGCTGCCTTTGGGAAAATCATATTATCATTAAGCTAGTCAGAAATGGGATGTGTGCATACCAGGTTTAATGATAGCATTGTCCGAGACTTTGAAGGTGGTGATTTTCTGTTTCAGAGGCACTCCTGCATTCATGTACATCTCCATTCGCTTTTCAGATCTCTGTCAGTCAAATGGAGAGAAAGGCACACAAAAAGGGAATGTTAAGATGTGTGAAGAGCGGGGTGGGTGGGGTATGGGGTGGAATAAAGCAATGAAGAAGAACCAGCAGTGAGCCGCAGTCAGATGCTGGCATTTTAAATCTGACAGCGGGCCTGTTAAGACCGTGCGGGAGCCAAGTGTACTCACGCACGCACACACACACACGCGCGCACACACACTTGGCAACGTGTCTGACATTTGCTCGCGCTCGACTCAGCCCCTCCAGTCACTCCAAACCACTCTCTACCCTTCTGTTGCCTGAGAATCAGCCTGCCAACTATGTTTCCCTCCGACAAACTCGGCCTCCAACTCGGTGTGAACAGAATTCCAAACCAGTTGAAGACGACGTCAAACGATAAAGCATCCACGAAGACGCGGCAGAGGAGAGACGACACTCGGAAACACATCGTTTCCTTGGAGGGGCACGGAAGCGGCGAGGTCAATAAACTGCTGTCACTGGAGCCCTCGGTGTTGCTCTGATAAGTGGGTCTGAGTCACCTTCGAGTTTATTAACATCGTCAAAGTCAGCATCCAGATGAACGGCGGGTGTCAGCGTTGGTGGGACAAAGCAGCTGTAAAATCGAGTGAGCTTCAATTACTTTTAGACAGCTGGGATGAAACAGACGCACACGGGGGCAGATTGAAATACACACACACACACACAGACGGACATGCGGAAGGACACCTGCAGACACACACGAACTGAATGACTACGACATGCTCGCTCTAGAGTTAGCCGGCGTCGAGTCGAAAGCTCCCTCGTGCAAGTAGTAAAGTGCTATCAGGATTTAACACACACATCCATCCACCCATCCGCACGCACACCAAGGGGGTGACTTTAATTTCCCGACTGTGGCAGCGCCGCCATAAAAATAAAAAAATAAGAAAAATTGAGGGTAAGTCCCAAGAGGAGCTCAATGCTATCATCGAGTTATATTTCCATAATGCACTTTCCTCATGCTCCTCAAAAGTGGCTTGAACTATAACAAGGAACAATGTGCTGCCTAAGTGCATTACGGCCAAGCGATGCTATTATTAAGCCGTCAATGAAGGTTGAGAAGACAGTCATGCTGTGTAGATCAGAGGATGGAATGAGCTAGCATCGATTCCTAATGAGCCGCTACTTCTCTGATGGATTTAGTATGAAGACGTGAAATAATGTGACATCATCTTTCATTGTGGCGTCGGTTTTAAATCACCGTAATTCAATTTGTAATGGTAAAAAAAATAAAAATAAAAAGTAGAAAGGAATACATAACACATCAAATGCACAATGTAAAGTTATGAATCAGGGCTAGCTTATGTTGCGTCTACCTCCTGTGGTTTTATTTCGGAAAATGAGCAAGATGGCTCATGTCCGGGATGAAAACCTTCGGAATGCATTTTTACGACAACAAGCACAAGTTTCTTACATGGAACGGCGAGACATTTTTTCCTCCTACAATGAGAGCGGCGGTGCGTCCATCATAATCTTCTTTAGACAAGTGCTGTATGACATGGCAGTCCTGGACCTGAATAAGGGGGGAAAAAAAGGATTATTCATTTACAACTAGCGCAAGCAGCACACACCACAGGGGTCGATCCCCCTGGAAGATTGAGTCTGTAACATTCAGTCAACATCTCATATATTCTGTCTGTCTCACACACTCTCAGGATCGTCGTCTGTCTGTCTTTGCCTCTCTCTGAAAACCAGAGTCTCTCAAGTCCTCTGGCTCTCTGTGTCGTGCTCTCAACTTGCTTTTCTCTTCAACTCCTTCGACACCATCATCAAGCTGTCTCAGCGACTGTCTCCCTTTTATTCATCTTTGTGGTGCCACAATAGGAAGTCATGCCCCTTTTTTTGGCTTTATTTTTTCCAGACACAATGCAACGGAGAGGAATACCCAACATTTCAGCAACCCAGGATATTAAAAACAATCTCATTTCAGCAAGGCAAAAAAAGAGGTTGTAAAGTGTGTGATTCTCGATGCATGAAGTATTTTGACAAAAGTATATTGAGACATCTGGAAAAATGCATTACATCGTGGGAAAAAAAATGTGATGCAACTACAAAATATGATTCCGCTTATACCTGCAGCAAAGTGACGACGTGTCTTTCTCCAGTTTTTGTCCACAGAGGAGCCATACCCAACTTCACAGCGACCAGTCCAACTCTTCGACTACCTATTCCGAACCCAGATTAAAAAACAGTGAGAACCAAACACATGACTGGAAACAAAATGCTGTTGTTTTGTTTGTTTTTTTGAGGACAGCTACCTTCTGTCCATTCATGTCGCTGCCACGGTTCGTCTTTTAACGGGTTGAGCTTGTCTGCAGTCTGTTTTCTGTATTCCTCGGCTGTTTCCCTCCTTAAGAACTGTTGGTTCTCTTCTGTGAGGTGCTCGTCAACCCATGTTGACGTCTTTAACGTCCTGAGACAAGTTACTGACGGAATGGAGCTGCAAGAGAAGCCATAGTCAAGTCAGTTGCAGATGGTTGAAAACGTGACCTCACTTACTGTTAATGAATACTTGCTATCTTAATTAGCTATTTAATGGGGTCAATATGTTAGAATAAACTCTCTGAAGAAGGCAGTGCGGTTATACACTGCTGCAAATGGCAACCATAATAAAACACTGGGCTGATTTCCAGCCAATTGCAGTCAATCAAAACAAAATGTAAAGGAATATATGGACGTTGCCAAAATGTAATGAGGTGAGTAGGAAGTTGATTTCAATATATGATAACCGTACAGTGCTAAGTGAATCACAAACCCATATTTTATTTCTATATGCCATAAATTTTGAACAATATGATACTTCCTCAAGCATTTTTACAATCATGATTATGTATACAATATGCACTAAATATTTTAGTAATTTAAGTAATAACTTCACAAGTGTAACAATCATATTGTTCATGATTTACAAAAAAAAAACATGTCATCACTATTTTACATGCATTTTGAGAAAAATGAAATGAAAGTGTCTTGGACAAAATACAGCATGATAGTAACAGTGGTCAACAAACAGAAGGTAAAGCAGTTAGCATTAGCCACCTTTCAGTTGCTGCTCGGAGACAAATCAGACGAGTTCCCTGCTGGAGAAGTCGGCAACCCCACGTCGCCATTTCGTTATGTTCCTTGCTCTATATAGATTTTATGGAGGGGAAGAAAGAGCGGAAAAAAAGAATGCTCTAAGATTTAATTACTAGGAAGCTCGTGCGTTCGGATCGCCAGTGTTGCCCTGTTCCAAATGTGACCCCGTTTATTTCCGGTGTTTGAGAAAAAAAATTCCCCTGAGCACGGGTTCCCACACAAAGGTTCCGCTCAAGAACTGAAAAGAAATGTTATAAAAATGGAATTAAAACAAGAAAAGTATCCTTTTTGCCTTTTGATATAAAAGACAAAAAGGATTACTTTCTTTCTTTCTTAATAGATTTTTGTATATTTTATACCCCCCCATTCTTTAATTATTTTATTGTTCCGGTGGAGCTTCCAGATATCAGAATTAAGTCAATTCAGTTAAGAAAATGGATGGATGGATGAATTTGTGTTTCATGCTTCAGTTTTGCTTCTCTCCCAAAGGCAACTTGAGAGAGAGGCAGGGAATGAATGGATGGATGTAACACATTCACATTAATATTGTGAAAATGATCCGTTATTTTATAATTCAAATACAGTATGCGCTATTTAGGGCACTAGACGCTGTAGCCTGTGGTTTTGTAAGACAGCGTCACCAATCATATGAGCTTATTTGCATTCTGTCATTTATGCCTGAACACACATACAGTATCAATCTTCTCGGATACGCATAAACATTGATCATATAACCTCATGCAGTAACACCTCAAGGTCATGTATCGCGTGTCTTGGATTTTGAGGTTGTCATTTAAGAAAAATGTTCAGTTTGCTGAGCGTATTGACTGACCCAATTGCGGTTGAGACCTTTTTCTTGCTCTGTTTCCAAGAATAAAGACTGTGAAAAGACAGATGAATCCATCCATTTTTCATTCCACATTACAGTACTGTATATACTTTGCTGATGCACTGTAAATGGGCCATTCCACCAAATTGTTGCCATTTGCGTGCCCAGGAAATAAAATGTGTAAATACATCATCGAATTAATCGTAAGATAGATTCTAAACGAGGCGTTCAATCTATAAACTAAAGACAGTAAATAAATAACGTTTCCTGAGATGAGCTATCATGCATTTTGGGATTTCAGTAAATGAATTATCCACCCATTTTGCGAACCGCTCATCCCCCACAAGGGTAAGGGACTCGCGGGTGTGCTGGAGCCTACAATAGCTGTCTTTGTGAAGTATATCATCAGATTTAGAGTTGGGGGGGAATAAGTTGATGTTTTAAGAGTTCCAGCAAGCCCAAATGTCTGTGGACCGTAGCTGTTTGTGTATCCAAACAAAGTCTGTGCAGCTGCACAGTACTGGCAACTTGGGGCTGTCTGTGAGCGACAAAGAGATATGAGTTCTATCCTCAGTGGCTCACTGGAGGTTTGGACATTATGCGAACAGTCATTACATTCGCCATATTCAATGTGCTAAGAGACACAGTGCCGAAGGAGCTGGGACAATCAAAACCAAAGAAACTGCACGACCCTTCTTAACCTTCACAGTTGTTGACTTGAAACTGTGCACTTGTTGGCACTCAAGTAAACATATTTGGGCACCTCTTTATCGTCGCAGGAAGTGAACCACTCAGAAAATAATTTAGCTTCTGTTTGCTGATAGAACGGTTTCCATTTTCCTGGGAATACTTTTGACAAGAAGTTAGCCAGCGTGCCCGTGGAATGTGTCACAGTGGCTACAACCCCAATTCATCTTAAAAAAAAAAAAGTGGGCTTTGGTTCAACTTTGTGATTATGATGGCGATTCTAAATCAATATATTTTAAATCTAATCTTTTGAAATTAGAGGAATGAAATGGTTAGTCGGTAATGTCTGCAACTCCCATTGCATTGCTTCCCTCTCCTCTGCCGAGTTCATTAAATTCTCCAGTATGAGACATCTGCGCCCCCAGCTCCTCCTTGCGTGATCAGCTTCATTTTTTTTCCAATTGCCCTCACAGAGGGGATCGATTTTCCACTTTAAACACACACACACGCGCGCGCGCTTACCGCTACATGCGCACACAGCAAACTGCACCAAATGAGAAAAACAAAGTGCCTTTATTATAATCAACATGCAGTTTACAAGGGAAAAAGAGTTCACAGATCAGTGCCTACAACCCACACCAAGCTACCCCTGCAAAACTCTTTACAATTTAGGAAGGTTATTAAGAAATTATTACAATTATGCCCCCCAGCCCCAAAAAAGAATTCTGTAGAAAAAAAAAACAGCCCATAATATCTCTGAAATGACAGAGATACTTTATTTCATAACCAGCAAGCCTTCTACGAGGGAGTAGCTAGCAGAATTATGTATGCATTTCTGCAAAACACGAACAGGGAAACTAATATCCACGGAAATAGTTTGAATACAAATTGCAATGCTAGTTCTCAGAATACATTCACCACATTTGCGCTATCGACGCACTTGCTCGTTCTCCAAATAAGGTATGTTGTCATTTCTTTGGGTTGGCTGAGATCTGCATGCTGGTTCGGTAAACTCGTATCTAGAAACATCTGGAAGATATACAAGGATGGATTCCCGGCTAAGGCCATCAAAGCCAAACATGCAGTAGTCTATTTCTTTCTCTGAGCTAGACAAAGATCTACGTATTTACATAAATGTGTGTTTGTGGGTGTGTAAAGAGGGCGCAGGGGGGGGGGGGGGGGGTAAGCAATGCACACTTGTATTGTAAACATGTATATAGCTCATCCGTCGTCAGGGACTGAAGGTCCTTGTTGACTCATAGTCCGACATACACTTGGGTTTGATGCCTTTAGCGTTGTAGTAATCCACCACCTGGTTCGGGACTTCTGCCAGAACACTTTTTGCCAGGGCAGCTGGGGACGCCTGCCAATAGGTAGACAGACAGACAAGAGAGAGAGAGAGAGAAAGAGAGAGAGGGAGAGAGAGAGAGAGGAGAAAACAGAATACATTAAAAAGCCTTTCGCATCGCTAGCCACGCGTGACTCTCGCAGGCTGGAATTCACTGTTGAGCCTGATGCTGTCATAGGCTGAGCGCAGGGAGACTGACGAGATCAGACAAGCTTGTATGGGGAAGTGGAGAGGGGTGGGGGTGGGGGGAGAGACGAAAAATTCCTACATGTGGTCCTCTGGGTTTTGGTTGGCATCTGAAAGGGTACCACTTTACAATAAGTGAGCTGAACTTAAGAGTTCTCAGGCATCTGTTTTGACTTCTCCCTCCCTCCATTTGAACACTTCAAAAAAAAGAAGGACCACCCACGAGAGGTTTCAAGAGAATGTGAGCAGACTGGTGGATTAGACACCGACTCACATTTCAAGCACTTGAACTAACTTGCTGTGCTGTGCTGTGCTAATCACTATTCCACCATGTTGCCTCTTCATGGGGAATCCATTTTCGGCAGTGAGGTGACCAGGAACCGATCCCGGCGGATTGACGAAGGGCACACATAGACAGACTACACTGTCACTGAATTGGAAACTGAGCACTGGCTGCACAAAAGTCAGACCAGTAAACAAGGAAAAGCATCAGCGATGGAGAGAGCTTTTCAAATAAGTATAAGTAAAATGTACATACGGTATTAGCTTTCGGGGGAAAGGCAAAGCTATGCGGTTGTTTTAAAAGCACAGCGTGTTATGAAGGAAGTCGAGTGTTGGGTGAGTGAGGAAAATAGCTAAATAAATTATTTGAAGGCCAACTCATCTCGGCAAAAACGTGTCAGTCGGTACGTCACGAGTATCGCAACGCAGTGCTGAAAATGATGGAAGGCCAGAAGTTTTCAATCCGCTTCACTTTTCAGTTTCCACACACCCAACCCCCCCCCCCCCCCCACCCCCACCACCAAGTCAGTCACTCACTCTCTATCTCAACATAATTCCCTGAGACAATGCGCCATCAAAAGTCCGCTCATCGCCCCCACCCCCTTCGCTTCCTCTAATTTCTCCCCCGCCCCCCCCAAAAAACACCCACTGGCGCTCCGCTCCTTCCTACCTGATACATCCAACTCTGCCTGTCACACACTTGCCCGCTCCTCTTAATCCCCTCTGAAAAGAAACGACAGAGCAGAAAATCACCTCGCCACCTCTGTCACACACTCCCTTGCTCCCTTTTGTCATTAGCTCGCCTCTCCCGCTGACCCCCGCCCGCCCCGTCACCAAACACGGCAACGACGCCTCCACCTCCGTGCTGACTGTTGACTTTCGCAACCTACGCATCCTTTTATCAATATCTTTGGGTCCATATCTCCCCCACCCCCACCCCCCCGACTTTGATTGAGTCGCCATCCACCCACGGGCAAGCGCGCGATCCCGGCAGATGGACACTTTCTGTATGGTTGGAACGTAATTGGTTGATTTTTCAACCTGCCAAAGAGCAAACTTAGCGTAACAAATCCAGCCAAACAGGCCCCGTCAAAGCCTGCCTAAATCAATGCCATTCAAACGCGAGCGCGCACACACACACACACACACACACAAACGCACGCCAATATACACAGACAGATCACTGATGTGCTTCTGATTACGCCCACTCACCACATTCGGCCATCTCGATCTGCTTGCCGAGAGTAAAGAGGAGGTTGGAGAAACTGAAAGGGGGAAGGTGCTTTCTTCTGCGCTGTCTACTGTACGACTAGATGATGCTCTACCGACTAAGTGAACGTGACATTTGGTGTACAATCTGTGAGAAGGCTCGCTCGCAATGTAAAACCGATGCGCTGCGCTGCCAGACTTGCACCGTGTCACATGTCATCCATCTCGAGTGCCATAGCCACCCACGTGCTTGAAATCCTTAAAGGGCACGAACTGGACGATGTCCCGGAGGACGGGCTCGCCCTTGGGCGAACGCAGGATGCCGTCGTCGCCGTCCAAAATCTGCATGTCGGTGAAGTCGGCGTTGCCCACGCCGACGATGATGACGGACATGGGGAGGTGAGAGGCGTGCACGATGGCCTCCCGCGTGTCGGCCATGTCGGTGATGACGCCGTCTGTCAGAATGAGGAGGATGAAATATTCCTGCGGCGGGACACGGGGAAGGGAGAGATTTTTTGGGGAGGTCAAGAAAGGGGAGGATGTGGAGAGGCGTGTTTGATTTAAAAAAAAAGAGGGGAGGAAGGAGTTAGAGCAGGAACGTGCGACCTCCCTTTGCTTTATGAAGGGTAATAAAATACAAATTAAACAACGATTCGGTTTTTTTTTCTGAATTCAGCAATGATTTTACATCCAAAAGAGCAAAATTTGAGTTCTTGAAATACACGAGACGATAAAGGATAAAAGGTCTGAAATATGCAGCACATGAAAATGAAAATAAATCATATTAAAAATGACCCCCCCCGCCACTCTCACCATGGCCTCTTTGGTGTGCATCTCCTCTGAGGCGGATGAGGCTACTTTCTGGATGATGGGGGCGATATTGGTGGGCCCGTAGAGTTGAATCTTGGGAAGGCAATTTTGGTAGGCCTCAACCACACCTTGGATTCCTGCAACGTGCACACGTGGAAACACATTACACTGATATCAACAAGACCACCGTCTCGTCCTTGGAAAAGCATTTGCTGAAACGATCACGTTCTTCTCGTGTTGTTGCGCGACACAACAAGGTGCTGGGATAGCTGTTTTTTTTGTTTTTTTTTGTGACATAATAACCACAAACCGAAGATGGCACGTCCAAGCTCACAGCAAGAAAGCCGCAATGTGCAGGGAAGAGTACAGAAGCCCATTTCACACATCTAGATGAGTGTTATTATTCTCTGTGTATTGTAGCCTGAAATAATCGTGCAGCCCAGTGATAAATCTCCCGATTGGATGTGCGTGCGTGCGTGTGTGCGCGCGAGACAGGAGGAGAAAAAATTTGGCACCGGAGAACTATTTCCATCCTGTGATGCAGGGGATGTGAATGAGTCAAGAAAAAAAAAAAAAGACATTCAGCGATGTGTGTTTGAACAGCTCACCGGCGCATTCGGGATTATCTTCGTCAAAGTTGACGGCAAAATCATGCGACACCTTCACGTGGGGGCAGAGAAAACAGGGCCTTACTGCGACGCCGGATGCATTTTGCCTTTCATCTGCAACAAAACCTTGCGACGCACACATTCACAGACACACACGCACACCTACCTTGAAGTCAGGCGGTATTAAAGCTCCAAAACCAAACGCCGGGAACATTTTATCGCTGGAGAGACCCACGATTCATCGAAGAGACCAAGAAAGGGAAAATAAGATGAAAGGAGTAGGAATTAATGACTTTACGTGCTTGCGTGCGTGTGTGTGCTCCAAATGAGGTGAACGCTGATGGTTGGAGTGTTCGCTGTACCTGTCATAGTCTTGGCAGATCTCCCCAACGGCCACTAAAGCTTTGAGATACTCGTTGGGTTGGTAGGGGTGGATGTAATGGAGGGAGCAGCTGTTTCGAGGATCCCCATTGGATGCTGTGAAGTCTATTGCCACCTGGGACGCGCACACACACACACACACACACGCACACACACGCCACATATGAAGCACTCCCACCATCACGACCACTTTCCACTTGGTTAAGGCAACTCACTGTGAACTGGATTTGACAGCCGCCCATGATATAATCCAAGAAGGAATACATTTTGATGATCTGTCATGGGGAAAGATGTTTCATAATCAATCAACCCTTGAATGGTTGAATTCAATTCACAATGGCGGACAAAATTTGAGCACTTGAATATTTGCAAAGGCGCGAGTGGGGGAGATTGACTTTACCTTACAGTGGTTAAGAAAGACGACCCCGGAGTTTCTGTAATTCTTCTTTTTCATCTGATATTTAGGGTTGATGCACTCCCACTGAATCGGGAGAAAATATTCAGATAGGAAAGTGCAAATCACGCGGTAATGGCACGTCAAGGAGAGCGTTTGAAAGTTGCGTTTTTTTTTCATCCATCCATTTTCCAATCCACTTATTATCCTCACAAGGGTCGCTGGAGCCTATGCCAGCCGTCTTCGGGCAGTAGGCGGGGGACACCCTGAACTGGTTGCGAGCCAATCGCAGGGCACACAGAGACAAACAACCATCCGCGCTCACACTCACACCTCGGGACAAATTAGAGTGTTCAAGCAGCCTGCCGTGCATGTTTTTGGAATGTGGGAGGAAACCGGAGTACCCGGAGAAAACCCACGCAGGCCCGGGGAGAACATGCAAACTCCACACAGGATCGAACCCACGACCTCTGCACTGTGAGGTCCACGCGCTAACCACTGGACCCAAAAATAAATCGCACAAGCTAGCCTGGAGTCAAACCTCTCATATGCTGATTTGTAGACGGACATGTTATCCATTGCGCCCACAAGCTCCACTTTTTTTTTTTTCCGAGAGCCTGTGATAGCGTTTTGAATGCGGTCTGTGAACTCAACAAAGATGTATAAAACTCTGAACTGCCATGGCCATCGTTAGAGAAGACTTTTGACAGTTTCGAATTCCTCGTTCTAATTTGATGGCGTTCTGCTTCTTTGCCTCGAATGATATTTTGGAGCTTTAGAAGAATTTGGTCTTTATCTATTCCACAGTACGTTTGTATAACACATTTCATGATAAATATTTGCTCCAAAATCAACTCGGCGCAATCATCTTTGCTCAGATGAATGGAGAGATATCGCAAAGGATGGAGAAAAAAAAAAGAAGAAAAGCACAAGGTTGAAGTACAACTGCATGAAAGGAGATCATTATCGCGACTGTGGTTCATTCCAGAAACACGTCCGTCACCACCCTTGATCTCCGCGCCGATAAATTAAGACTCAGAGAAAATCCTTGAACAACTTCTGTGTCCCTGAATTGATCTGAGACCGGTTTCAAAGGGTTTTATTTCTTTTGTTCGTCATTAAACTCGTGAACATTGTGTCCTTGGCACTAAGAGGGAACGAGCGGCACGCGGGGTTGCTGCCAGAGCAAAGTTCATCCACCTGAACTGGTGATGATATGCGGTTGTGTCAGTGCCCATGGCATTGTGGGTAACATTTTTTTTTTTTTTTAAATTGCCGTGCTCCTCTCTGCAATACAGAGTACATGTACTATTTTGGGCACAACGCGGTGGTACGCTCAACTCATATTGGCCAACGTGATTCACGTCGCCGCCCCGCTTTGATTACATCTCACCTCACGACTATTTGAACAATCAGCATAATTAGATGGAAAAATGGCAGCGGGGGCGATTGTGCGCGTCTTTTTTCCCGCAAATGATTGCAGAGTGTGAAGCCGCTTCTCGACACCGGGTTTGACGAAGGCGTTCATTTTCTCACCTGCTTGCCCTCCTGTTCTGCCCTCATCTCCTTAAACGTGGTCTGAAACTCCCCAATGAAGTCATGCTTTCCATTCGAGTCCCAGTCCCAAACGGTGCACTGAAAAAGACAGAGCCCCTCAGTTAGAGCGCAGCTGCGGCATCACCTGAGCAAATACACACACACGCACACACACACACACACACACACACACACGGGAAATGCCATGTTGAATGATTGATAACGAGGTGTTAGTGGGGGGGCAATGGCGCGGTGAAATATTAATCTGAGGATGCTGAGAGGGATGTGGCCTAAGAGACGCCATGTTTTGCCCGCGTGCGCCTTATGCGAGCTCCCCGGAGGAGCCGCCGGCGAACAAGACAAATGGCCGCAATCCTCGAGAAAAGGCGAGAGTCAGCAGGCCGCGCGCAGCGCGCGCAACGGAAGTACGCCGTCCTTTCATTTTAAAGCGGCTGACGGCAACGATTGTAAAGCTGACTGGGATTGTTTAAAAAAAATAATAAAAAATCAATCGAATGTAGTCAAAGGAGAAAGACAAACATGAAGAGATGCCTGGGATTGTCATTCGGTTGAGGAACGGTGTGACCTTTGAGGATGAGGTTACCCGAACAACTAGCAATCACAACCAATTTAACGAAGCTTGATTAGAAACATCAACCACTGGTAATCCTCTTATTTGCCCGTCTTCCATTTGCACGAGCAAGTGCCCGAATCCCAAGTGTGATGTTTGTGAGGCGTGGGGGGGAGATCATCAGACAAATGGGTAGTCATGCAGAGCAGCGGTCCCCAACCTTTTTTGCTCCAGCTTAATCTCAGAAAATATTTTCAGAGACGGGCCTTTAAGGTGTGATGAATAAATACAACAAAATAATATGATACGAGCTGCATGAAATATTTTCCAAACATAATAATAAACACGAATCATACAAGAGGAACTTTACTACCTGGCCGCAACACTCTCTGGTCGCTATGGTAACGTTTAAACAAACGTGCCTTCAAAATAAGACACGCCGCAAATACAAAGTGCATGAAAAATTTCGACTCACCATCGCCGCGTGTTATGCAGAGTGCGCTTGGTGCGTGGGAATCTCCCGTTGTGATAAATCCGTATTTGAAGTAGGACTCCTGATACTGTCTATTAAATTGAGCCTTCTTTTTCTTGAAAGTGGTAGGCCCTTTGTTTTTTTTACTCATTCTGCTAGCTCCCGGGTTTCATTTTAGCGGTAACATATCACGTGACTGAGAAACGCTACTTGACGTGCGTCAAGAGTGACATGTTGTCGACGGATGTAACAGAGGATCCGGTAATTTTTCAAAAGAAAACATCTTTCAGAGTCTGAAATAAATAAAACGGAAGTAATGTAAGTTATTTAGTCTTTCTGTGCGGCCCGGTAACAAATGAACCACGTGGGGACCACTGATGTAGAATTCTAGAAAAACAAAAATAACGGTGATGGATTCATGTATTGGTCAGTATGGAGCGTTGTTTGACGAGAGTCGGCGGGAAGAGAGAAAATTTGCACCCTGCCATGTCTCACTATAGCGCTGACGCTTCAAACGGGTAGCCGGGGAAACCAGCGCCGAGGGCTCGTACGTGTGCGCGTTAGCCCTTTTCCTCCTGCTGTCAGGATCCACGCAGAGTTAAGACGCCGCTGAATATTTGATGATCAAGCCGATGTTTATTCATGGCCAGGATCGCGTTCCGAGTCGATGCGCGGGGCTCCGCTCTCCCGCTCATTTACACAAATCTGTTCTGGCAAGCAAAGGTGAAAGTTTGCCAATTTGAGCTCTTCGCATCTTCTCCCGTTCTTGAAATAATACCACGGCACCATGAAAATTGGGAACATGACCTGAAGTCAACCCACGGTTTGGTGGTGACCTATTTACATAAAACATGGCATTTAACGATATATAAAAAATAGATGGGATTTCCAGGGGGGGATCAATGGCGTGCTATTACACGGCCGAGGCGCACCTGACAAATTCGATGACGGAAAGTAATCTCGACTTTCGACTCATTGAAACCAGGTCTAAGTTGTGGCGCAGGTGGTGAATTGAGATTTTGATGGATTTGATCCTTCACTGCATACTCTTAATTACGCTTAGTCAACGTAATTCATTTTTACTATTACTTGCGTCATAATATCCGAAAGCACTCTTGAAGACATTGTGGAAGCAGATTAAAGTTGTGAAAATGTTGTTTCCAAGTTAGCAGGCTATTTTATGATTTCATCAAGGATGCTGTAAGATGCACAGACGTGACTCATTTGCATTCGGTGCCCAGAAGGAAATGGTTCCGTCTTGACAGGAAATAGCCCTTCTAATTAAAATGCTTTATTTTGTGCAAAAATTGTGAAAACAGAAGAAATAAAATGATGTCTATTTTTTTTAAGACCCGCTATAAATAATAACGATCGCGGACTCACCTTTAGCTCCCTTTCCTGGTCACCGCTGCAGAGTGTGTTCAAGGAAACTTTGAAGGATTTCCAAACGGGGCTCAAGTTGTTCATGACCGTCTGAACAAATACCAGAGAGGGGATGGGGGGGCACAAACAAACAAGACTCTTAACGCTCACCAGAGATGAAGCCATTAACTCCCTCCCTCTGCGCGCATGTAATTACCTCTGTCCTGTGTACGAGGGACTCGCTCCCATCATCATTGATTCGAAAAATCTCCAGGAATGGATCTGACTTGCTGAAGAAATCCTTCAGAGGGAAAACAAATCCATAAGGCGGCAGCATAAATCATTCACCCTCTAAAAGGAATCAATATTTCTTCCTTGTTTCTTCCCCATCTCTCTCTCTATCTCGCTAAATTGTCCACCTCTCTCCCTTGGTTACTTCCACAGTTCCCCCTGAGGCACAACCTGTTTGGATTAGTCATTCATGACTGTGCCCCGTGTGCATGCACGGCAAGCCTGAAAACGAACACAGTTATCTCCGTGCCCGAGATAGGAGGGGGTTACTTAAGGTGACCGAATATCTCGGCACGGCCTCCTTTTGGTTGCACGAACCTTGTCGTCCAGCTTACGAGCACTGAAGGAGAGCTCGACGTAGTCGTCGTTGCCGGACAGCTCCTCCGCCGTCACCTTTGGAGTCGAGTTGACGAGAGGGCAGGAAGAGAACGGGGCGAGAACCAGAGAAAAGGCCATGGAAATGAGACATCGGTCACGCTGAATGTGCAACACCATCGCATGAATTGTCCGGTTTCCCGGAAGCGAGGTGTGATTGTGAGTAAGTGTGTTTGGCTCATTTGGAACGGTGTCACACCATGATAGAAGACTTCCCGGCAGTATTTCCCTGTTTGAGGAGTGCTTTGGTGAGTTTCCTTTGTGAGACAATCTGAAACCGAGACGTGCAAAGAGAGAATATTATTAACGGTGGACGAGAGCCAAAAAAAAAAAAGAAAAAAAAAGTGCTTCCCTCCCACTGCCCTTATTGGTCGGGTTGGTTCGGATGCGCATGGTGCAAAACGGCACAATAGAGTACGTTTTGACTTGACGTGGTACCTTGAGACTTTACACATTTTTCAACCGACAATTTTTGCTTTGACTCGTGAACCTAAATTTGAAATACGAACGCTGCCAGTGCATATAGCAACGCGGGATGGAGCCTCCGGCTTGAGAGTCGCAAATTTCAAGGAGCGCCGAAAGGGCATTTTGCCCGAAGGCCGGCACGTGGCAAAAACAATGTCGTCATTGCGTCTCTTGCTTCCACAGCTAATCTGAAAGTACTGCAGAATAGTAGTCGTAGTTGGGAGACAACAGCTTTTCCAAGCAGATCAGTACTTCTGGTGCGGGTAAGCTGCGGCAACATAAAACAACGTGCGAGTCTCATGAAACAAAGCTCTTGACAAGACTTGTGTTGCAAACGCCGTTGGCTTAATCCAATTTCAGGAAACCTCTGCCTAACGCTTTAAAGAATCCTTTTTTCATGTGTCAGTAAAAAAAAAATAAAATAAAAAAATAAAACAGCTTTCTGCTGACCAGGTCAACGGCAAACACACATTTTATAGTTTTGTTGTCTTTCTTGGTAGCAAAAAAATTGAATTAAAAGCTGCTTAGCTGGCATTTCCTGAGCATCCGCTTAGGTCATTAGTCTTTTTAATGAGCACGATGCCTATTTTTTTTCCCCGCTAACTGCCTGTGTTTAATGAGTGCACCTCCACAATAAAGCATATATTTAAATATTGATTGCATGGTCATTAGGGGG
Organism: Hippocampus guttulatus; assembly: GCF_054856545.1. Classification (NCBI taxonomy): domain Eukaryota; kingdom Metazoa; phylum Chordata; class Actinopteri; order Syngnathiformes; family Syngnathidae; genus Hippocampus; species Hippocampus guttulatus. The sequence goes on from NC_141278.1 coordinate 5,674,209, forward strand.
GGGACCACCACGATATAAATTGTGGCAGTATGAAAACAGACTAGGTTACTGGAGAAGCGCCAGTTCACTTTCCATCTAAGGCATCCTTGAGCAAAGTCCAAAATCCTTTTATATTCTCTCTTTTTATCCCATTGGATACGTTACAGGAAGTCAGTTCGCAAATTCGGAAAGCAGCGCACATACCTGAACAAATTCCGTTTTAGGCGGCCCGGTGCTGCAAGTCAGGGCTCAAGGACATTTATCCCATAATGTTAGTAACAGTAGCTGACTTCAGGCAAAAAAAAAACAAAAACCCATCCCATTGGGATTCCATGCACCGCAGCGCTTTACCTCCCTATCGCCACAATAACAGGACACAATTGTCTGATACACGGTTGAAAGCTCAAAGAGCCGAATTCCGAATCAAGTCTTCCCGTTTTTACTTGCGCACGCTGCATTGCTGCAAGAAGGAGCCTGACAGATGGACATGAGGCACATACAGTATGTAATACTGTTGTGATTTTTTTTAATATATATAATCACACCCAGACTAGATTTTTTGGTGTATGACAGTAAATTTCATTTTTCAAGGTTTTTTTTTTTTTCTGTACCACTGCATGCATAAAGTGTCCTCTAAAAACCGACAGTGGCTCTGGAAGTTTATTTTGAATCACCGGTGAAACTTACAATGTCCAACTATCTTATTTTTTAACGACAGCGGCCCGAACCGAAATCCCACACTCCCCCTTGCTGAATCAAAACTGAGCTTTGTGGCCAATCCTGAATTCTGCCATCGAGTCTATCTGGAGTCTAATTCATTTCATCAGTCCAAAAAACTATGAGAACGCGTCGCGGTTACATCCGACCTGTCCTAAGGTGCATTCCATGGCCCCGAGGAAGTCAGCATCACGGAGGCCATTGTTGCCCGAGCTGATGTCGAGAAGTTCGAAACGCAGCCTTTGCACCTCTTCAAAGTAGTAATCCACCAGAAAGATCTTGGAGAAGACTGGGCCGCTACTGCTGCGGATCACTTCCGTCCGGTCCACCTTTCAATACGTGCGCAAAAACACAAGTTTCAGAATTATTGCCTAAAAGCTTTCGGCATTCCCCGCAACGAATGATGACTGTGATATGCATCTAGTTCCATATAAGTCATCCGATTCACATTATTCCGATTTAAACATATCCCCCCCCCCAAAAAAAATTCACACCTTGCGGGCTATTATTTTTCTCATTCCAAAAATTCCGGTTTCCCCCCAAAGACAAACAACCATTCATTTGCATAATTCACACGGAAGAGCCATTTAAATCTTCAACGAAGCAAACATGCATGTTTTCATTCAGGCCCGAGACGTCAGAACTGTGAGGGCTTTTATTTTATTTATTGCGACATAATTTTCACCTTGCATCTTATACTATAGTATTCCAGGTAACACTGGAAAGGTGAGAATGTACTATATATTCATAAATTCATAATTTCACTGATATTCGGCCACTTGGAGGCAGCAAACACAATACTGGCTGATGTGAAAAGTTTTTTTTTTTTGTTTGGGTTTTTTTTCTCCCATAGCAGTTTTGTGATTCATTTTCTGCTGCGTCGCTTTGAGAATTGATGAGGGTGAGCCCATAGTCATTCTCCTTTCGTGTCTCTTTTTAGATTTAAGCCTTTTGGTGCAATGCAGATAACAAAAATGACAACTGTCAATCTGAATTCAGTTTCTGACCCACGATGTCCAATCGACATGAATGCCTCCCATAAATCTAAGAATTGGACTCTAAGAATACAAATTGGAGATTGTAATTGTTCTGTTTTTATTGTGGTGTATTTTTTTTTTTTTTTTGGTGGGTGGGTGGTCTTCATAACTGTACAAAAGGCAGGATGTCATTAAATACCCAGCACACTGCCGGTGTGCATCGATTGTGAATCAGCCGACTTCTCAGCACCGCGGCCGCTACAAATACAATTAAACAGCGCTACATTGTGCAGACTTATCAACTAGCTGTTTGACGACGCAGAGAATATAATTGTTCTTACGTTCTCCTACCTCCCCCCCTCAAGGAAGAAAGGAACAGAAACATAAATCAGTCCGGTGGGGGCCGGTGGGTTTTTGTCAACGCTTGTGCATGCGCTCTTCTTAAAACGCGCGCACCGACACAATTGGCACAACGTGAAGGTCATCCAAGCAGGCGCCACGCTCGAGTATGAGTGCGCCTCAGCGTCCCCGTTTTTGGGCTGCCAGATTATGTAAATGGGCGGCGTACAGAGTGCACTTGCTGTCTTTAACCCTTTCATGCACCACCCGATAACAAGATAAGCCGTCCATTGTAGTAACCGCTGTGCCTGTAAGGGTTAAAGAGAGGGATGTGGGCTAAGAATGTGTCCGTCTTTCCCCGGGATCCGTTTTGCCCTGACAAAACTCCCCCCCCGCCGCTCTCCAGCTTCACTCCTTTAAAAGTGAATGCAACCCATCTGCTCCACATGTTCAGTACCCCGGGGAAAGCACACACCCGGCCCATCGTTCCCCTCCGTCCGTCAACGGACTCTACCTCAAACCACTGGCCGTGTGACTGCATCTTCAGAACCACGCAAGGGTCAGGTTTGGAGAGGGCGTCTCGGTCTGAGATTCCCCGACAGGCCACTCTGAGCTCCACTTTGGTGAGGCACGGAGAGCTGATGAAGCCCAGCGTGGCCTCTGCAGACTCGTAGATATTGCTCATCGTGAATTGCACGGTCACCCACTGAGAGGAGAAAGAAGAACAGATGCGTCTGTGTAATTTTAGAACGAGACAGACGGATAGACAGACAGACAGATCACACCTGGCCACACCTGAGACCTTGTTACACAACTTGAGTCCGATGACATTGGGGAGGGGGAAACCGCTAATTGGGTCAGATTCGGACATTTCACTGAGGGGCGTACTCACTGCACTCAAAAATGACACCCATGCGTACACTGAATACTGAACAAGGTGGCAGAGCAAAACTTGGTGTCAAAAAAGTTTGAGAAGCACAGCTGTCGGAAAGATGTTGAAATAACATTCTTTGGAGCGTTGCGAGAACATGTCGAAATGACAACGAAGTGAATTAGGGACACTAATGGCTGGATAAATGAGGTGCCTTTCAACGAGAACAGATTATTACTCACCTACGCCTTGTGTTTCAGATGAAACAGCGTTCTGTCATTCTATTCTGGTGCTGCACTGCTTTTAAAAACGTGGTGTGTGTGCACCGTTAGAGATATGGGAACAAATCAATGAACAAGCATTGGTACATGCTAATTACCGGTAACCTTCGAGCACATTTGGATTTAATTTTTAATCCTTAATGATCAAGCGGTGCATAAAATGACATTGCTTTACAATCATGTTCAATCTACTAAAACCTCTGTCTGGGTTATGACGAACACTTTGGCCCACTATACTACTGCAATTTAATTGTAGTTGTGATGGTGCAACCTGGCAAAATGTGAATTTTTTTTGTTAGTTCATACTTAGTGTAAAAAGTTTGGAAACCACTTTGGTACAATATTTAGAAGGGTTTCCATCCTTCCATTGAGATTTGAGAGGGCCTATTATTAAAAATAAATGAAGAAATAAAACTCCCTCTTAAAAGGCACTTGCGGCATCATCAATAAACGTCCTCTACCTTACGCTAATGAATGTTAATGTGCTACCATTTGTCAACCCAAATCAATCTGACATCTGTTTAAACTCAATCAGGAATTTATTGCACACTGCATCGCATGAATAAAAGAGACAAAAATGCACAGATGCATTCTGCGGGCCCATCATGTACAAACCTCGGCTAGCCTCCAGCCCGTTAGTCTCGGCCCAGAGGATAACCGCAAGTCTGCGGATGTGCTAGATGCTACAAAGTGAATATTAATGTCGTGGTCTAGTAGTATCCTCCCTTAGGGATTGAAGCTCCTGGAACTGGGTCTGACTCTGACCTGGATCTCGCTACCCCCGTCCTCCATTATTCATATTTCTTGTGCGGGTGTGTGTATTATTTTTAGCGAAGTAGAGCCGAACGGTCTCGCTGACGTGCGGACACGGACAGAAGCACAGGACAGGTGTGTGACATACAACTGCCGTGTGTCCAGGCGGAGCGTTCTGTTTGACATTTTCGACACACACACACACACACGCACAAGCACACACACACATTTGACTTTTTATTTGTTTTTTGCGATGACTAAGGCTACAGAAAATAAAGGCAAAGAGGAATGTATGATGATAACCATAGAACAAGAACTGTAATTTAGTGCATCAAATGAAAAGGTCTGTCTACTTGGGTCACTCTGAGTAATTCAATCAATTAACAATCAATTATATAGATACATTCGGTCAAGCAATACCGAATGACAAAACATCCACAATTATGTTTCTTATGCAACCTGTTGACAGGCACATTATAAAATTCCACAAGGTGGCAGTGTCGCTAACCCTCCTCCTTTCTATCAATCAGCATCTGGTGGGCAATTTTGTGAGTGTATGCAGTTTTACTGCATGTCGGGGTTCCAGGCTTCCCCAAAATGGCGGCATTTTGGCACCTCAAATTTGAAACAGCGCAAGTGAGTTTTTCATCTACTTGTGCCTGTGCGAAGTAAATTGGGAGGTTTTTTTTGTTTCTTTTTTTACTTTTTAAATTGTTGTTGTTGACAAACTTCTGCTCCACACTTCAGCTCATTTATCAGTACGATCATGAAAACGAGTGGACATCGATGTCGAGTGTCCGGCCCTAAATGTTCTACCTGTGCCCTAAAGTGAAGGATGGATTTAATTAGAGAAAAAAAAACTCGCCTTAAATCGGTTTGAAGTGAGGAAAAAAAAATCCAATTTTCCATCCTGCCAAAAAGAAAAGTACAAACCCATTCAGTGAGAAACCCCGACACGGACTCACTTTATTTGCCTTTGTCGGCCATATAAAATGATATCGCAGGTTGGCTTAAAATTGACACTCATGTCGAAAAAAAAAACCTGCTCTGAAATTGGCGTTCACTTTAAATAGAAATCAGTACTGATGTGTCATGTGTATCTCTTCAAGGCTCCATTAGTTGTTCTATCCATACTGTGACAATCAGTCAGTGCTCTACCTTGACTGTGTCTGGGGGGACGCCCATTCACCTTTGCCGGTGCATGTGCGACTGTGACAGATGTGACATAAATGATTCAGCCACAGGAAGAATCAAGTGCACTGCTATTGCCCTTATTGATTACCGGACAAGGTGCATCGTGGCATCGCTTTTCCACACGGGCTGTACTAACGAGGCAGCGTGTCAAGCAACTCTCGGCAGGTTAACAGTCATGACACAAGAAACAGAATTATGTTCAGGTGACTGACAAGACACCCCAAATTGATTTCCAGGATGGGTATCAGGACACAGTGGTTGGAGATGAGAGAAGGAGTGAGGGAGAAAGAGAGGGGGATTATAAAGGTGAGGGCAATAGGGGGTGAAAAGAAGAAAGAAGAAACAAGAAGCAGGGAATGAAGATTACAAGGTCTTCTCTTCTTTTCCAATTCCAGCAGCAGCTTTCGAATTTCATCTTTTGTCTGATTGGATTTGGATCGTCCGCTTTTAATATGCGTGATCAAAGGCCTGCTAAAAACGGAGGAATTCTTATCTAACTACACCACATGAAGGCAAAAATGTACACACGCTGCAAATGTTTTTGCAAAGCATGCGCCACACTTTTCATGCGCGTTGTCGGAGAGGCACAGCAGCAGCTTTCATCCGCAAAACTCACCCCACTGAGACTTGTCGAGAAGATCCGGGCAAGCCAAAGAACTTCCCCCGTTGTTAACGTGACAATCACGGGCACCTACCTCGCCGTCTCCGGACCCATCTCCCACCTCCACTCGCACTCTTGGAGGATTTCAGTCACCCACAACACCGCAGAGCTGAGGATGGATGGCGCTGACAAACCAAGTATGAGAGCCGCATTCAAATTCCCAGCGGGCAAACGCGGCCAGGACTCCTTTCCCTGGGTTGACTCTGGATAAAAAAATGGGAGGAGGGGTGAGGTGGGGGTGGGCGGTGCGCCACTTACCGGAGTTTGTAATCCGCTGACTTCAACGGGGGGGCCGCCGGGAGAGCGCAGCATCCAGGGACCCCGCTGCACTCGCGGTGCGGTCTACCAGCGTCATCTAGTGGCCGCAAGGGTGGTAGTGTTGCTTTTTTTTTCCGGTTCTCCAATTTGATTGGCTCGGATGCGCTTCAGCGGTTTTATAATAAACGATGACCGCACACCTGAGACCAGTTGGTGGTCCATCGAAAAAGACCCCGCAGCAGCAAGATGAGTTTTCTGGGGGATGAAATCAATAAATAAGACGGCACTCTCCAATATGGCGGCTAAAGTTTCATAATAACTCATTTGTTTTAAATCATTTGGTATTCTGATTTAAGATATGAAAACCTTTATTTGTCTCACAATGGAGAAATTCCCAATTTCTATCATTAAACTGTTTGTTTTATGTTTCAAGACCCCCCCCCCCCACACACACACACACACAAATACTCAATCATGATACACACTGTGCCTTTTCTGGTGGAGTAACCACTTTATGGGTTTATTTCACAGAACCTAATTCATCAACAAATGCGATAGAATTATAAACTTTGCTAATTATTCAGCAGTGACAGGAAATGAATGTTTGCTTGCTCTGACTTGCTCTGAGAGGATGGCAGAATACTTATTATTGAAAAATTGAAACAGTTCAATTTCGAGGATATCACATTGAGTGTGAAGGCCCTCTGCAGATTACGTTGACATGGCAACATGGAGTCTGACATCTGATTGGCACCCCCATAAATAAAAAAATGACGTGTATATACTTACTGCTGGTAGCAGTGCAACCAAGAACATTGCTTACAACTTCAGAGAATGGACAGTGAATAAATTCATACAATTTCATGGAAACCATCTGTGGCATTTAGGTTGTAAATGCAGGTCAGTGCCTCTGAGTGTCTAGGCCAGCAGAGGACATGTAAGCCCTGTCGGCTCTCCACTCCCACTGTTATAATAAATCCGGGTCAACAGATCTAATCATTTGCAGTAAATGTAAAGAGGCTTTTGGGACACCTATATTAGAAGGTGCATTTTAATGCATGCACTACAAGTTTGCCAAATGTTGTGATGAGTGGGTGGACGTTTTATTTGTCTTAATATCATCCTGTCGCCTAAACATCATACACGGTTTTGAAGAAGCTTATGACGTGTGTGTGGCTCTGCATCATCAAACGATTTGGGTTTTAAGCTTTATATGAGGCCACATGGACACCAGCCCACATGACAGATGATCAAAAAAAAAAGCAGCACGAACAAGCACATACATTTGGAGCACTTCTGTTGTCGAATGAGACTGTCACCCGAGGGTGAGGTCATAGCGTATTTTGGAGTGAGTGAGCCCCCCATCTTTGTGCGGTGCGACCACGCCCCGGCCCCTACCGTGCAGCCAGTGCACCAGGCTAAGGCTAAGCTAATGGTACATCCGGGTACTCTGCTCCATTGACAACCCTGCGAAGATGGCGACTACTGGGAGGAGTGCATTATTATCCTCCACCTTAACTGGATCCAAGACCACGCTGGAGAATCCGGAGGAGGATGACGGGCAGAACTTGTGGTGCGTGTGATCTTTCTTTGCAATGCAGATCATCGATAGCGGCGGTGCCTCCGGGCGCGAAAGCCCAATTGTTCCGGCGAGGAGCCTGGTTTGACAGTTAACCGCCTGCTAACGAGGCTAGCTAGCATCAGTACCAGAAGGAGGCTGGTGACAGAGCAACGCGTTAACCTTACTTAGCCTGTCGTTCAATGTAATGCATGAATCGTCGTGGCGTAATCGGCTTCTTGTGTCTACAGGTCGACTATCCTGAGCGAAGTGTCAACCCATTCAAGATCTAAATTACCATCTGGGAAAAATGTCCTGGTTATGGGTGGGTACAGTAGATGTGCAGTCGAATATCTGGAATGCACAAAGATACTGATGAATGTTTCATCGAGAATCAGCGTTAGGTTTCATTGAGGTCTGCACACAGAGGCAGGGGCATTTTCCCCGAGAGTGGGCTTGCATTTCGCAGGACACTGCAAGTCATTGTAGCATCCTAGTGGCTACGAGATGGGATGCTGAGCAGAGGATGCGAATCTTGAAAATGAACAACAAACGCAGGGCTAATCCACTGCCTTGGATAATCAGAGAGTTTATTGGCGTGCATCGTAGCAGACAGGGTCGTCAAGTTGAGTCTCAATCAAAACATCAGTGCTGAATGGGGTCCCTCTGTCGGCACGAGTGGACATAGCACAGTGGAGGAATTGACGCAGCCGTGTCAACAACAATCAAATTGGCTTTAAAACAAAGAGTGATATTTGATGTCTTTGTAGAAATGTTACGCTATTGTTACAAAATGTAACTGCGAGAAAAGAAATTGAGATGCACTTTCTACTGCCGATTTTACTTTCCACCCACCCTGTATATGCATTATTTGAAAACACAAAATACATAACAGACTGTGTGTGATATGCCGAAACAAAACTGTGCACTTGTGTGTTTAGGGGAAGTTGGCTCGGGGAAAACCACCTTGGTTGCCAAGTTACAAGGGGTTGAAGAGTATATGAAAGGGCGAGGTCTCGAATACCTCTACATCAGTGTCCATGACGACGACATTGATGGTATCTCACCCTTTTTTGCAATTTAATTTGAACATTTCAAGATATATTGTTGTGCTTGGAATCTTTTGACCCTCCCGATTTTTGGTTCTTTGTGTTTAGACCACACGAGGTGTAACGCGTGGGTCTTAGACGGAGACTTTTACCACAAAGGTCTACAGGGAGTGGCTGTACCGGTAGACGCGATCGGCAACACGTTACTGCTGATAACGGTTGACATGTCACGGCCGTGGAACGCGCTGGACTCGCTCCAGAAGTGGGCCGCGGGCGCGAGGGAACACGTCGACAAACTACGGGTGCCTCCAGAAACGCTGCGGGAGCTCGAGCAAAGACGTGAGTCAACTGAAAATATGTCTTTTGTCTTACCAGTGCTTGTGTGGGGTTTTTTTTCCCTTTTTTTTTTCCAATTGTCCATTGGATGGCAACCAGTCCCGGGTGTACGTTGCTTCTCACCCAAAGTCAGCCGGAGGGCTCCTGCTCACCTGCGACCCCAAGCAGTCTAGAAATCAGATAAATGGACAGTAATTGTTAAGTAATCTGGCAGGCTGTCAACACGCACAATAGGAGCCAGTGTTTTAACATGTGAGCCACGGAAATGCAAAAGACATCATCGATCTTAATCTTCTAACTGTGTGAATGTTTTCCGTGTAGTTGTAAAACAGTTTCAGGAATACACGGAGCCTGGGGGTGGGGAGGATGGGACCTCACAGAGGAGGCCCGATGAGGAGGAGAGCGTCTTGCTGCCGTTAGGAGACAACACCCTCACGCACAACCTGGGCATACCAATGATAGTGGTCTGCACTAAGGTACGTACTTCCCACTAAGTGTCTGGAAAAGCAGTTCATTTAGCTGAGAGTTACACACAGCGTGGACCAGCATTTGCTAAAGCGATACGATGATGCATTGAAAAAGATTCTTGGGTTTCTACCCTGTGTCACGCCGTGCCCGCCATCTTGACGCCGACCGGTCCGTCCTCGCAGTGTGATGCCATCGGCACTTTGGAGAAGGAGCACGACTACAGAGACGAACACCTGGACTTTATCCAGTCCCACGTCAGACAGTTCTGTCTACAGTGTATCCTTCGTGGAATCGATGCCGTGCCTTTTTCGCTCCGCAGTCGGTTGCAGTTTAACGGGGTGGTCGAGAGCATGGTGTGACTGAACGTGAAGTTGATTAAAATAAAAAGTAGGATTGCCAGAAAGATGTGTACAAAACGGTTGCAAAATGTGCCTGTTTTATAGCCGTGTTGAATGTAAAGATAATTTGTAAAATTGCTTGCGCCATGTCTTTAATTTCAGTGCCAGCCAATTCTAGACCAAGTCTGAAAAGACGTTTAAAAACGTCTTTGGGAGTGAATGAGTTCAATTGTAATATTGCCATCAGCAACCTTGACAGAGGTGACAGATGGAGCTTCTCTTATTTACACATCCGTGAAGGAGATGAAGAACCTCGACGTGCTATATAAATATCTGGTCCACAGACTTTACGGCTTTCCATTCCACTGCCCCGCACAAGTGGTGGAAAGAGATGCGGTCTTCATGTAAGTGTGTGTGCCGTTATGCAATCCATAGACACGCTCATCAATATGCTCGAGGTCATACCGCTTTCATGCTTGACGTACAGTACGTGCGATGGGTTTCATTTCATGTTCAAGCAATCGCGTCATTTTTTTTTTTTTAAGCCTCCCTCTCTCATGTCAGTCCCTCAGGTTGGGACAATGAAAAGAAGATTGCAATACTTCACGAGAACCTCCAGACCATAAAGACAGATGACAGGTTTGAGGATGTGATCGTTAAACCACCAGTCAGAAAGGTAGTGACATCAATTAAATAAAATTCCATCGGCAAAAATAAAAAATAAATCATTGGGTGCGAGATCCCACAGGTGCTTGAAATGCTTGAAAATTTTCTCTTTTTATTTTCATTGAAAGAACCACTTTGAAACTGTTTTAGATTGTCCATGAAAAGGAGATTCAGGCTGAAGATGACCAAGTGTTTCTGGTAAAATTGCAGGTAAGGAAACATTTCAATTGTAAATGTGCAATTTGTTTTTTGGTTGTGCCAGTCAATACGCTAACTTTAACTTTATTTTCTACTCTTTTCCGTAGTCTCTGCTCTCCAAACAGCCTGCTGTTACTGTCGGGCGACCGGTGGTAAGAGTACTTTTATTTTTTTTTCTCTCCCCCACTTTCTGGATCCGACGCAGAAAAATCCCATGACGTTGAGCAAAACGGATTACATTCTTAGGACACGACAAACAGAGCCCCCACTGGTTCACCGCGGACGAGCAATCGTTCTGCAGCCGCCAACGTGGCCAACGCCATGCCGCAGTCAGGTAGACAAATATGTCACCAGCATGAGGCAGTTAGTTGAGGTTGTTGTTTTTTTTTACTTGGGCTAATTCCTGTTTACTGCAGGTCAAACTAGTGAGGGGGTCTTAGCCAACTTCTTCAACAGTCTACTGACAAAGAAAGCAGGCACAGGAGGAGCCGGAACGTCAGGAGGTGGCAACACTCCGGGGACGGTACGCAAATCAGGTGAGTGCCTGCACACGCCGGCGGTTTGTGGTTTCTGTGACCTTTTGGCTTTTCATAAAAAGTCATCATAAAAATTGAGCATCCGGTCCTCCCACAATCCTCAGTCATTACTCATCCCTGCCTATTTTTTGGTTTGACTTTTCACTCCTCTCTTCCAACCCTGAAGAGTTAGCAACATCATCACTCTTCTGTTCTCCTTGTATCTGCTGCACGGTAGAATCGGAAAAATGTCTTCTCGTTTTTTGTAACCTCATTCCTCATCTTTGCTGTCCAATCTCACTTTGAACAAAACTCACCACGTACGCATGTGCGTGGTGGCCCAGTCAGAGGATGTTGGCCCCGATAAGGTGTGTGCGAGCAGGACGATCTCCAATTATTGTTGCTCGTGCATATACAGTTCATATATGTTCTTCCTATTTTCTTATAATTCCGTCTCCTTGCTGAACCTTTTATCATCATCCAAGCATGAAGGATCCAACCACAGCTGTAACGCCGCCGGTATTTGCATAAACTGAGAATTTAGAGCTTAAGCATATTATACAAAAAGAGGCTAGCTCTGAATTGTAAGCAGCCTCTTTTATTGTTTTACGGCATGTGGCGTTGCATTGGTCGTATAATTTACTCGTGCCACACACATTATACATGATTCCAATTATGGCTGACCAACGGACACTTGACCAATGAGCATAATTTTTTTTAATGTCTCACGGGATTTGCAGCATATTATAGTTACATATTGCATCCAGCCCTAATTTCAACATGTGTACATGTCCCCTGCAGCTCTTTGACTTGATATCTTTTGTTAATTGTTCCACTGGCTGATAATGTGATCCTGCATGCTTCTAAGAATGAAAAGAAAAGGTTAGCCTTTTCCACAGCAAACCTAACCCCCCCGTGTCTCGCTGCTATGCCTTGCAGGCTCAAAATTGGGCCTGAGTGACGTACAGGCGGAGCTAGACCGCATATCCAACCGAGAGACGGACTTGCCCAATGCCAACGAGACCCCCGCCCCTGACGCCCAAGAGACATGAAGATCATCACACTTCAGTCACTCGCTCTACTTCTCTCAGCCACCCTCCGCCTCTTTTGACCTCCCTGCCTCCCTCCTTCCCTGCTGCTCTGATCCACGGATATACAGGGGATAATAAGAGGGAAGTAGGGAAAAGGAAAAGGTGGACACCTAGTTTTTTCGACCCATTGTCTTTCACCCCCCATGCGAAGACTTGCCTCTCTCCATATCCTCTTCTAAAAACTACCCCCACCCTTTCAACCCCAAACTATCCTTCTTACCTGGCTGTTACACGGGAGGGAGAATGTGTCACTGTAAATGCAAGAATGGTTACATGAGTAAGGGGACCAACTTGGGGGGATGTAGTGCTGGAATGATTTTTGAAAATATTCATTGCGGGACAGAGAGTGAAGGTGTTGTTCCATCCATTAATTGTGATGGTTCAATTTGTGTGTATGTGTTTTTTTTATGGTAGAAACTGCTGAAAGACATGTTTAAGAAACTGCACTTAGATAATAGGGTTTTGGGCCAGTTACGTAAGCAAAGGATGTGAGAGAACAAAAATGAATGCCTGAAACAAGACTTTTTTTTTTTTAAAGAAGGGACAAGCGTGTGTGTGTATGTGTGTGTGACAGAAAATGAAGGACGTAAGTGCAACCTATTCGTATGTTGGAGTTCTATTTACAAACCAAAAAGGAAAAAAACATGACTATGCTCACTACACTCATTGAAATACACTAAACCCCACACTCAACATGGACAAAAAACAAAATGATACTTCAGTTTACATGGCGCACACTTTGACATCTGACCAACCTCCCTTCATGATACACAGAAACTGCAAAAGGCGGGTGAGATTTACTTGTACAGAATGATGCACTTGTGATTCCAGAGGCAGGGTGGTGTCAAACCATGGTAGGGTCACATCAAGAATGTACAGCCATCGTCTTGCTGATTGGTCCTGTTATTTCAGAGCTCCGTGTTGGCGTTTGTATCATCTGACCTGTTAAGCAGTCAAATAAAGGTATTTATTCGGAGTCATTCAATGGGTGTCTTAATACAATGCAATACAACATCATTATATAGCACTTTCATTAAACAGATTAATGCTTTGCAGCTTTTCAGTTGCATCCAAGGAAGAAAATTGAGTGGAATCATTTTCGGTTGCATGCTGCAATTTCTGTTGCTGACATAAAGATGTGTCCGAAAAGCATGTTCTGAATATGATTCGCTTGCTATTTAAGTTTAAATTACAACGGTATATGAGGTTGCATCCTTATGGCCCCGAGACAAAATGTTTCATACAAACACATCTGTAATCATTGTTTTGAGGGAGTGACACCTAAATTTAAAAATAATAAAGGTAAAGTTGCACCACCACAAAAGACACGTTTCTTCGAATCTGAAAACTGGATAATCTTCTTGTAATTTGTGGCAGTGTTGATGGTACTCCGACAACCCAGTTCATACACTGTCCTGTAAATGACATGGACTTCTTAATTAAGTCACTAATGAGTCACATTCCATTCTAATGAGTATACCCCGCCCTCTTCAACCGCCCCCAGCAACCATGTCTTTCTTTTGTCATAGACTCCGCCTTTGAAAATATAAAAAATAAGAAATAGCGACAGGCATCACCTAATTGGATAATGTATTTCAGTCAACTTTCAAGGCGCACTATTTACCCTACTGCGGCAGAATACTTGCATTTTCCTCTCTCGCCATCTTGTTGCTCGACAGTGCAAGCGGAAGCAATATCTTCGGCGGAGGGAGAGCGGGTGTGGTTCGGATTTAGCAGCCCTTAAAAAATTTTCACAGAAGCTAAAAGAGATTTCCCCACCTAACGGGAACAACGGTGGTGCCATTGGATTCTGGTATGGATATCTATCTTAGTATATTTGGCGTCGAAAGTATTTACACCGTGTCACTTTGCCGTTTCTGGGAGAAAATCATCTTTGGCGAGGGAGGGGGCTCCGGTGAGGTTTTCTGATTTTTGGCTGGCAGCACGGCAGGTTTAGTATGGTGGCGCCCGGATCTATATTTCAGACGTCCAGGCTAGCTAAGCTACGAAAACTGGCAACAACCCCTTTTTGAGAATCACGAATGGAATAGTAGACTCGGGTTACAGTAGGGACACCCCCGATTAGTTTTGAAACAAGCGATCGCTTCTGATATTTGACACGGACGTTTCCAGTTGTGTTTGTTTACGTTTGCTAGTGATCCTATTAGCAGTTAGCACATTCGAGGTAAGCAGTGGGGGCTAACGAGGATTACCGTAACGCCATTAATGGCAATTCAAAAATGTTCGCACGTTTAGACGCCCGGTGGCGAACTTCGTTGTTGGGTTTTGTTTCGGTAGCCTGTTATGTGTGGAGTTGACCCCCACCACGAGAGGAGGAGTCATGGAAGCAAAAAGCGGGGCGGAGGAGGGTAGTTTCTCATCGGAAACCCAGGCAGGCTGCGAGATCGGAACTTGGCCGTGGTACGGGGGAGGGGGAGAAATATGCCTTTGAAGTACTTTGCCACTCAATGGTGAATTGCGCTAGTTCAGGCCTGGAAATACCCACCGGTTTTCTTGCTCGGCCGGGGGTGGAGACTCGGCATCCCCCCCCCCCCCCCCCCTCAGCTACTTTCGCGAGCAAAACAGACGTTTGAAGTGAGGGAAACCTGGCCCAGGTAAATTGGTGCAAAGGGCAGTGGCTTTCCAACCGAGAAACGCCGCCATCGCCTGTAACCGAGTAGGACACCGTGTTTAAGGAATGTTGTTTTTTATTTCCTCCGTCTGACTGGTCTTTTTTCTTTTCTTTTTTTTTTTCACAGACCTAACTGCTGTGCAGGCCGAGGGCAGGCGAGAACAATGGCTACCCAGTGTAAGTTTTGAAAAACAGTCCTTCTGCTTTTTGGGGGTGAACCTATGCCACCCTATTTACTTGCTGATAACAAACACCCACTTTTCTTGAACATGAAAAAAAATTCACTTAAATATAAGACTACTGGCGGAACAACTCGTCATTGCTGACAGTTTGACATCCAACTAAATGTCTTGCCACACAATTGACTTCAATGTAACCTGTAAACAAGGCATTTTACATTTAGTTTCAGTGTAGAGGTCTGACTCAATTTAGACTTGCATGTTTTAATGTTTGAGATTGTATAAATATGTTAACTGGCAGGATCAAATAAAATAAATAAGAGGACAGCCGAACAGGATTTGTGCGTCCCTCACTTTTGCCTATTCATTGAGGCACTCACAATTTTAAAGCTTTTCTTGTCATCAATGGTGGGAGGCAACATAGTGCAAATACTTTCTTACTCTCCCAGATTTTTCAGGTGGCAGACTTGGATATTCATATTTCTACAGGAATGAGTTGACATGTCGCGTGCCACAGACGACCTTCCGCCTTGTGCGCGCAGTCTGACAGACCGACAGTGTTGGAGCGCACACCGAAATGTTGGCCGTATCTGCGAGGATATTGGGTGCACTGTTGAGCGTGATTAAAGATGTCAAACTTGTTTTCATTATGTGAAAGATCTTGGTTACAACCGTAACCTCAGGGGACCTCGGGGAAACCACAAAAATGTATTATCGCTTAGGGTGTAACATAGGTTAGAAGTCATGGTTCGGTATGTACTCTAAAGTTGGTACAGTCGGGAAGAAAAATGCAGGTACAGTAAAACCTCTGTTTTCGACCAAAAATTCAGAGTTTTTTATGCCTCGGATGACGACCGAATTTCGGGTCTCGAACAAACTGAGCGCACTTGAATGCGTCACTTGACTCCTCTCGCGAAGTGACGCTTCCTCGGGTAGACGATCTTTTCCTTTTCAGAAAGTGCAAAATAAATAAATGTCCCCTTTTTAGGAAACATGCAGACAAGCGCAACAGTTTGAACGGTGTCAATAATTATCCTAGTAAAATCTGATTCGTGGCTTTTGATAGTGCTTTGACTCCATTATAAAGTTCCTTCAAGAGGTAGTCTAAAAGTTTTGTATTTTACTCGTTTTTTTCGACTCCCTGTTTAATACCAGTGATGAGAAAGAAGAACTGTCGAGCTTCATTTTGCAAGTTGCTGATGATGACAGCAAACATTTTCCCCTCTTTAGCTGATTTGATGGAGTTGGACATGGCGATGGGAGACAGTAAGGCTGCAGTGAGCCAGTGGCAGCAGCAGTCTTACCTGGACTCAGGCATCCAGTCTGGAGTCACCACCACAGCACCGTCTTTGAGTGGCAAAGGAAACCCTGACGTCGAGGACGATGATCCGACTTTGTACGACTGGGAGTTCAACCAGCCCTTCACTCCTGAGACTACAGGTACCTATGACCACGCAACATTTAACGTCATCCCAGTTGGTAGCCGCCATTAACTTTGTTGTCATGTTGTTTTTTTCTCCTTACCGTAGACATTGAAGGCTACGCCATGACCCGTGCCCAGCGGGTGCGTGCGGCCATGTTCCCTGAAACCTTGGAGGAAGGCATCCAGATTCCGCCGACACAGCTTGATGCCACTCATCCCACTGCAGTGCAGCGCCTGGCCGAGCCCTCTCAGATGCTGAAGCATGCCGTGGTCAACCTCATCAACTACCAAGATGATGCGGAGCTGGCCACTCGGGCCATCCCCGAGCTTACCAAGCTGCTGAATGATGAGGACCAAGTAAGTAGAGGCGATTTAGCTATGCAGCAACGACAAGAACCCGTCCGTATCACTTACCGTTGCTTTTCTTCCAGGTTGTGGTGAACAAGGCGGCTGTAATGGTACATCAGTTGTCAAAGAAGGAGGCCTCTCGCCATGCGCTGATGCGCTCACCGCAGATGGTTTCAGCGGTTGTTCGAGCAATGCAGAATACCGGCGATGTGGAAACTGCTCGCTGCTCTGCCGGGACCTTGCACAACCTTTCCCACCACCGCGAGGGGCTCCTTGCCATCTTCAAGTCTGGAGGGATCCCTGCCCTGGTCAAGATGCTGGGGTCGGTAACAAACGGTGGTGTGACACAGATGCGTTTTGCACCAGGAACTTCTTTCCTGAGGATAAAAAAAAGGGCTTCATGGTACAGACAAACAATTATAATCCACACCACCATGTGTGTATTTCATAAGAGCAATCATTTGTCCTTTTCTTAAGAGGTAGGACCCTCTGCTACAGTTAATTGGTCGTATATGCTCAAAACGGGGCACTACTCATCTAAAAGGAAATGCAGTTAGAAGGTAGCAGCTTAGCAGAGGGCGTTCAGTGAGTGTGTGGAGCACATATCTGCTGGGTGCTGGGTGCCCCGGAGCTGAACTTCAATACAGGCTCTGTATCTGAGCCTTTCATTTAAATATCACATAATTCAACAGTTGGCCGGTAAAATTCCTCCTAGTTCAATGCACATTGTCACGACACTGATCATTTGTCTAGAATTGGACAGACGAGTCTTGTGTGCAGTATTTGTAATGGCTTGAATCGTGTTTTAGCTCACCGGTGGACAGTGTGTTGTTCTACGCCATCACCACGCTCCACAACCTCCTGTTGCACCAGGAAGGAGCCAAGATGGCCGTCCGCCTGGCCGGAGGACTACAAAAGATGGTGGCTCTGTTGTCCAACACCAACGTCAAGTTCCTCGCCATCACGACGGATTGCCTGCAGATACTTGCTTATGGCAACCAGGAAAGCAAGGTCAATACAATATTTTTTATAATCCGTATTGATTAGTTTGGTGTGTGTATAAATGCTGACTTAGTATCATTCGCAAAGTACTTTCAAGTTTTGACAAGTTGCAAAAGTAGTACTTCCATGTACATTTGTCTTTGTAGTTGATTATTCTGGCCAGTGGTGGTCCCCAAGCCCTGGTCAACATCATGAGGACCTTCACTTATGAGAAACTGTTGTGGACCACAAGCCGAGTGCTCAAGGTCCTCTCCGTTTGTTCCAGCAACAAACCTGCAATAGTCGAAGCCGGTAAGTTCGTCTCAGGGGTAGAAAAATGCAGAAGGATTCAAATACAGAGGCAAATGTCATCCGGTTTTATCAGCTTTTCTAGTTCTGGCTTGTCTGGTTTGTTGTTATAGCATAAACGGTATAATGAATGTGTGATGATTGATTTGATTTTCTGTGTGTAGGAGGCATGCAGGCCTTGGGACTCCATCTGACTGACCCCAGCCAACGTTTGGTTCAGAACTGCCTCTGGACTCTAAGGAACCTTTCAGATGCTGCCACAAAGCAGGTACAATACACTTCGTCTTCCAAAAGACTGTTTGTTTTTGTTTTTTTTCCTTCATGCCTCCATGATGGGCAATAGCAAATGAGTAACGCGAATGACAAAATGTGACTCAACCTCTTGTAGGAGGGAATGGAGGGTCTGCTGGGGACGCTGGTCCAGCTGCTGGGAAGTGATGACATCAACATCGTGACATGCGCTGCTGGCATCCTCTCCAACTTGACCTGCAACAACTACAGTAACAAACTCATGGTTTGCCAGGTACAATTCACCCCCCCCCCCCCCAACTTATAAACAGTGTTTCCCAACTTTTGAGACTAATTCCATATTTTACATTCGCAAAGTGTCCTATGATCTATGCTACCAAATTTTGACCCGTATCAGGTGGGAGGTATTGAGGCCCTTGTGAGGACAGTACTCAGGGCGGGAGACAGAGAGGACATCACAGAGCCAGCTGTCTGCGCCCTGCGCCACCTCACCTCCCGACACCAGGATGCGGAGATGGCACAGAATGCCGTGCGCCTTCATTACGGCCTACCTGTGGTTGTCAAACTACTGCACCCCCCGTCTCACTGGCCACTCATCAAGGTCTTCTACCTTTTGACTCCACAGCTGGCTTTCAAGTTCTCCCCCAGTTTTAATTCCAATTAAAGTGTTGATTTTTTTTTTCCTCTCTCTTCTTCTCCTCCCCCTTCTCAAACCAGGCAACAGTCGGTTTGATCCGCAACCTGGCCCTTTGCCCGGCCAACCACAGCGCTCTTCGAGAGCAGGGAGCCATTCCGCGTCTGGTCCAGTTACTTGTCAGAGCTCACCAGGACACACAGAGGCGCACCAGTATGGGAGGGACCCAGCAGCAGTTTGTGGTGTGGAACCAAGCCCACTGAAACAATTATTTAGTACTTGCTTGGGCTGGGCAATATAACCTTAAAATGCTGATACAAAAAGCAAATGACAGATCATGATTGTATACTGTATTGCATGCTCATGTTTTTACAGTGAAGAATACATCATAAATTAATTGGAAATGTAGCTAAATAAAGCAACCCACTTACTCAATTGGGAACGCTCACTGCTTGTGCAAACTAGCTGTGCACATCAGCACGGACTGGGGTTTGAACAATTCAAGTGTGACAAAAAAAGGATTGCAACAAAAAGAATTAAACATTTTCTGACCATTTAAAAATGGATTAATCGCCCAGCCCGTATCCACACGTGTTCAGACTCTTTCCATGGTTTGCTAAGAATTTCGCCCTCATACAGGAAGGTGTGCGAATGGAAGAAATAGTGGAAGGCTGCACAGGAGCGCTGCACATCCTGGCACGAGATGTCCACAACAGAATTGTCATCAGAGGACTCAACACCATTCCGCTCTTTGTCCAGGTAAATTCAAAATCTGAAAACAGCAAAAGTACTTTGCATCGGAATAGCCAGTTGGAATGGGTTGCGCACGAACTAGCGGCGACTCTGTTGTGCACCTGTCCAGTTGCTGTATTCTCCAGTGGAGAACATCCAGCGCGTGGCTGCCGGCGTGCTGTGCGAGCTGGCTCAGGACAAGGAGGCCGCGGAGGCCATCGAAGCCGAGGGAGCCACCGCGCCGCTCACGGAGCTGCTGCACTCTCGCAACGAAGGCGTCGGTCAGTGGATTTGCTCCCGTGGCGACGAACGACCTTCTTGTGGGTCCAACTGCCACTTAACGCCTCATCATCCTTCTCCCCTGTAGCCACCTACGCAGCAGCTGTACTATTCCGCATGTCCGAAGACAAGCCCCAAGACTACAAGAAACGTCTCTCGGTGGAGCTGACCAGCTCTTTGTTCAGAACTGAGCCCCTGGCCTGGAATGAGGTGCTAACAACAGCTGTTCAGATTGGTCGTGTTGTGGTCATATAAATATTGACTCCCAGCAAGGGCAATTATTGTTTTAATGCACAGTTGTTGAAGCGAAGTATGACTCAAGTATGCTGGTTCATTCATGGTCATTTTTTCTTCCCCCCAGACTGGAGATCTTGGATTGGATATGGGGGCACAAGGAGATCCTCTGGCTTACAGGCAGGACGGTGAGCACTCTTTCACAGTACTTTTGTATTTTGGTGCGAGTCAAAATATTAGTTACGAGAGAGCTTCAGATATGACACTACTCAAGTGAAGTTGGGTGGGGGGGAACCACATTTACAGAAAACAGACTTGATAAAACCATAAACGTTCCGTAATGCATTGTATTTCCAGACTAGAAATGAAACTATTTACACATTCAACAGACAATCCTAACACCCCCCCCCCCCTTTTTTTTTTCCTCCCGTCTCTCTTTTTGCAGACGGCGCATACCGGACATACCCTGCAGGCTACGGTCAAGACACCCTGCTGGACCCCATGATGGAGGGGGCGGACTACCACGCAGACGCTCTGCCCGACCTGGGCCACCACACCGATCCCCTACCAGACCTCGGTCACAGCCAGGACCTGATGGACAGCAACCAGCTGGCCTGGTTTGACACTGACCTGTAGGATTGGTGAGAGCAATTTCTTTCACCCAACGCATAACCGTCCTGTTTAAAGCCAAATCTAGCATAAAAATCTATTTTAAGTGGCTAACTAATTGAAACATTGTTCTATGCTTTTTTTTTCTTTTTTCAGTTGTGTTCCAGTAGAGCCTGCATTGTCATTGGCCGTAACCTGTCTTGTCCGAAGCAGCGTTTTGAATGGCTGTGTAAAGTTGTGAAGGTATTGGAAGGAACAAGGTTTAGTGGAAAGTGCCTGACACCAGAAAACAAAGATGATGGCTGCCATGGGAATGTTTTAAGCAAGTTGAAAACTGGGGTGGGGGGGGGGGGCTTTAAAGTATCTAGGAGGAATGTGACATCACAAGATGGAGGTCTCGGCACAGGTTACCTGTTCGGTTGAGTGCACATGAGTTGAATCTTAAAGTTGGTAACACATGTTTTAGGCTTGCCTGTATTATCCTTTTTCAGTTCTACTTTTTGTATTCTATTTTTTTATTTCTTTTTTTTGTATTACTCATTCTCTGTCATGGTACTGACCCAGCTTGCCTTCACACTAGCCATCTTAATTTTCTCTTCAGTGCTAATCACTTTTTTTTTTTAACAGACGTATATTACATGTAGTGTTAAGTTATAGTGATATTATACTTTTGGGGGGGGGGGGGGGGTTATGGCCGAATGTGTAGAACACTAATAATCAGTTGTACTCAGACTTAAAATGTAACATTGTGTAGGTTTTTTTTTTTTTTAAATGAAATGGAGGATGATACATTCTTAATAAATGCTTCTGTAAGCATAAACTGTCAGTGTCACATGTTCAAAAGAGGTGAAACGTGGGTCAAATAGCGAGATTTGTTGGGGATAAATCTAGAGAAAAGTGTTTTATATACATTCACTGGTAGGTTACTATTTTGTATGCTATCATTGGGTGTGACTTGGAAAAAGCGGTTGGCGCTATCAAAAGGTAGCCAGGTTGACAAACCAGTTAAGAGTCCTGCTGTGTTTCTTTTGGAGACGAGGTTGTGACACAGCTGAACAATAAAGTCATTTTATTTCATTTAGTGTCCGTCCTTTCTTTCATCCTTATTTGAAGTAGGCTACCGATACTTGTGAGTTTGAGCTTTGTAAAACTGGACAGTATTGTTACCAACTGCAACTGCGCCATTTTTAAATGGTCTGGAGGAAGAGAGGCAGATAATTTAGATGTACTATACACACACACTGCACTTTAATAGTGCAATACACCAATATGTTAAAGGCTCTGGGATGTTTCTCATTCAGTCAGTAGGTGGGGGTAAGTGGCTGTCAAATTCCAAACATCTAAAATGGTCCGAGACCGGAATAATAAAATGAATGTATATCTTGTAAAATGTAAACGTGCAGCTGTTTATTCATTCAATTTATGAAGTCCTTATCCTCACTAATAGGACATTTTTTAAAATTATGTAGGCAATTGGAAAAAAAATAATTGTACTAGATCTTTTTTATTTGCCTATCACTGCATGGGAGCATTGCGGGGGGGGGGGGGGGTTCCTCCAATGGAATTATTCATATATTTAACATCTTGATGCACACACTATTTGGAGACCGAATGGCTCAAGAGGCACCTTTTAAATAGTGGTTTACTGTTACATAACGGTATATGTTCTAGTGCTCTGATTTTAGGCAGAGGATTCATGAAAAATAAAAATATTTGACAATGAGGAAAATTAGGTTGTCGCCTTAATGGTTTGAAGTCTACTTGGTCCCGGTGTGCTGCCCCCTGGTGAGCAGGTTGCAAACCTGCACTTCACAACACTACTAAAATTCATGCCTCAAGTTTTGCTCCTTTGACTGCAACGCCTTCGGTGCTCATGCAAGCTTGGTATCGCGAGTTGGATTTGCATTGGAACGATTTCGCTCGACTCTGTACTTCTATGATGGCATGATGCCAATCACGCCATTACAACAGCCATGTTTGCGAGTCATGCCCAAGCCTCTCTGCATTGCGCTCATCCATCTCAGGATGACCTCTTCTGAACCCATCCAGCCTGTAGAGCTTGTACAGATGACAGCATGGCAATGATGCCCGGTAACTGATGTCACCATCTCCATGCTTCCTCCCTTGAATGAAACAATGCCTTCTGGCACCACAATGGCCACTTTCTTTTCATCTTTATGAATAAAGACTCCATGTCTTTAACTGCTTGGAGATTTCGCCACTGGTGTTTTGGATCTCTGCTCCAAAGGTCAGTGATTCCATGAGCGCTTAGCAGAGAGGGCTCACAGGGCTCAAGTACATTTATATAGGGCACAGTTACAGCCCACCACGTGAATTTTTGTGGCCTACTGAAGCCAATAAAGTGTGTCTACTTCCTATTTCTTGCTAAACGGTTTTGTCGTTTTCATTTAGGCGTAAAATCAGTATGAAAACAACAATTTGACTTCACTTTTTTACAGCTATTAAAAAACATTTTCACAATACTTGAACGTAAATTGGCTCAGATTCCTGAAAATACAATTGACCCCCACACCTCCAAAATGTCACTGTCTGTAGGTAGCGACAAGATGAAAGCAAAACACTCATTTGGTCTAAAAAAAAAAAAGAAAACCCTCCACAACTTACTTCACCATAGTAACTCGGCACCAAGATGCCACGAAAACGCAAAGGAAATGACAATGTATTCCAGCACTGCCCCGCCCACAAAAAAATGTTTATAAAAAAAAACAACAAGACATATAGATAGTACAAACAAAACGAAGGGAACTAATTCATTTCACCTCCTTTTGGTGTGTGTGACATGGCCACCAGGAGCAGTATAATACACTCATGAGACAAGAGTTTTACAAATCCTGTCAGTGATATCAGTCATTTGGAGAGGATAAAGAATATATGCATCAGAGTGTTTTGTCTGCACACGAGTTGATGCACTAACACTGCCAAATAGACGCTATTAGAAAGCCTCTCTATTTATTCTAACTATTCCACTAAGAATTATTTTTAAAAAAAGACATCGAAGCATCCCATCGGTTCTCATCCTGTAGGAACAAGAAGGAATTCTTTTCTCCCTCCCCAGCGTCAGATATTCAGCTGCCTGCCCGCGTGGGGTGTCTCGGTGGAGATCCACATTCCTGCCGGGATTCTAAGATATCTGCCGTGTGTCTGTCCCACAGCTCTCTTGCATTGGTACCATTGTTTCTCCCCACCCTGACCCCACCGAAGCTCCTCCTCCTCCACCTTTCCGCCCCGAGAACAAATCCGAGTCTCTGTTGTGTGCACGCGGACACGAGCAGTATGTGGTCAACCCACTCTGGGCATTCCTGCACCCTGCCTCTGTCAGGGCCAGTGGGACAGAGACAAGGACGACTGTGTACTGTGGGATAGGAGTGAACAAACATGGCTGACCCCATTTGCACTGGAACTCTATTTGAAGTGAATCTCTGTGGGGTGCTAACATCTTATGTTTATTTCTGAAAGTGATTTAATTACACTAAGTGCTGCTAAAAGACAGTTTATTACAGTTCAGGGCAGAATGACAGTGATTTTTTTCTCCCCTCTTCATCAATAGTTAATATTTGCATTTCCCCCCCCCCCCCCCAAGGTCCTTTTGCCATGGATTTTTTTTAACTAGCACAAGCAAATAAACACAGAAAGTACTGAACTCATCTACACGATGTAAATAAATAAAAAATAAAAATATATACCCCAACGGCCAATCGTTTGCCCAACCCCGCTTTAGATGCGCAAGTGTAATATTTGCCTGACACGGCATTTGTGCGTCTTAACTCAAAAATATGTTTTCCAACTTAGCAAATGAAGGCATACTCCAAAACAAAAAGTCATCTGTTCTGAAATATTAATATTCCGATGCTGCTTGGGTGTAATTCCGGGCCGACTGACCCCCACAACAGACCGGGCTTTGTCTGCCAGCTGCTGCAGCCCAAACACTTGCAAACCAATGGCACCACAACAAACAGCTTGAGATATAGAGAAAAACTACCTAAACTGCTCTAAAAAAACTAATATAAACACACTCTCTCTCTCTCTCTCACACACACACACACACACGATATGCATGTCATTGATGAGCTTTTTACAACCCCTTGGTTGCCCCCACCTGCATCGAATTTCTGAGGTTGTACGCCTGTCAATCAAAGTCAGCTGAGGTTGGCTGCAGCTCACCCGTGACCCTACTTGATACAATCAATATCGAAAAATTGATCAATGGCTGTGTTGCATGAGCCTTTAATTCAAAAACATTCCAGTTCACCGATAAGACCACTGAGGGCCATTGGATCTGGATTGTTGACCCCGAAGAGCGCCGAAGGCAGATGGGAAAAGGAACAATGGCCCGACCCATTACGAAGGGCGGCAGCGACTGACACAGCCACTGTTGCTCCAAAGAATGCTTGGAAGCACGCCAGAGATGGATCTCACCCTCCCCAATGTCCGTTGTCCCATGGTGCAACTAGCCTGCTTGGGCGACACCTTCAAGAGCATCAGAGGGGAAGCAAACAAACAAGCAGTGCCACCATCGTCTTTGGAGCTTAGAAGGCTACCGAGAGGTTGGAAGAGGAAGAACCCCACCCCGGGCGAGCGCAACTTGCATGGCTACGGCGAGCACCTCAGGGCTTGGCAAGAAGAAGAAGAACCCGGGACTCATGGATTCTTTTAGCAAGATCTTTGGAGGGGACAAAAAGAAAAGGAGCAAGGTGGGCAGCAATGCAATTAAAATGGGTGGTCTTTTTTTTTCTCCCCCCCCCAATTACCATTTAAACTATGGTTTGAACGGAGGTCGACTTTACTGCTTTAAAAAATATATACTGTATATACAGTACATATTTAACATTTTATACTGACGCATCTTTTCAAACTTTAAGAAGTTCTAATTGATTTAAATTACTCAGTCAATGCACGCCATGTGTTGTGCTTTCAGCAGCCACAATCTACATAATCATAAGAATTGTTCTTGTGGTTGGAATTGCCTCATGCTGGGAGATGTTTCAAATATTTTGTCCTCTGCTGCTTAAAAAAAAAAAAAAAAAAAAGATGCAAAAGTTTCACAAAGCCACACACACACGCACACCAAAAAAGGGGCCAAATTCTGATACACTTTGTGCATGAGATCTCATTAAAGTAGCCAAATATGCATTTTACTGTATTGCCAAATGTAGTTTTCGCCCATATTGTCATTTTATGTTATGTTTGGAATGCTATCTGTTCTGAATAAACGTGATTGCTCATGATCACATTTTAATTGTTGTCCCTCGTAGGGGTCATTCCGGGGTCACCTGGCCGCATCACCCCAGCAGTCCTCTGCCCGCCGCAGGACCAATGAAAATGCTGTGGTCCAGTTCTTCCGCAACATTGTATGTTTCTTATTTAAGGGCTAAAATACACGCACACAAAATATATATTTTATATATATACCTGTATATATAAAACAGAGTGCAATTCTCATGGTGTCAACTGTGTTAGCCTGTGATATTATTATCTTTTTAACTTCTAAGAAAAATGACGTGGCTGCTGCAGCCAGTGCAGCTGGTCACAGCCTAAACGTAAAATAATTTGCCAATAATGCATGTATTTAGTTATTTATGCTATTTCAGAGTCTGAGCTTGTACTGTAAAATAAACTTTAGTGTGCAAACAAGGCTACCCTGTGGAACATCATATTGAACATTTTAGATGTCTCCATATGAAATCATGTCAATTAAAAACATCTATGCTGCTCTGACTGAGAATCGTATTGGATTAATGCAAAAGTGTAGTTTAGTCTCCTCCAAATATTTTATTGCTGAAGTGGCAATCAGTTACTCTGTTCTTTCTGGTCTCTTATTCTCCTCAGATTTCCTCGCCTCGTCCGAAATCCAAGGTAAGTGAAGTATTTGTTGTGTTTAATTGATCAACACTGATTTCTAGCATTTTGTTAGCTTTACCTTTCCAGGACACCAAATGGGGACATGCCGTGAAAGGAACTACATCATGCTTTGTTTTGAAACTAATCCTAGTGAATGGGAGCCTCATTACTGTCATCGCAAAGTGCCATCTCCCCTCATAATACTGTTTTCTTTTTGCAGTGGAGGGAAGTCTTTGGCTTGGTATGTCAACATAGTCACTTTTTTCAAATTAACTTTTTTTTTTTTGCGTGCATGCGTGTGAGTGCAATGTTGATGTTTTTTTAAAATGCATGTTTGGTTTGCACACAACGTTGCTAACATCAAAGCACTTTTGGCCACGTAACTGCTTTCCTCACTCAGCCGATATTGATTTTTTTTTTTTAACTTGATCATATCTCGGACAGAAGTAGAATTATAGTATTGCGGTATAAAATTGAACTTAAGCATTGTTTGCTGTGTTTTAGATTCTACACAGACCCCCCGCCCCGCAAAAACAAAACAAAAAAAAACTTAGAATTCTATTGGATGGAATATTGGTCTGGCTGGTTAGTGAGTCAGTTTTCATGATTTTGAGTGTTCCCCATCGTTCAGATTTAAAAAAAATCTAAATTCCTAGCACACAGTACATTCTTTTTTACTCAGACACAAGATAAAACGTACAAAATTTTGTCTTATTCATGGTTCTGTTCCAATTGCAATTTCAATTTCCCCCGTTTGCTTCCATCCCAGAGCGACACTCAGCTTCTTGGTGACTTTGATAAAACGCTCGACTCTTAACGAACCACAACCGGTAAAACATTTTCTTGTAGGGTTGACTGGTTGACTTGTCATCGTTATAATTTCACAACTCTCTCTCTCTATTTCTCACGTCAAGAGGACCCGACATTCCATCTGCATCCTATTTGTATCTTCTCACGTGTCAGATGCCGTCTTGTACTTGTGATGTGACACTGACCGACTCTCCCCCCTCGCTTTGGTCCAATCACACAAAAGACACCCTCCACTTGTCATTCAGTCTCTTTCTCCTTGTAGGTTGCTGTTACTGCAATTCACTGCTCACTTTTAGGAACATTTGAGATCCGGGCATTCAGTGGAATAATTCTTTTTTTGTTGTCATGAAATATTGATCAATCATATCAACGCGTCTATTTTAGTTTGGTGTCACCATCACTCTATCTTGCGGTTTTACTTCCCGACAGTGAATTCCTGAAGGTTCACTTGGGATTCTTCACCCCACCTTAGACAACAGATTCATGTCAACAATTTCAGCATACTGTTGCTGATCGACTTCTTTTCCCCCCCAGACCACTATGAATTTAAACCAAAGTGATTTTTAAAAAAAATTATTTGCGTATCGGAAGTAGGTGAAAGATGGTTTTCGGTGAGCTTATGCGGCATGTTTTCTAGGCTTCGTCACCACGTGCAGAGAGCACAAAGTCACCAGTCAGACGACGCAGGGAGCAAAGCACACTGTCCAGACTCTTCAACCTGGTGAGCAACATTACACCCCCCCGCCCCCGCCCCTGACAATCCACCCTTTTCGACCCCCTTCTGCACTCAATAGTGATCTCTTTAAAAGTGAACCACCTCATGAAAGCTTTCCAATCTGTGTTGACATCAGTGACGCTCTCAACCGAAACCAGTGAGTAGCAGATCGCTAAATATGAACCCTCATTTAGGCTGGCAAGCCACAGTATCATGTCATCATCTTTTTTTTTTTTTTTACACACTCATCAATTTAATGCATAACGGCACCTATTTATTTTTATTTTTGCTCCATTTGGATGAATCCCACTAAATGTGAACAATTTTGACAATCACATCTAAATTTCATGGGTCTCCGCAACTGTTTGACTGGGAATTTAAAGTCCCTGTCAAGTGAAAGTGACACACCACAGAGAAGCGTGTGAACAAGGCCGTCAAATTTGAATGATTAAAATTTTTTCTAATTCAGAGGGCGTATCCATTAAATGCATCAAACCATGCCCCACTGAGAAAAAAAAAAGGATCGTATTTTGTAGCATCTTTCTTATGGCTACTACCAATTCTCTTCACATGAGGATAATCTCTGAATTGACTTTACAGGGTCTTTAAATCACACCTCGTGGGTTCTTAGCAACCAATCGTCGCCGATAGAAAGTTTGTTTTATGCCTTTGTCGTCCCTAGGGAGAGACCAAGTCCCGCCCACCCCCCAAACGCTGGAGCACCATCTTCTGAGCTCTTCTCTGAGACCCAAAGCAGGAAGTCAAAGCAGATGGCGCGGCATGAGGGGGAGCAACATAAATTGGGTTGCGGCAGACTCACAACCATTGTGTGTTAACACCCTAACACTGGATTTCTGTACCCACTCTCCACAGATGGAGACGGTCTCGTCCAAGTGCTTATTTAGCTTTAAGTCTTTAAAAAGTCTGGTTAAGCTTTGAATAGCGTATATATATATATATATATATCACTGTCAAAAAAATCTCCCTGTTGATTATCATAGTCAGATGGTGCTAATGTTTGTACATGTTTTTCTATATCTGTCTTGTATTGTCTGTTTTTTTGTTTGTTTTTTGGGGGGATACGATTGATCCTTTGTGTGTCTCACAGCGTTCTATTAAGAAAAAAAACCACACACACACTCAAAGGGTGAGCTTGTTAAAATATTCTTAAAACATAAGCAGAATTGTAACTGCTACACCCCAATGATTAATCATGTACAGGACAGTCAGAAAACTAATCGATCTGGTGAACATGCCCTTTTTCATTGCACTGTTGCCCACTAATCAAAGCCCCACAAATGAGTTGGTGGTATGCATGCTATTTATTACATTTGAAGACGTAACGTTTCGTGTGGCTTGCGGGGGGGGGGGGGGGGGGGGGGGGGGGGGGGGGGGATAGAAAGGTTTGTTGATCCGATGGTCCGTTTGCAAGTGGCTCAAAGGTTTTAGGGGGAGTAAAAAAAATGTTTATGGTTTTAGAAGGTTTTTTTTTAATTTAGTCTTCCTTGTGAATATTGTTGTCACTTCCAGATGTGTGCTTATTTTAATGAGTCAATGCCAAAGGGTGTTTTGGTGTTTTTATTAGAAATTAACACTTGTTAATTTTGTCATATTTATGAAGGTTTAAACGTGCAGCCTAACAGAAACAAAATCCCACTTTAGTTTACTCCTTGCTATGTTCATTAAACTGCATTATTATATTAAAAGTTCTTAAGTCTAACAATTCGTCTGTCATTTTTTACATTGTTTTTAGCATTACATTTAAATGTGATGCAAGTGCTGCAGGATGGTAATGAACTCAACTTTACGTCAATGTCTGCTAGCTTCATGCTTACACATCATGGGAAACGCCATAGACAGGCTAATGAACAGCATCATCGTTGCGGCTTTGTAACCCTTTAAACAATAGATATTTGAACACAAATGGTTCAGTAACATGAAAACAAATAACACTCATGAAAGATTCTTTGTCTTCCGCAAAGAATGAATATTACTGCAGCTTAATGCCCTGAGAACGGCTCCAACTACAGTATTACAGTATACTGCTCCCAGATGGCTAAAGCGCACACACCAGAAGAAGCAAAATAATGTCCATTGAGATTTAAAAAAAAAATTACATTCTGTGCAATTTATTCAATTCAATCATGACTTTTGTTTTTATAAAGAATAATAGTGTTATGGTATTTTTTTCATGAAAACATTATATCCTACATTGAAAAAAACTGTGAAAATGATTTTCATATACGGTACTTATAATTTTAGTATCTCAAGAGAACTTTTATTTCACTTTCTTTAGTCATTCCATTAATACATTGACGACAGGTACTTCAGTTTTCCAATGGTTCAAAAAGTCCAACTTCAATGGCGTGTCATGACTAACCTGAACTGGTCCGAAAGTTTCCATCCAAACTTAGCTGCAGGAATGAGTGAGGGTCGCCGGTGGAAGATGACAAAGCTGGCCAGAAATAATTAGTGTTACTTTCAAATATTACATAGAGCAATAACAGACCTTTAAAACAACAATAGATATTTCTAAAATCAGATTTGGTGAAAGTCGAATTTCAAATATCTCACACACAGAACCACCCAGAGTTTGCGATATTGAAACAGAGCTTGTCGCTTGCCAGCAAACCATAGCAAATTTTATATTTACGATTAGCTGACGCTTGTACATTACTGGGTGTAATACATTTATCAATAAAACTCAAAAATGTGTTTGAAGTCTAATGAAGTGTCACACCGTTATCCCCGCTTGATAATAAATGTTCATCTTTACCTCAATTTGCTTTTTACGTTCGACGGCGAGTTAGCCGGTTAGGCATTAGCCGGTGGTCCTTCGGTTCGGTTCGTAAGGTTTGCAGCGCATTCGAAATGAGTTATTTTATAACTAACTAGCTTTTATAAAATTTCTGACTAGAACCTCACTGCCGCTGACTCGGTTGGAACACAGAGAGAAGCCGTGCGTCCGCACGAATTCGAGTGTGGCAAGTTGTCAATGGTTCGTTAATTTGATGCAGGTGCGATCTTCGCGCGATTTATTTGATTGTTTGTTTTTTGAAAATCCATAAATTGAAATGAACACAATCGAGATTTTTTTTACGAGACTTCACGTCCGCGTGTAAGGAGTAGAAAGCAGAAGTACACATTTTTGCGTAAAAATGTGAGGAGTAGAAGTACAAAATAGGCTTTAAAATAACGACGCCACGAAATGATAAATACCCCAAATTTCTGCACAAGTATTTTTACTTCGTTACTTCACACCGCTGCGTTAAGCTGACAATTTTAATGCAAAGGCACATTAAAGGATAACTAGACACTGAACGGGAGGATACTTTCAAGTTAATGAGCATTCTTTAACACACAATGGCTACAACATTGTTCACAATTTAATGACAGTCCAAAACATAAATTCAAAAACTGTCTGATTGCCTTACTTGGCAAAGGAAGGTCAGGTACAAGACAACCTGATTTTTTTTGATAGTGCTCTTTTGGTAGTGTATTTGATACCACTATCCATACTGGGAAGCTGTACCTCATAAAGTATCCAGTGAGTGAACATTAAAAAAGGACTGTTTCAGTCGCATAAATAATGGTGCACAATCGCCATTTTCATTAAGTAGTATTAAAAAAAACAACAACTATACAACGTTTTCCCTTCACATTGTGCAAAACAGTATACATCTCAAAACAGTATACAGTATATACTGTATATCTCCTTTCGCCTCTCAGATTTTCTTCAAACTTTGGAGTACTTGTGATAGGCAAAAATGTAGATTCAGCGCGCACACACTTTTTTTTTTGCTAATTAAAGATTCATGCCCCCGTGACCCTTGTGAGTATAAGTGGATGGATGATATCAAGCCTCATAGCATTGAAGATACATTTTGCATGTAACTCAAGACAAAAAAATATCTATATCTTGAAAAACTCATAGGTCTGGTCAATCATAAATTGCAGTACAACTGCAGTTTCAAAGATATGGATGGTCCCTTTCACTTCCAACCACATCTCAAAATGAAGTGAAAATCTTTGCGTCGAAGGGAAAATCCTTAGTTCAGATTTTACATGGAATGACACTTCTAGATTCGAGACTCGCGTGGATGGTTTCAAACTACTTTTGTTTCCTCAGAGCTCTCTCCCGCCTCCTCTTTGTATGCATGGCCACCAGTGTCTAATTGTTGAGTTCTTAGTTCTTCCACAATTCCGGACACACTTCCCAGCAAACCGCTCATCCCATCCTCCATGTCCCCATTGAAATCCACTTCCTCCACTTTCACTTGTCCTCCCATGGAGAGAAAGGCGTCCCCGCCGTCAAACGAGTAACCGTAGCCATCGTCCATGTCGGCCCGAGCCGAGCCCGCGTTGTTATCGGAGGAAGCGATCCTTTCGCATCTGGCTTGGTGCCTCAGGAAGCTGTCTCTCCAGATGACCTTCTTCCCGCACACGCCGCACTCGTAAGGCCGCAGCCCCCCGTGGGTCTTCAGGTGCTTGGTGAGATGATGTTTCATCTTGAAGGACTTGTTGCAAACGGGGCAGCCGAAAGGCCGCAGGTTGAGATGCTGCATCTTCACGTGGCGGTCGCGCATGCTCTTCAGCGTGAAGGCTTTGCCGCAGTGACAGAAGTGGACTTTGCCCGAGTAGGGGGCGCTGGCCATGGCCACCGAGGATGACGACGACGACGGCGTTGGGGGCGACGAGGGCGGCGGCGGCAGACTGGCGGAAGAGGGCGGCAAATGGCGACTGGAGGAGAGGGTTAAGGAGGAGCCACTCTGCACCATGCTGGTGGAGGGCCAGCTCCCCTCCGAGGCAGCCAAGGTGAAATCGGGCGACGCGGGCACCAGGGGTCTCTGGGAAACCTGACCCGTCCCATCTTCAATCTCGTCATATGTCTCAGAGTGAAATTTGCCCTCTGTGAGACATGGCAAGCCCTCCTCGGCTTTAGCGACCACCTCCCCGTCTTGTGGTCTGGACTCTTGTTGAGACCAGGGACCTGCTTGCCACTGCACTCGGGCTAAAACGGCACAGGGTTCTCCCAAAGGGCTTTCGGCTTTATGACAAGGCAGCACGCTGGACAACATCTGCGATTTAGCTCGTACCGCCACCAAACTCAACTTCGCCGTGACTCGTCTTGACTCTTCGCTCTCGACTAACATGGGCTGCAAGTCTCCTAGAGAAATGAAGAACCACGGTTAAAAATTCTTTAAATGACCTTGCTGTGAATATAGAATTAATTTATATTACGCTAATAGATTTAATATAAAATGCCTTTTCGTCGAACTTGCCTATTTTTAGGATACGTGAGGAAACCCAGTGCAAAAAAAAAAACAAAAAAACATGCAAACTCCACACAGAGATGTTCCAACAGAGAATCGAATCCAGATGTCCTGACTGTGAGACGTGCTAACCACTAACACCACCTCATGCTAACTATATAAAATGGGTTTTTTTAAACGTTATGGACAATAGGAGAAAAAAAATATTGCACTTGGTATTTTCCTGAGCACACATTTGTATATGTGCTTAAAATTAGCGTTCATAGTAGCTTTTTTTTTTAAGTGGTCAATTTTGGTGCCAATTTTATTGTTTTGTTTGTTTTGTTATTACAACAACAGATAATGACATTCAACCCCCCCCCAAAAATAAATAAATACATAAAACAATGTTTTCCTCTGTTGTCAGGTTCAATAATATTGGAATGGTGTGACAGTTTGTCTTTTAACACTTTTCCTTTCAGTCTGATTGATAAGCTAAGCTGCTGCCTGCGAGACAAAACATGATATAAAATTCCAAACTTAATCATGCTTTATGCTAGTATCATAAATTGTCTTTTTTTTTCTTTTTTTTTTTTAAGTGTTGCGTGTTTAATCTTACCACAATGACCCGTTGGTGCAAATCCTTCTTTCTTCTCCACTGCCTCTTCTCCAATTCCTTCATCCGCCTCCAGCTCTCGTTTCTCATTCTTCTTCCTCTGCGGTGTGTCGCCGCCCTCACCGCCGGTGTTCCTTTCGCTCTGCCTGTCGACACTCTGCAGAGCTGCTCGAGGCTGACACCTGAGCTTCTGTTTCAATATCTCTGCGCTTGGGCAACCGTGGCCGAAATGGCCACTTTTGCTGTCGCAAGTCTCTTCGCAGCAGGTGTAATCGCTCTCGGCGTATGGGAGGGCATCCAGTTGGGAGTCGGCCAAGTGCTGCCCCGAGGAGGGCCGCGAGCTCCCCCATCTCGAAAACTGCTGCGGGCGCCTCCACGTCGCTAAAGGAGGCAAGGCGTCGGGTTTATTGGCCTCTTTCCTTCTCCCGTCTCTCTCTAGATACAAACAGTCGGTGCTGCTCGGCGACTGCTGTCTGGATGCGCCGCCGGCGTAAACTGCCGAAGCGTCCGGCGGGGTTACTTCTGCCGAGGGCCGAGGTCTTTTTAGGATCTCTGTGCATTTGTCCACGATGTGCCACATCTGGAGGAAACTGGCCACGGTGACGTAGTTGACGATGTCATCGTGAACGATACTCAGCTGGCCTGTGTACGCGGAACTTAGCACGCTCTCAAACGCCACTGGGTCCATGACTGACGGGAGGGAAACTGTTGTCACATTCTTCAGTAACACCTTAGGACAAACAAAAGACAGTACGGGATTCATGACCAACAATAACACAAGAAAGCACAGTTCTAAGTTTTCTCTCTTTCTAAAACACCCTAAGACGCCACAAGATGACACTAAAGCACCGCCTAATAGAAAAATAGTACTTTGGTGAACACGTTTGAACACGTGTCTCCCACTTTGACAAAACCATGAAAATTAAAACTAAAACACCCGTTTGTTGTGAGAGAATATCCTACAATTCAAACACTCTTATTTGAAAATGAAATAAATGAACCTGTATTAACACACAAATGCAGACTGCGAGTCCCACCTGGTCATGGAAGTAAGGCGAGGATGCAGCGAGCACACAGCGGTGGGCCTTGAACACTTTTCCTTGCACGTAGATCGACAGGTCACACAGCCGTCCCTCCTCTCGCTGGTGATTCAGGTTGTCCAGGACAGCAGCACGCACAGATGGGAAACACACTTGCACAGTCAAAGCTGCCGGAACAGTCGTGGCGCTGGAGCTCGGATCCATCGTCACGTGATGATACTATTGGGAGAGGCAAGAAGTCAGATATGTGAATCCGATGTGTTCTAGATACTTCGAAATTTATAATCACTTTAAATGTACGTAACAGGTTCCTGTGTTTAAAATGCCATTTATAGCTGGTTGACGCAAGTTTGAAGCTCAAGGCCATTTGAAGCAAAGGAAACTGTAGAGACGGTATATTGATTAAATAACCGTGAGCCATTTTCTTCTTAACTTCCTCCATTTGAATATATAGACTGTGCACTCGTATATTTTGTATTGTTCGTGATTAATCGTTCAATAAGTAAGAAAAAAAACCGCCCTTGTCAGGACCAACGATTGCCTCCAAAACCTTCCAATTGTCACCAATAAATACATTTTGTATTGAAATGAGGCCCGAATTGGAAAAACACACTCTTGTGTGTGTTCAAACAAACAATATCCTCGCTGAATGTGTGCACACTTGAATACCAGATGTAAACACTTAACAGCCACTAGCACATTGAGCTAACTGACAGCATTACATAAAGCACCCGCAGCAGAGTCGACACTGTTTGTTATCAATAAACAATATCAATGTTTAAGCACATATCTATTTGCTGTTTAGCAGCGCGTCCCATGGCGTGTTGCTTCGTCTAATCTAAATTCCATAATTAGCATCAATGCTAGTATGTAGCTATGACGCTAGTTAGTTCGCAGTTATTTTCACTTACCTGTCCGAAATCTTTGCGCGACGCTTTTTTATGACGAAAACGTCGCGTTTTCTGGCATGCTCGGTAGATTTATCATTCCCGAGTATAGTGTGTAAAGTGTATTTTTTAAGTTGTTACATAAAAATAGTATGACGAAGAAAGCGAAGCGGGTCCTTGTTGTTTACGACGCTGATGCACTGATGCTCATTGGCTGGCTAAAGAGCACTACATTCTCTAACGTCATGAAGGAAATGGTTTAATTCCCTTTTCTTCCATGAGAATCAACCTAAAAGGCGTTTAATGTGATCACACTTTGGTTATTTTAAATGTTGGTGATGATAAAAGTAGTACTTCACATATGTGACATTGGAGATGGAGCCATTGGGTCACCGAGTTCCGCTCGTAAGTTTTTAAAGGGACATTGCATCGCAATTGAAAATTGCAGCTTTGCTTATACTGAAGGCCTGTGTATAGTTTTCGATCACGTGATATTTTTTTTTGGTCACGAATAAATAATAAATCGGGTGTTTTAAATTCATTGTTGGGTCTCTTGTTATGATGCTGAAGGAAATACAGTTCAGGCAAACATAAAATAGTAGGCCATCCCAATTTATGTTTCGTTTATTTTCTTTATTGTGTTGTTGTTGGTAATAAAAAAAAAATAAAATCAGGCCGACATATGACATGAGAGAATGACAGGAGATGGAGCCATTGGGTTACCTGCTCCAGCAAGAGGATTATTAAAGGGCCAGTAGACCTTAAAAGCGCTGCGCTGTTTTACAAACGACCATTATTTCTTGCGTAGTAGGCGTTTGAAATTAAGCGAGGCGATTGAAACGAATGAGTGGAGGGCATACGAGCAACTGCTGTCATTGGCGTGCGTCGGTCTTTTTTTACCGCAGTACGTCTGCAGCATCATCTGAGAGGCAGAGTTGCTGCTGTGGCGCAGCATAAGGCACTGTCATCGCATCAAGGACGCATCTGTTGGGGCTTTTTTGTTTTCTCTGCTGGATGATGGATTCGGTTGCGCGCCTCCAAGATGATCTACAGCGCGATCGGGAATTCTTACTTAGGTGCAAAGGCTGATTAGATAGCTGAAATTCCACGTTTTCCATCGTGGGAGAGGACGTCACCCCCACCCCCACCCCCTCCTACCCCCTGGAGGAGACTTTTAAATTGACGTTAGTAGGCGATCGGATTTAAATCAATATCTTAATTTTTTTTTTTGTTTCGTACAAAGCAGCTGGCATATGTTGTAAAGTGATGATACTGTATTTCCATTTGCCTGTACGTAATGCATAGACAGTTGGTTGCATTTACACGTTCATACAAATACTTTCATGTTTGTCGTTTGACAACACTCGAGATGATTGCGTCTATTTCCACACCGCTGTAATGATGTTCAATGTTAACAACCTCAGGGATAAAGGTAATAGAATCTCAAGGTGAAATACCGGGCACGGGACACTGTGAGTCATCACGCGAATTGTAATGTTACACTTGCTTCTTTTTTGCACATAAAAGCAAACGTGTCAACTTCAGCGCAGATTATATTGTCTGCAGCAATAATTTGTCGCATTAAATATTATAATCAGCATAAAAGAGTCGACCTAAGCCAAAGAAGTACAACAGCGTATCATCTGTGTATATTCTCTTTAAAAAAAACGGTACACATAGCATAAAAATCAAGTGTCAATGCACGTGTAGCTCCTAGAGTGCACTTTATTGACGTTGCTTTTTTTTTAAAACGAGCAATATTCTTCAAATCGAAATCAGTATTAATCTTCTCAATAACTGTTGAACCGAAACATACAAGTAACTAGATAGATATATCTTGAGATCCCTCGTTCCAATATAAAGCTACACACAGTCTGTGACATGACTCCTATACACATCCTGCTCCTTTTCCTCTCCTGCACATTATTTGGTGAGTTCCTTCCTGGCGTCATTTTTGTTGTTGTCAAGCTTTAAAAGATTGCAAAGGAGATGAAATTGCTGTCTAATTCTTGTAATATGCAAACAGTGCACCAGTGCAACGGAGCGTGTGCGGAGCCCGACTCGGACACAGAGGCGGTGGTGGGCCGAGGCTTCAAACTGGGCTGCATCTCCTGCAAGAGAAGGAGTGAGGTCAAAGCCAGCGCCACTGTTGAATGGTACTTCAAGGCCAAAGGAGAGGTGGACTTTGTGCAGGTGAGAGAACGCCCGTTATTGTTGAGATGTACTGTATTTACTCAGAGAGGCCTGCAGTATTTGTGTTTTGCGCGTGCATGTTTGCAGTCGGATATATGATAGTACCGTATTTTCCACACTAAAAGGCGCACTGGATTATGAGGCGCACCTTCAATGAATGGCCTATTTT
Organism: Hippocampus guttulatus; assembly: GCF_054856545.1. Classification (NCBI taxonomy): domain Eukaryota; kingdom Metazoa; phylum Chordata; class Actinopteri; order Syngnathiformes; family Syngnathidae; genus Hippocampus; species Hippocampus guttulatus. The sequence goes on from NC_141278.1 coordinate 5,712,608, forward strand.
GTAATTTTTTTTCATATATTGGACGCAACGCATTATAAGACGCAATCTACAATGCATCCACTAGATGGAGCTACGCTCAAGGAAATGCCAGCAGAACACTAGAGTGTGAACTTTGCGTTGTAAGCATGTGTCTCGCAAATAGCCATTTTGGGGTTGACATATTACCGTAATGACCATACACAAGGCGCATCGGATTTTAAGGCGCTGTGAGGTTTTAAGAAAATGGAGGGCTTTCAGGTGCACGTTTTAGTGCGGAAAATACAGTACCCCAGATGTCAATATCTCGTACACAGCAGTGCACGTTGACCTTGCACGCTGTCCTCTATTTGCTGTTTGATAACAAGCTGGAAAAATACTGCACACTTAATTAGGCGCACACCTGACCGGCGTGGGTGACGAAACTGTGTGTGTTTTTCTCCAGACATGTCAAAATGTTGGATTTACATCGAGTGTCCTCATATAAGCCCATGGTGGTAAAGAAAGTGATTAGAAATGCCATGTTACCGTGTCATCAGATCTACACCTTCAGTGAGATGGGCCCCACCATTGAAAACGAACACTTCGTGGACCGTCTGGATTGGAACGGGAGCAAGCGGAGCAACGACATCCAAGACGCGTCCATCTATATTCTCAACGTCACCTTTAATGACTCGGGCACATACCGTTGCTTCTTCAACCGCATTCTGACCTATGAAAACTACGAATTCACCACCGTTGTCAGCAAAGTGGTCTACCTCACAGTGGTAGATAAAGGTAGGCACGCAACCGTCCATTTGGGATCCAAGCATTGGGGGGGGAAAAAAAATCTAAAAAATTGAAGATCCAGGAATGTTGTGCTGTGCGCATATCACAATGAAAATTCATTTTTCCCCCCCTCACATGCGTGACGTCATCTGTCTTACCACCCCGTGCGCAGCCACCAGAGGTACAGCCTCCATCGTGTCCGAAGTCATGATGTACGTGTCCATCATTGGCCTGCAGGTGTGGCTCCTCATCGAGATGATCTACTGCTACAGGAAAATAGCGGCGGCCGGGGAGGAAGCGCTAAGAGAAGCCGCGTACGTAGATCAACTTAAGAGCCGTATTCATGTTGTGCAGCAAAAGTTATGTTTCCCATTCCCTTCCAGGAATGCTGAATATTTAGCGATAGCTTCCGAAAGTAAAGACAACTGTGCAGGGGCGCAGGTTGGAGAATAGCCAAGGTATGTCCAAAAACACTTAAGAACTCTAACGACACGTTTTCTTTAAACATGCACAGCCAAAGTTTCAAAACTTCATGCTTCACCTACGTTTTAAGTGAGACAATGTGCTGATTTGTAATTGCATTGAATGTACATTTTCGTTTTAATTCCATTGAAATGTTAATTAATTTTGACATGTATTTTCAAATTTAATGGTCTCATGCAAACTCATAATCCACACTTGTTAAAATCAAGTGTCAAACCAACATGCCTCACAACCTTGAATGAACCACATCAAATTTGAATAATTTAAAAAATAGGGGGTTTTTTTCCCAACAAGATTTGTAAAAAAATAAATAAATCCTTTGGGGAATTGTGCCATGTCATCTAATCACATTGTGTTTTCATTTTTAGGCTTCTATTTTGGAGTCCAATACACACCGCCAACTGCATGACAACTTGCGGAAAAAAGACGTCTTCATCTCAAGTCTTCTCTTTCATCTTTTCCTTTCCTTGATATTGACCTAAAAAAAGTGAAGCACAGGACCTTGGTATCAGCACTGTTGAAATACTGTAGTTTGCGACGCACACAAGCAAAGCAGCACTTGGATGAGAAACCCATTATGCATTAATGAGCCATTGTTTCAAGTCATAGAAAAAGTACTATGGAGACCTCATATATATTTAGATAAGATACGCAACACTGCGGAAGCCTGAAGGACTCTGTGGTTGAATAAAAATAATCTTGATTTGAACAGACAAAACTGACAAACTCCAGGCATTTTCGTAATGAAAGGGGGTCTGCGTTCTCTGTCGCTGGATGGTCTGACCCCGAAACAGTAACTTAAAGGGTACAAAATGGAGGCCTCGAAACTCTTGAGGAAAATGAGGGAAGCACCTTTTGGAGTTGGAAAGATGGCTCCCAAAAAAACAACATAAGCACAGGACACTTTGAAATAGTTGAAGACGTCTGATCCAACATATCACCAGCACTGTGGGTTCGGGCTTCACTAAGCAACTCGGCGGACACGTCTTCATTCAAGAACAAAGCGGACTATTGCATCCATACAACTATCATCCTATGGTTCACCCTTGATGGTTGTACCACATTTAAGGCTACTCTATACCCCCTCCATACTCCCCGAAGAGCTTCTTGGCAACGTGCTGGGCCTCCTCCACAAGTCTACAACGGAACAAAGTTGCTTGAAGTGCTCTCTGTGAAACCTACCTGTATTTTCACATCATATCGAACACATTGCGAATTATCACAAAGCAATGTTTGAGCTGGCATAATTCTGTCAACTGCTTAGAGTTAGCATGAGTCAAACCTTTATCAACCAGAGATTAATAAAGATTAGTGACACTCACCAAACGCGAGCAGAATCTTCTCTTGCCCATGTAAGTTTTTTAAAAATTAATATATTCCTATATTTTTAAATAATTATCTAGATATTGAGGTGGTACCAGTGATTGACGGGAAGCAACGATTGAGGCCACCCCGCCCAAAATGACATTTTTTCTTAAAGAGACAGTACTGTACATCAATCTCTCGCATCTCTGCTTTTCTGTAAATTGGGTGTTTCTTTCTTCAACGTTGAATGGAATGTGCGCAAAATAAACAAATAATGACATGTTTTTAATCGATTTAAACAAAATACAATCCAGGAGTGGTAGAATACCCCGTGGCAAGTGCCTAGGCCGTTTTACCGCACTGCATCAGCAGCATCCTGTGAACTGAGAGGCAGAAGTGCCGCTGTGGCGCAGCAAAAACAGCCCACGGAACACAGGACGCACTTCTCGTGATTTTCCTCGCAATGTACGGATTTGATTGCGCTCTTGCAGGTTAATTTGCGATGCGAGCGCGAACCAAGGGATTCTTTGTTGCGCTAGGAGTCATTCGAAAGCTGAAATTTCCACGTTTTCGAGAAGCCGCCGCCGTCGTGGGGGAGAGGACCCCAGTTTCTCTCAAAGGAGGCCTCTAAATTGACGACAGTAGGCGATAAAATTAAAATGAAATATTTTGAGATTATTATTTTTGGGGTCGTGTAGTGCTGGTGCCTGTAGTTGAAGCGATTTGATTATTAATTCACATATTCCTATCATACGTGTTTGCATGGACGTTTAATTTACTCAGTTGGTGGCATGTTACAAAAGCCGATTCATATAATGTATGTTATTCGATACCATTAGGGATAAGTGCATGTATTCCCAGGCAGGTGGAACGATGTCTCTGTGGATCTCGTCTTAAAAACCTCAGGGAACACATAATCGAATCTGAAGGGGAACACTGCGAGTCCTCACATGAATTGTTTTTTCTTTTTGAATATATATTTTTTAAAACCCATCGGTTGAACTTTTACATTTAAGCACGGTGAAAATCATCTGCTAGCATCAATAATTTCCGGTGTCGAATGCTATAATCCACTCGAAACTGCTGATTTGAGCCAAAGAAGTAAAACAGTTCTGTTGGGATTTTTCAAGCACATTCTGTGGCCATACAGAGGCTTGTTTTGCACATTACAATGCATGCGTAGCTGCTAGTTGATTTATTTATGACCCAGAGCTTGTAAAAGACCAACGCTCAAGTCAAATTAGGGTTAGGTTTCAGCGTGTACAAGCCCCCCCCCCCCCCACACACACACACACACACACACACACACTCCCATTCCAATACAAAGCTCCTGTCCGTGACATGACTGCAATTCACATTTTGCTCCTTTTCCTCTCCTGCACATGGTTTGGTAAGTTTCTCTTCCGGCTTTATGTTTTAGTGTCAGGCCTTAAAACAACCACAATCTAGACGTAATGGCTGTGTATCGTATTGATGCAAACAGTGCGACAGTGTGATGGGGCGTGTGCGGAGGTAGACTCGGACACAGAGGCGGTGGCGGGCCGAGGCTTCAAACTGGGCTGCATCTCCTGCAAGATGAGGAGTGAAGTCAAAGCTACTGCCACTGTTCAATGGTACTTCAAGGCCAGAGGAGAAGTTGAATTTGTGCAGGTGATGAGATCTCATCTGAGATTCAGTGACCGTAGTTGATTCCGAGCAGTTCACATTTTAGAAATTGTCAATTGTGACGTTTTGTATGTTTTCTCCAGACATGTCAAAATGTTGGATTTACATCAAATGTCCTCATATGAGCCCAAAGTGGTCAAGAAAGTGATTCGAAATGTCATGTCGCTGTGTCATCAGATCTACACCTATGGTGAGATGGGCCCCATGATCGAAAACGAACACTTCATAGACCGTCTGGATTGGAACGGGAGCAAGCGGAGCAAAGACATCCAAGACGCGTCCATCTATATTCTCAACGTCACCTTCAATGACTCGGGCACATACCGCTGCTTCTTCAACCGCGTCCTGACCTACAGCAACTACGAGAACACCACCGTGATCAGCAAAGTGGTGCACCTGAACGTGGTGGCCAAAGGTATGACCCAATCGATTGTGCAAAGATGTATCCAAAAATATCAAGTGAACGATGAGACAAAATACGAATGGGGAAAACAGTCAAAGGGGCCCCACCGGTTTGCGTGTCGGGCTCACGGTAGCAACGCTTAACAGGATACTTAACTCGTTCAAGAGCCTTGTGAGGTTACTTCTGGCGTTTGCGTGACGTCATCTGTCTTGCGTCCCTTCCTTGTGCGCGCAGCCACCAGAGGTACGGCCTCCATCGTGTCCGAAGTCATGATGTACGTGTCCATCATCGGCCTGCAGGTGTGGCTCCTCATCGAGATGATCTACTGCTACAGGAAAATAGCGGCGGCCGGGGAGGAAGCGCTGAGAGAAGCCGCGTACGTATAGTTGACAAATTGCAACGGACTCAAACGCGGATGGCGGCAAAATACCCTGTGACCTGATCGCATGGAGTAACCGCTGCCCGTGAAAGGGTGAAATTGCTTGTTTGAGGGTTTAGAAAACCAGCGAATGCAACGTCGCAAGTCATTTCATTCTATGATCAAAGCTAAACATGTCAGGGGAAAACAAGCACTCTTACTCAATTATAGTTTAAAACGTTACACTGTAGTAACATATTCCACAGGTTTCCTGAAATGGTCAGTTTTGTCATATCCAACTTAATAACCACATTCCCTTTTTTTTTTCTCCCAGGAATGCTGAATATTTAGCAATCGCCTCGGAAAGTAAAGACAACTGTGCAGATGTGCAGGTTGGGGAATAGCCAAGGTTTGTTCAGACGAATCCAAAGCCGGGGGGGGGGGGGGGAATTGTTTCATGGGATCTACTAACCGACTATTTATCGATCTCCAGGCTTCACTTTTGGACCAAACTCATCTTTCCCGAACACCCTCCACCCCCCTCGCTAACTGCATGAAACCAAACTTGGGGAGGGGAACAGACTGCATCCTCATCTCCATCCCATTATGCATTAATTAGCCACGTCCTTGAAAGCATAACTCACGGTAAAGTATTATGTTGACATTCTGGATATTTGTATAACATGCGCAACACTGCCTGTGGTGAGACTGTTGAGGTCGATTGTACAAGAAAGCTTTTTACTAACTCGTCACCTCTGAATGTCTGATTTAAAAATTAATAATAATTATGTTATGTTATGTTATTTAAAAAAACAAAATGTGGATAGATTGTCTTTCCAATCGAATTGCTGGTACGTTCAATGATGCCTTCAATGTACGAATAAAAAAAAAAAAAGGACAAAAGTCATGGTTTGGTGGTCTTCTGCAGATGGCGAATAGAAAGTTGCGGCTTTTTTCTGATTGACATCTGGTTCTATCGAAATGAAAACAACGGGGGCGTGTGTTGAGGTTTGCCTCGATGACGTATTATTTTTAAATAGTCGAAGCAACCGCGGTGTTGCAAAGCATGCTTAGGAGCACGTGAACCATTTCACGGTGGGTGGGGACCAGGAAAAAGGAAAAGAGATGAAAAGGGAAGTGGATAGTGAACACGCTCTGCCAATTTTTCATCTTATAATTTTAACACGCAGTCCGTTTCAGGGTAGCGGGGAAGATTGAGCTGGTATTTCCTCTCCAGGGCGGGCGGCACGAAACGGCCTCCGAGGAAGTGATGGCGTCCCTTGAAAAGGGTAGCCGAGTTTTTGGGAGCCGTCAGGGAGATGAGCGTGTCGGGCTGCAATCCGTCGACACTCCCCTGCTCCACGTCCCAACCTTCAAAGGAACAACAGGGCGACATGATCACAACTGCCGTTGACGTTTCGCCAAACACTCCTGTGAACTTTTCGACAAATCAAATCAAAAGAGCCGCATTATATTTCTGTTCGGTATAGATACCGTCGTCGTAATGTTCCGGAGGGAAAGAATACGGACGAACCTGAGGGGATGTCAATGCTGGCAATGGGGACAGTGGTCTTCTTCAGGACATCGATGATCGAACCAAAAGGCTCTCGCACAGCCCCCTTAAAGCTGAAGCCAAAGATGGCATCGATCACCAGGTTGAAGGCCTCGTCAATCACTGGGGCCTAACAAAACAGCCATCCGTCCATTATCTGAACTGTTTTATCCTCACGAGGGTCGCGGGGCGAGCTGGAGCTGACCCCAGCTGAGCCCCCCCGGGCAGTGTACGGTGCATACCCTGAACTGCTTGCCGCCCAATCGCAAGGCACATATAGACAAATAACCATTCACGCCATACCGTCCCCTAACCAAAACTTTTTTTTTTTTAACTCACATCTTAACAGAGTAAAATTCGACTGAAGTTGTGACAAACCTCGGGCATCTCTGTAAGAAAGGGGATCTCCATTTTTTGGCACTGGGTGGTCAGACCGTGAAACAGTGGCTTGTTCGGCTTCTTCGGGTACAAGATGGAGGGCTCGTAACCCTGAGACGGAGAAGTCACAAAGGAAACTTCCTTTTTTGCTCGCGAATATGGCTGACTCAAAAACAAACAAACAAACAAACATGGGACACTCACAAATAGTTTAAGATGTCTGGCGCAGACCAGGCCGTCTCCTCCGTTGTTACCCGGTCCACATATAACCAGCACTGTTGGTTTGGGCTTGACCAAGCAACTCAGTGGATACGCCTTCATTGGAAAACATGAGACTCTTATATTCACATTATCATCATTGTGGAATGAAAAGGACATCTGGATTCACCCTTGTAATGGCTGTTGCACAACTGAGGCCTGCGAGCTCCATCAGCTGGTCCACACTGAAACCGTACTCACTGAAGAGCTCCTCATCAATGCGCTGGGCTTCCTCTTGTCTGCAGAACACATACAGGTCAATTTTTTTTTTAAATTGAGATCGTTGCTTGAAATTCTCTCGCTAAAACACACCCAAGGTATTTGATACTCTGGGCCATGGCGGAAGCTGTTCTGCTACTGTAACAGTCGTTCTGATGGTTGTGGGCCGACGGTGACAGTGGGCATTTCCCCGTTTGAGCAAAGACTGCTGCGGCCCGTGAAGTCACCAGGAAGCCGATTCCAAAAAGAGCGCGCACACTCAACATTCAGATGGTCCTACAAAAGGAAACAGCAAATGTGAGCCATTATCCTCATCGTGCAGTTTGTTGTCATGGCTGACTCTCATCTCAGATCACACAGGTCGGCACCAAACTCCCATTTTCTAGAAACAAATTGCAAACATCTTTGAATGCGTTAAAACTAAGTAGCAAAGGACAGTGGCAAGTCCAGTAATGGAGTCTAATACTTTGTTACTGAGACAACACTAGCTAGCTCTTATATACATTCATACATAACACAATATGATTTATTTTTCTTCTCAGTAGGGTGCATTTATGAAAATGTACTGTATAAATTACAGTGAACGTGTAAATTTACTCTTCAATTGGTTAGGTGTTTTTTCAAGCAATTGAATCAATACGGTACTTATACTTTAACCATTAAAAAAAATACAAGACAAGTACGTCTGCATAAGAAGAGCATGCGAGTACTTTTGCCACCTCGGGCAAATATCGATTAACTGTTGACTTGAGACAGCGTCTGACGATTTTATATAATCAAGACGGTGCGAACTTTCGGAAATTAGCTCAGACTTGACAGGAGTTCAACTTTAACGACAAGCAGAGATTAATGGATATCAGTGACACTCACCGCGAAGATTTTCTGTTCAGCATGCAAGATTTTAGTTCATGGGCATGCAATAACACAACTTACAAAAAAAAAAATTCAACACGTAGAGAGTCAGCAGCCCGAAGAAATGACCTACTTCCGGGTTTGAGGAACGGAAGTAAAACATGTCCTATATTTCAAAATAAAAGTATACAACCAGGAAGTTGCTCAGATTTCAATATAAAAGTCAAGCTGTTGAGAGCTGAGAGTAACCTTGATATACTGTACCCCAACTTCCTCCAATATTCCAAAACACACGTTATGTCAAGTTAATGCTCAATTGTCCTGAGGCATGAGTGTGATTGTTTGTCTTTATGTGTCCTGCAAATGGCTGGTGTTAAGTCCAGGGGGTATCCCACCTCAGCTGGGGTTAATTCCAGTTTACTCGTGTCACCAATAAGAACAAGCACTAAAGAAGAACAACTTTATTCATATCAAAAAATGTTCACAAAAAGGGGAGCACATTATATTCAGTTCAATGCTGTGAAAAAAGATACATGTATAAACGCCATCGTGTTATAAAAGTAGTGTGTCATTGTAATTAAAAAAAAAGTCTTAACAGTGATGTTAAGGTGTCAAAGTTCTATTTGGATTGGAGTGGATACAACTTCATTGTCAAATGTGCTGTATGTGTTCTATCTGAACCTATTGTTCATATTTTATTGTCGGTTGGCTAGCCGATTTCCATAAGCATGCCTATGTACATTTGCGTAAATACTTTTGCAGACTACATGTAGAAAATGATATAAAAGTACCTCAAATATAGAAAATGAATTGGAATGGAAAATGAAAACGAAAGATCCAGGGGCTCACATTATTGGACAGCTCTCAATTCGGGTTCCACTCTGGGGGCGGGGGGAAAAAAGGTTTAGTAGCAGCAGCAGCCATTTTTCCATCATTGTCCCTTTTTTTTTGTGTGCCACTAGCGGTTTTGTTGTACTGGTCTCACCTTGCGTGGTGTGCTACTACTGAACACGTAGGAATGGGGCAACAACCCCTCCGAGATGCCGCCGGTGCGGAAGGAGCGGGAAGCCGAAGACACGGAGCTGCAGCCGTTGGATTTGTCCGAGGGGAAGCCGCAGGAGCCGCACAGAACTGTACGACTACGCAGATTGTATTCGCTGTCCCCACAGGTGCTGTGAGCCACCTGCTGCGGAAACAACAGACTCTGTGGACTCTTTTCAAAAATTGACCAATACAATTTTTTTTTCTGTTTCCTGAAGAGTGCCCAACTCCAGTTATAAGAGTTTTGATTTATATTTGCTTTATTGACAATGAAGTAAGTGTTCTTGATGTGCACATGAGTAATTTTTTTTAATACATCATGCAACTTCGGTCATGATTGCCTCACAAAATTGCCATTTCAATTTTTTTGTTGTACAGGCATCTCGATGACATTACCATGTCATCATCATCCTCTTCCAAATGTGTGCGAGTCACTTTCCTCATCGCCATTTCCTGTAAGAAAGGGTCAGGTCAACAGATAAATCTTGATGTTTGTCAAAAGCTTTGTCGCTTGAAAGATGTCTCACCTCGCCATTAGTGCTGATCAAGGTAGTCTGGAACTGGTCTCCGGTGCCCCAGTTGGGCTGTGTCTTCCAGACCAGGTCAGAGGGAGGATTGTGGCTTCCCCCAGCACCAGCCGCCCAGATCTGGTTATCACGTAAAAAGCCATGTAAGCACACCGCCGTGCAATTTATTTGATTTTTTTTAGATCTGTGCCGGAAGTGGTCATCGCTTACCGTGACTCTCTGGCCAGCCTTCAAGATGAACTTTGAGGGAAACTTGAATGCAATCGGTGCAGAAGATCCGACCTGTCGCTTCACCTGCCAGTTCCCTAAATTCTGATCCTAAAGTTGAAATGTCGCAGCGAGTCCAGAAACACGATTAGGAAGAGATGGCATTAAATGAATATGAAGCCTTTCATACACGCTGTAACCAGATAACATGAGAAGCTGACCTCATCTGCTTTATTGCTGAGTCTGACATATTTGCCATCCTGGTCCACCTCATCCACGGTGACGCGCCCGCTGGCAGAGGCCTGCTGGGTAATGCGGGTACGTGCCACGGCACCTCCGGCGAAACTCGAAGCCTCGCTGTCCGTGTCGTTGGGACGCCTCCTCTTGGTGGCCGAGTTCTGAGCACCGCAGCTGAAGGAACGGCAATGAGCCGACGCGGTCGAGGAGCGACTCGCTGCCATCCTTGTCGGGGGCGGGCTCGGAGAGAGACGCAGCCTGCGGACAAACGTGAAGGCATCGGCGACTATTAGAGTAAAAGTTGGGAGTTACGTTTGTAACCTGAATACGGACCTCTCCTCCTCGCCCTCGAGCAACTTGCGGTAGGCGCTGATCTCCATATCGAGAGCCAGCTTGACATCCATCAGCTCCTGATATTCGTCCAGCTGCTGTTGCATCCGCTGTCTGATCTCAGCCATTTCTCGGTCTTTCTCCCCCAGCAGGCGACGCATGGTGTCCCGCTCTCTCGACAGAGCCTCCTCCAGGTCCTTCACCTTTGCGTCACGAGCTGCAAGCTACATTCAACGCACAGTCGGGCGGACCCTCGTTAACTCATTCACTCCCAAAGACGTTTTTAAACGTCTTTTCAGACTTGGTCCAGAATTGGCTGGTACTGAATGAGTTAAAGATTTTGCAGCAAAGGCAGCTTACAGTCTGCTAATACTGTGACAGAGGAAGTATGCGTCATTCAGTTTGAAGCTCATTGGGAAAAAACAAACAAACAAACAACAACATCAAGTGAACAATGAAGACAATTTCATGGAAGAAACATCAGCGTTTAGGTTGCAAATGTAGGTCAGTGCTTCTGAGCGTGTCCCCGACGGCCACCGCGAAACTCAAACTCAGCTCGGTGTTTTGCCGTGCACGATGATTGGCCGCCTCGCGTCCTGTGTTTACAATTCGCGCGTTGCAGTCGTTTGTTGAAAGTTCACCTGCTTCTGCAGCTGGCTTAACTGAGCCGACACGGACTCCAGACGGACCCGCGTCTGCTGGAGCTCCTCGTGCGCCGCGCCCACCAGATGGCTGCTCCGGTCGGCTGATTGACGTGCGCCTTCCAGCTAAACACACACACAAAAATAAATAAATAAACACAGACGAGATGGGAGAAGGTGCACAACATTTTGCGATCGTTTCGAGCAAGCACAATGTTTACCTTGGAGTTGTAGGTCTTCTCCACCTCCTCCTTGTAGAGTTTAATTTGAAGTTCATGCTGGCCTCGCATCTCCGTCAAAGCATCAGCCAGTTTGCTTTCAAAGTCTTGTTGGTGGCCGTTGTCCAATTCCACCATGCGGGACTCGTGGCGCCGCTTGACCTCGCGCAGCTCCTGCGTGGGAAAGCGGTACATGAAAATGACGCTCTCGTTTTTTCCATAAAACATGATGATAATAACAGGGCCTGACCTCAGAATGGAGGTTCTTCTGGAACTCCAGCTCCTCCTTGAGGGTCTGAAGGCGATTCTCTGCATCCACCCTCCTAAGCATCTCATCCTGCAGCTGCTTTCTGGCATCCGCCAGGCTGGTGTCAAGCTAATTACAACACGAGCACAACACAATCGTTTGCCGGTCAATGTGATGTCATTCACCGGCGTACGAGGGCTGGAAACTGAGCAGGGGGGGTGTTCGATTTACCTTGGCAACCTGCGTCTTCAGGTCCCTGTTTTCTGTCTCGAGGCTGCGCTTTTCTCCTAACGCGGTCGTCAAAGACGCATCCTTGGAGTTCAGCAAGGCCTCCAAGTCTTTGAGCCGCTGCAGCGCTCCTGACAGATCCGATTCTTTTTTCGTGTTCCTGAAACGACAGATCAGACACACGAACTCACCGCGAGGCAGTATGGAAAAACGGATGAGAGAATAACAGGAAACCTGAGACTTGAAGTCGTAATTTCCTCGACGCAGTCAAATGTGCTATTTTGAGTAAGGATTTTCTCTGAAGGGGCACGGGGGACGGGGAGATACTTTCGTGTTTCCACTCTAGCGCACAACTTTTTGAGCGACACTGTTTCCAGTCTTCTCCATCTCGCCACAAACCACAGCTTTTGGTGTTTGGTTGCCACGCTGCCATGGCAACAGCCCGTCTCTGCCAAACACACTGGAGTCATCAGGCCAATATTTATGGAAGAGTACGAGTAAAGGGGCCCTCGAACCGCTGCCACGTATCGCGAGTGTGTCAGAGGAGGAGGGGGGAGGAGGGAAGAACTTAGTCATTGATGTGTGTGACTATGGGATGTCAAAATGGAGGCCCGATGTCGAGCTGTAATTAGTCATGAAGACGCTATGTCGTGGGCTGTGGCTCCAGCAATAAAGCAAGTCTTATGTCAGCAGATTTTACATAAGCTTCAGTTATTAATAGTCCGTGGCCATCCATAAGAATGTTGTTGCCATCCCAGTCACATTTATGCATCGACAGAACGAAACGAGAGGGAGCTCGATACGACGGGTCACTCTACCTTGCTTTCAGCTCCTTGTATTCCTCTCGCAGCTTGCCCAGCTCCAGCTGTAGGCGTGCACGCTCCTTGGCCACTGAGTCCAAAGTCTTACGGGCATCCGCCAGCTCCGTCTCGTAGGCGGCCTTCAGACCCGTCAGCTCGCGCGAGACCTCCGTCTCGGACTCGGTGATGCGCAGACGCAGGCCGGCGTTCTCGACTTCCAGGGAACGGACCTTGTCGATGTAAACGGCCAGACGATCGTTGAGGTTGCTGAGATCTTGTTTCTCCTGAAGACGCGTGATGCGGTTGGGGGAGAGTGGGGAGTTTGCGCCCCGAGGAGTGTTTTTTGGTGTGGCCATCTCTTGAGCTTGCTTCTGCGGATTGGGTAAAGACCCACCCAGTACATGCATAAAGGTTTGGGAAGTACACCATGGACCCATCAAAGAAACTTCATACAAGTGGTTCAAAGTCATACACAGGCTGCTTTGTAAATACACACACACACACACAAAAAAGGGGGAAAAAAACACATACCCTTTGGAATCGTAGAATATTTACTCTGGAGTGTCCCTTTGAGATCACCAGCACCGTTCAGACCGTCGCTAAGTGTATACTGTACAAATTTATCCGAGTGCCCAAAGGAAAGAATGAGATGGGAGGGGTGAAGAGGAGACCGGCCCTAAAAAGTTTGGCAGCCCCTCGGGGGTGGTTTGTTCCTCTCCATCTCTCTCTTTCTGGTCTGCGGTCTGAACAAATGAGTCACCCTCTGCAGCTATTTCTTGTGATTGAAGTCAATTCATTTTTTTTTTTTTTGTAATTGTATGTTAACAAATCCCCCCAACTTCTGTGGATTCTTCCATTTCAGGAACGATGCATTTCAATTAGAATATCTGGCACCAGACGGCTGAGGTTTTTCAAGTTCGAGGCGCGAATCAGTCGACGTTCTTTTCAGTTTTCAAACATTCAATGACATCAATGACGTGTTTTCTTCATTCATTTCCAAACCAATCTTCCAAAAATGCATTCGCACTGCCACGGAGTGGGGAACGAAAGCCCAGCTGCCTGCGAGGAAGTCAGGCAATTGGATCACTGCACTTTCAATGACTCTACTAAGCGCCATTCATAATTTAAAAGTGGATCTTTGGAGGGCTTGGCCACCAAGTGTGAAATTAAACAGCCGAGTAAATCTTTTGTTTTCCCGCCTGGTTCTCTCAAATGTGTCTGTGAGGGAGCCATTCCAAATTAAGTAACACAGTTTCTCCGCCCAGGACTGGACAGCAACTTTGGGTGAAGACCTTCCACTTTGAAGCTATGGCTTGACTAAACGGTCTGAAACACCCCGACAAAGGTAAACCACATGTAGAATATGGGACTAGGGTTCACCCACCGTGCAAATGTGCATTCTCTTTATTTTAAATGGTTGCATTGATGAACAAATCTTGAATAACATTGCCGGAACAATCAAGATTTGACTTGGGTCAAACATGCTTGGAAATAATTCTGTGAGTGGTCTTTAAATCACTGAATGGTTTGGGCCCCGAATACATTCAAGAAAAGCTAATTGAATATAAACCCAGTAGGGTTCTAGGATCTAGGGACTCGGGTCAGTTAGTGGGAACCCAGGTTGCAAAGCAAATATGGTGAAGCAGCGTCGAGCTGTTATGGTGCAGGCAAGTGGGATAAATTGCCAAAGAAGACCTTTGATGATGGTCTTTTAAGCATTAAAATTGATTTGACTGCAGTCTTTTTAGAATGCTAATTTGTTTCCCCTCTCTTTACTTTGCTTTTTAACGTACCTTCTTTTGATCATTTTTAGCAAGTTAATTTTGTTCTCTGGTTTGCCTTTGAAGGTCTTTAATCGTTTCAAAATGCTTTGGGTTCAAATGTGACGTCATCCAAGTGCTGAGGCTATGTCATGTGGTCTGAGGAAAAACCCGTATTGGATCACAGTGATCACATGGACAAACTCTTTTGAAATACTGGTACCCCGATGTAAAAAAATTAGATCTCCCACTTAGAGAGGTTCTGTCAAAAAGTTGACATTGATCAAATGCGGCAGGCATTGTGTTATACAATCTTAAAGCTAAAACCAATCAACATGCGTTACCCTGCAGACAAAAGAAAACATGCAACTGGAAGTTTAGGAATCACATCTTGGACAGGAAAGCGTTTATCATCTCTCATGCACACACACACAACAAAAACATTAAAGCTATATGTTCAAAAGAGTCCACTCCTTATTTTATCGTGCACATAAGGCAACTTTGCGGCACTAATCAGCGGCTCAGCGTCAGGGGGAAAAAACGGAATCGTATTAAAAACACACGCGGGCATACATCGGGTTTAAAAAAATTGAGAACGGTCGAAAAGTGGCCCATCTAAAAGCCCCACCGCGGCGAACACGTCGGCGCCGTGTTGACTCCCAAACAAGCGCCCCATTCGGAGGTTCGTGCGCACGCACACACACTGACAAGCAGCAGCGGAGACGAAGGGGAAGCCTCCATTTTAGCTCCCGTGGCCGCTCGGCGCCTCACGTGTCCTGGCCTGTCTGCCTCACATGACCCTTGTGTTTGTCCCCGTGATCACAAGCCTCCATCTCGGCGGATCCGTGCTGTTGCCGTCGCTCGTTCCCACCCCGATCGAGCCTTCATGGATATGCTGGAGCAGAGTGTGGACAGCTCGGCGAGGTGAGGCTCGGCCCGCCGGCCGTTTCTGTCGCTCGACTCGCGAGGCTCCATCGGAGCAAGGCCGCCATAGTTTAGACGCTCTTTGCCAACGCTCTGCTTTATATCTTTTAAGCTGTTTTGACACGCTTACTTTTTATCGCTTTGCATCGGAATTGTTTGGCGACTATTTGTTGCTTCGGCAATGTTGCATTTATACATCTAAGCGAGCATCTTATTTCTTTTTTTGTTTGTTTGTTTCGTGTTTAGCTAATGTGGAACGTTACGGTTACGCTACTGCAATAACCAAAGCAACAACTTAAGCATAGTTTTTATGTTTCTATTTTTGGCAGCCCGGCGTTAAAACTTTACCGGGTGCACGTCTTGTGGGATTATAAGTACTTTATTGGGCCAGAATTAGCATAGTTTGGGAGTTATTAAAGTCATTTCAAGAAGACGTACCTGCTCGAACTGCAACCAAAGACCACAGCGTTTGGGTTTAATTACCCACAAACGGTAATACTTTTCTACATTTTAAGTTGCAGCTGTTTGATTTTACTTAATTTTACTGCGTTACTGCAGTACAGTACTGTACTTAATTTTTGCCTTGACATGTAGTTTGCTCATGTGACCACGCGGTAGCGCCGCTCACCCGCAGCCACCCGTGGGCAACTTTTTTTTTGTAGCTTGTGATGCTAGTTTCGAGCTGTCTGTGATTCTTTCGATAAAATCGTATTTATTTTCTCTTTCTTTCTCTCCTGTTTTTCTAGTCACGACAAACAGGAGTCCGACGACATTGAGCACTTACAGGAAGGTATGAGCTTTATTTCCAGCTACTCGTGAGAATATTTTCTGACAATACAGTAGTTGTTATGATTATTTGATCCTAAACCGCTTGAAGACATTTAATTAGGTGTATCTCATAAGCTCACTCATCAAAATTTTGTATTTGCATATGAACTGTCAGTCTCTCTACATGATGCACAAATCTAAAATTCTTCTAGACAATCTAAATAGTGCACACTTAATTGTCCATAAGTTTGAATGTGATTCAATTATGACTGAATATTTGCTATATTACAAAACATTGCACACATGTCTCTTAAATATAACACTTTTTGAAGGAACAAGTTTACAAAACTGACTTTTAAAATCCAACTGCATGTTTTTTTTTAAACCGGTCTGGCAACACATTTCACTTAAATTGTAGCCTGTAACACAAATCATCTTAGTTATAGGTGCAGCCTGAACACTAGTGGCATGTTAAATGAGTACATAGATAAGAAGAGAAAGAAGAACTGAGTATGGTGGACATGCAAGTTCGAATACAGATGCCATGTTACTGCTGTGTTTACATTCAAGTATTTCCACATGGGTGACATGGGATCAACTGCACCTATCCAAAGTTACGCAAGGCTGGTAAAGTGCCAGCATCATGTTGTCAGAGCTTTTTTTTTTTTTTTTAAATACGAGGACATGCGTACAAATACTGGCATCTATCTAAAACGTCATTTAAAAAAAGACCATCCATCTAATTTACAGCCCACATCTCAAAGGGTGAAGAATATAGCCATAGCAACATCTGCCACACTCCTCATCTAAACTTTTTGTTGTGACATAAATGACATGGGGCGGCCCGGTAGTCCAGTGGTTAGCACGTCGACTTCACAGTGCAGAGGTACCGGGTTCGATCCCAGCTCCGGCCTCCCTGTGTGGAGTTTGCATGTTCTCCCCGGGCCTGCGTGGGTTTTCTCCGGGTACTCCGGTTTCCTCCCACATTCCAAAAACATGCGTGGCAGGCTGATTGAACGCTCTAAATTGTCCCTAGGTGTGAATGTGAGCGTGGATGGTTGTTCGTCTGTGTGTGCCCTGCGATTGGCTGGCAACCGATTCAGGGTGTCCCCCGCCTACTGCCCGAAGACAGCTGGGATAGGCTCCAGCACCCCCCGCGACCCTAGTGAGGATCAAGCGGTTCGGAAAATGGATGGATGGATGGATAAATGACATGTGTTACTTTAACTGTCTCATATATGCCCAATGTTGACTGGCATTTGCAGGAGAAGTAGAGGATCAGTCAGCTGGGACTATTTCTGCTGTCCCACAGGCTGCGTTTCCTGACCACAATGTTCAGTACCAGTTCCGCACAGACAACAGTGATGGGCAGGTAAAGACAATAGCGGTTGATAGTTCAGTTGGGTTACGTTTTCTTTCTATGATGGGTTTAACATGGTCTATTTGTTTCTTCTCTCTTTCTCTCTCTCTCCCCCCCCCCTCCCCTCCCGCTCTCTCTCGCTCTAGGTAACCTATCGTGTAGTTCAGGTGACAGACGACAACATTGACACATCCTCTGACGCCACCGGGGCCGTTAGCGTCGTCTCGACCGCAGCGTTTGCAGGAGCGCCTCAGGTGTGTGAATGACAACACAAACAAATGTTACTGTGAATTCTCTGAATTTTTGTATGTTTTACAATGATACTAACAACTGAGGTCTCTTAAAAGAGAGTCCTATAATTCCCACTAAATTATGATGATTGGTACGTGCCACTAAAGTGAAAAAAAAAAACATGAGCCACAGGTGACGTACCGTTGTTTGAACGAGACGAGACTCACAGTCAAAACAAGCAAATACAAAACAAGAATGACTGAAAATTTCTTACGAATATTGCTTCAAATTGGGATTCATCCCTTCATTTCCATCCAGGCCGTAATCCAGAACCCCTTCAGTAACGGAGGAAGTCCCGTCGGAGAGACGGTGGGAGGAGAGACGCGTTTCGCCTACTTCCCCGCTGCCGCTGTCAGTGACGGGACAGCCACGGCCCTGTCGGTGCAAACCACCTCGGAACCCACAATCACACAGGGGGCAGGTGAGTTTGCATTGTTACACTTAACATGGCCTTCCAACTTTGAGTCGAGGAAAATGGACATGAGCGAAGACAGACAAATGAACTTTTTTTTTTTTGCATCTAGGTCAGTTCTACGTAATGATGACCCCTCCTGACGTGCTGCAGTCGGCAACACAACGGACCATCGCACCGCGCGCACACACTTACCCAGCGTGAGTACACAATGCCTCCTTACACTTGTTTTTTTTTTTTTTAATCGCCCAACTCCCACGTCTACGCACAGCTGCTCTCAGTCCTACATTTAAAAATTATTTCCATCAAACTCCCCCGGAGTTTAAAAAAAAAAATGGGGAGGGGTTTTTTTCTTTTTTTTTTTTTTTAAAAGAGGGGGCTCTTAAAAAAAAAAAGAAAAACTAAATTCCCAAAATGGTTTGTTGAAAATCACGCTGAAAAACAGTAACAGGAGAACAATATCCATCCTTCTGATCAAACATCTGAAAACCGCACTGTGTCCTACTTACCTGCCATCCCCAGAGACGTTGGTGAAAGCGAGATGTTGCAGCATGGCAGCACAAACTGGTGAGGAGAACTTTCACATTCGAACCAATGCTGCAACCCCCCCCTTACCCACTGTCACTCCCGTCGTTTACACATCAACACAAAATGTGCTGTGAGGTGTGATGTGTTTCTTTGTCCCTGAAGTGCATAGTGTCGATACACCCTGCAATTTTATTTCAAATCCTGCTTTGTCAATCATCCTTTTTAAATGCCCCCCCCCAATTTATTTCCCCTTGGCATGAATGCAAATATCATAATTTCAAAGTTGGCTGATATATTGAACTATCTCCTTGAAATGTGGCCTGTGATATTGAGGGCGACCAAAATGTAATAATCTTGATGGACCGAGGGGGGGGGGGGGGGGGGGGGGAGAAGAAAAAGCTTTCAACTACAACAAGCATCACTGATCATAGAAAAAGTGTCTTGTTAACTTGGATACCAGTTACTCGTATAATTAGCAGTAGTTCATTTTTCTTGGGATAAAATTGGAGCCACAACAAAACTGTGTGCGTCACTTCCAGGAAGGTGGATGGTCCACGAGCGCCGAGGGATGAAAGAAGAAGAGCACAACACAATGAGGGTATATAGCGCTGTTTCATTAATACGATAATTCTGATGTTCGAGCATTTCGGGAAATAATTGCTATGAACTCCATTTTATCTTTCAGTGGAGAGAAGAAGAAGAGACAAGATTAACAACTGGATTGTCACGCTTTCAAAAATCATCCCTGACTGCAATATAGACAATAGGACTGGTGCTGTAAGTTTTGTGCAAAAACTCTTACCACAAATATATATATTTTTAAAATGCAACATCAGTCAGACCCTAGCGTTAAGTTTTCAACAGCGCACTGCACATGGTTTACCATTTTGATTTTAGTTTCCAGCTGATTAATCAGATGTTGTTATTATTATGACTAATCTATCCCCCCCACCCCCTCCAGAGTAAAGGAGGCATCCTATCCAAAGCTTGCGATTATATCCGAGAACTGCGTCAGAATAACCAGCGGTTGCAAGAGAGCTACAAAGAAGTGGAGCGAATTGAGCTGGACAATGAAATGCTTCGACAACAGGTATTATTTCCTTGCACGCCGGCAAAGTCACGCGTTTCATTAATGAAAGTGTTATGATGCTGTGTAGTTTTTGTGCTGCTGCTACTCCTTACAAACAATTAAACAAAAGGGCAACAAAATATACACACGTAAGCAAAATTACTGGGACCCTTTTGTCTGGTTTTAGAAGCTTGACTGTTCACATGCTTGTCTATAATTTTCTTTCTAATCTACTGAGGCAACGCGCTACTTGGCTTCCTCCGGTTCATGTTTAGTGTGGTACACGCCGTATCGCTGAACAGCAGAGTGACTTTTTCACTTTTTAAATAGGCTGACTGGAATATTACAATTTTGAAACACCCGTGATATTAATTATAGGACAGACCTTAAGTAAACCTGTCCCTCATTTCTGTGACGACTGTGGGGGTTTCTTTGATTAAAGAGGGGAATCAATAATCTTAGTCCATATGTGTACCTCTCGCATTCGCGCCTGGCTGAAGTAAAAATCGGATCTGGTGTTGGCATGATATTCAGGATTGTCCTCTCTTTGCCTCTTTATTTCTCTCTTCACGTTTCCAGCTCGAGGAACTCAAGAGCGACAACGCGTTGCTTCGAGCACAGCTACAACAGCACGGCATAGAACTCAATGGAGAGTCAACACCCCAGTGATGAGGGGACTGGACATCGACAGAGTCGCAAACAAACGCGGTTGTGTATTCCCACTCAACCTGAACAATACCAGGAAAGGAATAACCACGGGTGACTACTTCCATCTGGATCCCATTGAACATAAAGTGGGCCAGTGGCCTACTGATGGACCACTGACAGACGTCTCCCTCCACATGCTGCTGGTCAATGGCTGACATTTACTGAGCAGCTCAATGAACCCCTCACCTCTGCTTCAAGGAGAACGACCTCGGCGCACCACCACACTTGCACACAGCTTTATGAATTGAATTGAATACAACTTTTTATTTGACTGTAATTTATAATCCTGCCAGTCTTCTCAACTTCTCAGCCTTCTGTTAATTCTGTTTTTGAAGCTATCAAATGAAATAGGAAGTACCACTTCAGTACCACTCCCTTTTTTGTCCTTTTAATTTATAAACCTTGTCCAAAGTCATCAGCACATTTAATTATTCTTTTCAGCCAGTTAATCAGTCATACAGTTGTGATGGTGTTGGTTTTATTTTAGCGCAAGACCTAAACAAGGAGTAAACCTAGCTCAGGTAATTGGGGTAGTGCACTGGCATCTGGTTCCCAGATTTTACATATAGATTTTATTTTTTGATTTTTTTTTTTTTGTCTGCAAGTGCAATGGACAGATAGTTAAGACACTTGCATTGTGTGAATCGGTTTTATTTGCCATCACATGTAGTAGGTTAGTACAGTTTTCTTTCTGTGTCATTGGGGTTAATGAATGTGGGAGTTCGTTTGGAGACCCGCCTGTTTGGCCTCACGGGCATTTTTATCTGTTGCTCCCCTACTAATCAATTACGCAGCAATGCTTGGGACCGTAGCGGCAAATCGAAGGCAATAAATTAGGAGCATGAATGAACTGATAATATCTGAGGCGTGACGTGAGTGATCGTGGCCATTTTTTCCCCTCAATAGCATGGAACAGTAACTACGATCACGGCAAGTTCTGAAGCTACAATAAAAGCGCAGATTGCATTTAAGAATGTCGTGTATCGCAAACCAACCCGAACAATCAAAAGTTTTAATGCTACAATTTAATATGTTGTATTTGTTTTTACATTTTTTGTTTGACATGACATCAAATGCCCCAAACCAAATTCTGTGACGTACTGTTTTCAGGGGGTACGCGTCACTTTTGTTTCCGTCTGGTATTGTTTTGCCTAGTGATCAACCGAGCCGTCGTTATGGAAACCATTGCAGCAACAACCAGAACGCTCTAACTCGCTGGCCGTGATGGAACGAAGGTGAGTAATTTTAAAAACGAAAGAAAATTCAACCCGTTTAAATGACAGAGACGTTCGGGAAAAATGTCAGATAAACGCTCCAATTTAACAAATAGTGTGTTGCGTGTTTTTTGCAAACGGACAATGTTAAGCATGAGCAAAATCTACAGCTACAAAGTCAACGCAAGTTGTGTCACAAACTCGACTAAAGAAAATATTACTCTATTTGGAACTTTATGTAGGGCCTTTGAATAATGCGATGTTAGTATGCGATTAAGATCCGCAGATTCGTCGTGCGGAAAACGGTGAAGATTTACGACTCCGAGTCTGCGAGTTAATTTAGATTCCATTGTTACAGCAAATTGCTGCTCGAGGAAGACTTGGCGTCATCAACCTGTAGCATGCAGGGGAAATCACGTTTTTTTTAAATTATTATTTTTTGCACACTGGGACGTACGATGAAGTCACCTTTGTGGAAAGTGCAGCAGCTCGGGAGAGGCTGAAAGTTAACTGCGCTAGAAAGTCAAAGTGTTCCGTTGGAAGACTTGGGCACGTAAAGGCATTCTAAATAAATGTCACAGAACTGCACTAAAATAATGATCTAGTCTTTTACTCATGGATTTGCTTCGTGTGAAATCTTTGCTGGTTTAGTTGAACACAAACCTATTCCGTGACATGAACGGCAACAGGTGGATGCACCTGTAAACCGTCATATGATTTTACTACGAAGGATTGTGACTGAAAAAAAAAAACAAAGCATCATGTAATAACAGCCGGATGGTGAAAATATATTAAATATTCAGCACCAGTTCCTTTAGTCATGGTATGTGAAGTCAGGCGTAATGTTACTTCAGCATCTCTGGTGAATGAACGTCACCACAACCTAAAAGATTTTTAAAATATCTTGTTTTTACATCTTGGCAACACGATGTCCAAATGGTTAGTGCGTCTCCCGAATGTCTAAGGTTCGAATTTCAACTCCAACCTTCCTGTGTGTGTGTGTTTGTTTATTGCCTGGGACCTCCCTTGCCGGCATATCTCAGATGACTAACTCTTCGCATATCATTGACTCAGTACAATGGCCAAACATCCGGAGAAGCCCATCGTACACTACGGTGTTCCAGAGTGGTGCAACAACAACGAGCAGCTGTCTGCCACCGCAGAGCTCGAGCGATATCTTTCTAATGTAATCCGCCAAGAGAGCAGGACACTCCGCAATGACACCAACTGTAAGGTGGGTCCTTGTTGCCGTCGCCTTCAAATAAACACGCCGTGCACCGAGTGCGTTGTTTTTCACTTCTTGTCCTATACTGTTACCCCACAGACAAACTGGGATGAAAGCGATACCTCCCGCATGTTGAGGGATCGGGTGTGGGAGGTTTCAAGATGTAAGGATCTGCTCGTATCCTGCGCAAAGAAAGTTGATGATGAGATTGAAGCACTGACGTTGGTAATTGCCAGAAGATGAACAAATGTGATTTGTGACATCATGTCACCATCAACTTCTTTAAAGGCCCCAGTGAGGTTTGAACTCACGACCCCTGGTTTACAAGACCAGTGCTCTAACCACTGAGCTCTGGAGCCCACCGTTATGAGTGACAGTAGACACACTGGAAGTGTTTTATTTAACAGTCAAATTTGCGGGTTAATTTCATATTTTATGGGTAGGCTGCCACTCCTCAGGCCCAACTACAGTATGTGTATTCAAGGCATTGAAAAGTCACTTTTCCATATGCCCTCTTTAAATGCAACACGGCGATGACCTCAGCTTGATTGTGTGTTGTGAAAGTCGAAAATCCGGACCGAGGAGACCTTGGCTGCCACGGCAGTTCCCCACGAGGTCAGCATGGAGAGCCTGACCTTGAGGGAGGGACGGCAGGGATTTGAGCTGATCAACGACCCCGTGGAAAAGGAGTTGAAGAAAGAGGTGCATGTCATCGAAAGAGCGCAGCAATCCCTGCAGCAACTCATCGACCAGGCGTTTGAACAGCTCTGGTACGATGAGCGTCCCCGACTTGGGAAGTTTTGGGCAATGTAAGCGCCACTGATGCAACATCATGACTTTCGCTTTCCAGTATCTTGCAGAAAATTCGACAGCAGCTGACCGCTGACCTCCAGAACAAGGTGGAAACTCTGGATATTGATAATACCTGTCTGGAGCTTACAATAACGTCATCCCAGATTTCCCTGAAACCGGATCCTACTCGGATACCTGCAGGGTAATCATCTATGTAAACATTTGTCTATCTATCTTTTTTTTTTTTTTTTTTTTTTTTTGCACTCGTAAAAATATAGTCCCCTATCATTAACTGTAGTTCGTGTACGCCACACGAGTGGATCCAGTTCACCCAGTTGAATTTGGCTCGGGCCCGTGAAGCAATGGAGATGTCCGAGCAGATGAGGGAGGACATGAGTCTCACCCGAGTCAGCGTACGTGTGATGAAACCACAGCCGTCTGCTCAACGCGTGCAACATTTGAATTTAACATTTACTTTTTTTTTTCCCCGCCCTCAATTCCTTCAGCTGCAAAACGATTTGAAGAACCAGCAGAGAGCCACAGAGTTTGCGCTGCGTAAGCGCAATCACGAAGAGCAACAAGCTTGCCGCGAGCTCGAGTGGCAACTGAAAAACGTGAGTCGACGGCGATCGATACGCGACGCCGCACTCCTGAGAGATCGTTTTCGAAAAAAGTTGCATGCGTTGTCTTCGTGCAGACTGAAGGAGAGATCGCAGACATGGAGAATGACATATTCAAGTTGGACGCGGATCTGAAGGCAAAGACGGCCCCGCTGAAGCTGGCCCACACCAGGCTGGAGAACAGAACCTGCCGGCCTGGCATGGACCTCTGCAGAGATGAGGTGGACGTCCAGCGCATCTCAATAAACAAAAATGTGTTTGTCTGACGCGCGTCTTTTCCTTCCTGTTTTCCAGGCGCAGCGTTGCCTAGTTGACGAAGTCAATCAGCTGCTGGCCACAATTGCCATTCTGAAGGAGAAGCTGTCTGAAGCTCAGTGAGTTCTATTTGGATTTGGATGACACGGCACGCTCAGGCTGCCTTGCGCTGAGCATTCGCGATCCTAGCGCGGCAGCACAAAGAGGCCGAAAACGTGATTTTATGGACGACATCTTCGAATTCACTTTAATCATGAATTTCGGGTCCGTGCTTCTGTTTATGCTCAGGTACTCGTTGCAGAGACTGAAGCTTCATCACAACCAAATGAAGCAAGATCACGCCAGGAAGCGTGGCGCTTTGGCCCTGGAGGAACGTTGCATCAACATCCGCAACCGCCTCATCCCCATATTATACAGCGATGACACCCCTGTGCCGCTGCTCCTACTTACGAGCTCGAGTGGGAGGAGCACCAGGCATCTTGAAGCCTGACCAGGCTTTCTTCATTTACAAATCAAGTCTATTCTGAATAGAAATATATATTTTTTACAGTTATTATGGAACTGACACCATGTAAAACTTTAAAGAAATTCACTTCTGTTGCGCGGCTCACATCTTATCTCGGCCTGCTATCAAGACTGCGCCCCCCCCCCCCCCACCCCATTTGAGTGTGTCCATACAAAGCTCACGTTTGTGTTAAGGTCATTCATTTCATATGGTGCTACATTTTATGACTTTGTTTGGGCCACGTCATAATGTTTGACCATCTGACGCTGTTACCGGCGCGGAGAGAATAATGTGAATCCTGACTCCCACGTATATATGCAGAAGGTTAGCATGGATCGTTGGCAAAGCTTTTCATTTGGTTCCCCCCACACATTACTACTCATAAATAAAGAAATTATGAATACAGACTTGTGATGCAGCCATTCCAACATATCTGTCACACCACAACAAATTTGACCAAATAAATCAATTCGGCAAAAAAAAGAAAAAAGAAAAAAACGAGGAGAAACATGTTTTGTTGTGACTCCCAATTTATGCCGTTCACTTTTATGCCAGTGCTGCAACCTCAAAAGTGAGAGGGTCAAAAATAGTGGGGGACCCGAACCACTTACCTGTTGAATGCCAACATGAAATCCTTTCATTCCATTGGAACGTATCATCAAGGTGGATGGGAAGTCTGTTTTTGGCTTTCCCCACTGTGGAAAAGAAAAAAAATTGCTTCTAAGATGCCAGGAAAGATAACAAGGTCATTTATGAAAATAAGCATTTGAATAATATCATTTGTATCTGTATTAGGAATAGTCCATTGCATGAGTAGCAAGGAAGGAAGGAGCTTGTTTAGTTAATTATTTCAATTTCTTTTGAGAAGTTGAATTCAGACGAAAACAACTTTAAAGGCTTTGTCGAAAACTTTACTCATCTGTTTTTATGAAATGTTTTGAGCGGGCCTTTTGGAAAGTAAGTTCAAGAAATAATGAACACCCAGAAGGATTTTCTTGAGAAAAAAAAACACTTGTTATCTGCCAGTGTGCTCCGATAAAATGCATCCACAACAAATCAGCACATTTTCTGCTCCATTTACTTCAGCGCAAGCTTTTTGCTTGGCACGCCCACACCTCTGTCACACTTTTTTACACAAACACACCCATTTACTCTTGACCGTAAAAGCATGAAATGCTCCTTCAGGTTACAAACAAATTTGTATCTTAATGCCTGGCCTGGCTTCAGTATAAGTCATAAAAGTACACAAATAAAGGAAGTGTAAATTAAAAACAAATATTTTGTACATTTTGACACAGGTTGTTAACAACCATGCCAAATTTTGAAAAAAAAAATTGCCACGGTTTGAAAAATAAAGCCTTTGTCTCCACTCTCAAATGTGGTGGGCGTGTCTACTGAATGCGCATGTACCCCATTAGGTCGTCGTGGGGCTTTTCATGCCACTGTCAGGCGCTAGCTGCCAGCTAGCTTGCGACCTAACAGGGCGGTGGCTTAGTAATAACAACAAGCTCGCAATTGCGGTGCACCAGTCAAGCGAACAAAGACAATCAAGTTCTTATATAGCGTGAAAGTGAGACTTTTCCACGGTCTTTGTGAATTTCGGCTTGTACAAACAACGTATTTGTACTTCACTACTTGCCACCACTGCTCGTTTATGACTACGCCGCGTGGCCCTCCAGATCATTAAAATCGCCGCGGCCTTCTAGAGATGACCGTACGCAACCCTCAAATTATTCTGAATCATTTCACTTCAAGGTCCAGATGTTTTTCCCTCCACTGAGAGAGGGCAATTATCGCAGCCTGAGGCCTGCTAAATGTCCCATACTTCTGCATGAGCGCGCGCATTTTCTGATCGGTATCTCACGCCCATGATGTGGCGTACGACAACACGCCTCGCCGCCTTCGGCGCCGGTACCTCATCGAGGACGGTCGCTCGGTGAACAACAGCCTCCCTTTCCCAAATGGGGGCTCTGTTTTCTTTTTTGGAGACGACGAATGCAACTCCTGTATAGCTAACAGATGGCATGTTTTTGCGGGATTTCCTGCTTCGTCTCAGCGGTGTCGTCCCAACCGTCGCTACGATGCACGTGGCCGTCAAGGACTGCTTTGCTCTCTTTGTCTACTCCTTCACATTCGTGCTGGGCCTTCCCGCCAACTTGCTTGTTCTGTCCGTGTACGTCCGCAAAGCCCGCAAGCGCGGCGCCACGCCCAACGTGGTCTACGCCCTCAATCTCTGCCTGGCCAACCTGGTTCTGGTGGCCTGGTTGCCCGTCAAGGCTTTGGAGACCTTGCTTCAAGATTGGCGGCTCCCGGCTCCCGTGTGCCCAGTTTATAGCTTCTTCCTTTTCTCGTCGCTCTACGGAAGCTGCCTGTTCATCACGGCCGTGACGATGGGACGCTACCTCAGTATCGCCTTCCCTCTCGTCTACAAGCGGTACCGCCGGGCTCGTATCTCGTGCTTCATCAGCGCGGCCTTGTGGGCTTTGGTGCTGCTTCATCTCGGCGTCAGCCTCGTGGCCGAAGGCGGCGCCAACTTCGTCTCTGTCAAGGGCGAGGCTTTGGCGTGCTACGACCATTTCGACGCCTCCCAACTGGCCGTGCTGCTGCCCCTCCGTCTAGAGATGGCCGTGGTCCTCTTCCTCCTGCCTCTGACGGCGTCGTCCTTCTGCACGCTGCGGTGCGTCACCCTGGTTTGGCGCTCTAACTTACGGCCCGCGGGGAAAAAGCGTGTCCTCGCTGTGGCGCTGTCCACGCTGGCTGTCTTCGTGGTGTGCTACGCTCCTTACAACGCGTCGCACGTGGTGGGGTTTGTGTCGGGGGAAAACGTGGAATGGAGAACGTACGCCATGCTGACAAGCTCCTGTAATGTTTTCCTGGAGCCCGTCGTCATGCTGATGCTGTTGCCGGCCGCATCGAGGGGGGTGGTGGGAAGAATTTGCGCCGGGCGAAGCAGATTCAGTCGTACCGAGGGATTTCGACAACACTGCACCACTCCAAATACTGTGGCTAATGTCAGGTCGCCAGCTACAATAACCGAGGGGAGCCAAGCTGGGGCGGACGTAGGGTGACTCTCTCTTTATTGGTTTTATTTTATTATTAAGACACAACAATGTGAGAAACGGCAACGACGTGCCAACGGACATTTGAACACAAACTGTGCACTAACGCATGTCAACAGACAATTGAGCAATACTCACAGGTATATTCTTTATCATCTACAGAAAACAACTCTATTGCTGCGGCCTGTTGAGCGATTTGCAGTTGTGAAACTCTTCTTTGTGTGCGCATGGTTGTGTTTCACTGCCCTCTTCTGGCCGAGTGACGCACTTGATTTGTTTGATTAGGTTCTTATCTTCTGTTTTTATAAAGTACAATAAATACTATAGAATATTATTTTCCTGATTAAAAACATGACAGAAAAGCAAAATTGGTTATGCCTACAATTTGTAAATTGTTTCAATGACAATCTATGACCACTTGGCGATGACGTGGTCGTCCCCTGGTGGCCACTAAAAGCAAAGCAAAAGCACCAACATCCATCCATCCAATTTTAATAATGTGTATATTTATATAAATACAAAATAAAATAATAATAAAAAAATATCATAAAATATTTATATTTTATAATCCCCTCAACCATTTTAATATGTTTATATTTATATTTTATCATTTATATTTATTTATATAATTTTTGTTCTTTTATGTATATATACTGTACTATATTATATATACACTTTTGTTCTTCTACTTCTCCCTTGCATAATTCTGCTGCTTTAAATTGGGAATTTCTCCATTGTGAGACAAATAAAGGTTTTCTAATCTTAATGACACATCTTCCTTCCCCCGCTCTCTCTTCCCGAGACCTTTGACACTTGGGAGTGATTACGACAAATTTCTATAGAACAATGTGAGCTTACGAGGGGGAGTTGCAGGATGATGATGTTTGGAGAGCGTGGGTGACAAATATTGTGTCCGAAAGCTTATTAAATTTCCGCCAGTGGAGGTGAGATAGAAGATATGGAGTGCGATATAGTTCCGATGATGTGTGAAAGCGACAAAGCCAGTTGCCAGCGTGTTGGAACATCAGTCACACAGTGATGGAGAGACTGAAGCGTCATGTTTGACAGTGGTCAGGTAAGCATACTTCTACTTGTTATATCTCCTCCCTCGTTTGTAGTACATGCTATTATTTAAAATCTCTTCTGCCGTCCTTGCATTTTTATAATTATTATGACCGTCACTCTTATTAGTCACCAAAGTAAGCGTTGCCAGTGAACCTGTCTGGAAAAGGTCTACCTTTAATATCACAATTGTCAGTTCACATTAACACGTTGATCTAAATATCATGATTGAGATAAAACAAGGGGAGTTCATATTTTTCACCAGATGTTATTATACTACATCAACGACATTTTTCTCAGCATAGTTCTATGATATTTTATTCTATTACGTACAATGGTTGCCTTGAGATATGAGTGACTGGAGTTTTTCAAGATACAAGAACTTGTTCGGCCGATTATTTTTTTTTAGAACAAAAGTTTGAAAAACAAAATACAAAATTTAATATTTGCGCGCTGCCTAGTGGCAGTGAACTCTCCTCACATTACAATACGCAGCATTTCAGCGAAGAGTGGAAAATTCTTCAAAACAGAGGCTTTATTGTCACTCTCAGAGGCTTTATTGTCACTCCCGGTTTAATAATTTGGTACTCGTTTTCACATATTCTTTATCCTCTGCAAAGAACAACAAATGGTGCCATAATGATGAGCTCCGGGGAGCTGAGAAAAAGGATATTTGATCATTTCTGATTCGATGGAGTGAGAACCTGAAATGAAGAGTAACTTTAGGTATTCATATCAATAATGACCACATTGTTGTGCTCTCCAGTGTGTGTCAGAGAGTGGCATAATCCCCCTTCTGCTATTTGTCTACATCTTCACCTTCCTGATGGGGGTCCCCGCCAACATCCTGGCATTCTGCACTTTCTGCCGCAAGGTGCGCACCCGGGCAGCGCCCATCGACGTCCTCCTCCTCAACCTCACCATCTCTGACCTCATTTTCTTGGCTTTCCTGCCCTTCAAAATGAAGGAGGCCTCGGACAACATGGCCTGGGTGCTGCCCTTCCCGCTTTGTCCGCTTACCGGCTTCGTCTTCTACGTCACCATCTACAACAGCACCCTGCTGCTCACCGCCGTGGGTGTGGAGCGCTACTTGGGCGTGGCCTACCCGCTCAGGTACGCCCTGTGCCGCAGGCCTCGCTACGCCGTGGTGGCCTGTGTGCTCTTCTGGGTGGTGACCTCCCTGAATCTCAGCATTGTTTACATCATGCCTTACGCTCAGTGGGAAAATGACACGGCCAAGCCTCCGTCTACCTGCTACTTGAAATTCAACGACGCCGAGCTCGAAATCCTGGTGCGGGTCCGCCTGGAGCTCTTCCTTGTCCTCTTCTGCATCCCCTTCATCATCTGCTGCTTCTGCTACGTCAACTTCATCCTCATCCTGTCGCGTCTGCCCAACATCAGCAGGCGGCGGAGGCTGCGGGCCATCGGACTGGCCCTCGGCACCCTGGTGGTGTTTGCCGTTTGCTTCGGGCCTTACAACGCCTCCCACGTGGTGGGCTACGCGCGGCAGGAGAGCGAGGAGTGGAGGAACGTGGCGTTGCTTTCGAGCACACTCAATGCCTGCCTTGATCCTTTCATCTTCTACTTTTCTTCAGCCGCTGTTAGGAGCATGCTAAAACACTGCTTTAAGAATGTCGCGGCGAAGCTGCACATCCTGCGGTGTGGGTGACTTCCTGCTCAAACCGCAGCGGACAATAGCATCAGCCGAGGATGTTCTTACGATGTCCTTGCGTTATGTAGACCACTCACCAAGTGTGTTATAGTTCACGCAAACTATTCTGAAAACATTTTTATGAATGAAATAAAAATGAATAGGAGAGTGAGTATAAAAAATAGCATAAATGAAACTACAGTTCACGTTTCGAAAACTAATGAAAATTAATAATTACAGGGAAAATGTCCTTCATTTTTGCCTTTGTCAATTAATTTCATACATAAGCTTTTTTTTTAAACATGTCTACTTTGGTATTACTGTTGTTTGGTATTACTTTATTTCATAATATTTATTGTTTTATGGTTGATTTATTTATATTATCCAGCAAGGATACTGCTGCTTGGTTGAGCGCTTAATCAAGCAGTATTTTGTCAGGCTCAAAGCAATTAAAAACAAGAGGGTTGTTTGAAACAGGACGCAGATACTGCCATGTTTAGTGTCGCTAATCTAAATTCAATTCCTAAGTACAGGCCGCGTGGTGCGGTGTGCACATACAAACATTACTTATCAGCGTTATGAAGTTATAAAGTGATGTGAAAGAACATACATGATCGATAACTGCCATTTCCTGGCTTTAATGAGGAAACGTCATCTTCCTTTGTGGGGACTGGATCCAAATAAAATCGCTTTATGGCAGTACACTTGGTACTGGAACAGTGTGTGACTTGAAAATGTATATTTGTGTGTCATTGTGACGACAGGTGGAGAGTTGAAATGTGTACATTGGTTCATTACATAGTAATCGATTCGCTTTTGTGGAAGGCAAAACGCACACATTCTGGAGGTGGATTGCTGCTGACTCAGCAGTTGATGCATTGCAACTTTTTAAGATATTTAAGATAAGAAAACCTTTATTAGTCTCGCAATGGAGAAATTCCCGATTCACAGCAGCAAAGTTATGAAAGGAAGAAGTAGAACAACAAAATATAGGAGCTGCTGGAAAGGCAGCCACTCACGCGGCGCCATTTTGAAGTCAAAATAACACAACACAACACATAGGACACAGACAAGTGTGAAATCACTCAAATTCATTCTAACACAAGGCACTTGGCCCAAGTGTCGCTACTGACTTTTGATTTTCAGGAGCTAACATGAATAGAATTCACTTTTGCCACTGATGTGGGGGTTTTCCGTTACAAAATATTCACAATTCAGATCTGGTAGTGAATGACAAACATCTTAATGTGCATATACGTGATACATAAGGGTAATTTTGTTTGCAAATAAATTGTTGTCATGGATTAACTGCTCCAAAATGAAGACTGGCACTTGCTGTCGACTGGAAATGACAACACAGCGCAAAAGGGTACAGGTAACGACCTTCACACATGAAGGAAGATAGATAGATAGATAGATAGATAGATCGATAGATAGATAGATAGATGGATAGATAGATGGGCAAACGGACATAGACGGACAAACAGACATATAGATAGAGAGCTAGCTAGCTAGAAATATATTTATAGAGGGAAATATATATATATATATATATATATATATATATATATATATATATATATATATATATATATATATATACGTCCGTCCGTGCCTATACATAATATATGACAAAATATATACCCCCGTGCCGTCATGACTCACCTCATTGCTGGACTTGGTCGTGTGATGTTCGCAAAATAAGCCCTCGGTGATGTGATGTCATTTTCAGTCGCCAGGATGTGTCACAATCGGACAAAATGGCCGTCCCTAAATTGCATATATCTGTACCCAAATGAGGGGGTTTTTTTTCTGCTTCACTCATGTGCCACGAACGCAATATTCATCAGAACACCGTGTTTAGATAAATTGTATCACTTAGAAATTCTTACAAAGAAAATATGTAACTTTTTCCTTTTTATTTACTTTATTTCAGGCGGAGGTCGACGTAAACAGGACTTGACTTGCGTTATGCCAGTCCGATTGAGCATGCATTTCACTTGCGAAATTCAAAACTGAAGGGAAAACCCACCAAGTGCAAGCATGAATTTAAGACAGTTACAGCAGAGATCTGCTAGCCTAAGTAGTTGTGAAAATTTGATTTATGAGTGTTAAAGTGTTCCTTAGAAAGTGACAGGCATACATAGAAACTATTGTCATCTTTGGTTTAAAATGCGCTCAAATTGAGTCAAAGTACATCTTGTAATTTCAAATCAATTGTGATGGTGTTTCGAGCCAAAGAGAATTGAGTAGATAAAGTTCTGATAATGAAGTGCGTGTTCATCAGAAACTGTTTACTTATGCAATATTAAATTACGGTAATAAATTAACAGTATGTGTATTTTAATAACATTTAAACCAATCAAATATGCCAGTGTGTCATATATCGTACTTTATTAGCATCACACCAGAAGGCAGCGATAGTGATCCATACAATTGCTTTTCCTTTAATTTACAGGATGCCAGTGCAATGCAGATGCCTTGTCACCACGTTTGAAGAAATAAACAAGGAAATGGTCATTCGTTAAGAGCACATTTAATTGCATTTAGCAAGTTATCGCCATCAAAACAATACACTTGTGCTTTTAATAAATTTATTACAAAAATTAAATATGAAAACTAAATAAACGTCTTTAATTAGGACTAGACAAGTGTTAAAACAAAACAGTCTCGACTAGCGTAAAGATTAGCAAAAACAGCAAAATGGGAACATCGTCAATTTTTAGGTGTGATGTGCAGCCAACAACTGGTATCATATTCACTTTTTCTGTGAGACAGACTTATAACTGTAAACATCTCAAAATCACGAAATAAAAAAAAATGGATCAAGAGAAAATGTGGATTCACAGATACTTGACGGCGGCTTTATTATTGCTTTCCAATGTGCACAACAATCAGGCAGTAAACCGATGAAGGGGATATAGAATAACGTCTAATAAACACAGGGGGTTTGTGTTTAACTAACTTTTGTGTAAATTGTGATTGACATTGCCCATCCACTCATCACTTCCCCCGTCACGTCATTTGGTCCTGTCAGCTCCAAAACAGATCAATTCTGCATATATACTGTATATATATATATATATATATATATATATATATATTTGTTCTTGGCATATGACAGAGGCACACAATCACAAAGTACAAAAACACCTTACAGTATTGTCATAATTTAAATGGAGAGGATAATTCTTTGAATTTCTGCTTTTTTTTTCTCTTCAGCACCATCACAAGAAGGCACAGAGGACAAACCGAACCTTCGACCAGAGTATGAAGCTGTTTCACTACAGATGACACTTCGCAGGTCTCTTATAGGAATATGTTAAAATATAAATATGCCTCAATCTTTGGACTTGTGAGAGGAGAAATGCGGATGTCCAGTTAAGCCCAAACTCTTGGAAGATTTCAAGGCTTTTTATTTTTGACTGTTCTTCAAGTAAACTCAATGAGCGGTCACGTGTCATCGGGGCAGTCCATTAAGGTGAAATGGGCAACTATTTACTGGACTAAGGATGCAGTAAATGCAGGCAAATGACCCTTAAGTGCTGTGAATATATAAGTTTCAAGTCCCTCTGTATTAATATATAGTCTATAATAGGCATTTGCAAGAAAATTCTACATCATTCTTGAACTAGCAGCAACTAAAATCGAGTTCCGCTGACAGTGGTGGTTCTGCTGTGAGGGTAAGAGAACATTTCAAACCGACATGCTTATCACAAACCTTCTTTCCACGCAAACATTGCACTCTCTAATCCCGTCAGGCACTTCAGTAGCATCCCTTTACATGCCATATACTCTTTGCATCCAGCTACACGATACCCAAACAAACCTCCTGAAGACAAAAAAAAAAACACAACAAATCGCTCATCACGGAACCTTATTGCACTGAAGGACATCCTGAGGTAAGCCCGACAGACATTTTTGCCCTATTTCTGCAAATAACTGTTGATAGGATTTATTTTTGTTAAAGGAAATAAAAATAAATGTCTCAGAAAAAGGTTGGGACATTCATCTTTGTGGTGAAATGTCATGCTGAACCAAAAGCGCATAAAGATCCCAAACTTTTTGTGAGCACTCCACGTCACACAACAGCTGACCTAGAAGATAAATAACAGTCTAAGCTTATGCACTTCACAGTAAGGCATCATGGGATGGCTGTAAGTCATCTTTCAATAACTCATCCAACTGACTGTCTGACTTGTCTCCACATTAAGGCTGCTTGCCATGTAAAACACACGAAAAATATGTAAAACCGTCAAGAAGACAAACCAGACCTTTGCCCGACCTAAAAGGGGTCTCAAATGAACATAATGAGGCGCTTTGGGTTTCCCAATCATCCTCAACATACAAACGCATACCGAGCACCTGTAAAAATCTGAGCAGTGACACTGAATGAGCTTTTAAAAAAAGGAGAATCCTCAACCCCTGAAACACAGCGGAGGGGAGGTAAGTGCCACGCAAACGGTTGGCTGGCTTCCACTTGTGCACAGGCAGCTCTTATCACGGCGTGTTCAGGCGAAATACATGGTCCTCAGCGTGTCGTGGTGGATCTGAACGGCCTTGGCCAGCGCCGTAGGATCCCTGCCGTTACTCTGCCCTGAGATGTGGCTGCCCTCCGCACTGCCACCGGCAATGGAGTCCACAAAGGAAAAAAAAATAAAAAATAGATTGGAATCCATTGTCATTGAATTGAAATTGGATGGAGAAGCCAGAAGCAATGTTGATATGATATCATTGCCCCCATCAAATTACATAATTTCCCATCATTTGATAACTATCATTCGATGGATAACTTCTGAACAAAAATCAAGGAAAAATCGTTTGCAAGCTTTCGCAGGGGCCACAAAGTGACACGAAGGGCCACTTCCGTCCCATGGGCCTCTAGTTTGACGCGTTAAAATAGAACTAATATTTTTCTTGGAACTGAAGAAATGAATCTTTACCTGTCTTGTTCTTTGTCCACCAGGTGGTAGCGTGCGCGGAAGGCCACCAGGTGGGCGTAATAGGCGGGCGCCGGGATGGAGACGGAGCGCGTGCAGCGGACGTACGTGTGGCACAGCTGGTAAGTGAGGAGCTGGAACTCGTCAGCAGTGAAACAGTTGTCATCCCACAGCACGTGGTAGTGGGACGGCCTGCTTGTGCCCTGAGCGTGACGTAACCAAAAGAGACAAGTTTATGGGGAGTACTTGGCTTTGGCAAGGAACTATGTGGACATGAGTTGAGGTGCTTTATGTCGTGCATCGCTGCTCTCTTGTGCCAATTAGAGGCAACTATATATAAATCCATTCCTCGCCAATTTTTCCTATTCAAGCTTTTCGTTCTAGCTGAAATCCTTTCGCGCCTTGCCCTGAAATTTTCTGAATTTCATTCACACGTGTGGGCACATTTTCAGGAGTGAACGTGCCGTGACCCCGAATTACATCCGTGAGGGCCACTCATTAGTAAGGAGCACCTCAACTGATAGGAGGAGTCTGAAATCACAGATGATGCTGCGTATCCCTATTGTCGAAATACAATCCTGAATATTAACTACGAGTGGCTGTTTCTCTTTTGAGCGTCGCCTTGACAAGCCCACCTGGATTCCAGCGTGACTGCAGAGGTAAAAGTCAAACTCGTGAGGGTGGGTGATGTCCGTGTCCACTGTCGTGCCTGCGGGAATGTTTCCGCTTCTTCCGACCTGTCGGGGAATCAGAAATCAACCACAACCCATCATCGGTTTCTCCAATCTGACCCAGTTTAGTTAAAAAGACCCTCACCCGCTCATTGCGATCTGCACAGAAGAGGCGTGTGTGATGTCGTTTTTGGACAACAATGTAGGTAATTCCTGGCTGGTATTCCTTCTCCAGACTGATGCACGACTCTCTGATCGCGAGGAGCTCATAATATAGCACCTACACAGAAAATGTTTCGTATCGTGCGGTGTCAATGAGCGATGGCCAATGTGAAAAGTACTGTTACATATCACAGATGTCGTTTACCTGTCTGAACTGGCCCTCAGACACCCCGTCCCTGTAAAAGATAATTCTCGTCGGCTTGTAGCGGGTCGATTTGTAGAACTGGATCAAGAGCTCTCGCACCATGGAGGCCAAATCTTGTATGACCTCCTGTCTGGGCCTCTGGACTCGCACGGTAGCACAGTACCTGCTGGGGTGCGCGTCCATGCTACCGACAACCTGCGGAGGAAATGCAATGAATCCTGCTCACGTTTTTAAACGGATGCAAAAAGCGGAACACGAAGAAAAATGTCCTTTTGTTGAACTTATTGTCGCACCGCTGCGATTGAAGGCTTCTTGCCATCTCCTGCTGGAGGATGAGTGACATCCGCTCCGAGGAAGATGATTGGCTGCTGGAAGACGGAGGGTCTGGGAGGATGAGACGACACAATATTAGCTTCTAAACAAATTGGCAGCTGCACAATGTTCTCATGCACACGAAGAAAAATCTTCATCCATAAAGTGCTTGTAAACACCTCCAATATGCTTATTAAAACAATGTTGGCGTGATTTTTATGGACATGTGAACGTGCCAAAAGATCTAATAAACAACGTCATGCGTCTTTACACCGGACGCGTTGGCTTTACCGTTGGTGAGGAACCAGGATGTTGTTGATGCCTCCGAGTTTGACGTTGATCTTGAGGCAGAGGTTGGACAGTGTCTGTGGCGAGGTCTTGACTACGTTCTTGACCTGGACACACTGAGTGGCCATGCCAAGCAGGGTGTCTCCAACCCGCTTCACCTCAGCTGTGGATGACAAATGGGATATTGACGTGAGGCCAAAGCCACACTCCTGTTTTGGTCAAAGCGTTTCATTTTCATTATGGCATCGGTGAGAGTCATTTTCTTATTCGAGATGTGACAGTAAGCGTAGAAATGGTCATCTTTATACCGTAGACGGGCGTTTTCCCAGGGAGGATTACGATGATTAACTGCAGCCCCAGATATGTGTTCTTCAAGTGTCGAAACATGGGCTCCACACTGTCAGCGCCTTGGGCATATTTACAGAAACAGGGCTGACCTTGAATTGGCATGCCAGCATCTTTAGAGATTTTCCGCAGCTGATCAGTAAAGCTCCTAAAGGTAAAAAAAAAAAAAAGAACAGAGTCACTCCACAAATATTTTAGGTTAATGGTGGGCAAGTGAGAAGGGATTCAGGAATAAAGCATTTAAGTGGCACATAATATTACAAGTCTGTTACAGGTGCGAGCCAACTCACTTTAGAATCTCCTCACGACATTGCCTCTGAGTGGCAAAACAGGCAATGGCCCATATCTTGATCTCCACTCCGGTGTGGAACTGCTTCCCCCTCATGTCCCACACCCCGTGACTGGGTGTGGCCACTGTGCGGTTCTGCAATGACAGCGCAGGGTTGATCTGCTGGGGCGGCGAGCGCACGGACGCGTACAGTCGAGCAAGACTCGGTCGGGGAGCAAGCGGGAATTACAGGCTCAAGGGCTCACCAACACAACAGAGGGATGATGACGTTTGCAGGAGGCGAAAGTCAAATTATGGATACATATCTTTTTATGCAGGTAAAACTCAGAATGAAACGGCTCGTTCAAAATAGCAGCCATTCTCAAAGGAATAGAAGCTTTTTGTTGTTGTTGTTGTTAAATGTGAGTACCGTATTTTCCACACTAAAAGGCACACTGGATTATGAGGCACACCTTCAATGAATGGCCTATTTTGTAATTTTTTTCATACTTTGGGCGCACCGTGTTATAAGACGCAATCTACAATACATCCACTAGATGGAGCTACGCTCAAGGAAACACCAATAGAAGGATCAGATGTCAGTAAAACCTTTTTTAATAAAGCAGCGACACAGTTCACTTAACCAACAGCAAGTTATAACATTGACTCGTTAACTCTCTTGCCGCTGCTCTATTTCCGTGTTCAACTGCGTAACCGATCGCCTTAAGTTTGAACTCTGCGTTGTCAGCACGTCTCGAGCAAGGAGCCATTTTGGGGCCGAAATATTACCGTAATGACCGGATTTTAAGGCACGCTGTGAGCGTTTAAGAAAATGGAAGGCTTTTAGGTGCGCCTTTTAGTGCGGAAAATACGCTCGTCCGGATTGTTAGTGTACGAGGTGTACTGAAAGAAACACATGCAAATGATGTGTGGTAAGTACCATATAGGGTTCGGAGCTCACCCTGCCGCCATATTGCAGCATGGGGGCCGGCAGGACGCGGCCGGTCACCTGGGCCATCTCATCACGTATGTGGAACTGGAACTCTTGGACAAATGGGTCAGCATCATAATTAGCGCTCCGCACCTGGGAGGAGAGAAAAGACAAGTGAGGGGAAAGTCAACAAAATCACAAGAGGGTTTTATTGATTCCAGTGAGGATATTTACCAGCCGGCTGATCTCCTCCTGTCTGTCTGGGGCAGAACGGGCAGTTGCTTTTATCATGGTCGATGTTTGGTTGTCTGTCAGCTTTTTAATGCAGCGCTGACCGGCAACAACATTGCATACCTAAAATCAAGCATCATTTCGTCATTTCTAATATGTGGAGGATGCATTTTGTAAGATTTGTATTCTTTTATTATCAATCACTCCAGGGCTAGAAACACTTCGACTCTCATCTTGTGGTTTGCAAATGCAGCCTTTCCGCAAACAGCCCAAAATGGCCCTGCGATCCACTTTTCCGCCAGTTATTCACGGCCCTATAGTGTTTGAGGGAGTGTGCGATGGTTAGTTACCTCGAGGGGCAGGTAGGTGTGTTTCTGTTCTTGGCCCACCTGCAGACAAGGCAGGTGGGGATACTTGAGATGCAGGCTGTATTTCTCTCGGAAGTATTGTGCCACTGTGCGTTCAACTGTCTGACCATTCTCCAGTTGCAAAGGAAAACTGAGCATTTCAAGGACACAGTGACTCGTTAGGTACATCGGGTTTAGTCTTCCAACGATTTACAGCATGTTGAGAAATGGAAATCGTACGTTTGGAGGCTTGCGGGACGCCGTGTTACATTGCAAACTCGATACTTTCTACGCATGGTTCCACAGTGTGTTACTTCTACTTTCAGACCTGGAAATAGAGAGTAGAGAAATTTAAAAAAAAAAAAAACTTAAATGAAAATAAGAGGCTGGTGTTACTGGAATGGTTTCGCACCTTTGATTTCTTTGGTGAACTTGACCCTGTGGGAATCGGTGAGTGGGCGTGGCTGCTCATCAATGTTATGAATGTCGAGGACCTCACACATGAATTGGATGACCGGCTGGGCTTTATAAAAAGCTGTGGCTGACACTGAAATAAAGGACGAGGACATTATTAGTTTGACTGTTCTGTGAACGCAGATGGGAGTGTTTATTTGAAGAAATGTCACACAGATGCTGCTCTATAGTGGGCTACGCTTTGAAGGCCAAACCGGTAAACAGTCAAATTTCAAAACAAAGCACCTTGGATTTCTATACCACGGTAATTGAAAACATGATCAGTGGACTTGGTAATAACATTTAGCATTAGCATTGAGCACACGCCGAGTTGTCTATAAATTGCTTTGTTTAAATGTGTTAGGTTTTAATCATGCTATCGGATGAACATGTTTTTAAATGCTCCACATTTTCTATGGAGGGTTGAAGGTTTCTAGAATTGCATCGCACTAGGTGCTATTCAGAGGTGGACAAAGCCAGGTAAATCCTCAGTGAAGATCCGGGTATCAAATGCACAGCGCGCCAATGCACAAAAGTTGGGTGGGGAAGGAAAAAAAGAAAAGAAAGAAATTACCATATTGACAGATGGTAGCTCATTGCAGCTGCTACAGCTCAAGTGACATTAGAATATTGTCCAAAACATACGTTGTTAATTGTATTATTCTATTTTGGCTTTAAACGACCCCATGAAAAAGCATACTTACTTTATTCATTTAAAAAAAAAAAAAAAAAAAAAAAATCCATTCTTGGCAGATTCCAAAAAGCCATAAAAGAACAACAAATGAAGCCTTGTAGACTAGACCAAAACATTCTCACCATGCCACGGTGTCTCTCAAGAGGGAAAAGGCAGCATTTGATCTCAGTGTAAATTTCACAGTCACAAGTTATCTAAAAATGGAAGATTTCTGAACATTTGGGGGGGGGGGGGAGAATGCGTTTTTTGGGGGGGGTGACAACATTCTGATAGATGTTGTGCCTTCTCACCATCAATATTGAGCATCATTTTCCACATCGCTGGCCGTACAGACTGATGGAAGCCGAACCAAACCTCTCTTCCTCCACCAAGCGGGTGGTCGTAACCCTCTGGGGAGGAGAAAAAGGATCGTCCGACTGGGGTGTACCTGATTGCCATAAAAAGAGTCATTGTTAGAAATGAAACATGCCCGAATGTGGCAAAAACACATCAGCACGAGAGAAACCTATGTAGGCGATCAATATAAACAGTTGAGAATTTGAAAGGCATCACATTTAGATCGGAATGTGGAATAATAATTGACTTGACCGTGAAGGCTTTGTGACTTTTCTGTGCACGGTTCCCCGGGCACGAGATCTTACTTCATGGAGGGCAGGTGACGGAGAACGACATCAACGGCGTGAACTGGATTGGTGCTGATGGGTTTCTCAAGGTCCAGTGGCTCGGCGATGCCGCGTCCCATGAGAACCTCGTGCAGCAGATGCCAGCTGACCAACGACACAAACCTCACGGTGACCTTAAACGGGCGGTCCTTGCCACCTTCGCCCGGGAGGGTGACGTCCAAATCAACCTGAGAAAGAGGTCTTTTTATGGTATGGTTTTAAGAACATTTCCGGCTGAATTATAGTACGTTACTTTTGACATCCTGTCTGGAGCCTGCTTGTGCGATGGATATCTTTTTTTTTTTTAAAGAATGTGTTTGCCATTTCCTAATGCCACTCATCAAGAGGCAAGAGTCAGCCGAAGGACAACGCTTTCGCTCTGCACTTGCCGATGTCTCAGTCTGAACCGCAACATGAATATGAATGAGTACTCTTACCCCACCGGCAGCAACAGGAAGTGGGTTTGCTGTGTAGAGGCTTCTCTTTCCATCATAAACTGGAAGATGGTCACCAAAAATGGTCACCTTGAAATGCTTAACCATGGAGTCCACCACCTCCCTGTGGAGAGCAAACACAATTATGGATCAATTCAGCCAGAGACTGTTACACCCGCGCTGCAAGAAGGAGAGATACCGCCGCTCGTTCCTACCGACTGCTGTCAGGCTGCTGAATAAAAATAGCAACAATAATATTAATAATAATTAAATGATGTGAAAAAACAACTGTAAATAGCACTGCGATTTATCCATTTTGTATTTATATTGCACTTAATTGAACGGTGTTTGTTTGTTTTTTCTTCTTTCTTCTTTCTGCCTACATTCTTGCTGCTGGAGGCTGTAAATTTCCCCAGTGTGGGACAAATAAAAGATATCTTATCTTATCTTATCTTATCTTATTCACGTTTGGAGAGAGAAACGGTTGATCTTGGAAATGGCTCTCCTGTTACCTGTTGACCCGGCGAGGACATTTGTCAGGTTTGATATCGACCTCGTAGAGATAAACATCGATCTTGGGGATATCAACCTGGAAACAGTTGGCGAGAAGCTTGATGGGCTTCCCAACGGTGCCATAGCCGGGTCGCTGTGGCAATGAAAAAAGGGCTTGGGCGCTAGCGGCTCCTGCAACGCAAAACACACAGACAGGAGAGGTAGGGGGGAAAAAAATTATTCTTGTAGTCACACTCGCATTTCAATGTACTCCATGCGGCTACTTTCCAACCACGCCAAGAGTGACCTTTTTTTTTTTTTTTTTTTTTTACGCCTCTAGCGATCACACATTTTACGTTTGCCAATGTATTACTTAACATTGCTTTCGATCTCCCGTGCGATGAAAGAAAAAACAAAACAAAAACAGAGCTAAGCCGATATAGGTCGGTGTCAGTCCAGAGCTGTTGCGAACATCAATAACACACAAAGCTTGGATTCACAAAATGGTGCCCCTTGGCAATAACGTAAACTGACTAATGACCTGACATGCTCAGTCGGTCTCTAATGAAGGCAGAAAAATAGCCAACTGACCATTCGTCAATAATCTGGGTTGCTATGGCAGTCGCTGAAAAGGAACACATACACAGCTGTCAAAGTGAAGTCAGGCTCTCAGGCCCACCTGACGGGTTCACAAAACCTGCCTTCAGCAGCCAAACAGTGTTGAAAAACTGGTTTCGGCTCTCTCTTTCTCTCGCTTATTTACTCTCACAGATTAAATAAATGCTTGAAGCTTTCTGGTTACTGTTGTGTGAAGGTTGAGAGTCGAGCATTGGCACAGCTATTGAGGAAAATATCACTTATCAGACCTCAACGGGCTAAAGTGACATAAAACCCCCATGAATTGAATGCTCAAAATCGTGGATTATTGAGCTCTGCAAAATGAAAGATGAGCTCATGCACAGACGAGTGATGATGCAGCTATGATGTCATGAGAGAACCAGCACTTGTCAATCAAAGGTCCGAGGAGCCACATATTCAAATTCAGAAAATTTGATTTATCTCTATAGGGTGATATAACAGTATGTAAGAAGTTCACGAATATGTTTTGATGTAACAGCCATCGCTCAACTGTTGTAATTTATGAAAAGCACTTGTCTGCAGTCCGAGTTTTTTTTTTTAGCTATGACATACGTTGTCATTGTGTCATCGTCTTATTTCCGTATCAAGCATTTTTTGGCATGTAGCAAAGCTAAAACATCCATATGAATATGAATTAATATGAAAGACAGTTTCTCCAATTCAATTCGAGTTGTCAACTTGCTTTCTTTTTTCGCAAAATTCGACCAAACAAGTGTGACGCAAATAAAAGTCAGTATGTC
Source organism: Hippocampus guttulatus (assembly GCF_054856545.1). NCBI lineage: Eukaryota > Metazoa > Chordata > Actinopteri > Syngnathiformes > Syngnathidae > Hippocampus > Hippocampus guttulatus. The sequence continues at coordinate 5,756,318 of NC_141278.1, forward strand.
ACAAATCAGATTACAACAACAACGCAAAACAAATACTGTGTGTGACTTTTTCACTTTGATAAATCCATCATATGTAAACAGGGGCACTGCACTTCTTAAGCGAAAAAATGATTTCGACAGCACGTAAAGAATGTAAAATATAGATATATACGAAAAGACTCACGGCTCAATGAAAATAAGCAGTTTTTTTTATTACTGTCTTCATCTACATTGCAATGCCAATTTGAATTTGAGTAATCATTCAGCTCTACTGTGTATTTACATGTACTTTGTTGTGCTTTCTGTTTCATTTTGCGTAAGACACTTCTCACCACCAAGGCAATACTAGAAAAAAACAGAAAGTTGAAAAGCTCGGGGGGGTTTATTCCCACTGCGAAATCAGACATACTTAGTTCCAAAAGAAGCAAATGTTTAACACATTAGCAAAGAAAATCCATCAACCGTTTTAGGAGTGGCATCCAACTGTTTTCTAACGCCTCGCGGGGGTAAATGGAGTTAACATTTTAAAAAATAAGTGCAACACTGGTCAGATGCGAACAATTTTCATGGTGTCAGTGCTTTTCGACCTAGAGGTGGCCGTCAGAACATACGACATGCAGGAAAACCCCTGCAATTAATTCTAAAAGTTATGATCGACGACTACGTAAGACAACCCACCTGTAGTTCCGCTTTCCATTCATGAGTTCTCTCCCCGGATGACCCGGCACCCAGACACCAACCCTCCCTGCTCAGAGAACGTCTTCCACGGAAGGTCCAAACGCTGCCTCCCGGTTGCCCCAGCTGATGTGAAACCGGGCCGCTGGGGAGGAGGGTTCACTTGGCGGGTAGTTCTCTCCGCTGCTTTTCCCCAAAGTAAGCCCAGAGTCATCCAAACCGCCCCCGCTTACCTCTTTTGCGTTTCTTCCAGCTCAGGCTGAAAGGGGAGAAATGACATGATTCTCAAGTTTACGTCGTTCACAAGCGGAGTTGGCTCGATATGGCTGACTGGAGTGTTAGCCGCTAACACTCAGCGAACTGCGGTAACATTAGTTAGCGTTAGCCAGCGTCATTAACGAGAGGACTGACAACACGGCAAACGAGACTCAAATTAATAATTACCCGATTTTCTATCCTCCTGTGACTTTGCAGGACAGGCGTTTTTATATGTCAGACGATTCCGAGGTTTTCCCTAGTCCGAAATCTGCCTCGACAGCAGCGTCAGTCACTCCGGTGTGTGAAATGTATATGCGGCACCGTCGTGTACTCTGCGGTCAAGTTAGAAAAAAAGTGGCAAACTATAAATATACTTTCAACATAGTCCTTCAAAATAATATAACATACTGTCAGACTGTGACTGTTTTATGCCATTCCTGAGTAACACTTTTGGATGCAAAAAAAGACATTGTATGTTTGATTCGTTTCCTCAATAGAATTCACATTAATATCAGAGTTCAAAATTATCAGAGGATATTCAGCCTCAATTACAAAATAAAATATTGTGTTTCCGGCTTTTCAATGTCGTGTATAGGCTTAACTTGACACACAAATTGGGCTCCCGTTGCCGCCTTGGGAACCTCGTCAGGAAATACGATCTGAAGGAAGAAACGTCACTTCCTCACAACTTTTGTGTTTAGAATTTTGAATTATATCGTCCCTAATTTTATACCTACCTTCTTCGCACCCTCGGTGAGCATTGATTCACTCAGTACTGGCTTTTTAACAACTTGACGACGACAAGACTAATCTGTATTGAGATGCTCACGCCACACCATAGGTGTCTCTACCTGTCAAAACGACAGCAGTAAACACAATTGTAGAAGAATAAATCCCGGAAATGTAACAGCTGAAGCTTTGCAGCACAACTTCTACTCTTGCATTCGTTGTTTTGTTTGTTTTGTTTGGGCCGTCGTGTCAGCCGCTTTCCTGCACAGGCACAAATTACCTGTGAGTCTTCATACTTTTGCAAATCCAGAATGGAAAAGTTGATCAATTGTTTCAAGAAAAGGCCAGATGCTGTTGCCAGGTTGATCTGCTTCCCCTGGGCAGGTGGAGGGTCCATACATTATGCACGCTGGGGGAACGTTCTTAACAGCTCTATAGAAGGTAACCACATAAATCAACATTGTCAGTGTCCTATATAAATAATTGCTTTATTGTTCAGTTATAATTCCCTGTGTGATTTTGCAAGCGTCATGCAGTACATTCAACCAGTTAAGGATATACCCCACCGACTGCCCAAAGACAGCTGGGATAGGCTGCAGCACACCCGCGACCCACATGACCCTCGTTTGTGATAGCTCTGCCAAAATGATCTTGTCATTCATTACTTTCAGTTTTTGCTGTCAAACTTCCTGGACGGGAGAGTCGGGCCAAAGAGACTTTCTTTGAGAACATGCAGCAGATTGTGGATGAGGTTCTTCATTTGTTATTGCCAGTGTTCAAAGAGAAGCCATTTTCGCTCTTTGGTCACAGGTATGACAACAAATCAACTTAGGTGTTCCTTCTTGCAGTATTTTTAGAGAAAAATATCTACGGTAATTATGTTGTTCACCCTTCTGATTTGTCTTAGTTTTGGTGCTTATACAAGCTATGCTGTTGCAGATGCTCTGAAGAAACTTCACAACATTGAGCCAGTTCACATTTTCCTGTCTGGTGCATCTGCACCTTATGTAAGATCCAGTCAGATCCATTTTTTTCAATAATATACTTTTATTTTTATTTTTCGGAACTACTTCTGCAAATATTTTGTACTGTCAAGTGTAAATTAAGTTCCCTCTTGAGGAATTAAAATGAGTACACTGTACGGGACAAAATATTGATTGGATTAAATTCATAAAGAAATTATGTAGTTATTTAAGTCATATTGTTCCGGATTGTGGTATCGTGGTATCTTCATAGTCTGAGACTCGCATCCAAGTCCCAAAGAGAAGTGACTTATCAGATGACGACTTTCTCAAGTGGCTGATTTCGATTGGAGGAACTCCGCCTGAGCTTCTGGCCAACCCAGAAGTTCTGCAACTGTTCCTTCCTGCCCTGAAGGCTGACCTCCATGTTGTCGAAAACTATAAGTGGGCTCATAACTCTTGTTCACCGAAAAATAGCCCTTATCAAAAACCACAATACTGTACTGACTCTATTTTACTTGATTTGAGACAGGTGTGACAAGCCATCAAGTCCATTCCTCTCCTGCCCAGTCTCATGCTTGGATGGGAAGGAGGATATTCCTCACGATTTACAAGGTCAGTTCTCTGATGATCTAACCGAGGACTGAAACGGTTTGCGTGGGTTTTAAGAATATTTTTCTGTATACCACCTATTTTTTTAAAAAGCTTATATTGCTTCGAAATGCTAATTCGGATAGACATTTCATGTATTTAAACAATCTGAATTTACCATTAAATCTGGTCTTCGGAACCTAAGCTTTTTTTCTTCTTCTTCTTCTTTCCTGTATTTGCTGTTGCCCGTTTAATGCATCGAATTGCATCGTGTGTCTACAGCATGGAAAGACATCACAACAGGAGAATTCAACATCAGGATGCTTGATGGGTCTCATTTCTACCTCAAGGATCCTGGAAATGAAAGAATAATATTAGACTATGTGACAAAACATCTCGAAACATCCGGTATGGACTACTTGTGAAGAAATATGTCTCGCTGGTCTGTATATGTAATACACACCAACTGTTGTCCAAATATTGATACAACTGTTCATGAAAGAACACCCTGCCCAATGATCACAAAAATAACTTGACTTTTTGAACAAAAGATATTTGGTGATTTGTGCCGCTTAGTAATGCACCAGAAGTTGTAGTTGCAAAATAATCACATCCACCAAAACGTATTCCCAAAACGCGGGAGTTGGTTGTTTGTTATCCAACAAAATTGTGGGGAGTGGCTAGAAAAGGTACAGGAAAGCACTCGCCGCAGTGACTGGTGAGCAAAAAATTAAAAACAAATAAAGTTCATGTCAAACCCGACTGATCTCGTCGTGTTACTCAGGAATGGCCGGTGACGATGCTGGTGGCAGTGGCGGCGTTAATGTTGGCGAGAGCTCTTCATCGCTACTGTCTGCCGGTACCGGTCCGCGGCCCGGCGATTGGGGACCACTGCTTGAGACACAAAATGCTCTTTAGGTTTTGAAGTTCGTTTGCTGACGTTTTGGTGTCCTGACGTCACGTACCGAGAGCCTCCCAGTACTTTGCGTTGTCCTCATGCCACCCGAAGTCTGAAAATTTATGTTGGAATTGGGGTTCAAACTCACGTTTCAGCCAATGAGCCAGGGCTAGTTCAATGTTGTTTATTTCATAGTCAAATGCAGTTTAGTATGGTTATAGAATCGCCCGAGATAAGTAATTTCAGAATTGTAAAAGCGGTTGTTGGTTTTTAATTTTGGCCCGCAGAGACGTTTACTAGTAATTGGTGCCCTCTGGCTCCCCCTAGTGGTGAAAACCTGGAACTGATAATAATAATAATTTAATTTTATGTTCAAAACATGAAACACCAGTCAAGCTAACAAAGACAATGAAGTTCTCACAGAGAGCACAAACCCCACCACGTGCGACGCGTTGTAAGGAGGACTTGCCTTTTCCCGCGGGCCGTAAGTTGGAGCGCCAAACCGAGTTGACGTCTCCCTTTCGACAACACTGCACCACTCCAAATACTGTGGCTAATGTCAGGTTGTCAGCTACAATACCCGAAGTGAGCCAAACAGGGGCGGACGTGGGGTGACTCTATTAAGACACAACAGCGTGAGAAACGGCATCGACGCCCCAACGGACATTTTAACAAACTGCATGAACGCATGTCGACAGAAAAAAACTCACAGGTGTATTCTTTGTCCTCTGCAGAAAACATCTCTATTCCTGCAGCTTATTGAGTGATTTACAGTTGTGAAGAAAAATATGTTAATGTCAAGCCATGCTGATCCCAGTCAGGTAGAAGGTGGTTAGGATGTTGGTGGTGGTGGCGGCGGCGGCGTTGATGTCGGTGGGAGCTCTTCATCGCTACTGTTGTCTGCATCTGGAGCACCAGCCTGCTTGACCGAGTCTGTGAAGGGCGAGAGGCGGCGCACGCTGCCGGGTGTACACGGCAATCTTTCCCGAGCCCGCTCCGACGGGGCCGCTGTGTTGCCATCGGCCTCCGTCGCCGACAACCAGGGTGGGGTTAGTGTTGATGCTGCAGACTCCATTTCCAACATGAAGACCGGCTTCTCATTTTCAGCTAAATGCAAAAAAAATGGTTGGAGATGGCAAAAGCACTGTATTGTAGTAGTAGTACTAATTGTGATTTAAAACGACCAATAAGATGGATGTATTTCACCTTCCGCTTTCCAGAGGACCTTCATGGGGAGTGAATCATCTGATCCCTCGTAGCTGGAGGTGCTGTCCTCCTCGACGATATCGGGCTCTAGAAAATCAGTTTGTTATGAGTGTCCCTAATGAAGTGTATTCATCACTCGAGTTGCCTTATCTTCTTACCTTCGTTACCGTAACGGTAAAGTTTCCCACTTGACATCTGCAAGAGCAAGAGTTCAGTTATTCAATATTTTTTTTTGCCCTCCTGATATTCGATTACAAACATCATTTTAGCTGTTTCGGAAAAGGCATTTTGTGTCAAAGCAAAAGGAAATGGATGGTCAAACTTGACCTTATGGTCATGGAGTTTTTTGGGGTACTTTGCGACTGTCTTTGGAGCAATGCCCATCTTTGCCGACTTGAAAGACTCCAAACGATTTCTCATAGTTCTCTGGAAGATCTCCTGTGCTTCTTTTTTGTCCTTGTTGACGTCAATGTAGCTCCTGCTATATCTATGCCGGTGCTAGGACACGGAAAAACGCACGGGAGAGAAGAATTAATCAGACCGTGATCAAAATTCTGTGTATCAATTTTGCAAACGACAGATTGTCCTACCTGCTTTCTGCCTTTGTACAAGTGTTGTTGCAGCAGGTGGTGACTGATGTCTTCTGTTTGCTTCGCGCCCTTGAGGGACTGCTCGTGCATTTCCAAGCTCACCGAAGGCCAAGCTTCTCTTCTACTTCATGTCAAAGTATCACAGTGTCAAACGCAACTGTATTATCTTTGACTAGATCGATTTTTTGTTGTATTGATACTGTATTGCGGCTGAAAAGTTTGACTCACCCCAACGTGGACAGCGCACCGCGATCGTCTCCCATGTTAGCCATGATGTCGGGCATCACCTCGGAAGATTTTTGCGCAAACTTTTTCTCAATTTCAATAACTCCCGACTGATTCCGAATCAGTCCCAAAGAGCCGTTGCGTTCACCCTGCAAGCAAAGTAAGGAAACACTTGAAACATCAGGAAATCTTTTTTTGGTTTGTTTTGCCACTTTAAGCCTTTCATGCAACCTGATAACATGATAAACTGGCCACTGCAGTAACCACTGTCCCTGAACGATATACAGGTAATTGCATATATCTTTGGTCCAATAGCCTAAAAGTGATTTTCAACTTATTGTCAAAATATCACACAAGAAAAAACATTACAGATCTGTTTGCGAAAAAATTTTCAGTGTAGGTTTTCAGGTAATCCACAAAGATTGAATTGAGGTATTTCTTTTTTCGTTTTCCAAAAATATGATTTAAAAATTACTTACTCTAAAAACAAATTTGCTCCGAAAAAAGAATCACACCGAGAAGCTACGACTAGCCAGGATTTCCCGCAAATAATGCCATAAATCTGCGAATAGGTGAATTTCTCAACGTCTGTGTTGTTATGCAGCGCCCACCTCGGTGACGTAGCTGATGGCATCCTTGAGGTTGAGCCGGTGGAACACTTTGAAGACGTAGTCGCGATTCTTCCTCGCCGATGGCTTCATCAAAATTGGCGCCACCCACTTCTCTTCAAAATGATTCCACCTGCACGGCAAGTCAAGGTTACGGCTCCATCCGAACACATCTGGTTTCGATGACGACAAAAGAATTTCACATACTTGTCCATCATGTAGTTGTGACCAAATTGTCCAGCTATATCTTCAATTGCAACGAGCATGTGATCGAAGACCTAAATAAGACAGACAGGATGGTGCAGGTTCCCTGTTGTAATACAGACTGTTAATGTGAAACTTTTTTTGTTAACTTCACCTTATTCTGCACTGTTTCTATGAGCGTGTGCTCCGTCTCTGAAGCCCTCTTTACTTTCAGCCAAGTGACAAGAGGTTTCAGTGCCAGTCCCTGCAGCCAGTAAATCGAAAATACTGAGCCACATCAGATCATCTCAGATCCTCTCAACACATCAAAACATACCTGAAGGATGACAGTGAAATAAACGACAATCAGAGTGGTGGAGACCATTAAATTCTTCTCCTTGATTTCGTTTTCATCCAGCATCATTGCCAGGCCGTAGGCCACCGCCCCTCGCAGGCCACCGTAGCTCATGATAATCTGATCGATGACCTCCAGTTGCATCAGCCGGAATTTGTTCATGATCCAGGTGAGGAAAAAGACTCCTTTTTGTACACAGCAAAACACAAACCCACCGCATCTTGTGGAAAAACGCCATCACACGGTCTCCATTTTACCTGCTCAAAACTCACCGATGAAGCGATAGACAAAGATGAAGACGAGTGTGATCAGGACAAAGCCCGTGTTCCACACCCATAACGTCTTATCGATGGCCGAAATTCCAAGGAAAACAAAAACGGTGGTTTCGGATCCGTTGGCGAGCACCTTCATGGCATATCGGACTGTGGTGACGGACCTTTCGTCCATGTTTGCGTTGATGTACTTTTTGCAGGACACGCCACAAAAGACGGTCCTGCGGTGATAAAAAAACGGATCAGAGAAGCAAATCAATGCTTGGTTTCAATTAGTCCCCTATAAGTCCCCTAAAATCAAATACCCAAACCATCCTGGCGTTGTTTTGGAAACATATCTACTCCAATGAGAGGCAATAGTCCCGATACACTAGAAAAGTGTTTTTCAAACTTGTTTGAGCCAAGGCACACTTCTTTCATTGAAAAAATCTCGCGGCACACCACTAGCTGAAAATGTCTCCACAAAAAAAGCTTATTTTACCAATTAACGTGTTACATTGTTACTATAACCGTTTTTTTAACATTGAAGAACTACGTTATAAAAGCTTGAATTAGAATCAAATAAGCACAAATAAAAAAAGTGTTTTTTAAATCTTGCATATTTGTTTCACCGTCGTCCTGCATTCATGCGTCACAAATTCAAGGTCAAGGTCTTGTCAAGGCTTGTCTCTAGTCTAAACACAAGGCAATTGGCTAGCAGTCGCTGCTCCCTAGCGGTTTGAAAGGGTACTACATGATTACTTTGCCGGGCGATTGACCGCACAGGCATAACAATTTGATATTTTCCCGCGGCACACCGGCACTGGGTTTGAAAAACACTGCACTAGATAAATGGATTGATAACAGACATGGCATACCGAAACAGACCATACAAATAAAAAAATTTTAAAAAAGTTTTATGTCTTTAAATCGCACTTACGCAAGAATGGCAGAAAGCGAGAGCATCTCAGCGGTGAGGTAGGAGAGGTACCCCACCACAAAGATGAAGCCCGGCTCAATGATCTGGATGCTTCTGGTGTATCGGGTCAGGAGAGAGAGCAGCAAACCAAACACGAGACCGAGGAGGGAGCCACCAACTGCCACCAAAAAAAGGGAAACTGGACACAACAGTTGGGGGGGTACATGTCCCTGGAATCAATCAATCAATCAATCACCATGCTCCTTCAGACAGGGAATTTTCACGCCTTACCTACTGCACTGAATATATCCAAAAAATCAATGTAGGGTTTGTACTGGGGAATAAACGCCTCGATCGTATTGAAGAGTATCTACAATCAACAGCACAGCACACGATTGTTCATGGAAGTGAAATTGGACGCAATGTCTTCAGAAAAGCGAGGCTCGTCAACACATCTTGCTGTTTCATTGAATTTGTGAGCAAAGGTGAACACATTTCTCCACTTTGTATTCATGAAGGTAGCATACTCACCACAGTCACACCATCATTGAGGAGTGACTCTCCGAACACCAGAATGAAAAGGACCTCATTGACGTGGACCTCTTCAAACACGGAAAAAACAGCCACCGGGTCCACGGCGGCAATCACGCAGCTGAACAAAAGATAATGTAGCAAGTTCATGTCCAATTCACCTGCAAGGAACAAAAGGCGAAAGAGATACATGTTTGGATGTGAAATTAAATTTCATGAAGTCATTTGTTAAGGTGAATTGGAAACCAATTGATTGGCCCTGCAATGTTTCATTCCGAGTAGGAACCGACCAGCGTCCTCTTACCCATGGCTCCTCCCTTCTGACAGCCCCACAGGGTGAACCCCAAACTGACAGTATTCCACAATGTCCCAATGACGGCGTAGACCAGAATGGTTCCAATGTTTCGGAAGAACAGTTTGTTTGGCATGAAATAGCCGGCGTCCAGGACGATTTGTGGAAGCAGGTAGAAGAAGAATACGTTCGGGGTCAGTTTGAAAAGGTGCACTGTGTTTGAAGCCCAGATGATGACACCCAGGATGAAGCCAAAGCAAATGAGCAGGGCGCTCTCTGGGATTATGCAGGTCACATGATGATTGGCCTCGATCACTGTGGAGAAACGCAGTTTGAGATTTTAAAGCATTGTGTTTTGTTTTGTTTTTCCCCCCCTGCAGAGTTCAAACAAAATCATCATCTGGAGTAGTTCACAATCAAAAACAAAAACTACAACTAATTAGCCGCCAGTCATGGGAACACCCCTGCAGCCTCATATTGACCTGTTAGTTTAGGGTTCAGGATCTTTGCTGAAACAGTGTTGGAATATCCACCTCAGGGGCCAAAAAAATTCCACCCCTCACTTGCGAAAAAATGCTCATAAAACGAGCAAACGGGTACAGGGCGACGGGACCTGAGGCAGCTGAGATGATGGGAAATCAGCAATATTTCTCCCTGATTTGGTTTTAAATTACGATCCAAAATAATAATTTAAAAAATAAACTCAAAATGATCAATTTAGTGTTATACTGTGGTAACACTCTGTTTCGAGTAAATCATGCTTAAAACCCAGCAGTCACCTCGCTGGCGCACACCAGAATGTTGACAGTAATAATGCGAGCTTAGTAATGCTAGCGCTGCCATTTTTGAAAATGACTTTGATCATATTTCTTGGCTGGTTGAAATAAGATAAGAAATCCTTTATTAGTTTCGCAATGGAGAAATTCCCAATTCACTGCAGCAAAGTTATGAAAGGAAGAAGTAGAAGAACAAAATATAGGAGCTGCTGGAAAGACAGCCACTCTCGCGGCGCCATCTTTAAGTCAAAATAACAAAATAACACAACACAAAACATAAAACACAGATAGTCGTGCAATCTTAAATCACTTTTCCTGCATACACTTTGTTGTTTGAAGCAGTTATAGATGAGAGAGGAGAGGATCAAAGTGTCCTTTCACCAGTGGATCAGAGACATCATGTTGAAAAATGTGCACACGTCTGCTACAAGCTAAGTTTTGAAAGAATGAAGCTACATTCAGATCTTGCAAGCAGGTTCTAAACTCTGCATGTCCCATTTAAGATGCAGAAATGTTGACAATATCGTGGGCCAGCTAGCGGTCCCATTGAGATGAATTTGAAAGCTGAGCACTTTGACAGGTTCCCAAGTGCATAATAAATTAAAAGTATTATCGTTGAAAAAATGAAGACCATAGGCTGTTGGGGATAAATGAATACAATTTCATGGAACAAATATTTGAATTTCCTTTGTATGTCACCACAGAAGATCACAGATCAATTTGTTTTCAAACAAATGCCGATATTCCAGATCTTTCTTACTTACCTAGTTTTGACAAAAATGCCAACAGTACCCCAATTGCAACGACATAAGGCCCCTCCACGTGATCCCACCTGAAGGACACAATGGCTATCCTGCTGCCATTACCACTTGTTTGGGTTCTGGAATCGTGATGCTTTGCTGTCTCATCCCTATTTCCGACCGGGGACCCAAGGACCACAAAAATTAGCAGCACTGAGCAGAGGAGCCAAATGTATACAAATCCACAAGGCTGCATTTGATCAATTCATTGCTTGGAGGCAAGAAAAAGAAAGACACTCTTGCCCTTGAGCCCCAGATGTACGTCAGTCAGTTAAAACTTTCTTTGGCTTCTGACAAGTTCTTTCTTATTACACTTCTTGCTTCTACCTCCTCTCGTTTTCATCTTTAAACCGCTAACCGTGAGTGTGTGTCCCTTGTAGACGGGCTATGGAATAACTAGCCCCGAGTGGAATCACGTAGTCCTTTGGACGTAAAATGCTCTTTAGTCTTTGAAGTTCGTGTGATGACGTTTTGGTGTCCTTACGTCACGGACCGAGAGCACGGAAGTCTGAAAATATATGTTGGAATCGGGGTTCAAACTCACGGTTCAGCTAATGGGCTAGAGCTAGTTTATCGTTGTTTATTTCATAGTCAAATGCGGTTTAGTATGGTGATAGAATCGCCCGAGATAAGTAATTTCAGAATTGTAAAAGTGGTTGTTAGTAATTACTTTGTCCCGCGGAGACGTTTCCTGGTAATTGGTGCTCTCTGGCTCCCCGTAGTGGTGAAAACATGTAACTGGTAATAATAACAATTTTATTTTCAAAACATGATTGTTTAATAAGAACCGGATTGTACTTTTAGGGGTACAACGGCCCTTCCCAGGAAAAAATATACAAAACAAATATCTCACAAACAGCTTGCCCTATGTGGTTGTTATTAGTGTACACTTGACCAGTTATTCCCACACTTTTATGAGCCACGGTGCATATTTTACATTTGAAAAAAAAGTATAATAGAAGTATAATTAGACATTTTTTGTTTGTTTGTCAAACAATTAGCCCCATGTGATTGTTCCTCGTGTAAAAACTTACATTTGAAAAACTAAATACATCCCTTAATCATGAAGTCAGCTAGTTGTTTAGCTATTCGTGTTTTATCTCATGGGCTGGTGTGTTGAAATACAATCTAGATTCGGAAAAAAAATCTATTTAATGCTACATTGAAGCCTTCCCATCACTTGACTTGAATGGATTATCTTCATAAATAAAAAGCTGTATATACAATACAATACATGCTGATTTGTATATATTACATATCTTCAAAAATGTCTTTACAATTTGGCCAAGATGCCCTATTTCATTTTTCACCTGATACTATGTATGCATTAACATGCTCAGTAAATAATGTGCATGCATGCTTCTCGCACACGTCTTTAGCAAATGGTGAAGATGGAGTTACTTGGGTCCAAGTGTCAAGAGTACAAAGGTTATAATGGGGTTGAGTTTAACCAGTCTCACAGAAAAAGAAACACATTCCCTTGACAATATTTCTAGTGGAGCCAGTGCAAAGTCTGAGGTAATGTTCTGTGTCTTTTGGGAGTTAAAGGAAATGATGAGGGAGGCTAAATGTGACCCCCGTGTCTGTCAGAAGGTGGCGGCGGCGGCGGCGGCGGTGGCGGTGGCGTCAACGGTGGTGGAAACTCATCTTCGTCCCTCTCTTGTGTGGCGGGTGCATCTGCTTGCATGAAGGAGTCTGTGGAACGAGTACTGATACGTAGCGGGGCGAGGCGCCGCAGGTTGCTGGGTGTCCACGGCAGCCTCACTTGGGCCCTCTGCGAGGGGGCCACCATGCCGCTATCGAGCTCAGCCTCGGCTAACCACGGTGGGATCTGCATGGGCGCCATGTAGTCCAGCTCTGGCATGAAGGCAGGATTCTCAATACCAGCTGGAAATTGAAAAAATGTTTTTGGTTTTTTTTTCCCCCCCAAGTGTGGAAAAAACAATTGAGCTGATGGATTCATTTTACCTCCCACTCTGTAGGTGACCCTCATGGCGAGTGAGTCTCCTGATGCTTCATAGCCAGATGCGCTGTCTCCCTCTGAGAACTCAAAATCTAGAACAAAAGATGTTGTAAATGTCACGTGGAACTACGTATGATTTTCATTATTTTTATTTTGTCGCTGTGTGGAGCTCTGATACGAACCTTCATCACCAGAATGATAGCTTTTGCTTTTATCTGTTGATTTTCTGGATGGCATCTGCAATACAGAAGAACGTCTTGACATACAGCCGATGATGGGCCAGGCCAGCAAGGCCTTTTGCTTGTCTAAATTGTCTTAATTTGTTTGCCAACAGTCTATTATTCTCTTTCTTGTCTTCATTACTTTTCCGTGGCTGTTATAGTGCGTTTTTCTAAACGGTTGTATGTTTTCTATAACCACATTACTATGCAAAACTGTGACAGCGGTGGATTAAGTTGGGTAAGTCCCCACCCACTAAAGTCCCAGGTACCAAATGTACAGCCCGCCACTCTATACAGCCAATGATAAATACATGCCCAGAACTGAATGACACAACCCTGTTTGACCTTTTGTTGCTGGTCTTTCTTTTGGTGCTTGGTTATGGTCTTCGGCGGAGCGACACCCATCTTTGCTGACTTAAACGACTCCAAACGACTTCTCATGGTCCTCTGGAAGATCTCCTGCACCTCATTTTCATCTTTGTTGACCTCAAAATGACTCCGGCTGTACCTGTGCCGGTGCTGGGTTTGTTTGTTTTTTTGAGGATGAACGTGAGTCACTCAGTGCACAGTTCATTCTCCAGATGAAACTTTGATCGGCGCCGACAGAAGTCGCTACCTGTTTCCTGCCTTTGTACAAGTGCTGCTGCAGTAGATGGTGGCTGTTGATGTCCTCTGCTTCCCTCACACCTTTGATGGTCTGCTCGTGCATTTCCAAGCTCACTGATGGTACTGGGTCTCGTCTGTTAAGGTAAAAGCATCACAGTTGTGTCCTGTTACGTTCAGGCGTCAAAATATTTTGGGTTCCTATAGCAGGAAACCTGGACTTTATAATTCAATATTTCCATATATATGATAAAGTTTGGCTCACCCCATGGGTGACACTGGACCACGATCATCCGCCATGTCAGCCATGATGTCTGGCATCACCTCTGAGAATTTTTCCCCATACTTCTTCTTGAAGTCAACAAATGCCGATTCATTACGGATAAACTCCAGAGAGCCCCTGCGTTCGCCCTGCACAAATGGGATAATTGTTCTTTTTAATGTTTGCTCATCAAAAATAAAATGAAAATGGTCTTCAAAATGGTCGCTTACCTCAGCCACGTAACTCATAGCATCCTTAAGGTTCAGCTTATGGAAAACTTTAAAGACATAGTCACGATTCTTCCTTGCGGATGGCTTCATGAAAATTCCAGACATCCATTTCTCCTCAAAATGACTCCACCTTCACCGAAAGCAAAAAAACCCCAAAAATATGAATTCAAACAGTTCATATTTTAAATCTGAATCAAAGTGTTGTCATACTTGTCTCTCATGTAGTTGTGTCCAATTTGCCCGGATATATCTTCGATGGCGACAAGCATGTGATCAAAGACCTGAAAACAAATACTTTAAGTCTTCAAAGTTCATGCCGACAGGTGCTAAAAATGAACCCTGACTGAAATTCACCTTGTTCTGCACTTTTTCGATAAGCGTGATGTCGCACACCGCAGCTCTCTTGACTTTGAGCCAAGTGACAAGAGGTTTCATAGTTACTCCCTGCAACCCAAAGATAGAACATCAGGGTTGTCAAATGGAGGACAAAAAAAACATGGCCGAACTTTGGCAGAAGTCTTTTGGAGACATAAAATGATTACCTGAAGGATGACAGTGAAATAAACGACAATCAGAGTGGTGGAGACCATTAAATTCTTCTCCTTAATCTTGTTGTCATCCAGCATCACTGCCAGGCCGTAGGCAACTGCCCCTCGCAGGCCACCGTAGCTCATGATAATCTGATCGATGACCTCCAAGGGCACCAGCCGGAATTTGTTCATGATCCATGTGAGGAAAAAGACTCCTGTTGAACAGCATATCGCGAGTCTTCAGCTATCACAATCACATTTAGGAAACTTCACCTCAAGCACAACTAAAATCTTACCGATGACGCGATACACAAAGATGAAGAGGAGTGTGAGGAGAATAAAGCCCGTGTTCCACACCCATAGTGTCTTATCGACGGCCGAGATTCCAAGGAAAACAAAAATGATGGTTTCGGACCCGTTGGCGAGCACCTTCATGGCATATCTGACTGTTGTGACGGACCTTTCGTCCATGTTTGCGTTGATGTACTTTTGGCAGCTAACGCCACAGAAGACGATTCTGTAGTGAGAAAGTGCAACAGATTTACAAAGAGACTGGGACGAGGTAGGAACTTCACAAAATAACGGAGTGGTCTTTCAATAGCACTTACGCAAGAATGGCAGAAAGAGAGAGCATCTCAGCAGTAAGGTAGGAGAGGTACCCCAACACGAAGATGAAGCCCGCCTCAATGATCTGAATGTTTTTAGTGCATCTGGTTAGAAGAGAGAGCAGCAAACCAAACACCATGCCAAGGAGGGAGCCGCCGAATGCCACCACAAAGAACGAAACTGGAGACAAAGGGAGAATGTTTTATATCAAATATTATAAATATTATTCTAACATGTCATATGATGACGACTACTTACTTATTCCTTTGATGATCTCCACAGCGTCAATTTGGGATCCTCCCAGGGAGACAAATGAATCAAACACATTGAAGAGCACCTAAAGTTAGAGAGGGAGGATTTTTAGTTTTTGGCTGCTGGAAGAAATCATGTGGTTACTTGGTGCGTTATAAAACACAGGACAACAGAACAAAAGAACAAATTAACTGGCCAACAAGAACAAGGGCATGAGCATTGAACCTTGTGGCACACCACATATTTCATGAGTAGTGTAATCAGTCATTTAGTGGTACAAACTTTGATCTGCCCGAAAAGAGTATGCGTTGTCAATGATGCATACGTTCAAATTTAGGGTTGACAGTTATGATTGGAGATGATGTCTTGAGTTTCTTTATGTTTTGACTCCGGCAAATTCACTACAGGTGCGTAAACCACATTGGAATGATTCATTGACTTCATGCTAGGATGTGTGCCAGGAGACCACAAACAGAAATGGACAGAATTGTATTTTCCACAACAATTTGGAACATTGTCCTGTTCAGAAACCTTTCACGGCAGTCGTACTAAAATAGAGCATACGAACCACTGTCACGCCATCGTTGAGCAGCGACTCTCCAAACACCAGGATGAAGAGGACCTCATTGACATGGACCTGTTCAAACACAGCGAGGACGGCCACCGGGTCCACGGCGGCAATCAGACTCCCGAAAAGCAGGTATTGCAGCAGCCCGATGTCCAGATCGCCTGCAAAAGGTCAGAGGATAGATTGTCACTTTGCAGCGACAAAATAATGTTTTTAAATTTTAGTTGGACTTTAATCAGCGCTTGTGCTCAGTTTTGAGTTATTCATTAGACTAACGTCGGAACTTTGATCTGCATATGCAGTATACGTACAGTATGGCTACTTTTTACCCTGTGTTGGATCCAAATTTTGACCCAAGGTTTCCCTTCTTACCCATGGCTCCTCCCATGTGGCAGCCCCACAGCGAGAGTCCCACGCTAGCAGCGTTCCAGCAGGTCCCAATTATAGCGTAGACAAGGATGGTCCCCATGTTACTGAAGAACAGCTTATTTGGCATGAAGTAGCCCGCATCCAGGATGATTTGAGGCAGCAGGTAAAAGAAGAAGACGGTCGGGGTCAACTTGAAGGTCTGCACCTTGTCCGCACCCCAGATCATCCCACCGAGGATGAACCCAAAGCAAATGAGCAGGGCGCTCTCCGGGATGATATTCGTCACATGATGGTTGGCCTCAATTACTGTTGAAACAAAAAGAAATGAGAATGGTTAAGGGAGTCTGTGGAATTATTTACAATCTCGATTCAAATCAACTTTTTAAAAATGTTACACTCTTTTGCCTGCCAGACCGGCGTTCAGACGCAAACAAAATAACAAAATCCTAAAACTTAAACTTGAATGCGGTTGCAAAATTTGCAAATCATCAACTGTTGAACTTTTTGCCTTGGGCATATCATTAACCATGGTGGCTGTGTATATAAATGCCCAGAAATATCTTTGCATAACTAAATAGACGTTTGGTTAAGGATCCTTGACTTTATGGCTTAATAATCAAGCCCAGTGAACCTGTGAAAAAGGCACATTTCACAATGTTGATTTATGTCAGTGGGGATGATTTGTGTTGTGGGGTTGCATTCGTTAGGATTAGAAAGCTTTTTTTCAGGGGTCACGGGGGGGTGCTGGATCCTATCCCAGCCGGCTTCAGGCAGTAGGCGGGGGGACACCCTGAACCGGTTGCCAGCCAATCACAGGGGACACAGAGACGAACAACCAACCGGGCTCACATTCACAACTCGGGACAGTTGAGAGTGTTCAATCAGCCTGCCATGCATGTTTTTTGGAATGTGGGAGGAAACCGGAGTACCCGGAGAAAATCCACACAAGCACGGGGAGAACGTGCAAACTCCACACCGGGAGGCCAGAGCCGGGATCGAACCCACGACCTCTGCACTGTGAGGTCAAAGTGCTAATCACTGGATCAGCGGGCCGCCTGCAGCGTCTATAATAATTAAAAATGAAGGCTGCATCTTCCCCTGTTCTTTTTTCCATCAATGTTTCTATGAACAACCTTTTTGTTTGTTTGTTTGTTTGTTTTTTAATGACATACCCAGTTTTGACAAAAACGCAACCATGACCCATAATGCGATCAGATAAGGGGTCTCCACATGATGCCACTTAAAAGACACGACGGGTATTCCGGTGATGCTGGAAGCGTGGCCGTGTTCACTTGCATCGGGTCCGGAATTTTGACGGTCGCCGTTCTCCACCGCAACCCCGGGGATGAAACAAATCAACAGTATTGACCCGAGAAGCCAAATGGGTGCATGTCCACGTGGTTCCATTTGGGACAAGAAAATACCAAAAGTCTCTCAAAAGATGACAAAGTCCCGTGATGTGAGGGAGGTTCACTGAAAGAGGAGTCAGACAGTCCGTCACACTTATTTTCCCTTTTTTTCTTGATGATCTCGATACATGACTACGGATCCCTTCTTCCTCCTGTAGTCCGGCGACAGAGCGAGCCGAATGCCGGACTCAGCTTTTTTATACGTTCAGTAACTCCTCTCTGACCAAAGTTGAGCGTTGAATTAAATGGAGCGTAACGGAAATCCACAAAAGGTGTCCAGTTATTCAGTCACATTTTGAAACACCCACCACCTTGTTTTTTGGTCTCAAATGTGTGACATGCTCACATGCGTCAACGTTTACCGTGACACTTTCAGAGTGGAGGATTAAGTAAAGTGTTACCGACAATTTGATTGATGTTCAATGAATAGCTCCGGATGCGTTTGCGGACATTTCCAACGGCTTCGTCCTGCAGGTTTGTTGCCGAGTAATGATTGACACCGCTGTTGCATAATCTTTAGTTAAAGCCTTCCCTTTTACGTAACTTGCCCAAAAACGATGGATAAGTGGTATTTGGAAAACCAACTTGGAACCCCAAAAATAAATAAATAAAAATCTGAACATGATAGCGAACACGAGCATTGTGATTTGCCTCCACGATGCTCACAATTTAACCATTTTTTTTTCACCATTTAGTTCTAGGGTGCATGAAAGGGTTCATTCGGTGATTATTTTGTGGACCCCAAATGGAACTCGCGCCACATCTTGAAAGTCACCGTGATGCAGGTATGTACGGGACAGTAAGCACATATTTTTAAAAAACCCTCTATATAAGAAGTTTATGAGCTGAAAGTGGGGGAAAAAAACCCATAAACGTCCCTGCTTTGTTCTTTTACGACACGTTGGGAAAGAAGCGCTGATGTCGCCGTGTATGTGCACATCTGACAAAATATAGATTAGCCAACACTGCATCATCCGACCTTTGCATGTTCCTTTCCATATAATGTACGGGTTCATCGTGTATTCTTTCACAAAGCGCTGATTCGGGCATGTTGACTGCAGGTTTTATTTGGCCGATTGTTCCTTCCTGTTTGAGCAGGACAAGGCACAAAAGCCTCGTTGGGAAGCATTGATAGTTTGACACGCGAGCTCTCCCGCAGGTGTGTCACTCTAATTACGTGTTAAATGACATCATATCGATGTGTACTGTATCAACTAATATTCGATTATTCAAGAGGTTTATTCAGTCAGTTTCGATTCAATACTGTTCACTCTTGTTTGTGGCTGCAATGTAGACTTGTACCGCCTCACAGATGGAAGTGTAGGAGACTGGACTCTCTCAGAATTGTTTGTTAATTATTTCTTTGTTGCATGTTCAAAAACCCCCCATAGAATTTATTTTGTGATTTCCCCGCTTGACTTTCTGTTTGCGTGCATTTTTTTGCTTTTCTTAGTGTCTTTGAAGTAATCGTTAATTTACGTTTTTTCAGAGGCGGTCTTTGATTTTAAAAGCCAACACCACAGCTCTCCTTTTTTCGGAGCTGCAACAGAAGCGTTTAACGTTTTGATTGGAACATTCATGACGCTCGATTCTCGTCAATCGTGCTGTATTCTCATGGCTGCACACTCGAGCAACAGCCTTGACGACTCACGAGATCGCATATCCTCCAGGATCATGGCTGTCCTTTAACCGGATCATATCCATCATTTTGAAAATGGCGACAACTCTCCAGACAGCTTAGGGAGTTATAAATGGAGCTTGCATGTGCATTGTAAAATCAGATAACGGTGATTTGACTGGGTAATACGAGCTACCGGTACGGGTCACCATGTTACATTTAGTAAAGGTGAAGTGTGCCGGGAATCACAGTTCAGCTTGTCATGAATCACACACTGTGCACTCGAGGTGGGTTGTAAAAGCAATTGCTAATCGAGATAACAGTTTTTCACTCTTAGAAAACGCAAATAAGCAAAACAAAATAGGCAGTTGGCCGTTACGGAGAGCCGAAGGAGTCAGTTGTAATTTTTGGCGGTAGTGATGGAGCGCTCCAAGTGCGACCTATCTGCATTAGAACAAAAGCAATCAATAGGCTAGTGGGTAAGTAGTTCAGCATGCTTGGTGGCTGCTCAAAACAAACAAAGGAAATAATCAATGACAAAGGTGACACGCTGCCTTATCACAGACTACCCGGAAAAGAGGGTCATTGTGCATTCTTTCGGATAAATACTCTCTTTTAATTGGAATTAACCCTTTCAGGGACAGCGAATACTACAGTGGACAGCTTATCGTGTTATCAGGTTTCGGGGTGCATGAAAGGGTGAAACAAGTCATTAGGAATACACTCCACCACACTACCAAAAAAAAAAAAAAATCCAGAAGCAAACGTGTTTGCCTTTTTAATTACCCTAACGTGACTTGACTGTAATGTGAAGTACCAAAAGAAAGAAAGCATTGTAAATCCCTGAACAGGAAACTAGATCTGGGAAAAATTGGCGTCATTGTCCGCCCTTCAACCCGTGAGGATGCGTGAGTTAAAGTCAACAGTGAGGGTGTGTGCGCATTTGTTGATGTTTGGACCGACCGTTCATCAGGAATACTTAAATCTATACGGTAGATAAGACGGCCAAACCACACCCCCATTCCACGCATACTCATGAAACTGGAATAAAATGGTGAGGGGGGGGGGGTCACGTTGTTCTAAACCGTATGACAAACGGAAGTACCATCCATCCGTGATAAGCACCTGAAAACATCACAACACAGTATGTTGCAACGTGTGACAACTGCATGCCGGTCATACACAGAATAACGTTGTCTTCATCGACCCCGCAGAAATTCTTCATCATATTCCACAAGGAAGATTGCATTCCCTTATTTATGTGTCATGAAGCGTACACAAACATGGGCGTACACGCAATCATTGACAGTGTCCACAGTGCTTCCCATGTTGTGGTGTATACACAAAAATAAGGACTCTGATCATTTGATGCCAAAAGGTCTTATACCATAATACTTTCCGCGATTGCTATTCTAGTTTGCAATGAGGCACTCGATGTTTCGAATATGCTGGTTACCTGAGAAGAGGGTCAAAATACGACAACAGCCCACAGTAGGATTCAATAAAACCCCGATATCAAAGTTTTCTTTCAATCAATGTTTTTTTTTTTTCCAAAATAAAAGCCAATTTTATTTTGACTCAACACAAAGATGTCATGGTGCACTACAGAAATCGGACGACCGGTATATTTATTGTTAGAAAACAGAAATTCTAGGTGTTTGAACAATATTAGATTTTTTAAAATTGATTAATTTGATAATCGATTAGTTGCTGATTAATCGATTAATCGTTCCGCCTCAAGTTGATTTTATGCCACTCTCCTTAAGTCTATTTTACTCTTTGTCCGATTGTCATCCGTGGAGGTTTAACCCTTTCGGGGACAGTGGTTGCTTCAGTGGACAGCTTATCATGTTTTCAGGTTACAGGGTGCATGAAAGGGTTAAAAGAAGTAACAAGAATGATTTGTCAAAGTAAGGATTGGAAATTACAGATTTTTTTTTATTTTTCTGAAAAAAAAGCGGAGTAAAAGTAAAAGGAGACAAAACAACGCTCAAGTAAAGTTAACATACCTGAACATTTGACCTAAGTATTATAATATAATATAATATAAGCATTTGTTACATTGTTACTTCTCACCACTAAAATGTTCTCATCGCTGCATTACCTTCATTTCACCTTATTTTATCACACAGCGGACATTCACACTGACTCACTGAGTTTGCAGATCCAGGAGACCAGAATCCACAGAGCCACCAAGTACGGGACAGAGACATGACTCCACTTCCAGGAGACAATCGGCAAAGTGGTGATGGGCCCACCGCCGTGACCCCCACCTTCACCGTGACTGTCTCCCGTCACATCATGACCAGAATCTGTCACATCGCCCGTCTCTGTGTGCGGACTTGAGGAGGTCGTCCCGTGATCACTGCTCGTTTCAGTCTCATGTCCGTTGTGTTCAGAGCGGGCCGCACCAGGCAGGCTGCATCCTTGGGAAACCATCAACACCACGCAAAGTAAAAGTGTTGTCCGCCGCATGGTTGCCATGCCGTTTTTATTGTTTCGACCTCAAAACAAAGTTTCAAAAGTGAAGCACAGGGTTGGTTCTCTGTAGTGTCTCCTGCTTGACGTTCAGACGTCTTTCACTTTGCTCTCATGCATACGTCCACATCTTTATCTGGCATGAGCACGGTGGCCGTCCCCTGTGGCTCAGCAGTCAGTCAAGGATCCTGTTTTTTTTTTTTTTTATTACAGCAGGTGAGCCTCAGCCCAACCTGATGCTTGTCTGTCTCCTCCCACTTTCTTCCTGGCTCAGCGAGTTCGTCCACTTCGTTCGACAGAAGATTCTGTGCCTTCATCGCTCCTTTATTGCCATAGACGCTTTATATGCTTCTTTCACTTCATGTTATAGTTGTTAAGTTACTATATAACTTAAGTACTATTTTAAACCGGACTTTGAAGTCGCCTCCATGTCTGAATTCCCTTCTTTGTGTGGGATTTGTTGAACGTCTATTTTTGTGAAAAACTCATAGCTTGATTTGTTGAAAAAACAAACAAACAAACAAAAAAATGTTGTAGCTTCCAAGTTTGGGAAATAAAATCCAGTTTTTTGAAGGAATCTAAAAATGCTCCACTCGGCCACTTTTTGTAGTGTGTCATTTGGCTTCCTATTTTATATGTGATATGTTTTGCTTGACTCTGAGTGTAGAGGTGTTAAAGAGATTCCAGACCGAATCATAAAAAAAATAAAAATAAAAAATAAAAATAAAAACTTGCTGCTGAATACATCGAGATGGAAATACTGTACCATGAAATAAAAGCTAAACTTTTGTCTCATATTCATCTCTTGTTCGGAAACCCAAATGAATTGACCTTGCCATTCCAATTGTGTTCATCTCCAATAAAAACAAATACGGGGCGATATACAATTTAAAGCGAAACGATGCCATTTGGTTCGATTCAATTCGCCTCCTTGTAAGCAAAACCGATTTTCTGGTTCAAATCAGTTTTCGTTAGACCATTAGCTTGAGGTTGCAAGGTTGTCACAGTTGAGGAAAAAGAGAACAGAAATCCAATATTGCACAACAGTGTTCCAAAATGACAAATCAAACACATAAATTCCCCACCGGGGAGGGTGTTTCGAGTCAAAATTGCAATATTTATTTCCTGGTGATATGCACGTGCAACGATTTGCTTAAGTGATAAGTACAACCTGATGAAATCCTGTCATATAAATTTTATAGCCATTCAGAGTCTCCGACTGCAACTCTTTTCCTGCTCGACCGTTTCCTTCATTTATAACTTCTGAGAAGGCTGATGAATGAAAAGGTAGTGAATTCAAGTAAAAAAATGCGGTGGATGAACTGCATGTGCACTTACATGCCAGCGCATGGTGGAGGAATATCATTCAGACAGCCAACTTACATCAAACTGAAGTCAAAGACATCCAGCCATGCAGAGAGCGGCACACTCAGTTCCATGCTGGTGTTCTCTTTCATCATCATACTGGCTGGGCAACGGACGCTGTTAGCACGTTGTTAGACAGTTTATGAGTCAACTTGATTGCAGCGATTGTTGACCTGCAGAGAAAAATGTGGGTCTGGGGTCAGAGGTCATCAGGCGATTGTTTTAACCTCTGAGGTTAAGTCAGAGCGAGTAACACGTTGGACAGAATAATAACATGATAAGCTGTCCACTGTCGTGACCGCTGTCCCTCAAAGGGTTAAAGCCATAATATATGTATAGATTTTTTTTTCATCTTTACTTGACCTGTATGTTAAAAAACACACAAGGATTTTTTTTGGGGTCGCTGGAGCCACTCTAGCAAACAAGCCACTATCAGAAAAATATACTGTTAGGACATCATAACATGAGTACAGAGAGTCACGAAGAAATGTCAACCGACCACAAATCCGCAAATGATGCAAAGAGTGGTCAGGCAATTTTCTCTGCTGACATGTGTTGCATTACTCGAAAGCGATTTACTGTACGTTCTGCCAACTTAGATCTTCCATACTGCTCACACATTGGTAATTGCCGTTCTTCCTTCTCATTTTGCGCTTGCATGATCCTTTCTACAGAGAGACAGTTCAAACACGTACGGTGACGTTGTACGAAATGTCATTTGCATTCACATGTTGTGGTTGAACTGCTGGTTTTATTCGGGAGTGTGTTACATGTTGCACGCGCTAACCTAGATTCAAATAAATTATTAAATCTACTCCAACATGGACAATTGATCCAAAAAGTTACTCGAGTACCTGTAACCAAGTAAACGTTGCTTGGCAAACCAACCACAAATCATCGTGAGTCAAATTTGACAGGAAAAAGGCTGAATCACATTGGCCAACAAAACAGCAGCCGCTCTTTGATATACTGTTGCTGGAATTCGAGGAATATAGATGGAATGTCCCAACTTCCTGAAGAACTACTTCCTGTATCTGTAATTGATTTACCGTTTGCCCAAGAAAGTACCATTACTATTTTTTTATTGAGAAAACAATCCTGGACAACCATTTTCCCCCTCTGGGACTAATCAAGATAACTGTACTTATTGTTAATCTTTAAACATAATGTGTTGAGGGACAGTATTTGCGCGGAACTTGGTTGAATAAATGAAAAGGAATTTCCTCCAAACCTTCATGTATGGGATGAGGAAAGGTCTCATTTATTTTGTTGACAGTGTCAAATTCCGGAGTAGTGTTTGTTGGACGGGCTGCCACCTGCATGGAGACCAGTCTAAATGGAGGCCTGTGTTTACAAGTTGACAGTTTCAGTCATTGTCATGTTGAAGCAACACCAAGCTCATTAAGGTGACCTTTGAAATGCACACCATTAAGTATAATCTTCAAATGTAATCCTTTCGCTCGGATTGAATCTTTGGTCATTTGGATTAAGTCAGTGACACCAGAGCAGAATTTTTAAAATATGTAATTTGAATGCCTCGGCGACTATAAATCATGCAGCGATGTCATTTCAGATTTGGATTTGATAAAGTCGTTCATGACCGTTAATAGTGCTATTTAAAAGTGAGCATAATCATATTTCTGAAGGCAGAATTTAAAATACAGTACAGCTTTTGTATTGGATGTCATTTGAATGAGCTGGCATACAAGTGCATACTGTTCACGCAGGATAGAATAGTCAGATGCTCGATGGGAAAAATTTGATGCAGTTGAATCAATCATTCTCCCTTACATGATTTAGGATTATTATTATTATTTGGGCAAATTTACGTCACAGCTCAACAGTTTGGCAGTTCGAACCCGGGGTACGGACTCCCTGCATGGATTTTCATGTCATCCTTGTGCTTGTGTAAATTTTCTGCAGCTGCTCTGGTTTCCTCTAACCATGCCCCAAAAATGTGTTAGGTTAATTAAAGACTCTAAATTTTCCTTTGGTGTGAATGTGAGTGAGGATGGTTGTCTCTATGTGCCCTGCAATTGGCTGGCAACCAGTTCAGGGTGTCCCCCACCTACTGCCCGAAGACGGCTGGGATAGGCTCGAGCACCTCCCTTGTGAGGATAAGCAGATCGGAAAATTGATGGATGGAATTATTATTATTATTATTATATGACAGATTTTTATTTTACTATCATAATAATAATAATAAAATACTATATGACATCTTATTACTATTACTTTATATTAATAATAATTATATAATCTGACATATTATTACGATTACTTTACTCATACTATTAATTTTGTCATTATTATTATTCTTACGATTATGTAAACCTGATGTGCACTAAATCAGTCTAAACAACATTTCTAGAAAAGTTTACTTGTATCACTGATTAAAATATTTTGCAAAAAAAAAAAATGAAATGTTCGGTGTTATTAGCAGTAGTCGGAGTGGTCGTCAAGTATATCGTCAAGTGTGTCTGATTGTCGTGCGGTTTGATGGCGATCATAATCCATTAAGTCATGCCATGGCGACATCTGGGTTAGCGGTTTGTTATGCTAGCTCGGAGGGCGCTCACATGACGTTACCCAGAATTCCCTGGGCGAGCTGTCGCACAACGACTCCCCGTTGAGGAGGAACAAACAGGGATGCCTGTCGCCGTCGGTAAGTCAAACCAAACATCAGTTCATTTCTCCAACCAAAGCCGGTTCGGAAATGGAACGTCTTGATACAGACGTGATGGGGTTGCTTCCTTACTATGTTGTACATGTCTTCGTTATGAAACAACTTGTTGATCCGGGCAGCCGGCAAAGTTTTCGCTCCACGCAACAGGCTTCCTCGTCTGGTGGTGAAAGTGTTGGTTAACAAGCTTTGGTGCATTATGAGTGTGTTTTCGAGACAAAGTAATCGAGAAAAAAAAAAGTCGACCCGGGAATGCTCATGTGGTTGACGCGTGAAAAAACAGGTGAGAACAGAAAGTGATACCGGACTCTGACGATGAGTTTGAGGTCAAAGGACGTTTTGCTGGAAAGATCCGAGAGATACAACAAGAATTAGACAAGCGAAATTAAACTGAGGTGGTGGTTGTTGTTGTTGTTGTGTGCGTGTTTTTTTTTTTCCAAAGTTGCTTCTCTTTTGACACAGTGGATTGGTTAAACTGGATCACAATAATTTTTGAGCAAAGTGTATTTGGAACATTTGGTCATAGGTTCACAGGAAACGTGTTATCCTCAAGTTCTGTTTGTTTCTCCTTTCAGTGTGCATACTTTCATCAATAAATTGATGAGTCAAGAAAATTACACTGGCCAACAGCAAATTTTAATCAGAGATGACTTAATGTAACTGTACTTTTGATGTTGATTTGAAGGCTGCCCTTTGTTCTTGCATATTAGGCTTTCAAGATATGTTCGTTTTTATGTTTGACCTATAAAAGCATGTGGAATGCAATTACTAAAGATGTGACATCTTGTATAACCCGATGTTCGAGAGAAAAAAACGGGGGCAGATTCAGATTCGTAAAAATCATTTCGTTACATCGCTGGGGGGAAAAAATGCAGTAAAAATTGTTGACCTGTGTTATCGATGAACCCATCAAACCAAGTGTTATGTCATCAAGTGCTCTTGTAAACGTTTAATGGTCTTCTCCAGACTAGTGAGTACACTACCTTCAAAAACTATATTTTATTTTTCATCCAGTTCCTTTTGACGGACTACAGTGAGGGTTTTTTTTTTGTTTTTTTGTTTTTGTTTTTACATGACACACTTACTATTATAAATGAAGTATATGAATCAAATACCTACAATTCAAGGTTCACATTATTTTTCTGACTAATGTTCCAAAATCCAAAACATATGAAGTGTTTGTTTTGCTAGCATCATTCGCACATGAAATTTGTTTCCAAAAATCTAAAACAAAGTGTGATGCTAGTTCCCCTTGTGTCAGCAAATAATGGCCTCGTTCCAAAGTGCCTCCCTCCAGCTTCACAAGATAACAACTCTGTTGTCAAAAGCCAAGAAGTGACTTGTTGCTGTCAAAAAGATCATTAAAGTCGTGCGTTTTCACCCAAAGGTTAACAGCCCGTCTTTTTTTTCCAAGACACACAGTGATCACGTGACGTTACCTCAAGCTCGGAAGACGCCTATAAACGAGGCTAAAGTTTTATCAGCTTCTCTTGTCTCTCTTTGATCCGCAGCCTCCGGCATGGATTTCAAGGTTGCGTTTTCAGCCTTGGAGGCCGCGTGTAAAGAAAATATTTCCGCTTTTTCTGACGCCGCTGCCGACCTTGCCCACGGCCCCGTGACCCAACGCTTGGTGATGTGCATGAAAAAGATCCAAGAACACGCTCGAGCCATCGAGCCTTTGATCGGCAGCTTCGTCGCCGTCTACCACCATTATGACTTTGACGCGCAAACGCCTGGAAATGGGTATCGCACCCTGATCAAGGTATGGAAATAAGTCTCATTTGATGCCATACGGGAAAGTCAATCCTATCGCCTCTTTTCCATGTGCGACTTTCAGGTGTTGCAGTCGTGTCTTTTGCACATCCTACACAAGGCTCGCTACATTGCCTCGAATCACAAGAGCGCCTTCTTCAGAGCGGACCACAACGCCTCCGAGATGGAGGCCTACTGCAGCGCCCTTTGCCAACTGCGAGCGCTGCTCTACCTCGCCAAGCGGCTGATCAACGACAACGATTTTGGGCAGCTGTACTCCCTGCAGGACCTGGACCTGAGCCACAGATACGTGCAGGAGTACAGCTCCATGCACAAAGCCTGTTTCTATGGCCGCTGTCTGGGCTTTCAGGTCTGCCGGCGACTAATTCACAGTTCTGCCAGGATGTTTACCAATCTTCAGACTTACGGAATTGATTTGAAGAAATGTTTCGCTCGCACGTTTTTGAAGCAAAACTCTTGCATTGTTTCCCTTGGACAGTTCTCGCCGAGTCTTCGTCCGTTCCTCCAGACGATTGTCATTAGCATGATCTCATATGGTGAAACGTATAGTAAACAGCAGTCCGGGCTGGGTGAGTCTTGGTCCTGACCTGCGATACGTTTCTGTACAACGGTCCGTCTTCGATGCGCTCATGTCATTCCTGATTTGTCTTCTTTTGTCAGGTTTAGCCGCCCTGTCTCTGCTCACATCAGGGAAGTACGTCATTGATCCAGAGTTGCGCGGCGCCGAATTCGAACGCATTACTCAGAACCTGGATATGCAGTTTTGGAAGTCCTTCTGGAACATCACAGAGTCCGAGCTTTTAACAGTAGGCAGGGTCACATGTTTTCATCCTTATTGTTCCGAGTATTGTTTTTGTTTTATTTTATTTATTTTTTTAACCTGACGTCCAAGTGAGAGTTTCAATGTATTTCCTGTTTTGCTCCGGTTCTCTCCTCAGGGCTTGTGTAGAATCACCTCCTACCCCGTCCAGTTGAACCTCACACTCACGATACCTCCGGTTCCGTTACGCCTCCCACTGGCATCGGACCCAAATCTGTCGACTACCGTGTCACCTCCGCTGGCCCACTGGGGCCCTGGCCCAGTCCACATGCGCCTCATCTCCCACGAGATTCGACAAGGGCAGGTGAAAAATGGCGTGGATAAAAAAAAAAAAAAAAACACTGTCACTGTGGGACTCTTCTCGTTTGTTGATGGATTCAACACGCTGAAAGCGAGCGCAGCTCTTGCGTCTTTTATTATTTTGCAGGACAGCGAGGAGCTCTTGTCTTTTTCTCGCGGCGATCCGCCCTCTGTCTCTGCTTCCAATCTCCCCTGGGTGCAGAAGCAACCCCTCTCCCCGTGGTTGCTGATTCACTTCCACGGAGGAGGCTTTGTGGCGCAGACATCCAGATCCCACGAGGTACAGCGCCTCGCCATTTCATTTCGATTCCCCCCCGACGTATGACCTACCGCTTCAATTGTCCGTCTCAAACCTTCTTGTGTCTTCTTTTGTGTCAGAATTATCTGCGAAGCTGGTCGAAGCGATTGAATGTCCCTGTTCTTTCTGTTGACTACTCTCTATCACCCGAAGCACCCTTTCCTCGGGCTCTTGAGGAATGTTTTTACGCTTACTGCTGGGCCTTGAAAAACTGCCATCTGCTTGGTTAGTAAATGACGCCCGTCATCCCTGGAAACGATAGTCTTGAGAAGTACTCTTTCATTCATTATTCGTTTTGGATTCTTGCCCAACTCATGATGAAACTATAATTAAAACTCACACGGTACTTAGTACAGTGCCAGTGGTCTCCATCTTGGTGCCTCTCTCTCTTTCTCTCTCGTCTATGTTCATTTATCGAAATAAACTCCCGACGTTTGTGTTCCAGGTTCGACGGCCGAGCTCGTCTGTCTGGCAGGAGACAGCGCCGGCGGCAACCTCTGCATCACCGTGTCCATGAAGGCCATGACGTGTGGCATCCGAGTCCCCGACGGCATCATGGCGGCCTACCCCGCCACCTTGCTCACCACGGACGCCTCGCCTTCCCGCTTGCTCACGCTCATTGACCCGCTGTTACCCTTTGGTGCTCTTGCAAAGTGCCTCAACGCCTATGCCGGTAGGTCTGAGCGGCATTAGACGCGTGTTCTTTCACACGTCATTTAACCTGAGAGGACTTAATGATGATGCCTGAAAACAAAATGGACAATATATTTGTGTGCAAACTGGGTAAATGGACATGAGGTGTACCATGGTAGGATGAGGGGAATTATATAATCTTTCCTTTCAGTTTTGTAAAATATGTACCATGATTTATGATTTGTTGCTTTTTTTTTTTTTTTTTTTTTTTTAAATCGCATCCTACCACTCCTCTACCCCGTAGGTGTGGACTCTCAGACCGCACTGCCTGCCGTGGGAGGCAACAGTCTCAGGGCTCTGGGGAGAGACACAACCGCACTGCTCAGTGATCTCACCCAGGGAGCCTCCAACTGGATCCAGTCCTTTCTCCAGCCTATGTGGCCCACAAGCGGAGCCTACTCACGAGCATCAAGACACAGAGAATCCACAAGCAGAGACACACACGGGAATTTAAACCGTACATCGCCTCTTCACTCCCAATGTTACCTGGATTACCCAGAGGGCTTTGAGCCCCTGCGCTCCGAATGCCATGCGGTCGTTCAGCCGACATCCTGCCCGATCATCAGGAATCCTTTTGTGTCGCCGCTGCTTGCGCCCGACAGCCTTCTACGAGGTCTGCCGCCTGTTCACTTAGTGGTGAGAGACACAACCTGCGCATTCCCTTTTCGTGAACAATAGCACATCCGTTATTTTCGAGAGCATTGTGCCTGTCGTCTGACAAGTTTGAAAGCAGCCAGCTCGCTCGGCATCGCCATTCCATTCATGTGGTACTTTGAAGGGATGTGACGTCGCCATATATCATTTATCAACGGTCTTTTTCTTCTTTTTCACGTTTGTCATTTTGATCTTGATATCATCGTTAGCGACTTGAATTGATTTCAAATCAAAATATTACGTTTGCAAGGGGGTAAGGAAAGGAGGCATAGAGAAACCCCTTTCAAATAGTATTTTCAGTTGGCGGCATTGCGAGGAGGGTCCAGAAGTTATTTAAAAAATGTTTTGCTTCCCCTTATTTACTTCGCTTACCTCAGCATGTTGACTTGATTTTGTTTCCTGACCTGGGCGTGTTTCCACACAGGCCTGTGCTCTGGATGCTTTACTGGATGACTCTGTGATGTTCGCCAAGAAGCTGCGGGACATGGGCCAGCCTGTAAGCTTGACAGTGGTAGAGGACCTTCCGCACGGCTTCCTCAGCCTGTCGCAGCTCTCGAAAGAGACAGAACTGGCCGCAGAAATCTGCCTGGAGATAATAAGCAAGATTTTTCAGCAAGGAAACTAGAAGATAATAATTACTCTATACATTACTGGGATTCACTTATTTTTAGGATTCTTTTCAGAAGTAAGAAATGAAAAGAATCCATTTATAAATTCTTTTTTTAAGAGTGAAATTTAAATTCATGTCCAAAAGTTTCTTCTGTCAGTCACTGAGCAGTTTCATAGCAGTTTTTTTCTCGTTAGTTTTATCATCAACAATGGCACCACAATTTGTTGTGTTTCCCCAATGTTTGTGTTTGACAGAATTGCAGGTTCTGTTTGGTGACGTGTAAATGTTGCAGTTGACTGATTTTTAGTGCCTTTTTAAGATATGTACTGTATGTACAGTACTTTGATAGGACACTCACTTTTCAAACATTCGTGGATTAATGGTTTACTTAAACACAAAATAGTTTACAGAGTCATTATTTCAATATGTAATATGTGAACAATATTGTGGCAATCACAATGAATGTAATGTGATGTACTGTAAATATTTCTTCATATTTATTACAGTGTAATATTTAAAGCCTTATTAAATCAAAAAATGCGAAATTCTCTGCTCTCTGTTCTCATTTGGCAATCTTGTGAAAGAAAGTCACTAATATTTTATTTTCCCGTGATGCTTACAGTATTCTGCTTTGACAGCAGGTGTCAGTAGCGTCGTAATGTCTCAAACCATAAACAGAAGCAAGAGCAAAGACGACGAGGAAGAGAAGGCGAAGAAGAAGAAGAAGAAGAAGGCGACCATGTTGATTTAAAAAAAGAAAAAGTAGGCGGGATTTATTTGAGGTACACCAGTCACTGAAAGTGCCGCTTTAAATCATTTATTTGGAGCAACGGGAAATATTGTGTTTGTTTTAAACATAACAGTGAACCCGGGTAAGTGTTGTCCTGTTTATGAGCCGCTTCCTTTATCAGTTCTTTATAGCTGGTTAGCTCGGAGCTAACTTTAGCGCCGTGTGCGAAATTAGGTGACTGCCGAGAAATGTCATTGCGTTGGTTAAAAACAATTTAGCAGCGTAATACCTGCCACGAAAACGACAACGAAAATTTTGAATATTTATTTGTTCACGCTCTCCATAAAGTCTGCTTCCCAAATCTAAAATCAATTGCAGTACAGTACTGTATTTGTTTCAAGCTAACATACGCACTGGGAAGCTTTGGAACCAAATTCGTCTTAAGAACAGTAGCCACATTAAATTGGTTAACATCAATGCAGCATTTACCGACAAATAGTTTAGCGAACACAAACATAACTTTAATGGCACTTTTAAAAAGTCTGAGCTTAAACTAAATTGGAAACGCATTTATTTTCCTGGGTGAATTAGTGTGTTTTGCATATTCCAAAACCTTCTGTTTGGACATCTTTCAGGTGACACATTTTGAGTTGTTGGCAGCATATACCGACAAATAGTTTAGCGAACACAAACATAACTTTAATGGCACTTTTAAAAAAGTCCGCGCTTGAACTAAGTTGGAAACGCATTTTTTTCTGGGCTAATTAGTGTGTTTTGCATATTCCAAAACCTTCTATTTGGACATCTTTCAGGTGACGCATTTTGAGTTGTTGCCCGCATAAACCGACAAATAGTTTAGCGAACACAAGCATAACTTTAATGGCACTTTTAAAAAAAGTCCGCGCTTAAACTAAATTGGAAACGAATTTTTTTTCTGGGCGAATTAGTGTGTTTTGCATATTCCAAAACCTTCTGTTTGGACATCTTTCAGGTGACGCATTTTGAGTTATTGGCTGGCTTTGATTGGGAAGCCCCTTGATCATGGTCACACTCCCACGAGTGACACTTTGACCTCCGGACGTGTGGTGTCCACGCAGAAACCAGCTGGTGCAGGACGCAAGCACGCACGTGGATTAGAAGGGGGCGATTATTATTTTTTTGTTTAATATTTGTTCACATATAATTTTTCTATATTGTGAGCAAGTATATTAATGGAAATATGTCTTCATTTTGAAGAGTTTCTTTTGTACAAAGTGTTTTTGTGTGTGTGTGTTTCTTACACTTCGGTCACTCTTGTTAAAGGGGACCAAATTGCACGTACGTGTGCACATGTAAATATGATTGGTTGATTGCTTATTAAGCTGTCAACTTAAGAAAACGTTGTTAACACTTTATTCATCTTTTGTTTTTACATTTTGAAGATAACTTTAGTCAGAAAAACCTAAGAGGCAAAAACATAGCCTCGAAGGAACATCTGACTAAATAAAGCAAAGAAAATAAAAATAAACAAAAATGGCTACCGCAACAACAAAAAGTGTTGACCCACCTGCCTTGGGACTGAACAAGCAGAACGGGCAGCTCAGAGGACAGACCAAACCAGCTTCAGTCCAGCCAGGATCGTCAACTCAAGCAAATGTGTTGGGTGCCATCCAGAAAGCAGGTACTGCCTCCCAAGAAAGAGGTACCATTATGTTTGGAGACGACTGGAAAAAGAGCCTCCAGCTCCCTCTGAAAGACACCAGGGCCAAAACTTCAGTGAGTGAAAAATACCTTACATCTTAAACTTTCAAACTTAAAAAAGCTTGTTGTCTTCAATATTCTGTTTTCTATTTCCATAGGATGTGACAGCTACTAAGGGGAATGAATTTGAAGATTATTGTCTCAAAAGAGAACTTCTGATGGGCATTTTCGAGATGGGCTGGGAGAAGCCATCTCCTGTGCAGGTATGTTTAATTAAACGCTTTTATGATCCAGGATAGGCTTGTCTGTAATGGGCTGACCTCAGTCTTTTTTAAATTTTTTTGGTCCCAGCTGTAGATGACAGTTTGTTAATTTCAACTCCATGAACCTACGGCAGCACTCTGGTTGCAATATTACAAGATGGATAGAACTGTTTTTGTCATACTGCAATTGTCCCGAATTATATCACAGTTCATAACTTGGGCACTGTGAAATTGTGAGTTCATAATATCACATTTTGCAGGAAGAGAGTATTCCCATTGCGCTGTCTGGAAGGGATATTTTGGCTCGGGCCAAGAATGGAACAGGAAAAAGTGGAGCCTATCTCATCCCATTGCTGGAAAGGATAGACCTTAAAAAGGACTACATACAAGGTGAGATCAAAACAGTTCTCGGGCTTGCCTTGTTTTTGTTTTTACAAAATTGACAAATCTCTCCCCCCAACTTTCCAAATTTTTACCCCGTAGCAATGGTGGTGGTGCCAACTCGAGAGTTGGCGCTGCAGGTGAGCCAGATCTGCATTCAAATCAGCAAACACCTCAGAGGAGTCAAAGTCATGGCCACCACCGGGGGAACCAACCTACGAGATGACATCATGCGCCTGGATGACATCGGTGAGCAGTCTTTTTTTATTTTGTTTTTTTGAATCCCCACTGTTTGGATGCACCAGGTTTCTTTTTTTGTTGTGTACGAACTCAACCCATTTGTCTTTCCTTTTCCATATTAGTGCATGTCATCGTTGCCACGCCTGGCAGGCTTCTGGATTTGATCCAGAAAGGAGTGGCAAGAGTGGATAGAGTGCAGATGTTGGTGATGGATGAAGTAAGCACACCGTGTTGAACAAAACACAAGTTCGCCTCCTCCAGCCGCCTCCCCATTTCCATGCGCCCCTCAAAATCTGTTTGTGCTTTCAATGGTTTTCCCTCCTCTCAGGCTGACAAGCTGCTGTCTCAGGATTTTGTGGTGCTCATTGAAGATATCATTAGCTTCCTGGCCAGGAACAGGCAGATCCTGCTGTACTCTGCAACCTTCCCCATCAGTGTGCAAAAATTCATGGTGAGTCGTCTTCGGTTGCGCCACGACTCAGCCAGCCCGATGGCTCGCGGCCAGTTGGCACTTGCTGCTTCACTGTGCAAACCACGCTGTTCATTCTCTGTGCTCAGTCTTGTTTGGCGCTGTATGCTCTCTTAAAGCTGTGCTGCACTCACTTACAGGCTTAATAGTTTGGACGCTTCATCTACTGCAGTGTCATTTACCAAAGTGTATTTTTTTTCCCCCGCGCCACCATTTTTCTGGATGTCTTATCGGCTTTAATTACACAAAACAAATACATTTGGCAAATAAATCCAAGTCACTGTGCATTTTTACCCATCAGTCGCCATTGTTCAATTCCCCCTTTTGTGTGCTTGCTGTAGACCAACTACCTGCAGAAACCGTATGAGATCAACCTGATGGATGAGCTGACTCTGAAGGGGATTACTCAGTATTACGCCTTCGTCACAGAGAGACAGAAAGTCCATTGTCTCAACACACTCTTCTCCAGGGTGAGTAATGCTCAAATGCAAAGTTTTGAACCTCGTGTGTGTTCCTCATGGGCACCTTTTGTGTCAGTGCTCAATTGAATAACTTTGTCATATTGACAGGGTTAAACGAAAGTAGGTACTTTTGGCCTCAGGTGTATACAGTGATCCCTCACTTATCGCGGTTAATGGGGACCGGGACGAAAGTAGAGTTTGCGTTAGACTTTGTTAGGGTTTGTGGGTACCAGTTTAAAATATGGAAACAGAATTTATACTTTACATATTTGAGACAAAGACTATAGTGCACATTTTTACTTAAATCTTTAATTCCAAAACCTTATACTCCAATTAACATTCATCTGCATTGCCTTTATGCAGCTCTTTATGAGCTGGTCCAGTGTGGCGCGGTGCAAGCTGACGAGCTCATGATCAGACAATTAAGGAGGAGGTGAAAAGACTGCTGCTCCTCCGCACAAGAACAATCACCCCTCTTTCTCTCCTCCCCTAGCCACGCGCACACACACACACACACACACACACACACACACACACACACACACACACACGCTAAATTAGCGGCTAAGTAAACACTGATCTCGACAACGACGTGATTAGACATTGATCAAAGAGTGCTAAGGAGGTTGCTGAACGGGCTGCAAAGATGCACAGTCACCTTTCATGCCCCCATGAACCTGATATGACACGATAAGCTGTCCACTGTAGTAAGTGAAGGGATAATTAACATGGCTGTGCATCATGAGGTCAGATAAGAAAGATCAGAAAAACCTTTATTGGTCCCACAATGGAGAAATTTGCAATCTGCAGCAGCAAAATTGAAAGGGGGTCAGGGGG
The DNA here is from genome assembly GCF_054856545.1 of Hippocampus guttulatus. Taxonomy (NCBI): domain Eukaryota; kingdom Metazoa; phylum Chordata; class Actinopteri; order Syngnathiformes; family Syngnathidae; genus Hippocampus; species Hippocampus guttulatus. Next base: position 5,792,512 of record NC_141278.1, read on the forward strand.
AGTTGAAAATAAAAAAAGGATTGCATGCACAAAATAACGTTTAAGAAAAATGAGCTGTGCACAGTACAGAATGCAATATAAAATATAAATATAGATACAAGCATATATGCTACATAAAGTGATTGCGCTTTTTACAATGGGTGAATGGGGTGAGTCCAGGTTTTCACATGCGTTTGTTCAGCAGCCTGACAGCAGTCGGTAGAAATGAGCGACGGTACCGCTCCCTCTTGCAGCGCGGGTGTAAGATAAGATAAGATGAGAAAACCTTTATTTGTCCCACATTGGGGAAATGTGCAATATACAGTCGTAGAATTGAAGGGGGGGCGGTAGAAAAGAAAAACAAAGTATTGTATGCACAAAATAAATGTTTCAGAGGGGGAAAAAAAAAAGATAAGGGTGTAACAGCACTCGTGGATCGATCCACTAGTCACTGTCATTGGTTGATGTCGCGCTGGGAACCGATCAAGCTACAGCCATGTATAAAACCTCTGAGTCATTAGGCATTTTTTTCTGAATTTAGTACTTTGGGGAGAAAAAAATGCGATAATCGAACCGCGAAATAGCGAGGGATCACTGTATTGACAACATCTTTTGGATTCTGTCCGATGCAGCTCCAGATCAACCAGTCGATCATCTTCTGCAACTCCACGCAGAGGGTGGAGCTCTTAGCGAAGAAGATCACGGAACTGGGCTACTCCTGCTTCTACATCCACGCTAAGATGATGCAGGTTGGCACAATTTAGTCTTAACATTAATTTCTGGATGCCATTGGAATTCCCCCCCACGAATACACATTACACAAGAAGCTCAAAGGAGCCAAATAAATTTGGTGTGCGTTATCTTTGCAGGAATATAGAAACCGTGTTTTCCATGACTTCAGAAACGGACTGTGCAGGAACCTGGTCTGTACCGGTAAGCTTTTAAAGTTCCCCCTCAACAATTTCTCAGTTGAGGACATTTCAATTGAAATAACTGTTAGCGCCTTGCAATAGATCTCTTCACTCGGGGTATCGACATTCAGGCTGTGAACGTGGTCATCAACTTTGACTTTCCAAGGAATGCAGAAACGTACCTCCATCGTATTGGAAGATCAGGTATTGTTATTACTACCCCGTGAAGTATAATCCTCCACTATAATATTTCCGGTGTTATGTCGGGTGGATTTAAGTTCCTTTCCTCTCACAAAAAAGTTTTTTTTTTTAATCCCCAACACAAATTGTACTGGGAAAAAAATACTCTGTCAATATCACTTTAAGGCAGTGTTTTTCACACTTTTTTGGAGCCAAGGCACACTTCTTTCATTGAAAAAAATGTGCTGAAAATGTGAAACACCCCCCCCCCCCCCCCGCTTATTTTAACAATGAACGTGTTATATTGTTACTATAACCGTTTTTAACATTGAAGAATGACGTTATAACAGCTTGAATTGGAATCAAATGAAGACAAAGAAAAAAGTACAGTCAAACCTCGGTTTTCGAATGTCTCTGTTCTCGAGCAAAAATTGAGTTTTTTTATGCCTCTTGTTACGACCGAAAATCGGTTCTCGACCCAACTGAGCACACGTGAATGCGCCACTTACACTTAAGTGACGCTTTTTAAAAAAAAAAAAGAGCGTGGTTTCGGTTTTCGAACAAATCGGTTTTCGAACAGCCTTCTGGAACGGATTATGGTCGAAAACCGGGGTATGACTGTATTTTATAATCTTTAATATTGATTGTTTCACTGTTGTCCTGCATTCATGCGGCACAGATTCGCTTGTCTCTAGTGGTCGAAACACAAGGCAATTGGCTAGCTTTTGCTGCTTCCTAGCGGTATGGGAGGGTACTACACGATTACTTTCTGGGTGATAGACTGCACAGGCATACAAATTGGATATTTTCCCGCGGCACATTGGCAGGGTTTGAAATACACTGCCTTCGGGTACCTTTTGAGACTTCCCCATTCCAAAAGTACAGATTTTCCACTGACCTTCATATGCACCTGGAAGGCCATTTTGGATCGTATGCTATAGTGCACCCGATGAAAGAAATGTTGTGTTCTCAGGGAGGTACGGTCATTACGGTTTGGCCATTAACCTGATCACATTGGAAGACCGCTTCAACCTCAAGAGCGTCGAGGACCAACTGGTGACCGACATCAAACCCATTCCTGGCATCATCGATAAGGGTCTCTACGTGACCGAGCTCCACTGCACCACCTGTGGCTGCCAAGTGGAGGAATTCTCAGAAAGATCAGGACACCAGCAGTACCACACCTAAAGCTGGTGAGAGCATGTTAACACGCAGTAGCTGAGTCTGAATTTACTTTGAGTCTCTCTTTTTTTTTTTTTTAAAGTACGTACGTAAGAAGCATCTTTGCAACCAGAGCTTTATCTTCCCTGCAGGACACAGCAGGCTTTTGCACACAGGCTTCGGGCACCCCTTCAACATCTCACTTATTTTCACAGCCGCCACAAAACAAAAAAATCCTTATTTGCATCAAACCTCATTTTGGTCCTTGTGAGCTTACCACTCGATTTTTTTTTTTCGCAAAATATGAACAATTCTGTTTCGAACCGGTCATCCTTGGAAATTGCCAGCCGAAAGGTCGATCTCTTTAACGTCAAAGCACCAGCCATTGTTGCGTACGCTGTTACCACTTAAGTGCCTTACTTCCTGCCATGCCATTGACTTGGAATTTCCAACGTCTAAGCTTTCTGTTTGCAATATTTTGGATGCTCAAGACGGAATTGAGTTATTTGCAGTTCCGTCGATCTGAGGACAAAATGAAAATTGGTGAGTGGATATGCCAACTCTGCCACAGAGTGGATGAACGCCAAGCGCTTGAGCATATTACCGGACACCGTTTTGTTGCTGGAGTACGGTAGTAAAAAGCTGCCTTCAGTTTGCTTTGTGCGGCTGCAGCAATACACATTTCTCGTTTTGTTTGCAGCAAATTCCATTTTGCTAAGGAGAGGATTTTTTTTTTTTTTGTGTGTGTGTGGGTCGGTTGGGGTTCTGGATTTGAAAGCAGAATTGTAGCATTGAAGAGGCAGCTGCGACTTCTTTGTCCTCCCCTAAGTGAGATGAAAAATATAGTTTTGCAATTTCTATTTTTTTTTTCTCAATTCTTTTCTGGTGTGAGTCACGATAAGATGTTGGCACTGGGTTGGGGTGGGTTTCCAGGACGCAATAGATCAGATTCCCGTTTTATTTATTTTTCAACAGAAAGTACTGGTTAAAGATCCTTTACATTTTTTTATTTACTATTGAGGTGATTGATTATGGATATGGATCCCTAAATTGTAAATAGTTTACAATCCCCCCCACTCCTCCAAAACAGAATACAGTACTTAGGGCAGGGGTGTCCAAACTCGGTCCTGGAGGGCCTGCCTGTTTTCCAGCTCTCCAAGCTGTAACACCCCTGATTCAAATAATCAGCCCATCAACCAGCTCTGAAGCAGCATGAACACATTCCTGATTGTTTGAATCAGGTGTGTTGCTCTTGGGAGAGCTGGAAAACAGGCAGGACAGCGGCCCTCCAGGACCGAGTTTGGACACCACTGACATAGGGTGAGGGTTAATGGGGTTTTTTTTTCCTTTCTTTTTTGCTGAAACCGATTTTCAGGATTTACACTGATGCAAAACCAAAAGAGTGAGTGAGTGAGTGATCGATCTACTGTGGAAATGTACGTGCAGCCTCAACCCAACTTGACGAAACATTGTGTTAGCACTTGCGTGGTCACAACTTTAGCTCTTGAAAAAAAAAATCACTCAGTCTGGGTTGACGGTTGTTGACATTTTTGTTGGTGATACGGTCTTAAATACGAATGAGTGGTGTTTACTGTATGTTTGCCAGGCGTGTGACCTCCCACTCTGCGACTTTCTTACTCTTAACGGCAAATGTCAACGTTCCCGCACCGTTTTCCCCGTTTTCATTCCATCATCTCCATTGTGAACCCAAATCAGAATTGATTCCTGTATTCATTCAATCCTTTTCCATGAGTCATTCTCACGGAAGGTTGTTTGATTTTTGTTGCCGTTTTATAATTGAATCGGTGGCTCCTTTCACACTGTTCATTTTTAAGAAAATGTTTCCTCATTAAGTGTGTGACGTGAACGCAGCTTGTGCCAGGTCGCAATGGACATCCTATTGAATGCCGTGATGAATGTTGACCGTTTTATTTGCTTCGGTCGTCCGATGAGACTTTTCTTTTGTGGATGCGTGCACGCATCTTGATTCCTTGGGTCAGGTGTGATGATTTTCACCAGGCACTAAAAACGGGCACTAAATTGCAATTTGGGATGACCGCTTTATGTTCACATAGATAATCAGTGGTAAATTTGATTTGATTTCCTTGACTGAAGCACTAACAAAAACCTCTGCAAAAGCTCCAAGCAATTTTGTCTAAATTCTGTGGAACATTACAGAAACTTCAGTAGTACAGTCTACTGTGGCCTAGATCGTTGGCCTTGATTTGGTGGTTGGGTATATCATATCGTTGTTGGAGTCGAATTAGTTTTTGTGTTTTTTGGACCATGGACAAATTTCCTTCGGTGTCACTCAGCAATTTCAAGTGAGTTTTACACCGTTTCAACCATGCAAGTTTACAAAGGCTAAAATTTGAATTTGTCTATTGAAAATGTTTGTATTTGAGACAGCCTTACTATTGGAATTTCTGGAAAGCTCACCCAACATATTCATTTTTTCTCCTTGACAAAATCTGTTGGCGGAACGTTGGCTAATTCAGAGACAAGTGTTTCTCGCTTCTACTGTTGTAATGTGGAACTACATGCGGGAGTTGTGAAATTCAATAAACAACTGAAATTTACAAGCTGTTGTTTACTTTGTGTTTTTATGTATCAGAGGCAAATTTGAATTTCAATATGTTCTTCTGCTTGAAAGATCAACTGGCTTTGAATACCTTAAAGCAAGGGTGTCAAACTCAGGTCCTGGAGGGCCGCTGTCCTGCATGTTTTCCAAGTCTCCCTGTTGCAACACACCTGGTTCAATGTCAGGCTTCTGCAGAGCTTGCGGATGATCTGATCATTTGTGAGCACAGTGCCTCACAAATGAAAGGTAAAAAAAAAACGCTTCAGCCACACTGATCTTCAGACTTGAGTGATTGTATCAGGGTCTCTTGCGTTGTGATGTGGCACGACGAAAGTGACAACCTCGCATTCTGAGCTGGACTTTACCCCTTTCCCGCCTCCATATAAACTCACGTCTGAATGCTGGAGCGGGACGTGCAGTATTCAGCAGCTTTTTCCGACTGTGCAGCTCAATCATAGAGGTAAGAAAAGCTCAAACGGGTTGGATAGGTTTCGGGGTGAGTCAGGTTTTAAAACAAACTCCAAATTCTGATATCCGTCTTGCTTTTGTCATCTGCAGCATCAGACATGAAGCTCCTCCTCGTCTTCGTTTTGGCTGTTTTTGCTGGTAAGGTTATGTTTTAATTTGGCACGACTACAAAAATAATCAGGACCGGCAAGTATCATCGACGTTGACTCAAGTCAAAAATAGGACAGAGAATTTTTAGTCCCTAAAAAAAGAAATATATTTCAAGCCTCTGGAGCGTAACGCGGTTATTGCACATAAAAGTTGAAGGAGAAAAAAAAACGGAATTGAATCTGTCTCCAGGTTACGATGCCAAAGTCATGAAACAAAGCGAGCCCAAGCCGCAGATTGACATGGTCAAAGATGCCTTTTGGGACTATGTCACCAAAGCGACATCCACGGCTGGAGACTCTTTGGCGCTGATGCGACAGTCGGATCTCGGAAAAGAAATCAAGTAAGAAATCCCCAAATCGTTGACAGCAGTCAGCTCAAGGCAAATCCCAACATAACCACTAGGGGGAGCCTAAGTGCAGTGAACAGTCTGATTTTGGTATAATTATTTTTTTTCTTTTGGGAGTAGAGTTGAACATCTCTCTATAGATACAACTCTAGTCGAACGTGTGTTTGGAAGAAGATGACGGTTTGATGTTTGTCCTTGCAGCACCCTGATTTCCGGAAGCACCGCCGCCATCAACAAATTCACAGATGTTCTCCGCACTCATGTGACCCAGGACTTCACGTCGCGCTTCTTCGAACAGGCCGAGCAGCTGAAGACCCGCCTGGAGAAGGATCTGTCGGCCACGAGGGCCCACCTGCAGCCGTACGCCGAGGAGGCGGTGACGCACTTCCACGAGCAGGTGGACGAGCTGAAGAAAGAGGTTTCATCTTATGTGGACAACGTGGACTCGGAAGCTCTCAAGGCCGTCCTGTTGAGGAAAAGCCAGGAGCTGAAGAGCCACCTGGACAGGAGTGCCGACAAGTTACATTCCCAGATGATTCCTTACGCTGAGGAACTGAGGCAGAAGATGGAGAATACCCTGGAGGACTTCCAGAAGAACATGATGCCCTTGGCCCAGAGATTTCACAGCCAGCTGACCCAGAAGACCCAGGAGATCCAGGAGAAGTTGGTTCCGTACGGGGACGAGCTGAGAGCCAAGCTGGACATCGACACCCAAAACCTGAAGGAGCAGCTGGCTGCTCTCTGGGAGTCCTTCACCAAGCTGACACAGTAAAAACTGACAAGAGCTGGTCTCATGAAGCGTGCAATATTCTACCTCATTTCGATCTGCATTTAAGTCTGTTTTCTGTTCACGTTTGACTGTTACCCACTGCAAAAGACAATTAAAACAAATAATAATAATGTATTTTGTTGTGCTTACTTTGTTGAAGAAACATCAAATATCCAACAGACTGTGATGAAAGTTCCAAATTCTGTTCAAGAACTTCCAGCGATAAATGAGAAACGTATTCATGGGCCATATGAAATGAGCACATACCGTATTTTCCGGACTACAAGTCGCAGTTTTTTTCATAGTTTAGTCGGGGTGCGATTTATACTCTGGAGCGATTTATGTGTGAAATAATTAACATTCTGTCATTTGACATGTTAATTTCATATTAAACCGCAAGAGGGGGCTCTAGGCCTATGTTGATGCTTTCCACATTGACAAAAAAAAAACCTAGGATGACTCTGACGTCAGCGAAGTAGAAGCGGAAGCACTGCCTCTTCTATCTCCGAAGTTGGAAGAGTTGCTTAGAAAAGTGACACCGAGGATGAAGATTTCATTGGATTTAAAGATTTGGAGTGACGCTGATGGTTTGGTAAACTTGTTAGCATGATCATTATGCTACAGTTATCTGAATAACTCTTAATATGTTACGTGAACATACCGGGCACATTCTCAGTTCATTGTTGATGCGTCATGTAACGTTAGCATATCGTACTCTTATTCAGCCTGTTGTTTTATTTTTATTTGCCTTCAAAGATGACATGTCTGTTCTTGGTGTTGGATTTTATCACATAAATTTCCCCCCAAAATGCGACTTATACTCCAGTGTGACTTATGTATGTTTTTTTTTTTGTTCTTTATTATGCATTTTATGGCTGGTGCGATTTATACCCAGGAGCGATTTATAGTCCGGAAAATACGGTAGATATATTTTCATTCCAATTCCATTTGGTACCGCAATATTATATTTTATACTGGTACCGCAATATTATATATATATATTTTTTTAATGGTCAGTTTACTTTTTCTCTGTCGCAGCTGAATATATAAAACTAACCAAGTTTAGATGGATTGTTAAATATTGAGTACAAAAAAAATTGCAAATCTCAAGTAACTCTCAAGCAGAATAATTTAAGTCATTCCCAGTCCAAAAAAAAAAAAAAATGCAGTGAAATTAAATCTTAGATAAACAATACAGCAACACCTCAGAACAGTTCAAACATGATTCTTAAATAGTAATAAAATGATGCAAACATTCCCATGTGCTCATCATTTGCGTCATACTTTTTTTCTGCACGGATCCTGACAACAAAACAATCAAGAGTTCAAGATCAGATTGTTTCAGGTTCCAAATTTTGACCCCGTGACTCCGCGCGCACGTCAGAGTGCAACGTGGCGCCAAAATAACCCGCACAGCAATAAAAGTTGACAACGCGCTTCACGATGGGAACTTCGAACGCTCGGTGCCGTCACCCTTGTGACGTTTTCCTGGATCACATCGCCGCTGGGCTAATCTGTATAAATACAGAGTGACAAGGCTCAGTCGACCTCGTCAGTCACCTGCAAGCGCTCCGGTAAGTTTTTCTACCGCCATCTGTACTTTACGTTTCTGACTCGAACGAGAGAACTACAGTCATGTATCATTTCAGCTATCTGCTCGAGTCACACCATGAGGGTCTTTGTGCTAGTTGTCACCCTCGCAGTCATCTCAGGTAAGTTTCATCTGTCCGTTAAATTCGACAGTAACGTTTCGGGCTCACATCCTTTTGTTGGCTTGTCACCAGGCTGCCAGGGAAAGAGTTTCTTCCACGGTGATCCGGCGATGACCTGGGAGGAATACTTTCAAAACTATTTCACAGTGCTGAATACAAAGGCTGACGAGATAGTGAAGGACATCAGGAGCTCCCAGATCAGCAGAGAACTGGAGTGAGTGAGTTTGTTTCCATTAGTACTATAAAAGTAAAAGTGACGCACTAAAATGCTAACAAGCTAAAAAAAATAATCACAATTCGATTATTTTACAAAATAGCTCAGCCCTATCTGTGTCTCACGCCCCCCCCCTCCCCCCACTCAGAACCCTGATCCAAGACAGCATGGCCGAGCTGAGCGCATACAGAGCGGACCTGGAGGACAAGCTGGCTCCGTCCGTTCGGGAAGCCGCCGAACGTCTGGATAAAGACCTGCGAGAGATGCTCAAGCGTCTCCGTGAGCGCGCGAGCGAGGCCAGGGAGCAGATGCAGCAGTACCGCCAGGAGCTGCAGACGGTGGTGGTACAGAACTCTGATGACGTCAGACGTACGGTCGCCACCTACACCCGCAAGATGAACAAGCGCCTCAACAAGGACGCCGCGGAGTTCAAAGGGTTAGCATTAGTATCATATCATACTGTTCACCCAGAGAGTTGAAGTAAATATACAGTACTAGTACACTCTTCATAAACTGTATATCCTGTGGATAGAAAAAGTCTACATACCCCAGTTCAAATGCCAGGTTTCTAATCTACCAAAGGAGGAAATACATTTTTTTGCGGTGTTAGCTAAAAGTAAGCAATGTTAGCTTTGTAATTGCCTCAAGCCGCCCCCACTGCCCCTGTTTGAATCACCACTTATAATAAGTATCCTTTGGTAAAATGAAAAACAAAATAGGGGCACCTTTATTCATACTACTTTTATTACCGTCAATATGACCAAGGGGATCATGTTTGTTTTGTAAAATTTGAAGATAAGAAACAAGGATTTGCATGGTAAGCTACACATGAGTTTCATTACCAGTAGGTATAAAGGCAACTCGGCGGATGACACACAATATGTTCCTGAGGCCTAGCTATTTGTTTTCCTTCTTGCAGGCAAGTTGCCTCCTATTTGGAGAAACTCCGGTTCCGCACTTCAAACAACATCGAGGACTTGATGCGGAGTCTGGGTACTTATTTTGGTCAGGTGCGAGACAACACCCAGGCGAAGATCACCACCCTGAATGATCTGCTGAAGTCCCAGGTGGAGAGCTTGAAGGACACAACGCAGACCACAGTGGAGGATATCACCACACGCTACCAAAAGACCTCGCAGGACCTGTACGACACGCTGCAGGAGAAGATGGAGGGTCTTAGCAGCTGGTTTCAGCCGGTTGTCTCCATGTTCAGCGACAATATGTGAACCACTAGTCTAAACGAGCTGTCTGTCTACCACACTACAGATGTAAAATGACGATGATGTGGTTTACCAATAAAGAAACTCACGCATACAAAAGGATTTTGAATTTTATTTCGTTACATGGTGAAATTAAACTTATAGCAAATGGTGAGTTGGTTGGTTGGCTGGTTGTTTGTTTTTCTTTGCAAAGGATAAACACCACAAACACAACACAATATTAGCACAAAATGTACTGTCAATACAAGAGAGAAATGAACAGCAACTTTACTTACATGTCCCAAAACGTTTCTGATATTAACAATAATGCATAATTGTGGGATAATTAAAACACATATGCTAACTCTACTCATGAAATGAAAGTGTGTGTGCGTGCGTGTGAGAGTGTGCGTGCGTGTGTATTATTTAGTAATAAAATCATTAAGTGCATAAATACTGTCTGGGACAAGGACTTTACACAGTAATTCAAACGCATTTTATGTTCTTGAGAGGCAATATAGTAAATGGCACGATTTGTCAGAAAATATCGAGCGCCATACACGTGATTCAATGGCACCGTGAAACGGAACTCTATTTTACGTCACTTCAGTATCCAATGATATTACTCATAATTATTGTTCGGCCAATCAGAAATCGTTATATCTATCTGAGGATGTCGCCGTTTTATGATGTCATTTCCAACCATGTCGCTGAATTCTAAAATGAAAACGTTTTTTATGTTCACTTAATTTTCGCCCTCCGTCATAATGAGTAACATTTGTAGGGAGGTCATTACTCTTCAGCTGGGACATTACTCCAACTTTGTCGGTACTCATTGGTGGAATTTACAGGTGAGGAACACATAGCCGGCTACCTTAGGCAGCTCTAATGTTAGCTTAGCTTGTGTTCGTAACCGAAACAAACAATCCTAACCAACGCGTAAAGTTTGTGAGGGTAAGTGTAACGATTTCATTTTATCAAATAATTGAAGCCCAATTTCTAAGGAAAAGCAGACATTTGGAGAGGAAAGTATTTTGATTCACAGAATATAAACAAGTGGACATGCGTTTGGTTAGTCTATTGTAAAGACTTGGACGAGTCAATATTTGCTTAGAAGTGTCAGGTTTGTTACCAAAACACACTTTTGAATTCACATTTTAAATTATTGGGGATAGTTACGTAATCCCGTGTCTAATCAAGAGTCACGACTATTCAAAATTAGTTTTGATTTGGAATTTTAATAATAAACCCTTATGTCTTTGTAGGATGCATCGCTGTCATATGACCCAGAAATGCCACCTGGAGAGATCCAGAGTGATGTCTTGTTTCGTGAAGGCCAAACTCTTGGTGGGAGCATCACCTACACTCCCCGCCTCGTTGCTATGGATCTCAAAGGTGACTTAATGCAGTGGAAACATATTGTTTATATTTTCTGCAGTGAATCTATGAGAGATGAACCAAATAGATTTGTCATACAGGAAGTCTGCAGACTCTACGGCAGGAGGGAAGTCTCTATGACACTGGCAAAGAAACGTCTGCTTTTTCCTGGTAAATGAAGATTGACCGTATGGTAGCATTTTTTTTTTCATGACCTTTTCATGCACCAAGCCAGTAAATTTTCATGCTAAGTATTCTCCAAATAACAGGGATGGAAGCCTGATGGTACATAAAGAGAGCTCACCTGCGAAAAACTCCTTTCTTGAAGACCTGGACATGTTGGATGTGAGTATTTGAAGTGAAACCGACAAGTTAATATTTAGACATGACAACATTGCTTTGGTTATAATGTCAGTCAAAGTAGACAGTTCTTTCCTCAATATTCACTCTGATCCATGCTCTTTCGTACCCAGTGTGGAGACATACTGACACAGGCACATTTTTCATCCGGCGCTCAATCTCAATGTGAACGTAAGTAAAACCTAATCAAAGTTTACTCATTGCGCACTTCCTTCCCTGAGCCGTTCACTCGCCTCACAGGTTCTCCAAACGTGGATACTGTCAACAGTCGGCTTGCTCGAGTCCAGAAGAATTACAAGCTGGAGGGCAGTGTCAAGGTCTGGTCTGACTTTCTGCGCATCCATTTTCACCCTCGCACCATCTCTGTTATCCACCAGTACAACCATGATGGGTGAGTAAGAGATTCCGTTTTTTTATTTTGTGTTTTGTCAGTAGAGCTGAAAAAAAATGGTACTTGTAAGGACTTTAGAAATCCAACTGGGCGGCAGATTGGATAACAGGAAGACATTATGTGCACTTTGGTTAATGTGTACAAAAGTAGAAGCATTTCTTCCCATTTTTTAATGGCCAGTGAGGCTGATCGTCTGGAGGCTTTTGGCCAGGGGGAAGCACTGTTGCAGGGGGCAGTGCTGGAGGATCTGGATGACAAACTTCATTTTTTTGTTGAGGAGTGTGACTACTTCCAGGTAAGTTGTTCTTAAAGCGACGCGCGCACACACTGTTTGCACATCCTGACCCCCCCCCCCCCCCCCCAAAAAAAGCATGGTTATAATTAGATTTTTCATGATAGTTTGTATTTTGTTTGGACAATTTGCTTTTGAAATTCAGTTAGGTTTTTTTTTTTTTTTTTTTTGAAATGCTTAATTTTAGTTTTCCATTTTGATTAGTTTTGCTGTTTTAGTTTTTTATTTTAACAAATTGTTTTGTTTTTTCAAATTTAGTGATAGTAATTTCGGGGGGTTTTCCCATTAAGTATAATAACCTTGGACCACATGGGCATGTTTGACCAAAATGTGTCTTTTAATAAGCATCAAAGGTGTCTACAAAGATTTAATTAGTAAACCTGCCCATTTAAAAGGTGACGGGTAGTCACTGTCTTGTGTCAAGGTGTGTACCACACTAAACATGGACGACAGAAAGTGAAGGACAAGAGTTGTCTTAGGAGAAAGAAAATTATAGACAAGCACGCTGAACGTAATGGCGACAACTCCAAGCGATGCGATCATTCCTATGACGGCATCTCCATTTCAGGGTTTCCAGGTGCTGTGTGACCTGACGGATGGCTTTGCGGGTCTTGGCTCAAAGGTCACAGAAATGCTACAGGACGCGTACGGCGGTCGAGGAATCCTAACCTTCGGGACGGCTCCCGTCAGCCACCCAAATTCAGTGCGTTTGACTCAACGTTCTCCATGCCAAGTGTTTAAATGCAGACGCTGACGGGTCCTTTCTGCTCAAATAGACTCCAACGAAGGACCTCTACCATCTGTTGAATTGTGCGTTAGGGATGGTCCACATGGCCAGTCACAGCTCTTTCTTCTGTCCGCTGACGCTGCGAGGAGGACTGGGCCTACGACCGTCGTCTCCCATCAGCTTCCCTTACCTGAACTATGACGTATGTTTTATTACTTTTTAATATTTTGGCTCTTGCTTTTTAAGACCTCCTCAGTTCAACCTAGCAACCTTGCCATTGAAAAGTGAATTGCATTTCTTGAACATCCTCGTCACGACATTGACATTTTACGTGTTGCAGCCGTCACTTTGGTACCACTCCAGCTCGATCCTTTCTCTCGCTCTGGATGCGCTCACGGTGCCGTACAGGCTGAGGAGCAACTGCATCCCCATGTGGCAACTGGCAGACTCGCTGACAACATCGGGGAGAAAGGTGAGTTGATTGTATTAGTTCAAGCCGATCGTACTTTGACTTATTTTGGGGCGTGTTTCCCAACTTTTAGTGAGCCAAGTCACACGTTGGTAAATCTGCCAGCACACACATTTGTTTGAATAGCAACAGGTGGCTACATAGATGAGTTATAGCTTTTCCAAGACTTAAAAAAAAAAAAAATTTAAAACTTAATGTAACTTGAGCAAATTTATTAGGTGGTGGCAGCTTACGGTGCCATCCCGTTTCCAATAACGCACGGCAGTTCGCTCCCTGATGCCTTGTGCGCTTGCGACTCGTTGCCATGGCAACCACTGTCCGCATGCGCTGAAGCAGCCGACGGCCGATGCTACGGCCAATGGGTGACACTCAAAGGCTTGGAAGGCCAAAGACTCACCAGGTAGATGTTGTCGCTTTTGGTACAGGCTGATCTTGCAGTTTGTGGTCACAATCTTGAAAGATTAATTCTTCTTTCTGATCAGTTCTGTCGCTCCGGGGAAGGAACCACCGTCTCGCCTTCACAACCTCCACAGCGGGGAAGACGTCCTGGCATCTTATATCACATCTTTCTATCCTACGGCTCCTCTGTAAGGCCCAAAATGTATTCATGCATCCGTAAAAAAAAGACAAAAATCCACAGAATGGAATATTTTTGGTGTCGCAGCATCATTATGAGAAAACCTAACTTTCCTCCTTTTAGGGCTCTGCAGCTGGTATCCAGGCCCAGTAAGGTGATCCCACCTTTCCCCCAGATATTCAGTCAGTCTCTCAACGATCGAGGTCTACAGGACAGCCATCTGCTTCCAACCAATCGTGAGTTTCTTCAACTCCAGTTTATCCTCTGCTCTGAAATGTTCATAGTCGTTTTCAAAGCTAAATTATGTGCTCCTGGATAGCTCTGGCCGCCCCACCGGGCGTCTCGTCTGTACCAGTCATCACATCCCTCCAGTCGGGGCCTGCGCTGGGCCAGTGGCTGTCGGAGTTGCATCGCAGCGTCAGCGCTTTTGACATTCGCCGGGTGGCCCCCAGCTTTCTTTCGCAGGGACCCGAAATGGCAGACTACAGCGAAGCCCTGGAGCAGTTGCGCTTATTGGCTCAGAAGTACCGGGACGATAGCGGCGGAGTGACACGCTCATCTTCAGAGGACGACGACGACTGACGTTGGGTTGGACGGACTTGCTTTTAAATTACATCATGCTTACACTCCCCCCTTGAAGTAAAGTGACACGAAAGCGAAGATTAAAACTGTTCACTAACATGCCAATTAGCAGACGCTCTTGGGAAAGTAAACGGCAACACTCATCTTTTCTAGGATCATGTGACTCTCCATGAATTACTTTGCAATTTTAGTATGACCTGATGATGCACGATGTCGCTTTTATATTTTCTGTCATGAGATACTGTAAAGTTAGAAGGCAGCCCGGTACTGTTAGAAGTGTAATATTCCTCTGGGTGCCGCGTCTAAAAACATATGCGAGTGGATGAACTTGTTACATTCAAAAACTTATGAACTGAAAATGTAACTTCTGGAGTGATGACCGACTTGTTGTTGATAGTCACCTGACCTCATTAAGTATGGCTACCGATGAGATTTGATCGGAGTAGTCATTTCCCATTACAAACAGAAAAGGAAACTTTTTTTTAAAAATGGCTAAAGATCTAAAGAGACCGTAAATCAAAACACAATGAAGAGGCTTTAAAAAAAATGGTATGGGCTTCCACAAAAGGTGAAACACATTCCAGTCAAGCACAGCAGTATGTATTTCGCATCTATATTTAAGGGCAAAAATGCAAGACCACCAATTCAATGTGTAAAACTTGGAGTAACACAGACTGCAATTTTAACAAAAAGGCTCCATTTTGGGGTCTTCAGGAAAGTACAAAAAGTGTTAAATGAAACAGAGATGGGCGTAAAACATGAAGCGCAAGCATCTCGGCTGTACAGCTACTTATATAAAAAAAAAAAAAGGGAAGTACCGGTGTGGGGGGTTCCAAATTGTAAAAGGGGTGAGGTGACACACAAGGAGGTGGCAGTCCCAAAAACTAAACTACGAGCGGGAACGAGAGCGGGACTGCGAACGGGATTTGGAGCGAGAGACCGAACGGGAAGCGGAGCGGGAGCGCTCTTTGGCGGGGCTAGGGGAGCGGGATTTAGATTTAGACTTTGACTTGGACCTGGCTCTGGATTTTGAGTCGGCGGGGGAGCAGGAGCGAGAACCCCGCTCCCGTTCGCCGGTTTCATCCTCGCTCTTAGGAGGGTCACGACCCTTTGATGCAGACTTCCTGGAGACTGAACGGGAGCGAGACCTGGACCGGGACCTGGACTCGTCCTTCTTGCCCTTCTTCCCCTCTTTCTTGCTCCTCTTGCTTTTGGGGCTGCGGCTCCTGCTCAGGTCTTTGTCCTTCTGGTCTCCGTTGCTGCGCTCGTCTTCCTTCTTGCTCTTTTCTTTACTCTTCTTGCTGTTGGAGTGACTGCGGGAGCGGGAAGCGGGCCTGCAGGCCAAAGGGTACGTGATTATATACTACATCAGGACGAGACCACGTGATACAAAACATGCATGGATCAGCTGAGGCACATTTAGAAATGGAAAAATGTGTCAAATGTAGTACACTTGCAAAGGGCACCAAATAACTCCTCTTCTGTACCACTTTAGGGCAATCTCCCCCCAATATGCTGAGCAACAACAGTTGTGTGACGCTCCAGTGCAGTCCCGGTTGATGTCTCACCTGGAGCGGGAGCGGCTCCGGCTGCTGCTTTCACTGCGGCTCCGGCTCTTGCGGGACCTGCGACTCCTGGAGCGGGACCTGAATTGGGAATAGGTATGAGTACAGCACACACACCAACACTAGCGAAGTCCCACACGTCGTTTAATCTAGCCCGGAGTTCATTGCACAAAGGAACCACTTCTTGGTACCTGGAACGGCTTCTGCTGCGGGAATAGGAGCGGCGGCGTTTGGCTCCGGGGCGGTCTTCGATGAGACGAATCTTTCTGCCGTTGACCTCGGTGCCATCCAGCTTCTCCAAAGCCCGCTTCATGTCGGCGTACAGCCTGAACTCGATCACCCCTTCATTCTTTCGCCCCTTGTGCGTGTCGGCGTAAGTCACCTCGCCCGCTTGTCTCATGTAATCCTTCAAAACGAAAAGACATATTTGTGATGGCGACGCCAATATATGTTTATAGTATTTCTCACCAATGGCAAAATCGTACCTTTAAGTCCTGCCAGCTGCATCGGCTGGACAGATTCTCAACAATGAGCCGATAGTCTGTCCTAATAGGTGGACCATAGCGGTCTCTGCCCCAACGTCCTCCGTAACCACCTTTCAAGGTAACAAGGATAGAGCAACAAAATGAGGACCACTCGGCAACGGAGATGTGCTTATTATTCTGAACTCCACTCTACTCTACAAATAATTAAAGACACTTAGAAAGTTATCAAAACGACATTTAAATTTCAAGTTCATAAATGGGTCAAACAAAAAAATTAAAA
Source organism: Hippocampus guttulatus (assembly GCF_054856545.1). Lineage (NCBI taxonomy): Eukaryota > Metazoa > Chordata > Actinopteri > Syngnathiformes > Syngnathidae > Hippocampus > Hippocampus guttulatus. Next base: position 5,809,287 of record NC_141278.1, read on the forward strand.
ATCTATGTGCATTTATCAAAATTGACAAGTTAAGCTACTTCTGTCTGTACTATTAAAAAAAAGCAATTCATTAAATAAACATATGAAAGAAGAGGATGTATTCTAAATCATTTAAAATTACATAAAACTCAAGAAGGAAACCGTTCCGGCGAACAAAAGATTCTAAACTAGCCTAAAAACAACTGACTGTTAAGAGTAAATGTTCTTTTTTGAGGCTGAACCCACATCTGTTCCTAACCCCCATGGTATCCTCACCACCCGGCCTGGGCTGGGCCTAATGGCAATAGCGGTCTTCATTCACAATGGCTCCCTTTTTTGGTCTGCCCAGGGGCCCAGAATGGTCAAACCACACTCTTGGAAAGGGGGGAACACCATGGCCAGCAATAGGGCAGGCAGTCGGCAAAGGACTCTTTCAATTGAAACATTGAGGTTCTTTGTTAAATCTTTACCTTTAAAATTGACAATCAACTTTAACAAAATGTGAAAAATAGAATCAAAACAGCATTCACAACATATTTATCAAAATGAGTTAAATTCATGAAAATAGTTTTCCTTTTGCAACTACTTTTTTAAAAAAATGCTACATGGTTTCATTTCACTCCTTATTGGTGGCTTGGGTGCACCCAAATGTAACACAAAATCGCTTTCGTCTGCAATTCATTTGTCCAAAGGGTTTTGAATTTCATGCAATTGGTCAGGTTTGCAAGACAACAGCCAACACCCACTCAGAAATTTCCGACTGCAAAAACTGGGACACGCCTGTTTGAAAGAGGGCCTTTGAAAACCAACCGCAAAAACTAGGCAGAACAAGTTGTGGAGAACGTCCGTTTGCATTTATAAAGATCTGCTGAAACCGAAATGTTAACTCGGCTATCCAAATGCTGTAAAGCATTTACCAACATTTATGAAGCCAAAGCACAACATTTCCACGAGAAAAAAAAGTCACATGACTGGAATATGAACTTAAATTATCTTTACTTAAACAACCGTACAAATTTGTCTGTGCAACATGGGTTCATATAGTCGTGTAAATGCTGGATGAATGCCTCCGTTTTTAAAGGGAATGCACACAAGCCACCAAAATCAATAGTTAAAACACAGCAAATTAAATCACGTGTTGGTTACTTTTCACTACATATTTATTCTGATAAAAAGAGAACGTTTCGTGGATGAACTTACTCCTTCCTCCCCCTCCTCCACTGTAGCCTCCATCGCGACGGGGCCCTTTGGTGTGCTCCACAATCACACGCTCCCCGCACAGCTCCTTCCCGTTCAAGTCGTACACCGCATCGTCAGCGTCGCGCGGGTCATCAAATTCAACGAACCCATACCTTCAAAGAACGCTCGCATTCATTACGACAATCCGACACAACACTGCAATAATTCATTTTAATTATGATCCCGAAAGACTGCAGGGCTGCAATTAACCGACTAAAAAAGGGAGCAGTTGGGAAATTAAGACGGTTGCAAATGCACACTCGTGTACGCTCACATCGTGACATTGCCACGTTTAGCGTTAACAAGCTCCCGTAGTACATTAATTAAGATCGCAGATGAGGTCCTGTGTAAAAAATATATAATATAGATATATTAACACGCACAATAAGGTACACGTGACACTGAATCGATGGTTGCTTGAACGTCTTCGAACAAAGAGAATTCGATCAGTAGGCCCTGCACCGACGAACAGGCCCATACCAGCAGGTTAGCTCAAGCTAACCGACATTAGCTTTCTGGCGGTATCATGGCGAGGAGGTATGAAACGTTACCCATTTTTTAGATCGACTTCCAGTATTTTCCCGTAGCTCTTAAAGAACCTTTCGACGTCCTTTTCTCTGGCCCGATAGCTCAGCCTTCCGATATACACCCTCGACATTTTTGTTGAAAGGAAAAGAAGAATGCGAGAAAATAAACGCGGCTCTGTCTGTATCTGCTCAATGGGCCGCGACGACGGAGGTGTGGTCTAATCTCTTCTTCGGCGCTTTTTAAAAGTAGTGAAAAAAACGTTGGATTGTATCACCGCTCGCCATTGGAAAGGCAGGGAACTGTTTTCGGGTGCCGACCTGCAAGCATGCGGCGGTCCACTGTGATACATTTCAACTGTGTTTGCAAACATTGACTTGGTTCTAACTTTTATTAAATTTTCTATATGCAAACACAATGTACAGTGTCATGCGCGTTACATTACAGTGGCTTCGAATACAATTAAAAATATATGTTGCTGTTGTTTTTAGGAATAAAACTTCTGCTACATATTAATTGGCTACGTATTTTGGGCGGTACTGGCAATCTAAGTTTGAAATCACAAACATTCGCCCTTTAAAGGTAATCACATTGAAAAGTCATCAAAAGTTAAGAATGATTCATTTACAATTGCTAAAAGTTATACTACACTCTTTAGTTTCAGGATGTTGCGAACGTAATCCACGCTATGGGCGGAGCTACCACCAACGACGGGGGAGTGTTTTTGCCAATAATCCCTTGGCTAGTTTCGAACTTTATCGTAATATACTTTTCATAAACAATGCTTCTTTGGGCACGGCGGTGGAATGAGCTCGTTCAAGGTGTCCACTTGTAAGACTCAATGAAATGTGCTCCATGGGTTGAAAGCAAAGTGAGGTCTCATTTTGAGACAAATAACGGTACACGACGCCAGCCGAATGTTAGCTCAGAGCGGAGCCAGCAGGCTAACTCGGGCTAAATTGTGATGGAACGCGGGGCTTTTTCAAAATATTCCTGGATTGATTTCGTCTTCTCTGTCATCGGCGTATGTACCTTTTTGGTGGACTGGGGCTCCGATTTATGGGTCGCCGTCGAGTTTTACTGCCACGGTGACTTTTTGTGGTTCGGGGCACTGGTCGCCCTCATGATCCTTTCGTCTTCCGTGGTCCAAATGTTCAGCTGGTTCTGGTTGAAGTATGACCGCCAACTGCCCGGCTTCCGAAATGAGATCGGAGCCGAAGCGGTGCTCTTTGTGGACAGAGTTAAACTCACCTGCCTGTTGCATGTGCTGCAGCTGGGTTTCTTATGCAGGTAAACACGTGTGTGGAAATAGTGTTAAAATCGCATTGCTTGTTTGTACAATTGAGGTCGAAAATGTAGAAACACCTTGTACCAAAGTATAAAAGTTTTTATTGTATACAAAGTACTAAATTCACTCGACTCCCAACTCTACGCCCATACAAATGCAAAAAATATAGTCGCTGAAAAAGCAAAGTACTGCTATTTAAGTACAAGAGTAAAAAGTAAAATATTTTATCACAAAGCGTCTGTGAGTGTCCAGAAAAACGCTTTATAAATCTGATGCATTATGATTAGCATTTTGCATTTTTGAATGCTAGGAGCATTTTAGGCTGGCACAAGACACAACACATATATCGCTATCTCTGTTTTATCTAATTGCTTGGCTTAACATTGTTGAAATACAGGACTGTCATTCATTTTAAGCAGTCACGCTTTTGGTCTGCGACAGGTTACGTGCAGCATCACATTGTTGTGATACCAAGATGCTTAGACACTCCACAATAACTTTTTCAATCGGACATTTTTTTGCGTGGTTTCTGACATGTACACAAAAACTGTCTAGAGGAGACCATCATTATGGTCCCAGCATGCCAGCATATAATTACATTTGACAAGTGCCATGACCATAAACGTCAAGTTCAGGTGTGGCGGCGACAAATAATTTGTCGGTGCAGCATCCTGTCACATTCCATCGCTGTTCTCCTTGGCTGAGGTGTTGAGATTCGCTGCACAATTCACTGTGCGTCATTCAACAAGTCTTGTTGTCACGCAATTCCCCTCACGTACTCTAGGCACATCTCGGCCATCAGACAAGGCTTCCGGGTATGGTGGCGGAAAGAGGAAGGCTCTGAGTATGCCGTCTACCTGACCCACGACCTCAGCATGCTGCGACTCATCGAGACGTTCTGCGAGAGCGCCCCGCAGCTGACGCTCATGATCTATGTGGTGCTGCGCAACAACAAAGCCAGGACCGTCCAGTGTGAGTTCTCCTCTCTCACATTCAGACTGATGTACACAAAATAAGCACAAGCTGATGATGAAATTTAGGTCAGGGTTCTCAAGTCTAAACTCATCTGCATAACTCTTCCAAAAGAATGGAAATACACTTATTTTTGTCCATATGAAACTCTTCAATGCACTTCAACATAGTTTTGATTCCGCAAGATTGGTGTGAGGCACTGCTTTTGTTGTAACGCTTCAGTCATATCATTTACTTATTGGCATCGGGTCGATACGGGCCTTATTTCAAGGTATCGGGTAACCATCTCGGATGCCGATACCCGCCACCGATACTTGAAGCTAAAAAAGTCTGACGTCAATTAAGGTTTCCGTGCCAGTAGTTGCCGATACACTGTGGCCGTTTAACAGATTGTGAAATCATCATGTGTGTCGGAAAGAAAAAAGAGGTCTTTGTTTGGAATCATTTGTGTTGATTTAAATTTTATGTATCATGAATACTTGTGGTGTTGGTACTTGGTATTAGTGAGTACTCAAGAGTGAATAATCGTACTGGTATCCATCTTAAAAAAAAGAGGTCTTGAACATTTGCTATATTGAGGGGAAAAAACTATTGCAATTAGATCATTTTTCACAATCATGCAATCAATGCGTTTCCTTCCCCACGGTTGCCATACTGATGGTGTCACCTACCTCTGTGTTTGCAGTCGTCAGCATTGTGGCATCAACCACTTCCATAGCCTGGATGGTGGTGGACTATCACCGCTGCCTGCGCTCCTTCCTACCAGACAAGGCCAAACAGGGTTGGGGCTCCTCGTTCGTTTACTTCCTGTGGAACCTGTTACTCATCTCCCCTCGGGTCGCTGCCCTCGCCCTCTTCGCGTCTGTCCTGCCCACCTACATTGCCGCCCACTTCCTGATCGTTTGGTCTAGCTTTGTCGTATGGGCTTGGCGCCAGAGGACCGACTTTATGGACAGCGTCGGGGGGGAATGGCTCTACCGGGCCACCGTGGGGCTCATTTGGTACTTCAGCTGGTTTAACGTCGCCGAGGGTCGGACTCGAAGCAGAAGTATCATTTACCATACCTTCATCACTACCGACGGAGGAATCCTGCTGGCCACTTGGTGGTGCTACCGAGACCCTGTGACCTCCCAATCTTACGCAATGGCGCTGCTCATCACTCTACCTCTTACCTACCTGCTGGGACTGCTCTTTAAATGCATCTACTACTGTTGCTTCCACCCCAAACTATGGAGGCCCCCGCTCAGGGAACCAGGACTGCCCGACGACTTGCCTGATGCAGAAGTGTCCTTCAGAGAATTTCCCATCCAGGATGGTGCCCTATCCTCTCAGCTGCTCAACAAAAGGATGGCGCACAATGCGGCACTCTTTTACTCCAGTCAATGAAAACGCTGGAGCAAGAAAAAAAAAAAAGAGAGTTGACTTGTCTACCGGTAACGCTTGTTATCGTTTTAGCCTGTTTTTGTGTGTCCTCTTGAGACAGTCAAGACAATGGGCCAACATTAGTTACACCCGCACAATCCTATGATACCCAAATCTTTGCGATATGAAATTATCAACATGGCACATTTTGAAATAAAAATCAATTCCCGTGGCGCAACAATCCCCATACATGTTGCAGTAAAACTGTTTCCCAAGCCACATCATTCTTTCGTGTGTTAACCCTTTCATGCACCAATAATGATAACCAGATAAGCTGTCCACTGTAGTAACCACTGTCCCCGAAAGGGTTAAATAAAGGGAATGACAGGAGGGACATTTTAAAAGCTAATTTGTCTAAATGACTTTTTCCCCCACATTGTTTGGGATTGATAATGCACTCTCACAAGGGTGGAGAATTGCTGCTAATAACGTGTACGTATTTACAGGTGTACTTGCAAGAACTTGGACAATAATTAAGCTGTGGCAACATGTCGTAAAATAAAGTGTCAAGGAATTTGACAAAAAAAAAATCTTTTGTAGTCAACTTGCAAGCTTTTTTTAAATTTAATTTTTGTTATTATTTAAGGTATTTATAATTATTATTGAGGCTCAGAGGGGATCGAGCCTTTTCTGTTGCTGGTCCCTCTCTCTGGAATGACCTCCCACTGAACATTCGGCAAGCCTCCTCGCTGCCCATCTTCAAAACCCTCCTCAAAACTCACTTGTATTCTTTGGCATTCGACTCAGCATGACTTAGATTTGTTCTTGGTTTTACTGTTTGGTGCTTTCTACCGCCTTTATTACAGATTTGTCTTACTGTTTATTGTGCATGTTAAATTGCTCCATGTACAGCACTTTGTATGCGGCGATGGCTGTTTGAAAGTGCTCTATAAATACTGTTGTTGTTAAAAAAATTATGATTATTTTACTTGGTGAATTTATGTCAAGAATGCATTCCAGCCACAAGTGTTTCCCTCTGTATTTTATCATCTGCAACCGCTGTGTGCAGGAAGTGAGAGGCGGGGGCAGTTTACTTCTCGGCAACATCTCCTGGAAGTACTCTTGGTAAGCCATTGTTTAATTTACACGGCATTTGAAAGACATTCGATTCCATGTTGGAGTGGTTCCCAACCCTTAGTGAGTCACAGGACCCGTTAGAGTAGAGTTTGAAAAAATTGCACGGCAGTCCCCCTAACGCAAAAAAAAAAAGTCACAAAATGCAAAAATAATGAACATCTTGTCTGACTTTACTTACAAATCGACTCAATGTGAAATCGTGGCGTGTTTTTTGCAACACAAGTTGGATTACTTCCAGGAAGCCATGACTCATTCTATATATGAATGGCGATAGGCGGATGCACTGCTTTATTGTCCATTCTGCTATTTAATCGTTTAATTATTTTACCCATCATAAACATCAGTGACAGATAGATGAAGAAAATGTAAATAAATAATTTGGATGATTTTCAGCACACTTGGCACCCACTGCCCTCATTTTCATGGATCCTCAAGATAAACTCTTACTTCTGATGTTTAAATACTATTAAGCTATTTATTTCACGTCATATTTTTTTTCCCCCAGACCATTTTAAAAATAAACGTGGCAAGATTTCAGCAGGCCTCTGATTTCGTTTTATTTTTTTGTTTGTTTGTTTTACACACAAGCGTTGCCCGTTTAGCTTCACAATAGCAAACAATTCAAAACACCATAGATGGGCTAACTAATAGCATCAATGTGGTGTTGGAACCCTTTCAGCAATGGATATTAGAAGTCAAATGGTAGACCGACAACAGGTGAATTCTTTATCCTCTGCAAAGAATGACCCCAAAAAATTTTGAATTATTTCTTAAATTATATAAACTATTCTAGTATGATTAGGGGTTGAAAGACTGGAATTTTTCTGAATGAAGTAAAATGAATGACAGTTATCCCATGAGTTGTTTTTTTTAACCGTATGCCTTTAAGAGTAGGCCTTGAGGGCAGGTTTTTTTTCTTTTTTCTTTTTTATGGAGGAGGAGTGCCAAACTCAAAGCTCTCGTTTTCTGTTCAAGTTTAGTCATTGTGAAAGTGTCATGGGAAGAGCTGCACCAGCATGTAGCACTCCGCGCGAACCATGAGTGCGTTCAAGTTCTCCAAGTTGGATTGTTTCCTCACTTATGTGGGCCTGGCATTTCTCTTGTCGGACATTGGGCTGGACATATGGACTGCGGTGTCGCTCTACCAGGAAGAGGATTATGTCTATCTCGGCATCCTGATATTCGTCCTCTTGGGCTCGTCGATGCTTGCTCAAGCCTACAGCTGGCTGTGGTATACTTATGATGACTTTGTGCGGCTGACAAAGGTTGAGAGGTGTCTCAGTCCGAGGCAGCTGAAGGCCGTGCATTTTTTGCAGCTGGGAGTCTACTTCAGGTTCGTAGGCAGATAGTCTGCTTTCAACACATGAAGCGGTGTGTTTTATTTGGACAGTTTGTTTGGCTTTTACACGTGTCTTCCCCAACTTGCCCTTTCCAGTCCATGAAAATCCGACTACTTACAACAAAGTACAACATGACATTAATTTACAGGTTCCAGCATGTTACAGTGATGTGGTTGCCTCTTGAGTGTCTAGCAGCAGAGTGAACAAATCGTTTTGCACTTCTGCCTCATCGGTTTAAAAGACAGTTTAAAAACAAAAATTACTTCACCCCTTCATGCAGGGGCGGTTCTGGATCAATTTCACTGAGGGGGCCGGGCTGGGGCCAGGGGTTTTGATGGGGGGGGGGGGGCACATTCAACCCAGGGCTAAAAAGACAGATTCGAAATCTTATTTGACTTTTTATTTCTTCAGACTTTGAAATTGTAGTCATAACATTACAGTGATGAGAAAAAAACAGTATTAGGAGGGCTAAAATGTCTGCAAGCGTAACAATACGTCTGTTGAGAATATTCAAGCCAGGGGATGATATGGTACCAGCCTGCCGGGGACAAAAATTGCAAATACACTGAAGCTAGATGTTTTACATGCATATAATTATCCAAATTTTAAAAGGCAATGTCTTATATATTGATCCTGTTAAATAAAAATTAAAATAAAAAGGAGACTAAAAAAGTTACACACACACACGCGCGCGCGCACACACACACAAGCACACTCAAACACGCGCGCACACACACACAAGCACACGCGCGCACACACACACACAAGCACACACAAACACGCGCACGCACACTCACACACGCGCACACACACACACTCACGCAAATAGCACTCGTGTCGTGGTAATTTCCTTCTCCGCGGACTGCTTCTCATTTTCCCGCTCATTTTTAAATGGCGCAGCGCACTAAAGGGTCCGACTAGAATGTTAAATCACGCACTTTGGTTCCACCTTTCGCGTCGGCGACTCGGCACGACTGCGTAATCTGCGCTCGGAGGGGGGGCCACAGGGGGGGCCAGAATCGGTGCTACAGGGGCACTGGCCCCCGTTGCCCCCCCCCCCCCCAGAACCGCCACTGCCTTCATGCACTCTGTAACCTGATAATATGATAAGCTGTCCACTGTAGTAACCACTGTCCCTCAAAGGGTTCAAGTAGAGTTGTTAACTTAGGAAACACTTCCACAACTTTACAAAAATTTGATGTGGATTTTGAGTCTCGACGCTGTTCTTTCCCAGGCATGCCGGTGTTGTGGAGATCACATCGTGCGGATGCATTACAAAAACCCAAGACCCAGTTGACGCTGCGGTGTTCCTGACTCATGATCTCAGCATGCTGCGGCTCATTGAGGCTTTTTCAGAGAGTGCGCCGCAACTGGTCCTCATGCTCACCATCATGCTGCAGCGGGGCCAACTGGATCCTCTGACAGGTATGACATAATGAATGCCATGGTATGCCATTAGACAAGGCTATAGCCAGACTAAACCAAGCTCCTAATCTCACGTCAACATAGTTCCTTGGCACCAAGATGTAAATAGTTTGGCACCCAAAGCAATATTTTTACATTAGACATGGCTTTGGTCTGAGCACAAAAAAGCAATTGTATCTCAAATCAGCTTCCACCAATGAAAAGAATGGAAACAGCAATAAACCATTCCAGTTTCCGTTAGAAAAAAAATTGTCGTGTATTTTAATGAGGAAAAAACATACACAATCAAAAATATGTAATTTTTGTCACACTTTGTGACAGAAATTCGTGAATCATGGCACGTAACAATGTAGCCTAATGTCGTCCTCAGTCTTGAAAGCCTTGGGCTCGGCTTCAGCCATTGCCTTCAGCGTGACGACGTACCACCGCTCCCTTCGCTCCTTCCTGCCCGACAAAGAAGGACAACGCATCGGCTCGTCGCTCATCTACTTTGTCTGGAACCTCCTTCTCATCTTCTCCCGGCTGGCGGCCATCGCCCTCTTCGCCTCCATCCTGCCCTGCTTTGTCTTCACCCACTTCATTTGCTCCTGGATGCTTCTCTTCTTCTGCGCCTGGCGCTGCAAGACGGCATTCATGGACAGCCCAGGTGGGGAGTGGCTCTACCAGGCCACTGTGGCTCTCATTTGGTATTTTGACTGGTTCAACGTGGTGGAAGAGAAGACTAGATACAAGACGACGTTGTATCACGGCTTCATTCTTCTTGATATTTCCCTTATATGTGGCTTGTGGTGCTGGAGGATGCACACACAACCCCCTTCTTTTAAAGTCCCCCTCCTGTATGCCTGCATCATTGCCTTCAGTGTGGTTGCATTTTACATATTTGGCCTGATACTCAAAATAATCTATTACAAGTGCTTTCATCCGAACCTCACGAAAAAGGAGCTGAGGGGAGATTCCACAAGCGCTTCAGAGAAGGCGGTCATGTTCTCAGCCAGTAGTGTGGTGGTGGAGGACAGCGTTCGCCACATTAGCGATCAAAGTTACACAATTGAAGATGGAGTGGACGGCGCCGTGTCACATGCTGACACCAGAGTTTCCAATAAAAGAATGAGGAAGCTGGCTGAGAATTTCTACTCATGACACAAGCATTTGACATGCACATGGATGACAGACACACAGATGGACTGCATGTCACGAGGGAGCAGTTCTCCAATCTCTACGAGGAGCAATTGGCCGTTCAACGGACTGTTAAGAGTGTCATTGTTATCCTCCATACTCAAAAGACTGTGTCGACCACACTTTTATCTAAAAGGCACAGTATTCAAAGGGTAAAACCTGACTGTTTGAAAATGAAGGGAAACTACAGTTGTTGAATGCATTACTTGGTCACGTGAACAATTGAATGACATCCGATAAATCTGCCAACACAAAGATAATGCTCAGTTTAGGTTGGCACAGCCAAGATAAAAATAATTTAATAATGTGATTATCGTTGTAGTTTACAGTGTGAACTTGGGGCGGACGATCAATCATTTAATTGTGATCTCGACTTCGGCTTCTGTCAATCGTTAAAGCGTTCTCATCGTAGACAAACGATTATTGGACAGAACGGCGGAGTGCGTTTACAAGTTCCCGATTTTATGAAAGTACCCTGAATACACCATGTTGCTTGATTGGCAAGCGTTTAAGCGTGTGACTCCGCTGTCTATAAGCGTCCTTAAGGCAGTTTATTGATAGAGTAGTTGGAGTTTAGATTACAATTTAACACACAAGAGGAATTAGACCATTGTACATTCAAATTCAAAATATTCTTCGTATTTGAAACATCGCAAGCTCAAATGCTAAAGTCAATGCAGGATTCCATTCAAATGCTAACAGGAAATTAGCATCGCCTTCGGGAGTGACAGTCCTTCAAAAACGAATATTCACCCCCAAACGCTGTGGAAACACTGCCACACAGGTAAGATAACACTACTCTGTTCACAAATTCTTCCTAATTTGTGACAAAATGAGTTATAGTAACTGAGTTTAATCTTGGGTTGCCACCTTTCAGATCTGGAAATAAGGGACACTCCTCATGGTGTTTCGCCAAAACCACGCGGGCGAAAGAAATTTGAAGGTTTGTCTCCCCAAAACCCTGAAATGCAAAAAATCGTATGTATTTTTATATGGAAAGAAATGCTTTTATTTAACTGACATTATTTAACATGTCATATTAGCCTCTGGGCCCAGGATTCACTTGGTCGTCAGTATGGAAGAAATCAAGAAAGCATTGAGACGTATTGAGATGAAAGTGCTTCATTAGCAATGAACATTGTTTTTTTCCCCTGATAGACTAAAGTAGCCTGAACCTGAGTATAGTCTATAGGCTATTAAAAAGTGTTGCAAACGAAGCAAAACCTGTTCTTTATCTTGTTCATTATTATGAAATTCAGTGTTCACGTTTGTGTGTGACAGACGCATGGGACAATTAGAAAAATACGGAACAAAACGCGCAACATGATTCGTATTTTACGGAACGGGTGACAACCTGAGTTTAATTGCAACTTTCTTTTGTTCTCATTCTACGTGTGTAGTCCATCCATGCACGGCACCGCACTGCCCCTAAGAGGCCAAAACGAGCATGAACAGCCGGGAATTGTTCAGTTGCTATCACAGTAATTTGTATGTATTTACCATACTTTCTTATTCATTAATTGTATTTATAGCTATTTATACTTATAGTTTTATCGAAAGTTGAGTTTTCAAAGATTCAAGGGATTATCCGCTCCTCAAAATTCAAGCATACAAAGATTACAGTTACTGTTGTTGTACCAACACGTATTTCGAATTTCTTCATGACATGGTATGAAATACAATCTCCCAGCTCCCAGGTTAGCCCACTAAGTCCCAAGACTTGTGAAAGCAACACAAGGTAAAAAAAATGTGTCCGCAAAGATGCAAGGAAACAGTTCAGTTTTACACAGAAAGGTACAATAATAAACAGTTTCTTTCTCACAATGTCAATCCAAACCGAGCATTATATTTCTTAAAGCATTTTTTGATTCAGCTCTTGAATTGGATGTAATTCAATTGTGTAAGCATGTTAAATGGTGTCTCAAATAAAAAGTACAGCAATAAAAGGCTGCAATTAGTTTCCCATTCACCCATTGTGTCAAACCCTCAGGGCTTAACCATGAGAATAACTACAATCACAGATAGTGTCACTTTATGAACAATACATCAATATAATAAAAGGCACGTGTGTGCCTATGACATGCACTATTATAATGACTCTTCGAATACTTGAAGTATGTTTAACGCGATTGCATTATTTATGAATGCAAAAAAAAAAAGATTTGTTTTTTGTATTTTACTCGTGCAACTCTAAATATGGAAAGACACTGCTCAGGGTATTTACAATATACTGACTTTATCAGATAAACAGGAAATTCTTACAGCGATGTGTTGAGGTCCTAAACAGCTATTGTGGTCTAAAGTCCTGGCCATGAGATGATTTTTAAAAAAAAAAAGCCAAACATTACAAAAAAATAACTTTGACTAACATTGTACTTATAACATTGCATCCCCATTGTTTACTTTAAAACAGACATGATATGCATGCAGGGTCACTACAGAACAGAATTGTTTCATGTAAAAATGGTAGCGCCATTCCGTCAGTTGAACATAAAAGTGAATCAAAACTATTTGATTGCTTTGTTCAACTTACTTTTTAGTTACCACTTTTAGTAATCTGAGCCAGTAATAGCATTTAGTACTTATTGATTGTCTCCAAGCCAGTATGATGTCATAGCAACTAATAAATGCAAACGATTCTATTCAACAGTAATACAGAGCACACAGGATTCAGGGGAAAAAAAGAATTGAGTACATTTAAAAGAAAAGGGCTCGTCAACGCCACACAAGGTTGCTGACATCTAAACCGAGAGAAAAATAACAATTTGAAAGAATTTCCACAAAACGTAATGAATTCGGGCGAAACAAAACCGCATTAAAAAAGGAGAAATAACACTTAGGATAACAATACATTTTTACGAGGACTAAACCAAAACTTACACATTTCCCTTTGAGATTATGCATACAGATAGATAAAGGCACAATATAAATATGCAAAACAACCAAACAAATGCACACAAATACACATTCTTAACGGTCCGAAAGCTGCGAGTGAGTAAAGACCAAAACCTTCAGGCTCAGAATTGTTCAGTCATCGTGGTGTGTGGACACAAAGTTGACCCTGCCCCCTTACTTTCGAAACTATCGTTAATGAGCAATGGAAAGATGTATTGCACAGTCGCCATCTCATTTGTACCGTTTCAGTTTGCGTGACGATGTCAAGCTTATCAAGCTCGCTTTCATTCTCCATTTTACCACAAGTCCAAATCCGTTCACTTAACTGACATAAACAACTCCCACCCAGGATTGCTTGACTAATGGATTTAGTTTTTGGTTGATATTTGGTTTCGACATTCAATTGCATGAATGAAGCACTTTCAGAGGCTCAATTTGACTCGCGAGCTACTCAGGAGTTGATTTGCCAAATTGCACCGAATATTTCTCTGCTACATGTGGACATGAGGATAAATTGGCCTGTCATTTCTAAAAAGAGGAAAGAGGGGACCACCTACTCGGTGTTTGTGAGAGCGGAGTCAGGCTTAGTAAAAAAAAGAAACAAAAAAACAAACACGCACAAAATGTGACTTAGTTAATTATTTACAAGGGTCACATTCTTATCTATTTATTTAAACAAAAAAGGCCAACAAATCCTTGAATTTAATACCATGTTCCATATGTGAACACTCTTGAAGGACACTTGGGCTTGTGCTATGAGAAAGCCAAAGGGCCAACAGTTGAGTATTTGATGATGGTTATAATCGCAGGAAAAGAAACGACCCCCCCCCCCCCACCCCATCTCTCAAAGCATAAAGTGAACACATTTCAGCTCATCTGAAAACTCCAGATGCATCATTTCCACAGGGTCAAAACCTTGTCGTTGTAACTAATACTACTTTGAATTGATTCTCGCCTCTTATTACAACATGCTGCAGAGTTGCGTGAGGCTACGCATGTAGCGAGACAGGGACACTTCTGATGACAGTTCCTCACTTCAAATATTGCAGTGACGACACAGCAGGCAAACAAATAAGGAAACAAACGATCAAGAACAGTGAACCCCTGCATCGTCGCGCTTCGGCATTCCCGAACTATGTTGACGTAGAAGAAGAGTTTCATTTCAACAAAAATACAGTCATACCTCGGTTTTCGACCATAATACGTTCCAGAAGGCTGTTCGAAAACCGAAACCACGCTCTTTAAAAAAAAAAAAATCTTTATTGAACACGTCTGCTCACAATGGAACGCTATACGAAGAAGCGTCACTTCCTCGTCTACCTGAGGAAGCGTTACTTCCTCGTCTAAGGAAGGCGAGAGGAGTTAAGTGACGCATTTAAGTGCGCTCAGTTTGTTCGAGAACCGAAGTTCGGTCGTCATCCGAGGCATAAAGAACTCAAAATTTTTGGTCGAAGACCAAATCGGTTTTCGACCAAAAATTTTGAGTTAAGAACATAGACGTTCGAAAACCGAGGTTTGACTGTAGTGCTTTGTTGTCATCTTGGTATCCCGGAAGTGAGTTGTTGAGTTTGATTTATACCGGCAAAAAAAAATTAACTATTAAAAAAAATAGTAGTTAGCTGCCAACTTTGTGTCAAGGAACTAAGCTGAAGTGAGTTGAGGAGCGCCTTGCTGCCATCATGGCAATGAAAGGCAACTGTAATCCTTTCTGGGGGGAGTCAATTACACACATTTCTTTTCGTTAGATGCGATAGGGCTCGTTTCTGATGCCCCAGGAACAGCAAAGGTTCACTGTATTTGATGGATGTCGTCGAAATGAGTGCAAACAGAACGAGTGCAAATGAGCCCAGAAATGGCTTAAACATTTTGAATGCAAACTCAAATATATGCACGTAAAGTGAAGGCCCTTTGGTAATTTGAAGTCAGGAGGGATATGTCCCTGCCTCCAACCTAAAATTAAATTAAAAAGGATCAAAAAATGACACTGCCCCTTCTGCGTCCGCATGAATCAAAAAAAAATTTTTTTTTAAGCTGTGGCGAGATTAGCTGCCAAAGAATAGGGAGTGCTGGGCACAAACACATTAAAAGCAGCCAACTGCACGCCCGGTCTGTTTTCTCACAGTCAGCTCTACCTCAGTTCCTTTTGAGCATCTGTCAGCCAGCTCAAAGCTGTCCGTAAATAAGCACGTGAGCAGCATTGGAGGCGCAGAGAATTCTTGACCAATGTCCGTCCAGAAACAATAACTGGCTGCTCAATTTTTTTCCTGTTTAACGTGCCACCGCTGCCGTCTCCTTATTTACAAGAAGTCCAGTTCCAGCGCTTGGTGCAGGGACACCAGGTCGCTGTGAGCGGAGATCCGCCAGAAAGGCATGTTGTGCTGCGTGGGGCGACAAAAACATCGAGTCAGACTTCGGTCTCATTCAAATACACAGCGGGCCATTCAAATCTTTGTCCTTTTTCAAACACATTTTCCTCGGTATGCCAGGTGTAAAGTTTGAGTGTCAACACGGCACGCACCTGTTTCGCTGCAAACTCTTCATCGCGCCCGTCGCCGATGACAACGTATGTCACTTTCTTCCCAAAGCGAGAGACGATCCTCTCGAAGCAACTTTCTTTACCTGCAAGCAAAAGACAACACCGACGTTCACTTGTAGATAATTTTGCAGACGGTCACATGAAATGTTAAAGCACTGCAACGGGGGGCTGCCGTTTTGGGATGTGTCAAGACTATTTCGGCTCAAAGCAGAAAATCGGACATGTTGTGCATGACACTCGTGTTCCTAATAGTCTGGTTGAAACATCCAATCGAGATGAGCTTTCCGTGGGTTCTATGACTAATGCGCCTTTTTTTTTTTTTTTGGCAGTACAGTCATGGACGATGAGGCCTGTACATGGCTGTACCTATTTTTGTGGCGCTGTAGATATTCTCGATGGGGAAGACGTCTCCCAGGCCGTAGAGCAGCACCTTAGCCAGCGCTGGCACCAGTTGAGTGGTTGTGACCAAGACATTGACACACTTCCCCCTGTCGGTGAAACAAACTTTAACTCATTCACTCCCAAAGACGTTTTTAAACGTCTTTTCAGACTTGGCTGGTACTGAATGAGTTAAGCAACTTCATTATTGACAAGTGATCGCTGCCGACTGCTGATTTTTTTTTTTTGGGTGTGGAGAACCTTAAAGTGTCATTAAAGGCAAACCTGGACTGGATGAGCAGTAGAGACTTGAGCGCTGTGCTGAGCCAGGAGTCCGTCACGTTCTCGATATCGGACTGAAGCCGTAAAAGCAGCTCCCTCTTCACCGGACTCAACAGGCCTGCAGGTGAGCAGCAGCATTATTTAAAACCCACATTACATTTTTTTTTAAATAACCAACACTGCGTCAATGTAACGGTTTCCAAATATCTGTTCGTTGACAGTTGTCAGACAGGAGAGTCACAAGCAAACAAATAGTCAAAAACAAACCCTTTTCTATTTATCTAGGCTGAAACCTGTTTGATGTACAAAGTCTGACTTAATGGCCTATTTGGAAATGTAACAAGACTTGGAACTAGCTTAAATCCGCTCGCCGGTCACATCCGGTGCAAAGGCGCCATCTTTGGAGCTCAAACAAAGTTTCAGACATATTCACTAAATCAAAAAACCTTTTTAAAAAGACCGTTATGAATGAAATGTAAGACCTACGTCACTCACAGGGGTTTCCTAAGCAGAAACAACGGAAAATGGTGACGTGCTACGTAAACTCACCTCCGACATTTCCCTTGTAGCTGTTGTAAATCTCTTTTAGGCGGCGATAGCGAAAGGCCAGTTTGCGCATCCACTCCACACCACCCTGCACGCCTGTCGTGGCTGCGGCTGCACCTCCGCCGCTGGGGCCGTTAAATCCATCCGCCAAGAAATTGTAATTACTTAAAAAAAAAAAAACAGGAGACACATTGCTGTAATTGTACAAAATCCATTCAAATAATCACAAATCATTTTTAAAAATGTTATTTTAGCACAGCTCAGTGTTCCCTGCCCCCCAAAAAAAGCACCTTAGGTCCTGCCCGTTGTCATCGGAGGCGACATCCTCCACATGGACTTGGTCACATTCCTTCAAGTAGAAAGTAGACCTCGTTGTCATAAATTATATGCAGTAATCCACATCTGACATCTGGTTCAGTCAGACCCCAAACATCCATTTTCTCTCGGTTGCCAAAAAAAAAATTTCACTGTACCTCTAAATCGTTGAAGAACAGGTGGTTGTCAGCCAACTCAAAGATAAACTCCTCCATTTGCAAGCCCAAGTTCAACATGGTCGCCGGGTCCTAATGCCGTATAAGAAAAGAGCTCGAAATACAGTGGACATCGTCTTCGCTAATTTTCTTCATCGTTCATGTCGACATACCTTGCCAAACTTTTGTGCGAAAGAGCCTGTGAGTAGCGAGTGGAATATAATAATGGTCTCATCCAGATCCCACAGAAAGATGCGCTGGGGGGGAAAAAAAAAAAAACACGCAATAATTAATGACCTCGATGGATTCTGAAAAATTCTGCTCCCATCGCTACATGACAAAATGGTGACCTTGAAGGGCAACCAGCGCCTAAGTGAATGCAATGCACTATTGGCATGATTACCTCCAGGTCGTTTTCAGTAGGTGGGGAGCTGTCGCACTTTTTGGCTTTTCCTTTCGCTTTTCCCATCGAGTTTCTGCGTCCGACCTCGTCTTGGTCTCTGGCTCCAGCAGGGTGAGAAACGCTGGTGGGCAGAGCAGCCCCTGCCGGCACATTCTCTGATGGGGACGCATCTTAGAGACGGACAGTGGAGGGGGGGGGGATCAATTTTGAAAAGTACACTAGTAACCTCAATGACAGGATGAAATTCGAGGTCGAAAAAGTCACCTCTGGGAGGTAGTGCCGCCGAGGCGGCCTCTTCCGACTTAACGGCCGAGTACACGGCCCCTCCCACGGCGGCTCCGTGGTCGTCGCTGTTAGGCAGGCCCGCGGGCACGTAACTGGCAGGCAGGTTGTAATACTGTGAAAACTGGCTCTGGCCCAGTGAGTTGTAGCTGCTAAAGTCCTGAGGGAGTCCCAACAGAAAGATCATCTGTCACTCCATCTATCAACACTTTGCTGTAGCTCAGGGGTGTCAAACTCATTATTGTTATGGGCCACATTTTAGTTACTGTTTCCCTTGGAGGGCCGTTATGACTGAAAACATTATCAAAAAGTCTATCCAACTATTGTTTAAATGACTGTGATGTGTTTGGGAACAAGAAAATGCGTACAATGTCTCTCTTATTTATTAAACATGAGAATTTAGAATTTTGGTCGAGATCTTAGCAATCATCAGTTGACATGTTTAATTTGATTTTGCGGGCCACAAAATGATGTGGCGGGCCAGATCTGGCCCTTGAGCCTTGAGTTTGGCACAGGTACTGTAGCTGCACGTTTAGCCAAGACTGAAAAGAATATGAAATATTCATTTCTCACTGAAACGTGAAATTTCAGCAATGCAGATGCCCAAATGTTTCATTTGGTTTTGCACAACTAGGTCTCATCATCACCCTCCGCCACCTTGCTTATGCCCCTCTGGGACAAACCGGCCACAGTCGCTACCCGTGCGAACCACGTCCTGAAGATCAGTGTGATTGAAAATAAACCAGCGCTTACTTGGAGAGCTACCGTGGTGGATGCAGTGGTAGCGGCCGTCGCCGATGGGATGTTGGAGTACACGCTGGATGTTGTGAAACTCGAGCCTTCGGAGGAACGCACACGCAACGCAGACTCGAGTCAAGGCGACAGGAAAAGAAAGCGCCACGTGGCGATCTCACCGTGGGAGAATGCTGAAAATTCACACTCTCCTACAGAAAATGTGCAGAGTGTGACAGCATTGTCCTGAGCAAGTGATGCTGCAGCTTGCCTTGGCTGGGGTATGAGTAGTGCAGCTGGCTTGGCTGGCTTGAGGTATATGTGGTGCTGAAGCTGAGAAACCCAGGCTGGCCACCAGAGGCCGCCTCTGGCAGACCTGTCTCAGTTTTTATGCCTGGCCACATAGCACCTAAAGAGGACAGACAGCAATAAAGGCAAAGAAGGAAAGAGAGGCAGCAAGGGGGTTATTGGAGACGGCGAGGAGTTTCAAAAATCCTCCCGTCAAAGCTGTGGGCTTTTGTGTTTTGGAGCAGAAAAACCCGAAAGCAAATCGATTCCACGGGTGCAGAAGCAGAGTGAGGCTACTAAAAGCAAAGTGACAAAGGTACGATGCTGTGTTTTTAGTGAGAGGACCGTGTTAGGAAAGAAGAGAAAGGGGAAACACACACACAAAAACAAAAAAAGAGACTAACCAAAGGGTGGGAGACCATACGTTTGGCCTGTCTGCGGAAAAGCTGAATACACAGCAGAGTGAGCCAGCGTGGGGAAGGCCACCGGGCTGGGGTATGACGTCCCCACAGGGCTAAAAAGAAACGACAATCACTGCTGAAGTGCGTACATGACGGGAAATGGCCATCGATTGAATAACGCATACTCACTTGCTTCCTTCATAGACCTGCTGGGTGTATTCCGAACCGGCTGCCGTGTCTGTGGCTGTTACGACAACACAATCATCAGTTTGGCATGCACTGCGCAACAACGGCAGCCGTATCAAAGTCAGTATGCACAGTCAATATGCTGGTCCCATTTTAATTCATGGTTTGTTTGCTATGATTGTAGCATATCCCCAGAGTCCAGTGTAATAAATCTGATATTGTTTATTGTGACAGAGATTAATCTAATGCTTTTGTTTCTTAACTCATTCAGTACCAGCCAATTCTGGACCAGGTCTGAAAAGACGTTTAAAAACGTCTTTGGGAGGGAATGAGTTAATAAGTACACGGAAAGAGGATCTTAAAAAAAAATACATCTCATGTTAAATCGCAATTTTGAGGAAAAACTAATTGCAATTAGATCATGTTCGACTGGGTGAAGACAAAAGGCACTTCTTCATGTTGCGTTTGGGCCTTCATACCCGAATGTGCATACGTTGCGTTCAGTTGGGGTGCTGCTCCGATCTCTCCTTCAGATTCCCGATCCCCTGGAACAGGGATGCAAGGATTCCTTACTGCGCAGTTGTGGTGAGTCACAGCTTTCGCCATATTTTCTACTCACGTGTGCCAAGTTGGGAGATGGACAGGGCAGAGTAAGAGCTTCCCTGCTCTGATGGAGCAAGCACAGCATTCGGGCTTCCATCCTCTCCCAAATGACTGCAAGTGCATTGAGATGCTTGGCTTTAGCCAACAGGATTTTTTTTTTTTTTTTTTTTTTTTTTTATTACAAATGAGCCACGTTTAATGCGCACCCCTTTCTCCTTGTGTTTTTTTTTTTTTTTTTTTTGCTTTCATACCTTTGCTCTTTCTCCAGTCCACTGTCTGTGTCAAGCTTGGCTTTCTTCGCCTGTGCCCACAAACCAAACACTTATTATAACATTTTAAGAACGGGGAGGGGGAGGCTAAAGCTCAACCTCAAGGCAAAATGTGTGGTGACAAAACATGCATCCGTTTATTTTATTTTATCTTTTTTTTCAGGACTCATTCCAGCATTCAAAGCACACGGGATGCTTTCAGCCACAAGAAGACAACAAACGTGGATCGAAAGAACAGTTTCTGGAGAAATGATGGGGGGGAAAAACAGTGAAGAGAGGACAGGACCGCCCAATTTGAAATCGTTATTCATTAATGCAGGCGCACTTACCGGCAGCTCCTGCGTGTCATCCATCTTTGCGGCAGAGCGACCCGACAAGACAGCACGCCGTCACAGCCTACTCTCTGGACCTGGGGATTCTGTGCGGACCCTGCCTCAGCGGTCACAAGCGGCAGAGGAGACATTTGAAGAGTGGACTGAAGTGACGCCTTTATGTCGTTCCCCCACCCCCCACACACACACAATAAAAAACTCTCCCCTCCCCTTGATAGGTAAACACACACATAGATGGACCACCCCCAACCACGAGTCCAGGAAGTGGGGCATCGGGGTCACACATCCTGCACGAGACCTACAGGTGCGGCAGGTGTGACTGACGTCGCTTGACTGACCGCCGCTCTCGTGCTTAGCGTGGGACTAGGGAAGCGTGCCGATTTACATGTGACCTAACTCCTGTAAAACCAAAACATTCTCGCTCATGTGGACGCTGCCGGTTCAAATGATACCCCGGGGGATAAGATCTAACCTCGTTTCATCGCTCGGCTCACTCAACGGGCCTTTCCCGTCAAAGTAGGCGACATGGAACGTGTTAGCTAACATAATGTGGACAGAGAGGCTGAAAATACCAGTAGGTCAGACGGCAAATTCAACACCACGCCAACGCGTGAGGCAAAAAAGCACGGCACGTTCTGCATCAAAAGTGTGCCACCTCCAGGGGTTGGCTTCAATGGGAAGAAGATGTCAGTTTATACAAAATTCAGATAAGTGAACTCTTAACACCTGCTGGCAAAGAAGGCCGCTGAAATTATTGACACACTTTGAAGATGCTCAAGACTACGGTCGTATACTTTTCGAGCGGCACTCAACGAATAGCATCATATGCTGACCTGTACTGAAATATCGGATTCCAAAACTCTAACAACAACTTTATTGCCAATGAATGACCAAAGAGGTGATTGTTTTACTCACTTGTTTGTCATGTATAAAACTCAAATACATCCGAGCTTTTGGTTTACAGTGTATGTAATGTTGAGTTCACAAATTTGCACGCAGTGTTAGAAAACGCTGTAGCGTGACACAAGGCGGCTCTGTACTTATTGGGTTGTTTTGTATTCAAGAATTAGAGATGTTTTTTCAGACAAATATTGATTCTAATTATGACTTGACTACATGAGTGGTGGTTAACATTTTCTGACTTTTGGGTAATAGGGCTGCTGTCTGATCAGAACTCTTTTCGTAAACAAGAGGACCCCCTCTATAAAATGGCTTCTTTTAAAAAGGGACGGGGTGTTTCTGATCACAAACATATCAGTTCTCTCTACGAGAAAGGAAAGACATTGGGGAGAAAAGCAATGATGTCATAGTTGAGCCAAAAGATCAGAGCACTCAGCTTCCAATTGAATACTGGTGCCCTGTTTTATCTGGTCTATTTAAGAATTCTATCGAATTCCTCAATTCTCTCCTTCAAAGAAAATCTTAATGGCAGTATCAACAAGCAAACACATGTTATGATAGTTATTATTTTCCCCACTATTCATTTATGGTTGTTTTATTCTTATGACATAAAAAGTCTTATTACCTGCAAATAACAATGTAACCCAGCAAATACCCACCATTACATTACAGGCTTTCGTCATAAGAAAACAAACGGAACGACAACAACAACAACAAACTTTCATTATCTGCTGACATATTTATGCAGCGTTCGTGTCGACCCAGTTTTGTCGTAGTGTTTTGCTGCTGTTGTAATCTGCACCACCCCGACTCTCCAATATCGCGTTGCCATTTTGCAGGTCAAGAGACCCTTCTAAAGGAGCAGTTCATCCCCATTCCATCTGGAAATAGCCGACCACCGTTACATTAGCAGAACCAGCAAATAACCCAGCCGGGGAGAGAGGAGTCTGAAGGTGAAACGGCACCAGCCCGATTCCTGAAAACCGCTAGCGTCGATTTAAAGGTAAGTAACAACGACAGCACTTGGTCGTGATCAGTTTGTTTATCAACGAGCGAGCGTGACCAACTGCGATCACCGCTAATATTTAAAGCGCCTTGCGCTATGGACGATGTTAGCTCTATCTACTCGCGCGCTGAGTATTTAGTTTACCAAAGAACAAAACCGGATGCCCCTCTCTTTAAATTTCATATGAATGACCCATATTTCTTAACAAGCGATACGACCGTCAGACTGGCAGTGAGATCATGAGTTTGGTACGGGCGTAAAAGTTTTTCGCTCCAGACATTAGTCGGGTTCGGCCGCCATAGGAGCGGGCACCGAAATGGCAGCGTGCAAAGCATCGCAGTCCTGCTGCCGCAGCAAAAATCGCCAAGCTGATTGGAAAAAGAGCAACGCATTACACTGGCACCACAATCAGTAAACCCGTCTTACCATTGAAGGTGGGAAGTCACAACGCAAACATTTAAGCATCTCCAATTGAATCCAAAGTGTAAAGCTTTGTCTGTTGATAGGGAGCACTATTTTGCAGGAAGTTGGCGTTGCTGCGCTAGTTGCGCATGCGCACAATCCCTCCTTTCTCTAGCGGGCCACATAAATGGATGTTGCAGGCCAGATTTGACCCCAAGGCTTTGAGTTAGACATGTGGGCTCTAAATTATCTGGAGCTGTAAATGTTATGTTAGTGTGAATGGTTGTTTGTATACTCTGTGACTGTCCTGCTTCTCACTCAAAGTCAGCTGGAACAGGCTCCAGTTCATCGTACTCAAAATGGATGCAGGAGCCAGACCAGAAGGGCAATGACATTGATTTTCAGGTAAGAGAATTTATTTGGAATTTCTGACATTAAATTTCAGTATTTAAGTAAATCATGTACAATCATACAGTAACAATGGCAGGAAGAAAATAAATACACACTGATATACAAAAGAGAAAATTGCAGCTTCCAAATGTGGAAGAAAATGTGGTAAACCTGTGCAGTACATTTTTTACCGCAGGCTTTTAAAAAAAAAAGCTTACATGCATCAGTTTTTAATATGTGCGAGCAATAAATCATCCATTTTCAATACCGTACTCATACATTACTATTCCCATTCTGTTGCAAGAGCCATCGATAAATCCTCCATCAAAGCCAATGGGATTTGATTGCACTTTTAAGAACCCTATTAAGCAAAGGGCTTGTGGCTAAAGCCAAAGCTTGCTCCATCCTATTGTTCTTAGTCAAGTTAATGAAGCACTTAAATAAATCAAGATCTGTACAGGAGGGAACAACAGGTCACGGAAAAACAAAAGATATGTGCTGTACGCACGGTACACATGGGTCAGGCCGCCCTGGACAGGCACAAAACATTCACAGTTTCTCTCTACACGATGCGTAAATGTAAAGACATTTTGAACAGGGTTGGGAGTGTTTATGGCAAAACATTCTAGTGAAGAAAATGATTGATGGATATATTCTTTAGACCTGTTATTGCTGGTTGAATCACATGTTGATGTTCTATCAAATAATATAAATCTCTGACTCCAAGAGTCTCTGCTTGTGAATGAAGTATTTCGGGTGGAGGGCATTCAATAAATATAGGTTATATTAAATCAATGGATACATATACATCTCTCTCTCGATTTATATATACACAGTACACACTGGGAAATGTTAGCTTACTGTATATGCATTTTACACAGGGTAAAAACAGTGGATCTCTTGTGTTTCTAGAAACACAAATTGAATTTCAAATGTACATATTTAGAATTGGAGATTTCACTCCATCAGGACATGTTAAATATGGTCCCAGGTAAAGATACCATATGAAAAAAGGATAAGAATACAGATATGATCAAAGTCTTGACCCATGTTTCCAGACGTGCAATAGCGCATTCACATGAAATCAAATCAGTGACGGTTTCAGTTCAAGCATACAGTGTATGCAAACATGGAATGAAGGCATCACCCTGAACGGCCAGTGTGCCCCCGTCAAAGGTCGAGTGGAATAGTAGTGGAGGTAAAAAAAAAAAAAATGAATCTTGCAGGCGTCGCCCCAATTGCTTTTTCAACGTCAGGCACTTCTCATTGTCACATCAGAAGCCGTGAGGTCCCGTCACCATTGCGGTGATATCGTATGATTCTGAAGTGCAGCAGTACTTGGCACACTTAGAGTTTGCTTTAGGTGCTAGAGGCAAAAAATTGTAGGGCCAGTCTTGTTGTAACATGAGTCCATCTCAGTGCACGAGTCATTGTAAAAAGCTCTTTCAAGGTTTGACCCTCACTAGGTCCCTTCTAGACATGCGGCTCTGTGTGGTCCCCTCCGTCAAAACAAAAGTCAATCCAGAGCTCGTCGTCTCTGGGAGAGAGACTGTTGATAAGTGACGCTGGTATTCACAAGAAGGAATGCTCTGCCGGAGGCCCATAGGAAAATCCTGGGAATGCCCCCGCCGCTTCTTTGATACTGCTGGTCACGCTGAAGGGGTCGTTGCTCAGGGAGGACGACACAGGCAGGTGGGTGAACTCTGGGTCAAAATGGCGGAGGTCTGTAGGGCCACTCTGCAAAAGTCAAGCGGGACGGAATGCCATTCATATTTGGTGTTGATTGGTGTATTGAACCAAAAAAACTAATGGCATTTGACCACATTTTCTTGGTCAGTTGTGTAAAAATCACAAACTGCAGTTCAGATTGGATCGACAGCACCTCTGCTGGCTGCTGTCAAGTATTGCACTCGATGTATTTCTACGTATCCTAATTGGCAGAACTCTTCACTATAATTTCATGAAGGACTTCTATCCCACATCCCAACTTGAAATCAGTTGAACTTACCACAGAGGGAATGAAAGGCGGCGTGATCTTCTTGGCCATCAGGTCGTCCCAGTTGATCGGCGAAAAGAAGGAGTGGTACTTGAGTTCAAGCTAGAGAGAAACAGATACTTTAATCCCATGCGTCTTTCGCGAATTCCACATCAAGTGTTATGGAATGCAGCTTTGTGTGCTTACAAAGTCATCCTTCACGCCCAGTCTCTTGGTACGATCCTTCTGCAGGAGCCCCTCGAGCAGCTCCCTCCCCGAGTTGGACACGTTGGGTTTGAGGACAGGAACCTTGTGCAGGATGTTGTTGTACATCTCAGCTGTGTTGCGACTGTAGAAGGGAGGCTGTGTAACGCAAAAGGAAGGGTGAAGCATTTAGTTTAATCCAACCCACGCATGGGGAAAGTGGGCACAATCCCATACATAATGTCACACTTTCTACTTACAAGTCCATAGAGCATTTCATAGAGCACTGATCCCAAACACCACCAGTCAACTGTGCGGTCATAGGCCTGCTTCTGGAGAACCTCCGGAGCCAAATACTATGAAGATTAAAAGGCAAGAGGCATTTAATTTGCTAATTTTCTGTTCACCGATCGATGGAGTGCAACTGCGCAGATGTGGCTTGTACCTCAGGCGTCCCGCAGAAAGTTGTTGTCGTGCTGTCGGGTTCAAGTCCTTCTTTGCAAAGCCCAAAGTCCGTGAGAACAATGTGGCCGTGGGAGTCTAACAGGATGTTCTCGGGCTTAAGGTCCCTGTGAGGAAAACGGGACAACGATGACACAAATATCGTTGTCAGTTTCAAGGCGGCAAATTGAAAATGCTTTCTTGCAACTGTCCACTAGAGAGCGCTGTAGGGTATTTTTTTCTTCTTAATATGCTTACCTGTACACAATGTGCAGTGAGTGGAGGTAGCCCAGTGCACTTGCAATTTCAGCAGTGTAAAATCTGGCCCGGGGTTCCAAGAAGATTCTCTCTCTCTGAAGATGGTAGAAGAGCTGAAAGGACAACAGCTGTCAACTTCTACGACTAACACTTTTTTTTTTTTTGTGAGTTATTTCAGGATCAAGTGAGGCGTACCTCTCCACCGTTCACGTAGTCGAGTACAAAGTAAAGCTTGTCAGTAGTCTGGAAGGAGTAATGCAGTCCCACTAGGAAGGGATGCTTGATGTTCTTCATAAGAACGCTGCGTTCAGCCATGATATGCTTTTGCTGGATGGGAGGGGAGAGAACAGCATTGTTTATTTTCCTTCTGGTGGCATTTGTTATTTCGAGATCAAAAACGTATATTGGTTCATAAGACCTTCGGAAATGTACTGTACCTCTTTCTTCTTCAGGATAATTTTTTTCTGGAGCACTTTGACAGCGTAGTATTTGGTGGACTCTTTGTGTCGTGCGAGCAGAACCTGCAGAGGCGCAAATGCACATTAGTATTGCTACCGAGGGAAAACAATTAAAAAAAAAAAGGCATCCAAAAGAAAATGACCTTTCCAAAGCTGCCTCTTCCGATGATCTTGAGGTAGTCGAAATCACAAGGTTTGATCCTGCACAGGCACATAAATCAGGATTTTTGCGTAATATTCATCATTATCATCATCATAATCAATGCGGGTACTTACTGAGTGTCCTCAGCAAGTGAACTTTGCGAATTTAGGAACCTCTGAAAGAAAAGAATGAGGAAACATAAGTATACGCTGATATTTCCACACACACACAAAATGAAAGGCACAGTGAGTCATCCATCTCTGCTTACCCTTCTTTCAGCAAGATCATGTTCGGCCTCCTCATTCTGATTCTCATCAATCTTCAGGAAGTTGTTGACTTCAACACTGGGGGGAAAAAAACCGATTAGAAGCATTCAACTACCTTTCTCCTTCCCCTTGTAGCAACGTAAACCTCGGTTGATGTTTTTCCAAGATCACAAAGATACATTTGAACGGCATTCTTTGACATGCCGACTGCACTCCCCTCGCGAATGAACTGGAGCCAGGTCAAGTTTACAACCGGAGCCTCGGCGTTAACCCGATTGAGCGAACTCTTAAGCGGCTGACCCATGACAAGGCAGCCAAATGAGGACTCAACCAGGTGCTCTTTTGGAGCGTTCAAGGACGCAGATTTGATATTTTGTCCTATATCAGATTAAAAAACCTAAAGGCCTACCCACTAATTTAGCCAACTGCGATGGTACAACCCATAGTATGTTTTAATTTGATTATAGGTTTATCTAGTGGGCACCGGGGATTTTCGGTACAGGTGATTAAGAAGTGTGCAGGTTGCTACAGGCTCACCATAAAAGGCCTATTCTTACCCTGGGTTTTCTGGACCCAGATTAAGCCTTTCACAGAATGTTCTACACAGCTCAGGTAGCAGATTAGATTTGCCAGTGATCTCAGTGGACGCGTGGTTAGAAATAACTACAAAAGCTCTGACGGAAGCCCAAAACGCCTCTTGCGTCTCATTCTCATGGCTGTTCAAACCACAAGAGAGTTTGTTTTGTTGTCAAATGCTGTATACTCACTGTTGGCAGATATGAGGGGTTGACACCAGCTTCTGGATGAAGTCATTCAGCCCCATTTTTCTCTCCTTGATGAAAGCTGAAAATGGAAGCAAAGGAGTGTTCAAACGGACTCATTGGTCCCATGATGAGGTACACAAGTTTGAGTTTCATATTGAAAATGCTGCCTTAACCAACTGAGATATGATATATGGATTTATTTCCGCAAGCGA
The DNA here is from genome assembly GCF_054856545.1 of Hippocampus guttulatus. Lineage (NCBI taxonomy): Eukaryota > Metazoa > Chordata > Actinopteri > Syngnathiformes > Syngnathidae > Hippocampus > Hippocampus guttulatus. The sequence continues at coordinate 5,837,751 of NC_141278.1, forward strand.
GTTCAATAATCCAAAAGAAACACTTCAACAGGCAAGACGCATCAGCACTTAAAATAAGAACAATTATATAAATAGAATTTTTAAAATATTAAAAAAAAACAGCATGGTCTTCATAAAAGTAGACTTTTGTAGGCTTTGTTTTTTGAAGGTGTGCGAGTGGACAATAGACAAAGGACATACTTCAGCATGTCATAAACAAAAGAGGTTTCATTCCAGTGAAAAGGAAAAAAAACTCTTGGTGCAATAATCCGTTGTGTGCGAGGTCCAAAAATCCTTTTATAGGACAGATTTGCGCCGTTCTCATTGCATGGAACTCTTAATGCTGCGGGCTTATTCGTTACGCAAGCTCTTGGATGTATTGGTGGCAGGCAGCCAGCGAAGGATTTTCCATTCAAAAAAAAAACAAACTTGTGAAATGAAAGAGTGCATTTCCGTATGATCTTAAAAGGTATTTGCGCGTAATTGCGCGTAAAACACAACACTGACACAATACCGAACGCGTTATCCTCCTGATAGGTAAGAGAAGAACGAATGCAGTGTTTTAGCAACCAGGATATCTGGACGGAATTAGAAACCCGAATGAATCAAAATAGGTCAAGCAAAGAATATATGACACGGGACGGTTAGAATATTTTGGTCGCTCACCGGTGAGAACAGCAACAATTCCCCTCATTTTGCAGTACGTGAGATCGCATCCCGCTTCCGTTACAGCCATGGTGACAAGCCGAGTTAAACCACAACAAAAATTACAAAAAAACCCCAAAACAATATTTCCTCAGTAATATTTTCAAAGTCGGATGTCACCGGCTCGCTTTGCTCCAATTACGTACGTAGAACCCAACCGAACACGCTCCACTCGAACTTGCCGAATGCCGACACCGGCCAGCCACCGCATTTATATCAACCACGTGGTGTGTGACGGTAACGCCCATTCACACGTCACAACCGTCGCCGTGACAACTGAGGGGGGCGTGACGTCACGGGATTCCGCTGCACCCATACTTCGCCTGCAGAAGGTGGCTCGTGACGAACACACTGCAGAGGAGGAGGAGGAGGTGGAAGAAGATGTAGGAGTGTGAGGGATTTCTTCCCACCTCGTTTCCCTCCACGGCAGGCTGCCACTGACTGCCGTGGAGAGAAATCTGTCTCATTTATCTCTCTATGGGTGATTGGAGCAGATATTTCCCTACATGTTTGAAGGCTAGAAACCTTTTGTGCCATTTGGACCGTGAAAAGTGCTCGCAACTCTTGAATGTATCACTCATACGACCTAAGGTTGTCACAGATTTCACTCAATTATGATTTGTTTTTCAGTCAGATGGCGCCTCGGTGCCATGGAACATTTTGACAGCGGGAACCGATGCCACCTGACCTTCCCGCATTGTCGCGCATAAGGTTCGTTTTTACGTCAATAGTGACCAAACAACGTGCGGTGTAATAATCCTGGATGAATGTAATCTTATCGATGCGTCTATACATGTCTCCCTTTCGCAACTCTTTACATCGCCCTTCGCCTAACCGCGAGGTCAAGGTGACCCTGCCAGGCAAGCGGAATTATATAAATTCAGAGAAATGAGTCATGACGCCGTTGCTACGCTAAGCTGCGGCAACGATCGGTCCATCTGTTGTGGATGTGGTCCACTAACCTTGGAAGTTACATAAGTGTGCCATTATGCAAATCGCTATCCCGAGCTTGAGGGGCAATGACAGACGTGCATAGCAAGCTAGCCAGTGAGTCATGTTTTTTTTTTTTGTGTTTTTTTATGTTTTTTAAATGTGAGTTTTATTCATCTGCCAGCGGACAACCCCTTTATGGTTCTTCTTTGTTTTGCATGTGACAGTCATGCATTCATAAACGGAAGCGAGACTGAATGAGGCCAGTAGTACTTGTGTCATGGAAAGAGGAAGTGAAGAGCAGTTTGTGGCATCAAAAAAAAAAAAAGACACTTGCAGGTGCAGCGGTGCTGAAAGGCAATCCATCAGCGCAAGCGCTCGGCTCTCCTTACACAAAGAAACACGTCAGCAGGGAATATCATGATACCAATCCGATTTGAGGCTTCTCACCTCATTCCTTTTAATTATTCACTCACGGAATTGTTGTCATGATCGTACAGTATGTGCGAAGCCATTCACGACTCTATTGTTTCCTGTTTTGTATTGCTCATACTGATGTGCAGGAATAAGAAGGTTAAAGCCTCATTTCTCACACTTTGTGCTTCGTCGGGAATTTTCTGTCCCTCCTGGTCCAAAACGTTAATGCGGCTCCCGCATTAGAATAGTTAAGCGCCATCGATCACTGTCAAAGTCTTTCTGTTCCCGTTCCAAATAAGGCTATCGAAGTTGAGTATCCATTGGAGATGTAAATACCTTGAAATGAACCCGTTACTACAGTGGACAGATTATCGTGCTATCAGGTTACAGGGTGCAAGAAAGGATTAAAGAGCCAAAATCAGGATTGACCTCGCTGTTGGAATACTTTCAGAGGAAAGTGCATCATGTTGTCTCCTGCGCTCGTGCTGTCAATTGTCACATGTCACTTTCACAAAAATTGGTTCTGTTTTCTTGCCAGTCTTTTCCGTCTCGTGACTAATGCCTGATAGTCAGGCTCCGCTATCACTTCCCGAACTGCGGTGAAGGATGATAAGAAACCCCCCCTCAGCTAACAGCTCCAGTAAAACCCCTTGAACTCTCACACCGGGCCTTTCTTATCTCACTCTCGTCTGAGTGAAGGCGACGGTTGCCTTTTTTTTTGGAATGAGCTGCGGTCCTTTCCTTGATTGACATTGTCACCCCAAATTAATATTAGCACGCTTGCGTTGCCAAATCCGACATGCTTGGATTGTGCGCACGTCGCGCTGAAGAATTATGCAATTTGTTTGCAAATAGGGGAAGCACGTCTCGAGAGCGGCATTTTTATGATCCGCGTTGCGCGTGGTGTGTATTCGTCCCCGGTGTTGTTGTTATGAGACTGCAGAAGGTAGAGGAATGAGTCACCCAGGCAAACCCAATTGGATGCTGAGCAGAAGGGCTGCCGGCTAATGACTATCTTGGTAATTTAATCGTCTGTTTTGCTTGGTGCAGGAACCATCGCGGCGCGCCTCCGTTTCACGCCCACGCAGTCACGACAGCGATGTACTGAACCCCCCCCCCCGCTAAATTTCTGTCTCTTTTCTCTTTGCATTTGCAGTCTCGCATTTTGGAGAGACCCAGGTGGCCGTCCAGCTCAGTCCAGTCACAATTCACTTCATGAGATTTCGTCTCTGCAGAAAACACAGGTAGAGACGTGCAAACGCCAATCAAAGTCATCTGCCGTTTGTCGTCACGTTTACAATTCAAATCGAATTTGAGCTCGCGAGCAGCTGCAGCAACTTGTTGTTTTTTTTTTTTTTTTGTCCTGGCCACATTGCACATTTGCTTGCGCGGCCACTTGTTGCAAGGTGGACTTGCCCCCATCGGACAAATGATGACATCATCACGGAAACCGGTGCTAGCCCAGCTGTAAACAAACACCAAAATGTTTCATTTTCAAGGGCCTCGCGGATGAAATGAGATGACGAGGCAAAATGAACAGGACAATTTGCGAGCTGACGCAGGAAGACTGGACAATGCTTTCATTCCTTCCTTGCAGCTACGCAGGTCTCCCGTATTGCCTTCAGCAGAGGTAAACGGCTGATTCACAGACAAGGTAAACATGACTCGGCTTAAAAAAAACAAAACATTCACCCAAGGTCCTGTACGTGTGTTGCCTTCAAGGCTGCCAATCTAATTCCCCAGACAGTGACATAAAGGTGCACCTACCTATTATGGATTTCTTGCCGGTCTTCATTTCTTTCCCAGCACTATCTGAGCTCTTTCCAGTGAATCAGCAACGGTGGAGAATCCGCCTGCTGCAGAACATCCAGATCCAGATATCTGTGACCGCAGCCTGCGTATCCACGTACACCTCCCCTCTGTATCTCCCTCTTCCTTTCGATGGCTCTCACTGCAGCGGAAAAGTCCTCGATTTAAAGGCAAACAACTTTCCTCCGAGCACCACCCCTCCTTATTTATTCTTCTCCTTTTCACCCTCCGCTTCGACCATGTCGCTGAAACTAAAGATTTGTGACGTGACACCTCTCACCTCATCCAAAAGCCATTATACTGGATCAAAACAAGAACAACAAAAAAAAAAAATAGGTGTCTGGTTACGGCTCCCACGAGTGTGGGAGTCCCTTGGGGGGACCCCCACCCCTCCTCCCCTCGTCTCCATGACAAGGTAAGCCAGGGAGGAAGACAGTGAGTGGTTTGTGAGCTTTTAATTAGCCACAGTTGCATTTCATATGCTCACAGCTCATCAGCAGCGCCAACATATTCAATCCCTCTGCGATGTTTTTGCACCAACTGATCCGGTTTGGCAGTGTGACAAACTGAATGCCCTCCGGTGGCAGGACACAACAAGTGAGGACAAGTCTGAATGCTGGGTGTCGACGTGAAAGCAACACGGGGGGGGGGGGAAGAAAAAAAAGATGGAAGATTTGTGCTTGGAAACGAATGGCACGAACGCAGCAATGCAGACTTTAACTTGAATGACGCCTAAGCAGAGGGAGTTGAAATGATTGAACCAGATCTGAAACGAATGTAATAACACGGCAGTTATGTCGCATTCGTGCCCAGATAAATGTATGACTGTGACTTATGTTCAGAAGGTTGAGGCATAGGCCAGGCAAACAAGTTCCATCTATGTTGTTAAGAAGAAAAAAAAATGCTGGCGCACTTTATTTTGAAGGCCTGTTTATTTTTTTGTCCTAGCGTTGCCGAGCGGACTGGACCAGACCAGCACCCACCCCGGATTTTTCTCGAATACAAAGGGAGGCACAGTCATGCTGGAACAGAAAAAGGGCCTTCCATTGTCATCGGAAGAAGGGGACTCAAGCTTCAGGGATTCAGAGGTCGGGGGGCCATCTTTTAATTAACCCTTTTCATGCACCAATAATGATAACCTGTAACCTGATCAACATGATAAGCTGTCCACTGTAGTAACCGCTGTCCCTGAAAGGGTTAATTCATCGACTCATAGGTTTTTGTCACACTTGACATCACTTGAGATTGCACATTTATACTCTCGTTTGGCCTGCGCAGGAAATGAATGAAGTCCGTGATGCACAATATCCCGGCCCTGCTGATAAACTCCCACGTCGGAGTGACTCGCTTCCATGCGCCATTGACCAACGAATGTACCGTAAGTGGCCAAAGAGTTTGTACTTGAGAAATTAAGTAAAAGCAAAGCTGTTACTTTGGACATCATACGTTTTGGGGGCAGCTTGTGACAGTGGGCTATGCTGACGCTCGGAGGTGAAAAGAGATAAAATACTCGTGAATTGTTTGCTCGCGTCATCCTCTTGGCAGGCCCGGACAGAGCAGATTTGCATGTCATTTACATTAGGGCAGAGTGGGAATATCGAGGTGAAGAATAGTTTTGAATCAGGTGTGACTTTTTTTTTTTGTCGCTGACAAGCTTTAACGTCATTGCTCAGCAATGATAAGCAGACACAATCAGTCGTTGTCTCATTCAGATGATCGTCTGATGTTTTGTTTTTTTGTTTTTTTTACGGCTCTGCGTCAGTTGCCTCCGTGGAAATGGCATTATTTTCACAAGTAAACAATTGCGTCATGAATAATGCAACAAGAACCGACAGTGTTGGGTTCATGTGGTTGTGCGCCGGTTATGTATGGCGACCCAAAACAAAATATTTGAAAGGTCAGCAGCAACATTTTGATAGGAAGAAAGTAGAAAAACACAAAGTAATGCACAAAAAAAAAATCTTTCTGTTAGTTAGCAGGTAACAGTTTGGTTTGCGGTGGACGGTGTGAACAGGCGGCCAGGTCGTTTTTGTTTTTTTTTAAATTTCTGGGACTGACTTTTTTCATTGCGACCACAGTCAATGATACAAATTCATCTCTCAGCAGTTTTAATCAAATCATCCAAAATAAATGCTTTCCTTCCTTCCGTGGCCTGAAACTGAATGCATTATTCACAGTGGAAAAAAAAGCCCCCTTTCCCAAAAAAAAAAAAAAAAAACTCGTGATGTTCACAAAAAAACAACAGGCTCTCTTCTTTTCTTCTAACCATGCCTATTTTCCCCAATTCTACAGAGTTTCCACCTCGCATATGTTCAAGCATCTCCTCTGCTCCCCAACCGAGTAATCTATCCGAGGCCACTGGGTGTTAAGAAGAACAAAGACTGCGTCTGTGCGCACAAGAGCGAGCAGGTGAGTCGGAGGTGAGGGATTGAGTTCATGCCGTCTGTACAGTAGGTCACCAAGTGAACATCCCGAGCTCGCCAGCAGCTATCTTTAACCTGATTAGCAGCCAGTCATGCTGCATATAGACGGATCCGTCGGGTGCGCGTTTGGCAAAAGCGAGAGGGTCTCGTTCCCGTGGAAATTTTCACCGCTGTCTTTGCGTCATGGTGTCATACTAAAACTCATAGAAAGTCAAATCTGAACATGTTGAATGAGAATGAATTTTATTTATTATTGAATTTATTTATGAATTTTATTCTATTTATTGCACTAAAATAGCCCACTCATAGCCATATAATTCACAGAACACCCCCCCCCCCCCCTCCCGCCGCCCCCGAGCCAATCTGTGTTGCACTGGTTATAAAAAAAACAAAAAAAAAACATTGATAACTCGGATACATTGCATCACCAGTGATCACGGAGTCGTCAATAACAGTTTGTGCCTGAAAAGTTATACAACAGCTCATTTTACCTAATGGCTGATGCTTGAGATTGACCGAGTGCCACGACCACGCCGCGGGTTTTAATCCGCAATACGTACAGTTACCCTCCCCCCCTCCCTCCCCCCCGGCCGGGTCGATGCTATGACATCACAGCCGATGGCCATTAGTGAGCTTGGGTGAGATGGAGGATGAGTATTACATCCGCCTGAGCCGCGAGCACGATGATTCATGAGCGACACCCTTAACCGTGAACGATGTATGTGAGGAAAAAGGAGCAGGTGCTGGCCTGAATGCAACATTCCGAATGTGTCCGTCTGTGTACGAGGGAGACAAATTGAAAACATACCGACCTCGCAATGTTTCACACATGCGAAGACGGGGGGGGGGCCGTTTTAATTATCCAAGTAAACTACCTCGCCTTTGCCAAATCCGGCATGTGCACTCGATGCTCGGCTTACATCAAGGGGTTGTATGTACTCCAATGAACCTTTTCATGTACAGTACGTCATGCAGGAAAAAGAGGAGGTGAGATGTTGAATCTGTTCACGGTAATATCAACGATCAAACCAGATGAACCGGCAGTTATTTTATGACAAAGCATGATGTTTATTTGGACAGCCAAGACTCAGAGCCCAGATCCGTTACTACACTACGTGCACATTAAAAACTGGTCACTATCAGGATAAGTCAACAGACAGAAGTATCTCATGGTGTTATTGCAGGGGGATTTATTTCACATTTCAAATCCGTTTCTGCTCCGGCCATGTCAAGGACGCCTCTCGCGCAGCAATTTTGAAGGGGATGAGAGGGAAGTCAGCTTGTGTTCACACCCACAACAGTGCAAACCGCCCGAGTGCGTTTGCGAAACAACAAAACTTGGTGTAGCCCCCCCACCCCCTCACTTTTTGACGTCAGACGGTCTGATTGTTTGATCTCTTGTGAATGTCTGTACGCAGAATCCAAAGACCTCGTGACAAACGAAAGCCTTGCAGCTTCTTTGAATTGTGTCGATGCATGGCTGCGCCCATTCTTGACTCAATGTACTCTCGACAGCTCGCCCGAGGTGCTGCCCTCCCTGAATTGTTTGAACTCCTCACAACCGCGAGGGAGATTCTTGTTTTATGTTCGAGGCTCTTTGGCTTACATTCAGCTCATTCTTTTTTTTTTTTTTTTGGAATGTATACGCCGCAGGAAGAAAGTGGGGTTGCATAAGAAGTGAACTATTCTCTCACAGAAATCGCTGGTCATTATTGGCGTTGATGTTACTGGAGCATGACTGAAAGTACAGCGCAGGGTTGTCATCAGGACATGAATGAGTTGCCCGCAACAACGTTCAACTGAGGCTGTTGCTTTTGATTAATTCCACTTGGAAAATGATATCATTCGTCACCAGACCTGACTTGTGTGTCGTGATTTCTACAGCTCGTGCTGCGAGGGGTTGCTCAGATGATACCGTACATGCTTGCAAGCCAATGCAACCTATGGAATGTTTTCCCATACCTTGTGTGTGTGTGTGTGTGTGTGTGTGTGTGTGTGTGTGTGTGTGTGTGTGTGTGTGTGTGTGTGTGTGTGTGTGTGTGCGTGTGCGTGTGTGTACACTCACCGACCATGAATTCATGAAGTACACTTGCACAATTTAGACAAGAGTCACGTCATTAAATGTAATTAGACCGTCAATCCTCTTGGAATGTGTTCCCTTCCTTTGCTTCAGTTTGAGCAGAAACACGCAGCAAGGAGCTCGTGGGAAGTGATTTGGAACCACAGAGTCTCAGTCTGGCTGACAAGCACCAAATATGATTCACCCGCGGGACTGCCGATACGATAACATTGTGCCGCCACTTCCGAAATCCTCCCTTGATGACGAGTGGAACATCAAGATCGAACAGATAGAGTAGCGTCGTTTTGTTTTGGGGGGAATTCGAGTTGATTCTACTTTTGGACCGAGACTATCTTGTGAACTGAATTTAGAAATATTTAAATGGGCGTCAAGACGGATAGCTGGGATTGCATTGTTGAATTTAACATGACATTAAATCTGGAGTGCGGTCCGGTGGTCCAGTGGTTAGCGTGTCGACCTCACAGTGCAGAGGTTCAATTCCAGCTCCGGCCTCCCTGTGTGGAGTTTGCATGTTTTCCCCGGGCCTGTGTGGGTTTTCTCCGGGTACTCCGGTTTCCTCCCACATTCCAAAAAACATGCATGGCAGGCTGCTTGAACACTCTAAATTGTCCCTCGGTGTGAGTGTGAGTGCGGATGGTTGTTCGTCTCTGTGTGCCCTGCGATTGGCTCGCAACTGGTTCAGGGTGTCCCCCGCCTACTGCCAGAAGACGGCTGGGATAGGCTCCAGCACCCCCCCCCCCCCCCCCCGTGACCCTTGTGAGGATAAGCGGATTGGAAAATGAATAATAATAATAATAATAATAATGCATTTTATTTATAAGCACCTTTCAAGAAACCCAAGGACACTTTACAATAACAAAAACAATAAAACACAATACGGGTTGAGCAGCGGCAGCCAAATGAATGAATGAACTAAATCTGGATATGATGTTGTATTTGCTCCCGTCTTATTTTCAATACTTTAAATTGATTGGCAATCGGTTATCTTAAGACAAGCGCAGGAACCCGCAGGCAGACACAAGGAACTCAGGACGGATTTATTGTCAGGGCGGAGGGCCAGGTCAAGGAGGCGGGAACCTAAGGCGGTCGGAGAAACCAAAGCAAGGTGTACTGGAGGGCTACGCGTGACTTCAGCGGATCTTCAACTGGCCTTTATACTGCAGGGGAGAGTGTGGCTGAAGTGAAGACTGGCGGGTGCGGAGCTGAGACAGGTGCAGTCATTGGGGAGCCGCCCAGCCCACACTGAATTCAGGGAAAGGCAAGCAAAAAAAAAAAAAAAAAAAAGAACAAAGGGAGGAGCCGCAAAGTGGAACGTTGAGGACAGACAATGGATTCGAACAGTTTTAGCAGAGTCAAAGCCTCCTTATTCGTCCGCAATCATTTCTGGAATTCCTGATACTCGTCCTTTTTGTCTTTTTGCTGGTTCCGTAATGCTGAAATGCAAGATGGAATTAACGCGCCTTTGGCGTGAACCCTTTCATGCACCCTGGAACCTGATCACATGATAAAAGCTGTCCACTGTAGATGACGCTGTCCCTGAAAGGGTTAAAATATTTTAAGTGGGTCGCACACTCACAAAATTCTCCCCACTTTGCCCTGTCGGCTGTACTGCTTCTTATGTAACAATTTCAGAAAAGTACAGCAATTGAATTACTTTGATGCAGTATAACGGGTCAAGTGCTCCGGCATGATTTCCATTAGGACATTTTAGCTAAGTGCTTGTGCCCTGTTTCACGGATCGCAGTCATATATCGATAGAAATAAATTCATGTTCCCATGCCGGAAAGTCGTGGAGATTCCATGACGAGGTCAAGAGAGGGTCATTTAAAAGCCGACAGCTTGTGTGGGTGTCAAGGCACTACAGCTGATGTCTTGAGCCAAGTAAATCAAGTTATAAAATACAAGTCACGTTTTTTTTTTTTAAGGCTGTGATGACCTTTCAAATTCCACGTGTCATCCATTTCTCTTGTTGGGCTTATGTTTACATAAGTTGAATCGTAAATGCCGAGCGTCATACTTTTGTCCTTTTGTAGGTCAATGGTGAAGACTCACGGTCGAAAGGAGTCTTTATGACATATCAGTCATAAAACGAGCTCGTACAAAGTTCATCGAGTTCACCGAAGGTTACGTACGAGCCGGCTAACAAAAAATACTGAACTCTTTGGCCGTTGCGGCCTGGCACAGCGAGGTCGTACTCGACGTTTTGATACTTGGCGTATGCACGTTTCCTCTTGTGATATCACCTCCAGTTAAACCCTGCTGGTGCGTCAATAGCTGACACACAGTTTAGTAAGTCGGTAAGAGCGTGGCAAAATTCCGGCTTTGATGAATAGCGCGGCTATTGTCGCGCTGACAAGGGTTTTCACAAGCCCTTGTGCTTCCTGGCAGCTCAGGGATTCCTGAGCAAAAAAAAAAGCACTTCTATTTCCAAACAATGCCAAGTTTGTCCGGGTGCGTCTCGTGAACACCCATGCGATTTGTTTGACCAGTGAGGGAGGAATTTTCCACTGCATTCTTTACCACAGAGACCAGATTTTCTCTTCCCTGCTTCATCGACGCCGATGGAAATTGGGTTACTGCGGTGCATGTGTACACAAACGCAAATGCACCTGCATGAGCGAGTTCGTTTGCTTCTTGGAACTGCAACTGGCCGATACGTGCACGTGCATATTGTAAATATTTGCTCTTTCGCCGTCTCAATTAACGAACCTGTCAGGGTGGCACCGCGTTGACGCCTTACTGTTGTAGCTCGGGAATGTTTTTTTTTAAATTATTATTACGTTTTTTAACCCATTCACTCCCAAAGACGTTTTTAAACGTCTTTTCAGACTTGGTCCAGAATTGGCTGGTACTAAATCAGTTAATAAAGTTTGAGACCTTTTTTTTTTTTTTTTTTTAAATATGTTCACAAGTACATACCTTAAAAATGCTCCCATATATCTATAGCTGACTTATAAATTACACTAAAGCATGCCCGCTCAACAACAGAGCCCTAATCCTCTTTAATAAATGCTCGGCAAGTTGGAATCCTGACTTGAACTCAATTGAATTCAATAAGTGACTGCGCTTTAATCTTACTCCAACTGGAGCATGGGCACAGCCTGTATACAACACACACACACACACACACACATAGGCGCACTTGCGCGCACACGCTCGCGCGCCGCAGTGGAATTAATTTTTTTTTTCTAAACTAAAAAGATTTATAACAGGCATGGTTTAAGCTGTCGATGGAAATCAAATTTGGAATGTAAATCAGGAGTTTATTGCGATCGCCCAGGTCACAAGTACAGAGCAACAAAATTCGTATTCGTTTCCACCCGGCCATGAAACATAAAAACACAGGGGCACCTAACAGAGGCAGGATAGGAGCTGGAGGACTGACTGGTCGCGGGGCGTGATTTGTGAGAAGAGAAAAGGGAGAACAAGAAGTCGGGGGTTGGGGAAGTGGGGGCATAGTGTGAGATCTGGAAAAAAACACTTCAACACCTAGAGATCGAGAAAAAAAACACACGGACGTATTTATGTTAAAAAGGTATGCGCTTCAATGTTTGCCAACGTATGTTCTTTTCGAAATTTTCATAAGCCACTTTTGTTGTTACTTTTGTTCGATGAACCAATTTTCAAAGGGCTTTTTCACAGACTGTCTAAAGACAGCCTTCTCGCTATGCTGCTCGCAGACACTTAAAAGCCTGTTTGCCAACTATTTCAGCTACGGTGTATATGTCTTTGAATCACATTGTTTGCTCTTCTCGATGATCCTCACAATAGCAGCATTCGAGAGGGGAAGGAAGGTGGACATCCAGCCCACAGCTCGTGTGACTCCACGGGCCATTCGAAAGAACAACAGCTTTCCTGATATCAAAACCATGGAGCCGCACGTGCCTTCATCATCACGTTCACTGATGTGATCACCCCGAGTGGATATTCTGAGGAGAATCATGAGACCCAGAGACGGAGACGCGGGCTTCGAACCAGCTGCCGACGCGCCGTCGTGTGTCAGCGCTCTGCGTGAGTCCACTGCACACTTGAATTTTACACTCGTGGCAAAACTTTAGCCGCATGTATTCCTGAGCAGGCCACATGAGACGACTTATGCTAACATCCTGCAAGACAGTTATATAATGAGATGAGCCCCCCCCCCGCGCTACTCTCCGTCCTTGTGTAACCTTCTTTGGAAACTTCAGTCAAAAGTGACCTTTTGGGCCCGTTAAGCTGGAACGACGCTTAGCAGCATAATGGAGCAGTGGTTGGAACAGGAGTGATGCTTCAGGTGTCAGGTTTCAGAAAGGATTTGTGCATTGTCAGTGGCATGATTCTTTGTATTAATTCTCCCAACAAAACTCATTTTGGGAAGAAAAAAAAAATCCCCTTTCATCCTGGATCTTAAACAGCAGATAAAGCGTTGCAGGGGAGGGATGATACAAGTGCAGGAGGGCTGCTTAATCGTGAATGGATGAATGAGCAAAGGAGTATGAACGAAAGGAGGCTGTATAAGGGCACAACACAGGTCTCGTGTTTTATTCGACCCAAATCCTGTTGAAAGTCATTTATAAGGTTTCGCTTCTGCAGCAGGATTCAAATGTCACTGAATACTCAGAAGTGATAAATATGTAGCAGTAGAGAGAGAGAAAAAAAAAGCCTCTGGCATTTATTTTTTTTTTTTTACAAAGCCGAAACAAGTTTCTGGTGAAAAACCATTTCAGAGTCAAGGATAGCTCAAAGCGCCGTGGGGAATGACACCACCAATGAAGATATTTTAGTCATTTCAACATTTTCAAAAGGAGAATGAAAGAAATAGGACATGGCTGAAGGCACTAATCGAACATTAATCTACAACGAAAACCATGCAGCTGAAATGTATGCCTCCGAACAGCGCCAGGTCCTGTTTGTTTGGTTCTGACTCGAGCTGGCGTGAAGGGCGTTCCCCTCCAGCAGGCGCACCTGTTCCTTGTTCCCAACCAAAGCCTTGCCAAGCATTTAAGGATAGGCAAGTTTCCAAGTCACCGTCGGATTATTGACCTTGCTCGCTGTACCGCCTCAAGTGTTGTTTTTGAGAGCTTCTTGCTCGTGTTCCGTGTCGCTTGTCTCCGCTTAGATTCCGTTGTTTTATTTTTTATTTTTGTCGTGGATTTTAGTGATGTGTGTTTGAACTCTTGCTATTTCGTTGTGCATTTTGGGGTTTTGTTGAAATTTGAATTCAATTTGAATGCATTTTGGACTCCTAAAATCGGGCAACACGCAACCGGAGGCAAACATTTGACCAAATTGGACAAAACAAGTGTGTCATGTTTCTATAGAGCCTCAGCGATGTGCCTCAGGCAGAATTCCGAGGTCACACACTCCGAGCAGCTCTTGCGCCACAATCGCTTGGACCCACAGCATGAGGAAACTAGTTTAAAAACTGTTATTGCGGTGAAATTAATTCAAATTTTAGTAAACTACTCTTGACTTCCTTCCTTTGATTTTAAATGTCTTCAACTCTTCACCCCCGCCCCCTTCAATTTAAGATTTCCCAAATTCTTCTGTTGGTAAACCTCTTTGAATATTTTATTTTTAAAACTCATTCAGTACCAGCCGATTCTAGACCAAGTCTGAAAAGACGTTTAAAAACGTCTTTGGGAGTGAATGAGTTATCTATGCGAAACACCGAGCTAGCTAAGAAATAGGCCTTGCCTTTGCCTCACACTTGGGCCTACTATACCACTGTATTTAGATCATGACGGTGGTATTTGGAGTGCCAAGTATTTATTTATTTACTTTTTTAGGTGCTGCTTGGTGTCAAACGTTTGCAAACTGCCCATCTCGCGCATGACCGTGCGGCCGGGGAAAGAATGAACTCTCCCACCCCACAGTCGACAATGAGTATACTGTAAAAGGATTAAATCCATCAGCGGAAAATTCTCTCTGTGATCATTAGCAACAATTAATTGATTTTTCCCAGTCAGGCCCCTGTGTAGATATGGGCAGTATGAAAGCCCCAAATGGCTTCGCTCATAGCAGGAGATCGAGCGGTTACACCGCGGCCAAAAAGTTCCAACAACACCCACAGGTAGGCTGAGAAACAGGCGACCAATTATAACGCCCTCTTTCCTCCCCCGGTTGCACATCAGAATGTTCTGTCCCGGACCTCCTCCATGTGACGTGACCCACTGTGAAGCTGTGCATTGTGGGACCTCTGCCTCCTCATATCTACCTCACAATTACTGCCTGTCTCATGCGGTCACAGTCATCGAAAGAGGAAAGCTTTAACCTTTTACTGCTGATCCTCTTGATTTTTTAATTATTTTTTTAATGTTACAGAATCTGAAATTGAAAGAAATCATGCCCATAATAATACAGTTTTAAACCTGTCTGGAGATGATGTAGAATATTTAATGTTGTCTAATGTCTAACTTGGTTCAGTCTCACTCCTGGGACACTTAAAATAGAAAATTGAGAGTATCGTTTCTGGATTAAATGTCCCAGGCTAATCAGTATGGGAGCACATGATGTAACTGACTAATTGATTTGGTTTTTATTGTGTCATATGCAGATAAGAGCTCGCTCTGACCTCAGGATCTTTCTACATATCGCGTCTTGTAATGTTCCATCTGCCCTGCATGTGACCCTCAATGAGACAAAAGTCACAAATGTTCTAGAGCCACATTCGGAATTCAATTTTGCTTGCACACAAAGGTGGGAAAAATACAACTGCAATCAATATCAGTTTTTTCCCCCCGAATTAGCAAATGCAGGCCAAAGTGGAAAAAGCCGTAAAACGTGACCATAAAGCAATCCGCGTTAAAGTGGCGAACTTTTGCGAAAGATGTTTGAGCAGGGTACAATATATGTCTGATAGCTCATCATAAAAGCACTTTTATTGCTTAATAACGGCATGTTCCATTTTTATTTGCTCAGGAACAAAACATTTCCTGAACTACTTGTAACCCCCCCCCCCCCCCCCCCCGCAAATAAAACCTTACTGGTAAGAAAAAAAAATTCCAGGACTTTAGATTGGGAAATCCAAACAAAGCATTGTAAAAGTCAAAGTAAAACATTTTGCTTAGTCATACTCCTGACCATGTCTTAGTCTGAGGTTATTTTAAAGAAGATGACGGTACAGGAGATGGGGAACACCTGAAAGATGCGTTTGCACTCTCGTGACATCCGCAAAGTTACTCCATTTATTAGCCACATCCGATTTTAAAGCCTTGCAAAGCCACACACATGTATAAAAACACTCCTAAGCTGTACACATATTTATACATTCATGCACGTACTGTACATAAATCAACATACACAGTACATGCATAACAACAAATGCGGTAAATTCATACTCCTATACAATCGTGCATACCTACCAGAACACGCTCGATGTAAAATGCATGAAGTCACAAATCAAACGTGATCCGAAAAAGACATTTCTGCCTTGTGCGGAGATAAATTTTCTTTTACCCGGGTGACAGGGCGTTGATTGAATTTGTAACGGCCTGATTGATATTGAACGCAAACACAAAAAGTAATTTTCCTCTTTGGAATCAAATGCTAGCAAAGAACAAGTCTGAGGCAGTCAGTCAAATGTACCTTTCGGTATGATTTAGTGCTGTTCTATACGTACACTGCAAACTACAACGGCAGTCATGCATATTCTTATGCTGCTTGTGGAGAGCAGAATATAATCAGGGTGTACCTAATGTTGTGGACATTGAGTACAGCCAGCGAACCTCAAGGCTGATACCGAATAGATAAACTGTGTGAAGCTGGCGGGATACGTTGAGGCCGCCAGCGCACACAACATGAAGTTGAAGGAATTTTCCACCTCGCTCTTGTGGCCAGGGATCAGGTGAGAAGGATTATGCGCTCATTATCCCTGAAATCAGAATCAGGGGGCCGCTTATCTTAAAACGTTACTGGTCAAATGTTGGCTCGACACACTGCGGTGAAGTTATTGCATTTTGGAACCCTGTAGTAAATATGTGGCATAACCCGTTGAATGAAGAATAGAATAGCATTGTGTTCATAGAACATACGCATGACGAGAATACCGACAGCATGCGCGCGTCTGATGACCTTCCGATCAAATATTTGTTTGGGTGCTGGTTTTGTGCAAACAGGGGCGGGCTGTCCGTGTTCTTCCAAATACATCGAATGTCAGCTGAGCGAGTGGTTATCGTCACTGTCGGGAAACAATGCGGTAATTGATCTTGAAGCTGTTTCTCTATGGCCTTCATTGTGGTGCACCAAAACGGTGTGAGTCACGGACCACGAGTACCGGGGAGGAGGACGCTCCAGAGCTGCCAACTCCCACCAGCAACGGCTGTCCATTGCGTTATGAAAGCCCTCCTACATAGGAATTGGATACCACAGCCTAAATAATATTATGTGTTTTTAAAAAACGCATTGTGTTCAAGCTTTGGTCACACAGATCCCATGTTAACAAGGCTACGAAACATTTTCACCCGTTTTTCTCACTGTACAGGACGACGTTTCCAGTTTGAGTAAAAATAAGTGCAGTCGTCACGTTGCGCTGGAAGGCACGCTCAGTTACCGCCCCCTTATTGTTTTTCGTTTGTTTTGCATTCATGACGTAGAAGTGTTTTTCCTAGACAAATATATCCTGTACCAATGGCTTTTTACTGCGTAAGCATAGCAGGTCCGTCGTAAACCGAGAACACTCTGGCCATTTACATCCTCCCGTGTCTGATGAGCAATCCCACCGTGTTGCTTGACTGCCCCCTGCTGGCAGAACGGTAATATTACTTAGATATACGTCACATCCGGCTAATCTTGATGTTCTTTCCTTGTACGATGGCGAGTAGTTAAGTTTACTTCACGAATCCACTGTCATCCTTCTTAAATTATGAAATGTTTTACGTTATGTTTTCTTTCAGGGGTAGAAACTAACTTTAAAGGTATGTGAAGCGTAGTTGTATTGTTTTATGTAGTTGATATGTGCCCATCTGGCGTGTACTATGCTTGCCGACATAATCGAAACGAAACATGGCTGCAATTTTTCGAATTGTATTTTGGTGTGTTGTTTCACACTGACATGTTTTCAGCAGACGACTAATACCGACGCAGACTGGTAAGATAGTTGTCCTTGTTTGGATGTGGCGTAGAATCGTGCAGTTAGGTTTTTTTTTTAAGTTATTGAAATGGCTGTTTGGCATTTTACAAAACAATGTATGGCTGCAGACCTTGCATCGAGACTCAGCCTGCGTTGGCTTTGCTCTTTCTATAAAAGTCTGCTAGAGAGATGTTTGAGGCCGTTTGAGGCCCTGTTGTGGAACAACACAGCGGGGTTATAGGTAAACCTCCTACAAGCTCTAACCCGTTCAAAGTTTTGCCTGAATGTTGCTAACCTGTCGTTCATGTCCACGTTCTTCTGTTTTAGGACTGTTTTCCATGACTGAAAAGGTGAAACGATGGCCGACCAAGTTCACTCCTCCTGACTGACATTTGGGGACTGGTGTCGAACTTGGCGGGAAAAAAAGGTTTGTATGAATCAAGACATGGCAAGTCGTCACAAGACCAGTCCTTGCCAGGGCGTAGCACATCAAATTTAACATCGCGCTATATGTTACAGGATTGACAAGGTGCTGTAAACGCCTGCCATGTTTGCAAGTGACCTGTATGACTTGTCGAATTTGGACGAAAAGCACAAGAGTTAGGTTGGTATTTGTCAACACATGCGGTATCGTGTGTTTGTTTTTATCCTAATGAAATGATTGCTGCAGACCTTCCATGGAGGACTGAGCCTGCACGTGCTCTTTTCTTTCCTAAAGTGTCTGCTAGAATGATGTGAGGCTGTTTGAGGCTCCGCTACGGCTCTTCATAGTGGGGTTATAGGTAAACCTCCGACAAATGTGAAGCTGTCTAACCTCGATGCGTTCGATTTATTGTCTGGTGACAATAGACACGTTAAAAGAGCAACTCAATGACCAAAACGGTCACCGTTGTGAAGCCGCAATAACAAATGCTTGATGTAGTATTGCTTTTTTTTGTAATGACTCATCCTGAAAAGACAAACTGTAGTCTGG
The DNA here is from genome assembly GCF_054856545.1 of Hippocampus guttulatus. Taxonomy (NCBI): domain Eukaryota; kingdom Metazoa; phylum Chordata; class Actinopteri; order Syngnathiformes; family Syngnathidae; genus Hippocampus; species Hippocampus guttulatus. Next base: position 5,856,116 of record NC_141278.1, read on the forward strand.
TGCCTTCTAGTGGCAAGCGAAAAGCATTGAATCCGCAACATTCATTTCCATAGCTTGCGTTCAAGAATTTAGTTTACGAAATAAATGCTAAGTATAGGCACATAGATAGGTTGAAGCAAAGCCTGCTTTGTACAATCTTGGAAATGTATTTCTCAACTGATTTGAAATAATAACAAATTTAATAACAACCTTTTTTCCCCCCTCCCCACTGTCTTTTTCATTTTCAGACAATGGTGTAAAACTCCCAGCGGTGCAACAAAGGTTATTTTGCTTGGATGTAAAGTGCGATACAGTGAATTGAGATGCATAGAAACGGTCTGTAAATATTTCATTTCAGCTGTGAATGAGACTATTTGAATTAAAAGAGGTTTTATTTTCAATGAAAGTGTGGTCTGGTTTTGTGGTGCAAACTTTACCTTCATTTGTATTTTTGTTTTTGCTTGTTTGTTTTACTCCACCTTTAAGACCTTGACCTTTTGTGACATTTTTTTCCCCCGGTGGTGTGCTGTACTATTTTTCAATTGCAATATCATATTGCTGTGACAAGTTTCAAATAGTGTGTAAATTGAATACACTTCATCTTCAGCATGTTAAGTGCCACTTTTGTAAGTGGCCCCGCCCCCGTCCCGGCCACGCCCCCGTCTCGGCCACGCCCTCTTCCGCTGTTTCGATCACTGGCCACTCTCCACGCGCTCGCGGGCTGCTCTGCATGACTCAAGCGCAACCACGCCTTCATCACTCTCTTGTCTACTCAAAAGTCAGCCGTACTTCTCTTTTTTTTCACGCAGCCTCCCCTTCCCGTCACTTTCTGTTCCCTGTACGTCTGTCTTTTTGTTCTGCTCTTATTTGCTGAATCCGGGGCAAAAGGATGGCAGAGATGGAGGGCCTCGAATTTGGGAAGTCAGACTTTGTGCTGCTGGATGAGGTGACCATGGATCAGTTTATGGAGAATCTCAAATTGAGGTACGTGTTGGTAGCAGCGAGGAAGAGGAAGCTATTGATGTAAAAAAAAAAAAAAAAAAAAAGTTTGCATTGTGCCACTCGGCCCAAAGACCACTTGTCATGTTTTTCACCTGTCTGGTGCGTTTTGAGATGATCTTTCAGTGTTCAAACCGTAGCTCAAGCTTTAGCGTGCTTTATTTTTTCTTTTTATTGGACGGGCAATACTGTCTCACCCCAGACAGCCACAATTACGAATTAAAAAAGTTAATTGGCTGAAAGTATTGTACGTGCCACAATGACACAAATGCAATTATTGATTAATCAAGCAATTTGTGAAGTGCCGCTTCACCCAAAATCAAATCAACGAGCCCTCCAGTAGACTGAACAACCCAATTTTCATTTCCTGCTTTCAGTGACTACCGCCACGCACTGTTGTGCCATTTCCTGCCAGCTATTTGTATTCTGCAGCTTTATACACAAAGATGGATTATTTGAACCAAAGTCTAGAGACATACCATTTTTTTGGCAGGGGTTGAACAAATTTTATATTCTGGTTTTGTTTTTTGGAGGTGAAAAGGTGATGCACTTGCCCATATGCAATATCACCCTGCATGTGTTTTACCTATGCCTGTATCTACACAGAAAAAGAAACATCATGCGGTCTTTTGTGTGGAGACAGGTTTGAGAAAGGTCGGATCTACACCTACATCGGCGACGTGGTGGTCTCCGTCAACCCGTATAAACAGATGGACATCTACGGGAAAGACGCCATCGACAAGTACCGTGGCCGTGAGCTGTACGAAAACCCACCTCACCTCTACGCCGTGTCCGACGCTGCCTATAAGGTGATGAAAAGACGAGCCAAAGACACGTGCATCGTCATATCAGGTCAGTTTCGAAATGAATAGGCTGTCTCATCTCTTGACTGAAGAGTTTATTTTTCAAGAAACGAACCACTCGGCGGTTTTGGCTCCTGGTGTGTTTTGCAAATTTATTCCACAAATGGGATCCAATTTAACTTAATCTTGCAATTGGAGTCGAATAAGTGCAGTGAGTATATTAGAAAAGTAACATTACACGCCTTCAAGATGAATAAAAGTCAATCTATTACTGCAATGCTTTATATATATAAAAACAATCTCGTACAGTCACTGTTGGGAAATGTTTGTGCTTTTTTTTTTTTTTTAGGTGAAAGTGGTGCAGGGAAAACAGAAGCCAGTAAATACATCATGCAGTACATTGCGGCTATCACAAACCCAAGTCAGAGGGCAGACGTTGAAAGGTAAGACAAGATGGGGCAGTTAAAAAAAAAAAAAAAGAAATTCCACCTGTACGCACAAATCAAGATAACAAAGTTCAAACTCGGTGCGACCATCTCGACTTCCTTCCCGTGCCGCTAAATTACTTGCTGCCGCGTTGGATTGCGATCTTAAATCGGTGACGTGGTGGAGTGGAAGCTCAGGAACAGAAGCAAAAATTTGCATCCCATTACTTATGCAGTGTGAAGAACGTGCTGCTCAAGTCCAACTGTGTTCTGGAGGCCTTCGGGAATGCCAAGACGAATCGTAACGACAACTCCAGCCGCTTTGGCAAGTACATGGACATCAATTTCAATTTCAATGGCGATCCCATGGGGGGCCACATTAACAACTACCTGCTGGAGAAGGTGAGAGCAGGAGCAGCCTCGTGTCTTTGTGAGAGTATTTTCCCCACATCTGTTGTTGTCATGAACATTTGCGTATTTTTTATTTTTTTGGGCATGACCTACTCAAGTCTCGGGTTGTTCACCAGCAGCAAGGGGAGAGGAACTTCCATTCCTTTTACCAGGTGGAGTCTCATCATGTCTCGTACAAACGGAGAAGCGGCTTTTCGAATTGAAATCGACCGAACGCCGCCCCCCCCCCCCCTCCCCGCGTGCGGCGTATGAAACCGATTCAGAGCGCGCTTGATTTGTTGTGCTGTCACAGTTTTTACGAGGCGGATCGAAGGAAACGATGGCCTCGTGTCACCTGCAAAGCGATCCGAGTGCTTACGTGTACACCAAAGAGGGAGCTGCAGCCACTGTGAGTTTTATTTCATTTCAGTCTGACGGGGTTGACATTTTATCCGTCGAGAAATTCACACAAACGGGAACCAAAGTGAAACCGGAGTGAAGAAACGAAAACGTCCCGTCTCTTGGGTGTGTTAACATTTTGTCTTTGACTTTCCGTAGACCTGCAACAATGATTACTCAAGCCACAAAGCGGTCGTTCATGCTCTGCAAGTGATTGGCTTCTCCAAAAAGGAAATTCAGTCCATTTATCAAATTCTAGCTTCCATCCTGCATCTTGTAAGTTTCTCAAGAAAAGGATTGCCATGAATTGAAGCGGAAGACTATTTGGAACGGTTGTGTCGTGGTTTTTTTTTTCCCCCAGGGTAATGTCCAGTTTGGGAGCAAGGGTGAGAATGTTGAAGTTTTGGACCTTGAAGCCGTGAAGCACATCTCAGAGTTGACGGGCACAGACGCCGACGGTGTCATCAAGAGCTTGCTGTACCGCACCGTGGCCACCGGTGGCGGCGACGTCATCGAAAAGGGACACACGGAAGAGGAGGCCTGCTTTGGGCGGGATGCTTTTAGCAAGGTGCGTCATATTGATGGATTGATTTGATTGGAGGAAATCAACCTTCCCCTTTTTCAACGTATAGGCTCTCTACGAGAGACTTTTCGGGTGGATTGTCGGCCGCATCAATGACGTCATTGAGGTCAAAGACTACAACCCAGTGCTTCATGGGAAAAACACCGTCATCGGTGTGCTGGATATTTATGGATTTGAGATATTTGACAACAACAGGTTGGAGTCTTTTTCGTCCTCTTGCAATTCGAGGCTGGTGACGAATTCACGTTCATGCGGCCTCGGGGTGTTTGTTCCATCTTTTTTTTTTTTGGTGGGGGGGCCAGTTTTGAGCAGTTTTGCATCAACTACTGCAACGAAAAGCTTCAGCAACTTTTCATCGAGCTGATCCTCCAACAGGAACAAGCCGAATATAAGCGAGAGGGTATCCAGTGGCAAGACGTAAGGAAAATCAATTCGACTTGCTGCAGCGTGAGCTCTCCGACATCTATTCATTAATCTTGGTCATGCACAGATTGACTACTTCAACAATCAGATCATCGTCGACCTCGTGGAGCAGCAGCACAAAGGGCTCATCTCCATTCTGGATGAAGCTTGTCTCACTGTCGGGAAGGTCACGGACACCGTGTGCCTGGACAGCATGGACGTCAAACTGGCGCACCACCCCCACTACACCTCCCGAAAGGTGAGAGCGTAACCTCAACTGAAGTGGGGTTCATTGGACGGAAGAGCTTCAAAATAGTGGATATTGTTCATGGTTTTGGATTTTATTATATTTAGTTTTGATTTCGCTTTTGACATTTGTTCTTTCGGTTCGCTTAGCTTTCATTTGTTTTTAAGAGCATATTAATGTCCTTCCCCATTCGTTTTAGTATTAGTTTTTCATTTTGTGCTTTTTAAGATCTGTTGTTTTCATTTTAGTTCATGAATGAAAGTTTTTTTTTCCAGTTTTACTTTTAATTTCATTAATATCCATTCACTATAATATCCGTGCATCAAACCCACAATTTTCCACAAATATATGCTTAAAACTGAGTCATTCCATGTCTCCCATCCCCAAAACTTGCATGTTAGGGTGATTGAAGCAGTCGAAATTGTCCTGCAGTTCTAAGGAGGACAATCACGCGAGAAAATGCTTAAAAAAAATCAAAAACAAGACATCATGTGAACTGCCTTTCTGGCGAAACACAAATGAAACGCACTCAAGGAAAACTTAAAATTAGTTCTGCACCCAGATGTCACAAAATATACTTTTCCTCATTGAATCCCCTCATAAAGTGAACCGTAAATAAAAAAACGAATTGCCCGATATTCTGTAAAATAAACCAAATGAAGCTTGACGGACGACACATTTCAAACCAACTCACCAAAAATGCACTTTGGCGTTTCGACCAGTAGAGGGCAGAATTTCTCTAATGTTCTGCCTTCTGGTTAGACTTAGAATAAAAAAAAAAATCTTCTCAACCTTGAAATGTTTTTCATTGACGTTTGTTGGGGGAATTGTATATCACTAGCATGAGCTCAGAAGTGCCACTTTTCACCTCTGCATTTGTAGCTCACCCCGACCGACAAAACCATGGACTTCCAGAAGCACTTCCGGATCCGCCACTATGCCGGAGATGTCACGTGAGTTGCCCGTTTCGCGTGTATGTTTTTGTTTTGTGTTTTGAGCCGGGCTCGATCTTGGCTGGAGAAAGAGGCAGGGATTCAGGAGCATAATCCAACTGATCCTATTAAGAGGTCAGTTTAGGACGTTTGCAGCAGAAAACATTTCAGTGGGGTTGTTACCGTTTGTGCACGGTTCGAATGAAATACAGTTACGTCTGTGTTGGATGCTCAAAAAAGCTATTGTCGCATGCAATAAAGGGAACACTTATCAGACTTATCTTTCAGCTGTGCCGGCGTACTAAATGGCGCATTGATGTGGGGCAGAATCTTTGGGATTTCAATTCCACAATCTCGTGGATGTTGATTTTACCATGACCGCAGCTCTGCCTCGCCATCCTTAACTGCTCACCTTCTTTCATGCGTTCGATGATGCTAAAGGTCACCGAGGCCAGATGGGGGTGGGGCCTTTGGCCATCAGCGCGACCGTGGATTTGGTTTCAGAACAAATCACGCCGCTCACGTGGTACCGCCTTCAATCTTGAGAGGGGGAAGGACATTAATATATCGAGTGACCACATCAGGATGCGGATGGGGAGTGAAGGAGAAGGGCCTGTGGTGTGTTTGACTGATGATATGTAACAGCAGCAGTAATCAAGGTTACACTCAAGTAGAATTTGTGTTTTTTTTTTTTTTTACTTGACGTGATTTGATCATTTATATCGTTAGTGAAAAATGACTCAAGAACAAGTGGAACAGATTTTTAAGCAGACTCATTTTTGGTTAAGGTCAGCATGTATGTATTATAAATTCCAGTTATTTATTTCCACCACATTCATTGCTTTTATTTGTTTTCCTGAATCCAAGTTTTTTTTCTCCTTTTTTTGTGTGTGTCAATATGACAATGGTACGAAATGCAAATGAGTTCACCCGAGAACTGATTTCCTGTGACTCAAGCCACAAACTCTCAATTGAAAATTGACACGTTCTCCCCACTTGACCATAGAATCGTTTTTTGGAATGAGGAGCAGAATTAACAATGCAACATCTATTTCTATTTTAGTGCAGCCAGTCTGAGAAATGATTGAATGTGTCTGTGTGTGGATGCCCTTGGATGTGCGTGTGGTGGATCTTTGTCTCCGTCAGCCACAATTTGGCAGTGTCAGGGCCATGTCCAGGTCACTCCCCGTGAGATGTCACTCCTCCAAGATGCCGCTGCCCACGCTCCATCTCATCTCATCTGAGTCAAGCTTTACTCTGTCGTCTAAATATACCTCCCATACCCTCGAAAAAAAAAATACCCATCCACCCCAGCTTCCTCCAAACACACACAAGGTTTGACCTACTTTACCCATCCTTTCGTTTCCCTCATTTTTTTCCCCCTTCCTCGGCATTATATAAAAATCTCCCCGATGAATCCTTTGTTTGTCCTGAAAAAGAGAATTATATCTCGTGCACTGAAAACGACGCCATAGTTTGGCTCTTTAGCCGACTGGCTTAATGGGAGCACTCAATAGTATTTATGTTTTGGTGCTTGAACGTATGAAATAATGGTGCAGAAACACACATTGACAAGCAACATAACGGTACTCATAGTCGTATGGTCTTAGAACAAGTCTTGAGTCATCTGAACTCAACTGTATAGAGCACTTTAAAAAGAGCCATTTCGTGCTCTGGCTTGTACTGCCCCCTAGGTGGCCAAAACCAGAAGGCGCAGCACAATGGCCATTCAAAGAATGCAACAACAATTATTTAATTCTGAAAGGGCAGCGACCGGAACAGATTAATGGCATTGTCATTCATCTCAATGGGACAAAATGATTTGAGAGGCGCGCGTTTTGAGTTACGAGCATGGTCGCGGAACAAATTAAGCTCATGTCTCAAGGCGCCGCCGTATAACCTCTTATGTTGAATCAAATCTCACTTGTCAACTGGGTCTCATCATCATGTCAGCTCGTCCTCCTTTCGCTGTGCCGACCTCGACCTTCACTTTCCTTAGTTGAAGCCGTCATCTCATCTCCGGAGAGCATCTGACCTGATGTTTGCATGTCCTCTACAAACTTTCCTGTCCTTTCAAGTGAATGCCATGACTTGCTTTTATGTTGTTTTCAGCTTGGCTGAAACAAGCCTTTTATGTGTGGGAGAAGTATGTCGACGCCGCCGCCTATGTTTGTCATTATTTTTCATTTTCTTCATTAGCATTACAGAGCTTTCTCACTGTAGTGCTGTTAATGAGCCCCAAAAAAAACCCCAACTTTTATTTTGCATTCACTCCAGCTGGCTTTCCCCCCCTGTGGATGAACATTTTATGTAATTTGTGCCATGTTGTGACATCTTAACCTCTGATGCTCAGAAAGCCACCCAAACATTTTGCAGGGAGCAGACGGATTAAATTGCTTGACGGTTCACTTTTTTTTTTTTTTTTTTTGCTCACCCAAGCGTGAGTTGTATTCCTGTTATGGAAATCTTGCTACGCAGCGTTGCTTTAATCCTCAAGAGTCAGTTGGAACCGAGCGCCAAATCACTCACGAGGTAATGACGTGACTCTCTGTGTAATCTGTGTTACTCGGTCTCACTTCTTTGAATTTGATCATCTTGATTCTTGTCGAAGCGCTTTTCAGCTCGACCCCCGCACCCCCGTTCAATCCGAACTACTTTTAGCCCTAAAGTCTTTCTAACGTTTCTTCTCTCCCTCTCGCCGCCTATGACAGATATTCCGTCGAGGGCTTTTTGGACAAAAACCGAGACCTGCTTTTCCAAGATTTCAAGCGCCTCATGTACCACAGGTGCCAAACGCGCCATCACAGTTGCGTCTCTTTAGTAATGAGGCCAAGTTCCCTCTTGACCTTGTTCGTATACATTTAAATCCCCCCCCTCCCCCACCACCCTCTTTTGTGCTCTTTCGAAGCTCCAACCCAGTGATGAAAGAGATGTGGCCCGATGGTCAACTCAGCATCACGGAGGTCACCAAGCGACCGCAAACAGCAGCCACCCTCTTCAAAAACTCCATTGTCGCCTTGGTGGATAAGCTGGCCTGCAAGGTTGGACGACCTGCTCGGCTTTCCGATTGCCACTTTTCTGTTTGTACACAAATTGCAAGTAATTTGCCAAGGCCGCACAGCTACACCAAAAAAAAAAAAAAAAAATTGCTATGGTGCTCATCAGTTTAAATTTTTTTAAAAAAAAAATCAACATCACGGTGAGGCCAAAAAACTTTCTTCAAAAATGGAACTGAAACATGGCTTAAAATCCTCACTGCATTGTGGCATTGGAAAGCACTTTCGAGTGCCCACTTTGTTTCTCATGGAGGCGCTGTAGTAGCTGCGCCGTAACAAGATAGCGTGTCCCTTGGAGAGAAAGCCCCCGTTGATGTGAAAGCATTCGCCTGCTACTCCGCCGCACTTCGACGTGCTTTTAATAAAGCGAGATGTTATACGAGCCTCAGCTGTGTTGCACTTCCAGAGGTCAGTTTTCACTGCTCCTCCGTCGCTCGCAGTTAGCAATCGCTGTCCGTCGATCTTCCTTTATTTGGAAGGCGCGTTTCTGAAAGTTCTTTGCAAGTCCATAGTGAACTACAATCAAACGAAACGACTCGAGATAACTAATAAGGAAGTCATCAAATAAAGAAAAAAAATATATAACGTTTGTCAATACCGTATGTTAAATCTGCTGAACAAACAAATCGTCACCCGCCTTTTTTTCTTCAGGAGCCGTATTACGTGAGATGCATCAAGCCAAACGAGCTGAAGTCCCCGTTGCTGTTCGACGACGCTCGCTGCCAACATCAGGTGGCCTATCTGGGTCTGCTGGAGAACGTCATGGTGCGCAGAGCGGGTTTCGCCTACAGGCAGCCCTACGCTCGCTTCTTGCAGAGGTGAGAGACGTCCTCGACGCATGATGCAAAATAACCCCGCTCGTTACCAGACTTTAAAACGTTCCTGAACAATACCACTTTACCCGAGGTATAAAATGACGTGCGAGTACACTTGGCCCAATCACTTGATGGCTTCCGACCGGGAGGCTGTGGAGGCCATCGTCAAACAGCACGGTTTCCAGGGCGACGCGGCGTACGGCCACACCAAGCTTTTTGTGCGAACGCCTCGATCCCTCTTCACTTTGGAACAGGAGCGAGCCGCCCTCATCCCCATCTTGGTGCTTTTCTTACAAAAGGTTAGCCGCGTTGGCATTGCTAGCCTTTGCGTCTGTTTAATGAGATGCGGGACGCAGTTACATCAAAGAAATTAGCATCTCCTTTCTTCTGCTAACGACCTAGTTGAATGAGTGAACAGAGAAGTCTCGCTCGGCGAGTCACGTTTTAAAAAAGAAAAATTCACACAGGTATGGCGGGGGGCTCTGGCTCGTATGAGGTGCCGGCGGATGAGGGCCATTTATGCCATCATGGGCTGCTTCAAGCGCTACAAGGTCAAGGCCCACTTCTGGGAAGTGGAGCAGCGCTTCGCCAACGTCAGAAACATGGCCGACTACGGAAAGAGCGTCGAATGGCCGACTCCGCCTGCCGCCCTCAACCAGTTTCACACCATCATGGTTGTGCTGCATCGCAGGTCAGGGAAGGGGCTTTCTATTCCGCTTACGGAATTGAGCTATTTCGAAAATCATCACCAAAGTCTCTTCTCTTTTTTTTTTCAGGTGGTGGGCGAGACAGATGGTGAAGAAAATCCCGCCGTCAGACGTGCTTGAGATTCGAGCCAAAGTCGCTGCTCTGACTGCTCTTGGCGGGGAGAGAAAAGACTGGGGCTGCAGCAGAGCCTGGGAAAGAGACTACCTAGCCAATGTAAGGATCCCGCACGCAACCCCGTCGAGTCAGCTGTTCTCTTGAGGAAAAGCAAACAAAACAAAAGAGTGCACGCTCACACTCTGTACTTAAAAGGTGGGTTGTCAGTGTTAAAACGGCAAGCTTCATTTCACTAATCCAGTACCACCTTAAAAAAAAATACCATAACTCTATGTTGCGCCATATCGAAATACAGTCGCGTAGTAGGCCTCAGTGTTCAAAAATGAGAGAGGTTTTATTCCTAAAAGGTTGAATATTATTGCTCGTCGTGGTAAAATTAGGCCCAGCTTGAACATTAACACTGAACCAAAATATTGGATGATTAAAAAAAAAAAAACAGTCCTGAAATGATTCAGTTAGACTGTATTGGATATAAAAGTTAAATAAAAAAAATGTACGCAAATAAATGTGTACAAACGACCTGTAAAGATTCAATGCAAACATATTGAACTTCAAAGGTTAAATAAAACCGAACTGGACTTACCTCGGCAGTGGTTCTTTCAGATACCACTAGGGGGAGCCGGCCTACCACTTGCATGACGTGTAGCACACTTTGGAGAACCACTGCTCTCGGATCGAGAGTGTCTTGAAATTTCCCCTCGCCACAAGCCCTTTTACTGCGTCCTTGTGACTTTAAAGACGGAGACGATAAAAATCGATTGCCTTTTAGATCCTATTTTTAAATCTTTTTCCCACGTGAGTTTTGCATGCTAAATGCAACCTAAATGACTTGCTGTGTTTTTACACTGGACGATAATCTTTTATGAAATTCCACGGAGCGCATGTGACAAATCCAGCAAGCAAATAATGTGACCGGGGGGGCACTTGTGAGCCCCCCCCCCCCCCAATGAATCCCACCCTCTGATCTTTGAGTAGCTAATCTGAGCTTGTTTGCGGGGCCACAAGGCTTTCGGAGATGCCTTCAGGGAGCGCCAGCATGACTTCGGCACAGTCCTGAGTCACTCCTCACATGCGTTTGTGACGGCTTGTGACTCAAAAGTCTCATTCGGGGGCCGCCGGCTTCACGTGATTGGTGTTAATTCTACCGAGACCTATAAATGCGTGTCATTCAGCATGCCCCGTGAAAGAACGAGTACACAGAGGAAAACAAGTAGGGCAAAAGTTCTGAAGCAACGGATTGCATTCAATAGAACAAATGATTCTCCAGATAGCTGGATTAGTTGTATTATTATAATTATTTATTGGAAGCCTGATTGTTTGTTTTGTGTAGGTTGTTGTTCACATCAGATAGTCTTTTGCTGATGTCAAGCAGGCATAATTTCACATATGCAAAATAGGGGCACACTTAGGTAAAATTGTTTCTGTATGCGTCTGGGTTTTTTTTTTTTCCTTTAGTTGATGGGTTTTTGGTGAGTAGGATAAATGGATGTTATTTTTGGGTGTGATTTTGAGGTTTTTTTTTGTTTTTGTGGTGAAATCTGTTGTAGTTGGGGTTTTTGATGCAATGTTTTTTTGGGTGTGGTTTTTTTGGACAAAATTTATAGTCATGGTGCCATTTTTTTGTTGTCTACAAGATTTTTTTTGTGTGTGTATGAGGTTTATTTCGCGTATGCATCAGGGTTTTTTTTGCAGATGTTTTCATGTTTCAGAGTAGTTTTGGTCGGCAAGGGAGTTTTTTTTTTTTTTGGTTTGAGTGAGAGGTTTTTGTCAATGTGATTTTTTTTTCTGGTGTCAAAGAAACATATTTGATAAGTGGTAATGGTAGGCAAAATATGTCATTTTGGCTTGCACAGTAAGGTTCATATTGTGTTGCATCAACTCTCCATACCGACCGCATGACAATTTTCTCATAAAAAAAAAGTAATATAATTGGCTGATAATAACCAGACTAGACTGAGAGTGGCAATAAAATCCCGCATTACTGTCTGAAAATTATCAACTCGGCCACAAAGGCGTCATCGTAGGCAGCTGCTGATGTTCGCCAATCAACCGAAGACCTTATCACAACACGATTTGTTTCCACCGCCTGTCACATACAATGGCCGCCACTGGCTAGTGAGACGCGCACCCGTCCAATCCTTGCAGTTGCAATAATACAAAGCTTTGATCCCCGCAGGTGCGAGACTGCCCTCGATCCAGTTCTGGCTTTGCACGCGTCTCCCGGGAGCTGAGGAACAAAGAAGAGTACAGTCAAGTCCTTTTCTCGGGCTTCTGCCGGAAGGTGAATCACATGGGAAATGCCCGCAAATGAAAACGTGTTTCTGCTCACTTGCCGTCACTGTTCAAGGATTTCAAGGAAAGGTTTGGTTCTTTCTCTCGTAAACGCATATCGGTAAATGCCAGAATAAAAATAGTGAAGTAAGAAGAACTTACCTGTGTACACCGTGCAGTAGTTCAACAAAAAAGCCACATTGAAAGCAAAGGAAGAAGAGTCAAATAGACTCTGGAAGTCCGACAAGTGAGCGCAGTCAGCCGAAGCCTTGCTTGTGATTGTGCCGAATTTGCTCTTAGCATCTCCCGGTGGCTGCTAATGGCCACATTTTTTCGTATCGAGGACACCCGGAGAGTGCAGCCATCTAAATCGAGGTGGCGCTTTAAAATTCCATTCAGAGGATTTGTTTGGTGCGTTTCTGGCCATTGAGCCGAACATTCTCAACTATTTTTCATAGCTGGGAAGATCCTGTAAGTGATAAAAAAATAACTAAATAAATAAACCACTCAAATTGTGAGCCACAACCCTTTTTTTTTCTCTCTTTGTGCTCTTTCATAGGTGAATCGGTTCAACAAGAGCACCGACCGCGGCGTGCTCGTCACAGACGGGTGCTTCTACAAATTAGAGCCAAAGAAACAATTCAAGGTCCTTAAGAGAATTCCTTTGGACAGCGTAAGTTATCAACATTCGCTGAATCGTATGTCAACATGCCTTCCATATTGGATGTGGCAACGGGAAGTGATCGGCGGCGATGGCCTCATTTGGTTGCTGCTCGGTTAAAAGTCGACGAAGCCGTAATTCAACGAACGCGATGTACGGCATGACAGAGCAGCGGTCTACTTTTCTTCAAGTCGTTTTATTCTCTTAGCATCTGACCCGGATACGACTCCCAGCCCTCAGTATGAGCAACGGTGCCTAATGGCGGCTATCTTTAGCCACTCTATTGCTCCTGCTGCCGCCACCCGATGATACTGTCTAACCTCTGGCGTGTTTTCAGCTCTCGATCTTGCGCTTTAAAACCACGACATGCTGGACGTGCAGTAAAAAAAACGGGGATGCCGTCGATAACGGCAATTTGTTGTGAGCCATTTGGGTCTCTAGTCTGAAAGGAGACCAGTCATGCTTGTGTGCGTATGGGTGCACGTGAGCAATTAAAATGCTGGGGAAAAGCAGCAACCAAGCAGTGCCGGGTAGTTAACAAGAAGTAAAAATCATTGAAACGTTTGACAGGGCAGAAACATCAATCTTTTCACAGCTCGATCCCATGATAGGAAGGAGAAAAAAAAAAAACGGCTCACGAAAAGTTCACAAGGCTTTCTAAGCGCGACTCCTGTGTTGATATTCACAGCTAACAGGACTGAGCGTGACCAGCGGGGTCGACCAGATGGTGGCGCTGCACACCTCCTCGCAGGACGACTTTCTGCTGTGTCTCCAATGTGGGGAACTCTGTCCCAACCGGGACCGTGTCGGCGAGCTGGTGGGAACGTTGGTGGACCACTTTACACGGTCAGTGATACTTTCGGTGCCGGGGAAATAAAGTTTCCTCTGATTCGCGGGAAACAATCGGGATTTTTGCAGCCGTGTCAACCATTCCTAAATGTAATTCTTTCCTCTCTTCCTGTTCAAAGGCCTCAACCCAAAAAAACAAATCTATGAAGGTCACATGATATGCAAATCATATTCTTGGCATTCATCACTGTCACGTGGGGGTCATCGTTGTTCACGCGCGTCCACACCTGTTGTGAAATCCTGCCACGTGAACGAAAGCCCCACGCTGGCATTTATCACATCCATCGCCGCGAAATGTGACTGTTGTTTCTCGACGTGATTACAAACCGACCGCATTCATCTGGAAGATGCGCGCCCGCTGTGTGTTCGCACACTCCGAAATGATGCGGTTGTACATTTGATTGCTTGGCCTCCGGCGCCGCTTGCGCACGTCGTTATCGCTCGCAACATAAACGATCTGACTCGCTCGTGTCCAGGTTATTCGACTTTTTAATGTCTTTTTTTTTTTTTTTTTTTTGGGGCTAGAGGGCACTTGTGAGGCCCCGCAGTTTTATTAGTTTTAGATGATTGTGTCTGTGTGTGTGTTTTTTGTTCGCCTGGGATCACTGCGACAGCTGCATTGCGCTTTGCGGTGCTGCGGAGGCACCAGTCGGGAGTCGGTGTCAGCCCCCCTCTCTCTGACTCCCTTTGTGGCACCATCTGTGGCGAACGGAGAAAGGTTGTGACCCTTGATGAGGCTGCTCAGCAAAAGGAAGCTTTGGAAACAAAGTCAGGGCGGAGTTGTGGTCCCCGAGCCCACAGAAGGTGGCGAGTTGGCGGCATCGAGAATGACGCGCTCGCCTCTGTCAGGAAATGAGCTCCCGAGTCACACGCATGTCATAATTTGGCATTTTGGGGACGAGCTAAAGGGGATTCTGTAAATGTACATGAACAAGAATAAAATCGACGTACATTCATTCCCGTTAAGTGTTTGCGTGGCAGCCGAGGTGCGGCGTCGCATCAAACTGGGTCACCGAAAGGCATCGTTTGAAGCAGATGCTTAAAATGCGACTTGGAAAATGCGTCATGTTCCCTCGGCGAAACGCATCCCCTTCTCACATCGTGTGTCAATCTTTCCTGAATGTCCCCCCCCCCCACCCCCCACCTCTCGCCCCTTTCTGCCTGTCTCTGGCTTTCTCTTCCTATCACCTCGTTTCTCTTATCACCACGGCCCAGAATGTCAGCACATGATTCGAAATAGTTACAAGGTACAGTCCAGACTAAATTTAATCAGAAGGCACATCTTCCCAGCATTTCACAGCAATTGTCTGTATAATGCAGGGGTGTCAAACTCATTTTTGTCACTGGCCACATTGTACTTACCGTTTCCCTTGGAGGGCCGTTATGAATTTTAGGAAACCACATACATGTTTAATCACCTCCACATATTGCATACACGGCGCACAACAAATTGCTGGATAACTCGTCTTAAAATCAGAACTCAAGAGTAATGACTGTTATTGTGGATTATAGATGACAATCTGAAATTTTGGTTCAGACTTTAGCAAAAGCATCGTGAAACTTGACATGCTTGATTTGCTTTCGCGGGGCACATAAAATGATGTGGTGGACCAGATCTGGCCCCCGGGCCTTGACTTTGACACCTGTGGTAGAATGTATACTTGCCAGGAAGTCGTGTGTTGTGGTGGTGGTGGTGGGGGGTGTCGTGGGTTGAACTTGTGGACCATCTGCTGGGACAGCTGGAGGGACGGGGCGGGGGCGGGGGGCATGAGTGAGCTCAAGGCGGGATTTAAGGTATGATCTGTCCCCAGCCTAGCGGACAAGCTCGGGTTCGTTGTTTTAAAAGGTGATTTGGTGGATTTTTGGTCATACCATCAACTTTTGCAGTTTAGCTCTAGTCGAGTCTCTTGTCCTCTTTTATGACTATAAAAAGAGCCTCGTGGCTTTAAATTGATCGACATCTTCTGGGTCGCGCCCCTCCCTTTGCCGTTGGAGCGAGTCGTGTCATGTGGTTGAACGGGGGCCGCAACGAAGCAGCCGCCCGCTGCCCGGCTTGGTCACCGGCAACCTTGTTGGCGTCTGACCTCGTCGGCCGAGCCGCAGCTCATGTGCAGACGTGAACAAAAAGCGCCCATTTCAAATGAACTTTCTCCCCCCCCTCCCGTCCGTGAGTAGCGTTATCCTAGTTCCGAAATAGCCTTCTCCGTTTCCGTGCTTGCCCCCCCCCCCCCCCCCCCCCCCCCTCTGCTTATTCTCCCTCAGCAGATGTCCTCAATGTGTTCGCCTGTCTGGCCCGACTCAAAACGCTGCCGAGCTTCTGCCCTCTCATCGGTCAGATGCCCCCCCCCCCTCCAAATCCCACTTCTCGCTCCCTGCTGGTCCCAACTTTTGATTTGATGGATTAGGATCAGTGGTAGTAATGCGGTTTTGATCATATGGCGAGTTACTATAGCAACAGCTTTTAACCCAGGTGGAAGTAAATAGAGTGTAGACGCTGACCTATTTTCTTACTCGGCTCCCAACAACCCGGTGGGTCATGTGGTTCCAGGAAGTGTAGTCGTGAGAAAATTCTACTTAATTGCAATAAGAAGTATTCGAACTCCTCTTTTGTCCCGCATCTCGAAGTCTTCCCGGCTACTGACCTCAAAACAATTCCTTTTTCAAAGAAACTCTTTGTGTATTTCCAACAGCAGTCATGCGCCAACTCTAAATTGACCTCGGACCAAAGCGGGACAAACAAAACGCTTTGGCGCTTTGACGACGTGATCAGCAAGTCGAAACGGGACCCCGCCGGCGCTGATCCCGCGCCTCGGCTCGATCGAACCAAACCGATCAAAAAGGCTCAACCTTTGGAATTAGCAAGCATAGTTTTATTGACAAATACTTTTGACTTTCACTCGAATATTTCCTGTTCAGAAGCACGATTAACCCTTTGAGGGACGGCGGTTACCACAGTGGACGGCTGACCGTGTAATCGGGTTACGCGGTGCATGAAAAGGTTCACGTAACCTCGAGTGACGTTTGACTTCATTTGACCAATCAAATGGAGCCAGGAAGTCACATGACCACGGCGTTTCCATGGGCCGATATCCTGCACTGTCCCTCTGTGTTTGCGTGAAATTTCGACATAAGAATTTGCTCACCAGCGCGCTGCCCCCCTCCGGTGTCCTCTCAAGCTGACTCACTAGACGTCCTCTTAGATTGGAAGCTGGCGTCTTCAGAATTTGTCAACCGCAAGGAACGCGTCGCACTTGATGACGCTTACTGTGCCGTTAATGATTCGGGGCATGTGCAAAATGAATCAACCATGCCAGCGGTCACACTTTGCGCCACTGTTGTTCACGTATGACTCATTTTTTTTCCCCCCAGAATGCCCCCCCGAGAACACTCAAGTGGTCGGTTTCCGCTGGCCCAAATAGCCCAATTGTTTCTGTCAGCAGCTGATTATAATGGATGAAATTGTCGATGATGTACGCGGTGACGCCGATACTTAATCCGCGGGGTATTCGGCTAGCTGCCGCGGTTTTATGCCGCCGTTGCCGTGGCGATGATGGTTTCGTGTTGGGAAGCGATGGTTAAATGCGGCCGTTGAAGTTGAACACCTCCTGGGGACTCGATTACACCTGGAGCAGGTGACCCTGAATGGCAGCAGCAACGACGCGGAAGCGCGAATTGACGAAGGAGATTGATGGCGTCGAGGAGGAGGAGGTGGCGCGGCGATGAGAGGCCTCCCTTCGGACCTGTCTTCTTTTTTGTGGGATGCTGTCCTTTCAGTGGCATTATTCGGACTCGATGTCACGACTTACTGGACCCAAAAAAGTTTTCCATTTTGCCCTTCTCACAAGGGCACAAATCGTAAAAGCAATCTTACACAAAGCATTTAATTCACAATTTGAGTGGCTACGTATAAAAAAAAAAAGTTTATCACTTGATTTTATTGCCAATGTCACATTATTCCCTCGGAGCGCCTCTGCATAAGGCTCGATTTTGATCCGATCGGCACATAATGGGACAAAACGGCATTAACAACCGTTTGGCGTCACGCTGACTGGCGATGCTTCGCCACACGTTCGCAGCTCGGATGCTCATAAAACAGCCGCTGATTCTCCCACGATGGAGGTACCAGAGGCACGTATTCACATTGCATTGGCTGCACCCTGCTTCTCCGAGGCAGTGATGGGGAGGGTGGGGAGGGTGGGGGGGGTGGGGGGGGAGAAAAATGGAGGCCGACTGCTTGGAGGGTGAGAGAGGAAGCAGGAGATGAACCGTCTCTGCACCTCCAAATCTGTCTCCGGCGCCGTATACGGGACGATAAATTATTCAAACTGCACCGTGTGGATCGTTCGGCTCAGTGCGGGTCATGTTTTTAGAGGGAATCGTGACGGCGACGCTTCAGAGACTCGGTCCGGTACGAGCGAATCATCATTTGCACCCCCCCCCCCCTCCTCCCCCCTATAAGACAATACTCATTCATATAAATTGTCAGCGGGGGGGGAAAAAAAACCCCTCCCAAGAAAGTCTTGTGATTCACTTCGTTATGAATGAATTCCATTTGATGAGCTGCCACTTGGAATGTTTTGCGTGCGAACTGCTCATCTCATGAAGCCGACGACACGAATAGGATTGTGTTGATATTTTCGGCGCCGTTCCCAACACCTCCAGTTAAAATGCGTCCGTGCGCTCGTCAGCCCGACCAACTGTTGCATTCGCACCAAGCAAACCGCCAGGACTTGTATTTGCTGTTTACGCACTTCTCAGGAGGAATTACGCATGAGATGATCGCTCAACAGGGGGGTGGGTGGGAGTTTTCGCCGCATAAACATGGTAGGGCGGAAGAGCGGACCAGGTTTATATGGCCAACGGATGCGCATAGAATGCAAAATGATTTTGTTTAGTCTTTTCATAATAGTTGACCTTTTAAAAAGTGCAGCTTCCCTCATTCCATCCATTTTGTGCAATATGTGACTCACTTTACTTTGGAGTCAGAAAATCCTCCACGAAGCGTCTCCAGTTGGTCCAAAATGCTGCCGCTCTCCTCTTGACTTGTACTCGTAAGAGGGAGCACACAGCTCCTACTCTGGCATTCCTTCACTGCCTTCCTATCCATTTTAGAGTTCTTTTTAAGTTCCTATTTGTTTTCAAATTTTTTTAAATGGCCTCGCCCCCTAATTACCTCGCTGAGCTCCTCGCGCCTGCCCGATGTTACAGGTCTGCGGACCAGACACTATTCGAGGGACCGAGAACTAAGCAGAGACTCGGAGGGAATCGAGCCTTTTCTGTTTCAGATCCCTCTCTTTGGAATGACTTTCCACTGAACGTTCAGCAAGCCCCTTTGTTTTGCTGCCCATTCTTTAAAGCTTCAAACGAATTTTTTATTCTTTGGCTTTTGACTCACCATGAGACTTGATTTTTTTTTTTTTTTTTTTACTTTCTGTTTTGAATGCTTTCGACCGTCTGTCATTATTGCTATTTTGCTCGGCGGAGAGCACTTTGCAGACAGCGGCGGTTGTTTTGAAAGTGCTCTCGAAATACAGTCGAGTGGAGTTGAAGGCCAAGAGGAGAAGCGACGGCCTCCTGGGCCATCTTTCGCTGACCCTGCTGCAGTCAAACAAGGCACCATTAGGCACGCCACAAAAGCCATTTAGGTTTTGACCATCTCCTCCCACTGCCTTTTTTTAAAAGAACCTACAAGATTTCCTTCGCCTTTCTATCATTTTTTTTTTAAATGCCTTTGTCAAAAGTCCCCTGAGGAATTTTATTGATCCTACGATTCATGTTTGTTGCAAAGTTGGATTGATTTCCGTTCACGTTCATCTCCTTTTTGCCTTTCAGCGAAAGAAAAACCTCATTAGCCGTGAAGGTGTGCCCGTCGGGCATCCGGCTACACATGCGTGGCAAACCAAAGACTGTTACCGTGGAAGCCAAGGAGGGACTAACTCATGCCGATTTCAAGAAGAGCAAAGAAGGTTTCATTCTACTGGTTCCGGCCAAATGAGACTTTTTATCCAGTCAGCCGCCAGAACGGGATTCTCCTCCAAACTTGGGTACCCTCTAGTTGAACATGCTTTCAAGTTTAAAATCAATAAATGTATGTGTAAACATACAAACAAATGTGATAGTTTTGAGCATTTAGAAGCTATTCGAACTGTGAAACGCTTTCCTGAAATAAGTGTCAAGTTTAACGGAATAAATTCTTCAAACGGTTCGTGCGTGTTCGAATGTCCCCCGCAATTCGTTCTGTAAATTACAAAATTTGTTTCCCAAGAATGCACCGATGTCATGTTTAGGGGTTTCCTGTATGCAGTCCACTCAAGTTACAATATCTGGTGTTTAGGCAAGAGGGGAAAAAAAAACAACCAGTTGGATTTATCTTGAATCCAAAGCATCCGCTGAAAGCGTGCGATCGAGCTCACCGACTGCACAAAAGTGGCCGAAATGACGCAAGAGTTATTTCCTGTCTTGTCCCTTCGGTGTCCTCCGGATTAGATCAGAATCGTCGCAGGAGGTTTCGGTGCAGGAAACAAATAACGTTAAACACTATTTAAAACAAACAAACAATTTAAAAAAAAAACAAAAAAACAATTATGATTAGGTCCAAACAATAGATGTCAAACTTAAAGCCCGGGGGCCAGATCTGCAAAGATGCCGCTTCTTGTTTAGCAGGACATGGAAGCTGCCTGCAAGTTGTTCTGTATTCCAATCGCATGCGTGGATTAACGCAGAAAAGAAAAAGCCGTTAGGAGTCCCCGCAGTGACGCAACGTGCCGTTTTAGAGCAGCCGAGTGCGAAAATTGGGCTTCAGCAAGGATCTAAAATGTCCACGTGACGAAATCGGGCGATGATATCGAGCAGCTAGCAATGTATATTGTACATTAATAATTCTGTAAAGTCACTAATGGTGTTCTGGTACACACGGCGGACTTGTTTGTCACTACTGTATATGTGCTCTGCAACTGACTGGTGACCAGTTGAGCTGTCCACGGTAGTAACCTGCTGTCCCTCAAAGGGTTAAATTGGTCACAACCATTGCCAATCTAACGTCCACAATGTTAGTCATCACGTGCAAAATATTCACCGACATTTGCTTACATTTTCCCAATGTCACGATGAAACTGTAACTTAGAGCCTTGGAATCGTTTCTTTCTTTGTCTGTGTGACGTTTGGCTGCCGCCTCTTTGCCCGGATGCTTCATTGTCTCGTCGCTTTATACAAATCGAAGTCGTCGAGCGCTAATCGAATTGATCAGGCCCGGCTGATTGTTGATGCAATCACTTAAAGCGCCGTAGCAATTCCATTACAGAGAGGCCGGCACCTGGCCTCTCCTCTTTTTTGGGATTACCCGTCGCGCAACTCGGATTTCGTAATGAGTTGGAGAGGATTTAGCGTCGGATGTGTCCCAGAGATGTTTTTTTTTTTTTTTTTTTTTTGCCCCTAAATCCTCTCAGGGGGCAGATCCGCCGCTGCTTTGGAGAGCTCAGCAGGTTTTTCCTACATCCCTCCATTATCAGACCCCAGGGGAGGTCACATGTTGGAGATTACAGTAAAATGAGGGGCGGATTGCTATTCTCTCCAAACTAACGCGGCGGCAGACCGGATGCGCACTCATCTGGACATATTTGAGAAACCAATCGAACAAGAACGATCTGAAACTACACATATCAAATTATTAATTATTAACAAATTTAGTTATTTTGGTAGAGTTGTTACTATTTTTTTTGCTTTTAGTAATCTTATTCTAGCTGCTAGCCGTTAGCCGCTAATGTCAGCCGGCAAACTGCTGCCATATGCCGGGCGTAATATAAAGTCGGATGCCAACTTTCAACAATGTGTTAACAGCAAAGTCGCGACAATGTGTTTGCTTGTCATTGATGATTATTTAATAACAGTTTATTCGTAAGTAAAGCGGGCAGGAAATGGCTAACGTGTCACAATCTTGCGACTTGTGGCGGCTTCTGTGAGTAGATGTGATGTCGAACATTTTTTTCTATTGAGAAAAAAAAATTCATAGATTTAAATTAACAGCAGCAGTGTGCACATTTAAAATGTTTGGACATCTTGGGATTCATTAGAGGCTTATCTCATAATCGTTTAGTTCTCAATTAAACCAGGGGTGTCCAAACTTTTGAGGTGGTGAGAGGGCAGCAAATGACCCCCGAGCCATAGTTTGGACACCACCTAGTTAAACTGAACTGAGGTCTGATAAAGCAATATAAGCGAATAAGTCACTTTCTCAAAGCATTTTAAGACTGGCGGGAAAGACATCAGTGCCGTTGAGGCGCACAACTGTGGATATGCCTCAATGTGAAATATGGAGATAGGTGGACAGGTGTTGCGGGCACCCCGCTGCTCAGTCTAGTGCTAAATGGGCACATAAAACCACGGCGCTCTACTGGTGTCCTCGTTTTAATGTCAGGAAAATGGCGTCGGCGCTCTGCAGGGTTCCTTCACGTTTTCGAAGCTGCACACCCCCTCCATGGCACTTTGGAGGTCGGCAACACTTCCACCTGAGTTGACAGCGGCGGGAGGGGGGTGGGGGGGGGGGGTTGACGGCACAGACAAGCTCAGATGGAGCACAGCCCTCCTCACAGGGCGCTAAAAGGCCATCTGCACCCCGGGTCACTGCGAGGCGAGCCGTCAAGCTATTTTCTGCCCCTCATGAATCCACGTGCAAACAAATTGGCACGATTGCAGACAGAGGTTTGATTTCACTTGTGCAGATGCAATAATATTCAGACATCCGAGTTGGATTTCCGCTCCGCACTTTATTAAATAATCCATATAGTCAACAGTGTCATCATGAAGAAAACGGGGGAAAAAAAAAGAATGCTGTGTCTTCGACACACTCTTAGTGACTTTATGAAAGTTTATTCGGGTTAATGTGCTTCTTTGTTTTAGCGGAATGTTACGGAGGAAGGTAACCATGGAAACCCAGAGCGACCCAGCCGGGGCTGGGGGGAGATTGTGAAACTCGACAGTTATGTTATATTTGTCTATTTGTCTCCGTTTTAACATCTGCCCACTGCTGCCCCACGTGCTGCCGTAAACAAAAACTTGTGAGACAATCTGTGTGTATGCGGGCTGCCCGGAGCTGCCTGAGACAAACACCGCCAAGTACAATGGCCATCTTTGTGTCACCATCTGCTGCACTGATGGGAAGAAAAACAAAAAAATCTATTGATAGCCACTTACTTGATCAATTTGATAACGTGTGACTTAAAAAGGCACCAGAGGGAATTGCCACATAAAACATCATTCTAAACCCCACCCCAGAATGATCTCCATCTAAATTTAAAGTCATGTGAGATTGTTTAAATCAGAATTTTGCCAGAAGAAATCGAATGCTTTTCAATTTCAAGAGCTGGAACAAATAACTTATTTTTTTTTTTTTTTTTGAACCAGTGTTTCTTAGCATGAGCAGTGATGATAATTCCTAATGGATGTTGACAACATGCTCATTACAGAAAAAAAAAATTAAAAGAACCAACACACAATATTAAAATAAGAATTTGTCATGTATAAAAAGCAAAACATGAGCAGGTAAAAAAAAAAAAAAAAAAAAAAAACACACACACAGTACATTTCGAAACGACCAGCCGGCATGCATTCTACGACACAACAGCACTATTACCTTATCCTAGTTTTTTTTCTCCATACATGACGTTTTTTTTAAACATTTTTTATTGTAATTACATTTTTGGGGAACGCGCCGCCATATTTACATCGGTCTCACCACGTTAAGGCGATCATGCTAACCTGCAGCAGCAGCACCCTCCAATAATTTAACACCGCTCACAGAGCCGTGGCAACTAGTCTACATTTTCATGAGAACATTTTCAGCTTCAGTGGAAACAGTTTCCATTCCTGTCATTTAAAAATGTTTCTCCAATGAGAAAACCACTTTTGTGACCTCTATTTAGTACCCTTTTTGACTCAAAATTGTTGGCGAATAGATCCCCCCCCCCCCCATCGGAAATGACACAAGAAAGTGGCAAAATATTTCTGAATCAAACCTTTTTTCACGATTTATCATTTTCTGCCCCACAAAAATCCAAGTCCAAAGTTTGTCCAAGATTAAAAAAAAAAAAAAAAGACAATCGCAAATACTTTATAAATACCTCAAACACAATTTAACAGTCTTCTAGCACTTACTGTTGTAATTGCCCAAAGATGATGTAACCATTTAACAATTAAACATCCACTATAACACGACAACACTTGGCCGTGGTTTGACCCATTTTTGGCCTTAATTGTATTGTATGCGCGTGAAGACTTTTCATTGCATTTTTTTTGTTGTTGTTGGGGGAGGGGAGTCTCTGCATTTGGCTAGTCGGATAAATATACACTCACAATCTCATCAATTTGCCCGTCACCTTCACAAATGTAAATTTCAGGTCCGAGTAACTATCAAGTCTCGGTGACGCACGGCGATACCGAAGACGTCGTGTGCTTGCTGTCCCGCAGGTAGATCTCAAAGGAGGCCTTTGATTGGATGACGTGAATTACAGCTCCAGCCGAGGGGGCCGGTTAATGAGCTTGGAAGCCGGTAGCTGCTCCGAGGAACGATTGGAGGAGCAGCTACCGGATCCGGCCCGGGTACTGATTGGACAGAGTTAATGTCAAGCGGTGGACAGTTGCCATTTATGTTCAGCGTGTCACGTTTTACATGTCGCTCACTGAAGGATCGGGGATCACATCCTGCTCCCGGTAGAAGCCAGGAAAGTCATTTTTCAAAATTATTTTTCGATTCAAGTCGTCGTCACACTTCTCGTCATTTGAGTGAGAATTGGCGACGCGACCTTTAACTTTTGTCCGACAGACTCATTAGATCATAAAAAAAAGTTGACAGCCCTCGTCGTCGTGCCCTTCCCTCGTCCTGACGATAGCCGGCAGGGTTGGGGTGTCAAATCTAATGAACAGCTGAGTGTGTGCGCAAATGGGGATGGAGCAGAGCGGCGTCGGGGGGGGGGTCAGACGAGACACAAGTGTCCTTGTCAAAGCTGTGCAGGAGCAACAATGAGACCAAAAATGGCTGCCATTTGAAGGCCAAGGAAAGGCGCCTCGCTTTCTGCTTCTGAACCACGGCGTCGCTCGTGTCTGGTTGACTGGTGTGACTCACGCCAGCCCCCTCGGGCGGGCGCAGAGGCGGGCGGGCTCGATTCCAGTAGGGGGCTGGGAATAGGCAGTTTTGGGCCAATGTGGCCTTCGCTTAGTTAGAGGAGGATTTGAATGGCTGAGCCGGGAGAGGGGGGGGGGGGATCAAAAACTGCGCCGCTCGTGTGACATCAAAATCTCAGTGGATTCGGAACTGTATTTCCCCTCGCTCATCTCGTCATCCCTCGCTCCCTCTCTATCTGATTGGGCGGGAGGATTAGCGCTGGATTACCCACTGAAGGGATGTGCGCCACAGTGTTTGTTTATGTGTGTTAAGGTCAAATTTCATATCTCGTCAGATGATTTCGGGGGGGGGGGTGGCTAGAGCGGCACAGTCTAAGCGGAATGCAGTCAAACCTCGGTTTTCGAACATCTCTGTTCTCGACCGAAAAATGTGATTTTTTTTTTTTTATGCCTCGGATTACGACCGAAAATCGGTTCTCGACCAAACTGAGCGCACTTGAATGCGCCACTTGACTGCTCTCGCCTTCCTTACACAAGGAAGCGATGCTTCCTCGTGTAGCGTTCCATTGTGAGCGTTCAAAAAAAATATACCTGTATATATTTTAAAAAGAGCGTGGTTTCAGTTTTCGAACAAATCGGTTTTCGAACAGCCTTCTGGAACGGATTATAGTCGAAAACCGAGGTATGACTGTGTAGGATTTGAAGACCTTTTTTTTTTTTTTTTTTTTCGCCATATACTAAATAATGTTTCATGTAAATTTGCAGCGATGTCATATTTGTATTTGCGTCTCATGCTTTTATTCCGAATAAAGAGCACAGGAAGGGGGCCTTTAAAAGGCCGTCCAGCGCGGCCTGGATTAGCCGCCGTACTATTGCCGGGGGGGTTGTTGAGTGGGCAAGAAGGGGCAGAGGTCTTGAGGGGCGGGGGCAGGCAGGCAGGCGTAATCTGCTAATCTAATTAATACCCGGCCTGCTGCGGCGGCCTGTCGGCAAGGGAGCGCAGGAACGGGCCGAACAGCTGACGACCCTGGCGGCTGGCCACTCACAACTCGGTCACTCTTCCGCTCGCGTGCGTCCACGCTAAAGTAGGGTATATTACGACGACTCTGACTGACAAACACTTGACAAGATCGCTGGTAAATTGGATTCGGGTAAAAATAGGCAACTGTCCCCCGCAGGCCAGGTGACCCACAAAAGCCAAAACGCGCACAGCAGGACACGCATTGTACCGACATGCAGCTGTTCCCGTCAGTCACTCTGACAGTCGCGATCTCGCTCCGCATTGTCTACGGGAATATCCAATTGTGTCAGATTAAACTGTCTGTGCCACATTTTATGATTCCCCGTCTCTGATGGAAAAATGTCAATCCAATCTGCGTGGATGTTTAGGCTCTCAGCGCGGGAAATAAGGTGATGGTGCTCGGAAGAGAACGGCGGGAACTCCAGTCTGAGCCGCGGGTGTTGATTTGTCGCGTTCAAAGAGACGCGCGAGGGATCCCGAGAGGCAGCTGAGACAACTGGAGCCACGAAAATGTGCTGTGCAGGCTTGGACGGGGAGACAGGTGCAGCAATTCAAGTCAACTCGAGCAGATTTTCGAGGTAAACAACACAAATGGGACTCCAATTGTTTTCATGGCTGTTCTTGGTTAAAATGATGAAGCAAAAAGAAGGCGAGAGCGAATCAATTCAATTTTGGGGCGAATTTGTCGTTTAAAAAAAAAAAAAAAGTAAAACTCATTCACTCCCAACGACGTTTTTAAACGTCTTTTCAGACTTGGTCTAGAATTGGCTGGTACTGAATGAGTTAACTCTACATTGCTTCAAAATTGAGTGATGAATGCATTACAGTAAATCCTGTCAAGTTCCGTCCTAGACGCCGATCCACCGATATTTCAATCGAAATCTCAAATTTCCCAAACAGCAAGGTGCGATCATTAAATAAATACATATGGCAGCAGATAGCGTCGGATGGTCGCGTCTGCAGTCGTGAGCATTCAAACAAAACCCAGAAGGTCGCTTCCGAATCTCCTCTCACCGATCCAGTAGCCGAGCGTAATCTTGCGGAACGCAGCCCCCTTCGCTTTTGAGTTCTGCAAACACTTGCGTGAAAAAGTGAGGGTCTGCGTTGATTCGCAGCATTTTGGAGCTGGTGGCGTTGATGATGGCGAGACACCGGTCCCAGAACGCCTCTTTCCCCGCCTCGACCAAGAAAGGCTTCAGCGGGTAGGAAATTTCATTGCCCATGTAGGAGTAGGACAGGTAGAGGCAGGTGAGCAGGATGGCCTGCAGCTCGTGCTCCGACGCCACCAAGTCGCCGTCCACCACGTCCCGACACAGCATGTAGACGAAGACCACATTGGCCGGCGTGACGAAGGCCTGGTCCTGCCAGCCCTGCAGCAGCAGCGAGCGATCCACGGCCCTCAGCCACAGGACGGGGTCAGACGGCGACAGATGCTTCAGCCGGTAGCAGCGACAGCACAGGAACTGCCCCAAGCAGCGCAGCAGCTCGCTGGTGGACGCCTGGACGATGACGCGTTTAGGGGACGTGGCCGCCGTCCCCCGGGGAGCCTTTTTCACAGAAGAAAGCAGCTGGGGTTTCATGCAGCCGTACCCGTGGCCCTGACCGAGTCCCAGACCGTAGCCGAGCCCCAGGCCGAGTCCCGCCGAGACCTCGTAGCTGCTCAAGTTGGCACAGGACAGAGACTTCCTCACATTCTCGTAGTTGAGGTGCAGCACGGGATCCTTTTGGTAAATATTGATGCTGTTGTTGTTGGTGAGCGGGTCAACGAGGCCAACTGGACCGTTGGGGCCTTTCTTGGGGTTGCCCTTCTTCTTGGTGGAGGCCACCAGTCGTTTCCACGTGAGTACCGGAAGGAAGATGGACTGGCCTCTCTTCAAGCCGCGCTCTTTTTGACCGTTGAGAGATCGGCTGCTCAGGCTCGGGTAGTGGCTCAGCGAGCCAGGGCGGTTGTCGTAGTAGCCTGACTTGCGTGAGCCGGGTGACAGAGACAGTACGGTACCCATGACGGTGACGCCCGGTCCGATGCCCGTGCTCGCTGTTGCGCGTCTTCCGACCAAAAATGACCTGCAAATCAAGAAATAAATAAAATAAAATCAAGATGCGCGAGCACAAATTTCTGTGACACTTGGCTGAACGTGCAGTTCGGGACATGAACGGTGCTTTTAAGGCGCTCCAAGCAAAGCTGACATTTCGCAGAAAATGGAACACGGGGGATTTCAGTTCTTGTCATCCATCTCAAAGTTGTTTAACTCATTCAGTACCAGCCAATTCTTGACCAAGTCTGAAAAGACGTTTAAAAACGTCTTTGGGAGTGAATGAGTCAAGAGCCACAGACAAAAAAAATTAGGCCAATTGTTGTTGAGTGACACTGTCCACAAATAATTGGAGTGCGCTTTTTGAGTTCACTCCTAATGTGACATCATCTGCGGAAAGCGGAGCAACGTACATCCGCAAAGACCGTGCTGTAGCCCCACACTCACGCTCCATTAATCCACTTGAACAAACCACTGGACTTCAAACCGGTTGAGAAAATCCAGAAAGGCTCACACAGCCAATGATTACTATTTTGAGGATAACTAATTGATTGATTTTCATAGTTGATCACGGATATTTAACTCTTTCGGGGGACGGCGGTTACTACAGTGGAGATCGTATCATGTTATCAGGTTAGAGGGTGCATGCATCATATAGGGAAGATGTCAAAAGGACATTTGAACCTAAAATCTCTGACATGAGAAGTTACCATGGCACAAATCAAATCCAGCCCGCGCGCCATCAAAAATCTGCAATTCCGAACAACAATAAGATCTTACCTGAGAATAGCAGACGAAACAAAGCCAGCGGTGTCGCAGTCCGCACAGATGCCAACGCACCAAGTGGCAAAAAAAAAGAAGTTCTTTTTCCAGTGCACCGACAAGACGAAAAGTCACTCTTGTGGAGGCTTTTCAGCTTTCTTCACAGATGCAACAGCGTGTTGGCCGCTCGAACGGGATGCGCTTTTGTCATCCTCCTCCTCCTCCTCCTCGCGCGCCTCAGAGCCACTCGAGAGGCACGCGCATAAACATTGCGAGCAAATCTCCTTTCGTACGCATCTCCATGGTGGAAGATGCGGACCTCCGCAGTGTTGGCCGCTTTCATGTGTGTCCCATCAGTTCAGTCAAAGTGCTGTGCTTCCCTCCAGATCGTCATCCCCGAATCATCTCCCAAACAGGAGCGCTCAGGGTCCCCAGTCCCGCTCCCGGCAGACGGACCTTGTGAAGGAGCTCTCAGGAATATTCGTCCGCTTCTCGCAGCCAGTGGGATCACGCGGCTGCTCGTAGCCCCGCCCCCTCGGCTCTCCCCACAGACGACAATGGACAGCAGAAATTCAGCATTTTCCAATAGCCGGCTGGCGTGAGGAAGGAATTTATTGGACTTAATCTACCTCTAACCATCACTGTCATAATTTAAAGCATCGATGGGATACAAAAAAACGCAATATACTGCAAGCTTGTAGGTGCGCTATTTATTTCAGAATCAGTTAATAATAGCAGGACTAAACGGTTGGCTCCGACCAACCGTTCGGGAGTCGCAATTAAAGTCTGTTGGTCATCGAGGGCCTGTGAGGATGAATTTGAAATCTGATCGGTGAAAGAAAAAAAAATGACATTGCTATTCTGATGCATCACGATGAATATCGAGTGGGATAGGGATCGAGCCCTGAGGCGAATTGCGAAAATCTGCTCGTACTGTAACTGAAACCGAATTTGTAACTTAAGACATGCCACTAGATGTGGACGAAGCGCTCTTTCCTTTTAGAAAAGGCGATGGGGCAGGTCATTTGTGGATGAGGTGATTAAAATAAAGTTCTGATTTTTAATTGTGCTATTTTTAATCAATTTCCTTGTAATTAATACAATTAATAGACAGTGATGAATCTCAGTTCTACACATATGACAGATGAGATTCCAGTACATACGTCATTGCAAATGCATACAGATAAATAATCCTTCTGTGGGTCAGGTAATATGATATAACTGTCCTCTGATAAGTCCATGTGTAGTCTCGGTCATGCTGCAGCCACGAGTTGTCGGGTGAAAGGGGATCAGATGCGTCGCGAGGAAAACAAAATATCAACAAACCCACCACCGCGTTCACCGTTTTGTCTTAAGTGGCTCGATGACGTGGATTTAACGTTAGCCTCATTTCAGGATGGCCCTGAGACTATAACCAGTCGCAACACGTGCACAATCGAATGTCATCCAGAGCCGGATCAAAACGTCCGTCTTTAAACATAAGCATTTAGTGTTTTCCAAACAACCGCAGATTAGATTCCGAAGCTAAAATAAAACATTTTTGAGTAATTAGCTCATTCCTCTTGGCAGTAAGGCAGTAGCATGAGAACATGCATGAGATGGGAAAGGGGGGGGGGGCAATAAAACCTTGCATCTTGTTTTCCCAGAGGGGCAGAACTCTAGGAAGCTCAAGAAAAAAAAAACAGCAATCAAGTCGTGGTAGTGCAGCGCAGATAAGAAGAATTCGTGGGCAGCCAAAAAGCAAAGTTAAACAGATTTTTGCCGGCCACTATTGGATGTTAAGATGACAGGTCTGCTGCAAAACACACAGAAACTCAAGAGGAAATAAAAGTGGCGGTTGAAAACACTTCATATTCAAAACAGCTGAATAAGTGAATCATCTGCAAACATCATTGATGTTTATATATCTATCTATCTATCTATCTATCTATCTATCTATCTATATATATATATATATATATATATATATATATATTAAATAAAAACTCTATAAGTACTTCATACATGGCAAAGCGCTTTCAAAAACAAACAAAAAATCTGCAGGAGTCAACAAGCCTTTGGTAACCTACAAAAAAGAAGAAATTGTAGAAAGACACATTGAATATGTATCTACTTGATTTGTACTTTCTTTTGCTGCTCATACACACACACACACACACACATAAGCACAGGCACAGCTGCGGGACTCTGCATCTCCTCCCCAGCTGACCCGGATACACTGACTGCTCTGAAAAGAACTGTTGTTAGCCACTGATGAATGAGACGCACGCACACACCCCGAGCCGACAGAGTCAAGCCTCGTGGTGCTTTTTTTGTCATCTCATTCCCAATTAACCCTTTCAGGGACAGCGGTTACCACAGTGGACGGCTCGTTGTGTTATCAGGTGACAATGGAGTCTATGCACTTTTCATCAGTTTGAGTGTATTTTTTATTTTTTTTGCCATGTCTATAAGCAAGCCACAGAGACATGCAAGCAATATGTGCATTTCTCTTTGCCATACAGCTATCTACCCACCGACTTAGCGATCCATTAGTACATTGTAAACACATTTGTGAAGACGCAAAAAACTGTTTCCCGTAAGTGACCGCTTCAATAGCGGTTGCAGCCTTCAGCTGTCAAACAAAATGTTCTGTTCATTTTTCGTCCATTTCAATTTTCATTCAGGGCCGCCGTGTTTATTCGCAGCGGCGGAACATGAATATGATGTCATCGGCAGTTTGTGGAACAAAGGACCAGCAAAAAAAAAATGAAAGAAAATGATTCGGCGCCAAGGACGCATCAAAGTCAGGTGATCAGAACAAGTCTAAGGGATGGAGGCCCAAGGGTCTTCACAAACAGGAGGCGGTGGAAAAAGGTGAGGAGAATAAATTGGGGTGGAGGAAGTCAGATGTGTTCGCAAAGTGACATTGTCTGTCACACTCATCAGTCCGTCTAATGATTTATTTCACTGGTGTGTCGAAATGTCATCTAGTAGTGCTGAATTTTCTTACTCGGCAAGGCAATGTAGCTTGATTTATAGAGCGGATTTTATACACAAGATAACCCAATGCGCTTGACATAAATTAAAAGTACAACACTTAAAAGCAAAATTTACTAATATAACAAACTGAGCAAGAATTTTTTTTTCTGAAATTAGTAAAAAAAAAAAAGAAAAAAAGAACTGTAATCAATCATTGGGGGCGGGCATTCTTTTTAACCCGGACTTGGGGCGAATGTCACTTCTCTTGGCAGGTTATTCCATTTGTGTGCAGCATAACAACTAAATGCTGCTTCACCATGTTTGCACTCTGTTCGAGTTTGCAGATCACACCCCGCCCAAAAAAATCTATATGTATTTTTTTTTTACAAGCAAAATTTTCATATTTGTTCCACGAATTTGGGTTAATTTATTTCCAACAGCCTGTTCTGCTTCCGTTGTGCATGTTAGAATTTTCCCCCTCCACTGAGATTTCAGCATCTATATGCTGTTATGATTAGTTGGTCAGAGTAAGTCGAGGTTCAATGAGCAAAACAATGAATGATAAATTTTATTTTACCTTGTTGTATGTGTTGCTTTGTTATGAAACAAATATAGAAACTCGAGATCAGCGGTCCCCAACCACCGGTCCCACTTGCATCTCATTCGCTCCCCTGCTGCACAGAGACAGAACCAAAGTTTTCATTCATTCATTCATCCTTCTATTTATGTATTTATGCGGGGTGGGGGTAAGACAACCCCTCCACTCTGTGGATTACATTCGGAAAGACAAAAGGGTGATTCCCGATATACGTGACCGCGTGCGAGCATGATCACGTGATCCCACGCAGCGCAAACGTACGCAGCTGCCCCTAATCGGAGTCCAGTCCCTCTTTTTCCCACCCAGCTTCCTTCCTAACTTTGGTTTGCAAGTTGAAGTAAACACAATATGCCTCCAAATGAAAGATATTCGTGGTAAAAAGAAAGTAATAGGAACAATGACCGAATGGGCAACCATAACTTGTCGTAATCTTCTGAATGTATTTTGAAGCTTCCTGTCAACTTTCGTGGCTCTATTTTGAGAGCGAATTGGGGGAAGTCCGTTGCGTCAGGTATGTCACCCAAAAACAACGCAATGCAACAAAGCTGGTGAATAATTTCAGAGTAGCACCCGAGTGATGAAGTGGGAAAACATGAAAATGCGATCTGAGTTTGCACAGCCTGCCCACGTAAACTTGAACAGTTTAGCCGCGAATAACTAGGACGTGTTTTGCCCAAACGACCGTGTCGTCTTCTGATCGTGCACATTTACAAGTCACGCCATCTGTAGAAATTGGCTCTCAATTTAAAAATTATGTTTGAGTTTTTAAGGCATATTCATTATTCTTGAGAAGGGGGGGGGGGCCGTCGTCCATTTTTAGTAGTTCACTGTTATTTTATATTGTTTCACATCTCAATTGATTGAATCTGTTGAATAACATTTTGAAAATGAATGAAGAAACTATGTGAATAAAATGATGAATTACTTCATAATTATCTTTGTTTCGATCTTGTTTTTATCTTTGTCAGTACCAATGCTTTAAACTGGCAATTTAAAACCAATGAAAGAAAAAAAATTATAGCTGCCCACTCCCACCCGCTCAGTGACTCAAAAGAAATTTGGGGACCACCACTCTTGTCTCGATGAAGTACTTCCGCGTTCCACAACTACATTTTAAAATGTATTTTTGTATAGTAATGTTTTCTACGTTAATGACGTCACAGTGACGTTTTTAAAAGTGAGATTAATCCGGGTTAATCCCCATTGAAGGCGCAACAGGTGCAACATGGCACATCACTTGTTTCTGAGCAAGTAAAACTTCCCCCATGCAAGGCTCGTTTGTTTCGGCATTCCTGCAGCAATACGTCCCTCTTGTGGAAAGTGAAATGATTGATTTATTTGTGAGCGGACAGTTCAAGTACTCCCCAGTAGAGGGCGGTCAATGCACGTCAAAAAGATCATGGGGGGGGGGGGTTGCTGTGCTGTAAATTGTTTTTGGGGTCCTTTTTGATTCTATATAACCTGCATCAGAAACATTTTGCATTTTTAAGATGCATGAAACATGACTGGTGTGGCCTGTATGCTATTTTCAGTTGACCGAATTGGCTTTTTTTCCCCCTCCATAGGCACTACTGTCACAGTTCATATCCAGATGAGGTGCCGACATGACATTCTAAAAATGCATCGATGCTCAATGACATCGTAAGTCTCTCTTTCGTTTACACCACAAAACTGATGAGACAAAATCATTGTCGCACTTGAATGTTGGTATGTTCTAAGCTATAAACACATTTCGATTATTCCTCCAGTAATATTTCTACATTTAGTACAAAGGTACATATCATGTTATTGACAGTGATAATGTGATGATCAATGCAGAGTTCTAATACACTCCAATTTTTACAGTGAGTGAGATTGTCAACATGCACAAAAATCTCAACAGATCAGTTAGTGACATCCTATAAAACAGCTGCTCTTGACATGGACGACGATTTTGCGTTTTGATCGTCAGTATCAATTTAACAATATGTTGATTGTTGTCTTTTGGTAGCTGGAAAATGCAAACTATTAGAAACCCAGATGCCGCGTTCCATATTGAAAATCGTTGTCCCTCTTGAATCTCATTACATTGT
Source organism: Hippocampus guttulatus (assembly GCF_054856545.1). Lineage (NCBI taxonomy): Eukaryota > Metazoa > Chordata > Actinopteri > Syngnathiformes > Syngnathidae > Hippocampus > Hippocampus guttulatus. Next base: position 5,890,311 of record NC_141278.1, read on the forward strand.
CCAGATGTACCTAATGTAGTGTCAGCCCCACCGTTCCGTCTTTGACTTGAGGGTGGGGATGGAGGAGGGGGTGGGTGCAGGTCAGGGTCAAACCTGTTAACCCCTCCATTGAGGAACATATCATCAGGGGGCTGGGGGCGGGGTGGGGTTCTCTACACCTTTAGTCACACAAACACGCATCCTGATCCCACAGGCAGAATGGAGCTGTCAACACATAGCAAACATTTGATCCGGCAAGGGGATCAGCCCGCTGATCCTCACCCCCATTAGCTCAATGTGTTTCAGCCCCTCGCTTGCATTTTCCTGTCTGGTACTCGGAATAGACACAAGGCGCCCGGTGGCAATTTGGAGACGTGATTTATACCCATTAAAGATGCCATACAAACAACTTCTGCTTCCACAAACGGATGCTAGTACGAAAGCACAACATTCGTAGTTTATAGGGTGTGATAGGATTTATAGGCCTGGAGAGAGAAGCCTTTCAGCTTCTGCTTGTCGACTGGGGGCCAACTTATTTGTTGTTAAAACGCCGCCCATGGTGTTAACCCATGACCCCGCTGCTTCCTAACCCTTCGGGAGGACAGCTCCGTCCACGCGTCAGGGAGAAGGCCTGTCACAGAGGAAACATCCAAGACACTGGCAGGGCTGCTGGGACCGGGCGGGGTGGCGGGGCAGACAATTAGTGGCCTAATGATCAAACAGACGGGCTGAGTCAAGAATGTCAGCCCACCGGATGCATCAAGTGTTTGGAGGAAAAGTGTGAATGGAGCCACAGACTAAAGAGACAAGGGCAGATGTCTGTGTGTGTGTGTGTGTGTGTGTGTGTGTGTGTTTGTGTTTGTGTGTGTGTGCGCGCGCAGCGAGGATGTTTCTGTTTCATCTATCGTAATTATAGCCGCAGAAAATGTGTTTCTGCGGTTCAGAGGATAGAAAGAAAACCCTTTGCTGAGTCAACAGTTTTCAACAAGCAACTGAGAAGTGATGAACCAAAATGACACAACATGATACCAGATGCAATATTTTATGCAGTTTGGATACCAGGCACTCTGGATTTTTTTTTCTTTTTTGCAATCAATGCTAATACCCTAGCAAGAAGATTCCAAATGAAATATAAAGCCGCGAAACATCAATGCTAGCTGTAAAAATACGTATGACAGATGGAAACCGTTTGCAGAGAAGCGAAACTTTGTTGCTGCTTTGGACTGAAATTCATTTTGCTGAATGCTTTATTTGTCTTTTTTATCATCTTATTTGGCCACAGTGAGGTTGTTGAGGTGCCAATGTGCTGTTCACCCGAAGTTCCAAAGTCCTTCAAGGCTGGGCCACGCTTTATTCTTAAAACGGGCAGCTGAGCCGTGTCGTTCATCGATGAGGGACACAACTACATCTATGTTATTTAAATTCTGATCAATTCACAAATGTTTCAGGATCGGAGAATGGGGAGTGAACCCCCGTATAGTGGCAGTTTGTCATTACTGAAGTCACCTGTGTGAGGTTCCCCCCCCCCCCCCCCCCCCTCAATTCCCAACTGGCCTCCTTGCTGTAAAACTCACCTATTTGCTGTTTTGTGCATCGTCTTGGTACTAAGGAACTGTTGAAGTGAGTTGAGGAGCTTTATTTAAACCAAAGAAGCCCTTTGTTGCCATCTTGTGGCCTCTGTAGGCAATTACAGTCCAGCATAATCCTCTTTTTGAGGGTGTCAATGACTATACAATAAATCGTAACCAATTTTAGACTATTACAACAAATATTAGAGGACTTTTGCCGATGTAAGTAATGCGAACATGACCTCATGCTGGTGTCTGTGGACAAAATGTGCTGATGAGTGTTCTTTTTTTTTCCCCCCATTTTTGGCATTTTCATGCCGTCAGGGGGGAATGTGGAAGTGGGGTGAGCACAAACAGCCGTCGCAAGCATAGCATCGAACAGGGGCACATTATCTTCAAAGCCAGTCGCTTCCAGCATGATATGACTCAGGCCATAGACGGGGAGGTTAAAAAAAAAAAAAAGACGTCGAGCATTCCTGAGCCCATTCCACAAAGTACAATAACTTCCTAGAATTCTTCGACCCTCGACAGCGGAGCCAGGGCACATCCTGTTGTCCACGCAGCACTTCCTGCGAATGCGGCTTGCTCAGTCTTCCTGGTCGCCATGGTCACCTGAACGCACCGCAACGTGCCGTGCGCCCAAACCGGTAATGCTGGCATGAGCGCCGAGACTTGGCAGGAGACCCAAAGAGAGATTATGGGGACACAAATTAGCTCATGTTTGTGTTTTTAGTGCAAAAACATCCCGCGCTAGCTGGAACGTACTGCTTTGCAGTCTAACGTCTTGTCACGCGTTTAGTCACATCCTGTTGTCTTCGAAAAGGAGAGAACTTTGGTCATTTTTTTTGTTTTTTTAACGTGCAAAGTGTGCTTCCTGACTTGGGTTTTAGTTGTTTGTCGCCAGCTTCCGTGGAATAATCCGGGCTTCCACTCTGCATTGTGAAAGCAGGTCGTCTTTTGTGCCAAATCTGAAGCGGAGCACTGGAGGCTACAAAGCGGGACAAATACAGAACTGAAGGAAAATCTGTTTCATGAAGTGTTGAGCAGGTTGTAGCATGTGCCCAAAGTGATGGAGGATTTGATTCATTTGCCAAGTTGTATGTTTTTGTTTGGTTGCTAGTAAGCAGAATGATGCAAAGATATTGAATATGATTTCCAGGAGAGATTGTTGAGCACAAAGTATAAGGGCCAGCCGAAAAAGAAAAACAAAATGCAATAAAATAATGAGATATACATTTGGGGTTTCACTCATTCCCGCACTACCCCAATACATTTTTCCCCCCTCAGAAGTCACATGGTCAAACAATTTGCATCATGGAGATCCTCTGCAGGCCAAGAGAAGAACAAAAATTATTTGGCAGGAAATCATGTTCCCCCGCAACTCCGATGAGGGCATGCGCTCCAGAAAATGGATGAACGGATGCACACCGAGGAGGGATGTTACAAAAGCTAATGGGACACGGATCAGCAACCCCTTAGAATTGACCAAGATGGACAAAAGAGAGAGTGCCTGGTGACATCACGCATCAGAAAGGTGATACTGCCTCACCCCCCCGTTGTGGTTCTCTCATTTGCCAAAAGTCGGAAACATGAAGGCTGGCAGGAATGTTCAGACCCTTATTTGGGGATGTGGCACCGTTCACCCAGGTGGGACATGAAAAGAATGAATAATTGACTCAATGCCGTTGCATCTCTGACCAAACATTCCTCGGAGGTGACTCAGCATTCCAAGATGTGCGGGTGTTTGTGACTGTCGGGTTTCTATATGACGAATCCCCTATTTGTGTCATTCCTGTTAGATTTCACAGCCGTCGGATATCAGATGGCACACCGGATGCCGATTACGATCCGTGTAGCCCCTATGCGACCGACCCCCAAACAAATGACAACAGCTTTTGACAGAGCTGCAACAGAAATGTCCTTCCATCCGTTTCCCAGACTGATTTTTTTCTCAGCCGGGTCGCGCGGGAGCCGAAGCTTCACTTCAATGCAAAAAGCAAAATGACGCGATTGAGAATAAACTGCTCGGGAATCAAATTTCATGGTACAGTGAAACTCCTACATGGGCGAAAATACCCCCTAGTGTGAAAAAATCTTCATGCATTAACACCATTCCCACTTTCTTGACCCCATACAACGAAAACCCCCCTGTTGTATTATACGAAATCTTTTTCTCTGCTCTTGCCTCACAATTCACTGCAACGAAGTCTAATCCAACAGCGACCTCTACTGCATGTACACATACGTTTGTGTGTTTGTGTTACATCTGAGATCAAATTTGCTGCAGTGAAAACCCCCCTGTTGTGAAAAATTTCTTGCTGCAAACATGATTTCGTTGTAGAGGAGTTTCACTGTACCAATATTTAGAACTTAGGTTATCAATGTGGGTCAGTACTTTGATCGTGTTCAGGCCAGCTGTGAAGGCCTTGCAAGCTCAGGCCGCCCTCCCACTGAGCTCTCAGATGTGTCGCGGCATGTTGGAACTGATGCCGCGTGTTTTTGTATTTTATTTATTTTTCTCTCTCAAATATCGTACGCCGCGCTATCGCGATCAACAGAACTCTCCTAAGGTTGTCTCGCTTCTCTCTTCGAGACTCTTCAAACGTCACTTAAATATGCTGTGATCTCTCAAGTTGCCTTCCGCTGCGGGGCACCTCGTACGGGAACGCCGCTTCATGTCAGCCGGCCGTCAGTGCGCCTTCAATCGCTCGGTTAGCCGTGCGAACGCATAAGATGTCACGGTGGCGGGAGCTGTCCCGTCGAAACATCTGCCGCTCGATGTAATTATTCCGTATTACTGAGTGCGCGCGACGCGGGGAACGCAGCCGTCCAATCAGATTCCCCACCCCACGCCCCCAGAGGTGTTTAATGAGGAATGCACATGTATTAATCCGGGCTTCTTATCCGTGTTGTTTATAACGTCACCCTCGCATGCTTGCAGGTGCACGTCTTGAGGTGAGACTTGCGGTCAGGCAAAACATTTTGCAACAAGCAGACGGGCCGGGAGAGCCTACAAGGTTGATTTATCCGAATTTCGACTTGAATATAATTCACACTGTGAATTTATTTCTCTGCAGGGCCTCGAGGTGCGTTTCGCAGACCGAGATGCTGAATGGCAAAAGCTCGGCATGACAGCGTCACATCCCAAACTGCGTGTCATGTCGTCCGACAAAGAAGGGAAAAAAACAGAGTGGAGCTGGTCGGAAGATGCAGATGCTGCAAAGGAGCAGGTAAGGCACGTTGCCTTGGTTGCCTGCCATGTTTACACAGACAAAATATAGATATTTTTTCCCAAATGACTTCTGAAATTGCCCTTCTTTTGAGAAGGGAACTTATCCAAAACAACTCAGCTACACCTGTACACTATTACGAGAACAATCACACTATTTTCAACTCGATACGCAAACTGAGTTCTTGTGTTGGCGATAATGCAGTGAATTTCCAACCGCCGCGTCGTGCGAGGTCATCAGAAGTGCCGCGCGAAACGATCCAATTTCGCGTCATTGTGCTCTTGGTCTTCAACAAAACGGTCCCGGAGTTCACTCGAAAGAAGTACAGGTGTGAGGAGGGAGTTGTACGCTTTCCATTGAACCCGACGGAGGAAGTGAGAAGAGTAGGAACAGGAAGTGAACTTCTGCTGTTTAACAACACCTTGGCGAGCGTGTTTTGGTTGTCCGTGGCAACTGTTTTTCAGCGCGCCTCTGCCGAGTCGCTTCACCACAAGCGTCAAACCCGACAAATATCTGTCCTCCGGTCGTAAGAATCTGTTGCTCTTCCGAAACGCTTTGATTGGAGACTCCTCCATAAAAGGAGACGGCGTGGCTGCTTGAAATTCAACCCTACCAACGGGAAAATACTTAAGATGGGGTTGTTTGCTTTGGAAGGATTTTCTGAGTCAGCGTGCTGCTTATACAGCGTTTGCATTTTTTCTTTTTCTTTTTCTTTTACATTCCGTGTTATTTTCGATCCGGAGACAGTTATACTTCCACGGAACAGGTTTGTTGTTGTGATTGCAGGGGAACTCCTTACAAGTCCTCGGGGCAACAAAGTTCAAATGACACGGCGGAGTGATTTTGATGAGGCTTAAGCATTTAAAAAGCTGTTTGCGCCGTGGGCTCGGGGTTGTCATGTGAGCGTTCTTTACAATACGGACTACCGCGCCTGTACTGAAGTCATTTCTTGATTTTAAAACGACAACACGGTCGCCGAATGCCATTTTGTTGGGATAAAGCATTTGGAATCTCCTTTTTTTTTTTTTTTGGAATGAGATGCGTTCAACATTAATGATTTGGTCTTAAAGGTTTGGCTTGCGCTGAAATAAAGGCAAATAAAGCACGAAGGAATATGGAAGACGTTGATTCATCCACCTTAGTTACAGTACGTAACTTCCGCTACTGTACGCTTTGACTTGCGATCTTTTAACTCATTCAGTGCCAACCAATTCTGGACCAAGTCTGAAAAGACGTTTAAAAACGTCTTTGGGAGTGAATGAGTTAAGCGCGCGCGATGGCACCTTCACAAAATTCGAGCCGGGCATCAGTCCGTCGTGAATCCGATCACAACGGTAACGCAAAGTCATCTGCGGCTTTCTCACTTCAACTTTGCACGGCGCACCGAAATAATATGGACGTCATGAATAAAAATATCGAAAACATCAACCAATATTCTGTCTTCCCCTTGCAACGATTCGAAAGAAGCAGTTAGCGAAACAATCCGTGTAAAGATTCATTTTGCTTTTTCCACAATCGCGCGGAGGCGCGCGGCGCCGTTAGACTGCGCCGGCACATACCAGCGTGCCTGATATATTGATATTACATGTGGGACAAGAGTTGTGTGTGGGGGGGGGGGAATTGAAGACTGTATTGAAGACTGAATTTTCCTTTACCTTCATGGGGCCTTTTCTCACGTGTGCGTGCGTGTGAGAGGGCGTTCACGGCAATAAAGGATTTAAACATGAGACGGCATTCCAAGAGCTGTTGTCATATGTTTTTTTCCGTGACATCAAAGCCGTGCGAAGCTTTTGGATGAAATATCACTGTCAGTTAGTGAGAGCGATGGGCGTGTTGTGGAGCTAAAGAGGTGAGCGTCTTCGGCCGGGCGGGCTCACCGACCTGACTTGAGTGATTTCATGTGAAGGGCCACCATTTTGACACACACTTCCGAAATAAGTTTGCTGTTAATCGTGTCATGACATGACGGTTTTATGGCATGCGCAAGACGTGTGGGCGCAAAAGGCGACATAACAAAATGCTACTTCCATGGCAATTACAGTACATGAAATATGATCCTGATTGGCAGTCCTGGAACAGAATGTTGTTGAGGTTAGAGGCTCGTTTGGATATTATTAGGTTTATTCATTCCCACTCCTTTTTTTATGAGGTGACTTGCGACCTTTTGCTTCCACATTGAGACGAGTTCTTATCTGCTTTGCTGCAGGGGCCGCTACGCGGTTCCTGTTTTTGCGGTCCCTCTGTGCTCGGGCTCATATGTGCGCCCGCGCCGGCTGCCACCTCACTCCAGTTCGGATTGTATAAGCGCCGATGGCAAAAAAAAAAGAAAAAAAAAAAGCTTGTTTGTTATTACAATGCCTTTACACGGCGGCTTGAGCGTGTGTTGTTTTGACTCGGAGAACAATCAGCTGTTGCAATAATGCAGTCTGCCTCCCTCCCGCTTGGCTCAACTGCCCCCCCACAGTTTATTTATCGCTAAGATTCCTGAAAAAATGGCAGGTTCACATTCTGGTTGGCATTCTTCGATTCACGGAGGACGCAATACCTTCCACAACGCCAATCTTGTATTGACATCATGGTGGTGGAAGCAAATCATCAATGTATACCTTTTTTTTTTTTTTTGCAATTATATTTAAAGTTATTGAGCGGCAAAAATGTCATTCTCAAACAAAAGGCGTCATCAAGGAAAATCTATATCTATATATATATATATCACGGCTATTTATTTTCGAGTCCAAGTTTTGGTTTTGCTGTACCAAAGGACCAAATTGGAGTTTTACGACAAAGATGAAAACAGGAGCGCACACCAGTTTTCGAATATATGAAAGAGTTGGACTATCATCCAGTACTTTTTTTATTTTATTTTTTTAATGCTGTGCTTTTTAAAGGACGAACGCTTCCATTCCCTTTTCAGCACCACTCGCTGTTTGGAAAGTTTTGGAGTGAACAACAGGAAAGCAATGCTTGCATGTTATTGGAATTTGGCGAAGTTGCTCATGAAAACAAGATAAGACACAAAAGCTGTGAGCATCTAATCTAAAATGGAAAGCGACTTCATGATTACCCGGGAATTCTCGGCTCCTTTCGACTTTCCGTTCGTCTTACCGAAAGAACGAGGGAAGGAGTTTGGTGGGGGGGGGGGGGGGAGAGGGGAGTCTCTTGTTTCAAAAATGGGCAAAACAGGAAAGCATCCCGGTGTTTTGGTTCGCGGGCGCTACAAGTGTTTGGAATTTTGAGGGGATGAATTCACGTGTTGATGCTCACGTCTGCGCTCAGGTCGGAGCATGCAGCGCACAAACGTTTCCTCGCGCGTCGCGTTCAATCGCACCCAAACGCGCGTGGAGAGAATGTCTGGCATGCCTTGATAAGCGGAGACGCGAAGCCCGAGAGCCCCCCCGTGGATGTTATGAGGAGCCGAGGCGGAATAGACTAAATAGCTGGCCACGCTTGCTTCACTGACCTTGTTTCAATCTGGACTCGCGTTCTGAAAGAACATGTTGATGCCTGGCTCTTCTTGAGTTTGCCTTCGAGGGTCGAAAAAGCATCATGACCTCCTTTCAAGTTGAAAGACTTGGCACGTCGGCGAGTGTATCACTTATGTTTGGGGAATTAAGTGAGATTTTTGGAATTCGCAAAGAGGCACTTCTTGGAAATACCTGGATGCCTACAAACAGATATTTTAAAAGATGGACAAAGTCTGGGAATGTGTACTGATGTCGTTTGTTTCTCTTGAGGAATACAGCTTCCCCGTGCCGATATGGGATTTGATTAATTTCCATACATTTGTGGTATAATATATATTAGTGCTGTCATGCAATTGAAATATCATCTTTCTATGAAGCTTGTAACAGATTTTTACTTATTATATAAGATCAACAAATACAAAGTGTGTGTGTGTGTAGCTACCTAGCTAGCTAGGTAGAGATATAGCTAGCTAGCCATCCAGCTAGCTAGCTATATCTCAGTTTTTCAGTGGCCTCAGAGGCACAAAAGTAAAAGGGAAGTCAATGGCAAAACATGAAGAATAATGACATGACAGGGCAAGGCAGTGTTATGTTTTCCTTTTGTTCCTTTTGAACCCAAACTTTTCTCTGATTACACTTTGTTGGCATACAGACGTTGTCAGTCGGGTCCAAAGGCGCTGACCTTTAACCTGTGGAGAAGTACTTCCAGGTGATGCCTCTCTGGTCTCGCCCGGAGACCAAGACGGGACGTCCTGCGGTATTGATCCTAAACAAGCGATGACCCGGCGGCTCAGAAATGTCTCACGCATGAGCTCCCTCAACATGGCCGCTCAGTCACCCGGGGGCTAACCCGTTGCCCGTGTGTGTTTTTTCACGCCAGGTTGACGAAAGCACGTTTGAAATAATTGCGTACTTCACATCTTGTGTTGCCATGCTGAAAAGTATGTTTATTTTTATCCTGCAATCTTGCTGCTTTCGGTGTGAGTGTCTTTTTGATATGAGGCGGGTTTCACAGCTAAACCACAGAATTCCACGAAATTACTTCACCTTGTTGTTATATATTTCCTCTGGGATTTATCAAGGTTTCACTTTTCCGTGTGCAGCAATCTCTCATGCTCTTCTTTCATTTTTATTTTTTTTTCACCATAACACGAAATCCTGCAATGGACAGACTGCAGTGTCAGTTTCTGAAGTTAATCGGCGCACCCATCGCAGTGCAGCTCTGTTTACCTTTTGGATATGCTGTCACTTAGGTGTCTCTGGAATTTTGCCCAGCATAGCTGCCAAAAAAGAAAAAAGTATGCAAATTAACTTTCACAGACTTCGACACCTTGAGAAATGGTTGCTTAGGTTCACATTTGATGGGTGAGCAAGCACTTAGGAGACCTGACTTTTTATATACAAGTCATTAAAAATGTCATTTTCCCAGCGGGCAACCAGTTCTGGGTGTGCCCCGCCTACTGCCCGAAGACCACTGGGATAGGCTCCAACATGCCCGCGACCCTCGTGAGGATAAAGCGGTTCAAATAATGGATGGATAATATGACTTCTTTTAATCCCCACGTGGCTGCCCCAAAGCTTTCAGCCACCACCATCAAAAAGATGCCACTGTGTCGCATCAGCGAAACTGCACAGAAACCATTGGACCGTAGTCCAGTCCTTAGGAATGTTGGCGTGTGAGCACAGCAAACATTAATCCGAGAAGTTGACTGTTTTACAATTCTTCGCAGGTGCCCTACGAGCATACTTACCGCACGAATAATCTTCCCAAAGGAGACTATGGCGGCCCAGATAGCACGCAAGTCTTCGTTATGTCATTTCTCGTCCGCGAAAACTTGCAGTCGGCAACGCGGTAACTTGTGCCAGCTGAACTATCCAATTGACGGAGATGGGCGCACAGTTCCACCCCGACCCGGAATAGTGGGAGGTCTGTCCCCTGCGCAGACGAGTGAACTGGAATACGACAGTATGAGGAGGGGAATTCTGTTGACTTGTTTGCTGCTGAATGAATGATGCCAGGTGTGCCTCCTTGCGCTGGACAGACCCCACAAGCTGCACGGGGCGTCCACTTCCATCCTGTTTACTCCTTCAGTTCTGTCCTCACATTCAACCTGTTTCTGTGACAGAAAAGGCATTACCGGGCAACATTCCTGCGCTCTATTGTGCGCTTTTTTTTTTTGTATGTGTGAGAAAAGCAAAACACAGAGCAGACATTGACAATTTTTTTTTTTCCGGGTTCCTTAAAAAAGTGATACTGATCTTCCCTGTGTACAGAACCAGTTGCAACATGATTTCGCTTCGCCTCTGCTTGGTGTTTCATGTTGATATTTGTCATTTTACGTAAGCCCGGCGAGAAAATGCAAATCCCACACAGGAGGGCCCGCAGCCGAAATCCACACTCTTCACTGCGAGGCAGAGCTGGCAAACTGTTTTTTTTTTCTTTTCCTTCCCTTGTGCAGCCACCTTATCTTCAAGGATCCTGAAATACCCGTATCCCAGTCCACATAGTTCACATCTACTGTATTGTAGTTTAAAAAAAAAAAAGTTAGATATCCACACATATAGACAAACAACTACTCCGACTTGGAGACAATTTAGAGTCTTCTTTAATGTGCATATTTTTGGACTGTGAGAAGAAGCATTGGTAGGACATGCAAACGCCACACAGGAAGGCCAGAATTCATATTCAAATGCAGAACCTCAGAAGCCATTTCTCTACACACGCGCTTATCCAGCCACGAAAACGATTAAACACGTCGCAACACAATTTTCGGCGCCGCCTCTGAGCGCGTCATAAAGTAGTCGCCCCGCAGACGATCAATCAAGACAGACAGCAGAGGAGACGGGCGTAGAATACGCCGTTGCGCAAACAAGCCTGCGAGAGGCAAAAAAATCACACACATGCACATATGCTCGCAATGTTCGTCGAGTACCAGGTGTCAAAGAAACGTCAACGTTATGTTGTGATTATCAACCGCGGCCCTTTGGATCAAAAGTTATGAGCCTTTTGATACACTGACATAAGACCAAAAAAAAAACAAAAAAAAAAACGTAATTATGACGCTGATGTGACTGCGGTTGTCTGCTTGCGGGAAAACAACGGTACCCCCGACTAGATGAAAACAGTATTTAAAAAAAAAAAGCAAAAAATACAAACAAAAAATAGCAACAACAACAAAAAAAAATGCTAGAAACAAATCCATTCCTTATTTTCTGTTCTTAATTTGTCTTTTATCTTAATTATTTTTCTTTTAACCTTCCTACGACAAAAAAAGAGAGCTTTGCGCATTGCCAGTTTGTTCGCTTTGATGGAGACAGCATTCATATGATATATTTTTCAAAATAGTTTGAAACAATTTCAGTTCCTTTCCATTTTGCGCGCAATAAAACGCATGCGCACATCTTCTCGGCTCATTTCGCGTCATCTGACTGTACCCGCACTGAGCTTCAGGATTACCACAGTAAAAAGTTGTCTGTCGACGCTTGCGGCACCGCACTAATGGAGCAGTTCAAGAGTGTTTTGAGGTGTGTGTGTGTGCGTGTGTTTGTTTGTATGTGCGCAGTCCCCATGGCTTTGGGATTAGTTGTTTCCTCATATTTGAGCTGAATGGATGACCTCATTGTCAGAGACGATGCAGTGCACAGCATTGCCCCCCCCCCCCCCCCCCCCCTGAAATTACCCGACATAAGGAGGTATTTCATAGTCCGTCTTAGAACGCGTATGAGTACTTCACGTGTTGCTTCGGAAGCGTCTTTGATGGAATTAATCAGACTACCGGTGGGGGGGGGGGGTGGGGGGGGGGCTGAACCCTATGACCTTTGTGTGAGTCTTTGATGTAAGAACGTGTTGCCCCTGGGGCGGGATTTGCGATGGACAATTAAGAGCGGTCGGGCACCTTCTGCCAACTGAAGTTTGACACCGACATGTCGATGTCAAACGAGAGCGGGAGACACCGGGGCGCTAACGCAGACATCAGGCCCAGATGAAGAATGTGGATTAGAGCGTTAGAAAACGCAAGATAGCAGATGCCCAGATCAAAATCGTAAATTCCGAGTCTTCCAGCACGTGCTCGCCGGGGGGAACCGCGTGTGATACGCAACATGGTGGCACTCTCACTGTTCTGGAGAAACATGAGAATAACACTTAGCCATTGTGTTTTTGTCAGACCAAAGTTCGATGAGCTGTATCACAAAACGAAAAATGCAGACAGGTGAGCATTTGTGTGCCTAAATGCCCATTCTCCTCGTTTATACGCTCCCCCTAACTTGGGATACCAGGGGCCCCCTATGCCGCCCCCCCCCCCCCATCCCTCATGCTGCACGGCACTGGATCTGAGCCCGCATACCGGTAAAAAGCGTTACAGGGAGACACTCTTCTTCTTGTTTCAGTGACCAACAAAAATCTGGTGAAAAGAAATTCCATCAATTCTCTTCTGATGTTCACAATCACCTCAGTCACATGAAGACGACGGCATTCCAGCAACTCTTTTAGTTCTGAAAATAAGTTTCCCTCACACAGTGTACGGTCACCTCATGTCTTGTTAAGAATAACAAACAAGCTGCCAAGATAAATCACACCGCGTTTTTTTCTTTTTTTTTTTTTTAAACCCGCTCCAGTTTTAAAGGCTGCCATTCAGTCAGGTCGCCGTCCGCCTCACGGCACAAGTTCCTCAGGAAGATAAAAGGGTCAACGAGACGAGGGACGCGCGGAAAGTGATGTGTCCTTTGACCCTCGCGCGCATGCACACACACACGTAGCCCCCCCCCCACACCCCCCACCCCAAAATCAGTGGCTGTGGCAAATGAGCACAAGGCGGATATTTACATTGATTTGCTGGGATGTCTGCAAGACAGCAAAGTGCACGTTGGTGTTTTTCTAAGCAGATAAAAGACCCTGACGTGATCCCCCGGAAAAATGTAAGGACATAACACCAGCAATCAGGAGCAATGGGCAGGATGCGCTGAGCTAAATAAATAGGAGCGACACTTTGATAAATGTGTCACGGGGCCAGGCACCCCCCTTTATTTTCTTGCAACCCTTTTCCATGCTTAAAGAACGTCGAAAGTAAACCTAACAAACTAAAGTCCACGTTGGATCGTAATACACTTGGGATATGTCACACAATGACTTTGATGGCCTTTGCTTGAAACGCTACAAATTCAACATTATCAGATCTCAAATATATGAAACGGAATCTGCAAAAGTCAGTCAAGTAAATGCAAGCTGAAAGCGTACTCTGAGCAGCGAGCATAGCAGTCAAACAAGTTACCTTCCATGAATGCGAATGACGGGCTGTGGATGTTAGGCGGAGGCAAAAATTGCATAAGCGCTCTTTGGAAATGCATACGATAATGGCCGTGAGTCTGCAGTGGTTTCAAGTAACTGCAACAACAACAACATAACATGACTGTTTTTTTTTAAATTCCTCAATGTAAGGTAGTATGTTCAAATATAGCTGGTAAATTCAACAGAGACAACCTCATCCTGACCAGATTTTTACCTTTACATGAAATTTGGAGGAGACTCATAACATAAACAGTCATTGGAATTTTGGGTTTTATTTGTCAAGGATAGTTAGTCCAAGTTCATGATTCTTTACTTTACATTATATATATATATATATTTTTTTTTACTGGGGGTTTATGTATGTGTTTGGGCTCACACATGGGCATGAACGATAAGGTTAGAATGCAATTTCGGCAAACGGAGATCTTCTTGCAGTTCTTTCTAAACGTAATTTGCACATATCGATTTCCCGCATGGGCTCCAGCGATGTAAACCATTGCGCCTCTCCTGTGTTGAGTTTAAAGGAAATGGGAGAAATCGCTTTCATTAGTCGGGAGGCAAGTTGGTTGTGTTCACGCCCACAGCGGCGCAAACGCCTGTTTCTACTCACACGTGTCTGCTAAAATACACAAATTCCCCCCATGCGTAGACTGAAACTGCGCTTAGTGCTCGACTTAACACGCCACTTTAGGAAGTCAGTTATTTTAGAAGCAAATTGAGATCATGTAGAAAATACCGTTGAATAAATCCACATGCTTTGTTAACTCACTGACGAAGTCCAGTTGGTTATAAAGGAAAAAAAAAACATTCGTGCGCAACCTCGAGAGCTCACTGTTAGACTGCTTAACTTCTTATAATATTCTCTTTTCAGCCAGCAGGATTTATCAATGGTGAAATGTTTACTATGAAAATGCGAAGTTTTTTTTCTCTCCGCAGATTACAGTATGTGATGATTTGTGTTTCCTAGAACCATAGAAACATTTTACTATTATGGAACATGCTGCTCAGTGTTTACAAACTGACGAGTAACAACAGTCTCATTTCATATCTCCGCCAAAGGGAATGATGTCGTTAAGAGCTAGTGCACGTAAAATATTTAATTTTCAAAATTACACCCAAACAAGCATGATGCTTATGTTTTTTTTTTTTTTGTAAATTCGAGACGACAACATAATGATAGCTTCTTCCAACTCCAATGTCAGCAGCCAGCTTTATGTCAAAGAGTTTGGCGTACTGGAGTGTTGGGGTCACACCTGCGAAGCGCTACTGTAACATCTGTGAGCTTGCAGGTGGTACAGTAGAAGCTTCTGCGTGATGCAGCTGTCAGATGCTGAGCTCAGCGTGCGTAGAGGATTGATGCCCACGTCACAGACTATGACAGATAACACCCGCAAAGGCCACCCTGCGACTTTTGGCATTTTCACTTGTTTAAAAAAAACCCCCCGCATCTGCTGACCTCGTGTGAACTTTCCCACTGGTTTGCTGCCATAATTTTCAGCGGTGTGCAAACTTTGGATAAATGGAGGTGTTTCAATTTGGTCTAAAGATAGGATAAGCAGTTTAGATAATGGATTGGATGAACTGAAAGTCATCAGTGGCTAAATGGCGTCCTGTGTAGCGCTTATGCTATAGCCTGATTGTTTTCTGTAAAACTGACATGTGAAAGAAAATGGAATGAAACTTATTTATTGGTTGAAACACCAAAATGTGCAACCAAACCACATAATCTGGCCTACAAAGGTTTGCTTACGTAAGATCTGAAACTCCCTAAATGGACAAACCTAGCATAAAAAAATAAATAGCATAGCATGTGCATGAGCTCCAACGTGAACTAATTTGTGCAACTCCAAGTTGCCATGTTTGTCAATATGAGCACTTTTTTAGATCAATAAGAGGGTTTTTGAAACTCGCGTGACGTAGTCAGATAATTGTAAAACATTTACATACTTAAATTACATATTTGTTGTCCAAACGATTTAGTGATGTAGCATCTCTCCTGATTGTGAGACCTTATATATAAAACCATTAAAAACAACAAATCAAAACCGTCGGCGACACCGCGGGAAATAAAAGATGTTATTACGAAGCAAAAATTCCCCCCGAAAAACAATTATAAGAATGTAAAAATAACTCCAATTTATTTTAATTGCACACAGCACGAAACCAATGTTGCATAACCGCCCAACTGTTATACTGTAAGAAATTGTCTTGCCACTTACTGTAAAACTAGTCGTCCATAGTTCACTATGGGCGACTCCTGTTTGGGTTAGACGTGTGTGACAGTGTGCTTATTGTCAGCTGAATCACTGGCTGTTGACAGAGTTGGACTTTTGTTTAGGGAAAGAAAAAAAAAAAAGAGTATGCTGCAGGTGCTCACAATCTTGTTTTGTTTGCCGGAGATAGCGGGCAAGCAGCGAGCGAGAGGCTACAGGGCGAAGCGACATTAGTTAGCGCGGTGGCAGAGATGCAACAATCACCGTCTCCAGCACAGCAAAATAGCTGAGTGATCGGATAAGATGGACTGATAACATAATGTGTAAACTTCTGTGTTCCGTGTGTGTGTGTGTGTGTCGAGGTGTGTGTGTGTCTGTGTTTCTGGTGATCTGGAAGTCGGTAGCCATTGCTTGTTGTGACACGCCACCTTGCAAGGTTTCTTGTGGGGTAACTTTCACCCTTGAGACACGCAAGTAAACGCTTTGAAACAAGTATGCGTTCACCGACTGCTCCAAATTTGCGTTTCAAAGTCAGAATGTAAAAATCTCCGTTTGAATTGAAGAGGCGTGGCCACTTTAGAGTGCCTTGTTGTTCGCCGCGAGTGTCAGCATGTCACAGAAAGGAAGGCGCTAAAGTGAGTTGGCAACATGGTTAAAAAAGGTGTATTATGGCTTGGGGCGGGTAACACAAGGACAAGGTTTTAAAGTCGGGGCAAGTGGTAATGTTCACCTTCGCTAAGACACACATGTGCCTGGTACCTTGATCTGGATTTTAAAAAGAAATTGCGTGGCTGGAGAAACTGTGCCGGATATAGCATGCGAGGGCCTTGTGTCACTTCTTCCATTAGTTATACCAAAGATTTGAATTGTAATTGACTTGCATTAAAGCCACTGAACTGAAAATTATTTAAAAGGACTTATTTGTAACGAATGAGTGTCACGTTTGTTCCGTGAAAGATATTCTGTCGATTCGTCTTCCATTGTAATTGTAACTCCAGAAAATGTGACAGTCCTCTTTTTTTTTTTTGTCTTCTCACCACACATAGAGGTGAATACTTAATGAGGCGACGGGACCACAGACGACAGTCGTCACTGTTCACATTTTCCACACGCTAATCAGCCTTGCGTGGGGGCGTGCGGGGGCCTCTGTGGCGACAGACGCCGGTCGATGGGAAATGGCACTGAATGGAAATATGTGTGGAATGTGTTGCAAAAAGACCACAAAAAATATAAATAAAAGAGCTAACGTTCCATCAACAGACCAAATGACAAATGACTATTGCCGCAATCTTATCAAGCGATGCAACTGGAAGCAGCGCTTTTGATGTGTCATTTACAATCTCATTTGTCAAGGTCCACGTTGACTTTTGACATCCGTTCGGATTATCCAGGAAGTGAAAGAAACACTTTTGCGTCTGGAGCCTTTTATTAGTGAAGAAAACCATATTCCGTAACTTGTCCCTGCATGCTGTGGCGTAGTGTCGGCTGGTGACGCCTGGATCAAATATTTCTGCCCTCCACCCAGCGGGCCTCAAGTGCTCCCTTGGTATTAAAGATCCTTGCCTGCATCCATGTGGTACCAGTCCGCACTTAACTTAATTTCCTCTCTCTTCTTTATGGGTGCTGAAGGGCTCTCTTCCCATTGTTATAAGAAATTATATCAATCCAAATGGTGAGAATAGCAAAGCATGCCAAGTTCCAGACCAAATCATCAACAATTGTGGTGGCATTTCGTAAACAATGACAGACTTGAGCCACAGAGGACCACGATTGCGTAGGAAAAGATTCGACACAATGAGTCCAACTCAAGTTTATCATTTGGCAGCCTTCCCATCAAAACAACACTTAGCCTACACACACACACACACACACCCACGATGCCTGGCTGCAGTGTGAGGATGAGTTGGCATCAGATGCGTTGCGGTGAACCATTACTGTGTGAGCCCATATGATTTATATCAGTGGTTTTTCAACCAGTTCAACCTAAAAAAAAAAAAAAAAAAAGTATAAACATCATGGCCAATAATAAAATAAAGTAGCATAGTAGACCCAAGTGTTCATCAAAAAATTAGGTCATGCTTTTACTCCTAAAATGTACATTTAACTTTATTGCAAGCCATTGTAACATTATGCAGCGTTTAGGCATCAAATAAAGGTTCACCTGAAATTTGGGTACTAATTGAATAATGATTCAATAAAAATGTATTGCTCATTAAATTCAAATAATAACTGCACCTGGATAAATGTTTCAAAAAAAAATGGTTCCTAAAAATGTAAGGCAAATGTATTCTTCATCTTTTTTTCGCGACATTTTCTGTGATTAGGAAATCCATTTAGTAATGCTTGTTATACAGTATGTGGCTCACTAATGCCTCTTGTGGAGAGCATTAGAATGACAAGCAAGTGTCACTTATCCAGGTGCTTCGGAAACATCGTCCCTTTTAACGCCATGCTGGTATGAAATATCATTTTCCATGGTGCTTTACATACACACACACACACACACACACACGCACACGCACACACACACCTGTGGTGTCCGTCAACATTTACCTTGTGCGTCCTTCACGAGGGATTTGCATCGTGTCTCGAACGAGGCCGTGTACATAAAAGAGAAGGACAGGAAAAAACGTCTCATTCTTGCAACGTAAACAAACGTCGTTGACAAAAGAGAGCCGAGCAAAAAGCATTTGAAAAGGCTCCCTGATACATAACGGTGCGTGCCACTCGAAAACAGCGCCGCCATTCATTTCGTCCCGACAACCCAAAAGCTTTGGACGCTTGTCTTAATATTTAGTCTGATAGTGTGAGAATACGCTCGATTTATGAGGTGCGAAAGCCCAAGCGGCTATTTCCCGTCACACGACTTTATTTTTGCAATGACATATTCCCAAACAATGTTCACATTTTTTAAATAACCCGACGGCAAAGGCAATAGCTGGAATACCAGGACGCTGCATAACGTACGTTTCTGATCCCCTTGAACTGAATTCAGAAATATTTGGCTCAACCAATCAGCCTATTAAGACACATATTATTATCGGCATCAGTGAATGGACGAACGTAAATGTAATTAAGTACTTTGTGCAACAGACAGTGGTTTTGAAAAGTCTACACACCCCAGTTCAAAAGGCATGATAGATAATTTCTCAATTTATTCCACCACTACTCTGACCTGTAATCCTTTACAACTCATTTATTTAAAAAAATAAAAATCTTACCCCCCATGTGTTCAAAATTCACGATTCATCGCATTGGAAACTCGTGTGAACAAAGTTCAGATGTTCTAGTGGGCTTTTCCTGACATCAGGATTTTTAGCAGAACAAATAACACAGTAACGCTAACTCTTTGACAAACAGTAGGTCACTTTCAGAGTGTATTGCATTGGTCACATACTAATGAATCCATAAAGCGCACAAAAAAAAAAAGCTGCCAACTCTACTGTCTAACTCCATTTGGAACAATTGGCACTGAATAACCGTCCTTGTAAACGCTGTCAGTGTACAACAAGGATGCATTCCGTTACGGAAGCTCTCTTGCAAATTTCACTAAAAATCAAACTATTCCTAAAGATGATGATTGAATGCAAATCGTTCCGAGGACAATGACACGGCTACAAAGCTGAGGAGTTTTGGGTTCCATAAAACTAAAAAGAAAGTTCACATTTCTCGATTAAGGGGGAGGGGGATGGAACAGCTTCATGTCCTCGCCAAATGTATAAACATGTTATGTAATGCCCCTCGAATGTTCACATGTAGGCCCTGTGGAGAATGTTTGTTGATCATTTCTGGCATCTGAACTCAATTTGGAGGGGAAAAAAAAAACTTGAACGCTGAACCACTTTTGTGAAATGAAGTGTACAATTCCAAGCATTCCCTACATTCCCTCGCCGTTCAGATGAGCAACAGGTGAAAGCCCCCCTCGCTCTTTTAAATAAAGCCGAGCTGCGCAAAGATGTGAAGCGTCGCATGTTCACGTCCGTCAGCGCGTCAAGTGTGCGAGGGGATATTCCTGTCATGTTTAGAATGCTGTCACGCACGATAGGTAGGGAGACACTTGGTTGGCACGCAGAATTACGAGCAGGCGCGGGTCCTGAGAGGTACCCATGCGCACATTCCCATCATTGGTTTGGAGAAGTGTGTCATTGGTCATAGCTCAACCTCAAGTCCACCGCAGTGCCTTTTAGGGTCAACCTGAAATTGACCCCAAAAGCTCAATATCGCTCCCTTTTTGCGAGCGGGCCGGCATGCGAGCGTGTCGAATGGAAAATTGGGTGTGTTGAGGTAGCCCAGGCCCCACGCGTCAGACATCGAGGCCCATCAGCCCCGCCCCGACGTTCCCTTTCTATTGTTGGTGACTGAGCTGCAGAATTCCTGCCGAGCGGTAGAGATTCCTCGCTGCGGAATGGGCTATTATGCTAGCTCGCACGCTATTCAATAGACTAATGACTTGTGTCAAAAGCTAGCGTCCCAGGGGAGTTACTTGCATTGAAGGGAATAGTTCAGAGGGAGACTGCCATTGTGTTGTGTCGCCGGGCCGGGCGTGCGTGTTAACCTCTTCGGAGTGCAAGTATATTATGCGAGGAGGGATGGCGGCGCCGCAAGCGCTCTCGTAGAACTGAAAGCTTTATTAGGACGAAACTGACTCATGAAGTAAAGGCCCTTTCATTGTGTTTAAAATGGAATGATGAAAATGTCAACCTGATAACCTTGGAAGTCACTTACTTTATTTGATTCCCGCAAAGTCAAATTGCACAGACCGTATTGCAGTTTCATGGTATAACAACTCAAGTGATTTTTTTTTTCCTTATATAACTTCTTGTCCGGATTGCCTCACTGTCAGACATGTCTACTGCTGTTTTGCAAACAAGAACTGGGTTGATCTGGATACTTTGGCATTTGTGAAGTGAATGTTTTTGGCCTCTCCACACAGGAGCATTTACCGCATTTATCGCTAGCCGCCTCAGGCAAACCAAGTCTAATTAGAATACATCTGCCACGAGGGCCTGAAAAGTTGAAAAGTTTTCCACCAATTTGCACCGGGGTTGCTGTCGGCTGCCAATTCAAACAATTTAGCAATGAGTGATGGGAGGGATTGGAGTCGCACCGCCCTTTGAAGTGAACCCAAGAACAACTTGTATGACATCCACCGCGCTGCACGTAAATACGAGCGAATCTGGAGGACGGACGCAACACCTGGTGTAGTCACGACTGCCAAAATATTTACAGCGGTAGAAAATAATTCAGGTCCATTTTTTTTGGACATCTTTTGCTACATTTTATCAGTGGTGGCAGATGACGACAATTAAAAAAAAAAAGACGTAAACAGAGAGTGGTTGTAAATTTTTGACACGGAGCAACTTGAACCAGGGCATTCATGATGCAACAGATTAAGAGAAGCAAGATATTCCCCATACATGGCCCGATGAAATAATTTTTTGACGTTGTCGACACAAAGGATGAATTGCGGTGACGGCATTGTGTCTTGTGCTATCCTACAAATCACAAACTTGCGGCGCTGAAAAAAAAAAAAAATCGTAATCTGAACCAACACGAGGTAAATGTCAAATTCCCAGGCTGAATTTGGGGCGTTTGTTCATAGCTTTACATTGTTTTGTGTTTTTTGTTATTGTAAAGTGTCCTTGGGTGTCTTGAAAGGCGCTTATAAATAAAATCTATTATTATTATTTAATGGCATTTGGTTAAATGTTATTCTAATACATAACATGAATACAATACCAAAAAAAAAAAAAGTGGCCTTTTCGAGTGCCACTACAAATACATACATATATATTATTATATTAAATTTAATACAAAATTGAACGTGTTGCACAGGAGCATTCTTTTGAGCTGTGGGACTGTATTGATAAAACAAACACCAGTTGACTCCATTTTAAATAAACATGTTCAGATTTATTCAAATATTTTGCCAGAAATTTGGCATGCTGATGTTGAAACATTTCATAGAAATGACACACCTATCGTATCACCAATGTGGTTGTCGAATAAAGTCAAAATATGCAAATAAATATGACAATATATAAGACCGAACACATTAAGGAACAAAATACTTTTTTTCAGGGAGAACCATTATATGATAATTCCCATGAGCTGGAGAACTGCATAACCGGACACACTGAATTTTTTTGTTTTTTTGTTGAATTTATTTACTTTTATTTTGGCAAGTGGCTACACAAATAAATTCATCTGGGTATGGAAACATTTTTTTCAGTAGATGTATAGTCTACATAATTTTTTTTTTATCTGGATCCGGATGATTTTTTTTCATGCAGCCACAAAATAAAATTCAGGAAATTCAACAAAAACTTTTTTTTTTTGTCTCAGTGTAGAGTCTTGACATAAACAGGAAGTGGTTCAGCTAAACTGGCTTGTTCATGACTTGGCATCCAAGTTTTTGGGAATTATAATAATCCATAGATGGCAGTGTGTGTTTGATGTTTAAAAAAAATATTTATATATATATTGAAATGATTCTTAAAGTTCTATTTGGAGTGCATACAGGTGATGATGTAGTTTGACTTAAAAAAAAAGTTCTTGTCTTCAGCTTATCTTTTGCGATCTCGGCTCCTTGTCTCTATGTCCCCGCTCTGCTTGGGATGCAATCAAGATGTAGGCGCTCACGTCGCCAACGTTAAGGTGGTCGTCGGCCTTGAAAGGGCTCCACATCGCGTCCCTGAGGTACTCCGCGCTATGGTGAAGGTTACGAAAGCTTTTCGGCTTCCTCTTGTGGCTTGAAAGTAGAACGGGTCATCTTTAGGCGGTCGTTCGCTCAGCCTGCCGCGTTCTCGCCCGGTGGCTCCTCGTCCACGTCTTCAGAAGCTGCTGCGTTTTGTTCGCGGCTCTGAGCCAAGGAGGCGTCACCCTTCTTTGAATGTTCATCCTGCAAACAAAGACGGAGACAGCAATTAGGCATTTGAGACATGAAGTCTTCTTTCAAGTTCTGGGAATTGTTATGTATACGGGAGGAGAGCTGAGCTGGTTAGTCACGCACTTCCTAAAGTACCAAATGTCAAAAATACAACGGGTAAATGGAAGAATCATTATTGGCCCATTGTGAGCAGACGGTTGAAAGCAAGAAGTGACAAATCGGACACAAACAGTCATCATGTTTATGAAACCTAAAAGCATAATTGCCACAGTCGTTTTGAATGCGCTGTCACAAAATAAGTAACAAACAACAATCCGCTCACTGAAAATTATATTTGTGTGTGGGGGGGGTGGGGGTGGGCTCTTAAGTTTTGCTGGGGAAATGATCACAGTTGACTTAATTGATCAGAAAATGATTCACCTCTGACAAATAATGCGTCTTTGTTCCTCGATATCTATGCCAGCAACTTATACTGACCGAACAAATAAATGATTTTCTGTTCGATGGCGGAACGTGTGCAATCGACATCGGTGTCCACTTTGCGGGACAATTTTGTTTGGCTGTGTGCTGTGAGATTTTCCAAATTTCAATCAAGTTGCATTTGGCTCGCTCATGAAAGGTTGGGAATGGCCGGCAATGACATTTTCTTGTTTGCCACAAACATTCAAAACAGACTTCGGAAATTATGCTAATAGGCTAATCCTGATGTGAATCTCTCTTATAAGTAACGGTGGGATGTAATAAAGGATGAATTTAGTGACTGAACTCGATTTTTCAGCCATGCGTACTTTGTATTTCATATTTGTGAAAATAGGCTTGATGACGAGGCAATTTTAAAAAAGTGCGATTGGCAGTAGAAATGTTTACATCAGTACATTAAGTAATGGGGTCCCCGTTTTTTATTTTTTTCTTGTGCTTACCTCTTCATCATGCTGCTGTCAGTCGCCAGTTCAGGGCTCTCAGCAGAGTGGATCTCAGTCTTTGCTGATGTCTCATCCCTGCAAGACATAATGACTTAAAATTATATCCCCTATATAAGAGCATTTAAGCAACCATGCACTCAAACACGCCGCGACATGAACAAAAGGGATTTTTTTTTTCCCCATGAATTTACTCCATGCTTACAGTAAATAAGACATTCTTGACAGGGTTCTGAATATACGTTAATGATCCTGGATCTGGGAACGTGTGATGCTCAAAAGCTGTGATATCGGACCCACGTAACCCACCTGAGGTTGGTGTTGTCCAGCCTCTGGCAGAAGTGAGCGCAGGTGAGGTCTCCCCGATGCAGGCACTGGCACCTGGAGCCACTGCTCTCGGTTGCCGGGGCGACCTGGACCGAACGTCTCTTCCTGGGGGCATTGCCCAAGCCATAAGAGACTATGCGCCTGGAAGGACAATGGAAAGTTTTGATCAAACTATAAACACAGGACAGTCATCACCTTGACTCCCTGTATCCGTATTGTAAAGAAATTTGGATAATGTTATAAACAGCTGCTTGCATGGTAATACGCAAAAATTTAATCGAGGCAACTGGATGGGCGTTTTGTGGAAGACATTTCACTTTTAATCCAAAAGTTTTCTTTCGGATTTAGAACTGAAGAAGTCATGAGGATTAAAGAGGCGAAATGTATTCAACAAGCAAAAGTCCAGTTGTCTTCATTAAACGTTTGTATAACCATGACCTGGATGACTGAGAATCTACATTGACATATATGACTTTTCTCAGCATTTTGCAACTGAATGCTCTAAATGGCAATACTTGTGCAGGTTGGAATTTGGAAATGAAACTAAAAATGTTCATTTTTACTCAGTTTATATTCCAATACCAATGGCAAAATCTGAGAAACTAAACTCAGACCCCCCCCCCCCCCAATCTACTATATTATTATCGTCGATACAAAACATTTTAATTGGGTCTTTTAGCCTCAGAGGAGACACTTACTCAGGAGTGTTGACCCATATGATGTCCAAATGGCAGAAATAGACGCACTCCTTGTCCATGAAAGTCGCGCACGAGCAGCGCTTCTTGCGCACATGGCGCGTTTGGCTGACGGTGGGTGACGCTTCAGCGGGCGCAGAGAACGCTGAAATGACAAATAAACACAACATTGAAACACGTATTTTTTTTTTACACCACTCTATCGCAATCTAGCCGGAATTTCAAAATAAACGTGACTTCGGGGTGTTTTCCTTACCTGTGCTTAAAATCCAGGAGTGCAAAACAGACAACACGGAAAGTAAAATGTAAATATCCATTCCACCGGTTGAAAGACGTTTAAAAAATAGGAATAATCCAAGAGTAAGAAAAGTTAGGAAACAAATATTAACGAGTGCCCGTCCTCTGCATCTAAGTGTCAGCGAGCGCCCTGAGAGGTGAGCAGTTTGTGTTGTTGCTCGTGAATGTGGCCTCACATGTTCACTCTCGGCTTTATACAAGCACTTCGGCTCCCTCCTCTTCTTCTTCTTCCTCCTCCTCCTCCTTCCTCCGTACAGTTGTGTCCTTTGGCTTCCACCCAGACAAATGTTGTCTGTGAGCTGATAAAGAAGGTTGGGGGGGGGGGGGGGGGGGGGGGGGACGACTGCGACTTGACATTCCTGCGAGACACCTCCACGCGTCGCTTACACTCATTTGCCACAAGGTGGCAGTAAAACGCCTCCACTCACTCGCTCACGAACTGGACCCCTTGACGAAATTGAGTCAATTCAACCAAATACCTTTTACGGCGTATATGTACTGCAGGTACCTCATGGGTCTTTTAAGTGTATCCCCCCCACGACGACCCCCCCCCCCCCCCAAGAAAGAATGTTGTGTGAGTGTCTTGCGTGCTGTAAATATAGTTGTGGTAATCACATCTGTGACGAGCTATTGACTCATCAGAGTAGCAGCAAATCTAACAAATGACCTCACTGGCGATTGTGCAACAAGAAGGCAGAAATAGAAGAGAGGGGTCATGAAATTTCCCAACCCTCACATGGAGAAAATATTTAAATGTAGGCGGTTTGAGTGGAAAATTGACCTTGCTGTGTACTATTCATCTGCATACGCTCAAAGTGGGAAAGTATCTTGACAGGGTGAAGATTTGGGAGCCCTAATCAGAGGTCGCCGCTCACTTTCCACTGGGTGGTGGAACAGTTTATGGCACATGGCAGAAGGCGCTGCTCTGTCATACAAAAGTATTGGAACCGTGAGGCCTATTCTATTATTTTTAGATTCATCTGACACGGTAGCACATAGACGCCAAAACGTGAGTGGACATAAAATCTAACGTACTCGTACTGGAACCAGCGCAGCCAAAAGACAGGCTAAGACTGTTTGGAATAAATTGAGACAATGTTACGGAATAAATCAGAGACTTTGGGTTGGAAATAGAGGTGAGTGTTTCTGACGGTAGTTGAGGTAGTTGGACATCACCTTCTCAATATGCAATTTGAAGCTTGAGCACAACCAGGTATTGACCTCTAGATGTCTCTGTTCGCTTTCCCTGCGCTTTTTCACTGTACTGAAAACAACTGGAGGTGGTGGTGGTGTAAAGAGAGGCTCTGCTGGAGTAGATGGATGAGTCACCTTGTGAATGAGCCGCAACACGTGCTATCCACTGCAAAGATGCTTGACACAAGCAATCCCGATTGCGATGTCTGCTCTCGGTCCTCAGAAAGTCCTCGACCATGACTCCAGCCCCGGTTAGTCAAATAAAACCAATTTAATATTCCACCGAGTGCCATTCATGGGATTAACAAATGGAGAGTCTAAATGAAGTGTGTTTTAATGGGAGGCTGAGAGGACCAGGAGGTTGTACAGTATTGTATAAATAGCGATGAATATAGCGATGAATATTACAGGAGTGGCAAATTAGGGAAATGCAGTTTGGTATAGTATAACATGGTGGTCATTGTGTTTCCTGGGCCAATTTTGCTGCTTGTCATAATAATTGCTTGAGTAGAATAACTTTATTCCTACCTTTATTGTGGGTAATTTATGACCTCATTTTCCGAAAGGGAGAATTATCCTGCAGAACAGAGCGTGCATGAGAACTACACACGAGTTACTGCAGTCGCTTGTTAAATTGGAACTCGAGGGACAATTCCACAAGCTTAAACAACATTTTTTTCCAGGAATAACAATATTCATTTCTCGTGCACGCCCGTCTCCAATTCACCTGCTGGCCTGACGTCACATCCGCCAACTCAAACCAATTTTTTTTGTTCACGATGACACATTTAACGTGGAAATTGTCCGCTCAATTCAAATGCCACAAAAATGAAAGTGAATCACATGCAGTAAAATACGCCGCCGATCATTACGCAACACTACATCGTCTTCAGGCGCCATTTTGTCGCCATCTCCTGGTCAGTATGAGAAATGCTTTCGGTGACCATGCATAGTCAGGTGTTATTTTTAATGACCATGTATAGTAAGGAGGTTTATCTCTTAATTTTGGATTTAAACGACAATGATTAGGACCACCAGTGAATAGGCGCCAGGATACCACTTGTGTTTATAAACAAATTTTTACTCGTACTGTTCAGAAGATTGATACATCAAAGTAAAGCTACCGTAATGCACATACCAATGGACCAAAAGTCAGAATGGGCACTAGATGGATTATAATAAATAGTTGAACACAACATTTGTACAGATAAACATTGCCCATAATCCATAGAAATGTACACATATCGGTATGACAATCATAATTCAATAAATTTACAAATGAAAGATGGTAAAAAAAAAAAGTGATATCCTCCATTGCTATACCACTTCTAACTTGGTGTGAGCGTGCGTGTGTGCGTGGGTGTCCGTGTGCGCCTGCGTGTGTGTGTGTGTGTGTGTGTGTGTTCATTAACACAAGCAACTACTTAATTTAGATGAAATTATGTACAGGTTCCTCAACAAGAAACTCCATAAAGGCACAATTATCTATACAACATGTACAAAAACATTGTCTGGAGCTGACAAAAATAGAAAATAAAATGATTGGTCGTCATTACAATTGCCATATGATTGCACGTACAATGTGAGTGTCAGCATCTGTGCTTTGAAAGGCGATTTGTACAGAAACAAACCCCTGAAGAAGTGTTCTCAGTCTTAAAGTGACTACAATTACGTACAAAATCAACAACGGGAAAGCCTTTCAGGTGGCGATGACCAGTCTGTCTTCATCATCACTGGAAACCTCGTTGTAGTCATCAATGACCTTCTGCCAGCTGGCCACCGGTGGCGCTCTCTTAGGCGCATCATCATCACCTTGCTTAGGGGAGGCCACACTATGTGCTGGACTTTGTGGGGCTGCATGCTGCCGTGAGGATTTCTCCCTTTGCGCCTTCTCCAAAGTCTGTGTCAGCTCCGCAACGGTGCCCGGTCCGCTGCCTGAATTCAGTTCTGGAGAAGTGCTGATTGGCAAGGACGCCGGCCGGGGAGTGGCCACGCGAGCTGAGGGACTTTCCGTTTGAGATGATTGTGCCCCCAGAGTGTCGGGGCTCCCTTGCCTGTCGGACGACCACGGTAGGGGACTACGGCATGGTAGCGGGCTGAGAGAGGGAATGATGGCAGGCAGGGCAATGTTCACGATCTGGAGCCCCGGCATGTGTGTCTGGGTGGTGGTGCTGGTTTGGGAGGTGGGGCTCGCAGCCAAAACCTGCAGGGCGACCCCTTGCTGAGGAAGCATTTGGCTGGATGCTAGCCCCGTGTTGGTCAGGCCCATTAGGCTGAGCGTCGGCTGCAAGGTCTGACCCTGAGATACTTGACGTATCGGGAAGCAGGGCACCACGTTGCTGATGGGTTCCTGGATCACAAGCGGCTGGGTCTGCACGCTATCCGGCCGGGGCGAAGAGTTGGGCGCCGTCGACGGGCTCGTGTTTCTGTGGATAACGCTCACGGCCGGGATGGTGAGCTGAACGGGGTGGTGAGCTTGAATTGGCACAAAGGTGGAATAAGCTGCCAGTCCGGCAGGCACCAGTTGGATGCCGCCAACGGGAACCATACTATAAGGCGAGCGGAAAGGTTGCTGGGAGTGCAGAGGCAGGTGACTGAACAAGTGGGTCTGTGTCTCCATTATTGGGGCTTGAGAGAGACCTTGCAGGGGCGCGCGCGTCGGACTTTGTGACGTTGATGTCTGTGTACTTCGATCAACTGGTATGCCAGACTCGTTTTTTACCCAAGGATGAGTGGCAGATGACGGTTCCTGTTGGAAAACCAAAAAAAAAAAAAAAAAAAAAAAAGAACATGAGTCCATTACAGTAAAAACCTGCTACAGCGGGGCGCATCCTTCTGGTCCCTGCTATAATTGCAATCTTTTTCATTTTTGAACCAATTTTTATAGTTTAATAGCCACGGTTCCCTCAAAAAGAGAAGATATGCCTATGAGCCTTGCTATTTGCTGCTTGAATGTGTCTGTGTGTGTTAAACAAGCAGCTGTTGAAAGGTTTACAATTACCATCACATCTATGCTAATTTAGTTAGGCCTGTTTGTGACCTTTTTGTAACCTTTTGCATTAAGCTCGTTAACTTGCATGAGAGGAACTTTGATGGTTTGGTTGAACATTTTGATGTTGTAATAGCCATCATTTAACCCACTTTAGTTGAATGTGTCATTATTACAGAAAACTTCAACCGGGAGTAGCAAATTGTTTGAAGCAAGCATACTTGGTATCTTTTTTGGAGAACTGTGGAAGCGAGACCCTTTATTAATTAATTTGAATCAATTAATTTTAATCGTCCCCCCCACCCCCCAAATGAAGTTATACAATCAACCTTGTTTTTTGACAGGAAGCAAATGATATTTTTTAAAAGTGTGTTTTAAAATGTTTAAGTGTGGTAATCAATGTAAATGTATATAAAGCATGTGGAGGGGGGGTATTGAAAAATATGTTTTTCCTCTGGTCTCTATTCCGAGATTTGTCCTATCGCAGTAGAGTCTGGAACGGACCGCTCCCAAAAAAACAGCATCATTTAAGGCCACCGTAGTTCCCTTGAAGGGATAGGCAGTGTGGAAAATGGAGGGATTATGATGGAAAGAAATGACTCAAAGCTGTTTGGGTTCGTGTCTGTTGACATGGCTGAGATTTCTATTGGCATTCCGCCTACACACCTTGTGGCAGAAACTGAAGTGTGATTCGGGTTTACCATTTCCAAACCACACAATGGAAAAATAAACCAAACTTGGAACTGCTCGGTGGAAATGAGGTGAAAGTATATTGGATTCAGAGTCAGCGCAGAACATTTTTCCGAAACTGAACGAAACTAAACGCTTTCTGCCACTTCTGAGTGGCAGAAAGCGAACGAATACTCGAGTGTCATAAATAGTTGTACAGACAACATGACAAGACTGACGAGTTACTAGTGTGGAGCTAACGTCACCCAGAAGGATGACATCATTGTGGGCCTCACCTTGCATGGTCTGAAGCCTGTCCCGGTCACCGGGGGACTCGGTGGAACCTCACAGTCAGGGTAGTCAATAGACATCTGCCTGCATGGCGATACCGGGCTCATCATGTGCACCGACTCCGTATCGGAGAAATTGGACTCGGTGGCGGCGGCGACAGGGGGCAGAGAGCTACAAAGGGGCGCCAAGCTCGGGCAGTAGCCGGAGATTGAGTACTGCTTACTCAGCGACAAAGGGTTCATGATGAGGACAGAGTCTGATGCGTGGGGTTCGGGAGCTTGCGGCTGCGCCAGGGAGCTGATCGACATCTGGGCCAGGAGGGCACTCGGAGGGACCTCGTTGTCTTTCGACGGAATATGCTGCGGGCTGGCGGACACGGAAGGGTTTGTGGACAGGCCAGACTCCACTTGGCTGTCCTCCTCTTCCTCATCGTTGTCCTCGTTCTCTTCCTCGTCAGGGCCGTCGGAGTCGTCGCCGTCTGAGTCTGGCCGGTCGGCGCTACTCACTTGACTGCGGTCTCCTGAAGATACAAAAGTACGTTTCTTGTATCGAATCGGGTACTAGAACAATGTTAGTCATTCGAAATAATTCCCTCGTCGATTTATTTGAGTGAAATGCACTCGTAAGGGAATAAGTCGGCGATGTCTTGCGCCTGCAGCGGTAGGGGAGTTTTCCCTTCAGACCGTCGTGCACCTCTCAGCTCCAGCACTTGCAGAGGTGGAAAAACAAATATGCTCTTAGAGACTGGGACCATAGAATGCTTTCAGGCAGCTTGGCTCCCTTTTTTTTTTCTTCTAAAATTAGATGCAGCAATTTCCTCTTTGTAAATGTTGTGCTTGCCGCCCACATGCACTTGGAGTTAACAGAGGATGAAGCTGCATTTAGAATGTCTAATTAGACCACAGCAAAGCCCCCTGACATAGCAACAGAGCACCAGTCCTGACGTTGGGGTTTTTTTTTTTTTTTTTTTTTTTTTTTTTTTTACATCTTATTCAATGAGGGACATGTTTATGACGTGAAATATTAAAAAAACTGTGAAATACGCAAAACGTTGAAATGCGCGTTTTAAGGTTCAGAATCGGACCTGAATCCTCCGCATCTTGATCGTCAGTGAGTCCAATGGACACCCCCATCTCCATGCATTTCTTACTGTGCGCTTTGGACTTCATGTGCTTGGTGAGATTTCCTGCAGGGAGCAGAAAAGGTGTCATGGGTGGGTAGCGGTCGAACTGTATCGCAGGATACACTTACGTAAGGCAAGAGTCCCCGGGCGAGCCGCACGTAAAGGGTGAGTAACAGATAAAGACATTTTTAAATGGACGTGGGTTGTTCTGACAAAGTGCTGTTCCGCAGCGTTGCGTGGGAAGTCGGCAAGTTTGATAACGAACGGAGAATCGCGCTTGATTCATTAAAGCGATGCTGAAACCTCATTTTTTTAATACCAATCAGAGGACTGGAACAACAGCAAAGTCAACTTTCAATTGCATTTATGCTCATGTAGATTCTTTGTATATGCCAAGTCGTTTCAAGGTCATACTTTTTGTGGCTTTGTGCCTAGAAATACAGTACCGGACAACACTGAAAGCTCTCACCTTTGGTCTTGAAGGAGAAGTTGCAGTGGGTGCAGTGGTACGGCCGAACGTCAGAGTGGGTACGAATATGTTTGCGTAACATGCTGGGCTTCTTACAGCGGATCCCGCATTCCTCACAGATGTATTTACCTCGCCCTCGCCCACGTACATAAACATAGTCTTCATTAGATTTGTATCTGTGGGGTTGCAACACATCGGGGAACATGAGATAAGAGACAAAGAACCATGTCGGACTTCAATAACACTCGAAAACCGTACCCGCCATCAAAGATTTTGATTCGTCTTGGCTCTGTTTTTGATGTCAGCTCCTTGTCTGACTCATTGCTGGAATGAGTTTCTGTTTGCGCTTTCGTTTTGGCTTCCGCTGATCTGGTCTTCTGGGTCACCGGCACCTATAACGGCATGCCTTTGTTTTACTCGTTTTATATATTCATGTGTTCCAACAAAACAATGCATTAAGAAACTACACAACAAAAAGAGGTTTGTTTGAAAAACGCGTTCTTACCTGTGGCATGACATCTTTCAGCTTGCCGGAGTAAGACAAGATATCCGATTTTCCAGACGTTTTTATCGCAGAGGTGTAGCGGATTTTCTTCGAGCTCTGTTTGGAGTCGAGGAGAGACATGACCACCTTGGTGGGCAAGCCCAGCGGGTTTGGATTGTTTGGGTTGACGGTCCAAGCTGCATATGCCGACGTTTTCAGGTCCGTTTGGAGAGTGTGAAGTTGTTTTCTCCTCATCAGGAAGCACCACGTGAAGGTGGTGGTCGTCTTCAGGCTGGGAAAAGACAGGCGATGACTGTCTTTTGTGTTAACCACAGAAACAGACGTGGGCAGTTTCACTTGACCGCCATGGAAACTCGATGGTCTTATGGGTGATTTTATGGGATTCCACCGATGTTCTTCCACTTTCTCTTGAGGCTTGAGGGAGTGACTGGCTGGCATAGAGGCACCCTGGCGATCAGGTGCAGCAGTATTTAGGACAGGGTGAGGATTTTCAGGAATAACTGTGCTTGCCCCTTTGTCCAGGCCGGTACTGTCAGGTGACATTGGCTTCACATCATCAAGATCCTTCTCTGAATCGGTTTTAACATGTGGCAAAGGAGGGGCCTCTGTCTCAATTGGACTGTCAACGGGTTCCGTTGTGCACACCTGCCTAACCAGCGTTAGCTTCCGCTGTCTGGTCACTTCCGACAAAGTGGAGTTCAAATAATTGACCGACCTGCCGTCGGTCAGGCAGGCCACACCGTTTTCATCCTTAGCCCGTTTCTGATGCTTTTCCATGTAGATATCCAAACTGTTGGCGGGTGACAGCATTCTTTTACTCGACGCAATGGGCTCCTGTTGCGGGCAAAGAGTGACTGACGCAAGTTTCTGAGTGCAGTGCAAAGAACCCAGGGATGACGGCCTTTCGGCTGTTTTATTGTGAAGGCTAACGATTTTAGTCCAATCCTTTGGTGAAGCATGAGTTTCAGCATCTACGATATGAGCGGGCCGAAGGGTACTTTTGTTTGAGACGGTGGGAGCAGTGTGCATCAGCGCATGCGTTATGAGAATCTGTGGCAACGGAACACCACCTGCCTGGGTCGGAACGTTTGAGTCTCTTTGCTGTTCGACAGCCAAAACATCAGATTTCGTCTCAACGTCTGAATAAGGACATGGCTGATTCGTACAGATGTTCTGGAGTACGTCTGATGATTGGGAAACACTCAAGATGGGATGGGCAGCGGGCATTTTTAAAACTGGTAAATTTAGCTGAGATTCCTGCGTGCCGGAGAATGAAAACGTTTGACCTGGCCTTTGTGTCGGACATTGCAGCTGGTATTTGGGCACAAGGCATTTATTGTCTTCCAAATCGGCTGGTTTGTTGAGGGTGTTCTCACTTCCGACTAAAATCTGGCTCATGGGTTTCTGTGCCTTTTGGCATACTTGAACTCGGGATGTTTGATGCCAAGGGTGAGGAAGGCCATGGACTTGGGGCTGCTGTGTAAGGCTCCCCAGATGTATACTTTGGACCATTTCCTCGTTTCTTTGCAAGGGTGATTCTCCAGAATGGACGATGAAAGGCTGGGCCACATTCAATCTGTTGACAATTTGAATTTGGGCTCTGTTTGGGTTTACAGAGTTTACATTTGTAATTAGAGCTTTGTCAAGATTTATGACGGCTTTCCGAATGGACTGCTGATTATCTGGGCATATCTTTAGAGACATTTGGCGAACTAACGGCCCCCGCCTCCTTTCGATCAGTGGAACCTGGGCACCTTGGGTGGTTGGTCCACTTTTAGGATGACCGACGGGTGATTGACCTCTTCTGGGAGAGACATTGCCACAGTCAAAAGACTTGCTGCGGTAGTCACATGAAATTTCTACCGAGGGTTGAGTACAAGTGATCTGTTCAGATGCTGCACGCCTCATCGCTGCCGGTACACCGAGTGTGCTGAAGACTTTTGGCTGATCTCGTGGCTCAGGAATTCTGCTGACGCAGTCGGCTCCTGAAGGACTCTCTGACCTCGACGGTTCTTCTCTGTCAAAAGAGGTTGAAATGCTGGAACAGTGCGAGAGAGTACTGTCTCTGCTCAGGCTTCGCGAGAGGCTCGACTCCAAGCTGGAGTCACCTGACGAGTGGTCCATTTGAGCAAGACGAATTCGTTTCTTTTTGGGTGGAAGTTTCTCTGCTGGCAGCTTTGACAAACTCTCACTTCTTTGTGGCCAGCTGAATTGATCTACGGGTTTTTCCGCCTGCTCGGAAGGCTGCGTTTCGTGTTCTCTGTCGGGCTCTTCGGTGACCAAAATTTCAGGGACCTGGATGTTGTTTTGACGAACTAGACGACACTGTTGGGCAGGAGTAGAGGTTTCTCCTGCGACTGCCACGGTACGATCAGTGCATTGATCCATTTTTTGAGGACCGGAATCAGTTTCTGTAGTTTTGTCCGGTAACTTTTCATGGTAGACTTCAGCTGCTCTTACATCTGCTTTGGAGTTCGGGGGGTCTTTTTCTCGACTATCCAGCGGAGAACTCCTATCTGTCGATTCGGTCTCAAATGAACTCGGCCTGCTGAGAGAGTTGGTGTGTCGAATGACTGAAGTACCGCAGCTTTGCCTCTGCATTTCTGCTTGAGCAGAGGTGCTAATCTGAGTCTCTCGGATTGGTGACAGTCTTGAATCTGAAGCACATGTACCGCGTGCGACGAGTTGAATTTGTGGTAGCTTGGGCTGGCTGGTTTTGGGTTGTATGTCGACCACAACGGTATGCTGGGGAGAAATTGGATTTCCAAAGCTTTTCAGTAACTGACAGGAATCAAAACTAACCGAGCAAGGGGGATTTGTGTCGGTTGGCGATTGATCATCCTCATCGCCTACGCTTTTCATTTTCCTTCTCTTTCTGAACGATGTCTGCTGTTCAACTAATCCTTGGCCGCCTGTTGACCTGGAAACTAAATTGGTTTGCATGTTGACATGAAAAACATCTTGATCTGTTTCTTTCACGACGAGGGGCTTGTTTTTTGGCCCATGAAGTTCTGAGCAGTAAAATTTCTTGTGCGTTTCAAAATTCTCTAACTTTCTGTACCGGTTTCGACAAGTTTCACATTCGTACATCGTGCCTTTATTTTGCTGAAGTTTTCTTTGTCTGTCCTGACTGTGATCGAAAGATCGACTTTTCTGCATAGGTTCCATGCTATTATTTGCACCGTGATATCCGTCATCCATCGAGCGAACGGTAGGAAGTCTCTGCCTGTCACCGGTAGAAAAATCCTCCACTGCGGCTTGTCTGACCAAGGTCCGAGAATGTATTGCCGGATTGGGGGTTGATGGCGCAGACGAAAATACATCATCATTGATTGAACTTTTCTCATCAAAGGAATGAGAAATTCGCAAAGGGTGTGGCAGGTGGGCAATATTGAGCGGAAGAGCGGAGTGCCCTGGCGTAGTCGGCATCGAGTTGCTCCTTGTGATCGGCAAACAATCCATTGAGTATTGAGAAGGTACAGAGAGAAGGAAAACTGGCTTCGATTTGTCTGTGGGAGTGAACGGAGACTTGGGGATGTCGGAACTTGAACTTGACCTCCTTCCAATTGGTTTCAGGTCAAACTGAAAGGAATCTTTAAATATGTAGGATTTTGGAGAGTCGATGCTTCCTCTCCTTGACAGAGATGTTCGCCTTGGTTTAACACTGTCCAGTTGCTTGTTGTCCACCACCGCCTCATTGTCTGATATCAGCTTTGAAATTCTTTCCTCAAGAGAAAGGGCTTTTGTTTCTAACGGGGGGCGCATCTGTCCCTCTTTTGCTTGTGACAAATGCTCCACTGCGACGTGCATTACCGTCGAAACAACAGGAGGGAGATGAGAACCATCCTTTTTGGAGACGTCCATTTCAGCTGGTGGTGTTATCTTTACAAATGGACTCGGTGGACTCATTGCCTGGTCAGCACTTTCGGAGCGAGAGAAGTAGCCAGAATCTGTACTCCCCAAACTGCGAGGACTAAGGAGACACTTGGCTTGTTGCTGCTGAGAAAAGTCTGTCGCTTGTTGCCTCTGGAGCTGAGCGTGCCCACTTAAGAGTGGAGACTTGCACTGTTGGTCTTCATCTTCGCTGACCGTATCTAGTGAGGGACTTGTACTCACTACCTCTTTCAGAGACGACAGGGCCGTGATGTTCGATCTCAGATTAACATTTGGAAACTCTCGTTGCCGTTGCGAAGCAGCTTGTTCGGGTGCGGCGCCGGTAACTCGAGGGCTGTCTGCCCTCAGAGGTGAAACGTTGACCGGATAGACAACAACTTTCGGGAGCACGGCTGTCACTTTGTGCTCATGACCTCTTTGGGCGAGAGCCGGTTTCACTGAGTCGAACACAGCCGTTGAGTCCATTTCTCCGTAGCTTGCTTGGTTTGTACCAGCGCTTTGGAGGCTGTTTTCTGACAAGGCCGCTGCACTACTTTGCGATGATTCCGGATCCAGATCGACGGTGCTTCCGTCGTCGTCGCTGTCCCCGCTCTCATCGACCTCTGAATGTGTTCCGAGGGCTTTGTCAGAATCGTGTGATTGCAGTGCCCCTCCCGATTCGGAGCGCGCAATGAGACCGAGTTTGATCGCATGAGCGTGTGATTTCTTGTGCTTGTACAAGTTGCTCTTGGTTTTGAAGGAAAAACCGCAAGTTACGCAGGGGTATGGTCTTTCGCCGGTGTGAGACCTGATATGTTTGAGCAGCACGCTGGGTTTCGCACACGCCCGGTTGCAGTATTCGCAAACATATTTTCCCGGTTTCTTCTGCTTTTGGTCCTTGGAAACCTGCTCCGACCCAAAGTTCATTAAAGTCGTAATCTGAACATGGTTGTTTCCGGGTGTAACTGGGACCTGAATGGTGCTGGGCACACTAGCTGAGAGCGACTGGCAGGTGTGCACAATTGGGGGTTGGCTTTTTGGCAAAGCATTTGAGCCCGAGGGAGCCGGCGCATGAGTGATCGTAGACAGTCCAGTATTAAAACTCATGTGAATTCTGGGCTTTTCCGGATTAGATACAACAGGAATGAAATGTTGATTTGCAAAAGATAACGACTGCAAAGGGTCACCCTGTGTTGATGCCTGTACACCTTCCTGCAATGGTGCTGCAATGCCAATGAAATTACCCTGTTTGTCGATATAATACGTCTGCAAAGGAGACGAGTGAGTATGGAGACCGATATTAACAGCCGTCATGCTGGACAATTCACTCGTGGCTTGAGATTGAAGGTTAGAAGTCGGTTCCGCGGCGGCCGCGACTCGGAAGGTCTGTTTCCTGTCAGTAAGTGTAAGCATGTCGGGCTCCATCGCCTTCAGTAGGACATCGAGCGGGGCACTGGTGTGGTAAGGATCCTTATCAAAGCTGCGGGCTTGGGTAGTACCGTCCTTGGGCGGAGCCGCTTTTAGAGAACCGTCGTCATCATTGGTTGGTCCGTGGGACGGCAGCATTGACTTGGCGTTCTCTTGCGTTAGCCTTTCATGGTCAGTGACAGAGTCCCCTTTGTCAGGGGATGCTTCAACAGGTTGAGCATCTTGTGATTCTCCTTCCTCGCTCAGTGATGTTGAGGGATGATGGGAGGGACTGCCGGAAGCAGGGGAGCAAGGTCTGTTCTCCTTGGGGGTTCCTCCTTCGACAGAATTTTCGGGAGTTTTCAGCTGCGGTGGTTTCTTCACCGGGGATTTTGGAATTTTCTTTTGCTTGTTCTCTGCCACAACCTTTTTCCTCTTCAAACCTTTGATGTTATCTTCAATTCGTCGATTGCTTTCAGATATGCCTGTGGACAAACCAGGAAAGAAACCGTCAGACAAACGTTTTCAATATCTGTGGTCCTTTTGGCAAAATAAAGCACCATTACCCACATGCGTTTTCAGTCACTGGCAGCTGGAATGTACCACAGCTGTCTTTAGGCAAACTAAAGACTAAACCAGGCGAGTGAATTACTCCACTCCAAAGGACACGCAATAAATAAATAAATGAAAGTGAGATAGTGTTTGCACACTTGCGATCACTTTATTTATTTTTTTCCATCTCCCATTTGAGAGCATTCCTGAATTAGGTACAACACAAGATATGAACTGTTCTGATGGGTAAACTGTTTTGCTCCAGTTAATCGAAACCAGGGCTGTCAACATGAATGTTTTTCTAAGACATGAAAGCAAATTCCCGGTCACATCATCGATGTGTCACATGGTCGTATATCACGTACGCGTATGCGTATATCACGTTACTTAACATTGCAACTTTACCGTTGTTTCTCAACGCGTACCGGTATTTTAAGTGGTTTGCACGTCCAAGCATTTTGCTCCATTGAGTTCATTCTTTTTAATTAACATTGTTAGTGTTCTCACTTGACAAGCAAACATGCCTTTCCTCCAAAACACAATAGCGTGTACGGGTAATTGTAATAACAAATAGATTTGCATAGGGCAAGTTAATTTGTCCATTCATCTGTTTGTAAGTGTACTCCAGGGTGTTTTGGAGAGGCAGCTGATTGTACAGTTAGCATAATTACCATTCGAAAGCTAACGGCCAGCATCCAAACTGGGAGTTGCCTTTTTAAATTAGCTATTAATTGTGCAGCTGATGTAAAATTAAATGGGAAACATCGTCATACGTTTTACATTCCATGCTTAAAAAGTCACAACGTCAAAAAGCTTGGAGCAGTCTTTTAAACTGTCACTTGTGTCAAGGACAAACAGAATTCCTGTGCAGATGGAGGTTTTTTTTTTGTTGTTGTTTTTAAACCCCACTTCATTGTATTCCAGTATTGAGCTTTCTTGTACAAATAATCACAAAAGGCACATGGGTACAAATCGGCACGCTGGGCTCTCGATCATCATTTTGTCGCCTTTGAAAAAGTGACTCAGCATATAGTTACATAAACCTCATCGTGACCTGTCACAGTTTACCGCATTTCAAAGGTATTTCGTTTCTCCCGGGTATTTGGCATAATTAGACCAGGGAACGCCCTGTCCTTGCTAATCCATTCTCCATGAAAAGCATACAGCATTACATAAAAAAAAAAAAAAGGTCAAAAGCCAAAATAAATGTTGATTTAATGACACATCCAATCCTCAGAGACTGGGTCTAATCAGGTTTTCGATTGTAAGAAGTCGGACGCGTCATGTACAAAAAGTGCATGTCACAGAAAAAGTGTCGTCACCGTTTGACTGGCACGCGTGGACACAAGAATACAAGTAGTTATTTATATCCACCTTATGTCCACTTAGCTTCTCCACACAAGCTGTTCCCAGTCTTGTTAAGAACGATAAGTCCATCAAAGCTCTCATGACCTGCAAGTGACTTGGATTTTTTTTTTCTTTTCCATGACTCAGAAGTTGGTCAGGTGACATTCACCAAAAAATAAACAAATTATAATCAGTACTGTCTTTGCATTAGCACACATTATATGTATTATGTAAATAATAATATATTGTCGGACTTATAAGATTATTGGATATTTTTTTTTACATTTGTTTGGCACTCTCGTAAACCACTTTACAAACGATTGTGAGGGTAGTCGACCGGTCACTTGTTGAAACCTTATTTGTCCTTGATATAACAACTTGAAAAAGAAATGTCTCTTACCTTTCCTTGAGCCCGTGGGTTCTTTCAGCTCTTTCTGGGCCTCCTCGATTTTATCTGCAACACAAGTAAAGGTGCATTTTCAGCATGCGGCAAGCGCCGGCACGTACATGCCCACGTACCGTACGCAACTGTGAACGGATGGCAGCATGCAAGTAATGTTACGAGGGATTCCTCCCACACGGCCCATGCGGGATGATGTCTGTTAAATGAAAAACAGATATTCTTCCATAGCCGGGAAGAGTGCACCGTTCCGCGATGGAAACTACGGTCATCATTGAGGCAGCGCGCTTGCGTAATGCGACCGTATAGCCACACGTTTTAAAAACAACGCGGATACGCGTTAGGTACAGGTTAGGATTTCAAACACGACGTTAAAAATGGCACGCCGGGACTCCAGATGCTGGACGATGCTCGAACAAGAATGCGCCAGAACTTGTCAGAGGATTTCTGGTGAACCGGTGTGTGCGCTTCTTTTCTCACAGGCAGCCGGCGGAGACAGGAGGTTGGCTACTAAAAGCCCGTCAGGTTTGAATTTAGAAACATGTTTCGATAAAATGTCCCTAGTGCATTTTTTCCCCTGCTACCGCAGCTTCCTCCCACACCCAAACACATGCATGTTAGTTTAATTGGAAAAAAAAAACAAAACACTGAAATGCCCCAAGGTGTGAATGCGAGTGTGAAAACTTTTTTGTCTATTACACCTTTTTTTTTTGTACCACCTATAAAAATACCAAGTCGTGCACAAACGATAATGATACAGTTACTGGTTTGGTCTGTAACATGATTCAACGCAAGGATAATAAGTCCAAGTTCATCAATCAGTATGTCTTACTGCTGAAATTCTGAACATTTGGACAGTTTTAGATGGAAAAAAAAAAGACCGTATTCCTATTCCACAGATCCAATATTAAACAGACTGCCGTGTTCAGAACATCCTACTTTGTCAAGACATTTTTTGAGTTGACTTATTAAAAATGTACTGCCGAAAATGTCACTGTGATATGAGGCAAAGTTCGACCATATAATTGAGTGACTGTTTTGCATACCATTGGAGGGGGGGAGGGTCGCAATGAGTCTCTGGTGTACCCCGTCTCTCGCCCAAAGCCAGCTGGCACACATGGTTCACCC
This sequence comes from Hippocampus guttulatus, assembly GCF_054856545.1. Taxonomy (NCBI): domain Eukaryota; kingdom Metazoa; phylum Chordata; class Actinopteri; order Syngnathiformes; family Syngnathidae; genus Hippocampus; species Hippocampus guttulatus. The sequence continues at coordinate 5,931,127 of NC_141278.1, forward strand.
ACGATCCAAATGAGGACAGGCAACGTAAGGAAACTGCCGGATCGATGTTTTAACCCTTTCAGGCACAGCGGTTACTGCAGTGGACAGCTTATCATGCTATCAGGTTACAAGGGTGCATGAAATGGTTCAGATGAGGTAATAAGAAAGCTCCTCATATGAAATATTACTTCGTGGCTCTATGCGGGGGGTGGGAGAACATTTCAGATCATCCGGATTTTACCAAAGACTACGCTTCTTATTCATATATTAGGGGAAATGGTCACGGGAGCTTTCCTCCCATGACCATGAAACTGAATGGAAACATAAATCCATCATAGATTTTCTGCTTTATCGATGACATCATGATTCGAGACAAGTCCCAGAGGACCAATTGCAGCAATTTCATTTTCGACCGCCACAAATGTTATTGGAGGACCAAAAAAAAAAGAAAAAAGGATGTTCTTCCGTCGTTGCCAAATTCACAGTAATTCCATGCCGGGAATCCGCAGTGAGGAGGATATGAGCGGCTGGTGCAAGAGGTCAGTGGATTATGTCATTGTGTGTGTTACAAGTCACACCCCATCGCCGTCGCTCTCCTACCCCAAGCACACGCCACAGATTACATAATGTGTTCCCATCCCGAGCTGCTGCGGAGCAAAACAAAGGCGCCCTGCCAGCAGAAACACAGCAACAGAGGGCAGCGCATTTGTTTTCGTGCATCTGTCCGTCAAAGACAAGAACGTATTCAAATGCTCCACAGAGATTTGTGGATTCCCTTGCCCTCCGATGTACTCGGAGCCCCCGGCCGTGCTATTCCACAAAGCGGGGGACTCTCGAAGCTTCCCTCGGGTGAATTGCCAGCAGGCTGCAAGGCTTCCTCGATTCAACGATGATGGCCGGTGCAATTTTTGCTTGGATCGCGGCGAAGGTGATTTGGCTCTTCATTGTTTGAACAGCTCGCCTTATTACCGAACGTCTCGGGTGAGACCGCACCGTCGAACCGTGACATCGGTGATTACCGCCCCAACGTACGGCGTATTTGCGCCGGTGTAAGAATCCGATTGCTCTCTTTACATAACTAACCGCAAACAAGACGCCTCATGCTGAAAGGCATCCGATGAAGTCATGCTCAGAACGCAGGAAACAATGAGTCGAAAGGGACAAGGCAGCAGTCCCTTCATCCCTCACCCTTAATAAGGACAAAAGATTCCATCCACGCAGGCCAAGTTGTTAAGACAGAAGGGAATGATTATACGGTTCAAATTTCCCTCATTATCTGCGGAGTGGTCTCCACGATGGTCAAATATTTCACGACGGGGGCTTTGAGACATTCATCTTTGCCATCTGCAAAGCACGCAGCCGCAAGAAAACACGAAAAGGGAGAACGTCAATGTTGCGGCGTTGATGAAAAGCAGAGCAAGTCATGGAAGGCGTCCAGATTTTTAGGCAGGGTGAGAACAATCGACCAATCTCGATTACAATAGAACGGGAGACGGAGAATGCCGACCCTTTTGGTTAAGACACTAAAAGCTCAGTCAAAAGAGACGCATGGCATTGATCGTTTGTTTCTTTCCCCCCCCCCTCGTATCTCGTGGACAACAGAAAGCCTCGATTACAATCAAAGTCAAAGGCAACGGGACGGTGGAAGGTGTTGACGGGTTTTTGAATCGTGCATCATGAACGCTAGGCGATGATTTTGGCCGGGGCAGGCCAAGCGAGCGCGGCTGCCTCGATCCTTTTGGTTGCTGCCATGACAACCTCACATCTTGAATCCTTCGCGGAACACCTCCCGACATGACCGTGCTGTGCTGACTGGGATTGGGGGGGGGGGGGGGCAGAGTGTGTGAATTAGTAGCGCCTCAAAGGCCGGAGCGAGGTCCTCGTGCAGATGCGGGCTTGACTTCCAGTGTTCACTCGGTTTGACCTGCTACATGTGCTGTGGCTCGAGGGAGGCCGCACAGCAGAACGGGATGGCGATATGTACAAAGTTTAGAAACGTACCGATGTGACGTCTGGATGGCCGCACAGAAAGTCTCTTTCTTGGGCACCGTTTACCTCAGCCTGCGGGCCAACAACCCAACACCAGGCTCAACAAGCCTTCCCGCCTCGCGGCCCTCAAAATACACATTTTTACTCAACAATCTGCACCGTTCGGCCTCACCACGCCAAACGGACGCCATCGGCCGCATAGTGGCAGCTTCTCAAGGCTCCATATGCGCAATGTTTACTCGTCTCGGGCTGCTTTTTCTCCGTCAAGCTGCTGCTCCCCCTGCTAGCATCAAAGATACACGCTCTAGTTGTTTTGATATAACGGCAGCATCTGCGCGGTTGTGATATCATTAGTATGCACGACGCCACACCATATCTGTGTGCTCTTGAAACGGAGAGTGTGAGCAGATGGTCCATGTGCAAAAAAAAAAAAAGGACGAGTCAAAGGTGAACGGCATTTTTCTGTTTGGACTGACAGCGTGTGTGTGTGAGCGCATGCGTCTGCGACACACGACGCAACGGGGAGGCTGCGGTTTTAAAATCGGGATGGAAGGGATCTTGAGGGAGGATACACACTGCAGCATCCAAATTCAACAGAGAGGAAGAGACGAAGCGGGATGAAGATGACGAGATGGTAGCCGGCAGCTGCTCCCTTCTTCCTTGTCACAGCGCAGAGGAGGGATTATGTAACTCGAGCACCTTCACCGGAATTCTGACCACGCCGGAATTCTTTGTGCGAAATGCACACATGGTGGCACACATACCCTGGCGGAGGCTGCATTCTTTGAACAGTCAAGGGCATTTACAGACACAAGACGGTGTGCAGGTGCACCTCACACTTGGTTCCAAGCTTCAAGCGTCTTCAAAGTTTTGGTCCAGCTTCCCAGAATTGCGCCCGATACTATTCAGCGTCAGTCAAAACACCTTATAATCTGTTGCTTTTCTTTCGTTTCGTTGATTGCGTTGATTCTAAGTCCGAATATCTTTCCCGTCTTCCCTCTTCCGCCGCCAGATGTGCGAGCTATGCAAAATCCTTTGCCAACTTGAAAGGAAGTCTGCTGATCATATCTCAGCTTTCTTCCTGTCGCGTGTGGAGAAGACCCCAGCCAGTTTTGCAGCCCTCAGCTGCTGACCCACGCAATAAGTGGCCATAACGGTTTCCGTCAGCTCCAGTCAAATTCTTTATCTTTGCAGACATGCTTGAGAAAAAAAAAAAAAAAACAGAGAGAGACTCCCCATGCTCGGGAGGGTAATAAATCAATCTGAGAGTAGAGCTTAAGACTGATGAAGTCTTCTCTCTCTCCGTGACTGCGGTCAAACAATGATGGGGAGCGAAGGAAATCCCAACCCGGAGCAGGAGTGTCCCATTACGTTGTAGTCCATCATCATCATCATCATCAGTCGGTGTATCTTGGGATTTTTCATATTATCTCGGTTGGGTGGGAGCTGGAATGACTCACTGCTTAATCTACCGGACACAAAAAGGAGTGACGGAATGATTAAGGGATGAAAGACTGTGTGCGTCTGTTTGGCGTCTTTTTGGAGATGACTACATCAAGTTGTGGGTTGGCTTTTGACAAAACCACTCTAATCTCCGTTTTTAGACGTGACACAAAGATCATTTGTCATCAAACTTAAGAGATATGGAGCCGTATTTTCGTGCCGGGGGCAAGTCGAGCGTTGGGCGAAACGGGACATTTGTGCCTTTCTGCGCCATCGTTGGATGCAAGTAGTCCTTCCCCAGTCAGTCATTGCGGCATCCCTAAATTGCATCAATATCAGGCCAGTCAGAGGCGCAGTATGCCCAAGTAAGCCGTGCTTGAGATTGCCGGAACAGAAGTCGAGTCAATGGGTTACATCAGTGGTTCTGAACCTTGTTGGAGGTACCAACCGGTTACATGCATGATATTGGCAGGTAAACTGCAAGATCTTCCTTTGCGGATGATGTCGTTGGCCGTGCAGGTGACGCGGGGAATTTGAGAGCGACTTGCATCATGTGTCACAGTGTGATCAAAAGAGTGACGGAGGTGCTTTTAATTCATTCACTCCCAAAGACGTTTTTAAACGTCTTTTCAGACTTGGTCCAGAATTGGCTGGTAGTGAATGAGTTAAAATATATTTAACATGAAAATGACTTGATTTCAACCATGATTCCATCATTGTCTGACCAACGATGTAAATCTGCAATCATCGAGATAGCACCCAGTATTGATCTATAAATTAGCAAAAATGTCTGACGTAGAGAGCACTTTCTCAGTTTGGTTTCAGAGAAGAGACAGAAAAGGAAGACAACGTCTGCGCACAAAAACCCACTTCCTTCTTTTGCAACAGGTTAGAAAAAGGCCCTGAAACAAACTGTGCATCGAATCCCATCCGGTGAGAATTTCGAGTTCCCTCTAGGTTGTGCTCAGTGACACCAAAATAACAGACGACATTGGCGATTCCACTTCACTGAGATCAGCGAGTGACGGCCAGCGCGTCGCCAAGCGATGCGTTGACAGGAAGCATGTGTCAGTGTGCTTCAGCGCGAAAACAAATTGTGCACGTACAGTCAGCTTTGTACGTATGATCAGGAATGCGGTGGGGGGGGGGGGTGTTGCCACATCAGACCAGGTTGACAAAATGTCTCGCAGACATTTTTGGTGTTGTTTTTGGAATTATCCAAGTCAGTCAGCTTTTCTACTACACAAATGAACTGGGGTGGGGGGTGGAGGGGGGTGCTTACTGTTGCTTCAAGCACACCACAACATTTCAATCAATCAAGCAAATGCTACAATTCCTATCAAACCCAACACGAGATCTGAAGAGCAAAACAGAAAATGAAACTTTGAAAAGTACGCAGGACGCCTCACGTTTGACTGTTGAGCTCTGAACAATCGCGGCTGGCACAAATGTCACCGCAGTCGGTGTCATCTCAGTTTGAGTGAGCCCAGAAGTTCCTCGGTAAGGCAGCGATACCCGCGCTGCGCGTTCAGGACAAAAGCAAAGCTGAAATGCGACAACCTACAGTCAATCTGACCTTGCACAACACAAATCAGACGGCGTGCGCTTTACAAATAGGACAAAATGTTCGTTTCTTACCGCGCGCTTGGCTCACGTGTCATGGAAATAAACAATCGAGTGTGTCCTTTTGTTCGTGACCAAGAAAAGTCAGTCCATACATGCTTCTCTGTCAAAACAGTCACAGCTGTGTTTCCGCCCTATCAGCTGGAGCGCTGCAGTGGTTTTGGGGCGTTGCCAGCGGTTTCCTCAGAATAATGTGACGAGGAGGGGAATTCCTGTTAGGCCTCGGAAAAGAGGAGGTGGAGCGAGGAGGTGCATGAGGTGAAAGGGGGAGGGATTGGAATGAGGGAGGGATGGAGGAGGGGTTTGCTTGAACATAGCAGGCCAGGTGACGTCACTAAAACCGGCTTTGGCACCCTCCAGGGTATCCTTTCGCTTGGCCTCCCTCCCGCCTTGTTTGTCCTGACGAGGGCGGGACTTAATGTTCCCCGCCAAATGCCGGTTGCCCAACACTTTACTCAGTGGGTGAGAGGAGGCAGGCAAGTTTTCTCTTCCCTTTTTTTATTATGACTTGGTCGTTCTGGTACCCACTTTGTGACCTAAAAGGGGTTTCTTTGAAATATCCTCTCGCCGCTCGCTTAAAAAGCCCGTCTTAATCCCGGAGAACCCAAGACCCCTTTTCTTCTTTGGAAAATGATGAATTTTACATTAAATGACTGCTATATGTTCACTGAACACCAAAATATATGTTTTTTCAAATATTTCATGCTTTAATCCTAATTTAGTGCCAAATTTGACCCTTTGGGATTTAAGGGTAGGGTTTGAGTAGCAGAATTTATAGGGGCCAAATTTTCTCCAGGGTTAAAATTGACGCTCATTGGCCACTTCATTAGGTACACCTTCAGAGAGGTATCAAACAGTAGTCCGCCAGTGAGATGTTTCTCAAATATTTCGTTTAAATACTACAGTATTATACAAAACCATATTTTACATTTTTTTTCTTAACCCTATAAAACCGATAACATGATAAGCTGTCCACTGTAGTAACCGCTGTCCCTCAAAGGGTTAAATAGACTATATTAGGTGTATGACCACAGAGTTAAAAATATTTTAATTTGATATTTAAAAACATTTTTCTCTCTGGCCACCTTATCGTTGCTTGAAGAAAAAAGGAAAAGAAGAAAGCGCGGCCCAAAGTAGGGGGAGACGTCACACACCCGTCCGTCTCAGTGTGCGCTTTGGCCCAACGACAGATGAAGCGTGTCCTGAAAACAACTTGGCACAGCTTTCCGTGTCTAAACTGGTCATGGAAATGCAAAATGGTGTGGAAAGAGTTGACTCAGGGAAGACTGAAAATACAAACAGAAAAGCCCATTAGGTCACTTTTTGATGGCTGGCCATTAGCTTTTAAAGGTAAAGTACAAGGTCCGTATTTCAAACGCGGGGCGAAGTACTGTATGGTGCTCATGCGTTTCCCTTAATGGTTTGGAAATCTTTTGGGGTTTTTTTTTTTTTTGGGCTTTTGCTGCGTGTCAAATTGACCTTCCCGTTAAGCTGGAGTAGCCAATGACAAGGTTGGACTTGGAATGGTGTTGCAATATTGTTAGTCTGAGCCCAAGTCAGTCATTGACCTCTACAGTTGAACTCCCACAACTATGCTGAGTGTCTCCCAAAAAAAAAAAAAAAAAAAGAGGAAGAACCCTACGCTTTATTTTCAGATTAGTTATGTGAAATTGTGCGGCTTTCACAAGCAGCCCGCAAGAAGAGCTTCAGAAACATTTTCTCAGCCCAGCGTCAAAACAACATTGGTGTTTTGCCGTATCATTGCTAGGAAATCCATGTTCACGGGAAAAAGAAAAAAAATGTCAGGAGCAACATTTCGCTCTGTAATTATGTTGGTCCAAGCAAGAACATCAAGTTTTTGTTGGCAAACAGAAAGTACAAACAAATATGACTCAGAGTTTACAATAAATGGAATTTCTGCAGCCTTTCACAAGGAGCAGAAAAAGTGCAATGGGAACGTCTGCGTTCATTGTATGAGCACACTTGTTGGGGTCTTGCCAGGTACAAAAAAACAAAAACAAAAACAAAACCGGTCCCTGGTAGGACTTGCTTTTGCAAATCCGAAAGCCTCAACAGTGAGTGTGCGCAGCTTGACGTACTGTGTGAGTGGTGGCTTTCCAAAAATAAACTTGCCTAATAACACACATAAGAAAAGCACCAAGTGGCACGCAGACCAAACTCCTGCGGGGAACTGCTAACCTGAGCCAATGCAGGGGAAAGAATGCATTTAACTACTGGCTAGCCACCCGGTTAAAATGTCTGCTGAGACAACTCAGCGGAGAGCCGAACCAACCTCTGCCGGAGTCCCGTTAACTCATTCACTCCCAAAGACGTTTTTAAACATCTTTTCAGACTTGGTCTAGAATTCGCTGGTACTGAATGAGTTAACTGTTTTCGGAAAATGTGTCAGTGCCTGTCAGTGCCGTGTCCTGTTCAGGATGTTCGCTGAATGCTGCCGTTTTGATTTAAAAAAAAAAAAAAAGTTAAAAAATGTAATGAGTTCTACATTGGACCCTGCTTCAGGCCCTTTTTGCGGTCATGCAGCTTTTGCATCACCAACAAACGGACCATCAAAATCCAAATTTCTCTTGGGGGTCCTGGAATATTGCGCGGAGAATAGACAGAAACTATTCCGACAAGGAAATTGGAACATTTTTGTACACTTCCTGAAGAAGAAGAAAAAAAAACGCACCTCATTTGTCCGTTGGATCGGAGTCTGACTGTTCTCCAAAGTGAAATCTCAAAGCACACATTGAAACCTGGCAACCGCGGGCCAACAGTGGATGACGGTAAATTTGTCAGTGACGGATGCATAATTCCGAAGCGTTGACATCACGGCGTACGATCCGAGCGAGGCATTGTCGGTCAACGCCGAAGCGATTTCTCCGGTTGTCAGATCCGCCTCTGATCTCGGAATCTAATCGCGGTGCCATCTTCGCAATGGAAGAAAAGTACTATTTCAGCGACAGCGAGAGAACTCTTAATTAGATCGGGGGCTTATGAGGCTCAGCGGCGGTGAGAATAAGACAAGGTAATGAGGCTACACAGGAAATAAGGATCTAAATGTTGGGAGGTCATTGATCAAGTTACAAAGCCGACGTCAGATCCTGCTCAGGTTCAATCTCCGGCATCTTGGCCCCCAGCTTCTCCCCCAAACCGCCACCTCCGCTTCCTCCTCCCTCAGTGTTTGGATTACAAAATGAGACTCTCTCAACCATCAAACTTTTGTCCGTCGGCTGCCTCCCGCTACCCGCCGTCGGCGGGGGGGGGGGGGGGGGGGAGATGTTGATCAGAGGTGTTGTGTGCGGAAACGTGTGCGACACGTCAACAGCGCAAACCCCGCCTACGGTTTATCCATCCATCCATTTTCCGAACCGCTTGATCCTCACTAGGGTCGCGGGGGGTGCTGGAGCCTATCCCAGCCGTCTCCGGGCAGTAGGCGGGGGACACCCTGAATCGGTTGCCAGCCAATCGCAGGGCACACAGAAACGAACAACCATCCACGCCCACATTCACACCTAGGGACAATTTAGAGCGTCCAATCAGCCTGCCATGCATGTTTTTGGAATGTGGGAGGAAACCGGAGCACCCGGAGAAAACCCACGCAGGCCCGGGGAGAACATGCAAACTCCACACAGGGAGGCCGGAGCTGGAATCGAACCCGGTACCTCTGCACTGTGAAGCTGACGTGCTAACCACTGGACTACCGGGCCGCCCGCCTACGGTTTAATGTCCTTTTATTCCTTCTCCTTCCGTCGACTGAAAAAGACATTTGTTTGAAAACAAAAAAGTATGTCCTCATTTTATGACAGTAGTTAGATTTGACTGTCATGTTTACCGTGTGTCATTGAAAGTAGTATTGATTAGTATGGCTTGAATGGGCTGCAAGCGTTGTTTCCAAATCAATGGAAAGAACGGAGCAAGCTCATGTATAACGGGGAAAATCCGACGCTCTGAGTAACCAGAGCCATACTTCATCCCTCTGTTCTGCATTAACGCTCCCAGTTTGGAACATAGTTAATGTTACCGATAACAGCCTCAACCAACAACAACTCCGAAGACTATTTTGCAAGAGAGCAAAGGGGGCAAAACACAGGGACGCTTTGAAGTGACTTTGTTGCAATGCATGGTTAGCCCGTCCTATGTTTCATGACAGTGTTGCTGTCATCCTGTCTACAGACACCCGCAGGCGGCTCAACAGACCCCCCCGTCAGGTTTTCCCGGCACTGCTCGTAGGCTCCCATCGGTTTGTGTCTCCGGGGATGCCATCGCACAAGCTCCATCGGAGCTCTGACAAATGCTGAAGTGACAGCAGCCGAAGCCGTCAGGAAGGTAAGAGATTTTCTTTTTCTGGCTCATTGGCGTCGTGCTCACTCATTGTCGGGAGTCGGGGAGGAGTGAATGTATCGATGTGACTCAACAGTGAAACCCCGCATCGGCGCGTGTATTGCTTTAAGAAAGAATCACGTGACCAATACAGGAACTGAATCGTTTGAATGTGCTGCGCCAAAGTGTGTTCATAAGGTTTGTTGGCTGGAGTTTTGTGAAATGATGGATCGTTCTAAGAAGTTTTCCCCAGTGTGGAATAATTTTGATCTTGGTAACTCTTTTTCTCCCTTGAGCATTACTGTTATATACAATTTTTTTACGGTGGTGCATTGCACCCACTTTATCAGTTTATCAAGTGAATGACCTGTTATATATATGATAGTCAGTTAAAGAGCATTACGGTTGCCTTATTCATTTTATCTTATAAGTGCGAGATCCTCCATAATTGAAGTCCAACGCTGCAATACAATATTGGAAATGGAACCAGAAAACATATCCACATTTGCATCAACTTTCATTTAAAACTCTCTGCTCACTATCGTCATCTGAACCATGTGAAAGAGTAATTTCTGAGGCTAGGGAGCTGGTGTCTAAGAGGAGAAATCGCCTTGGAGCAAAGACACTCCAAAAACTTTTGTTCCTCAATAAAAATTCATAAACTAATCACTTTTTTTCCTTTTTATTTCACACGATTTAACAAAAATTTTCGACACAAGTTAAAAATCTGAATTGTAACTCAAATTTGATATATTTTACATACCAACTCAGTTTAGCATTTACACAAACAAGGAATTTCTTTACCTGCAATGATTTATAACTACTGCAGGGGTCACTATTGGGTGACCAACACAGTGTCAATACAGTGCTGAAACAGTTTGTGAAGTGGGTCAATACAGTCCTTGAGGTATCATCGTCTCATCACTACTGGCAGGATTTGTTTGACAGGTAACAAAATGACGTCATGAAATGAAGCAAATGCTCCATTTTTATATTGGAAAGTATGTGATATTATAAATAAATAAAAATGTTTTAAAATCGACTTCTTTTGTAAGCGAATGTAATTCGTCGGGGGGGGGGGCATCATTTCAAATCTCGCCGAGGGCGCCACATTGGTTCGGGTGAGCTTGGGTAAAGCGGGGTGGGGGGGGGGGGCGGCCCTTTGCTATGTACCTCTTGGGTACCTCATCTTCCTCAGTGATGATGTTCCCGCCCACCTCCGCGCCACTCTCTGCAGCTACTCTGCCGTTGCCAGTGGGCATGAGGTAACGTTACATAACGGTGTCATGGAGCCCAGAGAGAGACATGGCGTTCCCTCACCGTCTTCGTTTGCCTCCCACTCTTTTGCTCATTTTCATCACCCCTCATTTTCCACCTTGTTCCATTCCTCCCACCCCTCATTCATCCTGCCTCCTGCGCTGCGCTGACCGCTCTTCTCCTTGGGTCCCCTCACATCAGATGTGCTGATACAGTATCATGCCTTTGACAATACCCTGATGAGGACGCAAATTTATTCCGTTTGGGGGGGGATTGACAAGTGTCAGCCATGAGTCTTTTGTTTGACTTCATCTTACTTCCCTCAATCGTACAATTGAGGTCTATTCTGATATTAAGCCACTCAGCAGGGAGTTGCTAAGTCAGCCTCATGACCTCATGGAATATGGACAAAGTCAGAAGTGTCTAAATTCGGATCTGCTCTATCTCTGGATCGAGCTGTTGCATAATGCCGACAGCTCATCTCGAGCCGCTGCAGCGCGCGGGCTTATCCCGTCCTCCCCGCTCACGTCGTACGTCAGCCGCAGCTGCCCGGCCTGAGACGAGAGGAACGCGCCGCAGAGACCCCGACGGGTTAGCGAGCGGCCGTAGCCGTCAGCCCGCCGGCTGACATTATTGCTACATGGGGGGGGGGGGGGGGGGGGGGGGGTAGGGGATGAGGCAAGAGGAAGGACGCGCGAGGGGGGGTCATTTCCTGTCTGATGAATGTCATTGGTTTCTCAACAAGAGAAGACGCTTCATAAACGTTGACATTTCGTGATGTACTTTTGGGTTGCCCGTTTGACTCCAAATACTCGACGGCAAGAACCTAAATGTAGAGCCGAAGTGGAAAACAAATATCACAAATGTTGACGACGATTAAGTTTGGATTACTCATTAAAAAAAAAAAAACTACAATCTGCGGGTAAAATATTTATAAAAATAAATTCTAGCAATAACATTTTGTTTGTATAGCACTTTTGATAAAAATTGATAAAATTGATTTAAAAAAAAAGCAACTCTTTATAAAAATGAAAAATTGAAAACAACAGTGAGGACTTAACCACAACTAGTCCAAGAACTCGTAAAATCGCAAACTACTGCAAAAGATGAAGGGGGGGGGGGGGGGGGCGGAAAGACCAATCGCAGCATATTCATCAGCTAAATGGCTGCGATGCTGCACATCAAGCGGCTGACGCCAAACTGAGAGAAGAAATGGGAAGAAAGGAACGCTCACTGATGACGAGCCGCACAGAGAGAAGTTCCACACCATACCTGTTGTTCAGCAGCGCGCCAAAGTCGTCTGGCGGCTCCTCGACAGCGACTGACGGGCAAGCTGGCTGCCGTTCGCCTCGCAAAGTCAAACGTGCTCACACGGGGCGAACACCTGACATTCCTGACCATTTCCTGGTCCGATAATCTCTTGACATTCCCGGGGCCTGCTCTGTCTTCCGCCAAAAGAATGGATATCGTTTAAAAAAAAAAAAAAGAAAAGGAAAAACATTTGTAAATCAAGAAGAGGAGCTAAAATGCCACAAGAGAGCCGAGCGTCTGGATGCCGTCTGCCACAAGAGACAAACACTCACTAATACGCAGCCGTGCGTCTGAGCCGAGATTTCACTCCTCACTTCTGCCTACTGTCACCAGAGCAAAGCACACTTCTTTCTCCTCCCTGCCTGCCTGTCTGCCTTTGTGTTCCTCCTCAGCCCTCTCCTCTCCTTGACCCTTTTTTTTTTTAAATCACTTCCCAAAAATGAGGGAAAGCCCTGCCTGCCTGTTTGCAGACTTCCCCAAGCTGTGAAGCGATGATGCCTTCCTCTCTTTAAAAAAAAAAAAAAAAGGGTAGAGGGAAGCTGTAAAAAGAAAATCTAAATTTCTCAAATATGAATAACTCGCTCTTACCCACTGTCAACATCAGATTAGCCACTAACCTACTTGTTGCCCACAACCTCCCACGCCCTCGCGGCGGCTATAAATACTCATCTATCCCCGCGCATTGATCCCTCTCGTGTAAGGCAAGCAAGGAATGCTGGGGGTGGGGGGTGGGGGGGGGGTGGCCGCAATGAGCGCGCTGGGACTAATACAAGAAAGAATTAGAGGAAGAAATTGAAAGACAAATGATCTATAGAGTCAGACGAGAGTGTAGGAGGTGTAATGGACCGCCTCCACATCAACACAGGACAGCAGTTGACATGACTGTGAGGTTTCTCAGCATCGGGCGAGGCCTCCATTTTGACGACCTAAGCCAACAGGGGAGACGTAACGAAAATTGATGTCACATGTTCTAAACCTCCAGAACTTCCTTCAGTGTTGCCATCGGAAGAATCTGGGTCTCTTTTGGCTAATTCGGTCAATCACTGGTTGATCCCCCCCCCCCCCGACATTAGCGCAAGTGTCATTCACGACATCGCGGTAGCAAATGCCTGCACGAAGTAATAATGACACGAAACAGCGCCCCGCCCCCCCAGCGGAGACGACAACAAAACCGCGTGGTTCAAAATGACGCCTGGATTTCATTGAACTTCGCACTTGTGTACGAGTGCAACGATGCAACTTCCCTTTCCGTGTTTGCGTATCCTGTTTGTGATTTGGAGGAATCCCCTGTCACGGGCGATCATCTGAGCTGTGTTTCAAATCTTTTACCCCTTTACCGTTGCTTACGTGAACGGAAATAGAAATTAGATCCAAGTGTAATGCTGTGAGCACATATCTTGAGAGTTTAGCAATATGACTCGAGGACAATTGGGGGGGGGGGGGGGAGCATGCGCCTTACTACTACGATTGCGCCAAATGCTGTGACTGTTTTCACACACAAAATGCACTGACGCAAAATGCCAGGTCTGAGCTTGCAGCTTACGGCTCGCATAAAAGCTTGGGTTCAATTGTTGCGGTATGTCCGGGGAGTTCCCTTTTCCATAGCTATCAGCGCAATTAGCTTGATTGCTTAAATGAAGTGGTTAGCGAGAGGTGCGCGTGATCAAATGATGCAGTCCGGTCTTGGGCCCATTGTTTTCAAATGGAAAAAGCGTTGTTTACTATTTCCAAACAACCTTTCGGTGTGTGTGTGTGTGTGTGTGTGTGTGTGTGTGTGTGTGTGTGTGTGTGTGTGTGTGTGTGTGTGTGTGCGCGCGTGTGTGTGTGAGTCAGAATTTATTTCCCGGACAAACTGGCAACTTGAAATCCCCAAGAGCCTTCCCCTCGCATTTGTAGCAGCTGAAGGAAGAGATGACCAATGGTGTGCAACTTTTTTCTTTTTTTTAAATTAGCTTTTGTTCTTTTTTTTTTTTTGCATCACCCATAAACCTCCTACTGTAATTTCCCGTTCCTCAGATGATAGGTAGTATCCGTTTTCCGTTCAAAACAGCGTTTGCGCCTTTGTCTGACATCATTCGCCTATTTTGTGATACCCTTTGACGCTGCATCCCCCTCCGTCGCCACCTTCTACCCCCTTTTTTGTTCCCTCACATGCACTTGTTTACCTTGGCGGTTGACAGAGGCGGCGGGCAGTTGTCTTTATACATGGCTGCAGAAGCTCTGCGTTGCTCGCAAAGTGCCCTCTTTTGAGGTTTCCACTCTCAGCTGACACGCCAGAAATGCGACTTGGAATAAATCGGCTTCAGTAGGGTTATTCTGGTTTTGGAATTATCGTTATTTCGTTTTGTTTTTCAAATGTAGTTCGTTTGAATTCATCTTCAGGGTAACATTGTTAGTTTTGATTCGTTTCGTTTTGGGTGTTTTTAATTTTAGTGTTAGTTTTTCTTGTGTGCAAGATTAAAAAAAAATCACCATGGTGTTGTGGAGCACAAATTAACCCTTTGAGGGACAGCGGTCACTACAGTGGACAGCCTATCAGGTTATAGGGTGCATGAAAGGGTTCAAACAAATTTTACATTGATACATTTTAATAATACAGGGTACAGTTCAGCAGTCCACAGACTAAATTAGAATAAGCGTAGTGCATATTAACACTGCTTCTAAAATTAAAACGCATACCTCATTAACTCATTCAGTCCCAGCCAATTCTGGACCAAGTCTGAAAAGACGTTTAATAACGTCTTTGGGAGTGAATGAGTTAATTGAAGTGAGTTTGCCCTCCCTCCCCCCCCCTAAAATAAATCAAACTTGCTGGTGGAAAGTGTGTACTGGATCCTTGGGGGTGATCACTCGACCAGACAAGGGGGGAAAAGAGCACAAGTTTCCCATCGTAAAGCCATTGTCAGACAATACATCATGTTCGCCCACCTGACTGGCCAGCCTCACCGCTGTCGCCACTCCTGAGTGCCTAAGATGACGACTGCACCTCTTGACCCTGCTCTAAATGTGCCTGTGCTGACTGCGAGTATGTCCTTAAAATATTGACCCAACCTCTCTGACCCTACTCTGCAATCCTGGTTAACTTTTGTTCTCTCTTGGGGGGTTCCAGTGGTCCACTATCGACCTGCTCGATTCAGCTAGGTCTGGACAACCCCAGACCCTCCTCACCCCTCCAGTCGCTTTGCACTGATACTGACCCTCGGTGGCACACACACACACAGACATTCATTCCCTCCCACTCCTCCACCTCCTCGTTCAGTCAATAACACACCAATTGCACAGACGAAACAACAGATTTCCTTCTGATGGCAGCGAGCCTACACAAAGAGAGAGGAAATAATCACAACAAAGAGTTGGTGAATGGGCATGCGGGGGCCTTGTAATGCATTTTTGTTTTTTCAACGCATTATAAAGTTGTGCCTTGCGCAAGGGCACTTTGCTCTCGTCGGGAAAGTCATGGCAGAACGACAACAACTAGTTGCAAGTTATTATTATTTTTTGTCCGTGAGCCCGTCAAAAGATTTTTGCAGCATCGTGAAAGTCCCATTTTTCGAACATCTAGCTGCGCGTCATCAAAATAAAGTGGGTTGAACGTCAATAAAACAAATACTCCTGTCGCCTCGTAGTCCACAAACAAATGCAAAGAATTCTTTCACTGCTCTCCGCTCTTCTTCGTTGAAGTCATTGTCTGTCGGGCTGGTATGAGATCATTATTTACGTGGCTGGCAAAGCTGGGGCCACTCCACCTGCACGACTCGCGATGGATAAACTGTGCCACGGCAACGTAGACCGTAACACTCTTGTGTAAAATGCGCAGCCTGATGAATCAACGTATGATGCGTGCGAGGACAGAAAAAGGGGATTAACAGCCAGGCGCGTGTCTGAACCAACTGGGAATGTCTGAATGTACTTCTGGGCTTGTCACTCCCGCTGTGGTTGACGGGATAAAAGCGGGAATAAGATGGGTCCCCCCCCACCCCCCCCACCCATCTGAACTTGACATGGCCACATTCAGAAATTGTTCCAGAGCAGTCTCGGCCAAAGCCCAGACCTCAACTGCGCCGCTCTGGGCCAGCCTTTGTATCCTGAATTGACAATATTGTTGTTGCCTCCATGAGCGTTTCTTGGTCTCCTGCCGCAACACCAAACGCATCATCCGATGAGTCCGTGGAAATTTTCTGGCTTTGCACGCGCTCGTGCGTGCGCATCTCAAACAGTCACCACATTTTTAATGCGGTATAACAGTCCCAATATTGCCACCATTTGCCTATTTGTCATTTTCGCTCATTGCGCTTCTTCCCCCCCCCCCTCCCTCCATACCGCCTTCACTCATCTTTTAAACCGTCACTCTCGCCTCCCCGACTCGTAGGAGGTTCCAGCAGTAGGACACAAGGAACAGCACCTGCAGCCCGAGACTCATGCTGCTCTGTTTCCCTGGCAACCCCTTCATTGGGCTTTGCTTGTGCAAGCCATTAAGCAATGCCAGCTCTGTATACACACACATGCACCGACACACACGCACAAAAGCGCCCTCACACAATCACCCTTTTAAGGGGTTCTGGTGCTAGCTTTACTGCACTTTTTTTGGGGGGGGGGGGGATTTGAAACGTTTTTTTTTTTTAATCCTCTATCCAATTCGGCTCACATTTTCCCCTCAATCACACAAAAATGACCACCTGTATTTAAGCCGCATCAATCGAACAGACAAAGTTTCTCTCGGGGCATTACTCTGGACATGACATATAGTATGAGCGCGAGTGTGTATGAGCGCGAGTGTGTGTGAGCTCTGCACCCGCCTCAAATGTGTCATGCACACATCTCCGAATAACGCGACATCCAGTCCCCCGGCATGGCACCGCGGGGAGATTTTCTTCCACTACTCTCGGCCGCTTTGCTGACGTCAGCGCGGACAAATCCTGTTTGGCTCCGAACTCGATTTTCCCCTCATCATTCCAACTCCTACGCTCGCGCTCACCTTTCCCAGTTGCCAACATCAATGCGGCTCAACTGAGTTTCCAGGAAGTGGCTCTCCAGGCGGGAGCAGCTCACCTGGGGTGTGTGTGTGGGGGGGAGAAGGTGCATGCGTGTGCAAACTGAGGCATTCGAGACTAATAAGAATGAGAAGGTCACCGTTCGTTAGCTCCAATTTGACTCAGCTCACCCTGAGCCCTTCACTAATGCTTGACTTTGAAAAGTTTAAGCCTAATAATTTGACTGAATGGGCTGAAGTGCTTTGTTACTCACCCACGAGGAAGCCAAGGACACATATACACACACGCTGACCTGACAGGTCATCTCACTCCATTAAAGCCTGAGAGGACAAACTCGCTCTTTCTTGAATAATGCTTAAGAAAAAAAAGCCTCAGTTTTCAAACTCGGCAAACACACACGCAATACCTGGTATGCTCGAGCAGGAATGTGGTTTGGATTTGGTATTGGTCACCAGAGTTCGATAAATAAACAGTCGTTCAAGTTGCGCAGGAGCGGCAGGCGGAAGACAACGTCAATACGGTGGCCGAGATGGAATTCAATCAAGAGAAATTGTTGGTCGCGTAATGAAAAATAATTATCTGGACATTAGTGGTTTTATTTGAAGCATCATGTGGTGTTTGTTATTTTGCGGCACAATACAAGCCATGAACTGTTTAAAGCAGTATATAAAAAATAAATCTGGCTTTATTGAGGGACAGCGGTTACTACAGTGGACAGCTTATGATGTTATCAGGTGACGGGGTGCTTTAAAACAGTATTATTAGTGTTTTTCTTTGATTGAGCAGCTGTAAATTATTTTGTGGCCCGTGAGTGTAGCAGGTGTTTTGACTTCAATAATGTTCATGTGATCAGTTCAGTGATTTTCCCGGAATTCCGGATTTTCAAATTTTCATGAAAATTTCTCCAGAAAATTTGCCGAAAATTAATCCGGATATTAGTTGACAACATTGAACGAACACGCGTTTGAGTTCCTTGTTTTGCTTTCACGAGCGTAGCCATGTTGAGGCATTAACGCGAGTAACAGTAAAGAGATTTTCGTCTCTTTATAAACACACTTGCTAAACCCCAGTGGAACGAATAAAAGACGCCGTGGACAAGACAGTTGTTGTCGTAAAAATATATATTTGGACAAAAAGGGAAACACACAGATTGGCAGAAAAAACGTGTCCGTCCGACTTTGAGCGTCGCGTCGTCTCGGCTAGCTTAGCTTAGCTGCTGTCGTGTGTGACGTCCGTTGCGTCGGCGCTGATTGGACGAAACCAAAAGACGCGCGCGCGGTGTCGCTACAACAGTAACACCCTCGCCTCGCATTCTCATGGCCTCGCCGTATCTCGGGAGATTTCGAAATTTAGGCGAGAACGGAAGCCACGAAGGGTACACATGTGCACAGAAAAGGAAGATTAATCATTGAATGTCGAGTATTTGAATAGCGTTTTGTGAAAAACTAATTCATGCGTGATCGGCCAGGTATGTATATATTTTTTTTTCCCCCTCGGAATTTTCAGGAAAGTACACTTTCATCTCTGTTAGTTTAATGTACGGTTAAGTCGACACACACTCGCATACCTTTAAAACAATCCATCATGACCTTTGTCAAGAAAGTTTTCAATACAGTCGAATGTTGTGGCTGGCGGTGAGTCAGCCGAGCTCAAGTGAGCGCACACGAAGGAATGAAAACTTGCCCAGCTATTCAAAATATGTGCCAAGTGGAAAAGTGACAAATGAGTTTCCTCGAAACCAGATGTCACCAGGTGTTAGGGAGGTTCTCTCGCTCACCTGCGTCGGCAAGTTACCCTCGGGGCTGGTCCCATTTGCAAGTCTGAATTATTTGACAAAATAAATAAAATGGCGAGGGGTGGCTTTGAGCTAAAAGCCGTTCCACAACAATCATCATTTCATCAATCAGAAATGGACGTCCGTTCCGTGTATGAGGTCCATGAGCTGACGTGCCGTTTCAAGCTTGGCGCGCGGTGCAAAGTGGCTGCACAGTACTTTGCGAGAATGAGGGGGCACGAAACCCCATTTCAGAGCGGCAGCCTTCACATTTTTTTAATTTTTATTTTTTTCCACCGCGCTGAGTTTCATGTCCTCATAAGTACGGCCGTCTAAACTCCAGCCTCCCTGCCCTCGCCCTGCGCCTCAGTCAAAGTGAAAGCCTTTTGTGAGGGTCCTACCTCCGCTCAGCGCAGACTTCCCCCAAACTGGTTTCTGCCCGACTGTTGTAGTTACTGTTGCTAAAACGCAGGTTTATTCCTGCCTCTGGGAGAGAACTTCCCTTTTGTGTGAATCTCGCTGCGTTTCGCACGCTGTAATTTGAAGGGCCCGTACGGAAACACTGGTTTGGCTGCCTGAGCGTGACCCAACAAGCAAAAATCCATTCAAAGAAGCCAGGATGTTAACTCTTTCACTTCCCTAATGTTTGCTTACTTACTCAAATGACCTAACTTGTTGAGTTAAAAAGGAACCCCCCCCCCCCCCCCCCCCAAAAGAGCAGATTAAAGTTTGCCCCTTTACAATTGGATACTCAAAAACGGGCAGCCGTGGACTGAGCAGCAAACTGCCAGGCCATCACATGACAGCTCTGATGAATCGCGGTGGTTAAAATTCAGTTGAATGCCACAAAAGTTGTTCAATTTGGCAATTGAGCAAATTCATAAGTTCTAACTATGATCATGTGATATGTTAGCATGTTGCGCAGGTTCAACAAAAAAATTTGGGGCTCCTTTGTGGCATTTCAGGGACAATTATCATCCAATAAGGAACAGCATCAACAAGCTAATCCATAAGGACTTCCTGGCAATAAATGAAAAAAACGGTAGCTTGCTGGAGAGATCTTTGTCTGCGTTTCCTTAAACAAGGGGCAAACCCCCTCAAGCTTGAGTTTTCCAATGATAGGAAGATCATAATCAGCATAACAAATTTAAAAAAATACAATTAAAATCTGGTTTTATTGGGGGGTTTTGTGATTATTGTTTCGTGAACTTATTTTTACACTTGCGAATGTCATAAGATGTGACCAAAAAAAAATGTGCCTGCACCCATTGTAAAGGTTTTATGTTGATAATTTCACTCGATTTTTTTTTCTTTTTGAATAATAAAAGCATTTTTATCTAAAACAAATCCCATAATGGGCTACGGTTCAACTTCAGATGTTCCGCGGGAGTCGACGTAAATGCTGATTTAGCCACGGTCAGCAAAACGTTAATCATTAACAGCAGAAGTTGCTGAAAATTACTGAGCCAGAACCTTATCGGTCAAATCTGCCCTGTTTTCAAGATAGTTGCCACCATGGAAAGCATTCAAGATTCCACAGTAAAAGTAAATCATGGCTCTTCGCATTAAGCGTAATCAGATCCGTAAAGTTAAACGCAATTTGCCTCCATAAATACTTTTCGGCATCTGTGTGCGTTTGGCTCCACACGGTGAACATTTTTCCACCTTGTTTAAATACAGCCCCTTTCTCAACAGTTGTTGAGCATTCATCATGCAGCGTGCTCCCTTGCCAAAGCCGGGGGGGGGGGGGGGGGGGGGGGTCCGACCTGTCGGGCAAGAAGACCCTTTTGATACGCCGAGCGGAACGCACGTTCCATAAACAATTCAGGCCACTTGGGCTGTAGACAAAAAAACAAATATTGCACAGACACACGGCAAACACCGCAGAGTCGATGTTTTGAAGTTTCACGTGGCGTCAGCCGAGTCAAAGTTCTGCCTTCACTTGAAAATGCTTTCCAAAATGTGCGACTCAAACAAAATATTACATTTTCTATCCTTCATTCAGCTTGCAAAAAAAAAAAAAAATCAAAATCAAAAATCAAAATCACTGTCCACCTCCACCTGCCTCCCCAACTTTTGTGACGACAACCACCAGCCAGAGATGGTGTGGGTCCTAACTTCAGACTTTTTCCAGAATGAGAGGAGCATTCAAGACTGGGAAAACATAGACCACCCAAGATGACCTGAACCACATGTCCACCGGATTTGGGTCGCAGGCTCAAGTCAGAATGTGACCGGAGGTGTCTGCTTTTTTTTTTTAAGTATCACATCCCTAAAACGAACTTTGCATGAATCCTTTGTCTACTACTTAGTCTGCAGGCAGTTGTGAACCTATCAGTTAAAGCAACTATTTCATTTCATACACGCATGACTCTGCTCACTCGATAAAATGAAGGCATTGAATTTGTCGTGAAATCAGATACTGTAATCGGAAGGCCCGTTCAAAATCACACACAAAACCACAAAATCTACACTTTGCATGTCCAGAAGATCATTTCTTCTTTTGTGACAGCTGTCACCCCCCCCAAAAAATGTAAAAATTAATTAAAAAAAAAAAAGGGGGGGGGGGTTGGGCCGTCAACTCTGCTGTAAGAAATGCACACAATGGAAACGGCCCCTTTACAAATAGACAGCTGCATCGCAATAATGCTAATGCGACATGGCTACAATTGTGATTGGAGTTTGCAGTTGTGGAACAACTTCCCTGCATCCTACTGAGCGCTGCGATCTCAATGTGAGATGATTTTTAAAAATGTATTTATGTATTTATTTGTGCTGACCAACCTATTAAACCCGCCTCTCATTATGACGCTGCACAGCTGTAATCCACCGCAAACCACAATCGCAATAACAAAGACGTTTATAGACGTTTAAATTGTTGCCAGACAGGTCAACAAACTCGGGGCGCCGAGACGTGCGGCCCATACGTAATGCTAATGTTGTGCAGTCAAGAAATTTTCAAAATTTCCTCCCGCTAAACCACATAGAAATTAAAAACAAATAAAATGAATTTTTTAAAAAAAAAGCTTGCGGGCCAATTTGGTAGAGTTTGTCACTTTAAATAAACTGGAATTTCGTTGAAGGGTCTGAGTGATTGTTGTGCTTGTCTTTTTTTTGGGGGGGGAGGGGCACTTATTTCAGCCGCTTAATGTTTGCCTGCCAGCCATGAGCTAAGTGTCACTGCTAATGTCCAGAGAGAGAGAGAGAGAAAAGAAAGAAATTCTGTCCGAGGGGGGAAACCACTGGGTGTTTGGCTTGAGCTGCTTGGAGACCAGCTGTTTGACAAAAGTAAACACAAGAAAGGAGAGAAAGAGAGAGAGAGAGAGAGAGAGACGGGGGGGGGGGGGGCTGCAGGAGTTCCGAAAATTCGGCATTGTTACCCGCAAAGTACGTCATAGAGGAAAAGTACACACAGCAGGGAACATGGATCGTAACATGGAGCTGCTGTGAAAATGGAAGCTTTGTTACATCTGCTTATTGACTTGTGAAATTCTTTGAAAGACTCAAATGCAAAATGGGTCGGAAGTCATAAAAAAAAAAAATAATAATAATAAAAATAAATATATTTTTAAAATAAAATAAAAATTGTACTAGATTGTTTTCACTAAAATGAGTGTGAGAATGACTCACTTTAAAAACACTGCACAAAAAAAAAAATCCTTTTTTTGCCAAATGACTAACCATTTATTCCCGAATTTGAAAGTAGCATGTTGAAACATATCATTCTCATCAAAAATAAATGAATAGCAAAGAAACACAAAAGTACTATATCTGTCCGGCAAACAATAATACAACTACGATCCGTACTATTAATTGGCCGGTGCGATTTTGAAACCGCTCTAGTTGTTCACTTTGCATTGTTGAACTGCTCCGTGTATGACTCTCTCTCTCTCTCTCTCTCTCTCTCTCTCTCTCTCTCTCTCTCTCAACTTGCTAAGGATTCAAAATGAATCCTTTTGTTGACTGTGACGAGCATTTTCCTTCATTAGGAAAGCAAAAACGAAACATAAGAATGCACCGTCAAACTCGGCGGACAATTCCCTCCCTGGCTGGTGTTTACAGTGTGCGATGGCTTATTATGATTTGGTCAGAAATACAGCCAGGAACGCTCTTGCTAAAGTAACCACGGGATTCATCATAAACAACACACACAAACCTTCCATCCGATCTGCCAGTCGTGCACCGACCGGTCAGTAACTCAAAGTGCGCGAATCTTGCGCCAGGGCCAATGGCCTGCTACCTCGAGGTCAACCAAAGAATGAAAAATGCTTGTTTACAATTCAAAACAACACACACACACACACCAACTAGAAGTTATTGCCTAATGAAACGAAAAGAGCAGCTGTTGCATAACTTTCTCAGTGACGCCGATCTGCAGCAGATAGGTTCCAAGTAGGAAAGAGCTGTCATAAGACGATTTGTTTTTTTGTAGAAGGGCAACTTTTAATTTAGGTGGTCGGGTCGATGGTGTGACCCCTGTGGTTTACGAAACCACTTGCCAGCCCTCAGACCCAGCAGGACTTGTCCTCTAACTAGGAACTGGCATGCTCACTCAGTGGTGGAGCGACCATTGGTAGACTGGAAGTCGGGGCTGCTGAGATGTAGTGGGGGGTGGCGGCGATTTATACATACCCGGAAAAAGTGTGTGTGTGTGGGGGCAGGCAAGAGCTGCTGCAAACTCACAGCAACTCGGGTCACTTTTAGTTGTGTGCTGCATTTGCTGCTTTAAATTCCAAAATGAGTCAGGATGGGGTTTTTGGTTTTTTTTGTGCTTCCAGTAAAGAATCTCATGCCTCGACATGGATATTATAGAAATGGCTCATTATTCTAATTAGACATTCCCTTGCATTTATGTCTAATTTAAGAAAAATCCTGGCGGGATGAAGTGTCGAAAGTCACATTTCGGATGATTAATATATATACAGTATATATAAGTAATACACACACACACACACACACACACAGGTGGTTCTTTTCCACCAGTCCACCTTCTCCCTCCAAAATAGTGTTTTCAAAACATTTAAAGGATTGACTTTTTGTCTGTTCACCCCCCCTCCTCACAGAGTTCGTTTTTGGGTTGGTCAAAGTAAGGTCAGTTTGTTCTTCAAACATGGGGACAGAATCATGTGACGCCTATCGTGGGAGTTTGAGGAAGATTCTGAGCATGTCCAGGCAAAGACATTTTTCACAGATGAGTTTGTGCATGGGGCGGGGCCCTGTGGGCGACTTTGTTAGCACATCCGCCTCACAGTGCAGGGTTCGATTCCAGGCCCCTATGTGAGATTGCATGTTCTCCCCGTGCCTTTGTGGGTTTTCTCCGGGTAGTCCAGTTTCCTCCCACATTCTAAAAACATGTGTGGCAGGTTAATGGAACACAAAGTTATCCCTAGGTGTGAGTGTGAGCGCAGATGGTTGTTTGCCCTGCGATTGGCTGGGAATTGTCTCCCCTAAGTGTTAAATGGGGAGGAATTAAACATGGGTGTTCCCCGGGCATTGTTGGGTTTCCACCACACATATTCAGAGTTCCATTGTATTGACATTTCCGACTAAAGGGATAAAAGAATCAAACGTATCCTTGAGTTTCAGAGTCTGGAGGGGGTCCGTCTTGATCAAGTCACTGTCAAACAAACATCTTTCCGCGTCCAGATGAATCACCGCCAAATGCAAAAATGACAAGACACTCTGTCAGCTGTCGTGTCCCCGCCTCTTGCGTTCGAAAACACAGGACAAGCTGACATTAAAATAACATCAAGCGCAAGTTGGCCGCCCATTCCTTCTACATCATCATCGTTTCCATTGTTTTGACCAAGTGTCTGCGCGTAGGACAAATCAACAAGAGGGTGCTCCGAGGCATAGGGAAATTCGCCGCGCAGATCCGCTGTTGGGGAACGGCGACGGTGCATACTTTCACACCCAGCGTGTAAACGCTACAAATTCCCAGATCTGCGAACTGCAAACGTCTGTTGACACATGAATCTGTCAGTTCACAACATAGCACGCGAGGCCTTTCAGCCAATGGGGTGGCAAGCTGCTGACACTTCCATATGCTCCATCAGCCATATCTTTGGCATACGATACTGCCGCTGCTGCGGGCCCGTAAGCGTGGAATCATCAGATTTATACTCCCCATACGTTGTTACATAACGATAACAACCAGCAGGGTGTGGCCCCGAAGACGGTGACATCCCATTTAAATGGAGCACTAAAGTGCAGAGGAAGCAAGAAACGATGCCGAACCGGAGAGTCAAACAGCACATTAACCTGGCGACAAAGAAACGGGCCCAAATTAATTGAATGACTGTCAAGAAGTCGGTAGATTGTGTGACATCGATTTTGGATTCGACTCGGCGAAATAGCGCGACTTGGTTGCAACCATCCAGAGTGCTGTGAATGAAGTTTGATCGAGTTCTAATTCAGTCAAAGAGCAACCTAACATGATGTCATCGACGGGGAGTTAGCCTACTAGCAACGCTGAAAAAGATCGCCAGTGGACTACAAGACGAAAACTCAGTTGAGGGGGAGAACAATTTCGCAAAGGCCAATTCGAATTAAACCCCAAATCGCACAAGTTTAAAGCAGATGTGCAAAGTCTGCCATGCTGCCCCCCCCCAAAAACAGCAACAAGTGACGACAATGTCAAAAGTCCAACCCCCCCCCCCCCCAAATAACACTGTGGAAGTCATTCATGAAGTTATCAGATATTGCTAAGGTGATAGAAAAACATTTCCATCAGCTTTATTCCCTTTAACTCATTCGCTCCCAAAGACATTTTTAAACGTCTTTTCAGACTTGGTCCAGATTTGGCTGGTACTTAATGAGTTAATATTGAACCCAATAGTTACACAAATACAGTAGACTATTTTTAAAAAACAAAACTGTACATTTGACTAATTTCATGTGTACTGCTCCACAAGGCAGAGAGACATTTCCGAAATTCCCAATGGCTGCAAACTCACCTTTTAGATTTTTGGGGTTGTTCTGCTTGGTACGCGGCATCTTTCCTCCTCAGTTCACAAGAGCATCTTGGGAAAACTGGGCGCCACCGTCGGAGCTTGAGAGCAGTTGCGACCTGTGGCGGAGTCGTCTGCATACATCTGCAACAAAAAAAAAAAAAAAAAACACAAGTCCGAATGAGTTGAGCAGAAAGGCTACACTATGCTGGCCTTGTAGTCTGTCACTTGGCAGCTGTGTGCTGGTCTTAGGACAGAGCTGCTGATTGAGGTTCGTCCTCAAACAGGTGCCCAGCTTCTCAGTGGTCCTCTGTGGTAGCGTGCATTGTCGCTCGGGCCACTGTCACATCGAGGTGCGAGTCTACCACCTTGTATCTGCATCAGATGCAACCTGCCCTTCCAAGGTTGTTGTTGTTGTTTTTTTAAGGGGGGAGGCGGGGGCTGATTGACGTGTGTTGCTGCTCTGCAACTGATGAAAGATGCGGACAATAAAAGCTTTATGTGCTCTACAGGAACGAATGCTCAGAGGTGACTCAGAGGACAACCATCATCACGTGTGTGGCCCCGTTTAAGTTGCATACAACTTGAAAATATGAGAAAACGAAGGTACGTAAAAAGGGTAAAGTTTCATGCAAATTCAGATTTAGGGGGGGAAAAAACAATGGCTAGAAATGGCAGAAAAGAGAAATTTGAATGTTAAGCCCATAGAGCTGCAAAAATGGGATGCCACGCATGCCTGCGCAAGACGTATCGTGGCAAAAGAAATATGGGGATATCAAATTGTAAGAAAAATAATCATGATAAACGGCATGTGGCTGTTCTCTTTGCCTTGCTTCACCCCGATCAAGACATATCAACACCTGCACATTGCAGTGAGCGGCATTGCTTTTGGACCCATCCTTTGTTCGCCCTCCGCCGTTATTACATAACACTTACTACAAGTGGATGCCTTTTCCTCCATACACTTGCTACATGTGGCGCTAGAGCAGTGGTTCTCAATTATTTTCTGTCATGCCCCCCCCCCCTAGGAAGAGGAAAACATCTTGCACCCCCCCCCCCCGCACGACTATAAATAGTATCATTTGTCTATAAAATTGTAAAAGTACACCTTTGCATAACACTGTGTCCTTATTAACGTATAAGAGAATAAAAAAAGAAAGAAATACGGACCAACTTACAACAAAGAATAGCTTTAGTAATTGGAACAAAAGATTTAAAGTGCATCTGAAATTCAAAAAATACATTAAATCCTTAATTTAACGATAAATATTTTTTGGACTGACCATGTGAAACCATACGATACTGAAAAATAAAATTACATAAAATCAATAACTAATGATGCATTCAAACTAATCACCAACATTATCTCAGGAGCACAATATTAAAAAATAAAAAATAAAAACTTTAACCAGCAAAACAAAAACATAAAATGATTTGTGCTTTTTTTTTTTTTTAAATCAAAGATGATGTCTGGATTAATGGCTACAATGAGCACGTTTTGCAATGCACAGCTTTTCGAAGCGAGGTTTGAAGCAGGACACAGCAACTCTCGGGTCCTGCTCAATGTGTTGCCGGGACCTGTATTTTAGTTTACTGAAGTAGCAGTCACAAAGCGGCATGATTGTTGGCAATATTCGGCACGTTTTCGCTGAAAAAAAAAAAACTCTAGCAGCTTATCAGCATGATTGGGGTGTAATGTCTTTAAGTGACGCCTTAATTTATTTGGCTTCATGCTGTCCGCTACCAAAATTTTTAGACACAGTAAGCACATCGATCTTTCCTCGTCTGCCACCGTAGTCACAGTGAAGCCAAGTGCTACATATGCCTCGTCTTATTTTCTCCCTTAGAATGCTCCCTGCGCAAACTCTACCAATGAGAGCGTCACTGCCCCCTAACGTAGTGGAGCTGAAACTGCATGTTATTTTAGGACAGTAAAAAAAAAAAAAAGCATGTTCCCCGAGGTCAAATGCGCCCCCCTTGACGGAGCCTCGCGCCCCCCTGGGGGGGCGCGCCCCACTATTTGAGAAACGCTGCGCTCGAGCAATGACATCATCGGAGAAGAACAACACTGTTTACTGCATCATCTGTCTGCATGCGGCCACGTTTATTGAGAAGTGCCACCACCATGCATGCCACGCGACGAGCCTCTCACCTGGACGCACTCTTGGGATTCTCCACAGCAGGTTTGACGACGTTGGCGAGGCGGAGGAGAGAGACGTGCACGCCTGTCAGTCTTTCTGTCTGCAAGCCTGGCTTACCCCTCTCTCTCCCTCTCTCTCTCTCTCTCTCTCTCTCTCTCTCTCTCTCTCTCTCTCTCTCCCCTCCGGGCGTGTGTTTGAGGAAACACCCCGATGCTAACCCGAGAAAAACACCACCACTGCTGCAATGGCCGAACGCTCGTGTTTGGGAAAACACCTGACTAATGAGGCATTTCCACGCCTACCCGTGGTCCCATCGTATCCATTATATAAAATAAGGCCATGTGCAATTGTGCGCACTGCGATGGATGAGCGTGCGCGTCAATGTGGAGACGAATCTCGTTTCAAAGGAAGTTGTGGGGAATACAGTTTTTTTTCTTTTTCTGCTCAAATCCAGCATGGGGGTGAGGATGAGGCGAACCAGCGCGATGCATGAGCAAAACGCGCATTTTGTTGCAACACGTGAACGCCCTGCAAGAGAGGGAGGAGCCTGGGAAAACCCCTCGCCGTCGCTCTGCAACAGCGAAATGGAACACTTCCCTTCAGACAACAAAACCACCGTACGCATTGCACGCTGAGCACAACATCGGCATAGGCAGCCCCGCACATGCACGCTGATCGGGGGGAGAATAGCGAGGGGCTTGCCTACAATTGGGCAAAAAGGCAACCGAACACAATAAAGAGTGAAGTTACTGTAATGGTCAAGCGCGCACTAGTAAATTACATCCGCCGTGTCGTCCGGGACACCCTGAACAGCCTCGCTTCCACGAGAACTTTAATGTGGGTGACACGCATGATGAGATCACGAAGGAAAGTAGCTTTTAAGGAGTAAAGCGACTTGCAACGAGAGCGTTGAAACCCACTAGATCAGCGTCCCTCACGGGTGGGAGCGCAACACACGCAGGACAACAAAACAGGCTCACCCCGAGTTGGTTTCTTGATACTCGCGGGAGTTGTTTGGCTAATGGCCTTTGTAACGCACCTTTAAAGCGACGAAAGAGGTTGTTCAGCTCCGGATTTCTGCCTTCACCTTCTCCCCTCACTTTCTATTGCAGGAAACAGACAGGCCCACTGACGTCACCGGGGGTCCCTTCTCCGCCTCCCAGCCACGGGGTGTCCACCGGAGTCAGCGGGAGGTTCGTGATGGCCGCAGCGCCCGTGAGTTGGGCTCATTCGCCCCAAGCTAATGCTCAGTCATGTTTCTTTCTGTCTCAGATTAGGTGAAAGACACAAGAAATGTTACATATGAGCCATAGAAGCGCGTGTTTATCGTCCTAGTGTGGCAACACAGTGACATGTCGTTGTACGTACACCCCCTTGGCGGAACCTCGTCCTCTCTCTCTCTCTCTTCGGCGCATAGTTTAGGATTGACGGTT
Source organism: Hippocampus guttulatus (assembly GCF_054856545.1). Classification (NCBI taxonomy): domain Eukaryota; kingdom Metazoa; phylum Chordata; class Actinopteri; order Syngnathiformes; family Syngnathidae; genus Hippocampus; species Hippocampus guttulatus. The sequence continues at coordinate 5,960,344 of NC_141278.1, forward strand.
TTCCCGGAGGTTCCTTGTTGTCAGGTCACGTTGTGCCCCTCCGCCACCACCGCCCGGGCTTTCCCATGCACTAACCCGCAGCAGGGAACCGACGGCGGGCCTTTCTGCCTGGATTGTCCGGAGGGAAATACTTGCTCGCAAACAAGCACTCGCGTTTAATAATGGCGTTTGACTGGTGAAAGAAAACAAAATAGCAACGGCGCGCCTGAGTTGTCTAGGTGTGCTTCCGCCATAAGATTAAACTAGGGCATCTCGTATGGATTTTAAAGTCAATATTCAGTCCTTTTGTATCGTTTAGAACAGCGATGCCCAATACGTCGATCGCGATCGGCCGGTAGTGAGGTGCAGGGGGGGGGGGGGGGGGTGCGTGTTATTAACATGATATAATTTTGTGTTAGTGCACACGGCATGCTTAGCATCCTATCAGTCTCACAAAAAGTATCTACAAAGGTCGGCAGGGATTTGCTTTTCACAAACTCACAAACTTTTGTGTCTACTTTATATTTCTGGTTCGTTCATCCTCGGGGCTGTTATGGCTCAGTGCGTGCATATGCGCGCGTGTGTAGTAAATGAGTCGATCGCGGCAGGTTGGTTGATCGAAAAGTAGATCTTTGATCAAAAAATATTGGGCACCCCTGGTTTCGAGTTTTAAATGAACATGCTAATTTCGATAACCAGATAGAGAGAAAGAGTCCTCCATAATTACTCACACCCCTGATTAAAAGCCTGAAAAAAATATCAATCTTACTTGCAGAAGCATACTGTCCTCTCAAGCTCCTCCCATGGCCACCTCAGCCGTCAGACCTCAACCCCATTGAAAACGCGCAGAATGAGCAAAAAAGGCGACTGCATTATTTGAGAAGATTAGGTGCAGTTTTGTTGGAGGGGAAAAAGGGTTTGTAAGAAGCATTAACATCAGGGGTGCTATTAATTGCAGCACACGTGATTTGATGTGAAAGATTTAAACCTGTCGACTTCTCAAAAGCGAGGCGGGCGTGTATGAATCCAAACCCCTAAATAATAAAATTTTGTAACACAACAACGAATTGACCGAGCAAACTTTGGGAGGACATGTAAACGCTACCTCATCCACACATACCTCCCCAAACAGAAAGCGAGTCCAGGCCAGGACTGAACACTGGACTGCTGTGCCCCCCCCCACCCCCCCTTTTTTTTTTTTTGCATCATGACGTAATGTTTTTATTTTCATCTGCCCGTATTCCTTGCTTTATGCCCACCATGAGTTGGCCCCGCTATGACACATCACAGAATCGTAAAGGTCAGGCTATTTTTTGCTCACCAGTATGGGCTCTTGTGAAATGGCCGTTCATATCGTAACTATATTTCACCGAGGCACCATGCTGGCTTTCATTTAGCGGCAGGTTCTAATTTATGTGTTATAACACTTGATTCAGGTGAAGAGTTTGGGCTACATGAAACACGATGAGACAATCTTGTTCAAATGAAGATCATTTGAGACTTATTTATTGATTGATTTTGAATAGCATTGATTGTACCAAGTTGTGAAAAATACAAATGCAAAGCAAGGGTACTGCAGTAAGGCGTTACCGTTAATAAGTGATTGTGTGACAGCCACCCACTGTCGCATTACAGGCTTCCTGCAGACTGCAGAGTGGGACTTCTGGCTCACTTTGCACTTTATGACTCACCTGCTTCAGCTAGGACCACTTGAAAATAGCTCATTTGAATGGAGAAACTTTTTATTTTGATAATTTAGAGTGTGATTTTGAGTGTTCGAACAAGGCTGTCTTTGTACGCTGAGATCCACACATGGATGCTGATTTCTTTATGCAAGTCCTAACAAGGGACGTCAATGACTTTATGAGTGTGCCTCGGCCTATCTCAGATGCAATCAAATATAATTATCTAAACCGACAACGGTTGTTGCAGAGGTTTGTCACTGATGACAAATGTGTTTCTTTTTTCCTCCCCCACCCTCATGCTGTCTGCACGCCCACATCATACCGGCGATAGTTTTATCATTTACAGTGCGGGAAGAAAAAGCACCGCAAGGAGGGGGAGAGAAGAGTGCAACGTATAATGCGGAAAAAGACGAATTGAACCACAATTTTGTCATATTGGAACACATTTGGGTTGAGCGAATGCATTATTTTGTGAGGAGAAACTTTTAGCGTGATTAACGTAGCTTAGTCGGATGTCCAAGGTGACTATTTTTGAAAGCATTTTGACTGTATAGTATTTTTTGGTACACTCCAAAAATTGTTGTGGTTGCAGTGTTGCATAACTGCAGTTTCCAGCAGCTCCTAGATTTTGTTGTTCTACTTCTTCCTTTCATAACTTTGCTGCTGTGAATTGGGAATTTCTCCATTGCGAGACTAATAAAGGTTTTCTTATCTTCTTATCTTTATCTACTGTGAAGACAATCGGTCGACAAAAGCCTATTGTGATATTAACTATCTCACTGTCAGTGAGTTTATTGCATTTAGTTGCTTAGTTCTGAGCTCTTGGGCGAGATGCTGACGTTATGCAGGGCTGCGGTTTGAACTTGAGCGTTTTGGGTGAGATCAGAGCTTTGCTCGAACTTCTGTTAACAACAACAACAACAAAAGTATGATTTTGGAAATACAGTACTGCAAATCTGCTGGTTCACTTGCAGAGGAAAAGATGTCGGGCGGTTCACATATTTTCCTTTCTTCCCAGAGTCGAATCATGGAAAACATTCTCTTGACCCAAAAACTCCTGAACTTGAATAAGCCTGGTGTCAATGCAGTCACATCATCAGCGTGAAGTCATTTTTAAAGACAAGGGGGACTTTCTGCTGCATCACAATCAAGTGAATGACAGTCATGTTAATAATATCCCGAACAACGTAAGCGCAGCTGCCCAGCAGAACAAGCGGCCGCTTGTGCGGAGGGAAGGCACTTGTGATCATGTTCATGTATGCAGTCTTCATTAAGGTTCTGGCACTTTTTGTAAAAAAAAAAAAAAAAGACATGCTGTCCACTGTAGTAACTGTTGTCCCTCAACGGGTTAATCACCACTCAAAAACAGTATTCCAAACAGAATGCTTGTGTCCTGATTCTCTTGGCGCATATTTGGGCGTTTGGATAAAGTCTGACGCAAAGGCGGAGTTCTTTATATCCGTCCGTTTCCTCGAGAACGGCAGTAAACACCTGATGTAAAACAAAGCAAGAACAGCCGCAAGACACTGCAATTAAAAAAAAAAAAAAGTCCAATCAATGGGACTATTTCTGATGATTATCGTGGATTTGCGAGGCGACGTCGGCTGTTCTTATTCCAATCTGTCGTAATAAAAAAATGATTCTATGAGTAATGAGAGGAACAACACTGAAACTGATTGCAGGTTGAAACTGAACTGAAGCGTTACAGCCAATTGTTTTTTTTTGTTTTTTTTGTTTTGTTTTGTTTTGTTTCCGTCCACGCTGTGGGGAACACATTGCTGGATGCCTTGTTTCCACAACACCATATGATGTTACATAACTGAGGCTGTTGCCTTGGTAATGCTCAGACTCCTCCCCCCGGGTCAACCCCTCTCAAACACACACACACAGCCATATTGATGCTCAGGCATCAGTACATTTATAAAGAAGAAAGTGATATTGCAAAAATGATGGATTATGGCGGATGGATTTTTAGCATAGCTTGGATGGTTGCATCGTCACAGGATGCTAAATGGCGGATGGCGCGGTATGTAAGATGACTAGGAGGGCAGATGATGGAAAGATATTGTGTTGAAGCATATTCTCAATTAAAAAGCCGAGGTTGAAAACGTAGCTGCCATTGAGGCAGTCAAGCTTTAAATGGCTGAAAACGTCGCACCGATTTATGCAGTTGTTTTTCAATTGAGATAGCCTTGGCTGAACGGGTCTTTTGCAACACCTGATCTCGGTGTCTTTTAAAAGATTACAATTGTGTCAATCTCCGGTTTAGCATTGAAAGCTACCCGATCCGAATGCACGTTAAGAGAACCTTCAGTCGTCGTGCTCGAATGAGTCGAGCAGAAATGGAAGCGCTTTAGTGACGAGACCAAATGGAAGAATCAAATGCCCAACACAAAGAAAATCCCCCCCCCCCTCACCCAATGCCATACTTGATTCAGTATACTGTATCTGGAAAAAAATGGAGCTGAGGTCATTCCATTTTACTCAAGTGGTTCACGCCAGACATTCAAAATATGCTTTTAGGAAAAAATGTAGTGCCTTTATTTCAGCGTCCTCAGTTGACCCACATCCATCTATTCATGTTGTATGGCGCTTTGCCTCATTTGGGTGACAGGTGAGCTGGAGCTGAGCCAGGATACACCATTGGACTGGTTACCAGCCAACTGCGGAGCATGTATAAATAAACCAATCACACTCCGATTCACACGCAGGGACAATTTAGAGTCGAAAAGGAACCAAACATACATGTGCTTGAAGTGTGAGCTGAGTTTTCAACCAAGCACTGTTTTGTTTTGTTTTGCTTTTTAAGAGCAGCCCGATTCAGTGTCAACATTTCCAGTGATGTGACCACGGGGAGGAAAATTCCTGCTGTTGCAAAGGCCTGGCTTTGCTAATAAGGGAAAATGCTTATGTGACAAGAGCCTGTTGGCACGCCATTTTGAAATGCGGGGAAGGAGCAAAAAGGAAATCATTTGAGTCCAATTGGGGGGTGGGGGGGGGGGATCAAGTTGTATTTCATGTGCGCAGCGACGGTCTTGATGTTTTGGAGTTTTACCAAGCTGAGAGGTGCTTTTTTTTTTTTAAAGTGCATCTTGATAATATAACACAAAATTAGGGGTGCGCATCAATGAGGCTGCAATAAAAATATGCATACATATACAGTACAGTATATATATATATATATAGATAGATAGATATAGATACAGGTATATATAGATATATATAGATAGATATAGATATGTATAGATAGATATGTATATACATACACACACACTGTCACTCTTGCATTATTAGTTTCTAAGGGTGTTCCTAATGAAGCATCCAGCGAGTTTCAACACAGCCTATTAAGTCCGTTAATGTCAAGTCTTCATAATAAGCATCAACTCTATCTGCTTGTTTATACTTGAAATGCCTGGAAAACATTTGCAGGAATGGGGGGGGGGGGGGGGGGGACACACAAGGAAAAATCTCGTCAGCTGCATTGTTTCTACTTTTAAGACCTTCAACTGGAAAAAGAAAAAAGGAGGAGGGAAGCGAGAGGAAAAAGAAAAAAAATAAAACACTGCCTTTGTTGGAAAAATACCGTACTAGTCCGGGAGTAGAAGAGAGGAGGACTCGGAAGTCGCTCCCCTGTCGCTTCATCCATCAGCTGATTTATGAGTTACACATAGTACTTAATAACCTTCTCTTGTCCTTGTGTGCTCAGGCTCTGGGGAATATCATGGCGATGCACGGCCAGGGGCTGAGAGAAGACCCGAGGCCACGAGGCCATCTTAGAGAAAAAGCCTCCTGCAGCCACTGCATACCATGACATGTCTCGGTGTGCCATGCCTCATTGTTCTTGGGTGCTGCAAAAGAAAACACAAGTAAGTGAGTTGTAGAACATTATTCATGGTCTTTATGGGGTTGACCATCACATCTGCGTTGGTTATGTACATAATATGAATTTAAATTACAGCGTTGCAGAGCACCCCCCCCCCCCTCCTCCCTAGTTTGGCAGCATTGTCTTACCCACCCATGTGTTTTCTTTAGTGCTTCTCCTCAAAGGGTGACGGGTGAACCGGAGTCTTCCCCAGCTGACTTTGGGCAAGAGGTAAGGTTCACCCTGGACCGGTTGCAAACCAATCAAAGGGCACATTCACACCTACGAGTAATTTAAGAATAGAGTCATCACATAACTTAATATGCATGTTTCTGGAATGTGGGAGGAAGCTCGAGAAAACACAAGCATGGCGGAGCTTTGATGAACATGCTGACCACTCGTTCATCGTGCTTCCATCGATAAAAGAATGATGAAATCATTCTTTTTGGTCTTAAAACTAACCATTGAAACTGTTTACCCATAAAAAAAAATCCACATGACTACCGTTCTGCATTGCCTGTACATTTCACTATTTACATATCTACATGTCAAGATATCCCACATAAGAACATTATGGATATTGTTCAAAACACGTTTGCGCCCCCTGTGGACAGAAGGGGAACATACTTGACCACGCACCTGCTGCGGTATTGTTCTCTACCCGAGAATTGTCTTGCTAGCAGCAGAGAAAACTCATTACAATGCATTACTTTTACTTTGCTACCAAATATTTGCTGCCGACATCCATCCATGAATGCACCGAGCGCATGTTTGAAATCAATTGAAAGTTAGACATCTCAGTGCCGTCAAGTTTCTGGATGACCCGGAACCTCACGCTTCCCCACTACCCTCATAGATTGAACACTGCATAACGGCGATGAAAATCCCACCCCAAAATATGAAGTGATGACTTCAGGGGCTTGCTGTGGTACAAGACCTACCCCCTGAGTTCAGTCCCACGTCCATGAATTATACATGGCTCGCGTCACACCTCCCACGCAGCCTTATGTAATGTCATCCACGCGTGTGGAAGCGTATGCATGTGCGCGCGTCTACGTGGATTTATTTATAACCAGACTGGGATTGAGGGGAGGGTGACTCATTCTGTTTGCTCTTTATTTTTACCCCACTATCTTGCCACCCACACGCGCATCCTATCTCTGGGTAGAAAAAAAAAAAAGGACTTTCACCGATGTACAAAGTTGGTTTACAAATTGAGATGATGCCTGAATCTATAGATTTCATCCAGTATCAATCAATGATTCCGAGTGGGCCACCAATCACTCTTTGGCTGCCTAACAGGAAAACTGCAGTTCTCTTTGTCTTATTTGCTCTTTTACTTGCAGTGCAACATAGTAAACGACACAGATTTGCGCATTCCTGATTAACTCTTGACAATTGCAACACTTTTAATTCGCCAGCAGGTGCAATGACCTAAACCAATTGAATTGCTCAGGGTTTGTTTTCTTTCTGTTGCAAGGCAAATCTTGTGCTGTTTTAAGGAACATCAGGGGAAAGGTCTCCAAAGTGCCGCACAGCAGAAAGAGGCGGCGACGTTGTTTTTGTTGTGCTGCAACAATCATTAAGAAACTAATGATCGCTTTTGAAATGGACTGCTTCCCCATAAACGAGTTTAAGAAGGCCGCTTAGGACAGCCGGGTGTTTTTGCTCATTTGCTGGCACAGTTCCCCCAAATAAGGTCCAAGCGTGTTTGCTTCAAGCTGTCATTCGTCACTCCCAGTTGAAGTTGACTGTTTAAACTATCAGATTAAACAAAATGGAATTACACTTTGTCCATTCGATTTAAACACTCAAATCATATCATTTTGTCCGCCAAGTCCACTATCTTAACTCATTCACTCCCAAAGACGTTTTTGAACGTCTTTTCAGACTTGGTCTAGAATTGGCTGGTACTGAATGAGTTTTAATATTACCATAACGCCATTGAGTGGCTAACGGATATTAGAATGGATGTTACAGTAAATTACAAACCTTCAACTGCTATTTAACGCATATACTCACGGGCTGATACTGGACAGGATATTCTCTCTGTTTTGTCGTCACAACACGGGAAGTCACTTGAGGACCGTGTCTGTCTCTTCTTCTTACTACTTAACTCATTCACTCCCAAAGACGTTTTTAAACGTCTTTTCAGACTTGGTCTAGAATTGGCTGGTACTGAATGAGTTAATTGCGCTGCTTCTCTTCCAGTAGACCGCAGTGTTGCGGCACAATGTTACTACGCCTAATTTAATGGCTATTAGCGTGAATTATTCACTAATCAATGCATCAAAAAGAATAGCTTTTCAACCCGCGATATGGCTCCAGCACAAACGTTGAACGGCTTCTTTCGAATGCTAAAACGGTGTTATGTTTTATTACATAATCCTACACCTGCCTTCGGAGCTCTTTGCTCAGCGACCGGTAGACTCTGCCGGCCATCATTGTCACATTCTTGCTCACTAGAACTTAGCTAAGCGTTTGAGGAAAGGTCACCGTCGGCAGCGAGCAGAGTGAAAACAAACGGCTGAGATGAAAGTGCCCGCCGTATCCATCACCTGGTTCACCGAAAGCCGCGGGACGGCTGCCGCTGCTCAAATGAGCGGCGACGTCTCAGCGGTGGCTTGTTACCGCCACAGACCCCGGTGTACTCCATCAAAATGTCAGGGCACAGGCAGGGCAGGAACGCCGGGATCGGGGGCCGCCAGGTCTGCGGGGGGCCGAATACAGAGCTGTCATTGTCTCCCCCCGTTTTGAAAAAGGCCAGCGTGCCTTTCCGTCGCATTTAGCCTGACATCCAAGCATTATGTAACTGTTCTAGTGGAGTATGTCGACTTTTGACGTGTGCACTGTGAATCCATTATTGATGAACAAGAAGTTGTTGGGTTTTTTTTCCCTCAACATCACAACTCATCTGGATCAAGAAAGCCCTAGACGCCTCACAGTTAAAACTGACACAAACACATTACGTAAGAGCGCAGCAGAGTGCGCAAAGGAGGAAATCCTCTGGACCCGTAACTTTTAAAGTAGTCCACAACTCTCTGAAGGCGGCGTGATGCTATCTGAGCTCTGACATGAGGCCAGTCTTATCGTTCCAATGTTAAAATGTGTCTGCAGCACCCTCCGTGACTCAGATCGAAGATTCTTATCACAGAATCGTGGTACTTTCATCCCTCAAAAAGGGAAATGGGAAGCGTTTGACAGGGAGGGGAACAAAAGGAAAAGCAATTCATTCTCGAGACACAAAGGGCACTTCTACAGCATTTTTACCCAAGTCTGACAAGGAAGAGACTCAAAGTTAACGCACAAGCATTCAGGATTTATAGTATTTTGTTATCGACGGTAGTTAAGCATCATTATAGATTTTTATTTATTTATTGTGTTTTCATCACTGCATTGACAACCCGCGTGAAAGAGGTCTGGATTTTTTATTTTTTTACTTTTTTGTCATTGGCACGCCATCGGAAACACTGCTATTTTTAATTTTTATTATTATTATTTTTTAAGAAGGCATTGTTAATTTAGTGGTTCACATAGTTGACTTTCATGCCGCTGCCATGGGATCAGTTCTCACAGCACCCATCAGATAAATGTCTTGTGACCAAGTGGAAACCACCCTGGGTGTGTTGCAATCCCAACATAACCCTCAACACAAGTAAAGCATTTCAGAAAATGGATGGAATTATGCAAGGGTTCATCAGACTGCATAAAACAGCTCATTGTCCAAAGCATGGAGTTGGCTCTAAATTCTATTTAAAACAGCAGCAAGCCATCACTTTCATCTCGAGTTGATCTCGTTGGTGTCAGTGCTGTGCAGCTCCAGATGAGAACAGCCCACGACACCTTCCGTGCCTCAGGTGAATACATGTGACTAATGTCTCGATTTAGAAGACATCATCACCTGCTAACCGATATTGACTGTCAAAGTGAGTGATGGCGTCTCCGTCCGACAATTGCCGGAGGCTGAATTCGCCGCGGGGCTCCTCGCTTAGGGGCGCACAGCCAGCACCATCGGTGAAAGAGGAGATGCTGACCTCTAGTGGCTATTGTGGAGAACAACATTTTAAAACGCTTTTATCGTCTATCACCAACACAGCGACGCAATTGATGAAATACGAACGATTATCACCGCGCTTACTCTTATTTCTTACCACAATACAAAAATAAAATAAAAAAAATAGATCTGTGGCTAGTACCTGGGGCTTGGCGTGGACTTTAGCCAACTTAATTCGCCTCGTAACTTCATGACTATGCAGAAATTCAATTGCAGAAACGATCAATAACATTGGTCAACGGCAATTTCTAATCAGAGATGGTTTAATGTGTCCGCTGGGAATAATTTCATGGAACAAATTACAATTTAGGGAGTAAATGTAGGTCAGTGTATGTGATAATGTACATCACTGGGTTAATGCGGATTCCAAATGACCTTTCATCTCTCTGGTGAACAAGTGGTCAATAAATGTCTCCTTTTCGGTCTCATCCTGTAGACAGTGAGTATTTTTTTTTTTCAAATCATCACTTGATGATCTTGGTCTGACGGTCTCTTTGCATGCGATTGCAGCTCAAGACAAGAGTCCCTGGTCACTCGCTAGTCATCGATAAAGGAGGAACCCCGTTGACTGCCAGAACCTTCCATTGTATCAATCAGACCGAAACACCTACTCAATAGACCAACATTGTCCAATCTAAATTTGGAGCAAAGGAAAACAAGGCCGTGTTTGGCCTTCATTTGATCACTCCTCTCCGGCTTTACTCCGATTTCATTGTGTTGCTGTCACTGCGGGAAAATGTGTCGGACATTCCAGGCCGGGAGGGCCGGGATGGAGGTTTGCTCCCAAAGTAAACGCAGACACAGAGATCAGAGCGAGGTCCAGACAGCCGGCGCTGCTCTGACAGCGGGGCCGGGTCTCAGATGGAGCCCGGCCTCGTGGACTGTTTGTCTGTTGTCTGCTCTTTATATACTGTACATGTTGAGCGACTGGAATCAAACCACACAGCACAAAGGCAAAGTCAATAATGTGAAGTGATCTGCTGGGTCAAAAGACTTGGCCTGCTTCCAGTCATTGTTGACGGGGTGTTTTTGTACAAAGCAGGCATGCAGTCCCCTTGTCTGCACTCACGCTAAACTTTTGAGTATTTCCTGAGACGGAAATAATCAGACAATAGCAGCGAGTGGCCCAGCGGTCAGTAAGAGTGAGATCTGTCTGTGTGTGGGGGGGTCGGGGGGGGGGGCGATAGCATCAAGTCTAGCTCCTCTACTTTATAATTTGAATATGCAAAGCAGCAGAGTAGATCAGAATTATTATCAATGGAAGGATGCAAATGATCAATCCCAGATTATTGCTGATTATGAAACTACCGCCAGCATAGTTTGAGTGGAAGCCAGACGTCCAGTCGCACAGCTTAAAGACCCAAAAAAAAAAATTATTATTTATAAAGAGTCAATCCTCAGCTGTGCTAATTAAATTCAATCGCATTCATTTAAATCCTCGTCAGCTTCTCGGCGCTGTAATGTCATCACGTCGCATTGCGGTAGGGTTTGGATGCCCAAGAAAGAAAAGGGAAAGAAAAAAAATAAATCATATCCTGTCTGAGAAAGTTCACCCCACGGCTGGAATAGCAACAAAATGTCAAAAGTTACAAGACAAAACAATTGTGCGTGGTTAGCAATTGTGTTTCGTTCAGCCATGGAGTCTGGGGTACAATCAAAATGTTTAGGGAGGGGAGTGGGAGGCCCCATCCGCCTGTCATCACAATGTTGATCACGTATTGGGATTTTTTTTTTTTTGAGTCTCATGCCACCAAATAAAAACATCCAATTTCCTTTCGCCCGACGAAGACAAAGCACAACTTTTCTTTTTGTCTAAAAATGGTCTGCTTTGGAGGCAGGGTGGGCACGTAGAGCTAATTTAGGAGCCAAGAGGTCGGGGCCTGATGAAAATGGTTGGGTTCATGTCTGCACGTCAGCCTCAGAGTTGCCAACAAAAAGCTGCGTGCTTATAAGTCAACCCGATAGGTGCGGTATGATTGGCTGGCTACCGGGTCCAGCAGGCACCCTGCCTTTCACGCAGTGAACTACTATCGTTGAAAACAGACTTGGACGTGGCCGAAGAAAAATAATAGTATCATGTGCATATCAGTTTCCAGATGGAAATAAGATCAGAGAAATATGAATGAGATGCTGAGTAGGATGGATGGCCAAGAAAGGCCTTTGTTTTGACAGGGTGACAGCTGCTGGCCATTATTGAGCATGCGCACCCCCCCCTTACACACACACCTGACACTGACAGAACACAGCGGCTGTGTCCAAACTTGCAGGCTCCGTCCGGAAGTGACGAAAATGCGGCCTTTGGAGGACCCAGCCGGTGAATTCGGACACGGTCAACATGTTGCACTTCAGCCTTTTGGAAGAAAACAGCCTCATACTATGCTGTTGCCAAATTGTGTTTATTCGAGGAAAAGAATCACAATTGGACAAGGCGAAAGTTGTTTGCAAATTGTTGTCATTTATTTATTTATACGGAAAAAGAAACCATGTTTACATAGTGCGTGTCCTCCATGTGTTTTTGTGCGTTTGCTGTGTTGTGATTGACAGGCGGAGGGCGCGTGTCAGTGCAACGACCGGAAGAGTGAAAAACCTGCCGACCACGCCGCCGTGCAACGAGCAGCAGCCCATCGCCGGCAACCTGCGCCAACCCTGCCGAAGCTGCTCGCACGCTTTGGGTGTGTTGGCCGAACACAAATCCGTCTTTTTTATTTTTATTTATAGATCGATAGAGAGATAGATCGCGTGAGCCAACTGGAGCGTGTCCCCGAGGACGAGATCAACCGTCTGCTGTGTATGGTGTTGGACGTGGAGTACTTGGACACGTGCGTGCACCAGGAGGACGACGCGGACACCAACGAGGTCGTCTTCTCCCTCTTCAAAGTAAGCGTGTTAATTGTGACGTCACTAAAGCGCGACCGCTTTTGACAAGGGTTGTGGCATGTGCATGAAAAGTTGGGGTTTTTCACAAGCGAAACGGGTAGGAAAGGTCGGCTACAAGACCTTTCCCAAGAGGAAAAGTAGTATTTAGGTGAGAAAGACGAGCTACAGTCGATCCCCTTCTATTCGAGCTAAAGGAGACAGAAAGAAAGAAGACTGAAGCGTTGTAACAAATAATAGCACCAGTGGCCATTTGTTTTTATGTCCCTCCGATGTCGAGTTACATTTAAAAAATAAAGGCAAATATCAATTTAACTTAGTGGGTGGATTGTAGCATCAAGCTGAGAAACTATTTGTTCTAACGTGCTTTAGTTGCTCCTGCATATACTGTAATGCTGAGGTTGCGTTAATGGAATGCTTCAATCAAATTTGCTGAGTTAATCTACGTGTATTAGACATGTTAAAAGGTCCCTCCGCATATTTTCTCAATCATCGGACTAGAAGAGGTTTTATTGGAGGACAACCGAAGCTTCGATGTTCACATCGTACAGTGGTGCCCTAATCCGTTTAAGATTCACAAACCCCTCAAAATGTGTTCATAATGTGTTTTAACAATAAACACAGCACTCTGATATTGTACTAAAAAAAATTATGCTATTCGTTAGCCTGTCAACAGCATTTTGCATTCTTTGATAGCATTTGGTGAAATGGATTGTAATGAGGCAAAGATTTCCGGTTGTTATGAATACAGAATATGTAACTCTTTGGTTTTATGTTTAGCTTGACAGATAACTTCAACCTGGAGTGGCAATCAACAGCTTGAAGCCACTTTGAAAAATTGTTCACTATCTGACAAATTCTAAAAAAACAAACAAACGTGTACATCAAGTCACTTGTATCTCAAGGCACCACTGCACAAATAGCTTACTTGATTGTTCCACAAAAATAAAACACCACTCAACACAGGTTTGTATTCGAAAATGATTTTTATTTCAACTAAGAGTTGATATTTACAAGGAACAATTTGTCCAGAAATAAGCCATTGTTATAAATATCAGTTGCTTGGCTGGTACAAAACGTTGATTTAAAAAACAAAACAAAACCAAAAAACATTGTACATGATCTACAAGTGCCACTTTGGGTTTCGACCAACAATGTCTCTCGTTACGATTGTCCGGAGTCCATTCACACGTCGGCGCACGGCACATGCAATCGCGGCGGGTAAAGACAGAGCACTCGTCTCACGGAAACGGGCTAATGTGTCATCTGGGGGGCATTTTGTTGGCTGATGGGGGGGCGGGGGGATTAACAGAGGTGGGCATCGTGCAGCATTGCAACAGCATGGTTCAATACCTAGAAAGGATTTATTATTTCTGGGTGTCTCCTTACGATATTGCAGGAGAGACCAACACACAACTACGACTGTCTTTCAAAACTGCAGAAGGTTCACCAGGAAAATGACATTCACATTTGCCCCCAGCACAGTGCGAATGCATGTGTGTGCGCTCTCCGTCATAATACTATGGGGCAACATCGCCCCGCCGTACGTGCAGCTCAGGGTGAAAGCATTGGCTCGCACCTTTGCCACAAAAGCAAAATTTTATGCAACCCCACATGGCACCGAATCAATGTTTATTTATTTATTTATTTTTGGGGGGCCAGTGATTCCCAAACACTGTGCTCTGAGAGACCATCGGTTTGATTTGGTCAGGTTAATTGTTCCCGAAGTGACAGGCAGACAATGTAAATGGTCTTCTACTAGATGGCAGTAGGTAGACTTAACCTGCGCGTCCAACCCTGTTGCCATTCATAAAACAAAATAAGAGCTTTGCGTATCACAGCTCTCATGCCGAGACAAGATCATCCTTATTTTTGTAAATAGACTTGTTGTGGCACATTTGGATGGCGGTGTGCAGTGACATTCTTCCAACATAGTCAAATAAGTGCCTTGGCTCAATTAAGGTTGTGGAAACACTGCTAGAGGGCACCGTTTAAAACTGCTTTTTACCTCTTGGGATTCAAGCACAGCACAGAAATAAATAGAACCTTGTTGGTAGCAATCATGCGCACTGCAACAGCACCATTAAAAATCACCCATATATGAGGAAATTTGCACACGGAAAAAATGCAAATAAATAGATTAAAAATTCTGTGCCGACACAGCAGGTGTGTCACTCGCAACTCGACATTGGTCCTTGAAATAATTATGAAAAAAGACGTTGTCGATTCAAATGGCGGGTGTGATTAGGCTTTCCAATTATAGTTTCACAGTTCTGAATTCATGGCAAACAATGACAGAAAACGTCTCATTTGTCATCGCCGCACTTCAGTTCTTTCAATTCAGTGCGATGACGCCCTCTTGTGTCCTATACTGGTAGTGAAGGTGAGCCATGTCAGTTACATAACTCTTCCGAATGGGTGGTGTTTACGAAAGGCACGCCACAAAAAAAGTATCTAAAACACTGACTCATATCAGTCATGACATTTTGGTACCAATGTTGAAGCAGCAGTTCAAGAAAAAAAAATTACATCACTAAAATGAGACAAGAAATAAAGCTAGTAGATCAGTGATACTTTGGCATAAACACCCATCGACTTTATACTTTTGGGTTTGGTGCCATGTGCCTTTTTGAATTTTAGGCCAGCAGTAAATTAATTAGGAAACCAGTCAACCTTTTTTTTTTTTTTTTTAAATTCAATGACACGAACTGTTATTTCACCTACTTGAGCTAAAACAGTATCATTCAAGCATCATCTCAAGACTGGGGAAAAAAAGGATGCTATCACTCCCTAAAAGAAGGCAAGAGTAAATTCAGTGCAAAATGCAAAGTCAAAGAGTCCATTTGTAAACCCCACGAATAAGCCAGCGTCAATTCACCCGACCTTGAAACCACTTTTGTATGTTCAAGAACAAGCAGCAAGAGCGAGTGGCGTCAATTCAAATTTGAATTCGTTTCACTTCAGCTAAAGCTAAGGAAGTTAGCATCTTTCTTTGACAGTGCCGTGGGATCACGCTGCCCCCTTCGCGTCTGGGATGAAACGTGACGAGCTAGCTTGTTCGGGATTTGACAAATCAAACCTTTAGATCTTAATTAAGGGAAACGGGTTTTTGAAAAAGAAAAGTAAAAAACTAAAAAAAACGAGAGAGAACGACAGCAGAAGGCCTTAGGCTGAGGACTCTCAAACAAACTAGGCAGTTCATTTTTTTATTCAAAGGTATTTCGTTGTAAACGATAAAATGAATAAATAAAAAGCGCGCGAAACCCACCGTAATGTCTGCACTGTAAAAAGTGATGAGCAGACAGCTGTAGCGGTGCTCCCAAACTTTCCATTCCCAAGCAATTTTTGGCACTGACACTTGTTTTCGTGTTTGCCGAATTCATCCCTCACTTTCTTGCTCGTTGCAATTGGAAAATGCAGCATTAAGGTTATGTACGGAAGAGGAACGACAAGGAGAATCTGTGAACGGTGGCGTAAAAACCTTGGTGGGGATGAGGAATACTTTATAGCTGCTAACAGCTGTTTGGGTTATCAGCGCTCAACTTTTTGTTCAACAAGCAAGAGTCGAAAAAGGGGAAGCCACAGTAGTTTTGACGCTTTGACAATTTCCCATTCATCCCGAATAAGAGGACCCCCTCATGGGTCACTGTCCACTAAAGGCATGCGGGACATCCCAGAGAAGCCCGTTGGCACAAAGTTACCTCCGGAAACACCCCCAACATGGCTTTCAGTCCACAAGCTGAGGATGGCGGGTGGCGTGTTTGTCTTGCGCCGAATCGAGTTCCCTCTGAATTTTGCAAACAAAGTGCGCTCGCAGTTGTGCCAGTACGGTAACAAAACTGAGACTTTTGGAACCCAGTCCCAAACGGTCCAAAGGGCCAATTTAAAGTCTCCTGATTGGCTGCCGTTCATAAAGTCTGCGTCCTTCAAGATTTACCTTCGTTTCATAGTGTGGCCAGGATGCGTGAGAAGGAGATGATGACGGAGAGGCTGGTCTGGCCCACACCTAGAAGCAGAGCCTCCAGCGGCGCCATGTCCTTCCCCGCCACGCGGTACACACCCGCTATCGCCGCGCCTAGTGGCGAGAAAAGGCACCACGAGCAGGAACCAATTAAACGCAGTTGCAGACAAAGATGATCACATTTACATTCCGGCTCACGTTTACGATATGCATCTTCGTTCGGGATGTGGCTAACAACCGTCGTTGGGAATTCTGATCTGTCGATACGAGTGCAAGCAACAGCTTGACGTGACTTAAAAAGTGACGATAGAAAGTCTACACATCCGCGTTCAAATGCAGAAGTGGTCTGGAATTGGTTCTCTCGCCGACCTTAACACGGGCCTCCACCACGGAATTCCAGTTGGATCTAAATAAGACCATTTCCTTCACCTCTACTTTAGTTACCTTTTCCCATTTGACATTCTGCTGAGTGTATGTGCACATTAAGAGTTTGTGTAGGTGCAGACGGTCAATCGTCAGCACTTCCTTGTTGCTAAACATTAATAATATATTGTCTTGTCTATTTTAGGAGCCGAGCTTGGATCAGTGACGGCGAGTGAATCTTTCGGTGAACAACGACGCATTTTGATTCAGCCGTCAGAGACAATGCAGCGCGTCTGAAAAGGTAAACGGAGAGAGAGAGAGACTAAACAAAAATGATAGAGGATTTCAGTCGGGCTGCACGAGCCGCAAATTTTGGTACACCGCCGCGAGAACAGATGAATGCAATCATCTAAAATAGTAATGCTCATTTTTGATTATTACAAGACTACGACTACAAACGACAACCGTAATAGTAAACATGACTGAATTGAACCAACTCCGTGATTTTATCTTCTGAATTTTGAAGTCTCAGGTTGCTTTTTAAATCAGACGTAGAAAAATTGAAACGAATCCTTTGGTCTCTGGTGTGTCTACCCAACCATCGAGTGTGAAATTGAGCAACCACGTAAGTTTTACTACCCGCCTATTTTTCAAAGATGTGCTTGTGCAGGGTTGCTCTGAGTTTTGTGTATCGGGACGGCACAATTCCACAAACTGACATCAGAACCACCATGCCCCATTGACAGGAACAGGCATAGGCACAATCAAGTTGTCTGCTAAATGGTAAGCAGAGCTGCAAGGTTAGGGGCGCTAACAGTGTTACCGGCATTAGCTTCAGATAAACGGCACCTACTCGAATGTTCGACTTTTCGACATGATTAATCTCTTCACGCTCAGGTGAAATGAAGAATAAAACGTATTTTATGTTTTCATTAAGTCCTAACTTGTTTGGTGTGAACAAACCTCCCAAAAATGCTGAGGCCGTCTAAAAACCGAATGACTTATCACAAGCAGCTCCGCCTGTGCCCATGTCAGCTGCACCTGTGGCAAATACCATCAACTGTCATCCGTTAAACACTGCTGAGGTCCTGGTGGGCGGGGCGGGGCGGGGGGGGGGGGGTGAACAGAGCACAGAAAATAATGCTTACAACAACAACTTACTGGTGATAACGCCTCCGGAGAGCGAGGCCAGGAAACCCACGCTGACCAGCACGATGGTGATGAGACGGCCCCTCTTGTGGCGTTGCAGCATGACGAACATGAGCAGCCCCACCACCCCGTGGACGAAGAGTGAGGAGAAGAGGCACCACAGGAACACCCAGTACCACATTTCTGACAGGGGAGGGAACAAAATAATAAGCCATGATGATCGACGAGCCCTAAAACACGTGCAAGTGTCCATTTAAATTCAGATTAGCATTAATTAGCATTAGCAACGGTAATAATGAGGGTACCAGAGTTCTTTTTTTTTTTTTTTTTGCTTATCCGTTAAACCGAACCGTTCTATTTTCCCGAGCGACTACGTCTATCTATATTTATTGATCCAGCAATTGGCGGGTCGGGCCGAGCAGGGAGATGTGCGCTGTCCTGCATGGATGCACAAGTGACTCTTTGTCCCATGCGACAGCTCTACTCGACTCGGCCAGACAGGAGGCCAACGTCCGAGACGGGACGGAGAGAACAAGTACAAATCAGACGGCGCTTCCAAGATGTATAGCGAGAGGCATTCTGTCATGCTCCATCGGGATCCTTCATCTCGATCTGGTTGCACAGGCGTCCAACTGAGGCCGGATGGATTTTCGCAAAGCTCTTTATGAGAGTGCCGGGAACCACGGGAGGACCAGGACGACCACCATCGGCTCGACTGGCCTTGGCCTTTTAGCCATACCCTTTCAGAACCAAATGGCTGCAAAACCCGATTTTGTTTTAACATCGGCGCCACGACGACATCCACGAAAAGAGCTGTCCGAAGCTATCAACGCAGTTATTTAACTAAAGGCCTACAACTCCTGTCGCGGATCGCATTACAATGTGCAGGTGTAACGGTGAGTGTACATGGCTGACATTTCCCTGCACACACATTCTCGCTGTGACCCTATTTCAGGTCTCAGTAGGTCATTTTTCACCAGATTGGGTTGGTAAAGGGGGTGGGGTGGTTGGGGGGGGGGGCTGTCAGGTGGCAGTATTCTACCCCCCTGTGTTGTGCTTCTGCTTCCACGCAGCTCGACAAGCGCTCAAGCTTCCTGCCGACTCAGCATCCCCCCGACTACCTCTTTTTCGCTCATGCCCGACACATTGCGCAACGCGCAGGGTGCGACGCAAGCGCCTCGAAAGGTCGCAGTGCTGCAATCGGAAATTACCACATGTCCGGTTCTTTTAATATTCTGCAAGTTCAATGAAATATTTGTGTAAGAAAAATCCTCGTTTCCCGAATGCATAGAGGAATCTGGCATGCTGTAATTTTGGTGAAGGGCAAGTAAATATCTTAAAATGCTCTGTTGATTCACTAAAACAGATTTTAATTTATTAATTTTTTTTAATCAAATGCTCTTTCACGAGATAGTAATTAACATGTGTACCCACTTTTAGAACCACAGAGATCTTCGAATAACTCGTTAGTGGCATGTCGCAAAATTGTACACCAAGTCAGTTGGGACATTCTCCAGCTCAGGCGTCACCCTTGTGAGGACAAACGTTGTACAAGACGGATGGATGGATCTCTTTTCTTTTTTTTGTAGAGTACGTTTGTATTTATTAGACATGTCAGATGTGACCGCTTACCGAGACGTATCTCTAATTTATTAATTTTAGTGAAGCCAGTTTGTACAGGGAAAGTAAAAATACTCCGATTTCCCATTTCTTTTTTATTCTTTTTTATACTGGCAGTACAGACGACTGAGTCTTTTGTAACTTCACCGGACAGTTTCATAGCAAGCAACGACTGTCTTGGCTTGATCGTAAATTGCCAGAATATGAATTCATGCACAATAAAAGCAGTGAAAATGACAGTGAGAAAGGCATCGATTTTTTTTTCAAGCCTTCTCGCTCGTGGCAAGCTAGACAAAGGGGGGTGCACATCATTCAGTCCAAAGAAGGGTGCACCCACGTCACAAAAAAAAAAAAAAAAAATACAAATTGGCCAGAAATGACATTTCTCGTGGAGCCCGTTGCCTGACCAGGCGTCATTCGCTCCTCTGTGAGAGTAATGCGTGGTCGTGGGTCAGCATTTGAGCACAAATACCACCTTACGCCGCTTTAATCCGCTTTGAACGACACTCGCGCGTCCACGGCTGAATCACGGATGGCACCTCTCGTCCCGGCATGCATACCTGTGAAGTGCTGCAACGTCGTCCCTTGCACCCATAGACTCAGCACTTGCTGCACCGACAGATTAACGGAATAATCCCTATTTGTTGACATGTTTCACCCTCCTTTATCGAGTAGCCGTACTTGGCTTGAAGCGAAGGCATGGGGGGGAGACCGGGGTTGCATTGGCTGTGAGGCGGCTCTCCCCGGCGCGGCTCGCCTCTACCGGTGCCTCTGTTTCGGCTTCGCGTCCGTCTCCGCGTCAGGAAGGGAAGGGTCGCGGGCTGTTCGCTTCATCCTCGGTTGCGGCGGCGGTGGTGGTGTGGAGGCCATGATGAGGATGGCAGTCGGAGCTCAGGCAGGAAGGCGCACGGTCACTCGTCCTACATCGAGTTGCCCAGCGACATAACCCTTAAAGAGACAGGCGCCCCTTTTTTTCCCTTTTTTTTTTTTTTGGAAAGAGACGCAAATTACGTGGATATATTTCGTACTAAAGCACCATTCCTGAATAAGAGTCAGGGGTCAAAGGGTCCGTTTTTTTTTTTTTTTGTTTTTTGCTACCAACTGTTCCTCTTAAAATATTGTGAAGCAGTGTACAAAGGTGTGACTTGGTCTCGGTTTCAACCTCTGGAAAGTTGTTTTATCGATGCCGTTTGAAACTCCTGACACGGACCGCCCTCTGCCGGGACGCGACAGTTAAGATTACTGACATTTTTACCGACATTTTGCTCGGGTGGGACAGTTATGGTCATTTGCTCAGCACAGCACTTACAGCAAAACACAAATTGGCTGAATAAATGTGTTTTGCTCATGTGACGTGAGTGATATGTAACACCGTAACACCGAACAAGTAAATTCCAATGTGACATGCCACAATACAGTAATATTGAAACGTGGAAACGTCTCTCGATTTAAAAACCGCCAGTGACTAGAAATTTTATTTTCCGTGTCATTAATTTCACTGTACGGTAGCTTGCTTGCCATACTTTGCCTCTGTGTGTATATTATATTTTTCAAGATATTTACAAAATATATGTGAATGTGAATAAATGTGTTGAGGAAAAATACAATTTTAGTCCATCTTTTTCATTCCTCTGGATCTTTTTCTCTTGGGAGAGCGTGACGAATGAATGACGCTTTGAAATGACTTTTACACCAACGTTGACGCCTCTTATCCATTAGAACTGATAAAGATGGTACAAAGTGCACCTGCCGTTTTGTCACGTGAGGCTTAAAACGTGTTCTTTTGAGTGGGAAGAAATTTCATCTGTACTGTATGTTGCACATAATGCACATTTGGCAAAGTTGTACTTGAAGGCAAAGCGTTAGACACGGCGCATGCGCATAAATTACGTAGGGACCCGAAAATACCCACGTGACTGTAAATCATCAATTGAATTCACACATTTACAAATTACAAAGTATATCATAAGTCGGTACACACAATTGAAGAGATGTTCGTTTTTTTCTGCACAGGCTTTGCAATTAAACCGAATGTAGCCAGTTTCCCGCTATTTTGGTCAAATCCGCAATGAAAATGATATGCTTCGGATGAGGAGTCGTAGATGCGGGCTCAGTTGAAGTGTGGAAATAAGAGCACAAAATTAGACTGCGGTCAAGGGAGCCTCCACTCGCAAAATTGAAGTCAAGTCTGCCGCCACAGCGATTGTGAATAATGTGCGTTACGGTAATGTACCGCCAACGAGCGGCGTTGGCCACCTTCAAAATAAAAGCTTACCAAAGAAGGCATGCACGTCAGTGGTTTGGAATTGAAAAATTTTATAAAGTAATTTCTTGTCTGTCAGGTAACGATAGGTTCACCCAGGGAGAAAAGAAAAAAAACAGAACATCCCCAAGAAGCGTTCTCATGTTGAGATGGAAAATAAAGTCAATGGTAATTCGGCATCAAACTGACCTGATATTTCGAAAAAAATAGTTATCAGAAATCAGACCAGAATTAGGACATACTCTGGCGCCCCACGTACCCAACCATACGACTCTCATTCAGATCGGAAGCTCCCTTTCAAAATAAAACGCCCTTGAAATCTGACATGCTTGACCTTTTCAAGCCACTTCAAGCAAGAAAACTAAAACAGGCAATTTTTGAAAGTCAGTGCGATTGGAGGATTGGCCACCAGGTGGGAGTATCTGTCCACGTTGCATTGCTTGTTTCTCCAGCGACTGAACCGACTGCAGCGACCAGGACACTCGAAACTAAAGTTTACACATTGTCCCCAAGAAGCCACCATTTGAGTATGTACCTGCATTGTCAAACAGCTTTTTTTAGTTATTGTTGTCATTTGAGGCTTTGGCATGTATGTTGTCTGTCCACATTTGAAAAGTGAGGTCATTAGTGACTGTTCATTTTCATAAGAGGCATTGACTTTTTTCCCCCTTCAAATGGGGATCACGTCATTATATATTGGAAAGAACCATTGTGGGGCTTTTTCAAACTTTTGAATTTTTTTTTTTTTAATGTTGAGCCTATTTTATGTTGATGAAAAAATGACCATGTATAGTAGGGCGCTTAAGCTGAAAAAAAAAACGACAATGTATAGTAAGGTGTTTTTAACCAAAAGAAACGACAATGTATAGTAAGCCGTTTTTAGCCGAAAAAAACGACCATGTAGAGTAAGGCGTTTTTAGCCAAAAAAAACGACCATGTATAGTAAGGCGTTTTTTGCCGAAGAAAACCGACCATGTATAGAAGGCGTTTTTAGCAAAAAAAAACGACCATGTAAAGTAAGATGTTTTTCGCCCAAAAAACCCAACCATGTATAGTAAGACGTTTTTAGCCGGAAAAAACGGCCATGTATAGTAAGGCGTTTTTAGCTGAAACAAACGACAATGTATAGTAAGGCGTTTTTAGCCAAAAAAACCAACCATGTTATAGTAAGGTGTTTTTAGCAGAAAACCCCCCCACCATGTATAGTAAGGCGTTTTTACCGAAAAAAACCCGACCATGTATAGTAAGGCGTTTTCAGCCGAGAAAAACGACCATGTATAGTAAGGCGTTTTAGGCCCAAAAAAAAGACCATGTATAGTAAGGCGTTTTTTGCCAAAAAAAACGACCATGTATAGAAAGGCATTTTTTGCCGAAAAAAAACGACCATGTAAAGTAAGGCGTTTTTTGCCAAAAAAAACGACCATGTATAGTAAGGCGTTTTTACCCGAAACAAACCGACCATATATAGTAAGGCGTTTTTCGCCGAAAAAAACGACCATGTATAGTAAGGCGTTTTTAGCCCAAAAAAACGACCATGTATAGTAAGGCGTATTTAGCTGGAAAAAAACGACCATGTATAGTAAGGCATTTTTAGCTGAAAAAAACGACCATGTATAGTAAGGCGTTTTTTGCCGAAAAAAACGACCATGTATAATAAGGCGTTTTTAGCCCAAAAAAACGACCATGTATAGTAAGGCGTTTTTCGCCCCAAAAACGACCATGTATAGTCGGTCGTTTTTTTCGGGCGAAAAACGCCTTACTATACTATGTCGTTTTTTTTTGGGCTAAAAACGCCTTACTATACTATGTCGTTTTTTTCGGGCGAAAAACGCCTTACTATACTATGTCGTTTTTTTCGGGCTAAAAAACACCTTACTATACTATGTCGTTTTTTTTCGGGCTAAAAAACGCCTTACTATACTATGTCGTTTTTTCGGGCGAAAAACGCCTTACTATACTGTTGTTTTTTCGGGCTAAAAAACGCCTTACTATACTGTCGTTTTTTCGGGCGAAAAACGCCTTACTATACTATGTCGTTTTTTTCGGGCTAAAAAACGCCTTACTATACTATGTCGTTTTAGCGGTCGAAAAACGCCTTACTATATACTATGTCGTTTTTTTTCGGGCTAAAAACGTCTTACTATACTATGTCGTTTTTTTTGGGCTAAAAAACGCCTTACTATACTGTCGTTTTTTCGGGCTAAAAAGCGCCTTACTATACTATGTCGTTTTTTTCGGGCTAAAAAGCGCCTTACTATACTATGTCATTTTTTTCGGGCTAAAAAGCGCCTTACTATACTATGTCGTTTTTTTTGGGCGAAAAACGCCTTACTATACTGTCGTTTTTTTCGGGCTAAAAAGCGCCTTACTATACTATGTCATTTTTTTCGGGCTAAAAAGCGCCTTACTATACTATGTCGTTTTTTCGGGCGAAAAACGCCTTACTATACTATGTCGTTTTTTTCGGGCTAAAAAACGCCTTACTATACTATGTCGTTTTAGCGGTCGAAAAACGCCTTACTATATACTATGTCGTTTTTTTTCGGGCTAAAAACGTCTTACTATACTATGTCGTTTTTTTCGGGCTAAAAAGCGCCTTACTATACTATGTCATTTTTTTCGGGCTAAAAAGCGCCTTACTATACTATGTCGTTTTTTTTGGGCGAAAAACGCCTTACTATATACTATGTCGTTTTTTCGGGCGAAAAATGCCTTACTATACTATGTCGTTTTTTCAGCCGAAAAACCCCTTACTATATACTATGTCGTTTTTTTCGGGCTAAAAAACGCCTTACTATACTATGTCGTTTCTTCGGGCGAAAAACGCCTTACTATATGTCGTTTTTTTCGGGCTAAAAAACGCCTTACTATACTATGTCGTTTTTTCGGGCGAAAAACGCCTTACTATACTATGTCGGTTTTTTCGGGCTAAAAAACGCCTTACTATACTGTCGTTTTTTCGGGCGAAAAACGCCTTACTATACTATGTCGTTTTTTTTTGGGCTAAAAAACGCCTTACTATACTATGTCGTTTTTACGGGCGAAAAAACCCCTTACTATGCTGTAGTTTTTTCGGGCGAAAAACGCCTTACTATACTATGTCGTTTTTTTGAGGAGAAAAACGCCTTACTATACTATGTCGTTTTTTCGGGCGAAAAACGCCTTACTATACTATGTCGTTTTTTCGGGCAAAAACGCCTTACTATACTATGTCGTTTTTTCGGGCTAAAAAACGCCTTACTATACTATGTCGTTTTTTTCGGGGCGAAAAACGCCTTACTATACTATGTCGTTTTTTTCGGGCTAAAAAAACGCCTTACTATACTATGTCGTTTTTTCGGGCAAAAACGCCTTGCTATACTATGTCGTTTTTTTCAGGAGAAAAATGCCTTACTATACTATGTCGTTTTTACGGGCGAAAAAACCCCTTACTATGCTGTAGTTTTTTCGGGCGAAAAACGCCTTACTATACTATGTCGTTTTTTTCGGGCTAAAAAACGCCTTACTATATATACTATGTCGTTTTTTCGGGCGAAAAACGCCTTACTATACTATGTCGTTTTTTTCGGGCGAAAAACGCCTTACTATACTATGTCGTTTTTTTCGGGCTAAAAAAACGCCTTACTATACTATGTCGTTTTTTCGGGCAAAAACGCCTTACTATACTATGTCGTTTTTTCGGGCAAAAACGGCTTACTATACTATATCGTTTTTTCGGGCGAAAAACGCCTTACTATACTATGTCGTATTTTTCGAGCGAAAAACGCCTTACGATACTATGTCGTTTTTTTCGGGCTAAAAACGCATTACTATACATGGTCGTTTTTTTCGGCAAAAAACACCTTATACATGGTTGTTGTTTTTTTTTGGTTAAAAAACGCCTTACTATACTATGTCGTTTTTTTCGGGCTAAAAAATGCCTTACTATACTATGTCGTTTTTTCAGCCGAAAAACCCCTTACTATATACTATGTCGTTTCTTCGGGCGAAAAACGCCTTACTATATGTCGTTTTTTTCGGGCTAAAAAACGCCTTACTATACTATGTCGTTTTTTCGGGCGAAAAACGCCTTACTATACTATGTCGGTTTTTTCGGGCTAAAAAACGCCTTACTATACTATGTCGTTTTTTTCGGGCTAAAAAACGCCTTACTATACTGTCGTTTTTTCGGGCGAAAAACGCCTTACTATACTATGTCGTTTTTTTTGGGCTAAAAAACGCCTTACTATACTATGTCGTTTTTACGGGCGAAAAAACCCCTTACTATGCTGTAGTTTTTTCGGGCGAAAAACGCCTTACTATACTATGTCGTTTTTTTGAGGAGAAAAACGCCTTACTATACTATGTCGTTTTTTCGGGCGAAAAACGCCTTACTATACTATGTCGTTTTTTTTGGGCTAAAAAACGCCTTACTATACTATGTCGTTTTTACGGGCGAAAAAACCCCTTACTATGCTGTAGTTTTTTCGGGCAAAAACGCCTTACTATACTATGTCGTTTTTTCGGGCTAAAAAACGCCTTACTATACTATGTCGTTTTTTTCGGGCGAAAAACGCCTTACTATACTATGTCGTTTTTTTCGGGCTAAAAAAACGCCTTACTATACTATGTCGTTTTTTCGGGCAAAAACGCCTTACTATACTATGTCGTTTTTTTCAGGAGAAAAACGCCTTACTATACTATGTCGTTTTTACGGGCGAAAAAACCCCTTACTATGCTGTAGTTTTTTCGGGCGAAAAACGCCTTACTATACTATGTCGTTTTTTTCGGGCTAAAAAACGCCTTACTATATATACTATGTCGTTTTTTCGGGCGAAAAACGCCTTACTATACTATGTCGTTTTTTTCGGGCGAAAAACGCCTTACTATACTATGTCGTTTTTTTCGGGCTAAAAAAACGCCTTACTATACTATGTCGTTTTTTCGGGCAAAAACGCCTTACTATACTATGTCGTTTTTTCGGGCAAAAACGGCTTACTATACTATATCGTTTTTTTCGGGCTAAAAAACGCCTTACTATACTATGTCGTTTTTACGGGCGAAAAAACCCCTTACTATGCTGTAGTTTTTTCGGGCGAAAAACGCCTTACTATACTATGTCGTTTTTTTGAGGAGAAAAACGCCTTACTATACTATGTCGTTTTTTCGGGCGAAAAACGCCTTACTATACTATGTCGTTTTTTCGGGCAAAAACGCCTTACTATACTATGTCGTTTTTTCGGGCTAAAAAACGCCTTACTATACTATGTCGTTTTTTTCGGGCGAAAAACGCCTTACTATACTATGTCGTTTTTTTCGGGCTAAAAAAACGCCTTACTATACTATGTCGTTTTTTCGGGCAAAAACGCCTTACTATACTATGTCGTTTTTTTCAGGAGAAAAACGCCTTACTATACTATGTCGTTTTTACGGGCGAAAAAACCCCTTACTATGCTGTAGTTTTTTCGGGCGAAAAACGCCTTACTATACTATGTCGTTTTTTTCGGGCTAAAAAACGCCTTACTATATATACTATGTCGTTTTTTTCGGGCGAAAAACGCCTTACTATACTATGTCGTTTTTTTCGGGCTAAAAAAACGCCTTACTATACTATGTCGTTTTTTCGGGCAAAAACGCCTTACTATACTATGTCGTTTTTTCGGGCAAAAACGGCTTACTATACTATATCGTTTTTTTCGGGCTAAAAAACGCCTTACTGTACTATGTCGTTTTTTCGGGCGAAAAACGCCTTACTATACTATGTCGTATTTTTCGAGCGAAAAACGCCTTACGATACTATGTCGTTTTTTTCGGGCTAAAAACGCATTACTATACATGGTCGTTTTTTTCGGCAAAAAACACCTTCTTATACATGGTTGTTGTTTTTTTTTGGTTAAAAAACGCCTTACTATACTATGTCGTTTTTTTCGGGCTAAAAAATGCCTTACTATACTATGTCGTTTTTTCAGCCGAAAAACCCCTTACTATATACTATGTCGTTTCTTCGGGCGAAAAACGCCTTACTATATGTCGTTTTTTTCGGGCTAAAAAACGCCTTACTATACTATGTCGTTTTTTCGGGCGAAAAACGCCTTACTATACTATGTCGGTTTTTTCGGGCTAAAAAACGCCTTACTATACTATGTCGTTTTTTTCGGGCTAAAAAACGCCTTACTATACTATGTCGTTTTTTCGGGCTAAAAAACGCCTTACTATACTATGTCGTTTTTTTTTCGGGCTAAAAACGCCTTACTATACTATGTCGTTTTTTTCAGGAGAAAAACGCCTTACTATACTATGTCGTTTTTTTCGGGCTAAAAAAACGCCTTACTATACTATGTCGTTTTTTCGCCCGAAAAAACGCCTTACTATACTATGTCGTATTTTTCGAGCGAAAAACGCCTTACGATACTATGTCGTTTTTTTCGGGCTAAAAACGCATTACTATACATGTTCGTTTTTTTCGGCAAAAAACACCTTCTTATACATGGTTGTTGTTTTTTTTTGGTTAAAACACCTTTTCTGCATGGTCCACTGTCATTGGGGACATACTGGAGCCTATCCCAACTTTAGACTTTACATTTATGTTGTCACTGGACCGGTTTCGAACCGGCGCCGCGTGGACAGAAAGCCAGCGTTTATACCTCTACACTATCAGTGACTGTGACTTGCTCTGCACTACAGGCGTATTTGACATGCTCTCTGGAAGGTTTGCAGCAAAAAGTAACTGGTGTTGTACATTCACACATCACTGAGCGGGGTTTGAACCGGGGTTGCCTGGACGGAAAGCCGGCGTGCATACCTCTACACCACCAGTGACTGCAACCTGCTCTGCACTGAAAGCATATTTGACATGCATTCAGGAGGGTTTGCTGGAAAAAGTAATTGGTGTTGTATATTCACACATCACTGAGCTGGGTTTGAACCTGGGTTACCTGGACGGAAAGCCGGCGTGCATACCTCTACACCACCAGCGACTGCGACCAGCTCTGCACTGAAATCGTATTTGACATGCACTCTGGAGGGTTTGCAGGAAAACAACTGCTTGGTGTTGTATTTTCATACATCACCAAGTGGGGTTTGAACCCGGGGTGCCTGGACGGAAAGCCAGCATCTATACCTCTACACCACCAGTGACTGTGACTTGCTCTGCACTAAAGTCGTATTTGACAGGCATGGAGTGTTTGCAGGAGAAACTGCTTGGTGTTGTATTTTCACACATCACTGAGCGGGGTTTGAATCCGGGGTGCCTGGACGGAAAGCCGTCGTGTATACCTGCACGTTTTTTTTCGGCTAAAAACACCTTCCTGTACATGGTCGTTTTTTTCGGCTGAAAAACGCCTTACTATACTATGTCGTTTTTTTCGGGCTAAAAAAACGCTTTACTATACATGGTCTTTTTTTTCGGCTAAAAACGCCTTACTATACATGATCGTTTTTTTTTCGGCAAAAAAACGACTATACATGGTCGTTTTTTTCGGCTAAAAATGCCTTATTATACATGGTCGTTTTTTTCGGCTGAAAACGCCTTACTATAAATGGTCGAGGTTTTTTTCGGCTAAAAACGCCTTACTGTACATGGTTGTTTTTTTGGGCTAAAACGGCTAACTATATACATGGTCGTTTTTTTGGGCTGAAAACGCCTTACTATACATGGTCGTTTTTTTTTTTTCGGCCCAAAAACTCCTTACTATACATGGTTGTTTTTTTGGGCTCAAAACGCCTTTCTATACATGGTCGTTTTTTTCGGCTGAAAACGCCTTACTATATATAGTAAGGCGTTTTTTACCCCAAAAAACGATGAGGTATAGTAAGGCGTTTTTTTGCCGAAAAAAACGACCATGTATATATAGTATGGCGTTTTTTGTCCAAAAAAACAACCATGTATAGTAAGGCGTTTTTAGCCCAAAAAAAAACGACCATGTATAGTAACGCATTTTTGCCCCAAAAAAACGATGAGGTATAGTAAGGCATTCTTAGCCCAAAAAAAAACAACCATTTATAGTAAGCCGTTTTTTACCCAAAAAAACGACCATGTATAGCAGGGCACATTAGCTGAAAAAAAAAGACCATGTATAGTAAGGCGTTTTTCACCCCCAAAAAACGACCATGTATTGCAAGGCGTTTTTTGCCCCCAAAAACGACCATGTATAGCAGTGTTTCTCAAATAGTGGGGCACGCCCCCCCAGGGGGGTGCGAGGCTCTGTCAAGAGGGGGGCGTTTGACCTCGGCTTTTTTATTTTTATTTTTTTTACTGTCCTAGAATAAAGTGCAGTTGCACCTCAACTACATTCGGGGGTTAGTGGCGTTCTCATTGGCAGAGTGTGCGCAGGGAGCATTCGCTCGGTGTTTTGTTTCCACTGAGCAGGCGCGCTTTGCACACAGCACAGAGTATGAGTAGACACGAAGTCGACGGGTAGAGAGAGACTGAGGTAAGAGACAAATGCAAGTATCCCGAAAGCTCAGACGAAGCGTATGTAGCGCTTGGCTTCACTGTGACTACGATGGGAGAGGAAAGACCCGTGTCTAATTACTGTCTGAAAATGTTGGCAGCGGACAGCATGAAGCCAAATAAATTCAGGCGTCACTTAAAGACATTACACCCCAATCACGCTGATAAGACGCTTAAGCTTCTTTCAGCGAAAACGTGCCGAATATTGCCAACAATCATCCCGCTTTGTGACTGCTACTCGTAGCCATTAATCCAGACATCATCTTTGATTTTAAAAAATCAGCACAAATTATTTTATACATTTGTGTTTTGCTGGTTAAAGTTGTTTTATATTGTGCTCCTGACATAATGTTGGTGATTAGTTTGAATGCATTATTAGCTATTGATTTTATATGATTTTATTTTTCAGTATCGTATGGTTTGACATGGTCAATCAAAAAATATTTTGATGGGGAGGGGGGGCGAGATGTTTTCCTCTTCCTAGGGGGGGCATGACAGAAAATAATTGAGAACCACTGATGTAACGGAACCCGTAAGGTGAGATGCCTCCTCCTTGAACCTATTCATCTCCTGCTGTCTTTTTTTCCCTGCAAATCAGTCTTCCAGCGGGTTTTGTTGCGCCTCTCTACCACCCGTAGGCAGATGGCCTT
The DNA here is from genome assembly GCF_054856545.1 of Hippocampus guttulatus. Classification (NCBI taxonomy): domain Eukaryota; kingdom Metazoa; phylum Chordata; class Actinopteri; order Syngnathiformes; family Syngnathidae; genus Hippocampus; species Hippocampus guttulatus. The sequence goes on from NC_141278.1 coordinate 5,991,235, forward strand.
GACCGAGGTGAGTCACCAGCGAAGAAGCCCCCTGATCTGTTTGACATCTTTGTCACAGTCAAGGGCACTTTAACAGGACCCAACCGGCTGAGCGGTGACTCAAGGTGCAAACAATTTAGCCCCAGACTGAGACGTGTAATCATACACCAGCGGCTCCGGTGTTTTTGTCTTTTTATCTATAGTTCTAACGCGCCCCATGAACACAAAGACTACAAAAGCGGAGGACTGCAGACCACAGCATACAACAGGATCTGAAGCTTGCTCGCCTTCTGACAATTTCATCAAAGTGTAAATGTCTCGGGTCATAAGAATCATGTAAATATGCAGAGCATCAAATAATCTTAGTCTCGAAACGATAAATGCTCTCCGCTGCAAATGACTGACTACCGGTAAATGACTTTGCAACTTTTGACACTTTTGCACGTTTCCCACCACATTGTTCCAAAATCAGCTTGGCACTGCACTTTTCTACTTTCAACCGCACATTAAGTTCGGAAAACTGGCGCAACTGCCAAACTGAAAAATACAAATTCAGAAGGACCTTGGGGAGGATTTAAAATGACGGGCACAAGCACTGTGATCACTGTGTTTTGATTGCCCTGTGGTGGACGCCAAGGTGACATGGAAAAATATGGATGCAAAATCAATAGCGACGCTTTCAAAACGCTTGTCAGGGTGAAGCGAAGTTCCCTCTTTAGCAATTTTGTCTCGACTGTGTGGGGCAGCGCCACCCTTGACCCCTGGAAGTTCCCGACAACAGCAGAATGAGCCGTACTGCTTTGAAAAAATGTGCAGCTCATCCGAGTGATTCGAATTGTTATTGGCCGATCACACTCACGGAGGATCGCATCAGGGTTGGCGGATCAACACACTGACCGGAACACCTTCAAGTGATCCCTCCAGTAGTCAACAGATGCCGATTCTAAATCTATTTCATGACAGAATGATGCTATGAGGGTGGGCCAGTGATTAGCACGTCGACCTCTTGTGAGGATAAAGCGGATCGGAAAATGGATGGATGAATGATGCGATGATGCTCTGTCACCCGAGGAAAAAAAAAATCCCTTTTCCTCCTTTCTTTTCAAATGGAGCTCACCGATGTGGGAATTCCCCCTTTGCAAGCACAAGAAGGTACTGTGTGTATCATTGCGCCTCGCCTACGCTGGCTCTCTCAAAGCAGGTGCTGACAATCAGAACGTGAACAATCAAATGCATGATAAGTGGAACACGCGACGTCAGGAGAACAAGAGAGGGTTTGATCTCGCACTTAGCTCCGCATGAAAAACAGACAGACGTCACAGGCTTGGCAATAACAACCTCGTGACGCAACCCGACCCTTCTACCACGTATTCATTGCACTCTAATTCCTGTTATTTACAGTCTATACCCCCCCCCCCCAAAAAAAAACCCAATGAAGTAATCGACCAGACAAGGTCAAAGTTGAACTGTTCAAAAGGTGAACCAGCGCGTTGAAAATTGTATTCGCTGTTAAATCTGCCTGCTCAGTGATGGCTAATGTCTTTTTTTTTTTTTTTTTTAAACTGTGGGGAAACCAGCATGAGCTCCGCACTGCTCGAGGCGATGTAATTCCAGTGAACGACAAGTCTTCTTTATTTCACTTTGAAATATTCAGTGGTGAATCACTACAAAGAGGACAAGTTGCTTCACGCCGTTGCCCGTGGGCGGGTTGGGCTCCTTTATTAAGGAAACGTCACCTCAGGGCTAAGATTTGTTCACGGCAAAAAAAAAAAAAAAATTTAAAGTGATTTGCAAGATTGCACTTTTCTTTGTAATTCACTTTTTATTTGATGACCCTTTTAGTTCACATGAATTTAAATCACACTTTGATATGCTCGTGCGCTGTTCAAATATCGCGAATGGTTTGGTTCTGATGAATCAATGTTAAGAAAACGAGGTCATCATGTGGCTCATGTCGCAAAATAATGACTTTCGATCACAGTTGAGGTTGTTTGACACCAGGATGTGCGACACAAGTGAACAGTTAATTCTAAGATAACATTGTTAAATGTCACATTTCCACGACACAAGTTCGCTGTGTTCACTCCCACAACGGCGCGAACGGCCCGTCTGCTTAAAATACCAAAAGAAAGAAAACATCACACAGTTGCACTGTGCTTTTGCGCTAAATGTGCACTCTTCCCCAAATTAGGGCCCTGAAATGTAAAGGTGGATGAATAAGGAAAAATAAAACGAGTACGACAAGTTCGGTTCGATACAAACACGTGGCCACTAAATTCATGCCGTGAAGCAGTCCAACAATCTGAAACTTCAATTACTCGAACTTGAGCCTCCTCTCGAGGCTTGCATCCCTCCCACAGCCGCCGTGACTCCTCTGGAACAGGCGCACTGAAAGCAAAGAAACAGATTCCGTCGCCATGAGGGTGATGCCGATAAAAGCTTAAAACCAGCAACCAAATTTTCCATGAGCAGAAATGTTGCCGCCGTGTTTGGAGGATTCCGGTAAGCAGCCCAAAGCATCCAGTCCCGGCAGGCCTGTCGGCGTCTGGGATCTGCGTCTGAAATTATCACATGCGCTCATCACTGTTGTTTGTTGATATTGATCGTTTTTCGCTGTGCTCACGCTGCACATCATACTGAGCGTCGTTGCTCATATTTTGTCCCTCATGGGAGTCCGGTGACTCAATTAACTCATTCAGTACCAGCCAATTCTGGACCAAGTCTGAAAAGACGTTTAAAAACGTCTTTGGGAGTGAATGAGTTAATGAAGGCAAATTACCCGATTCAAATCATGAGATACGTTTTTCAGGGCGTTAAGGCCAAGCTGGTGTTTATCGTGATTATGTGACAGATGACAGGCAGTGACGGGACGGGAGTCACTGACCTGATGCCGTCGTCGCCGATAAGCCCCATCGGGGAGGCTGGCCGTGAATGATTCCTTCGCAACAAAGTCTTGCGTGCGCTTTCTGGTGATTCGAGGGAACCTTGTGGTGTAAATGACACACAAAGGGTGAGTGTAGAAATGGGTGCCGTTTGTGTGATATTGGATTTGGGGGCAAATATTTGTTCTATAATGCAACAGGAACTTATCGCATGAGTCATGCTGCCAGTCAAGAGGAAACAAACAGAGGGCAGTGTGATGTCATTCCGGGGAGGGGGAGGGGGGCGAATGATTTGTCTCGATTTCCATGAAAACGATTATAAGTGTCAATCAAAAGCTGAAGCGCTGAAATTTGGGCTCATTGGATTTGAGGCTGGTTAATATCGCGGTTGATGATTGCATAGCGAGTTGTATTCCAACTCGGATCGTGCAATGGAAAGTGCGCAAAATGTGTTTCGGGGCTGCAAGTTGATGTGCAGGGCATCTTGATTTGTGGTGAAGGGAATTAAAAAAAAAAAAATCAACATTAACCCTTTTGGGGACAGCGGTTACTACAGTGGACAGCTTATGTGACAGGTTATCATTATTTGTGTAGGAAGTGCGGGGGGGGGGCGCTCGCTTTCATTTCAGGTGACATGCAATCTTGCTCAAGCAGGAAAGAAGCAGGAAGCGCCATTAATGATTAAAAACAGTTTGGGACAGCAGGGAAAGGGTGACCAAGCGAGCACTGCTTTCTTGTGAGTGTGTAACTGAAACGAGAAATCCTGCCAAATGGTCAAGACGACTGAAGAAAAAAAAAAAAAACCTCCCATTCGTGGTGGAATGGACGCATCTTAAGGAGATCTCAAGTAAAAGTTGGACCGTAACCTTGTTTGGTGAAAAAAGAAGATTAACGTCTGTGCGTTTGCTTTGAATCAGATGATCCCGTTTAATCCCGTGTTGACAAAACATTTGCAATCTGCTTCGCTGCGTTGTGCTGTGGCCCAAACCGCCCAATCACACGCCCCACCCACCCAAGTCAGTCAGAAATACATTTCTGGATATTGTGGGGGTCTGTTCCTTTCCTTTGCCCTGAATATTTTATAAGTGATTGGATGCACAGCAGATGCTCCGCTTCGCCCTTGATTTGGATGCAAGAGGTGGGGCGTGTCGCTTGGGTTTAAGGCCCCGGACGACTTGATGGGTCACAGTTCAGAGACGGGGCTTTAAATGAGGTGGAAGGGAGGCCTGGCGAGGCTGGGCTGCCTCTTGCAGCCATATTACCTGAATGCTGCTCTCGAACATGCCACTTTTGCCTCTTTTACCAGCCACTGGCACAACAAAGCAAGAATTCAAACACAATAGGATCTAACTCACAGGTGTCAAACTCAAGGCCTGTGGGCCAAATCCGGCCAGCTGGGTCATTTTACGTGGCCCGCGAAAGCAAACCATGTGTGTCAACTTGCTAAAATTTGTACCGAAATGTGCTGGAGCCTGTCTCAGCTGTCTTTGGGCAGTAGGCGGGGGACACCCTGAACCGGTTGCCAGCCAATCGCAGGGCACACAGAGACAAACAACCATCCACGCTCACACTCACACCGCGGGACAATTTTGAGTGTTCAATCAGCCTGCCATGCATGTTTTTGGAATGTGGGAGGAAACCGGAGTACCCGGAAAAAACCCACACAGGCCCGGGGAGAACATGCAAACTCCACACAGGGAGGCCGGAGCTGGAATTGAACCCGGTCCCTCTGCACTGCCCTCCCCCCAACCCCTGATTTAAATGATTAGTTAGATATAGAGATTAGTTATAAGATATGCAACTAAATCTGATGCGCAGTTTCTTCCTGCATGCATCGTGACTCGCAACCCCTGTCCGACATAAAATTTTAGTGCGAAAGGAAGCCAGGAAAAACACTGAAAAATGGATCATAATGAATAACAAACACCTCCGACCTGTCGAGGAAAGAATGAAAAAATGAAACCTGAGCGTTGCAGCCCTCGCGGTTGATATTAACGTCGGCGCTGTTAAGCTATCTGGCGGATGCCCGCATAATTACAGGCTTCCCATCATAAATGTCGTCCAAATGCACACGAGGATCCTTCCTCGTGGTTCACCGGCCAGGCAGCGCATTAGCTCCATGACACTCCGACTTCCTGAGCCGCAGCACTTCCACCAGTGAGGCCCAATGGGAAAAAAATAATAATAAAGTGAACACAGCAAGCGATTCCTGTCCCTCGTGGTCCCGGCAGGGGGAAAACTGATCAGATAAACACGCAGCAAAGCCTCCAACCGGGTCTTACGTCGCCTTCTTGCAAGGCTGCAGGTGGGCCGGCAACGAGGTGGCGCTCGCGTCCCCGGTCCATCTCCCCCCGTCTTGTTGATTCGAAACAGGCCTCGTTAGCCGTCCGTTCATTTCCGCGGGCGTGGAGCAGGTGACGCGCGTCATCTCCAAGCGGGCTGCACGCACGTCCATCATCGCGGCGCTATCCTGAGGCGGGCTCCAACTCGATTTCGTTTTGCAATTATTAGCGTGTCACTTCCCGTTTCCATCACCGGCGGCGCGTGGGCGCCTGCGTATGTGATCAAGCCGCTCGAGGTCTCGACAATCGCGGCAGGCACGATGTGGATTGTGGCTAAAAAATATATATAATGATAATAATAATAATAATAATGTTTTTCATACATTAATAAAAACATTAATATATTCATATGATGCCATTTGGGTTTTTCCAGTTGTATCATACTTGATACACAACAATGATAACCTCCTATGCAAGAGTATGATTGACAGGTCATTAATCAAAATACTTTTACAATGAATAACGTAACATGAACCTCAAAGCAAGTGAAACTTACCGTAGGTGGAAGAAGTCTCCACACCCCTGTTTAATCTTTCACGAGGGGAAGTAGAAGATGATCGACAATGATTATGGACCACAGTCAAACTCATCTTGACCTGGCGAGAGAGAGAGAGACAACACCAGACAACGCTTATAAGAAAATTAATATTAAAATATGGTTTCGTTTTAAGCACGAACAGTGTTACTCTGTACATCAACCCTGGCATACTCCAAAAATTATAGAAGCGTGGTTATCACAAATTTTTACCCCCCACAAAAATAAATAAATGACGTCAATTGGGCAGCATGTAGGTGCGATGGAATAATCAAATCCCAAAAAGATTCGCTTGCGACAGCCCAACATCATATTTGTAGAGTATTAATATCAAACATGATTGAAAATTCAGTCACGAGGGAGGGCGGCCATTTTTTATGAACAGCACTTGTCATCAACATTTGTTGAAAATCGTCGGTGAATCCAGAGGAAACTATTTTAATGAAATTCATATATTCATTCGTTTACTTGGGAAGTCTTCCCCACTCGCTCCATCTGTTTCACCAAAATAATTACGAGCAGAGAGAAAACACACACACACACACACACACACACGCACACTCAATATCTTCCTCTAGTGAGCTCATTTGCATGTTATAATCCTGCCATCTGTGAAACCAAAAAGCGAATTATTTGCACTGTGACCAGCAAAATGAACGGCGAATCGTAACAAAAATAGAGTCCGTGTTCAGCCAGGGTAAGGAGGGACGTTAGCAAATCTGGGAGCCTGAGATGAAAGTGCTCCTCTAGATTAGCGTGAAAATGAAGTGCAGGCACCAAAGCACAAACACGCTTCCTCAAACTACCGAGCAGAAGTCAATAAATTTGTCATATGCATTTTGAGAACTGGGTAAAACAGCGGGAGGGTTAATTATAATTATGAAATACTTCCTCATTGTTACTCTGTGGTGTGCCGTAGCAAAAAGATGCTAATTTTTATTCGACTCCCCAAGAGTGAGACACACAAACACTTGAGAATGGCTGCTATTACAACCACAGATATGTCCATGAAATGACTCATTTATTCTCCGGACAGATGTGCGATTCCTTTCAACAATCCGAAATAATGACAATATACCGAATGATATTTGTCTTGAAATTAGCAAGCTAGCATGTTTAACGTAGCTTTGAGTCCACCAAAATGCCTTGAAGATAGGATGGCATTTTTAATCACGACAGATCACGAGACGTACGTTTGCCGATGTTTGGACAGGCCTTGGGTCAGCTTTTGCTTTTTCAGGTGGAGCTACGGCTAGTCACACGGAGACACTCGGTCTCCTGGACTCGCCGCTTCCTGTCCTGCATGGTCCTCCAATCCCGCCGGAGTTTTTATCACTAGCAAGATCCAATCGTGTGTCGATTGACTTCACACTTCTCGCTAAATGACTTTGTTGTTCTCCTTTTGGCAGAAAGTCTTGCTCGTCTTCTTCACTTTTCACTCTAAATTCCATTAGCCAAGATGGTTCCTTTCCCCTCGATGGCCTCACGTGTTCACGGTTTTACTGCTCCAAAGAGATGAAAGTGGACGAGCACGAGAATGTCATTGGAACATACGAGCAGTTTCCTGAGAACTACATCAACTTTTTCCACTGAAAGAAAAAAAAAAACATTGAGAGCACAGACTGAATTCCCCCCCCCACAAAAAAATGAAACGGATTGACAGTATTCCCAAAGTCATCACAGGAATCACCACCAAGCCATACCCAATTTTAATAACTATTATTTGCCAACATGAACCCTTTCATGCACCCTATAACCTCATAACATGATGAACCGTCCACTTTAGTAACCGCTGTCCCTGAAAGGGTTACAATTTGCAAATATATGCAAACTGGATAAGAGTTAACCAATGAATACATTGAAACAGAAACTCGCCGCTACAAAAATCGCCTTCTGTGTAGTTATTTGTCTTTCTTCAGCGGGTGCGTGCGCGAGCGCGTTGGTGCGAGCTGGGATGATCCTCCCCCGGCCTGGTGATGACACAACCCCCGTGGGTGGTCTTAACGGTCAACAACTGCTCTGTCAACTCCGCTGCACCCAAGCACCGAAGAGGTGATGAGACTCAACAGGCGGCGTTAGTTCACACCGGGTGAAGATAAAGATGAGCTTCATCTTTTGCTCTGTGCTCCGACCGGGAATATTTTCTCTTTCTCTCCATGACACCGTCTTGTTGTTTAGCCTCAGCCTGCTTCCAAGCACCTCCTGCTCCGTGCCGAGCCCCCCCCCCCCCTTTCCCCATGACGAGCAAACGGAGCTAGACACATTAAATCATCTGTGAAATTCTGGCCGGTATTTGTCATGTGATTAACTGCACACGTGTCACGTCTACGGCAGAAAAGTGGCAGTCACACAAGCCGAGGTTGCAAGATGGAGGTGACTGCTCTCTCTCTCTCTCTCTCTCTCTCTCGCACAAAATACCGGCGAATCGTGTTGGGGATTTATATCTCCGGCATGGAACAAAAACTGAGCAGAGTTTCAAACTTCAGTCGTGTGGACAATTAAGAACCCAGCCAGGGGGGGGGGGGGGGGGGGGGGCACATTTGGCAGCCAACTCATCATCAACACCAACGCGCCAGATTTGAAGTGAGGGTGTCACTCAACTCACGTGTGGGTGACGACAAAGCTAAAGCGCCTGCTGATTCGTGTTCGCTAGCATTGATTGACAATACGTTTACTGATGTTGTTCTTCTCCCGGAGACGGGCCGGATCAATCAAATGTTGTCGGACCACGTTGTCGGGCGGAAGGATGGAATCAAAAAGCGGTTCGTCAGTCCATCACAGAGCGATTCGGCACAAAAGTGAACTGCTACAAATGCGATTGATGAGAAACGCACGGAGCCGTGTTGCTCGCAGTCTTCCCCATCCGTTAATTAACAGGTCATGTTGTCTACATGTCACGTCACTTATTGTATCCCAACACCAGTCCCTGAGGATTTTTTTTTTTAAACAGGGAGCAGAACTGATATCTGTTGTGCTTTAAGTGGAAACCTCTCGCGTTACATTCAACCGTGGGTGAGGTTCAGCATTTTGTTCCCCTGCTTTCCCACAGAGGCTCAAGACATTGGAGTATATTCTGTCAGGCATGAAACACTGTACGGGAATCGGACACCCCGGTCTCCTCAATCCAACCCCGAAGAGTTGAGAACGTGGAAGAAGCTTGTCTTTCAAATCCCACGTCTCAAACAGGGGGGCTTTGTATCATGTCAAGTAGTCCATATCTTGTAAGGCATAATTCTGTTCGAAGAGACCCGAAATATGTTGTCAAAAGTCGATCTGCATTGGTCATTTTACGATTATTTTTCAAAGCCAAAACCACTTTTTTTTTTTGGTGGGTAGGATAAAGAATTTTAGATGGTAGACCGCAGGATTTAGCGCGTTTAACGGTAGTTGAAAGTGGCCTAAGATTTGAATTTATAGGAAGTCACAGCATACTAAAGTGCGTGGATTGGAATACCTAATGACAACTTTCAACAACTTGCATAAAGATAGCATAAAATATAGGAGTTAGATTAAATACGATAAAAACAAAGAGTGAAAAATTCAACTGTAATCTGCTTCTTTCGCCAAACAGCTCACATCACAACAAGGCTATGACAGACCAGATGAACATCAAGGAGTAGTCTCCATAAATCACATGAAGTATAGTACAGCCAGTCCTTGGCTGACAATCGTCTTGTTCCTTTTACAATTTTTACAAATGTACCTCGTCAACCTACCCAGAACATTTTCTGGCTCTAAAAAAGCACAAAATGCATCATTTCGGCATACCTGAAATACCAAGTCACACTTGTTTATAGAGCGCTTAGTCTCAAACAGGGCTTCACGACACACTCTGACCTTAACCCCCAGGAGGGCAAGGAAAAAAAACAAGAAAAAACATCAAAAATGAGAAACCTTGAGAAGGGGCCGCAGATGGGACAATCCCCTTTCCAGGGTGACCAGGCTGCAATGGATGCCGAGCGGGCAACAATGTTGGTTACAATGATCCATTGAACAAGATGACAATGCTGTAGGGCACAGGTGTCAAACTCAAGGCCCGGGGGCCAGTTCTGGCCAGTCACATGATTTTATGTGGCCCGCGAAAACCAATCAAAGATGTCCACATTTATGATGCTTGCTAAAATCTCAAACAAAATTTTAAATTCTCATTTGGGATAAATACAAGTGATACTCGAAGCATTTTCTTGTTACCAACCCCCCTCATTACTGTAACTTAAACAATAAGTAAATAAACTGTTATTCTTGACTTCTTTACATGGTTTCGGTCATAACGGCCCTTCAAGGGAAACTGTAACTAAAATCCCCCCCTCCTATCACTTCAGTGAACTCTAGTAGGATTGTTGTATGAGACCGTCTCATTAGGTTTCACTCAGGTTACTGTCAATCAGTTACAGCGTGCACACAAGGAAGCAGGAAGTGCCTTTGTGCGCTTGAAAAGACATTAATTTCAAACCCGGTTCGAAAATGAAATATCCTTTTTCGGAATGAGGGTCCAAAAGTGTCATTGGAAAGCAATGGATCTCTGTAGAAGGAATACAAGAATCACTAAGTGGAAAGCCAGTCCAGACAAGTCAGAAAAACAAAGCATCATCTGTTTGGGTGTTTTGAAGAAATGAGACATAACAACTGCAAGGGGGGAGGTATAAATCCCTGTGGGGCTCCAAATGCTCAACCAGCTCTCCTCTGCTGAGGCTCCAACTAATATTTCTTTGATTTTTTTTTTTTGTCCTCGGCGCCGTGACAAGGTAGAGAACAGGTTTAGAAGAGATTGGAGCTCAGACATCAGAGGTCCGACTCAATTGTGGCAGGGGTGGAAAAGGTTTGAGGTTTTCATGCTGGTGGGGGGCGGAGGCGGGATGCAATCTGGCAAGCGTTTTGCTAACGGGGATCGTCTGGTTCGGAAGCAGCTGCCTTGACCCACTTCTCCTTTGCTTGGGACTCGGGATATTGATGCGCCGAGATGTGCCAAGCAGACGGGAAACAGCTCTTTTTTTTTTTCTTTTGCGGGGGACATCTTACATTTTTGGCTTCAACTCGCAGACAGGCGGTCGAATCAAATGACATCCGCCACTTCACATTTGGAATTTTGTAATTTGCCTTTCAAATGTCATTTAACAATGCGCCTGCTGTATGTATGTATGTACGTATTGCACTGGTGATTTAGAGTGGACTCGAATTGTGTGACGACGATTTGGAACATTTTACCCATCTAGTGAAGCGAAATGAAGAAACCCAAATCTTGATTTAAAAAAATAACAAGAATATGCAGAAGTGAAACGCCCTCACCGTTTCGTATAACTAGATGAGAATGATCCTTCGTCTAATTAGCATCACATGAAATAAATCTTGCAGATTTTTTTTTTGAGGATACAATCTCGTAATAGATCTCATTGATTATGCACATTAGTGATCCGAAATCGTCTCTTTTTATGTGGAGCTAGTCTTTTTTTTTTTTTTTTTTTTTTTGCATGGCAGTTTGTTTTGATAGGGACTGTCATAACCTCAAGTCATTTTTGGGATGGCCTGAAAGGAAAGACGTTTTTTTTTTCCCCTCCCAGTTGACGTCAAACAAAGAAATGGATTACCGAAATACCCGTCGTTTGCCTTAAAACATCCATCCATCTATTTTCCGATCCGCTTTATCCTCACAAGGGTCGTGGGGGGGTGCCGGAGCCTATCCCAGTCGTCTTTGGGCAGTCGGTGGGGGACACCCTGAACTGGTTGCCAGCCAATCGCAGGGCACACGTAGACGAACAACCATCCGTGCTCACACTCACAACTCGGGACAATTTCGAGTGTTCAATCAGCCTGCCATGCATGTTTTTGGAATGTGGGAGGAAACCGGAGTACCTGGAGAAAACCCACCCAGGCCCGGGGAGAACATGCAAACTCCACACCTGGACGCCGGAGCTGGAATTGAACTCTCTGCACTGTGAGGTCGACGCGCTCACCACTGGACCGCCAAAGCAACAATCAACAGGCGCTCACAAAATCACGGCGCATTTATGAGGAGACTGTCTGTCGCAGCGCTTGGTATTTTTGTGCTTGGCTAATTTGTGCTCATCTTCTTGAGCAATTCTAACCACTCAAAGACATGGCACGTTTCGACTCGACCGACTGACGTAATTTAAGAGCGGAAACAGCCATGATGTCAATGGCTTTAAGCGGAATGATGTCAGTGAACACAATCAGCAAAATCGTCAACAAACTGCGGTGCTGTGAAAAAGTTTGTGCCCCCTTCCGGATTTCGGTGTTCTTGATTCAACAAATGTGGTGCTAGCGTGTTGCCGGATTTAGAACGCACATGACAGTTGCCTGAAACTTTGCCTAAACTGTTGTTCGTTACAATTACATTGTGATTTGACAAGGGGGGGCGGGGGGGGGATTACGTTTTTACAATGGAACAGGTCGTTTGGGATTTTTTTATTTTTATGAGCCCTAAAAAATTAAATTGGCATTTAGTATTTCCTTGGGTTGTCTCTCTGTGATATTAACCCTTTCGTACACCCCTGTAGCCCGATAACATGATAAGCTGTCCACTGCAGTAACCGCTGTCCCCCAAAAGGGTTCAAATTGGTTTGACGAACTGAAAACTTTGTGTGCAATGAATATGCAAAGAACACAGAAATCGGGTAAGCGGGCAAATACTTTTTTCCATCGCACTGCACAACACCAAAACAAACAAAGCACTTTTGGAGACCTTTAGAACGGAAGCCTCATTATAATCATTCAATTGTAAACTGAAGTTTGGTGTCTAATCTTACCCAGGACTGTATCTCATATTTCTTCTGCAAAACAGTACTTTGTGTTTTCCACCCACCCCCCCCAAAAAAATCCAATGGTTTCCCCTTTATGAATTTCCTCAACATTGAGCCATTGATACAAAAATAAAAGAGCTCAAGTTGCCTGTGTGTTCATTCACGAGCTATAAAGTGATGCAAACAAACGTGGAGAGTGAAAAGGTTAAGCCCATTGTTTGGAATCAACATCCTGAATGGAATAATCCCTGAAAAGAAGTGTGTATCGTATGTGTGTGCGCTGATAGTACTGTAGCGCGCATCCAACAAAAAAAATAAATCGGACACAGGCGCTCCAGATGGTCTCACGGCAGTCTAATGCGGTGAAATAAACAGCAAAACATTTTAGTGTTGTCGTCATGATTTACACCATTTTGTCTATCATGAAGAATGAACTTTCTATGGAGCGTTCGCATTTTAAAGGTCACAAACAAACATCTTTTGTCCTGCTCAGAGTCTACACCTTTCCCCGGGCTTTCCACGCTGGAGGTTTGTTTAGAACGAGATGCAGTGAGGTCTGAGGACGTGGGTGTTGATGGATGCGGGTAGGATGAGTAGAAGTCGAGAAAGAGAAGGGCGAGGAGGGGAGGGGGGGGGGGACTCGGGAGATGCTTTATGCAGGCAGGCAGGTTATATCAGGTTAGAAGTAGAGCTGGATAGCCTGCAGCAGCAAGGAGGTGGTAACGTGACCTTTTTTTTTTTTTTCTTGGAGTCCTGCCTTCTGTTCAAGAACCAGCTCCCATGAAAGTACTTTCGCCCCAAGGTTGACAAAGAGGAAAATAAATTGGGAAAAAAATACGGGCAGTATCAGTGGAGCAAAGGCACAGTGTAGCAGTTGTGTGGTTCTATGCCAAAGTAGCCTACTATATATATTTATTATATTTGTCGTCATAAATTGTTTTTCGTGGTCCCAAAACCAGTCGCTGTTTTGTCGATTTGTTTTTGTTCTCAATTAAAGGCAAATGAAGCTTATTTAAGGTTTGAATGATCTGTCAGTTAGCTTAACTGTGACGTTAGCATAGCATGGCCTTGTGGCGTTGATCCCAACGTTAGACGTCATGGTTGTTGTGTCTTTCATTTGCTAAACTTGCATGTTGATAGTTGCTTCTTTTCCTGTTTTATATGTGGAAAAAAATATGCTCGAATGCAATAATGTAATAATCTTGGCTGCTCCCTTCGTTTCGCATCATGGCGAGCTAGCGCGCGGCCATGTTCACGTGCATCGCGCAAACTCAAACGGCACACCGTCTCCCTCGCACAAAGCATTTATTTTTCCCCTAAATGGCAACTGGCGAGACTTGCTGAGTCGCGCAGCTCATATTTCACCAACCAAATCCCAAATCCTAAAAATTGTCACGTGACCCGAATTCCGTTTAATAAATTCAAAATATTTGATCACACTGGTTATTATGTATTGTATTATTTTAACTATTCCCGCGACTGTATTGATCTTGCCTGACTGTTTACAGTACAACGGTATATCTTGGACTCCATTGTTCGTAAATTGCACATCGACTGTGTTCATACAAAAGATTTGGCAATACGGCTTCGCTCATTACCCGGCGCTAAACTTACAGTCGATGCATCGGGTTTCATTGTTTTTTCTATTCTCTTGCGCACAGAGTCGATCCGTGTACCGTGTGTGTCGCTAAGTCCCGAACGCAAGCGATCAGGACATGACTCCGTGCCGTGTCAAACTCGTTTCGTCTAACCGCTTGAAATCCAAGATTTACGGCAAGAGGCAAACGCCGCGTCAAGCCAGCGAACTAATGTAAACACGACACCGAACATTCCTTTCTGCAGACGAGTTCTGCAGACAGAAACAAACGGTAGTCGGAGGAAGGCGCATTCTTTCGACGACGGGACGTTCATCTGCCCGTCTTCTCTTTTGCCGCTTCGAACGTATACTCGCCGGAAACGTTTGCCTCGGCTGGCCAATGCTGCGAAAATCAGGTGAGCGTTTATGTTTGAGAAAAGCAATGCCATTATTTTATTGGAAATGGTTTAGAAATCAATTGAAATGTCGAGTGGTGGCAAAATATGGAGTCAGTGTGACCGTGTTGACCTGTCGGTATTTTGCCCGCGTGACAGAACAAACGCAATAAAAATACGAGGCCGTGGTTCATATTCTGGAAAAGGAAATAACATGTTGCCGAAGTTAATATTTAATGAACCGTGGAGGAACCACGGCTGAAACTTTGACTTGCATTAATGTGGGCAACTCAAGATAACGAGTGCAATTAAAATAATAGTGCTGTGACTCAGTGCAAATTTCTGTAACGTTATTCGTTATTCACGTTGTGGCGTGATTTTTTTATTTTTTATTTTTTTTGCTGAGGAAACAAATGAAAAAGCACAATCATCCATTTGACTCAGTGAAAAGCACAGCTGCTATTGGAGCAGCCCTGCACAGAAATCCCAACAGCTGCCGCTAACATCTGCATAGGCAGCAAGCGTTGGCGAGCAGAAAGTGCTGACCACAAGTTGGCAGCTTTGATGCATACGTGTGTCCTAGCTTTTTTTTTTTCTTTTTTTTTTAAATAAATGTAATTTTTTTTTAAACTATTTCCACTTTTCATCATCCTTGATCATTTTTTTCCTCTCTGTGGCTTCTTGTAATGTCCTTTAGTTAATTTAACTATTAACGGCACTAATAACCGATGACGTACACCTCCGAGCGCCGACCGAGTGCCGCTGAAAGGAAACCTCGCAGCTCTCAAAAAGAAAGCCTGTCCCTTCCCTCACCGTGTCTCATGCCGTCCTCTCCACCCGCATCCATCCCCCAAATCCAGATGCGAGCCCTGTGCTCCTTTTCGTTTTTCAGCCACAGAAACCTGGCGGAGCCTCGTGTTCTGACAACAACAACAACCGGAGAGCAATCAGAGCGCTGCAAGTGGGCCGCAATTGGATTTTTTACGCTGATCGATGCGCCAGGCAAAACTCCCACCCTGCTACGAGTGCATGAAGAAACCGCTTGGGCCGTCCCGCGTGCATCTCAGCCGTGTAAAGGAGGCGGGGGGGGGGGGGGGCAGAAAGCTATTTCAGTGGACTAACAAGCACGCAAAGAACCAAGCGAGGGGTGCGTTTTGGAAGTGCCGCTCACGTTCCCTTCATGGTCTTGCACGAGCTTCCAAAAGAATCAAAAGGCAGCGATTCGTTTATAAAATCTCAGCTTTCAAAGCGACCTTGCCCAAACTTTTGAACGAGTCATGCCATGTGACCGATCCAGCAAATCTCTCCCAGTAAAGAATACAAGTGAAGAAATGATCTGATTGGCTCATTCTGGTCACATGGTCACAATACAGGTAGCTGCGTTAGCAGGCTGTTACAAAAGGTACAAGAAATTGACAGCCGGACCGCATGAGAACTGGACTTGATCCCGATTCAGACCAGGGTCTCTCTTCCGAACATGCATTGTGAGCCAGACCGTCTCTCTTTCTGATGCCTCAATTCAAGATTCAATTTCAATTCAAATAATCAAGGTTATAAGGGAAACTATAAAGGAAACCGTTACCGCCAGTGTTCTATTTAATTTTATTTTTTTTAATCCATGTTGCGCATTTGCTCTCTGAGCAGATTTTGCCTTTTACCGTCTTTTGATAATCCGGAGATGTGCAGGTATCATCACCACAAGGGGGTAAAAACCAGCGTGAGCCTGAAAAATGATTGATAGACGCAAGGGGGAGGCAGGGGGGTGTTTTGAAGACGCGAAAAGTAGGCCACTGGCAGACCGTGCACCATCTATTTATTTATTTTATTGGGCTTGTTTTCTTTTAGTTTTTTTTTTTTTGGGGGGGGGGGGGGGGGTTGCAGATTTAAGCTCTGTGCAAAGGCCCGGCCAGTGCTCACCGAACATTTGAGGCACATTGCGGCGTTATTTATAACGCTCCCTTCCAAGAATTCCCTCCCGCGTCGTCACTGCCCACAGAGCACAAAAGGATGGATGGATACTCACCATAAATAAGCAGCAGAGCAAAGCCAAAAACCGCAATGTTTTCTCTCTGTGCTTTGTTTCGGTGCCTTGGACACCTCGAGCAGAAACGAGCGGTCCAAATGTGCTGGATGCGTCGCGCAGTGCAGAACCGGTCTTTTGGCACGCGATCGACTACACGGAGGGGAACCGAGGACGCGGCGATGGAGCTGTGCCGACGACGTCGATTTTAAAAACAGAAACGATAAACTGGTGTTTCTATGTCAATCTCAACATAAAAAAAAAAAGTAGGCCGTTGATCGAGCGGTCTCATTTCCACAGTCGCAAACGGGACAAATTTACTGCTCATCTGTTTTCGATCCGAGTTTGCGGTCAGAAAATGTAATTGCTAAGCATTTCATAGAATCCATTATTTATAGCAATATGACAACATTGAATTGTAACTACCTCCAAATCTGGACTGGTTTTACTTTGAAGCATTTGTCACAAATTACATGCCTTGGGAAAATATTTGCATTCTGGGGATTTTGTGACCAAAGCTTTTCATTTGGCGAAATGATGTCAACTTCAGACGATCTACAACGAATACGGGGAAGACGTCCGTGCGAAATACGATGCTCCTGCACATACAACCTAGTCAGCCCCATCGCCCTTCCAGATCTGTTTTTGTGTTTCTCAAAGAGATCCTTCGACAAATATCACCTGATTTAAATTTTTTTTTAAAAATACTCAAGCTAAACGGCAGATTTTTGGGTGGCCCACAAAAAAAGATTCTCATCATCACATTCATCACCTTAAATGGGGCTTAAAGGATCTCATTTCTGGCTGCTTTAGCGCACCCAGGAGATCAGTGGCCTGATTAAATCTGCAAACACACAATAAACACACACAATCACGCGCGCGCACACATAAGGAGAGTGGATGAGCTTAATATGCTTAGTCTGACACTTCACCAAACTGCAGAGATGTTGCATGCTGTTATCCTTGCAGAGAACATCTTTGCTGCAGAAATGAGAGTGTCAACACATAATCAAGCCTCATGTCACACCTCGGGCTGTCTGTTCTCGGCACATTGTCACAGGGCTCATGTCCGGAACAGGGGGGCGGGGGGGGGGGGCACAAGTGGCTGATGGGATCAATTTGAGAGAGGAGGACGAGGCTTATTGCTCAGTGAAGAAGATGATTGCAAGGAAGAGCCAAATTCAAGCGGCGCCGATATCGCGTGTCGGATCTGCGCACAGTAAATACAAAAAGTGGGATTTTCAGCCCGTCTTGTCGCCGTCAATAACGCTCGGCTGTAAGCGGGGTGGGGGGAATCAGCAGATCATGAATTTTAAAAACTTCTCTTGACGCTGAAACATTATCCTGCAGTGGCTGCTGACAGAATGATGAACAGTTTGCTCCGCCGCAATCCAAGAGCAACGCGCAGGCAAATTACTCACTTGGGGGGTGGGAGAAGGTGTGCCTGCGCTGCGTACAATGAATGAACAAGTGTGAGCCATTAAAAATAAATAAATAAAATACAAAAATACAGAGTTAACAGCAGAATTCGTGCGCACAGTCCGCATTTGCGCCGCGTGCATGCGGCAATGCGATCCAAGTGCAATACTGTGTATTTATGGCCTTGGGTTTTTTTCAGCCTTCACCTCTATCATTGCCAAGCTGACGGCCGGATAAAAAGATGCCGTCGAGACTTGTACAAGGAGCTATTCAGGTCACTGAAATACGACTGTGAAAATTACATTTAAATGAAACCCGCCATGTCAGTCAGGTTTGTTCAAAAGGGGCCTTGGAGAGGCTCCTCTCGGCCTCAATGCTCCACTGATGTGACTGTTTTCATTTTTGCTAATGGTACGGAATGTTTAAGGGGAAAAAAAAAAAAGGAATTTAGCAATTTGCCTTGACTTCATGCTGTTCAGTGCAGTTTTTGAGGTAGTGAATATGGCTGTGCTAGGCCAAGTATTCCGACAGGGTAAAGTCAGTGTGGTACAGTGGCAGGTGTTGTGATGGCTGGTGCTACGGTCAAACCAATGACGTTCTCTTTAGCACGCGGTCATTGTCGGCAAGTTACTGAACATAAAATTGTAGACGGAGCTAAACTTTGCGCCACTGCAGTTGTACTGACGGCGATCACACTAGCCAAAGCTAGCGATGCGAGGCGACCCGCTTCAATCATCCACAACCGGGGCAAAAAGGGCTAGCATATTTCGTACCCTTTTTCCTGTCAAGACTGTCGCCTTATCGGCTGGACATTTAGGTATCCTCTTTTTACAACTGATCTCAAGATGGGGGAGACGCTGCTGCTTCTTCCTGTGACCACCTCCCGCGGTCAGAGTCCAAAATGCTGCACTGTTAGCATCACAGCTAACAAATCCCGACTTGGCAGAAGTGCTGTTAGCAAACTAAGCAGGTTTAAACACGCCAAAAACTGTCTCATGCCGCTCCCAGGCCAACGGCTTTATGGAGAGATTCAACCAAACTATTATAAACAGATTAAGAACACGCGTGACAGGCAGCCTTCCCTTTCGTCGTTGCGTCACAGAGCGATGCCACACTCTAGCCACTCTAGCGAGCCATTCTCGTGCTAGAAAATGTCAAAACTATTATCAGCACGGAGAGATCTTGTTACCAGGCAAAAGCTAAAAGGTTTTTCATGGTTGTGGGGTGTAAATCAGCACTCCTCGAGAGTGAGGCGACCTTTGGCAACAAAACAACATTGTGTCAAGAGTTACTCGTCTTCCCCTTTCTTGTGTGTTCTGCGCATTCCTCCACGCCGCTGCCAGGCCTTGAGGTCACAGGGCACAAAGACGGAGAACGCTAGCTGAGGCCTGCTCTGTTTAAATCCACGCAGAAGAGCTAGGCAACTACGGGTAAACGCGGAGGGAAGAGGCGGGGGCTGCCAGGCGAGGGGGGGGGGGGGGGGTGATCCCGTAAATGTGTCCGAACAGGTTCGCGAGAGAGTTTGAGGAACAGTCTTTCACAGTGAGCGGCGAGGGGCCACCTCCGCGCACAGAAGAGCCGTTGTCCTCCCGCCTCCGTCCATTAAAACTTCGTTCGCCGCTTCGGTGGCGCGGCTCGCACGGCCCTGTGATCTCCGCGTACGACCGCTCGCACCCACTGTTGAACCCGGGGTCGGGTTCTGCGGGGGCACTTATGCAACCCGCACAGTGCCGACACCTGGCGAGATGAAAGGCGGGCGGGCTCATCTTTCACTGGCGCTATATCCGTTCTCAAAATATGCCATCATAACACCCGCGGACGATTGCACTCGCCGACTTGCAGCTCATGTAATCTGCTCGGGGTGAGGTTTAAAAGATAGCGCTGCCACGGCGGCTGTTGTCAGGGAGACGGGGGCCCAAAACCAGCCGCTGATTGTTTGACTTTGTCGAGCTTCAAAAGGAGGATTTTGAGAGCGTAATTCAATCTGGCGGGAGACCGCGCAGCCGCTGGATCTGAAAATTTCCCACTGCCAGCAAACTGATAATGTATGTCAAGCATGAGTTGAACAAGCTGAAAATGGCATGCCGCTGGAGAGCCAGCCCCGAAGGACCGATTCCATCCTGTCAGATGGTGATGGAAACGGGATGAACAACATTTCGCGTCTGTTTGAGTCACAGCGCCGATACAAACAAATCGAAAAACGTCTGATGCTTGCTTGTCATAGGAAACAGGTGCTGAAATGCACTTAAACACATCGCATAGGCCGAGAAGAATAGGGGCCGTGCCCGCTTGAATGGGCTGCAGCTGCACAGCGCATGCTGCATAAACAAGTTGGCGAGTACGTCGCACGACACATTCATGTGAGGATATGACTGTTCGGCACGGACAATGAGAGCCACTTGGAGCCCGCGACTGTGATAAATGAGCCAACATACATCAGAGAGTTGTGGAAGTACAGGTTATTTCTCCTCCTCAAACATTGTTATCGCAAACAAGCAGCATAGTCGCAATGGCCTAGTGGTGGCATTTGATTTTCGATTTTATTTTTGCTCGCTTGTTTCTAATCGGGTCGATATGTTCATCTTCATAAACGCTCTACTAAATGCAATGCATTAAAGAGCTGAGCTGTGTGAAGGCGAGGAAAAGGTCATTTACTTTAAACATGAAACATTTGCACAACTGAAAATGTTGTTTGCAAAAGCCATTGTGATGATTAATATTATCTCATGTCTGTATAGTGGAGATAGGGAACAGGATTCTGATGAATAGTTATTATTACTAATACTATTATTATTATTATTATTTTATTTAAACTATATTTATAGAACTACCATGACTATTCCTCAAATTAAAATAATATCAAAATGGCACAAAAAGTAAAATAAGACAAATAAATCTTGGCTGGTCCTGCTGTGTGTGCAGTGGCCTCTTACTGGCAGTGTGGTGCCGTGCCTGCATGGAGTCCACAATTTATATTAAAATAATTGTAGAAGAAGAAAATTGGGATTTGGTTTTAGTATAACTCGTTTTTCACAGGTTAGGAAGAATCTATGACTTCAAGTACGTGTGTTCATTTTGGTTATTTGAAGTAATAGCCATTCTGGAAGTATTTTGTAGATACTGTATGTAAAATGGCAATTTTGTCATCTGGTTAAGGAGTGTGTGGCTTCCTGTGTCACCTGTCACAATTGTATTGACAAGAACAAATATTAGACAAAATGTCAAAACTTAGACATTTATAGGTCAAACAGCGCATATCAAGAAGGTATGTTCATTTTATTTTCATTATTGACAAAATATGTATGAACGTCTGTTCATATGTTAGGTCTCGTTCTGATAGTGACGTCACTTCTGCGGGAAGAGCAGGGGAGAGAGGGAGGGCAAGGGCGGGGCAAAGTCTGTGTTCGGACCAATCAGTGACTCGTATGCAAATGAGAGCATTTCGTCAGCGCGCAGCGGAGCCGACAGCGGTGGACTTACCCAGAAAAAGGCTCAGTCCAAATCTTGCAGCGCAACAGCCGGCGAGCGACTCCGTCTTCACGGCTGCGGATGGCTGCTTAGCCGCAAGAGAAGTCCCTCTTCTTTCTCATTGATGCGACACAAGCGGATATTTCTCATCTATTTTGGAATCTTCTAGAGGAGCTGCAAAATGAAATATAAAGTAAGTGACTGTTCACGGTGGCTCGGGTGTCATAAAGTAGGTTGCAGTTCTGCGATGAATCAAGTTTTAGACCGGCCTTGAACTATGTCTGAAAACGGATCGAATGTTCTCAAATCCTCTGTGGTTCTAAGATGAAAAACGAACTGTCACTTTTGCTTCGTGGACGCTTGCTTGATTCGTGATCACCCGTTTTGTGCACGCATGGACTCTTTTTTCTTCTTCTTCTTTCTAATCTGTCGCCCCTATTTCAACAGTCATTTGAACGGCAGGGGCGTAAATAGGGCGAAAATGTTACTTGGTTCACCACGCTGCGCACCCGAGGAAGACAATGACATCCGATCACTGTTTTCCTATTCATTTGATAATTACTTCCTACATAACGTTATATTATGCTTATTATAAAATGTAATAACCTGTAAAATTGGACAGGAATGCAACATAAATCTAGACGTCCAATTTTAAGATATCCTTTAGCATGGGACAAATAAATGATATCTTAAAATTGGACAGGAAGGCAACATAAATCTAGACGTACAGTTCAGTTACACATCGAATGCTTTTGAAATTCCAGGTATGCTCTACAGCCCAATACACATAACATAACCCTTTGAAGATGGTTTGTCATACCAGTACTTCAATATCTTGTCCTCTGTCTCGATTTATTAAAAGCCGTGTTTAATTTAATCCGCCGAATGGACTACGCCCAATGGCCAACACCAGAAAAATGATTCACCTTAGCTTTCATATTCATTTGTATTCAACAAAGAGTCACTTTCTTATTACACCTCCGATATCATCAATGTTTTGCAAGATCACACTTGGGCCGAAGCTCAAAGCTCAGAGGCACACCTTCTCCGATCACCGCTAATGCTTGATTCCCACACTAAAGTCATTGCTTTATACTGCTATAAAATAACCACAGGTTGCGGTTTAAGTACCATAAAGTGATCATGTGCACGAGGCCCACATATGGACATCCGTAATTAGACTCACTTGACACAACAGCAACAAGAAAATGCCTCTCGATATTTTTTCAAGCTTCAAATTCTTCACATAAAACGGCTTCCGCTGTGCTACTTCCACTAGCGGCGTAAGCGCGCCGTTAAATACGTTGTGACGCAAGACCTAACTCGAGATTATCAGCCGCACGAGTGAACAGAATGTCCAGATCACCGAGCGCCCGTCGTTTCCGTGCGGTCGCACGCAGCGCTGGTCTTCATTAGATGAGCTCACAGGCTCACCGCACTTTCGCAGGAATCTATCCCGAGATGTCGGCCGTGATTCAGAGGCTTTCAAGGACGGACAGGGGGTTTGGGGGGGGGGGGGGCTGCAGTTTTTGTGGCTTGTTTTCTCAAGTTGCTGTTTGTCAAGCTTCCCCTGTTGCTCAGCGGCAGCCAGGTCTGTCTTTTTTTTTTTAGGGGGCGGGGATGAAGGAGACCAGTGGGCGTGCACATGGCCTGACTCACGGTCTGTTAAATATACACTTTAGAGCAGGGCTCGTGGTTTCAGCCTGTGATCTTTGCGAGGGGGGGGGGGGGGAGTTTGGGGTATTTATGAATCAGATCGAGAAGAAGCATTTCAAGACTGAGCTGCGTGCAGGAAGGAAGCTGACACAGTGTGCGACGTCACGAACGCAGAATGGCGTCTAGGCGTCTTTGTTTTGTCTTTTTTCCTCCTGCCTTTCGAGATAGCGGGGCAGCCGGCGCTCTTGACTTACGATGCCGTATTTCCGCAAATAGTGGCCGAGGGCGTTTCGTTACTGTACTGCAAACAGCACCGGGCGGATGATTTGAAGCGGGCATCTATTTAAGAGGAGGCCTTTGTTTGTACAAGAACGCTTTCTTCCAACAAGGGCAACACAAATCTGTGCGGAATGCTCTTCTGTCTATCATTTGCTTACATCTAGGCCATAAATATTAAAACTCATTCAGTACCACCCAATTCTAGACCAAGTCTGAAAAGACGTTTAAAAACGACTTTGGGAGTGAATGAGTTAAACAATAAAATGAAAAACCACAAAGTGAGCGCCGCATGACGACAGATTCTCACACCGCTACGTCAACTCAACCGAAATTCATCTTGACGTCGATTCGGTTTCAACAAGATGACGAGGACGAATACGTCATGAGCTTTGCAAGTTGCGTTACATTCACAAAAACCTCCACTGCTCCTGCGTGCGTTAAATCTACTCGATATGACAACAAAACGGGAGTTCAGAACATTCACTGCTTTGGCGTCAAGGGATTCTGTTGAACTTAGTTGAGGAGTTTCATGGAGACACGAGTCGGTCACAATCAGCCATGACTGGTCAGGCTTCACTGTATACGAAGCATTATGTAACAGGGGGGTGGGGGGGCAAATGAGGGTGGCACGGAATGGGAAGGAATGTGCCACTGCTTGGGTGACGCATTGTGCGCTCGCCCCCGCCCCCCCTGCTGCATTGATCAGATTTTTTTGCAGGTCAGCTGCCTTGTTTCAAAGGGCTACCATGATTTACGATTAAGCAGGGGGGTGGGGGGGGTGGGGGTCAACTGGAGTGGAACTCGGCGCTGCTCGGTCACCTGTCGTCTGTCATAGAGGCTTTCCGAACAGGTGCTCAGGTGCGAGCGGAAGGCTCGTCTCCCATCGGTTGCCTTAATGCGTCGAAATCCCTTCAAGCGGGGCCGTGCCGCGCGCCCCCTCTGATCTACCGCCGCATCAGCGAGGTCCGTGGCTTTTAACCGTGCGTGGCACCTGTGGTCCTTTCGAGTGTTCAGACTGTTCTGGTGGAAAAAAAATTCCACCGATGCATCCACGGGCTTTTGCGGCTGATGTCACTGTGGCCGAAATAGCTTCACAACCCGCAGTGATGAGGTGGCCAAAATGTGATTTCCTCAATGCTTATTTTTTTTTTTTTTAAATGGGTTCAACTTCCAGGCACCGGTCCAAGGGTAAAGGGAGCTGGAGGAGGGCGAAGCGGACATTGTTCTGAGTGGGAGGAGAATCCCCGATGCTGAAAAGGGGCTGTGGCAAGTGAAAAGCAGAGGAAGTTGTGGGGGGCGACGAAAGGGCAAAGTTAGACGTGTTTGGCGACGTGGGGGAGGGGAAGGGAAGACAGAGGTTGAGGAGCTCCCTGTGAGAATGAGAACATTCCAGGACGTTGTGCTTGGAAATGTCGTCCAGAAGATGCACAGGATTTTTTTTTTCTTTCTTTCTCAAAGTGGCCCTTTGCGTTGTTAATAAGGCAAGAGGGCGCGCATAATTGGGCCCACAGTGGCATTGTGTTGCGAGGAAACAATTCATTGAAGAATGCGTCCACAGACAAAACTTTGCCTACAGGTCCCCTTAAACTCGATTGAAATTTCCTTTTTAGTTCCCAATCAGTTTTGTTCTTTTTTTTTTTTTTTTTTGCCATGCATCATTTAAGTGAACGCGAAGAGCTGCTCCCCCAATGAGAATTAATGGTGCCCCCCGCCCCCCTTCCACCATCCCCCTCCGCCACCACTCATCTCGCTGCGCCTTCGCACCGTCAGCCAACTTTCAACATTACGAGCCAGATCGAATTGTGAGAATGCACAACATCAGCAATTCGAATCATTTCCACATTTGACCTTTTGGGCGGAAATAATTATTAGGTAACCCCCCCCCCCCCCACCCCCACCCCCGAGGAATGCCAACTATTTTGCAGGGTCATCTCTCGAGATGGTGAGCCCCTTGTCGGAACGGTTCCACCGGGGGGGGGGGGGGTTGACCTTCATGGTGGGAAGTCGGAAGCTGGACAGCTGAGAAAAGTTATTAATACCAGCGCAGAAGTTAGTTTAGGCGACAGCGCTTGTACTTTGAAATACACCAACTGCGATTCTATTTTTGTTCTAAAATTGTTTTGATTTTATTTTGGACTGAGAGCAACAATATGTTGGATTGATTTGACTTTGAATGACCAAGATTGAAATCCTTTTTTTTTTTTGGCTAAGGTGGCTCTTCTTTTCTATAAAAGGACAAAAGGACTGCCTGACTTCTTTTCGGAGGGGGGAGGGGAAGACAGGCACGGTTTGGTTTTGTTTTTGCAAGATCTTCGCTTAGCGTGAAATCTTCGGGACAGTGCAATGAATTTCCATCTCATTGGCAATTCCTACATGCAAAAACCATCCAATGTGGCCCTGCAGTGACACCATGAAGATAATTTCGGATCTTGGCTCATAGCCCCCCCGCCCCACACCCCCACGGAGGGATTAGTTTGTGTCTCCAGGGCCTACCAAGACGCACCCACGGTAGCATTTGGCCTTGGCATCAGGCTTGGAAATAATACGCCTCTTCTCTTTTGCCAATACTCTTGCTAGACGCTCTGCATTATCACCAAATCCGGATTGTGTTGTTTTGCAACATTTTTATTTTTTAATATCAACTCCCTTTTCTGGGGGCAGAGTTCTGTGCTTGGAACCAAACAAAACCCATCAAGTTGGCAGAGGCCCAGTGTGACATCCTTGGCACTTCAATGTGAGAGACAACTTCACCCCCTGCTGCTTCCCGGTCGGTATTCCGAGAGTCCAAGAACGTTTTGGCTTAAGACACGAAGCGACATTGCTTCAACATGCTCACGCAGCACTCACTCAGATTGAAGGTAATAGACGCGCTTAATTGTAGCTCGTGCTTAAAAACCGCCATAAAGCGGCACAAGACGGGAAACGATACAGGCCAGCAGGCCGTAAGTCGCCTGGTTCGCTTTAAGTTCGGCGAGAGAAGGGAAGTGCTGCGGGCTAAGGAGTGGAGACGGGCACCTATAACGCCGGGGGTTGCGTCAAGCTAGCTAGCAATTTACGTGGCAGTTGCTGGCTAGCTTGACGCGCGGAAAATGACTTGGACCAATGGAAAAGGGTGAAGAAGAGTCGGGGGAGTACTCACTCCTAACTGAGACATGTCACAATCACTTCCTGTGACTGAATAAAACCCCAAAGTGTTGCACTCGAGTTGTATTCATCATCATTTCGCTTTAAGGCCTGAAGTG
This sequence comes from Hippocampus guttulatus, assembly GCF_054856545.1. NCBI lineage: Eukaryota > Metazoa > Chordata > Actinopteri > Syngnathiformes > Syngnathidae > Hippocampus > Hippocampus guttulatus. The sequence continues at coordinate 6,017,786 of NC_141278.1, forward strand.
GCTTCCGTTTGTAATCCAATGACGTCAGCCCAGAGTGGTAGAGATTATAGCGTCGCTGTTTTGAAACGTGTGCTTAGGCACGGCATCCAACATTTTCCACCCCCCCAAAAAAAACACCCCCAGATTTTCATATCACCTGGTATTTCATTTCCTGAGCTAGCATGTCGCTACGCTGCGGCTCGCGTTTTATTAAGTCCCACTTCGCCATCTGGACTGTACCGCTGGACTGTTGGTTAGGGATGTCATTCTGAATACACCAAAAATCTTTCCTGAAATATCATGGAGAGGTGTTGATGGTCAGTCAATGGCAGTGATCACAAGGCTAGAATGAGCTATTGATTTTTATAGACCGTTTCAAAGCACCGTAGCTATTCGCACACTTGGTACATAAAAGGTCGCTGTCTACGTCATGTGGGAAGGTTAAATGATGTTTAATTCCATGCGCAAAGACTGCAATGGACAGCCATGTTGTGTTTTCCGTCCCTTTTTTTTTTTGTCCGCAGTTAAACTGAGCCTGCTGTATAATTATGCTCCTACACAGCCACTGGCAGAGGTTCCAAAGAGGCTATAATCAGGGGGTTAAACCTTCCTGAAAAATGCCCCAAATGAAGAAATTACCATGTAGTCCGGGCACTGAACCACTTCCCATGAGTCTTTCCTCCCCAGAACCCTTCACACGGCCCATTTATTTGAACTGGCTCTCACCCGCAGCAGCCCTTTCACTCTGAGGAACGACTGGTAGAAGTCGTCAGGTCCTCATTATCGTCATTATCATAATTATTTTCTATATATAACCGCATAGAACGAGGCCACATGAGTGTGCTGCTCCCCCCCCCCCCCCCCCCCCCCCCTGTTCGACAAACTTACAGTGGTGGATTCTCACAGCTGGAGTGGAGCACTTTTTTTTTTTTTTTTTTAGGGAGGAGGGTTGTTTGTCCTCTTTCATGCAGTGAGGACACGTTTTGCGCAACAGCAGATGGGTATTTTGAGCATTTATGAGCTTCTTTAGTCAAAGTCCTTTTCAACTGTCTACCCGAAAGCACCCCAACCTCACAGAGAGCTCCGACTGGCAGCAAAGGTACCGCCCCCATTTTCAAAAGGCAAGCGCGGTTACGTAAGGGCGATTTTATTTTTGGATTGGTCAGCGGCGGCGAGCGAGAGGAGGTTTACACAGTCTGCGTTGAGGCCAGACACCGATGGAAAAAACCTGCGTGAGTCATCGCTGTCTGTGTACGTAGAAAGGGGATCGGGGGGGCGGGGGGGGGGGGGGGGTTGCAAGGCGGAGAGGGTCAGACAGCTGGATCTTTAGGTTGTGTTCAGTGATCCAGGTGCATAGCCAGACAGTTCCGCTCTGCACTGTTGCATGCTTTCGACTGATGAAAACACGCAAGGCCTTAACCAGATGTTGTTGTGGGGGGGGGGGGGGGCTGGCAAAGGAAATAACACATTTTTGCTTTATGCCCGACTTGATCTTGGCACGCAGATTGATCTGAGAGACGAGAGATCCAGATTCCATCTTTCAAGACTGGGCCAAGGGAGACTGTTCATTTGTTGTAATATTGCAACTTTCTATCATCGCAGAACTCGAAGCATATGTTGCGTTTGTAACCAGGATTCAAATCACGGATCTTCCAAGGACAACGTTGTGGAACACTAACTGGCCAATGAAAATGGCTCCCATGTGTAGCGACAGTTAGACGTGAAACTGGTTCAGGCCCAACATTTTTTTTTTTTGTGGCACGGCAGGAGACTTCTGGCAGCCCAGAAAAAGGATCACGGCAGCAAAGCAGAGACTGGGGAGCACTACTGTAGCATTTCGAACCAAGGCACGGGAACAAGCTAGCATTAGCATGCGTTTGTTTGGTTTTCATGACGAGCTCTCTACCCCCACAAAAGTTTGACTGACACAACATTAGATTGCATTCGAATTTTTCTTTTAAATGATCCATTTTTCCTTTTCTTGTCGAGGATATCGTTTCCTGTTGTATTTTTAATCAGGTTACAGATTCAGCCAGCCTTATCTGCGCAACTTTGCCAAGCGTCGTGATGTCGAAGAAGCGTGTCAGAGTCTCTCCTCCCTGCTCCCCCTCACCCCCCCCCCCCCCTCGCCAATTTGTTTTTTTATTTATTCATTTTTAGGTCATCGCAGCCACAAACGCATCATAGTTTTCTTGAGGGAGCGGTAGCACGACAACGCCCTATCGTTGACCTCTACGTGATATCTTCCTCGGCTCAGACTCATGGGTGGGATTCGCAGAAGATGGCCCGCCCTTTCCTTTCCCTCCCCGCCCGCCGGCCCGCACCCAAATGGCAAACACGTGTGTTTACAGCAGCGTCAATGGCAAAGCAGCGTCACGGTGTTGTGACTCATCCGTGTTTATGTCAGCGGCGCAACGCCTGGTTAATAGTCAAGTTTTATCGGCCCAAATTACAGCGGCGTCCACACGAGTCGAGGCGACAAACACGGCGGTGAGAGCCGAGTGCGTTCCCGCTTTGCGTCACAACGGACACGCGGAACGCTTATTTTTCACAAACAACCTATTGATGCAAATCTTGATGGCTCTTTTATTGCATTTTCCCCATGCTGGCCATTCAAATTTGCATTCATGCTTTTATATCGGGCTTTAAATCTAATCGAAGCCACGGGTGATGAATATTTCCTGGGTGAAGGGGCCGTTTGAAAGCGATCATTATTCCTTCAAAGGAAGTCCGTGAGGAGATTTACCACGACGGATTATGACACGTGTTTGTTTCTCTTCTCTCGTCGGACGGATTCAATCACAAGGTTTACTGCCAACATGGGTTGATAGCAGCACGGCGTGATCATTTTACGGCGTTAATCCTGACCTAAATTGCAATCGTGGCAACCGTGAATATTTTATCACAGTGGTTCTCAAACTTTTTATTCCAAGTATTACCTTAAAAAAAAGTTAAATACAGTAAGCCTAAATGTTTTTCTTAATAAAAATATGTATTTAATAATATTGGATGGAAGCTACTGTAAATTTAGATGTGAACATTGACAGTCCGCTTAGATATAGGAAAATAAAAACTGCTTCAATTGAAATATTTCATGAAATATCACCCATTAAAGCTGAATAAAAATTGTAACTAAAAACATTTTTGAAAAGTATTAGATTCTTTTCAATACAACTCACACTGTGACATTATACAGTTTGAGTATTTAATTCAGTGATTCTTCCATGCACCACCAGAGGGCGCAAGCAAACTATTAGTGTCACATTGACCCCACTTTGAGAACCGTTTGTTTTAATATTGGTTGATGTATCGAGCTATTGCGAGTGTCAACCCTGACGTTCTGACCCGGTTCAGCGTTCTATGCAGTCTGTAATATTCCACTTCACAACTGTAGGGGGAGCCCCGGAGTAAAATCTATGCATTTGGCGAAAAGAAAATGGAGCGCGACCTAAATTTTCATTCCGGAGCTTCACTACATACATATATACAGTATATACTGTATATATTGGGTTGGGGTTTTTTTTTGGTCAGTTGCATTTCTTATAAAGAAGACAGGAATTGTACGACATCTTATGGCGCTTTCAGACCTCAAACAGAAGTACCGGAATAAGCATTTTCTATTAAAGCCATCTTGTGAAAAGCATGAGGATTATATTAAGTGCCATTTTGAGCTATTTAAAATAAATAAAGGGCCCTGTGGCTGAAGTAAACAAACAGGCAACTCGATGTATGCATTAATCTGCTCTGGGGCTTGTGATGTGATTAGCCTTGCATAAATGTATTGCAGACGTGTACGCCGCTTTCCAAAGCCCAGAGTCACGTGGGACAGGCTCAAGCTTTCCAATGACCCCGAAAAGGAGAAAGAGAACAGAATATGGGAAGCAGAGATGGTCTCGCAAGAGCCGCTCGCCTCTTCAGAAAGGATTTTTAAAAAATCATCAATGCGACGTCTCCGGGAAAATGTCTTGTCTACGGCTGGAGATTGTTTAACATTTTCTTTTGATGAGTCTGAGTGCGCGCTGTGGCTCGCGTGGGAGCTTAAGACAAGAGTTCCGCATTTCCAGAACAATCACTGTAATTAACGAGAGACAAAAGGAGCAGACAAAGGAGTCTGGCGCTCATCGTTCTTGTGTCTGCATCAGTCAGCTACATGCTAGTGAAACGCTAGCCACAGCAGGCTGACGACGACATCGAAAGCAGCTTGAAGCATCGCCCCCCCCCCCCTCCCTCCCCTCCCCGAGCACAAATAAGAGTTGCCGCAGTCGGGAGCACAGAAAAAAGCTTTTGCCTTTCCTCATGGATGACTCTGCCAGGCGACATCAAATGATCAGAACGGGCAAACGGTCACTTCCTGCTCCTATTGGATGACGGCGACCTCAAAGGTCGCGATCGAACACGCCGCAGGTCCAGCTAGTGGGTCGCCGGGTGGGGGGTACACGGGGGTGTGTCGGGTGTTGCCGGCTAATGGTGCTGACAGCGCACTTAAGACAATGGCTGAAGCGGGCCAGAAGCACACCGAGAGATGGCGGCGTTCACGAGACGCGAACGTTTCACGTGGGAACCGTTTGATTCAGGCCAAGAGGAAGGCCAAGGAGGGTGAAACATCAAATTAGAACAGAGAGAACCTCAAAGCCAACTTCCTGCTTCTCACACCACGCTGCCGTACAACGAAAAGGCTTGATAACAAGCAAGGAAATCGTTTATCTGATTCAACACATGAGACTCGGCGGCCAATAAAAGCAAAGACGCGTAAACGGTGTCAATCAGTCAACAAGTTTAGTGAATTTCATTCTACTCGAGGAGACGGCCATGAAAGGACCTCATTCAAGTTCCTTTTTTTTTTTTTTTTTTTAATGGTTTTATTTTTTAATCGGCGCTATAATACAGCACACGGTTGGCTATTTCTGTGTGCATTTCTCAAGCACGTGTAAATCCAGAGGGAGAGAAAATATTCCCAAAGGAAGACAACCTTGATGCAGTCACCGTTTAAAAAAAAAAAAAAGGGGGGGGGGGGAGAACCATTAGTGATGGTTTCATGGGATGAAGACAATCTAACACACTTTCAAAGACAAAAAGCTTTGAGACAAGCCTCTTAATCAATTATTGAATCAATAAGTGGATTGGCAGGACCTCTTAGTTCCCCCTCAATTAGTTTGTCATCGACATTTTGGACAATTCCATTTGGTTGAACCGTTTTAGGAGGCCCCTTTTGCAAGATCCAAAAGGTCCTGCTTGGAGTTTGCTGTGGATGACCTGACAGCATCAAACAACTTTTGACATGCTTGACAAACGCTCTACAAATGGTCACAAACTGTCCAGTTTTGTTTAAAATAAACAAATAAATACGGCTTCCCGGAACACTGGAAGCTGTAAAAATGAAAAAGGTATCCAATACGGACTATGTTGTCATAACTTGTTTGTGTGCTGAGCGTGCCACCTAATACAGTATTTGTTCACGTGTCAGTATAAAGCCCCATTCATGCCAAGTTGATTCTTTCCAGGCATAACGACCCCCAAAAAGGATAACGGTGCATTTAATGTGGCAATTAGCAGCAAATGCCTCCGTAAAACACTGCAACTGCGCGCTCCGGGGGCATCTGCTATCGCCAAAATCTGCCTGTTAGACTCATTATACCTCAAGCCCTCCCGCTGGCCGGAATACGGAAAACAGGCCCCGAAGCCGGGCGCAAGCTGAGAAAATCCCGTCAAGTTCAGATGTGTTTGAAAGACATCTGGCGGAGAGTTGCGGGCGAATACCATCTGCATGCTCATTTGAAGCGGGCTTCAAGTTCACTGGCACGATAGCGTAAATGTTAACACCGAGCAATGCGAGGCTCTCGCTAAACAAGCATTAAAAAATGGTCTTTGTCTTCAGAACCAAAACCAGAAATGTCTTTTTTTTGTTGTTGTTGTTTCCGTAGAACCTAATGGCCAAAGCGTTGTACGACAACATGCCCGAGTCCCCGGAGGAGCTGGCCTTCCGGAAAGGGGACATCCTGACCGTGATTGAACAGAACACCGGTGGCCTGGAGGGCTGGTGGCTCTGCTCCCTCCACGGCCGCCAAGGCATCGCCCCCGGCAACCGCCTCAAGCTGCTCATTGGGCCAAAGTTTGAGGCCCAATCGGCGGCAGCGGCCGCCGCTGCGGCCCAGTCGCCGCTCCCGAGCTCAAGCTTCCAGCAGAAGGCCGGCTCGGGGGCTCAGGGGCTGTACCAGGTTCCTCCTTCCCTGCAGAGTCCACAGCAGCAGAGCATCTACCAGGTGCCCTCTGGACAAGATGTCTATCAAGTGCCACCGAGGAGCGCACTCGCTGCTGATAACACACCGAGCAAGGTGAGATACGATGATATTTGAAGTTGATTCTTAACTCCAGCACAGGCGCACGGCTTGAGTGACTGGTTGTTCGGACACTGGCCAGGGATGGGGCAACTTAAATGATGGGGGAGGCGGCACTATTGAGGGAAGGCACATAGCACGGCACTCTTCCCAACATGACAAAAATGTCATTTCTTAACACTTGGATAAAAGATGCAGCCTTCAATATCAAAGGGTTTGAACAATCAAAAATAAACAAATAACCACATACTGCCTCTCACGTATAAAAAAAATTACCATTCAAGGACGACACAAAACTCCTAAACAGCAAACCAACATGAAGTCCAAGAACTCATTCTGCGTATCCCCCCCCCCCCACCCCAACACAATTTTTTATTTTTATACTTTTCAGGTCCTATGTTTGTCCTGCGTGTTACTCAAAATCTGCCAAAAATTAGTCCGACTCAGGTTGCAGTATAGGGCAAGTGCAACCATGCCGTGTGTGCCATCAAGTGGTGAATGGTGATATTACAACAAACCCTTACAGTGGAACACCACTATATTTTGGGACTGGACTGCCCTGCGAAGAACAAAAAAAAAATCTAATTTAACTCATTCAGTACCAGCCAATTCTAGACCAAGTCTGAAAAGACGTTTAAAAACGTCTTTGGGAGTGAATGAGTTTAATTGATGGCCATTAAAAAATAAACAAATAAAACACATTCAGTTAGTTAGTTAGTTAGTTAGTGAATCAAAAGGCCGCTCAGAGTTTGGTTGCGCATGAGGTTTGCCACTTCCCCATCCGTGGTTTATCATTTTACTACCATTGCCCCAAATATGATGGAACAAACTATTTCCGCTATATGTTGAGCCCATGTTTTGGTGTACTTATCAAACATTCACACTAGAGACCTCAAAAATTTCATTTTTTTTAATTCCTTCTGGACTGTCCTTTTGAGCCCAACAGTACAGTTTGGTACGGTCATTATGTTGTGCTGCTATGATGTTACACTGTTTACAACCATTACTATCCCATCTGGAAACCGAAGTTGGATCCAGCTTTATCGTTCCAAAACATACCCGAGCAAAACAGCGTAGCGCCGAATGGAAATATGGTTTGAAAATTAACATTGCACTGAAAAAAAAATAATAAGAAAGAACTCTAGAGGAGCAGCAGAGAAGCCAAGTAAAGAATCACGCGTTAAGAATGCCGCAAAACTGTGCCAAACCCGCTTTGATTGATCCCAGGAGGCTTTTCTGTGGGATCGGTGCAGATTTACAAAAAAAAAAAAAAAAAAAAAAAACTCAAATGGTGGGTGTGGCCTCCATTCGCAAGGGTGGGCATATAGACGCAATAGGACATGACATGTGCACCATTGTGCTCGACTCCCATCATTGAACAAGTGGAAGAGCCGACATGTCGGGAGAGATTGCGGGTCTGCCATGACAAATGTGGACAGGGTGTGCCGAGCCTGGTGTTTACCGCAGAGCAGGGTAGTGTTTTTGTGCAAGGACTCCCGTTTGACTGGAGCTGTGCAAGGGCGCATTGTGTGTAGCAGAGCCAGTTAAAGCCACAGAGGCCGAGGGAATCAGTTCAGTGATGGGAAAAGAAAAACTGCACAAAGGCATTTTTCTTTTTTTAAGGGGAGGGGGTGGAGCCCAGCTGTCTTTAAAATAGATTTTTTCTTTTTTAAATTGTTGGGTTACGGCTCACTAGCAAACACATAGCACTTAGCTTGGTCACTGACGCTATAGCCGCGATAGTTAGTCATCGCTATGGTTGTTTTATTGCTGGATCGTATTTTTTTTTTTAACTTGCACAGCATATAATTTTTCTTGGGTTGCTCTAAAATATAGCGCATACATAAAAAGTGGGAAATGAATCACTGCAATCGAAAATGCTAACTATTACAATATAGTTGCAAAAATAGTGTCGTTGATGCCTGACTTTCCATCATCATCAGCAGCAGCAGCACGCCTGGGAAGAGTTTGTTCACGTCAAGGCGACAAAAGCGACTGGAAACGCTGCGAGAAGCCCGCCAGGCCAGAACCGTTGTTGGCAAAAAGTATTTGGGTGGGTTCAAAAATTTGGTTGTCCTATCAAACAAATACATGGTGAACAGTCGGGTCACAAGCGCATTTCATGACGCAGCGGGAATTGTCACAATACGCGCCGTCGTTCCATTCGCTTGTTTCATATCGAGTCGGGCAAACTTGTGGTCAACCATTAATCGCACGCGTTTGCCAATGAGCATTTCAAATGAGCCGCCTTCTCTTATTTATCGAGCTCGCTCCAGCACTTCAGGAGACGTACGAATCATACGTTGAACGAGCTTTTTGGTGCCCTGAGGCTGTTTTCCTGTGATGAGTAAATTCACTTTGGTTATCATTTGAATGAGTCCAGGTGAGCGCCAAAGTGGGTTAACACCACAGGCCGCACAATGCGATAAAAAGGGCCCGACGAGGGGACCCGTCAGTCAACCAAAGCGCACACAGACATGCAAAAAAAAAAAAAAAAAATCTTCTCTCCATTTTCCATTGCGAGGTTTAACACGCCCGCCGTCTAAAAGGCTTTGATAGTCGCATGGAAAATTAAACGTGCTTCCAACGACGGCGTTTTCTTTTACGCCTTTATTATGTTATGAGAGAGATTATATGAAGCTTCGATGAGTATTTTTTTTCTTTGGATGCGTGCTCATCAGGGAGCGCAATTTCAGCGTAATGGAATTTGATTTTAGGTGGCGATAAGTGCGGCACATGCAAATGAATTTTCTCCTCGGGGTTCGTTTGTGCATTGTTGGGAACCCAGACAAGGCTCTGTTGTTTTGCAATGACGTCGTCACGATTTGGGCGCGAGCAGCAACAGGCCAGTTTTGGAAACGCGTTTGGAAACGGTGCAAGCTGATGGCCGTCATGGTTCAAGAATTCTTTTTTTTTTTCTTTTTTTTGCTAGGTCTGCTGTTGATGCAGTCAGAGTTATTTTCCAAATGTATGAATGGGTCCTGTGGTTCCCTTTCATGTAATGGAAGATGAGAAATGATAACATTCTTCATGTTGGCGAAGCTTTAACCTCCAAATCACCTTCATTTCTCTGCTGTTTTTTTTGGGGGGGGGGGGGGGAGAGGGTTTGGCAGTCACTTTCAGAGTCTGGCCTGAATTGGGACGTCTAAAAGCATGGCAAGGAAAACAATAAAGACTAAGCGTAATGAATTATGATATACTTTTTTTGTCTTCCACAAGAGACCAACAGCAATATCAAGCATGGCTTTATATATATATTTTTTTTTTTAATTCTGGAGGTTTTATTGGAATCACAAGGGAATTCATAAAAAAAAAAAAGATCTATTTCTAATGGTTATTGGAGTAAAACCCAAAACCTGACCGTTGCTTTCCAACTCCAAACTGCTGTCTGGCGGGACAGGAGAATCTAAGCTTTTCTTTTTTTTTTCTTTTTTTGTCAAGTGTTGGTCGTCAAATAATTTGGAGTGAAATTCCACCCCCCCTCCGTGAACACACACACACACGTCTTTCTTTGCATGCGTGTCAATAAGTAGCTCCCTCCAAGTGTTGAAACGGCACACTCTTGCTCAAGCATTTTGACCGAGGAAGATATCGAGTTCTAAGCTTCCACTGCAAAAAGGGGAGCTACTTTTTTTTTTTTAAGCAAAAAAAGCGGATTGGATCGTTATAGTAACCGAACCGAGCAACAGGAGTGCAGCCAGGACAGCTGAATTCGATTCAAAGTGCGCCAACCCCATCCCCCCCCCCCCTTTCACAACATGCTGGTTTGTAAACTCCAAAGCTCGAGTTGAAGATTGGATCGCTGTGATTTGTATGCAAAACAAAAATCCCGACAGATCCCCGTCCATGTTTTTTTACGAGATTGTTGTTGTTGCGACTACTCGCTGCACATCCACCCACATGAGACGGACGAAATGAGCACGTGAAGCGCCACCTAATTGAGTACTACAGATGATCCCCTTTTCATCTGCCACTAAAATAAGCCGACTTCAAATTGTGAGTCCAATTTTTGCTCTCTGAACTGACCCGCCACGCTTTATTATTTCCTCCCAAATTTGTCCTCTGGTTTGCACGACGCAGATCCAGATTGGCAAGCGCCTATTTTCTCTTCATGTGGCGTGAGGCTTTTGGTGGAGAAATGCGCGCTGGGGTTTTGGCGCGGCCGTCTCCCTCCTGGTTTGATGTTGAGCCTTGTCCTTGACTGACCCTCATCAAGGCCTCGCAGCGGGGAGCCACGTGAGCCTTGAGACTCGGCGGGGATTGGAGCGGGGGGGGTGACCCAAAGAGGAGAAGCCATTGTGCTTACTTCTCAAGTTTCCTCTTTCTCTGCTTGGGTCGTGAAAGGTGCGTCTTGTTTCACTCCACGCTGCCTCCGAGTCCCTTGTGCTACCCCTCCCGCTCTGAGTCAGGCTCTGAGGTCACGGGTGTTTCAAAGATGGGTTGGGTTCAGAGTTCAAAGACCTCGGCCAAGCGTCTTATCTACGCCTACCAGACGGCCTATTCATTCCTCACTTCCTGCCCCCAAGAGCTCGGCTCCATGTATGGGCATTTCCTCAATCCCACCCCCCGCGAGTCATACCCGCAGATCCGATGTCTTCCCGAGTGCCGTAAAGATATACGGGACCAACGGACTCCCACCCAAATCTCGAGGAAGCGTACCGAGAATTGTTTACGGCCGACGAGGGCGTGTCGCTCACCTCGATGGAGCGGCGCTTGGAAAAGTGACCGTGCGGGGTGTCCCCCGAACGGCTCGTTTGTTTTTGCCGCTTCCTGGAGCACGGCCGGTTTCTTCGAACGCTCGAACCATTGTTGCCGCCGTGATGGATCGCTGGCCCGCGAGAAGCGACCGAGGGGGGAAAGCTCATAAATCAGTTGTAGCAACAAAAAAAAAATCTGTGGCCCGGTTTGCATACCAAGAGGACTTTGCCCCTTGAAGCTTTAGAGCAGCGCTCCTCGTAAATGAGTCATAAAGCAAAGTGAGGCTGGATGACAGGAAATGCTCTGCTGGAATTTTTATTTTTGCAAGCGAAACAATGATTTGACCTATTGGGTGTCTTGTCTGTGGGATTGCCTGATGGTCGATGTGTGGGGGTTTTTTTGGTTTTTTTACGCCACAATTATAGCCTTTAACTCATTCACTCCCAAAGACGTTTTTAAACGTCTTTTCAGACTTGGTCCAGAATTGGCTGGCACTGAATGAGTTAAACAGCTTTTCATGGTTGTACGCGTTGAAGGATCATTAACGTGTCGCTCCACAATATCCCCTTTTTCTCCCGGGAATGACGACGCGCGGCAACGTTTTCCCGAGAAACAAAACGGCGCGTCATTTATTTCAACATTCCTCGGGATTTAAACGTCACTTCTGATCCAAGTGGATGAAAGATGATCCTCCTCATTAGTCGCCTAGTTCGTTTGGGCATTTTGGGGCTAGCTATCAGCGATGCAGCGCCGGATTAAATACTTCATTACATTGGGATAATTGGCTTTTCACATTTCGGAGGCGACGCCAAGCGGTCGTGGGGGAGATGTTTTTTTTTTGTGCAGTGATTCATTCAAAGCGGAGACACTCCCTGCTCCCATAAAAGCTGTACTCTTAACAGAACTGATGTCATTGCGTGGCGCGTCTTCGAAGCTTTGTCAAACCTCCAGATAAGGAAGAGGAGAGATCGGGATTAAGGAGGAGTTGCCGAATAGGACCGGAAGTGTCGTTGCCACCATCTTTTGGTGAGCTGTCTCATTAGGCTTGTGGATTTATGTCAGTAAGCCATTACGGAGAAGGAAGGCCGTCTCCATACCCAATGACCGAGTGTGATTTGATGTCTTCCTGTTCATTTGAGCCACGCACACACGGAGCTTCTTTTATCACAAGAGATCTTTCATTATATTGATTTATAGCGTGAATCATTGTGTAAGCAGAGAGAGATGCACACTATAGTGTGATCCAATGCAAGACCTGCATTTTTTTTTTCAATCATTTGACTAAATGTTGCAAACGACTCTCAGGATTATGCACTGCGGTTATACAACCATAACAAGAAACATATTGTTAATGTTTGACTCTCAGGTTCGTTCCGTGCTTTTATCTCCAGTAGACTTGATGACTGTAATGGTCTTCTGACTGGACACCCTCAGATCCGAACATGTTACTCGCGTCCTGAAGGATTTAGACTGGCTCCCAATCAGCTGTCGAATAGATTTTAAAATTATGCCACGATCAATCACTAAATGGCTCGGGGATGACATACATGACAGAAATGCTCGTGGTATGAACCCAGTCGTGTTTTGAGGTCAGCAGACCCGGATAAATGACTGGAGTTCAAAGCAAACACGGTGCATCGGCATTTCACTGTTATGCTGTACACAAATAAGCTGCCAACTGAACCGTTTTCTTTTTTATGTCTTAAATGTAACTTCTCTCCCATCACGGTTGTTATTTTTGTCGTTACTTTCGCATATTTCTCGATCACCACGCCGTTTGAGATGCAGTCTGTAAAATCCAAAAAGGTTTAGAGCAAGCTCATTAAGCAGTTGTTGAAGTTAGGACGACACCGCTCGAATGACTCTCGAAATGTCCGACCTGCCAAAAACCCGAGCGTGCCAACGTGCTAAGCCAACAGCAGGAGAGCCGTGACTCACTCAGCGCCACGCAAGCGGAGCATTAGCGGCGCGTTGGTTTAGCTCCTCTGGGCACCGGTGTAAACCTGATCCCGCTTGAGTCACACAGTTTGCGCTGCCTCCCCCATGAAGGAATCCTTGCAGCCTATCACCTTAGTGGGAGCAAATGTTTGTTCGGTCGCTCGGGGAGGCCAGCCATGATGTCATCGCCTCGCCTGTGTTTTTTGCACTGACAAAAAAAAAAGGGTGCCATCAGCGCCTTAAAAAGCACCAACCTCATTGGAGCTGGTAAATATTTACAAAGCACCAATTATAACAGTGGCCGACCCGCCCTCTGAGCAACAGCGCGCTGGGTAAACAAGAGGGAGGAGTGCGCCCGCACTCTGAGGCGATGACGCGTACCTGCGGAAAAAGGTCACAGAGGGCCTTTCGCGGACACCTTGCTGCCATCTGCATGTGGCAGCTGAGTCCAGATATCCTCTTATCGCCAACGCACAGATTCAACCCGCGGGGCTGGAGGCGACCTTTAACAGGTTCTCTGTCTCGAGGCTTTTACTTTAGCTTCCATTCCGCCGAGCAGTTTTAGTTTTACTGTCTCAACAGTGCAGTCGGGAATGGTAAAGTATTTACCATTCTAGAGGAGATGACAAAATAAACCCATCCGTCCATTTTGTCATCGCTGTGATTGATATCATAGCAGTTATGCTACGTACGCATCTGCAAGCTCAAGGTCGAGAATGATGTTCACTCGGGCCCAACTAATTAGCTACATGAAGGTGCTACCAAAAGTCATCACGACAGAAAGGAAAAAGGAAGACAGCAAAATCTGGTGTTGGACTTTTTAGAAAGATAGAAACATAAGGCGAAAGGAACGTGCCTGGAGTGCGGATCCCAAAGGACGGCAAAGTCAGGCTTTCTCCATCTTTGGAGCGTTTTCAAGATGTTGGAATCAAGATGCTTCACTTTTAAATAAGTTCAAGCGGCAGCCTCGGCTTCCCCGCGCCATGCTAGCTGTCCATTAACTTCTCAACTCAACTGTATTTATCGAGCACTTTCAAACAGCCATCGCTGCAAACAAAGTGCTGTACATGGAGCAACGAACATATACAACAGTAAAGCAACAAATCGGTAACAACTTCCTTTGAAATAACATTGAGCAAACACGGTCGCGGATGCTACGTCTGTTAGCCTGCCGTCGTGCGGTTCCATACGGCGGGAGATTTGGGGAGTCTATGGCCGGCGGTGCGTGACAAGAGCGAGAAGCAGCCCGTGTATTTATTCCTCGGCTGGTTTATTTCGGCCTCGGTGTACATTTCACTAGTGAGCCGCTCGCCGCCGCCTGCGTGGGCAGGTATGCTAGCAATGAACACCTTAAATCACCTCAAGCTTGTTCAACTCGGACTGATTGGAACCATATGAACTTGGCTCTGGACTCCCAACGTTGAATGGCATACCTTTCCATACTCAGCAACATACTCCGAGTTTCCATTCCTCACTGTTCCCTCACCCCCACTTTTTTTTTTTGTTTTCATAAATCTCTTTAACAGACCAGTCACCCCCTCCGCCCCCTCAACCCGCTTCTCCTTTCCCATTAAGCCCGTTCCGTGCTAGCTGAACTTTTCTTCCTTATCGCTGATGCTATTTAGCTCGTAAGCCAGCTCGATGTTGACTCAAGAAGAGTGAATTCAGTGAGTCAAGTCTCATAACCCTCAACGTGGAGACCTTTCCCCACTGCTAGCATTCGTACCGATTCCTATTTTCGAAAACCCAGTCATGAACCTTGCTCGTTCCGGCGAGGCGACGGTAGCAAGTGGGGGTGGAAAAAGCAGTTCTGGGCCCAGAGAAGGACATTCCCAGAATTCCTCTGTCTGTCTGACGCAGCGAGGAGGTCTGCAACTCTGCTTTTAGGGGATACGAGAAAGCAGTGTGCCGGGTGGAGGAGGAGGAGGGGGCGGGGGTGGAAAAAGTGGGATTAGGAGGTGTGGAAGGACTGATCAGCACTGACGGGAAAGGGCAATAGATGTCGGATTTAAAGGAAAGAAAAAAATGTCACTGGTCCAAAAGAAGCCAGCAAGATGGTTTGCTTTCCAGGCAGTAATCATGTTATTATGCTCAAAGCCTGTCTGCAGCACAGCGTTAAATTCTTATTTGGGTTGCTTCATCCGTTGTAACAGATATTTGAAAGTATGTGGCGTGATCCGTCATAAAACCACAACCGAAATCACTGCAAAACATAAAAAAATATATTTAAAAAAAGATGGTTTTGCAGGATCAGGTTTTTGCAGCTTTCATATTCTCTACACTCTCCGGAGTTCACTTAAACCCGTCACTGTGTTTTTACCTGCAACCAGAGTCATCTCCTCGTGACCTTGAACAATATGAACCGTATAGAAAATGGCTGCCGTTACGCTAACTTCAACGCATAATGCCATAGCCGAAAAATGTTCTCTAATGACTTACTCATGTTGATTTTTTTTTTAACCTTTTCACCCAACCATGTTCAGCACAGAACCGACAACTGACAGAGAGAGAGAGATGCTAACGAGGGCTGACAGCTAGCACACGGTCGGCGTCCTAAACCTCCCGGTTAGCACGACACCTAATTGATGTCCTCACGGCGACTGACTCGCACCAATTTCCGTGACGCCGTCAGAACCTTTTAGGACTTCAGTTTTCAGTCTCGGGTTCCTTTGCATACAACTCCCATGTTTTCGACAAACCAGACGTTTTGACTCTTGAGTGGCGGGAGGGCGTGTTTGCAAATGGGCAGCATTTGTCTTGGGCTCCGCCGTAAACGAGGTGTCATTTTTAGACAGCCGCTCTCATTGTTTGCTCTTCTCCCTGCTGTGATTGGACAGGTGGTGACCCCCACCAGAGTGGGACAGTCGTACACCTACAGCCCAGGCCAGCACAACCAGCAAGACCTCTACGATGTCCCACCCAGTCGATCACAAGGGGTAAGTGTCCCTTTCTTTTCGCACACAGAGTTAAATCTTCTCTACGAACATCATCATGTGTGGAGAAAAAAAATTGATAATGGCGAAGGTTGTTTTGGTTGCTTAGAGGCTAATGATGATCCATTTACTGGATTGGTCTGCAACACTCCAGAAAATAGGCAAAGCTGTGGATCACCTTCCAAAGTCAAAGAAAATGTTTGGGGGGTTTGCGTGAACGACAAAGATAATCAGTCCGTGATCATGGATGTCAACAGAAAGACACACACACACACACACACAGGGCGCTTTGGTTTTCACCAATCAATGCTAACACAACAAACACAAAAAGTGAAGAACTCCTGACCTTGATTCCTGTGTTTGGCTTGCACACCAAAAGTAGTTCATTCCATGCCATTCCGGAAATGTCGTTGGTCGAGGTTGTCACAAACTGAAGACTTTCTGTAAAAGTTTGAAAATGTTAAAATGAAACTTTTGGGCAATAATGCTCAAATTGGACTGATATGAATTATGTGTCAAGTTTGAAAGTTGGCATTGCGGAGTTGTGGAGGAGAGGGACAAAGCTGGAGTGCAGGATAGACTCTAAAAGTATTTACTCACAAAAAAATGCAAATGAGGCATGGGGTAGTATCAAAACCCTCAATTTAAGTTAAAAAAAAAATGTAAAAAGGGAAGCGTCAATTTAATATAGAAACAAGAAAGCAAGGGACCGAACAATGAGGCACACCTGGACAAGACTGGAGCGGCTGGAAGGAGATGATCGGTTGGCACGAGGAACAGGGCTGTCGAGAACAGGTGGAGACTAAAACCAAATGAGCGCAAAACATGATCAGTGGAAAACCTTTGACCAAACATGAAACAAAACTAAACCTAAACCAAAATGAAGCCAAGAAGAACATACATCATGACAGTCCTGAAATTCAATGCACCGATTGACATCAAAAGTGATTCCTCTTGCAGGAATCACAGAGTACATAGCTGTGATGAATTCAATCAAGATGAACGGATTTAACCAGCCTTACCGAAGATTAAACTACCGTATTTTCCGCAATATAAGGCGCCTCGGAGTCTAAGGTGCACCTTCAATGAATGGCCTATTTCAAAGCTGTTTTCATATATCGGGCGCACCGCATTATAAGGCGCATAGAATAGAAGCCACAATTGTGGCTGCAGTTGCGTGATGCATCCAGTAGATGGAGCTACTCTTAAGGAATACAATGCAATACCATACAGTAATTATAGAGCTTTAACAACCGCTGCAGCTGTAACAAAGCGCTTGTCAGTACATTTCAAATACTACGCCCAAGAAATCAGAATATTGATCCTTATATGTATAAGGCGCATCGGATTATGAGGCGCACCGTCGGCTTTTGAGAAAACGGAATGCTTTTAGGTGCACCTTGTAGTGCGGAAAATATGGAAAAAGCCAGAGAATGTAACGTTTGTTGTTTGTGTTCCTTTTTCAGGTTTATGACGTTCCACCCGGTCAAATGTTAGGCTCACCATACCCTGGACAGCATGGAGCTGCACGCAACCAGGATATCTACGACGTACCCCCGTCTCAAGCCGACCTCAGGACACAAGGACAAGACGTTTACGACGTCCCTCCTTCTTTGCAAGCGGTAATAAAACACTCCGACAGAGGGGCGACCTCACGCGATTTGCTTTTCGGGAGGAAGGAACAGCCCTTGAAGCGACGATTTTCAAGTTGTTAATACGGTTCCTGCTGTTTGTCACATTTGGCACGGATAAATTAATAACACGCTAAACGTCACATTTATGACATTCTTGCGGTGGCGCTGAAAATAAGCTTTGCTTGCCAGAAGCGTTGAACCAAAGCTCCGTGAGTATGGTTTATTCTGTCTCAAGCCTCCATGGGAAAATCCAAAACAAAACCCTTGACTTTCCACAGCTTCTACGTTTTTTTTTTTTCAGGCAGGCGTCCAGCAGCTTGCTTCTTCGAAGCAGAAATACGGCGGGTGTCGTAGCTAATTAAAGTTGAGAAGTGCATTTCTATGATGGTGGGGATTATTTTTCTTCCCCCCCCCCCATTTTCTGTGAAAGGTCGAACAACGCTGTAGAATCCAAAGCGAAATTTGTGTGGTTTCAAGTAGAGGTTACATATGGCGCTCCGTGAACTAGCACATGAACGCTTTGCTATAAATTCAACGATGTTGCAATTTTTATCGCAATCATGAGAGCGATTGTTCATGCCCAAATGTAAACATCGCGCCTGTCCTTGACCTTCAGGTCTACTCGGTACCACCCTGCAGAGCCAACCCCGCCCAGCAGGAGGGCACCTACGATTTCCCGCAGCCTCTCAAACAGATGCAAGAGGGCATCTATGACGTCCCCCCGCCCACCCTCGCCAAAACCACACAGAACCCTCAGTCCGTTTACGACTTCCCCGCCAGCGCGGAGCCCGCCGGCCATCACCAGCAGCAGAACAGCAACGAGGGCATCTACGACGTACCTCCGACGGCCCTCCTGTCCGTCGGGGCGGTCTCGCCCAGCGACGTCTACGACATCCCGAGGGGCATGCAGCTCTCCCAGCACAGAAGCTTGCCCGCCGACCGGGACAAGGGAGTGTACGACGTCCCCGCGCAGGAATCGCGAGCCGTCGCGGACGTGTCCGACGGCGTCAACCGCCTGTCGTTCTCCAGCACGGGCAGCACGCGAAGCAGCATGTCCACGTCGTCGTCCTCCACGGGAACCGGTTCCGAGGGCCGCCTGGCTCTGGACGTGGACACGGCGGTCCAGAGGTTGTACCGTCTGCAGCAGGCTGTGGAGGTCTCGGCGGGGGCTTTGCATTCGATGGCGGCATCCCCGCACTGGAGGACCTTTCCTTTCATGGAGCGCCACGCCAACGAGGTCCGCACGGTGCTGGACAGGGTCCGAGCAGGTCTGGGGGACTTTATCGTATTCGGGAAAGGGGCTGCGGCCAACGCTACGGCCCTTTCCGACTCCGCCCTTCACAGCAAGCTGAGGAGGCAGCTGGGACGCTTGGAGGACTCTCAGCAGATACTCCTGCAGATCTACCAGGTCTTGGAGAATAGCAGCTGGGCGCTAAACGCGTTGGTCTCCTCCGCCGCCGGCAAGCATCACAACAAGAGCGACGAGCTGGACCGCTTCGTCATGGTCTCCAGAACCGTGCCGGACGACGCCAAGCAGCTGGCCTCCACGATAGGGAACAGCGCCGAGCTGCTGTTCAGACGGACGCACATGGAGGGCTCCTTCTCGAGCGGGAGCACGCCCGACGACAACATGAGCCACCCGCTCACGTCGCCCTCATCGGACAGCGACACCTACGGGGGCCAGACCAAGCCCTTCCCGGTGCCCTCCAGCCAGGACAAGGACAACATGAACCACAGCGAGAAGTGTGTTAAAAGCTGGATGGAAGACTACGACTACGTACACCTGCAGGTAGATTGCACAGCTACACCGGCACAACTGTGACAGTGGGGATAACCCTGACCTTTTGGGGATTTGAATGCCCCGCATGCGGGGAAGGAGAGCCCGATGGGCTTCCCAGCCATTTATTGAATGCCGTAATCAATGTAAACACAACAGGCATACACACACGGAAGCAGTTGTCGACCACAGCTTACATAGCCACAGATTTCTCAAACCGCCCCACCAGGCCCCCCGACTCTTAAATGCACACACATGTACACAGATGCTACAATAATGTATTAGATGTATTTGAGGGTCTGCAAAATCTGCAAAAATTGGCTGATGTATTTTTTTTTTTAGTGGGCGTGGGGGGCGAAATGTAATTATCTTGGTCTTCTGGTGTAGTGTGTTAATGTGTTGAGAAAAAAAAAATCGGCCAATTTCTGGCTGGTGTGGTATTTTGTACACGTTGTATGCTTGAGTAACAAAAATATTTCATATTTGAGGCTTTTCTCACATAACTGTCCTCCACTTGCAGGGCAAAGAAGACTTTGAGCGTCAACAAAAGGAGCTGTTGGAGAAAGAAAACATCATCAAGCAGAATCAAGCTCAGTTGGGCCAGGAGCAGGTGAGCTTGAGCAAGCGAACCCAAAACATTGGATGCTGTGGATAATTTTGATGAACACAACTTTAAAAGCCAAACCAAAGTACACTAGCTTGATGATAACAATGTGAAAATTGATGGGAATGTGAAACACGGAGCAGCAACATACTTCAACAGAGGCATAGAATTTGTCATGATTGCAGAAAAGCCCACTCACGGTTCAGCATCTGCAGATTTGCGGATTTTAATTTTTTTTATGTTAGTTTTTTTTCGTGAAAAACGTAAATGGAAACTTTTAGCTTTTTGAAAATAATTATATTGCTTCAATTTTTTTTTTAATATTGTAAAAGGAAATTGGAGAGTTATGTAGGCTTGTTTGGTTTTTTTGCAGAGGGCAAGGGGGGGGGTTTAAAAAATTATAATTTAAGGGGATACGTTAACCCTTTCATAATTTTTACTTTTGTACTTTGCATGCAAATGTTTAAAATGTTTATTTTTGTCTTTTATTCTTTCGCCATTAAATGTTGCATTTTGCCTTTAAATGTTTGCAACACTGTCAAGCACATTGAATTATCTTGTGTACGTAATATGCTATATAAATAAAGCTGCCTTGCCGCTGTTGACCTCCCGGGTGCAGAAGACCGACAATTAATATCAGTCTTGTGATTTATTTATTGATTTATTTTTGTCCAGATCAACCAATTCAAGAAGCTGGAGCAGGAGGTGATCAAACCCGTGGAGAACGACATCTCACAGTGGATGCCTCACCAACACTCGGGCAGGACCGCCACCCCCCAAACGGAGACGAAAACGTCCCAGTCCGCCTCCACGCGCACATGCGCGAGAGATCGCCAGCTGCTGGGTTTCTACTCGGAGCAGTGCGAGCAGCACTTTGTCACGCTGCTTAGCGCCGTGGACGCTTTTTTCAGCTGCGTGAGCGCCGGGCAGCCGCCGCGCATCTTCGTGGCGCACAGCAAGTTTGTCATTCTCAGCGCGCACAAACTGGTTTTCATCGGAGACACGCTGTCCCGGCAGGCCGCCGCCCCCGAGGTGGCCAACAGGGTGATGAACTCTAGTAACGTGCTGTGTGACTTGTTAAAAACGGTGGTGGCCGCCACCAAGACGGCGGCGCTCAACTACCCCAACACGCCCGCCATCCAGGAGATGGTGGACAGAGTCACTGATCTCTCACATCACGCACAACAGTTCAAAGAACAGTTGCTTCAAATGGCCAAATGGTGACTCTCTTTCCTCCACCTGGTGTAAAAACGTTGTGTTGTGTAAATATTTGCTCTATTTTTTTTTTTTGGTCTAGATTGTTTTATGTGGACTTTTTTTTTTCATAACATTCCAGTCATATATTATGAAGCACCTTATGTTCGTTTCACCCATTGTCGTTGGCGTGTCGTACTGCTGGATGTGTGACAGTAGATCCAAAACGATGTTAATGTTTATAGCTGTGTGTGTGTGTGTGTGTGTGTGCGTGTGTGTCTGTGTGTGTGTCTGTGTGTGTGTCTGTGTGTGTGTGTTCACGTGGGAAATGGGGTGGTTCTCCGCAGATAAAGACTTGTTCATAACCTTGACACTGTGTTTTCTTCAGTTCTTTACACACCTCAAAATGAGCTTCGTAGAGTACTTCATATCAAATATATATTTGAACTTTTTAACGCTGACGTAATATGCCGTCAACAGGAGTGTCATCGATATCAAATGCTATCAACTGTTTGTTTGGGGGGGTTTTTTTTGGTTTTTTTTGTTTTAATGGGAATGGGCAGAGAGAAGTTAACATCAACTATGGCCAGTAGGTAGCAGCCTTGGCCTCTTTTGGAAGAGATTTTTTTTTTCAACCTGGTAAGGCAACTGAGAACAATTTCTCATTTACGTTGCGGACCTGAAGCCAACATCTTGCCCAAGGGCACTTCGACAGCCAACACTTTTGGCCGGGATTTCAACTCGCAACCCTTCGCACACCGGACGAGCCGTACTACCAACTGAACCACGGCCGACCATTTGAAGAAATATGCAGCCAATGTGGAAACTTTCTAATAGATGAGGAAACAAGGGTATATTTTCATTTTTCTTCCCTGTCAAACTGTCATCACGACCAGACACACAAATAGTTATTCATAGCTTCTATTCTAAAAATAGCTAGTTATTTTTAACGCTGCTGGCCTGACTTCTCACTAAACAGGGTGTACTGCGCTGGAAGCTAGCAGACGCTGGATAATTCCACAGCGTTCTTGTAGAACATTGGATGTGACAGAGGCAAATGAGGACATGATGTGTTTTGTACGCGTTCTCTGAGCCATGAGAGACTTTTTTTTTCCCCCAAAAAATGCCAACACACATTTTGTCCGGCTCGAAGGCCCTCTTCACATTGGGAGTTGTTTTTGCTAGCTACGCGTCATAGCTACCTGAAACATTCTTTTCCTCCACTACATCTTTACTAAACCCAACTATGTTGGTTTATTTTCACCTCGATAAAATAGAGTGTCTCCCCAAAGAGGGGCTGCTCTTGATAGATGGGCCTACGCGAAGAATAGACACCCATAATCACAGCGAGGTCCCTCACACCCCCCGTCAGCTCCCTATCAGAAAATCTCATTAAACCTCTTTTCAGCTCACAGAGGCGGGCACTGTGTGCCAAGCAATTTGTTGTTGTTGTTTTTTTTATTATCTACCGCATTCCTGCTTGCGCTCTCCGGAGAGACGAGGAGGAAAAGGAATTTGCAAATGCAATCACTTTTTATAATGCTTCTCCATATGACTAAATAGTAATGGAAGATGTCAGCTCAATTCGGCTTGAGCAAAGTCTTACTCGGCGCTAATCTGATTTGCCAGGGTGAAGAACAGCAGTTTTATTGAGCTAATTGCAGGGAAATAAAAATTGGCGCCTGCCTAGCTAGCAGTCATATGTAAAAATAGTCGAATATCGATCCAAGCTTCACTTTCATTCTCCAATATTTACTTATTAGGATGACTCAGGGTGCTGGGCTAGCTAACTCGTGTGTTCATAAAAATATACAACAACAATTTTCCAGAGGTTAAGCGATACATCATAAATCAGATGATTAATTTGGTTGTAAATATGTCATGTGGGAAGAGACAACACAGAAAAACATCAAGTCCGCCCTCCTGTCCCTTATGACGGCATTGACTGTATCTGCTGCCATTTAAATTTAAGGCCAAACCACAACAGGAAAATGTCCAAAACTAGCTAAACATAACCTACAACAACATGCTGAGACAAACTGGACAAAAGCAGTAATACAAAACTAAATACACTTAAAACAAACCCCAAACGCTCGTGTATGTTAAGACAAAAATGAAAATGAATATTTTAATTGTCATTTCAATTGGCTTTAGTTAGGTTTGTAACCATAAGATGTAGTTTTCTGAAGCATTTTTTGTTATGTTGGTTTTTTTTAATTGTCGTTTTAGTTATGTCATTGTTTTTCATCGACTCAAATTACCTTACAGAATATGAAACAAAGCTAACAACAAAGAGAACATAAAACAGTAAAAGATTTTGACTGTCAAGGCAGAGGTGCTAAGGACTACTCCAATGTCCTAAAAAAAACCTAAGTTTTTTTTTGTTTTTTGGATAGCTTGAAAAATACAACAAATGAACACATCTTACGAGTGAGCTAAATAATTAAAACGTGTTATTTTGCATTCAGTGGAAGAGTTATTGACGACAGAAAACACCAGGTCATGTCAGTGAATCAATGGAGTTATTTTTGTCCTGGCTGCTTCGAGTTAATCGACGCCAGCTTCCGTCCTTCAACGAGTGTTTATATGTCACCCTACAGACCAAACACTACAGACCTGTTTCTTTCTCTCTCTGTTGTGCCGCAGTTACACAACTCGGCAAAGTGCTGCGGAAAAAAACCTGTCTGGGGCTGCATTTTGCTTGATCGCAATTGTCGGCAGTCTCTCGACACGCTGCAAAGGGTCAACGAACAGGTGTTGGGCTGTTGAGATTGAACACTAGCAGCGAGGGAGTGAACAAATGAGTGAAACGTCAGCTCACCTTGTCTACAAGGAGAAGCCGTGTCGCTGAGCATGTAGCATTAGCAGAACGTGCACAGACAAGAGGCAGAGAAAAGCACTGGGGAGGGGATGTCATTTCCGTGGTTTACCACAATCATTTCCTGTAAAGTATTTGCAGAATCTGAAATTACAGCTTCTCAAAGAGAGAGAGAGGGAGAGAGTAAGAAGGGCCCAGCTGCAGGTTCAAGCCCAAATCTGAAGGAGAGGAAGAGAGACTTCATGCAGAGAATAGAACTGCAAGTGGATGTTGTCTCGCAGGATGCACACGAATATCCAGGAAACGTGGTTGAACGAATTTGCACGATGATGAAAAAATTGCATACATGCACATTTGGCTGGTATGAATGTAACATGCTAAGGCACATATTTTGCATGCAGAAAAAAGCGCATCTACCATCAAACAAAAAAAAGTAACAACGTGGACGCAGGTTAATTTACCTTCTGCCATCTAGTGGAAGAGTATATAATTGTTCTGTCTGTCACTGTACATCGCTGACATGTACATGGGTGGTGAAACGAACAGCATACAGACATAGTTAACAAGTGTGTCCCCTTTTTATGACATTTAATTGAATGTAAAATATGCGTCTGGGCTCAATGAAGGTTGGCAAACTGCACTTGAGTGGGTCAAACCTGGACGTACAACAAAGCAGTATAAACCGAGGATTTTAGGTACAATGCTGTTGTTTAGCGGTCACTCTGGGAAATGCAGCTGAAAGGACCTCAACTAAAAAATAAAATATAGTACCAAAAATCTGAGATGGCTTTGTGTCCCAAAACACCTTTTTGATGGCGATTTAAAAACATCACTTTTTTTCCCCACCCCATCATTTTTTCAGATAATTCAATTTTTTTTTCCTTTTTAAATTGACCGATAAAAGCTTGGGCAGTATGAATTTTACCCTGAGTTTTAATGCGCTTTATCCATCACAAGTAAGGCTTTTCGAGTCGGGGGCATTTCCACATTTATTTCAGGATTGCATATTTTTTTAAATATATAATGTTCTATTCCAGGACATATTCTTTAAATACTTTCGTATTACTTTTTGTTCTAAAAAGCTTTTGGTGCTGTCGTAATTAAAAACTACTGCGACAAATTGGTATTATAGTGAAAGTAACTTGTAGTGTTTTCTTTGTTTTGACCTGATGAATGAAAAATGGGTATTTACACAAGAAACACTTTTTTTACTTTAAAGCTGGAAAGAGAAGAAACAAATTCAATGAGGACTTTAATATTTTAAAAAAAAGACATTTGAGCAGAAAACAGGACTGAGCTCTAAGTGTTTGGTTTGAAGCGGCTACGCCACAGAAATGATCATCATCATTTAAAAGGTGTAAGTTGTATTTTCTACAGTTAACCTGTAAATAAAGAGGATGACAAATAACAGCAATGCATTTGGCCCGGTTGTAGACGGAATATAAAAAGGGGCTGATGTGATTGGGAAAAAAAAATAAAAATACCCACGGACGCCATCGAGACTTGACGCTGGGCTGTTTGAAAGTGCTCTATGAATACAGTTGAGTTGAGAGATGGGGTTGGACGCCACGGGGGTGGCTTGTCTGCAGCAAGGGAGCATCCGTTTGGAGCTCCGGGATGTCAGCTTGTGTCGTTTGTAGCAGTATCAAAAACAAAAACCACGCAACCGTCCTTGTAAACTGCTCTTCAAGTGTACATTGTGTTTTTTAGGATCTTAGTAGCAGCTGTTTTACCCAAATAAGTCTATCGCAGGGTTGACAACTTTAAGTTCATTGCAATTTATGTCAACTTAAAATCAGACACTCCATGGCCACTAATAATGAAGGGCTGACATCGTAATGGATGGCGCTGCAAATGGCTTTCAGGTCCTGTCACCAACTGAGTGTCAGTTGGGAAAGGTCCTCATTTAGTGTAAGGTGCGTAGTCAGTGGCGATTTACATGGTGCTCTCCGGGAAGGCAACTCTTTGCCGTGCAGTCCTGGGACGATTGCGCACGGAGGGGGTGACGGCACGTTCGCGCTCGCTTTCGGACGGCTTTGCCTGCGCCGGCGGAGAGGCCGCGTCCCCAACGAGTTCGCGCAGGAACTTGAACTTGGACAAGAAGAGCTGCCAGACCACATACCAACCTGTGATGGAGGTAACCAATATTGCGATGTTAAAGCCAGGCCATCATGTGCACTCTTGTCATTATCAGTTTGATAGTTTCGGACATACTGCTTACCCAGTGGAGCGCTTTTGAATCAGGAGAGACGGCCAAAACATACATTTATGTTTGTTTACATACAAACATACAAACATGTATGTATGTATGTTACACGTACAGTACATTTGACAAAGTTTTATCCAAACCAATCCAATTTACAAATACAAAAATACTCTGATGTACAGTAAACTAAATGTGATTTTTTTTACACTAGTGATGAAAATGCATTTCGTATGTTAGAATATGACTCGCATCTCTTATTTGTGTATTCCTTTAAAATAGTGCCCCCAAGTGTTCAGATTGAGAACGCGTAACTAAAATGACTTGTCTTACAGGCCAACTAAATTTGAGTGAAATGTCCAGCAAAGCTCTTTAAAAAAACGTGCGGTTGGAGGTTACCATATCCGCAAAGACAAGCTGCGACGAAATATTTGTATTTGTACTTTTACGCGGACTCAACAACAATGGTATCGAAATACTATTTCTCTATTCGCCATTTCACTACCTTTTTGCTTGTGTGTTACCTACATCCTCTCAATGTTTAGACACTTATATAACAATAATTTTGTACTGTACAACTGTTGCCATGTGATCCATAATGTGGATGATAAACAATGAAAAGGTTTAAATGGGATTCCTGACATGGTTGATGGCAGTATCGCATTAGTCTCAGTAGTCACTGACATGCCAGCAAAAGATAAATATAGTCTTGGGCGTCATCGAAACTTGTAAAAGACTATTAATCCTCGTTTCAATTGGACACAATCGTCTAAATGTTCACTGATAATGACGCACATTGGCCTTAAATGTAAGACACTGTGTTATGTAAATTAAACATGTAGACAGTCGTCCTTCCAAACTTACCGCATAACATGAAGATAAGAACACAAAGCAACGTGGCCACAATGACCAGCAATGTGAGCCCGACACTTTGCCACATCTTAGCTGAACACTTGGCTTTGCGACGAGATCGCAGTTTATTTGCCAAGGTCCACCATCGAAAATACAGAAAGAAAGGTGCAGCAGCAGATTAGCTCCCTCGCGCCGCTGGCCGAGACGAGAGACAGACAATAACAAAACTGCGGCGCATCGCAAACTCACTCTAGCCTGTTAGCATGTGGCTACCGCAACTAGCTTAAGCTTAAACTATAGCCACTTTCAAACCCGCAAAGGCTATTTTACGGTAACCGGGCCCAGCATATTAGGGAGCGCCGGATTTGTGCTACCTAACTGCAGAATGCCTTTGTTTTGCTAGCTCTTTAATGAATAATTGTGTTGACAGGAGACTGACACTGCGGCTGCGCCATGACGAATTGACTTCTGGGTAATGAAGTTATTCATCCATTCAGGGTCCAGTTGCGGGAGCCTATCCCAGCTGACTTTGGGCGGAAGGCAGACAACACCGCAATGTGTGTGTGTATGCGTGTGCGGACGGAAAACCAAGAATTGTGTCTTAAATTGATTACAATAAAGTCGGTAACAAATGCATTTATTTATTGACACGAACTATTTCTACACCTCTGCCTTCTACGCAACTGCTGGGCCGTGGGGCGTTGCATGTTGTTCCTCAACCGTCCAGCAGGCGGAGACATTAACAAATTCTTCAGATCGTCTAATTCAAGATCTAACAAACAGTAAAGTACAGCATTTTTTTTCTCACGTAACAAGCCACCATCCCGAAGTAACCATGAGAATACAATTGTGGGAATGCAACTGCAAAATTGTGTCTGTCTCTCTGGGATCAGCAAACACCATAACGATTTGTATAAACCCATTTAGCCATCAAAACTGGAGGGTAATAAATTGTCTTGAAATTATCTTCCACTAGATTTGTAATTCCTATAAACTTATCAACCTATCATACGAAAACAAGAATCGAAACACTTCAACACATATGCCTTGGAAATCAGTCTGTCTGACATGAGGACCATTCACGTGCGCACATGCAGGCCCAAATATCCTCCTTCCGTGCACTATTATTCACAGATTTTCAAACAAAGCATTCAAGGTGCATCATCGTCCAAAAGGTACACAAGCTTGTGTTGATGACAATCTTCTCGCCAAACCCTTCCTTATCTCATCTTATTTTGGCTCTTCATCATGATGATCTTCGCCGCCAACATCTGAGGGTCCACCATAGACGGAAACATGTTCATGGCCGCGTCCACCAAGTCTGCGCTGAAGATAGCGAGGAGCTTGGTCCGGGTGACTTTTCTCTCATCCCTGTAAGTCGCGCGCCGGCGTGACTCCCCGAGCGTCATGTCAGCACTGTGCCGATATACTGGCTCGAGGCTGTGAGAGAGCTGCTGCTTTGCGAAACTTTGCGAAAAGGCAAAGTAATGGATATAACAGCGGCATGGCGCACTCCAAAGATGGCAAGTCGGCATAGGGTGGGATTTACCAGATGGCGGTTCATACTGCGCATGACAGTTAGCCTGTTGAGCCTCCACTGATTTATTCTCCATCGACCCTATGCCGGAGTCCAGCTGCTTAGGAGAGCCATGCTCAGAAGAGTCCAAACTGTTCTTCCCCTTTCTACACGAGACCTGCTGCTTCGAGTGGTGAATCACTTTGTCTTTCTTCAAGGAGCTTTTCTCAAGGCCCAGGGTCAATGTCCTTGCCACATCTTCAGCTAATGAGAGGCTTTGGCTGGGGACGGGACTCCTGACAGACGGGACCTTTGCATTTTCTCGAAGTTCATCGGCAAGCAAGCAATTGGACTGCTTGACTCGCTCCGGGTGGAGATATTTGCATTTGAGTCCAAAGGTACATTTCTTTCCTGTGAAATGAACATAAAAGAGTGTCGGTTTAGAAACATGCGCTAACGTACCTGAATGGATTGTTATCACATAAACCATTGTGCCGGAGCTATTTTGATACCGTTTTATTGCCTCTAACTTTGCGAGCTCAATTTTTGGACAGTCTGCACAGTTTAAAGATGGTAGATACTGTACAGTGAGGCAAGTCAACGCAACGTTATTGATATAGCACATTACATACACAAGACAACTCAATGTGCTTCACAGGAGCAAAGACACCTAACAGCACTTTCAAACACAGCAGCTCATTACATTCAGAGGCAAAGCAGAGAAAGCAAATCTTACCAAAATAGCATACACTTACGACACTTAAACACATTAACAGAAGATTAGAAGCCCCGATAAGTACGGTCAAGTCGAGTGAAAAACAATAAAAGTAGCTTCTAAAATTATGAGAAGACCACGCTGTCAAACTGATTTCAAAATGTTGAAAAGATCTTAAAGGTACGTATAACGAGAAAGCTTTTAATCTGGATTTACGTTTACACTCGGGGTGGACTCACTTATTCCATTTGCGTGCAGCATAACAGTTAAATGCCGCTTCACCGTGTTTGCTTTGAGGCATTCAAATCAGTAAAATGTCAACTTTACTCACTGTAGGGACATGGAGGTTTTTTCTGTGTCTTCGGGGACCACCGCAGGAAGTTCTCCAGGTTTGGACCGTCTCGGCCAAGTGGATCATCGGGAACCATGAACCTGCATTTGAGAAACACTGCATGTCAGGAATACCAACGAGAACACGTTTAGTGCTTTTCAAGATCCTCCAGTTTACCAGAGACAGTCAAATAACACAACAGAGAATAAAGTGTCATTTTTCCAAAGACGAAATAAATCCCAACAATTAAAGTGAAACGATAATAAAAGTACTGGTCTGATTAACTAAGGTATAAACCAGATGGCGGTTGCTAGATTGCATGTTCGCGCTAACAGCTCGCCTGGTGCTGATAGTGGGTGTGTTCCCCGCAATTTTCCAAGATTGTGACCTTTGTGGAAAGCGGTCGGAGGTTGGAGTTCACACACACACACACACACACACACACATAGAAAGAAAAACATGCAAATCCTGAAGCTCGAAGTGTACCTAATGAAATATATGTGGAGTGTTTTGTTTCTTCCCCCCCCCACTGACTTGAATGATACGAAGAACTCACTTGTCATAAACAAAGGAGTACATGAGCAGCCTCTCCTCGATGCAACTGTTCCACTCGGGCTTGCTGACTTGCAGGTCGTGGTAGACGTCGTTGGACACGATGATGCCGCCCGTGTCGAAGGCCAGCTGGACGATGAACTTGTCGTCGTTGCAGATCACCCGCTTTTGCCTCACGCGGCGCGACGGCGTGAACGTCAGGTACTTCTTCCTCTCCAGATCGACAAGGATTTGCTGATCTGCAAAGCAAACGTTGCGCGAGTTCAACATTAACTTTTAACCCATGACCTTCTCCGGTGGCGTAACTTTCACAATATTCCGGGGGAGGGGTGGGTTTTTTTTCCTCATCGAATTTTTATTTGACGGTATATTTTAATTTCACACCTTCAGAAAACCAAGAGTCAGTTACGGGCGAAGCAACAATGTTGTTCCAATTAAACAACAGCTGCAGAACAATGCATCTCATGTTTTGTAACATGTACGCGTGTGCCAACAATAATTTGACAACAGGGCACAACTAACAATTATCACGCGTTCGCAATGAAACACCCTGCCAAGGTTCTGATTCTCTTCACTCCTTTATAAATCACGAGAAAAAAAAAAGAAAGAAAATCAGGGAGAACTAATAAACATGCATTTGGATTAATATCGAAATGTAAACGACAACTGCATTTAAGGGCCACTTTTTTTACTGCTTGACATTTGCTTCAAAGATATATTTCTTCATAATGGACGATTCAATATGCACCTCGATACAGCTGCCCGCATAGGAGAGGTGGTTTGTTCCACTGTGATGAAATCTTGGGTTTACTCCAAACAAGGTTAAAAAGTAAGCAGCAATAAATCCAAACGATCTCCCATCGTCTTACCTGAAATTGGAACATCGGGTCTTGGGTGCTCTTTCCTCCAGGAGGGGACAAACACGGTGACGGCTGTGTGGCCTCGCTCCAAGAAAAAATCGACTGCCAACTGGATCCCCATACAGGAGAACACTTTATTGTTCCCATGGCTGATTAGAAAAAAACACAACAACAACAACAATTCAGTTTGTTCAGAATTAAGGTCAGGCCTGCCACACCTTCATAAAAATTGCAGCGCGCAACCCATTTCAGATTTTTGTGCTTGAAATTTCACATAGGAAGAGATTAAAATGACACACACACACACACACGGATATTTCGGAGGCTACCGGTTGCAGTCATTGGGTGTGCTGCCTTTCTGTGACAGAGACTCCCCACGATTTGCTCTTTCATATACAGGTACAAAAGAAATTCTAAACGTAGTTAGGTAGAATAAAGGCCCCCTCTATCGAGGGTGACGGGTTTATTTCGCAGTTTGGGATATTCCAGTTTTATTACTATTTCGGTCTGACGCTTGTTTGTATCAGATGTAATTGCACTTTCCACCACTAGATGGGGGCACACCACAGGTGTAAATGTGAAATAAGAAGAACGCAACAGGAAGCACTATTCCAACACAGCCTAATTTTTCCATCCATTTTCCGATCCACTTATCCTCACAATGGTCGCGGGAGGTGCTGGGGCCTATCCCAACTGTCTTCGGGCTTTTAGGCGGGGAACACCCTGAACCGGTTACCGGCCAATTGCAGGGCACACAGAGACGAACAATCATCCACGCTCACACTCACACTGCGGGACAATTTAGAGTGTTCAATCAGCCTGCCGTGCATGTTTTTGGAATGTAGGAGGAAACCGAAATACCCGGAGAAAATCCACGCAGGCCCGGGGAGAACATGCAAACTCCACACAGGGAGGCCCAAGCTGGAATTGAACCCGGTACCGGAACCTCTGCACTGTGAGGTCGACGTGCTAACCACTGGATCACCGGTAGCATTTTTTATTTTTTTTGGTCATGTCCTGTAATCCTACTTTTTACACCTACAAAAAGCAGCGGTTGTAGGTTCATTGGGCATAATTATTGACGCATAATGTGAGATTACAAATTCAATTTGTTAGCTTGGGGGAGGGCGGCCCGGTAGTCCAGTGGTTAGCACGTCGGCTTCACAGTGCAGGGGTACCGGGTTCGATTCCAGCTCCGGCCTCCCTGTGTGGAGTTTGCATGTTCTCCCCGGGCCTGCGTGGGTTTTCTCCGGGTGCTCCGGTTTCCTCCCACATTCCAAAAACATGCATGTCAGGCTGATTGAGCAGTCGAAATTGTCCCTAGGTGTGAGTGTGGGCGTGGATGGTTGTTCGTCTCTGTGTGTCCTGCGATTGGCTGGCAACTGATTCAGGGTGTCCCCCGCCTACTGCCCGGAGATGGCTGGGATAGGCTCCAGCACCCCCCGCGACCCTAGTGAGGATCAAGCGGTTCGGAAAATGGATGGATGGATGGATAGGTTGGGGGGAAAAAAAATTGGGATTTGTTGACTGTTGAGATGCTTTGAGATCCATTTGCACTGAGTCTCAACCATGGTAAGGGAACTATTTAAAGTAGTATCTCAAGGCACCAACGTATTTGGGTTGTGCCCAAGATCATTTCAGATGTCTGGCATGATAACTACAGGTAACTGAGTCCTGATCACACTTTTTTTTTTTTTTTTTTTGAAAATGTCAGCACAAAAGCAAGCCAAGTACTTATTTGGCCAGACAATAGAATGCAGTCCAGCTGGTTACTGAGAAATCTCTGCTCTGATTTGCATATTCAAGCTTCGACTCTCTTACCTGCGCAGACATGCCTGACACACACCCATGCATGGAAAGCCACTTAATGGGTAAAATAAAGGGCAAGCGTGTACTCGGTCGTCATTCCTGAGGCGCTGTATATGCAAAACATTGGAAAGCTTTTAATGACTTTATCAAAGTCAAGACTCCGGCTTTCAAGATTGCGAAAGGCGAGAGATGACAGCGTTGTGTAACCGCTCATCACGGCATTCTTTTATGATCACGAGTTAGCACGGTACACATGGTGAGATGAACTCACCTCTTCGTTACCACCCTTACAAGCACGAGGAGTCTATCTTTTTCCATGGTGGAGGATTAAAAAGATTTTATAAACCCTTTCAGGGGCAGCGGTCACTACAGTGGACAGCTTATCGTGTTATCAGGTTACAGGGTGCAGGAAAGCGTTAATGCAATTAGCCAAAGGGTTATCGTTTCGGCGCTTTTTTTTTTTTTTTGGTTAGGAAACAGTAGAATGCAATTTTTCAATAAATGGAGAAAAAAATGAATTTGAATTCACCAGTGAGTCTTTTAGAATCGATCAGTGTTTTGTTTGCAATTCTACTCTACAACACAGAACGACTGGCGTCGGTTACACACACAAACACACACACGACCACAAAGTGAGTGAGTGTGCGTGAGTGTGAGTGAGCGCATGTAAAAAACACAATTCATTGTCGCTTTCAAATCAGGCAAGAAAACACCTTTTCCATTTTGTTGTCTTCTTCACAACAAAAGACAATCATTCAGAATTGGATTCAAGTGCACGGAAAGCCTTTTTTGTTTGTTGTTTTTTTTTGCTTGAACTCCATACTTGCTTGCCGATGAAATTTGAGTTAAGGACGTTTGCGTGAATGAGTGTGAAAAGAGTCAACAGGAGGTTTCGTAGGGAAGTCGGAGAAGTGTCTGAGGGAGCCGTATCACCTCCACCAATGAGAAACATTGCATTGTGAAGTGGAAACTCGTTTCTTTCCTCAGTGTGGATGTGGCATAAGTCGTTTCATTTTTCAATGTTTTCGTAAGCCAATTTCTCCAAGTGGTAACAATAGCCAATGAACCATATAAATGGAATTGCAAAGCACTAAAGTGCCACTTGACAGAAGCTAAAGGAACCCTTTCACGCACCCTGTAACCTGATAACACGATAAGTTGTCCACTGTAGTAACCGCTGTCCCTCAAAGGGTTAAGATCATATCTGCTTTATTTCACATTTCGGAATCACGCTTGACAATATGCCAATAACAATTAAGTTTTCACCTCATGGCTACGTTACTCCCATCGATGACAATGGGCCTGAGAGCGTCTTTATCATCGCCGCCGTCCTTTCTGGTTGGAGAACCAGGCAGCAACGTCCCGGTGGACTCCGTGGACGGGATGGTATCTTGGGTCACCGGTACCGACAAGGTGGTGAGGGGCGGCGACGTCCCAGTGGACTCCGTGGACGGGATGGTATGTTGGGTCTCCGGTACCGACAAGGTGGTGAGGGGCTCCTGACAGACACTCAGGTCAGCTTTCATCCGAACCAGCTCTCCAAGAACTTGATTTCTGTCTGTTTCAGGGCCGCACTGCTTCAGCACAACTTCGATTTGCGCCGTGGAGTAGCCAAGCTTGTGGAAGAAGTCCAGCTGGTCCTCGAGGTGCTGATGAGTCAGAGAGGGGTCAGACTCGTCTGGAGAAAGCGTACACCCAGTGGGCTCCATCGTGTCACAGGCAAGGACGAGACGAGAGGATCTATCAGGTTGAATTGCTTCCTGACAATTGAGGAGTGGAGTCCACTGATGCGTAATTTAAACGATCAGCCTCGTTTCACGGGTGCAGCCTGTTCATTCCCAATGGTTGGGGGAAAAAACACAGCAGAACATTTATTTGCAATACATGAATATTTATCTTAGTTATGAAAAAAAAACATTACAGAAATCTAGTAACAAACATAGATCATGAATAGCTGATCATAACATGTTCAAAAAGAAGACGGAAGATGTCTAATCTTATGTTCGCCTTCCACCTTATTTCTGTATTCCATTATTAATTCACATACTTCTATCAAGACAATCACAGAATATTTTAATATTCAGTAAATTTTCTGACCCGTAGCTACAGTATGGTCCCAATAAGTGGTTAGCCATAATATACACTAGCTTTTGCAATAAGCTATTCAAATAATAGTTAATACGCATGATTACATGATGTCTACCAAACCGTTGCTTCAGTTCTAGTATTGGAAATATGCAATATTAGGAACGATTTTCTGTCCGTTTTTGCTATGCCACATTAGCGTTTGGGCTATCTATATTACACGTACACGTTGACAAATAATAACTACTTAAAAACCTCATCTGCTTAAAAAAAAAAACAGACAGCCTAACCTTTTGAGACGAGCCCTGGAAAGTGCACACGAGATCTGTGAAATTATTTTTCCTCGTCAAACTCCAAGAAGCCTTTCCCCGAAGACGAAAGTGATCCAATTGATTTGCTTTCTGCTGTAAGGACACATTTTGTTTCCCCAATCTTGCACTCAAACCGCAATGGAATGATCTTACCTGGGGCTTGCCCGCCCTCTATCGACAAGAACGAGAACTGCAGGATCGCACACGTAAAAAACAAAACAAAAAACATGCCAACTAACGTGATCTGTTTGGGATATTACAGTTTTAGTACTACGATCTGGTCAGTTAATATGTATTTTTAGACAGTGGGGTTAACTAAATATGGATTCCAGTCGACAAAAGGCACTGGTAAATAAACAATGTTAAACTTAACTGATAAGACAATACCAGCCATCCACATTTCCCCCCCAATCAAAATTTCAACCTAATTGCATCGCATTAGGCCATAGCCAGGATATGTGGTCATTGCACACCGGCCAATGAGGATGAGCGAGGCTGTGGCTGATCCTCATCCTGACCACCTGTTCCATCTTAAAGGTTTTCTGCAGAGGCATGCTTAGAGAAGAGCGCGGAGGAAAAAAAAGCAGCAACCTGCTACAGAAAACATGTCCTTAAAAAGAGATCTGACGTTCAAGTAGTGGAATTGTCTGGAGCCAGGCTGATTTTGCAGGATGTCAATGAGAACTCTCCCCCTGGTTTTTATTAACCTTGGTGGGGAGATGCTTTACATACTGGACCAGCGCCTGAACGCTCACAGCGCTTCTGAGGACAAGTCTGAGAAAAGTAGGTTGAAAACTTCTGCCAGTGTTTCACTCTTGGCGCCGTCATAATGTATGAGAGATGTTTTTAGCATTTTGGGGGGGGGGGGGTTTGTATAATTGCTTTCCTTTTGTCTTTTTCTTTGGAAAGCTGCAGGAGTGTGGTCTGAAAATGACAGAAAAAGAGGTACAGGCAATACGCTAAAGCAGGAGTTCACTAGCTTTAGCTTAGGAGTCCGTAAAATGGTGTCGTATGAGTGCATTCCGTCACACTGCCTTCAATATAGCAAAGTATGCCATGTTCAGTTTTGCCATCACCGAGCGATGATCAACTTCTTGTGTTTCCAAACCTTCCCATTGACAGTGATGAACGACATCGTCGGGACCATGTTCAGTCAAGCCTTCATGGATGAAATTCTTAAACCTCAGCTGCTGTATTCACACAGGACTATGAAAGTCGTCCTGACTCGCTTGGCGCACGTCTCGATCATGAAGTTGAACGCGGTCAGCATGGAGAAGGTAACGGAACACCAAGGCAAGATGATCATGAACACGTTCTTCAAAGGAATGTATCTTTGACAGGGCTAATGAAAACTGACCATGAACACAAATGAACAATAACAAGTAGAAATGGGAAAACAAATACACACTTCCCAGGATAAACATATGTTTGGTCTATTTTCAAACAGCTCTACGAGCTGATGCTCATGGCCTTCAAGTATCAAGTCTTCCTCTGTCCACGCCCGAAGGACTTGCTGCTCATTTCGTACAATCACATCGACACCATCAGGGGATTTGTGAAAGACACCCCGGCGGTTCTCAACAAAGTGGACGAGACTCACAGAAAGATCATCGAGGTAGACCTGATCCAGTCAGTCCAGAAAATACTCGAGACCCATTTGCTGCCGGCTGGAATAGTTGAAAATCTGCGACGGAGAGGACAAAACACATTTAAACTTATCAAAACACTTTCAGACTGATTAAAACACAATTTTGAAGGTTTTCACTTGAACTTTTCGAAAAAGAGGTGAAGTGTGCTTGCTTCAAGCTCCCCGTTAACATTTACTGTGAAAGTGACACATTAAACTTGGAGGAATCAAACGTAAACAGCCAAACGTTCGACCAACCCATTTCATTTTGGGTAACGGAAGACCACTAGCTTAATGCTAATATATATAATTTGAAAGATTGCCTCAGGAAATTTAGCATAGATGTTACGATAGCTGTAAACTTTCAAATAATGGCTATTTGAACACATGGAAATATAGTCTACAATATAGTCTTGTAAGTCTCATTTCCAGAAAATGTCGAGCTTTGCCACCATTTTGTGACATCGAGTTTGTACAGTAAGTGCCACGGAACTGCTATATGCAGAAGTGAGTTGAGGAGCCTTGCTTAAAAAAAACAAAAGTTGGCATTTGCATCTTGTGGCATCTATAAGCAATTCTAAACCTTTTGGGTGGCGTCAATTACTCACGGATTTCCCCTATAGTGTACTATGATTGCGTCCGTGGCTGTCGGTTGACAGTATGTAACATTCACGAGATTTCTTTCCGATCTAGATCTACTGGTCTATGACTGCGGGTGAATTCCAGCTTCTCCGTCAAACTCTGCTCACGTTCTTACAAGACACGCACATCCGCGTGAGTGCCTCGCTATCTAAATCATTGCTGTAAAGAAATGAGATTAAAACACTGTGTCTTTCACAAACTGTCTCTGCGCATTCAGGTATCCATTTTCCTCAAAAACAAAATCCAGAATCCCAATGGGCGTTTCGCCCTGTCAACCTCGGGCCCAGTACCACACGGAATGGACATTCCCGGGGTCATTAGGTGAGAACGTATTATTTGTACTGCAGAATTTCTTTGCGTTCCTTTGGACCGTTTAATCCAAAAACGCTTGGCCTCCATCATGTCTATGTAGGATATTTGACAGGAAGGGACGAGAAATGCGACAGAGGCGCTTCGCATCGGGGGGGAGTTACAACCACCCGACAAAAGATGCATCATTTGGCCTACATGGGGACCGAGTCATCAAATTGGGCGTGAACATGTTGTGCACCTCTGGCCATGTTTGATAGTCTTTTTTTAAAAATTAATATGTGTCTAACACTTCTTTTTTTTTTCTTTTTTTTTTGCTGTGTTTTATTAACTAAAGGTACAGGGTAAATCTCGGAGGGGAATCATCCAAAGTTCCCTCAGTGAAGGTATTGTAACAGTAAAACTTTACTCGGAATATGTCATTCTACATTACATTACATTCATAGAATCCTGCATGTGCCGCCCTTGATCAATATCGTATGGATACTTCTGAAAAGAAGTCAACACACTCGAGTTTGATACCCGTGCTCAATATTAGCATTTTTTTGACCCGTCTTTCTGCGATGAATGTCTTTCTTAATTTCATGATGCCACAGATGGATGCCTCTCCCAACCCATTGGCGAAAGAAGAGCTCAATTTGCTGGCTTGTCTGATGGGCACCGTTGAGATTGAGAACGCGTCCGGTTGTGAAACTGGCTTTCAGATCAACCTGCTTGCCTCAGCCCAAGAAGAGGAGGAAGGGTATGCATTTTATTTCTGTCATTTATCCATCCATCCATTTTCTAATCCGCTTATCCTCGCGAGGGTACCGGGTGTGCCGGAGCCTATCCCAGCTGTATTCAGGGAGTTGGCGGGGTACACCCGGAACTGGTTGCCAGCCAATCACACGGCATACATGCTCACAACCACACCCAGGGACAATTTTGAGCATTCTATTTGCCTGCCATGCATATTTTTTGGAATGTGGGAGGAAACCGGAGTACCCGGAGAAAACCCACGCAGGCACAGGGAGAACATGCAAACCCCACAGAGGTAGCGTCATTTATCCATCATGTTTTTAATTTATATTTTATTTTGTTGAATAGGGGAGCTTCAGGTGGAGCCAACGAGTCATTTGAAGTGATAAATATACAAGCCCTAATGGTAAATGTGGATATTCTTCATGGGTTTCTCGAACTGCCACATGATTGATTTTTTTTTTTTTTTTAATTTCAGGATGAACATTCCACAACTCAGCTGGCTCAAATCGCCAAGCTTTTTGTTGAAGAAGAGGAGACATCAAATAATGTGAATAACAATAAGGGAGATGACCTGCTGGCTATGATGGATGACCTTGGACCCTTGTAACATGTTAATTGTGGCATCAAACCACACTTCACTTGAGTGTATCCCAGCTAAACACGTGATTACATAAATTATTGAAAGAAAGTTCTAATTTATTGCAGTCCACACTATTCTTTTTAAAGAATAAAATATTGATTGTGGATTATTGTTTTGTTTTTTATTACTTCCTTTGGAAAATTAATAAATCAGCAATACTGTATTGTTCATTTTAAACACTGATCCACTGAGATTCTGCCAGTAGCCTGAAGGGGGCAGTGTTGTCTCGTCTGAACAGAAGTATCAAACGTCATCACGTTACGTCTTCTGTATCCGGAAGTGTTTTGCATTCTCCCGCGAAGGCGTTGGTATTTTTCAAATGGATTAAAACGCAAGGTAAATGTTTCGTATTCAACATACATTGATCGATCAATAGTGGGGGGGTTGTAGTTGTCCTTTTCGCTGCATGATTTAAATCACCGAAAAACCGTGCAGAAAAACGTTTTTTAAGCGGCGTCTCTCGAACTTTTTAAACCAAGTAACAACTAAAAATCTACGAAGATTTCCATTACAGCCATCATATGATCAACAATAAAATACAATAGCGCAGAAGGCCAAAAAAACGCGATCGAGATTTTCGTCCTAAAAAGTGTATTTATTGGAAGTCACTGTGACATTATGTCCAGTTTGAACATTAACATTTCGTTTAAATATAGGAAAAATATTTTTTATAATGTATATAAATACATCAGTTAAAACTGTACGGCACATAAATATTTATTTACTGCCCAGTGTACTGAATACATTAATTCCCTTGACCTCACCTAAATTTTGAATCCACATGCTCAACTTTTAAACGTCTCGGTACTTTTTGCAGAACTTGCTGTTCTCGAACAATGAGCTGAACGGCAAATCCCTAACAGGTGTTTAAGCTAGCCAACAGTAGAATTTAGGATCGAAATGAGATGAGAGCTTCTGTCAGTGTAAAGCCCAGTAGTGGATGCCCGACAGCTAATCACTGTCTAGGGAAGTTGATCTGGCTATTCTCATGCTGTTTGGTTCAAGAAGTGTTTACGCGTCCCGCTGGTGCTAAATCATAGAACTTAGATAACCTCGAAGCTTCTTGCAGGCGGTCATGGAGTCGGAGAGCACTGAGGGCCC
Organism: Hippocampus guttulatus; assembly: GCF_054856545.1. Classification (NCBI taxonomy): domain Eukaryota; kingdom Metazoa; phylum Chordata; class Actinopteri; order Syngnathiformes; family Syngnathidae; genus Hippocampus; species Hippocampus guttulatus. The sequence goes on from NC_141278.1 coordinate 6,057,990, forward strand.
GCTGTTAAGCCAAGCGGAGAGTTTCAGCTCCATCCGGGAGCGCACCATCGCGGAGAACAGCATGGTGGTGCTCCTGCAGGGCCTGCGGGGGGAGGTGACCACAGTGGACCTGAGGAACGAGAGCACAGCACGGGGCCGGCTGATCAACGTGGATGCGTTCATGAACGTACGCTTGGAGGAGGTGCTCTATCGTGACCCCAAGGGGCGCCTCACGAAGCTGCAGGATCTCTTCATCACCGGTAGAAACATCCGCTATGTTCACATCCCCGACCACATGGACATCATGAAGACTATACAGGGCCAGTTGGCGAAGATCCACCGTGTCCGCAATTTTGCCAAAGAAGGAGGCGGCAGGAAGGAGTACGCCAAGAATACAAATTAATTGAACTCCGTCCCAACGACATGGAGCTGTTGTAGGTTTTTTTTTCTGATGTTGTGGCTGTACTTATCATGATTGAAAATAAACCCTTACTGATCCTGAATGATGGATTATTTTTTTAATTAGCTCTTTACGGTTTGACAAATGTGCTTCAATGGGTATGTCAGTTAATAATCGGATGTTTAACCCTCCCGTTAGATTGTGTGGTCAAATTGACCCATTTCGGCTGAGTTTAAAACTCTCGTAAAAATATTTCAAAATAATACTCCTTGAAATTATTTTTAATATATGTGGTACACCCGATATGAAGTCTACCCCTGCCAGATTTTTGTAACATGTGACCGATTACCTGTACAAGTCAATTGAAAAAAGAAAACATTTGGAAGGGGAAAGTTAAAAATCAACAACTGTGACGATGTGGTTGCACATGTGTGCACACCCTTTAATAACTGGAATGTGGTCATGTTTCGAACTGGCCAATCACATTCCAACTGATGTTCAAAGGGAGCCAGCACACATCTGCCAACATTTTAAGTGCCTAACTAAAGTTCGGATGTTCTGGTAGGCTCTTCCTGAAGAACACCAGACCTACAGTGAAGCATAGTGGTGAATATGCGCTACGGAGGAAGTGGAAGGAATTACGAACAGTCCATTGTTAATACAAAACTTCCCTTAGAAAGCCTACTAGAACATCTGAACATTTTGGAGGGTTAATCAGAGACACTTAAAAGACTGTGTAGACTTTTTATATCCATTTTATGTTGTTGTTTTTAATAATTAATCATCCAGACCCATGAATAGTTTGAATGTACCATATGGTTAAAATGTAAATGATGTAGGAACGTTTTTCCTGTGACGCCACAAAAGCCCTTTGTGAATCCAAAGTGGAAATGTATTACAATGAGGAGCGAGGACGGGTGTGTCCACCATTTTGCTCTCGCTCACGGACATTAGGCGTTTGCCGGCGTGCGCCACAGAGCCCGTCTGTCCGTGAAATCGTTTGGCAAGCGCCCGTACACCAAGGAAAACATTCGTCACGGTGGTTGCCACTCTGGTGCGCGACAAAAAAACCCAAAACAAACAAGTAGTTGGGTTTCTCCAGCTTGGAATTTTCACTGGCATTCCAGCCGAGTGCATAGTTGACTTGTCAGTCACTCCAGCTGCATCCAATTCGCGAGATGGGCCCCGTGGAAAAGGAGCGGTAGCAGCCCGGTGAAAGGAAGAGAGTGTTTCCCTTGGAAACTGCTGGTCGCAGCGTTCTCCCAATACCCAAGTATGAATGGGAATTTGAGGAATTTGCAAGAAGGGCGATGTTATTCCTGCCGGGTGTCAGGAAGAGGGCAGGCCCTGACAAAACACAGATGCAGCTGGGACACATCAACCCCCGGCTCGAAAGATGTCATTTCAAAACTTAAATCGAGGGCATTATGCCTGCAAAAAATGTGTGTGCTTCTATTTACATATATCCCTCCGCCCCCCTTCCTTCTGGCTGTTTACTTTCAAACTAACCTTGAGATTGTGCAAATGACAAAAAGGCCACATAATGAAAGCTTACGGTTGATGCCGAACCACATCAACCGTGTTGCTAAACTCAGAATAGAACTTGACACAGGCTCAATCACGTAAACAATCCCTGAATCTCCTCATACTCTTCCACAAAAATACTCACCGCAAAAACAAAACAAAAAGTCCCTGATGGGGGCCGATTGCCCAGGAAGAGGAGGATGAGCCCTCTGACACAGGAGCTGCTGTAGACCACGGCTCACAGCCAGACACTCCCACACCGAATGTTTGAATCAAAAAAGTGCAAAGCAGAATAAAGTAGAAAACGATTCCATTTCGGGGCTGCAATTAGGATGGATCCCTTCTGGAGTACATGTTCTAAATCATCTCCCACATTTAATCAACAAACACCACCTGCTCGTCTGAGCTACTCCAGGCTTGGATAATACATCCTGGGACAGCACAGCTTTTTTTCTCTCCCTTCCTCGATTAAAATACAAAGAGCTCAATTAATCCACGATTTCTCCCCCGCCGCCCCCCGGCAAGCGTCAGCAGCAGGGCCCGGTGCCCAAAACAGTCGACAAGCTATTTCCTGTTCCACCCTCCTGGCTCTCCAGTGAACAGACGGGTGGTGTGTTTTGCAACGAGCGGCGAGCGGACACATCACCTCATTCTGATCAGCAACAGGCCAGCAACTTGGAAGCAAGCGGAGTGGCTTTGTGTGTGTTCATACCTGCAGGGAACTACGCGAGGGCTTATTTTTAAGGAGAAGGAAGGACTTGAGTTTCATCAGGAGTGGAATTGACTAGGTGTCCTCCCACTGAAGATGAGTGGGAGTGGATGTTAGGACTCTTGGAGCAGCGATATCATCTCTTTTGTGGCGGCTGGAGTCATCTCACTGCTTTCCTGCAGGGGGAACAATGACATGTCACTCTTTGCACATGCGGACTTGTACATCTGCAGTCGACATTTAATCGCAGAGCACCGATGCGTATCAGGGACTACGGTGAGTGGTCTGCTGAAGCTTTTTAAAGGTGATTTGCAGGGGCGGCAAACAAACTCTGGATTTAAGCCGAACTACCGATTCAACTATTGTAACTGAAGTAAAAGTCACACTGCCTAAATTTATGGGGGGGGGGGGGTGTATATAAAGAAAAAGAATGATCCGTGTAGTCAATTTCTGTAGTGCTTGTCCACATATTTTGACTGAATTTTTTCATTAGCATTTGCGGGGCTTGGGGTCTTTTATTACAGTTCCTGAGGTTTTATTTGGTTTTTAAATTGCCTGGAGGACTGGATCAAATAAGAGACCCTGTTTTAGGAAATTAACAACCAACAGGTTCCTCGCAAAGTAGTCTTACGGTTCCTCATTGGTTGCTTGTAAAGGCAACTTGAAACCAAACGAGCTCAACATTCAAGTAATTTCCCACGTGTGTTTTTATTAATACTGCTGCCCCTCTAGTCTGTTGTTGAAAACAAAAAGATGGACTGCTTTCATCTTAAATGGGATTATCCGGGCAGGAAATGTGGGAGGGTTGCGCCGGAGTCGGTTTTATGGGGTCACATAAACAGCTACAGCTGCCCTTTCTCGGTGCGCAGAGGTTAACATGACGCTAGTGGGCTAGCCTGGAAACGCTGGCTGTTTCATTTGTCTGCCCAACATTGTGTAAAAATGGACATTTGTCTCCGTTTGGTATTTGTGTCAAGCGCTTCCTGCTCGGGCAACCGCTAACTGCCTGTTTGTGCCACTCGGCATAAAAATACACTTGTTGAGGGAACAACAAAAATGTGTTTTACAATTGGGGGCTTTATATTTGACATGCAGCAACCTGTAATTATTTTAAAAGCAAGTTGAAAAAGCTCAGAGTTGGATATTTTGGGGTGGGGTGGGGGGACAACAGAACATGAGACAGGATGCTAGCTTAGCCTTGCCCATCTTTAAAGTTATCTAAAAAAACACTTTGTAACCATGAATTAGGGTATTGGGTAAAATGAAGGTTTCAAGAACGTTGTTGACCAACAATTATTGTGCTAATGCCAGAAAACTATAATTAGGGAAAGGTTTTGTGGCAGTCTGCCAAGAATCATGAGGATAAAGATCAGGGTGGGTGAGTGAGTCAAGCTAGCTGATGGCAGCAACTGGAACAAGGGTTGAATTTTGTTCTCCCCAGCGAGAAAGCTCAAGAGGGAAAACTTTTTGGCTTCCATGTACTCTGTTTTTTTAATGATGTGGGCATTGTGAGGGGGCTGGGAAACCAGCCGTACTGTTTACATTAAACTTAACTGGAACCGTGGGACCGTTGAGTGATGGTGCTATTTACATAATTTCCCCCCCATTTGGGGCAAAAAGTGGTCGCTGGGAAAAAGTCTCATACAGCGGCTAAAATCCCGAACAACTGTTGTTGAATATATATATATATATATATATATATAAAACATTGGGGTAGGCGTCACCATTTCTGTGTGAAACAAGAGCCAAAGCGTAGTTGTTTGACACCGGAAAATGGAAATGAGTCCCCCGGGGCGGTGATGTCAAAAATATAAACATCCCTCATTAGTTAAGCCCCATGTCGCTGCTCGAGGCTGAAGATAAACACAATGTTTTTGCTTCCCAGTGCTGGCCAGAATGTCTACGCCCCCGGTTTAAAAGTTGCTCAAAGAGAATGAGCGTCTAACTCTTTGCATGTGATTTTATCCGACAGGAGCACAGGGTCCCGGAGTTCAGCGCCTAATAAAAAGCAAAGATCGTGGAGATGCTAGAAACTTCAAGCAGATGTTAAATGAGAATGGAGCCTATTAGGAAAGACATGGAGCTGCTCAGCAACAGCATGGCAACATATGCACACATAAAAGGTAACGTCAAATAATGTTCGACACGGATTCCCACGATGCAGTCTACGGCACGCGTCGCCAGCCTTTTTGAAACCAAAAGCTACTCTATTCACGACTGTACTCTAGCCTGTGAAAGAAATAAATCCAGCAATGACTGTGAAAGTTTCAGCATGACCTGAGATGGTGTCCTGGCTGAGGGTTTTCGTATGAAAACTCTGGAGGATCCAAGGGCAGGGAAGCAGGGAGTCAAAAAAAAAGTAGGGGCGGGGGGGGCCTACAAGGAACGTTGTCATTAAAAATAACTGATACGTTCTAATCAAACAAAAAGTAAACCAAAACACCACTACAGGAACAATGACGTGACAACGGTGACATGACCAGCGACACCAACATGGAGAAACGACAAACCGACACAGACTGACAGAAAACAAGCCGCACCTGGAAAAGTGACTGAGCCGGCTGATTGGTAGACACACGAGACCGGGCTGATGAGAACAGGTGGAAATTATGAGGAAAAACCTCATGAGTATGACAGCACATAAACACGGAACACAAGACAACAACAAAAAAAACAACCAAAACATTTTAGAAACCATCAATAGCGATACTAAAGAAAATCCATTTTGTCGTCAAACAGCTCAATCGAGCTGATTCTGAAGGCCTGTGGCTGATTCGGTTGACTCCGGCAACACACAGATGCTGAAAAAAAATAAAAGATGGTTATTCATTATGTTTGTCCATCCAGCCAACCCGGAGAGCTTCGCCCTCTATTTCATGATGGGCGTTTGTTTCGGCCTCCTCATGGCGCTTTGCCTCCTGGTGACCGGCATCACCTGCAGGTCACGCCGCCGCGTCGGCAGGCCTGCTCCGTCCCCCGAGAGGAGGCAGCTTAAGGAGTCCAGTGAGGAAGAGGAGGAGGCGGAGGAGGATGAGAGCGTAGCGGAGGAAGAGGAAGTGGAAGTGGAAGGGAGCCACAAAATGACTCTTGTCCCGATGGATGACCGAAGCACGCGGTCCGACGGCACGCTGAAGAGCGTCGACGTCTTCGCCTCGGTCGAGGAGCTGGAGAAGGCCCGACGTCTGGAGGAGAGGGAGCGCATTGTCAGGGAGATATGGAGGAACGGACAGCCCGACATCCTCGTCACTGGGACCGGTACTATCGGACGGGTCCATTACCACTAAGGTCCCAAACGGCTTTATCATGTATTTTCAAAAGGGGCATAATAGGCATTTTTTTTCTTTCAATTTCAAACAGGTTCTAAAACATCTGTCAGCTACTCTCAAAACACCCCGAAAATCAAAAATTGTAGTACATTCATAAACTACGCTGTGTGTACGTGACACACGGCCATATCACCGAACACAATCTTCCTCAACACACACGAACAACCCACACTTATCTGACGCAAATCTGCGCATCCTTCAAACTTAGCGCAGCTCCGCTTACCTTTTGGCTCGAGTTTAATGAGCAGCGATGTCGCACCTGTGGAAGATGTCCATATTCCTGCAATCAAAGGTATCTCCAGTGTCGTCATTTGAAAGTGGATTTGTATCTTCGCCAAGTTTATCTACCACATCATGGGCGGGAATACTCCGCCATGGGTTGGATTATGTAAATTAGCCCCATTGTCACATGAAAGACAGTCATGGAAGTGTTTTGTCGATGTTTCTCCATACAAAGGAATGTCTGTCTTGACTGAATAAAATTATTAGAACGTGTGTAAAAAGGAAGTCTCTTGACAGTTTTATATACACGCGTTGCGACGTTTCTTTTTTTTTTTTTTTTGCTATGCACTTTCGTTCCGTAAGGAAGGACGATAATTTCGTTTTAAAATAAACGCTTTCGCGGTTTTATTAACCACGGGCCATTGTGCGAATCCTCACTCGGGTCGCGGGGGGTGCTGGAGCCTATCCCAGCTGTCTTCGGGCAGTAGGCGGGGGACAACCTGAACCGGTTGCCAGCCAATCGCAGGGCACACAGAGACGAACAACCATGCACACTCACCTAGGGACAATTTTAGTGTGTTCAGCCTTCCATGCATGTTTTTGGAACGTGGGAGGAAACCAGAGTACCCGGAGAAAACCCACGCAGGGCCGGGGAGAACACGCAAACTCCACACAGGGAGGCCGGAGCTGGAATTGAACCCGGTGCCTCTGCACTGTGAAGTCGACGTGCTAACCACTGGACCACCGGGCCGCCCGCGACATAAATCATTGTCGCAAAATAAGAAAGCAATGTTTTGTTTGTACGTTTATTGACGTCCTTCCTTATCAGGTCGGATTTCTGTTTCGTCGTTGTTGGGCCATTTGGCACATTTTGGGGGTGCTTATCCTTGCTACGTAGTTTAAATTGGTTTGTGATTTTCGCTTCTGTTCTGCTAAAGACACACACGCTAAACTTTGAAATGGACATTCACATCCGCGGTTTGAAATACATTTAGCTTGGCATCGAAAACGGAAATGGATCCTAAAATACCTTTTTTTTTAAACTGCAAATCAAGGATTAGATAGATAGATCGATAGATAGATAGAACAATAATCTGTGGCCTTCTGACCACCGGGCAAAATAAATTCAACAGTCACCACCACAAGAAAATCAACTTTTGGAATCTGCTTTCAGTCCACTCTTATAATTCATTAGTTTTGAGAAGTCCTCCGGAGCTCATCATAAAAGAAAATAAAGGATAAAAGTGGGAGTGGGGGGGGGGGGCAATACACACTTCGTTAAGACCACAACTTTTCCAAAAGAGGCACTTTCTGGTTATGTTTCTCACAGCAGAAACTTCCTGCCATGTTTTCCCAGCGTTCCCACCGACTGGTGTCACTGACACTCTTGTGTTTCTCTTTCCACACAATTCCCAGCAGCCTCCCAACAACGTGGCTCTCTAGTAAAGGCACGTCTGTTTAGCGCTATGAAAGGGCCATTTAGTTTAGTCATACTGTCCATGTGTTGAGCTTCCCAGAGTGGATCCGAGCAAAGTCTGGAGAGGGGAGTCGATTTTCTGTTGGTTCCCTCCAAGCACCTCGCCATAAAAAGGTTCATTATGCAAGTAAGTGGAGCGCCTGGTTGTCATGTTTTGAGTGCCAGAGGCTGAAGCAGGGATTGTCGTCTGGACAGAAAACACCTCCGCAAAAAATGTAGCACTCGTGGTGGTTTCTGACAATTGATTGGTTAATGTGTTTTGTGTGACTGAGCGCTGAGTTAAGGGGAAATGATGATGAAACATATTTTAAGAGAATGGATTCAATGTTTCTCCGCAAATTTGATTTGGGCATTTGGTGGACAAAGTTTGACTTTGTAACATATGTTGTGTATATTTTTGCCCATTTTTAATATCCATCTTCCATATAGGATGTGATTAAACACTTGACCCAACGTGAGCTGAATATTTCCTTTTTCTAAGCTTGTCCCAAACACATAACTCTTACAACTCGTTTCCTAAATCAAAGAAAAGGACATTTATTGAAAATTAAAAGACAAAACATGACAGCGCTTCAAACAATATAAAAGTTGTCAGCTTCCTACTACTCAGAAAAAAAAAAGAAAAAAAACGCAATCACACCGTTGCGTCGTCTAACATGCAATATGGACTATCAGCTCGAAAGTAGTTCTTAAAACATCTCGCCTCTTCTTTTTCACGTCCGCTTTTAGGACGAGTTGAAACTGACACTTAAAACGATCGATCATCTTGCTGACCGCAAAAAGTTCACAACAATTTCGAGTTTGTAACTGGGTACACAGTAACGCAACTTTGGTTGCCAATCAAAACTACAAATCAGAAAAACGGATCCACTTCGTTCAAACGACCAGAGACACGTGTAAACCTACATAGCTAGTATACATTTTTTTTTCTGAAAGCAAAAGCAAGTTATTTCCCGGTGGACCTTTTACATGAAAACACGTATGTTGCTGATAATCACAGATGAACTGGTGCTAATTTTTTTGGGGGGTGAGGGGTAAAAAAAAAAAAAAAATCCAAATGGTGGCAAGGATTAATTATCGATTGGTCCCGTGGGGAGAAGCATTAACCTGTTCATGCAATTTTAACATCAATACGTCATCGGGCCAAAAAAATATTTTTTAATTAAAAAAAATGTACGAGAAAATGGGCAAGTCTTCCTCCGCTTCAAAAAACACTTCTACATGGAACTGTATTTTTTTTTTTAATCATCTAAGGCACAAATATTTTTATATATATTTTTTCTCGTGTTTATTGAACATAATGATGCCTCAGTATGATTTAACAATCAACCATGTATTAATCGGACAGATGACATAAAAACCTTTAAACCAGCTTCCTCACTCGAGCTATCGTGAGATTTAAATGAGGTGCGAGGATAGATACAGGAGGAGGGGAAGAAGAAGAAAAAAAAAAAATTTTTACAAGCGTGCCAACTCGTGGACCCACCGAGCGGCCGTTTATGGTTTCAAGCCTTCGTCGGCATTCTTCCCGTCTTTATGCTCCGCATCGACGTTGTCGTCTCCCATCTCGGGCTGCTCGGCGTTCTGGAACATGTCGTGGGTCCATTTGGGGCTGCTGCCTCCCTTGCGGTACACGAAGCGTCCCCGGCGGGGCATGAAGGACCCCCGGCCCCGCCCGCGGTTATCCACCCAGGTTTTCTCGCCGTCGCGGTCGTCATGCTAGAAATGGGACAAAATGAAACTTGATCATTCTGGGGGGCAGGGGGAGGGGTCTTGGGCGGGAAGCGCAATTGGAATTTGGTCACGTGACAGAAAAATCTGAGACACCAACGAGGGCTGGGCGAAAACAGAAAAAAAGAATTACATTTATTTTGACTGGTCATCACGATGAATAAAAACGATTATTCCTCGATTTCAAAACCATTCATCCCTGCACGTGGAACACTTCACTCTTGAAATCTGTGAAATTCAAGCCTCCTGCATTTCAACTCCTATATCTCATTATCATATTACAATTTTTAATTTTACAAGTCTTTCCAAGCTAACCTGGGACCTCAGCTATCGTATTTCTTGCCATAACATATGAAAATGCTTTAAAACAACCAGAAAAATAAATGAGTTCAGTCAAATAAGAACGTACTAAACTAAAAGCAATCATGAAGAATAAATCAAATATAAATACCGGCTGTTCCTGCTGTGCGCGCGTTGGCCTCTGAGGGGCAGAGTGGTGCCGTGCATGCAGAGAGTATACACAGTAAGAAGAGTAGAAGAAGAAAGTTGTGATTGATCCCTCGATATAACTTGGGTTTTTTTTCAGAAATTAGGAACGTGTGCCTTTGAGTATCGTGATATTATGTGTCTGTCGGCGTTCCCAAATCGAGGAAAAGTTTTTTGAACGAGCATCACACGTGGACGTTAAATGCTAATGAACCGTTAGCATGTCAAAGGGATTTCACATTGACTTTAGCATTCGCAAAAATCACATTTGAATTTTGAGGAATTGCCCAGCCCTGTGATGCCAAGAAGCCACGACAGGTCAACGTGACTCACCAAGTAATACTTCCTGCTCTTGGGCGTGTACTCGGGATCCCACTCTTCCTCTGGGGGGCGCCCTTGAGGATTCATGTTGGCGGGGTTGCCGTTGCTGCTGTTGTTGCCGGGGTAATTGCCCCTGTTCCATCCTCGCCCTCTTATTCTGGGGAACTGAAATGGGAAGAAGCAGGTTGGACCGCCATCCGCTGGAATTGCTTTTGTTCCGCTCGAGAGAAAAAGCGGACGCGAGCGGCTGAGCTATCCGTCACACAGAACAGCAATCAGACGAAGGCCACGTCAGAGAGAGGCCGCAGATTTGCACTACGTTACCTTGGTCAAAACCATGAGGGGCAAGGACTACGTAGGATGGAGAGTCAAGCGTTATCATCCGCATAATGTTCCTGAGCATTTTACCAAGTAGGACTAGAGCAGAGTTGCGCAGTCGACCGCGACTCCTTTCGGATCGAAAATTCAAGCTGAGACGTCAGTACCTGAGCGGGGGGGGGATAAAAAAAAAAAACGGGCCGAGAACACGCAATCACTTACGAATCCGCGGCCTCTGCCTCTCTGGCCCTCCATGTGCTGGCCCTCAAAATCCCGGGGGTGCCCGCGGTCCCCGTGGCCGCCGTAGTCGCGCGGTGGGTAGCGCGTGTGAGAGAAGCCCTCCTCAAAATGATCGGGCCCGTCTCCCATATACTCCTTGCCCCGGAAAGGCGGCGGGGCCGAGGGGAAAGGAGTTGGCGTCGGCGAGGGCGAGGAGGAGGACGAAGACGAGGACGGCGAGCGATCTCGCTTCTTCTTTCCTTTCCTGCGAGAGCACGAGAGAGACTTTTTGGAGTGTCCGTTTTTACAAAAGAGGACGTAGAACCCGCGCAGGCATCGGGGTGATGATTTTTTTTTGTGAATTCGCCACTCACTTGGACTTCTTGTGGTGCTTGCCAGATTTCTCAGAGGACCTTTCTTGGGAGCCTCCGGGGCTCCGGCCCGCCTCGCGCCTGTACTCCTTCCCGGCAAACCTCTTACGCCTTTCAATGTCCAGGCGAAGGTCCATCGTGTCGCCTTTGAACTTTTTGCTTGAATCCTGCGGCGAAAACGCATTCGGCCGTCAGTCAAGCAGCGGCGGTCGAGACCCGGAGGTCGTTATGAAACATGACTCAAGCCCCCGGGGGTGCCGGTGATACATTTGTGAGGTGAACTCCAATCGGCTCACGTTGATTTGGTGTCGTGTCTCCCCCTAGTGGCCGAGACCAAGCACTGTATGTGTACTGGCTGTGAAATGCTTACAAGCTCCAACACGTCAGTTTATATCAACCAGCAGCATGCATGCATGTATGTATAAAGCTGAATCATTCAACGTGACAGCGGTTTTGTAGCTTCATTTGTTTCTTTTCAGTGAAAGATACTTACAAGGTTAAGGTATTGATAAGCGTCCCATGAGAGGCTTGGACTCAGGATCATAACTCCCTTCCTTTTTAGCCTTTGCTTGGGAGGGGGGTTGGTACATACCCAATCAATAACCATATCTCATAGGCCGCAGGCTTGCTTGGCACTTACAAAACACAATTGGGCTCTTTTGATTTAGAAAAATGCATCCTTTGAAAGAAAAGCACAAAGCTGAGCACTGCCGGTTTTGGGTCGTGGAAAAATTCGGCGGTGGAAAAAAAACGGGTCATGTGTCTAAACAACAGGTCACCTTGAAACTCGCCTCGTCCACATCCTCAAACAGATGAGAGTGCCTCTTAAAGGCACTGGGGGAAACATCAATTCTCCTACGAGACAAGAGAGCAGCTCACTTTATTCGAAAGGAAAAACGAAAAGGAAAAAAAAAAAAGAAAGGAGCGGCATCGCGTTCCACGGCGTCGGGAGTTCGATACGTCGCACTAACCTGTGGATTTCGGGGCTCTTCCTTGGCTTCATTTCTACCTCGGCAGCTTTTCTTTGGTACATGGCGAAGCGCTCGCTTAAAGACATGTTTGAGGAAGTGAAGTGCTGAGCTGCAAGCAAAAAGAACGAGACGGAGAGAGCCGTGAGCGCACCTCCGGGCGCGGCGGGGCGAGCGGCGCCGTACCTTTGATGTAATGCACGATGGACACGACGTGTTGCGCGAACAGCTCAGTGGGGCTGCTGCGAAGCTGGGCGGACTGAATATTCTGGAAGATTGAACGGAACTCCGGGTCTTTCTTCGAGGGATTCGCCAGATCTCTGGCCGTGAATCGATTCTTAGACACGGAGGAGCTGAGAGGGCGACGAGGAAGGCAGAAAGGTTCTCACTAAAGCAGTCGACGCTACTTTTTTTTAACCACACGGGAGCGGATCGGGTGGGCCTACCTGGGCATGTCGTCCAAAGACGACACTCTCAGTTCAAAGTCCTCTCTGGATGACGCCAGACGGACGGGGGAATCCTCGCAAGGGAAGGCCCCGGGGAAGAGCGGCCTGTCCTTGCCTTTGGAGGTCACGGCCGGGGAGGGGCTGCGTTTGCTCTTCTCCTTCTCCTTCTCTTTCTTCTCCTTCTTCTTGGCCTTCTCCTCCTTCTTGCTGTGCTTGCGGCTCTGGTACATCTCCTCCACCATTTTATCCAGGGCCTCCGCGTCCTCGTCTCGGCGGCTTTTCTCCTTGGGCAGCGGGTAGGAGGTGGAATAGGTGGTCTCGTCGCCCCACTTGCCGAATATATCGCGAGAGGTCGGGTTGGATTTGCCCGCACCGTCCTCGTCGGCGTCCCTGTCTTTCAAGCCGTGCGACTTGAGGAACTCCTCCTCCTCCTCGTCGAAGAACGGCATGGTCTTGTCGTCCTTGGAGTCGCCAAAAGGAACGGAGAGGCTGAAGATGTCGCCCGACTTGATGCCCTTCTCTTGCTCTCTCTCGGCGCTGCTCTTCTCGCTATCGTTACCGTCCTCCTTTTCGGCGGCCTGCTTTTTGCTTTTGTTTTCCGCCAGGAACCTAACAAAAGACGAGCCGCCATTATAAAACGGAGAACGTTCGACCGGCAAGGTAATCCCCGCCGGGGAGAAAATGATTCCGTGTCGTTGGGTTTACGTTGCCCGAAAGTCAAACCAAATCGTCCGCGAGGGGTTTTGACGCACCGTTACAAAGCACAACAGAAGTGACTATGCGGGGTTTTGGAAACAAGCAAAGGAAGGCGACGTAGCGAGATCGCAGCAAAAGAGACATTGTATGTGTTGGGGGGGGGGGGGGGGGTGTAAGGGGAGACAGAAGACCTTCCCCGCCGCAGATAGTACAGACAGTGAGACAGCATTGATACTCACGTAATGCGCTTCTTTCTAAGTACGTGGGGATTTCAATAAAGTTCCTCTCAGTGCGCACCCAAAGGACAATTGTCATACTTAAAATCAGGAGTCCTATTTCCATTTTAAACTGATGACTCATCCCAATGATCTTTGGAAAAAGGCTAAAATATTTGAAAGAAAAATGACACGTTTGCACAATTTGCTGTTGCAAAAAAAGAAGGAAAGAGCAGGCATCCCATTGAGCTGGGAGCAAAGATGAAACGGGACATACTTTTTGAAGGCAGCCGAGATCACCGTCTTTTCTCCGGATTTGGCATCCTCCTTGGAGAAGAAGCCGAAGCCGCCGAAGGAGGCCGTTTGTCCCGACTTGGGCGCGGCATCGCCGACCGCCGCTTCGTCCTTCTGAGCCGTCTCCGAGCCGACTCGGCCCGTGTCGTAGTCGATCCATTTGCCTCCGGAGGCCTTCTCGATCACGCTGCCTTCCCCCGCCGGCTTCTCCGCTTGGCCCTCCCCTTGCTTCTCCTTGGTAATCTTGGAGCTGGGTTTGCCCTTGTTGCGGGGGCACGGCGTGGAGGAGCGCGACCGGGAGGAGCTGGAGGCCCTGGAACGGTGAGACTGCTCGGACGACGAGCGGTCCGAGTGACGGGAGTGCGAGCGGCTGGCCGATCGCTTGTTTGGCGTGTGGGAGCGGGAACGCCCCCTGCGGGGGCTGTGCGAGCGGTTGTCCTGGTCACGCTTGCGGTCGTGCCAGCCGCCGCCTCCGCCGCCGCCGCCGCCTTGCCAGTTAGACTTGTAGCCATAGCCGCCTCCCCTGTTCTGATAGTGACCGCGAGGGTAGTAGCCTCGATTTCTTCCACGGAAGTGGAAGGGCCTCCGATAGCCGCGGTTGTAGCCGCGGTTGTAGCCCCGGTTGTTCTGATAGTCTCGGGAGGGATAGTTTCGGTAGGACATGGGAGTGCGGGAGCGAGAGCGGGATCGGGACCTAGAGCTGCATTCGAACAAGGGGGAGAAGATGAGGTCAATGATTATGCATGGGCGGTGAGGCAAAAGGCTGGATTTGTCCAAGGCCTCTCTCCCGGGTCAGCCAAGTCTGCGGCTGTATAACCTCATTACACGGCGCGGTTTGAATTTCAATTGTCAAAAGCAGTCGGGGAGATGAGTCAAGGCAGCCGCCAGGCCGCCAGGAAGCTGGCCAGGAACAACTTCAAAGTAAAAGCACACCGAGGGATTGACACCCATTAACTCATTCAGTACCAGCCAATTCTGGACCAAGTCTGAAAAGACGTTTAAATACGTCTTTGGGAGTGAATGAGTTAAAAGGGATTATTTTGAAGTTGGACTTGGTGAGCGATCTTAAGTGAGCGAATGCGAATGACTTCACGCTACCCTTCGTGCCGCTTTGAATCGCGACGCAAAATCGACAGCGAACCTTCATTTGGTTGCAAGCGGCCACGGCATTGGTAATAGTTGGCTATCACTTTCAATCGCAAAATGACACCAACGGGGACGCTGCTGTCTCAGAAACTGAAATTTTGTTATTGAAATTCATGATTTCGGAAAAACGAAACACTGAAAGAAAAAAAAAAAGCCAGATGCAAATACCCCAAAAAGTGAAAGCCGCATATCCGCGTGAGCAAATGATCTGAACTGTAGCACCTCCGCCACAATTTTGAAACAGAAACACTAAAATAATATAAAGATATAACATATAATTCAAACAAATAATATGGGAAGAGAGATTCATTTCTAGAGCTGACAACTTGAACCAAATATGACAAAAAGAGCGGATTTTTGCCATATTTAGTAAGAGATCAAAAAGACGAGCTACATTCAAGTGTGACTGGATTTACCTGTAGCGACGTTTTCTGGATCTTGAGCGCGAGCGGCTTCTCGACTGGGATCTCGATAAAGATCGAGACCTGGATTTAGACCTGGAGTTGGAGCGGGAGGGAGAATACGGAGCCATAGTAGCCCTTTATTTCAGATTAAATTGCCCTGGGAAGAAAAAAAAAAAAGAACAAAAACAGATCAAATGTGTAAGCTGCTGCGCCACAGTGACTATTTGCCTGGCAAATGTGCGCCCGGGGAGGCAAACACTCAAGCCAGTGCGAAGGTTAAATTGTTGAGCAACAAAAGGGACTCCAAACAACAGATCCAGAAGTGACCCATTTTTTTCAAAGCGGGCCTGCGCGGCTCCACTTTTGCCGAGCTGCTGACAAAAACAACAAAAAAAAAAACAGCTTTCGCATTCAATTTTGATCACAAAGCACACACTTGGTCTTGATCCGTCAAGAAAACCTGAAATCATAAAGGTCAACGGCCTGGACGGAGAAATACTGCAGCAGCTGGAGCAACATGCAAACATATGGACATTCGCCTTGAGCATGAGATTGAGCGGCGCTTCTGTGCACGCAAATGTGCGCGCAGAGCGCAGCACACAAGTGGTAATATCGCTGGCAGGCTGCGCTTCAAACGATACTGGATACAATTTCCAGCTTCGAATTTCATTTGGAGTCTCTCATCAATCTAACGACCACAAAGCTTGTCCTGTCGATTATCACGACTTTGTCGTATCGGTGCAAAAAACATGGATCCTCTCAATTCAAATATAAACATATGTTCAGATACTTGGTCACAAAAACGGCAACGTCACACATGCACCGTATCACGAATGTCGAGTAAATCACATTTGTGTCTCGTTGCAGAGTCCCTTAGACAGACCTGTGACAAAATGGCCTTTGCACTCGATGCGGCGGAATGTCCACAACAAACCTGCACACCAGTTGCCATGACGCTCAGCCCATTTCTATCTACAAGAGAGCCCATCGAATAAGTTTTAAAATACCCCTTACGTTTACCCAATGCTGGCTTTTAGCAGGCATCGCTGCATAGTTGATGAAACAGTTGAGAGGCCATTTTAGGCAGAGGGCAATAAGCGCATTTATTATTTATACACACACACACACACACGGTTGCAATTGTGGTCTCACTCCCTCCAAGCTCTTCAGATCGCTCGTATGTTCTTAAATAGGATGATTAAGGTGAGACTTACACACACTTTTAAGAGATGCAACCAAATAGCAACACGCCAATATAAGACAGTGTGTGAATTGTCTTATCTGAATACACAACCCCCCCCCGCCCCCCACGAGGGTCTTAAAACAGCCGCGCAGCCGCTTCAATAACTCGATGTCCGTTTACCAGCCTACAAGCGTCATCCGACGCTAAGTAAACAACAAATCCAAATGAGAAACTGATCGCGGTGCATATAACAAAAAGGCGTCTCGATGTACGTGTCACACGTATAGCATCAATTGAGCACTGCTATATTTGTCATAATGGGAACACGTGCTCCAAAGCCTACAAGAAAAGAACAGTTGACCCTTGATGCTCAATGTATATACAAGAAGGCAGTTAAAATCGGGACGAAATAATGTACAGTTCAACATACACGTTGACACAAATGCGATTTGTTTTAATTCAATCACCGAAACGGCTCCCGACTGCAACGTTACGCGCTGCCATTAAAGACGAACGTCGTCACAATAAATGTTAATCATATTTTGGACCTCTTAACTTAGCTCATGTATTTGGAACGTTACCGACACGACAAGATAAATGGAAACTGTGCAATTACCTGCGTAGATTTTTGAGAATAATCAACGTAGTCTGTTCGTAGAGCGAAACCTTTTTAGGCCGCGCTTCGTCCGAGCACTGCTTCCTGTATTTTTCCGAAAGGGTTTTTTAGCAAAGAAGCTAACTCGCTCGACGCTTAGCAGCAGCTACGGAACAAAACCCGCAAATGGGGCGATTCCTCCACGTCCTAAATAGAAGATGGGATTGTCGAACAAATTTAAGTTATGTATATGTGAAGTAAAAGCATGTTTTTCCGATCCGATTGCAGTTCGTGTATGGCGTCGATGATTCGAGCGTTCTCAGCAGCTACCGTCTCCAGACGAGCTGGTCGACCCTAACGATCGAAATATCGCGAGATTTCTCTGACGAAGCAACGCCCACTTGACCAAGTTGTGAAACAAAAAGTTGATTTTGTTTTAATAAGAAGATAAAGATTCAGTCTCATTTTTAATTGTAGTCTTTATAACCAGTATAATTTGGATTATTTGGGCAATTATTTATTTTCATTTTTAGCTCTTTTTTTAATTTCATCATAAATGAAGAGCTATTTCAGTGACTGAAATAATATAATTATTTGAATATTTATAATGCATAACATTATTAACACAATTTTAAAAATCTTAACTGCAGATGGACAATTATTTATTTTACTCATATTGTTTTTAAACTTCTTTTTTTTTTTTTTTAAATTTACAACCTTGCTTCACAACTGGGTCTTGCCACCGTAATTCACGTCCACCTGACAGTGGAGTTGTTTGTTTCGCAGTGAAGTTGCAGATGAGATCTGTGGACTATTTTTACCAGCTTATTCCACATAACACCTGTGGCGATTGAGACAACTCACTCTGATCATCACTCGGTCTTCACTGCCCAGAAGCAATGAGTCTCATTTTACTTTGTTGATGCCACAAACCGTAAAGTAGCCTCATACTATTTTTTTTTTGAAATTATTACTATTAAATGGGGCAATTTTAACTGCACAGGGGTTTAAGTGGTTCAGCCTTGCTGGAGGTCTGCTCTCTCCTGAGTTATTTGCTTGGATGTTTATCTTGCCCAGTTGTTGTATTCACCGCCTAAAGGGAAAGATGGGCAACCTTTCCAAGGGTGGAATAGAAAATATCAACTTTGCCACACACATTTCAAAGGACTCTGCCTTGTTAATAATAAGTTACTCTGTCTTTGCTATCATATCAGAGTCATTTAAAATGACAGCACACCACTGCCACGACATGTCTCTGATAAACTCCAAATAAATTTCAGCTGTTCAAGTACAGCGAGAGGCTGCCTATGATGCTTCTGTGGACGAAAAGCAATAACTCGTAATAGAAATGGAAGATGGACTCGCCACTGGCTCACATATAATAATAATAATAAATAACACAAAAAAGGGTATATGACATTTTTCTCCTTTTCACTCAGTATGCCATCGGCACCGTTGTGTCAACAGAAGTCGAGTGTGTCCAAAAGACTTGACAAGTCAATGGGGCATGCAGTGATGGAGTCGCTCTTGTTGACCTCCAACCAGGAGAAGCAAGCAGTTCTTATGAACGCTCATTTTCCTTCACGGCGCAGGTGTTTGACACTTGAACACACCGCGGGTATTATTAACAGTGATAAGCTCTCTTTTGGCTCCATTGTCAGACCACTTATGTCTCCTTGTCTGTCACTCACCATTACGGTCTGTTTACGGCCTCACTCGGAGGTGTGGATACCGACTTTGACCGAGGAGGTCAGGTCAAGTCAGTTCATATAAAAGGAGGACTAAATGCCACTCCCAGCGTTGTCAAAGTTCAATCGAGTAAAACAGCGCAATATTGTTTCGGAGAAGGTGAGAAACAAATGTTTTCATGTTCAGCACATACCGGTAATTTAACTTCGAGTGCAAAACAGGTTGCTGGAATGCCGTGGTGGGAAATAACATGTTTTTGTAATGACGTTGATTTAAATGACACTGGTTGTATAATAACATGTTTTTGTAATGACGTTGATTTAAATGACACTAGTTGTCTATAATTGACAGTAAAAATAAGGTATGGGGGAGGGAGGGCTCACAAGGCCTTCTTTTCAGGTATCGTATACTCGTGGAGGCTGCTAATACCAGCCACCGATACTTATGGGGGGGGGGGGGGATCAAATATCAAAAGTATAAGAGGTATAGTTGCATACACAAAGAGTGGAGTGATAAAACAATCTGCATTTACAAGGAAAAGAAGGTCCACTGAAAGGAGTTGGGACTGGACAACGAAGCTGAGTGACCAACCCCTTGGTGAAAACACTTCTAAATTATAAATAGTCCACCAGGCCAGTAAAGCTGTCTGCATCGGGAGCAACAAATCCATGAGATGAGTATGTAAAGATATCATCATCCCTTTTGTGATGTTTTTTATGTGCTCCGGCACAAGCGTCGTTACCCAGATCAAAGACTGAGCATCTATCTGGCATTACACTCTTTGTTTTTTTTCTTTTTGGAATAGATGCTGCAGTAGTTGCCTAGCGCACTTTATGTACAGTATACAGCATTGGCATACTCTACTCATGGTGGCTGCAGAGCACTAGTTCTGTCCAAATGATGCTTAATTTATTGTTTCTTGCACTAACTGGCCACTAGATGGCGCCAAATCAACACCTTAATTGCTTTGGTCCGAGCTCAAAAACAGAAAAGGAATAGAGAGGAGAGGCTTTGCATGCAAGACCGCCTTTAGATGGCAATGTACTTTTTGAGTGGTCACCGAAAGCAGAGCAAACGCATCGAGATTCAGAACACATTCATTGCTCATTGCCAGGTGGAATGCATGGTCAGCGTGAAATCGGGCCCAGTGTAGGTTTTTTTTTGTTATTTGGCATGCTGTGCGGTAGATGTACCGTATTTAGAGACCACGGGGTTATAAATTTCATGGGGATACCTTTGACGTGCGGGTAAGCTGCTTTTAGCACTCTGCGATTTATAGCTACAGCCCGACCGAGAAAAAAAGGACTTGTCGGACATAACATTAGGTACACAATGTCACGAGAGTGAAATGAGCTGGAAAAAAAAAAAAAGATCCGTCACATGTCGTATGGCATTGCACAAAATATTTGAGATATCTTATGG
The DNA here is from genome assembly GCF_054856545.1 of Hippocampus guttulatus. Lineage (NCBI taxonomy): Eukaryota > Metazoa > Chordata > Actinopteri > Syngnathiformes > Syngnathidae > Hippocampus > Hippocampus guttulatus. The sequence goes on from NC_141278.1 coordinate 6,078,131, forward strand.
GTCTTAAAAATATCTCTCAGTATGGCAGCACGGTGAACCCACCGGCGAGGACATCTGCCTCACAGTTCCAAGGTTCTGGGTTTGAATCTCAACTCCAGCCTTCCTGATAAACAAAAATACAGACCAGTAATTTACAATTACCTTGCTGTTGGGAACCTGACTCCACGTTTGGGCAGTGCTTCCATCTACTGGGATCTAAACATATGACACTATTATTAAAAAAAAAAAAAAAAAAAAAAAAAGCTGTACGGTACTGAAATGTTCGATCCTCAGCTCCACGACTCCTGTTTCTCAATATATGACGCCGAATCTGCCGCTGAGTTTACTTGGCCAAAAGAAAAAAAAAATGTAGAGGCATTGCTTCCCTTTCATAAAGCTTTATTTCACAGATCCCCTGCGACAGGAGGCCTATAGGCAGCCAGGCTCATTAAACATTTACATACACTGTCTGCTCCTCATGTTAAATAACTCAACATTTCAAGACAAAAAAAAAAAAAAAAAAAAAAGAAGACCCCAACAACAACAAACACACATTGTTCAACTTAACATCAGAATGGGCGTATCAATAACAACCATTGTCCAACAGGATATCTGTTTTTTTTTTCCTGCCCCTGGGGTCTTACACTGGATTTTCCCAAAAATTCAGTCATCTTTAAGGTGCACCGTAAAACTTGCATGTAACATTTCAAAACAAACTTGCACCAGACCACATGTTGAAGACAGAGAATACTGAATGATTCCCCCCCCACTCATTTTTGGGATGTTTCTCTCCTCTTTTGTCCTCCTGTATCAGATCCTACAAATTGTCGTGGAGTCAGCACGGGGGTGTCATTTGTTTGGCACACTATTTTTTTTTTAAACTTTCTAAGCTGTTGTGGTGTGGCATGAATTTCTATGCTGAAGCGGAGACATAAGGCGCATGTCCACGAATGGATTGATGGAGGACTCACAGGACCTCTACAAGAGAAGAGACGTTAATGTCATTAAAACCGACTTCATTAAACTCATGACAACACATTAAAAAAAATATGATAAATGCATTTGAGGACAAAACAAATATAAGTTTGCAATGTTTTTGTCCCTATCACTGTGGATTTGCGTACCTGCTACGTGCTGAGGTTTCATGGGGCCCGTTTTCATCAGGAAGGGCTCCCCTCCCGTCACCAGTCCACTCTGGGGAGCAGCCGGGTTAGCGCTGCTGTTCAGCTGCATGATCTGATCAAACTCGCCGGTGGCCGACACGCCGTTCTGGTGACCGTCAGACTGCACGCCGTTCGCGACAGGACCGGATGCGCTCGCAGCGGGACTCACCAAGTTTTTGTCTGTCACCAAAAAAAAAAAGAGAGAGGATTGTGAAACAAACTCAGACATTTAAAAAAAAATCACGAAAGCTATCCACTATTTAGTTTAGTTTTGTTAGTTTGCCATTTCCTAGTGCTGTTAACGGCAGGCCAAAAAATAATGTGTCCAAACTATTATCCATTTCAATGAGAAGTGAACGATGAAGTCCACTGGACATAAGTGCCAATATAATAATTACGGATTGGAGACTGGCTGCAACGTTCCAAATGCATCCAAGATGTCAGTTACCTTTATTGAGTTCTGTGTCCTTTCCATTCACCTGCGGAGATGCCTTCACATCCTTCTGTACAGAACCCAAATGTGGATGTTATTGTGGCAAGATAAAATGACAACAAATTTTATTTGGGGGGTGGGGTGGGGAGTTTTTTTAAATCACAAACTTTTTCTCCAGCATCACTCTTGCGAGTCCTTTTCATGATCTCCTCGAGGCGCTACACACACAGGGGAAAAAAAAAAAAACTTAGCTGTGGTTTCCTCAAGATGAAAGGACGAGGATGGACTTTTAAGGAAATGCTTCTGCGCACCTTCTTTCTCTCCAGTCGCTCCTGCTCTTCTTTTTGGAAGTGTTTTTCCCTCTCGACGCGCTGCTGCTCGGCTTCTTCGCGTGCTTTGGCCTCGGCCTCCTCCCTCTGCAATCGGTCAATACAAAACACACGGCTCGTAAAACAACACAACGGAATGTTTGCTTTGCGTCATAATTATTGTTCTATTTTTGTGCATTATTATCCATCCTTCCGTTTTCGGGAGTCGTGGCTGGGCTGGAGCCTCTCCCACCAGACTTTAAATTCACACCTATTTCTAGCCAGAGCTCAACACACCGCTGAGGATAAATCAAGATTCCAGCCCGTCTCGATCACTGTCGCGTCGAACAATGGATCCAGTGAAGGAGAAAAGGGAAGTCGAAACTTGCCGCGAGCTCGGACCTCGGCGCACACCGACGCCGCTTGTCTGCCCGGCGCAGTCGCTCGGTGAAGGAGACACGAGCAACACAGGCCTGTCACTATCTCCTGCATCACAATGGCTCCCTCAGCTGCCACTCATCGCTCTTATGGAGGTCACCAGCTGGCATGTGCCCGGGCAGACAAGTGGGCCTCTTCTGACTATTAGTGCTCACGCGCGACACATATAATCCGTGACAGCGGCGCACATATCAACCCACCCCCCCACCCCAGGTTTAATCTGCCCAGATGCCAGACAGCGCAGTAGGCTCGGCTATGCTCCTATGCATTAAGCAGCCCAGATGGTAAATGGCTTCTCACCATGGAAGGGGGTGACTGCTAGTTTCCATGAGCCTTAATGGAAATTTGAAGGCTTTACAATACCAACAGTATTTATATTTTAGAATATGAGGGAATAGCTAAAAGCCGGTGGAGGTGAGGCTGCGTACCAAGATGAATATGTGAATGATAAGGTGCTAGACCAGGGGTGGGCAAACTTTTTGGCTCGGGGGCCGCATTGACTTTTAAAATTTGACAGAAGGGCCAGGTCAGCCTGTGTTCTGCAACTTCAAGTCAATGCGCCACCTGGCGGCGAAATGCCTGTCATTACAAGTCCAAATGAAATGAATGCAATCATTCACATCGAACCTTAATTGTCGACCAACCTTCAGCGGGCCGGATTAAAAAGGCCAACGGGCCGGATCTGGCCCGCGGGCCGTAGTTTGCCCACCCCTGTGCTAGACGGTATAAAAAGTGAGTGTAAGAAGTTATTAAGACAACAAATCATTTTCTGTTTTCTGTACTTGTCATAGATTTTACCCGGACACATTTAGGACTCGACTCAGGGAAGATTGTCTTTGCAGTCGACGGAAGCACGATTCCCCAGAGCAACCCACGGCGATTACTCCGCAAATCGCGCTCCCAAATTCCCATCCTTCCTGTCGAACTTTTATCGATTACATATGCAAATTACAAGGAAACAACACTGCCCCCTATATTTGCATATCACGCCCCTAGTCCGGCCCTTCGGACGGAGATTTGATGAACTTTTGTCCAGCTTCGAACCACTCCGACACCTTCATGTCTGGCCTCCCACGAACAAAGAAGTCGCAGACATTGCAGATGACAAATGTTTGCCTGGGCCGCAACGCTTATTACCAGTTCCCAAACCGTCTTGATATTCTAAAACACTTCCTTCGTAAAGCGTTTACTCCCACTCACAAGCCGAGTCTAGCATCCTTCCATGTGTTCGCATCCAGCTCAACAGCTCTTCACACTTTTGCGGTAAGGCAACTCCATGCGGACTTCAAAGAGGCCTCCGCCCGAGACGGCCCGACACCCTTGCGCACGGACATTTGGGGGCGCTGAATACACGTCAAACGTCTAGACAGGCCCGAAATTTAATGAAACTTTAAAGTTGATATCATCGTGTTCGTTGATTTTGCTATCAATGCTGGACAAAATTGAATAATGAGCTGTATTCAGTATATCGTGCGCCTAGCTTAAGATTCTTCTTATTCCACTTAGGACATGCTAAATTAGTATGATTTTTGCTTTGTTTTATTTATTTCAGTATCGTTTGACTGCTGCACGTTGATTTGTTGGTTTCCTATCGTCACCTGTTCCACGTTCAAAATGCATCAAGCTGTCATTCAAAGCACTGACCTGCTTCTGCAGCCTGTCGTTCTCCTCCTGCTCAGCTCTGGCCCGCTCCTTGGCCTCCTTCTCCTCTTCAGCTTGCTGGGCTTCGTCCCTCAGACGCTGCTGCTCGGCCATGAAACGAGCCTCCTCCTCTCTGCGCTTCCGCTCTTCTGCATCCCGCGCCATCGCCTCCTCCCGGAGGATCCTGGAAGGACGCGGGCATGTGACACACGGCGTTCACGTATGCGCGTGATGGTGGGAAGTAACAGCTGGGAGAAACCATTGTCATTGTACACATTTTTTTTTTTTTTTTTTTTTAGGAATCTGTCAATTTGAATTTTCTCCTAATTTTTTTTCATTTTACTCTCTGAATACAGATATTTGTTCTTTCTTTCAATAGATCACATAGTAAATGACTCAAGCCGACCTGTTCCTGTGCTCTTGCTCTTGACGCTCCTGCTCCTCTCGCTCCCGCTGCTCCCGCGCTTGTCTGCGTTTTTCGGCCAGGACGCGGGCGGCCTCCTCTGGGTCGTTGGTACCAGCTGACGGCCTGCCGGCCGCCGCGGCGGTGGAGGCGGCAGGGGTAGCGGGATTACTTGCGGGGGAGGCAGCTGGTGTGGTGAGCTCTTCTTTAGGCGCGGCACCAGAGGAGGCTTCAACAAGCGGCGGGCTGGGGGAGGGAGATGTGTCGGCTGCTGCCCCAGCCGCCGACACATTACCGGAGTCTACAAGAGAAGAAACAAACATATGATGAAGGACTCAAGCTGTGCAACAGTGCCGGCGGGCTGAAAAAGCAACATGCGCCAAATAATTAGGTACATCTGCACATCCTAATAAACACAGGAACCTTCGGCACGTAACAAAGCTCCGTTTTGATTGACGCTGTCACAAAGCTAGGAGTTGAACAATACATACCACCTCGCACTGTATTTTATAAAATGCAATCAGACCTAATTTTGCTCTTGTAACCTGTAAGGACCTTGCATATTTGTGCCCAAAAAAAAAAAAAAACCCTCAAAATGTTCACATAACAGACATGTGTACCATGGAAGGCAGCCAAAACGTGAAGTCATCTCGAAGGATGGCTATCATCACCGTGGTTAGCAAACTCACCATTTTTCTCCTCGGGAGGGTCAGACTCCTTGGGTTCTTGGCCGGTTGCCACGGCGACCGCGGTAACCGTCTGGAGCTGCACCCTGGCGGGTGTCTGAGCCCGTTTGGGTCGGGTCTTGGTGCCGCGAGGGGGTGTCTTCTTCCCCGTGGGCGTCTGGGAACCCGCCGCCAGTACCAAAGGCGACAAGGGCCGACTTTTGGGAGGAGCGGGTGATGGAGGTCTTGGCCTGGGGGTGCTGAGACAGGACACAAGCATGCAAAGGAAAGACTGAGCTCAAAAGGAAACGAGACCGTCAGGACAAGTACTTGTATATAAAACAAAACTGGGTCAAGGGGAAGCGCGTGTGAGATGAGACTCCACTTTGTGTTGTTGACACCAGTTTCTGACTCGAGGGAGGTGAAAGACGAAAGCGTCAGTTGATAAAACCCAGTTCTGCCCGACAACTCCTCACTCTCATTCCAACAGACGTGCTCCAGAGCCGTGTCCAGCAGAACTTCTCTCAGTACTCAGATGAGAGCATTTCGAGAACCATCTGCTCCAAACTACTCGGCTCCGAGAATATATAACTTTCCTCGATGATGGATTGACGGTTTCATAGCGCGAAAAAGGGGAACATTTTTTGGTTTTTCTTGCTGTCATGGGGATACTTTGGTGTCTCTAGGCCAGGGGTCGGCAACCCAAAATGTTGAAAGAGACATATAGGACAAAACAAACAAACAAACAAACAAAAAACAAATATAAGTGTAATCAGAATAGTTTAGTTGGAAATGAATATTTTGTTTCAACTACAAGGCAAAGAGGACATTTTTTGTTTGTTTTATGCACATTATGTAGTCACGTTGTGAAATATTTATTTTGTAAAATTAAGTTTCGTTATTTCGATGTTATCGTTATTATTGCGAGACTTGCGCTGTGGTCAGGTGGTTTGTGCCCAGACACGTGCAGACAAGACATATGAAGAGCAGCAGCTACAAGGACTGTTCGCTATTTATTTGGTTGTGTATATGAAACTCAATGTAAGATCTGACTGTAATCCTTATATTTGTGATGTAGATATCAAAAGTGTATTTTTTGTTACCCAAGACCTCCGAAAGTGGCAGGCGGCCACGAGATTTAGCTTTAGCCCACATTTTGGATTAGCTTCGTATATTGTTTCTGTATTATCAATTGCTGAATGTATTTTATTTTACCGACAGTTTTCACGGTGTTGGTGTACAAAGACAACCCCAAAGACACTATTAACTCATTCACTCCCAAAGACGTTTTTAAACGTCTTTTCAGACTTGGTCCAGAATTGGTACTGAATGAGTTAAACACCCGTCATTTGGAAACCGTGTCCTGGTTTTGTTACTTTGGAGCTACAGTGAAAACTCACCAAACCCAGCGCCGGTGGGAGGAAGCCATTTTTTGACTACGGCCGTGCAGTGAGACCGAGACGGTACCGTGGTGATACAGCAGAGGGCGCTATTACCATGGCCATCGCTCACAAGCTCAACAAGCATCATTGGTTATGTTATTCATTCCTTTGTTGTGTTTTCACAAACACCCCCATAGAATTTATTTTGTAATTTCCTCACTTGATTTTTGTTTTTTGGTGCATTATTTTCGCTTTTCTTAGAGTCAGTGAAGTGATCATTAATTTCTGTTTTTCTGAGTTTGCCTTTGAACGCCTCTCGAGTCGAACGAGAAGAGAGAAGGCACGGAGTCGGACGCAGACGTGTCTGTTTGTCGAGACTGTTAAAAGCATAAATAAAGTGTACGTTTTAAAAAAACCAACACCACAGCTCTCCTTTTTTGGAGCTGCAACATGTATCTATATCTTTTTGAGCTATATTAGCCTACTATCAAAATATTTTTTCCATTTTCAAACATTTTTTATAAAGCTCCAGGGAGCCACTAGATGTCGCAAAAGAGCCGCATGCGGCTCTGGAGCCGCGTGTTGCCGACCCCTGCTCTAAGCAATACCTGGACTCTGTCTGGGATCTCCTTGTGAGCGTGGTCGGTGATGGAGTCTGTCTCTTCTTCTGTACTCTCTCTTTTGTCAGTGCGCTCTTCTCTTTCTCATTCTCTCTCTCTTTGTCTTTCTTCTCCTTCTTCTTTTGGTCAACCTTGAAAAGGACAACAACAACAACAACAACAACAAAGGGAGGATTCAGCACACACCTTGATGTGAGCATCCATTGGTTACCTCGGAACAGATGCTGCCGCAGATTCTATTCAGAACCGCTTTGAAATAGGTTTCAGCCACTGTTATTCATATCATGTTCCTATTAGCTCCCTCTCAGACTAGAGCATAAACTCGCATTCAAGCTTGCATCTTTTTACACTCAAATGCACTCCTCCCTGAGTTCATTTGGCGGTTTGTGAGAAGACGCGGCGAGCAGCCAAATGTATTTTTACCAGGCCGCAGTGAAAAGTCATCAATATTCAACAAGATAGTCCCGCGAATTTGAACCACGTAGCGCTTAAATCAGAAATATTAATGAACCTAGCAGCGGTCATTTGAGGATCCGGGATGGAGACTTTTGCCGGAGGGATGTTAGTTTTGCTGGGCAGTCTACAAATACTCCTGAACTCAACTAACAATGTCAGGCACGGTATACAGTCTATTGACTGGACACGTTATCACACGGCCTACCGGTGTGGATATCCGTTGGCGTTGGCGCTGGGTGATGTCGGGCGTGCTGGCAGAGGAGTACCTCCAGCGCTCGGCGGAGTTCCGGTGCTGGTGGTGTGAGTAGGCGTTGAGCGGACTGGCCGAAGCTGAACGGGAGCAGTGATGAGAGTCTGAGTAGTGCGGCAGACATGCAGAGACAAGGGCGGGGTGGGGGAGGTCACACACAAATATACACACCATGCAGGCTCATACTAAACATTCAGGGTCACACAGTGCACGACAGTAACTGCCCAACCAAATTGAGAATTGAGACTTCAATGTCCCTCTATGGCAGGGGTGTCAAACTCATTTCACATTGTGGGCCACATACGGCCTCGGTAGATGTCAAGTGGGTCGGACCATTAAGATTTTCCATACTCTGCTATTAATAACCAAAGTAACACATCTTTCCTTTGTTTTGGTCTAAAGAAGCTCAAGAATATTTGGAAAATGTTGAAATTTAATGAACATATTTTTTTACAAAACATTTCACGAAGCACCTTAGATTTCCTTAGAGAAATGTGCAATTTACTTTTATCATTCACATATATGCATTGCAACTGATCCCACTAATTGTACTGAGGCACAAAACTTTAACAAGTAATATGGTATTGAAAAATATAGTAATGCATTTTAAGAATAAAGATTTATAAAGAAAGCAATTTTTAAATCATTTACACATGTGCATATAAAATCTAAATTTAATCCCTGCCTACACTTTAGAAACTAAGGAGATTGCTATTAAATGTGTAAAGAATAAAGCATTCACATGTCCTTGACAGCGTCTGCTGTGTTGGGTCTGTCTCAGTGACAGACTGATACGGCTGTTGTCTTCTACTCTGATCAAAACAGTGCGTCTCCTAGCGGATACCCCATGAATTGCACCTTATTAAAAATATTCATTCCGTGTCTATGCATTTTTTCACTTTTAAATGATCCTGCGGGCCTAATCGAACCTCCTGACGGGCCGGTTCCAGCCCGCGGGCCGTATGTTTGACACCGCCGCTGTATGGTGACATTCACTGATTTGTGTGATGCTTTTCGTTAGCATGTTTTCCTTCATAGCTTTCTTTATCTTTGTTAGAATCACACAGAAAATCTGCAGGAATTAACAACGGCAAACAAAAGATACATGCAAACACAAATACATTGAGGAAAAAAATTGGATGTTTATGCTTCAACGTTAGCGCTGAAAAAAATAAAAATAAAAAATACACGCCGGCGATGGGTTGTGACACTCACAAGAGTCACTGTTGTTGAGGAGGGTGGCGGCGCTGCGACTGCGAGCCAGGAAGGAAAGCGTAGGCGTCATGAGCCGCTCCACGATCCTGCTCTCCCACGGGCTCAGGCGCAGGCTGCGGGCTGACACAAGAGGGTGCCGTCAGTAACGGGTCATTGTCCAATCCTCGGCCTGTTGCGACACGTCTCTTGCTCTTAGCATTTGTCCTTACTTTGCCGGTTCCGTATTCTTAACATGAGTGTGAAGGTGTCAATGTTGCAGCGGTGACATTTGAACCCTTCCATGCGCCGGTCCTGATCACCTGTCACCTGATAGCATGCGTGGCTGTCCACTGTAGTGACCGCCCGTCCCTGAAAGGGTTAATTTCCCTCCCGGCATGTGTAAAGTGTCTCCACTGGACATCTATCCAACGCATCGCACACGAGTCAGAGCATCTGCTTGTTGGACAACACTTAAGCGCAACACAATCCGCTGTTTCGGTGACGTGTTGTGACTCAGCTCTTCCTGCAACACTGCTCAGCATTAAGCGTGTCCACGCCTACTGAGTACCATGTGATTGACATTCATCACAGTGTCATACATACAGAAATGATGTCAGGGAGAAAAAAACAAAAACAATCATGCATCATCACCAATTTCAAGCACGGAAAGCAAATCTTCCTGTCAGAGAATCACGATGCTTTGACACATTTCATAAACTGTCTGACGATGATGCGCGGAAACCGTGGACCGCTACTCAATTACTATTCGCAACAAACTTTTAAACAGGAATTTGAAAACTTTAATAGTTTGCAGAATATCTCTCTGCTGGTAAAAAAAAAAAGGTCATAATGCTTGACAATATTTTTTCAGGTGCAAGGACGTAAATAATTAAACATGCATACAGTATAGGGCTGAATTTCTCTCTTTTTAATGCCGAGTTGACATCGACAAAGGCATGCGCAGCGATAACACGCCCATACGCTGTCGTGTACATGCTCGGAGAGCGCAATCACGTTCGGCGGCTCACGAGGGTAAGGTAATATGACTTTTTGGATCATAAAGTACATTCGTTATATAAGAGCGCAGGCTGTCACCTTCACCGTGTTTTTTTTTTTTTTTTTTTGGACAAACCGATAAACTGACTCCCTCCTGTTGCTAAGCAACCACGGCGGACTGCCACCTCCTCTCCTTTTCCTCCGATGCGGTAAGAAGGAGGCGGCTGTGCTGCTGCCCATCGACTACTCTGTGTGGGTTGCGTCTATGTTTGAATGTCAGCGCATTCTCTCGACCAAAGACACTGGGCTCTGCAACTTTGCAGAGACGCAATATGTTTCGGGTGCCAGCTGCCCTCTTTTTGTGTGCACGGTATTAGAACGATGTCGACGTGACAATCAAGTGTCAAATCAGAATCGGAATCTCCATCGCGCTGGTGTGTAAATTGCTAATCACGTACGCAAGATATAAACGGTCCGTAATGGTACGTGCGGCTTTGCATGTGTGAAATGGCTGCGACGTGAAATATAAACAACTGTCGTCTGAAACTGTGGCTCTGGGAAAAAAAAACAAAAAACAACAAGAAATGCATCTCAGCATCCACGATACGGAAAACACGGCCTCACAGAGGCGCCATTCTTGTTGATTTCTTACAACGATAAGCCACTTAAGGACATTAGTCGGGTTCAATCTCTTTCGACAATCCCGAACGATGTATGCGGTTATGCAAGGCAAAAGTTCTGTTGAGTAATACAAGAAAGCCAAAGTGACGTCGTGACACAATTCAAGACGTTACCGATGACATCATGAACAGAAAAGCACATTTCTGCGCTTTCTGTTACTGAGATGTGCTCACGAGAAGACCGTTTCAAATGCGCCACCGATACCACCACCACCACCACCACCACCACCAGCACCAGGAAGCCGAGGGCAGACACCACATGAAAATGCCATGAAGACACGTAGAAGATGATGAAACACACTCCCGCCAAGCATGGTGCTATGACTTCCACGGTGAGAGGACGTTGATCCAAAATGCACAGACAACCAAACCAAAATGAAGTCAAATCCAGGGGAGAAAAAAACAAAAAAAAAAAACACGATGCATACGAGACCGTGAGAGTGTTGGGGGGGGGGGGGGGGGGGCGAATGACCGGTCACCAAGCACAGGCAGGCAGGCAAGTCACCAGACACGATCATAATAACAATAATTTAAAGAAAAAACAAATTAGGGTAAGAGGAGGGGGGGGGGGTGGCGGGGGGGTGGTGTGGGATGAGGAGGGTGGGAAGCCTGGCGGACATTGACGTTGGCTCGTCCTTACTTCTGTTGGGGGAGTTCCAGAGCGTGGCAGAGGACTTGGACAGCCTGTTGTTAATGACAGGGTCCACCTGTCTTGGCAAGTTGACCGTGGAGGCCGAGCATCTGCCTGCACCGGAGAAAACGCAACACACAACATCGGTTCACACGAGCACCGGGGCGGTGGGGTGGGGTGGGGGGGCTGCCCGCTGCCTTACGCGGGCGGGGATCATCCCGGGAGTAACGCACCGGTCCCAGGAGTAAGATTGGCAATTCGTCCGCCACAAGGAGGATCAATGTGAATGCCCACTTGGTGGAGGAGGGGGGTGGGGGTGGGGGGGATTTTGAGGAGAAGTAGGGGGAAGGTTGAGGTTGTTAGGAATCAAATATTTGGTTTGGAGCCGCAAAACAGAAAAAAAAAAAAAAAAAAAAAAAAAAGAGTTGTCTCATGTTTGCGCCTGTACGCGGCCTCGGGCAGAGTTCAGTCCAGAACGGCTAAATGACATCACAACTAGTCACACAAGTCATCTAAAAAAAATGTAAAAAAAGACGACGACAACACCTCTGCCCCTCTGGCAGCTTTAAAACGGAGAAAGGAGGTGGTGAAAGCCATATCGCAGGACAATTCAGAGCAATGACATGTACATCGGGACCTCTGGTTCTGCGCCCTCGCAAGCGCCTTCTGAAGACAATTTCCTCGAATTGCGTCAGCTGGATGACCGGCCTCAGACGAGGGTGTGTGTGTGTGTGTGTGTGTGTGTGTGTGTGTGTGTGCAACGCTTTGTGCGGGTGTGCTCCATTTGTTTTGTCACCAAAAACTCACTTTCCCTGCGGGAAGTCTGGTTGAGTCCACCCGCCCAAGACCATCTCTGCTGGCGGATCTCGGCCCACGTCTTTTTCGTCGACCTCTTGATGGCCGACTCGTAACGCTCCTGCGCCACAAAGACCGCCAAAGCTATCAAGCTTGAATCTTTTTTTCTTTTCCCGAGAGTTCCAAACAAAGAATGCTTTCAGACTAGCCTCTTTTGGTCCATTTGAACTCATTCAGTACCAGCCAATTCTGGACCAAGTCTGAAAAGACGTTTAAAAACGTCATTGGGAGTGAATGAGTTAATGGAAAGGGGGGGTTGGCTTTTCCCCTTTCATGTAGTTTTTCTGTGCAGTTGTGAACGCAGACTTAAGACTCTGATCCGTTCAAAATGCACCGTGATCCAACAATGGATTTTGACCAGAGGAAGCAAATTCTAGGCGTGAAATCGAAACCAAAATGTATCCGTACCTTGTTCTTCTCCAGTTTCTGCCGCTGTTTCTCCTCCAGAAGGGCTCTGCGCTTTTCAGTCTTCAGTCGCTGTTCCTCAAGCTTCTTCCTGCGGTCCTCCAGCTGAGTCTCTCTCAGACGCCGGGCCTTCTCCTCCTTCTCCAGCCACTGAGCTTTCTTCGCCGCTGAAGGGGGTGACCACACGCACGTGTCGCAAACGTTTCAGAGTCAAGCGGTTGTTCTTTCACGCCGAAATCCTTTGCGACGGTAAATATCGACGTTTCCCGCGGCGCTTCGGCGTCTGCTGAAGCAGATGCCGGTCTTGACATCACCGCCGCTCGTTTCTTCGGGGGAGCGATTAAACGGCAATCAGCCCTCTTTCAAAGTAAACTTCTGTCATGCTGGATCGCAGCTGCGTCTTTGCTTTTGAACGCAGAGCCGCGTTTCTAACAACCGTATTGTGGTGAGGGTACAGAACGCTGAACTAATCGGCAGTTTCTTGAGTTGCTTTTTTTTTTAAACAGTATTACAAATACTTTATGGACTTAGTCCTGAGGAATTTAGCAGCGTCACGCCAAGAAATGAGAGGATTTTTCTCCCATTCAGTGTTCAACAGCTCTTCTTTGCAAGGCAATGACAAACTCTTCTCGTAATCCAATTGCTGAGGAGCGGAAAAAAAAAAAAATCTCATTATGACTGCAGGATTACTGCAGAATTGCGGAAAATACGGCGAGTTAAAGCTTGTGTTTGTGCTTATAGGCTTCAGGGTAAATCACCGCTCCCCGGTAGACACTCCTTCGTTCGGAGTGTTCGTCATGGGCCCCGAAATCTGCCGAAGGTGTCCAAATCGGAACGCGTTACTCATATCGAGATTGGAAGATTGCGCAAGAGGACAGAGGTCAGCGTTTCGGATTGATTTGCGGCAAGCGTTGCCGAGACATGAGGCGAACGCATCTTTACGGCCTATTTAACAAACGACGGTGGACATGCAAAATAGACTGCAGCAAATTAGGAGCCACTGCAGCAGAATCAACCTGATACAATACAACCTTAGTACAGTATCTCCCTCTTCTGGGAACGTGACGGGCATAATTTCTCTGTTCGGTCATTTAAAAGAGCGTTTAAAAGGTCACCGAATATGGAGGACCCACATCTTTGTTATCTGAGGTAAAGCCCCGCTTGAAAAGGAAAAAACCCCTTCCTTAAAACTGTCCCCTCGCAAAATGGAAGCACAGTTTAATCCAAATCTCCGGATGGAATAATGAATCGATGAAGTGGTGTATCCCAAGAATGCTGGCCCACATTATTTATTGTCATCGTCCAGCTAAATGATGGTGTTAAAATTGGAAACATGCATTTGAGGCGGGAATGAAAATGAAAGGAAAAGCAAGGTCACACTTATTAAAGATTAAAAAAAAAAAAAAAGAATCACAGTGTCATGCACCAGAAAAAGAATCACCCCCCCCCCCCCAAAATTATTTCAAGTTCTCTTTGGAATGATACAATCGCAGGTACGTTGACGGGTTTTAGTAAAGCGCCTTACCTTGCAACTGTGTTTGTTGTTCTGAAAGCCATGCAAGGAGACAACAATAAAAAATGTCAATACCCATCAGCAAAGAGCCAGAGGAGGGACGGACCGACGGGGATAAGAAGTTAGTATAAAGTCGCTCAGGCAGAATATAAGACATGCGCCGACTTGGTTAAGTGCACAAACCAGTTCCCCGGTAACGACATGAATCGAGCTTCTTACTTACCGATATATCGGGCCCTTTCCTCCCTCCTTTGCTTGGCGAGCTTTTGCCGCTGCTCCGAGTTCATGGCATCTGCGGCAGAGCCAAACGGCCGTTTCCAGTCAGCACCACAAATGATTGACATTACATTTTAGAAGAGCACATTGAATTTTTAAACATCACATAGCGATTGACAAGCAGGCGCGTCAACTTTTCGGCTGCTTCGACGGATCGATTTGAAACGCTAACTATCTGTCCACTTTTCAATTGGTTGAGGAAAAAAAAAAGTTTGGTTTTTTTCACGCCACGTGTTTTAATAATTCGTCAAGGTCGAAGCGATCGTGTCGATGAAAGCTCAGCTCTGAATGGATTGCGTGCAACGCTTTCAGCGCCGTCACCATGGCAACCAAATTTCCCTCCCTCCCACCATGGGTCTGTTATATGGATGTAAAGTATACGCCGGTCTCGCAGAGACGCTGTTTAACTCATTCACTCCCAAAGACGTATTTAAACGTCTTTTCAGACTTGGTCCAGAATTGGCTGGTACTGAATGAGTTAATGTGCCCCGGCCTTCCCCCGACCTGCCACGACACAAGTCGACGCGGTGCAAATGATTTCATTTGGCTTTTGTCCACAGCCATCTGTCTGGTGGGAATCAATTGATTGGCACCAAAGTACAAAATTATGTAATCGTCTCACACGTATTGATTGCATTGTGTGCATCATGGTGTTGTTGTTGTTTTTTTTTTTAAATGCTCTCATCAAAAAGTGACAAAGACTGCTTTTCACCCATTTGAAGGTGATTCTAATAGATCATTTTAAGATTGTGCTGTCGTGCAGGATGATGAGCAAGCAGTTGGTGATGCCCCAACAGAGGAAGATGCTTATTCATCATTTGATGCTGAAAGATATAAAACAGGACAGGAAAAAAAAGACAATTCATGAGGGAAGGCCTTGTTCTCTCTCTTTTGTTTTTTTACAGTATATGAGCAATTCCGAATTGCGGTGAGGTCTTCAAAGGCTGTCCTTAAAACGCAGATCCAAATCCACAATTTCGATTCATTCAACTGACCTAAATCCATTCGAGGACGTTGACCGCACACGAGAAGCAACATGTATGCGCCTACGTGCAAACGAGCAGTTCATAGCTCACCTTTCTTGGGCTGGGGGCTCCCGTCGGTGCCGGGGGCTGACCTGTCCGTCTTGCAGGAAGCATCCGTCGTCTCTGTGGGGGTTTCTGCTTTGGTGCAGGACTCAGTCTTGGGAGAAAGGTCTGTGATGGCGGAATCGTCCGGCGTCAGAAATACGCTCCCCGTACACTTGTCCCCATTGGGGGTGGACTGAGAGTCACCTTGCAAGGGCGGAGCTGCGGAAAGGGGGAAAATGAACTCAATTTTTGAAGGATGGCAACATGCAACTAGCTCAGTGTCAAATCTAATTATGTTAACTTGTCCACTTTCCCCCTTCATCGCTGACACACTTTCAGTGTCAAACCCGAGGAGCTCACAGCAGCTTCATTATCGCCAACGCTCCAAACCTCATTAGAAATCATTAACTAACACTTTCGCACGTCATTCACACGCACGTCAGCACATCGGCGGCAAGACTGCTCTGCCCCTCCTTTTCCTTTTTCAGCCCGGCACAAAATAACCCCCGTCAGCATTGTTTTTTAACACGCCAGCAGGCGTAAAACTAACAACCCGAAGTTCATGACATTCACCGAGACTGAAACAATGGAGCGGCTCAAATTCAAATGGAATTTTTATGTTTAAAAATAAATAAATAAAAAAGACAAGTGAACGTTCCCTTAAAATAAATTGTACAAAACCCTAAAAAAAAACAATCCAGTGAAAAAATGGTGATGATGGCATTGCATATTCTAGCCTCTTTGCAAATTATGGGGTCAGCATTGTCTGGCGCTACTCCCAAAAACTTGTCATCTACAGTATAAATGAAGCTAATGTACATTCACCGCCATCATTCTGTTTGAACCCCTGTTCTGACTTTTGGTTTCATTGAGCCTCTAGAGACCCGCCGATGACCTCACTGTGTGACCCCGCCCGTGGTTGTCTTTCTCGAGGATACGAGTGACAAACTGAGCGGTGTCTCACTGTGACAGGAAATAGAAGTGGAAGGCGATAGAGCCACTGAGGCATGAGAACATTGCAGTAGATATTTGCTGAGAGAGAAAGACGGGTTGGGGGCAGGGGAGGGGGGGGGGCAATGAAAGTGGAAAACAAAGAAAGCAGTGGGCATTTTTACATGAGCAGACTGTTGGATTTAAAAAAAAAAAAAAAGAAGAAAAAAAAACGATGAGAGAGAAGATAGAGATGGAGGCCGAAGGCCAACTCGCCTCTCGGTTTGCCAACAATGTGCAGATGGAGAGTGACGCTCTCGTTGGGCCCGACCAAACACTCACCCAACCGCATAAATTACAGATTAACACTGGGCTACTTTCCAAGGCACCCCACTGTACGGCACTAATGAGGAATCGTGGGATGGAAAGTTGGATGCTATTTGTTACAACGGGACAGGAACAAGAAGGAAAAAAAAAAAAAGCTACTCGTGGCAACAACTTGTTTGGACAATTTTGTTCTTAGAAAGATTCTTAGGGGGAAAAAAAAAAATCCCGAGCGGGATGCGTTTCTGCGATTGTCTGGCACACCACTCAAGGGTCGCCCAAAGCCATGTGGCGATAAACTCAACGGAACCCACAACCCTAATGAAGACAAGCATTATAAAAAAAATAATAATAATAAATGAATGGAAGGACAGATGCATGCATAATCTGTGGTTGACGCCACCGCATTCAGTGGGGAATTGCAGCTACGCTAAAGTCATCTATGTGAACCACTACACGACCAATGTTTACCATAATCAACAATCAATGGTTTTGATAAAACCATCCTGGATTCCCTGATAGCATCTTCCTGTTTTGTTTTGTTTTGTTTTTTGCTTGCTTCGACCATGCCATGGGGTCAAAGTGGAACTCGGTGTCATTTTTTGAAGTTCTGCTGGAAACATTACAATGCCATAAAGAACAGCAGGCGTCCCGGTGATAAGACACATTCAAGTAAGAGAACAAAGGCTGACTGTGGGGCGAGAAGATCGTCCATCACATGACAGGGCGAGGCTGCAACAGACTTGGCCGGTTGCGAGCAGCGCGGCACAGGCGCGTTTTTTGTTGTCTGTAAGCACTGCAGGAGCGATACGCCCATTGTTGAACAAATAAGACATTGTTCTCTTTCAAAAGACTTCGTTCGTCGCCGTGGGAGCTAACGTTCACCAAACGTTACAACGTGAGAACAAATTATTTATTTCACCTAAAAAAGTACAATTGCTGACATCACGACCGTCTGGCAAATACATTCATCTGAGGTTTATAGTATTTGCAATTAAGTATCATGTATGTAAAAAAAACAACAAAGAAAATGTATAAAAACACATTTTGGGTTAGCCTCATAGCATGCTAACGTTCACCAAATGTTACAACGTGAGAACAAATTATTTATTTCACCTAAAAAAGTACAATTGCTGACATCACGACCGTCCGACAAATACATTCATCTGAGATTTATAGTATTTGCAATAAAGTATCATGTATGTTAAAACAAAAAATATATAAAAACACATTTTGTGTTAGCCTAAAAGCATGCTGTAACTTATTGTCGCACCTTCAACAAAACATAACGAAAAATTTGGTTGCGTCTTTACGTCCGTGTGGATTCTCAGTCACAACGGGCGTAAAAGGACAGAGCATGACAAGAACGCCAACAAGCCCTCGTGACAGGATCACAACTTCAACTCCCCCGCCTCCTCCCCCGCCGCCTCCTCGCCCTCACTGCTATCTCCGGTTTCTGTGCCACTGTGACAGACTTGGCGGTTTATAAATAGCAACGGGCACCATACTGAGAATGTCGGCCTTAAAAGGGGCGGGCGTCTGCCGAGGCACCTTGGGAGACGCTACGGCAAGTTATCCAAAAGGCAAAACTCCACAGAGGAGGCCAAGCGCAACATGGTCGCATTTCCTGCAAGTTTGTTGGAGCCTGGCCTGTAGAATACGGCGGGCGACTGCAAGTGCCAGATTAAAACAGAGCATGGAAATAAGGGCTGGGTATCCGCATTCAACTGAAGCCACAGATGACGAGAATCAAAGCCAGGCCAGACTGCTCGTGTTACTGGAAGACTCGCACTCTAATTCTTTCCCGGAGTTCTTTTTTGAAAATACTCGACGAGACAGACGGTTCATCAGTCATATTTTGAGGGGACTTCTATTTTAATAAAAGAGGAGCAAACGGGATTTATAATTCCTTGCAAACTAAAAGACATTTAATCAGCGCAGTGAACCAGTGAAATCCCCAACCCAAGGAGTCAACCCCCCCCCCAAAAAAAACCCAGACTGCAGGTCAGCTTTTATCGGGTCTCTAATCGAGTAAAAATATTAACTTGATTGATTCTAAATCTGGTGTAACGGTTCACTCCCCTGACTTAAGTTCCGTTTCCGACTCCAGGACGGTGTCAATGCGAGTGTGAGGTAGAGATTTGTGATTGACAGGCAACCAGACCAAGGCGCAGTCTTGTTTTTCCTCCCCCATGTCAGCTGGGATCGGAGACCGCCCCCTCAAATGAATGGAAGGAACTGTTGTTTCTCGGGTGATGTGTTCTTGAAAAGATGAGTGTGTTCGACCAAATTTTCATTCATAAAACCGAATGGTCCATTGAATGAGCAGGTGGGGTACTGAACAAGCCCCGCCCCCGTCCCCCCTTTGTACTGTGTCAAGCAGGTCAGACTCCATGTAGATAGGAGTTACGGGCATGAGCGTGTCGTTGTTATGAGTGGAGTGTGTTGTTAGATATGGGTCAGGCCAGCTCAGGAATCTCAGGCACCCGCAACTCTACTTCCACACATATACAAGGGGGGGGGGGGGGGGCTATGTCTGGTGGATGCGTCCGCCTAGCACTCACCACCTAGTTGAAAATCAGGACTTCCATATATTTAATGTCATATGCGGTACATTTCGACTTCACTGGATGTGTGTGAGCGCGACGCCAAGTTTCTGTGCTCCGACAGCACTTCCTGCGTGTGTTCAAAACACGGAAACGCTCACGAGCGACAAGAGACCGCGCCCAGAGGGAAGAAAAAGAGGAAGAACATTCCTGAGTTGTTAAGAGGAACAACAATGAGGACACGGGGCGGCTGAGTGCGTGACATTCCCTGCATAGTCGGCCTTCAATCAATGAGTTAAGTTTTCCCCGATAACGCCGCTCGCGACGAGTAACACAAAGTAGAACGAAATCGACGATCGGTGAGTTTTGAGATGAAGCGCGCCCTGCGGGATAAAACAAACAAATAAAATGGCGGCACCGTTTGGAGGCCACAGTCGGAGATGCAACGTTGAACCTTTCAACCCGTCGATCGTCTGGTGGCCGAGCGAGCGTTTACCGGACCAACAGCTGTTTTTGGAAAAGGCAGCACATGTGAGAGTCAAAACAAACCCCTGCGAAGAGGAAGAGGAAGACAGGATGCGACTCCTTTGAGAGGACGGGTCTCCAGATGCTTTTAAACAAAGACGTGGGCTACTCAGTCGCAGAGCTGTAACGCATGCACAGCACTCATTATTGGTGACGCATTCATTATTCAGATTTTCCTGGTTGACTCTTCTCCGCTTGGGGATACGGACGGGGTAGATACTAAAAGAAGGCCAGAAGTGGTGCCAGAAGATCAACAAGAAGCCTTTTTTTTTGTTGCATCTCGCTTGTAGAACAGCGGAACAAAAGTTTTAAAAGGCGGAGAAAATAGCCCAGAAGTAACGTTTCCTTCGGCCGTGACCTCATCATGAGCTCATAGGCACACTGTTGCTATGGTGAGCAAGAACACGGCGTAAATAAGGGCAGATGTTCACGATAGGCTCCGCTTGAAGATAAAAACGGGACAGCCGAAACATGGAACAAGAACATGTACTGTATGAACGAGAAAGGGGGAAAAAAAACGGTTTCATGCTGTGAAAGCACCATGACACCCGACTACAATGCGGTTCATCTTTTCACGTCCTTCGGTGTAATCGGGCTTGAGTTCAACTCGCCGGCTCCATAGCTGCGAGATGTTTCGAGGTGGCTTTACTGCATCTGAGGTCCATGGGGGAGGTCACGCAGCATCACCAAAGGGGGGCTGGCGAGGTCATCCGATTTTTCCGGCGCAAGCAGGAGAATTTGCGGTTTGACTGGTTTCAAGTTGTGCTCAAAGCATCCATGAAGGAAAGCAGAAAAGCATGAAATTGATCCGAAGTGCAAATACGACATGTAGACAGCGATTGAGAACGAGCACATGCGCGTCTTTTTCGATGTCTGTGGTCGACTCGAATTCTAATATGAGAATCTGAAGGATCCGGTGACAGAATTGATGTCTTGCTGGATGACGTGCGAGTGATTGTCAAGTGGACAACCAGGGTTGCAAACAGGCACTCAAGGCAGAAAGCAGAGTGGTGCCGCATCTGTTTGCGACCCCCCCCCCCCCCGGCCCCCGAGGTTAGAGCGGTGCGTCAACACAAACAACCGAGCACAGTTACTGCAAAGCGCAGTCAGAGAAGAAGCACGGACGCCGGCTGACAAGATGTAGCGGAGCCTCTGTGGGTCGGAAAACCAATTACAGTCAAACCTCGGTTTTCGAACGTCTCTGTTCTCAACCAAATCAGTTTTCGACCAAAAATTTCGAGGTTTTTATGCCTCGGATTACGACCGAAAATCGGTTCTCGACCAAAATGAGCGCACTTGAATGCGCCACTTGACTGCTCTCGCCTTCCTTACACGTGGAAGTGACGCTTCCTCGGGTAGACGAGGAAGTGACGCTTCCTCATGTAGCGTTCCATTGTGAGCAGACATGTTCAATAAAGATTTTTTTTTTTTTTTAAAGAGCGTCGTTTCAGTTTTCAAACAGCCTTCTGGAACGGATTATGGTCGAAAACCGAAGTATGATTGTACTTTGAGGTCAAGGTGAACTTCAAAAAAATGCTCTCGCAAAACTGGAGGTGAGATAAAACACATTTCTACCAGTCCACCAACTAGATTAAAAATAAAAACGTTCTAATAAAATGTGACTTGATTAGCTAGGACTCGCATCGAAAAATCTCCATTCGTGTTTAAAAAAATAAATAAAATATATATCTGTGAAATAATCATTTAGTTCTCAGCACTAAACTGTATGCCCCCCTTGCCACAAGAGCTAATCCCTCCAATTTGACGTGACGGGTCTATTTGGACCTAAATGCTACCTCACACGGGAAATAATCCCCCGCAAACAGGATTAACAACATCAATGGCAATTCATTTTTAATTTTTTTTTTTGAAACGACCAAATAGGAATGAGAAGGGGAAACATGAGTAATCGGAACATAAACTCTCAGGAAGCCCTTTCATTCTGCCATCCTTCGACTCTGCAGCAGAATTCCTTCCTCTCCTTTTCCTGTGCAGGCGTCGGGGTGAGATTTAGAACATCTGCTCTCGGCTTCGCTGACGCTGACGTGGACCGTGCACAGAGAAGAGTGCTGGTCTCTTCCTTTTCTACCCCCCCCCCCCCCCCCCACACACACCCGCACCCCAAAACACCAACTCGATAGTTTACAGTTTCTCAATCATTCTAGCCCACCCATTCCACGCCCCCCGCCCCCAAAAATGTTTTGCCCGCCAATTCAAATACTTTTAAGAAATCTACACCCACTTGGCAAAATTGTGCGTTCCATCTTGTCAGCAGTTGGTTGCATCATCCAAAATGTTACGCCCAGAAGAGACAATGCTGAGTGAGATCATTTCAGTGTCACGTCAAATAACATTTGCACGAAGACAAAACCGGCCCCAAAAGGGAGCTCGTCACCTAAATAACTAACATTTTTTTTCTCCGCGACTGATAGCAAGCCCGTGAAACCAATTTGAGCGTGACAGGGTGAAAATACCTAAGTCGCATCCATGGTTCTTGAAGCTCAAACGATTTCATAATGGCAAAAGAGGAGGTCGCGTGGTTAAAAAAAAAAAATCCTCATTGGTTGATGATCACGAAAAGCGGCTAACGAGTTAGCTAGTTATGACTTTACGTGCATATTTACGGTTTGGTCAAATCTCAAATGTGAGGCGGTTCGTGCAAATCTGTGACAGAGCACGACATTGCTAAGTAACGCGAGTGTGACTAGTTCTTCAGCGACCCCGGTGAAACCATCAGCTAGCATTGAACGAGTGTAACGTGTCTTCTGTGGAAAATCCACAGTGGGAATAAATCGCCCGAGTCTTGCCCACAGCAAATTGGTCATTGCCGTGAACAACAATGAACTTCCGGTTACGGTGTTCACTATAAAACTTATATACAGGCAGTGCATTTTTATAAAAAGCTATTTATTTAAATCTCAACCTGAGAACAAATGCCTGCATTTAAAAATATGGTTAATATATTAAATCTAAAATGACTTGTTGGAGTATTCATTGGTTGATGATCACGAAAAGCGGCTAACGAGTTAGCTAGTTATGACTTTACGTGCATATTTACGGTTTGGTCAAATCTCAAATGTGAGGCGGTTCGTGCAAATCTGTGACAGAGCACGACATTGCTAAGTAACGCGAGTGTGACTAGTTCTTCAGCGACCCCGGTGAAACCATCAGCTAGCGTTGCAAGTGTTTTGAGGCTGCTTTTCCAGACCGGCAGTGAGCTTGACAGCGAGCCAACAACATGACGTCAACATAGCTCGGGAGCAATCTGGACAAAAGGGAGTGAGTCGACGTCTCGTGATTATTTTCACAATGACGTGTTCGACTGAAAACCGAGATTCCGACTGCGGGGCAACATCACAGAAGAGGACACAAAGTTTTTTTTTATCCGCACCACTCACACACCCCCACCCTAAAAACATGGGCTTGGGGAGTGAAATGATATCCCTCCAAATAACAGTCCAAAGTTCTTCGGTCATACTTTGCTCAATATCAGGAATTGAACAAACCAGCCTCACAGCAGGCCGAGACTGAGATGCCGGTGTTCCAGATAAGAAAACGTACTGCAAGAAAGCGCAATTGATTTATTTGACAAAAGGTCACAACCATTGTTGTGATTATATCAGGGGAAAGGATAAAGTCTTCTCTTCAAGCATTTGGGGGAGGATTATACCCTTTTTTTCAGAGCTCGGCATGTACACTAACCAAGCTGTAAAAAATAAACAGCCCTTGGCTGGGATCCTCTTCTTTTGTCTTCCCTTTTGCTATTTTTATAAAACCGAGACTCAGAGAGAGGACACACACACACACGCACACACAAAGAATGTTTGTTTATCTTGCGTGCCCGGCTCTTTCAGGTGTCACATTCCTGATAACGTCACATGCTGGAGCTCTCGGTGGAAGGGCCGGAAACCAAACGATGCCTTTCACGGTCACGTAATTAGGGAGCATGTTCAATACTAGACGGCAACGGCATTACAGTGAGTGAGCGGTAAACGCCAGATTAGGTTTCTAGATTTGAATCAGGATCAATTTGGGGCTTTGTTGCACCGTCCAAAAAGCATACGGTGAGTTAACCGAAGGGGCTTTCAGGGGTGGCCGTCAAATGAGTACAAGCGAGAATATGCAAAAGACTACCGGTACACAAACAAAAATAAAGGAGCATGAGGGTCTCCTCTGTTCACATGTCATGGACAGGGTATGAGGATTATTTGACAAGTGAATGAGAGCGGATAGAAAATTGACCACTGGAGCAAATACTGTCGACATTGCTCTGCTCACCAATAATCTTCCATCTGCGTCAGTTAAATTGACTTCTCAAGGCTACTGTGTGGTCGTCACGGGATTTTTTGGACCCATCAACGTCTTGGCAGTTTGGCCTGTATGAGCAATTGGTCGATTGATTTTTTTTTTTTTAAGTAGAAGACAAAACAAAGGAGTCGATGAGCGCCACGTCAAATAACGACGTTATACCGTTTGATTCGAATTTGAAGGTGGTTATTGGCCATGATTTCCGATCTGTAATATCACACAAAAACATTTCACATCAAAGGCCATTTTTTTGCCCCTGACACGAAAAACTCAATTTATTGGAACCCATTGCCTCGTTTTTTTCAAATTCTTGGTGCGTTGGACTCAGGTCAGAATGGCCATTAAAGCCAGACTCAGAACTTTGACAGACTGTCAGTTGTTGTCACATCGCTCTTGCCAATGGAAAGGCTTTAATGCTGAGTAACTTTCTTTACAAGAAGACACTCCATGGGAATGAGGTACAGATCGCGTATGTCCTGGTTTCATGGTACAGTAATCAGTGCAAGGTGTACCCCGCCCCTCCCTAAGTAAGCTTGGATGTCCTCCAGCCCCCACTTGCTGTGACCCTATCCGGCATAATGGTATAGAAAATAATTGGATGGGTGCATTTTTAAGCGACCACACCCATAAACAATTCACTAAAATACTTGATATGAAATTCTCGAGCCTCAAATGTTCCTCTGAACATCCCCCCATTGGCACCCCCGCACACCCCCAAACATACAACATGGCAATTGGCAACATTGATCAAGGTAATGCACGTCTGCTGGAAATGGGGGTGGGGGGTGAGGGGGGGGGGCGGATGACATCTTCCATCAAGATGTTGAGGTCAAGGGAAGATGAAGGGTAGACGTTTGTCTCCAGATTTATGACCTAAGCTTCGCCATTAAAATGAGGCGGTGGAGACTGAGAAGGGTTTGGGGAGAAGCATCTTTATCGACTCTTCATATATGAGCGTGATGTTTCTATCTACACATGTTTTGCAGAGATGTGCAACGTGTCTGCATGCCTAATGAAGACCAGTGCAGTATTTCCACTAGTCTACTTCCAAGCTGCCTGGTTGAGAGGTTGGGGAATGACACGGGCATGCCAACATTTGTATATATACTCCACGTCGGAATTTCCAATTTCGATCGAGATGGAATAAGAGTGGTTTTAAAAATATTGTTTCATAATGGCACTATCCCAGCTCTTTTATTTTACAACCAACCATGACCTATTTTGATGCAGTGTTGTGTACTCACATTTCTCTGTCAGTGTCAACTTCTCCTCGAAATGATGTCCAAGATCTTTATAATCCATTGCGTCCATTCAGGCGGATTGCAGTGAATTTCCAGTTGCTGTCATTCCTCACCAGTGTCCCAAGTACAGGAGCTGCTAACTCCCGGTCCAGATTCAGCCAAACACGCCCTTTCGAAAATCCAACCGGAATAGAAGAAAAGCGACGCAAAAACAGGACAAGTAGCTCAATGCCAACTGAATACGACGGTGAACATTCGAGATTGTAAACTATGCGAGGTGACGCGATTGTTTTGCGCATATATGACTAGCTGGCATCGAACGAGTGTAACGTGTCTTCTATGGAAAATCCACAGTGGGAATAAATCGCCCGAGTCTTGCCCACAGCAAATTGGTCATTGCCGTGAACAACAATGAACTTCCGGTTACGGTGTTCACTATAAAACTTATATACAGGCAGTGCATTTTTCTAAAAAGCTATTTACTTAAATCTCAACCTGAGAACAAATGCCTGCATTGAAAAATATGGTTAATATATTAAATCTAAAATGACTTATTGGAGTATTTATTTCGGTGTACATTCAGTGGAGCGAATGGTGAATTTGCTAAGGATTTTATTTTGAAGAAGATTTTGGCCTTTCAGTCATTGTCCTTGCACGCTATAATTACCTTGACGTCGTTTCTCGACGAGAAAACCGCATGTCGGAAAAACTGGACTTTACCATGTGCTGGAATGACAAGCGAAATTGTTATTCTATACATTCAAATCGGTACGAAATGTATATTTTAATATTACTGCAACATTTCATTGACTGCGTGTTGTATTTAGTTCGTAGCTTCATGGAAGGGCCGTTTTCCTCTCTTAAGTCGGGGAATGGTTTGACCCATCAGATGATTTCGAGCAGCTGAAAACAGGGTGACTTGTGAGGTCTGCGTTATTTCAACACAAGAGTCCAAGTTAACTGTTCCCAAAAGCAGAATTGTGTAACTCACCGACAACATTTCAACTTATACTCAAAAGTAAACGAAAGATGGAATACAACCAAAAATAAACCACAGAACATTAACCGCTGTGATTCTATGGACACTAATTGAATGCTACGTATTGGTAAAACAATTAGCAGTAAAACGACACTTTTACCAATCCCAACCCAGTCTGAGGGGAAATCGTTGCTTTCAAATACAAATTTACAAGAAGATACAATTAAAAAAATAAATACAATGAAACATGTAGATTTAAATTGTCTTTTCCAATTGAAAAGCAGCACATAAAGTCCTGTGCGTGCCTGCTTTTATAAATAGACCCACTAGCCTCACGACCACTACGGCTCTTTGGCCATCAGTGAGATCAATTATGGATGAGGTGATGCGCACATGCATCGCCTTTTCATCAAACTGAAGGATGTACACAACTTAATGACACGTGGTATGAATAATTGCACGATTCATGCTAAGAATAATAATATAAAAGCCTTCACTTTAAGCCTTTCTTCACTTGAGTGCAGGGAGGCTGAAAACACTAATCAGCCCACTGGTCACATCAAAGCAGCTTCCCTTGGGACTAATGGGGGCAATCTTATCTGCTGGTTTCAATGACTAAGGTTGCCGGGAAGAAAAATGCACAGGCAATGTATAAATATATATATTGATATATATTCGGAGCTGTTCGCCCTGTCCTCTGCGCTGAGCTTGTCGTGCGATGCGGGGGATGGCTCAATGCAGGCTGTCTTGCCAAGTGCCATGCCGCGCCGCGCCCTTCATCACAAAAGAGTCTCGTCCGCAGCTGACGAATATTAACGACACACCCTGATCTTAACCCCACAGGAGGGCAAGGGAAAAACTCATAAAACCCCCATCTGGGGAAAAATAAGAAACCTTGAGAAGGGGTCGCAGATGGGGGAAATCCCCATCCAGGATGAACAGGCTAATGGATGCTGAGTGGGAAACATTTAACACAATATGGTGCTATACAATTGTAGAATAATGTGAGAGTCCATTTAGTAAGATGAAGCGTGGCTGTTTTTTAAAAATTCCCAAGTGCCCTTTACGACAGACAGACGAGACCCCTTGAGTAAGTCTTGCAACAAGATTAGATGGATTGCGTCTAATCTCTTCCTGAAATGTACACCACAGTGTGTACAAAAAACAGTGTTTCGACTGTAGATTTCTCTTTCAAGGGGGGGGGGGGGGGGTTACATGTCCGCACTTGTCTGCAGCAGACTGAAACGCAGGGCGGATCAGAGAGACTCCCATCATTCCACAGAGCCATGTATAATTGCACCTTGTCCACACAAAAGCAACAACAAAAAAAAAGAGGTTAACTCAACTTTGCCTGCAGTTCTGCTCGTCGACATCCTCCTTTGACTACAGGAAGGGTGCGTTTTGCACATTGGCCAAAAACCACCACTCACTGTAAAAAATCCCCCAAAGCTCACACGAGCGGAGGTTACACATATTTGGAGAACGCACGGCTGAGGTCACAATCTGAATATAACTACAGCTGCTGCTGTGTGGGAGTCAAGCAGTTGTTCTGATGAGGGCGAAAAATCTCACGAGCAGGTGACAGCGTGGTTTCAACGACATGGCATCTTTGCCGAGAGAAAATTAAAAGGTATCGATAACGTATCGCTGCCATTTATGCATTACTAGTCGACTTTAAGCTATACCCAATGGGAGCCATCCCGTGTCTAAACAAATTCGGGCAAATGTAACTATGGTGTTAATAATAGTAGTGTTGAACTAGTGGCAGGTTACTTCAGCCTCATTTCTTTGATGAACACGTAGGCCTACTACACCACTCAATTTTACTGTTGCTCAGGTTAGTGATACTTCGAGAGGTATTTTTTTGGGGTGTAAAAAAGTTTTGAGAACCAAAGGACTGACACATAAACAGCCTCCTACCATCCATCGCCTTATTTCGACCCGTCGACTAATAAAGGGAGCAACTGATGCGTCCGTTTCTCCCTGGGGGCGTAGCGCCATCCCGGCCTCATGTCCACGCTGTCACATTGCACACATAGAGAGTCACACTCTGTGCCCGCCTGCCCTTGAGCAGTTGGCAATCTGGTGACATCACAACCTCTCAGCTGTTCCAGTGGCGGACCGCTGACTGGACACGCAGCAGCTGGGATTGCAGCAACTCCCGCCCACATATCAGAAGGTGCACAGGAGAGCATCAGAATATTATCGAGACGATCAAAAATAGATGGCTTAGAACATTTTCTTATCACGCCTTGGTTGAGGGTTTATTTGGGGAAAGATTAAAAACAAGCTCCTATTTTGAATTTATTCAATGATACTTGCTGAGCCAGTTGTGTGAGTTTTGTGCAATTTAAGAGGCAAAATGTTCCTAATATTATCGACAATTGACCTCAGGCTCCATCCGTTTAACAAGCATATTTAAACAGGTAATCACATCGTGTTTCCTTCTTTCCAAAACAAATGATTGCGGAATGCAAACAATGTGAGCACAGTCAGATGTTCAGTCTTTTAAGTGTTTTTAAACTACCTGTTATTATTATTGGTGATTTGCTAGAAATGCATGCTTCCCTTTTGTATCTTCTTTAACATTCTAGTTTGCTGATCTCTTATATGATGGTCTTTCAGCTGCTCAACTTAAACAAAATGATTGCGATTTTAGCTGGGATGTATTTATTTATCTCAAAAGCACCATAGCCTTGCATACAAACAAATGACACAGGGATACACCCTTGCCCTTAAAAAGGTGAGTGAGATGGTCAAACTAAATGTGATGCTAAAATTTAATGCTAGGTGTTATTATGGATGAAAAGGCTGTCATTCAAAATTAATGTGCACACATTTTCCGTGTAACTTAAGTCAGCAGTTTATATATCTTAAGGCTCCAGGTGGGAACTGTTGCGCAATAGCATCCCATCTTACACCATTGTAGGCACTGTCGTTAAAATTGCATTACCTGTGTATAAATAAAGGATATCTTAATATGTTTCACAGAAATAGCTTGTGAGTCTTGCATCATCCTCCTGGTTTTAGATGCAAATGCAGCAGGATTGTGTGACATGCCAATGGGGCCTCGCAACCCTGAGGTTACGGGGACCAAGGCCTGGCAATGGTACGGCTGAATGTCTCCACCTTGAGGCACAAAAAAACAACGTATATATTTTAAGGATGATGACAAAAATAAACAGGGAACACACAATTATGCTGGGTTTAGTCAAAGCACTGTGATTTGCTTCGCAAAGGCCTCATTTGGATTGTGTACTCCTAGAAACTGGTGGTTCAGCAGCGGTGAGATTTTCTGCATTTAAGTTTTGGTGCAGCCTACGGTGAGGGTGTCCTTGACATTTTACCGAGTTTGAATTCTCTGTAAGCAACTTCCCCAGATCAGATTCGAGACCTTTTGCTTTCTGGTTCTTCTTGCACACGCGTCATCGTATTTAACTTTAATTAGACTACATAGTGTGGTTGCTCAATTTTACTGTATCATCAAGAATTTCCACAAAAAATGCTGAAGGTATGACGTAAGGCCGTGGGCTGTAACCAATGCGCTCCGCTCCAGCTTGTTGTTATGGTGATTTGGTGGCGAATGAGTCATTCACGACTTGTTTCTGCGGTCCTTTAGCTCCATCTATTGGCTGCAGCGACCCATTTAGGAGTCGCTGCAAGCTATCCCGCCATCTTTTTGTTTCTCCACGATCCACACTGCTCCATCCATCATGGCGATGCACGCTAAAGCTACTCCACCACAGATCCCAGACACCCGCCGGGAGCTTGCCGAACTGGTAAAGAGGAAACAAGAGCTTGCGGTATGTTGATGTTATGAAGAAAAAAACGGATGTAAAGGTCTTAATGCGTGGAAGCCCACCTAACGCAAAACTCAAATGTTAAATATAACATTTTAACCAGGGTGTTTATTGATAGCTTAGGCCTTGCTAAATGCTAGGCTAATAACGGCTATCTGTGTCGCGCCGCTTCCTTTGCTAAAATCTGGGCACGTATTGATCGTGTGTTTGACATATTATGTTCCACATTATGTCATTAAACTTACTGATATTGCAAGACGCTTACGTCCTATGTTTGTGCACCAGCTTAATTTTTCCGTGGAGGCTAACATGCTAGCAGCTTCACCGGGGTCCGCGGTAGTGTCAAGTTCTCGCGTGATTAAAATTCATGACGTCATCAAACATGGACACACTTCAAACGACCCCATTTCAAACAAGTGTTTTGATTTAAATTTAACACAATGGAATGTATAAATACGTGTATGTACGTGCAGAAGAAAAAAAATTGTACCAGTAAACGATACTCGTGTTCCACAATGATAAAAATAAAATGATACTGTAATATTTTTTTATTCCATGAGGGGAAATTTGGGAAATTCATACAAAATACAATCATATTAATAAATGCAGCTGCCATGAAGTGAAAATAATTCCAAACAAAATCATAAAAACAACGGGATAAAGCATTCCACTTTCACTGCTCCGGCACACAACACACTGCTGCTCAACAATGTAAAATAAATCTTTGAGTTAATTTTCAATCGTGTTGTAGGAGACGCTTGTGAATTTGGAACGGCAAATATACGCCTTTGAAGGCAGTTACCTAGAAGACACCCAAATGTATGGCAACATCATCAGAGGATGGGACAGATACCTAACCAACCAAAAGTAAGTTGTAAATGAGGGTGCAAAAGCTGTACCTGTGTGTTCTCTGTAGCTAATAAAACATTACTAATCCATATCATGTTTCTTACAGGAACTCGAATAGTAAAACCGATCGAAGAAATCGAAAATTCAAGGAAGCAGAGCGTCTGTTCAGCAAGTCATCAGTCACCTCAGTCGCAGTAAGTCTCTGTCGCTTTGTGTTTCCCATTTCATAAAAAACGTAGGTTTGAACATTTACATGGGTTTTTTTTTGTTTTGTTTTTTTAATCAACAGGCGGTATGTGCGCTAGGCGGTATACCAGATCACATGAACGAAAAACGTGAGTGATGTGCGCCCGAAAGCCGTGTTGCCATAATGTACGCATGCTGAGTTCAGTGTTCTCTGGCCAGGTGAGGTGGGCAGCGGCACAGAAAGCGACGCCTCACCGGACCTCCAGAACCAAGAGAACGAACCCAGCCAGGAGGACACTGAGGATGTAGACTCCACCTTGCAGGACTTGAAGCCCCAAAAAGCTGCGTCTTCCTCTTCATCTGGCAGCCACCACGGAAGCCATAAGAAGAGGAAGAACAAAAACAGGCACAGGTAGACAGAAATGACCTGAAATTGGACACTAGTTTAGTATGCCTTGTCAATTTGTTGGGAGACAATAGCAGAGAGCATAACATGGTAGAAACCATGCTCCAGGTGGCATGACCAAATAAACAAAGCAGGATTTCTCTTGTTAGTTTGAGCTACTGCACTAAAAATATTCTTCTTGCTGCGTTCAAAACTGCAGAGAATTTTAAAATATCCATCTTGGTTTTAGTTTTGGCAGTTGCTATGACAGAGAAATATATTCTTTTGAAATAAAGCTGAAATAAATCACAAGTTGCGTCGCACAAAGCAGATTTCTGGTG
This sequence comes from Hippocampus guttulatus, assembly GCF_054856545.1. NCBI lineage: Eukaryota > Metazoa > Chordata > Actinopteri > Syngnathiformes > Syngnathidae > Hippocampus > Hippocampus guttulatus. The sequence continues at coordinate 6,109,903 of NC_141278.1, forward strand.
TTGCTCTTTTTGAGTGAAATCAGGACCCACCTTCCAGATCAATTGGTGGTGGTAATGCACCATTAAGTTGTTTGCTAACTGCCAGGAAAAACGACCACTAGAAGAATATGAAGATTTCTGGTGTAATACCAATAGTGACCTGTGAGAGGCAGCACTGTCAGACATCCAGATTGCTGGGGGGAAAATGTGGCTGTCTACACCTTATTTTTCATACTTTTGGGTATTCCTCCTCTCACTATATATTAACCCAGCGGGCTCTACTGCTAACACACTGAGGTGACGCGTGTCAATCTGTGGACTACTGTGTCGATAGCGGGGTTCAGACTGTGGGTGGTGAACTAAACTAACAGCTGCTGATGTTTTCCTCCCCTGTTGTCATGCTGACTCCTCCCCTTTCTGCCCCAGCCCTTCTGCCATGTTTGATTATGACTTTGAGTAAGTCCTGAATTTTACTTCCTGCTCCTGTGGTCTGCGCATCCTGTCTGCTCGTCACCGCATCCTGAACTCGTCTCCTGTGTGTCGAGTCGAAGCCTGCTAGTTTTTGAGTCCGTGCCGCATGTCTTTGAATGCCTGTCAGCATCCATCACCCCCCTCATGGCTTCTCACTGGGCTGGCATCTCATCTTTTCTGCAAGTGCGTTTGGCAAAAGCTGTGCTGTTGTTGTAAGATGACGGGCTGGCTTCAAGTTTGTCTGCAAAACCAAGAACAAAGTTTAGCCTTTTTTTTTTTTTTTTAATGGGCTGTGGTTTGGTTTTTAGGCTCCCTCGTGGTACAGTAGTGGCACCGCTTGTTGTCGTTGTTCTCAGAACCGAACCTCATATCTAAAGCTGACCCCTCTTTGTCAATGCAGGTTCGACATGAAAGTGAACAAGAAACCGAGAGCCGTAAGTTTGATTTATCACCCCTCCCCTAGACCCCCACCCAAATCCAGCGATTTCTGCCTTTTTGAAGTTGATCGATTCAATTTTCCCCCCTTATGCAGGAATATTCTAACTGAGAAAGACAAGTGCAAAATGTGGACCAAGAAGAGAAATTAGAGACTTTGTGGACATGTATGCCCCCCCCCCCCAGTTGTTATATTTCAGCTGTGATGACTGTACTGCGCTCCAAACATTCCCCAGCTTCCATGCGTCCTGCATGTTACTCCACACCAGCCAGTAACATTTTGTATAGTGCAGTGGTTCTTAACCTGGGTTCAATTGAACCCCACCGGTTCGGTGAATCAGTCTCAGGGGTTCGACAGAGCCTCCGCCATGGAGGTGAAGACACACCCGACTGAACATGTCAGTTAGTTATGACATGCTCGCTTGGCCATTACTGGCTGGTTCATTTTGTGCACAATAAAATTATACTTAGAAAAAAATAAACACAATTAGTATGTTTTTAATATGTGTTTTTATGTCGTGAATTTGTAAAAAAAAAAAATCATTTTTATTTTTCACTAATGAAGGGTTCGGTGAATTTGCATATGAACTGGTTGGGTTCGGTACCTCTAAAAAGGTTAAGAACCACTGCTACAGTGTTTAAAACAAAAGACTATTTATTTTGTTGGCAATTAACATTTTTTTCTTTTTTGTGGCCACTTTGTTGTGAATCCCGTATGAATATCTGTATTCTTTTTATGTCATTGTGTTTTTCAAGAGAATAAAATACCACTGATGTTTTTTTTTTAAATTCAAATGTGTCAAGTTTGAGTGACGATAGGGTCGAACTGAAAAGTGACACCAGAGGTTTAATAAGACATGTTGGCTTTTCTTTTTTTTATTTTTCAACAAACGCTAAAATTTGATTTCGACTTACATTTCAGACTCCGATTCTGTTAGTAACTGACATTTTGCTTTGGAAAAATACAACTGTAATCTTGGAACATAATCTTTTTTTTTTCTCGTGAATTGTACTTTTGTCAGTTGCAGTTCGGCCCTGTATATTTCTTTTATACATAATTGACGGTGCTAGTCTATATTTTAGTGTGCAGGGTACACAAAATGACCAACACCACCGCGCATAAATAGCCCGTGACTCCACCGACAATCCTGAGTCATCTCTCCCAAACCCGATGTCTGGTGAAGTACCAAGACTGGCCTGTGAGAGGCAGCATAGAGCCACGGGGCATCGAAAAGAGAAGCAACAGTCGTGGTCAAAACAGCTTGTACAAGGACTGCTAACTCAACGACTGTGACAAAAAACGCGAGGCAACAGCACGCGACTGGCCAGATTGCTGTTGGGTTTTAACGCTTGCCGATGAGAATAGTTTTAAGTTAGCATTGGCCACTTGGGCGGCGCTGTTGATTCTGAAATCTCACGGGCAGATTACGTCGAATGTGTCAACATAGAGGCTGAAATCTCATTGGACAAAAAAAAAAAAACATAAAATAAATAAAGGTAGATTGAGGCTTGACACTGGCGTGTGGTTTTATTTAGCGTAGCATTAACGTTCCAAATACGCCCCTAATCTTTCACGGGACAAAAGTAGCCCATCCGCATGACAAAGAAGCTGGAAACTGTAACAGAGAACTTAATGCTCTGCTGGCAGACGCGGTGATGGATAAACTGTCAAGTCTCCAAAATACATTCCCTGGTTTCATGCAGCTCGACTGCCTTTCCCATCCTAGAGTCACGTTTCATTTGGCTTACCCCTTTCTTCAGTACTTTTCCTAAATGGGAGCAACAAGGCCTTCAAACTGTTCATTTTAGGGTCAGAAACTTTAGACTGACGGTTCAGTTACCGAGGCGATTAGCTGGCATTGGGCGCAGAGGTGGTCTGAAAATCTGGTGTCATGCGGAATCATTCCAAAATGTACTGGAGACACCGCTTTTCCACTATAATTATGGTTTGTCTGTGGAGAGATTCCGTCACGGTTATACATAGCTTGTTGTGCAACATACGGTTATAGTTGAGGTCAAAAAGAAGGGCAATGGGGGTGCAGGAGGGGTGGCAGTTGTTTATGCTTTGATGGTTTGAGCCCTGCAGGGTGCCAGGTTGGGACCAACATAATCAGATCATTTGAAGCCAAGACCGATAATGATACAGTTTCACGCTTGCATAAACCAGATTATGAAAGCAGTCACCTGAAGATTGAGCATTTTACTGTGACAATTTAGCCTAGCAACACCTCGATACATTGTGCCTGTTTTCAGTTCGATACACGAGTCGCTGCTGAATCTTTATTCGGAAGGAAGGTAGTAAAGTTATGAATAGCTTCAGTAAATCTCTGATAATAAAGCAGCATCCTCACCAGGGTCCAATAAAGTTTAATCAACCTTTTGGCGTTCAAGTACATTTTTATAGTGCTTTGTGGCAATCGTCTGGTGTCTGGATGTCAAGGAGCGATTTAGAAATGAGTTGAGTTTAATTTCACCAAAAATAGTGCTTTGCAGCTCCCCTGTGGCACAGTCATAACAGCCCTCTGAGCGAAGGCATGATTGAAAATGAATTTGACACCTCAGATAAATACGTATCATTATCTTTGCCCTTAAGAGTCGTCGCTGAGTAGACAGAGAAGGACTTTGGCGACTGAGTACCTCTAAGCCCTCTCTGGAAATATTTCTGATCACATTACACCGCGTTCCACTTGTTCCACTTTCTGATGTGGATGACTAAGGAGGCCAGTGGCGGGCCGTGCATTTCAACTTTAGGCCTTCAGTGACGTCACATACATGAACACAATACAGTATAGGCTCGTCAAGCAGCACTTAATTTCAGGAGCATTTAAAACCATCAAGTATGCATTCATAATTAAGAGCAGGAAACTAAAATTATAGATATTGTCAAAAATAAAAAGATGATTTAAAAATACTAAATAAAATGCCACCCAAAATACGCTGTGTGATCTTAAACAAGTCTGTCCAATAAATTGCGCAATGTCGCAGTTTCATATAAAACACCAACCAAACAACAACAAAACAAACTATTCTTTGAAAATAAACAGATCATTTGGATTTTGAGAATCACCAACCAAACAACAACAAAAAAAACTATTCTTTGAAAATAAACAGATCATTTGCATTTTGAGAATCGGCTATACAACAGCAAATAACTGACGATGTTGAGCAGCTGAGATTGAACGAACTTTTGTGCACGAAGGTGACGACAATGCGCCATTATAAATTGCAGGTGAGCAGATTTATTTGATACATTTTGTATCTTTGTCATTTTATTTCGTTATCATTAACTTAATACTAACGAAATAAAATGACATGAATCAATATAAAATAAAATTCATTTACTCACCAATGTAGTGCCTGTTCACTGAGCTGCACATCTACGCGAGTGTCCCCAAAGGTTTTTAAACGCACCGTAGTTTGTAAGTTCCCAGCCGTGCTCCGATGTTTCCTTGCTGCCTTGGTAAAACAACTTAAATGGGTAAATCCAGTGTGGCTCCAAACACCAAATCGGTCGGTTGCAAGCAATAGGCATTCCCAGCAGCGTTTCTCAGAGGCTGTGAGCCACGGGTACCGTTCATAATTGCTCGTCTGAAAACGACGGACAAACCCTTTTCTTTGCTGGGACAGGCTAGCTAGCGCATGAGTTGGGCGACCTCTTCGCACAATATCCAGCTTTTCGTGGAAGGTCCGTTTTGAAAATTGTGTGGAAAGTAGTTCTGCAACCAGATCAACGTCTTCTTCTTCGGCCATTTTGGGTTAAAATGCAGTGATAGCTCCCTCTAGCAGGCGCTCATCCAATCACCGAACGCGCACGTCCAGTCTCGACGTAAGGCCTTCGAGCTGGCCCTGGTCCGCAGAATCCGTGATCTGATTGGCTATTGCAAACTGACTGTCCCCGTTCACTTACAGCGCACAGGGGCCTGCTCTGTTTAATCTGAAGGCCACGAGCAAATTTAATTTACCTGGCAACACAAGCCAGCTGAAATATGATTGGTTAAACACTCTACCATAATAAATAAGTTATTCATCGAGTGGCTTTCAATGTTCTTTAAAATAACATTGAAAGCCACTCGACTAAGTGGAAATAATATGACGTAAAGAATACAGAGAATAATTTTGTTTACATATTTATGAAAATAAAATAATATGAATTACATTTATGTTATTGGAGGAATGTTTAGGCCAGCAGAGAAGGCCTTGCTGGCCCTGAGGGTCCGCCACTGAAGGAGGCACATGCTTACTGGATGTGTTAAGAGCGCTTCCTGTCACGTCGGGAAATTTGACAAGGTTTTATTTTTATTTTTTTTATTGCAGCTTGTGGAGCTGAGCAGTATTCCTAAAATGGAACCGGATGACTCGAGGAGTTGTGTTAGGACGGCAGCTATACAGTAATTATCAAGAGAGTCACTGGATTGGACTTTTATTTTGGTTGTCCTCCTGAGTGCAGAGAGGAAATGGCAGTCTGTGGCCTGAAGCCGTTTGTGATTGCGGTGGTGGGGGGTAGAAAATTGTTGGGTTCGAGTGACATGTAATAGGATCCGCTTTGTTTTCGACATTTTTAAAAGCTGCTCTTGGAATTTGCATGACATTTTTTTTACTCATAAAAACAAAATGCATGAGAGTGATTCAACCAGTTTCCAGTTGACTGTAACCCCCCCCCCCAAAAAAAAAACTTAAGTTCAAATTTCTGATGTTAATTTCTATATATTGCAGTGGCAGAGTGTGCATTGGATACCTGGGCCTTGAGTGGGGGCTTTGCTGTCTTTGAATCCACATCATCCAAGAGTTGCCTCTTTTTTTTTTTTTTTTTTCACGCTTATGTCAGTCAGTGCCGATGACCTAAACGGCCTCCACCAGATGGGTCGGAGTCCACAGAGGCTGAGGCAGGATGACACGACTCTGTGAATATTTGCCGTGGAGCTTCCACCATCTCCTTCCTCCTCCTCATCCTCCGGGGAGCAAACAAGTCCTGTTCTCCTTCACTGCCTCAAACAAGGTCAAATATATTTCAGGATGAGGTCTGGGAAACCGGTCCCACACACAAGACATAAAAAAATAATAATAATAATAAATAAAAAAACGAAACTGTACCACATGGCCCTTTTATTATTTATTTTTCATCAGGAGTGGATAAGAACTCGAGCGCAGTGTCAGGCCGACGGGGCTTGTTGGAGTAAAGGTCAAAAAATGGCACTCAGAAGCAGGAAGTGGAAGGATGCTTGACACATGACCTCCCCTTATTTAAATTTTTTGTTTTTTCGGGTGGCTTTTATTAGTTTGCAAATAGTCCTTCAAAGATGAAGCGGTGGCTTTTACACGACATCTTGGTATTTCGACATCATGAGGTCATGATTATGTAAGCATGCTCGGAACAGGGGTGCTGAACTGTAAATATTTTTACGGTTTTACTGGGGCAATTATAAGAGTCCGTTCGCATGGAAGCGCTATTCTTGGGAAGCATAGTGGGAGGAGCTCAGTCTCGTATGAGTGTTCTAAGAAGTAACATGACAGAAGGGATGAAGTTAAACTAGTTGATGACATATATGACATTCATTTTAATGACGGGTTCAATGATCAAATACATGTCATGCCCAAGGAGATGGATAAGCTAGGAGTGAACTAACTGGGGCATTTGCAGTGTTCATGTGCACCGCTGAAGTTTTGGAGGTTTTGTGGTTCAATCAGTCGTCATTGTTGCAGTCCGTACACAGAATCTGGTCGCGGTCCGGAAAGAAGCCGGAACCGACCAATGACACGGAGCACCGGGAGCACTTGAAGCAGGGCTGGTGCCACTGTCGCTCTTCGAAAGAAATGTATTTGCCATCGCCGAACCCTGTGGGGGGGACACGTGACGAGTTACAAGTGGTCGGCGATTCCGATTTTGAGCGAGATGGGTCGATCAGATTGACATAGGCGCAATCGGACAAAGCGCTGGAAATGAGTTTTGCCGCGAGCTGGACTGACCTGTGATGGCCGTGTTGCAGCCGGCGCATTTTTTGGCATAGAGGCTGCTGAAGCACTTGATACAGTAAGGATGTTCCCCCTCGGAGGTGAAAGGTTGGCCAGCCAGAGTGGTTTTGCAGCCCGTGCAGAGGAAGCACTCTTTGTGCCACACCTCGTCCCTGTAGGTCACCCCTCCTTTAGTCAGAGCCTGCGGGTCAAAAACACATTTCGATGCATGAAGTGATTTGAAGGGATTTCTGGAGTTGACCGAGTTCTAACTTGGGAGTCGATATATTTTCTGTTTATTCTACTCAATAGGCAAAATTGCGACGTGAGGCCAGGTTCACCTTATTGCAGTGGCTGCACCGAGGAGCAAGCCTGCCCTCGTAGCACGGCACACAGTAGTAATTGTTTTCGGCTGGGATGAAGGCCTCGGCGCCGATGGGCTTGTTGCAGCCGTGACACACGAAGCAGTCCTCGTGCCACGTGGAGCCACCATACTCCAACATTTTGGATCCTGCAACAGAGGAGAAACGGAAATGTTTGTGATCGTTCTCTTCTAGTGTCATCGACGGGAACGATGTGATTTTTCAACATGATGGTTAAACTGATGATGGAAATGATGGTTTTTCCTTTCTGAATTCTGATTGTAATTTCCCCATTGCGGGACAAATAAAGGATATCTTATCTTATCTTAAACCTGTTCCGCAGATGCGCCAAGATTGTCTGACTACACTTCACACTTCCTGGTATGAGTTAACAGTCGATTCCCACCAGATGTGTGGTGGGAAATGATCGAATTGTAATTCATGGATCTTTGTTCATCCGTCCATTTTGGGCAACATATAGTGACAGGTCTTGCTGTTTAACAATTTCTGGCACCTGATTTGTAGGTTGAAACTGAGTGCTAACATTTTAAAAGGTCAACAGCTTTGAAGTGCATCCCAGGGTGAAGGGAAACCACCTACTTAAGTTACGTAGCTGGAATAACCCTCACAACAAGCCACATGATAGGAAAACTTTTCAGCCATCCGACACCACCGCAGCTGCCACAGCCTGACACCGCAGGCGCAATCAATTTGTCACATCCAACCTGTCAGGCCTCGAATGAAAACAACGCAGCCCCCTACATCACTGAAGAGCTTCTTTTTGCCCCCAAGGGCAACTCGGTGGCTCGGTTCCCAGGGTGGAAGTGTGAGCTCGGCGATGGACTAGGCCAGTAGGGTGAATGAAAGCCATCTCACCAGGCATCACCTTCTTGTCGCAGACCACGCATTTGGAGGAGAATTCGTTGCTGTAGCACTCGCTGCACACCAGAGCGTCGTCCTGGCTGGTGAAGGGCTCGTCGGCCAGAGAGCGAGTGCAGCGCATGCAGCGGAAGCAGTGTTCGTGGTAGTGCCTGTCTTTATAGAAGAGCTCCTGGAGGAAGAAAGGCAAGCGGGTCACCCTGTGTAACTTGTAAAACATTCAATCACAATATGCTGAATGTGAACGTTACCAGAACGGACCATTGCATGTGATCGAATAATGTATGTCTTGAGACTTGAAGCAAGTTTGTTCTGTGCTTGGTGCTCACTGTAAATTAATTATGCCATGATCGCCTCCTATTAATAGAATACCACATGATTTTATATCTGTGTTGAATGAAGACTGATTTCTTTCTTTTTACTATTTTATCTACCTTATTTTCTGTCAAATTATTACTGTATATGTTTTATGTTCAATAATAATAATACATTTTATTTATAAGCGCCTTTCAAGACACCCAAGGACACTTTACAATAACAAAAAACACAAAACAATACGGGTTGAGCAGCGGCAGCCAAAACGCGCCAGCGTTCACTCAACCCGGAAGTCAGAAAGGATAAATAAACAACAACAACAACAATTGCAGTTTTATCCCCAAAAAATGGCACCGTGCATACAGTAAATCACAGACTTAATGAAAAGTGTCAGCTGGTGTGATTTTTGTGGAACTTTTCAGTCAATGCCTTTCTTAAAGGCACTGTAGCCTGTCTGTAATTTTGTTGAGGAAACCTATGATTAAATCCACCATACCTGTTCTTACCACTGTGGTCGGGCTCCATGTTCTCCTCTTGAAATATGTGTAAGGTACTTCATTGAGTTGTACATGAAAAAAACCTTCCTGTAGAAGCCTGGCTGAGCCACATCCAATATGGGCACCATATCTACACGTCGCACCGCGATCGTCTGGGCCTCAAAACCCGAAGTAAGTCCATTTTTGAGACGCCAGAAATAAATGAATCAATTTCACTCATCGATAACTGTATCTTATTAGCCCTACTCGTCTAAAAACGGACAGGCAGGATATTTGTATTACAATATTTCATTTTCACAAATTTGTATGCCTCTCAAGATAATTCGGTTGCGCGAGAGGCCGACGACGCCCCATAGCGCCATCTGCCGACCAGCCACAAAAATGTCTCGCTGCCCTTTTCTAGCTGGGATATGACTGGTTCAAATGAGACAGTGTTGTACTGACAGCATAAGGATGAAAGTCACCCCCCAGACAAAATATATTTCTCATGAATAATGACTAAGACTGGCACTTAGCACAGTACTTTTCCTTCTCAATGTTCTGCCTCTTTCCTCATCATTGTCACCCACGTTGATGCGGTTTCCTTTTTATGTTTTTCCTCTGTTGGCAGCAATGGTGCCCTTGTGGTCAAACAATCTGTCTCACAGTTAGGAGATCCCTGTTAAAAATCACTTCTGGAAAAATGGCCGGGGCGTATCCCGGCTGCTGCTCAAGGACAGGCGGCACAGAAAACGGAGTGATGCACGTTTCTCTGTTTTGTTCCTGAACAGCTGCTTGCGATCCAGTTCAACAGCAGTTCATGTTGGCCTTTTGAGAAATGGGCCAATTGAACAGTGGGTGAAAAACGTATTTTACAGGCGTGGGCTCTCACAAAAACAATTACATGCGAGGGAGAGAGTGGGATGAGGGATGGCCGCCGCTACGTCTTGTGAGCAGGCTGGAGGGCCAAAGTAAGCAGCAGTGTAATTTACAGTCGCTCCCTCACGGGGAGCGCATGATTCACAGGACAATCGTGGCCTTCACGACATCCGTGGGTGTTTTCTTTCAAGGCTCCTTTTTAGATGGAACTAAAATGGTCGCGCTGCAAGCAGTTGTTCGAACCAGTTAAGTGAAGGCCTCCCCCAAGGGAGATTTGTTGAGCGTGCTTGTCCTGTTTGTTGCTTGACATGCTACTTCCTAGTTTGAGGAGGACAATGCAAATGGACAATTGGTTTCACAATGTAATCTTGACATCATTTTTTTAAAAACATTACTCATTATTCACTGGGATGGGAAATCATCTTAACATGTCCTACCTTGCATTGCAAAAAAAAAAAATTAAATTAAATGAAACACCCTTCCACGGTAGTTTTGCATAATCCTGCTAAAAGAGGAACAGTGGCAAAGAAAACAATAATAATGAGATATAAAAAAAGTCAGCTTACTTTAGCATTATGAGAGATTATTTCTTTACATTCCTGGCACGTATTGGCGTAAAGGTGGTCATAGCACGGGATGCAGTGGGGGTTGTCCTCCACCTGGATGTACTTGCGTCCATAGAGGGACTCGTGGCAGTTCTTGCAGTCGAACCGATCGCTCATGATGTCAAGCCGACCTCCTGCGAACAAAGAATTCACAGTTTAGCAAACATTGTCAGCAGCACGAAGGCAAAGGGAGGATCGGGGGCGAGGGAGTCGGTCAAACACTCAACGATAGAAGGAAAGGAAAAAGGAAGGGAAGGGCTAACACGGCTGTCGCTTTCAAATACCGTATTTTCCACACTAAAAGGCGCACTGGTTTATGAGGCGCACCTTCAATGAATGGCCTAGTTTGTCATTTTTCTCATATATTGTACGCACCACATTATGAGACAATCTACAATGCATCCACTAGATGGAGCTACGCTCAAGGAAATGCCAACAGAACACTCACTACACTACCCTGATTTATATAGCAACGATCAGATGTCAGTAAAATTTATTGAATGAATAATAAGCAGCGACACGGTTCACTTAACCAACAGCAAGTTATAACATTGACTCCTTAACGTTGGACTCTCTTGCCGCTGCTCTATTTCCGTGTTTCACTGTGAAATCGATCGCCTTAAGTTTGAACCCTGCGTTGTAAGCATGTCTCGAGCAAGGAGCCATTTTGGGGTTGACATATTACCGTAATGACCACACACAAGGCGCATCGGATTTTAAGGCGCTGTGAGCTTTTAAGAAAATGGAAGGCTTTTAGGTGCGCCTTTTAGTGCAGAAAATACGGTATTGTGGAGGTGAATTTCTCAACAAAAGGTGAAAGAGAGAGAGAGAGAGAGAGAGAGATAGAAGCAACATTTCTAAGTGAAATTCAGTTCAACACTCGAGAGGCATTTATGGTTAAATACTATAACCCAATAATATTACATGTTCACTGGTGGAGTTATCAATCAGTCAGGAATCGCAGTTCTAGCCTTCGTTTGACCTCCATTTGTTTGGAGATCAATATTAGCATTGTTAGCCACCCTCCTTGATGGTTTAGAAAGCCTATTTAAATGTAGCTCATGTGTGTGTTCATCAATACAACTACAATCTTACATCTGTAATTTGTACATCTGCCATCAGAATTTTGTCTTTATTTTTATTTTTTTAAATGTGACAACATTTGGGGCATTACGTTTACAAAGACCGGGCTGTTTGACTTCCATCTTTTTACCCTAATTTGGGCACCATATGGCTTTGTTGTGGCTCTCTGACATCATAAAAGAAGAGATGACCTCAACAAAGTGCAGCTGAGTAACCAAAAGGCTCCGAAATGTTCCTTGGGGAACATGGAATGAGCCGAGACTCCCCTCCTAACTGCCTCAGTGGAAGACCCGAGTCGAAACAATGACACAACCCAGAGCTCACAAACTACCGAAGGCCTCATATATTTTTCTGAACGTAAATGTTGCCTTTTATTATGAAGGTGGCTTGAAATAATGATCATTTACGAAAAGGCTTCCTGCTCTAGAATGCTGACCTTTACGGATACTGCGTTCAGCAGCTTTTTAAGTCTGCATCTGGTGTGTCAAAGAACTCATCTTTTACATCTCGTTTACATTCCGCATGTCTGCGCCGACATAAAATCCAGTAAGCAACGATGCAGCTACTGTATATGAGATAAACACGCACGAAAAGATAAACAGTTTTCTTCTTAGGAAGACGCTGGAACGAGGGAAGATCATTTGAGAAGAGACATCTTTAACCCTTTGGCATGGTCGTACTGGGAGTTAAGACAACCCTCCCTGCTGACAATGTTTCTTCTTGCTGGGTCAAAAAAAAAAAAAAAAAAAACATTCAGAGAAAAAAAAAACCTTAACGAGTCAAGTCAAAACATCCCATCCTCTCCGTCTGTTTCGTGTCACACGGAGCATTGTGCGTGAGGAAACCCGGTCCGACTTCCCTCTGAAAAGGTCTAAAAATGTCCATTTTCTATTCACGTTGATGCTTGGCTGCGATCAATGCCGCAACACAACAATGGCTTTCCTTCCGGACATAGACCCCCCCCCCCCCCCACCCACATGTTTCTCGTCTAAAGCCACAACAGATGCAAACATTGTGTGGGCTGCAGTTGTTGTCGTTAATTTTTTTGCCCCCCCCCCCCCCATTGCGCATCCCAATGGGTTCGTATGGGATTGATGCTACTGCAGACAAACAGTGGTATCAAATATTTGCTTTGCCGTTTTTTTCGCTTGTCATTCACGGCAGATTGATCCATCACTATTACAAACTACCCCCCCAAGAATGACTTTTTGCATGACTGACTCAAACATGGCTGGAATTGTTACACCCATACTAAATGTGTGACTTATTGTGCGTGTATTAAAAAATAAAATAAAATAAAACACGCCACCTTAAAAAAGTCACCCATCTCTCTCTTGAATGTCAGCCGTGACTATTTCAACCTTCACCTTGACGAGTGCACATCCTGCATTCAAACCAAGTCCCTCCCACCGAGAGATTTAGCAGAGTCCGCTTGGCTGCGAGGGCTTTGGAGCCAGAGTCAAATGGCAACATGTCTCCCGGGATCAGCCACTGAGAAGAATACTGTCTAACGTCCCGTCGTGGTTCGCCGCTGTTGTTTTACTCGACAGCGACTTGACAGGTTTGCTATGACCGTAGCCAAGAAATGCACCAGCCCCACGCACTCCGCTGGGGTCGCCGTTTATTTTCCCAGCGGTGGAATTCAGACAATTATTCCATGATGAAAACCGCCGTCGTGCGTAATGAAGTGCAGTTTTCATCAAGCGTGTACAGAACATGTGTCCAATCTGTGATACCACATTTACGGACTGTACAGTCTCAGCACCTCTTTGAGGAGAGTGTGGGGTGCTTCCGCTCTTATCCTGGGGGAGACACCCAAATTGGCCCACGTTTGGTTTAAAAAAAAAAAAAAGAAAAAAGCCTTTCCAGCACCATATGAAAGATTTTTAACCTGAAATGTTGATGCAAAACTTAAATTTCAACCCCATTTGGGGCGTAAATGGCGCGTTTCATATCAAGGTGTAATTGTTTGCATCTGCGTGGTCTCTGGTTTATGACCACATTATTGTTGCACAATTCTTTTCGTGGAAAATAGCAGCAGCAGCAGCACATCTTTGAACCTTTTCCAACTTGGCTGCAAATTATTAGGGTACGCTGAGGAAATGGTATGAGAACAGAAACTCTGAGTGTTTTTCTTTTTTTTCCCCCCCCACTAAGGTAACAATCAGCGCTTTCTTCTTTAATGTAAAACCGCCAAATGACCCAGAGCGGCACAGTCAGTAACAAAGTGGGGTTATAATTACCTCCCAAAATTCAACTGTTTATTCCCACAGAGGAATAGATTTGGAGGGGGTTTAACGGCTTTCTCCGGCTCAGCACAGTCCAGGTATTGTTTGGCTCTTGACTTCCACACCCTTGACTTTGGGGAGGGGGCAGGGGTGGGGGTGAAAGAGAATATTGATGGAAGTGCGCACACAATGCTGGTGTCCCATCGAGGAGCCCTGCCTGCAGCTCTGGAGGAAAAGTGACACCCTCGGGTTTGCAAAGTGCTAACAGTAAAAACAAAGAAACAAAGCTGCTCTCTTGCAGCCATCAGATGACTGCGCCACCTTTCATCCCCAGTACAAAGTGCTGTTGTTTGCGGCCCCTTAACGCCACTTACACATGCACACACACCAAAAAAAAAAAACACGATTTCGGTAAGACCAATTAAGAAAGGCAACTCTGAACCGAAAAAAAAAAACCTGGACAGTGTATTATATGCATATTTTTTCAAGTAACCTGTCGCTGCAAATAATAGTAATTGGTTAAAAAAAACAAGAAACACTCATTTGTAGAGTGAAATGTATTGCAGGATGTCTGACAAACGTCAAAATGAATCACCAAATAGACCGCAGAGATGGGGGGGGGGGGCAGGCAGCTTCACATTCACCTTCAGAGAAACAGGTGAAGTGATGTGAATCATTTAGAGATCATCATCCACTCGAGGCAAACGTTACCAGCTGAAATGCTGACTATAGACAATAAAAAAAAAAAAAAAAAAGGATTCTCCAAGCAACTGATTTGTCACAGCGGGGTGTCCACTTTAGGTCTTGGGTGTTAACGTCACAAGTGCTTGTTATCCGAGAGACGCAGCCTGGAGGAACGCTCGGGCTACTTGATTTATTTGCCTTTCATTTGGAAGTCGCTTGTGTGCCGCGCAGACTTTTTGAGTCTGAGGTGTTTCGCCTATAAATGGTTGCGGCAAAAGGCGAGACGTCAAACCTGCACAAGAGGGAAATTATGCAAGAGGGATGAATAAAATGTTTGGGTTTTTTCCAGTTTGGGGAGTATATTTCTTCTTTTCATTTGGTTCCAGAGAGTTGGAGGAGAACATTTATGTTGTACGTCTTTTAGTCTTTTGAACTTGAGCAACGATATCTACAAGAACTGGATTTATTGTTTCTTTGCTTTTTAACTGTCTTTTTGGTGCTTACTGTGATACAACAAGTAGTATTTAGAGAAAAGTAACTTTCGAAGGGAGGAAAGGTGGGAGGTGAATACACCCACATAAGAAAAGGGAATACAGTATCCCAATGTTTTTTGTTTTTGTCCGTGCGGTCACTTGTTGACAAAGCTAAGCTTGAGTATCTTATTGTTATTTTTACTATTCACGCTTAAAAAAATGCTCTAAAAAGGTACTTCAAAAATTGCCTTGAAAAAAAATAGTTTTATGATGTACATGACATGAATTTGGTCAGGCTATATTTTCCTGCCTGATTCCAGTTGCTACGCGAAGCAAATCTATTGCTGCCATATTTCATATTGAAGAAATACTCATATTGGCATGCATTGTTCCTATCATTCAGAAAGGATAGTACTCGCTCTTCTCCACTGAATATTCTGGTTCACAGTCTCAACTGTTTTCCCCCCAATGTAAGAATTTCAGAGGAATGTGACTGCGGTCAAGACATGGCAAAATTATGCAGCTCTGAGAAACGAGTAGGAAAAGAACATTTTTCTTCCCGCCCTGTTTTATTTAAGAACAAACCCAATTACTGTGTGAAACAAATGACAACACCTCTTCGGAAAGAGAAATGGAATGCCTGCAGGAGTTTCACCCAAATGGCACAAGAACAAGATGCTGGTGTGATGCTGGATGGAAACTATGAACCTGATGGATGGTTTTCTTAAGGGAGAGGAGGGGGTTGGGGGCATCTAGCATAAGAGACATGATGTCATTTTAACTCACACTTATGAATTAGCTGTAAACATGTTTTAAAGAATAATTTATCTTGTAAGAGAGAGAAAGCAGGTGACTATTTTCTCTCTCAAATACTTCCATTATGACTCTCGTAAAAATAAAAAAAAATTAAAAACAACACTTTAAAATACTAAATGATACAAGATTGAACACTGATGCGGCGGGGAAGGTGTCAGTTCTCGTCTTATTGGATCTCAGTGCAACGTTTGACACGGGACACTGTTAAACAGGCTGGAAATTTTGGTTGGACTAAATGGAACAGTCCTAAAATGATTCAGGTCCTACTTAGAGAAAAGTTATTTGGTCACCATTGGAAGTTTTAAATCTGATCAAATGGTCATTAGATGTGGGGTTCCTTAAGGGTCAGTCCCTGGTACCATTTTGTCCAGTCTGTATATGCTACCCTTATCAATGCTTTTATCTCCAGTAAACTTGATTATTGCAACGGTCTTCTGACTGGACTCCCTCAGAAGAGCATCAACCAGCTGCAGCTCATCCAGAACGCTGCAGCTGGGGTTCTTACCAGAGCAAAGAGATCAGAATAGTTTACTCAAGTCCTAAAGACTGTCCACTGGGACCTACTACATTTCACATTTCATTTCCCTTTAAATGGTGTTGCTTGCCTCTAAATGTGGCCTTTATTGTTTTTGAAACTACCGTACAGTATATGGATCATATTAAGTTACCTTGTGTATGAATACCCACTATAAATAAAGCTGCCTTGTCTTGCCTTTAGTAGTAATAGTCCACACACTTTTGACACACATTTTAGCCCCCCTCCAACTCCCTCAGCCCATTTCCATCTTCTCAAGAAAGGACATCCTTTCGGGTGCATCCTGGATGGCCAGAGTTACATGGTTGACTTCAAAATGCACCAAAAATGTGTATATGTGATTGTCTTTTATATATTTGCTAAAACTGGATAAAAAGAGATTTAAAAATAAAAGACACGAGTGAAAGACGCCAAATGAACGATTGAGCACACTTTTACATTGGGAAGGAAGGCGTTAAAAACAACGCATACGCAATCAGTGTGCATCGAGGTTTCAGAATTAATATAAAACGATCGTACATCACATCATGTAGAGATTCAAAGTACCGGCATCTTCGTCATCGTCCCAAGATACAAACTCATAAATAATGTTGGACTTTACCTTTCTTTGCGCATCTGAAGGCAGCGGGCAGCGTTTCTCAGCCGGGTCTTTTTTCCACTCTGACCGAGTGTGTGTTGCCCCTGTTGACAAAATGACAACTAATTACAGCCCTGCGTGGGTTCCTGTGGGGCTCGCTTGCGTATGAGTTTGCACACTGACTTGAAACGGGCGCTTCAGATGCGTAAAAAAAAAAAAAAAAAAAACGCCAAGCATTCCTCTCAAACACCGCCCCCTTTTTTTTCGTCCCTCCTCTGCGTCGTCTCGCACTCCTGTTGGCTCCTCGGCGGGAGTTCCCACTCGGAGGAGGCAGATCAGTTTGTGGCAAATGAGTGCGCGTCGAGATAATTAGACGTACAGAGAGCTTGTGAGAAAATCAGCTGGCTCTCAACTGCCACTTAAGTGTTTGTTGACTACAATCATTCCATATGGGAGCTGTGGGAGCATTCCACAATAATGATCCCAGCTTCAACCCCCTCCGCGTATCAGTTGCAGCCCCCCCCCCCCAGTTCCATTTCCCCCACTTTGTTGTATTTATTTTGTTTAAATACACAAGTGTGGCTTGTATTTCTTTATCGGTCTGGGCAGGAAGTGCGGAGGTCACGAATTATGCTTCCTTTAATTAAATGTGCGTGAACGTGTATGTGGACCACAGATGAATGAGCACATGCAGGTGGATTTTGAAAACGCTGAGGTGCACATGCTGAACTATGCTGCCATCTTCTGTACAAACCTGCAAATTACAGTACTTCACACTCTATGGCCAATACAGGGCCATGTCCCAGGAGAAACGTTTCCTGTCAAGGTAATGGACATGGACAAGTGGACTGGAGACATGAGGACTGACATGCAGCTATGCCCTATTTCAACAACCCCAACACATCTCCAAGAGGACCAAGACCTTGATACAGGAGCTGAGGGTAAAGGTGACGGACTACTCAATCATACTTCAATATTGAGCATCTGAGGAGCATCCTGAAAAGAAGAGTGGAGAAGTGATTTAACACTCACCATGATGTCATTCTGGAGGAGTCTCACAGGGTTCCAGTGGCTTGTGAATCTCTGGCGAAATCCATGAGCAAAAAGGTTTGCTGCAGTGCTGGAGGAGGGGCGGAGGGTGGAAAAAAAAAACAGTCACCAAACTAAATATTGACACCGAGCACAATTTGGACCGTTTCACTTAACGGGTTTACTCACTTTTGTTACTGGTCATTTCAATGTCAACGGTTGTGTGGCGTTATTTTGAGAGGACGGTAGATTTACAGTACAGATATACAAGCTGTACATGAACTACTTTACCATGTAGCAGTGTGATTTCTACAGCATTGTTGAATAAAAAGATGTAATATTTACCAAAACTGCGATAAGTATACTCAATTTTAGCAACCTGAGATAAAGCCTAACCTTGTCCACTCACGAGAGCTAAGAAAAGGCGGCAACTATTTCCATGTCATGTAATGCATGTACAATTTTGGTCTGAAATTTAATTTTCCAATGAGCATCAACAATAACCAAATAAAAATAAAAGCAAAATCAGAAGATCTGCTTCAATCAACAAAATAGAAATGTCTTTATTAAAAGAAGCTATGTACAGTAAAAAAAAAATAATCATGGCCTTTGGAATTTCCTATTTGGCCTTCGAAAAATGTAAAGCCCCTGTATTATTACGACATAGCATACAGGGAAACGCAGAGTGTGTGTGAAACCCCTTCAGGTTAACTATTTCAAAGAGAGACAAGAACAAACAAAGCCGAGCGCAATGGGAAGCCCCTCCAAATATGTCGCGCTGCACAACAAACCGGCTGAGTAGGTACACAAAGCTGACAGCATCTTCAAAGCGATGAATACACTTTTGTACATGACATGGGAGACCATATGCCATGGATGCATAACCTGGAATTTTAACAAACCTGCCTCCCCCACAGTGGCACTAAACAAGGCAACAAAAACGGGGAGGTCATAGCATTTTGCTATTGCGCTTCGAGGCTGTTCCCATTTAGCGCAGCAAATTTCGGGCTGCCGCTGGACGAGTCTGATTCCTTCAAGACGGCACTTTGGTAGGCTGCAGCAACTTCAAACACCTCGTGGATGGCGTTTCGGAAACAGTGAAAATTGTACTCGATGAGACCTGCGGCGAGGGAGAGATTTTACAACTCAAATTTGCGTGAAAAACTTTTTTGATCCATAAATGTGACATGAAAACGCACGTAGGAAAAGGTCATAAATATGACATAAACCCACTCGCAATATTCGGTCGACTTTCACAATATAATCTCCAATAAATTATGCTTGGACAAAAATAATGCTCACTTTTGTACTGCAGTTGTATTTTTACGATATTTTCTAAAATTGTACCCCCGTCATCAAATTAAATAAGTCAACCAAAATATTACAAAATCTCTTTTCAGTGTGCGGAGAATCTAGACATGTCTGATTTGATCGATTACGAATGATCAATCACCGCTATCTGCGTCACACGGCACCTGCGCCGCTGTTAGCGTTTTGCGCTAACAGCTGACAGTTAAAGGCTGCCGTGTGAAACTAGAATACAAAACATTTGTATTGCGCTAAGTTACACACCTTTCCTCTCAAAACTCTCCTCTCTGAGGATACAAACGAGCGCGAGGAACTTTGTGACCTGTTTCAAATAAAGCACGGTGGTGTTGTTCAGCTTGATGATGGCCAAAGACTCCTTGTCGAAGGCACAGCCGCTGCCATCGTCCTGCAGCCTGCCGAGGGATAAGAAATGTGGAATCCATCGAAGGAACAAGGGTCTCGGCGAATTCACATCTTACCCGTAAATGCACGAGACGTCAATCACAACATCGATCATGTCGCAGCAGAGCTCATAACACTGCATGTCCACAGGAGAGCTGTCTGTGGCGATGTAAATCTTGCTGACGACATCAAACAGGAAGGCCTTCTCGATCCCGGAATGCTACCAACACATGAATCCCGGGTTCACGAGAGGATATACTTTTCAGCTTTTTACACAAGGAAAAACAGGATGGGGAGGGAGGAGGAGAAAAAAAAAAGCAGCATACAGATATGAAAATGTTTAGGAGGTTCTCCAAAGTTGGCAATTGAGGGATGAGCTTCTGGACTACTTTGCTGAAGGCCTCGAAAATGGAGTGGTCGTAGATGCTGGTCAAGTAGAAGCTAAGGAAGGAACAGAAGGACGTTTAAGACACCAAAGAAGTCTGCCATTAATTTGATGTTAAGTACACAATCCTCTTTTATCCATTCATTCATTCATTTTCCGATCCACTTTATCCTGACAAGGGTCGCGGGAGTGCTGGAGCCTATCGCAGCCGTCTTCGGGCAGTAGGCTGGGGACACCCTGAACCGGTTGCCAGCCAATCGCAGGGCACACAGAGACGAACAACTATCCGCACTCACACTCACACCTAGGGATAATTTGGAGTGTTCAATCAGCCTGCCATGCATGTTTTTGGAATGTGGGAGGAAACCGGAGTACCCGGAGAAAACTCACGCAGGCCCGGGGAGAACATGCAAACTCCACACAGGAAGACCGGACTTGGAATTGAACCCGGTACCTCTGCACTGTGAGGTCAACGCGCTAAAAACTGGACCACCGGGCCACACTCCTGTATCTTGTGTAATGTCTAATGTATCATGAGGAGGAAAAACCCCAAAATGGTTCTCTATGTACCATGTGTCAAGAGATCAAAATTCCTAATGTGGGGTTTACATGCCGTGCAAGATAGTAGAGTCCCTTAGGAAAGTGCCCAGGTCCACTCTGATCCAGAAAAAAAAACAAAAAAACACTTTTTTCTTTTTTAAGGCAAGCTGATCCAGCAACTTTAAACAACAACCGAGAACAGCCAAAAGCAAAGCTTCTAACTTTCATCCTTCCTGTTTTCCTATCACCCACTCTCACCCCCTGCTTTTCTCCTCGCTGCGTCAGCGGCCTCACCAGCAAACAAGCGCCGATCAAAGCGCTTTTTAAATTTACTTTCCTAAGAGGAATGGATCAACGGAATCATGAGGTAAGCCGAAAAGCGATTTCTAGGAATGAAATTACTGGGAAGGAGTTTCATCTGAGCCGCTTCACCGTAAAGCAGCATCGTCTCATCATCCATCGCTTACCTGAGGTGAACTTTCTGGAGACTGGCGTCTGCGAGGTCATCGTTGGCCCGCTCATGAATGTCTCTTTGTGTTTCGATTTTGTGATCGTCGGAAATGCCGTCAACTTTATGGATGAACACCTCAAAGTTGATATCAGGTTTGACTTTGTAGGCTCTTGACACCGTCACTTGGAGCTTTTCAAGAGCCTCCATGTAATCATCCTAAGAACAGGGGACAAAGGAAAAGCTGTTTTATTTGAGCCTTGTAACTCAAGATTTAGTCATATCTCACCTGAGCGTCAATCACAAAGATCAATGCGCCTGTTCCATTGAAGATCATGTCACTGTCAAACGTCGGGTCACAGAAATCCACTTGGCCCGGAAAGTCCCAGATTTGGAAGTTGATAAAGGAGCTGCTGGAGATGTCATCCTTGCAAATTTTGTTGGTGCTCTCCAGAAACACAGTCTCATTCGGTGACATTTTGTGGAAAACCACCTGAGAAAAAAGAAAAAAAAGAAATGTCGTTGGTCAATTCAGTCAAAGGTTACCTTCGCTCAGTCGAAAAAGTGCTTTCCATACACGATAGCACGGTACAAAAAAAAATAAGTGTTCACGTAGTATTTTTTTTCTGCAACTGTAGACACGAAGTTTATATATTTTTAACCAAATACATTCTTGAATAAGTGGGGATATACCACAAATGAGCGTTTTTTGTTTAAAATATCTTGGAAAAAACACACCGTTGATGTAATGACCAACACCTGTATCCAATTCACTTTTTAATACTTCAAAAGGGCGCTGTAAAATTGTACAGGACCTCGTGTGCTTTATTAAAACAATAACCGGTCGCTTTAACTTAAATATATCGAGGTTAAATTTTGAATTGACCTTCTGAATGGACGACTTCCCGCTGCGCCTCCGTCCCATCAGTAGGATCCTCGGCTGGTCAGCTGACACGGGGCTGTCCTCCATGTCTGCTTCCACCAGCCCGTATCCAAAACTTTTGGGGAATGAGCCTACAAATATCGTAACTCCCGGTTAACTCTGGCTCTTCGAACTGTATCGACATCGTGGACCTTGTCGAAGAAACCCAAACCACTTTAATGACACGGACTCACCGGAGTGTGAGCAGTATTTCAACTGGCTCAACGATCCGACGAGGAATGATGTCGATAATGTTCAGCGCGAGCTAGCATGTCAAGCTAACTTAGCCGACACACTATGTCCGGTGAAAATGTGTAAACATCACATTAAACCGAATTATATCTTCTTGGTGTGCAAGTTAAACCAGACCGCCAGATTAAAGTGTCATTATGTCATAAAAAGTCAAATGAATACGGGCTAAAGTTCGGCTATACAAAACCAGTCACAAGTGTGGCCACTTTTGCTACGGGACCCCTCCCCTTCGCTCTGATTGGCTGGTCGGCCTACCCGTTGTCACGTGATAATAAGCTATCGGAAGATTTCAAGAACGGTGAGTATGGCTGGCAAACACAAATTTGATATCTCCGGTGTTGAGATTTGTTATATCTGCTCTAATAACAACAGTGTGTTTTATTCGCTGTGGTTAAGCTTCTGTACATGTGGGGTGTAAGAAAATTTTTGAGGCGCGAATTTGTGCAATCCGTCACTGTGCGACGAACGAATCAGGCCATGCGAAAACCACAAACTGTTAACGGCCACAACGTGTGCCTTTGTGAACCACAGATAAAGTCAATGATATCACCACGTTTGACTGAAATCTCATCATATAATGTTTCCCAACCTTTATTGGGCCATGACACATATTTTTTTTTAAATCGCATTGCACACCACCAAGAAGAATGTCACAAAATGTACCGTAAACACTGGAACGATGCTGCTGATGAAATCCGGCCGTGTTTAGTTGAACACACAAAGCTATTACAGTTGCATGAATAGCAGCAAGTAGATATAACTACGATTAACCTATCATCTAGTGGAAGAGCATTTAATTATTCCACCTGTCACAATAGGTCACCACATAGGTGAATATTCATTATGTATATAATTTAGGGACCAATCGTGATGGGGAAAACACAGACATAATTCATGCATTGCAGGTTCCAAGATGACAATGGTTGTGCTGTGGTTCCTCCTGGTGGCTCCAGTGATGCTGGTTGCAAGTAGGCCGACTCAAGATTCCATCAATGGGACAGTACCTCTGGTTATGTGGCATGGGATGGGTAAGTACAGTACAGTACTCAAATTGTGTTGTCAACAAAAAATTCTATTGTAGATCTGGAGAAAGCGTATGACAGAGTGCCCAGAGAAGAACTATGGTATTGTATGAGGAAGTCTGGGATGACAGAGAAGTACGTTAGAGCGGTGCAAGACATGTATGATGACTGTAAGACAGTGGTGAGGTGTGCTGTAGGTGTGACGGAGGAATTCAAGGTGGAGGTGGGACTTCACCAGGGGTCAGCTCTAAGCCCCTTCTTATTCGCTATGGTGATGGACAGGCTGACAGATGAAGTTAGACAGGAATCTCCATGACTATGATGTTTGCAGATGACATTGTCATCTGTAGTGAGAGCAAGGAACAGCTGGAGGAGAAACTAGATGGAGGCAACTGATTCGCTGTGGCGACCCCTGAAGGGAAAAGCCAAAAGGAAAAAAAAAAGATTAGTCTGTAAAATCGAATGGGCTCCAACACGAAAGTTTGTACCGCATCACAGTAATCTCATACCTGTTACCTGCAGTTTTGGACTTGATTTTCTTTTAAGTATGGTAACTCTTCCTGCGTCTAGGTGACAATTGCTGCAACCCGCTCAGCATGGGAGCAATAAAGAAAATGATCCAGCAGGAGATTCCGGGAATTTATGTGCATTCATTAATGATCGGCAGTAATATTGTGCAGGTACCGTTCTATCGCCTTCAGTTTCAGTTTTAAATTGCTTGCACCGTCACGAGGATGTCTTGAATATTTCGCTCACAGGACACCACAAATGGATTCTTCATGAATGTCAATGAGCAGGTCTCATTGGTGTGCAGTCAGCTGGCCCGGGACCCTCATTTAAAGGGAGGATATAATGCCATGGGATTCTCACAGGGGGCGCAATTTCTGTATGTAACTACTCGGACATGCTAATGACACAAAAAGGGTTTGCGCATGACGTAACAAATCGCTTCCCTTGCGCAGGAGAGCCGTGGCACAGCGATGCCCTTCTCCACCGATGAAGACGTACATCTCTGTCGGGGGCCAGCAACAAGGTATGAAAATGCACCATGGCCGAGAGTCGTTCAGGCCCAAACGCATCCACGGCGAGTAATGTAAAATCCTCAGGTGTGTACGGGGTGCCGAGGTGTCCGGGAGAGTCATCTCACGTCTGCGACATGATCCGAAAGGCCCTTAACACCGAAGCTTACACCGACGTGGTTCAGAAACAGTAAAATGGTTTTAGTTCTCCATTTTGACGTTCATTTGATCCACATTTGAAGCAGCTTTGACCATCTTGCCTTTTTCAGTCTGGTGCAGGCCCAGTACTGGCATGACCCTTTAAATGACGACCTGTACAAGAAGCACAGTCTCTTCCTGGCGGATATCAACCAGGAGAGGGTCAGTATGTTGTACTGTTACAAAATTAGTGAATGGAGCAAAGGTTATGAATCACATTATGACCCCCAACTTCTGTTTTCAAGGTTGTAAACGAGACTTACAAGAAAAATCTTCAGATGCTGGACAAGTTTGTCATGGTTAAGTTTCTGCATGACACGGTGGTGGATCCCGTTGATTCGGAGGTGAGGTACCGAACGTCCCTTTGGATGTGCAGCCTCATTTCGTTTTGGACTAACAACCCTCAACTCTTCTCTTCAAAGTGGTTTGGCTTCTTGAAAACGGGTCAGGCCAAAGAGACTGAAACGCTGCAGGAGAGTATTCTCTACAAAGAGGTGCGTAAAGTCATTTTGTGAGAGCTGTTTTTTTTTTGCATACATAGAAAAAGAGAATCACTTCAGCAGTTTTAGTCTGAGTAAGAATTTCAAACTTTGTCCTAACGTAGGATCGCCTGGGCCTGGCTGCCCTGGACAAGGCAGGAAAGCTGATTTTTCTTGCAACAGAAGGAGACCACCTGCAGTTTACTAGAGAATGGTTCAATGCAAACCTGATGCCTTACTTGCGCTAAGAGTGAAAAAAAAAAAAAAGGGGAATGCAGAAAGCACATGATTCCCCACCATTGCACTGATCTGTAGCCTGCTGTTGGTGAAAGGTAAAGCCAATTTGTACCAGTCTTCTGTGGTCTTATTTCCTTTGTGAATTTTTTTTATTTTATTCGGTTAAAATTTGCTTTTGGAATGTTAAGAACCTTTTTCAAGATTAAAGAGTTGCTGTTAACACGTGCTTCTAAATCCAAATAAAGACGAGAATGTTATTGCAACGTTTTAATGATCTCTCCGGTACTAATGAGCATTAATCTGATTCTGAAACCAACTCCCTCCCCCACACACAAAAAAAACATAAAAGAAAGACAATATAAAAGACAATCCACAGCTTCCAGGTGCTGATGAACCAAATGGTACAGACATGGGTCTTGGAGCAAGTTGTCAAGTGGGAGATGGTGGCGCCAATAAGACTTAACATCTACACAGATATTCAACGTTATTTTCAAGGCCGTGGTGACATGACTTTGTGGGGTGCCCGTTTTCCATTTCCAAACAACAGCAGGAGCCCGTCACTAATAGTCATGTTCAATTCCACATTGCTCCTCACTGCCATCGTTTTTTTTTTTCTTCTTTCAAGCCTCTTTCCATGGAATGTCTTAACACTTGGGAATGTGTATACAAAAACGCGCGAGTGTGATCCGAGTTGTATTCGAATGATCCGTGAGATGAAAACTTTCCGTTACGATGTCGGCACGTACGCAACCTGATTTGACACCTAATTAATGCGTTGGAATATTTCACATACACAACAACCGTGAATATTTTTTTAGCGTGCTATGTGGAGGCTGTGGAAACAATTTGTTCACAAGGACTTAATGGAATTGCATATTAAGGAACAGAAACCTTCCAGGCCGTAACTTGGGGGAGGGGCATATGGAGGGGGGGGTCCCTCCTGAGCCAGTAAAGATAATTAGTGCACGAAGCATCCTGATAATTGTGGCTGCAGAGGCGATATCCACCTAACTATGACGGCTAATTTAGTACAGCATTATCCGGATAAATATACAGATACAATTGGCAAAGTGCTCCCTGCTGATTGGCTGGAGGAATGCTTCAGATAAACGTGAGCAGTCCTCATTGGCTGTGGGAAGGAACAGCAAAAGCTCTTGATTGGCCAAGGAGAAGGGGGTGGGGGAGAAAAAAAACCCCAAAACAAAATGCATGACGTTCGATTCTCGACTCTACAGCGCGCGTGTTAGCTGGTGAGTGCGGGGTCATCAGTCAGGTGGGCTTGGCGAAATGGGGGGGGGGGGGCAGGCGCGCGAGAGGTGCAGAGAAAAGGCGGCCGCGTGGCATGCCGCCCCATCTATCCCGCGATCTCTGTCGATGTGGTAACGAGCTTTGCGCCGTCCCAAACCGTCTTGAACTGCTCAGGGACCGGGAACTCCGACTGTGGACCACAACGAAACGTCACTGTAAATCTTCCAACTGAAGCTGATCGACGAATTGATCCGCCCGCGCCACCAAAGTAGTGGTGGGATACTCACAAATTCTCCATCCTTGCCGGGCACCAGGATGTTCATCTCTGAGCTCTTGGCGCTGATGACCTCACAGTCCACCGACTTCTGGCTCAGGTACACGTGGCAACCGTCGGTCTTGTTGATGGAGATGGTGGGAACCCGACCGATAACCTGCGCGTGACGGCCCGCTCTCATTTTTTTAACGCCGCCGAAAATCAAATGTGATCAAATGCTGCACTAAGACACTGCGGGTTGTACACACCTGGACTTTGACATCTCTGCAGTTTATGATGTCAACGATGCCCACGACGTCATCGAACACCAGGCCCATTTTCTTACAGTTATCTGGTGGGAAAATTACAGAAGGTTAACACTGAACATTTATAACACCGATTTGACATTTTGAGTAGAGCCGAACAAGTCACAAAATTAAAAAATGACATCGCAATGTTGTAATAATAATAATAATAATAGATTTTATTTATAAGCGCCTTTCAAGACACCCAAGGACACTTTACAATAACAAAAAACACAAAACAATACGGGCTGAGCAGCGGCAGCCAAAACGCGCCAGCGTTCACTCAACCCGAAAGTCAGAAAGAAACAAGGGAGGGAGAGGGGGAGAAAAAAAAAACCACGCTCGAACTACCCTCATTTGAGGATAATTTGAGTGAGGCAAAAAACTCCTGCACAAGCATATGACAGTTACAACAGGTCACAAGACATAAACAATGAAGACGGTGAAACAAGGGAATGTATGAGGGAGGGGGTGATGGTGGGGGACTAGCTTCCGTGCGTACTTTCATCAGGAGAAGGTCGAGATAGCAGATGTTTGTATAATGCAATTTTCTAATTACAAAGGCTGCCATTTTTTTTTGGGCGGGGGGGGGGGGGGGGGGGGTTTCAGGCAGTTGGCTTTATTATTATTATATATAGGTGCGGTATATTTTATTCATCATCATGAACAAACATGTCTCAATAGTGCGTAAAGAAATTTTCAGAGGTGCATTACACATTTCAAAAAAAATAAAAATTCAAATTCACCGGTCCCAAACTAGAACAATGCAAGTCCCCGCAAAAAAAAAAAACTCCACTGGACCCAAACTGGTTCTTACCGATAGTAATGGAGTTGAGTTTGCCTTTGACCTGCAGGGTGCTGTTGTTGCACTTGAAAGCGTAAACCACTTGCTTGAGCTCAGTGTTGCTGATCAACAGTCCCTGTGCACCTTCTTGGTTCTCCTGTGGAGCGAGCACACACACACAAAATCAGGAACGGACTGCTCGCCCAACACAAACGGGTTGAAGTCTCGTGTAGGTCTGGGGAGGCCAATTAGGAGGTGGGCCACGTAACGTACCACTTTCCACTTCTTGCCCTCCAACTCAAGAACGGGGGGTGCGCTGCGTGTCGGGGCGGCCGACGGAGCGGCTCGGAGGGAAGGACTAGTGAAGGGTTTCGGTCCGGTACGCACGGGAGCACTCTGACCCCTGAGTACAGGATTCTTGTGGGTCTTCTCATCATCCTTAACATGCCTGAGGGCTGAAAAGGGAAACCGAGGACACTGAAAATATTTCCTCGTGGAAACTGTTCCTTCGCTGCGATTGACTTCCAAATTGCTGTCATTTCAAAACACGAGGCAATAACGCAAATTTGTCCGTACCAGGCCTAAGCCATCGCCGTAACACTTTTTACTACAGGCCAAGTCTTAAGTACTCAAGGATTTAGCTGTCAATTCAAAAGATTTGCTGATGGCTGCGCAGAAATGAAGTAACGCGGCACACCCTTAAAGACGCCTGACAGACATGGAATGAAAGAGGGAGCAGGAAAGTGTCTGCTGGCAGGCTGCACAAGCACAGCATGTACTTGTCATTTGCTTGGTTTATTTTAGGTTTTGTTCCTTTAATTCTGCTCATTCTCATGAGCCTTCAAGAAGAAAGCCCAAGATTACACTCGACTGTATATGAATATTCAGTTTCATCTCAGGATTAATACATGCTGATTTATATAGCGCTTTCACAACAGCGACAGCTGTAACAAAGCGCTTCACAAAATTTAGATAAAATGTACCGCAGACCTCCACAGGCGAATTTAAATTTCTCTCAACTTTGATATGCATACGTCACTTTATTCCAGTACTTTTACTCAACTTGCTCAAAAACAAACAAAAAAACAAAAAATTATAACAAAATTGTTTGAACCATGAATCGACCCATCGGTGAATTTTCGAGATCAGAATTGAGATTTCGATTGTCGTCTTCTTGATACTGTTCACATTTTGACATCGCTCAGACCAAGACGGCAACACCTTCTTGGCATTTGGCAGGCGTCATACAGAATGCTCTCAGAGGGAAGTTGCCACTGAGTGTGTCAACATTCAGCGGCTTGCAACGGACACAGTAACAGAAAGGCACAGAAGTGCATATCATGTGGAACTAAAAAAAAAAAAAAAAAAAGTCGATTCATGGAATAAACCCGTTCTGAATTCTGCAGTTCTTGTTAGAGAACAGCAAGTTGAGTAAAAACTACTCAAACAGTAAACAGCCTGAACAGCAGCGATTATTTTTGCCAGCCACGGGACTTTGAAAGGACAGTTTTAAGACCTAAGCCCTTACGGTCTACTGCCGTGCGGACCCGTCCCCGTTTTTGACGGCTTACCGCTGGTGATGTCGGCCCCCCTGTTGATGGCCTCAAACAAGGCATTCCGATTGAGGGCGTCGCTATCGCCGTGCTCGGAAGAGCCGCCGATGTCCGCGGGAGGCGGGGGTGGTCCGGGAGGGGGTGGGGGTGGGGGCGGGGGAGCGCCGCCGCGAGGCTTGCTGGGAGGCGCCGCGGAGGCGGTAGCCACTGGGCCCTGGACAGGAAATCGGGTTTTGGAACCAGCCCACCAAAAGCACACTCTGCTTTATCCGCTGTCACTCAAAACAAAGCCTTCGTGGCAATAAGTGTTGTGTTTTAAGACAGACGGTGCTTACGGTCTTGCTCCAGGTCAGACCAGTGGTGTGGTATTCCTTGATGTAATTCTGCAACTCGGTCCAGATTGCCAAATAGGAGCGCACCCATTCCACGTGCGTCTTGTCTCTTTCAACAGAACAGGAAATGGGATAAGAAAGGCTGCTTTTCAACTCTTTCGGTTTTTACGAAGCCCCATACATGATTTTAATATCGGAGAAAGGAAGATTTTCTTTACTTTTCCTTGTACTCCTTGAGCACACGGTTGGTGTAGAACATGGCGGCATCCTGCATCTCTTTCACATAGGGGCCTGGCTTTGGGGCCTAGTACAGAAAGAGAACATTTGTTTGATAACCTCAGTTTGATTTAAAGTGCGACGCTGACCACATGTCTAAGCGCGCAAAAAAATCTCACCACGGCAACCCATCCGAGGGCAGGCACGCTCTCGCTGATGGCGGACAGATGGTGGAAATGCGGCGACGTGCGGTTCTGCTCGCGTAACGCCTGCACCTGCTCGATGACCTGGCACACCGGCTGCAGGAGGGTGCTCAAAACATCCTGAGCAAACCGAAAACTGGCATGAAAAACTACAGCCGGGCCAGGTGACGCTTCAATTGTTATGCGGGGAAAGTGACGACAGCATTTTTTTTTTGTTTGTTTCTAACTCATCATGTGGCAAATGAAAACATTTCAAAACATGAGTGGCATACATCCGATGGCTTCTGTGCAGCGGAGGCTGTTAAAATGACTTGTCGCTGACTGGAGAACGCCTGCTTCATCATTTCTGCCTGCGAGAAAGACAAGAACGAGGCAGCAGTCATGACAAATACTTGGAACAAAGCCGTTGGGATGTTCTCCAAACTTTTGTCAAATATACTGCCCGTAACATCGTCGTGGATGACTGAAGGTATGCGGCTGGTCGGGTAGATGCGCCATTTGGATTTCAAGAGCTACTGCTAGGCGTGACGGGTTACATACATGTTTCAGGACATCGCCCCCGATCTGCTGACTGTGGCAGTAATATTGGTTCACAGGACCACTGATGATCTCGTCGAAGGCCTCAACGTAGGCTGGTACAGCTGCAAGAAAAATAGGGGGCGAGGGAGGGAGATCTCAGCACAATTTTAGTCTCTTGGTGACATCACTAGTCATTAGCTCACAATTATAATTATATTGCCGTCACCAAGCACAAGGCCGTTGAGCTGGATTTCACGATGACAACTAAAAAAAACTTCTTCAGACAACGACATCTTATACAAAAAAACGGGTTGCGCAGCACGTTTCTCTCTCGAAAAAAATAAAATAAATAACAATAATAATGAATTACCTCCACCAGCAGAACCTTCGTTGCTGCCACCGGGGCCCGACATCGCCTCCAGACGGCCCACGGCCAACTCCAGCCGCTGCACCAGATTCGCCAGCTCTGCCATACCTAATGGATTAGAAGCGATTAGGAATGTCGCCCAATCAGGACGAGGTGACACCAATGTGGAGTGAGGCCGGTAAGAAACAGAGCCTGGAGCTTTTCCAAAACACCTTTGGCAAAATAAATGAATAAAATGTAAAAATAATGACCACATTTTCAAACAGACAATTTAGAACGATGCACGTAAGGACATGTTCTTGACAAAAAACATTCTGCAAAATGACGATCATATGTATTTTCCTGTAAATGGGCGATCCCTGAAAGACGACTGCGCCGTTTAAATTAAAAAAAAAAAAAAAAAAAACTAGGAATGCAAGTTAAGGGAAGCAGGTCAAGACTTGAGAAAAGGTATGTAGATACCAGAGACAAGGTGTGTTCGGAAAGTCCTTTGCGGACAAAAGGTTAGCACTGCTGTACTTATTCCTAAGTGGGCGTTAATGACATGATCAACCAGTTCGTGGACGTACTGGCAGCCGGTGACAAATATTGTCAACATTACACAAGAGTGTTGTAACCTGACAACAGTTTCAGGCACAGCCACCTGAGCAGATAGCACGGTAACATCATCAACAATTAAAAGCTACAGCGGCAGCCGGCCCCCTTTTAAAACAAAAGACTTGGCTTCATCTTTTGGGACATCTGGGATGGACAAATTAGAACCGAGTAAATAGGTCGGGCTGACGGCTCACCTTTGCCTGATCATTGAGAGGCAGCAGTAAATTCATTTCTGAGCCAAGCTTGGCGATATAATTAGATTAAGGAAGGACACTCACCACTAATACCCATGACCCAATTGCTCTGCAGCGCCAATAAAAGCATTTGCACCTCAGGGGAGTTTAACTTTCACAATTCCAGGTGCAATTCTTTGTTTTACGTTTACTTTGACAGTCAACTTCAAATGGCCGTGTTGTGTCGTGGGGTGAGTTCACTGCCACCATACAGCGTTGCATCTCAAAACTTGAGACATCTCAAAATGTTCTGACAGGTTCTGGACCAAACCAGTATTGAATCATAATTTATGTTTTAAGCATTTAATATGCCGTCAACTGGAAATAATAGCATGTTTCTGAATAGACGAATGGAATTTTTTTTCTTAATCACAGTCATTGAAAACAATCAAATCCACAGATTAATTGATGACTAAAATAATTTGTTGCGATCCTAAATTCAACACACTACCATTACACTGTAAATGTAATCTTTAAAAAGATTTGCTCTGAGTCACTACACAAACAACAGCTCAGGCCAATGTCTAGCCAATCACGTTGCCGTTTTGTGTTCTACTTTTGCGATGTTTTGAGTCTCCTGTGGTCTTATTACATGGGAATGAGTCATGTCACAAATCCTCTATATAATGAATATTTATACTTCGATACAGTCTAGTTGTAATACACGACTACAGTCTGTGCATTAGAGACCTACGTACATCTGTCGGAGAACTTTGTTGTCAAAGGGCACCACCATGCAGCAGGAAGAAAGCCTGTGAGAGGTTCATGAGGCAGTGAGACGTTCAGGTTACCATCGGAAAATCGGATATTCCGCGCTGCCGAAAATCCCAGCTCACCTTTGAAAGAGGCTATGCTCCGCACAAACATGGACACTTTATCAAAATATGATTTCAACATCCTTGCCGTTTTTCGTCGATGTTACGCGTTTAGTTAGGAAATAGTACCCGGTGCCACCTATATGTTGCTGTAATGTTTTGAAAAACCGCTAATTCGACATAGCCAACAGAAGAGTTGTTGGTTACGGTGCCTTAACGAGAGTTACTCTGCTGCCCAGTTCGTTCACGAGAGGCACACCAATGAGTTCTTTGTCTACTTTATGAACAACAAACTCATACAGAGCTCTTTCAAGTGCGTGACGTTACAAAACGACATTTCTTTGGGGTGTTTTGCGGGGAACAAAAACGTGCGTTTGTTGAAAGCATGAGACAAACAAACGCCGAACGACCTCACTCCCGAACGTGTAGCACGAAAACAAAAACCGCCCATAGACTCGAGTCAATGTACTTTAATGCGTCAAATATACTTGTTTTTGCGATTCAAGCAGAGATGACGGCGAAGCACGGCTAGGAAAACTGTCCGGCTGGCGGTGGTTTTGCAGAATCTGCATTTTCGGCAAGTTCAGGCACACTAGAATAACCTCTTTGTAAAGTACAACGACGACATAATGTTTTTACTTAAATGTAAATCACACAAAATGTGAGTAACTTGGACTCGAGATGGTACGATGATTTTTCGACATGGCGTGAGGAGAACGAAATGCAGTATCGGGAACACGGTAAACTAGCAACAGTCACAGTCGTTTTACTTAAAATTAACTGCGGTGCAGACACACTTGTGAGTGCAGTACCGTAAAGTGCTTACATCATGCGTCTGTGTATTTACTCCTTCCCTCTTTGCAGCTTTCGGTATTTCCTGGTTCTCGTTATCACGCCCTCCCTTGTGAGCACAATTATGCCAATCTGTTTTTGGTTATAATCCACACTTTTAAAAAAATAAACAAACCTCACATTCAGCCGGTTTATTCGACTACAATAAGCGAACAAGTGTGATAACTCCCAATATACGTGCTAAAACAGTGCCGCGGTTGTGTTAGCCGCGACGGCTAACCGGGTGTGTTAGCGTCCCACTGATTGCAATGGTGATTTCTGAATGATGATGCGACGCTCCGTTGTGTTTTACGGTAGACGCAAAAAAAAGCTTCAACAGACAACCGTAAAACCAGTGCAACAAATGTTGATCTTACCGACGAGAACGGGTCAAGTGATCACTCGGTCGTTGAATCGGACGTCGGGCTGTATAGCCTGAACGAAGCAGATCGTGCTGGGTCTTTTTTCCTTCCTGGATGAACTTACCCAGCTGTCACCGCGCTTCGTTTCCGCCCTTGTCCGAGCGAGCCGTTCCTTTGCCATATAAGGCGTGTGAGCCACACACGGAAGGAAAAAATATGGAGGAAAGCGAAAAGAAAAAAAAAGCTCAAATTTTTTCATATTTTATGGCAATGACGCGTTCTGTGAAAAATCACGCATTGTTCACAATGCAAATGCAGTCATCTACATGGATGACAGCATCATTCTTGCAACGAGATTGCAATTTACCCCCATAAATGTTTTGCAAATTTTATATTTCACCTTCACACACGCAGCTACCATGTTTCTGATGCAGGGATGTATTGATCCATCTCTACATGACCGAATGAGTGCATTATATTTGTACATTGTTTTCTCAATATGCAGTCAAATTCCATATGCACGTTTGGAAGTTTTAAGTGCAAATCGAGAAGGTGTCATATATGTAGGGGCGGAGCTACATGGTTGCCAGGGGAGGCCCTGGACACCCCACATCGAGGGATAATTTCTAATACCTGTAACCTTTCGCAAAGAATGTTTGATTCTTAGTCAATGTCAGTAAAAAAAAATACTTTTACACCATATCAGGTATACAACCTGGCTGAAAAGTCATTGTTTATCATACTATCCAGCCGTGGTTTGATGAAATAAAATGTGATTTATTAAAATCGCATTTTATTTCAAGATATGGCTTGAATAAATGGGGCATCAATCGCAGACAAGAGCTACACGGCCATGTCAGGTGAGAAAGGAGGTTGGGCTAGTTCGAAGAAGAACAATGTTCTTCTTCGACAGGAACTGTCAGATGCTCAAGTGATTGTGGGTCGGCTTGAAACAACCGTCGCGCGATCTCTTTGTAGATGTGCCGGTTAATCATCTGGCCCACATTCAAAGGGAATACTTTGTAGTTTTAAGGTTTGAAATATACGGCTCCAAAAAATAAAGGGAACACTTAAAGAGCACAATGTAACTCCAAATGTTGCCTTTATTTTATTTTATTATTTTTTTGAAGCCGTTTGTATTCTGGCACCTTGCATTTAAAGATGACATTCAACGTTGTAAGTCTGTAAATACTTAATAAAATCATGAAGGTCTTTAATGTCATCACATGAAATTCAGTGTCACCATCTTTGTCTCATAGCATCAACGAACAAACAACACAAATCATGGCCCAATGTGTTTCCAGTCGGGAACGTGTAAAAACATGAAGCAACTCTCCTTCATAAGGGCAAGAATAAAATTTAAAGTCTTTATTCTAATTCCCAGATTATCCAGTTGTATCAGGTCACATTGAACACAAATGTAATCCTTCCCTTTAAACCTGATTTAAAACATGTTAAATTACTCCTCCGTCCGTCATGACTCCCCAATTCATTGTTTCTGCCTTCACAGTGGACTCCAGCAGAGTCAAGGTCAATTCATGGCAGTTTTTTGTGTCTTGGACAACATTTTTTTTTTCCGTGAATCAGCTTTTTGAGTTTTTCCAGGTGTGGACAGTTGCAAAGAAAATGGGAGAATGTGACTTTTTTTTTTTTTTGCACTGTTTCAAAAAGATAGCGTAGAGTTGGCACTTGGGTGCGCTTCACTTTCCTTTGTCTACAGCTCCAATGAAAACTAAAATTACACTCCTGCTGTGCACAGCAGAGTAAAAAGTAGTGCAGCAGAGTTGACCTCACAATGAGATGATTTGACAGTACAGTACACATTTATCCACAAAACATTCTAAAGTGATTGCTTCACATTAACTAGAGACTGAGATGAAACAGTGACACGACCCTTCTCGACATTCAACGCTTTACGAGTGACTTCCAGGCTCTTTTGTGTTTCACATTCTTGCATGCGGAGCGATCGCAAAGTGGAATTGGAACATGACCCATACGCAAAAAAATTATTTGGTCTTTTTTTTTTTTAATATACTTCTGTGTGTGGCCGCTGGAGTTAAAAAAAAAAAGTAAATGTAAATAAATTATTTGGTTTTAGCTTCTTCACACAAAGCAACTGAAAAGCTCATAATTGTGTTCCAAATAAGAACAAATCCAACATTGCAATCAAGGATTAAGATGCTGGCTGTGATTGGGCTGCTTTGAAGAAAGTGACGTTTTCTGAATCAAGCGGATACAAGTGAGGACTTGGAAAGAAAAAGTGCATCGGCGTTGAATCACAGCAGGAGGATTTTGTTTAAAAAGTGGTCTTCGTTCATGTTGTACGCTCCAGCGTGTATTCCAGTGGCTTCATTTTGTGCGGAGCGGAACCTTCGGTATAAAAGCAGCATTTTGGCTCGATGCATTTGTCTGACAATTGAGCAATCAAGCATCAGGATGCAGGCGAGCAACAGATACCTACACATAAACAACACTTGGAAGAAATACGTTTTGGCACATCAGCCAGGGGGAAGAAAAAAAAAATCTTGTCATGCACTTTTTTGTTTTTTAATCTGGTGCCATTTGTGATTAACGCTGTTTTAGTTTCAGTAAATCAGCTATGCCGACTTCTGGATTTGTGGGCAGTGTTTGGTAGCAATCGGGCTAACCTGTAACAGTGTGATGGACAGTTCACGTGCATGTCGACAAAAAGCAAGCTTGGGAAGTGTGATGTGGTCTTGCTGGTTTTAAGTTTGTGAGTCACCTTGGTAATATCTCGGTTTCAAAAATCAGGTCCTTTTCTGTGTTTCTCTCTCCATAACACGGTACACACGGTAGGCTTTTTCCTATGCCATGGCTCAGTTTTTTTCCAGTGTAACAGCGTGACATGCTCTCAAGTCCTTAAGGTGTCCAGGTGGGGGGAAATGGAAGAAGCATCAAAAGGATGGACGGATCTGTGTGTGTTTGAGGACGGAATCGAGTTTCCCCCCATGACGCTATAGCTCTTCTCTGTGCTTCTTTCCTCTCATGGGACCCTGGCCGTTCCTCAAGGAGCCGTTTTGCGGTCGCAGAAGGTGACCGCGCTCCTGCTCCGTCCACGGAAACCCGACCTGTCCGTCGTCGCTCTCCAGGTCTGAGTCGGAGTGCATGAGGGCGGATGAGGTGGGGGCGGGTACTGGCTTGACGCGGCCTGGGGAGGTGGCACCAGAGCACCGTTAGTAACTGTATGCACATTAGCGACACATCCGGTACTTGGGTAATTGTAATTAAATCATTCATATGCATTTAAATGTGGCATTTTTACCGGCTTTGGGTGGTTGGAGCTCCAGAGCGTCTTGCTCGTCAGCTTCCAGCATTTTATAACGGCTTTTGATTCTGCGCGCTTTGCTCTTGCGCCTTTGTAGGAAGACCGGGAAAAGAAACCGTATCGTAAGTCGAGTGGTGGAATCAAACTGCAGTAATAAACTTTTTTTTTTTTTGTTAAACAGATGATTAAGAATATATGCCCGTGACTACGGAAATTGATCTCACCTGTCACAGCAACACACACACCCCCAGACAACTGTCGCCACAGCAACCACAATCATAAAGGACGCGATGGTCACATAGAGTACGCTCCATTCTGAAAGCAAGCACATTTATCATTTAGGTCCAAAATGGCTTTCTTATTTTGAAAATTCGAGTGGAATGTTTGGTCCATGTCAACAGGTTCATCTGGGTGCTTTCCTGCTGAAGGCGGATTCGTCTCATCTTACCGCAGTTGCTCTCTGCCTCCCCGAACTGAGCTGTGATGAAGTTCTCCATCCAGAAGGGTTGGCACACGCAGCGCCGTGTGAATGAGTCACATTCGCCGTGACTGGAGCAGTTCAGCTGGCAGACTTGAGAGAGGACGGCGTGATATAAATGGACATTTTAGAGGACAACCGTGACTTAAGTTATGACATGATTTGGGACGAGAGAACTTTACGCATCTTTTGGGAACAACTTTGGATTTTCACCAGTGAACCCAAATCGGTCCTTACTCAACAAATACCTTCAACAGTATAAGAAGTACAGTACAGAACTCACTGACAGTGTCCACCCGCAGCGCCTTGTAAATGAGAAAGTCGTTCTTCTGTTTACGCAGTTTGTTGCGTAGGCTGAGTGCAACGCTGTGACCAGATAGCGGAGGGCGCCCTGGACCGCCTGACACCAGGAAGACCAACCGGGTGCTAAGGCCAGAACAAGAGGGGACAGGTAGCAGGAGTACCACATAACATTTAAAAATAATAATTTCCTTCAGCATTGGACTTATCTAGACACGATATTAAAAAACAAAAAAATCAACAAAATGTACGCATATAGAAAAAAACTTCCCAATGACTGACAAAAATGAAGCCAAGTTTGCGCATTGAAATGCCATTCATCCATCCCGGTCGCCCAAAAATATTTTTGCGTCATAACTTGACTCACCTGTGCTCATTGAACGCGGCGATCTCTCGAACGATGATGTCACTATCGAGGACGCCGAGCAACACTCCGACCTGCCGCAGGAGCATGTCACGTTGACGGTGGGAAACCTGCGTGATGGGAACCTCTAAGACCAGCTCCACCTGGTCGCGCTCCCACGGGTCTGAGAGAGAGAGAGACACGCAATTTCATTCAGCGGTTCTCAACTAGTATGAGCGGCCTGTCTGTGTTTTCGACATGTGTTAATTACCGCGTACCTGGTTTGACCTCCAATGTGCCGCTGTCTGTGTTGGTTTGACCTTTGCTGTCAGTGACCGTCAGAGTGAAGCTATACTTGCCCTCCACCAGGTTTCCCAGAAACAAAACCGCTTGATGATCAGAGTTGTTTAGCACATCCTGTGAGACAAGTGGCAAGTATGTTGAGCTCTTTTTTTTTGGGGGGGGGGGGGGGCTGTGCAGCGAGTCAACAACACAGTGATGAACTTCTATTTCCTGTCTGGCAAGATGCCTTTCAATTGTCTGTTGATGAAATGAAGCCGTGATCTCAAAAGTGAAACTTTGTGGATGACTTGACAATGACTGACAGCACTTCACTTTAAAACAAACAAAAAAAAAGTGCGCTGTATTTTGCTTGAAAAAAAAAATGCAAGTACCGTTTCTCGGAACTGTTTGAACCTTTTTAGCGGAGGAATTGTCAACAAAGTCAGAGATTGTCTCACCCCGGCCGCAGGGCTGCTGTCATCTCTGGTCCACAGGTAGCTGATCCCACCTTTGTCGTCGGTGGAGTGAGATCCATCCAGGGTGGCGGTCCGCACAGGGAGAGAGACGGGTGGGCTGGAAATCACGTGAGCAACTGGTGGTTGGTCCAATTCTGGTTGAAAAGAAGTTCCGGTGGAGGTGATTAAACATTCAATCAAGTATTTTTTTTTTCCCACTTCCACGGATTCAAGGGCAGTAAAATAAATCTTCTGTCACAAAAAAAAATGTACCAATCAAAAATTCAGCAGATAAAAAGCTATCTTAAATTTGTATATAAAATTTGCGACCCCACCGACAAATCCTAACGCGCACCTTCTCTGACGATGACCGTCACGGTGTCGCTACTCTGCAGCTTCCTCTCATCCGTCACTGTCAAGGTGAACTCGTAAGCGCCCACCTCGAGACCGGTCACTGTGGCAACGGCGCCGTCTGCGTTCTCAATTTTCACGCCATCGGGACCCCTGGGGGGG
Source organism: Hippocampus guttulatus (assembly GCF_054856545.1). Taxonomy (NCBI): domain Eukaryota; kingdom Metazoa; phylum Chordata; class Actinopteri; order Syngnathiformes; family Syngnathidae; genus Hippocampus; species Hippocampus guttulatus. The sequence goes on from NC_141278.1 coordinate 6,149,165, forward strand.
GGGGAACAGATGGCAAAGAGGGGGAAAAAACGTGACCGAGAAAGAGAAAGTGATGCAAATTTTTCATCCCGTTTGTACACAACTCCACACACTCTTTAACTCCTCACAACTACGTGATTGTGCATCAATAAATTCTACTTACTTGGTCTGTTCCCAATGGTAGGTTGCTATTTTTTGGTCGTCGCTGCTCTTACTGCCATCCAGCATAGTTCGATCAACCGGTAGCGTCAGTTCTTTTTCCGGTCCTGCGTCTGCCACTGGCGGTTTATTGTTTTCTGCGGGGATGAAGGGAGAGAGAAACAAGAGGGCAGCGGCAAGACGCTTATCGGAAGGAACCACCTCACACTCTAATCAAGCGTGGACTGGCCTAATGTGACTTGAAGGCGTTTACCTGGCTGCACAATAACCGTGGCATAGGCTGTGTCTTGCTGTCCAGCGGAGTCGGTCACAGTGAGCTGGAAGGTGTAATCTCCCTCTTGCATGGCTGACAGCTGCAAGGTGTGTGTGCGCACGCCCTGAAAAATGCAAAACGCGGGACCCCGTTTTAAAACCTGACAAACTGCAGGGAAAAAAAAAAGTCTCATTCAGTGTAAAACAAAAAAAATTTAAAAATTAAGATCCCGCAAAGACTCACTTGCATCTCCACCACCTTGTCTTTGCTCTCAGGACTCAGCGACCATTCATAGGCAAGGGAGTCGTGGTCATCTGTGCTCTGATTGCCATACAGAGTGATGGAGTTACGTGGCAAAGTGATGACCTGCGTCACAGAAAATCAAATCATGAAAAAATAATAATAATTCGAGCTCACGCTATTTCACTGCGTTAACTGGTAGCCGTTTCTTGACATTCTGCAGTAGAGTCCAATTTCTCAAGAATAAATAATAAAACTCCAAAATCTGGAATTCCCAATTTGATGATTACTTCCTTGGTCCCCATGCCACGCCTCTCTACAGAGTTGTGGAAGTCAGTCAGGAGGAAAAAAAAAAAAAAAAAAAACCACAGCCAAAAACGATGACCTGCAAATAAACTAATACAAATAAATGGATGGTTTATTGTAGCAGAGCTCTGTGTAATAATGTTGACCTGGTTGGGGCCGGCGTTGGCCTCGGGCTTGTAATCCTTGGCTTTGTTGACAGACAGGGTGGCCTGTGTTGAGTCTTGGGCGCCATCGGAGTCGGTGACAGTCAAACTGGCAAAGGACAAGAAATAAGAAGCATAATTTTTTTGTTTTTTTAATGAGGCCTTCCGTGACGGTGGCTCGGTTCCTAATTGCCACTAAATCGCCTGGGTTAACTGTATTGACATTTTTCTTTTTTTTTTTGGGGGGGGGGATGCACAAGTTTCTGGATGACAGGCAGTATGAATGTGTACTTGAACGTGTAGTTCCCCGGAACCAAGTTGGTGAGCGTGAGGACGGCCGTGTTGGCAGACACCTTCTCCTCCCTGAGGGGACCTTTGACCTCTTCCCAGTGCCACGCAACTACTTTGTCATCGTCTGTGCTCTCTGGAGGAGGAGGAAACAAAACATCAGAGGGCAGTCTAAGCATGTAGGCACAGTGGCAACAACGTTTGGTAACGTGCGCTGATGCGAAAACTCACGGCTGCCATCGATCACCGTAGAGCGCGTTGGCAAGGAGATCTCTTCGAACTTCGGGGAAACTACGGCAACGGGGGGCTTGTTGACCCGCGGCTCTGACAGGTGGAAAACAAGCACGTAATATGCTTGGTGAGCTGTAAACCGCTTGTGAGTGACTCAGGCACAAAACCAATGTTTGTGGAAGGGTCAAACAGAACACGGGATGCAATAGGAGCACAGGCATGCTTTGTAGTATGCAAACGGCATTTGTAATACAGCGCAACTAGCTACTTTGTTAACAAACACGTAAAAAAAAGAAAAAAAAGTGACATATATAGCACGATGTCTATTTTATGTTTTCGCTTACCTGGTTTGACAGTGACATTGACGTAACCTTCTCCATGGGCCCCTCCCCCGTCGTCCACCGTCACCTCAAACTCATACAGACCAACTGTGAGCTGGGAAAATAAATACCGGTCAAGCAATCGGAAAGACAAAGCGATTTCAAAACCGACTATGGGTCCATGCAAAAAAAAAAATTTTTTAAAGACTTATGGACAGTTTGCTCTCTCCACTTTTCACAGTACGCTATGACAGTCCCAATTTGCAGCCACCGTATAGACGGGAAACAGGGATTTGTTTTCCAGTCCAAGTAGTCTGAGTATGTATATACAATTTGGAAAAAAATTGGAGCGTCAGATTAGTATTTTGCCTTTTGAACATCTGCTTTCAATCAATTCGGTTGAATAGTTTTCTTGAATGCATTAAAAAGGCACTGACGGAACGCTTCCATTTTCTATTCAACAGAATCGCTCCACTTTGATTACGAAGGCTGTATACCTTGCTGAGTTTCAGGGTCTTGCTGTGCTTCCCTTCCATCTCCCCGCTGTAATCTTTGGGATGCGTTATCAGTCGCCAATCAAATGCATACTTCGTATCTGTTGGGAAGCAGAGCCAGAAGAAGTCAAGAAATACCCTGCCGATAAGGATCATTTGAAATAACGCATTTCCCATTTTGCTTCATTCAAGCGCGCCGAGGAGAGAAAATGGGGCTAAACAAAATCAAGCACAATCATTAATCGAGTTCTCCGTCTCACCTGGCGGAGGTGGGGGCACCACAAAGGCGTTCAGCTCGACCGAGCTGCGCGGTAGCGTGACCTCAACGCTCTCCCCCGCTGACACCACCAGCTCCCTCACTAGCATGGGAAACAGATCAGGTGACGGCAACAGCGCAGCATGACAACAACAACGTTGGCACTCTTCAGGGTTAATGTCCTCGTGCGGGAGATTTTATTGCAACACATTAAATATTTACAAAATCTTAGCTTGAAGTTGTGAATTTATTTTTTTATTTTTTTTATTTTTATTTTTACAAGCCGCACAATGTCAAGCCCCATGAAATGTTAATAGCGCTGGAGTAAGACGACACTAACTTGTGTATTTTGGATTCGTTATTTGATCTCAGGGGGACGAGATTTCTTCCAGAGACCTTTCCAAAATGCCTTGTTTCATCATAAAGAGAATGCTTAAACGTGTCTGTCTAAAAGTGTCACAGTGAGCTTGCGAGTGTATTCAAAGGAAGCAGTGGCTAAAGAATTAAACCAGTTGCACGTTGAAGGCAAAACCCAATTAACCCTAGAAAAGGTGGCATTTAAATTTCAGGCCTTCAGACCAAAAGCTTAATGAACTCATTCACTCCCAAAGACGTTTTTAAACGTCTTTTCAGACTTGGTCCAGAATTGGCTGGTACTGAATGAGTTAATAAGAGTTGGAAAAAAAATCTCTCTTTGCTTCGAGGAGAACTTCCACAGGCTGATGAGCACCAATCAAACTGATTACGTTTGTGAGATTTACACAGAAAGAAAAAAAAAATCTATTTCCCAAAGGCAAAGAAACACTGAACAAACAAAACCTTTGCCAAGGCTGACTGCATCTGGGTCACGGGTTGAGCACGGAAACGTGGTTGTAAGCCACTACCGGGACTTGCTGGCAGTTACAGGCGGCTGAGAGTGTGTCAATCACTTAAGCTTATTTCCAACCAGAGATGACCTTTCTACAATATCTCTGTGTAGACAACAGTCGCTATTCCCGTGCTATGCTATCTGCTTTAATCCATGTGGCTCAGGACAGCTCAATACTGTCATATGCCACGACTCGCACCGCAGTTGCCGCTGAAACTTTTCTGTTGTCATTTTTTTCGGTCAACGGGTGAAACCGCCTTGGCAAGCTCTTCTTGTTTGTTTCACGGCCGCCTCTCTCAGCGCGCTCCTGTGCACATCCGCGTAACCCCGCTGCCGCCAAAGAGTTACTGTACTTTGGAAAGTCCGTATGTGAAGGATCACAAGAAAATTCTAAATTAGCCCCACCGCAAAATTTTTTAAAAATTACCAAGAAGCAAACTTGCGAATGCCAAACCTCAATTATGTGAGGATGTCATGCATTTCTTACCAGCCTGTGTTGGAGCCACGCTGATGGTGGTTGTCGTGGGTGTGCCGACATCGCTCCCGTTGGAAAACGCAGCAGCCTCGACAACGGTGGAATTGTGATGTGAGGCACGGTCACTCGTCGTGTTGGTTATGCGAGTGATGTTCTTTTGCTCGGCTTCTGGAACGACGCTTGGGTTGGCCATCGGCAGCATTGACTGCGCTGAATCAAGTTGGGAGTTTTCCTGAAGAAAGGGTCAGAAAGAGCGAATGTGTGACAGCCTAACAAGTTGCGAATTTTAAGAAAGTGAGAAATTGTGTCCATGTAATGATTGGACTGAGGACTTCAGATATTCAGTATAAGAGATTTGAATGGAAAAACTAAAATGTGAGAAGAATCGAACAGAAAGGACATACATGAACCTATTATTACCGTGCTGAGCTGCTGTTCTGTTTCCCCTTCATGTCCTGCCTGACGAACGTTCCTCCATCTTTTGGCGGCAGGACCCTTCAAAAAAAGACCACAAATAAAGCATAAAAAATATATATACATCAAAGCATTTCTGAAAAGCCGGTCATACCTTGCTCAGTATCTGAAGGAGGCCGAGAGACTCCTGATCAGGTTGGGGCAGAAACAAGATGGGACAGCCCCCCTTCAGGGCGCAACTAAGAAGCACACATCGCCCACCGAGGCTCCACACAGCGTTGCAACTGGGCCTCAAGCAGCAAGTCTCCCAGCACGTCGACCCGCCCCTCCCGTCTGCGAGAGGGTACCAACCCAAGCTCACGACGCTTGTCCAGTGGAGCCCCAGCACTCCTCCGGTAACACGGCAGACATCTGCCGACACACCTGGAGAGAGTCCGAGGAAGTCGATTAGCTTCTAAATGGCCATTTGGGGGTTGGGGGTGGGCAGGGGCAGGGGGTGGGCATGTTGGACTGGGGTGATAACAGGAGCTCGTGCTGCATACAACTATTGAATCTGGGGCTAGTTGTCAAAGAGATGCTAATTATTTTTAACATGAAAAATAACAGGTGACAAGTTCTGTACTTTATAAAAAATAAAAGTACCGGTAGTAAAAAATCAGAGTGTAAAGAACAAATATCAGGGATGCGATTATAAAAGCGCCACTCAAGCTTCCTGAGTCTCAAATCGTTCAGAATCACTGTAAAAAAACATGACAACAAGTCAGGTTTTCCAAATGGAAAAACCCGAGAAAAGAGCGCCGCGGAGTGTCGCAACTGTCACTTGATAGGCAGGCTGTTTTGGCGCTTTGACTGAGCCTTTCTGAGAAAACAGCCGCATCTTGAGTAATCTGCCCCGTCAGCAGCCGAGAGAGAGGAAATTAGGCTTTTCCCTGACAAAACAAGACGCTCGCTGATTAGAGCCCGGAGCGCATTACGCAATAAACGCCAAGACTCCGCCCTCTGAGCCGACGGGTACCAGCAGTCATCTGTCAGTGCAGTGAGTTGCTGCAGTCTGTTCCTCGTTGGTGGCATGACGGCACTCCACAAATCACTTAACAGAGCTGATACACATTGCTGTGAATTGGAATTTTTATTTTCAACTTTTTTTCTGGAAAGAGAACACAAGACTCATCAAGCCAGTGATTGTTTGGCTAAAAAAAAAAAAAAAGACTCTTTGGCCTCTGTTCAGTCGCTCTACCTCTTGTCCACTCTTTTTCTGTCACCCCCCCTCAACACACAGAGCACTTATTGTTCCGTTTCACATTGTATACCCGGGAGCCCCCACGCCCTCCCCCGTCACACTATTTAGTCCGCGAGTCTGATGGCTCTGATGGGATCAGATGAGCGACGACAACAAACGAGCAAAAAACAAACAAAAAAAAAAACTGCAAACGGATTCCAAAGAGGATGAGGACACACGTTGAGTAACCGCCGCGACTGCGTTGCAGTTCCCCATTCGTAGCGTAACAGCTGCACATGTCAAATTTGTTTATCAGTCCTCAGTCAATAAATGTTTTTGGAAGATTTATCATTGAGTTTGTTTTACCTGTGGGAGGGGCCAAAAGCCAGAGGTGGGTCAGCGGCAGGAGGAGGAGGTGTGGTAAACTCCAAGTGAGGAGATGCTGGTATGCAGAAGACATTTGAAACAACCTGAAAGCAGAAGGAGGGCACTGTCAAGTGCTTCTCATTTACGGTGAAATGTACTGTATGCTGACAATTTGGATTGCTACAGGACTCGAGACACACCCAAGAAGCGTTGAAGCACTGCAAGGGTTGGGCATGTCTTCCTCAAAGTGCTGCCAAAAAGAAACGTCGCACCTGTTTCACAACGGAACCTTACCTTTTGCTCGGCAGCCAGATGCTGCGGGGAGGAGCTGAGGGAAGTCGCTATTCCCGTGCTGTGTGGAGCTAGGGTGGCAGCAGGGCGCCGCGAGGCGATAGGTGGGGGAGGAACGAGACCGACAATGTGCGGAGGACATGCAGCATGGCCGTCGGTGGGGCCCGCACAGGTTCAGATGCTCAAACTCAAAGCTGGAGATAAGACAGTGGGAGAATATCAAAAAAATGTGTTGAATATGAATCTCAGTACATTTACAACAACCCCCGCCCCCAATCCCTTCCGACATGTTATTTACGACTACAACATATGTGAACTAACAATTAATGAACACAATCCATTTCGATGTGATGTCTTCTATCCACGCAGATGCAGGAGCGGATTTATTTGATTCCTGAATATTTGTAGTTTTTCAGTTATCCCATCGGGAGACTATCACGAGCTAATCAGGAAATAAATTGCGCAGGTTTCACCCAAATCCGCCGCGTCGACAGTTTGTTCCAGCAAAACAGACCCTCCATATCAGCAAATCATTTTTCACCGGGTCGAGCAGCACTTTGAAATCCTTTTGACTTCTCAAACCAACAAGCTGACACAAACCTGATTTGATGACACAGTCTGCCTCCACTCCCCCTCCGTGCATCTGAGGCAAGATAAATATATAAATAATCCGGGTAAAAAATAATCCAGAACAGAAAAAACTGTTGGGGGGGGGGGTAATTTAGCCACATTTGTTCCACCTTGTTGTTACATATTCCTTTTTTGCCTCAAGTTTGGGTGAGGCAGAAGTCAACTTGGTCACCTGGGTTGATGAAAGCGAGGAGACCTTTCGGTCTAAAAGGCTCCTTTTCTCCTGAGAATCTCCATCAGAAAAATGGTCTCTGTGACCAAGGGTGAAGGTCACGGGTTTGTTTCACTCTCCCCGTCCTTCTGAGATGAAGAGAAGCACACTTGCCAACTCGGTTTGCTTCCAGTCAGGTTGGATGAGGGCTTTAAATTTTTATTTAGGCTTAAAAAAAAAAAAGAAATACATTTTAATCCATTTCCAGCATCAACTGCCACATTTTTATTCCAAAAATATTTGGACAAGAATAATGTCTGATTATTGTGACAAAAAATGTGACATGTCCCTTTGATACATTGCTTCATCACTGTAATTGTAGATGTGTACAATGTAATGGGATTACATACAAGAGTAGCATCACAACTGCAGATGCAAAGGTCAAGCTTAGTTGTGCTTGGCAGAGACGTGCAGTTTGTCAATAGTAGTGGTTGCTTCATAAAATGTGCAGGGGGAACTAATAAAGGCAACAGTATTTTATAAGTCATTCCGATAATAGCAGAATTCTGGATAGATAAATGATGGCCGAATGAAGGCAAATAAATGGATTGCCATGTTATACATTGAAAAACATCTTGCACTGTAAACGGTGGGTGGGCAACGTTGTATAATTTAGAAGCATTGTATAGTTTAGCCAGCTCATATTCACTGGTTTCAGAAAAGACTGCACGACTCTACTTAAATCATACTGCGGTCCTATATGAGGCCGATCGTTAGTGCTTGGCGAGTCCATTGAACGAACACGCCATTACAAACGCTTGGATCAGGAATTTATCGCATCTGGTGTATCGCTTCACGCATTGCATACTGACATGCGAAGAGTTCGGTACCTGTTCAATCCAGGGTCCTTTAAGGCACCTTGAGCCAAACAGCTGCTGGCATTTCTATGACTTATTTACACGCCGTGGCCACGGGTCCATCGCGTGGGTTTTTTCCGAAATGCTGCTACCGCTACACCGTTTCAGAAGATAACCGTTGTCGTACTCATTCGCCTTTCACGTCGCGCGATCGCCATGGCGTGTGAAATCCTCATTGTCCCCCGCGGTACAGTAAATTGGGTCACTATTCCTCTCACTTGCTCAGCTGATGTGCACTTCTAAGCTTCACCAGGTCCCCTTATAAGACAGACGTGTATTTCCGGTGGCAATTTCAAAATAAATAACTCGTGTACCAGGTATTTTAACGTTTAACGAGATTAAGAAAGAATGACACACACATTCCCTCATGACAAAAAAGAAAAGGATGAAAGCAATTACTAGCCTAAAATGATATGATACATAATGCGGATTGTTGTGAAAGTAAACATTTTGACACGCCAGTGGTTAATGACGGATAAATGATTGTATCTTAATCCTACTCTTTCCGGTCTGTGCGCTACGACTACCAAAGACGAAATGCAAAACTTAAACACTCACCTCGTGGAATGTCATGAATGATTCGGGATTGTAGTATACAACAAACGGCGTAGGGTGAATTTCTTTTAATTATTGTGGCCAATTTCGCTTCAAACTGGACCAAAATGGCGACGGCACCTTCCAAGTAGCGTTACTGCGATTGGTCAACTAATCTTGTAGGAGCGTTTTCATTGGCTCCCGGTAGCTTTACTTTGACATTCCATATCCGGCGGGAGCTCACAAGAAACGTATTGAATCTTTCGTTCAAATAAGCTATTTCTAAACAAAACCGTCATCTTTCCTCATTCTAGTAACCCAGACGAGCAGCGAAAACATCCGTGAGTAGATGATGCTGGTTTCCTGATTGCAGTGCGTTGCTAACCGCTAGTAATGAAATCCCAACCTTTTCACAGTACTGTATTTTCTCTATGACGCCTTGCTGACACTGTGAGGCCACGATGGCTGACGGTGCAACAGTAGACGTGAGCGATCCGTTCTCAGGAGGAGAAGAAGGTGGAGGAAAAGGTCCAGAGAAGGATGCGGGAGGTGGTTTGACGGATGCTAAGAGGGAAGTGTTGGAGAGATGCCTCCACGCTCTCAAACATGCTAAAAATGATAGCCAGACTTTGGCCGCACTACTTTTGGTACGTTTTCATCGGCTCTCCTTTTTAATGAGATATTTCACACAGGATACGTTGATTGAATTTACCTGTAAATGTAACAAGATGACTGCAAAGCACTTAAAACGGGGAGGATCACAAAGTATCAACACGATGCATCGAAAATGTACATATTCAAAAACTCATCAATTCTCTGCATTCCCAGATCACACGCTTGTGCCCAGCTTGCCAACTGGACAAACCTACCTTGAGGCGTATCTTTGAGGCTGTGGGTCTCAACCTTCCAGCTCGGCTATTGGTGACTGCCGCGAAGGGAAGCAGGGACCCCGGATTGCCCCCACACGAGCTCCTTTCATTGGGTGCAGCTCTGTTGTCTGCCTTAAGCACCGATCCAGACATGGCCTCTCAGCCTCAGCTCCTTGCCACCATTCCCCTACTGCTGAAAATGTTGGCATGCGGTGCAAGCGACCAACAGCAGACAGGTGATGAAAATGGAGACGGAGACGCTGGGCAGATTCCAAAAAGCATGAGTGATGAGGCGAAGACAGCAAGACAAAGTGAGGTCAGCATGCAAAAGGGCAATGATGATGATAACGGTGCGGCGAACGAACCATCAACGCCGAACCCAAACTCACCACCTGGAAAACTTGATGAGGCCGTAGCGGCTGACTGTTACCAGGTCCTGACTGCCGTGTGTGCCCAACCCAGGGGTCCTGACCATCTGCTGAACCGAGGTGCTGTTCCTGCTCTCTGCCAGGCTTTAGAATGGAACCAGACCTTGAGCCATAGGATGGGGCTTCCCTTGCTTATTTGCCTCCTCTCGGGGAAAACCAAAGAGAAAGCGTGGCGCACACACTCAGCCGAACTGCTGCCTCTGCTGGTCAGGATGTCCAAAGACTTCTGCAAATCCACAGATCAGAGCAGGCTGGATATGTGCTCCCAGTTGGTCAATGTTCTACCCCCAGGAGGAGTCACAGTAGAGAGAGAGGTGCTGAGGGACGTGGTGAGCCGAGTGTGGGGGGCACTGAGACCCATGGTGCAGGCTAAATTGACTCCGAGACAGATTGGGCCAGTTTTGGTACTCGGCGCTTGTCTGCTTGATTTGTATGGTTGGGAGCTGGCTGGATCGCCAAAGTTCTGCTGCTTACTGGTGAATCGGGCTTGTGTGGAGGTCCGGATGGGATTGGAGGAACCGCCTGGAAACGATCTGAGCCAAGAGCTGCAAGACACGCTCACGGGTAGATGAAATTTTGAAACATTTTAAGATCTATTTAAGATGCTTTTATGTCTTGAAATAAGTTGTGCCTTAAGTAGTCACCAGTTCTTGCTTGTTAGCATAAGCTCTAAATAGGAGCAAAAAGCGGTATAAGACACCTGTCGCCGACTTAATTGGCACAATAAATTCACTCCATTGATAAATACAATTAGTCCCATGCGCCTTCTGGCGAGCAATAAATAATGACAAGACTAAAATTGGGTCATAAACGAGGTGGCGCTGTGTAGCTTAGCATGTGTTCAAACACCATTAACCTCCTTCTTCATCATCGTCCAGGTTGTTATCGGATCATGGAGGCGGCCATCGAGCAGGCCTGCAACCCGGCTGTCATGGCCGCTGCTTCTCCCGCTCCGAGTTCCATCTCCACCTTAAGTCTGCAGCAGAGCAGGCAGGTGCTCGGCGTACTGGAGGAGGCCTTCTCGGCTCTCATGTACCACCTGCAGCAGGTGAGACGATGGATTTGAAAAGCTTGTGGACCATGAGCGAGATCCAACGGAAGAACTGTGACCACAGATTCACCTTTTGGATGATTGATGAAATTCAGTTTTGGTAATGAGCAACAAATAAAAAGTAGTCCTTTTCTGACACGATTCATCGAACGATCAAACTTGAGCAGTATTACCTCGTTCCTCTGTGTTATGAGACTCAGTGAGTGCGACTATTCGTGTTTGCGTTACACTTTGTGTGACCGTCTTTCATTGTGTTGTGTGTGTTTAATGCGCGTGTGTTACACTTTGGATGTCAGTGCGCGTCACTCACCGAAATCACGGTCATTTCCTGTTTTCCAAGCTGGACCAGAGTCGCTACGGCGACCCTTTTATTTTCGCCACATTCCGCTGCCTGTGCTCCTGGCTGGCCGAGGAGACTTCCTGCCTCAAGGAGGAAGTGACCACGTTGCTGCCAATTCTCATCAACTACTCGCGGAGCCACCTGATGGCCGAGAAATCCGAGCAGGGGCTCTCCGACTGGATGGGGAAGATGTCCGTCACCGATGAGAGCGGGACCTGGACGGGCAAAGAGGCGCTTCGGTAAAGTTAACGAGACCACTGACACCTTCATGGATTGGTTTCAGATTCCATTCAGTACCAGCCAATTCTAGACCAAGTCTGAAAACACGTTTAAAAACGTCTTTGGGAGTGAATGAGTTAAGTATATTTAGACCTGTCTCATGTCTTTAGGTATCTCCTGCCAGCTCTGTGTCACCTCTCTGCCGAGGAAGGGCCCAGGAAGGTGCTGCTCACCCTTGACACGCCGGCCTTGCTGGTGTACTACCTTTCGCACAGCTTTACTTCCTTGAAGGGTAAAAGCGGAGCGTCCTCAGTGAGGGAGCCCAGCATGGAGACGGCCTGCTCGGCCCTCCTTAACTTCTCCGTCACCGAGGCTGAAAGAGTCAGGTGGTTGCCGTCCTCATTCCAACTTGGAACCGATTCTCAAGCGTCGGTTGCTGTTTTACCGTTTCGCGTGTTTGATCCCCTAGTTGACAGGCAAAACAATTAAATGCGATTAAATTACATTTCTTGTCATGTGATACATGTAACATTTGTAATGCAATTGTGTTTTCTAGGAAGGATCAATGCTTCCAAACTTTGGAGAAGCACCTCAGCGAAGCACTTCCTGTTTTGGTGCACAAATCTGGCCTCCTTGTCCTTGCAGCAAATTACTGCACGTTGGGTTTGATGATTGGCAGACTGAAATCAGCTCCAACAGGTAATGTTGTTTTAGTAAGCCATCAAACTGGTCTTAATTATTAAGATGCCCTAATATAAAATACATTATGCTATTACCATTTTCAGGGCTGAATTAATGCATTGTCACCAAATGCTAGCAGCAATGAAAGCAAAGTCTTATATTTTTCTTACCAGGTTCGGGTGAAGCCAGTCAGAGGCGCTTCTTTTCCACGGCTCTCCGCTTTCTCCACGGCGCCCTGGACGCTGAGCTCAGCCCGGGGCCGGTGAAGGTGAGCGCCGGCTGGGAGGACAGCTGGGAGGAGGTCGCCGAACTCTGGAGGTTGGCTCTGCAGGCTCTGGGGGGCTGTTTCCACTCTCAGTCCTGGTTGACCGAGCTGGTCAGAGAGGATGGATGGTTGAGGAACACGCTCGGCATGTTGAGCTGCTGTAGCGCACTACCAGACCAGCACACGCAGGAGGCGCTAGAGGAGGCTCTGTGTGCCTTGGCCAACCAGTGCCCACTCTGCAAACAGGACATTATGGATGTCATGAAGAAGCATCATGATACAGGAGCTTTAAGCTGTATGAGAAACCTTAAGAAGATGAGAGGAATGAAATGACTGAAAAAAAGTAAAGCTTTCAACACTTGCAGGCGGTTGTAATGAAATAAGGGAAATCCTGAAGCCAAGGTGCATCTGTGACGAGCAACAGTTACCATTGAGCACCAACTGAATTTATCATACTTCAATTGGAAATAATTGTCAAATGGTAACAGAATTTAATAAAGAAATACTTTTTTATGATTGAACAATATTCCTTCTTTCCTGCGTTTCACTTCATTTGATTCTCTTCAGCGCAACCGAGTAGTTACTCCCTTTGACCACAAGGTGGTGCTATGACACTGATGTGACTTTTCTTCAGCGTGTCCTTTCTCTGTTCTCGGATTGATTTAATTTGAAGACGTCTGAAATGGCTTTTTTTTTTTTGTGGTGTATTAAGACACGAGAAAGGGGCAAAACTTTTAGAAATAGCGCTCACTGTGACACAGCAACTTAGCCAAGCACACAACTGCAATCAGGAATATACCAGACGGATTGTTAAAATTCAAAACGGAGCAATCATATATGTATAAAGGTACAACATCTGATACAGCGTTAGTATTGGATCTCAATAGATCATGGAAAGCGGCCCTCATATTGTCCGATAATTCCCACTGAAATTTATGACATTAAAAAAAAAACATACTTTTGCATTTACTGTTTAAAAATGGTCTAAACCAGAGCATACTCACAGTGGTTCTCCACTTTTTTTTTGAACACCCAAGTCGCTGAAAATAACGTATACGTAAATCACGTAAATCACGATTCAATTGAAATGTATTGCACATACAATTGAAATATTAACTGTATTTGAATACATGTTTAAACAAAACAAAACAAAAAAACAAACAGCAAAGCTGCAAGTGACGTATAACTGAACTCTGTTCAGGCAGTGATTCTCCGGCGTACCACAAGAGGGGGCCAGTGTATACTAGGGGGAACTGTACAACACTTACGAGAACCCCTGCTCTCAAAATAAATAAATGACACGTTTTTTTTTAAAAAGTTTCGATCGATCTACCCCCCTTTTACTATTCACACCTCCCGCCCTCTATTCTTTTGAAACGTGCCCTCCTACTCCCTCTTCTGTCCTCTCGACTCCTCGCTCATACAAACTCCTGCATGGCGTGACACACTAACTCACTTCTTCTCTCTCACCTCTCCATCCAACATCACTTCTTCTCCCCCCACCCCCCAAATGCACCCCACGTTTATTTATTAATTTATTTCTTTATTTTAAATTCATTTAAACCCTTCAGCTGAATTGTTTCTGACGGGCTGCTCTGGCGAAAGCATGCTGTGGAAGGCTCGGAACAAGACTGATGGCATGCAGGTATATCGCTATTCCGTTTATTTAGTTTTGTTGGGCTGTGGGTAAAAGTCTGGGGGCGTTGAATGCACGGATTTGAAAGTGAGAGGTTAAATTGATCAGAAATGCAGAAAGAAAACGCGCCACGAATCATGTAAAATGTCTATGTGTCAAAATAAAAGGTCGGTGGAATTCGTAGAAAAAAAAGATGCAATTTCTCATTTAAATTTGAAGCGTTAAACGGCGCGTTAAAGTTCTTTTTTTTTTTTTGAAGTGATTGTACTAATTGACTGAATATATCTCTTTAAGAGAAGTGGACCCCGTCGACCCCTCCCCTTATTCTTGCAGCTGCACCAAACCTATAAGTAGTGCCTTCATGGAGAGCATCCACGCCTCCGTCTATATGTGTGTGCGTGTGTGCATGTGTGCGCGTGTGTTTGTGAGCGTGTGTGTGTGTGTGTGTTTTAAAGACACCGAGCCTTGAAGAAAGTGTAAATAACACATCGGGTTCATTAATGGACCCGTGCAACGAACCTGGATTACATGGTGGAGAATTTTCCTGATCCCTTGGAAGGTTCAGCATCCTGTTGATTATTTTGGTTGTTTTCTCTCTTTTTTTTTTTTTAACATTGGGGGTGTTCAGAGTGGGTCCAGATGTTGATCCACACTTATTCGGCTATGGTGAGTGTGGCGCTTTTGACGCATCTTTTTTTTTTTTGGACCGCTTTGTAATCTATTTGCGCGTGATATCAGAACGAATGTGTCTCGTGACAGTTAATACCCAACTTGCTTGTTTTATTATTTGCATATTTATAGTGACTGACTTGAGTCAAAAATCTTTAACCAGTTTTCTATTATAAGTGACTTTACACTTGCATTTTGCAGTCCTTGCGCACTAATTTGGAAAACGAATGACATGAAAAGTGGATTGTTTAGCATTGACAATGATAGAATGTGGAGCGGAAACTGTTCGGCACATTTGAAATTCCACTTGAAATAAAGTGGTGCAGAGCATTTCTGTGTCAAATAATGGAGCCACATTGATTCGGCTGACCCAGCCCCCCCCCCCCAAAAAAAATCCAATTGTGTCAGGATATGTGTGAACCTAAATGTAGGCTAAATGGATTCAACAACTTTTTGACGGACGACTTCGAGAATATTTGCATAATTTTAACTACAACGCCAAATGTGAATGTAAAGATGCAACATTTTGGAGAAAGTGTTCATAGTGCATCGCATATTTTTTGCAGCGCTTTGTGGTGGCTGCGACCTTTGTGACACATGCCAAGGGGCTATTCTGCCAGCGTGCATTAAATCAGATGAAAATATTTGTTTTATATGTCCGGCCATAAAAGAGAGCTGCAGCCATCATTTTGGTGTAGAATCTAATGTGCATTTTATATTCTTTGCACAGCTTCCAATTGAGTGAATGGCATTGCCTGGCTTTTTTTTTTTCGTCAACCAAAGTGTCAAACGTGTGTGCTTTTTTTTTTTTTTTGTGCAGGAGCGCGCAGACGGACTGAGCAGCTCCTCTCCGAGCGGGCGCCTCTCCCAGTTGTCCTCCCTCAACCAGGCCGCCTACTCCTCGGCTCCCCCCCTCTGCCACACTCCGGCCTCCGACTTCCAGCCACCGTACTTCCCTCCCCCGTACCCGCAGTCGTCCCTGTCATACTCCCAGAGCCAGGACTCGGCCTACTCCCACCTGTCGGACCCTTACCCCTCCATTAACTCCATCCATCAGCATCAGCAAGCCGCATGGCACTCCCAGAGGTCACGCTCCGACGAAGGGGGGCTTTTGTCGCAAACGCACCGGGCTCTCGGGCTCGACCCCCGGAGGGAGTACGCGGCTGTCCCCCGCCTCCTCCACGGTCTCGGCGAAGGAGCCGCCGCTCTCGGGGACGGACCCCTGGGGATGCACATAGGACATCACGGCCTGGATGAGCTTCAGGTGATCTCTCTTATGGCTTCGCCTTCTTCACCCCCGCCCCCTCCATTTTTGGAATGGTGGTGCTGTGAAATAAACGGCGAAGGCGTAAAGTTGACGATTTTTAAAAAAGTGTACGTGATTTTATATGAAGTGAAAAACGCAGTGCTGTAATACTGCCTTCTCAATATATTTTAAACAATCAAAACCCGATCAAGTCGATATGTTTTTTTTACTCGACACTTTAAAAATGATATTACTGTGGAGGCAATATTTGTAAATTGCAAAAAAAAAAAAAAAAACAGTCCAGTGTCACAACTGGTGTAAAAATAGCCGATACGATTAGGGCAATAAATCAGTCAATCGGTGTGAAATTTATAAACATCTAAAGATTTTAATGCAATACTATTTTTATTTCCCCAAAACGCATCTCGATTACCTGAAAGGTTGACTAAAAATGAATCTTATGTTAAAATTACAAAAAAAAAGTTCACTTTCTATTTTTAGACGTATTTTGGCATCGCCTTGTAAAGTTTACACGGGAAAAATCCACTTCAGAAAAACCTTTTTAAAAGTTATAGATCGCAAATAAAATAGTGACAAAAACACTTTTCGAACACATATTTCCATCACAAAACAGATATTTGTTTATGTTCTAGCGGCAGATTCGTCATTTTCTTACATTGTGTGCTGCCATATTTCCCGAAACGATTAACAGAATTCAATTGTTTTGTTATTTATATACAGCAGGCACGTGATAAATCAATGGATCCGCGTCTTTTTTTTTTTACGCGTGGCGTATATGAGACATCATAACTCCCACTTTTCACACTTTATTTTCTCCCCCCTTTTGCCCAGCCCAGAAGAATAGTTTGTCAGCTTGAGTGAGCAGTCAGCTTCCCCCGCAGCAGGTGCAGCTGCAGACGCTGTTTGTTGCCCTGCGTGCCGCACAAACACACCGCGACCAATTGATGTTCACGCTCATTATTATAGAAGAAGAAGAAAAAAGCGACGTCGCGGAGGCGAGCCAGAAGAACACAGTCGAGGCGGGCATGTCGCTGCTAAACGGGGGCCCCTGTTCGACAAGCGTCTTTATTTGATTAATGGGCGATATCCTGCACCTTGAAAGCCGACTGTGAATTAAGCACAAAGGAAGCTCGCCTTGTGTCCTTTTATCGATGCTTGAATGAATTGGAGCGAACGTATTAAACGGATTGGATTAAGTCAAACGAGCGCCACGCCGACGAATATTTTGATGGCGACGCAATTGCACTTTGGGAGCTGCCGTGCAAATCCAATATGATTATTATTATTTTTTTGCTAAACTAATACAATAGTGTGGAACACGAAAGATGATTTTTACACTCTTTCGTTTATCGTTGCTGAATGCTTTAATTAGGTCGACAGATAATTTTATTAGCCTTCGTGTGAATTTTTTGCAAACATTTTGGACAAAAATAATTGCATTAAACTAACTTGAATTAATTACTTACTATAGCGATGTGCTTTAACACACTAATTCAATATATCTGTGTGTGTCTATAAAAGTGTGTATATAAATGTGTGTATACATATGTACACTTACACACACGTGTACCACTTTCAGATATTACTTAGCACCCATTCTTCTACATGGAACCAACTATTATCCAAAGTTCGGATATAGCACTGAATGAGAACCAAATCGATTTTTTGATATGAATCCTAATCTATGATCAAAAGACTTCCCTGCTGCTACAAAATCACCTTTTCTAAAGAACCAGCACCATAAAGTACCCCAGAGGTGAAAAATGGTGGTATATGGTACCGGGGTGGGGGGTGCTACACAAACGGGAAAGCAATATAGAACCTCTGAAGCATCTTTAATTTTGAGGGTGTGCATTACCTGCCTTTTAAAGCGAAAAGCAGGATCTGTGTGTGTGTGTGTGTGTGTAAGCTATAAGGCCAGTGGATAAATGATAGTGACTGTCTGTCTGACACAGGGAATGGAGGAAGGATCAGCCTTGGGCATCCTGGACCACTCTGTCATTAAAAAAGGTAGGATCCCAGTATGTGTGTGTGTGTGTGTGTGTGAAGAGAAAGGGCGAGCGCCTGTGTCCAAAGTGCGCACCTATATAATTGTGCTATACATGCTGAAGGGGTTTTTGTGTTTAGTAATGGCGCTCCAACACCAGTCTTGCCTTGCTGACACACACACACAAACACACGCACGCACACACACACGCTATAAATAATTCTGTTTTGCTATTTCATTTGAAGTCAAGAAGTCCTCTAATACTCAGCTGCAGACTTTCACCCCAAAGGCACACATTCTTAATGAACTGTTCATGGTCATATGAGTGAGAGATAGAGAGAGAGGGATTAAAGTGAACAGAAAAGAGAAGTGGGCCAAGGAAAAAAAATGATACGATAAAAGCGGAGTTGTGGGGACATTTGCAGTGTCGTCGTGCTAACATTACAGATATTGAGTGGCAGTTTTTTTTGTGGCCTTTTCGGAAGACACAGGGGCACAGTTAGAAAACTCAAGTAGCATTAAAAGATGGCGGAGTCAGGATGCAAGTGTGGGAGGTGGGGGTCGACGTTAGTTGAGTCTGCATAGGAGTGTGGCTCAACATTATGAAGAATATGATTTTGAACGCTTGTGTGAACGCTGTGCTGGTTCATTGCAAACTTCGATAAGTTTGCAAGACACAACAAAATTGATTAATTGTTGCACCTCTACTTTTGCAATCCGGATAAAAAGACAAACAACAAAATATCATTACTAGCTCGATCACGGTATCAGTGGAAATACCTCTTTTCTTTTTGGGCCTTCCAGTTCCTGTCCCATCCAAGCTGAACGGTTCATCCTTGTCCGCCTTGTCCCTCGGGAAGGACGGCCTCGGCATGGGCGCCGTGTCCAACCCGGCCGAGGTTTTCTGCTCGGTGCCAGGCCGCCTGTCGCTGCTCAGCTCCACCTCCAAGTATAAGGTCACCGTCGGAGAGGTGCAGCGGCGGCTCTCCCCGCCCGAGTGCCTCAACGCTTCTCTGTTGGGCGGAGTCCTCCGCAGGTAAGAGAAAAAAAAGCACCAATAATATCGCACAGAATTCCATTCATACCTCCACAAGAGGTGGATAAAAATACTACCATTCTGTTCTGCTCTAGCTAACATGCTAGCTAGCATTGGCTCCGGCTAACGTTCTGAATGCCGTAAAAAAAAAAGAAGATAAATTGGCCATTAATAAAAAAAATTTAAAAACCAAATACACACATACCAGTATGAGTTGTTTCAGATTAGCTGGATAATTTTACTTGAATATTCACTTTTTTGACGAATTCTGTACTTTCAATCGCTCCATTTCAACACACCGGTGCTTTCGACTTCTTAATTGGTCAAAATAAGCTTGTGTATTATTCCAACCGCCGTGGATGACCACATGGCGTTTTACTCTCAGTGATGATGGAGTGATTCAAATGCTGACACCAAAGGCACTTTGTAATGATACTGACCCCAAAAGAGGCTTGCGCTCAGTGACCAAGTTGAGGTGGGCCATGGAACTGATGCACAACTGCAAAATACCGAGAAGGATTTGAGAATGCGTGTCAACAGTGGTCTCAGTTCAATCCGAACCTCTCTGGTGATGTCTTCCGAATAAAAGCGCCTATACAAAGCAACTGTGAGGTCAGAGCTTACGGACCCAAAATGGGTCATGGGACTAAATCACAAGAGCGGGCAACGTTTTAATGAATCCGGGCCTCGGGGCAAGAGAGAGCAAACTCATGGATGGGGCTCATTAAAGGATCAAAAGGGAAGTAAGTTTCTTTCTCCTCTACGGAGAGAGGCGAACTCCTGCTTGGTGACAATTTGTCGCTCTTTGTCATGCCCCCCCCCCAAAAAAAAAGTGTGCTTATGTAAAAATCAACAGACCCATAAAGGTGAATATCAAGGAGTGAAAACAAGGCAAGGAAATAAAACACACAAAACACATTTTGAGTGTTGACAGGGATCAGAGGAGGATTTCAGTGAGACACACACACACACACACACACGCAGAGATTGGACCATCTACTAAAAACTGCTCGCTGTCTCTACCTCCCCTCAGGGCGAAGTCCAAGAATGGTGGCCGCTGTCTGCGAGAGCGTCTGGAGAAGATTGGCCTCAACCTGCCCGCCGGGCGACGCAAGGCAGCCAACGTCACTCTGCTAACATCTCTGGTGGAGGGTGCGACGCACACTCACACACACACCGTCCAACACCGACCTGCCCACATCCTAACAGATAGAGACATGCAGAAAGATGTTCAAATTAGCTGATGTGAATATTAAACCAGGCAAGGGTGGCATACACAGGCGCACACACACAAGTCCAGGGTGTCGTAAAAAAAAAAAAAAAAGAAGCCAAAAGACCAGTGAACTGTGTAAGTACTGCAAGTGAGAAAATGGTTGCACAATGTTTCCCCTGACCTAACTTGACAAAGCAGCAGATTGTGCAGCATTTTGAAGGGATTTTCATGGCTACTAAATAGGAAACCCGCACAGATGTCACAATAACAGCCCTGTTTTTCAACATACCAAATTGAAAATCCTCTACGAGACTCACACTATCTCTATCGTCGTCATCCTCCTCCTATTGCAGGTGAGGCCGTCCATCTGGCGAGGGATTTCGGATACGTGTGCGAGACCGAGTTCCCCGCCAGAGCCGCCGCCGAGTATCTGTGCAGGCAGAGTGAGCCCGACCAGCTTCCCACGCGACGAAGCATGCTCCTCGCCACCAAGTGAGTGGGACTTTCCATATTTGAGTCGACGGGTGACATTTGACAACGGGCACACCTGCAATGTGAGTCCAAGTATAGCGAGAACATTCACTGGGACAGCTCACGAGATGCACTCTCTGGATTCGATTGAAGACAAGCTCTTCGATTGGTAGCCTACTGTAGGGGTGTCAAACTCATTTTTTGTCGCAAGCCAGATTTTTTTTGCAGTTTCCCTTGGAGGGCCGTTATGACTGAAACCATATAAAGAAGTCAAGAATAACGGTTTATTCCCCTATTGTTTAAGTTACTGAAATGAGGGGTTTGTTCACAAGAAAATGCTGACAGTATCACTCTTATTTATTACAAATGAGAATTTTTAAAGTTTGGTAGAGATTTCAGCAAGCATCATGAAAGGTGACATATTTGATTCGCAGGCCACATAAAATGATGTGGCGGGCCAGATTTGGCCCCTGGGCCTTGTGTTTGACACCTGTGGCCTACTGTTTCAGAGGTATTCTTTGAACAGTACAGTGGAAAATAATTAGCGCACCAATCGACATATATTTTTGGGTGACTTTTGCTTTGTGTTGCAAGAAAACGAGCAGGGGCGGAGCTACACGGTGGCCACATCTGGGGTATTATTTTGATGAACATGAATCAGAGGATTAGTATGGCTTTACTGCACATTCTACAGGGTCATACTACACTGAGAAACTTGGATGATGTACCACAAAACATATTATGTCTCTGAATAAGTCTCGATACTATTGAACAGCACAGTGTCTGAAAAAAAATTGCGAATAACAAAACATTGCAAATACGTGGTGAGCAATAATCAAGACGATTACTTTCAACATGGCCTGAGAAATCATTGTTTGAAACCATCCGCAGTCAGGGTTTAATGATATAAAACCGACACATATAATCAATCTCGCCCAACACACTCATCATGATCCGAGCAGGAATAAATATATGGTGAATAATTTGTCAAAATACAAATTTTGTCAAATTGTTAAAATACAAATACACACATGGGGAATGACCAACAGTATCGATCTGTGAAAAAGACATCTACTAAACGTTTGTACTTGTATTGCCATGACCATGTGACATCACATGGTCACATGAAGTCACATGGTCATGACTGGCTCTCATTCGATGGTGCAGGTTTGCCTGATGTTGTGTCCCACAGGTGTATGCTTCCAACGGAAAATGTCTAAATAAAACCGTGAGACCCCCCACCACCCCCTCACCTTCTTTTTCTTTCTTAAAGGGAGATCTGCAAGGAGTTTGTAGACCTCATGTCCCAGGATCGCTCTCCGCTCGGGGGCAGCAGACCTAACCCCTGCCTGGAGCCTAGCCTCCAGGGGAGCCTCACCCACTTCAGCCTGCTCACCCACGGCTTCGGTACCCCCGCCATCTGCGCTGCGCTCTCCGCTTTCCAGAGTTACCTGATGGAGGCCATTAAAATGCTGGACAAAGGAGACGGCGTGGGGAAAGGCCACCACGACAAGGAGATGAAACATCGTAAATAGACGGTGAAGAGGCAAAAAAAGAGGCCAAAACTTCTCGGTTTTGCAACCTTTGGGACAAATAGAGAGACCAGCCTGGACCCTCAGGCATAAGGAGGTCTACTGTAATGTACTATAATGTTTGTCCATAAACTTCATTTCAAATGGACCTCTTCTAGTTGCATCCAAACCAGGATGCACTCCTACATATGGCAGTATTGTTTAATTTCACACCAACCTTGGTTGTTTTTTTTTTTGTTTTTGTTTATTTTAATGACTTGTTCGTGGAAGCGGATTTTTCCAACATTTTGGACTCATGCCGGACGTGTCGTACATAAGCCATATCTGAGGCAACAACTTGCTCTTTTGCTGACAGACTTCATTTTCTCGGCTTCGGTTTGTAGTTCTTAGCAAGGTGCTCACGGGAAATGGCAGGTGCATGTTTGGTCTTCAGTGGACAGAGGGTTGAAAATGCAGCTCAAGGCGAGGGGAGGCTTCTGCGTGTTGTGTACCTAAGTGAAGCAAAGAGCAAAATCATTTTGTACTTTGTGTGTATGTTTATTATTATTACTGTTATCATTGTATTACAACATAAATGTAATATATTATTTAAAAAAATAAGAATGGATCTGTTTGATGGATTTTTTAATGTTTTGATCAGGTATATCAAAAAATTAAAAAAAACCTCCCATGCCCCTTTAACTGCACGCAACGAAACACTTTACATATGTAAAGGTCAACAATCATACATTGACCTCCAATCCTTTGACCACAGGGGAAATCAACATGTTCACATTTTCAAACATGACATCACTCCTAGATAATTACAATGTCCCACCACTGGTAAGGTATTTTTAGAACAGGCCCACGGCTTACTCATGTCCATGGGTGCTACCTGGTGAATGCGGAGACCACATTGGTGACCCATGCTCAAGGGAAAAGCTGGCCGGAAGGTTCAATTAATCATTTATAGATATATTTTAAAAAACAATAATTTGACACCTCAAAAAATATTTTGCCTCATAGTATAGCAATTAGATTTACAGTATTCAAAGCGTATAGAGTACTCATCAACAGCAGGATGAAGCCTGCAGTGACTTCCTCTTCCTCTATTGACGGTCGAGTTCCCACTAACCTTAAAACGACTCTCTTTACAAGACCATCAAAGGCTCCAGAGGACGCGCTCTCCTGTTTTTGTGACTTCTTAACATGATTCCCCGCAGTTCAACATTCAAGGCAAACACTACAGATGGATCGTGGAACTTCGTCCTCCTATCGGCATCAAACTGTGCGAACCTTGGATAAAAATCTCTTAACATGGTGACTGTGGTAAAATTAAGGGGGCCTAAAATAGACTCAAGGGGGCTCCGCTCCATCTGCAGACTTGAACACAATGACGGGATGAGCCCATGCAGAGGTTTGACCCCCAATGTCCAATAAGCCAAGCAACTCAGATTCAACCATCTGTTTGTGCGCGACTTACTTCCCATGGACCAGCTCTCCTGGTCCACCAAACGCTATTCCAGCTTTCCCGGGGCCGCACACATCCTCTCAAATACCTGTCTTATCTCTCTCGCTCTCCACCCATCTCATTACTCCTCTCAGTAACCTAACCTCCGCTCTCCTCCTCCATCACGCCCCCCCCCACCACCCCCCGCCCCTTATCTGACACTCAGCAGGGCCGCTCTCCATCTCCGTGTGTGTGCCTGCAGGCAAACATATGCTGCTCTTCCCGTCAAGAAGATTCCGGTGTGTTTGAGAGAGGAGGGATTGTTTAATGTTTATTAATCACCTGTCTGTGGAATGAGGTGGCGAGACAGCAATGGAGCCGCGCGCGCGCACACACACACACACACACACACACACACACACACACACACACACACACACACACACACACACACACACACAGGTCTATTCAGTAAGGTTACCAGTCTGTCCCGGGTTTTACATTTACAGCAACACAAACTGTCTAAAATTTAAGGGAACAGTCTTTTTAAGAGCACATGCTAAATCACAGGTGTCAACTCAAAAGTCAGGGTGCCATTTCCTATCCCATCAAATGTATGGGTAATGTAATTTAATACAGATCCAAAATAAGGACAGGAGAGCCTTGCCAGAGGTCTCCACTTTACTAAGGAGATTTCAATTGAAGGCTTTGTGGGTTGCCTCTATGCCTCAGAGTAAATCTTTTCCTTCAAATACACCTAAAGATTGATAGTCCCCAAAAAAGCAGCCGGTAGATTTATCAAAACCTTACACCAGTTACATCCATGACTGTATTTAGGCACGTTAACAAGATTCAAAACAAATGGGCACGAGTGCTGGTTCATCTGGTACACCTGTCGATCATAAATCAACAAATCTGCCCTTTTTATGTACTTCTAAAATGCTTTTGGTCACTTTGCCCCCCCCCCTCCCCCCACACACATTTTTAGCAAGCACACAAGCATGAGCAAGTGTCCAATGCACACGGACTGAATTCAAGTGCAAAAGTACACAGCCAGGAGCGTGTTCTCATGTTGCAGATGAGTAAACTAGAAAGCATAGCGAAAAGCACCACAGGGGCAAAGAGCGTATATCTCAACTGCGCGTCACTTTTTATTGGAATAGAAAGAACAAGGAGGTCAATGGTAGAAAAAAAAGGGGAACGATCACTTGGTGGGAGAGAGCTTCTCCAGGTCATGGATGCCCTCTTTGTCAATCAAACGGACGGTGAAGAAGGGAAGGTTCAGAATGAAGCGCCTGTTCAGCTGGTGGCGGCAGAAACAACAGTGATAATCAGAACAAATCAAACAAAACTTTCCTGGGAAACCGAATCGAGTGAGAAATGGCAAGTAACTACTAATTTTCCAAAAGTTATGTTATTAAAAAGTGCAATGAAATGTTAACCAACCTCTTCAATGCACTTCTTCAACACATCCACCGCTTCATCTCTGGTCAGATCTGGAAGACACAAAGATGGCCATGAATTGTGGGGGGACAAATTGGAGATGTTTGAAAGTAGCTTTTGGGGGCCTAGCACACACCTGGTTTGTAGTAGCGGTCAAGGATGGAGAGCGTGAGATAGGCGCCATAACCGTGGGCGGCGAAGGGGGCCTTGACCAGCGAGGACAGGTGGTCCATGTAGTACAGACCCGGCCCGTCTGTGTCATCGTAGCCCGCCAGCAACATGTTGACGTGATATGGCGTCTGAAGACAGGGGAGGATGAAGGCGTCACGGCACCCGCCTTTGCTCACGTGCCCGTTTCGAAATTTCACTGCGGCCTCGCGTGTTTCTGCTTAGCTGTGATCAAACGCTCCCGGCTTAAAATAACCGCAAAAAGACCAGAGGTTCATTCAGTACGCGGGCGGAATCCATCGTGGAGGGAGGCAGCAAATTATTTCTGAAAGGAAAAGGACTGGCCCATTTAAATGTACCTTCTATCTATCCAACGAGATATTAATTGCCCGATTCACCTGTAATGTAGCTGTATTTCTTTCTGCCCAAAATCAGCATCTGGTTCAAAACCTCCAAATTCCTCAGGCCCGAAAATTAACTCTCTTGAATGCGGCAC
Source organism: Hippocampus guttulatus (assembly GCF_054856545.1). Classification (NCBI taxonomy): domain Eukaryota; kingdom Metazoa; phylum Chordata; class Actinopteri; order Syngnathiformes; family Syngnathidae; genus Hippocampus; species Hippocampus guttulatus. The sequence goes on from NC_141278.1 coordinate 6,174,899, forward strand.
TGCCTGAGAAGTGTGTTCCAAAACTCCACCTTGTCCCTCACTCTGTGGGAGCCGTGTGACATGTTGTCGCCTCAAGATTGAAAGCTTGGATAGACAGTCATAAGTGAAGTCGCTGTAGTTGTGAAGGTAAATTTGTGCACAGATTAGTGGTTTTATTGATTGACTGGCGGCTGAAAAGTTTGGGAAGATGATGAAGTCACAGGCATTTGCGTTTTTGAAGTATTAAAGGTAACTAAAGCGAGCCATTTTTGGGAGGGGGTTGTTTTAACCTTTTCAGGGACAACGGTTACTACAGCGGACAGCTTATCATGTTATAAGGTGGCAGGTGTGGATGAAAGGAATAATTTCCAAAAGTTTAGTCATTTTGGTGGTGGGAGGACGCTCGACGCTGATGATCAACACCAGGAATGACTTTGACGGAGATTATTCTTTCTTTAGCTCTGCTGGCTTTTTTCCGTCTTGACCAAGGGAACTTCCACATTTTCGATAGCTAGGGACCTTTTTCATCCATTTCCTCTGATATGAAAGAGGGAGATGGGTCAAATGTGTGTTTTTCTTTTTTTTTGGGGGGGGGGGGGGTTAGTCACTTGCATTGTAACATCTGCTAGAAGTCAGCACCCCTGTCACCGCCTTCATCACACCCTCCCTCCCTCTTCCTTGCTTCGCTCGTCCCCTCCTCTCCTCTCCCGCTGCCTTCACCCCGAGCCCCCCGAGTCACGCCAGGGCTCATTAAAAACTTCTAAAGTCGTTTCTCTTGCACCCCCCCCCCTCCGTCTTTTGAAATTACATCTTCCACGCTTCCAGCCTCTTCTCTCCCTCCAGTACACTAATTTCTTTCCTCAATTAAAAAAAAAACACAATTTGGAGGGCTTCAAAATATCTTGAAGCCTAAATGCTTGACAGACAAAGGGTGTTTTTTTTTTGGATTAGCGCCAAATAGAAACACAAAAATAATAACAATGTCGCTCCCTCTTGCAGCGAGGTGATTCATTCAAGCCGGGCCGGTGACGATCTCAACACCTTCCCCGTCATTTCAATTTGGCACACATTTGACCTGCTTATTTCTGTGACTTATGTTGGCGTTATATTTGCCACGAGGGGGATGATCGTTATATCCCCTGTGGAGTGGGCTTTAGTATGAGTGTTAATGATTGCCTCGCACAAACACACACACACTCACTCGAAAGCATAACTGTGTGTGTGTGTGTGTGTGTGTGTGTGTGTGTGTGTGTGTGTGTGTGTGTGTGCGCGCAAATCGGCGCACAGCACGTACGGCCACGTATCGCACCCGCGCGTGTTTGTATGCGCACTTTTACTCCTCTGTGAGCCTGCGAACGCCCCAAGTGGCATCACCCCCACCCACCAGACACCTGCCTCACTGGTTACATTGTAACAATAATACAGAGCTGGCATCAAAATAACCTTCCCATGTCACCTCAAAGGCACCTTGTTAACCCCGCCACCTGAACTCACACCTTGATTCACATTAACAAACAATGTGCATCATCTGATTAACCCCCCCCCCCCCCCCCACTCCCCAACAGCACTTTTGTATTAATGCACACACAAGATAAAAAGCTGCCTGTTCCTACTGATAACCCAAATCAAAATTCCACTGTTCTTTTCACAAACCTTCAATTTTAAGCACAATCCCATGTCCAAAATGAAAATATACAAAGATATGATTCCGATGACTAATTCCGACGCATCATCAGAGCGCGTGTTTTGGCCTCAGAAAGGGTCTACTTTGGAAAGGTACAATCAGGTCCATCAATATTGGGACGTGGACATCAGAACGAGCCGCTGACAAAAGCACCACGGTGAATTCTGAAGTGTTTGGGGAAATACGATCATGTTTAGCCGAACGCTTCAGAATTCATTGGGCGGTGTTTCACAGTGCAGATGGACGACAACCCGAAACATACTGCAAAAGCAACTAGGGAGTCTGTGCTGGAAAAGTCAATCACCTAACCTGTTATCCAACCGAGCAAGCAGTTCATTACCCCTAGAACGAAAGACAGTTGCACTCGAGGCCTGCAAAGTCTGCAGTTAAAGCACATCTTGTTTCATTTCATTTCAAATGTATGGTGGTGATATTTCGACCCAAAAAGATGAGATGAATATTTCTGGAGCTGACTGTAAACTGGTTTCTGCCCCCCCCCCCCTTTAAACCTAACCAAACCTCCACTAATAGTATTTTGAGAAAATTAGAGTGCACAGAAATGCTGCACCGACGTTCAAACTCTTCTGCTAAGTTTAAGCGCTGCTCTTTCCTGTCGCCCACTCCTCTCCCCTCCGTGATTGTCCCCCCCGGGCGTGTTCTCTTTATTGGCATTCCTCCTCAATCTGTTGTATTAATTGTTCATCTGCGCTGGAGCCGTTGCATTGTGTGCGCAATATGGTACCAGTAATTATTTGTGCCCGTTGTGTGCCCCCGTTGGAAAATTTATCTCCAACACGTATGGGCCCCAGCTGTAGCGTGCCGCCGTGCAGAGGCTAACTGTTGCCGTGGCCTAACAGAGCAGGTTCCTGTCGCAATCTATCACTGATCGCTGCTGGGGGATGCCCTGAAATCCATCGCTCCCTTAAGTATTCTAACAGCATGTTTAATTGCTACAATAGCGGTTAATCACTGTCAATTTAAAAAAAAAGAAAGAAAGAAAAGAAAAAACTATCTGCTATGCTAACTACAGCAAAAAAAAACAAAACAAAACAAGAGAAGAAGCCATTTATGAGTGTGTTTTTCTATTTTCTATTGTATATTAAAGAAAAAAAAAAGTTCTCCTAGTTACAAACAAGATGCCAAAAAATGTTGAAGATGAAAACAGAGGATTCGGATTTCATCTTGACCCGCAGAAGACGGCAGACATTGCAGCCATCTCAAGGACCTTGGCAGGTACCCTCTGAACGCTCTGGTAAATCGACGTGTCTATTCAGCATCGAGACAAAAGCTCCGAAACGCAGCGGAAGACAGACAGGATTCCACGGACCCATCGGCTTTGAACTTCTTGTTTGGCCCTGCGCTGAATCCTGCGCCTCATTACTGATGCGGACTTGTCGAGGCCTCAGGTGATTACGTTTACCGCCAACTTTTTTTTTTCCCTCTCCTCTCTTTGTTTCGCTCCACTCTCGCTCTCCCTTGCTCCCTGAAGCTGGAGTAAATGCGGTTCTCCAGAGGTTAATAGTGCGGCCATGTTGTTTTCCTGAACGGCAGGTTGGCCAGCGCGGCGCTACGTAAGGCAAGTCCCGGCCTCCTCCGTTTCGACATGCTCTGCTGGCGAGAGTTAACGACACCTCCCGGTGGTCGGCAGCCACTGGAGTGTGACATCTCTCATTCTATAGAACTCATCTGGAATGTGTCCTGCAGGAATAAGGCCATGGGAATTAACAATATAGCCCTGATTAATTTATCACCCAGTCGTGTTTTTAACCTAGGGCTTCGGATACGTTGGCAGTTCGGCGATCGTTTATGGGGATGGGGGCTCAGGGGGGGGGGGGGGGACTTTGATGCACTCAGAAGATGACTTAAGGATGGAGGAGTAACAATTTGGATCCAAAACAAATCATTATCTTGATAAATCCTCTTTTTGCAGTGGCTAGATATGAATCTACTCTGATTTAATCAAATTAATTAAAACCAATTGTCAAATATCTGGGACAGTTGCCCAGAAATCAACTGGAAAAAAAAAAAAGGTTAGGCATCTGGAGGCATCTTCACATAAATCGATAGTTAATGATGTCGTATTCCGCCAACCATCTTAAGCTCCGCGAGTTCATTAGTTTTGGCTGATGCAGAGTAGATAGGAGGAAGAGTCCGCCGGTTCATCCTTTTGTTTTTGTTATCATTCCCAATACTTCAGAAACAATTTGGCCAGCCATAATTAAAACAACAGAAAATTGATCGTGAAATATTGACGTTTCAGACCCCGTACTCAAGACGGACTTAGAGAAAACATTGCAAAAAGAAAATGTTAATCCAACAAAATCTGCAAATGTCCGGATACTCTGGAGGTTGCTGAATGCAAGAGGAAACATAGCTGGAGGAAGGTGTGGGATGCTGGTTGGGAAAAAAAAATGCTTTGGATTTGGTTTCTCGGCACTCCTGAGAATGCAGCATTGATAAATCCGCCGCTCACAAAGCCAAAGTTGTAACCAAGAGGCACAAAAATAAAGATTCCCTTGAAGCGGATGACAAGACATGAATAAAAATGCTCCTTCTAGCTCAACGTTTTCCAACCTTGACTGAATACAAATGATCCTGCAGCCCTCTTCCATGTGCAAATTATGTGAGGTTTCTTTTTTAGGCAGATGTAGAGTCGACTCAATTGAGCAGTTTTGTTTTGTGCGGTGTGCATTTTATAGTTTCTTTCGTATATGGTCGCAAATGATCCCACCCTGCATCATGCCCATCTTCTGTAACCTTGTGTGACGTATTGTTGTTTACTCAAACTGAAAAGTGTCAATTGGTCCAAGGACAGTGATGTAAATGATCTTGATTTTTTTTTTTAAGTTGAGGTTGGACTGACACTTTATAGTGAATTCTATTTGAATTAATTAATAGACAAACGGATCATTTATAGGTTGAGAGAAATATGAGGTCCTTTACGGTGCTGCTGTAATTCCCAGCTGGACAGGAGAATTTAAAGTCTTGTGTACACTGACTCCTCCTGGTTCTCACACTCCATTTTGTACAGTGTGGGTCTACTGAGAGTACACGTTGTCCCAGCTGGGACTCCCTCCGCTCCCCTACTGCTCCTACTCCACCTCTATCCCTGGCTCGATGTGTCCCACATTCCCTTCCCGGCCACACTAATTGTTTTTTGTAATTATTTTCACCCTTCTGCTCTTGTGAAAGGAAGCAGCTGCACAACTGCTGACAAATTAGCACGAGCGTCAAGACACCTTCTAATAATCACTTATTTTTTATTTTAATTTTTTATTTTTGTGTTAGTGTGAGGCATATAGTGATACTAAATCAAAAGTAGAATTGCAGCACAAGTGTACCCTGGACTGGCATTTAGCAGGGATTCCGAACCACCAGTCGGTGGGACTTTGGGTACTGGGTTGAAAAAAAAAATAATAATAATTAATAGATTAATTTAAAAATCTGGTGTAGCCACTGCATCCAGAATATCAACAGTCATACTTAAGTCCTACTTAAAACAGAGTTTTGGAGTCTCACATAAAAAAAGGCCACTCTGTGCATTATGTGGCAACAGGTTAGTGAGCAATTTATTATTTTTGTGTTTGTTTCTGAGTCAGTCTGTCAAACTATTGCTTCATGTGAAACCAGTCTGTTGCACATTAATGGTCAGGGGCTGCCGCTGTAAAATTGTCGTCAAAACCGATAATGTACAAATATTTGATGTTTTAAAAGGGTTTTTTTGCAACAGGTTTCCAGGTCTAATTTTGAGACACAGAAGGCAATGCTGTGACAATTTATGATGACAAATTAAGTACAGGAAATTGTATTTTCATTGAATTCTAAACTAACAATGTGTTCAACTTATTTTAAAACTATTCTTTTAAAACCACCACACTGAAACCAAATGACATCATAATATGTGGCATGACCAGTTCATCTTATTTCAACACCGTTTCCAAATCCGGTTTGCCTACGATGGGGATTGCCATTCTCTCCCTAAATATGACAGTTTTGGGAGTTATGTGTCTCTTTTATCCCCCCCCCCCCCCCAAATATTTTTCTTTACGATTGTTTCGTATATTTACCCTGCTTCGAAGGTACTCTGCGAGGTTCTTTCTCGTAAAGTTTGCTGCGGCTGCTGGGCTGAGTTCATAGCCTGCAAAGAAAACAAACATTGAACAAATAACTTCGACCAAGACTTTCGTCAAGTGGATTTGTAGTCCAATTTGAGGTGCTTACCGTTTCGCATTTTGTAGAGCTGAACATTCTTCTGGATATACTCTGCAAACTGCACCGTGTCTCCCGCCTCTCCCACGCACAGCAGCAAGATCTTCTCGCTTAGTTTGAACATTTTGTCATCGTCTGACACATAAAGGGAGCAATTAACTACCACGAAGTGCATCCAGAACATATAAGTCACTATCGGAAAGAATACAATACTGCTGTGGGTGGACTGATTTTTAAAACGCAATGACTTTCACTTTCGTTAGTATTTTGGGGCGAATTTAGTTACTGCCGAACGAAACTTTCTGGCGTGGATATGTTCTATATACTAACAGGATATGCATGCGCATTTGCGAATGGTGAAATCTAAATGGAAGATGGCAAAAGACAAAAACAACCTCGTCATTCATAAAGGTGCAAATGTTGCCATAGCTGATTACATAGATGAATGCAGCCACTTTTCGAAAAAGCTAACGTCATACCTGACACACAACACATTTCATTCAAGACGTTCTTCAGTTTGAGTAATATCCGAATATAACATTGACATTTTAGCCGGGTAGTAATGCTAAGCTAACACATTGTCACATTACCTTGTTTCATCTGAATAAAACTGCTGACTGCGACATTATCGGCAGCGACAAGGACAAAATCCGGTCCCTGTATGCCGATTAAATATTCCATTTTAAATTACGAGAGCTATTTTAGCAGAGTAGTCAATATAAAAGACGCGTTCGAGCCGCGCTAGTACAGATTACACAGCAAAAGTTACTGGTCGTCGGCGCACAGTCTAAACGTCGGCGGAAATCGAATGACGTATCTCGTACGCGACGAGGGCGGGCATTTTGAACGGACTTTGCTTGCTGTGTGTTTTTCCCCGAGCCCACTTCCAAAAAGAATATCTGTTTTTCTACGGGAGATCGAATGAAGGGACAAACACATACGACCCACAAGACGATGACGGATTCGAATAAACTAAACGACTCGTCGCAGCGAAGACGGTCCCCGCGGTTGACATCTCCCTTGGTAAATACGGAAAACAACATGGCGCGTAACAGTAACGCTCCAGTCAAGCGTTTCACCTTGAAGAAAATTGCACCCAGGAAAACTACAACTGCAGCTGTGCACGACAAAGAAAATACGCCGAGGCGATCAGAGGGAAGCCAACAGAAAAAGCAAAAGATGTCCACTCCTGGTCCGGTTCGGGAGACCCGGCGGTCCTGCGGCGCAAAGAACAAGGCCGCCATACCATCGCCGATCCTACCGCCATCGGCGCCGGTCCAGCCTTGTCCCCAGCAGCCAGCCGAGGATGCACGCGAGGCGATGTGGTTGCAGAAAGTGCGTCGCTCCTACACCAGGCTCAGCGACAAATCCTTCAACAGCCACGACGCCCGAGAGACTCTTTTCGGGTTTGAGATGCTGCAGACCCCCGAAGTGGGACGAAGCGTGAGTCGGGCTCAGTCGACTCTGGAGGTTTCAAGTACCGCATCTGGTCCCAGTTCTTTCATTCTGGACACCGAGGACTGCGTTCCGGTCCCTGACATCCCCGGCGTGGCGTTGGCAAAGAAGAAAAAAAAACGAAGGAAGGTCCAGCAGATCGACCTCACGGAGCTGGATGCACTTTCGGCCAAGATGAACGCCGAGTTCCGGGAGGCTGAAAAGTTCGAGTTGGTTGTGGAGTGAAATAAACATGGAGACTGACAAAACACTGAACAGAGGGCACCTGACAGCATGTTGTGTTCACCGACATGCTGATTAAATGCCAGTTTTGAAAGGACAGACAGTTCACTTAAATGTAATGTGTTGGTTTTTTTCACATGTTCTAGTTGTTCCTGCATGTTAATTCTGGCATAATGGTGTAACGTATGGTCTTAATGGGATTTATTCTGAACCCTTTTCTCTGTTTTAATCACCATTGTGTCGTTTACCTTGTTGCCTCTGTAAAGTCGTATGTGAGACAAGAGTAAAGGTGAAGTTGTCTACATTGTTTTCTTATTCTGTTTTATTTTAGTGACTGGAAAGTCCAATTCTACATCTGCTCATCAATAAATATTTCAGATTTTTTTTGTCACTTGGGCTTGTGACATTGCAACCAATTATCAAGTGAAATATTTTCCAACCACATCGAATGCATATGCTTTCGTGAAAAATATTTATCCAACACATTCAAAAATGTCCTGCCACCAAACCGAAAACCAAAACTGTGTGATTAGCTGAGCTGTCACATATGTCTTCATCGAAGCTGCTGTCTGTAAGGTGTGCTTTGAGTCAACAGCATGTTTTTTCAGTCAACATAATCCACTGGTGCATAACTGTGAATATGCAGTCATCACCTGTTGTATTAAGTTGTAATATCACCAATCGCCATTAGATGGCAGACATTGCTTAGTTGCACTTACACAAGGCTTTTTACTGCACATATTACAAAGTTAGCTATGTTATTTTATTTTTGTGCGAATTTGTAATGTCATGTACGACAAATATCGTACCTCAATAATATTCCTTGTTTCTTGTTCATCAGTTTTTTGGCGTCCTTGAACGACGATTAATTTTTTTTTAATGCAAGAGGCCAAACAAATCCATGGCACTCAGAATGACACAGCAAGCCCCTCATTTGAAACAGATCACTTTGATTGACAATGTCCTCTTTACTCTATACCGCAAGTATCAAGTTTGAGTTTTACACCAGTTGATATGAATGTGCAGAGAAATAATGAATGTTTATCGCCAGGGAGTAAATCCACAATTTACTCATACATTTAAGGATGTGCACTGTTTGCCTCCTCAGGTGCCACATTGTGTCGGTACCCTTCATTTGACATTTCCGCTGCCTGGCAGAGGGCCATGAAGCGCTTCGTGCGAGGCCTTTTTGGTATATTTTTAACAAGTGAGCTTGTCACCATCACTGAACGCTACAAACAGTGAGACGGAAGCTGTCAACCAGCAGCAACTAAATCAAACTGCCGCCTTTTGCTTGGGAGCGTCTTCATGCTGATTTTTCTAGCAGGGTGGATATTTTACACTCTCAATATAGATGTGTTTTTCCTCTTTCCCTCCCATGCCTTTCACCCCCCCTCCACAACCCCTCCTTTCCCATTTCACTCACGGCAGTTGTCGCCGGTTCAGCTTGACTGCTTCGTTAGGGCTCATCATTTGCATTCAGATTAATTATCTAATTACTGACAAATGTCCGGCGGCCACCCCACACTCCGGCTCGTCATCTCGCAGCCTGTAATTATTTTAATCATTTACTTTCATCTGGAGCGTGGCTGCTTTACGCCTGTGTTTAGAGGCCATTCTTAATTACCCTGCCAAGACACTCTTTTTGAGGGGGGGGGCGTTTGGGGGAGAAGAGAGGAATTGGGTGAGGGATTCGTGTGTGTGTGTGTGTATAAAGCGAAGGACCAACGGGGACATGATCCAGAGGCTTTTTAAAGCACAGAGGAAGAACTCTCCTCTACTCCAGCCCCTCCCATCCAACCAACTAACTTCTTCCTCTCACCCCATCCTCCGCAGACCCCCCCCCCCCGCCTCCCATCCCTCCCCCCATTGTACTTCCTCTCCCTTTCCCCCCTTTATCGCAAGCTCACACAGGAATCGCCCGTGGGCTTCAGTGCGCCGACTGCTAATACGCTCGCACACATGCACACGCACACGCACACTACATACAAGAGAATCGTGCACCCTATTTGTGGCGCTCATCAAAATGCGTACGTCTTTCCACTATATCTGCATGGAAAATCTATACTTGTCTGGGCTCGATCTGTCTGTTTCTGTTTTCCCGCCGCATCCCTCCACCCACCCACCCATCCAACCAATGCACCTGCACTACAAGTCTTAACATCTTTCGGTTTGCCGTGTCCTTATCGCAGTGTTTGGACAGCCTGGCATGAGGCCTGCTGCTCCCTGTCTCCCCCAATGAGGGACGGTAGGTCACCCCTTCCATCCCTCCCTCCACTAGACCGCTCCATAATGATGCTCTCACTCAACCCCTCAAGCCACGCGGCTTCCCCTCGCGCGCTGACTGCTCTTGTTAAGGATAGCCAGAGTGTGAGAGAAAGAGATACAAAGCGCCGTAATTGGCCCCTTGAATATTTAAGTCACTCGGGATGAAAGTTTTAATGAAAAGATGATTATCTACCAGTTTATCACACACACTGTTTCATATTTCATTTTCGTATGTTCCAGGCGAGCCGCGTAGTCTGTCTTGGCAGTTGTGGGGATGAAGTTTTTGCTGGGGGGGGGGAGGCCGGAAAATAGTGCAATGGCGAGAAATAAATGCAGGGGTGTGGGGGTGGGGGGGGGGGGGTTGCCAAATGGATGTGTTTCATTTCCAAGCGATTTAAACTTAACCCTTTCATGCACCCTGTAACCTGATAACATGATAAGATGTCCACTGTAGTAACCGCTGTCCCTCAAAGCGTTAATAGGTTCAGTTCTTTCTTTCTTTCTTTCTTTATTTTCGGTGAGAGCAACAAAATACCTTTCGCACCTTGATCTAAAATAGGGGTCACCAATGTTTTTGAAGCTGAGAGCTACTTCTTAAGAATTGATTCATGCAAAGGGTTACCGGTTTGAGTCAATCAACACAGGCCATGTGAAAAGTGTATACATATGTACATGTATGTATATGAGTATACACGTTGCAAGTATAACTTCTGTTTAATTGAAAAAGGTATCATATAAAGCAGGGGTCGGGAACCTATGGCTCGGGAGCCAGATGTGGCTCTTTTGATGATTCCATCTGGCTCGCAGATAAAACAAAATACTCTCGCTTGTTTAATCGCTCCATCGATTTTTCACTGCTCACGTTCTGTTCAGGGCTACAGTTGGCAGCGGGAGCAATTTTAATTGGATGATACCGGCCTACGTAGACCGTTGCTGGGGAAACGGGTAAACGCCCCTTTTTGAATCAGCCCGCTCGGTCATTAGTTCAAAGCTAATCCTGAAAAAGAAAAAAAAGATGACGAGTATGGTACATTTCAGATGAATGGACCGAAGGATTCGCCTTTGTGGCGTGAACAGGTTCTGCGGTGTGTCTAATTTGCAATGACAAAATACCATCGATGAAACAGTCGAACGTAAAGCGGCACTTTGACACGCGCCATGCTACGTTCGCATCAAAATACGCCGCGGGAGACAGTAGAAAGGAAGCGTGCAAGCTACTAAGCAGGGTGCAAGCTAGCAACTCCGCGTATGGACCCGGCAAGCTGACTATAATTCCGGTAGTTTTTGCTTTATCTTTAGCAATCGTGAGGAACGGAAAACCATTCACATTAATGGTGAGTATTATAACAACAATATTTAAAAGTATACATTCTGAGGCTTATGATGATGACATTTTGTTGAATTCACAAAAAAATATATATATGTATGGCTCTCACTGAAATAAAAATGAATAAAATTCATGGCTCTTAGTCAAAAGGGTTTCCGACCCCTGATATAAAGGGTTACATTTTTCATTTAACAGTGTCCTCACAAATGTAGTAAAATAAAATTCAGATCCACTCCAGCATGGGACTGTTCAGATTAAAGTGGGTTCTCATTCACGAACATTTTTTAGTGATCATATGCACCCAACGTCCATGTGCAAACTTTAATTCCCTGCAGGGAGACTTAACGCATCATATGGTAACTTAACACGCTGATTTCAGACCACGCTTTTTCGAACGCGTCACTCCCTCCTCAAAGACGAGCAGATAAAAAAAAAAAAAGCACAAGGACACACTTTTCTCTCCAGGATAAACAGACGGCTGTTTGTTATTCATTTTCATTGCAAATAATGGTGGGGCCATTAATCCCCTTTTTGCTCGAAGATGGTGTGAAAAAGCAGTCTTGTGCAGCTTTGACATGTAACAGTTTTGCCAAATCCCAGCGGAATATGTGGGACTTGGATGGATTGGGGGTTGCGGGGGGGGGGGGGGGGGGGGGTGGCGGATTAAGCGAGGACCCTCACATAGCCTTAGGCCACAGTTTGGAATGGGACGGCAGAGATTAGACGCCAAGGTATGGTGCAAACAGCTCGTTTTGGAGGGGGGGGGGCGAAGATGCAGCGAGGGTCAGCATGGCGAACAACCGTCGAAAAAAAGATAAGACTCCATGAAAAGACACACGACGTGAGGCTCGTTTGCCAATTCAGCGCGGATTTGCGTTGCGTGTGTTATTTGATTGATTTTTTGGCAACGTCGCGCGGCTAAATTCGCGAGGCGCATTATTCAACAGCTCGGCCGACAGGCCGCCATATGTTGCCGCCGTCGCTTCAAAAATCGGAATCCAATAACTTGCAGAAAAGAGGCCTGCAGGGACGAAAGCGCGACAAGCCACAAAAGTGTGTTGATGTTGAGTTCCCTACAACTCCCCGAGCAAAGCGCCATCTATATCTCCCTTCTGACTTATCACTTTGATCCTCCATTTCACAGCGCTGAGGTGTTGGTGACCTGCTCCCCATGTGGTCTTTGTGGACAAACTGTCAGCGTTTAGCTCCATCTTTTCCGCAGAGGAGGCATATGGGGGGGGGGGGGGCTCGGTCATTCATGGGGGTCTGTATTGATGTGTGAGGGAAAGGAGAGGAAAGAAAAAGAGCAAGTTAAATGGAAGTGACAATGTGCAAACATTCCTGCCGGCAGCTGCTAACCATTCTCTGTACACACACACACAAACACACACACCTCAAACCTGAGTGGTCACCAGACCCCTGTAACCCCCGCCCCCCCCTCAGTAACCCCCCCCCCCCCCCGTGCGTGGCACACGCACCTGCCGCTCCCAGCCGCGCTTTCATTTGACAGCCACATAATCTATGGGCGGGTCGAGGGCCCGGCTCCACTCAATGTGCTTTTGAGAAAACCTCTTATGCGTGAAAAAGCCCCCCCGTCTCCCTCTTTTGTCCAACACGGTTTTTATGGGACAACATTGAGCATTATGAGGTTTGGGGGATTTTTCATGGGACTCTATAGAAGACTATAATCCTTTCAGACATAAAAACTTTAACCTGCTGTTTTCATATTTATTAGCTGGTTAAAGCAGGCGAGGCAGCTGAGCCGTCAACGACACCGCCTCACGTGCGCGCATGCGCCGACGCGCACGCAGAAAGTGAGTGACAAGTGGTCGCACCTTGAGAGGGGCTTTTATAATGAACCCGATTGCTCGACTAACTAAATTAATGGGGAGAGACAAGTGGTTAAGTGGCAACGAGGTCGACAAGGTCTGCTCAGTTCAACGGGTTACGATATAATGTAAGATTCAACTATTGTGCTCGTCCTTGTTGGGTCAAAGTTAATCTCATTTTGGCTAATGTTTGGCCTAATTTAACCAATGCCTGACAAAACAAACACATATGAGTAAATAAGTACTGAAACATGGCTTAAATGAGAAAAGACTTGCTCTAACGCATTTTGTCCAGGGGCGTGTTTAGTCATCCGGGGGCCCAAGGCCAACCCGGTCATGGGGCCTTCGTCATCGAAAGGTTTTAAATATTTATGTTTGCCATCCACTAAAAAGGGTGAAAATTCAATTAAAAGAAGAGAGTCTGACTATTGCTCTTGACGCACATTTAGTGTCACTGTGAAATATTGCATTTTTTTTTAAAAATCAAAACAACCTGTTTTGTTTTGCTGCTGTGTTCCTGCATCAAGTCTGCACACGTGCAGTAAGAAGATGGACGAGTTCATTGCACGAGAAGGGTCATGGTGTGAGGGGCGGTGGGGCACTTGTAATGATCATAATTTAATAATAATCATGGGTTTTTAAGCATGCGAATTCAGCTTAAAACGGTAGCGAATGTTTTAAATGAGTGAAAATCTATTAATCAGATTTTATGAGGTTTTTGGGTGCCCCTGGAATTGTGGCTGCACTCAATGATTGCCTTTGTTTGTCTGCTGATAAATCCGCCCTTCACCCAGCATGCCAGGGAATATTTTAAATTGAATCTATAAAAATAAAAAATAAAAAAATCATGTGACAATTCTCCCCCTAGGAAATGGAAATGCAAATAATCCATGTTTGATGCAACATTTTAACACGCATAAGAAGTGTGAAAATTTGGCTGCCCGACATTAAAATGGAAGAACAATAAAATACATTTTGGAACTTAACTGTATCCTCCAGAAAGACATGAGATGAAAGCCTTGGCGCATTGTTGTGTACTCTTCCATCTGTCTTCCTGGCAGTTTATGTTCCCTCTGTTCTTTAGTTTTGCTGTTGTCACTTGAGCTGTGTTGGACTGAACAGTCACACTCAGCGCAGGAGCTCGGTACGAGTGAGTTATTTTCCGGCTCCTTTGGCCTTAACGTATTTCCTCACTGGTACCCAACTGTGTAGCAAAGTATTGCAATCCTCATTTCTGTCAAACACACTTTGTCCGTCCATCCTTTCAAGCACCCGTCCATCCAGCTTTTGCCTCAGTCGACAACTCTTTTCATCCAGTTTATCATACCCAGGCCTCCGGCCGCAAGTTCCCTGCACCCTCACTCACCCTTCCTCACCCCCCACCATCCAACCTCTCCCCGCAAGCTCCCCCCACCCCACCGCATCCTCTCCACCACCACCAGCACCACCTCCTCCACCCCCTTTCTGTCAAAGCTGATTGTTTCCAAGCCAGCAGAGTGCTGCGGGCTAACACACTGTCACACTACATCAGGCAGAGGAAAAAAGGGGCGAGAGAGACTATGATAGCTTCTATATGCATGTCTATGTTCAAAAAGACCCACGCACACACCAACTGAAGACTTGGCCACAGCAGGAGTGTCATGTGATGAATATTGTCCAAAAGAAAGAGGCGAATGCCACTTGAAACACTTTTTTTTCCTCCAGGTTTTCTATCAGCATGGATTGCAGTTATACAGTATATATTAAAAAAAAAAGATGTCAAGAAGAAATGTTCATGGGCTTGTGATTATTAAGCCATACTGACCTGTCAAACTTGACTTCATATCAAATCCTGGATAAGATGATTCAAGAGTTGCCAAAACATGCCACGTTGGTGTTGCTGTAATACAAAGGGCGAACCTTTGATTCGAAAACTGCAACGAGAAACGTGAAATTGAGGAAATGCGAATCGTTGTGGGACGCGGTAATTCTTACAAATAAAAAATAACTAAAAAATAAATAAAGTGTTGTTTTTGTTTTTTCTTGAAAGTCTCGTTTAAATTTTCAAAATAAAATGCCTTTGAAATTACTTTTTCGATTTAGGGGTCCGTTGAGTTCACAACGTTGCCCTTTAGAGTCCATTGATGTGAACCGGAATCAATGGCAAGCTAATACTCGTGTGTCTGTGATCTATGGTCGCCCCCTAGTGGTCGTTTCTGGTTCAAACGTGAAAAAAAAAAACGAGGGCCACAACACTATTTGACACGATGAAATACGAAGTGAAAGTGGCACTATTTTTACATGCGACAGCTCTTATTTCACTCCATTTATTGTCACAGGAATCACGTTATTTCTGATTGGTATTGGAGGCTCAACAAAATCGATCTTGTACTAAAATAAGTAATTGTAAAGTCAAGTCAAGTCAAGTCAACAGTATTTATAGAGCACTTTCAAACAGCCATCGCTGCATACAAAGTGCTGTACATGGAGCAATTTAACATGCACAATAAACAGTAAGACAAATCGGTAATAAAGGCGGTAGAAAGCACCAAACAGTAAAACCAAGAACAAATCTAAGTCATGCTGAGTCGAATGCCAAAGAATACAAGTGAGTTTTGAGGAGGGTTTTGAAGATGGGCAGCGAGGAGGCTTGCCGAATGTTTAGTGGGAGGTCATTCCAGAGAGAGGGACCAGCAACAGAAAAGGCTCGATCCCCTCTGAGCCTCAGTTTAGTTCTTGGTACTTCTAATAAAGTCTGGTCCACAGACCTGAGGCGCCGGGCAGGTGTGTAGGGGCGGATGAGCTCAGAGAGGTAAGGTGGCGCGAGATTATTCAGAGATTTGAAAACAAATAAGAGGATCTTGAAAATAACTCTAAAATGAATGGGGAGCCAGTGAAGGGATGCCAGAGTAGGAGTTATGTGCTCCCTCTTACGAGTACCAGTCAAGAGGCGAGCGGCGGCATTCTGGACCAGCTGAAGGCGCTTAATGGAGGACTGGCTGACTCCAAAGTAAAGGGCATTGCAGTAATCGAGCCGGGATGTGACAAAGGCATGAATTACCATCTCAAAGTTATCATCATAAACATCATAAACAAAGTTGAGTCCTCAAAAACAAAACAAACTGATTCTTTTGATGATTAAACAGAAAGAAATATTCCTTGTGTTTGTTAACACATAAAATAAACCACACGAGGGGAAATTTGAAAACATATTACTGTATATTGCTGTATGAACTGTACAGAGCACAGGTATCAAACTCAAGGCCCGGGGGGCCAGATATGGCCTGCCACATAATTTGATGTGACCCGCGAAAGCAAATCAAACATGCTGACTTCTGTGATGCTTGCTGAAATTTGGACCAACATTTCAAATCCTCGAATGTAATATATAAGAGAGCTATTTTAAGTTTTATTGTTACCGAAACCCTCATTACAGTAACTTAAACTATAGTTGAATATACCATTATTCTTGACTTCCTTATATGGTTTCAGAGTCATAACGGCCCTCCAAGGGAACCGGTAACTATAATGTGGCCCGCGACAAAAATGAGTTGTAAAACAAAACAAGCTAATACAGTTAATCACACTCATATTCACCCCACTATCATTCAATAACTGGACAGTATCAGTTGTTTTAAAGGCAAAATTTGTCATACATTGCCACTCACTGGATTGCCTATTGTTGTAGAAAAAAAATGTAAATAAGGCATGCAATTTTTTTTCACAACAACAACAAAAGATTTATTTCAGTCTGCAATATGAGTCGTATAACAACAAGAGAGACATGGGTTGCCTTTTGTCTTCAGTTGCTTATATCCAGCCCACCTTGAAATCAGCTTGAGTGTTTTACAAATCCGCATCCAAAGCAACGTTTGTTCTCACAGTGTCCTGTTGGAGACGTACGCACATGACAGACAAACCGTTGTAACCGCTGTAAACGTGTTATCCCTCTTTTGCTTTGGTGCCTTGCGTACGCCCAGCCAGCAAACTGGAGAATCAATCCCGAAATTCGCTCCGCTCACCGCGATGATTGCACCGCAAAGGGGCGATAAGACAAGCCGAACATAGGAGAGGTTTAGAGGGCCTATAGCCGTGGATTTTCTCTTAGGCGGCCCCAGGCTTTGGCCTCCCCTCCTGTACCTGACGTCTGTTTCCCAGGGGGACCCTTCTTTGAGGGTGCAGGGCCCCGGGGTACCGATTGACATGCTCCCCTAAGGGCGTTCTGCATAGGCTAGGCCTCCCCCCCCGTCAACTTCACAGGCGATTAAAGGGTGGCAAAGATGCTGGTATCTGTGTGAGCACACACACACAGAGGTGAGACAATCTCAGTGCCGGGGGGTGGTCAGCAGCCTCACACGGCAATAACACTGTCTGCAGGAACACACTCTGCCCAAGCCCGTGTGATGGGCTCATACAAGCCAACTTTTATTCACGGGACAAAGAGCCAATTGTGAGTTAAAAGGACATTAAGCCCGAGGGTGGGTTACAGTGTGCACAGCAGACAGAGCAAAACATCGATAAACATGCTGATTAGGAATAAAATGAAGGCTGTGTGCTAAATGTACTCCCCTTCAGAGCAGACAAACAAACCATTTCATTTTTAAAGCTGCTGAGAATCTAAAAACACAGAAACTATTTTGATATCTTTATTGACATTTGTTTAACCGTTTCTATACAGAGGATCAAAACATGATTCTGAGATGTTGGTCACAATCAAAGACGACACTGTGACTTACGACACGAATCCCACAACTTTTTCATTCTTTATTTTTAAATTTTTTATTTTTTTTTAATTAAACATTATTCCTTCTACTACTTTTAAGGTTTACTATGGTAGATATAGACTCCAGTCGGTCAGAAAGTCACCAACAAGATTTTGGATCATTCCAGTCACAAAACATGTAAAACAAAAAACCAAACGAACAAACAGAAAATATATATAGGAGACTCTAGATTGTATTAATTTCTCGGTTAAACTGAGATCATACCCGCACTCTAATTGCCCCACGGGGATAAATAAAGTTTGGTGAATCTGAATCTGAACAAATATATATTAAAAAAAAAATATATATATATATATATATATATATACATTATCCATTTCGACAGATTCTAACTTCATTTTCAAAGTGCAAGTAAAAGGGAGATACATTTTTTGGGATGGGGGGAGGGGGGTTGTCACCTTGACATGACATCACAGTGTGCAAATTCGGAAACATATTCTCAGATTTTATGCTTTTCCTTTGCAGTTTATATTCAAATGATAAAAGAGGAACTCCCCTAGTTACTATTTTTTTCCCCCCCACACCAAAAAAAACCTTCTTTTTGTTCTTCCTAACCCAGTTGCTGGGTAGCTCTGGACTTTGAGCAGATTGGGTTAATTTTACCCAAAATTGGGTTAATTATTTTGACCCATCAGATTGGGTTGAATTTGGGCGGGCTGCAGAGCTCAAGATGATTGCCATTTCCGAAAGGGTGACCTTTTCCACAAAAAAAAACCAAACAAATAAAAAAATATAATAAAATAAAAACGTAAAAAGACGTATTTACTTGCTCCTGGCTTCTAACTGGATGAAATTGCCCAATGTCAATAACTCAGAGCGCTTCCTGTCGCTTTGCCTTGCTAATACATCTCTTGTGAACAGATGTTTTTGTTTTCTTCCTTTTTATCTCAGAGGAAATTAATATCGCTTTCATTGTTCCCCGTTTCCGCTCCTATGACTGTCCCACAGCGGCAGGCGGCGGGGCGTTGACCACGGCGGCACCCATGCGCAACAGTTCCTTCCTGTGCGTGAGGATGATATCAAAGCTGGACTGCAGGCGGTTCTGCTGCTCCTCCACGCGTCCTTGCAGGGTGCGCAGCCAACGGATCAGAGCCAGGCGCCGGTACATGGTCAGCTGCACCTGATGCTTCTCCATCTCCTGAGCCTTGAACCTCTCACGGTCCCGCAGAGTCCACACGGCATCCATCATTTCGGGAAGCTCGCCGTCAGAATCCGATGACTGGTCATGCCTCTCTTCCGCTCCTTCCTCCAGGAGGTCTTCCATGTGACTTCCCGATATGGAATTGCGGCCTAAGCTTCTCCGTTTTCCCGATGACTCTCTACTTCTGGTCGGCTCGCTGTCGTGGCGGCTCAGCTTCTGTTCGACAAACGCCATCCGTTCCAAGCCTCCCGTCGACAACCAGTTGCTTCCCCTCTCCAATCGGACGGAGGACATGCTCCCGCCAGAGTCCGAGTCCGAGCCGCTGTCGCCCCACTCGTCGTCATTTTCAAGCTTCATCATCTCCTCCAGGTCATCCCTGCCTCGGTTGCTGCTTTTCCTCCTCTGGAACTCCATCTTCTCCCTGTGCTTGGTCATCATCTGTCCCTCCTCTTCCTCCATCCTCTTTTCCTCAGCTCCATCGGGAGGCACTCGGCCATAGCCGTCATCAGCGTATTCGATTTCGGGAAGGGGCTCCAGCGTGCTCCAGCAGGGCAGGCGGGAGCGAGGTGATAGGATGCCGGAGTTGCTTGGGGAAGATTTCAGGTCGGGGCCCAGAGGGCCCAGTTTACTAGGGCGATGCGGGTTTTGATTTTCATCGCCTCTTCCTCTTCCATTGCTTGTCAGGAAGTTATGGTTGCCATCTTGATCATATTTCCTGCTCGACACTGAGGAAGAGGAGCGATTTGTGTTTTGACCTCTGTAGGCCAGAGGCTGATCCTGATGAAGCATTCCCGGTCTGGACTGATTCTCACTGTAATGACACAGGATCAAGTAGAACTCTATTGTCAAATGTGCTGTATGTACCTGTATATATAATTGAAATCAATTGACATTCACTTTATTGCGCTGCAATGTTTTCCAGCTTTTTGGAACGGAGGCACATATTATACATCGGAAAAGAGTGTCAGGCAACCAACACAAATAAACACGTCACCGAAAAGTGGATACACATTATAATATGAACATAAAAATGCTCACAAAGAAAATAATATATCAACAATCGTGTAGTCGTATCTGCAATCAACCAAAAACAGAATCCAATGCGTTTGATGAAAAGACCCCCTAAAACTCTCTCACCTCTAAATCACCCTTTGCGGGTCACCCCCAATATAGTTTTTTTTTGTTTATAACTACAGGCGGCTGCGCTGCACTCCAATTCTATTAGCATCACACATTAACATGTCACCCCGGAATGGAAATTTCTGTAATCCTGACTTGAGGCTGCTGTCAATCCACCCCCCCTCCGATCCCCATAACCCACCCCCCCTCCTCCTCCCTCCCTTCTCTCTGAGTGCATGCGCGTTCACGCGGTGCTGAAGGACAGCTCATCACTGAGCACGCACGGACTAGAGAACAAATACTAGTTTAATAATAAAACCATTAAAATGAGAAGGAAAAATACCCAAATAGAGTCGAAGCAGGATGGGCGTTCCGGTTCTTTAAGAGGGGTTCCGTGGATTTGGCTAGATGCTTATAGAAAGCAGAAAAACGACGACTAATGGCGCTCACGGACTTCATGTTTGATTAAAAAAAAAATAAGGGTCGTAATAACATAAATAGCGTGTTAGCGCGGAAATAAACGAAACGTATCTAAATGCGTCTTCCCTTGCGCGTTATGTAACACTCACCCCATCTCAGTGTTCTCTCGTCTCTTTCCCCTTCCTGGATAAAAACAACACAAGCCGCCCTTCCCCGTTCCTATTTGTTGCTCGCTTAAGTCACTTGACTGACATTTCAGCCTCATTTGCATGCGCTTGTGATTTCTTTCTTACCTTCGTGCGGGTCCGCTGCTCGTTGGACGTGGGAGGCTGGACCGACGCTGCGCCTTTCCCAACGTTTTCCCCCCCCTCCTCCGACGCGGTGTTGTCGATCCTCCTCTTCCCTCATCACCCCCCCCCCCCTTCTGTTCCTGACTCATGCGGTTCCAGGGGGAAAAAAAAGACGCACTGGGAGGGCAGGAAACGAAAGAATAAGAGGAGCGTGACAAAGCATGTTGGATGCATTTTTTTTTTTTTACATTGTGTTTTGCTGGGATGCAGAAAGGCACTGTCCTGTATGCTGCCATATTAAAGCCGATAGAGCGAATGCCCGGTGGGCTGTCATATTTTGGGGCAAATTGGTTTGGATTGGATAAACTTTATTGTCAAATGTACTGTACGTGTAACATACAGCACAGATGAAATTTCTTCCCTCTTAACATAAAACAAGAGGAGCCGCTGCGGGTGTCCGCGCCGCTATCAAAAGAAATGTTTCCCAAAAAAATGACAAAATAATACAAAACAACACATGAGACACAGACAATCGTGCATACACTTTGTTGTCTGAAAGAGTTATAGATGAAAGAGGAGCGAATCAAAGTGTCCTTTTCACCAGTGGATCAAAGACGTCATGCTGCAATGTGCACACGTCTGCTACAAGCTAAGCTTGAAAGCAACAAGAAGCTTTAGCATCCATTAACGAAAAAGAGAGATTGGCCCTCTTCTCCTGTCCCATGTAAGTCCGCTTCAATTCCAAGCCGCGATATGGTTAATTATTATTTTCCTTGAAGGCAGGGGGGGGGGGTCAAACTTATTTTTGTCGTGGGCCATATTTTAGTTACCGTTTCCCTTGGACGGCCATTATGACTCAAACCATATAAACAAGTCAAGAAAAAGTGTTTACTCCACTTGTGTTTCAGTTACTGTCATGACGGGTTTGGTTACAAGAGAATGCTGACCATATCCTTCTTATTTATTACAGATGAGAATTTAACATTTCGGTAGAGATGTTAGCTAGCATCATGAAAGTTGACATGTTTTATTTTGCTTTGGCGGCCACATAAAATGAGATGTCGGGCCAGATCTGGCCCCCGGGCCTTGAGTTTGACACCTGCACTCTCAGGAAACATACTTGTGAAGGCATTGTTTATCATACAATCCTCAATCATGGTTGTACACACGGTCAGGTCTAAGCCAAAATGCGAGGGCCCATTTTATTTATTTTTTTGTACCAGTCAAGCGCCGCATATGTCTCCAAGATTGAAGACCCGTAAAAAGCTGGTACAGTCACAAAACCTATGTGTTGTTCGGGGATCAGACTTGACATATTTCATTCAATAAAAACCACAATATTTTAAACAACCGCTAATTTCTTTTTGAAGTGGGCAACCGCACAAATTCAGCAGGGGGTCCAAAAATTCTTTCCTTCACTGTATCGCTTGTCTACTTAAATAGCCACATGATAAGTTATACAATCACATCAAGAGGCCCATCAAGTTCATCTATGTCCTCAGGAAATACAGAATCGTACAAAATAAGCACAGTGTGAATCTCGAGTTAAGCCATCTTTGGTCTGATGATTCAAAATTATGCAAACACTTTAAGCCTTAAATTAGAACCAAATCACCAGAGGGGGCAAAGGTATTCACTCTCTGTCTTTAAGAAGTACCATATATGCACACACACAAAAAAAGGACACGTAAAAATACATGTACTGATTCAACTCCATTACTTAAGTAAAAGTACAAAAAGCCTGTGAAGTGTACTTAGATGCTGGATTAATCAATGACAACATTAACTACCACCCCGCCCCCCCAAAAAAACATGGACAGTATGTGTTTCATTTTTTCAGGTTAACCAGAAACTTTTGAGTGTGACAAATCTCACGGCTCTACTGCCTCATAGTAGGTTGTACAGTATCCATCCACTCTCTTGTCCTGAAAAGCTCAAGGATTCAGGAAAAAATTAAGTACGTCGACCCGGACTGATTTATAAATGTTTATTTTTTCCATATGCTATTGACTAAATGCTGACAATTTGTTCTTCGAAGGCCTCTAACGATCAAGTTGTTTGGTTCCAAGTTAATTTACTTGTGTTGAATAAACGTATTTTATTAATTGTAGTACAGAATATTTATTTATCTAACGGCGTTTTCATATAGCACAATATTGTTGAAGGCAATTTGTGTCCTGAAAAAAAACCATACCCCAAAAAATATTGGTGTTTGCAGGGCATCCTGGAACGGATTAATTCAATTTCCATTCATTTCAATGGGGAACAATGATTTGCGATACAGCATGGGTGTTTTTAAAGTCATACCTAAAAACACAAATTAATTTGTTTAGTTTATAATTAATGAAACAATAGTTGGAAGATGGAAATGTTTTAATGCCACCCATAATGCAACTGTAATCCCTTAAATAATTTTCTTGTAAGTGATGACCAATCTCAGATATAAGAAAGCATAGTAGTTATTAGCAAGTGATTTTGTTTTTTTTTGTATGAGGTGGGGTGGGGGGTGAATACGTATGCGTGTGGTATCGAGAGGCAACATCAGACAGACTTAACAAGTGTTCAGTGTCTCTCTCCTCTCCGCTCTCGTCCCCCTGACGTGTCGTCGCTGGCGGCGGAAAAACTCATCCCCTCTCCTTCTCCCCGCTTGCACACACACACACACACACACACACGCACACTTCCATCCCTTCTTGCTTCTCCTTTAACAACATCCACATTCAAATACACCAGCTCCAGGCGTCATTCGTCTCTCCCTCCCCTCTCCATCGTACACCAGTAGCCTAAGCCCATAAAAAATACATCAAACACAAGCCACACGCCCGAGGCCTCGTCACACGCAAAATCATCACTCTCTCCATCTCACTCTTTTAAAAGTTACAAAACAGCGCCACTGCGGAGAAAGCGATATCAGCGGAATTGAGGCCTATTACCGTAATGTTCACACTAACGCTTTCCACACAAGGAAAAAGGAACCTAACTTACCTTGTGCATAGTAAGACTTTTTTTTTTTTTTTTTTTTTTAAATGCTCCCACAGCCTGCAGCACCGTGACCCACTTTCCTCCGCTTCGGCTCCACATCTGGTCCAGCAGAGGTCTCGGGCTGTGACAGCGGCCGAGGGCGGCCAGCACCCATGGGCCACACTGTCAGATCGCCAGTGCGGAGAAGAGATGCACATAAGAGAGCGCGAAAAACACAAACCAAGAGAAGGAGAGTGAGCCAGCACAGTTACAAAATGAGCCAAACTAGCCTGGACGTGCGAAAGTGAAATCCAGCATGGCTTGTTTTGAACTATAATTACACTTTTATCCCACATGCATAAAGTGGATGCTGCATGGCATACAGAAAAAAAAAAAAAAACACCCTTGGGTGCTGCGGCTTTTGTTTCTCTTCAATTATTCCACCCTCTGTCCTCTCTTATCCTCATAATGAGAATAGAAGCGGATTCGTGTCCTCTAGATATTTAGAAGCTCGGACCTCCGTGCCAAAATGTGTAACCTTCCCGCTCTTGTGTGAAATGAGAGTTCACCGAGGTTTTATGTTAAGTTTTACAGATTTTGACCCCACGGTTCACCCTCCTGGGGAGTGGGGGCTAAGGGGTGTGTTTGGGCTGTTGGAGGAATGGAGGAAGACAAAGCATGAAAATAAAAAAGGAATATCAATCTCGAGATCCTATTAAAATCTAATTCGATTGGCTCGCTTGACCCCACAAAAAGGACCTGGCATTTGGAATCCGCTTCATGTCAATGAAATGGCTCAATAATAACATATCTGGACTATTCTTTTTTTCATAGTCCCATGTGATGCAAAAACCACGTTAAAAGGTTAAATAAAACGATACATACTGTAAATCTGACAAAAATCTAAAAAGTGAAGGCTCCCCTTCGCATTGGCTCCTAATGATGTCTACTTGGGCCCTCCTGCAAGGCATCCTAACCGCAGGCCACTTGTCTCCTAATCGCCATAGCAACTAATGAGGTGGATAGACAAAAGGGTCTTGTTGAAATGTCTGCCTATTATTAGCCACTTCAAACATTAGGATTGAAATGGCGAGAATACTTAGGCGTCAAGAAGATTCTTTCATACAGTAAATGAGCCAAAACAAACATTCCGAGTCGATGCAATACAATGTATGAAAGCGCTGTCTAAATAAAGATGCATTGAATACATCTTTATTTAGATAGCGCTTTCACAACAGCGGCAGATGTTACTTTTGTTCTTTATAAAACCAAATTGTGCTTTGGTGTGAATGTGTGTGTCACCGGTTGGTGCCCCGGGGGTGTTTTCAGCTTCTCACCCAAACATAAGTTGAGTGATGTGTGTTCACCAAACAGTACGAGTATTTTTGAAACTATGTGACAATCCAAGATAGACAGCATTTCCACAAAAGTCTTAAAATATAATTGTATTTACATGTAAAATACATTACACAAAACCCAACAATTTAGACTTCAAAAAAAAAATCCCTTTGTACACACAAGCAAAAAAATAATAATAAAAAATCAAATAAAAAAAGTCATTTATACAATTAGATGGCTATCAATTGAACACAACATGAATTTAAAATTTTTAAAAGCAAACACGAGTTTTAGTCATGTTGTAGAAATGTTAATACTCATCAGGCTATGTTCCGAATTCAGTGGTCCAAGAAGCTAAAAATGCTTCTCTGGGGTCCCTTAGTGTGTCCGACAGATGTATCCTGCCTGCAGACCCTCTTGGCTGCCGGGTTCACGGTTCCCGTGTTCCCCCTCCTCTTTGTTGTCTGTCGAACAAAACGCAAGTCGTCCCTAAATTTGGTGAAAAATCTCAAAAATTGTTCACATTCATGCGGCTGTCTGCTTAACGAAAATGCGGGCTTTGGCGCCGCCTCGTGGCGAAATGTTAGATTGCTTGAGTTTACCGAGCAAACGCAAATGATCTTACTCATTTTTGTTGGGAGAAAAAAAAATACATCACTTTCCAATTTTTCCATTATGATTTCTTTCATGCGACACAAATATACGGTGTCTTTGTGTCGCGTGAAAGTCACGTTTCGCTCCAAAAACAAGTCACCACATTTAAAGATGTGATTTTGTGCATCGCATTGATTGAACGCCGCCCTAAAAATAAACCTCTTCACTTTGTTGAATTTCCACGCCACAAATGTACACTGGGGGCTGTTTGACTCTTTTCTTAAACAATTGTTCCAAAACAAGTCTCCAGCTTTCGATGTGAAACAAAAAAACTACTCACATGATTCTGAGACGCTTCCCGGGTTGAGTCGTCTTTCTCGGGAGACAACGTCTGAAAGAGGAACGCACGACTGTTCCTGGGTGCCAGCGGGTTGCCTTCGGTTATGGACGCCAATTTCTGAAGGACAGCCCGCGGCTGACTCAACAAGGAGCCTCTTTTAACCTTCACGGAGACACACACACACAAAAAAAAAAAAAACACTCTTATAAATCTGATATTGAACATAAACAATACAGTATACAGCGTACCTCGAAACACATATGGTGAAAGAGTGCTAATAGATGAAGAAACTAATCTGGAATTGAATACATACTGTACATTTGTATTTTCCTCTCTATTTACATGACCTACCTGTGAGGATCGCAGGAAGGGATTGAGGGTTGATGATGTCTTCAGCGGCGGCGGTGCAACAGGAAGCTCTGCTTTGTAAATCAAGAACAAAAGTCTCAATGAAAAAAACCCCCACCAACATTCTCGATTTGTATCTTTAAGACATTGTCGATACTGTTCAGATGACATATTATGCCTTTTTGTACAGTGTAGCTGCTATCTTGTCTTAGCTGTGTGTGTTTAATGCATAGCATGTTTGCACTGAGGATTGAGAGGAAGAAATTTCATCTATGCTGCATGTCATACATAAAGCATATTTGACAATAAAGATGACCTTGACCCTCGATTAGATTCAACTGCCATGTGTTCGGGAATATCTTTGTGAAAATATGGTTGTACCATGATTGACAGGCTTTATTTGCAAATTGCAAGTAAATCAAATTTCCCATTGACGTAGGGGGGATATTAATCTGTTCCAACCCACCACAAAATCTTTTTGCTCAAAGTATTTGAACAAAAAAAAACTTTGTGTGCTGACGTGTGCCTTTAAGGGGCGTGGCCTAGAAAGTGACAAAAGAAGGTACAGTGTTTTCATTTTGGATTTTTCCCGATCATCACCCCCCTAATAAATATATAAATAAAATTATATTTTTATATATACATACACGCACACATTTGCACAAAGCAACAGCTTGTGACTTTGTCATCGAACGTTTGTGAGTCAAGGTACCACCGTAATGAGGCTCGGGAGCAAACGGACCTTTCTTCTGCAGAGTCTTCGCAGTCACCTTCTTGGCCAACTTCAGGAACTGACTAGCTTCCTGGCCAATCTCGCCGTCCTCCTCTTCCAAATCTGTCGCTTTCTTGGCTTTCTGTTGGGACTGAAGAGATGCGGGGAAATGAAGAGTCAACATGAGCTCGTTTTTTTTCCCTTCCTCCCTCCAAATATTTCCACTAATTCAGACTCCTCATGTTAGCCTGGCATGTTCGGACTTGCGTACAAATTGAAGTCACGTCACCCTCATGCAGGGAGGATAAGCAGGAACGGGGGTTTTTTTTTATTTTTTTTTTTCACTCTACCTGCTCTCTGAGCCACTGTTCCCTCTCCAGTCTCTCCTTCCTCCTCTGGATCTCAATCTGATCCATGTCATCATCATCCTCGTGCTCCTCCTCACCCTCGGCTCCAGTCCTATCTGTGTCGAAGGCCTCATCTGCAATGCCGTGACCATCGGTGATATGAAAATTGGGGAAGAAGCCTCGCAAATCCTGTCCGCCCCCCTCCTGTAACAAACCGAGATTTTTCCAACGGAAGCGGCGAGCTCTTCCGGGCCCGTCGGAATGTAAGTCGCCATCGGCGAGGTAGCGTTCCTGGTACAGCCGCAAGCGTCGCTTGTCATCATCCATGATCTGCTTCCTGTCAGGATACGTGAACTTTAACGCAACAATTTGACTTGACAGTTCCAGTTTTGAATTTAGATTTTGTACAATGCGCTCGCGAGTCCAACGGAAAGTGGCATTTTCCTCACATGTGGATCTTGTTGACCTGGCGGTGCAGCTCTTCATCGGAGGGAAGCTCCTCCAGGAGCTCCTCTTCCTCATACTCGCTCCCTCCGTCGTCATCTTCATCGCCACTGCCCTCGTCGCTGCCTGACAGTTCAGCTTCCGAGTCCACGTAGTCGGTCAGGTGCCTGCAAAAGGTGGAGAAAATTGCAGCTCAACGCCCGGAAGCCAAAACATCCACATCGACATTCGTATGCGCGACATGTCGAACAATCGCACCGTACGCCGAGTGGCATTTTTCACCTCGGCTTGAATCTCCACTTACATTTTCTTCTTTTTTTTCTTCGCGAGATCGGGTGCAAACACTCCATTCAGCTCCTCCTCTTCGACCTCATGATTCTCTTCGTCCTCTTCATCAGCATCCGTTTCCTCATCCTCATCACTTTCGTCGTCTTCCTATAAAGACAAATTCAGATTTGGTGTTGGATTTGAATGGAATCTCAAACAATACCAGCGATGTTTCTGCCTCTTTTTTTGGCGGGGGGGGGGGGGGGGGTGTAAACTGTCCATACCACGTCGGAAAGAAGCCGAAATTCGCAGTCCTCTTCCTCATCCTGAAGCGTCTTCGTCCTGCGAGGTGGAAAATCCCGTCACGATCGTCAATTTCCGCACACGATTTCCTCTCTTTCTCAATAGAGAGCATGAATTCTGAGTTGAACCCTTTTCATGCGCCCTATAACATGAACAACTGTCTCGTAGCCGCCGTCACTCAAAGGGTTAACAGGCGACAAATCAGGGTAAAAAAAAAAAAAAAAAAAAAGATAATAATAATAACGACAATACCTGTTTTGTGCTGGTGAACTCATGTGGGAAGAACCTAAAAAGGGGACAGCAAAACCGTAACCTTATCAGGAATCGTGTTAACAAGTGCTTGGAGCAAAATATTACTACAACGATAATGATACGAGCGGAGGAATAGTTCTTAGCGAAAAGGAAGGTACCTGAGCTCGGAAATTTGCCAGAACAAAGGCCAAGTAGTTCATCCATGCTGTTTTCGTTGTCTTCATTCTCCTTGCTTTGATCAGTCTGTGACTTCTCTCCCGCATGCGTGCTTGGAAATGCGCCCGAGCATAATCCGAGAAGTTCTTCCGTTTGCGTTTCGCGGGCGGCCGGTGGCGCTTCGCCGCTCGGCGCCGTCCCGAAAACACCCGAGCACATTCCTAAAAGCTCCCCCATGTTGGCGTCCATTGCGTTTTCATCCAGGCTGTCCAAGACTAACTTTCTCTTGTGGGAGTGGACGGCACCGGGATGCGGACCCACGTTCAGGAAGCCGTCGGCGTCGAGTAACTGGGAGTGGGCATCGTCCTCGAGAGAGAAGCGACCTTGAGAGTCTCCGCCCAGACCGCCGTGTCCGGTGACTTCACCACGAGGCTCAAAGTCCGCTGGGGAAGGAGGGGCGTACAAATCTTGGGAGTCTTCAACCGGTAGGCACAGCGAAGGCTCGGACAGTTTACCAGAGCTCTGCCAGAAAGATACGACAAGTGTCATGTCAATAATTTAGATCTTCAAACTTGATGTGAAACATTTCGAAACACCCCTTTTAATCTCTGGCAGACACGCGTTGCCCTGAATTTCACGTTTGGCGTCCCACCTTGGAAGCGGAGCTGAGGAGGCTCGGCCTGAAGAGGCACGGGGACGGCGAACGGAACAGCGAGCTGGAGTTGGAGTTGCAAGCGCCTCTCCCCGGACGCTGATGGCTGATGGGTTGATAGGAAGTGATCATTGATCCGGCCAGCTCGAAGCTACTGTTGTGGCTGATGTCCTTCATTAGAGACAGCGAGTCGTCCTCTTCTGGAGACAACGGCATCAACGCTTGAGTGTCAAACCTCGGTCATTGAGGGGTTTAAAAAAAAAAAAAAAGGGAATCGTAATAAGTTTGGAAATCAAACAAGCTTACCCACTTTACTCGCACTGTATTGTCCCGCTCCAGATCTCCTTCCACCATCACTTCAAGGGGGGAAAAAAAAGTCCTTGAAGGTGTACGCGGTGACCAGTAGACACACACACAAAAATAAAAAAAATAAAATCTGCACACAGCAGATTTCCCTGACTACGGTGACAAGGTCAGAGGTCACAATGTGCCATCACCAATGCCGTAGCAAAGTCCTAATCTCTCTCTCTCTCTCTCTCTCTGCTACTGAGAAGTGTCGGGATCGGAAAGCGACTAGGCAGGTGAACTGCAAATATCTAAGCAACTTACCCGGTGCGAGAGCAAGAGTTGCCAGGGAACAGTATGAGGGTGCCATCAGTGTTCATGATGTCCGGAGTTACTGACGGGCAATTCAGTGCCACGGGGGAAAAACTTCGGGTACTCTGCGCCCCGCTGCCATCCTCTTCTTCGTCATCGCCTCCCAACAATTCATCTAAACCCTGCGATGGATCAAACCAGAAGTGAACGTCAATAGCAGAAAGGGGCAAAACCACATTGGTTGTCAAGGTAACGAGACCCCCCCCCCCCCCACACACACACACCTCATCGTCCTCATCCGTCATTTCGGCCTCCTCCTCTTCCTCCCCACAGTCTTCATTATCGAGGCGATTCAGCTCGGCCTTGCGCACTCGCTCCTCCTGCCTCCGCTGCGCCATGGCGAGCTGCAGCCGCTGCTTCAGGGTCAACAATTTCTCTCCTGTGAAAAGAAGCCACTATTTGTCAAAAGAACAACGCCGCCTCCAAAACGAACGAAACGGTGGCCCCTCGCTGTGTCATCATTCACGCCCGAATTGTCATTTTGGAGATGTATATGAGGCGCGACATCACTTGCATGATGTCCACGTTTGGTTTCATACCAGGTTTGGTTGGCGCTGGTTCTTCTTGTCCTTCTTTAACGGTGACGGCGACAGACTGGGCACACAACTCCTCCTTGCCAGACGCCGTGCTGTCTTTACGGATGATGTTGAGCTGCAACGTATGCTCTCCCTTCGGCCGGACCGGAGCGTGGATGTGACGAAGGTAGCGCTTTTTCAGAGCCTCAACGCCTGATCGAGCAAATATCGTAAGAGGAATGACGGCCGGCGGCTGTGACATGTTAAGTTTTAAAAAGCATGACCGACCTGGGTTGTGCGACGCTGGATCGAGGAGGATAAAATCTCCTGCATTGGCGCACAATTTAGCAACAGGCGGGGGGTCCAGTCCTAGCTCTTTTAGTCGGGCTAATTTGTCCATCTTTGGCTTGCTGGCCAGCGGCGTGAGGGGCTCGGCAGTGACGGGATAAGTAAAAGTTGTAGACTGAGGCTCAATCGCAGCTGGGGGTCCGTCCTCCGCTCGCTGGATGTTCGACAGCGCTTCGGTTTGTTTCAAAAGACCCCCTTCTTCGGATGTGGTTTTCATCGAAGCATCCGCTGAAAGCGACTCCTGCAAACTCTCCGAGAGATAAAGCATCGGAGCGAATCCCCGGTCGGATCCGAAGATCTCGGCAGCGGCATCGCGCGTCTGACTCGGGTTCTCCTGCTGCGGCGACGACGCGGCGGCGGGCTCGGGTAACGGTTTGAGTTGAGAGGATGCGTGGTGCGGAGTGGGAGCCGAGTCCTGCTCTGCGGGCGCCTGTTGGGCTTCGCTGGTGGGGTTGGCTGCGGGTAGCGGCGGTGTCGGTTTCTCCAACATGACTTCAGAATACTGTCGAGATCTAAAAATAAAACAAATAAAAAAATGAAAGACTGTCCCCCCCGCCCCAAATTACAACAGCAGCGAAATGTTAAAATGAAGACCCCAACTGGTCAGGCTGAGGTAGTAGCCGGCCATCAAAAGACCCTTAACTCATTCACTCCCAAAGACGCTTTTAAACGTCTTTTCAGACTTGGTCTAGATTGGCTGGTACTGAATGAGTTAATAAGCGAACCTGACCCATGCATAACATATTTGCATTTACTTCAACAGAGCCATGGCAGGTCCCTCTGGCCTGGCTCTCTTCTTAAAAAACTGGCTGATGGTCTTTGGCTCCGGCATGTGGTACGGCAAGCCGAGCTCTGACTCTACATCAGACGAAAAGACGCACATCAAAGATTGAAGCATCAGGTTGATTGATGACAAATACTTTGTGTGTGTGTGTGTGTGTCAACTGACCTCTGACCAGCCTCTGAGACTCACTGTGGAGCTGCTTCATTGCCTCTTTACTTGCACGTGCGGCTTTTCTCTCCTAAGAGCACACAAAATAGTCAGTCAAACTCACATTTTTGTCTTCCTCGCGTGTCGGATTTTTTTCCGAGGGATTCGGGACTGCTTACTGCACGCTGGGGCTTTTCCACTCCATCTCCAACCTCTTCTTCATTCAGGAAAGGTGCCTGGATTAATATTTGGAAAAAGAACCACATGAAGGCCTGAATATGAGTTGATTTAAATCTAGCCAGTCATGTTCAACGCAACATACCCGTTGCTTTTTCATCTTTTGTTTGACAGCTGCTCGAATTGAATCCAGTGACTCTTCCTCCTCTAACTCGTCATCGATACCGGCGTCGAAGAGATCCGTGTCAGCCAACAGGCAGCCGCTGTCATTCGGGGCACTGAGGAGATGCGTACCCTGCGCGCAAGGAGGCTCGTCATTATCGGTGTGATGCAACACCCCGAGCTGTTTTTCCTCTCTGTACAGATTGTTGGGGAAGTTGTTTCATTTTTTGTAAGCGGGATTGCGCAAACGTTTGATTCAAGGAAACCGAAAAGGTCGGTGTGAAAGCCATTTTTGAGAGAACTGGGAAGTGGTGCCTTGCAGATGGAAAAGTAACCACACTGTACGCCAAAAATCACTCACTTCATCCAAGTCGGAGAATCTCTCTTTCTTCTTCAGTTTTTCTACCGTTTTACTATGTTTCTCCTTTTTGTCTCGGCGCCTCTGGCTCCTCTCCCTCTTTTTTGGATCTTTAGTTGTTTTGGCGCCCTTCTTAGTGTTCTGCCTGTGCTCATCCACTTTCAGCTCGGGTTCGCTGTCTTCGTCATCTACGGGAGCAGAAATTCTTCTCCTGCTTTTTTCAACCTCTTGTTTCTCATCTGTTTCTATCTCCTCTCCACGAGAAGCAGACATTAAGAATGTTTCTGCCCCAGCCGTCTCCTCCTCCTCCTCCTCGCTGTCGCTGTCTCTGATGGCATGACAGCGAGGCTTTCGGCGAACTTGAATGTCTTCTTCCTCATCAGAGTCTGTAAATACAACAGGGGGGAACAAAGTGCAAATACTGATAAGCATAGTTGCTCTTTTGCAAATAATATTCACTCTTCATCCATGATGAAAGCTTTACACATCAATGGCCAATCAAGCCATCTACAAAAGTGTCTTCTTTGAGACCTTGACGCCCTCCATTCACGGAAACATTTGACCCATCTGCGGCTCATTCAACCTCTATTGTTGTGCAAGTCACCTGGATTATCCTCTCTGTTATTTGTTGTCTCTGGCACAATCCCCTCTGCTGGAGAGCCCATTCCACTGTCTGAATCGCTGTCGGTTTCCGAGGGGGCCATGGAAGGAAGACCTTCAGCCTGAGTAGACATACATTAAAAAGAACATTCACATGTTGCACATCAATTGGGGTCCTATGTACATCCTAAAGAACAACTTAGGTAGTTAAGAAGGACTCTCTCAGATACAGCTTGAACCATGCATGCATTTTGGCGTGCAAGATTGTTTGAGGACATGAGTGGCGCCTCGGAGCAAGCCAAACAATGAGCACATACGTTAGCTGGCGATGGCCTCGTATCATGAAGTGGAAAGGAAACTTGTCTGGTGTCTATTTCGATTTGGGGTTGGGGAATATTACTGACATTACAATTTAATCACGATTGCTATGTAAAATTGTTCAACCAAGACGATGAAGGGAGCCACCGATGGAATCTACAAGTAGCTAGCTGCGACAAAGTCGCCTAGCTCGCTAACTAGCAGAAGCTAACAATAGGAAAGAAATGTTGATCACACAAAGGAATTGATACATTCTAGTTTATTACACAACAGGCGTAAATGTCTTCTGGTGAAAATTATATCCTCACCTGTTGCTGAGAAAGGACCAGGCTCATCTCGTTGCCCGCTTGCTACTCGAAGATTGTCACAAAGAAACCAGCGGCGAGAAATCAAAAGTCTCGTCAAGTTTTGGCAGCGTCAAAAAACATCCAAAAAGTTCATGCCTGAACAACGGCGGATAATTCAGTCGTTGATGTGCAATGAGATCGCCTTTAGCTCGGTTGCCTCTCGTCCTCCCGCCTGTTCTCACAGCACATTTTTTTATCTTTCGCGCGCCGTGACAGCTGGACCACAGTTTTCGTCAGCGAGGTGTCAATCGGTGACGTTTTGCTTTTCTATTGGTCGATGGGACACATATGTCCCGCCTACATTTAAACAACCTGTGCGTGCATGATTTAAGTCTCGCGACGTTTTCGGCGGGCGGGATCGAGGCGTGTGGAAAGTGATTACAGTATTATTCAGGTCGAGCAACAATAATTAAATTACGTATAAAAAACCTTATCATTATTCCCTATAATGATTCTCATATTTTGAGGGTCCAAACATTAACAACATGGAACTCTCTCTCTTTCTCTCTCTCTAAATATATATACTGTATAAATAAAATAATGTGATTACTGATTTATTTTTATAACAGATCTGTACTACGATCACAGAAGACACCTTGCTAATTATTATTTCTATGTGCACAAATCTTAATTGATAATTAAGGTAAAAATGGGGGTAAACTTAAGTTTCTTTTTTAATATATTTTTATTTTTAAATAGCCCACAACAAAGGGAGTTACAAAGTTTAATAAATCATACAATGATGGCACAGCACCCTGTTTTAACATATTTGGCTGAAAAGATGAATCTGAGTTTGACTGTAAAATACATAAGAATTACATCCAGTTCTTAAGATAATCTTCATTTTATATTATGATTTATGAAGCTAAATCGACATTTCAAACGACTAATTGTCTATTATGTGTTAGCGTTATCTGCCGTCATTAAAGTTTGATGAGCACCTGATGAGCTCGCGCATGCGCACATTACAATTGAAGGCTTCCCACTCGCGCATGCGCAGTTACAAATCCCCAACGCCAGAAGCGGCAGTATCAGTAGTTGGGGTCAGCCAGCCCAGTCAACAGCACTCTTCGCTGTCTTTTATTCCATTTTTTTTCTTAAATTAGCCACTTTAAGCTTCGCGATACCGCCCCCAATTTCAGCGTCGGTACGGAGCCGCCAGGCCGGGACAGAGTCGGAGAGAGAGGCCTCGGCAATGGAAGCGCTCGGACCCGGTAAGAAATGAGACAAATGAGAGGCGAGCTATTACGCGGAGAGATCCGCGCTTGCGACTCGTGGGCTCAGGTGTGCGACTTCACTGGGGGCCGCGGCTGCACTGAGGCCTCGAAGCACTGACGGAAAACAAACACAGACCCACCCCGCGTGTCTCTCTGCGTGACATTATCGACGTGGGGTGTTCGAACGTCGAATGCGTGTGTATTGTGTGTGTTCTGCGACCATGCCCGTGTGGTTTTATTTATGTGAGGCACGCACGTCTCGTCGTGTCGGAGCTGGTATTGTGTGAGTGGGGATTTAACTAGGACCTCCTTCCTTCCTTCCGCGTCGTAGTGTGTTCACACGTTTCTTCATTTCGATTAAAACCGCGATGTTTTTGGACAGTGACAACAGGCCCTCTGGCCGACGTTCAGTCAATCATGTCACATATTTTTTCCCACCCTTACTCTCGAGCCGTTTTGTTTTTGAGCCATCGCGACAGCGTGCTTGCTTTCCGGGGCTGCCTTCGTTCGAGATCCGTCACCAACAAGAAAAGAGGGGTAAAAAAGGCAAAGATTGCCCAGGAAAACTAAGACGTTTAACAACTCGCTGGTGATATTTTAGTGGCCGTGTTATTGCATGGGGCTCCTCTGCCTGGCCAGCTGCCATCCGCATGTGAAGACACAGCGGTACTGGATGGATGGCGCTTTTCACCATCACAAGGCTGCAGGCATGCTCCATGTTACTCATCTGCTATATGATAACAAAGCCACTTCCCGGCTGTGCAGTTATTGCAAGGAAGCGTGCACCCTACCACT
Organism: Hippocampus guttulatus; assembly: GCF_054856545.1. Lineage (NCBI taxonomy): Eukaryota > Metazoa > Chordata > Actinopteri > Syngnathiformes > Syngnathidae > Hippocampus > Hippocampus guttulatus. The sequence continues at coordinate 6,210,744 of NC_141278.1, forward strand.
CGGCGATAACAATTGCAAATGTCCCCCCCCCCCCCCCCCCCACACACTTTTTTTGTAACATAAACACATCCTTCCTCTTGTTTGTAATAGACTGCTTTGTTGAGAGCAGATCAACATTTTCTAAAATGTATTAACGCGCATGACTGTAAAGCATTGGTGTGCTTTTTTTTTGTGGGCAGTCAAAATTGGAAAGGCATTAACAGATCCTGGTTTTGTGGAATGTCCAAGGAAATGGGGAGGGAAAAAAGTCAATTGGACAAGTATCCACAGGTGTGTGTATTCACACACCATGGAAGCTTTATCATGTTTGTTTCCCTCGACTATTCCGATTTTCACAAAATTGTAATCAAACCAGATAATGCACTGTTACAATTTTAGAAAACTTGCAGCAGAATGCAAATGAAGTGGACCATCGCACAATAAAATGAGCGTAGGCAACCCGCACGCCAAGCAAATGAGCACCGGGCATCTCCAGGCGTGCACCTGCAACCCTCTAATGTAGTGGTTCTTAACTTCCTTACAGGTACCGAACCCAACCAGTTCATATTCACGTTCACCGAACCCTTCATTTGTGAAAAATAAAAATATGATTTTTTTTAAAAAACAAATTCAAGACATAAAAACCCCACATTTATTAAAAACAGAAAAATAATAAAATTACATGGCATAATGTAGTTTTTTTTTAAATTGTATGACATACTCTCACGACTGAGCGAACAAAATTTTCCCCACAGCACTGATTGGACAAGTAATTTAATGCGATCACCTGCAGCCAGCGATTGCCAAGTGGGCGCGTCATACCAAATTGACATCTTGAGTCGGGTGTGTCTCCGTCGAACCCCTCAGACCGATTCACCGAACCCCTCGGGTTCGATCGAACCCGGGTTAAGAACCACTGCTCTAATGGGTTTTGAGGCTCCACATATAGTATGCTGCTCTGTATTACTTATCAAACCACAAAAATTTGGTGCGGCGGTCAAGGAAGAGGCAGTTTGCCGTAATGGGAGGAGAGAATAAAGGAGAAAGTCAAAATATTCTGACAGGCACTGCATGTAATGATTTAACACACCTTCACTGACAGCACCTGTGCATTTCGGTGACAGAGGCGCTTCATGCTGTGCTTTCGAGCCCCAACGAAATAATATTGTCTCACATTTCTATCTTACAAATTGCACATCATGTTTTGGTGTGACGATTTGCAGTGATATGCTGTTTTTGGCTCGCTCATTAAAATCCTCCGCATACAGTGAAGTTTAATGCATCTCCAAATGTAGTTGCTTCATTTGCAATGAAAATAGAACATTTCAACATGTTGTCAGTGTAAGGGCAGAACTTGGATACTGCTTTTTTTGTTGTTGTTGTTGGATCTCATGAAAACGCAATTCTTTAATCCGGGTATTTGCAGTTGTGGGTATCAGTGCCCTGGCCGCTTAGATCGCTTCGGTCTCTGAGTCATCACCTGGTCCGATCATCATGCTCAGTAGAGCCTCGGCTCTCCAACTGCTTCATCACGCTGTGGTTACCAGGGACACATCAACATGAACATAATACATTCGTGCCTTCATCACTGCACATGTAAATGCAAGGGGGAGGGTCAGAAGTGTTACAATTTTTTTTTTTAGCCCCATTACCACCAAACAGTGCTGTTGGGTGCAGATCGGTGGCATGCAAGTGGAAAACGGCTCGTATCGTGCAGGTTCCCAAAATAATAGGAAGCTGTATTTAGTGACAGTAAAATGCACACCTTTCAATCGCCGTTGTCATTTGTTGAATCCATTAGCGGACTACGGAATGTCGGCGTGTTTACGTGGCTCTCACCATTCCGCCTACACTCCCCATGATGGCGATGGAAGCCAGATTCAGAGCAGAACTGTGCCACTTACCGGTAAAGTAGCGTTTTTTTTTTAAATATTTTTTTTCTCCGGTGGTCTTTGGACATTAGGTGGCCATTTAAATGCAAGCTGAGTGACGCACACTGACTACAAAATCAGCAGAAAGATTGCCGAATTGACTGTGTTCAGGAAAAGCGTGTTTCACTTTCATTTTAAATAGGGAGTCGCTTAGTACTAAAAAAAAAAAAGTCAACTAGTTATTGGGGTCATATTTTGTGATGAGCCTTCGCTGTACTTTTCCAAGTATCAGCCAAGGAAGCAATAGATAGGTTGAAGCTCTTATTTTTTTTTTTTATGCTTCATGTAAATGATGTCGAATGCACACTGAGGCTTCGATGTTTTTATACCCCGGCAGAATTTGGAATATGTGGAGGTGTGCGGCGCATTTCTAGTTGAGCGCCGAGCTAACTTAAACTCGCATGTTACGACAAGACTGTATCGTGGCTCGATCAAGGCCACGTCGGGAAAGAAAGGCACCGCGCATTGTCAAGAAGGGTGAGTCACGCGCAGACAGTCACACAAAGGTAACAATAGCAAGGCAGCAATCAAACTACCGCTACTATGCTGGAGGGGTGTGTAGCTGTGTGGAGGAGGGTGTCATTTGGGGGCCCGCTCTTGATGGGGGGCATACAGGCGACTGTGTTTTGGGGGAGGCAATGGGGTCCTGATTGTCTGTGCTCTCGCGCCTCACTTGTTAACTGGAGCGTGTGGCTCCATGGAGTTCAGCGGGACCCCCACATTAGGCTGGCAGTTGACAAAAGCATTAAGCACCCCCCCACCCCCCACCTTTGCCCTTCCTACCACCAAAAGTGATGACACTGAACGTCTGCGTGGTCATGCGTGTCCAATGAATTCAAAGTGAAGATAAATATAGTGATCATGTTTAGGCAGAACTACGATTACAATGCGTTCATCTCCCCATTTGGATGGAAATTTGATGTGAGGGAGATGACTCGGTGTGTGGAGGAGGGAGCTGCGATATGGCACATCGTTGGCTTCGTTTCACATAGATGACGTTGTGCCGAATGTGACTAAATTCTGAGTAAATCATACCAAGTTGTCCTGGGAGTGGAAAAAAAAAGATGATATCTGCGGCTTTTACAAAATGGAACGGTAATCCCAGACTCTGCGCACCACCCCTCCATATGGCATTGCTGCTGTCTGTCTGAGAGAAGCCTCGGCTTTGTCTCGGTGTTTGAGGTGGGTGCCCTCGTATGTCTGGGTGGATCTGGGGGTGGGCTGACTGATAATTGGAAGGCATTGTTTCGCCGGCCCCTCTTTGACCCACATGGTCAAGGGGGGCAGAGTTCTGGATCAATTGCGGCACTTTTGCGCCGTGCCTCTATGTGCGTGCGCGTGTGTCTATTTCAGCGCAGGCCACCCTGATGAAATGGTGAACAAGCCTGGCATTGAGACAGTTGAAGTTTAGCATCTTGATTAAAAATGTATGGCAGGCTGATTGGACGCTCTAAATTGAGCGACCCTAGTGAGGATCAAGCGGTTCGGAAAATGGATGGATGGATGGACTTTTTTTTTTTTTTGCTTGACCCCCCCCCCCCCCCACCCCAAAGAATCTGCACTGCAATCGTTCTCATGTCCTGGGCAGCGTGCGTCAATGTGCTTTCCCATAATGGCTGTTCCTTCCTGTCTCCAGGCCCGCCTGCCCCTACCGCTCTGTTCCAGCCTCCGCGGCGTCCCGGCCTCGGCACGGTGGGGAAACCCATCCGTCTCCTGGCCAACCACTTCCAAGTGCAGATTCCCAAGATTGATGTCTATCACTATGATATTGACATCAAGCCTGAGAAGCGGCCGCGGAGGGTCAACAGGTAGCTTTGCACACATTTGGACCCCCCCCCCGCATTAGGATTGCGTGATGATTTTTCTAGTGTAATTTTTACACCCATTTTCTTGCCTTCCAGAGAGGTGGTGGACACGATGGTGCGGCACTTCAAGATGCAAATTTTTGGAGATCGACAGCCTGGCTATGACGGGAAGAGGAATATGTACACGGCACATCCACTGCCAATCGGAAGAGACAGGGTTAGTTTCTCAAATGAGCTCCCCTTTTACTCAGAATGGTTCAAACACAAGTCAACGGGGCACTCGTAAGGCACCGCTCTCGAGTTCTTAATCCTCCTCTCTGCCCTTTTGGCAGTTATTACTTGTCTTGCTGTTGTCACCCATCTCCTTGCTCTGTGGTTTAAAGTTTCTCCGTCACGATTAGGTGGATCTGGAGGTGACCCTACCGGGCGAAGGGAAAGATCAAACTTTCAAGGTGTCCCTGCAGTGGGTGTCCGTGGTCAGTCTTCAGATGCTCCTTGAAGCCTTGTCCGGTCACCTGAACGAAGTCCCGGAGGACTCGGTTCAGGCTCTGGATGTCATCACGCGGCATCTCCCTTCCATGAGGTCTTCATTTATTTTGTCTGTTTACAACACGTCATTCAGTACATGTCGCTTCTGATTGCATTTCGCTGTTTAGGAGTCTTCAGCTGGATTCCACGCTATGCAAGGGATTTTTAATTTTTTTAGTCTGCAATTTTTTTTCTTGGCGTCTCTTTCCACAGATACACTCCGGTGGGCCGCTCGTTTTTTTCCCCTCCCGAGGGCTACTACCATCCTTTGGGCGGAGGCAGGGAAGTGTGGTTTGGTTTCCACCAGTCCGTCCGTCCCGCTATGTGGAACATGATGCTCAACATCGATGGTAAGCCTGTGCTGCAACTCTGTGGCTGACTTCAGATTTCACAATACAATTACTGTGAAAAAGGGAAATGTTCTAAATGTCTCATTAGGGTGATTGTTTTTTTTTTCTGCAAAAACGTAGTTTCTTTAATCATGTGTTACATCGTCTTTTCAGCACCTCCCACAAATGCAGTTTATTTAAATTAAAAGTCCCATGTGTAGCTTGACCAAAGCTTAACGTTTAGGTGAACAATTATTGTACCTTCACAATTCCAAAACGTGTGAAAAGTTGGTTGTTGTACTCCAGCAACCTGCTGAGTAACTCCAGCTCGATAGTCTTTTTGCTCTTGGTCTATTGTTATGAAGATCGGCCTGATGTGTGCACAAGATTTGTGGCGGTTCCATTACGGAAAGTCCGATGCACTATTTCGACCCAAATATTTTTCTTGAAATAGGACCTTCAGCCTGACTGCAATCTGTCCGAAGCCTCCTAAAAAAAGCATCTGTACATCATGCTTTCCTCTTTTTGCCTGTTCCACTTGATCCCATCCTCGCCCCCCCGCGACGATTTCATGCACAAAATTGTTCTGCTCGTAGCTACTAATGAATGGTTACTCTTGACTCTTGGATGTGGCGTCTCTCTTATCCTCCCAGTGTCGGCCACTGCTTTCTACCGTGCTCAGCCCGTGATTGAATTCATGTGCGAAGTTTTGGATATACAGAACATCAATGAACAGACCAAACCCCTGACGGATTCGCAGCGTGTCAAATTTACCAAGGAAATAAGAGGTGAGCGTTGGCTAAATAGTGTCATGTGAAAGGATTTCACATCTGCAAGATGCGCACATGTAACATTACATCCTCGCCGGTCAAGATTTTCTTGTATTTCCAACTGGCACACTGCAAAGTTTGCGAAAATTGAATCCTGCTCCTTTGCGTTGCCGTTGCGCTGTTTTCATTTTTGAACAGGCTTGAAAGTGGAGGTCACACACTGCGGTCAGATGAAGAGGAAGTATCGCGTGTGCAATGTTACACGCCGGCCAGCCAGCCACCAAACGTAAATGACCTCCAGATATCGTCACCTCGAACTTCCAATCTCAAGCAGTTTTGTTTTTGGAATTTGCATGAAGACGAATTGGACTGTGTTGTTTGTTTGCCGTTGATCCGCGTTGTCCTTTTCTGGATAGGTTCCCCTTACAGCTTGAGAACGGCCAGGCAATGGAGTGCACCGTCGCTCAGTATTTCAAGCAGAAGTACAATCTGCAGCTCAAGTATCCACATTTACCGTGTCTGCAAGTCGGGCAGGAACAGAAGCACACTTACCTGCCGTTGGAGGTGAGGAGGAGATTCTTTTTACACTTGAAACATCATTCAAAAAAAAAAAGAATGAGCGCTCACTGTTTTTTTTTTTTTTTTTTTGGTATGGGCGCTTGCAATGTAGGTCTGTAACATCGTAGCTGGACAACGCTGTATCAAAAAACTGACAGACAACCAGACGTCCACTATGATCAAAGCGACCGCACGCTCCGCCCCTGACCGACAAGAAGAGATCAGCAGACTGGTGAGTGAAGATGTTTGGAATTGCCACTGGGTCTACGAGGGGGATTCTGTCAAATGTTCGAACACAAAGTAACCACATTACCGTATATTCCGCCCGCCTCTTTATCCTCACCTTCTCTTCATCTCGCCCAGGTCAAAAGCAACAGCATGGTCGGGGGCCCGGACCCGTACCTGAAGGAATTTGGCATTGTGGTGCACAATGACATGACCGAGGTGACCGGTCGAGTGCTCCCAGCGCCCATGCTACAGTATGGGGGCCGGGTGAGTACAGACACAGGGAGGGACTGTGGCAGGGTGAGTATCGGGACGGGGCGACACTTTTGGGGATACGAGCCAAATGATGAATGAATTGGGTTGGCGTTACGTCAGAGCGAATGTTTGGACAAAGGGCTTTTCTTTCCAGGTTTGCAGGACGAGTTAACGTATTGAGTTACCGATATTCATGCTCGCCTTATTCGTGCTGAATCAAAATAAACACACATGGCTTTATCAAGGGCCGAACATCACCTTAAAAAACAAACTCCCGTATTTCCCGCACTATAAGGCCCGCCTGAAAACATTCACTTTTCTCAAAAATCGACTGTGCGCCTTATAAATCGATGTACCTTCTAAATAGATCGATATTCTGATTTCTTGGGCATAGTATTTTCAAAGCTCTTTCAAGCGCTTTGTTGCAGCTGCGGCCGGTTGTGAAAGCTCAATATAAATAAAGCTATATTTGGCGTAGCTCCATCTAGTGGATGCATAGCGCAACCGCAGCCACTATTGTTACTTTTGTTCTCTGCACCTTAAAATGCGGTGCGCCCTATATATGCAAACAGGCCGATTATTGAAGGTGCGCTTTATCGTGCGGAAAATGCGGTGACGAGTGCAGCGATTAAATGAAGTTGCCCTGCAAGACCTGGAACTAGCCCTGCGTGGGGGGAATCCTGTGGTGCAACTCAGCAGTCTCGGTGTGCAGATCCTCGCTACCAGGGGTTAGTTTTCCAAAGGCGCCATGTGAAAAACTGGAACAGTTGCCGAGGGTGCGCCGGTGTGCTCCATCGTATTCCACGTTAATCGACTTGACTTGATCATATGATGCATTAAATGGTGTCGTTTTAATACGCCGCTAATTGTGGAGCTATGGTATGTTATTTGTAAATGCTGAAGATGACCTTTTATTAGTCCCACATTGAGGACCTAGCTGTTGCGCAAATAACCGATATAATAGACGGTAAAGATGTTAATATGTACACAAAGTTTAATTTCTTAACGTGTATGGGGTGGTGGGGGGGGGGGGGGGGGGTTATGATATGGGTGGCTTTGGTCTAATCACAAAAAGACTGCTGATTCACCCACCGAATCTCAATTCAGCCATCCGGCCCGCATCTGGAGAGAGGACGTTAAATTGCGTGCTTGAAAACAAAAATTGGCTGTCAATGTTCTCATGCTGATCCATGTGGAAATGCTGAGATGTTTGCATCCGTATTTGAACACTCGAGCCTGCCTGTCAACTTAACCCAGCACGATGCTCCTCTTTAGTAAGAGAGGCTGAATGGGGATTCAGGGATTGCGAGGAAGTGAGTGTGAGATGAATGCGTTGCCACGGGGATGTCGATGAGACTTATCACCCAGCACGTGGCCAGCAGTAATTTTTTTTTAAGCCACTTGAGGGTCAATTTGGCTTTCATTCAGGAAATAAAACTGACATTCTGCTGACACGAAACGTAATCCTGATTTCTCTATTAGCGTTTGGGAGGATTTCTCCATTTTTTTTTTTGTTTTGCGCTTGATTTACAGTCGTTCAAATTGTTTGATTGAAGTGCTCAAACCCCGCCGGCGCTCTTTTCTTCCGCTCTCAGTTGAACGCTTGGCCGTTTGCCACCTGGGACAGCAAGTCTAATCGGCTTCCAGTGAACACTTTTAAATGTGGACTTGTCAAATCCTTTTTTAAAATTTTCTCATTGCTATGAATGAATTGTATTGATTTTTCATTTAAAAACTGTATGCTGTTTTCTTTCAATTGTGGGGGGGCACGGGACAATACTGCCTAAAGTCACACACTTGATCTGGGAAAGGCTCATTTGTAACATACTCCATGACTTCATTTCGACATAATCCTTGACTGATACCACGTTTGTCCTTTAAAACTTTCAATCCAAGTCTGTATTCGGGTATTTCTTTCAGAATTAGAGAAATGCTTCGCCCATGCTGCCGCCAAATGTCTGCGATTAACTACTCGGGTGATTTGCTCAGGGGCCTACGAGGCTCTTAATAGACTTTGGTAAAGCTTGTTAACCAAGTAGAAAGCTTTTTGGATTTGGATTTACAACCTTAGTGAAGATATTGTGTGTGTGCAAGTCATCCCACAATGCGAACGGATTTGATTGGAAGACAAAACATAAAGCGCGCTCCGTTCTTCATGCAAGTCAACCTCGTGTATCGGCTCGTCCAACCGGGGGGTTGACTAAGAGGGTAGGGACTCTCTCCGCAGAATAAAACGGTGGCCACGCCCAATCAGGGCGTGTGGGACATGAGGGGCAAGCAGTTCTACGCCGGCATCGAGATCAAGGTCTGGGCCGTGGCTTGCTTCGCGCCGCAGAAACAGTGCAGAGAGGACCTGCTGAAGTGAGTGCCGGACTGGATCAAATCAGAAACGTCGCTTGCTTAGCTTTTCGTGCGCTTGAAGGCACGCTTAGTCCGGGCGACGACGTTGGCGCTTGATGGAGAGCCTCGGCTGGCTTCTGCTGATCGCTAATGAGCCCGGCTTCATTTTGCTAGGAGCTTCACCGACCAATTGCGTAAGATCTCAAAGGATGCCGGGATGCCCATTCAGGGCCAGCCGTGTTTCTGTAAATACGCGCAAGGAGCGGACAGTGTGGAGCCCATGTTCAAGCACCTCAAGATGTCCTATGTGGGTCTGCAGCTTATTGTTGTCATCCTGCCGGGCAAAACGCCCGTCTACGGTAAGCGCACCATTTTTTCTTTTTTCTTTTGCCCCATTGCACGACGTAAAAGGAGATGAGGCTGAAATTATTATTTGGTCACCTGTGGGTTCTTCTCCGCAGCTGAGGTGAAGCGGGTGGGAGACACCCTCCTCGGCATGGCCACCCAGTGTGTTCAGGTGAAGAATGTGGTCAAGACGTCCCCACAAACTCTCTCGAACCTCTGCCTCAAGATCAATGCCAAGCTGGGAGGCATCAACAACGTCCTCGTGCCGCACCAGAGGTCGAGGAAGCCTTTCTTCGTTTTATTCTCTTGGTTTGCTTTCCAGCAAATATGAAAAGAATCGTTTGCTCTTCCGTGACTTTTTTTTTTTTTTTGGGGGGGTGTGTGTTTTGCCTTTTTCAGGCCGTCCGTGTTCCAGCAGCCCGTCATCTTCCTGGGTGCAGATGTCACTCACCCTCCAGCAGGTGATGGGAAGAAGCCGTCGATAGCGGCGGTTGTGGGCAGCATGGATGGTCACCCCAGCCGTTACTGCGCTACAGTCAGAGTCCAGACGTCCCGTCAAGACATGTCCCAGGTTTGTAAGCGCTATTTTTTTTTTTTTTTAACCCCAGAAGCAATGTCACCCTGTCTTTGGAAACGACAAGACTTTCTGGACTCTTCAGGAGCAGCTCTTCAGTCAGGAGGTCATCCAAGATCTGACCAACATGGTGCGGGAGCTCCTGATCCAGTTTTACAAGTCCACGCGCTTCAAGCCCACTCGTATCATCTACTACCGGGGCGGTGTGTCTGAAGGCCAGATGAAACAGGTTCTGCATTGCGCACATCTTCTGTCTGCTGAGTTCCTAATTATGCGTGGAGGAGTGCAGAAAATATGCTTTCCTTTTGACTCTTTTTAGATCACTGCTATGCGTCTCAAACTGCTTTATTTATCAGCTACACCTGCGGCGTTTAAAAGGGAAATGACCAAAGATTACAATGCATATCGCACAAATAATTTTCTGAGTGAAATAGTTGATTGCCTTGTGGAATGAAAACATTTCAAGAAAACTTCGGGGAGAGCGTCATGCGTATGTGAAAAGAAAAAGGATTTGTTTAAAAAAAAAAATCTTTCAGCCCATGCATTGTATAAAAGACAAGTTGATAAAGTCTCTGCCGGGATTGAAAGTGGCGGGTGCATCTGTAGTTGCCCGAACCTTTTTTGCAGGATCTTCTGTCATGTATCGGGCTGTAGTTCGGCCACCCCTAACCGATGCTCACACCTGGAAATGTTTCCCACAGGCTGATCAATTTCTGGAAATTTGGTGAACGGCTACAATTTTGCTGTTTTTAGAATGACTAGTTATGATTTAAAAAAATAAAATAAAAGACAAACTCCCAGGTTATTATAGAACCTATTGTAATACCCCATGATAAAAAAATGTTCCCATAGGAAACTGGATATTGAAATGCAGTGCATGAGAAATATTGTTTGACGATTAACACTGCTACTCAGATTTTTTTCCATTTTATTTTTTTAAGAACAGCCCTGTGTTTTTTTGTTTTCAGGTAGCATGGCCGGAGTTGATCGCCATCAGGAAGGCGTGCATCAGTCTGGAGGAGGATTATCGGCCCGGCATTACCTACATTGTCGTGCAGAAACGCCACCACACGCGCCTTTTCTGCTCTGACAAAGCTGAGAGGGTCAGAACTGTTTGCATATATATATTTTTTAAATGTCGAACATTCATTTTATGATTTTAAAACTACATGATAAACGGTTGTGTTCTTTCCGTGTGTCACTTTTAGGTTGGGAAGAGTGGTAACGTGCCAGCTGGCACCACAGTGGACAGCACCATTACACATCCGTCGGAGTTTGATTTCTATCTGTGCAGCCACGCTGGAATTCAGGTGAGGCAATCGACTGTAAATCCCAAAAACTAATTTATAGCGCAATTCCATTCTGAGTTCATACGATTTGGTACTACTTTTGGTCATGGATGATCACGTGATGTCAACTCGGAGTCAAGGTACCACTGTCAAATCCATTTGCCACATCAGGGTACCAGCCGTCCATCCCACTACCACGTCCTGTGGGACGACAACTGTTTCACGGCCGATGAGCTGCAGCTCCTCACCTACCAGCTCTGCCACACGTACGTGCGCTGCACGCGCTCCGTCTCCATCCCGGCGCCCGCCTACTACGCCAGGCTGGTGGCTTTCCGTGCCCGATACCATTTGGTGGACAAAGACCATGACAGGTGAGCTTGCAAAAACGTTGGAAATTGTTAATTGGTGTCGCGAGACAAACATTTATTTCCATTTTTTTTTTGTTTTTTTTTTTTGGGTCTTGCAGTGCTGAGGGTAGCCATGTGTCAGGCCAGAGTAACGGCCGTGACCCCCAAGCTTTGGCCAAGGCGGTTCAGATCCACTATGACACCCAACACACCATGTACTTCGCCTGAACTTGGGAGCCTATCCGCCCGTCCACACTTGGACTTCCAATCCCGTCTGTATTTTTCATTATTATTTTTCAAATCCATTCACCGCTCGTCTTTTCCTCGTCGTCTTGTCCCCTCTCATCATAGTCACTTTTCCCCTCAAATGTGCATCGGAGCGACATTTTTTTTGGACGGGATTCTGTGTCCACTAGCTTTCGAATGAAACGAGGCTCAGTCCAGTGTTCCCCCGAGTCAAGTCGCCGTCCTAACCAGCAATTCAGCACTGCAAACCCGCAGGGGTTTCCAATGCGCAGAGGAAAATGACAGGAAAATAGAAAAAAAAAAAAAAGAGACACATACATACTACTACTAATTGAGCCATTATTTTGTGTTTGATTTCATTTTATTTTCTGAATCTGAATGTCTGCACTCGTATTTTTAAGATACACTGAGCTATGGAGTATTTCGGCACCACTTGCGTCGACTAAGCTCTTTCGCTCTCCCAGCTAAGCAGGACTCTGATCTACTTTTACCTCAAAGCCCACCAGGGCAAAATCTGTCACAAGGTCTTGGGTTTTATTGGGTGGTCGGGAGGGAACTCCAAATGAGGAGATGGAGGGGGGGTTTGACCTTTTGAGAATGAGTATATATACAGTACATATATGATATATATTTTTTTCCTTTTTATGAGTGTGTTTTAACTTTTTTCCTCCTTGAGTCTTTTACAAACGAGGTGACCTGGGTGTCCATACCCATTCCTACTTTCCTCCCATCCTTGCGAACGAGTAGCCGGTGTATGCGTGCGCGTCTCTGTAAATACGTTGTGCTGTCGGTTTGAGTGCGTTTGCGTGTCCACATGCTTTTCATGGCAGGCCACTGAATTGTAAAGGGAAATTGAGGAGATAACTGCTGTATATGCCTCAGATTTGTTGTTGTTGTTTTTTTTTTCCTATTCACGCGTACAGTACATATAAAAAGTATATTTACATCTCTAGAGCAGCTTTGACAGAAATGACTTTAGCAGGCCTCGTTCGAGGCGTCGTGGGGGGGATTTCTAGCAGTCCTGGGTCACGTATTGATTCACATCGGGTAACGCCTTGACGACGACGGGCGGGATTTGCACACGCGCGACGATTGATTTCCAGTTGTGCGTGACATTTCATCTGAGGGACAGTGATGTCGGAGGTCGGGATCTGTTTGGCGAAAAAAAACAAATGGCAGCACAGTGGTCGTATCAGCAGTGTGACAAATTGGATTTTTCTTTGGACCTGATTATCTGAAAGACTTTATGATGACACTGCTGGAATTTTTTTATATATATAAATATCTTTTAGTGGTAATTTTTAGGGCCAGAAAACAGTCGTGTATATATATTTTTTTGTTTTGAGGTCTCATTTCCAAATGACGGCCAATTCATTGCACTGACCCGGGACGCTAGGCAAGTAACAGAGGACACTCTCGATCTCTATTACCTTTATGCATTTATACATACGAATCAATAAATCAGATTTGTAAAAAAAATTTAATATAAGGATGTTTTTGTGGTTATCTTTAAAAAATCCCAACTGTTTAGAATTTAGTGCTACCGTTGATGACGTCGTGGTGGTTGTCGGTGTTGTAATTGTTGTGATTTTTTTTTTAAGTCGGTTGCGGTGAATCTTTTTCCAAGTAGTTCAGCGGTTGCAGGTCAAGGGCGGTTGGAATTTTGTTGTAGCATCCCGGCTAATGGCGAGGAGATGTGCCACCCCCTCACCCCCTCCCCCTGGCATGGATAAACTCATGCTTCCTTTGTTGGTCCAAGGACAGCTTGAAGCTTCGTGGCAATTTGGGGCTTTTGTGTAGCACTCCGTAGTGATGAAACAGATCTGCCTCTGTGTGTCACTGTGTGCCGGTTTTTGACCAGTTGGCTGGAGACAATCAGGGATCGTACTTGTAGTGGAGCTAGATTGGGTGGTTGGGGGTGGGGTTGTTTTCAAGCGGTTTGCAATAGGCAATGAGATTTTTTTTTTTTCTAATTAAATGGTTTCAATGACTGTATTTGATGTTTACCCCTTTTAACTCTTAAAGTCTTTGCTATACAAGGTGTGAGTTTCTCATTCTCATGATTTTTTTTTTTTTTTAAACACTGGATTGACCGAATCGACTTTAGCGTGAGCACTGCCCACTTAACACCCATGAAAGCATTGCTTGCCGTTCGGTAGTTGCGCAAGCGGCGCCCTCAGAGCGTTGCTTCTGGAAAGCCGACAGTGCGCGGGCTGGCAGTCGCCGTGCACGCCTCATCAGGGGGGTACAGCTCGAGGTAAAACCCTTTTTGTAATAAACCACCCGTAAAGCAGCAGGTTTATTCGGAATGAGTTTGAGCACTTACCTGTTGAAGGCGTGCGCGTTGGCCTCAAGCCGAGAGAGAAGGGTGGCTTGTCCGGAACTTTGGAACGGCGTGAAAGGAGGCACTTGAAGGCAAATGGGGCTGTTTTTTAATATTCATTTTTGCCGATTGAATATTTCGCCGAAGGCAAAGTCGGATTAACCGTCGTGTGCTGTTCGTAAAAATGGCAGCACAAAAGCAATATAGCCCAGTTGGATGGTGAAAATGCAGGAAAAACAAAGCTGTCGTTCTTGCCATTGTGGTTTTTGGTCTACTGTCGTCCCTGTATTTTAGTTTATTTTTTTCCCCCCCACCACGTTTCATTTGCTTGTATCAATCAGTGGGGATGTGCATTTGGTGGTATAGTTATAGGCTTTAGATCATTTTCATTAACTAGATTTTTGCTTGCCTGCATGCCAAACTATTCTCCTACTTAAAAGGAAACAAAAAAAAAACGTTTTTGGAATCATATTTATAAGGATAAAGAAAAAAAATCAAAATCTTTTTGGGTGTAAATGTTGATCACTTTGTTGAAACTGTTTAGCAATATCTGTTTTTTGTTTAAGATTCCCACACAATGTCAATTTTGTTTTGTAAGGCGGAGACGTGTTGTGGGGGAGAGGGCGGGTCTGCTCTTTGGGCCACGTTCAAATTCAAACGAGGTACTTTGTTCAAATACGGGCCAGTTTAAGAGCACCCCCTTCTCCTCTTTACCTAGTTACAGTTGTGATCCTCCACATTGTCTTCTTCGTGGTTTGTACCTGTGGCCGAGCCTCTTTTTTTTTTTTTTTTTGGGGAGTCTCCTGTCTCCATGGCAACACCCCCCATCCCCTAACAAGTCGCATATTAGAAATAAAAAGTTATTTCTGTCCCAAATGGGGAGAAAGCATGAGAAAGCTCTTCAATTCCCATGATCACTTTGTTATATCACTTATCTTTAATGGAGTTCTTTATATTTTTTTTTTGAAGGGGGGGGGGCAACTTGGCTCTACTCTACAATTTTGTCAGTGTTCTCTAATAGCAATAGAAAGTATTGGAATGCTTCAATCCAATGGATGGAGCTGTCCAACACTTTCTGAGCTGAGTTGGGGCATGTTGTAGAGCCCCCTCCCTTGTATTGGGCCATTCACACGGTATTGCTCAAGTACATTTTTTTTCTTTTTTTAGCCTGCAGGGAACTCTTGTGTTAATGTGCAAAGTAATAAATTGGTATTTTATGCCCGTAACATTGTGTCTTCTGATCATTTTTGCTTTATCAGGCCTCTGTGTGCATCCATTTTGTCACAAGAGGGCGTTTTCGGCCCACAAATCTCACAATGGAGACCGCCTCCCGCTCCCTGTGTCCCAACCTGTTGTCATGACCACTGTTACCTCGGTGAGCTGTGCGACAGAATAAAGGAAACCCGAAACACAGATCTTCATCATGACATATTTAATTCATGAGCGCATGGAGGTTGGGTGTATATAATGCAAGTGGGGGGAGAAGAACAGTATTGATTTAAAAAGTTTAAAATGCCTTTTATGTTGGATATTTTACCCTTAAAAAAAAAAAAAACAATTCCATCACAATCGCGTAGAAATCACACGGCAGGGTCTCAAACCCCACCCCCCCTTTTTTTTTTTTTTTGGTCAGGGTACAACAGCCGACGTTTTTACTTTTTGCTATTTTCAAAATGACTTAATACTTTCATTGTGGTGTTAAAAAAAAAGCAACTTTTGGACCTGCTCCTTTTTTAAAAGAAATGTGCCATGACGTGAAACTGCACGTACGTCTCCTTTGTCGAGGACCCAATGTTATCAACCGATCCACCAACCATCCATCCATTTCTACCTCCTTTTGTTACCCACCCCCCCACTGCATCCATGTGAATGGGGGACACGGTCAGTATTGCGCCCCCCACATTTGAAGACGGCAGGTCACACTTGATCTTCCATTCGACCTGCTATTTCAACACCGAATCTGACCCCTTTCGGACTACCCTGTTAGCATTCAAGGCGGTTGGAAGGAGGGGGGGTGGGGAGGGTAAAGCCGAGCGGCAGCTGAAGTCTGAAGTGGCTTTATCAAGGCTCGGAGCCCAGAGTGCTTATCTGCACAGCGACGATGTTGGATGACGAGTTCACGCTGCGTGTTTTTCCACCTTTCTCGAAGATCTTTTCTTTTGGGAATCGCTCACAAGACGACGTGGATATTTTTATACAAAATAAGGGCGGCAGATTTAATCTTGCTTGATATGAGGTGTGAGCCGGACCCATCGAGGTAAAGCTTCGCACTCAAGTCTGATTGTTAAACTTGAAACACGAGGCAGCTTGGAAATTCCACTCGAGCAAAGTCGGGGACTGAGACCAATTTCCAAACCCTTGCTGAACTTCAATTCCGCTGCGCCCGCATCAATCCCGCACCCAAGGGCTGCCACAGGTGGCCGCGCAGCTATTGCCTACTCAATAATGCATTGAGTCAAGCTCAGGAATGAGAAGGAGGAGAAAGTGTGTGGCACTGTGATCCTTTTCACCGGATGGATGTCTAATACCAGGAGAAAGTCAGGCGGGGGGTGGGGAGATTTACGCTTGGTCGATGCAGCAACTGGATGCCAGGCGGAAGGGGACACCGTGAGCTGAGAGAAGTCACTTGGGTGCAGATAGGGAGCCAATAAATACACTCGGGGAAATTTTAATCCCGACAAAGACCAGAGAACAATTTCCATCCTTCAAAACTGCCGCTCAGCTCCCGACGCCGTGGCCAAACCTCGGCCGTCGCCATGGTCAACACCGGGATGCAACTCATCAGCTTCACCTGCGCCGTGACCGGCTGGATCATGGCGATAGCAGTCACGGCCCTGCCTCAGTGGAAGGTGTCGGCCTTTATCGGCAGCAACATCCTGACGTCAGAAATCAAGTGGGAGGGCATCTGGATGAGCTGCATCTACCAAACCACCGGTCACATGCAGTGCAAGACGTACGACTCCATGCTGGCCTTGCCTCCCGACATCCAGGCCGCACGCGCCCTCATGTGTTTGGCCATTTTCATGGGCTGGCTCTCCTGCACCGTGTCCTGCTGCGGCATGAAGTGCACCACCTGCGCCGGAGATGACCGCCAAGCTAAGGCGGGCATCGCGCTCTCCGGCGGGATTCTTTTCATCCTGACGGGCCTGTGCGTTCTCATTCCGGTTTCCTGGACCGCTAACACGGTCATTCAGGATTTCTACAACCCCAACGTGCCCGTCATGCATAAACATGAGCTCGGGCAGGCCATTTATCTGGGTTGGGCCGCCGCGGTTATTTTGATGATCGGCGGAGCTGTGCTAAGCAGCATGTGCCCCCTCGCGCAGCGGGGCGGCAGGTACCGCAGGGGCTACGCGGGTCGCAGCTTTGCTAATTCGCCCGCGTCTGCGCCCAACCTCCCCAAAACCATCACGTCGACCGGTCTCCCGCTTAAAGAATACGTGTAGAGAGAAGACATTCCGGCTGTCGAGAAGCAATGGCAAAATGACAAAAAAGGTATTCAATTATTCAGTGACTATATTGATGTTTGCCTATTTACTTTTGTGTTCTGCAAAAAAACAACCCACTCAGGTTTCTACGATGCTTGTTTAATGTGTTATGTTTCGCTAACAAGTTATTTCCTGTCATTTACAGCCTCCGTGTGGGTGCGTCCCTGTCCTTTTGTGTGCCGTATGATTAAATATATTTCATTGGGAGACATTTTGTCAATAAAGGAAACACAATGAAGCTGTTCTCATTGTTCCAAAACAAGACCCTATTGTTATCTCTTATCGATCTGGTGAATAAATCTCCCAATTCTGTATTGGTTCTTCTGATACTCGCACTCATGCCGTTGCGATGCCGTCGCAGAGCGCGAGCGTTGCGCCCGTGTCCGTTTCCCCTCCGCTTAGCTCGACTCCACGAAGAAGGACACTTTGCAAAGTGTATCTGAAATTGGACAACGAAGCGATTAGTTCATGAGCCTTACAAGCAAGATCTGACATGCAACCAAGGCAATTTCAACGGTCGTTCGTTCACACGAAACAGGACATGAACTCACATCAATGCGCTTGAGAGTGTAGCACATATTCTTTCAATGTTAACAGCACAAACTAATAATTAACATCAACCTGAGATTTGATCCTCTGCGCCGGGAGTGTCCAATTCTTTCCATTTCTTGGTAGCCGTTGCCAAAAAGTTGAGGTTGCCTGAACTGAGTGCGTGCAGCAGAGTCTTCCTCCTCACGAATCTGAACACACGATTTGAGGATGGGCACAACAGACTACGTGATACAATTCCATATCCAAGCAATCGGCAAGAGGATACTGTTGTCGATAGTGACGCTGTGCGTCCTGCAGACACTCCAGCATGTCGACGACTGATGGGATGGTGGCTGAACGCTCGGTTACTGTGACCAGATCCAGAGTGTCTGTGTTTTGTTCGTACAACTGGACGACTGTCGAGACCTGGTTTGTCAGAGAGTCTCTCAGTGACTGGAGTGAAGCCCTGGGAGAAAGAGTCAGGGGAATAATCACAGGAGTGTAAAACTAGCACATGTTAACCCTGAAAAGTACCACAACGATGAAGGTCACCCACTGTCTTTGATTGCATTAAATTTTGACCATTTACCACCATCTTTGTACAGTTCTTTTTGTTAGTGACGCATATCTACTTACATATTTTCGTGGAGTTTGCACAAGACCGTATCCATAGCTTGCGAGAGCTTGAAACGCAGCAGTTCCTCCACTTCTGGAAAGTCTTTGAGCGGCGTGTTGGAGATCTGGACGTTGGAAAGCGCCCGCGACTGCTCTGCCAAGTTCTCTAGAGATGCCATCAGAGGGATGCACTCTGCTAAGACGGTCTTCCACAATTTTTGGTTGTTTTCCAGACTATGGAAGTTTCTCCTCAACGCTTGATGGATGGTTAGTAGGGCAGATTTCGACATTTTAGGATCGATCTGAACAATTGGTGCACATCGAATAGACACCAACACATTTCTATCAGGTTCCCTTCAAAAAACAAAACAAAACTCTTCAAATAAATACGCAAGTCGCTCCTGTTTTACAATTCACATGGTTCCATGTTGGTTTTTCGCCGATTTCCGGCCAGAAACTGTAAATAGGTGACGTTTTGGATTCTCATTGGCCTGCTCTCGATGGAAAGTGACGTCAGATATCAATAGCTGATTGGTGCATTTTGGGTATTAGCCCCTCCCCCACAAGGATTTCAAATTACACTACGGTTTGCAAACCGCCTTGAAAGGAGGAATTGGTCATAAAGAACGCGATTTAAAAGGTGAAAGTGAGCGAAAAAGGTTCAGGTAATATTGCTTATAAACCTACAACACTTGAAATGTTGCAACATTGTAGATTTAGGTGGCCGAATGAAACGGTTTGGACGATCGGAATCTAAATGCTAAAGTCGAAAATATCTTGCAACCTCCATGCGGCTCAAAGGAGCATAACGACTTAGCTGCATATTCATGGTAGCCTATTTTGTCAATGTTTTCTTTATTTGCTATGTAGTTTACGACTAAAACGTTTAGCTTTTGCTTGTTTTCTACATCCAGTCATGGCTCCCAGGAAAAGACCAACTAAGCAAGGGAAAAAATCACCCAAGATGGTCAAACTCGAAGCATTTCTGGATGATTTCGACAGTGAAGGTAAAAAAATGTGTTGAAGAGGATGGAAACGTTAGACATAGTTATTCGGAATCATGCGTACCCATCACTGTCATTTTGTTTCTTTTTGTCCACTTGAGTACGTTCTTTAGTGTTTGTGTCCATTGACGTTTCTTCGTTAATTTAAAATATTGTTTTCACAGTAAAAACAAGACTTGGACAGCTGCAAGAGAGGAAGATCCAGATGTTGAGAGATCTTCGCAACAGCTATAATGTGGCACTCATTAAGCTCCCAGCCAATGTTCGCAAAATGACATGGATGGAACATTTCAGTAAGTGTAGGACTGCATCTCATTAATACTTCTTATTGCCAGCCATAATTTGTTTACTCATTGTTAGAATTTGTCAAAGTTAGACAACCCCCCCGCACTATAGTGGAGTGGTTTACACATGGAAAACCATTTCAATGTTTTCCTTGTCTATCTGCAGAGGTTGAGAAACCCAAGTCCCCGGACGTGGATGATGCTAAAGTGAGTTGCGATTAAGTGTCCCGGGCTTCGTCTTCCTTTTTTAACCTTGCTTAGAGTATCTATCATAATCTGTTCGCAGAGGCAAGAGGAGGCAGCAATTGTGGAGAATGTTGTGGCAGAAGACCATGCAGTTCTCATGAAAGCAGTCAAGAAAAGTATGATAGTACTGGAGTTTTTTACCCCCAATATTTTATGATGGACATAATTTAAAACAGTTCCCTGGTGTCCCCGTCATTCTTAGATGTAAATACATAAAGGGTCAAGAAATACCTTGCACTTAATATTTGCTTCACTTAAGGTGCTAATTGAGTGTTGCCAACCTTTTTGGCGACGATAGGAGGATGTCATGTGACAAATCAAGTGACTCGTGGCATTATTGGAGACCCCGAGACTCCCTCCACAGCAGGGAATGTTTAAGCGCTGTTCCACTGTGTTGCGGAAGCGCAGAACTGGTCGCGAAGATAGATCCGGTATTTGTAGACAAACAATTCAAAAGATATTTTTCCATAATTTGTCACCTTTAGATCATATTCGTGGAGATGAGATTATGTATTATCAATATTTAAAAAAACTAGATGGAATTAGCCTCTTGATGCTTTTTAAAAGCAGACGCAATGACTTTATTGCTTGCCTCCACACACACAGTGTCGAAGAAGAAGGCCGCAACCAAATCCAGTCTGAATGATGAAAACACACCCAGAACGTTGAGGAAGGTGATTTGCTCATTTTGATTGACATGCACCATACGTCATCTGTGCACAGTGTCTGTCTGTAACCACTTCTTCTGCATTCAGGGGAAAACTTCAAGGAAGCCCCCGACGACATCAAAACGAGCCAGAGCTCTGTCAGTCAGCCAACAAAATGCACCAATCAGAAGGTAGGACAGGAATGAGTTTGTGACTTTGACTTTGTGCTCCAGTTATAATAATAATAATAATAATACATTTTATTTATAAGCGCCTTTCAAAACACCCAAGGACACTTTACAATAACAAAAAACACAAAACAATAAGTTAATCGCTAGGTGTGGAAAATAACTGTGGCTGTAGTGCACACACACACACACACACACACACACACAAAAATGACACGCATATCCCCTTCAGTACATCCTGGGGGGGGTTCAATTTAAAAAAAAAAGATTTTACAAGATAGTATTGTCTTGATTAACGTGCTCTCTAAATTTAGATCATCGAGGAATCCTGTGGTGACTCCTGCCAGGACCCTGCTGGACTACTCTTTGATAGGGCCAACTCCCCTCATCACGCCACGCTTTGACCCCAGGTAACTGCTCCAACGTGTGGCACCGCACCTGGCGTTGCTCGCGGCTGCATCTGTGAGGATGTCGTTTGGCCAAAAGGTCCAAACGCGTGACTCAATTTTCAAACGTTGCCGATCTCAGGCTTCCCAAGACTCCAGCTGTGAGAGTTCCTCGCCACAAAGAGAGGGTCTTCAGCATTTCCGTCAACGGCTCCCCCATCTCAGCCGGCAGTGAAGAAATTGTCATCAGTGTCCCGGTTGGGAATGGAGAGGTGAGTGCACTTTAGAACCTGCCCTGAAATAAAATCTGCCTCCAAAGGCGACATCGGTCAAAAAAGAAAATGGCTCCCGTGTCCTTGTGAATATTTTTTTGCGATTCCCTTCCTGTGGGGCTCCTTTCAGAGTATTCAGCTGTTGGCCAGTCAGGTGGATTCGGTGGACCTGTCCCTGCTGGGTGAAACGGCCTCGAGGAGCATTCGCAGTTTGCAGGTAGCGTATCGCCACCATATCTGGATGATGCTAGGTTGACGCGACACGCCCAAGAGCTAACACGTTACGTCGCGGGACGATGCCTGTTTGGAAGAGCCCCTATTGAGTTTAAACAATGCTCATGTATAGTGATCGGAGTGCCATTTGTTTTCAAATGGTTTTTCTCTCTTTCTCCAACAGAATCGCCTCACATCACTTTGTGAATCGTAGATCTCAGCAAGCCACCTCCTGTTGATTTGTAAAATAGCAATATTGGATGCTTTTTATCTGCCCCGCCCCCATGTCTATTTCAAAAGATTGTCTTGGTGTTGTAGAGTGCTGTTCTTTATTTGTTTTCCAACACATTCCCTGGAATTCACTCATTTAACTGCTGTCTGTGTGGAAATATGCATTTTAAATGCATACATTTTTCCATTTGTGTTCTGTCGCCATTTTGTAATGTTAGGGGTCTTATCTGTAATTTCTACTTTAAACCTCGGGGGCACTCAACCATGTCTCTTATTTTTGCTTCACACTCTTAAACCTGGATGTTTAAATTTTTTTTTTTTTTAATTACGTGGCTCAGTTGTTCTTTCAACCCTGGAGAACCCAAGAACCCTTTTCTTCTTTGGAAAATGATGCATTTTACATTAAATGACTGCTATATGTTCACTGAACACAAAAATATTCATACATTCATTCATTCATCTTCCGAACCGCTTCATCCTCATTAGGGTTGCGGGGGGTGCTGGAGCCTATCCCAGCTGTCTTCGGCCAGTAGATGGGGGACACCCCGAATTGGTTGCCAAGCATGCACGCTCGCACTCTCACCTAGGGACAATTTAGAGTGTTCAATCAGCCTGCCATGCATGTTTTTGGAATGTGGGGGGAAACCGGAGCACCCGGAGAAAACCCACGCAGGCCCGGGGAGAACATGCAAACTCCACACAGGGAGGCCGGAGCTGGCATCGAACCCGGTACCTCTGCACTGTGAAGTCAATGTGCGATCCACTGGACTACCGGGCTGCGATCCACTGGACTACCGGGCCGCCACACAAAAATGTTTTTTTCAAATATTTAATGCATTAATCCTAATTTAGGATTTAGGGCCAAATTTGACTCTTTGGGATTTAAGGGTAGCATTTGAGTAGCAGAATTTATAGGGGCCAAATTTGACCCCGTGGGTTCTCCAGGGTTAAACTGGTGCTTTGTTGGTTGTATGCCTTTTCATTTGAATGTACATAATACAGAAAGGAACTGAGCGCCAACACCGAATGTATGACAATTATTTATATCATGGTTTCGTAATTGTGGGTATTTATTTCGCCTACATGTCAAGGAGACACACTTCAGCTGTACATATATATTTTTTGGTAGCTTTGCAATTGCAATACCAAGTATTACTCGCAAGAGGGGGCACTTTAGATTAGAATGTATTAGCTGAACTGCAGCAAAAATGCCACTAGATGGCAGCATCTATTCATTGACATTTTTTGCAGGGCTGACTCATTGACTGCCCTTAATATTTTCAAACAACAAATGCCTCCATTTCGGAGTAGTTATAGATATTTCAGATAATTTCACAACATTCACCCTTCGTGCAATGCTTGCTTCATTTTCTTAAAATGAATATATTTAGGTTGCTTGTTAATCCATTGTCGACACTGCTTGCCCTCATTCGGGTCAGGGGTGAGTTTGAGCTCTTTTTTTCCTCAGATGACAGGTGGCTTTACAAAGCAAAATGGCCACTCCCTGAGATGGATAAAAGCAGGTGGATTTTCTTCTGCTTAATTCATATTCTACAAGCACAAAATGAATCGGAGTATCATGTTTAGATGAGGGTGAGCGCATTGAACACCAGGATTGTACAAAAATTATATATACAGTATATATATATATATATAAAGGGGAAGCCAAGTCTATAATTGCCGTCTCCATGAAGTGACATCATGATAAATTGACAAATAATTTTAAATTGGAGATTTCTACTTTGCATTTTCCCCAGTATGCCTCAGTAAACTCTTGCTTTTTGCTTCGGATCCAAGTTCCCTTGTCCTTTCATGACTTTGTTTGCACAGAGGGATATTCGTGAGTGGCGTAACACGGCTGTTGGCAGGAAGTGGCAGCCTCTCCCGCTGCTGGCACAGGAACACGCACTCTGACCTTCAGGGACAAGTGAACTGCCAATTAGAAGCTCGTTATGACACCGAAAGACCTAGTTGGGGTTTTCACCTGGGATGCGGCAGTGGGTCAGGCCGGGGCTCACCTTGAGTCTCTGCAGTCGAGCGCACAAATGCTCTCAAACTATTCCCGCTTGCTTCTCATGCCTCATATGCCACCAAGGCGTGGGACTGAAACTCTGCCCCTGACAGAGACCAACCCTGGCCCCGCTTCCATCCACACACCGCCGTGGCATCTTACCAACAAGCAATGCAACAATGCTGTTCAATGGAAGGACTTCCCTCGCATCTCTCCATGTGACGTCATTTCCGAAGATTGCCGAAGAAAAGCATTTTCGTTGTCAAGGGCGTTGCTAAGGGTTAAACAGAATCTGGAAGGGTTGCGTTAAAAAAAATAACGGAAATATGCTTCTAATTGTTCAGCCATTGATATTACTCAAAAATATGGTTGGCCAACTTTACTTCACACTTGGTCTTTATTAAGCAATTGATCATCTGCTGTCACTCACCGCGCAAACTACTGCGGTGCTTCCGAAAGAAAAAAAGAATCACCTCCGTAGCCTCGAAAACGACAGATGTTGTGGTCAGCAGTGCATGCAGTTTAACTCCCTTGTTGGCGAAAGTCTTTTGCACACCTGCTCTACATATCTGAACCTTCAGTTTCGCATCCGAATGGGTCGTATCTTATTTTTTTCCTCCCCCAATTCTCTTGTTGGGTGGACGATTGTACGGAAGAGGATAAGGACCAATGAAGAAAAAAAAACAAAGTTGGCAAAATACTTTCTTTTATCTCGGCAGTGTTACTTAAAAGTCGAAATTCGTGTCTCAGACTCAAAAGTCAGAATTCTTACTTTAAGTAAGCATTCTGATATTCTAAAGATGAAAGTGACACAAAGTGCGTATGTTGCCAACTTTGTTTTTTTTTCTTAATTGGCCCCAATCGTCTTCCGTACGATTGCCATATTTCATGAATGGCTGGCTTGTCAATAAGCATTTAGGCAGCGGTGCCGGGGCAGATTTTGAGGCCGCGGAGCAACCCTTTCCACAGAAATCATCCGCTGTGATGTACGGGATGAAGGATTGGAATCTGAGATATCGCGACCCGAGACCATACCTGGATACTCAACTTTAGTACGTCTCACGCAGGTAAACAAAACATTTCAGTTACTTCACGATATTTAAAACCACTTTCGAGAACGTTGATTTGACTCAACATAGCTCAATTTAAGCCTTTGGGGAAGTACTAATTTCAAGTTGTCCAATTTTGTCAAATGTCTCGATCAGATTAAGGTGCTTGATGTCATAAATGGCAGCTGTCCAAATTGGGGTCAAATGTTTTCGTTGACACAATGTGACTCAACGACGGTCAAAATATAAACTGCGCATCTGTCTTATTATAACAATATCGCGTGGCGGGGGGTTAAAACCTTTCAAGAAGCTGATTGTTGTTAGATTTCCATTTTTCTGTATGTGTCGAAGGACAATTTCAAGCCTCTAATTAATTAAGGACCGTGTTTTAGGTGTGTCTCAAACATTTCCGAACAAGCTTTCAAAGGACCTTAGGAGGGCGAGTCAGTATCTCTCGTGGTATTTTAAATTGTAAATATGCTACAAACTGTGATCCACACGAATCTAATACCACTTCAAATTGATCCAAGTAAATGACTTACATAGGATTTAATTAAAAAAATAAATTGCGCCGGCGGTGCACATGTAGGCCGACATGCAAATGTCTGCATGAGCATACATCTTAATTTCATTTTATTAGTTGTGTGCGGAAGGAGGTTTTGCAAATCAGTTGTTGATTGTACATCATGTTGTTTTCGGTGCAGGCTTGTGCGTTAATTTGAATATATGTTGGTAAAAAATGCTTGGTTGGTTTGAGACTTTTTTTTGGGTTCCCACTAAGTGGCATTGTGTAGATGTGGGTGTGAATGGTTGTTTATCTCTACATGTGCCCGCGCGACTGACTGGCGACCAGAACAGGGCGTAGTCTGCCTCCCGCCCGAACTCAGCCGGCATAGGCTCCAGCAACTCCCCGCGAGACTGTTCAGGATGAATGATGTTAAAAATGGATGGATTTGGCTCAGAAGAGCCACTTATTTCTGGGTTGAATGAATGACCACATTTGAACACGTGCGGGTGTCCGCCACATTTCTGGATGGATTCTTTTGCTCAGCGGAGATTTTTGCTGCTTTCTCTACCATTGTAGTAAGTTATGTTGTCATGGATACATGTCTTAATCTCTTACAGTTTTCAACCTCACAATTGGTTTCGGCTGTAACCGTTCCGTGCGCGTTCCTCGACAGAGCTGTTCTCTCCCCCTGACGGGCCGGAGCCCTTTGGTTAATTGAGCTCCCACCCCTGGGGAACCTGCCAAATTTCCCGCCAAGACGGATGAACCTGTTGGGGGCACGTTCTCTCGGAGAAATGAATTCTCCATCGCGTCGGGGCCGCCTATAAATCCCATCCGTCAAGTGCTCTCCTAATCGATTTATTCACAAAGTTACATCGTCTCCTGCCACTGTCTCTCACTCAATCCATAGTGAAACAACCATGGGTTGACACCGTTCTTTTGCTATGTTTGTCATCGGAAAAAAAAAATCATGAAAATGTCATTTGACAACCTAAAAATGATGACGTGGTGAAACGGCAGACTGGATGGGGGGCCCCCCTGTACGTGTTGCATTCTAGACACGTATTTGTTGGGGTGAGCAGCAGGGTCCTGATGGTGTTTTGATGGTCGGTCCCTGATGACAGGTGGGATTGAAAAGAACATCTGCTGCCATTAAAAAAAAAAAATCCGATGGAAATTAGGCTCCGAAGGAAGCGAAGCGAGAGTTGCTGATGGCGCACGGACAAGCTTTTCCTTGGACTCCCTTGGCGACACTAAAAACGGAGATATTTTTCAGCAAAGGACATGATGTTGGATGGTGATTGTTGTTCTGTAATATCAACATATGTGTGTATAGTGCTCATGGGGGCAGGGGTTGGAGAGCTGCGGCGTGTATGTGTGTAGTATAGGAACGTTGTGAGATGACAGGAAATGCACTGGCGTTCCTCAGATAGTAGCTTGTATTACAGTAGAAGCTGTAACTAAATGGGTGCGTCGACGCTGACTGTCTAGAGTCCAACTATATGCATCCTTCCCCATCGTTAACATCACTGGAGGCTCGAAATCAGATTTCTCATTTCATCCAATCTAATGTGAAACAAATTGAGTGCCTTTGCTTGCATCGATGGCTGTGGACCGGTTCTTTGGGCTAGTTAGGTTGCTTTAGAGTGCCTCGTTGTTAGCTGTGAAGCCAGCAGACCAAAATATTACCTCATAACATATATCTAACCATTTTTCATATGGGGGGGGGGTCCTCATCAAGGTATGATGTAGATCTTGTTTCGAAGGAAGTATCCTGTGAGTCTGGTTCCTGACTTGTCTTTCTGTAAATAATCCTATATAATTTATTCCTGATTGTAAAGGTAAACACTTTCCAATTAAATGTGTTATTTCGTAAAAATGAAAAAAAATATATTTTATGATTCATAAGATCCAAACAGATGATGCCCAATGTAGGCAGATAACTTTTCCCTTCTTTTCAGGCCGGACTCGGGCGGATTGAAAACTCGTTTCTTATTTGGCTCAATGAATACGTGATACAAATTCCCGGCAAGGCGACGGAGCAGGGATGAAATAAAGTGAATTCTCACCTCATTAATTATCTCCATTACAGAAAGAGGAGGAGCGAGGCCATAAAATGAGTCGCGGTAGGTAGCGAGTAGCAATAGCCGGGGGATTGCCTTTGAGAAATAATTAAAGCCTCTTTGCAAGAGCCTCTTGGGGAAAATCCCCATCTTCGATACTTCTTACAATTGATGTTTGCTTTTACCAGCTCCTCTGTATAAAGCAGACCTTCAATAAAGTATATCGCCCTATTTGTGAGAGTAATGCAGCCCCGTGCGGCCCTCAATTAGGTATAAATGACACAGCAAATTGGAAAATTAGGAGGGGAGGGAAGGATAATTTGCTCCGAAAGAGGCTAAAACCAATTCATTAGGAGACTGGGAAGGACGCAAAGGGTCCGAGACTCTGTCCTTGAACAAAACGGTCCCTCTTTTTTTTTTTTTTTTTTAAAGTTCAAATGTCGAACCATTCACACTGTAGGAGGGTGGGGGAAAGAATTGTCTTTATCATCTGCACTATGTTGTGTGGAGAATTGCAAGTTTTCTGCTCATGACCGCACAGCAATATTATCTTCTTTTGCACATCATGCAGAATCCAAGAGCTGCATCAAAAATGGTGTCTTCCCCCAATGCCCCCCCCCCCCCCAAAAAAAATAACGCTCCTGTAATCGCACTGTCAGTTATTCCTGAACATGTTTATTGATTCGAAGAGAGCCGAAGATGTCAGATTTTGCTAGGTAAGCAACAGTAAACTATTCATCAATCAAAAAGAGGTGGGGGGCGGGGGGTGTAGTGGCGCATTTAATTGCATATGGATTAAAAACATTTTTCAAGGGGGAATGATGCTGCCATTGCTCCTATGTAAAGTTTTGTCCCTCGGTCGTGAACACTGAGAGGCGTACAGCATTGACACATCTTAAACATTGTGTTTTTCCAGCGTGGTCAATCAAATGCTTTACGGCTATTGGAAGACATCCCTCAGGTTCCATTTGGATGCGCGAGCGCTCACAACCTCTAAACGTGTGTCATTCATACTTTTTTTTTTGGCTCTATAATAAAACATAACATCCTGCTTTAAAAAAAAAAAGCGACGGTGGACTCTCCTATTGCCTTCTAAGCTTGGATGTGGAATATGTCACGTAAGAGCTAGTAATGTTTATATTGGTCCTGTGAGACCCACAAAATTCCACAGCCGGCCATTTGGAAAGCTTGATAAACACCTGTCTCTTGGATTTGTGGCAGCGGACCTCTGATGCAATAAATCGATTGGGGGGGAGGCGGGGGTCAATTTATCTTCATTCCCAGCTCCTCTTTTTATTAGAAGCAGTGGTGAGTGATATGATTAGGGGCGCTGCCTCAAGAGTTACAACACAATGATCCCTCCATTCCCAATAAAAACACACACACACACACACACAGACACTCTAAATACGATAATGTTCTACATAGATGATTTTGTTAATTAACATAACTTGAGTGACAGCACAGTGAATATTTCAAACAACTATTTACTTAAGAACGGTCTGCTGGCTCCCAAAGCTTCATTTGCCATCTGTTTGATTAATATCCTGGCATAACCCTTTATGTTAAATTAAAGATGAAATTGGAATTTTAGTCTGTGGATACCTCAACTCGGCGTTGGGCAAGCGATTTGGGGAAATGTACGTCTGGGGCAATAATCGGCGGGGGGGGGGGGGGGTAGTCGTGCGGCATTTTGTGTCAAAGAACTCGGAACACTGCATTCGTGTTTTTTTTTCTCCTCCATGTCACTCTGAAATCACTCCGACGCCATATTTTCTGTTCTATTGGGTGCACCGTGATGTCGTCACAGTGATGTCATCGCAGCATGCCTAATTAAAAAAAAAAAGTTCTGGATTTGACTAAATTTCACACTAGATGGATATCAGATATTTTAAAGACCCAACTATGCAGCAACATATGCAAGCAGAAAAAAAATTTGCATCATCTTTCAGTTTCTCCCTTTTAAGAGATACCGTAATTAATAAAAAAAAAAAGTCATCATACAATCCCCAAATTGCTCTTGGCATAGACACTTGGTATCGATGGTTGTATGAATGCTAGCGATGAGCGAATGATGTACTGATGACTTTTGGATGAGTGGAAAAAAACATTTGAAGCGAATAAAAGCTCGTGTCGGAAAGATTAACGGACGCGCGAGTCAAGGTGATGCTCCCATCATTTTCCCTGATGTTTATCTCTGCTCGTGGGAGGCTGAGGCGCGTGTGTAAAAAAATAAAAATAAAATAAAAATGCTGAGCTGGCAGTTCGGCTGTTATACATCACAGAGCTTTTGACCTTCACATCCTTGCCGGGGTGAGCACTGAAATGTGGAAAATGTTTATTAGCACTCCAGCCTGAAGTAGTGCCCTTTTCTTTTGTTCTGAAAGAAACACGCCGACCCTACGATGTAAACGATTAATTTGATGAGCGCAACTGCTCATATCCTCCCTCTTTTGGAAGATTTGAACCAAAGTCTGCAACATTACGCATTTCTAATCACACGCAGGTCTTATCTGTGTCGGATATCTTTTCTGAGACTTAGTTCTTGCCGAGTAAACACCATGCCACTTTGCTTCCACACTCTTTCCTTCTCTGATATCCTTTGTTTTGTCCTCTGTTCCTCCTGGATACCAACATCGCTGGGACTTTTCCCTCGCAAAGCAAGGGAAGCTATAAGAAAACAGATCAACATGGCCGACAAAAAACCCCAAAACAAAAACAAAGCTCATTGGCTTGTCCCACAGTGACTCGCAGCCTGCGGCGGTGTTGAAGCAAGCGGCGTCCTTCCACCCTCCGAAAGCTTTCAGAAGATTGCGGCGCTTGAAAATCGCAATCCACTGATGTGCAAATTGGAGTCAAGAGTCAACAAGAGAATGCGTCGAATGTACACGGGTAATTAACATTTCCTTGTCAA
Organism: Hippocampus guttulatus; assembly: GCF_054856545.1. Lineage (NCBI taxonomy): Eukaryota > Metazoa > Chordata > Actinopteri > Syngnathiformes > Syngnathidae > Hippocampus > Hippocampus guttulatus. The sequence continues at coordinate 6,241,238 of NC_141278.1, forward strand.
GCAGCACGTCGCACTGGGAGGATTAAACAATTCCACGGAAATTGCGAGGGTCAGAGTACCGCACTCTGGGATGGGTGTCGTCCTTTTTATTTATTTTTATTTTTTATTAAATACTCTTTGCTGTCGAAGTTGTGAATTGAAAATTAATTGAAATAAACCGTTTGTTCCCCTGCTGAATTTTGGTACTCCAGCGCAATCAGATGAGAGGAAGAAGTACAAGGCTGCAGGATCACCATAATGATCGTCATAGTTACAATGATGATTCTTTTAATACTTGTTGCAAATCAAAATCCAAGATTGGTAACCTGAATTTGGATGGAAGTGGGAAGAGGCCATAGTCACTCTCATGCGCTAAGAAAATAAATTCTGTATTTGTCTGAAAAGCATTTCAAGACTGATTTGCCTAATGTGTCTCATTTACCAAGGAGGATTGTGTTCAGCAGAGTTTTATATGATCAAAGTTTTGTTTTCTTACACAATCTTTGACTCCACAAAGCCTATTTTTAGGGTCGACTCAAATCCAGCGTGGCACATAAGTATGTGATCAGACGTCTTAGACTGGTTGTTGGTCATTTTGCATGCAAGCCCGTGCATTAAAAAAAAAGGGTGGTTTGCGCCAATGTGGGAGTGAACACAACCGACTCCTTTTGTTACCTATCAAAGTGGCCCTTCTCATTCACGACGGGAGACTTTTTAGCAGCAATCATTTGTGTGTGAAAGCGCTATATAAATCAGCTTGTATTGTATTGTATTATCATGCTAATTGATAAAATCAACGTTAAAAACAAAACAAAAAAACATACAGTATATATATATATTTTTTTCAGAAAGCATTCAGCCGTGCTGTCAGACATTAATCAAACCGCTTGAGAGCTTTTCTTGCACAAAAGGAATTTTCGGGGTGGTGGCAATGTATTGATTAGATGCTGGGTCTTTAGCAGTTTTAATACTGGATCGATAAGTGTCATCTGTGCCATATGCGAGCGAGCAGACGGAGGTGATGAAGGGAAATGCTTTCCTGTCGCGTATGACCTTATTATAATGGGCTGGTGGGGTTGGCGGGGAGTTTAGCGAGGGGTGGGAGTGGGGGGAGGGGGGTCACGTGTTAACGTGGTGGCGGTCCGCAGATGAAACGCGCGGCCGCACGTTTACCACAAGGCTCACTTGCCATTTTCGTGTTTGATTAACGCCTGTCTCATGATGAGAAAGTGGTTTGTTGACGTTTTTCTTTTTTTTTTTTTTCATTAGACAAACGCGTCATTCGAATGTTAATTGACAACAATTTGCAATGCTTGTGTGCTACGTGTAATAAGAAATTATGTTCTAAATTGCTGCAAGCTTTTTGTTCCGTCTGCTTCACCGTGGGGGCGGGATGTGGGGTGAGGTGGCGGGGGGGGGGGGGGGGGGGGGATTCATCGTACCTTGTTCTCATCCTTATTTTTCACCAATCCCCTGATATCCCAGTGGCTATATTACACCGCCAGGTCTATCGTTGGAGGAATCAAGGCAATAAAAGCTTTATTTACTCTTATCTGGAGCCATCCCCGAAAAGCGCCACAGTATAATACAGACCGAGACACTTTTAACAGGCAACCGGCGAAAAGCTTCCAGGTTCCTGTCGGCTGGCAGAAATTTCCTCTTATTTTCATTTATTAAAAAGCCTTCTAGCTTGTCACTAAGAATTGCACATGATTGCGGGAGATCGCGCCCCCCCCCCCCCCAAGAGTGACTCAACCTAAACGAATGAAGGCTCTGGAGAAAAGGTAGAATGATACTCCAGGTTCCTAAAAGTCACATTTTAACCTTTGACCTTTGCACCCTGTAACCATTCCGTTTGTCACTTTTGTTACACCCACTTGCATAACATACCTTCGCCAATTAGACGTTCCACTGAGTGTCAATAGCTGTCACGGCCATCGGGAATTTGGGGAAATGAAAATCACGCGGTACGGCGGTGCACGGAAGTTGACGACAAACCAAACCATTTCGGGAAAATGTTTCTTTGAATGGAATCTATTCTTTTCCCTTTCCTGGGATCAGTGGCCTTCATGTAAATATCATTTCCCCCCCCCTTGATGTGGGTTCAGAACAAAAGAGTGTATCTGGTGAGTGAGGCCCGCCGGAGCCTCTGGTTGGGACATTCCCAGCGGGGCTAATCTATCACCATATGATTTATAGGCTTTACACAGAAGGAGGTGGGCTGAGGTGGAACTGAGATGGGGGAAACGTGGGTGTGCAAGAACGGAAGATAGAACAAAAAAAAATATATATATACAATGTAAAAATACCTTGTTTTTTCTTCCAGTACATACCAACTGCTCATTACTCACCGTGTTGCTAAGGAGACCAAATCAAATGATACATACCGCATATGATACATTTAATAAATAATTCAATTGTTAGTAGGTTGATTAATTTTACGGCAGGTTCCATTTTATTGTCTATCGGGATAAAATGCACCGACATGTTGATAATGACCCACATTATCTGTCTGGTTTATTCGCAATGTGCAGTTTCTGTGACAACACACTAATGAAAAGGGTTATTACTTTCAACGGCGGGGATTGAGAGACTTTCAAAGCGTTTCCACTGTGCCCGTTCGATATCGCGCACATATTAAAGGCAAATATAAGAGCGGGAGAGTTTGTGTAATTGACAATCTAATTGAACTGGCAGAGGAGTACATTAGGCTAAGCTATTAGCCTTCGCGCATGCGTTGTTTTCACCGATATGAGTTTGTATGGGTGCACATAATTGCCAAGTGCAGCTCGATAGAATTTGACATCATTCAACAGACTGGTCAATATTGTCAAGATCTAGACTTGATTACATTTTGGCAGCAATAGATTGAAAACAGATTGGAAAACTGGAGGTGAGATGGAAAACCCATCCACGAGGGATTTAGTTGCTTCTATTGGCCAGCACAGGGCTAACATCCAACTTTTGGAAGTGAGAACTTGAAATATCCATCTATCCATGTGTAACGAAGTTACGCATAAAGTATATTCAATTAAGTGACGTAACAGCACAAAAGGTGGTACCTGCTTCCCGCCTTCGCTTCAGTCAGAGCTACGAGGAATGTGGAGTGGTGAGTCACATGTATTTTGTAATCCGGATCAATTAACAGTTTTACCTTAAAACATCCATCCATCCATTTTCCGAACCGCTTGATCCTCACTAGGGTCGCGGGGGGTGCTGGAGCCTATCCCAGCCGTCTTCGGGCAGTAGGCGGGGGACACCCTGAATCAGTTGCCAGCCAATCGCAGACCTTAAAACAGTATATCATTTACTTTTTCCTTATGTTGTTGTGTGATGTGTTCAAACAGTTCCCCTAGTTGTTCTGAGCCCACATTGTTTTCGGTTTCGTTACTCAAGTCACGTTTTGACAACTGAAACTTTGAATTTAAACAACAAGCATATGAGGGAAAAGTGGTTAGGATTGCACGACTGCCCGTGTTTTATATTGTGTGTTGTGTTTATTAGTTGACTGTTTTGTTAAGCGCTTTGTTACAGCTGCAGCTGTTGTGAAAGCGCGATATAAATCAGGATGTATTGCAATAGTTAAGTAGTAAACGTTTGTTGCGCAGATAGTTGTCCGGAACCGAGCGGCACTTCACCTAGTTGTTCATGTTGTTATTTCTCATTTATTCGATTGTATTAACGCATTCAGTACCAGCCAATTCTAGACCAAGTCTGAAAAGACGTTTAAAAACGTCTTTGGGAGTGAATGAGTTAATGATGCGAACCCGCAGTACATCGCGGCCGCCATTCTTGTTACGCAATCGTCTGTGTTGCGTTTGGTGTGTTCAATGACACTTGGTAAATGAGAGTGATGATGTTCTCTTTCTCTTTTACTGCATCTAGTTGTATAATTGGATTACTAGGATTATCATAACGCTTTAGTTTAAATTCCTACACGATCAATTTGTATTTTTTTTCTTCATTTAATAACATTAAAGACAATGTTTCAGTTGTAAAGAGAGCCATTGAGGAATGCAGTGTGATAGTTGTCTGGGACCGAGTGCGAGTTCACCTTTCCTCTTGCCATAGTGTGTTGCAGGTACAGTAATGTTTATTTCTTTTCAGTTTTGCTGTACCTAGTTGTTCATGTTGTTAATTTTCATTTAGGCGATTGTATTAATGGTCCGAACCTTTCTGCTGCATTTGATGTGTTCAATGACCCTTCGTAAATAAGAGTTCTTTTCCTCTTTTACTGTATATAGTTGTAACATTTTATTACTGGGATTATAATTTTTATCACGTTTTAGTTTGAATTCCTATACGATCAACTTGTATCTTTTTTTTTTTTTTTTTTTTTTAATAAGAGTCGAGACAGTGTTTAGTTTGTAAAGAGAGCTACGATGTATGCGGTGTGATCGTTGTCTGGGACCGAGTGAGAGTCCACCTTTCCAGGAGCTGCAAATTGCCACCTTCCATAAATGGGCCGTCACACTTGCTTCTGTCATCCTCTATCCCGACGCTAGCAAGGTTATCAGTCGCTATCGGGCCACACCGTCTGGCCCACCTCCACTAAAACCAAAGTCAATGGATTGCCTCCGCATTGGAACGATCCCAATCCATCATACCTCAGATTTTTTATGTTTCCACACTCCAGGTTTGTATTGGCCAGATTGCTCCACGGTTGACTGCGAAAGGGGTTAAAGGTTATTCCGCCATAAACGAGTGGAATTCGGCCTGACCCAGCTCACTGTGTATTACCCAAGGTAAAAGCTCACTTAGCTGTGTAACCTCTCTTCACGTGTGTTTGAACTCATTCAATACGAGCCATTTTCAAACCCTTCTTTACCCTACCATGTGAAAAAAAAATACATCGGCGTACCTGTGACTGAATGTCTGCATTCTTAAAAAAAAAAAAAAGTCCTTGCCATTAAATGAGTTAAAAAAAAATCACTCTACAAATCTCACTGACTTCCATGGAGGAGAGCTCGCATATTTACGACGAAGAGAAAGTGTAGCTGAGTGCGGGCACCGGGTGTCCTCGTGGTATTTTGGAGTGCTCGTAAATGTCAATTGAGTAGGTTGCTCAGTTTTGCAAGAGGCTGTACTTTTAAGTCAAAAGACTGCCAGGATGCAATAACCACTGCGAGAGGCTTATGTCCACCGTAGTTTCAAATGTAGTAACAGTATTCCTCACCAATATGGAATTTGATTAAAGACATGATGTTAGAAAAGACATAATGTAACCCATCTCCAGTTTGTAGGGGAGAATTTGAGAAATACTGCGTTTTAATAGGCTTGGGGGGGAACAAGGACACAGCTCTCATTACAAACTAATCATAGACCACAAACGCAGCATTTATCTCGTTTTCCTGGATGAATAAATATGCACCTGGGCTTTTGTTTGTTAATATTTTAATGCAATCAACGTCACAGCTGCAAGCAGTTTAGAGTCTGTGGAAATCTGTGTGGGGGTACGTCAACACAAATAATTTTTCGGGTTCTAATCTCCGCTCGGCCCGACCTCTGTGGAGTTTGCGTAGTTATTCACCAAAACCTGATGGGTGAGAGTTTCTTAGGTGTGAGTTTTTGGATTGGATTGCTTTGTCATTACACATTCGTGGAACGAAATTATTCTGTTAAATGTGATTTTTTTTTTTCATAATGTCTGGTAGATTTTTTTGGTGTTTTCTTTTGTGTGCATAACAGATTTTTTGGTTCATGTTAGTTTTTTGTGAGCGAGAGGTCTATCAGTGTGAGTTTTTTAATGTGCCTGAGAGAGGTTTTTGGTGTATTTCAGTTGCAATTTTTTGGGGTGGGGTATGTAAAGTTCTTTTTAACTAGTTTTTGGTGAGAGAGTTATTTTTTGGGTGATAGGAGTTCTGGTATGTGAGATTTTTAATAGGCAGACTTGCATACTACTGGCTGGTTGAGCCGTCCGATAAACGCACGAAAATAATCTTGCAACTAATAAAACCTTTTCAATTACCGGTACCATTTTAATGCTCATTCATTGCATCTTGTAATATCCCAGCGACCACTGCAAATAAAGATAACAGCTCAATTAGTAGAAACCGGGGCCTTGTTGAACCATAAAGTGCTTCAAGGCTGCAGTGTGGTGAGCTTTGCCCAGTTGTAATTTACATTAGTAATCGCCATATTATTGAGATTTGACGATACTTGATTTGTAATCCAGCGAGGCCATCGATTCCCTTTCCCCCGCCTCTTACTGCTAATAATTTCCATGAAGGTTTTCTTGTCATTAACCCCGTTATGAGGGTCTCTCTCAACGACCGCACACCATCTTTTTTTTTTTTTTTTTTAAATTTCGTAAACAAGCCCCCTGACCATCGTGCCGTGGAAGTGGCCCACCTCCCCTCACCCAGCTCCTTCTCGCATGCAGACGCAGGAAGTAAATCACCTCTAAGGGAATAAGGCTGGGAACTGATTGCCTTTCAACTTTGACCTTTTTTTGGGAGGCTGATACAGGAGCGCGCTCATGGGAACGTCATGCCTGCTGAGCAGGGATTAAATAATAAGGAATAGTGCGATGTATGGAGAGAGTGTAAGGAATCCTATTATTAGTTACTTTGGGGGGGTGGGGGGGGATTCTACAGGCGTCAGCAAAAATGTCTGCGCTCTTGTCGTCTCATTACTGTCTGACTATTTCAGCAACATCCTCCCTCGTCCCCGTCCTGTTCTCCATGCGCGGTGAGATTATTAAAAAGATGTTGCACATAAACAAGGAGAAGTTATGAATTTGTAAGTAAGCTTGAAGTGACTGCGAGACTGCTGATTAAAACATACACGCTCGTCTCTGGTGACAAACATCCCGAGTTAAATATGAATATGGATGATGAAAAGTTGATTCATATTAATAAAGTATCAGACTGTCTGTCGAAAGAAACTGGCCCAAGTTGTTTTAAGTTTTTCTCTTATACTCACCCGATTCGGCCGATTTTGCGTGAAAATGCAAAATATCTGCTGGTCTGATCTGGCCGATCAGATCGATGTCAAGTCTAAAATTCTTTCTTAAGTAACACAACTCCCATTAAAATTGCTAAACAATTTTAGCATGTCGCGACATGATCTCGACGTTCAACTCGACAACAAAGAACGGATCTCTAACTTAAAACGTACCAACTGGGTATGTCTTGAGTTCTCCACAGTCTCTCAAAGTTGTAAAAGTTACAATTTGCTGCTTGGCACACAAGGACCCGATCGATACGCGGTTCACAGAAAGGACGCATTTCTGATTCGTTTATTAGAAATAATCTTTTATTTAAAAAAAAAAAAAAAGCTTATTGGAGGAGATTAAGTTTGCGGGCTCTGGGTAAGAACTCTCAGCGGGAAACAGAAATAACAGCGAGAAGAGGAGATTAAGTTTGCAGCTCCTTTTATTTGATGCTCCCACTGCAGCAAACATGATATGGATGGATTAATAATTAATAAAGATTAAAAAAAAAACTGCTTCATATTGCAAAGCAGTGGGATGCTCTGTGGTCCGATGTTTGGGCAGCACAGATGTGCCGCACATACTGTTAGACAGCAGCAGGCGAAATGTGCTGTGGTTGCAGTCAACATTTTCCAGAGGCACGTTCTTAGCATCGCTAATGTTTTTTCGACGGTTACCGTTGATGCTCTGAATGGGTTTTAATTGCCAGATGAAGAACTTTCCTATCCTGGGATGTGCAATATTGTCTACTTCGACTACTTCTTGATGGCCTCGCTGTGCTCATGCTGCTACGTCAACAAGAGTTTGGTTAGAAATGGAGCAAGCTGTGCGCCAATGCACACACAGAACAAAATGAAGTATTTCAAGGCTTGATTTTTGCCTCCAATTAGAGACCTTAGTCAGAGAGTAACAGACTGACAGCGCACCAAATTATGCTATGAATCAGGGGTGTCAAAGTCATTTTAGTCACGGGCCAATTTGGAGTTAGGTCTTCCCTCGGAGGGCCGTTATGACAGTGAAACCACAAAATTATTACTTGTACACAACAAATGAATAGATTACTAGTTTTGAAATCAGTCAACTATCATAGTTTATTCACTTCTTGTTCAAGTGAGTGTAAACAGGATAACAAAATACGTTATTTATGACATGTGACAATTTAACATTTCGGTCCAGACTTTAACAAGTTGACACACATGATTTGCTTTCGCGGGCCACATAAAATGACCTGGCGGGCCGGATTTGGCCCTCGGGCCTTGAGTTTAACACACGTGCTATAAATGATCATTGGCAAATTAGCGAGCTCAACCTCATTCGAACGCTGATTTTATGCTAAATATGTGAGACCAGCTTGAATTGAAGGACAGTAAAGTCAAACTCCAAGACTCCAAACTAGTTTGTCTGTATATAACTGTACAAAAAAAGACACCCCCCCGCCCGCCCCATTCAACCACCCCCCCCTCCCAAAGAAAACGAGCTGATCTTCCACCTGAGACTTCCGCGTGCGCATGACCCCGTCTTTCTGATCTGCATTGGTACACGAGTTTCCCTCAATGCCTCCTGTCTGATCTCTGAACCGCCAACCGCGTATAGATTGAGGTGCGCCTGACAACTGACACCCCGATCCGTCTGTCTGTAGCTATTTTACCACCCAGACCGGATTCTTCAGCACCTGAGTAATGCTCAACTGTCTGACCCCATCCTGCATTTGAGCCACCCGCACCCGTGCTTTATTTCCTCAACCTGTCAACGGATGGATGGACACACACATGCGTCGGCGGTGACAGGTAACCACGCAATTATTTTTCCTCCATCCATCACGGAAAGGAGGGCAGAGGGCAGCGTCATTTGAATCGGAGCTTTCGATAAATAGTCTGTCACCTTGCATCTCTTGTCAGGCCCACCCAAAGTCTGCCGCAACACTTGTCTGACTGTCACGGTATTTGATGTTTTCTTGACTTTATCGTCCCATCTTTTACTCTCTCATTTATTCGGTGGCTGGCTCTTTCAACGGGCAGGCGCTTTTATCCTTGTGGTAGATCTGAATGAACTTTTGCTAGTTGCTAGTTTGCTGGAGCAGTACGGTGATACAGTGAAACTCCTCTACAACGAAATCATTTTTCACAACAGGGGGGTTTTCACTGTAGCAAATTTCATCTCGGATGGAAACACACACACACACACACACACTCACAAACCAATGTGTACACGCACACACAAACGTATGTGAACTCTTTATTTTTATTCCAATAGTGTATAATTATGAGCATACACTTATTGGACACTTCATATAGTCAGTGTAGAAAGACAAAAAGGGAAAGAAATTGCGAAATTTACGATCAGCGTTATTTTGTTTCCTCCGTCTTTCATTTTGATCACTTTTACCCTCTCTTCCAGCATCAGAGCTCTTCTTCTCTTAGCTGCTTGACATCCGTTTTGTAGCAACTTTAGCAATGCAACGTTCTTGCTGCGTCTGAAACTAACAATATCAAATACTTCCTGGACTACTGCGCATGTGTAAACCAGTGTGGTGGTTGCTGTTGCCGTTTCCGAACGAAGCAGTAGAGGTCGCTGTTGGATTAGACTTTGTTGTAGTGAATCTCGTCGCAAGGCAAGAGCAGAAAAAAAGATTTCGTATAACGCAACAGGTTTTTTTTCCCGTTGTATGGGGTGCAGGAAAGTGGGAATGGTGTTAATGCATGAAGATTTTTTTCACACTATGGGGTATTTTCGCCCATGTAGGTTTCATTGTAGAGGAGTTTCACTGTCGTGGTGAATACATTTGCTTCACTCGAGAGGTTTTCTGGTTTGAATCTTTGCTAAGCTTCTTTTGTTTGGTCAATTGAAGACTAAACTGTGTCCTGGCTCTTGCCGGATTTTAGATGGAATTGGCTCCACTTCACCTGAAAACCTAATGAGGACAAGTCGTATTTAAAAAAAAAAAAAGGATGGATGGTTAGATTGAAGTGAACTTGATGGTGGGTGACGTTTCAACCGATGGCAGAATTGTCTTTGAATACCACATATACTTAAGAACTAATCATTGAATGTTTCATCGGCTTCCACAGTTCCTGCATTACAGTAGTGGGATCAAGTTAGTGGGCTTCCTCCATGTTCCACCGCATTCGGCCCCCCTCTTCTCTCTCTCTCTCTCCTTCCCGCCTCCCTTCCGACTACTTATTTACTAATGATGCGCGGCAAATGCTTCCCCTTGTGTTTTCCTCCCTCTCCTTCCACCTCAGCTTTTCACCTCTTCCCATCTCGTCCAGCCCCGGCATCCCTTTAATCTTCTTGCCAACCCCTGACATCCCTCCCTCCTGACCCTATCAAGGTGAGACCTGGGTGGCTTTAATTGGCTGGTTTCAATTAGAGTGGGATAGTATATGAACTCACGAGAGGGTTCCTTTTAGTTATCCCTGCGCCCGCCTTCTTTTTGTCCCTCGACAACCAGATTTGGGTTCATCGTCAGACACGCCATGCCCTCCGACTCTTCTGTCACTCCAACCAAATATTCCCTTTCATTAGATCTCCCCCCTGCTCCCCCTCCTTCTCAGTTTCTCTCTCTTCTACTAACTCTCCTGTCCTTATCTATTCCAGCCGCCACTTTTAAATAAATCCCTGCGGCAGGGACTGAACCAGACATGGCCATCATGGGACCAAGAGGAGGCTAATGCCTTTTTAATGAGGCCTCGGCCACAATGTGACACAGTAAAGTGGCAGGAATCGGTGGCTGGTGAGCCCTTGGTCCAAGGTATTTATCACCTGAAAAGCCCTGATCCACTGTGCCTGTGGGAGGGAGGGAAAGATGGGCAGAGTGGGAGGAAGGCCGAGGTTGAACAAGAAAAGAAATTTCCACAAAAGCCAAGAAAGCAGGCAAAAAACAAGTGTTGCTTATGAATTGGCAGTAACTTTTGTGCATACAGTACATCCAATACATCTTTGAGATAGCGCTTTCACAATAGCTGCGGCTGTAATAAAGCGATTAAACAAGTTTTACTGACATCTGATTGTTCTGTTGGTTGTTCCTTGAGTGTAGCTCCATCTAGTGGAGGCATTGTAGATTGCATCTTATAATGCGGTGCGCCCAGTGAATGAAAAAAAAAATACAAAATAGGCCATTCATTGAAGGTGCGCCTCATAATCTAGTGCACCTTTTAGTGTGGAAAATACGGTAACAAAATACGGTACTATAACACAACACCGAATATAAGATATGGACAGTCATGCAATCATAAGCATATTCCAGCATACGCCTTGCTGTCTGAAGCAGCTCTCGATGAAAAATGACAGAATCAAACTGTCTTTTCACCTGCGGGTCCGAGACATGAGCTTCAAAATGTGTCTGCTACAAGCTCAGTTTGAAAGTAAACCGCCGGGGGAAAAAAAAAAAAAGAGATTGGTTCACTTCTCCTGTCGCGTGTAAATCCGCTTCAATTCCAAGCACTGACTCTCAGGTCCAAATACGTAACCGCGCTTCACGCCGACGCTCCTCTCTCCTCATGCTCATTGATTCCGTCACTTTCTTTTCACTCCTATGGAAAACGTACTTTTAAAATGAGAACAGTTTGAATATCAAACAGTGTGTCAGAATAGATTCCGTTCGACTTTGTATGTTCCACTGTCGATGCAAAAAGGACCCATGCAGAAATTTAAGTGGCTACCACTCCTGTGCTTTTAGTCATACCAGCAACTGCAAGATACATAATGAGAAATCCTAATAACATTCACAGTGCTTTGACAGTAATTAATATTCCCCCACAGTGATTGCGGTGGTGCCTGAGAGAAAAGCACTGCGCCGGGATTGCCTTTGAGGGTTCTCACGTAATTATAATCCCATTTCATCTCATTTGAATACCCACTGGGCCATGTATTCAAACACAAGATCGAGCGAAATTGCCCTAAGTGGCTGAAAAAAAGCAAATAAGAAAGATTAGCAACCAAAGAAAACCACCTTTCATTATTAACATACCTGGCTGAATGTAACGGCCACGCCGAAGGCATAGGAGTGAAAGAACTTCTGAAATATGAACTGCTGAATCCCTATTTCTGCAACTACAGATGTGCTTAGCATGTCAATGGTTGCCCATTAAGGCTCCGCACCACATAAAAAGAGCTCAGCGAAGTGGAAGCGAAAAAAAAAAAAAGCCTATTGCCGTTCCTTCAATCTTCGGAGAGGCCCATTCTCACACCATATCATGCTAATCAAATACATTTCTCTTTTATTGTGGCTTCCCGGAGGTACGAAGTATTCATTCTCTCAAATGTCACTTGGACAAGACTAAACGGCCGGTGTTCCTCGCCAATTGTGCCACAGGACACTTTATCGCCACATTGAGATTATTTTTTTTTTAAATCCCGAAAGAGCAAAAATAAAATAGTACCTTGGTTTAAAAAAAAAAGAAAAAAAAAAGCAATTTGAATCAATGGAATGTCATTTAGCCGGAAGGGAAAAACTGCAGCAATCCGTGGTTGTGAGTGCAAATCTGTGAAAGGAGAAGCTGCTACGATTCAATTTCGGAGAAGAAATATGTGACTAAAGATGGGAACATTCATATAACGCTCCTGCTCGGGGGAGGGAAAAAAAAGTGTCATAATCTGTTCTGGTGTGGCAGTTGCACGTTTTCCAAGATTATCACAGTGCTCCACCGCAGCTTCAGCCGCCATCCTGCACCCTGCGCCGCATTAGCGATCCAAAGCAGACTTGTGATTTACATTCAAATGACAGGCGAAATTGACAAGATTAAGAGGACGCCCCCGTGGGGGAGATTTGTTTTGAGCTCCAGACACTGTTTGCTCCAGTAAAAGTCTTCAGCCGTGAGATGCCGCCAGAGAATTGATGTAATATAGCGTTTGCAGCAAAAAAAAAAGAAAAAGAAACCCGCCTAGTCAGATACCAAATAACCCGTGTTGGTTGCTGGCGTTCGGATAAGACTATACGCCCATTGGTTTTTCTGCTGCTAGCGTATGTTCCAGACAGCCATAAATGTTGAATGAGTCGGTGGAAGGCCTGGGGAGAAGAGAGGAGAGGAAAGGATGAAGAGGAAGTGGGGGGGGGGAGAGGACGGAATAGCAATCGAGAATGCGAGATTGAATGTTTGCATAGTCAACACTACAAAAAAAAAAAAAAGTTGCATTTACACGAATGATGCTTGCTAGTGTTGCGTTCCATGGTGATTAAAAGGTAGTTTAACGACGCTGGCCTCCGTTTTGTACGTCTGAGACTCGCGGGATCAAATCCTTTTCTTAATTCGGATCACCCCGAGCAGTCGTGAGCCAGGAGTCTTGATATGATTAGAGGGAAAAGTTCCTCATAAGTTGCGAGTGGCCTTGAACGACCATGCTTTAGTCATGATCAGACTCGCAGAGTGCTCAATAGGTTGCATTAAATCAAAGCGATTTACATTAATCTCCATTTGTGAGTGGCTGGCTGATTTCAAAACAAGCTCTCTTCATTTGACTGCGGAGGACACCAATTCATCACAATTTGTTCAGGTACTCATGGCCCGCGACTGAGTGCTTGTTTTATTCATTCCGCCAGTGCAAGGCAATGAGAAATCATCTGTTTGGACAAGGCGGCTATGTTTTGTAAATGCAGACGTGGCATCGCCTTGCCTCTCCGATTTTGTTTCCATTGTTCATCCCTGTCCCTTTTCTCCCCCATCTACAAACGCGACGACAATTATTTCGATTTGTTTGACCGGCTGCTCAATTATGGTCTGTTTACCCCAGGATACAACGAAGGAAAACACTAAATCCTCAAAGGAAAGAGGGCAAAATTACAAAAAGTTTGATGATGTTAACCATATATTTGCATAGATTTATGACATCTGAAAATATTTTCCGGAATGCCTACGGAATACTTCCCACTTGCCCATTGTAAACGTAAAAGTATGAACTTTATTTAAATGAAATATCTGTATGTATCACAATTGAAGGTATATGACTATATAGTCAACCCCCCCACCCCCACTCCCAAACGATCTAACAGAACGGCAACAGTCTTTCTCTCAGGGCTGATGTGAAGTAGTGAAAAAACATCGACCTCCACATCATTAATCAGACCACAGCTTGTCACTATTTGTCCAAAATGACTCAGCCCACTCCTTTGGGGGGGGGGGGGGGGCGACCACAGACAGTGGATCCCTCCGATTCCCTTTTGCCCCCACTTCTCTGCAAATGACAATTGACACGCCCATCTTGCGAGCCCTCTGGTGGCGTTCCCTCTGCGGGGGTGCTAAAAATAAAGGACCTTACAGTTGTGCTGCCTGGCAAGGGTGTAAAACAAGAGTACGGTGCCATAACAATACAGTTCCAAAGCAAATTATTTGAAGTTTTTGGGATTACCTAGATTTCTGCACAAATTGGTCATAACATTTGATGTGATCTTCATCCAAGTCTTAACAATAATTAAAGTTATTCTGTCTCCACAATTGTGTGGACCGAAGTTGAGTTATTTGGAAGGAACACACCGGAGACTGGTCTAGGGGGCTTCATAGTTTGGGGCTGCTTTGTTATTGCAGGGCCTGGATGAATTGCTATCAACATGCGGCGCACCCCACCATAGAACTCCCGAGGGCCAAAGTTGAGCACCTCTCGTTAAGCAAAGCACATGCACCATCCGGGAGCCTGCTGATCGTGTAGCTCGGGGGTGTCAAACTCATTTTTGTCGCGGGCCACGTTGTAGTTGCGGTTTCCCTTGGAGGGCCGTTATGAATTTTGGGAAACCGTTAAAATGTTGAATCCCCTCCACATATTACTTACACAGCACACAACAAATTGATGAATAACTACTTTTAAAGTTAGACGTTAAGAAGAATGACTGTTATTGCGAATTACATTTGATAATTTGAAATTTGGGTTCAGACTTCAGCAAGCATCATGGAGGTTGACATGCTTGATTTGCTTTCGTGGGCCACATTAAATGATGTGGCGGGCCAGATCTGGCCCCCGGGCCTTGACTTTGACAAAGGTGGTGTAACCGGTCAACTGATCCACAGTTAGGACAAAAATCACAATCAGTAAGTATAGTACTATCCATAAGCAAAATACAATCGCATCCAAAGTCCAAATTGAATTTGCCTGCATGTTCATTTTCGCATATATGATCAAATATTCATAAATTGAAAAATTCCCAAACTGAACTTTACCATGGATGCTTTCTGAAAATATTCCATCCATTTTCGTGTAATTGCCTCCTTTTCGAACCTCGTTATCAGGTTGCCAAATTAATCAGACTAACTTAGTCCTTCCGTCTCCATTTGGTCCCACAGATGGCACGCGGTCCGACTTTAACAAGGTGCCCCCCCGTCCTTGAGAGATTTGTCTCGTCATCAATCAGCGGCAGCCGTGGTGTCGCAGCAAGGCAGAGAGATTGAGAGCTCGAGTGAAAGACACCAAGACGAATGAGACGAATGAGGGAGGAAAAAAAGGTGAAGAAAGGGGGGGGGTTAATTAAGAGATGGGGAAAGGAGTGAATGAGGTGAAGGAATACATTTCAGGGAAGTCTATCCCTGATGTAGCAGGGCATCATCCTCTCACAACAGTGATGGAATATGAAGCAGCCCCCCCCCCCCCCCCCCAACCCCCAAAAGCTCAATCTAGCACAGCTCTTCCCCACACGGACATCAACCAAGTTTTTTTTCTTCTGATTTATATCCACGGTATAAGTCATGATCACGAGTCGTTTGTTTTTGTGTCTCCTCGCGAGGCAAGCAACTGACAAACTAAGTTTTACTGTCCTTTTATCGTCTCGCCACCGGCCGGGTCCAGTAAAATTCAGCGCGGATGAAAAATTGTCGCGATATTGACAATCGCAACCTAGTGCTGTGTGAGTGTCACGACGGGCGAGGAGGCGGCTTTTTGCAAAAAAACAAAAAAAAAAACACCCCACAACTCACAATTATTTTTAGTTGAAGAAAAAATGTAAGAGCCTCGCAAAATTAACAAGGGAGAAAAAAAAATTGCATGATCACACACGCGCCAATGACCTTAGCACATAAGCTCAATGAAATAAAACCTGAAATGATTTGACGGACCAATGCATACATCTGTTGGCAAATGCCGATATTTTCCTTCATGTGACCCATTGTAGAAATTGAAACGTCACTCCATCCATTCTGGAGTGAACCGTTTTGAATGGGCGATGCCGCTTGAAGATACTGCAAAGTCGTTCGAAGGTAACGGTCAAATCTCGGCCATATGCTTAAAAAAAACATTTTGTACAAATATGTTTGAATGACTTTGTATCAAGTTCAAGCAATTTATCTCACGATATTTAGTACATCATTAATCATGTCGTTTTGAAAGGCTTTCTGTAGCCTTTCAAAGCGAGAGTACACACACTTGAATTTCCGTGCCTTCCTGAGTGTCGTCAAACCGAGTTGTTTACATCCTCTCATCGCTCTCACCGCGCGGGACCTGATTTTTCGCCAATTTGCCGATGTCCAGTCAGGCGACTGAGTGCATCGGCGCTGTGGCTCTGTTGCGTGTACGATTGCGCCTTGTCCCTCCAAATGGACGCTGCTGAGCTGAATCCGTCACCGGGGATACGACACGTTCGGTAGAATACTCGGTTAAAAAAAAAACCAAAACAATCATTGATAGACTGATGTGTGTTTTTCCCCTATCTCTCGTAAACACACGCGCATTTATTTGGCTCGCCGCAGCCGTAACATTGAAGCTCAATGCCAACTGTCAGAAGTGTTTGCTTTTGGACCGCATGGTTGAGCGAAGCAGAGCATGTGACAACTGTGGCTCCCTCCCGCGAGTTCATTCTTTTTAAGTGACTGCAGTTTAATTGTTAAGCTTTGGAAATTCTGTGTCCAAAAATACTTTTATGTTTTCTTTTTTTTTTTTTTTCACCTCCACTGAGTTGAAGGCATTTTGGAAAGGCACAAAACTTCCAATGCCTCTATCCTGCATTGCTGCAGGGAGAATTGCACCAAAGAGTAACTTAATTTCACAGAGAATGTTCTGCTTGGTGTCCAGAGGGAAACAAAAGTTCAGGGTTCAAAAAGTTCCCTTCCTTTCTTCGGAAGGAACTTTACAAATGAGCTGTATCGACCGTACTAAAGGTATCCGAAAGCAAGCAAGCAGGCTCCGAGGGGGGGAAAAAAAAAACGCTTTTCGTCTTTGACACAGTGTGTGGATGTGCGATTTCCTTTTTGTACGTGCGAAGTACGGTGCCGTATTTTCCACACTAAAAGGCGCACTGGATTATGAGGCGCACCTTCAACGAATGGCCTATTTTGTCATTTTTTTTCGTATCTTGGACGCACCGCATTATAAGACGCAATCTACCACGCATCCACTAGATGGAGCTACGCTCAAGGAAATGCCAAGAGAACGCTACACTACACCCTGATTTATAGAGCGACGATCAGATGTCAGTAAAACTTATTTAATAAAGCAGCGACACAGTTCACTTAACCGACAGCAAGTTATAACATTGACTCGTTAACGTTGAACTCTCTTGCCGCTGCTCTATTTCCGTGTTCAACTGCGAAATCGATCACCTTAAGTTTAAACTCTGCGTTGTAAGCATGTGGCTAGCAAGGAGCCATTTTGGGGTCGACATATTACTGTAATGACCATACACAAGGCGCATCGGATTTTAAGGCGCTGTGAGCTTTTAAGAAAATGGAAGGATTTCAGGTGTGCCTTTTATTGCGGAAAATTCGGTATTTATTTCTGACGGCGAGAAATGTGGGATGCAATGTCTTCGTGAGCGTGGCGGCGTAAAAGCATTTGTAATGTTACGCCTTAGCCTCTTCCGTATTCGACTGCTGGTTGTTTAGTGATTTAGTCGCAGAGTAAGTCTTGAAAAGCCTCACTTACCTGCTACTGCACTGAAATCACAATGCTCGCCTTCGAAATTACAGTCGAAATTTGGCGATTCGTCAGTGAATCCTCCGGAACGTCTTTGTAAAGTATCTATGAATAGAGCTAATAAATGGCGACACAAAAAAAAAAAGACAACAATTTTTTTAAAAAGAACCGATATGTATGATTCCCTGATACATGACACTAGTCAAGTGGAACACTGCATCTACTCTATTTTCCAAAGGTATAAAGACATGTGGATCGATGCTTTGAGTCTTGTGATTGATGGACTGAAAGTGATGTATTAGTCATGTCTTAGGAAGATGCTGCAGGCGAGGGAAACTCTTTTGTCCCTGTCTTTCTAACACTTCAGTGTTGTTTCTCATTGAACCCGCCCGCCTTTTCCTCCCCGATGCTCGGTCCCCCGCCACCCGCCCCGACGCACTTTCTCCCTGGCTGTTTTATTGTTGCCCTGCAGTATCCTTTTAGATTTAGCTGTGTACTCACCTTGTAGCGCGCTAAGCTACATCGCAGAAGTCTTGCCCTCGTGCAGCTCTTTGGTGTAATTCAACACAACCTCTCCAAAAAGAGCCAAAGGCACAGCCAGGCAGAAGAAACCCAATGTCATATATCGTGCTCTGTGTGCTTTGCTCTCGTCTGTCTCGGAGGCCTAATCACACGCTGCAATATGTAGCGCCAAAATGAACAAATTCCCGGTAATCACGTTGGGTAGAGAAGAAGCCACAAGGAAGAAGAGGGTGAGGAGGTTTTCCGCCCTTGCTTTCAACATTGTAGCGGTTGTTGGATTCTTTGAAGAATGCACACGATTGTTTTTTTTTTCCTCCCCGCTTGTTCGAGTCATCGTAAACAAGTCATGCGCTCATCTGTTTGTCCAATCAGGATTCCAAATCACAGGGATGATGGAAGATGATGGCGGTTTACGTCAATTATCCAAATATCAGTAACAGGCTCCATTTTAGGTTAGTGGAGAATAGCTCCGATTGATGCTACAAACAAACCGCGAAATGAACAGCCATCTTTCCCCATCAGGATTTTGCTATTGGTGGAGGCATGTCAAAATGTAGAAGGCAAACCTCCCCCGAAGGCCGTTGCGTGTGCTTCGAGAGCAGTGGTTCTTAACTCATTCACTCCCAAAGACGTTTGACGTCACTGGCTGCGGATGATCACATTTCATTGCTTGTCCAATCAGTGCTGCGGGAAATTAAGTTCGCTCAGTAGTCACCGGGGCACTGTCGTGATAGTACGTCATAAAAAGAAAGAAAAAAAAAAGTATACTTGTCTCTTGAAATTTTATTTACTTTTTTTCTGTTTTTCATGAATGCGGCTTTTGTTTTTTTAAAATATCTTGAATTTGTAAAAAATATACATTTTTATTTTTCACTAATGAGGGGTTTGGTGAATATTAACTGGTTGGGTTTTGTTTGGGACTTAGTGGATGGTTGTAGTGCCGTGGCAGCTGGTGGAATTTCCTAAAGACACGCTAAAAACTAAAGAAGATTCTTCTTTAGTTTTTGACATAGTCATGTTTTAAAAAAAAAAATCTTTAATGTCCTTGTACAAACTGCTGTAGGCCCACCACAGTCCTGTGGGTGGCAGTAGTTTGCATTATTATTCCTCAATTGCATCCTTTCCCCTCACTGATGGATACATACATTTCTGGATCTACACCTTTTTTTAAAAATCACCCTTGAAATTTAATTAGTTTTTTTTTAAATGAGGTAATCAGCTGGAAAAAAATGGAGCCCTTCTAGTCATAAACGATTTTCCACAACAAAGTCAATTTGCTCCTATTTAATCAAGCCCAACATTTTGTCCTACTGGACGTTTTCAGTTTGCATATGTCCTAATTTAAATGAAATAGTTTTTGTTGAGAGGACAATCTGGCAATACTAAGCCGTCTATCGTGATGCCCTTGTTTCATATTCATGAGCGTGCGTGGGCGTGTGTGCGCGTTTGCGAGGGTGCTGCTTTGTTTTCCCCCGGTAACAGAATACCAACGAATGCCTTTCCAACTGAGACTGATGCTTTTTTATGCGACAGGAATTTTTTCCATAGCATGTTTTTCAATTTGGCATGTAACGTCATCTGAAGGGATGCGACGCGATTCAATAGAGCCTGAACAGTTCAATTTTAATTTGGTTACGCTGTGTATGTTTTAACGCTGGTTTCCTGGAAATGAAATACGAAAATTGATTTTTTTTTTCTTCTGTGATGTGAGAGAAAAAACATTGGCGGTGGTATTAATGAGAAAATAGATCAGTGATCTTGACAACATTAATATAAATTAATCTATCTTGTTTGGAGCCTAACATTCTGATTGGTATCAAACTTTTTCCAAATAAAAACAATTTCAAAAGCGCATCAAATACTTAATTTATTGGTTCAAACTGAATCAAGTGTTTTATTGTTCGCTCCGTTGTCGTGACTTGCTCGAGTTTGTGACTTATTTTATTCGCGCTGAAACAATGCGGAGGCATGAAAATCCGTTGACGCAATATGATCATCGCTGATGCGGCTCTCCTCAAGGAAAACGAGGCCCGGAATGATGAGGCGGGCTATAGAGTAGGTGTAAAGTGCAGACCTTCTTGTGCATCAGTCTTGACTCATATCGAGGGAAAAAAAAAATGACGAGCGGGTCATCAACGTGTCGGCCGGCCTTGGTGCTTATAGCTTGACCTGGACTTGTGCAATCCGGGAGACAGCGCATAGCTTTTTCTTCCTTTTCCTGTGGAGTGCAATTGCCACTTGGTGACTGAGTCAGAGCGTGATAGTCACCTCGGCCCTTTCTACACAGTGGAGCGGACATAACAAGCTGCCAAAAAGAAAGGCAGATGCAAGGTTTGAGCTTTGCTTTTGGACCCGCAGGGGTTTAAGACACTCGTGCAGTTCCATGCGAAAGCTCCCAATCTTCTTGTTTTGCACCTTTCTCCTTCACAGACGTCTTTGCTTCGTACATCATATTGTGCAGTAGTTCCCGCTCATCTTTGTGGACCGTGCTAACGGTCAGTACGACGCTTCTTGCTACCTTTGACGACCAGTTTTATTCCTCAATTTGTTGCCGAGAAGTAAATCACCAAACTGAAATGACATCATTCATCTTTTTCAGTGTAATTCCACTGTCGGCCACTCGATGGCAGCATACTATTTTCTTTGGCACAGTAAATTTGACGCCGTCAATTTGAGGATGAAAAATGGAAAGTATTTTAGCTCAGTTTAGTAGATGAAGATTATTGAAGGTCATACCCTCCTCAGTCCCTTTCTACATTTTATAACTACTGTATTACAATCTTTGGACACAATTACACTGGTCAACACATTTGAAAGGTTTTGTTTTTTTTTAAATCAGAGCTGCAAAGTAGATTATTTATTTATTTATTTTTCTACGTTGTATTGGGACACAGGTTTGCCTCATGGTTTCAAAATGTGACTGTGAACGTATTTATTTATTTATTTGGTCTTTTCCCCCCCCCTGCATTCTTGAGATGTCTTTTGAAAAGCCGAATAACGAGAATGCGCTGATTCTTTTTCCCATTACTCCACAGACTACACGACAGATGAATATTGTCAATTGATAAACTACAAACAAACCGACGGGAGCACGGATGAGAGGGTATCGCACATTTGATTTCATGTTCAGTCTTATAGGAGCTTCTCATTGTGGAAGATTCAGTTGGGAAGCGGCTTAACCGTTCGGGGGCAAGGGCAAGGCGAGCGTGAGAGAGGTAGGACTCATGATGCTGAGCGAAATGAAATAAGAGTTGAGCGATACCTGCAGGGAGCACTGGCGGGAACTAAAGGCGAAGTGTGTGGGTGACGTGGGTGACAGCGCACGCACACACACACGCTGCAGTGAAGCAGCACAAGACTCAGAGAGGAAATACTGGTGCAAAGGAAGATCCTGAAGCACCACAAACAACAAAGAAAGTTCATATCAGACAAAGTGGGGGGGGGCTTATGGTAGCAGCATGAATAGATTTATAGCATGGGCATTTACAGTAGCAAGAACAAGGAAGAAATAGGATTGACTACAGATTTTTCCAAGCTGGATCCAGGGTGGCCTGGTGGTCCAGTGGTTAGCGCGTCGACCTCACAGTGCAGAGGTCGTGTGCTCGGTCCCGGCTCCGGCCTTCCTGTGTGGAGTTTGCATGTTCTCTCCGGGCCTGCGTGGGTTTTCTCTGGGTACTCCGGTTTCCTCCCACGTTCCAAAAAACATGCATGGCAGGCTGATCGAACACGCTAAATTGTCCATTGGTGTGAGGGTGAGCGTGGATGATTGTTCGTCTGTGTGCCCTGCGATTGGCTGGCAACCGGTTAAGGGTGTCCCCTGCCTACTGCCCGAAGATGGCTGGCATAGGCTCCAGCTCCCCCGCGAAGCTTGTGAGGATGAAGCGAATCGGAAAATGGATGGATGGATGGATCCAAAAAGACCATTTTAAGTTTGAGGACTCTATATGACCTTACTTTGATGTACGAACATTTTCATACAAAGTTGTAGTTTAAGTCAAATAAATAGCCAGATTTTGGAAGGTGTAAAAGTGCTACATTGTACTGTACATGATTAAAAAAAAAAAAAATCAACATTTCTTTTGTGGCATTTATGGCGGTTCCGTTAGTGACCTATAGAGGGCGCTGTGTGACTGCACAGCGCCACCCTTGCCAGAGCTGACATCTCTCTGCCTGCGGTGCACTGTGGTCTCTCTATTTGTCGCTTTACGTGCAAACACCCTCCACCCTGTCCGACCACGGCTGTTGTCAACCAACCCCACCCGCGCTCAGGAAAAAAAAAAAAAAAAAAAAAAAAAGACGATTCGGGCAGGAGAGTGATGAGGGCAGGAAGCGACTGGCTCACTGGCACATGATTTGAAGATCATTGCGCCCCCTGAAATAGCTCGGCAGTTAGGAAGGTTGTCTGAAAGAATTAATAAGTAATGAAAGAGCACCGGCGGGGCCTTTTGGGATGTGCGTGTTGTGTTAATGTTAGGTTGCGCTAATTTCCCTTCGATATGAGTGTGCGTTTTAGAAAAGCAATTTTAGTTTTAATTTCAGCCCATATTACGACGGCGCCTGCGGTGTGTCCATTAGCATAGTCAGGTGTATGACTTCTCTGCAGTCTCTGCGGTTGATCTGACGGGGTCACGTGTTTGCGTGACCACGGGCACGTGAGAGAGGATAAGAGCCGGCCGGGGATGTGCCTGTGGAAATGTCATGTTTTTGATGTGAATAATTTGCAAGGCCATCCATGACACGCCCCCCGACTTGAAAACTACGGGTCCCCGGAGCGGTTCTGAAGAACATCTGGAAGTAGATGAAAAATTCGGAAGTGCACACAAGAGAGTCTGTTTTATGGTCGGATTTCAAAAGGGTCCGTGTCTCACAATCTGTTTGATTGACCCTTGACTGGTAGAGAGCAGGTCGTGTTTTAAATAACAACGTAACGTAGATCATTTTCAAGCAAGTAAAACAAACAAACAAAAAATAATTGGTAAACGTGAGCATCCCGATTAACTTCCCTCTTTGGTTGTTGACTTGACGTGACTTGACTTGGTTCATTATGTCCAATGCCCTTGTGAGAGGGAAAACATATAACCCCCCCGCAAATATGGACGATATCAAGTAGCCGCTTAGTCTCGGTTGCTTGTACACTGAAAAAAACAAAACAAAATGTTGAATTTACTCAAGTTTATTTGGTCAAGTGGTCACGTCAAATAAAATCATCTGGATCCAGATGACTTGAGTAAGTGCAACCACTTGATAAATTGCAATGAAGTAATACCCCCCCGCCCCCCAAAATTTTCAGTGTCATTTTTTTTTTTTGATTGACTTGGAATTTTAGGATTTGTATTCAAAGGGCTCTGAGTGTCGAATCAGTCAGATTCCCGAGGTCTAGTTCGAATCCATCGAAAAGAAACGCCTTGAAATCAGTTGGATGCTAAAGTGGATTGAAAGAACAATAGGATCTGTGTTGTTGCCACGGCAACCCCACATCACCTCTACTATAATACAGGTGGGCCAGGCCACACACCTCATGGTGCGCTAAAATGTTTCTTTCCACACATTAAAATTGAGATTCTGTTGGCGTTTTACATGTAGATTAGCCCCTGTCACCGTCGATTCATAATTGCGCTATGATTGCTTCCCGTCAGAAATAATGTCCATAAATGCACGCAAAATAGTTTTATTCAGACATGCGGTATTGTAGCTTCACAAACTTTCAGTTTTGTTCAGTCTAGTTTCAGATCTATTCTGTGCCGATAAAGGGCAAAAAAAAAAAAAAAATAGTTCCCCCAAAATTCTGAACTATTTTTCCTCACCATCTTTCAACAGGAAACTGTGATGTAGTGTTTTTTCAGAGCAACTATGTCGCGGATAAAAAACAACAACAATCTTTAATTGTTTCATGGATTCGTTTCCCGATGTTTAATAAAGGTGAAGAATTTCATTTTACCAATTTTCCTCGATTGACGACGGCTGTTGTTATTTTTTTTAACCGGTTGCCGGCTTCGCAAATGCCCGGAGAGGCACGGAATGTTGCACGCACACTTGGTGAGTGTGTGGCGAGCTGGCCATGTGCCAATCAATGACACTGATGTTGACAGGATCCAGACTTGTGATTGACGGAGGAAAGGCAGCTTTCGACGCCCCGTGCGGGGGGGATTTGCTCGACAGTTGCAATTGATGCGGCCACCATGTGGTTGATCAGCTATTTATTGATTGATTGCCCCCCCAACACTCATCTTCTCGAATAGTATCGGGTAAAAAAACCAAAACAAACAAAAACAAAGCAAGAGCCGAGCTTGTCAATTGATTGGTAAAGGGCCGACTCTTTCCAAAAAGCAGTGACGAAAATACTACAAGCGTCCAAAGGATCCATTTTGGTCCCATCAAGCGTCTGCTCGCTTAATGGCTCTTGCTGAACTCGTGCCCATCGTATCTTGTGAAACGAGTCTTTTCTTTTCAAACCTTTTAGTTCTACTGCGTCGTTTTTCTTTTCATGAGAACATTTTGTCCCCTTGTGATAAAACTCGGAGCTATTTTAGCATTTATGCTCACATCTTGAGGGCCATCAACATGGCGCCCGCGGGCATCAGGTGGCCCCTTTAGGACCTCAGAAGTAGCCCGCTTGCCTGTCCTCAAACTGGCACACTGGTGATGGGACATTGTGATTTCCCAGGAATGCTGTCGCAGTGACCGTACGTAAACGCGTTCAGAGATTTATAGAAATCAAGTATTGGCGAGTCAAAATTCCAGAAGTGCGTGTCAAACGGGTAGCTCGTCACATTCATCGGTACAGTCGAACCTCGTTGCACCGCACCTCGAGGAATCCCGCGCTGTACGTTTTGTTCACGAGCAAGGTCACGGCGACAGTTGGCGTCCCCGCGTTTCGTTGTCACAAAGGCCTTTTCATTATTGGTGGGAAAAATCTGGTCGTTATTATGATGTGATGAAGGTGTTCGTTGTAAAGCAAAATTGGCAAATTGGAAAATGAATTATGTGAACACGAGACTTTGTCATGTTGTAAACGGGCTTACTTTTCAAACGAGGTTCGACTGTACCCAAGAAGAAGCACCGAGTTGAAAAAATATTGGTGAGTGCCGCTTTTGGGGCGGGGCTGTCATTTATCAACAAGGGCCTGCTCTTTGTGCTCTTCCAAGGACACTGATTGGTCCAGTTATTTTTGGCCAAGCCGCTATCATAGCAGCTTTAGGCTGCTTGGCAAGATGCCACCGCTCACTTGCAAGGTTAATAGACCATTTTCAGACATCATTTAATGCACCCCACGGGGGAGACATTGTGTTCGTATTTTATCGAGTCGACCACTGATGCTGATTTGTGTGCGCGGAACACAGGGGACGGTTTAAAATAGAACCCGTTCAAGTGGTGTGTTGGCACAACTTTTTTTGGGGGGGGGGGCGGATCTCACCTCGGGTCAAAATAGAACCCCCTTCTTCAATTTTAATCACTTTGTCATTTTTTTTGGGGGGGGGCGTCTACATTTCATGTGGACTTTATTCTGCTTGGGGATTGGAATGGATGAGAGAATCCACAGGGATAACTTGTGGGCATTTTCATATATTACTTGTCATTCATTTGACACCCCAACTTTTGTTCTGGTGCCTGCTTTGCATGTATTGCCAGTAAATACTCACTTTAATTTGACTTGGGACTCTGTGTTGCACAAATTAAATGTAACCCCCTCCCACCCCGACCCTCCCGTGTGCAATCATATTTATTTTACAAGGACAGCAAGTGCAGTCGGGTAGAATGATGTGGGTTGACTACAGAGCATAGACAGCGTGCAAAAAGAAAAAAAAAAGATGTCTCTTAATGTGCCGCTTATTCCTTTTGCTACAAACGGATCAAAATCCGAGCGGCTTGTCGGGAGCGTATTTTGTGGACCTTTTTAAGTTGCCGTTGCTCAATCGGCCCCAGCACCCGAATGGCGCTAATAGATACAAGGCTGCAATTTGTCCTCGGAGTTAATCAGCCCTGAGCGGCGGGAGCGGAGAAGTAGCCTGTGACTGTTAGCGAGGTGAAATTTATAGATTTTGTAAGTAGGAGAGAAAAGCAAGTGTGAATACGGGCGATTTTACCGCTGAAAAGGAGAAAATAAATCAGGCTATCATACATGGGCCAGTAAAAAGTCATTTTTCTTCGAATAAATGATCTCCGCGTGCTACATAAATATCATCATGCCTCACAGTCGTGTCCATTTTATTAACTACTGGCATGAAACACGGACAAGGCAAAAAAAAAAGATTGCGTTCACATTCTTTGAATGTTTTATCCCGCCGGGACCAGAGAGGCTCACAATTTCCAAGTGTTCTTCAAACTGTCATTTCTCTTTGTCAGACCAAGAACCCGTTTCAGACCTACAATTATATTTCGATAGAGTGCAGACTTCCGCCGGGAACGCCGATCCTTGTGCAGCGTCGTTCGTTAGCCGCGGTCAGAAATTTACATACACTCAGCATTGGCGACGAATGAAATACGGGGATGGATATCCTGTATCATACTCTGCTAGGGGGTTTCTTCCAGACACAAACAAGTTATCTTTTTGGTGGAGTATGGATGTTTTAAGGAATCGATGAAGCTCAGTATCCCCAAATGCATTCCGTTTGTTTGTTTTTGTGTGTGTGGAGGGAGAAAGTAGGAAAGAGAGAGAGAGGGTGACATGGTGTGTGAAAACGTCTCCAAAAACAGACTTGTCTTCAACAACCTCGAGGGACGTTATCAGCACAAGTCCTGTAGTTTCTCCTATTATCTCACCACAGAGGCCTCTAGGGTCGGGGGTGGGGGGGGGGGTACTTCATTGTTCACGGCGATATCATCAAAACACACACAGATGATTCCTTGTCATGCTGTCCGTTGTCTCTCTAATGGTCGTGTAATGCCCCTTGAGTGTCTTGTCCAGGGAAGCCAAGACAACAAATATTATAAAAAAAATGAGATGAGATTTATTTGAGTGTAAATTGGGAAGGATAAATTCGGAATTTTGTTCCGGTCCATTTTTACTCTGTGAGTTACCCATTTTTCCCACTTTCAGTCTTCTCAAGACCAAAAATGAAATAAAATAAAATTAATACACTTGATGAAATTCAAGGTCGGAGCAAAGGAACAAAAAAACAAAAACAAACAAAAAAAAAAAACGACTCAACGATAAGAATCAGAGTAACAATCAACGCTCCGTGACCCTCAAGGTCGGAACTCTCAGGCCATCGCTCGACGAAAAAAGATCGGAGCCGAAAACAAAATAAAACCACTGCTCAACAATAAGAATCGGAGAAGACAATCGTTCCAAAAACAAAACATAAACCCTGCTCAACGATAACCATCGGAGAAGGCAATCATTCAGCATTCACACACACACACACACACACACACACACACACAATAAAATAAAATAAATCTTATCATTTTTTATACTAGTTGTCTTGGTTTCCAAGACAAGAGTTCTCGACCAGCTTCCCATAACATGTGACTGTGTCATCTGCCATCGAATTTTTTTTGACCAAAAAAAAAAAAAAAGCGAAGGCATTTATTTGACACCCCCACCTCCGAGTTGGACGGTGTGGCTACCAATCATTCCCTATGTTAGAATGTTGCTGCTGAACATAATCACCCGCTATTGTCATAACACCGCACAAGAACATCGATTGGCGATGTTGGCTTTTATTTTCCATTTGAAGACAGATACTGTATGTTCGTTTCTATTTTGTTCGAGCTAACCGCGGGACAAGGGAGAATGGCGTTTAGGTCGTCGGCATGTTTGCCTCACAGTCCATCGTCGCTAACTTTGACTGGAACATCAATCGTGGGCGACATCGTGTCTGACCGTACATACAAAAATCCCACAAATTGGCCATGCGTTAATATTTAACGCGCATTTTTGGTGTATGTTGCAAATGTCTTTAAGTAGGGAATACTGAGGGAAATGGGTTTAAAGTGCCAAGCGCCGGCAAAAATAGCTCTGACGTTATCTTTGACTCCAGCTCCAGTTTCTTAGGAATCAGATTTTGAAATATTGAGCTCAGTGGAATATATACAGACAGTCTGAGCTATTAGGCCTCTTTTTAGTTGAATATTCTTTGAAATCAATATTGTCTGGCATCGAGTAATAAATTAGAAATGAATCCCGGAAAGTCTGATAAGAGATCGATTGAGTGCGACAAGGGGGCACCTACAGTTCTGACATATAATATCAGATACCTCTGAAATCATGCGGCAGATCTTTTCTAAAACGAGGAAATTACGACTCACTGAGCTCATGGAAGTAACACGCAGTAACGATTTGATATGCAACCTCACCCATCACTCGTCAGATTTCATGGAAGGAAAAAAAAAGACATTTTAGAACAAACGTAACTGGGACTCAAATTTGATTTTGATAACGTTGCAGCGTTTTTAAAGAACATTTTAACAAGCCTCATCCTAAAAAGTAAGAGCTAGCATTTTCTGAAACGTGTACATAACTGTTTATGTTTAGAGTGCTGTCAGGCTGCTGAAAAAATACAAAATAAATTAAATGATGTGAAAAACAATTGTAAATAGCACTGCGACCTTATCCATATTTGTATTTATATTGCACTTAATTGAACGGTGTTTTTTTTTTTTTTCTTCTTTCTACCCACAATCTTGCTGCTGTAGACTGTAAATTTCCCCAGTGCGGGACAAATAAAGGATATCTTAATCTTAATAAAACATGCATGCTGATGCTCATATTAGTTAAAAACAAAAAACAACCTCAATCTTAAATGTAAACCAGTATACACAAAGACAATGTAATATTTGTACTAAATACTGAACTCATCATGAGAATTTGTTTTATGATTGCGCAGCACAATCATAACTCGTCGGGTGCTCAGACACCCAGAGTGACAAATGAGGCCCGTGGACGTTTGCATTAAATTGTAGCTGACACTTTGAGCCCAAAACAGGTTTCTTAATGTCAGATCTGATGAGCTGATATTAAACAGCAAAAAAATAAATAAAAAATAAAGGCAGGAGAAAAGAGGACAGTACAAAAAAAAAAAGGAAAGCAGGAAAAAGCAAAGAGTTCCACCGTTCCACTCTTGGGACCCAATCCAAACTTGAGGCTGTCATGTTTAACTGTCTTTTGACAGTGACGAGGGTAAGTCAGGCTCAACTTGAAATGACTCCCTAAATGTTTTCAGCGGTTCCCCCGTCTCCGATCGATCCATTAATAGGCACGGACTCCGTCAATGAGAAGCAAGGAGAAAGACAGTCAAATCTGAGAGCCATTCA
The DNA here is from genome assembly GCF_054856545.1 of Hippocampus guttulatus. Taxonomy (NCBI): domain Eukaryota; kingdom Metazoa; phylum Chordata; class Actinopteri; order Syngnathiformes; family Syngnathidae; genus Hippocampus; species Hippocampus guttulatus. Next base: position 6,270,756 of record NC_141278.1, read on the forward strand.
AATAAGCCCCCCCCCCCCCCCCTCCCACCCGTCTATCCCCAATTGTCCTTGCCTGCCTTCATTTTTTTTTCTTTCTTTTTTACTTTTCATAAACATATCTTCCCCCCTCTTCCGGTGTCACTTTCTTTTCCTACTCTCTCCTATTCTCTTCAATTTTCCAAGCCGTCCCTCTCATTTTCCCTCTGCAGTCAAGTGAGATTGGGTACTTTCTTTTGGTGTGTACGCTCCATGAGCAACGCTGAGGTCGGGTGCCTTTGGATGCGATTGCACGACGCCATGCGCGTCTGGATGATATCTGGCGCTCGCTTCCATTCAAAACAATGATCAAGCCCGGCTGCAATTTCATCATCTGCTTCGGAAAAATCGATACTTTGAATACCTGTGCTGCCATCATCACTTTTATTTGTGCTGCGTTAAATTATTATGATTTTTTAAAATCATCTGTTTGTAACATCCATATGGAAATATTTTTCTTTTTTTATTCTTCTTTTTTTGGGGGGGGGGAGAGTGGGGTGTATAACATTCATGACAATATAAATTCCAACATATGCCCTTGGATATCTATTTGGAACAATTTTTTTTTGTAAAGCAATTATTTAATGGTCTATGTTACTGGTTGTATATGGCTCTTATTATTTTTGGCACATATACTCATGTTCCTGTATAATGTAATTTTTAAATTGGTTTTATACAAAATTTGGTTCTGTGAAGTGCCTGGCCCACCCATCAAGACGGGTGTACAAAACTAAGTGCAGTAAAAAAAAAAAAATCGGTGGTTGCCTATTTTTGAAAATAGGCAACTGTTTATGTATACATGTCAATGCTAACACCTTTATAATTATTTTTTTTAATGGTTCCAAATCGTTCTTCGTGTTGCCCATCATTTTATCATCGTCTTCACCCTTTCATTCCAAAGACGTACTTGTCCGTCTTTTTAAAATTAAGCCCCGCCTACCAAGGCCGATTGCTGAAGAATGGAAAAAAATGGAAACAAAATGTTTTTTTGCTGCTGAAAGACGAAAGTCCAAACCTTATTTTGGTAGGCTAAGTGTTTATATAGCATTTAGAACCAAATATTCTATAGGCTTTGCAAGATCAGTCAAAATCCAGTAAAACGCTGGGATTGAGGGGTTTGCTCCAGTGAAAATGGCTGGGATTGAATGAGTTAATTGGGAGGGAAAAAAAATCGCTAAAAGTTTAACTCGCTATCCGTGAGCCAAACTGTAAACACATTTGAAGAGGTTTCACCATGATGGATGACGTTGTCGTCCGATGTTCCAGTATACCGTAGTTGCAGTCTTGTCTTTGAATTCTGTTTCAATGCTGCAACCAAAACATGAACAAATTCCTTTTCAAGTGATGTTTTGAGTCTAATTGAAGTCAAGCCTTTCAGAAGTTTTTGTTGAGCCAAGTCCTAAAATTGGCGGGTGACGCATGCGACTCGGGTGCCTCGCCTTTGGTTTTGAGGCCGTTGCCCCTTGTGTGCTGCTGAAACATTCTGGATGAAATTAACGCAGACAATCTGGCCGTCTGATATTATGTATTGACCTTTTGAAAGAGATCAGAGATTATTCGGCATCACAGATTACTTTCTCTGCCCGGAGTCACCCTTGGGAGCTGCACATTACAGTGTGTATGGCGTCCAACGAATGACACTTTTCTCACTCGGACTGTTTTCTGCCAACTTTCTTTTCTTTTTGCAAAATGGACAAATAATTTCGCAATTTAGTTCCGACTACTGATATACCGATTGCTAACCGCTCATTTTAAAACATTTTTTTCCCCCCTTTTCCTTTGCCATAGAGACTTTAAAAAAAAATTGCTGGTGGAAAGTCAACGTTTTGTGTGAAAGTTCCAATTTAAAATCAAGTTTCAAGATGAACTCAATCGCGTGAAACGCCGGCTTGTCATAAAATATCCAAATATGCAAAGTGGAAGAACGTTGGTTGACACACTGCTACCCTGCTGAAAAGAAACCCGATTGATGTTGTGTACTCAGCCCCAATCCTTTTTCTTCAATTTTTTTTAAAGCCTGCTGTCAACCAACTCGTACTGATCTTGTGTATTCTACAAAGAATATGCTCCAGGTGATGATATCATCCTTGATAATCTTCTGTAAATCTGACGTCTCGGCGTAATACACTCTGTCACGTCTGGCGGATCTCGGTGCCAGGAAAGGGCTCATTTTCCCTCGCTGACAAATATACAGTCCTGGATGTGTGTCAGTTACACGTGTATTGCATGTGTTTATTCCGACGAGGCTGTCACATAGACTCTGGGTCACCACACGGTATGGAAATATCAGGGACGCAAGACGGTCTCATCGGTCTTGTCGTGTTCTGTCTGGGTGTAGAGTCACTCTGTTGAATTGGATTGTTTAGCATATAATGAACCGCACAAGCAGATACTGTCGTTTATCTTGTTGTTGGTAGGTACATAATGTGATGTGATCAGTTGGCTGGCTGGTCAAAACTGCCACTACAAGTCAAGCGGGGGGCGGGGTGGGTGGGGGGGGGGGAATTAAGAGAAATGCAAGAGGTCATCAAACCTGAACAGCATACGAATTAAAAAACAGTGTGAAAACTCGTGAATACAGTCTGCTTTCATTCAAGATGGAGCTCAGCCATCTTGTAGGATCCTGAGGTTTAATTTTGTCTTTAGCAGAAGCACATTTCCTTCCGTTTTCTTTGTCCTCGCGGTTACTGGCGAGCTGGAGCCAATCCCAGTTGATTTGAGACGAGAGGCGGGTACACAAGTCGCAGCTTTCACAATATAGCAGCGCAAAGATAGCATTAGCACTGTAAACAAGCCAGCATTAGCCATGGCTGCTACATTGCTAGCATGAATACTTTGTAGTAGTGTTAGTATAACACTATATTTATTTTTTTAGGGGGAATGCACAATTAATTCAAAGTCCAAAAATGTTGTTTATGAAAAGTAGTGTTCTGAATTTAGTCAGTGCATGCCGTAAAGTGCCCCCGAGATGTGTTAGCATACTCTTTGTCCTCCGTAAGACTGTTCAGGTTAGCGATTAAATGCTCAGCATCTTGCCGTAGTGTCGTGCACCGACGCACTTTTACACCACTGTGCAAAGTAGCACGTCATGCGGCGTTCTTGACCTTGAGATGTCATATGTCATTGCAGTCGAGGCCAAGGGGCATCGGCGGCTGCTCGGGAATCTTTCGGCGCGAGATCAAAGTTACGTACCACGCTCAAGGGAACGAAACGTCGCTCTCAACTTCGGCATTCACTACCCTTCAGGTATTTACATTTTCTGCATAATTAGAGCCTCATCCGTGCAGTCTAGTTTCCCTTGCCTTTTATTGTTACAAACAAACATGTAATAATTGTAAAAAAATATATATCTACTGTATATATATATATATATATATATATATATATATATATATATAAAAATGTCGAGCAGAAATGGATGAAACTAGTACGAGGGTAAATTTGTAGTCCACCAGAGAGGAGCAACATATAATGGTGGTAAATGATCATGTGGAAAGTTAATGACCTCCCCTCCACACAAGGAGGTCATCACGCGTCGAGAGGCAAGGCGCCTTCTCCATAACGGATTAATATAGACCCATATAACCCCCCCCCCCCCCCCCCCTCCCCTTTCCCGCCCCCTTCCCCCTACTATCATTTCTGTCTCCCTCCACCCCGACTCTCAATCTCCCGGACACTCGTTCATCTTCCGCCATACGCCGCTGCTCCCATTTGTTCTCTCTTGACATGGCCTTTTACCTCAGATCCAATTCCCACCATTTTAATCGAGACAAAATTACATTACGGTGGGCTTCACTTCCTTCCTGCCTGTTTGTGCTTATGTGTGTGTGTGTGTGTGTGTGTGTGTGTGCGCATCAAGGCTATTTTGAGTTTGCTATAGGGTTCCTACATGGTCACAAAGATGAACTTCAATGTCGTGCCAATAAAGGATCTTGTAGCCGACTGGAATTGCACAAAGGGAGACAAATACGACACCGCCTGTCTTTGATGGATATGTTTGACTGCTTTGCAGGAGGACATTCTACCGTGTGAAGCTGCAAAAGTGCCCTTCTGCACATACAATATTTTGTAGTCGTTTCCCATTCATGTCCCATACAGTATAATATATTGGTCAGAGGCAAATAAATAGTCTGCATAATAAAACCTATTTTTCTTTTTTCACACAAACACACACGGGCTAAAATAGTGGTGTCCAAAGGATGGATCAGGGCTATTTGTGAGTTTTTTTTTTTAAGTGTCCCACAGCATATTTCATCGACAACACATACAAGTAATCCATTAATGTTACATTTAAATGAAAATAAAACGGGAAAAGATAATTATGCAAGAATTCCCGTTTCCTGTATATGTATTCCAAATGATCAGGCAGATGCCTCAGCATGTTTCCGCTTTACCGCTATGGATGGAGTCGCAACAACTACAGGGCCATTTTACCGCTCTTTCCATGCATTCACACAGGAGACCGGTGAGCGCATGCAAATGACTGAAAGTATTTTTTTATTTTTTTGGACTGAGGCAGCAATTCTATAGAGCACACAGCAGGTTGTGCATCCTCAAGTTGGAATGAGTCAATGTAACTTTATGGTAACGAGGTGGGACATGACAAGGGCAGCGTGTTATAGGAGAGAGTCACAAATATAGGCCCAAAAGTGCTTTATGCTGCACAATATAGGAAAGGAGAATTTGATGGCGGAAGATGTCAAGTCTCCCCGTCTTGAATATCAAGTTCTTGAGGAGTACAACTTTTAAGGTTAGACATTTGTATGTCACCCGGGCGTCCTACTTGACAGATCTTGTATTTCACGCACAAAGTGTATTCAGGCTAGAACGCCCTCCTGCTGGCTTCATTTAAAGCGAGACCAAACGTTCAGAGTGCAATTCTTGTTACGGTTAAAGGACTGTTAAAAAAAAAAAGCCTCTTGTTTATGCTCTGCAATTAACCACCTCGATGCTCATTAGCAAAGCCTCTTGTAAACAAATCGCTCTGTGGAGGTCTATCGTACTGTCATAAAAGAACTAATTGCTCATTCAACTCTTCTTGTCTCCAATATGTGATGGTAATGTGTGGCGTTTTTCTTTTTTTTTTTTTTCCTCAGACGTAACACGATTAAATGTTGGTGTGAGGAGAATTTTTTTCTTTTGTACATAAATAGTGTGCATGCATAAATACAGCCATTTTGTAATGCCGATTGCTGAAGAAAAGAAAAAGAAACAGATTTTTTTTTTCTGCTGAAACAAGAGAGTCCAAACTGTATTTTGGTAGGCTCCATGTTTATATGGCATTAGAACCAAATATTCTGTGGGCCTTGCAAGATCAGTCAAAATCCAGTAAAACGCTGAGATTGAGGGGGTTGCTCCAGTGAAAATGCCTGGGATTGAATGAGTTAATTGGATGAGTGCTTTATGTGCGAGGACCGACAGGGAGAGTCCAAACTGTATTTTGGTAGGCTCCATGTTTATATAGCATTAGAACCAAATATTCTGTGGGCCTTGCAAGATCAGTCAAAATCCAGTAAAGCGCTGGGATTGAGGGGGTTGCTCCAGTGAAAATGGCTGGGATTGAATGAGTTAATTTGGATGAGTGCTTTATGTGCGAGGACCGACGGCAGTCAGAGAAATCATTTGACAGCACGCTGAATACATCAGCGATAAACATAATGCAAACAAAAATATGAAGATGAGTTGAATTTATGAAATAATCATTCCCACAAAGGGAAACTCTTAGCCCAATGTCAAGTGAAGTGTGTAAAGCTGGCAAAATGCCGCTTCTGTAATTGATATAATAGAGTCGGACAAACGTGTTCGGGGCTGTACTTTGGTCCCATTTGTTTGGTGAGGCGGCAGCACTGCAATTCAAATTGGGCACAAACCATAATCACAGCATAGACATCCTTGAGAGGATGTGGTCCAAACCGCCTTGCAGTCCAGACACAGACACATTTGTCCATCAAGCATAAAATTGGTCTCTCCAACTCCCCTTTTAACAGCAATTCCTGAGCATGACTTCAGAGCAGCACAGTGGTTGCAGTAGCAACAAACATCGGCAGGATAATTTTGGGTGTACTGTGTAATGTGTACTTGTGTCATGTGCTAGAATATATTTTTTTTAAACAGAAAAGTGCGACACGTAGTCAGCCACAAAGAGGTCTTTGAGTGTATTCTCGTCAGAGTGTTTGTGATAATGAGTCGACGTGATGATTCGTGTACAGCGTTTGACAAGTGGAGGTTGGTGCTTAGTGTATTTTTGGACATAATTTTAAGGGTTACAAAATGTCGACATGTTGGTTTGATAATAGATATCATGATGTCGCTTTTAAACACATTCTAGACCAACTCTGAAAAGACGTTTAAAAACGTCTGTGGGAGTGAATGAGTTAAATATGGTTGTGGCCCAAAATTAGGCAGCTGCCCTCCATATTTTATTCAAAAAAATTAACCCCCGACTTCTCACCCGTGTTGATGAATTCTATTTCTTCACAAATTCAGTTAGAGTAACTGACCAGAGAACTGAAATTGATGCTGATAGAAAAAAAAAAGTCCAAACCCCTGCTTGACAGGCTGGCTTCTATTTTGGCTTCATTTTTCCAAATCTAGCTTTGTCCATCTCTTAGTACAGTTCATGGTTCAACAAGCCCCATTCCCCTCCCGTCCCATGACCATCTGTGAATGTGTAACATATCACTGTCTCCACCCGTGTGTGTCCGTAGGGGTACTCCATGTCCTCCCACGATGCGACGACGCCAGTGAATGAGTGCTTCGTCCCTCACAGTGTCCCAGGGGACTAGCATCTGTCGCCGTGATGCACTCTCCGCTGCTACAAACTCCATTACCCGCTGTTCTGCTTCTCTGTCATTGTCAGCCACATTCCGGGACCCACAGCGGGTAGGTGAAACACGACCGTGTGTGCGTATTTGAACGGCGTCGCATGTGTGCTAGCGACACTTTTAGATCCAAGTAGGATTAATGAAGATGTATGTTCACTGGCCGCAATATATTTAACTGACCTGTTCAGCTGTCTGGTCAAAGAGGAAAAGGGAACCACCCACTGTCGCCAATGAACCAAGGGCCCCCGAGCCGTGAGCCTTACGCACCTCTCACCCATATCACTGTGGTCACTGACAGATCCATTTCATGAGTTGCATCAAAAATTACTCTCGAGAGAATTAGCTGGCCTGGTGGTCCATTGGTTCGCGCGTCGACCTCACAGTGCAAAGGTACCGGGTTCAATTCCAGCTCCGGCCTCCCTGTGTGGAGTTTGCATGTTCTCCCCGGGCTTGCGTGGGTTTTCTCCGGGTACTGCGGTTTCCTCCCACATTCCAAAAACATGCATGGCAGGCTGATTGAACACTCAAAATTGTCCCTAGGTGTGAGTGCGGATGGTTGTTCGTTTCTGTGTGCCCTGCGATTGGCTGGCAACCGGTTCAGGGTGTCCCCCGCCTACTGCCCGAAGACGGCTGGGATAGGCTCCAGCAGCCCCGCGACCCTGGAAAATGGATGGATGGATGAGAATTAGATTTTTAATCAACAGTGTTTGGATTTCATGAGATGGGACAGATGTACCTAATGAAGTGGCCAGTGAGCATATGTCCGGCAGCCTACCTACGACCATGGCTGAACCACAGAATAACACTCCCACACGCATTATCTTTAAAAATAAATAAATCAATAGCCCATTGAGGGCCCTTTCCCTCTCTTCATTTCCAGGAGGGTTCCTCATAATGGCTAGCAAAAGCCCGCAGAGCTTTTCTGCACACACTTTGGCAGCTCTTTCATGAATGAATACCCAATCAAAAAATTTTGTGTTTTTTTTTTTTCCATGGTAGAGATTTAAATGTGGCTCTACTTGTTGGCTACAAGGGGTAAAATGCCAAAATGACGCAAGAAAAAGCAAATGTAACCATTACGCCCAACTTGTTTTTGTTAGTATGGTTGTAGATATATAAAGAGTTTCTGTTTTTAATTTCATTTGCAAAACAGGATGAATAGACCTGTTTCTGGAATTGAAAAAGAACCACTGAGGTAAAACAAAGTCTTGCGAATTGATACCAACATCAAACACGATTGAAGGAAACACTGAGTAGGAAACAAAAAAAAAACAACATTAAGTAGGAAAGCGAAATCAACGGTGTTAGTGGAGGATTTAAACATATTAAGCCATTTCACCAACATTACCCCAAAGTAAATCCTTCCATTATTTGGAGTCATTCACAGCTGACAGAATGGGGTTGTTATTTTGCTAAATTATTCTTAGTTATATATTTTATCCTCTTGCAATGTTTGGTCCTTTTTCTTTTTCTTTTGACCGAGTGTCGTAAATATGTGAGGTGACAAGCTCAAGGGCGTTGGCCCATAGAGGTCACCTTTTATTGTAGTTTCATTTTTCTCAAATAATAGTGCAAAATGATTTTGGAGCACGTTCTATTTATCAACACCACGTAGTGTCTTCCGTCTTCTTCGACTAACTGCAATTCCCTCCGGAAATAAGACGGAATAATATCTTTTGTTCTTGGGAGGTGAAAGGCGGGTCAGATTTTGTCTGCTAAGCAATCACCGCGGCGGCTGACTCTAATTGCGGCAGGCGCAAGGTGGTCTTTGAAGGTGACATTGTAAAAATAAATAACACAACAGAGATGATGAAGCCAAAACAAAATCGACAGGGACGTGCCCGATTCATTTATTTTGCAAACCCCTCCGCCCCTTCCCCGTATAACCGGCTAACATTGATGACGCTGTCATGACAAAAATGAGGCACTCCGTTGTCCTCTTTGCCAGTCGGCATGTATCTATTCCCTATTTTCGCCTTTATTCATTCCCCCTCTTGCCTCATGTTGCATATTAATACTAATGGCGCTTAGGTGGGAATTTTTTGAGAGAGAGATGCTCGAGCTGATGAGATGGCAAACACAGATAGAGAATGATTGACTTGGAGAACACAGGGAGGGGGGGGGCGATGATAAGCGATGGATGGAGGGCAGAGGAGAAGAGGCGAGATCAACATGGCACTAATTGTTTCCTCTGCACCCCAACCGAGCCTCCATCAGCCATTCATCACCTCGCTGCAATCAGTCCAGAGCAGACACATGGCAAATGAGACCCTCCTTTCACTCCATCCATTAAGGAGGCAGTAACATGGAGGTGCGCGGCGCAAAAAAAGAGGGAGATGCATTTTTATGCCATTGCGATTGTAGGCGCCTGTGCCCATGTCGGAACCGGAGTTTGTCAGATGAGCTTGTGCCTTTTTTTTTTTTTTGCCCGTGGTTGAAAAACACATTTTTCATTTTTCATCCTCGCTTTCAGAGAGGGGGGGGGGGGGCGCTACGCCATCAATCACCTCTGCTAAATCAAACGGAAAATCATCAAACTTGCGACATGACGTATGCACCCTTCTATGAAAGGCAACACAGCAAAACATGGCCGTGAAGCTCATTGCATTTATTAAGGAAGCGTTGTAATTAGCGAGTGAAAATGAGCTTAGTTCCAGCTCTGCGCCTGCCAGCTGGGTGCGACTCGGGGAATAAAAAATGTGACCGTGAAAAATCAAATCACCAATAATAGCTGGAGCCACAACTTGACAACCGCCATTACTGATGTCATCGGATTAGCACGTTCGACACAAGAAGGGATTTGGCTTTAATGCTTCCAACAATTGAGACAAATGAGGCAAAAATCTTCCATAATGTATTCGCTAAACTGTATTCACAGACATGAGTCAGTGGGTGTTTGGGCCACATGATCATTAAAAGACTTTTAATGACCAAGGCAGATTGTGCTCACATGGCCAACCCCCCCCCCCCCCCCCCCCCCCCATTCTCTTGAATGCTTATCTCCCCAGTTGTGTCACCAGTTGCCAAGGTCAACTGCGATCTTTAAATCTGTCGGTGCAGTGTACCTGTCTTTTACTGCGCAAAGTAAAACACATAAAGATAAGTGTTTTGTCAAGCAGGAGACGGCCTTGTGAAATAGTGAACAGGATGTCTTTATCAGGCTTTGAGTTATGTAGGAGCCAATGGGGGCTGAGCTCCCATAAAGGCAGTAAAATCTTATATTGTATGTGCGCCACAATTTGACGGACTATTGAAAGTGAAACCTGACTGAAATTTTGTCCTGTGTTCAGACATGTCCTGCTTCAGGATGAGCAAGAATTTACACTTTATGCTTAAAGTGATACAATTCAGATTTTGTTTTTTTTCTCTGAAGTTCCATAATTTAATGTGCATCTGCAGTTTGGAATTGGGCCTCTTCCAAATTTGGCTACGAGTAACGGATGCACACTCATGAATGAAGTGTATGGACCAGGATTGTGCAGTCAGGGTAGGCAAGTGAGGCTACCCCCGTGCATGTGAGGAGAATAATATGTTCCATTTTATTTCTCTGGTTCATGCTTTACATTGATTGTCTTCAATCCAACAATTATGAATTATTTCAACGTAAACACCAGCTGAATGTGTTTATTCCCTCATCAAATAAATGGGCAGGGCTTCACCTCACTCCAGAGGCATTACATTGGAATTGGGCACTTGGACCAACAGTGTGAATCCTTATCAACTCCGTTGCTCTAGGTCGCACCTTTTTCCAAAGCCTCGAGAGCCCAGTGCACATTACAGTGAAACTCCTCTACAATGAAACCTACCTGGCCAAAAATACCCCCCTAGTGTGAAAAATGTTTCACGTGTGAAAGCCATAACCACTTTTCTGCTCCCCCTACAACAAAAAGTCCCCCTGTTCCGTTCTACAAATCTTCTCTTGCCTCGCAACGAGATTCACTACAACGAAAACAAGCCTCCCGCAACCTCAGCATGCCACAGCGACCTCTACTGCTTCGTTCGGAAACGGCAACTGCAACCACCACACTGCTTTACACATGCGCAGTAGTACAGGAAGTATTTGTTTCAGACGCAGCGCGAACGTTTCATTGCTACAATGCGACAAAACGGATCTTTGCATACCAAGGAGTTAAGAAAAGAAAAGCTTTCACGCTTGAAGACAGGATAAAGGTAATAAAAATATAAGATGGAGGAGGCAAAATAAAAGACATAATGCAAGAAACTGATGTCAGTGAAAGTAAATGCTGATCGGAAATTTCGCAATTTCTTTCCCTTTCTTTCTACGCTGGCTATATGAAGTGTCAAATAAGTGAATGCTCATACTTATGCACTATTGGAATAAAAATAAAGTACACATATACGTTTTGTGTGTGGGTTCATGTTTACGTCTGAGATCAAATTTGCTACAGTCCTCTGTTGTGAAAAAAAATTCTTTCTGCAAACATGATTTCGTTGTAGAGGAGTTTCACTGTAACAAAATGCGTCAAACGGGAAATCACGCGACTTTTTGTGGTGTTAGAGCGTTCAATAGATATTTGCGGGTATAGGTGACCCATCCTCGTTGCTAATAGAGACAAACCCACAAATGTTTTTTGCCTGTAGTTCCTTGGCCACACGATAGTCCCAAAGCAATGTTTTTATTTTAGACATGGCTTTGGTCTGAGAACAAGGAGGCTCCTGTTTATTGTTGATCATATACGCTGGTATTCATGTGTTTCTTTGAAATTGCAAATAAAATTTTGCTTTCTGTCACAGTTTCTGTAGCAGTGTTATGAAAACATACTTGCACTTGGATACGATTCTAATGTCGAGGTAAATAGTTCGTTTTTGTTTCCTGTCTCTCCGTTGCAGTGATTATTTATTGACTTGGCCAATCACAGCTGCAGTACTCTCCGCGGGCAATAATTAGAGCTCACCTTCCCACATGCTCTGCCTTCCCCGAAAATCAGCAGCTGCTTGTGTACAAAGAACATAAAAGCCATCCTTTCTTCGCCGTCATGTTAAAAGTATCAGTGCACCTCCTCTGTGTAGCCTCCGATCCCGTCTTGATTTCATTGTCACCGTTTTAAATTAATTTCGCCCTCATGCCGTGAGGGGTTTATTCATTTATCTCTTGAAGAAATTGCATTAGATGGGATGTCCCCAACCACTACCAGGCCCCTCTCTTAGGAGCCTTTTCTTCCAAAAGCTGGTTGATTGTTGAGTCTAATCCAGACTCAGCAGCACTGCTTATTTTTTATTAGTTGGGGCGGGGGTAGCGGGGGTGTCAATTAAGTCAGCTCCTTCTTGAGAGAAAGAGCCAAGAGGAGTATGAAGATAAAAAGCAAGCTTAAGTGACACGTGTACTTATACGTGCATGTGAATGATTAATGCGCACATTTAATTACAGGAAAATGCTCGGATTTTCCGCACTTGAAATAATGCCTAAGTATGGGCCAAGGGAAATGGTGTCTTGGGGAAGTAGAGAAAGAAAGGAATAACATGATTGCAAAGAAAATCTCACAAAACATATTTTGTCCAGAGCGATGATTCTCGTTCCTGGTTTAGTCTTTGGAGATGCGCCATATGGAAACAGTACGGCGTCATTTGTCATGATTCCTCAATCAAAACAAGTCAGACAAACCTGTTCGGCCTCGGTGAAAGTAAACGATTGGTGTGGATGTACGCTCACGTTGTACGATTGCAGCGCGAACATATCAAATCGATGAATCAATGACGTTGTTCTGGAATAGAGTGGGCCCGGTTGCTCTCTGTTTCCTTTTAGCATTGCAGGGCGCAGTGCACTGAGGGGGAAGCAGGGCGGGGGGGAAGGGGGGGCACTAATAATATCCTTTCCGACTATAATCCATTTTGTTTCGCTTCTGTGTTCTGATCGCTCTCCCTTTTCTCTCACACACCATGATGCCTCCGTCCAGTGTATTAATATTATAATTTCAATTTCTTGTCGTTAATCTCCTCAGGTTGTTTTTAGGCTGTTTTAAATTTCTTTTGTCCAAATCTCACATTGCAAGGTATGTCACGAGTTGAATTTCTCAGCCTCATTTGAATTCTTTAGTAGCCTGGTAATTAGCCTGAACTGAAGCTTCCTTCCTTCATTCATCCTCTGATTTGCTCTGAAGGCCCCCATTGTTCTGTAATTGGCATAAACAGCAGTCGGATGATAAGGAGCCAGAACGTGTTTGACTCACAGTCAGGGGCGCAACCGTGGATCTGGGGTCCCACCAAATCAATTCCGCAAAGTAAAAATAATATTTTTTAAGGCCCCTGTCAATCATGGGCCCTCGGGATTACATTTCTCCCCTTCATGGTGCCCCATTTAAAGAAACCAACTCAACTCAGCTGTATTCTCAGTACAAGCAGCTTGTAGATTGATCAAAGTGTTTGCGACGTTATATTTTTAAAATTTAGAGGTAGAAGCAATGACTTCATGTACATAGAAACGCATGCATGGTACGCACACACGCTACTAAATACTATGACTACTAAATAAGGTTCATATTTTTTTTTTCGAGGATGTTCAATTAGCCATTTTGTGGTTGACATCCAAGTATTAAATCGTATTTTCATAATCAGCAACCCTAATCCTTATGTTTTATGTATATAAAAGGGTTAAAAAAAATCCACAATGAAAACAAGATAGGAGATTAGCGGCTGATTTGGTCAGCGCATGGTTATTACTGTCCTTCATGTGCCCTTGTCTCCAACGGTGATAAGGTAGATTTATGTGTGCCCCTCCGGCACTGGGCTGGTGGGGGCGCACGTGTGAGGAGTGAGAGTGACTCTCATGTCATAAATTAGCAGCTGTTCATGAGTCAAATCAGAATGAGCGGGCGAACAAGCCATGCTTTCACATACCGTTGGTTTATCAGGATTTCATCCGGGTTGCTTGAGGGTGCAGGTTTGGACCGGCCTCAATATTTCAAAAACTGAACTGACGAAATTCTCTTCAGCAGAGCATTTCGCAGACATTTAAGGTTAATGTATAAAAACTTTTGGGACTTTATGGCCAATTTGGCTTATGAAAAACGCCGCTGTGACAACTTCAGGTATTATTTTACTGCCTTTCACTGTGGGGTTCGCCGGCAAAGAGTATTGTTCACAGTTGAGAGTACTGGTTTCATATGCTAGTTTATGATGTCAGGGGTAATCAATTCTTAACCGGTCTTTTTCTTCTGTCCACTGGTTTAGACAGTTTTTAACTGTTCCAATTTACCAGACACTCCTAGACAGGTAATGCGACCTGGTTTGATATCTTTTCCTTTTCCACTCATCTTGTTCCTTCCGCCGTGTCTCTGACACGATCTTTTTAGTTTCTTCTCCTCTGACCCCTTCTCTTGCTCCGGCTTTGAAGTCGTCTTCGTCTCAAGCTGAATCTGTAGCATTGATCCATTCCTCTTTATTGGCTCTGTCAGCATTCTTAAAGCAGATTGAAAAGACAAGACACGGCGCGGTAAGAGAGGACAGATTCAACATTGAAAGAGGAAACTGATAGGCGGCGGGTTTAAGGAAATAAAATGGTCGGATCAGTCGGGGTATTGGCATTTCATTGCATCATTGTGCATCCGCAGTCATTTACATTCGAGTGCGTTGCATGCGCACGCGTGTTTGGGGAAACGGCGTCAGCAGCAGGGGATTGATGGCGTTTGCTTTGGTTGGGTTTGTATTTGGTCAGCCTCAATAGATAAGCCAATGTAGCGTGCTATTACACAAACTGCAGTCAGGTGGGTTCAATGGAATATCCGCAGAGCTGCTACAAAACAGGAAAATCTATTCAGCAGGCTTGTCCAGCACGCAAAAAACGGTAACTGGATTTAATCTCCAATCCGATGTCTTGTTTGTTCTATTCTAACAGTTTCATTTAGAAATGTTCTATTTCAATAAGACTCTGGTTTTATGTGCGTGTAGAAGTGCAGTGTGCCGAATAATGAATATTAAATGCCAGAATTTGGATTAAGAATGGCAAAATTGCATGTTATTATTATTTTTTCCCCATTTCTGACCTGCGCCTGTCAGAATATAATTTTGGGACCTCAGAGTCTGAAACTATCAAGCAGGGATTTAACTAGACCGATACAAATTTTCAAATTTTGAACATTTCAGTTTCCAACTTATTAGGGAGCCCTTTTGTGTGTGCGACTGTATGCGACCTTGTACACATGGGAAGGTCCGAAAAAAAAATCAAGAATGAGAAGAACTTGGCTGGATTATCCAGATCCAAATCTATGTCGTGTAATTGTCAGGTCTCACAAAACTTTCACCCAAAGTGTACTTTCACCACTTTGTCTATTAATCCAGACGTATATTCATGCATCACACATCCTTTCTTCCCCCCCCTCCCCCTTCTTCTTTTTCCTTCTCTCTGCCATCTGCAAGAGATAATTATTCCCAAACAAGCAATCCCCTGGGTGAGATTGTGATATCCGAAGCTACCTTCATTCAAAAAAAAAAACAAAAAAACCCCCAACACAATATACTGTAAAAATGCTACAGCTGTGTGGATGTCTTCACTGTAGTGAAGGAAAACGCGAGAAATGAAAAGAGGGACAAAAATGCAAAAAAAGGAAATGCACTCTTACCCATGGCTGGATTTATTTTTCATTTTTTTTGGTGTGCCAGTCAGTCAACCTACCAACATCCATAACGCCAAACCATGCAAGACGCGGACGAGAGGAAAAGATTTGTTTCTCATCCGTAGAAGTGGTTAAGCAGGCGCGTGAGCACGGCATATGGCATGTATGTCTCTTGCGGGAGCCATCCATACTTTGAGGCGCAGTTGATGTCCTTTGTCTTCTGTAATCGCTGGGAAATGTCCTTGTGCGCAAGCCGCAATTGCCCTCAACCGTTTCACTTGCACAAAAAAATAAAAAATAAAAATGCGTGCAATGGCAGCATGGAAACAATCCATTTGGCAGGTAGATTAATGACAAATCCGAAATGACAAGAGGAAATGTAAATCAGCGTTGTGTATGTCGGCCTGGCCTGCAGCCACCCGCACACGCACGCATGTCCGGTGGAAGAGCGAGCTATTTACATAATAGAGTTGGACAATGCACAGGGAAAAGGTAATGCATCCCCTCCTTATGTCAGCATAAGATCGTGTATGACAAAACTGCAAGCTATGGCAGAAGACAATGGCACGGCCTTAAAGATTAGCGTGTCTGGAACAATTCGCATGAACACCATCTGTGTTTTTATCACGAGCATTTTTTACGAGCTGATACAATCGCTTGCCTGGCATGCAAATATCGCTTGTGCTCATTTGGTGTTGTGAGTTACTGGACTCGATTCTAGCAGACCGGGTGACAGGCGGGGAGTGGGGGGGGGGGGGGGGTTGCGCAATGGACTGATTAACAACCAATCAGAGGGTGGGTGGATGAATTACGATACCACGTCATCACGTCAAGAGTTCTTATAGGTTTGGATTTTTTTTTTTATACAGTTTTAAAAAAAATCATTTTGATTTTTTTGTTTTTAAGTTGGTCTTTATTAGTTTTTAGAGCAGGGTTGTTTTTTTTTCCAAAAGGCTTCGTTTTTAATTGAGCTTTTGTTAGATTTAGTATTAGTTTGGGCGTTTAATATCGGGCGTTTGTCGGGTGCAAGATAAAACAACAACTACATCTAAAATGAACTTCAAAAAGCTCATGTATGACATTGACAAAGACGAAAGCCAAGGACGTTCACGCTATACTGGAATTCGTTTTTTCTAAACATCAGATGTTTCAGTTTGCCTTTAAAAAAAAAAAAGCTTTTATTTTATTTCGTGAAGTAAAATAATTTGACAATTTTGATTGTATTTTGTTGTTGTTAGTTTTCATCAACTCCAATAACCTTACACAAAACGGTGCTTTTTAAATTACGGTAATTCAACTCGCCAATCAAGGCACACCTCTATTTCATACCTTTTGTACCTTATCTCTATTTCCAACTTCCAAACATCGTGGCACCACTCGCAGCATTTTCCTCTTCCAATCCCATGACCGCCACGTTGTCAGAATCCATTTTGCTTTTGGTTGATAGCGAAGCCGTCTCATGACTTCTGAAGGACATTGTCAACACAGGTGGACCACAGAGAAGCGGCACTCTAGTCGCCCTGCAAAAAGCTATTGTCGCATTCGTACTCGGTCAGCACTTCTGTAACGATGAACCCGAGGTCATCTCCTAGCTCGAGATCTGACAGCGTCCAAATCTTCAGAGAGGAAGAGGGATACGTTAGAAGCTCAAGGCGGCGGTTTTAGCTGAGTGTTCAAAACCCACCCGTTCGCTGTCGGCCTCAACTGTGAAAGATTTCAAGGACAATATCACAAATATGAAATGCAAAAACTCAATCAACCCTGCGACCCCACATCACAGGAAAGTCGGTATGCTGTGAAGATTTTGAGTGCAGTTTTAACCACATCTTGCCCAACCTATGATCATTATACATCAGTCTAGTACACAGGTGTCAAACTCAAGGCCCTGGGGCCAGATCTGGCCCGCCACATCACTTCGTGTGGACCGCGAATGTCAACTTCCATGATGCTTGCTAAAATCTCTACCAAATGTAAAATTATCATATGTAATAAATAACATTAGATTAAAAATTATATATACAGTATATTATTAATTCAATAAATAAACATTTCTTGTTACCAAACCCCTCATTACAGTAACTTAAACAATAGTGGAATAAACCGTAATTATTGAACTTTTATATGGTTTCAGTCATAACGGCCCTCCAACGGAAAAAAAATGGGTTTGACACCCCTGGTCTAAGTACAAAAACAATAGAAGAGGCCAATTTCTTCTCATAAATACAACGGGGAAATAAATGTAAATTGCCCTTACAGAAGTGACATTCCAGGAACAAAGTAGCCCAAAGGCAACTTGACTGGATTTGGATTTTACCCTCTGAATGGCACCAGTTCCTCTGACAGTCGTTCCCCTGAGAGAATGCTGATCAGTTTTACGGCAAGGTCAAGCTTAAGAGAACCATAAATTGAATTCATGCGGGCTGTGGAAGCAGTAATTTGAGGACAGGTGTAATGGCGTCTCTTCCTGGTGGCGCAAACTTTGAGTTCAATGTCGTCCGTGGGGGGTTACAGAGGCAACGTTTAAACGAGTACGGCAGTTCTCTCTCTCATCCGCTGCGGCACAGCTTAACGCGAGACAGGATGTAGTCGCACAAATGACATTGTTGACAAATTTGAGTGCACACAACAGAGGCGGCGGCTCAACCCGATATTGTGGCGGACATTCACCGTTGAGCAGCGCTGCTTCACTGGGGGCAGTTGCATTGCAGCTTGCATGATCTTATCTGCAATATTAGTAAAATAAAAAAAACTGTTACAAGCATGCACAAAATCAAGAGTAAACGTTTTTCTTAGGATCGTTAAATTCTAAAAAAAAAAAAGAAAAAAAAAGGGTTCCATCATTATTTGAATTTCCTACTTTGTGACATGTTGCAAATCGAACTGGTCACTGACTCATTGTCTGTCCTTTTTCTGCATTCTCAGGAAATGAACTTTTTTAAATCCGATCCGCTGATTAATCGCAAAAATAATCAACCCTTTGAGTAACTAACAATTTAATTAATTAATCTCATTCCAGCATTGCAAGAAAAAAAAACAGAATTCTCTATTATCCAGAAAGATCACAAACTTTAATTTAATGAATTGTCAAGGAAGTGTCTGTATGTCATCTAGTTGTACGTGAATGGGTATATTCCACTTTCTCTCCATCATTTTCCAATCTCTTCTTCACAGCACACGAAAAGGAAAAAAAGAAAAAGACCTCTTACCCTGACTGACACGGCGAGGGGAGGCAGAGTTCAGGCAGTGTGGAAGGCTTGGTCGTGTTCAGGATGGATGCCAGTGAGGGTGGCCGGTTATCTCAACAAGATAGGGGGAGAAAAAGATGTGAAATGCTTGAAGGTGAGACTGCGTGTAGGGGAGGAAAAAAAAAATAGAATAGCGCTGAGAGGATGGGGAGGCGGGAGGGGGGCAGGCAGGGTAGCACGACAAGGCAAACGGGAGACAAGTTGGGAATAGAGAAGAGGAGGATGAGCTGTGGACCCACAATGAGCAGACTGTGTGTGTGTGAGAGTCAGGGAGAAAGCGGAAGACACAGAAGGGTATTGCTGCATAAGCAGTCTGTCCAGCTGTCGGGATGGTGAAACTCGATGGAGACGAGCGCTGTCAGGACTTTCATCAACATCTCTCTTTCTGATCACAGCAAACCCTTCATTTCTCTCTCTCTCTCTCTCTCTCTCTCTCTCTCTCTGCCCTCCAATATTAGTCCCGAGTTCTACCGCTCCTCTTCATTTTCTTGTCAGGTCTCCTGCCTCCCTGCTTGTTGTCTTATTCGAGCAACGTTCACTGTCTAGCAGCTGAAGGATGGAAAGCTACAAAACAAAGGTGTGCGTGCTCATGAATATATGCGCACGTGAGTTTACGTCGCAAAGAAAGGAAATGTCTTTGGGAGTCGTGTCACACATCCTGTAGTGGTAGTATTTGTTTATTGATTGATTGATTGATTTTTTTTTTTTAGAGGCATCGGTTTGTTCGCAAACAGCTTTCTGTGGAAATGTACGCATGAATGAATCACTGGTCATTGTCGAAAAATATCATGAAATATCAGTACTCTTCATTAGTGTTGCGGTTGAGCAGATGTCTGCTCTCTTAAAAAAGAAAAAAAGGTCCACATGCTGCCCAAATGCGGTTCTTTCCCCCTGTACGCATCAAAGATCCACTTGTGTGTACTATTAGTATGTTTTTGGCTACTATTTCGCACCCAAGTTACAAATTATTATAGTTGATGATTTTAGACGCGCACCGTATCGTTTAACAGCACGTTTTGGTTCTGTTCTCTTCGTGTACCGAGTTGTACAGCCACTTCATGGCTGTTGGAGCTAAGTGAGATATTTACTTAGGCGGTCCCACGGAGAAAATGGTCATACTATTGGGAGGTTGAGCAGATCAGCAGGAGCGGCAGCATGCGGCGTTATCAAATTGCTTTTGAACTATTTGAGGCTATGCTAACGTCACATCAACTTCCACTTTAAGGGGCATGGGGAGTGGGGGCGGGGGGGGGGGGGGCAAATGGGAGCCACTGAGATGAGATTTGGACAGGAAGAGAGTCAGATACTTTTATTCCCGTTGTCCTACCTTTTAAAGTGGCGGCCTCGTGTGTGGCTGTGTGCCTTTATGATCCAAATTTGGATTGTACTTTGTAGTATTTTGGTGACCCTGTTTCAGCCATTTACATTGGTGAAGGTCACGTTTTTGGCTGCAGCTTCGCTAACCCTTTTTAGAGAGTGCAAATGTACAAAATGGGAGCGTTTGATGTCTTGCCTGCTGCGATTAGAAGCCCTGGGGGAGGTCTCACATTGTTGAATGGTTATTCAGGTACTCTTTGGGATTCCAAAACACTTACCGGAATTTGCCATTAAGATTCTTTTCTGAGCAAACCAAAAATGCTGTTTTCTGCTTTGGACGGCATCCGGAGGAACCGTACATGATCATAACAAACAATTAAACTCACATGATTATGTAAAGGAGGGGGCTAAAGTGTTAGCATTTTTCTGGATTTTTTTTGGTTTTTTTGGGAGGGAGCTAAAGTTTTAGCATTTTTCTGGATTTTTTTTTCTTGGGTAGTATGTGCTGAAATAGAACAGCAAGGTTTTGCACTGTCAGTTCTAATAAACATCCGCATTAGGGCAAAACAGAGAATCCTCTCACCTACATCTCCTTATCATTCCCATTCAGCTTCTATTTTTATACATATTTTTTCTCGTCTCTTTCAGCATCTTTCTTCCATTCCGGTTGTTGATCGTCTTTCACTCTGTAGCGCATGCTGCAGTCCCACTAGTGAGGAAGAATGCACTTATGTGTCAAGAGGTGTTACTGATGGAGTTGCCGACTGTTCTACTGGACATGTCTGCTAGCTTAATACAACCCGTGTCTCCCACCGGCCCTCGGTAGAACTGCTGAGATTTGTGGACGGCATCGTTGCTTGATATTTACCTTCAACTCAGAGGTTGTATTGCCTGTATTGGTTTGTTTGTTTGTTTGTTTGTTTGTCCATCTGCTGTCTATTCAATTTCCCCCGAGCATTGAGGTCAGATTACATTTTGAGGCGGTTCTGATCAAGCATACCATCTGAAGCCAATTTACCCACACTGTTGACGACCACCACCACCCTGTTAAACAATAACAAATGTTCGTCTTATGTTTCGCTGTCCAACATACCACAAGTTGGCATTGATAGCGTAGCCACCCTCAGCTTCGTGTCAATGCCATATGGTGAGGCAAGATCTGATGTCTGTTATTATACTGCGTGATTGGTGTGTCTCTTATAATTTGCAGAGCGGCAAACGGTAAGCTACAGTGACAAGTGCGGGGAGGTGGAGAGCTGTGATACGTTTGGGGTTGTGACACATTCGCTAGCTTGGCTGTGCGGCGCTACCATATGGTGGAGAGCGTCACTGCCGAAGTATGCTGTGCGGAGGTACTAATCGGGTTCATTGAAATAGAGGACTGAAAAATGTCCGCGAGACTTGGTACACTCTGGGAGAAAACGGCATTAGAATCGTCACCTGCTGAAAATTGGGATTTATGTGGTGGCTTTCCAGCTTGCGGCTACGTGACTGGATTTAGCAGCGGTTTGCATCTCTTTCCAAGGCAAAAAAAAGAAAAGAAAAGTAATTACCTTATTTTCCGGACTATAAATCACAGTTTTTTTCATAGTTTGTGCGACTTGTACTCTGGAGCGACTTATGTGTGAAATTATTAACACATGATTATGTCATTTCACATGTTATTTTCACATTAAACCACAAGAGGGCGGTCTCAGCCTGTGTTGATAAATCAACGATACGTCTGACGTAAGCGATGTAGAAGAGGTAGCGGCGCATCGTCTACCTCCCGAGAATGAAGATTTCATTGGATTTAGTGATTTGGAGTGAAACTGATAGTTTGGTAAACTTCTTAGTATGTTCTTTATGCTAGTTATCTGAATAACTCTTCAGAGCAGACAGAAGCACTTGTGTTGTATTCGCTCGGACGGTATAGTTTTTATAATTACATTTAGTGCCTTTACATGTGTGCATGAAAAGGATCATACCGTGTTTATTGGAAACGGACAAAATCTTCTTGGCGACAGCACGTAAGCAGCGTCCTGCATTTCTTGCCTTTTGGCGTCCTTTTGTGTCGACGCAGGTGATTTTTCTTTTGCGGGAGTGCACTTGTGGCTGAGAAGTTGGTGAAATAGTGTCTGGCGGAGCGAGTCGTAAACAGCGCAACCTATGGATGACTTTTGAGTTGTAAACGCTGTCATAAAGATTTAACAGTCAAGTTTCAGAGGTCATAAAGTTCCACGCCGGCCGGCCGGCTCGGCCTCTTTGGCTTCGGACCGTGCTTTCGCTGTTTATCAAATGCATGGATACTGCTCTGGGTTTGGATTTACCACGTCGGCTTCAATGAAACGGTACAATACAATGTTGCTACTAAATTTCAATCCATACCGTTGAAGGCGAACGGGTGATCTGGGGCCTTTCACATCTGCCTCTGGGTGGTCAGAACAGACATTTAAACTCGACGTGTTACAATATATTTGATTTTAGATGATACATATTTTTGGGGGCGGCACAGTGGTCGTCACATCGGCCTCACAGTGCAGAGGTGCACGCTTCGATTGCGGCTTGCTGTGTGGAGTTGGCATGTTCTCGCCGTCCCTGCGTGGGTTTTCCGCGGGTACTCTGGTTTCCTTCCACATTCTAAAGACATCCATGGGAGGTTCATGGAACACTAAATTTTCCCGAGGTGTGAATGTGAGCATGAATGCTTCTTTGTTGATATGTGCCCTGCGATTGGCTGGCAACCGGTTCAGAGTGTCCCCCGTCGACTGCTCGGAGACAGCTGGGATAGGCTCCAGCACGCCCGCGACCCATGTGAGGGTAAGCCGATTAGAAAATGGAGGGATGGATATATTTTTTTGCTTTGCAGCCCACAGTCAGCTTCATGAATGACTGACTTTGAAACATGTCTACCTGCTATGTTGTTGTTGCCGTTTTCTTTTTAAATTTAAAAAATGTAATTAGTAGATAAATGTTACAACAGCTGTCTCGATGTTTTACTTTGTTTTTAAAACTTGGCGTTGGCCATCTGTTGAGTTGTAGCTGGTAGAACTAATGATCTCTTTATTTGCAGGAATGCTCTGCACAACCACACGAGTTGACAGTTCTTTGCGTAAAAGATCCAAATTTGCTTTCGATAGCGCCGTGACCGTCGCTCGGGAGACTTGGCGAGACGTCTTGTTGGATCGCGTGACCTCGACGGCGTATTTGTTAACCCTCCTTCGGCAGCACCAGAAAACATACTTGGCAAGTTCACTTCATGTCATGTTGTCCCCGCCGTCTTTCAGCCACCTTCATTTCGTTTGTCATTTCAATCCCCCCCGCTCCCGCTCCTCTGCGGGTCTGCCTCGGCCTCGTCTCTTCTTACCCCCAAACCCCCCGCCGCCCTCTGTCTCTTCGTATGGCGGAAAAGTGACGGATTGACTAAATGTCTGTCTCTCTGCGGGAAATGAGCCCGCTAATGTCGCGGACTTGGCTTGTTCCATATTCATCTGTAAGCCTGTGAATCACTCCCGCAGCCGACAGAGGCTGTCGGTGTGCACCGCGGCACATCTGCTTCCCTTCCAAAAGTCAAACGGAGCGCAAAATGAGCGGTGAATATAAATCCATTTCCTGTCTCTTTCAGGTCTTCATCAGTCCATCGTTGGTCTTTTTTTTTTTGGGCTCCCCCCCGCATCATTCCGCTTCTCTGTGCCACCTCTCAATCTCCCCTTTCACCTGCTGTCACACATGTACTATGATTATTTTCTGCAGTCTGTGCCCCCCCCCCCCCTTCCCCACACCCCTTTCTCCTTATCCCCTTTAATCATTATATTATCCATTCTACTTATTCCCCCTCTGTCTGCCCCATCACCCTTCATCCATGCAGAGAGAGAGAGAGAGAGAAAAAAGGGCTGTTATGAAAAGGTATCAAAAAGTCAGTCAGACAAAGCTCTCTCCAGCCGGCAGGAAACTGACAGGCAGGAGCGTGACAGTGGTTAGTTTTGGCTGCAGGTATTAAGGCAAAACTAATCCGTAAGTCAATCAGAGACAATACCGTAGCTCGGTGGAGCGACCTCACTGAACCTCGGTTGATAGCTGGCCAGAGGGCCAGTATTAAGCGCTGGCTTAGCCACAGAATTACAATAGATGGTCAATAATTCAAAACAGGCCAGCAGTTCTGCTTTTTTTTTTTTTTTTTTGGGACACCTGCGATCAGTGAATGGGAAGAGGTTGTAAATTGCAGGGTTGAAGTCCGCTCCGAAGTCTCAAATGATGTCCGCTATCTTTTTGCTCAATATTCAGTTTCGATGTATCGTCTTTTCCACATGAAAAGGCACACTGGATTATGAGGCTCACCTTCAATGAATGGCCTATTTTGTAATTTTTTTCATATATTGGACGCATCGCATTATAAGACGCAATCTACAATGCGTCCACTAGATGGAGCTTCACTCAAGGAAATGTTCATCCATTGTTTTGTACAAAATATGAATTTAAAAGCTCATATTTAATCCTGAGCGTGTCACACAGTCATAACCCCAGGTGGTATTTCTCAAAATGTCTTCAATTGGTCTAATCTGTTTTTTTAAAAAATTGTATTCGGAAATTCTGTACTAAATCTCTGACGATAAGCGTTGGACTTCCTTCCGCCACACGCTTTGCAGATCTCTTATGAAGCCTTCACAAGAAACATCTTCTTCAAGTGTATCCCAGCCGCGGACATTCCTATGAATGCAAATTCAAAATGAAATGAATCACATTTCAATTCTTCCCGCCACGGCAGACATTGCAATGCCGACTCGGCTTATTTGGAAGAGCTTTACGAGACGCCAAACATGTCGTTATAGAATATTGTCTGTGTTACTTAAGACTGCACATTCAGCCTTTCGGTGTCGGTTTAAGGCGTCTCTCCATTCCTTCTTCGCCACCGTCTTGGAAAAATACTTTGGGTCAATTTTCCCGCACATCTCAGCCAGCACGCCGACTTGCCAAGTTGAAAAAAACCCCTCCATTCCTTTGTTAATTAATCTTGTACTGTTCTTGAAATTAGTTGTATTTGTGTAATCGATTGCCGACTCCCCCCTCCCCACTATCGCAACACGACTAATTTTACCCTTCGCATTCTCCTCCGGGACGTTCGGAATGAGAGGGTTCCCCGCTCGATTCTAATTTCTTTCTCTTTTTTCAGGATTGATCGTTCTACGCCTTGTGAGGGAGACGGCGACGGTGAAAGGGGGACTGATATGGAGATGGACATTGATCTCGGGGGGGCTGGAAAAAAAGGTAAGGATATTTTCTGAGTAGAACGTACCGTATTTTCTGCGCTAAAAGGCACACTTAAAAGCCTTCCATGTTCTTAAAATCTCACAGCGCGCCTTAAAATCCGATGCGCCTTGTGTATGGTTATTACGGTAATATGTTGACCCCAAAATGACTCCTTGCTCGAGACATGCTTACAACGCAGAGTTCAAACCTAAGGCGATCGGTTTCGCAGTTGAACACGGAAATAGAGCAGCGGCAAGAGAGTTCGACGTTAACGAGTCAATGTTATAACTTGCTGTTGGTTAAGTGAACTGTGTTGCTGCTTAATGAAATAAGTTTTACTGACATCTGATCGTTCTGTTGGCGTTTCCTTGAGCGTAGCTCCATCTAGTGGACGAATTGTAGCTTGCGTCTTATAATGCGGTGCATCCAAGATATGAAAAAAATGACAAAATAGGCCATTCATTGAAGGTGCGTCTCATAATCCAGTGCGCCGTTAAGTGTGGAAAATACAGTCGTGCTCGGATCACAGAGGCGAGCTGTGTTTATCACATTCAATTCTGTCGCTTATGCATGCGACACCTGTTTCTTCCTGCATCATCTTCCCGCTTGAAGACCGTCATGAGAAAATGAAAGGGAATTATAGAGCAGCCCCTTTTTTGGGATGGCTGACAGTTGTCTTGCCAGCTGTTTAGGCCTTCTGCGCAAGAAGCCCCAAATAGCCCGGGGCGGTGTTTTTGGATGACGGGGCATGCTGCTTGGGATTTGGATTGACTTTGTGCGTTAATACAAAGCTCAGACACAGAAAAGGAAGTGTCCTGATTAGTAGGTAAAAAAAATTCTTATGTTGTAAAGAGCCCTTAATACGCCATGATATTTATTATCCGTTCACGCAGTCACAAGCCTTGCCCCGGTGGCTAAAACGAAAAGTGAGACCCTCTTGCGGATTTCCAAAGCAAATTCTCCCCCACTGTCATTGCTTTTGTTGTTGTTCTTCTGATCGGCAAATATCACCGAGTGAACCCAAACCGTGCTGACGAAACCTCCGCCCCGTGATGCAACTGCGCTGCCAGATTTCTGCTCTCTAGTTTTTACTTTGAACTCCTCATTGAAGCATTGGGCCTCCTTAGATTTTTGGCAGCCACCTGCAATGTTCTCCTCTGGCAACATCAAGAGTGTTATTTTCCAAATCAAGGGCAAAGCAAATATTTTGAAAAGTTCAAGGAGTGCGGAAATATTGAATTGGATCTACTCTATGCACATATATGGATATAAATATCAAGGAAGTATCATATACAGAATGTACACTGATCACATCAACATAGAGTGCAACAAAATAATCAGTTGACGAGGCCTTGAATCAGCACTTTTTACACCCTTGAAAAACAGACAAGTGAGGGAGAGAAGGAGAAACGATTGCCGTCTCACCCCCACCTTGACCCTCCCTGACTTCTCCCACTCAGCCTTTAACATTTACTCGCCAAACCCGCCTTCCTTACTCCAGCATGATTATTTGCAATCTTGCCTGGTGTCTCTTTAACGTCTGGCGCTCCTCCCCTCCCCCTCCTCAAAATGAGGGGGGGGGTCAAGAGGAAGGAGAGGGGCGGGGGGCTGATGGAGAAAAGGTCAGGTGCTTAGGATGAAAGTCGGAGGGAAAATAAGGGAATTGCTCCAAGAACCAAAACTGATAGACATCCCCTCCGCTGTGTGTGTCCTTAACCTCGGTGTCATTCTCCGCGGGCTGCGGAAAGCACACTTCCTTGACCTTGAAGGTTGTTCATTTGCCGTTGTGTTTGCCAAAGATTTGCTAGTTAGTCTTTTCATACTGTAATTGCAGTCACCTTTCATCCTGTTGCGTAAATATGTATGAAGAGGGAAAATGGTGGAAGAAAAAAAAGTCTGTTGAAATCTTGAAGAGGGTTACTGGGTCGGGTATTGAATTATTATTTTTTAACTCTCCTTTCTTTCTTTGTCTCAAGGATTTACAATTTCACCATGAAAATTTAATGTGGTCGAGTGTTGTGAGTTCATCACAAATCACAAATTTGACATCGTCTATCATGCGTCCGCTTTAGCGGCCTCCGTGGGCCGCCTCTGAACTTCTGGGACTCCCACGGCCGTTTTTTTTAAACATTGTTTTATGAGACTGTATTATCAATCTAATTTCACCGTGTGAGCCAGTCTCGAGTAAATCAGCGGTTTGACTGCCATTGGCGCCAAACTCCGGACAAATACGGTTATGCATCAATGTTTGGGATATAATTTAAAGGCTCTGAGGCCTCTTGTGGTGAGTGTGCATCACTGATAGCATTGCTAAGTGAAGTGGTGTGTGTCTGTGACCTTGAACAATGACATTTATTTTACAAGACCACTTATCGACTGCCCGGAAGATCACGTATCGATTTCTTCGAGCCTTTAATGAAATGACTTCATACCACTATGGATGAACTCAAACGTCATTCGGAAGTCCAACGGGAAACAAGCTAACCGCACCTCTTGTATATGCAGACCTTGTGATTGGGCAGGTGTCCAGTAGGATTGCATCGTTTAAATCCTTTAGCCTCTAAATATTGCATAACACATGTCATGCCACAATACTATAGTGAATTGATAGCTTATTATCCATCAGTACGGTATTCAAATTTATAGCCGTACTGCTTTGGAATAGCCATAAATAAAGGTTGGCATTAGTCTATTATGTCCCACAGCCAGTAATGTTCTGGGAACTCTTTACAGAGGCTGTTAGTCGAGAAGCAGTCCAGACATTGTGTCTGTCAGACATCCAAACAGTCCTGTCCATTGAAAGCCATTATGACTTTAAGATGAGGCAATAAACGCAAACCCCAGACAGGTCCATTACTGGAGGGCCCCTTCTCTGTTTGTCAGACAGTCAATCCCGTCCGTCCCCTGTGGACCTCTGTGGTCGGTCAGCTGCGGGACCACCAAAGGGTTGAACAATTATTCGGATTATGATCGCAGTAAGCACAGAATACATTTCATCCTTTCCTCATGGAAGTGAGACCTCGAGGGTGACCCCGCTAATTATTTTTCAATCCATAAAATCCATTGCGGCAATTTGCCTCATGCTGCCATAATTACTTGACATTTGGAATCAAGGAAATTAGTGCTTTTTTTTTTTTTTTTTTTGTGGTCACCCGGGACCTCCGCGAAAATGTTCTGCAGTTGTAAGGCTTCTTGTGAGCTTGCCTTTGCACTCAGCAACACTACATACACTTGCAATTATATGCCCCAAATCTGATTTGTCGGTGAAAAAAAAAATGGAATAAATAATTCAATATGTTTTAAAAAAATATTATTATATAATCAAACATAGCATCCTGACTAATATTCTGTTTCTGGAATATGAATTAGGCAGCAAAATCTACCCAATTCTATCCATGTCAGGTGGTGGCCATTTTGCCACTTGCTGTTGAATGAAAATGACATCGCCGTTGCCCAGGGCTCGGGTAACGACCAACCACGACTCAGCTTGCGAACACCACATGACCCATCTCAGGTGTTTTTGGGTACAAAACGTTGGCCAAACATTTTAATCCCATTTTGTTTTGACATTATGTTGTCTGTGGAGCATATCTTCCCTTTGAATGGCATTCACGTCCTCTATATTCTTGTTTTACCAGTTATAACCCCTATTCATAAATATGAATATTCCCCCCTTCCCCCTCCACCCCCCCCACCTGTCTTTCGCATTGACATGACTCAGCTGCGCACCAGCCTTCCCGCCATCAGCTTTTATGATGTTAAGCTGCCATCAATTAGAGCTCATTTGATCTCCCTACCCCGCTGCCCGAGCTGGCGAAGCTGTGCGCCGTTGGCGATAGCGGCGGGGCGTGGCGTGGCTCTCAGCGACTCCCTAATTATGGCGGTAATTAGGCCTAATCCTGGGCTCCAAAATGAGCTGCTCAGTGAACCAGGTGTGCCAGACACCAGAGTCTCATTTATTCACACACACGGACTCTTTCGCAATGTCATTAGTAATGATCTATTGTCCTGCATGACATTGTGAGTAAATGCCTAATAACTGAAGTGTCTTTTCCTTGTCATAGAGACAAAATATTTCCAGTAAGATCCCACCCTCTTCACTGAATTTGTAAAATGGAGTAACTAAACTCTCAACTATCATATTTATCAAAACCAGAGCAGCCAGGAGTGGAAAAACAAAAATATTTCATGAACAAAACCCTAAAAGAAAAACACCGGAGGTAAAGCGGATGTAAAGCATGGACCTATTAAAGATGTCACTAAAACCTTGGAGCACAAGAAACTACATAGCACGCAGCTGACGTGAAAACAAGTACTCGACAGGCCGAGCTAATTGGCTGACATAGGAGGGTATGATGGACAATAAATGCAAATGAAATACAAAGGAAATTTTATTGAGACCTTGACACAATGGGTTGATTTGTACTTTATGTATGGCTCCGTTTTTATCAACAACTCCCAGTTAAAAAAAAAAAAGTATATACAGCCTCCGCTTCCAGCAATCTGCCGAGGTGTTGTCTTTTCATCATATGGTAGAAAATAGCACAGCTGCTTTTTTGTGACTCCTGCGACAAATGAGCTTTGTGCACATAAGCTGCTTGCAGGATTTTATTTATTTCTTTCTTTCAAGGGGTGCTGAGGGATGGGGAGATACTGACGGTGTAAGCAATAGAGAGGGTCAACAATTGTCAGGGGTCATAGGAGGGTCAAGAATGGGAAGCAGGGATTAAAGTGGAATTTGGTGCCCGAGCGAAGTCTCAGCTATGAAGTAATGGGCGAGGCGGTGGGAAACGACTCACCTTGAAATAACTCCCAAATGGATTTGTACAGTGCACTCCTGTGGAACCGTGTTGTTTGAGGACAGCTTCTGCGATCAGCCGACTTTCTTCCGAGCACCTAGTTTTTGACCTATTTTTCTGGTCCAATGGAAGACTGCCTAGCCAAGGACAATCGTCATTTTTGGTGCAACATCTTTGTTAGATGAAGCCTCACAACTAGATAGGTGACTTGAGCTCGGCCATTGTGTTGCTGTGACCAGTCTTCTCGCTTGGCCTTGAGTCACACATATAGTTGAGACCAAGACAATGTTATGCTGCGCGACTTCATGGGCGTGGCCCAAGCGGTATAAAAGTAGTGGTCATTTTGAAGAAGACTGACCTTCTTCTGCATCTGACAGAACAGTGCTTGACGAGT
Source organism: Hippocampus guttulatus (assembly GCF_054856545.1). NCBI lineage: Eukaryota > Metazoa > Chordata > Actinopteri > Syngnathiformes > Syngnathidae > Hippocampus > Hippocampus guttulatus. Next base: position 6,301,146 of record NC_141278.1, read on the forward strand.
CGATCTTTCTGGCATCAATTGAACATTTCACCTGAGAATGCACAGTCATCAGTAGTTTGATGTCAGTAATAGTGAGCATGAAAGATAAAGGGCCGGCGAAAGGTCCCCAGTGCTTTTCACTTGGTGCCATGACCCGGATCCGAAAGGGGGTGACTGCGTCCACAGCGCAGTTATCACAACAGTATGTCTCATATTTTTGGGGTGGACTAATTTTTCTGTTTGTTTCTACCTTTTGCAGAAACTTTAATCCTGTCTGTCTCCACGGTTTCCTTTTAGAGATGTCATTTGCCTGGAAAGTGTTTCTGTACAAGGACTCATTTTGCTTGCGTGCTATTAGCAAGAAAGAGTGGTGCGACTATAATGCTCTTCCACAAAAACCTAATTATGTCGCACTCTTGCGTACGGATCACCATGGACTTGTGTTGAGTCGAAGATAAATGGATCCGCTTGGCATAAATATTCTAGACAGGCCTCTGTCTCACGCGTTGTTTTTGCTGTACTGAACAATGTATACTATTTTCACAGATGTTGCCTCATTTGGATGACAATATTGGATTTTTTTTCTTTCTTTGCAAACAATTGAAAACGGTCCAGATGACATATTTCACCGAATGCCAATTTGAATGGATGAATTTTTTTGTATAATTAATAATATCAACTATCAAATAGAAAGATCACGGTGGCTCGTGTGAAGAAAATACAGTATGTGCTTTAAAAATGATTTGAAAATGAAATTCTTCAGCTGCGCTGAACTATGGAGACAAGTACAGCGTAAGCCAAATGTGGGAGGTGAGAGAAAATGGGGGGAAAAAAATAATAATCCAGATGGAGAATTGGGATAGTGTTAATTACGTGTGGGAGGTATTGTTTATTATGCATTGACAAGGAAACTGTCGAAAAATAAGGCAAAGAGAATAAACAGCTTTGGAAGTAGCGCATTCATTACACGGGGGGGGGGGGGCTTAACATTGACTCAAGTCGGGTCGGGCCAAATGAGGAGTGAGGCCATGTGATTTCTTGAGGGAGCGACGTTGTTGGGAGTGAAGAGAAGATGGGTCAGAGTGATTAGCCGTAAGAGGCGAGCAGGAGGTGAACTCAGAGAGGAGGGCTTACAGGAATCTCTTGACCTTGCCAGGTAGCCATTAGAACAAAACTAATTACCAGGCAACCACCCCAGAGATGGAAGTCAGTGGCCTGGCATCGTGGTCCACTCTCACACAAGTCGCCCTCTTGGCATGCGAGCGAGTGTGCATACTTGCTTTCTGTCCAAGTCCCGGTCCGTATGATATATGAATATATGGGTGCAAAGAGAAATGCCTCATCACCCCCCACGTAAACGTGAGTGGGTGAGTCCACCATCAAAAGACCTTTGACTGCACCTCCGGATATCTTTTTATACTCGAATAATGACCTTTAATTACGCTTAGTATTTTTTATGCTCTTTTCTGCTCTGGCTCTCGGCGAAGGCGGACGCTTTTTAAATGAGCGGATACTTAAGGGGAGAAAAAAAAAAAGTTTACCGAAACTTTGCCGCAAGCGGCGACCACCAATGTAATCAATATTTGATCGAGCCACACTGGGTCTTAAAAGGTGAACGCGGTCTCGTCTGCTCGCTTTTTATGGTCGACTTCAGAGCTTTGGGGAAAGTTAATAAGTGAGTCGGAGAGTCTCATGCACATGCATGGACAAATTAATGTCGGTTCAATACTTCACATTTATCCTCCAACTTTGAACTGGAGGAGAAAGTCTTTAATCTGTGTGGCGCCTTTCATCAAGTCGTCTCTGAAGACCGTCGAAAGATGGCCGCTGGGAACTCGAATCCATTAGCTGGGAGATGCCTTTGCCCTGCAGCTGACTTTGCCGTACAGGACATCATCATTAAGATACCATCATCATTATTCAGCTATAAAAAAAACAAAAAAAACACCTTTTTACGAACGGCAAGTGTTATTGTGTTCATCTTTTGTGCAGTTATATCGAATGAAGAGTTTGGCGAGTGCATGAAGCAAAAATTAATCCATTTATTTTTTTTGGTACGTACACATTACCAATAATCACGTCACTTTGAATTTGCGCTCGATGTTTGCTTAGCGATTCAAACTGAGCACAACAATATTTATTTCCATTTTTTTTAAAATACACATTTGGCTGTTGCGGCCAATAATTACGACTGGTGAACCCTCCCACCTTTCGATTCGAATTGTCGGACTGAGCTTGCTCGGCATTGAGTTGCTAGCTAAATGTACAAAGATGCTTTTAACAAACAAGCGGTGCAAATTGGAATATAATATGACTAATTAAAAGTTAATTTATTCGCTGCTTCCATTGTGTCGCAACTCATGTAGCCTCTTGAACCGAGCGATTAAAGAACACTGCACCCTAAGGTTAACTTTTCTTGCTCTCCTCTTTCATCTCGAACTGCTTCAAACAACAAAGTGAATGCAGGAATAGTTGTTACGATTGTTTGACCGTCCAAGTTTTATGCTGTGGGTTTTGTTATATATATACTGTATATACTGTATATATATATAATGGTTCAGTAAGGTGCTTTGTTACAGCTTCAGCTGCTGCAAAAACACAATATAATTAAAGATAAAGACGCATCATGCAGTCAGTGTGCTTCACTCAAACGATTCGCGTCAACAACGGAAAAATTATGCAGTTGTGCTTTATATGACAATTTATTCAAACCTAGCATTGCTTTTGCCTATTATGCAGCTCTTCCAATCCAGTCTGATACCTTCATTAACAAAATACATATCTGCTCGAATTACACAGCCATATAAGTTTTTTTTTTCTTCTTCAAAACCTTTCCTTCCCTTGAACATCTTTCAACGGAATCATCTCATAAAACACGTACTCATTTAACTCATTCACTCCCAAAGACGTCTTTTCAGACTTGGTCCAGAATTGGCTGGTACTGAATGAGTTAAAAACGGAGCTTCATGTAAGTACTTTTTAAGACGCCTCGTATAGTCTTGCCGGTGTCCTTTTTCCAGGACCTGAATGACAAATGTAGAGTCTCATCCAGGGACTCGGGACTCATTAAAACATATTGCTGCCCCTGTCATAGCCGACCCAGAGGCATTAAGCCTTCGGCCCAATTTGGATATGCATGCTTAAAGGAATCATGATTCATCTCGAGACATCTCACTAATCTTAATTACAATGTTGTTTGGAGTTTCTGCATACATTTATTCATGAATGTGCTTCGATGGCAACGGGGCGGAGATACCAGCTGATGCTTGCACAGAGAGCTGAAAATGTTTGCCATCTCACCCGTCGTCTCTTTTCATGCACGGCTCATGTGCAGTAAGCACAAATTTATGGGTTATTAAAACATTTGTGTGAGTGTTATGTGTGTGAAGCGGGTTTCAAAGTGAGCACCTTGCGTGTGTCGAATGCGGTTTGTTAATTAGATGGAACTACTAAATGTTAACTAGTGTACGTTTAAAGGTTCGGAGCGAGGCGGCTGTGGCATGTTGCTTTGCTAATGAGGTGTGTTGCGTGCCGCCATCGTCGTCAGGAAATCTGCTCGGGCAGCAACTTTTGCTTGCCTGCGATGCACGTTGTCGACTTAGCCATACGTGCAAACTCCAGATTGCGCTCGGAACCCGGGGATCTCTTGACTGTGGGGAAGACATGCCAAGTAATCTCAAATGTACACCATGCGGCCCCTTTTTGGGTATCCTAACCCCCTCCTTAAAAGTCTTCAAATATGTCACCTTGTCCTCTTGAGTTAATTGGAGAAAGGCTTATGACTAATTAGTCTGCCGTGAACGGAAGGTCGAATGTTTTGTGTGGGTGGACTGCAGCAGCTTGGTGCAGGGTGTGCATGATTTACTTGAGGTAACCACAATGGATTATCGTGCATAATGGCGCATCCCTTTTCAAATTAGCGGCTACAGATGGATCTCGCGTGTGTCCCCGCCGTGCCTTGAAACCAAAAGCGAGGACTTTCACCCATTCGATGAAAATAAATACATTTTGGAGCATTTAACTCTTTCATTCCACAAGACGTACTTGTACGTCTTTTTAAAATTAGGCCCCGCCTACCAAGGCCTTACTTGTATGTCTAAATCTTTTTTTTTTTTGCGTCATAGAAAGGAGGAGGGTCTGATGCAATCTGTGAATGAGAATAAGCCGTTTGCATTGTAAATCATGGAAAAAAGCGACCAGTAGGTGGCAGCGGTGCCCCACGTGCTTGAAATGCATGCTTTTACAAAAAGCATCTCCGTTTTTTTGCCCAGGAATCGCCATTTTCATGAAACTTAGCCATTTTGTAATGCCGATTGCTGAAGAATGTAAAAAGACAACAAACAAAATATTTTTTTTCTGCTGAAAGAAGAGAGTCCAAACTTTATTTTGGTAGGCTCCATGTTTATATAGCATTCAAACCAAATATTCTGTGGGCCTTGCAAGATCAGTCAAAATCCAGTAAAACACGTTGCTCCAGTGAAAATGGCTCAGAATCTCCAGGTCTGGTCAGAAATCTCTTTACAGTTAGCTTCAGAGCGTTTCGATTCTTTTGCACGCAAAAGTTGAAGTCCGTGAAAAAGTTAGTTGTCGATGATTATAAAATATAAGTACTGCTTCGCATTCATTAGTAGAGAATGCAAGAGGTCATGTGTCCTTGCCTTAATTCTGTGCTTTAAGCTTGAAGAAAAGACAGTGTAATTTTAAAGCGGAAAGATGTGCCGTTGTTAATTTGTTATTAAAAAGGGAAAATGAGGGCAGAGGTGGGTGGTGTGAGAGCTGAGCATCGGGCTTGCCATAATGAGAACGGCGCATCATCGCCATCTCACCTCACATCACTTCCCCTCAGCCACCTGAGGCCACAGCACTCGTGCAAAGTTAGCAAACGCCATCTGTTCAGCTGCCCCCTCTCCGCGTTCTGTTCTGGTTCCAGCTCCGCCTTCAAGCAGGGTTGCGCGCACACGTCAACACACGCACCCACGGTTGAACCGTCTTCCGTTTTATTGACAGGTGCGTCTATTTGGGGAGGTGAACTTGCTTTACCTCCATCTTCAAGAAAAAAAAGCAAGACAAATTCAGTCTTGTGATTTAACGATCGACTTCGGTTCATTGATATGTTGGACCTCTGGGCTGAGGTGAACATGCGAGCGCTAAATGCACTCGACCTGACAATGAAACAAAGGCAAAACCATGTCGTATTTTTATTTTAAATCTTTCTCTGAGGCAGCCTGGTGGTCCAGTGGTTAGCGCGTCGACCTCACAGTGCAGAGGTACCGGGTTCAATTCCAGCTCCGGCCTCCCTGTGTGGAGTTTGCATGTTCTTCCCGGGCCTGCGTGGGTTTTCTCCGGGTATTCCGGTTTCCTCCCACATTCCAAAAACATGCATGACAGGCTGATTGAACACTCCAAATTGTCCCGAGGTGTGAGGGTGAGCGTGGATGGTTGTTTGTCTCTGTGTGCCCCGCGATTGGCTGGCAACTGGTTCAGGGTGTCCCCCGCCGACTGCCCGAAGACGGCTGGGATAGGCTCCAGCACCCCCCGCGACCCATGTGAGGATAAAGTGGATCGGAAAATGGATGGATGGATATTTCTCTGATGAATTCATACTTTATTTAGTTAGTATTAAATCACATCCTCATTGTTTATGTTACTTAACCATACTCATATAATATGTATTTTGTAATCCAATTATATTCAATTATTGCTCATTGATATTTTCTTTCGTTTTACACTTGAGTACCACTGGTACCACTTGAGTAACCAAATATGTCGTTGCTTTTCTGATATTTGCCCTCATTTTACAATTTACGAACTTTCATATCATTGCACAGTATACAGCGGAATTGGGGTTCTGTTGATGGAAACCGCATACGCTCAAATGAAATCTCAACACAGATGCACATCTTAAATCGAAAGGGTGAACAACGAACAAAGTCCTTTCATTAGTGTCATCGTGCCCTCAGTGGTGATTTCCACCGACGTCAACGAAACGCGTGTTGAAAAGTCAGCATAAGTTGAAGGACGGCGTGTCAGCTCATCCTATTGACAGTCTCAGATCGGGGGATACGGTGGGGTGGGGGGATAATGGCTGATTCATCTCATCTTTGAAGTGCTCTTCATTTGCTTCATGGGAAGACTGTGCTCGCAGATGAAAGTGGAATTGAGGTAGGGAGGAAAAGTGGAAAGATTTTTGACGGCGACATCCATTTGACAGGGTCATAGTTCCTCTTTATCTCCATTTGCGGCCTGTCACTCATGCCTTAATTTCCTGCACCCCTGTTTACTCGCCTCTCCATTTTACTGCCCTCTTCCTTTGCTGCCCAACTCATACTAATTTCCGTGAAAAATACACTATGCGGGGTCAACACAGACACAAGCCTTTTCTCTGACTTCCTGCTTAATTCTGGGACAACCGGCCCAATATTTTATTTATTTATTATTATTATTTTTTTTACAATGCTAACTGACCTTGCGTGCCAACGAGAACCGTTAACGCAGCTGCTCGCCGCCATGCTGGCGCACACCAGCCATATTCCGATTTGAATTTCTGGTTGAGACGCTGCGGGCATTGAGTGCAAAAATCTGCCAACCACCCGTGTTTCCTAATGAGCTTCAATCACAAATAAGAGGTGCACTTACAGTGCCCTTAAAAAGCACCCTTCCATTATATTTCAATCTACGGCTGACACCCGTTCAGGTGCTCGCCTGTATTTGTCAGACTAGAAATAAGCCTGGCTTGTCATTAAAGCCCATGTCATATTTCCGGAGAAATTAATAAACGGGTATGATTGGGTCTGAAATGTCAATGTATTAATTCTACATATTAAATGGCAATCACTTCTGAGCCAGCTGCTCCACACTCCGAAAATTCCACTCTGCACTTAATAGACAGCAGACAGTTAAGATAACCTTTATTTGTATGTATATATATATCTGTATATACGTATGTATGTATATATACATATACTGCATATGTACTGTATATATACGTATATATGTGTATATATGTATATATATACATATATATAAATTTTATTCACAATATTATAGAATAATCATCAAAAACATACTACATATGTTTGTTTTTTTAATGTGATGTTATTAAATCCGGGTCACCCCAGACACTTGGATAGAGGTCTGGACTCTGTCTCAGCTTTCCTAAAACGTTCAGTTTCTTGCGCTGAAGCAATAGTTTTGTGTTTGGGATCGTTATCCTGCTAAAAAGGTATCATTCCTCTTCATCTTGAGCTTTCCAGCCGACATTGGTAGGTTTTGAGTCAATATTTAGGGCCCTATGATGGGGGGAAATTAGGAGTCAAGGCACACTAGGTGCGGTCTAGCCTTGATTAATGAACTGGTTAGGAGACAGGTCCCATAACTTTTCTTGCTTCGTTTGAAAATGCTTTACGTTTTGTTTTGATCAGTAAACTTCAGGAGAAACAAAAGCAAAAATGTGAAAGCGGAGGAGAGCATCAAGGTTGCAGAAGATTAGAGATGAGAATAAGCGTCAAGAGGAAAGTGAATTAAACTTGTTAACAAGGTAGCGCTAGGAATAAACGAAAAGGGGCGAGCGATGCCGGCAGCTGGAGAATAGCAGAGGCTGTAAAGAACGAAAGATGCATTCTAATAAAATCGTGAGAGGAGGGAGTAAGGGGACTGAAGGCCGCTTGAGAAAGGAGGCGGGTCGAGGAGAAAAAGCAGTGGCAGGAGCAGATAGCGACTTACCACAGCGGGTAAACGCAGACAAGGAGGGCAGGATGAGCGCAACTAAATCTCTTCCTTTATGACTCAAGAGTGATAATGAGATGGGATGAAAAAAGAGCTCAAAGATAGTACCCCACTTTTTTCCCTGCCTGGTTGCGATACAAATTATTTTGGCTCCTTAAGGGCCAAAACACCGTTATCTTGACGTAAACAAACCAAATGGAGATAGCAGAGGAGAGATGGCTTCCACACCTTGTCTGTGTCGGGTCCTTTCCTGATATAGTATGTGTCATTTTCTGTCTCTTGCAACCCCCCCTGCTCCTGTCGTGCTTTGTCTCAGCCAGTGGCGGGCCGGTTGCATACATTAATGGCGGGGCTCCATTTTTGCCGACAGCTCCATCAGATGACTGACGGCCATACGAGGAGTTGACAGCACATAAAGGTCACATTAGCTCCCTTATGCTCAATCGAGGAAAAGGATGGAAAGGGAGCCAGTGGGGGAGTGGGAGGGGGGGGGGAGGAAAACAGGTGGCTGAGAGGACAGGAGTGGCAAAGGATCGCTCGCAAAAGCAAACGTATAGCTCGGGGATGAAATGTCAGAAAAGCCGAGAGAATCAGGGAGAGGACGAAGGCAAAGGCCAAGTGAAGTCGAGGGAAGCGTGTTAAAATAATTAATAAGCGGACAATTGGACAGTGATTGAATATTAAATGACTGTTAACATCACCCATTAACCTTCTAGTCAGAGTGAAGTGACAAGAAGCTGTACAGTGGCCATAGATACTAATTTCCTGACTTTAAAAGTCACTTAGTTAAGTTTCCTGATCCAATGAGTTGAAAAGTCACTAAGTTAGACGACGGGTGATTTGAATAGTTTTGTTCACCAGATGCCGATAGCCCCGCTCAATGTAAGACTTAATTGGAAGTGCTTTTTTAACATTTTTAACAGTGACGTTTAAGAATCACGTTTCCTTTATTTATTTATTTTTGTCTTGTCATGTGTCTTTTTCTTTAAGCCTCAATGTGATGGTAGCATTTTTGAAGCTCGATAACACTTTGTCAACGGCACAGAATGTGCGATGGCCATTATTTTCTGAAGCTGAGAGTAACTCAAAATAGTCCCGCTGTTTCGCGCTTTAAAATATGAATCTCACCTGTTCAACTTTGATTAAATGTCGTTCTTCCGTTTGCCAATGTAGTCGAGGTAATAATCAGTTAGCAGGGAACATAGCTGTACTTTACTTTCTGCAGTATCTGTGTGTATTATGAAGCAAATATCATCCTCATCCTCAACTATCCCTGCCGGTCAGATTTAATCAGCTGCTTTGTCCTTTGAGTGTTTCCTACACAGGGTCTTTGAAACACAAAAGCCTCCAATTAGAATCCGGTTTTGTCGACACTTGAGTCTAACGCTAATGAACGACTTGGCAAGAAACGGCCAGTTTGAGCGCTTTTATTTCCCTGCTATTTTCCTTCAAAGCCTTTCCGACCACCACAGCGCCCACGGCCATATAGCACAATTTTACCGTTCCATATTCAACGCCATCCTCGCTGTCCTCCGTGTCTTGGCCCATATATTACCCGTATCGTATATACATATATATTGTATGGTGTATAACCGCAGGTAGTCCTTCCACCAAACGACAGTGCAGTCTAATGGTCCCCCTCCCACCCCCCCTCCCCTCGCAACCACATCCTGACATTTCATGATGGATACGGGGACAGCAATGAGAGTTTACATCCGCTTTCAGCCTCCCTTGTGTATTGTGTGGGGACACACTGTAAGAATGTGTGTGTGCATATATTTGCAGATGAAGAAGTGTGTTGAGGAAAAAATTCGGATGTATTTGTGGGATGATGGGGGGTGCCTGAGGGGAGGGGGGCATGTGTTGCTCTGTCGCTCTGCTTGGCTGTTTCCTACCAAAAGTCTCGGCTTTTCCACTGATCTGCTTATATGGTTAAATGCCAGCTACTTATGCATTCCCCGAATCTAAATTTTTGAAGACATACCCAAATGTTTTCAATCGACCCACAAAAAAAAAAAAAAAAAAGACTTTTGCGGGGCAGTGCATATATTTTGAAAACATTCTCTCAGTCAGAGTCCCTGAACTTAACTCGACTGTCAGAAGAACTTTAACACCAAAAGCCCTGCTGTTCAGTAAACACTGAAGTGTCTTTGTTGATACACCGGAGAAAGGAGAGAACATTTGCATGCATGTTTGGGAACGGAGTGTTTTGTGTCACGGAGACAAAGTATGTGTGAATATCCGTGCTTTTCACAAAGACTTTGTGTCTTGGGGTGTGTATGTGTGTTTCATAGCGTCAGAGGCCAGATGGTTATGAAAGCTGCGGCATCCTTTTACAACAAAGGAGAGAATCCACGTCTCGTTTTCTGTGCGTGGACACTTTTTGACCTTCATCGGTGTACTCCTGTCACATGTACATGTTTGCACGTTATTGTTTGAAGTCACGGCAGGTTAAAGATCATATGTTAATTTTTCTGTGCATCCGCTTCATGTTATTGTACTTGTCGGCTCAAAGGGCACTGCTGAAAATCCGGCTAGCATCACCACAGAGAGATAAATATTTAGACAGCTTGTCAATAGTCAAGCTTAGTATGATAGTGAGTACGTGCAGGTGGAGAAGAAAAGACACAATTGGACATATTTGACAAAAGTAGTCAAAAACCAACACCGCTACTGTGTTTTCTCTGTAATCCAATTGTTCCCCATTAATACATTCTTGCATATTTTAAAACATGAGGTAGAAAAAAAAAAAAGTATTCCCGCCTCATTTGACTCAAGCACGACCAGCTGCAACACAAACTTTGCAGCGAACAGCTAATTAAAAACGCTGATTAATTTCAAATAAAAGCTGAGTCGGCATAATGCTGTGCAGCTGAATCGGAGTGCATCAGACGCCGTCTGACCCGAAGGCCCCCTTTATGCTTTGACTGCTAAAACAGCTGTTGAAATATAAAGCTTTACACAACTTTTAAATATATATTTTTTATCATTTTATTTTTTTGAATTCAACAAACTGTATGTTGCTATATTGGTATTTTAAACACATTTACCTCCAATCAAATCATCAGTCCATCACTCACATTCACACCTCCGGGTAATTTGGAGCGTCCGATTTAATTCCACAGTGCTCTCCCTAACATTAATTATTCTGGTAGATGATCATTTTTATCATCTATAATGCAATATGAATCAGAGGGTTTCGTCGCCCACCGCCGCAGTGTTCACTCAAAATCAGAGGTCAGATGTTCCGTTTGCCGTACAGGACAACTAAAATAGAACCTTTTGACCGTGTGCCGCACAGGCGAACCAAATGCTCTATCGTGCTGCCTGACAGTTAATCATTGTTACGTCATTTACGGGGAAAAGTCTCTATTGCCATAGCTGAGGAGAGAGATGATTGGTGCCGGGTGTCAGCGTGTCCGATAGGTTAAAGCCGGGAGACAAAGATCACCAATAAACGTAATGTATCATGATATGAACACAAAAGAGCAGTACAAAAATTGTAGATAGTCATCGTGTGTGCAGGATGGGAATTTGTATCACCATGAACCGTTAAGACAGTTCTCCCACGGCCGCGTTTTAAAAACAAAATGTGAAACAAGTTGCCAAGATTGTCTATTGATGATGTAATTGTTACAAATAAATACATTGAATGACACGACTCAAGCCCTGTGCTCTGCGTATTATAGGGCTTCTGATTGGTCGCCGGGCGAGAACGCAAACTCGGAGAGATGAAAGGAATAGTCAAGGCAAAAGGAGATAAAACGGGAAGGGAAGAGCCCAAAGGGAGGCCAGACGTCTGAATATGAAAAGCATGACGGAGAGCAAGCGAGTGAATAAGGCAACCTGGGGGGGGAGGAGGTGGGGGGTGTGTGTGTGAAAAAGTCAAAATGAAAGAGGATTCACGAGGAGGGCCGAAAAAGCAAGATGAAAGGACGCCGGTTTAAGACTCAACAGTCATAAGAGAGGTTAAGTGAAGTTCACGAGTGCAAGATTCACATTTCTATAATTATCTCTTTCCTTTTCTTGTTTCCTCGCTCAACTCGACATTTTGCCTCCCGATTTTAAGCCCCCCCCCCCCCCCCCCCCCGCCACTTGGGTCGAATTCATTTTGCCCTAGTTTTTGTGCTCTCAAACTACTCCCCAATGTCCTCTTCAAATGGCTAAACTTGTAGCCCCATGTAGTTTGGTGCCTTGTTCAAGGACCCCCCCCCCCCACCCTACAACTGGGTACCATTTCTTTTACTGCATAGAGGTTTTCCGTTGTTGCTGATCACTACCTTGTACGCCCGAGCGACGGGTCAGTCAGTTCACGGAAACAAGCAAGGTAAGCTAGCTGTGGTGTTAGCTGTGGTGTTCCAGATGCTAACTTGCAAGCATGTTTCAGCCATAAAAGTAACTGGGCCGGAATTGAACTCTCTAGATCTATGTTCCCGTGAGCATTATATTAATCGGAATGATTATAGCTCAAACTGTTACAAACGAAAAATCTAGACATGGATTTATGATGTCCATGTCGAGATTTGATCTTTTTGTGCAGTCAGTGTGTCGTCCGTCCACCATGCAGTCCCTTTACTATCACCTTCGTATATATTGACATCGGATTTTTGACTTCCCTGATCCCAATTACTCATGTCACCGAAACATCAATAAAGGTCATTTTGACCATTTGCGTTCATGACCTGGTCTGGTCTTTTATTTATTTATTTTCTGTGAGGCCAAATGACCTGACAAAGTGAATGCCCGCCGATATACAGCTAAACAAAACCTTGAGCTCCAGACTTTCTTCAAATGTGCAGTGTCAGATACCAACAACCGCAAGGGCAATAATTTCAGATTCCTCGCTGTCTTATCCAGACACGTATTGCCTCCGAACCAGTTCTGCTGCTTTGTTTTGTACAGTCTGTCGAAAAAACAAACAGAGACGAGTGTTTGTGTGCATTCACAAAACAAAACAACCCCCCCCCCCCCCCTCCCCATTAAGAGCGAAGGAAAGAAGAAAAGTTCTCGGTGAAACATTTACAAAGTATGGAGGGCATTATCGCAATGACAAGTAGTCACTTGAAAAGGGCAACTAAAACGGGCAGTAGAAATCGACATCTTTAAATTGAAATGAACATTTCGGATGGCGCAACGTATCGTAGCGCATTATACTCGTATACGGGCCTTCAGATGTTGCCTTGTTTTTGCCCATTATGCATTCAGAACATGTGAGAACACATCAACGGCTTTTACGCCTAGAAACTATACACTCTGTGGGCTCTGGTGGCGGTTTCGTAACTTCATCGTGGTCATTGTTCAAGGGCGCCTTGTGTACAGACATCTTCAACTAGAAATGGGGCACGTGCCGTTTTTCCTTTTCATTTCTTCTGCACGCGTTTATATGGGAGGCGTGAACTCATTACCCCTTGTTCAAATAAAGTCTGACACGGAGCTATTTAAAAAAAAATAAATCTGTTCTTTTGGAAATAATTGACTGTTGGTGAGGTATTAAATCAGTGTTTTTATTGTGGCGGTTGTACTGCCAGGTTTATTTCAGTTTTATTATACTTCTGTTGTGTACTTTATATTTAGCCCCCAGCAAAAAAATAAATAAAATAAAATAACAGCGGCACTTGGCATGCTGCAGTGCAGTTTTTGAATTGTTATAAAATAAAAATGCCACCACAATAATAAAGACATTGTTCAATGAAAATTTGGCAGCGTCAGTCAAAACTCGGCATTGTTTTTATCCGAGCGCCATCACTTAGCCGGTGAGAAAATCAATCTTGGTTCGCGCCCACGTTGTGAATTTCCACAGATACCGAATGAATGAACATGCCGGGGATTTTATATTATTTTAGACACGGTTATGGCAAAGCACTTTCTTGTTAAATTGGAGTTGTTAAATAATGAGTGGAGAAGAATATGAATGTTGCCGTTTGTTAGCGCACAGTACATAAGCCACCTGTGTGTAGTGATGTATTTTTATGGACGTTCAGGCATGTACTACAAAGTACATGTGGGATGTTGGGAGCTACTAACATACCCTGTCGAGACCGAGCTTTAACTTTCGCCCCTTCCTCAAATAACAACAGCATCTAATTGAAACCAATTGAGACAATTAAAGTGAAATTGGACCAGAAGAATTTATTGAACCGGTTATCTATAGTAATTAGGCAACGATTGGCCCATTGTTATCTTTACAAGTCACCTCAAGGAGCTGACGGACCTGCAAGCCAAATTGGCACAAACGGCACTGCATGTGCCACACGGGTCTTGTGGCAATTGCGTTTGAATATTCTCCTTGTCTTATACCTGATTGCTGATGTTGACTTTGTCCCTACTTTGTCCCCATTGGCTGTGATGCGCAAAATCAATGATTTGTGCAAACTTAATTGTCATCCTTATGCATATGTTGTTGCAGGGTCAATTTGAGGTACTGATATGATGTTGGCTAAACTAAGCAAAATGTTCCAATTGACTATTTTTGGACTGGCCGCTGAAGTCAGTGTGAGAAAATGTTGAAAAGTTCACGTGCTTTCATTGCAATGTGTGCAACCAGGCCGGTCGAGTTCTGTTCTCACAAGGCGCAATGACCTTCTGATGCTGTGTGTAGTGTTCAAGTATGCAAAACCGGAATGACGGCCTAGTTTAACACATCATAAGACAAGTTTCCTACAAGTTACCTTTCATGCAAATCACAGAAGACGGCGTTAGAAGAGAAGCCATTTTACACGTGTTACTATTTTTGGAAGAACTTCTGAAGGTTAAAGTCAACCCGAGTGTGCTTTTTTTTTTCTTTTCTTTTTTTTTTTTAAATCCTTCCTGGAAGACTCAGCCCAATATTCCAAGTCTCTCTCATTACAAAATTAGCTTTTGTTGTTGTTGTCAGTTGCTCTAGCTAACAGGGGCTCCCTTCATTTCTTTCGATTTCTGCTTCAAGTGTAGCAGCTAGCCTCCGCGCAACAACTTTCTCTGAACCCTGCTCATCGTGGTGATGCAAGTCGTACACCGCATTGACCTGTAAAGGGGGTGAGCGGTGCATTCGATATGCGAATGTTGGAGAGATTCATATTGATGCCTGCAGCAGCTGCTTCAGGGACCAAAGACTACCTTCGCTTATCTCTCTTTTTTTTTTTGTGTCACTTCGTCCCTTTTCCGTGTCGTCGAGGCATCCTCTGCTTTTCCTTCAATTTGACGACCTCTTGACGGAGCAAAACCGTTTCCCTCCGTCTGTCTTTGGACTCCTGTTATGCTCGGCTTTCTTCCCTGAGGCTTTAGCGTCAAGAGTTGCCCCGGGTAGCTTTCACATCAGGCTGCTCAGCGTACACGGCATGCCTTCATTTTCCCTGGCTGTACATTGAAATCCTCATGGGGGTTCCCGTGGTTTAATTATTCATAGTAATTTATAGATGGAGTTGGATTCCACGTTCAGACTCACTCCTATGCTCTCTCTTGCTCTCCCCCTTCGACTCCTATTTCGATGACATCAGACGACATTGCATTGACATACATTAATTTCCTGTCTTATCCGTTCTCTTACCACTGCCACCTATTTTTAAACCTACCCTTGCCCCTCCTTACACTAAAATGCAATGATTTATGATGCTGGGACTTGATTGTCCACAAAAGGAAGGTGAGTCTCCACAATGTGACCTTGTAAGCAGATTTGAGTCCCCAAAGGGCGCAGTGTTACATTCCCGCATACGCACATGCACTTCTGTTGATACGACATGTTTTCTGTCGACTTCATACTGTTCAGATTAAGCATTCATTTTTCTCTTGGAATGAATATAACGTACATGTAAAGTTGCAGGCACTAAATTACACTGGCGGCGGCGGCGGGGGGGGGGGGGGGGGGGGTCGTGCACAGTGGGTGACTGGTAGGACACATCTGCCTCACAGTGCAGAGGCGCAGGGTTCGATTCCAGCTGTGGCCTTGCTGTGTTCTCCCTGTACCAGTGTGGGTTTTCTCCGGGTACTCCGTTTTCCTCCCACATTCCAAAAACATGTGTATCAGGTTAATGGAACACTCTAAATTGTCCTTAGGTGTGATTGTGAGCGCGTACGGTTGTTCGTCTGTGTGCACCCTGCGATTGGCTGGCAACCAGTTCAGGGTGTCCCCCGCCGACTGCCCGAAGACAGCTGGGATAGGCTACAGCACGCTCGCGACCCACATGAGGATAAGGGGACACATCAGGAAAAACTAGGACTCAAAAAACATTCTTTCCACATCCATTCCACATTCAGCACTTGGCCGCCACTTGGGCATCATTCTCTGAAACCACAATTAAAACTCATTCAGTACCAGCCAATTCTAGACCAAGTCTGAAAAGACGTTTCAAAACGTCTTTGGGAGTGAATGAGTTAAACATTTTGCAGACATGCTGCAAAAACATAAACAGAATCTATCAAATTCCCCTACAATCGATTTTAATGGAAAAATATGACAAACAATAGAATTGCAACTGTGATGCTTCGAAAAACATTCCAATCAATCCACAATGTGTTTCCCCACATCCGCCGCTCCCACGCTCAAAACAACAATGCTCTCCCTTCCTGCTGATGGATGAGCTCACGCAAATATCATATGATATCAGGGAGCAGCTGGCGGAGAACAAAAACCCACGTCTGATGGCAAACAGCAGCCCGCTGTCAGAAATGCCACCTTAGGTCGCTTCTTTGATGACGAGCATTGATGTTGAGATGACTCTCACCTGATGCCTTTTGCTCGCCTACCAGACTGAGCGTCACCGCAAATATGGACATGAGCGAGAGACACGCATAAAAGTGTGAGCCGACAATTTCACAAATTCACGGCGGGGTATTCGCTGGATCCCGACCACCACTTCAATGACTGTCGTTTGTAGCTCAATTGTGTTTTCGAACAACAATTACGGTACATGTCATAAACAAGGATCCGTGTGGGATGGATGACGTGTATCAACGAGGACGAGTGCCGGCAACCCACGGCTCGTTCATCCCTCTGCTGGGCCCGTCGGTATCGCGAATGATTGATTACGTAAAGTAATTCAAAATTTGGATATTACCGTGATCATAGATACAACCTTACGTGACGAATTGTACGTCCAGCTCGCTGTCATATTGGACGTGGCGGAAATCTGAAGTATGTAAGTACAAGTATGCAGACATATCGGGGCAATATCCAATATATTCAGTCTTTTTTTTTTTTGGGAAACAGGACAAAATTCAACAAACAAGAAGAATCCAGTTCCCTCGAATCAATCAATCTATGCGGATCTAACCTGGATGGCCGATGTTATAAAAAAACCAAAAACAAAAGAACTAAACAAACACACATTCTTTTTATGTATATTGTCACAGTAAGTAAAAAGGACTTTGCAGCAAATAATGAAAAAACAATTTTTTCATGATGGCTCATTTTTTTAGGTTGCTGACCCTTCATCTAAAACTATTTCCGGTCATGTGAAGGTCCTACTTATATTCTCCATTTCATCAGCATTAACATGAAACTATTCAACTTATTTTTTTTTTCCAAGTAAACTTTTTCCATTTTTTTTTTTTTAATGGCATAAACCAATTTTAAGTTTGCAAACAAACAGACAGACGTTGTAAAGCACATCTGCTTCACAGTGAGGAGACCAGGATTATAAAAACAAAAACAACCCCCCCCCCCCCCCCCAAAAAAAATGCTTCACACCACTGTATGACTGCAAACTACATCCAGAGAAATATACGATAGCCTCCCTCTTGTTCAATTCATCTGTCACAATATGAATGTTGGGGAGCCAGATCCCCCCCCCCCCCCCCCCCACATCATTTTATGTGGCCAGCGGGAGCAAATCATGTGTGTCAACTGTCATGATTCTTGCTGAAATCTGTAGCGAAATGTCAAATTGGGTAATAAATAACATCGAGATTTTGCACCGGCCCGCCGAGGGAAGCCGTAACTCCGAAGTGGCCCGCGACAAAAAATGAGTTTGACACTCCTGCTTTATTAGATCAAACTGCATTGTGGATGCGTGCCTAATGTTGTGGCCACAGGAGGTCAAATATCTAGTACCCCACCCCCTCCACCATAAAGCTGTGAACTTGGTGGTACGACTTCTCCCCTTTCTCACTCTTCGCTTTCCATCAAACACGCCTCTTTTGTTCTCTTTTTCTCCTCATCGCCCTCCCTCCATCACTGACCTCGCCTCCGACTTGATGCGTGTCTCTGCTTTCCCTCATTTCTTTATGCCTATAGATCCTCCCCTCTCCTCCTCACCCCTCCCACCACCACCCCTCTCCACACCCTCGCCGCTCCTCTCTGCCTCCTCGCGACAGGTTCCATTATCATGTTTCTCACGGCTCGCCTGCTCTCCTCCTGATGGATGACCTCACGTGAATATTAATTTACTGTAGCATTAACAATATCACATCTTATTCTACACTTAGCGCTCCCTCCCCCCCCTGCTTTCTGCTCTGCCGCCCTCCATCACTGCGAACTACCCTCCAAACACCCTTCAAGCCACTTCTCTCCTCTTCTTTTGTCGTTTTACTCTCTTTTTTTTTTTTGTACCCTGATGTCTTCAGCTGCCTCTGCAGCTCCGACCAGAGTTTGCGCTTCAAGTTACTTCCTGAGCAATTAGCATTTTAAAAGACGATCAGACGCCCATGAGGAGGGACTAGATTATTCGCTTTATCCCTTGCGGATTTCCTCCACTGATGTAATCTTCACATCAACAAAAACATGAAAAGGTGCACAGACGAGAATAATATTAATTTGCGTGGCATTTACCGTGGCTCTCGAATACATTTGAAGGCAAACGTCGGGGTGCTCTACATAAATTCATGTGCCGCATCATGACACTTGATGCATAATGGAAATGTCGAGCGAAAGGTGCAAACGTTATAGAGAGCTGAGGTGGGAATACAAAAGCCGTTGACATGAGTGCAGATGGGAGGCGGGGGGGGGGGGGGGTGGTGGAAAGATGCACACCGGGATTAATGTTGATAAATGGCGGGAGAACGCGTTGCATTTCCGCGCGTGCTGTTTATTTGTTGCTCTCTTGAGGAGGTCTTAAGTGGTAAATCTTTTTTGTTTTTTTCTTAATCCAAATGGCTCGTCCGCTTTCTCCAGAAGTCTCTGTACAGTTATTTAATGCTGCCATGCCTTCTCTACTTTCCATAAATTCGCAACAGATGCGGATCTGACGCATGAAGTGCTTTTAAGATGACAATTTCTTGCGGTCGTCAAACTTACGTGAGTCACGATGCAGCTTTTGTGGAGTTCGCAAAAAGCAATGAACTGGTTGACCAAGATCCCAAATGGCGGGCGCTAAATTGCGCGTTAGCTCACGCGAACGGATTGCGCACCGTTGGCATCCGGGGTAGGAGTGGTGGAGGCGCCCGTATTGAAGAGGTTTTTGCAGTTTTGCTATGTTGGAACAGTTTTCACCATGGAAATTGGAACTAATGACTACGTGTGCCCTGCGATTGGCTGGCAACCAGTTCAGGGTGTTCCTCGCCTGCTGCCCGGAGACAGCTGGGATAGGCTCCCGCGCGCCCGCGACCCTCATGAGGATAAGCGGATTCGAAAATAGATGGATGGATGAAATTGTGATTGGAAGAGGCAAACGACCAAACATCACTGAATTATCTTTCCTCTGAAAATAATTCATAAGATAAGATAAGATATCCTTTATTTGTCCCGCAATGGGGAAATTACAATCAGAATTCAGAAAGGAAAAACGCTGGGTAGGGAGAGGGGAAAAAAAAAACACGCTCGAACTATCCTCTTCCGAGGATAATTTAAGTCCAGGATAAAAAAGACCCGAGCACATGAATAAGCATTAGACAGTTACAACAAGTCACAAGACATAACATGTATAAGGGGGGGGATGAATGGGAAGGGGGGGAGGGGGGGTAGGGTAGGGTAACCGCGACGCGGCCGACGATGACCAGCCGCACGGTCACCGTTGCGCTCCGCATCATCGAACCACGTCACGGGGGAAAAAGAATCGGAGCGATGAAGACGGTGATAACAAGGATGTGTATGCGCGTGTGGTTGTCCAGTTGTGTACGTGTATGCGTGTACAGGTCATAGCTGCTTCGTCGAGGTCTGCTCATCATGAAGACAGTCCCGGCTTATCAGTCCATGGCCGAGAAGGAGGGGGGTTGGTGGTGGGGGGCCCTAGACTCCATGCGTATTTCCATCCAGGGGAAAGGCCAGATAGCGTTGTTTGCCGTCCATTGATCCGTTTTCTTGAATGCTTCTCGGTGGGGTTGCGGGTGAAAGGAGCCTGCCCAGGAGACTTTGAGCAAAAAGCACGGTACAACCGACATTGGCCACCAGTCAGCTGCGGAAACAAAAGGCAAAGCCAGTTGACAACAATCTCCAAAGATGTTTTCGATCCATCGTCCAAGCCAGTGTTTTGCTAACGGTCTTAAACGCTTTAATTCATAATTATAAATTGATCTTGCTCATTACTGTATAAGCAAAGGCCCCCCTTTTTCAAGCTGCCAAAGATTTCACACACCACCACCCTCAAGTCACACTTGCGCACCCGTATTTAATTACCGATCAAAGTTAACGTCTGACTGAAGTTTCTTAGCTTGTCATTTACCGGCACTTTGAAGAAAAGTTCTTGTTAAAAGGAAAAAAAAAAAAGCATGACTTCTTAGAAAGACTTCTGAAGGACTTCAGCTATATTACCAAGGGCAGCGCCTGCAGTATTAATGCAGGTTGGACGCCGCATAAATGACTGGCTTTATGGATACTGAGTCACCTTAGTCTTCCGCGTGACAAAGTATTCTTCCTCCCTCCCGTTCAGCTGCCGAGGACTCGCTTAAGTAGTCGTGTCTGTTAGTCTGACTCGCCGCATAAATGGACTGGAACTATAAAAGTCTCTCGTAATTGAATACAGGCTCTGACACGTGGCCCTAACGAGCCTCATTCCTGCGGCGATTTCTACAAGCTATGTCGGCGGATTTATAAAATATAAAGTGTGCGGGCTCATTTATGCTCGCTGCACACTTT
Source organism: Hippocampus guttulatus (assembly GCF_054856545.1). NCBI lineage: Eukaryota > Metazoa > Chordata > Actinopteri > Syngnathiformes > Syngnathidae > Hippocampus > Hippocampus guttulatus. The sequence continues at coordinate 6,321,835 of NC_141278.1, forward strand.
AGACCCTCTGAACGTCCTTGCCCTCCTTCTATCAGGTGTCCGTTGGACAATGAATCCAACAGAGGCCCACTCTCTGAATGGAAATATGAGCAAATATCATATGAAGATGAGGAATTCATTCATTCATTCATTTTCCGATCTGCTTCATCCTCACAAGGGGTCGCGGGTCCTATCCCAGCTGTCTTCGGGCAGGAGGTTGGGGACACCCTGAACCAGTTGCCAGCCAATCGCAGGGCACACAGAAACGGACCACCTTCCGCGCTCACACTCACAATTTCGAGCGTTCAATCATGTCTGCCAATCATGTTTTTGGAATGTGGGAGGAAACCGGAGTACCCGGAGAAAACCCACGCAGGCCCGAGGAGAACTCGCAGGGCACACAGAGACGAAACAACCATCCGCGCTCACACTCACACCGGGGGACAATTTGGAGTGTTCAATCAGCCTGTCACGCATGTTTTTGGAATGTGGGAGGAAACCGGAATACCCGGAGAAAACCCACGCAGGCCCGAGGAGAACATGTAAACTCCACACAGTGAGGCCGGAACCGGGATCGAACCTATGACCTCTGTACTGTGAGTTCGACGCGCTAACCACTGGACCACCGGGCCGCCCTGAAGATGGGGAATAAAAAATTTAAATTAAAAAAAAAATAGACGGCAAATATGAATGTATAGGGGGTAAGTAGTCTTACAGTATGTTTGAAGAAAGTAAACTCAACGTCGCTTGTTGTTATGCCGTGCATGGGTTGTGCGCAGTGTAAAAGTCAAGATAATTCCCCAGTAGGTTTCTTCACAGGGGTCTCTGTGTCTTCTTATTTCAGAAAGGCGTAGCGCGAGAGGTGCAGACGGAGCACCGAGCGTAAACGGCGAGAATCAATAAACGCCTCGAGGCACGTCGATGCTGAATTATTTCTGTTGGTATTCACGATTTCTGGAAATAATCCTCCTGAAATCTCAATTCTGCTCACACGGTTTCTGATCGCATTGCTTTTGCTTGGTTTGTATCCGTCAGCTTCCAGGCTTCCAATAAATAAAAATAAGCACAAAATGATCGCCTCCACTAGAGCCTGGCACTATCAATAGTGTGCGAAATAATAATAATAATAATAATCAAGTAGTACTGTACCTGCCTTTTCCAAGGGTCTAGCACCAGGAACCTCGGTGCTATGCGGGTGGCAGAGGGCAACACGCCCATAAACTATGCATGCGACGGAGATGTCATTGTCCTTTTAAGTGTTAAGTTCCCATGTCATTGCATTGAATTGAGCTGTACACTAAGATCGACCGATCAGTCTGCTTTAAAATAAGCTATGGGTTAAAACTCAGAATATCAATGCGAATTGATCTCGCAAATGTGTCTCAAATGCCCCCAGCTGATATAAAGCCCCCCCCCCCCGAGTATGAAAAAAAGAACTGCCTCCCAAAAATGATTTTGTATTCGTGCGAGTGAAAATTCTCTTTGCGGCGTACGACTTCCAACATTTCTGACCTTTGAGCAACCTTCACCACCAACACCAGCATGAAGCAGGCCACTTTAAATTCAGTGGCCTGCAATTTAAACATAATCATTTCGTTGATTGGAAGAGGATGAGGGTTGCGGTGTGCGGGTCATTTTCGGGTCATTCCCCTCTGAAAGGTGTTATCGAGAGAAAGCTCACAATGACGATACAAGAATGAACCACATCATAATTGTACAATGTGTGTATCTTTTTTTTTCTTTCTTTCTCTTCAATAATCATGCCAGTTCCGTTTCTTGTATACAATGACCTTCATGGGTAGCGTGAGCGGTTATCCAACGTAATGGAAACCTGCGGATGCATCAGATTCACGATAGTCCGTTCAGAAGGCGGTCAACGGTTTCAATGCGTTATATTGTAAAGAATAAGAAAACTTTTATTCGTCTCACAATGGAGACAATTTACCGCAGCAAAGTTATAAAAGGTAGAAAGTAGAAGAACAAAAAAGTATAGGAGCTGCTGTAAAGGCAGCCACTCTCGCGGCGCCATCTTGAAGTGGTCAGGCTGCGAATGAAGCTTGTTTGATCGCACGGTGAGATGATGTTGAATTATTCTTGCTTTGTGTGGAGCAAAGTGCATGCCGAGGAGCACACATTGAAAGGTTTTTCAAGGAAAAAAAAAAAGTACTGATGAGCCAACGTTTTTTAGATTAACACAATCCTGGTCCACATACTTCAGTCTTTCATTCTCTTTCAGGGTCGTTTTTTTCCCCTTTTTTTTTTTCAACATTCGATGGTCCTTGAGGGTCTAATAAAGAGCAAAAGAGTGCTTCTCTTTTCAGAATCTTTATGATCAAATTTCCACTACAATCCTAATAGCCACGCCAGATCATTACTTTGCTAAACCCCAGAGTGGCGGCAGTGGTGGTGGTGGTGGGGGGGGGGATGATTAAAGCCCTAAGTGCAATAATAGAGTGAACGTAGGTAGGAAGAGAGGATGTCACGCCACTTTACTTTTCTCACATCGATTGATGCCAGCGTAAATGTCTAAAATTAAATGTCGAAATGAATCTGTCTCATGATCGCAAGATGAGCTGTGCATGAGCGCCCTTCGGGCTGCTCTCTCTCTGAAAAAGGGCCTTTTATCCTACCCCTGAAGGAAACAGGTTACATTTAGTGTGGTTGTATTTGGAGGTTCCTGATTCCACCTCCCCCGCCAAGGAAAACCTCCACATATAACTAAAGCACACTGCTTGCTCTCTCCCCGATGTTCACCACTGTACAAGTTTGGGTGTATTTATTGTTTTGCGTCACTATCTGGGGAGGCTAATCAGCCGAGTGTGCTTGTTGACGTTGCGCGCTGCGCGGGGCCCAATATCTGATATGTTTGCTTGGCCCGCTCTACACAACCGTGCGATTCAGTCTACCTCGCCTTCCTCCTCGCTAACACCTTTTGTAGCATTTGTTGACAACGGCAAGCAAGCGTTCCGAAAATCGGCTCGTCAAGAATACAACCTCAATGCTCTGCTCCAATCTAAGAACCGAGGGATGAATGCCGCAATGACTCTCTTTCTTTTGGCTTTTTGGAACACTTTGTTTCTGCAAGGTGGACGAGCACTCCAAGCAGAAAAGATTCGAGTTGTGCCCAAGTACTATCGCGTGAGTGCAACTATACGTATTTATGTAGCTGAGGGAATGTGTCACTGGAAATTGGGACTATTTCGGTTCCTGGTTTGATTTTGTTCTGGGGTTTTTTTTGTTTTGGGTGGTGGCTTTTAAATGTTCTAAAACTGTCCTTGTTGGGAGCTGACCCGAAATATAGCATAATAATGCACATATTCAGTTGACATAACTTATATCCCCAAGCTAGCTTAAAGCTGCACTAAAAGGGCATAAAAATGTTTTCCCAGTGTATTCATGCAAGTGGTTTGTTTACCACTTTCGTCATTCACAACACATTGTGAGAATCGTATTGTAATCCTAGTCACACGACTTTTGCAATTTCAAATCCATTACCGGATTGTGATTGCACAACAAAAAATAAAATAAAAATAAGACTCTGATCAGGCGGCCCGGTGGTCCAGTGGTTCGCGCGTCGACCTCACAGTGCAGAGGCACCTCCCCCGGTCGCGTTCAATTGCAGTTCCGACCTTCCTGTGTGGACTTTGCATGTTCTCCCCGGGCCTACGTGGGTTTTTTTCTGGGTACTCCGGTTTCCTCCCACATTAAATTTTATTCCCCATCTTCAGGGCGGCCCGGTGGTCCAGTGGTTAGTGCGTCGACCTCACAGTACAGAGGTCATAGGTTCGATCCCGGTTCCGGCCTCCCTGTGTGGAGTTTGCATGTTCTCCCCGGGCCTGCGTGGGTTTTCTCCGAGTATTCCGGTTTCCTCCCACGTTCCGAAAACATGCGTGACAGGCTGATTGAACACTCCAAATTGTCCTCAGGTGTGAGTGTGAGCGCGGATGGTTGTTCGTCTCTGTGTGTCCTGCGATTGGCTGTCAACTGGTTCAGGGTGTCCCCCACCTACTGCCCGAAGACAGCTGGGATAGGCTCCAGCACCCCCCGCGACCGTAGTGAGGATAAGCGGATCGGAAAATGAATGAATGAATGAAAGAGGACTCTGATCAGTGACGGAAATTCTCCTATACTTTGATCCCCTTGCTTTCGTTGTGTATTAATTTGTTCTAAAATCACCACTGTGAAAATTCCACATTATCCAATAATCCTCTCTCTTTTCTTACATCTCTGCATTTGTCCGCACAGAGAAAATGCATGTTTGTGGGTATTACACTTTAATTTGCATGGACTCTTGTAGCTAGAGATAAGAATTTCCAAATTCGTAACTCAACTAATTTTCTTCCTTCAAACCACGTATGAAAATGGTGGCGGTTACGAGCATGGTCGTGGAATGAATTAAACTTGTAAGTCAAGGTAGCGCTGCATAATTAAGAGTGACGTTGAACTGTAATTGCTTTACCGCGCTGGAAATGCTTCGAATAAGTCATGTCAGCCTTTCGGGATTGGCGGGTTTCGAACCAGTGAATGTTACATTTGATCAAAACAACAACAAACAAAAAAAAAAGAGGACACGGAAAGGAGAAAGTGGAACAGATGCAAGGCAGATGATAAAAAAAAAAAAAATGTGACAGAGGGAGTAAACAAGATATGTGAAGGTGACGATAAGTTCGCTGTTCAGGTCCCATATGAGGCAATTTCAAGCTCAATTACAGAGCAATTGAAAGTTTAACAACTCAATGCCTTGTCTCTCTAAGTGTAAGTCTAAGTGCTCGACGAAGGCAACTCGATTTTGCTTGAGGGTCTTGAAGTTGTTTGACCTCTCATGCGCAAAAAAAAAAAACCCTCCAAATGAATCGACTCTTCAGACCTTGTTTCTCTATCCTTGTTCTCTTAATTTGAATCCATCCGTTCTACTCGACGGCGTCTCGTTTTGCCAGTGGTGTTCTTTCTCTCTTTTGCTTTCTTCTGAAAGAGTCAGAGCTTCTGGTGGGCTTAAAAAGTCCGTCTGGTTTTTAACTTGTAAGTTTATGCGGGAGTCGGCGGAGTCAAACGGTTGCGGTTATCTTTCATCTGGTAGGAAGCTCACGAAAATTAATGTTGAGACAGTGGCCGGTGGAGGGGGTGGGGTGGGGGAGATCAATTCAACGCTTCTGTGCTTTGAAATAGAGAAATTCTTGTGTCATGGCGGCGTTAAATATTTTCTGGTCGTCTCGCAACAATGAAAATAAATAAATAAAGCAGTGAATTTGCCTTAGGGCTGGAAATAAAAGAAGCCAGGAGGAATACAGGTGACAAAAAAAAAAAAAAAAAAAAAAAGCAGATCAAATGTCAAACATTTTTGAACTAATACGCATCAAAGGAGAGAACGCATTCGGTGAAAGGCCTGCCATTTACCGGAGAGGACTCGCTCCATTAATTAACGGTCATTCTCAAAATTGTTAACACATGCCCCCCCCGTAATGTGGCAGCTGACAATAAAAAACAGTGTTTGATAGGCACCTAGGTAATGACCATAAATTAACGTTACCTTGGATTAACGGGCTTTTAATATAGTCATTAAAGTCCAGTCTGAAATTTAGATGACATTTTTCAATGAAAGATAGTGTCCTGTTCTGTTTCAGGATTCTTTGAGGCTCCAATAAAACAGCAGGATGACAGGAGCCGCTGGCGATTTCCAGAGCAAACATCATTTGGCATTTGCACCTCACTGGGCTCCGTTCTAGGAGTGCACGTGTGCACCTCGGACTCTTAAGATTGTCTGAGGCTCTCACAGATTTACAACCCCCCCGCCCCCCACCCTCTCTCCTTAGCAATACGCTTCTTCCTCGCTAATCGCGCCATGTTTTCGTGGTTCAAATAAATGTGGAGCGTGTGAGGCGGGGGCGTCAGTAGCTGCACGCTACTCAATTGCTATGTGTCGTTTAGTGTGAAGATGGCCCCAAACGGTCTCATTAATTTTGTTTAAAAACGATCCTCGTTCTGGTTTCTCATTCTGTAGCTCTGTTTTGATAGCGATATAAAGAAAAAAAACATGCCAGTGTTTTATCTCTCGGTTTTTAATTAGTATCTGTTTGTTGGCACCGGCCCGTGAAGAAAATTTCCTTTAAAATGCACAGACATCTGTTACCTAGTCGGTATTTGGAAGAAAGACCGTACGCACCGGGCAAACATGCCTTTCACCAAGTTTTAAACCGAGAAACCTTTTCACCGTGAAGCAGATGTGCCAACCCCTTAAATACGGTGCTCACCTATTAATAAATCAATTACAAGCGAGGTTGAGCAGGACGGAGAAAGGGGCTGATGCAACGTTTTCATTTACAATGCCACTTAATGTCCGTAACGAAATTACAAGCCTATTTGGTCTGGGTATCCTATATTGCGCAATAACGATAACACCCGCCTTGATTAAATGAATACACAACAATTAACATCTGAATCTTTGTCTTGCGCTTTACAAACACACAACAAATTCGGCGTCGCGTGTATTGCTCATTTAAATCATGCAGGGAGGGGGGGGGGGAGATAATGACATATCCATTTCGGAGTCTCATTAGCTGGTTAATGCTCACGACGTGCGCCTCTTAAGGCTAATGGAAAAACACGGCAAAAATCTATTTTTATTCCCTTCTGTATCAGGTAATTATGGTGAGCTACATAGCTCTGGTCTGCTCTATCCCTACAACTCTTCCATTAAATGACAGAAGTCATTTTATTTATTTATTTTTAATATGCAATGGGGTACCGATCCCATCACTCATGAGTTTGATTTAATGCAATTTGAATTAATGGCCCGAGCACATGTCGGAGTCAACACGCTCATTTTGATATTTTCATTATTTTGGCACTGATAGAGCGCGCTTGGGGAAATACACAAATGGACAGTATTTTCCCTCGTCGGGGCCGTCTGTCACGGGGGCCAGCGTTTGGGGGCAGGCCTCGATGGCGAGCGCCCGCGCCCACGGGGCCCGACTGGCCGCGGTCCGAAGAGACGACGTGGTTCTCATTTTCATCTTCTTATCAATTTCACGTGGGTAATGAAAGGGAGAACTGGAATGGCGTGATTGGGAGGATGCTCCCCGTAATCTAATCCCTGGTAACGTTTTGTTATTGGGCGTCTGCGCGTGACGGATCGTCCATAACAAACACTATAGTTAAGCATAAGGGTGTCCATCATCTCGGTTGTTTTATTTCTCGGCATTTACCCCCTTCAAATGCAGCACAATGACCTCTAGAGACATTTGTGTCTGCACAACGCCTTCCCTCAACCCCCTGCTGTCATACATCTGATTGGATGACAACTAATGACATCATGAAACACTTTCTCATCATCTCCTTCAGGCGCCGGCTCAATAACAATTTCCGTTAACACTGTACACAATCGATCAATCCCCCTCCGTCACTTATACCACCATTCACACACGCACAATATTCGGAGCGCATTCATTTCCATGCTTGACAAGTCGTGTTGTCTCCTAATGAGCGGCAGCCAAGACCGGGGGCAGGGGGGGGGGGGGCGAAGACAAGGGGCACAGTCCCATCCAGAGCACCCCTGCAGAGGCTTGACTTACATGGCAGCAGGGGGGCAGGGAGTAGAGGGGGTGTTTTTCTATGAAAGAGACTTAGACTGGCTGCTTGTTTTATACGCTTTGGCTCAACACAAATGCAAGCGTGGATCCTTCAAGTTTCAAGTAGGATTGGGATTTGAACTGCTGCCATGATGTCAAGGTGTGACATTAGGCCACATATCATATAAGGCAACGAGACTGAAATAATCATCATGACGCCCCACTATAGAATATATGAGTGTGTGTATGTGTATTTGTCCAAAAGTATTGCAATGGCAGGGTCAATTCCTTTGTGTTAACTGTACACTGAAGACATTTAGTTGATCAAAAGATGATTTCCCATGATTTTTACAGTACATCCAGATGAAAATGAACTGGATAGGTCAAAATGGGCCGAATACTCCTTTTGGAGAGTTTCAACATTCTGCCTCATCTAAATGTTTCCAGCGTGAGAATATCAATCGGTGAACTTCATGCTATTTTCATCCCAAAAGCCTGAAGGCGCATTTGCACATTTAACTTAGTTTTAGTGTTTTTTTTTTTAATGTAGACAATTTGACTTGTTTCATGATGCGTTTCATTCTGGGTGGCCGACTATAGAGCCTGATAAATGTTTTAACACAGTTTCATTGACTTCAACGAGCATTTATCGATCTAGCGATCATCTCCAGGGGTGGGCAACTCCGGTCCTTGAAGGCCGCTATTCTGTATGTTTTAGATGTTGGAGGAGGGATACGTCTAAAACAGGGGTGGCAAACTCGTTTTTGTCAGTCTTCCCCGCCAGTGAAACCAAATAAATGTTTAATCGTCTCATTGTATCATTACTTCTACAGAACAAATTGGTAGCTTACTAAGTTGTGAAATCACTCAAGTCAACTATATTACAGTAGTTTGTTCAAGTAAGTGTAAACAGGCTAACAAAATTACCGCAAGATCTCAATGTTATTTCTTCCTCCTGACAATTTGACATCGCGATACAGATTTACAGGTTCATGGAAGTTGACAGACATGATTTGCTTTCACGAGCCATATAAAATGATGTGGCAGGCCGGATCTGGCCCTCGGGCCTTGAGTTTGACCCCTGTGGTCTAAAACATGCCGGGTAGTCGCCCTCGAGGACCGCAGTTGCCCGCCCCTGATCTACTGTGCGTGTATTTGATTTAATGTATCCACTTCATGTCAAATTGCTTCATACTGTACAAAGTAACCCCCCCCCCCCCCCCCCCCCCTCCCTGGTAAACATATCTCCTCTTATTTAACTCTTGGAATAAATTTTAAATGCTGTTTAAGAAGAACAGACAAATTAACATGAGCACTCTGCGCTCCCATTGAACCGCTTGCATCATCAATTGCAATTTCCTTGAACACAAGAGAGGAAGTTAGGACTCAAAACCTTTTTGGTACAAAGAATGCACGCCCACACCAAGCATTAGTATTGAGCAAAATAGTGCCTGCTGTTTAAAAGCGCCCGAAAGAAATAATGGATAGTGCATTTCAAAGTTGCACCGTGAACTGCCTCCGCTCAGCAAAATAGTTTTGAGATGTTTGCCATTCGTCATGTGAGTAAACGTGAATGACAACAGCTCCCTGAACGTCGGAATAATTAACTCGCACGGCCGTTGTCTAATATTGATCCAATCACATTTCTTATGGGGATCAAAGTAAGCAAATGTTGGTTTCGTATGCATCATCCTCAGTCTAAATATTTTGCGCGTGATGAATAAGCTACTTAGGTAAACTCTGCTTACTCATAAATCTCAGTGCAATGGAGCAACTATTAAATACCATCAATCATTTATGTATGCACTTTCCCCATCTGTACTCGCCAGAACCGATTGCTCTCAAGAAGTTTTTTTTTTCTGGCCCCCAATAAACCTCAAGCGCCTACGGTACTCAAATCACAGCAAAACAGAATGATGTACACCCGCACAATGTTTGCTGTATGTGTCACAATGAAGCAATATAAAAAGGCAAAGCATGCGTTACGCCGCCATCGCAAGCACCTTTTATTAACTTCTTTTACATATGTAAATGATCCAAACCAAATTAGATGCTTTTTTTTTTTTAACCCAAAAGCGCCCACGCTTCCGTAACATGAAGATATACAGCTTCATTAAAATCAAGTTGTAAAAATTCATTCGGTGATGTACCCCGCATGGAATGCAATTTCAATGCTTTGTGAATAATATCTGAAAAGAACACAAGACTTCAACCCCAAAATGTTTGTCATTGAGGCAAACGTGTGACCCAAACATATCCTAAATTCATATTGCTTAAATTTGTGGATCCAAAACCTTGAACTAGATCGTGCCATCGCTCCATATAGTCTAATGGGAACTGATTTAAGTTTTTTTTTTTTTTTTAGGTAATCCCCGCTAAAATAAAACACAATCTAAAAGTATACCCTCCCTTGTGGAGGTAATGACCTATGAAATGAATGGCCGTGCATCCAAAAACACATTTCCGACCATCATCAAACCTCCCTCCGTTTTCTGTCCAATCCAATAAACCTCAGTCCTGCTGAATAAATCATCACTTTTAAATGGCTCCATTTAAAAAAAGCAACAAAAAAAAGCAACGGCGCTCATTTAAAATTGGTGTCGGAATAAATTCAGTGCTGCCTGCGTACTTTTGCCGCCAGCCTGCTCCTATTTGTCCCGCCGTCATGCCGTGAAAGCTCCCGTGGCGCCATCGGTCGGGGGACGGCGGCTTGCTCGCGCCGATATTTCCCAACGTTTGATGAAGGTCCTCGAAGTTCAGCTTTTTCATGAGGCACCGTGTCATGTCGCATTACATTTTTCTACAGCTGTCTCATTTGTGGAGGAACAGCTGGCAGGCACCACGCTGTACTCCAGGAAGAATTTAAAAGGAGGGGTTAAGTAGCTGGCGTTCACTAATTATTTCGGATACTTTTCCACACTATTCCCCCTGTTCACTTGAAACTGTGTAAAGTAGTTCACGTTTGTTGTATAACTTAGCTGAAACCATCTTTACTTCCTTTACAGACTTACATCTCGTCATTTTTCTTTCTTTCTTTCTTTTTTTAAAATTCCTGTAATCTGATATTTACGGAGCCCCTAAAGTGACATGGAGAAAAAAAACATATGCTAGCTAGCGCTAGCTTATTCACCTGCGTGAGCTAGCTTCCTGTGAAACATTCTCGTTTTAATGAGAAACTTTATTTTTTCTCTCCATCCATGCCACTTTGGGGGCTCTGAAGGTGTCATTTTATTGAGTGTGTAGGATAATTTGGGTCGGAAATACCCAGGATGCCATTCCAACCAAAATCGAATACAATTTGATTGCGCTTTGTTGACAATTTATGCGTTACTGACTAGTTTACACTACTGTATGATATGTACGAGCCTCAGTTTTTCACGCTAACATTTAGTTGTTGTTGTCTCAACAGTGTGGTATAAAACTTGTGAAACTAAAGTTAATTGTGACGGCATGACTGTTGACGTGGCAACTGCCAAATAATTCGTTTCTATTCACTTTGGATTCACAAGTTGTGCTCAAGCACCTTGTTTGAAAAAAAAAAAAAACGATGTCCTACTACTTGAAATAGTAAAAGGGTGAACGTTGATTTTAAAAGAGAAAGTCTAATTTGATTTCGCAAATTGCTATCATCTGCTGTGATTAACTCACACAAAACCCTCATTTCCCGCTGTGCAGTTTTTAAGAAATTTCTTAAAAACTCTTATTTTTTTTTAACAGTTAAAAACTGTTAATTTGTTATTCATGCGCTAAAATTCAAGACGTATTCAAAGAAAGAAATTGGTTTTTGTGCAGTTTGACTGTAGCCGGACCCCCCCCCCCCCCCCCCTCCACCAAACACACACAATTTCCAGACGGTAATATGCATATGTTTGGCAAGTAGCAAAGGTGTGCTCTCACCACTTAAAAGAAGAAGCCTTTTTCTTATGCATTTTAATGAAGCTTCTGCTTTTCGTCACACCTCCTCGGCTGCTGTGAAACCGAGTGAACGGAAGGGGAGTGAGCCGCACATCTGCTCGGAAAGAGTTAGTGAGTAAACAAACCTCTGGCAAATTGATCACAGAATTACCGCAATTATATGCTAATAAGTCATCTGTTGCTCTGTGCCAGCACCATTTTGGTGTTTCAAAACAGGCGGGTCGTGTGCTGACATGGCGGAGTGACGATTATCCTGCAGCGCAACAGATCGCGGATGCCTTTACATAGATTTCAAAAAGATCGTCCGCGCCGTTTAATATTTAATGCGAACAGACGGAAGTTGCTCACACGTTAGGAAGCAAGCATTGTGAGTCACGTGCTTCCGATCGGAAGGGAGACTTTCCCTACGGGGCCTCGACTCTGGCGGTCTTGGAAATGGGGTTGTCAGTTCTGCGAGGGGATCACAGAGATGTGAAAGGAAACGAAAAGTATCGATAGTTACTAATGGAACACATAAGTTAAGTCATTTTCATAGTTTCTTACCATTGGAGCTGGGGAGGTGTGCAGATGGACTAACGAGCTCGCGAGTGAGCGTCACCGAGTGTGTATGTCATACCTAGAGTACCGGGTAAATCAATAACTGCCAAGGTTTCTATTTCTGTCAATTTTCGATGGTGATGTATGCATTATTAATGACAAGGCTTTCTCTGTTTGCTGCGACAGCGGGCTGACAAGTCATCAATCCGCGCTTCCTTACTTCCTTTCTGCCACCGTACCCTAAAAAAAAAAAACCCTGACACAGATGCCAGATGATCGATATTCTGAGTAAATGGTTCTGTCCGCTTCTTACTTGCGCAACGGGAGAGAATGAAAGGATGCATGTGCGCGGTTATTGGTGTGTGCGTACAGTATATGGTGCCTAACTACTACAAAGGTCAAAGCAGTTGACATGCCGGCATTGGGCAGGCAGGGAGCAGTGAGCAAATCCCCCTGCGGTGAAACCTTTCAGTGTCATTAGCTTCCTTTTGTTGCAGAGAGCACCTGCCTGGCTGCCATTCAGCATCTTACATTGCACCCATTTGGACGGGGAATAATTAAGACCGAAAACACAAACCTGAAATGAATGTTAAAAAAACTCGTTGAAAAACAGAATAGTTTGGTCGTTGTTTTGTAACACTGTCGGTTTGTTGATTAGCAGGGTCAGACAGCAACAAGATGTTGGACAAAGAAGTGGATATTCCGTTTCGCACTTTGCGGCACAGTGAAATCTATCTACGCGTCATCAAATGCAAATGTATGAGTACTGTCTTTCCCTTCTCGCCCAAAATTTTTTGTCCCTTTTTTTATTGTTTGAGTTTCAAAACTGTACCTCCTCCATGCCTTAAAAAAAACAAAAACAAAAACCAGTCATCTTCAATGAATCACAAATCGGTTGTTAAGTAAGGCATTCTAACTACTGCTAATGTAAATATTTTTTCGACACTTTTGACAGTTCTGGCTTAGAATGAACCCTCACCACGGTAAATCTGGCTCAAAAATGGATTTTGGCTTTTTGTATGTAGTCAGTCCTGGGTTTTTGAAATTATGTCGAGATAGTTGAGATTAGATTCGAAAAATTCAAACTCTTGCGTGGCTCTCATTAAACTCATTCAGTACCAGCCAATTCTGGACCAAGTCTGAAAAGACGTTTAAAAACGTCTTTGGGAGTGAATGAGTTAACAAATGTTCCTTCAATACAGATACATTTCCATGCTATCCGACCTTTCCCTCACACAGTTCCTAAAGGAACTAGAAAGCGACTGAGGGCGGGTTCTATTATGCCCCGCCCCATCTGATTTTGTTGATGACATGCTCTCCTTCACCCAAATCCCATCTTAAATCAGTTACCAAATGTGTTATGTGCAAATACTTTTTCTTCTGGCACCTTCCTAAGCTTGTCAAGGTGCCTTTTGCTGTGCTTTCTGTGTTGATTTGAGTGTGTGCGTGTGTGTGTGTGTGGAGTGGCTGGGTCTGTGATTGCATCCCAGCGAAGAAAACAAACGCAACACACGTTGAATGTGGAAAGGTTTTTTACAATCCTAGATTCAATATCAGTCGTTACATTTTAAGGGATTCATGTATTATGTCTAGATGAAAGGAAGACTATTCATTTTGTCAAAAGTCAGATCTGTGCTCCTGTTTTGAGTTCTAAACCATACTTTTCAATCCGACAGGTCCAATTTTCTACCAATCGACTTCAAATATCTCGACATCAAAACGTATTGATTTTTTTGGGGGAGGAAAAGTCAAGATGGGAGCTGGCGTCAAATGTCATCGGTAAATGTGCCTTGACATGTCTTGACTGAGCAGTCATTCGGGTCATGGGAAGACACGGGGCAAATGGACTACATTTTCTCATTTTCAGTTGCCGTTTCCGAACGAAGCAGTAGAGGTCGCTGTTGGATTAGACTTCATTGTAGTGAATCTCGTCACGAGGCAAGAGCAGAGAAAAAGATTTCGTATAACGCAACTAGGTTTTTTTCCGTTGTATGGGGGTCAGGAAGGTGGGAATGGTGGTAATGCATGAAGATTTTTTTCACACTAGGGGGGTATTTTCGCCCATGTAGGTTTTGTTGTAGAGGAGTTTCACTGTACTGACTCCGCATTCACCTTGAAAAAGCGACATTCGTTTTACGTTCGTAAACTAGCTTTCTTTGCCTTTTGCTACATTATTGACGCCCCCTCCGGTCCCCCTCACCCAAGCATGACTCTACTCTTACCTTTGATCATAATATTCAACATCGGGCACGATTCCCAAGACATCCACAACTGGGAGCTTTGCGATACATGGCACCCTCGCTGCGGAATTTCTTTACTAAATGTTGCGATGGGTACACACCCACGGCTACACAAAGATATACTCCCTAATAATCACAGAGCACAACCATCTGAGAATTTCCACTGTCACGGTTTGGGAGCGTCATCCCAGCTATCATCCATAAAGCGCAGACCGACGTGATGAAAGCGATGCCGCTTCATCAGTTCTGGAAAAGAGAGAAGTCGGTCTTCAGTTGTATTGCCGCAAAGGCCGAGGACCGTTTAACAAGAGAGGGTCGACCCGGCAGGACTGTTCATTTAACTGAGCCCGAATATGTGTTTTAGGCATCAAACAAGGAACTGCAAAGGTGACGGCGTATCAAGCGTGAGTTACTTTTTCCAAATTACAGTGTAGGCGGTCATTATGGGAGCATGGTAAAAGCACGGCAGTTCAATTCTAATGACTCTTGAATTGTTTTGGCAGAGGAAAAAGAAGAATATCCTGTTTGAAATGGATCATGAGGACGTGCGGGTGTGAGTGTGTGCGGCGCCTCTCTTGGCTTGGCTAGCCAGCGTGCGACGCGTTGTTCTAGATGTGAACACAAGGCGATATTTTAAGATGCAGCACATGGGTTTTCTTTATTTCTGTTCCATCAGGCGACATAGGCTTGTCCTTTTCACTTTACTCTGTATTTATGAAACTGCTTATCAGATCTGAGACAGCCTTCTTATCATATTGCATGTCTCCGGGGGTGCGAGTGGGTACCGCTTCAACTTTCCCAAACTAAATGATTGAAAACGGAACAGAAACTTTTGGTCCTCAAGACTCGATGCCCGCCGAATGAACCCCAAACGCTCAAATCCCATTTCAGCAGCGTGTTGAGATGGGGAAGGGAGGAGGGAGGAGGAAGGGGGGGTTTGAGCACAAGGGGGAGAAAGAGGAAGAGGAAGGGGGGGATGTCATGCTCACTTGTCTTGGGAGATAAGAAATAAGCTCATATAGCTCAAAGTCTCACTTGATGTGCTTTCAATCATGTGCATAAGCACATATAAATATATTAATGGCAAGGCGAGACATTTATTTCAAAGGAAATCTGCCACATTTCCACGGTGCACTGGATGACACCCTGAGGGGTCATGAATGACAGTGATTTATGTTTTTGTCATCGTTGTTGTTGTTTTTCTCTTTTTCAAAATGTTTGTGTTTGTTCGACGGCATCTGCAAACCGTCATGCATTTCGTGTGCAAGCAGGAACAAGCGACAGACGCCCCCCCCCCCCCCCCCCCCCCAACCCCACCTCCCCATTCCCCCATCCATACTGTCTGATTTTAATGCCGGCTCCCCATAGCCCCCCCCCCCCCCCCCTCCTCCTTTCATTCTCCCTCGCCAATTGTCACGTCATGGTCTCGAGGCTTATGTTAAACGAACACCTGACATTCACGCCAAACACGGCAAAGTCAAATAAGTTGGACGTATCCCGTCACTCCAGTTTGCTGCAAATTGCTCCTTCTTTCTGTCTGCCTCCCTTACCTTAGGCCACCTCACTTCCCACCTCTTCATACATATTTTCATTTTTTTCCCCCTACCTTCCTATAGGCTTCTATACTAGCAGGTATATATTATTCATGAGGTCTATATTGTTTTGCGGCCGATTCCGAAGACATGTTTTCCCTGCGATATAACCTGCGGCACGCAATCCTCTCTCCTTCTCGACACCTCATCTACAATTTAGCAGGGCTAAACTTCAGGCTCCCCCGTAAGTGTTGGCATCAATAAAAGATTGTCATTCCAGTCATTCCCGTTTCGGATTGAAATCTCGATGCCGCGACAATTTCAGGGTGAGGAGCGCACGCAGGGACAAAGGACGCGAGTCTGCTTTGAGCCCGGCGAGATGAGACACCTTCCTCACATACTGCAGCTATTTGTGCAGTAGCTCTTCTGTGCAAGTTTTCCTCAGGCATTTAACACGAGTAAAGCGTACTGTACCCCGCGACGGCGACCTATCACATCAACCTTTTCTTGTCCTGTCAAAACAACCAGATTTAGGTGAATATGTTGTCATGACAGGCAAGGGGTTTTCTGGGTTTGGCGGAGGAGGGCGGGGAGGATGAAGTCATGCGGAAAAGTGTCTGTAAGCAAGAACAAAGTCGGCACATATTGTCTCAAGGTGTCAGTTTATGTTGTCATCGTCTTTCAGTTCTTGTGACTGACAGCACTAACTCGGCTCTTCCTCTCACGGCGACCTTCTCAGGCTTTCTAGCTTTCGGTGAAATAACGGGGGGAGGAATCATTGGATATGTCAATATGTCAACTGTTTCCTCAGCCATATCATCGTTGCATCAATTACTGGCTGCTCTTTAAAAACGAAAATTACATTGTTGTTATATTTGGATGAGAAGCAATCTATTTAATACATGACAACCATCACTGGGGCCCTTTTGTAGTGTTTTTTTCAATATATATTGAACACATTACCATACTTTTTTTTTTTTTTTGTAAAGCCCCCTACACCTTAAAACTCATTCACTCCCAAAGACGTTTTTTAAACGTCTTTTCAGACTTGGTCCAGAATTGGCTGGTACTGAATGAGTTCAATTTGCAGTCTTCCAAGGTTATTACATTTTATTGGTAAAAGTTGCTTCAAGAAGTTGTCTCTTCCAGTGGTCGAGTTAATTAACTAGTTTTTTGGGCTGGATCTGCGTGGGTGTGTGTGTGGGGAGCAGGAGGGAGGGTGAGCTCAAGACCTGTCTGTACCCCAGACACACGAAGCAATTTCATTAGGATCGTCGGTTCCCAAGAGGGAGACATGTGAATAATTACCAATTAGACTGTTGTCAAGAGCCAGGGCGGTGTAACGCTGTGGCAGCCATGCAAAGTTCGCGTGTGCGTGGGCCTGCCCACTCTCTTGTTTTACATAAACATGAATGTGAAGGCTGAGCAGGCTGTTGTGTGGGTGTTAAATACGGAAACCAATATTAGATCAGACTGAAACCTTTTTTTTTATGTGTGTGAGAAAGAATAAACAAGAAAATTCTATTCTGCTTGTCGTCATTTGAGTTGCTGATCAGCCTTTAGTCTGTCCCAGATGACTGGGTGAGAGGTGGGGTACACCCTGGACTGGTTACCGGCCTTTGTGGTTTTGGAGAGTCCTGTAATACACTCCCTGATATTTTAGGTCCCTGTATGACTGGTGTCAGAGTTTGGTCTGCATTGCCGATCGTAAAAAAAATAAAAAAATAAACAAAAAAATCAGTGGGTTTTTTCCCCCTTTGACATAGAATGCCTCTCACTTCTGTTGACTTTCTGCATTTTCTAAGTGAGCGGTGTCACACTCGCAGTGAGAGACACATTGACATCCCATCGAGAAAGCAGAGTGTCTTCAAATCAAGTGGAGTGCATGACCTTGATTTTCTTGCAATTTAAAAGTCAAGTCAAGTCAAGTCAACAGTATTTATAGAGCACTTTCAAACAGCCATCGCTGCATACAAAGTGCTGTACATGGAGCAATTTAACATGCACAATAAACAGTAAGACAAATCGGTAATAAAGGCGGTAGAAAGCACCAAACAGTAAAACCAAGAACAAATCTAAGTCATGCTGAGTCGAATGCCAAAGAATACAAGTGAGTTTTGAGGAGGGTTTTGAAGATGGGCAGCGAGGAGGCTTGCCGAATGTTTAGTGGGAGGTCATTCCAGAGAGAGGGACCAGCAACAGAAAAGGCTCGATCCCCTCTGAGCCTCAGTTTAGTTCTTGGTACTTCTGGTCCACAGACCTGAGGCGCCGGGCAGGTGTGTAGGGGCGGATGAGCTCAGAGAGGTAAGGTGGCGCGAGATTATTCAGAGATTTGAAAACAAATAAGAGGATCTTGAAAATAACTCTAAAATGAATGGGGAGCCAGTGAAGGGATGCCAGAGTAGGAGTTATGTGCTCCCTCTTACGAGTACCAGTCAAGAGGCGAGCAGCGGCATTCTGGACCAGCTGAAGGCGCTTAATGGAGGACTGGCTGACTCCAAAGTAAAGGGCATTGCAGTAATCGAGCCGGGATGTGACAAAGGCATGACTTACTGTCTCAAAGTGTTCATGTGAGAGGAGAGGTTTTATTTTGGCCAGCTGTCTAAAGTGAAAGAAGCTGGATTTAACAACGGCACCAATTTGCCGATTGAGTTTGAAATCACTGTCCAGTTTAAGGCCCAAGTTTGAGACTGTTGACTTAACTTAAGGAGACAGGGGGCCCAAGTCTACAGGATGGAATGTACAAGGGCCACTGGGACCAAACAATATCACCTCTGTCTTCTTTTCATTGAATCTCAAGAAATTTTTACTTGTCTTTCAAGTCTTACTTGAAAGCTTTGGCCGTGTTCGGATCTGCCGTGATGAACAACCGACCTCAATAAACGCCTATCTCTTTGACTCGCATTTTTGTTTTGATGCGTTGCTAAAGAACACCCCGCTGAGTGTTGTTCTTGTTTGACTTGAAGGATCAGCACAGCTTTTGATTTTCAAAGACATTCATTGTATGTTTTTTTTATGGGGTCTATTTTTATAGTAATGCGAACCATATTTCGATTATCATTGCAAAAAAAATAATCGCTTTGAGACGGATGAGATTGGTAAAAAGTTGGATCCTATTCTTTTTTATAGAGATGTCTCGAGAATTATTTGCACGGGAGCTACTGGGAAGCGACACACAAGATAGGACAAATTCACCTCATACTCTCCTGACCCTCCACCATGTGCTCTTCATCCCTTTTTTCGTCACAATGCTCTCGCAATTTTTCATCGCAGGGTGAGATGGAATGGGATGATACAAAAGCAGGCAACATTGTTTGCTGATAGGCTGCGCTGTCAACACTTGGCTTCCCCACTTTTTCCCCCCACCAGTTTAGCCACTTAGGTTGTGACTGTTAGCAAGAAAACTTGATCTCTCCATTCTGGCTTCTGTGGCTTTTGCTTTTTTTGGGGGGGATGGCCGTTCCGACGGATTGCTTGGAAGATGAGAATTCGTTTTTTGTTCAAACCAAACAGCAAAGATTTATTAAAATGCTGACAAACAGTCTGTATGTGTTTTCCACAAAGAATGGAGGCGGGGGCAAGTTGAAAGAAATTCTGAAAAAAACCCCCCAACAAAAATCCTAAATATAAAAGGAGAATATTGGAAAAGAGAGAAAGAAAAAGAATTTGCGAATATACAAATTTGCGGATGCCCTTCAGTGAAATAGCAGTTGGTCACTGTAGTTTTAATTTGCACTGTCACTGTTCACCACTAGATGGCAGTGTTACACATAAATTGGGTCTTACACTGCCCTCACGACATCGTGAGTCTGCCTAATAAATTTTTTTTTACACATTTGGAATGATATGGCACTTCATTGGATACACCTAAACAATCTCACAGATTGCAATCATGGTTGTTTTATTTAGCTGCAAGTGAATACAACACCTGTGCTCCATGCCGGCGCAAACTACAATCTAGTCCGTATTGTTAAATTAATTCCTCCCTAAGTGCCGCTAAAAATTGAGTACAAGATTTTTTTTGGTGAGGCAGATTTTCTGCATTCATTTTATGACCTCATCCTTTTACATTATAAATATAATGTGGGTTGTTGGTGGCGCTATGGTGAGTATTGGAGCAGGTTAAGCAAATGATTGCAAGTTGTAATGTCCTCTTAAGGAAATGCAAATGGGTGCGTGTGTGTATGTGTGTGTGTGTGTGTGTGTGTTCTTGTACTTTTGACATTGTGAGGACTGACACTAGTTTTTAACCAACAGAGTGATTTAAGGTAACACGCAAATGGGTGCGTGTGCGTGTGTGTGTGTGGTTGTGTGTGTTTGTGTGTGCGTGTGTGTGTAGAGGGGTAGAGACCCCGAGAGAGCGAGCAGGTTTTCCCCCGTTGGCCGAGTGTGTCAGCCCCGTCAGGAAATGAACTCATCTCACAGCCTCACGCCACCGGCTGCTGCTGCTGTTGTTTTCGGCTTCTCTCGCTTCTCCCTCACGCATCTTCCACTCCATGTCCCTGAACCGCAAACAGAAAAACACACACGCACGCCCGCACGCTAATTTAAAGCCATACTCTTCAATACAATGCATGACACCAACTGTCCTCCGATTTAAACATAGAAAAGATGGCAAATCCGAGCCAACTCGCACACAAAGTGGCTCTTGAATTCTTATCCGGAGAGTGACGCAGTGACTCAAGGCAGATTGTAGATTAACGTTTCCCAGATTAGATCGATGGGTGACAGTGATTTAAGTGCAAACTGCGTCGTGACTTCCTACCAAGCCACACTAGAGAACCAGTGACTCAGTCCACTCGTCTTATTCCCCGATTTTTGGTTTCAGATTGTGATTCAAATGACACACGACAACCTCAGACTGGAAGAATTCAATCAATAAATCTGTCTTGTTTTTCAGCGCAAAGCAAAACAAAACAAAACGTAACTTTCACCAGTATATGTGGTGGTATAGTTTGTTTGTTTGTTTGTTTGAAATAACAACAGAGCTCTCTCTCGGGGATTACATGGACGCCAAAAAAACCCCACAAAACAATTGTGGACCCGCAAGCATTCCAAGCACCTTTTGTGAACACACACACACACAAAGCCTACAGTGCTACAAGTGATCAGCAAATGGGATCCCAGAGGACTATAATAGATACGATGAAAAGCCGCTCCCCAAACAACTCCAGCCAGTTTGGGATGAAGTGTCTGGATTTGGTGTAATCCATCGGTGCTTAATCTTCTGCAAAAGGGATGTGGCTCCTCACTTGAGGTTTTACTGGAAACTGTGGAGTATATCTGTGCTTTGCGCCTCACGTATTACACGTACCGCCTTTGAAATGTACAAGATGTCAACCGATACAGTTAGATTTTGAGAGTGCCGCTTTCAAATTTTGGATTAGCTCCTCCTCACTGGTGATGCGACTGAGGACAAACACGAAAGAAAATGGACGGATGACCGTACAGCTAATCAAAGTGTTCAATACATTCTGGAAGCAGCCGGGCCTCCCTCAAGCGTCTCCAGTTGGTCTAAAATGCTGCTGTTCACCTCCTAACTGGAGCTCGTAAGAGGGCGCACAAAACCACAGTGACGTCTCTTCACTGGCTCCCAGTAGAGTTTTGAGTTCATTTTAAGATATTAAAGTCAAACCTCGGTTTTCGAACGTCTCTGTTATCGACGAAATCGGATTTCGACCAGAAAATTCGAGATTTTTATGTCTCAGATTATGACCGAAAACCGGTTTTCGACCAAACGGAGCAAACCCGAATACGCCACTCAACTCCTCTTGGCTTCCTTACATGAGGAAGTGACGCTTCATCTAACGTTCATTGTGAGCAGACGTGTTTGTTGTGATTTACGCAAATTGGACGTTTTTTTTTCGTTATTTCTGCATAGTGTATTACCCCCTAATCATGGGCTAATAAAATAGTTTCGGATTTTGAACAAATCGCTTTTCGAACAGCCTTCTGGAACTGATTATGGTCGAAAACCAAGGTATGACTGTACTTTGCTTGACATTGGGATCGATGTATGCATTTGAATGCAAGAATTTGAAACAATTCAGAGACGGGAGGAGAATTGTAGAGAACAGAAGTATCCGTGCTATGAACCCGATGACCGACCTAAAATCCTCTTTCAGTTAACGATTCCTCATCTGGATTTGGGCACTGTCGCTATCAATTAACTTTCATTACATCGGTCACAGCTGGAGAGGAACAAAGGATCGGTTGGGCGAGGATGGGGGGTGGGGGTGTGGGGGGGTTGGCGGAAATGTGCGATCACGGGAACGGGAAAACAGGGAGGAGAAAGGAGCGGGTGACGTGTTGGGCGAGGTTGTCGTAGATGCGGCAGTTTGCCGTCAGTGGGGGTGGCTTGTGGGTACACGATGTATAATTTGATTTGGATTTAGTGTTGCTTGGAAGAATGACACAAATTCTGCAGGGATTAATCCGGCTTTAATTCAATCTGGCCGCCCCGGCCTGAAATAGTTTCGCTTCGGCCCTGCTGTGCCTCTGTGAAAGAGCAGCTGCGTCGTTCGCGGGGTACTGGGTGGGGGGGTGGGGGGGCACATGTGTAGGTTTGCGTGAGTGTGTGTTTGTGTGAGTGTGTTGCATGCATGTGTGAGTATGGCGGGGTGGGGGGATAATCATGTTATCGGGTATTTGATTATGTATGGAACACGGTTTGTGTGTGTCAATGTGTAATGCAATGTAATTTCCAGAGGTATGTATCATACATATTTCAATATTTAACACGGTGGTTACCATTTAATGTAACTTTAACTGTTAGAGATGAAAGTCCTCCGGATTTTCCCGGAATTCTGGATTCCGGAAAATTGAAGAAAAATTGCCTAAAATTAATCCGGATATTAGTTGACAACATTGAACGAACACGCGTTTGAGTTCGTTGTTTTGTTTTCACGAGTGTAGCCATGTTGAGGCGCGAACACTAGTAACAGGAACACGCCTCCCCTCGCATTGTCATGGCCTCGCCATATTTCCGAGATTTCGACATTTCGGTGAGAACGCAAGCCACAAAGGGTGCACACAAAAGGCAGATTGATCTCTTAATTGAATGTCGAGTATTTGAATAGCGTTTTGTGTAAACTAATTCATGCGTGATCGGCCAGGTACGGCCCCAGCGCAATGTTCAAACAGGTAGACAGGCAAGCGGACATACGTGCAATAGACGCGAGTGTTAGGAACACGTTGAAGTGGTCATGGCTTGAGGAAAAGGACTTGAACGGATATTTTTTGTTCGACTACATTAGAAAGGTGGACAAACTATTTGCATTTTCCAGAATTTTCAGGAAAGTCCACTTTCATCTCTAAACTGTATGTTTTTTATGGGTGTTTTCCTTTTAATTATGTGAAGCACATTGAACTAGCTGGTGTATTATAAATAGAGCTGCTCGCTGCTTGTTGAACGTATAGCTTGATAAATTGCCTTTATTGAATTTTTCCTCACAATTACTCTGCCAGGGCGTTGAATCAGTGATCATTGATGACTTCTACCACAGTTCTACTGTAAGTTGCTTCTGCTGCTCAGCTTTTCTCTGAGGAGCTGAGTCTCCGTAGTCAAGACATTCCTCCCTCCTCCTGTCACGTTTTTTTTTTTGGGGGGGGGGGTGTTCACGTTGCTGTAGCTCTGTTATCCGAATATTATTATTGCTCAATATTGACAATATTGTGCGTTCCATTGACTCTATCGTAGTCGAGTAAGAATTGTCAGGTTGATGCATGCACTGGTATATATCACCGCTGTCCATATCGCTGCCTGTATCACTTGATTGTGTCTTTTTGTTCATCAATTTTTTTTAAATTAACTTTTTATTTAGAGGCATGCGGCTTATTGATTTAATATTTGGATGTTTCTCCTACAATAACAATCATTTAGAACAAAATCAACACACCACCACCAATGGAGGAAAACTTATCGGATTTAAACATTGAACGCAATAAATTCCCAGCGAACAGACCTGCACGCATGACCGAAATATATCTTAACCGTGCGGCGTGCAATATATCGTTATTTTCAATGAAGTGGAAATAATGACATTCTGGGAAATGGCACAGTGAAAAAGCTGATGGAGAATAGTCCATTAAAATAGAGTTGCATAGCAAATCTGTAATTATGTGCTTTGGTGTGTGCACACCATAAGCTGGTCTTGGGTAAG
Source organism: Hippocampus guttulatus (assembly GCF_054856545.1). Lineage (NCBI taxonomy): Eukaryota > Metazoa > Chordata > Actinopteri > Syngnathiformes > Syngnathidae > Hippocampus > Hippocampus guttulatus. The sequence goes on from NC_141278.1 coordinate 6,345,765, forward strand.
AAAGTGGTAGCATTGGTCAATGATACAAAAAAAAAAAAATAAATAAAAAAAATGTTTAAGTCCAACATATACACGCACACGGCCCCACACACATTCAGCATCTGCCTCATCTGTATTGTTTGGCTCTCCGCCACCAAGCAATCTGCAGTTTAGCCCCCTGTTCCTCCTAAAAGGGAGCGTTAGCCAGGAAAATGGTTCCCGCATTTGATGTTAAAATGTCGCTAATCATAACTACCGCGGACTCTTTCCATCTGCTTGCGTATATTATGTAGGGGCCTTAAAAATAACCGGCCTGAGGGAGGACGCTGACATCAACCCGGCAATATTCAGCCGCATACAAATAACTACTCCCGTCGCGAAGATGCAAGGGGTCGGCGTAGATTTAAAGCTTAATCTCAATGACGATGATACGATCGTGAAATAGCATAACAAGGATGGCGATGTCTTTGACGGTGTCTCCTTTCGGCTATAAAGCTGTTTTGCGGTTATGATCAAAAACGTGCAGGTACTGTCGAGATGAGGTCGACGATAAGCTTGCCCGCCACAAGAAAAAGTCTTGAATATTCCTTTGGCCATTTTCTACATATTCTTGATCCTCACTTGGGCTTATGGGTGAGCCGCAGCCTATCCCGGCTGACTTTCAGTGAGAGAAGCGGGGGACTCGATGATCAGAGAATCAGAGTCCTGCTAATTAGAGGAGGCAGTGCGGAATTTTTAAGGAACTCCAAAGTTAATTTACTAAAATCTAAAACGGCTATAACCGTAAGGTAACACCATTAGATGCAGCCGCTAATGATGACTTACTTTAATGTACTCCCATAAAAGCCTTTTTTAATATTTTCTCCAGCTTCATTACTTTTTATCATCGATCAAAAAGATTCACATGAGAAACTAACACTAACCACACATTGTGTTTTCAAATTCCCAATGGACCCACTCATGCCGACGATATTTACATTCTCCGTCATGCAAGGTGCTCCGGATAAAAAAGCCTCCACTAAAGATCTGATATTCTGTGCTCGCTATACGGCGCTGCTCTGACGGATTAGGACACTCATTTCTTGCTAATTAAGAATGAGACTCACACCCAATCGCCTCAGGCCTCATTTATAACCATGAGTCTGAAATTTTATCATGCCGTTGATGCGGATTTTCACCAAAAGAATACATACGACTGACATTGCCCAAAAAAGCTAACTGTCAGCTGAGCTTTCTCCATGTTTTTTCTTCTTTGACTATTTCTTCTGTTGTCGGCGTATTTTAGCACACTACTGCCTCTCATAGGTCAGTCCCGGTACTACAGCAGGCAGTCAGATTGTCAAAGCAGATGTTGTGTGTAGGTATACCGGTTAGACTGTGAGAGAAGTCGGCACAATGCGTTCCGTTTTTGTATCAAATCTTAACATCGGTGAGGATGGTGAATTGTTGGCATTTTTCCTGCCTCAACCTCACCTCGGCATCTGCATTTGGGGTCCGCCATGCCTCAATACTGCAGCCCCCGTGCACAGGGCGCCGAGTCAAATGTAATGATGATTTATACTCGTAATGGACACAAATGTTCACATTTTCCAAAAACTCAAGCTCGCGCAAATTTGAGCGAATGTGTCATTTGTTCACATTTGTCGACATGATGGAGGAGGACAGATGTTTCTCTTCCTGCACAGCGGCTCCCCAGTGGGTGAAGGTAACATTGCGATCAGGCATTTGCATTTTGACAAAGTCAGCAAGCTGCCTTCGCTTTGTCAACAACTTTTCCACGCACGGTGTGAAATCCCTCTGCTCCAGGGTCAAACTAATGTACATATACTTACAAAATATCAGCGTGGTAGGTCATTTGAAACACCTCAGAAGATTCAATCCCAACCCTTTTGTCTCACTTCCTGTTTCATCCTTTTGGATGCAATCCAACGCTAGACGGAGATCCAAGAAAAATGGAATCAATTTGCATTACGTTCGACTACTTGACAAAGTTCAACTAATCGTGTCACAACACCCACGACTTAAGAATTTCTACTTTCAATGACAAATTAGAAAACCAAAAAAAAGTTAGCAATTAAAAATGACAAAAATACAGAGTGGGCGTTACATTCATTCTTCATACGTTCTGGTTTGTGCTAGTTGGATGCAGGACGAGTACTAACTGACTTTCTTAAATAAGGGGAAGGAAAAAAAAAGATGTGATGTGACCAAAGCCTGCTGTAGCCTACTTTTCCTTCAGGCAGCACAGCTGCACGCACAATCGGACGTTGGGGTGCCACACAGAAGGGAAGTCGGGATGCCGTCAAGGGCCTCGCTCTAGTCGGGGTTCTCAGCACACCAAAATTAAACAGCTAATGGGGGCTTAATGGTATATTTTTAATGGGTCCCCAAATCTCTTGTTTCTCATCTGTATTTCCATGTAAACATGAACCAACTTCAATATTTCCTCCATTAGTCAAAAGCTTTAATGTACCGTACCCTTGTGTTTGCGCCTCCGAGGGCCACGCTAAATCTGGGCGTGCGCACACTCCCATTAAATCCTGACGCCCGCAAAGGCGCTAAATGCATTTTTGTTGTGTGACATGCTGCGCGGTGTCAGTTTTGCTTGGTCAGTCAGGTGACATGCTTTTCCTAAAATGTGCGTGCGCATGTGTGTGCTTTATTATTGCTGATTCGGGAGATAGTGAGGACGCCTGCTATATTTTACAGTCAAGCAGTTTCTGGTTGTACGTGTCAGGCTCAACAGAGAGTGTTTAGAACATGCTCCATAAGTTGTCCAGCCGTCAATTGTGGCACCTTTGGGCTTTTTCTGTGTTTGACACGGCAATGTTTTTTCTCATTCCAAAAAAGCAAGACACTTGAAGCTTGTCTGGCACCTAGCTGACCATGAGGGCACTTGAAAGTCACTGTAACGCATTTCATGTTTGTCTTATAAAAGTTTGCAATAAAAAACGTTTTTGTTTATTTGTTTATCGACCCGTTAGACAGTAACAAAATGTTTAAAATGAGTTCCGCGTAGAACAAAGCAAAAACAAAATGGTGAATTTAAATTTGAGCTATGGTCAAATGGTTAAGATTGCCGCCTGATACCCTGGGACTCTCGGGGTGCCTCTCACACACCACATTTAAAGGGGAATGCAAAGAGTCGCTTCGATTGGCAGTGCATCAGGTCAGTTGTGTTCACGCCCACCACGGCGCACAATGCTCTTTTTATTCAATGGGCCATGCTGAGCCTGCTTTTACGGTGCTGCGAAAATAACAAATCATAGTCTAGCCTGCCCATGCGCAGATTTAGACCGTCCCTTCAGTTTTGCCGTGCACTTTCACGGTGACTGACACCTAAGTAGGTTGATGCGAGAGCACTTTGCCTCCTTTTTAGCAAAGTGTGTAAGGGATAGCCCCAGATACATCCATGTAGACTTGCCAGAGAAAGTTTTATGTCTGTACACAGACAATATAGCATGAGTATTTTCTGCTTGGAATTTTTTCAAAAAGTGTGCTTTAGTACGTTTTTAAATATGTTGAATGCTTCTCATATGGTCTGGCTCAAATTTTAACGTATCGTGGGTGGGCGGGTGATTCATTGCACGTGTATTTGCGTGGACATATTGTATCGAAGCAGCGAAAGGAATGCAGGGAGGAAATGAAACCTAATTCATGTGTGACTATGAAAGTGCTGGTCTCTCAACGCACGCGTGACCTTAACCTTGCTGTTTAAGCGACAGACTTGCGTTGTCACCGTTGTCCGCTGTCATCGAGATGTCAGAGAAGCCTCTCTGAGGGCAGGCCAACCACTCATGAGTGCGAAGGAGTCTGAGCTCTTGATGTCCGGGCTCCTCATCCTATCTCCGTGTAGTGAGCCCGAGTCACTCTTCACACAACACTCATTTTGGCAGGTTATATTTGCGAGCATCCTTTTCGGTCACTGTCCAGAGCCTGTGACCTTAAGTGAAGTTTGGGAAATAAATCGACTGGAAAATTGAGAGCTTTGCCTTCTCAGCTCTCACCTCCTGCAGCACCAATGTGATTGTGGGGCTCCAGCTTCCCCCTCACTGGTCAACATGACCCTGACATACATAAACTTCCACTTCATAGCACTTCAATTTATCATGAAACCTCTTTTTGGTCTGCGGTTCAAAGCGCTGTGAATAATGGCTGTTGTTTAGCTCCGGGCAAAAAAACAATTAAATCTCTTTCCCACCCCCCGACACTGTACAATGTCTTAGTGGAGTTGTTCTTTGTGAGAAATGGTTCAAGAAACTGGTGAAGGGTCGACAATAGTGTACTCTAAATGTTTCATATACTGTATGTGTTGGGCGCTATGATGAATTCATATTTTGTGCACAATGTTCTCAAGTGGGAAAGATGTCAGTTTAATGACCGCGCATAGTGACATTTAACCCTTTCATGCACCCTGTAACCTGATAACATGATAAGCTGTCCACTGTAGTAACCGCTGTCCCTCAAAGGGTTAAAATGTGTATTTTGTAATTAGAACGATGGAACACGGCTCAGACAAAAGCCTTTTTTTTCTCCTCAATAAGGTCACGATTCTGTACCGATATTGTCAAGATATATGACTTTGCGCTGCCTTTGTATGACACATTAAAAATAATATCCTGGTTGCTAAAAAATATATATCTTTGCTGTCGGGGCTTTTGACAGTTGAATTATGTATCGGACTTACAGCACCTTGTTAGCTCCATGTAAAGTTTTTCAACTTCCCCAGCAGTCTCAAATGCAGCATCCAACCTAACATGACACAAAACGAATTCAAGACCCCCATGCCCCCCCCCCGACCCCCACCACCCCCTCTCTGTCTATTCAATGTTTTTTGATGCTCACGCTGCAGGGAGCCCTCATTACAGGTGTTTGGATAAGATAGGTAGGAAATGTGAGTGACACAAATGCAAACTAGCTTGAGAAGTGAGTTGTGTTTACTCCCCCCCAGCCCCCTCCCCTTTTTTTTATTAACTTTTGAAATGTCGGTGCAAAGCATATTTTGATAATGCAGCTTCAATACTCTCAGGTTCATGCAGAGTTCAAGCATCTTCATGTTGATTTCAACTAATCTCCCGCACGTCTACTTCACCCTGAAGACATTAGCAGCTTAAAAAAACAAAACAACAACAGCAAACTCTGTTTGTATCTTTTAATAGCCTGTGTCTGGGGGACATGATTTAATAAATTAAAGAGGTTCAGCACACCATGCTGCCGGTAAAATATTTTTTAAATTATACACGTTTTCCTGGTGGTGCACTTCTCTCCAGTTTTTCTGCACATCAAGGTTTTCTCCTGCCAGAAAGGTTGGCAAAATTGATTGCTCACACAAAGAGATTTGGAAGCCGAGCGACTCGCCGGGCGGACCAAGTATTGCATCATTCAGCTTGCATAAGCATTTTTGAAATGGTAGAAACAGTTTTGATTGGGTCAGGTGGTCTATTTCGTGCCGTCATTTTCGAGCTTCTAAATGATCGAAAGCCAGGGCTCACTTGGAGCCGGTCACAAGAAGGAGTCATGTCATGTCGTGGAGTTAAATCCAACAAAACATTCTGACTGGCTTCACCAAAATGATCGCAGCGATAGCTTAATTTTCATCCACTCACACAAAGTTGCAGTTTTACTACAACCATGATTTGGTATTGGGGGCGGAGTGGGGGTTGGGGGGGGGGGTTGAAATGTAACACTCTAAATCTACCTGAGCATCCGTCCTTGCTTTCTCATTCCATTTCAGTGTCAAAATTTCCATGCATGCCACATCACTGGCCACCACAGTTTGAAGTTCGGCTGTCCTCTCTCTCTGTCTTCATGCCACTTTCATCTTCCTTCATGTCCGCACATTTCTCCGTTGAGCTCCTCCGAGGGAGAGCTTTGAGCTTCTCCCTTAGCGCTGCTTTTCCTCCAGCTGATCTGGAGTGAAGGCGTATTCTTGCGGAGCCTTTTGAATGGGATCACGCCTTGCTCAGGCCGCTTTGTGTCGTTTCTTCCTGTATTTATTTGAAAATGTGCTGGCGATTGCTTGAAATTCTCAATCAACTTTTGCACTACAATGAGTAAGAGAAAGACCCTCGGGGATACTTGGTGGCGAAAAATCTTTTGCTTACATGTCGACTCATCTTTCAAAATCCAAGCTCCCCCTCCACCGCCACGCCACTACTTTAGAGGAATGAAACGGGAACCTCAAAGCACATTCTTCGCCCAAAAGTTCGTCCATCTCTATTCTTCTCACCCGTCTGTTCAATTTTTCCGTTTATCGCCTTGAATATCTTTCCACGTGTCCCGTTTCGACTTCACTTATTTCATGTTAAATGTCTACCCCTCTTGTTAGAGTCGAATCATAACTGCCGACGTCAGAAGCCCGTTTTTTTAGAAATCATTTTTGAAGCTCAGTCGAAAACTGAGACCAAAATCCCAGGGACTCCTGTTTTTCTCAGCAAACGCTCCTTCCCCGAAGTGTTTTACAAACAATCCCTGCTACGATCATGAAAAGCAAAATATTTTCATGACGTTGATTTAATGAAGACATGCTTGTCATAAGTGAATTATTCACGGGATGAGCGAAGCACCGGGTATGACCGCTCTGAGAGTCATTCCAGACAATAAAATCTTAAGTGTCGACTGACTAAATGAGTTTCAACCCCGCATTCATTTTATTCATGCGCTTCGACTGCAAGGTACAATTTTGTATCACCGTTTGGTAGCGTGACACTTGCATTCAGTCGCATCAAAATGATGTCGAAGGTGTTTGGGCTTCATAAGCAATTCAGAAAAGCTCCCCCCCCCCACAAAAAACCCCAATCCAACATACACTGAAGTAGTCAAGGGTCCAAAATGCAGTGAAATCATGTGTGCCCCCCGACACCCCCCCTCCTGATTTCTGTGTTCTTTGCATGTCTGTCACATAGAAAGGTTTCAGTTCATCAAAAACATTTTAATACCACACAGACACTGCCCAGGAAAATACAAAATGCATTTTCTTAACACCAATTTAATTTATTAAGGCACCAAAAAAAATAAATCTAAAACTACTACAAAACGGAGGGAGAGAAAAATAAGCCAGCAAACAAAAAAAATTAAAATTAAAACCAGCATTTTAAAAGCTGCACAGGCGTTCGGGTTGCCTAATTTAGCCGTCAAACTTTCTCAGCCTCAGATGCATGAGAGAGCGAGCAGAAACGAGTGCTTTCAACTCCGAGAAATGGCATCTCATCATTTTCCGCACGCCACTGCCGGAATGTATTTATTAATCACGGCACTCTTTAATTACTACAATGGGATGATTTGACCGATTCAAAAAAGATATTCCGGCGCCATCGTTGTTGAAGTGACTATCGAAGAGCTGTTCATCAGTGGCAACATTTTAGACGTTTGCGCTGAATTCAAATTCTCGGCGCTGAGTAAATGGATATACAGAAACGCCCCCCCCCACCCCTGCCCCCCTATCATATCTTCATGAAGCAAAATTAATCAAACCATTTTTTTCCCCCAGCTATCAAGTCCCCGCAAGTGATCTCAGAGTACATTTTATCATTGTATCACATTCATTTGATGTATTGTATCCCGTGGAAGTGAAACACAGCGCACCGTCAATCTTTCACGCTTTCCACCTCTTCCCCAAATGTCGGAGCAAAGGAGCCTCACGAATTAAAATCGAATCCTTTGTTGAACGCGTCTTGCAAAAGCATAGGGGGTGGTTACATCATCAAATATTTAGGGCATATTCACTTCGGCTGGCGTCGGTGTGAAAATGAGAGGAAGTGGCGACGCGATTGCCAAAAGGAGTCAAGCCAAAGCGAAGGGGTGAGAGAAGTGAGGCGAGGGTGGGGGGGGGGCAGGTGAAAAGGGATTATGGAATTGTCGAAAAGTAAGTCAAAGGTAAGATTGTAGGCACCTTTCACCGAGGGAGGATATCGAGCTTTGCCCGGGAGAGGCAGATGATTGAGGGTTCACCAAAAAGTCACAGCAGGAAGAAAGGGCTGGGGGGTGAGGGGGGGAGGAGGGTTGCCTTTTATACTACGCACGCTTTGTAAAATCATCTTGCCGTTGGCAAAATTCATTTGTATTTTCTATTACAGACAACGTAAAACCCACTTCCATAAATTTATACCTTGTACTCAAGTGATGCCTTCGAGTTTCAACACTGGATACAAAGCTAGGCCATTTCTTAGTTTTCCAAAAACCACTAGCCTCACAAAAAAGTTTGGTCACCCGTCTTATGGAACTTTTTTGGCATCCGCCGGGTGTTAACTGGACACCGCACTCAAAAATGCTCATGCGAAAAACAATGCGAGTAGCCTTGGTGCACGTTTCCTTTGTGTGTACTGTACCTTGATCTGTCATTAAAATTCAAAGAAAGAAACACATTTACATATTTAGACGAAACAACATCATTCATCGCGTGAGTTTAGATACGGGCGCCGTGATTACCCAGCTTTAGGGAACGTCTTTAACTTACTATGAACAGCAAGGGGTGCCCAAACGTTTTGGACTGAAGATCGACTTTTTGATCAACCAACCTCCCGCGATCGACTCGTTACTGCGCACGCACATACGCACATACACACGCACGCCATGATGAGCAACATGCACAAAGACACACAAATTGTTTTTTTTTCTCCTCTACACCCCCCGTGATCGACTTGGGACCAGTCGGCGATCTACCGGTCGATCGCGATCGACGTAATGCGCACCCCTGATGTACAGTATGTTGTTCCCACGTGAGGATAGAAGCACCCCGAGCAGTACACTTGGCTATTTGCTGGCATTTTGTATCCTGTCATCACCAATTTTAGGTTGTGTTTCATAGCGCGGATTCAATCCATCCACCTTCTATTGTGCAACTGATTTATCACCAGTGACTCACCGGCCAAATGAACCAAATGTAACTTTGCTCGCAAGATTATTAATTCAAGTCTTATTTTAACCTCTCGCACTGTCGAATGATTTTCTTTCCAGGGGTTTTTGTGTGGCACACTTTCAACAACAACAAAAAAAAAAGTCAGGACCATTAACAATATTCAATTTCGTTTGCCATCACGACTAACATTTCAATGTATTGATCTCATTTTTGCATCGAGTCACTCGGGGCTAGTTTCTGTTCAAGGCTGCAACTGAAATACGCAGTCGTCTCTCGCGCCGCGTTTCAAGATGCGGCCGGCACGTTCGTGTGAATTGTTCTCCCATGGATTTAATTGAAAGCTCACAGCATGCCACCGTTACACAAAAGGCTGCATGTGCGAGCGTATCAGAAGACAAGGGCCACAAATTAACTGTCACATACACAGCAGCTGTTTGACTACTACCCACATTTGAGGTGGCTTCTATTAAGGGGGGGAGGCACCACAGGAGCACACAGCAGTGTCAGAGAATCCCGAGGGTGAGGTACTAAGCCAAATACCAGCGGATGGAGGGCGGCCTTTTTTTTTTGTATCTGCAATGTTGCATCTCATGGAGTTATTTTATGAAATTGGGGGAGCGAGGAATGGCCTTTTCCCACATGACTTCTTTTCATGACTGATTTTTTCAAATAAAAATGGGATGGTCTATGAGGGGGTTTGTTTTTGTGGCCCGCAGAGGAAAGGTCAAAGTAATGGACCAAATCACACACATAGTTTGTGGTTTTGGAGGTGTGTGTGTGTGTGTGTGAGGGGGTGGGGGTATTCAAACACGAAAAAAATCTTGATGATTATATGTACGTTGGAGTCTTGCCTGTCCACTCTGCATCCAGTCTTTCTTCCATGTACCAGCGGGGATGTTGTTGCGGTCACCATGACAACGGGCCCCGTTTCAATGTGACCAGCTGGTCTCTGGTGTAAACACCGCCGAGTCATTCATTGACTATTTTGGGTAAACGCACTCACTCTGAAGCGCCTCCGCTCGCCTGTTTGGAGAAGATGCCGTCGGTCTTTTATGTTTGTTTGGAAGTGAGTTAAGTCGGTTTGTTTGTTGCCTCGCCGTCCACCTGCTTCCACTTCAGCAACAAGCGGCTATCGGCACGTTGGCTGGGAGCTATCGGCAAACACCAATTAGCAACAACTTGCTTGCGCAGCTGCAAATACAATACATGAAGGACTTGCATAGGGGTAGTTGGTTGAGGGTGAAAAATAAATACGAAATTAACGCCTGGAAAGTGCTTACTTTGTAAAGGTTCTTGTTCAGCATCCCTGTCATCGTGTTTTCTCCACAAATTGGGTCTGCGTAGGAATGATGTCGCCAGGCATGCTGGCACCTCGGAATGTAACACTTTCCGAAATCGGTTTCCCGAAATGAAAAAGCACATCACCTGGTTAGAACTGCTGTCGGGGCTAATTAACACTAACCCGTGCGGTGTTTTTAGTTTAATCCATTAACAAACTCTCTCTCTCTCTTTCTCTGTGTTTCTGCGTCAGACTTGGCAGGCAGCAGTTTAATAGCTTAATTGCTTCTGGAAACAAATGGACAAAAGTACTTTATTGTTTAGCAATCACATCATTCTAACTGTACCACTTCTGGAACGTCTAAAACTTTTTTTTTGTGCATGTGGGTTTTTCGTTTTATCTGAATGATTATTAGTGAAAGTCTGATTAAACTTCTGGACCTTCCCTTTTTTTTCCCCTTAAGAAAACATCAGAAGGAAATCAAAATTTTAAAAATCCTATCCATTTATGTGTCGTGTCAGTTAGTTTTAATTAGCAAAATGTCGTTTAGAGGTACCGTGCAGAGGTACCGGGTTCAATTCTAACTCCGGCCTCCCTGTGTAGAGTTTGCATGCTCTCCCCGGGCCTGCGTGTGTTTTCTCCGGGTACTACGGTTTCCTTCCACATTCCAAAAACATGCATGGCAGGCTGATTGAACGCTCTAAATTGTGAGTGTGAGCGCAGATGTTTGTTCTTCTTTGTGTGCCCTGCGATTGGCTGGCAACCGGTTCAGGGTGTTCCCCGCCTACTGCCTGAAGACGGGGTAGGGATAGGCTCCAGCGAGCCTTGTGAGGATAAAGCGGTTCCGAAAATGGATGGATGGATTTTTAAACGGTTCTACCACACTAATGTGATTTGTGACTAAATAATTAACATGCCATGAGATATCTTGTTTTAAAAAAACAAAGAAAATAAAATTTTAAAAAAGTATTATTAAGGCACACTTATTAGAACGACCGATATGGCCCCGGATACTTGTCCTCCTCCAGAATCTTCACCTTATACTTTCCGCACACTCCAATTTTCCTCTTATTCCACACCCGTATTTGCTGTTTACTCATTTGCAGCCTGTCATCACAACTGCATGCGAAAAGCACAACAGCTGACCAACAAAGAAAATGAAATAATAAGAAAAAGTATTTTTCATAGGGGGTGGGGGGAGAGTGTAGTCGATGGCGACGGTGTGGGTAGAAGTGGAGCTGCTCGTCGGCTCAGGAGGATGTTCTCTGTGGTGGATCCGCGGCTTGGATTAGTGGCGGATCTGCCTCCTCGCGTCACTGCGCCACAACAAAATCAATATATAATTGAAAGCGAAAGAGAGATGTGCGATGACAGGCGTGATTTGGAGACAGAACCTTTTGGGGCGAGCCGAAGCACATCATTAGCTGCTGGTTTCTTCTTCTTCCACTCATGCGTACCTGCGCGCGGTGTTTGCACGCGTGTTGCGGACGCGCGGCACACTCCAGTGTCCGAGCGGGAAACGGTCTACGTTTTTGTCGCTTTTAACACGAACGGTGCGATCTATTTTGTCATACAAACGGGAATTTTCCGTTGTTGTGCACGCTGTTGGACACAACGGCGGTGCGCAAAAGCCCCGTTCTTTTCAATCTGTAATCATGATTAAAATAGCACGCTCCTCGGCTGAAGAATATAGAGCAAGAAGAAAAGCGATATAAATAAGCGTTGATGGGCTTTTTATGTGGCGGAGGGACTCCCTTGGGGCTAATAAACTTGCTTAATTATGAGCGGCCTTGTTAATTTACTCTCTCACGGATGGAGACGATCTGAGCCCAGCCAAGGAAATCCAGCAGCAGGAGGATCTTCCTCCCTCACTGAACTCTGCATGGCCTCTTCCCGGTCCTCCGAGGATACAAACGGGAGAGATTTATACACGCGTTAATGTGGTTATATTTTGAGGATTTTCCTATTATTAGACAGTTGGTTACCAGGCTCGAAAGGTCAAGACAAAAAGAGAGTCGAAGGATGTACTGTGTCCAAAGTCTCGTGAAAGTAATTTGGTTGAATGCTACCGTCGATCAGTCGCGGAACCTCAAAGTGTTCACATGGTCAATTTTGGCGAAGCTGATCTGCTTCTATATCAGAATAAACATAAGAAAACCTTTATTCGTCTCCCAATGGGGACGTTCCCAATTTACAGCAGCAAAGTTATGAAAGGAGGAGCTGCTGTAAAGGCAGCCACTCTCGCGACGCCATCTTGAAGTCACAATAACATAAGAATAAAATAATACAACACAACACATAAGACACAGATAGTCAATCAATCAAGCTCTGTTGGGAATAAAGCATCGCAAATTTAGAAACACCCATTCACAATTACAGCCCCCTCCTCCCCCCCCAAAAAAACCCTCTTGTTATTGTTGTCTCCGGGCAAGAATGCAAAATATTAGCTACCTCTCTACCTTCTGCGCTAATTTTACCGTTTAATGTTGTGCGGCGGCGCTTGGGCTCACACCTATGAAAAAAATAGTGTTTTGAAAACAATGCATTGAACGTAATTAGACATATTTTATGTTCAGCGCAACCGCCATATTTCACGCCGGGTTATTGTTTTTGCGGCTGTCTGACAAAGCGCCGCCGCGACATTGGAGGGAACAAACGGCAAAAGCCAGGTAGCCCAAAAAAGAAAATGCCGGGTTATAAATGATGCTGTCTTGACGAAGCCAAAGTAATGGATGAGTGAGAGCGGAGATGTAAAGAATTCCAAAGACCACAAACTCATCTCGCAGTTAAAAGTTAAGATGTTATTACCTCTCCCGGTTTTGGTGTGTGTGTTTGTGTGTGCGAGTGGAGGTCATTCGTATTACAGCATATTGCTAAACAAATGAAAACTGCTACAGTGGGAGTGGTGGGGGTGGGGTGGGGGGGGCAGAGAAGCATTGAAAATATAGAGGGAGAGCCATTGATTAAATGCTGCAAAGTGAGAGTAATTCGGCGAGCGCTGGGAATACACACACTGCACTCCTTCCATTATTCATACACCCCCCCGTGCCTTTTCTTTCTTCGCCTTCTCCTCCGTTGATTCGTCAAGCTCTCTCCCGTTCCCTCACTCTCATCGGTGAGCTTGCTGTCGATGAGCGATGATAAATTACAGCCGGCGCGGAACTTGCGTTTAGTTCTGTCATTATTCAATAACAGGTGCCGCAGAAATCAAGGCGGCTTGGCAGTTATTGTACCGCTGCTGGCGCCGTGTGATTATTCGCCATCATTCACTTTATCACTCTGCCCTATTGAACCGAACCGAGCAGAGCATAAGTTGTTTGTCTAACTCGGGTGGGTGCTAAGGGTGTCCTACCGTTTGACTGACCATTTCAGCTAATATGAAATAAAGATGACAAAGTTGGCGGCTCTTTAGCTGGGAAATGGATGAGTGGCCTTTTTTATTTATTTTATTTATTTTTTAAGGCAGGAACAACACGGCACTTGCTGAATATCTGCAGTTGATGCCGTCACTGTAGACCAGGGGTGTCAAACTCATTTTTGTCGTGGGCCACATTTTAGTTACTGTTTCCCTTGGAGGGCCGTTATGACTGAAACCATATAAAAGTTCAATAATTACGGTTTGTTCCGCTATTGTTTAAGTTACTGTAATGAGGGGTTTGGTAACAAGAACATGCTTACAATATGTCTGTTATTTATTACATAATGAGAATTTAAAAATTTGGTAGAGATTTTCGCAAGCATCATGGAAGTTGACATGTTTCATTTGCTTTCGTGGCCCACATAAAATGATGTGACGGGCCAGATCTGGCCCCCGGGCCTTGAGTTTGACACCTGTGCTGTAGACTGAACTTAACCGAGGTAACGACTTGCCAAATTTGGGATCGAATTTCTCTGAACTGTTTCCCGACTGTGGTTCAACCCTTACCAAAGGCCAGAGAACCGAAATCGCCCCCCCCCCCCCCCGTCCCCCAATCCCCACAATAGAGATCCAAATTTCTATATTTAGTCCATAAAACGAACATGCCAGTCACAAATTCACCGAACCTTAAACTTCACTCTTTAGTACTTGAGAGCCTAAGAAGTTAGCCGGCGAGTTTGGGGGGAAATCGGAGGCATCAATTACAGGCGCACAAACAGTTCTTTAAGAGGAATGTGTTGATTTTGCTAATGCCGCCGCTTGGGAAACCGGCTTTGCCTCTTTTATGCAAAATGGATGATATGCATCATGACATCCACATTTGTTGGCTTGACGGTCCCAGCTGGCACCATACCAGCATCGTCTCAAACCCCCCCTGCGGTGCCAACAGATACATGAGCCTGCTCGGTGTAAAACACATTGATGTGCGAGGGGATTTTGTCGATGTTAAGCCTGCGAGCTGCATCCTGCTGACTTATTTCGGAGCCGGCCACAGCAGTGGCCTACATGGGTTAATGGGTTGACTGTAGGAGCTGAGGACACGAGAATTAGGCCTGGGCTACTAATTGCACGAGGGAAAGATTTATTTTAGATTGAGGGGCGGGGGGGGGATTTAGCCTCGACTGGCTGTACAGTAGGGGGTACCCAGCCAAATGTGTTAAGGCAGCTGAATTTGGCCTCTTTTGGAATCTGCTCACTGTATAGATATGGCCGACAGTGCCGCGTCCACCACCACTTTTTGCTGCTCAGACCTAAACTGTTGCCATTTAGCTACCTAAGACCTGTATAGTTTATTGAATGATTCGACCATGTTGAACATTCCTTTTAAATCCATCCATCCATTTTCTGAACCGCTTTATCCGCACAAGGGTCGCGGGGGGTGCTGGATCTTATCCCATCTGTCTTCAGGGAGTTGGCGGGGACACCCTGAACCGGTTGCCAGCCAATCGCAGGGCACACAGAGACGAACAACCGTCCACGCTCACATTCACACCTAGGGAAAATTTTCGAGTGTTCAATCAGCCTGCCATGCATGTTTTTGGAATGTGGGAGGAAACCGGAGTACCCGGAGAAAACCCACGCAGGCCCTGGAAGAACATGCAAACTCCACACAGGAAGGCCGCAGCATCAATATTTTTGGTGCATCACGATAATAAAATTTTAGGTGCTTAGCGCTTGGCTCCACAAATGAAAAATCCCTCATCCATTCCATTTTCTGGACTCTTTGTTAGGGATTGTACCATATCTGCAGCTAAAATTTACAGAGCAGCATTTTTATACAAAATCTACCATACCAGTAGATTTAACTGTGTGTGTGTGTGTGTGTGTCATATTTTTTTGGAAAGGTCAAGCTTCTTTGCAAGATAAGATCAGGAGAAATTGGAAAGTGTGGCGGTCTGCCCGGGGTTACAGGTTATGAACGTCGAGATCATAAGTTTGTTGCAAAGGTAGCGCCCCGGGGGGAAAGCGAGAAACATGTTTATCGAGGGGAGCACGAGAAACAAATAATCAAAGTGACACAGCCATTGGGGCATATCTTTCATTTTAATGAAGCCACTCCAGTAAAACAGCAGGGGGGTGCCAGGGCAGCTGACACCCCTGCTGGCGCAACACGGACTGTTAGGCAAGTGTGGGACTGTTCGGCTTGACCGCGCCGCTGTCTCATCTGGCAAGCTGTGGCGTCCCATCACATAAAAGTAAGCGCATCGCTAGATACGAAATGTAAATAATTTCTACAGTTTGCCCTTTCATTGGCTTGTGGTGTAAACAACAACAATGTTTTTTATCAAGTTCATTTTGACAAACGTAATATGAACTCAGATACCGTTTGCGTAGAACATATTAGTGTGAAGAAATTTTCTGACTTCCCCTTTAAATGTTATCAAAACGGACTGCAAATGAGACGGCGGCTCCCATTAATAGGCAAAAGCGTGATGGTTGGTCACTGATGTCAGGTTGCTAATACATCTGGGAACTGGGTTCATTTTGTGTAAACAAGACTCGGTGATTACTGCGCGATCCCCAGATGACAAGGAATCACGCGTGATTAGGAAGGATGTTACACACTTGTCATCAGCTCAAGGATAATTGCGAGGTTCCGGGGGCCCGATGTGTGTGCGTGCGTGGGTCCTCGTCTTTTCTTTCTAGTTTCCTCTTGTCTGAAGCACACGGCCGCATTTTGAATACAAAAAAAAAAGAATATAGTGATTCATATCACAGACCATGCCTGCCTCCCCTGCTGCCCAGCTAATAGTTTTTAATAATGTATACATTTCTCCCAGAGGCGCCCTCTTTGCTACTTTTTTTGGGGGGGGGGGGGTAAGCTCACCACACATACAAACATTCCATAAAAGCTGCAGCAGAGGATAACAAGGTGCTTGGAGCGTCTTCTTATATGTCAACAGAACCATTTGCATCTACAAACCCCTTTATATGTTCTTGCTCTTTGTTGCCCCCCCCCCAACAAAAAATATTCCTCTCTTCTTCCCCCTCGCTATCTGATGCCGTTAACGAGACGAGTTCCATCCTAATGTCAGGCAGGAAAAAAAGCGGCGCACCTTGATAGGTTTTTAAAAGCCCGCGGGATTAACCGACGGACGGACGCGTTGCCGGCTAGGGCGTGAGAGAAGAATATGGAAAGCGGAAGGGGTGGGGGCGGTGGGGGTGGGGAAACAAAGGTGAAAGCAAAGAGCCTCATCCGAGCCCGGGCGCTTGGGGATTCGCGTTGTCGACCTGACGCGGCGTTGTGTGCTAATGACTGTAAAACATGAGTGGGTGGGCGAAGGCAGAAGAAGAGTTGCAATCCTGATAGGAAAGAAATAATGAGGCGGTTGTTGTGCTCTCACTTAACACCCCCGCTCTCTTTTTGAATGGTAAAAAAAAAAAAAAAAAAAGGGGGGGGGGACCTAAAGTGCAATCTTGTGCTCCTTTAAAGTCTCGTCTTCTTTCAAGCTCTCTTTCAGGTCTAGTCCGTCCATCCCGTGGCCCTTTTCAGTGCTCTGCAAGATGAAAGGCTGTCCTTTATTTTTTCCAAACGAAATCCCAAGGGGGCTCTCTTTAGATGTCCTGTCACTGCCCCCCCCCCCCGTCTTCACCGGAGGGAAAACTGATCAATCAAGTCAATTACCACTCCGTTTCCCACAATTGACTCCCATTGTAGATTAAAGCAGATGCATAATTAAAAGTTATCCATGGCTCACAGATAGGACCTGTTTAAAAAAAAAAAAAAATTCTTGCAATTTTTCAAACTTAAATTAATTGAGCAATAAATTGCCCTTCCAGCCTTACATAAAATTTCCATTGCGTGTACTGTTTAGGGCCTTCCTTTAAATTGGCAACATTGTTAAAAACTTGAAAGTTGTAAAGCTGCGACTGTGAACTTGTCCAGATGCAGTTTTTTTTTTTTTTTTTAAATCAAGATTTGCTGCCCAGGGATTATCCGGGATTATTTGAAAGTCTTCGAGTTCTCCAATCCCACTTTTGGTTCCTACTGCAAATTTTGATTCCTCTCTGAAACCAGAAAGTTTCCTTTGCTTAAGAGTTCCAATAATTATATATGAGAACATATTTAATTATACATACACAAGTGAAAAAAAAAAGAACATGGAGCTTGATTTCAAATATCAAAAAGCATGTTCACAAGGTTCAATGTTTTTGTGTAATCTAGCTAAAATGCGAATAAATGCAGATCAACCTCCTTTTTGGTCTTACGACGAGTAACGTTTTGCGGTCAATCTAAGATTGCAAGTCCGTGCAAGAATTCGCTTTGCTCCGTGACATGATCAGCGACCTCATTTTCAGCCTTTTAAAAAGTAGCGTGTCACAACCCATGAGAGCATTAAAAGTGCTTCTAAGACTTTAATGCTGCTAAAACCCCCAAAGCCCAACAAATTTATCTTATTTTTTTTTTGAAAGGTGTGCATTTTGTGTCAATTTCGCGTCAATTTTCACATTTGCTTTGTTGTCACATGACCATAAAGTATCAACGTCCTGTATGTATTTCACAAAAACAAAGTCCAAAAAGAAAAATAAGAGAGAATGTGAAACTCTGCATGAGACTTTGGATTCGTCCTTTTAGGTTTACGAGACATTGGGATTACGCAAAGTGGAAATGCATCCGCTTACTCGCAAACAGAAGCGGGGTGTCACGACATGCCATTAACACATCGGATGGATGGGTGTCACACTCCAGGTAGCCAGAGCTACATGCTGGAATTTTTAGGCCATGCACGCGCCACAAATGGCATTTACGGCTACGTGCGTGGCGTGAGAGCCATGAGATGCGCAAAGGCAAGCACTTGCGTGCGCCGTGTTGGATGGCTTTTGGGGGGGGGGGGGGGGGATTGAGAGCAAATGCTTTCGGCACACGCGCTCCGACTCATGCAAACAAACAATCCTTGAGACGATCCGTTGCACTCAAGGGGTGTCTTGTGTTCGCGTGCCAACTGTGACTTAGTCGAAACCTCAGTTGGCTCACGGGAAGCGCGCAGGAAACCCCCCTGCGTCGTACTCAAAGTCGAGAGACGTTGCCTCCACTTTAAAAGACTATTCATGATGCAATCAATCATTTCAAACGATTTTCTGGTGTGGAAAGGTAAATAGTTGGTGCGACTCGATATATGCTCAGCGCCACGCAGTTTGCTCTCCCACATCGGCGCTGACATTTGCCAGTCATTACCATGCGCATGTAGAGCGCATTGTAATAGTCATCAGCGATATTTCACACCTCCCCGTCTATTTTCTATGCTACTCGCCTTGCGCGGCGATGCGGCGAGTTGCCGCCATGTCGGCTGACGTTGAATAGAAGGGGGGGAGGGTCATTTGGGATAGCTTGCCACCACAGCCAGCAATTTGCATGCCGCTTCAAATGTCGTAGCAGTTTTGTATCTGTATTATAATTTCCAAGTAAACGATGGGTAGTTACCCGTATCAACAGGGAGTAATTGTATCTTCAAATAACAGGCAGTGAATCAAGAGAACAGGCTTTGCCATTTACAAAATAAAAACTGTCGAAAATGAATGTCAAAATTTGTCAGGTTCTTTTTTTTTTTTTTTTTTTTTTTGCATTGGTGCTTACCACAAGCATTTGTTGGCATTACTTTCTTGAAACATTCATGCCTGTCAAATTCTAAGTATCGGACTCCACAACTGTAGGAGGGACTTGGGAGCTGAGGAGAAAAAAACAAAAAACAAAAAAAAAAACAGCTCCAGGCAGTTAGCACTCTCCGTAAATTATTAGCTGTTATGTCGCAGTCAACTTCTGTTTACGGTTGTTTTAATTGGCCAGAGCGATTTGCGTGTGTGGGCTCGCGTTGAACATCTTGGCACTCGACACCTACAGAGACTCTTAAGACGCATCAACTACGACTTTTTCTCTTTTCATTTTCAGGGGTTGCTTTGGGATCGCCGGCTGGAGCGCACGGCCCCGTCGAAAGGGTCAGGTAAGAAATGAATTCTAACTATGGAAATGAAAGTTGGAGCAATTTTCACCTTTCTTCAAAAGGTCCGTGTAGTAATGAATGAGTTTCCCTGTAAAATAATTTCACCGAGCCTACGGTAGACACTTTCCAGGCCTCTGTTCTTGAGGGTGGCTAATTAAATACCTGTCGTATGAGTCCTGATTATGGTAATCAACTGCCAAGCAGGCGGCTCTCCGCAGATCAGACTCTGGATGTCCTTGTGATTAGAAGTGTAGCGGAATTGGAGAAAAACCAGGGAGAAGCTCATTAGTAGGTCTAAATGTAGTCGCGCCACTCAGGGGTAGGCGGACATCATCGCTCCCGGGTGAGCACTTGGCACACGGAGAGAGGGGGAAATATTGAGGTTTGTGTTTGCTCGATGCCTGTTTGCGCTTTGTTTTATCCGATAGGTCAAAGAAAGGAAGTCTGCGTAGAGGCACGTCGGGGTAAATTCGTCAAGTGGAATGGGTGCTCGTCGGCATGTAGCTTGCAATTTATTGGTGGCCAGGGTTAGAATCGTTTTGTGTTTTGGTTTTTAACATTTGTTTTGAGAGCGGGTTTGTTAGTGTTAGAGCCATAAGGAAAATTTGGTGAAATTATAGATTTCGCTTTTTGAATCATCTGAATTGAATAGATGCAAGCAGTTTGGTTTATATTTGATATTTTATTGCTATTTTATTTATTTAGTTAGTTAGTTCCACCCATTCCTATTTGGAACATTGGGCGACGAGTCTCCTCCATTTGTTCCGGTCACTGGCGACATGACGATATGATAATAACACAAACAACAACAATATACACTACATTGATAATAGGTTGATTTCTTATCAACAAACGCTGGAAAAATGTAGATAATTCTGGCATACAAGATTTGCTGAGAAATAGGTTCTTATTTCATCCCATGGTTCAGTCTTTGAGTTCATAAATTCTCCTCTCTTTTACTCTGCTTCCAATGATGCAAGGCCTTCTCAAAGTCACCTTGATGATATCTCCGCAATAAACTTTCGCAACATTTGCTCGCCACACTTGTTTTAACATTACACAACTTGGCAATCGTCTGCTTGCCGCGAGGTTGAAGGCCGACCGCGCCGATCTCGTCTCGCGAGAACAGGAAATCTCGCCACGCGAGATCAAAACAACAATGGCGGCGGTTGTCAAACTTGCGATCGTTGCTGGAAAAAAAGATTGACCGTCGTTTTTTTTTTTTTGGACTGAGAAATTTCCTTGCGTCCCAAAAACGCAGATTATTTGGAACTGTGCGACAAAAAAAAGTAAACACAGCAGTGGAATAACGCTTGACTTGAAACTCATCCAGGGTGTACCACCGCCTCTTGCCCGATCAGCTGGGACGGGGCCTCAGCTCGCCCCAAAAAAAAAAAAAGGACGGATGGCAAACAATAGTTACTTTACAGCACTTGCCGTCATATTTACTATCTGCCTGTGCTTCATTTATTTTTTTCCCGCCCATTCACTTTTATCCTTTGTCTTACGGGCACCCGACCTTCCACCTTGTCGACTTCAACGGTGTCCTGCGCACGCCGCGTCGCGTCTTGCTTTGCGTGCGCTCGGGTGGCCGCTGAGCTCTATTTGACGATATATTGAATTTGGCCGGGTTGAAGACGGGATGTTTGCTGAGGCTAATTTACCTCGGGTAGACCTCACCGAGGGCCGGGGAGGTGCTGATAATTAAAATGGCTTGCTACTGCTGGGATAGAATATTCATTGGAGATTACTTCCACCTCTTCCTCAAACATCCCAGCGCTACTCTGACTGTGCAGTGTGCGCGCACGCGCGCAAGTCCGTGCGTTTTATGGGCAATGATGGGATATTCGGATTTTTTTTTTCTTTTTTCGTGTGTGTGTGTGTTTGTGATTGTGCCACCCTCCCGTGACCTCTCTTCTCTTCCCCATTACGTAAACTCATCGCAATGCTGCAGGAGCTATTTAGGTCAGCGTGAGGCCCAAGATGAGATGAAAGACAGGAAAGGAAGAGCGGGAGACAGCAATAATGAAATTGACAGCCCCCGTGAGGTGATGACGGCAGGCTGTCTGTCTGTCATCACTCCTTGACGGATGACAAATGCTCAGCGTCCATGTCGATGACTTGTTCCGTTGCGCAGCTCAGTTAGTACGTCGCAAGTGTCAGCAGGAGAAAATCTTTGCAAAGTGCACACACGGAGGAACGTAAATGAGCATTAACAATCACAGTCACACCTAGGGACAATTTAGAGTGTTCAATCAGCCTGTAATGCATGTTTTTGAAATGTGGGAGAAAACCGGAGTACCCGGAGAAAACCCACACAGGCCCGGGGAGAACATGCAAACTCCACACAGGGAGGCCGGAGCTGGAATTGAACCCGTAGAAAAAGCTGGAATTTTGTAAAAAAAAAAGAAAAAAAAGAATAAATACTCTTTTAGATGTTTTTTCTATTAACCCCTCGCATAGGCCGCTGAACAGTGTCACAGGAAGGATACTTTTATGTGACATAATCAGAAAGACCAAAAGGCACATGTATTTTCATGTTGACATGAGTTGAATACAAACAAATTAAGAATACTTTCTGTGTTTTTCCTCTCGGGTGTTCGCCTGGCAAATATTCACAATTATCCCTGAAATCCCGCTGAGATTGTTTTTGTACAGATTACTTGGCGGATGACTGAAGGCCTTTCCTGGATTTTCTTTTCAAGGAATCAACCACCCCATGATCCTTCTGTTGTGCGTGAATATTTAAATTGGAGGGCTCTGGCTTAATACCTGAGCAGGTATGCTGTCATTAATCATAATTCGGGGGCTTTGCTCTTGTGAGCAAAAATAAAATGGCAGATGAAGACGTGGAACAGATTGAGCTATTTGTCATCACAGTTTATCCCAGCACCGGGATGCTTGCTATTTTCCTGCCAAGACCAGAGATGGCAGGTGGAGAATGCGATTCCTCCCACCTCTTTGTTATTCTTACTGGATTAGATAGTTTCCCCGCGATTCTTCCTCACGCGCATTCTGATGGAATAGCAATCGGAAGGCGTGCGCATCTCGCAGAGGTGAAGGAGTCAAGGGCACGAGGAAAGTGGTTAAAGGCAAGGTGGGAGAGGAGCATGAGGTGGAGGTGAGGGTGGTTGACATGCTGATAGGGAGAGATAAGCATTTTTCTGTCTGCTGTGTTCCTAGGTGAGCCTATGACCTCTCTGGCTTGTTGATTATAGTGTTTGGCCAAGCCGTTATCTCTCTACTGCAGAGGGAAGTCTGGAATATGAAACTCATGTTAGCTAAACAAAGCGCGCGTGCATTAGCATGTTCAGTGCTTTGGTATTTCTGAGCAATGGAGAGCACTTCATCGCCAATGCTTGTTGGGACTGTAGAATCTTGCACGGCTCAATTTGTGCAGAATTTGAAAGGACATGGGGGGGGGGGGGGGGGGGGGTTCGGAGCATCAGTGTGAGGGAGGTAGAAAGTACAGAGAAAACTTACTCCGGAATGGTAAGCGTGCCTTTACCACCGGAGGTCAGCTCACAGGGGGGTTGCGAGGATTAAACATAGTGTCGAAGAGGATTCATTATTCATCCATCCACTTTCACCACAGCACTCACCCCCCTGTGGGGGGCTTGCAAAGCAATTAGATCTTCAAGACACGTACTAGCGTGCCACAAAATTAGGTACACTGCCTCTAATCAGAATCCAGCGTCAGAGTTGTACCGTAAACGATTCCTTTAAAGAGGATATTACTCCCCCCCCCCCTAAAAAAATGGTGTTCTGCTGACAGCCACTTGACGTAAAATATTGTCATCGAAACGCAACATAAAGAGCTTGTCTCGTTGAATTGCACGCGGTCCACGGACGCTCGTCAAGCTAGTAAAACGCGTGCTTCGCATCGTAGCTGAAACGACATCAGCAACACTATTAACATAAATACAATGAAAACGTTTTCAGTTTTCATTTTTTCATTTTCATTTCTTTCAAATTCCACTCACACTCATTGCGTGTGCATATTATTGGATTTTGTTAGCTTGTGTAGAAGCTAATATGTTTCCAAAGATAAATCGGAACAAAAAGAAGGCAGTTTAGATTATCGGTTTACGTGTTGTTGTGATGACAGGATCAATGCGGATTAAGTTGAGTGAAGGACGCTATTTAGTTTGTACAGTCGTATGTACGTGTTATAGTGGCATGTGAGAGAGCGGCGAAAAAAAACACAGTGGGGGGGTATGTGAAACAAAAACGGCGTGTGGATTTGTGTCACAGGGACGATTTCGTCTGCGAGTGGACTTAAATAAGCGTGTGATGGAGGTTGTGCACGAGTGTGTGCGCGTGTGAAAATGAGCGCACGTGTGCATGATTGCATGCGGTGATGGCGTGAGTGTTTTGATACCCTCCATTAAACACTTGAGATGGGTTCTGTTTCCCCCTCCTCTGAACATATGAGGGGTCAACTACGTTCACCCGAACACTGGCACTGGGTCTAGGTTACCTTTCCAGTTCGCGACTGGCTCCCAATGCCAAGTGGGAAAGACATGCCAACCGTATCCACCCCCCGACCAACTATTCTGCAGTTCTTTCATGCTTCCCCTTAAACCATCAGTCAACGAGGGAGCTGAGGTTGGGGGTGGGGATGCTGTGCATGTGAACGCACAACAAAAGAGGCGGCGTTGGCAATGACAGGGATTTCCAGACGAAATGGAAGAAGAAAAGAGAGATGCAAAGCGATTGTAGGGGATGTGGGGGATTGGAACCAAAAGAGAGGATTGACCGAATAAAATAGAATAAATCAGGAAGGATGTGTTTTTGTGAGGAGGGTATTTGCTGAATATTTATCAAACCAGTTTTTGCGGTTCGAGGTCAAACCCAAAAGTAATTACGGGACACTCCCATTTGGACAAAAATAGACCCACCCCCATGCCAGGTTGCAGATGCATTTCATAACCCTGATAACTAAAAGAACTACAAAAAAAAAAATCTATGCGTTTTTTTTTTTTTTGCGCATACCATCATCTCCATTTTAGCCAATCACGAGCCGTGCGTCCTCACAAAGTCACTTGTCACCCACGACGTCCTGCATTGGCTATGCCCATTGTTTGTCGAAGTTTCAATCGTGCTTTGAAGTGAGCATAAAAGACAGCCGATGTCATGAAACAATCGCATGCCAAGTGCTCCCCCTGTCACATTTGTTTTTGTTCTCTCTCATCAACATGTAAACTTCATACGATGTGTAGACTGTGCGATGGCACGTAACAAAAGTCTACTAAAAAAAAATCTATTGTTAGACAGTTGGTGTACTGTATAGGAATGTGGAACATCTTTACATATTGGGGGCTGAGGTGGCAGAATTAATGAGAACCTGGAAGAAATGGAGCTGTTTGACAGATGGGGACCACTGTAAAAGGCTTGGAAATTTGCCGTGCAGCAGATGCTTCATTCCCCACAGGACACGCCATGACCACACAAAATGATGTATGCGACAAGCATTATGCGTCGGGATAGACTGATTAATCATTGCATCCATTGGAGAGTGACTTGAAATGACGCCATTATATTGTAGGGCAAAAAAAAGAAAAAATGCCGCCAAGAAGCACACCACTTCGTGGAGAATTCTTGGAGCTGTCACCTTTCCCCGAAGCTGATCTATCCGACTCGGGAGAGACAGATTGCGGGCGGGCCAAGCACTTCCTGATTTCTGCTCAGCTGCAGCTATCTCGGGCCACCATCTCGGCTGACACCGTCGGCTGCCGCCCCATCCTGTAATCGCATCAGAGAGCGAGCGGAGGGAATGACAAATCATATTACAAGCACTGACTCAGTGCAGTTTTTTTTTCTTTGTGTCATCTTGCTACTGTTCTCTGTCTTTGTCCAAATCCCTCTGAATGAAGATTCATGTTTTGGCCCGTGGCAGGAGAGGTAATGTGATATCGAGGCAGATTGTAAGTGGGGGTGGGAGGGGGGGCAATGTTGGTGTGTTAAGTATATGCTGTTCAGAGAACATAAAGACCTACCAGGGCTCTTGGTATATTTAAAATCTTGTCGTCCCATCAGGTTAGACTTGGAAAAACATGACTTTGAACGCAACATGGGGGCTGCTGCTTTAGTCACAGTGAATCATTCATTTCCCGATCCGCTTTATCCTCACAAGGGTCGCGGGGGGTGCTAGAGCCCATCCCAGCCGTCTTTGGACAGTAGGCGGGGGACACCCTGAACCGGTTGCCAGCCAATCGCAGGGCTCACAGAGACAACCATTCACGCTCACACTCACACCTAGGGACAATTTAGAGCAGTTGTGTCAAATTCATTTTTGTCGCGGGCCATTTTAGAGTTACGTCTTCCCTCGGAGGGCCATGACAACAGAAACCGAATTAATGTTTCATCTTCACATCATGTTACAGTCATACCTCGGTTTTTGACCATAATCCGTTCCAGAAGGCTGTTCGAAAACCGATTTGTTCGAAAACCGAAACCACGCTCTTTAAAAAAAAAAAAAAAATCTTTATTGAACATGTCTGTTCACAATGGAACGCCACAACGAGGAAGCAATTTGTTCGAGAATCGAAATTCGGTTGTCATCCGAGGCATAAAAAACTCGAAATTTTGGGTCGAAAACTGATTTGGTCGAGAACAGAGACGTTTGAAAACCGAGGTTTGACTGTATTACTTCTCCACCAAAAAATCGATGGCTTCCTAGTTTTGAAGTCAGTCAACAGTGTAGCAAAATTATAACTAAATCTCAACATTATTTATGACACATGGCAATTTGGTATTTCGGTACAGATTTTAGCAAGCATCATGGAAGTTGACACCAGAGATTTGCTTTAGCAGGCCACATAAAATGACATGGCGGGCCGAATCTGGCCCCCGAACCTTGAGTTTGACACCTGTGATTTAGAGTGTTCAATCATGTTTTTGGAATGTGTGAGGAAACCGGAGTACCCGGAGAAAACCCACGCAAGCCCGGGGAGAATATGCAAACTCCACACAGGGAGGCTGGAGCTGGAATTGAACCCGGTACCTCTCTCAGTGAATCATTTAAAAAAATATTCTGTGATGCGTCAGTGCACCAGAAAGACGCAATCAATGTTCCTCACATGTTTAATACAATTCTTATCGGGGCTCATAGTCGCCAGCAGTTTCGCGTTTTGTCCTTCGTCGTTATTGCGTGCTTAGAGAGGTGTGTTATGGGCCATTTTCCCGTTGAAGAACTTGGACCCACGGCCTCGGTTTATTGGTCTATTTCCTTTTTTTTATTTTTATTTTTTTTTTTTAGAGAATGCCTCTTGATCATCAGAAAGAGGAAGGCTGCCTTATTCCGAGAAACAATGCCGCCGTAATTTAAGCAGCACTGACAATGGCCCCTCAATTAAGCCAATCAACTCTAATTTATCCATAATAGCAATGCAACATAATAAGTGAAATTTGATGCAGATTTTGCTCCAAAAGTGGGAGGCAGCCCACTTCATTGGAAATTTAAGCAGCCATCGAATGGAAGCTTCTGTAGTAGTTACACATGTCATGTAAACCAGTCGTGGAAAGCTTTTGGGACCACATGAAATTGATAATTTGACCAGACAAAGTCGCCGGTTGTGCATAACCGACATGCGGTGCCTTGCTATCCTATTTTGTAGCTCGTCCTTTGGAGACCACTCACTGTCTTCTCTGAGAGAGCCTGTAAACAACAACAGTATGTGGAATGATATTTCCATCCTCCTTTTGAGGAAACAATTACATCACGTTGCTTATTTTCTTCTCCCAAACAACTTTAAAATGTGATTTCTTTTAGCTTTGGATCAATTGGATGGGTAAAGCAGAATGGCTACAAAGTGAGGGTTTTTTTTCTTTTTCTTTTTTTTTTTGTAAACAAAACGGAAGCGCTAACATTCGACAGCTTTAAACAAGACCCCCCCCCCCAAAATGAAAAAAATGATTCATCTGTGACCGTCGTCCCAATCCGATTTCATGCAGCATAGTATTACATATTTAATGGCAACAGAGGGTAGAGAGAGTTCAGAGGAAAGTTTGAGGAACATTTTTTTTCATTCACTCGCCTGGAGAGATCCCAAAGTGAGGGACCCCAATAGGAGAACATGAATATTCCACTCTGGATTTGCATACGCTTAGCTCTTCATCTTTTGGCCTGCTCACCTTAATCACGTTTTGCTAATCTCACAGACAGCTTGCCGTCCTCTCGCTAGAACAAATGTCATCATGGTGGTGTTTGCTCCTCTCTTCCGCTCGTCACAGGCTCCATAAGCAGTAGCCCTAATCAATTATGTAAATAAGCGCCGTTGTCCCAACAAAATTGGGCCTCGTCAGCGCGCACGCTTGACGTTGACAGGCGGAGCTAAAGGATGTTGACGTTCCCTCTTTTGCATTGTGCACTTGCAAATAGCGGAACGATTCAACCCGGCCATGCATATAAGGAAGTACTTGACTCGTTCCGGAACAGTAACTCAGCAAATGTCTTAAAATGATTGACGGACAGCTCATACGGTATTGAAGAATCTGCTCTTGGATCAGAAATAAAAATCTGTCTACTATATGTAGCATGTATTTGAACTCATTCAGTAAGAGCCATTTACAGACCCTTTTTTATTTTACTCCAAGTCTTGGAAAAAGAAGAAAAATGTAGATAAATAAGTGCCTGAGAATGAACAGATGGCGTCTGAAAAGACATCTAAGTACGTCTTTGGGAGAGAACGAGTGAAAGAAGATGGAATTTGAACACAACAAATCAAATGTTCATCCATGTGACTTTTTTTATGCTTTTGCCGGCCATGCAATTTTGGTTGTACATTTGTATGGCCTCAGCGGCGCCCTCTTAACAACCCGTGCTGTATCAACCATGCAACTTGGCTACGGTGGCCCCAGAAATGAAATCGATATGAGTCTCAAATTGGTTAGCTACAACCCAGGCAAGAATTTGTATGAAATTGTACTTGACCTTTATTTATGGATGATACAGCCATACTCCAAACACAACATTGGTGGTCCAATCTGGGCACAGCTAACTGCAGGTCATGAACAGTGAGACTTGCCATTCCTGTTTTTGCTCTATTTATAGTTGGCCTCTCAGTAACCTGATATCGGCCAACAATTCAGCTACTTCTCGGGGCCCCCCGTGGAGGAATTCGTCTCCTCCGAGATGATGATCCAAATGCTAATATGTGATTCTTAAGACCCTCAAGTAGAATCTCTTCCTACATTTGTTCCATCAATTTGTTTCAATGCTTTTCTTACGCTTATTGTCTCGACTCCAGATTTCCCCCTAATGATGTTTTGCGGACTTATCGAGAGTGCACGAAAGAATGATTCATATCTGCTGAGGTTCATTATGTGGAGTGTTAGGAGGGTTGGAGAGTCGATTACTCCTCATGTCTCTATGACTACGGAGAACAGAGAATTATACGGCATAATTGCAACACAAGAGATAATATTAAACTTACTTTGATTTGAGCATCCCTAATTTAATCAAAGCACCATGTGCCCCTGTGTTCGGGTAGCTGCTTAATTACATAGTGTGAAAGACATGCCTCACATTGTGCTCGTGACATTGTGTTTTTCACGGTGAGGCCAGGCTACGGCACGGTGTGCCGTAAGACCAGCCCCCCCCCCCCCCCCCCCACAAAAAGACAAGAAGCTTCATTTGTGTGCGGCGGTAAAAAAAACCCCCAAAAAAAAACTCCAAAGTCAAACACCCCCTAAACTTTGCACGGTTTGGGAGCTCAACTCAATGCCTCAATCGTTAAACAGGAAATCGAACCGTCATCACGCCTTATGTCACTCAAAAAAAAAAACTGCAAGCAAAAAAACAGCTGTAAGTGCATTTAAAGGACGTGCACCGTTTTATCGAGCGCAATTTCAGAAATTTATATGACCTCGATGGACACTCTTGTAACCCACAACTAATTTTGTCACCAGGGCTCATTAGCAGTAATTTCCCCGTTGGCTCTTTACCGTTTTATCGGCATTTCTCAAATGTGATGAATGTGAACAAATAAACTCAACTTTGAAACCGCCGTCGTGACTTTCACATGGTAGGTGACACGCCTGTATCAAATCTACAATTGCGATTCAGAATCCAAAGCCGTGCGTAAAAGTTATGCACTCATTTGTGCTAATCACGTGAAATAAACGTTGCAAGAAATCCATGGTGTGAAAACGACCGATGCCTTTGACAGCGATTCATCTCATAAAGCCAATGAGAATTTACCGCAAACCCAGCGGACTAAAGCAGTGAAGTGACGCCCGCTCTCCTGTGCCAATTTAAATCGCTCTTCTTTCCATATTTGTCGCACGAGCGTGTTTGTGTGTGTGCGCTATAAGTGGACTGAACGGTATATACAGTCTATATAGCTCTTTCAAAAGGCACATTAAACACCTCTTTACCACTCGCGGTTTAATGGGTCCCCGCTTGGGAATAACGACTATGGTGCAATTCATCTGGGACTTGTATCCAACTGTTATGAAACACCCGCTCAAGGCATCATCTGCTTTACCAATGCCTTCGTTTCCGTTCAACTTCTCATCACCTCACATTTCCTCCCACCAAAGCTCCTGTAATGTTCCGGACAGCGGACGCGGCATATTCCATAAATGCTCGGGATGGATGGCTCAATGGTACAAACCAATCCCAACCAAGTGTCTGTCGAATGAATATGAGGCTGTGAGAAAAAAAAAATGAGAGGGTCCTTTCGCCTCTGCACAACTAAGTTAGAGGACTGCGTTCATCAGCGTCCACGCACCCGCCCACTGGGGTCGCTCAGTCAGGCTGAGGGGCCCATCATCTGCGCATGAGTGCCAGCTGATATTTCGAATGTGAGCTCGATAGAGTAGATAGAAAAGCGATCCATCGGTGCTGGGGTGACAACCTTAATAATGGACTGTGCTGTTGCTTAGGAAGCAAAAATGGAGGAGAACTGCCTATTTGCCAATTAAAAAAATATATATACATTTTTTTTTGGATGTGCATGTGCTCAGCTTTTAGGGGTTTTGTTTGAAAAGGAGTTTATTAATAGACTTTTATTTATTCCACTCATAGGCCGGTGGCCAAACATGTGCAAAATGCTCGTAAATGGCAGCTGCAGAAGAAGATTTTATAATTGTATTATTTCTAATGGTCCAGGTTTGGAGGATGAGTTGTGTGAGTAATCAATTCAGGGCAGAGTTGTGCGCTGTTTTTTAAAAAATTTTTTAGTTGGGTCGGCATGACAGCGAGAGACGGAGTGGCCGACCTGGAAGCGTAGCCACATGATGCAAACCCTTGCAACAGCATTTTCTTCTCTATCTCTTTAACTGTCTCGTTGCTCCGATTCTCACGAGGCACGAGGAAAGCTGAGAGAGATGCTCAATAATATTTGCTCGCTGGGGAGAATCTGCTAAACATGTCTCCTCACTTCAAGTAGCATTCGGTCAATATTCACTTGAGGAAGGGAGAAGTCGCGCAACAGTCGTGATAGACTCCGAGATTGTGTTGTTGATTGGCAAAGTTCATTTGAAAATGCAAATGTAAATCATTGAGAAGCAAAGTACAACCCCCCCCCCCCTCAAATCTAATTAAATTCCATTCCCATTTTTTGGGAGTAGTGTACATATAATACACGAAGCAGACACACAAGTCCACCATTGGCGTAAGGCGAAAGAGCCTCCAGATTTTCTTTTTTCAATCAGGATGAGCAGTTGGTCAGGTCACCTGAGAAACGGTGTATGATATTGAAAGACCCAAAACACCCGGCAGTGTCAGGAACGTCACCACAGATGTGTCCCGGTTTCATCGTTCCTCATCACCGTGCAAATACTGTCGATCACAGGTGTCAAACTCGAGGTCCTGGGGCCAGATCTGGCCCGCCACATTATTTCATGTGCCCCGTGAAAGCAAATCAAACATGTCAACTTCTGCCACAATTGCTAAAATCTGGACCAACATTTCAACTTCTCATATGTAATAAATAAGAGAGATATTGTAACCATTTTCCTGTTACCAAACCTCTCATTACAGTAACTTAAACTCATTCACTCCCAAAGACGTTTTTAAACGTCTTTTCAGACTTGGTCCAGAATTGGATGGTACTGAATGAGTTAAACAATCGTTGAATCAACCATGATTCTTGACCTCTTTAAATACTTTCACAGTCATAACGGTCACTTCAATGTGGTCCACTACAAAATTGAATTTGACACCCATGCTGTAGACCAAGCACAAGAAAAATGTCCACAAGCTGGTTTTGGCCACAGAAAAGCTTTTTTTTTGTGCAGGCAGATTTTATTTAAACCCCCATCCAAGTGAAAACACAGCGGTTGTATTTTGATTGACGTTTGTTGGTTAGCAAGACACAAACATCGGCTCAGAAAATGGCAGGGGCTGACAATCGTAAAAATCTGTTCAATATTTTCTAACCGAAAATATTGAACAGATTTTCTTCAATATTTTCTAGAACTGATCGTAAAAATCTGTTCAATATTTTCTAGAGCAGATTTTTACGATTGTCAGCCCCGCCATTTTCTGAGCCGATGTTTGTGCCTTGCTAACCAACAAACGTCAATCAAAATACAACCTCGGTGTTTTCACTTGGATGGAGGTGAAAATAAAATCTGCCTGCAAATAAAAATAAAAGTAAACTTTGCTAGTCGTGAAACTCTTTTCTGTTTGGGTGCCAAGGAATAAATACATTTCTTTTGTTGAAAATGCCGCATGTATAAAGAGAGGCTAATTACAAATCTATTTTTTTTTTGTCCGCTACTTAAATGATCTCTAGTTCTAGTTCTCAGTTTGTGTTAATTTAGATCCTTCATTGGTTTTCTATAGCTCCTCCATTTTCCTGATGAGTGCATTTCAGCGGCACTGGAGAGAAATCATGCTGCGGAGGACTCAAGTATAGTGGGAACACCTGGCGCAAGCGTTTCCCTTTGCCGTCCTGTGATTGGTCGAAGCTCCCGCACGCTCGGCTTCAGTCCTTTCGTCATTGTGCCTCTTATCTGTCAGTCTCCCCTTGAAGTCCCTCCCCCCGAGGTATGAAATAAGCCATGCGCCTGCCACATAGGAGCACTGTTTGCCCAGACGGCTTCCGCTCCGAGCAGCCCGGGAGTGCGCCTCTGCTGCGGAGCTTTACGCGCGGGCAGACTGGACAGAGATGACAAGAGCCCCGCGGAACTGGCCAGACAAACATGGATCTGCGTAAGACGATGATTACGGTGCTTTGGATTTTATTGCTGAACCTGGTGGAAGACTCTCACGCGGAGGAAGGTGTGTAGAAATATATTTCATTGATTCATTTGGGAGCTCCAAACTGGTGTTTTTGCAACGTGTTGAGCAACAGACAGATGCCCGCTTGTTCTTTGGAGAAAGCAGGTGCATCCACTCTAAATGTTGAGCAATTAAGATGCGATCCGAAACAATGCCTTTTCTTTTTTTTTTTTTAGAAAATGCCATTTGTGGACAAGAGTCTAAAACGCAGCTTTTACGCATTTGTGCTGTGTGCGCTCAAAGCGTTTCAGCCTCACTAGCGACTGGAATGAGTTTGTTGCTGACAGTTTTAACATTGGCAGAAAGACCAGAGCAAGCAAATATATTGGGCGCATCAAAACACGATGCTGTTTAACATGTTTCAATTGTAATGGATGCTTTTTTTTTTTTGGACATTGCAATTGATTAAAATGCAAAATCTGGTTCCTTCAAGCAAAAAAATAAAAATAAAAATCAATTGCACGGTTTGATTTGGTCACCGCATCTTTGTGCAACTGGTTTCTTTGTCTTCTCACCGGCCGATGCTGCATTGGCTGCTCTTGTTTGTCCTTGTTTATTCCCTATTGAAATACTTTGGGGCACTTTTTCCCCCCAGTGTGGTATCGTGGTTGCCCGAAACTGCGGTGGTTCCAATTTGCTGCAATTTAGCACTTCGTTATGATGGAACAAGATTCGGTTCAGGCAGATATGAGATTGGGCTGTGGTGTCTGGGATAGTTAAAAGAAGTATTTTGCAGAAGACTGCTCAGGTCTGCCCAAACATATTCCGCAGTGCAAAAAGAAAAAAAAAGCTATTTGAAATTACTCTTAGGGATGTTGCAGTGCTTGAGATGGTCTTGCAAAGCCAACAAGGTGATTCTAGCCAGTTCAAAGAATGACGGGGGGGGGGCATGATGGCTTCAGTTAAAATGGGTTAAAAATGTTCCCTTATTTATATTACATTTTTAATAGAAAGCCGTGATGTGCACTTTCAATCTAATTCATTTTATTTTTGAAGCTTTTGAAATTATATTCCGTTGCATTGAGCTAAATTTGAATAAATTGTGTCTCGACACTTGTGCATGCCCCGGATGACAGACTTTCTGAGTCTAAGGCCATCGATTAAGATCCAACACAAGCACAGAGCTGTATCAAAATGATTGAACAAATTCAATCACTGACGAATTGATTTGAGATGCCACTAGTAATTAACTTAACAATATGTTTGTGGTTTGCCGTTTTTTGCAAGTGCTGTATGTGGAGCAAGCACCTCCCAGTAAGATGCAATTTGACCAACTGAACTCACAATCACACGGCTGTGCGTCGTTTCTGATTTAAGACATCACGTTTGAATCTTCCTGGTATGGAATCGCATCCCATCATGCACGTCTCATATGGTGGCCCGTCAGTGCTCAACTCGGTGGCACAGATGCCATATTTGACACACTTACCCACGTCACGGCCCTTCACCATAAACTTTTTCCTAACGCGTATGCACGCAACTGTGGATATACTGTAATTCAGGCACGCTCTTAACACATACGGAACATGTTGTGCTCGCAAGCAAGACATTGAAGTCGCAATTTCCGAACTGCCGCCCGAAGGGCTCTCTTGGGCACGCAAGTGTGGAAACACACGTTGGGAAGAGCAATCAAACCGGCACTCTTCCACGCTGTTACGCACTCGCAACCAACATATGTTTGCACTTCAGTATGAGTAGTATGGAGCTTCACGGCGAACCTGATATAATTCTCTAGAGCACGGGTGTCAAACTCATTTTTGTCACGGGCCAGATTTTAGTTCGTTTCCCTTGGAGGGCCGTTATGACTGAAACCATATAAAGAAGTCAAGACGTTTATTCATGCTTACAGTATCACTCTTATTTATTACAAATGAGAATTTTAAATTTTGGTAGAGATTTTAGCAAGCATCATTAAAGTGGCCATCTTTGATTTGCTTTCGCGCGCCACATAAAATAATGTAGGTGCCAGATGCAGATCTGGCCCCCGGGCCTTGAGTTTGACACCAATGTTCTCGAGTGTCAACTGCTATTTCATAGAAAATCTTTATTTGGAGGTGAACACAAAGTTAGAAAGTTGCTCCGCAGATGAAGTGATTGGTTTGCAAAACTGCTCAGCGAGGAAAAGAAATTAACCCTTGCATAGCGCTTATATCCTCTTCTTGCTCCTCTGCATAGATACCCCCCCCCCCCCCAAAATGTAACCATTTCAAGACATTTTCCATTTGTTACACTTGGATCCTAGCTCTGCCTCATCTCTTACTCTCTTCGACATGCCCGCTGTATGATGTAAGGCCGAACCAACAAACGCAAACTAACACAGCCGAGGTGAAGCGTCGCAGGGCAAGCCGGGCGGCAATCATCGCCCCCAACACAGTCAATCCAGCCACTCCCCCTCCCTTTCAGGCTGCTTTTCCCATTCCTCACACCTCACCACTAACAGGCCTTGGCATCTCATCGGGCTCTCATTTACTTCCACATGCCGCCTTGCCTGCCCTCCACTCCGCTCCCCTCCCTCCCTCCATCCATCCACCCACCCATCCATCCACCCCTTCTGCACAAGGCGAGCGGGTTGCAGAACAATAAGCACACAGTGAGGGCAAGGATTGGCGAGATTGGGTCCGTGCTGTTCGTGTGACTGTTTTGTGACATGATTCCTCGGTTGTCATGTCGGAGTAATTTGAGGGATTTGACTGGGCTTTGCATGCACTGTTGTTCGCATGCAGTCTTATTATACAGTACGGATATGCGGCCCAATCCTCCCCCTGTCACGTGAATTCGGATGCTCATTTTCCACCAGGATGCATGTTGGGGCAGTGAAACATTAATTCCCACTAGA
The DNA here is from genome assembly GCF_054856545.1 of Hippocampus guttulatus. Lineage (NCBI taxonomy): Eukaryota > Metazoa > Chordata > Actinopteri > Syngnathiformes > Syngnathidae > Hippocampus > Hippocampus guttulatus. Next base: position 6,381,307 of record NC_141278.1, read on the forward strand.
ATGTTCGGTGATACTTGTGGACCTCCAGTTCCCTAGGATGAAAAACGATTTAAAATCGCCTTATTTTCCACACTACAAACCACTTCGGAGTATAAGGTGCACCTTTCAAGCTACGATAGTGGCTTGCAGTTCCCTTATGCCTCCACTAGGTGGAGCTGTGCCAAAGGGAATCCAATACAATACAGCTTTATTGACATAGAGCTTTCACAACCGCTGCAGCTGTAACGAAGCGCTTTACAGATCATTTCAAATAATACGCCCAAGAAATCCGAATATTGATCCATATATACGGCGCGTCGGATTATAAGGCACAGTGTCAGCTTTTGAGAAAAGTGAATACTTATTGGTGCGCCTTATAGTGCGGAAAATACGGTGTAATATAAAATAAAAAAAAAATATATATATATATATGTACTGTATATTGACTGTTTAAAGCACCTAAGATAAACTCGATCACTTCCTGAAAACTTTGGCCAAAGTCTGAAATGTTCGACTTTGCAGGCCTTCCATCCTATTTAAAAGAATTCCTCTCCTTTGAAGATGTAACAGGCAAAATCTTAAGACAACAAGGAATTGCTTGAGCCTCAGCTAAGTTTTCACTGTCGAATGTTGGTGCACAGGTGAGCCTGCAGCTCAGCCGTCCTTCCTTCTCGCAATGGGGACATCTCTGCTGAGGCGTATTTCCATAAGCCTCGCTATCTGCTCTCATCTGACAGAAATCATCCCACTGTGGGAATATTTTTAGCCCCGGAATATATGCATTTCTATCTTCCGTAGCACACGTGATGCACATACAACGGGGCGGGGGAAGAAAAAAAAACGGTAGGGAAATGAGAACCAAATCCGAGGTTGACTTTTTAATGTTTTTAATTTTTTTTTTTTGAATAACATCTCCTCATAGTAATACGCTGATTTCCAATAACCACACTTGTGCACCGAATTTCTGTTTTTAGTTACTTCCCAATATGCATGAGCCATCTCTTGTTTCTTGCCAGCAGCTTTGTAGATCACTTCACCCCCTTTAAAGGCAGGAGCAGTGGCACAATCCACAGTCACTGCAGTAATTGCTCAAATAATTTCAAAGATTCACACCTTACAACTGTATTTTCCGCACTAAAAGGCGCACCTAAAAGCCTTCCATTTTCTTCAAAGCTCACAGCGTGCCTTAAAATCCGATGCGCCTTGTGTGTGGTCATTTCGGTAATATATCAACCCCAAAATGGCTCCTTGCTTGAGACGTGCTGACAACGTAGTGTTCAAACTTAAGGCGATCGGTTTCGCAGTTGAACACGGAAATAGAGCAGCGATAAGAGAGTTCAACGTTAACCAGTCAATGTTATTACTTGTTGGATAAGTGAACTGTGTCGCTGCTTTATTATAAACTCATTCACTCCCAAAGACGTTTTTAAACGTCTTTTCAGACTTGGTCTAGCATTGGCTGGTACTGAATGAGTTAAATAAGTTTTACTGCCATCTGATCGTTATTTCTGTTGGTGTGTCCTTAAGCGCAGCTCCATCTAGTGGATGCATTGTAGATTGCGTATTATAAAGCGGTGCGCCCAATATATGAAAATAAATTACAAAATAGGCCATTTATTGAAGGTGCGCCTCATAATCCAGTGCGCCTTTTAGTGTGGAAAATACGTTGTCAAAATGGAGCCGTTTTGTTGAAGGGGATGCCGCATTTATGCTGACAATTTGTTTCTCTTGCCCCCTGAGTGGCAGAAACAGTTGTGTAAGTTGTGACATATCTTGCTCCATTTCGTTATAAATGCTAAGACTTGCACTTTCCCATATCAATGGGGACTAATTGTGATCCACGCAAGGTTGTTTTCACCCCGCCCCCCCCCCCCACCCTGGTCGGATGGACTGGATGTTAAGGACAAGACTTAACGCGTGTGGGTGCCTGGTTCGATAGAAGCGACCTCTTCGTGTGTGAAAGGTCAAAGCAATTTGTGCTGATGACAGGCATAGCAGGACGACGAGGCTCGTCAATACATCAGCGGACGGTTTGGCGTAAAAGGAAAGCGGACATTCAGTCAGAAATTAGGAAAAGGGCACAGGAAGGAGCTGCTGAGCTGTGGAAGCCAGGTGGGGGGTGGGGGGTAATCACGCCATGTGCATTCAGGGAATTGTAAGCTGCCACCTCTGCTTTTTGTCATTGCGCTTGTATGTTGCATGCAATCAAACAGTCCTGGTGTTCCTCCGAGTCAGTGCAGCCGGTCAGCCAGATCCTTATTTACTTCCAAGCCCGCCCTGACGACATCGGCCGAGACTGGATGGACTGACAAATTGCACGCGTGTCAAGTAGACGCTGTGTGACTATCGGAACCCAATAGGTTGGCTTTTGTTCTGGGTAAAGACTATAGCATCAGTGGGCGCTTATTGCTCGGGATTGGCAAGACCCAATCAAGCAGAGATGAGGGGACAAAAAAAATATGTGAGGGAGAGACAAAGGAAATCGAAACGGAATTTTGTCATCTGCAGCAAATATCTTCGCAAAGACTGTTTTGGACTTGGTGGTGGCCTGTTTATTATAATTATGATTACAATTAATCTCAGCATTTACTCACTTACCCACGTATGACTACATAATACATTCCTTTGATAATATTTTATTTTAAGGTCGTCGAAATAATAGTCAATTTAGCTCGACCCACTTGTGGCTCGATTAGTCTCTTTTCAAAAGAGCAAAATTGTCTTGCCGAGTGACCTTGCTAAATGAACTCGGAACTTGCTTGCGGATGGGCTATTAAGACGCAGCATGAGCTGTCACATTCTTTTTGAATCAGGGATGAGCTTTAAGGTGCGTGTGGGGGCGTGCGTGTACGTGCGCGCCTCTTTCCTGCAGATGAAAGCGGTCCGAGAAAAAAGTCGTACGATTACGCCTCGCGGCTGTTTGTCAATTGTAAAACAAAACGGTGCCTTATTCTAAATTCATGTTTGTATTTTTAACAAAGCCGGCGTCATGTTTTCTTTTTGAGTCTTCTCGCTTCAGTTTGGGTAAAAAGCAGGCGAGGTCATCCATCATGTTTGAACTCATTCACTCCCAAAGACGTTTTTAAACGTCTTTTCAGACTTGGTCCGGAATTGGCTGGTACTGAAAGTCTCCGGCCGCAGCGTGCGGTGTCTACACCCCCCGTAGTCCAGCCCTCTTTATGCAACAGTCACGCGAGCTGACGCGAGGAAGTTTTACTTGGTTCCAAACGTGATGCAAATACATTTTGGAAAGACGGCAAGGCTTCGTCTCCCGTATGCACTTTCAATAGGCGTGATCTCCCGGTATGCACAAGCCTGCCTTAGTTACTTTCTCTGAGACCGGGCGACCCGTGAAAGTGACCTCATAATGTACTTTTCATGTCCACCGATTCTCTTTTCGCATTTCTGAACTCGACACGTGTTAACACAACTTGCGAGCTCTGCTTGGGCAAGTCCTGATCAGACGGGCGAGAAGAAAGATGTCAAGCGTGTACTTTCCAGGATGTTCTTGTAGCTACCAATTTAATCCATAATTAAACCAGATTATTAGTATTTGTTTTGTTCATTTTTTTAGATAAGTCGATCAATCCAAATTTTTCCCCCAAATGTTTTTTTTCTGCAAATTCCAGTCACGTACCGGCGCCAGTTCTAAATACCCGCTCATAAAAGCTGAAGGAATTGGCCTCACTGTACTCTTGGAGGGGAGCACGTGCGTCCACTTGACTTGACGTTTTTCAATCCAAAGCAGCTGCCCAAGAGTTTTGTGTCGTCTTTGTTTTTGCTTGTAATCCCTCCTCCCTTCTCCACTGAGTAGCGGTAATGACTGTCATGCTGGGAAATGTGTCCGGCAGGCCCTCATAAACCATTACCCGCATGTCTCGGAAAGCCCATAAATCTTCCTGAAGGGTGTTTGACCTTTCAAACTCATTAACCAGCAGCCGGCGGAGCGGACAGACGCGAACGTATGCATAAGCTACAGCGCTTGCTCAATCTCGCACAATCACAAACGGCCAGGTAAAGTGCCAACGTGGTGACGTTTGTCTGAGTGGAAGCGTCGTCTTTACCGGCCTCCTCCTCCTCTTCCTCCTCCCCGTCACTCTCCTCTTCATCCCCTCGCCTCCTCACCGCGCGGGCTCGGTCAGCGACCTGGAAAATTGCCCGACCTTTTAATACACATCTTCCCCGGCGATGAATAAATACATAAATCGCGCGGCTCCCCGGCTCAGCCGGTTTTACGACAGCCATCCTTGACCAAACCCCCACGTCCGCCCCCGTTCCCCTGCAGTTTTCCCACCCGTACACCTCGTCACACCTTCACCTGTCTGCACCCTCTCCAACATGGACATGGAAGAGGGAAGCGGGGTGTGTTTGAAGCGATAGCCTCCCGCCCCCCCCTCCCCCGTGGCGATGACTATCCATAATGAAAGGGTGTTAGTAGCTGGGATGGGGCCCAGAGAGTGCGCGTGTGAGGCGCAAACAAGCAAATGTAATAAAGGCTGACTGGGCGAGGCAGGTGAAGACGCCAGCATGGAAGCGACTCGTCTCAGTTGATCAGTCGGCAAGGGCAGAGGGCTGAGAGCACAGTAGGTGGGAGAGGGATGTAACTGAGCAGCGTGGGACCTGTTCCACCTGGTTTATTAGAATTCGGTAATGGCCTTTTGGATTAACGCGGGGAGGGGGAGAGCGAGTGAGTTAAAAAGTGCGGTAGAGCCTTTGTATGCGCATATCAAATGCTGGACCGGAACATCCAGCCATCCATTTTCCGATCCGCTTATCCTCACAAGGATTGCGGGTGTGCTGTAGCCTATCCCAGCTGTCTTTGTACAGTAGGTGGGGGACACCCTGAACCGGTCGTCAGCCAATCGCAGGACACACGGAGACGAACAACCATCCGCGCTCGCACTCGCACCTACGGACAATTTAGAGCGTTCGATCAGACTGCCGCGCATGTTTTCGGAATGTGGAAGGCCAAAGCTGGAATTGAACCCGGTACGTCTGCACTGTGAGGTCGACACGCTAAGCACTGGACCACCAGGTGGCCCGTGGACCAAAACAACTGCGAACAAGTCATTTTATACCGATAAACTGTGCTCGGTGAAAGTTTCCAAGTCCCCAAAAATGCGTCACAGCCATCCATGCAACTCTCTTACTGGTTACAAGATGTAAGATTGCACACGGGAAGAACGTTTATGAACGAATGCCGCAGTGAGTGATAAGCAAATAAAGCAAGACAAATGCATACGAAATTTTGTTACTCACTAAAATAATGATCTGTCTGATCTCACATGCATAGCGAGCATATCAATAACACCGCTCTTCATCGTCGAAGCTGCCCATGCTATCGCTAACGTTTATACGCTATTGCCGTATTTACCGAATACCTAGCAGAGCCGACGACATTGCCGTCGACTGCCAGAGATGTCGAATACGATATTGATCACGCCAATTTCCAAGTGTAATATTCTCTCTTTGGAATTTTATCACGGGTTATCTGTAAACCGGAAACGGTTTCAACATTGTTCAGGGCTGTATGTGAGTTTCTTTCTGATTGCGACTGGCCTCAAGACCTTGCGTGTGAATATTTGTGTGCGTGTGTGTCTGTGTGCTTTTTGTATGCACTTTTGTATGTTGTGTGTGTGTGTCTCTGTGTGCTTTTCGTATGCACTTTTGTATGTTGTGTGTGTGTGTCTCTGTGTGCTTTTCGTATGCACTTTTGTATGCATACTCGGCAGTGATTGCAATCAGTGTCATCAGTGCGGGGTGGTCGCGTGTCTCGGCATCCTCCCGGCCGTAAATGTTGCTCTCCTGTTTGCAAGTTAATTAGTCCGCCAGTCGATCGGTGAGTCGGATAACCGGCGGGCTGGATGTCAGGTGACCGGGAAACTCAGTCACCTCTACGGCAGCTGGCCGAGAGGCTATTTCGGACCGCTATCGGGCCAATCAGCAAATCAAAGAGGATGATGATTACTAACAACAGAGAGAAGCGAGTCGTCTAGAGTCAATACCAGCTGGAGTACCCGGAGAAAACCCACACAGGCCCGGGGAGAACATGCAAACTCCACATAGGGAGGTCAGAACTGGAATTGAACCCGGTGCCTCTGCACTGTGAGGTCGACGCGCTAACCACCGACCACCTCTGCTTAAGTTAAATTCTAATTCTTTTTTTTTTTTTTTCCCCCGTGTCGTTTTTTTGTGCCTCCACTCTGACATTATTACCCGACACATTTTCTCCCCAGTAACTGCACTCGGTGCAGCCGTATAGCCGAAGCATTATCTACGGGTTAATTGAGCGTTTTGAGACGTATTGAGTATTGGAACGATGTGTGCACGCTGTTCTTTCTGGCAAGAATTTGAAGGTTTCAACGTGCTGTAATTGATTTTGGCCTTGTATTGAATACATATGAGGGTTTGTTTAGCGGAGTCCGAGCTGCCTTTTTGTGTGTGCGTGTTTGTGTGCGGTGGTGTATTAAGTGCACCTTTTCACGGGTAAATTGATTTTAATGGGGTTACAGAGGGTTATTATGAGTTTGATGGAGGTGTGCCCTTTTTTTGTGTGTGCCGGGCATGATGTTTGTTTACCTGCTGATGTTATGTTAGGTGGAATAATTCTTCTTTCTTGGAGAATTTTTTTTTGGGGGGGGGGGGCTGGTGGTGGGGGCTGGTGAATGTACTTCTACACAAGGGCGATGTGTTGTATGATCGTCAAGTGGTGAGACATGCATGGATATTCTCTCAAGGTCAGGTTGAAACTGGGAGGAGGCGGCACACTTTATCGCATTCTCAAGGTTTTCTTTCCATTTGTCGCACTCTCTTATTGTCTTTACTCTGTCACAATTAAACCGGGCAGTGTTTCGAGGATGGAGTGGATCGAATTAATGGCGAATTACCTACGTCGAACCAAGTCTCGAGTTGTGTTCAGAGGAGTTAAAGTAATGGACTTTGCTGGAAGGTCATTTGAAGGAGCCGACCATTAAATCACTAAATGCCGCTAAAGCACTCAATGAATCCTATTCACTGGCAGGGATTGTGCAGATTTACATGAGAGTGCAAATTGGCTACCGGCTTGTGTGGTGTAATTGTTTTTTTTTTTTTCTTTTCTGTGCCGTTGAAATTCTTTGTGGCACTCAAGACTTGAAAATTGACATGCAGGCTCATATCTGGTTGATTTGCATACCTCCAGAGTCATCTGATCACCAGAGGATAGCGCCGCATAAAAGTGTGAATTTACAGTCTGATGACTTGCCACATTGAGTGAACACCTGAGGAACTGTACTGTTTTTTTTTTTTTTCTTGGCTCGAATTAAGGCAGAGGTGGTACGATCCTGACCAAGCGCCATGACGTGAATGTGTTCTGTAAATTCAGCGGACTGACTCACTTTCTTTTCCAGGCCTCCGGCGGACACATTTTTCCGTCGCATGCCGTCGCATCCGACCCTACTCGACGTGGTTTCGGAATTCCAGAAAGATCATTTTCAGGCTGGGTCATTCGACGCCTACGAAGGCTCCTCCTCCTCCTTTCGCCTGCGCGAACCACATCAACATTGACGAATTTCGACAGGCTTAATGTGAATTTTTAGAACCACGTGCGGTCGAGTCGCACCTGAAGTGGCGATCTGTGAATTTGAACATGGCCCACGTCGATCATCGGCAAAGTAGCCTCGAGGGAATTTGCGCCCCAGTGGACTGTTCTTAGAATTGCTCTCACGCTCGCTGTCACGGTGATCAATGTTTCCCTCATTATTGCGCGAAATCATTAACTTGATTAACGTCTTCCAATAAATGAATCGCATTAATGAGTAAAATCTGCAATCATGTTATGAAAGGTAATTTCAGCAAATGTGTTATTCATAGCTGTGTTGCTTCAAACTCGTAACCGTTAATCGGTACTGGAGAAGTAGCTCTCAGTTTTGAAAAGTTTGGACGCACTTGTTTGATCATTTGTGTGGGGATAATTTCACGTTAATGATTTCTACTTTATGTCAGAAGGGGGTGGGGACGGCACCATGCAGGGCACCATCTAAGATAGCACCAACTCTGCTTTGAGCTAGCACCAACTCTGCTTTGAGCTAGCACCAACTCTGCTTTGAGCTAGCACCAACTCTGCTTCGAGCTAGCACCAACTCTGCTTCAAGCTAGCACCAACTCTGCTTCAAGCTAGCACCAACTCTGCTTTAAGATAGCACCAACTCTGCTTCAAGCTAGCACCAACTCTGCTTTAAGCTAGCACCAACTCTGCTTCAAGCTAGCACCAACTCTGCTTCAAGCTAGCACCAACTCTGCTTCAAGCTAGCACCAACTCTGCTTCAAGCTAGCACCAACTCTGCTTCAAGCTAGCACCAACTCTGCTTTAAGATAGCACCAACTCTGCTTCAAACTAGCACCAACTCTGCTTTAAGCTAGCACCAACTCTGCTTCAGCTCATGTATTTTTCTGACCATTGCAGGTTTTTTTTTCTTCCTCTTTTATCTTGTTGAGGATTGATGTGTCCAGAGGAAACTGACATTGAGATCCAGTCGCAAGTGTTTTACTTATGGCATAAAATACACAATCAATGAAGAGTATATTTGCACTATTGATTTTGAGTTAGATCCATCTCTGGTGGTGTGATCGTTTTATCTTTGAGCATGGGTTTTTCTCACGGATTCAGAGAGGCTCTTTTTCCGCTCTTTTAAAAAAAAAATCCTTTAACAGAGATGTTGTCATAACCTTGAGGAGGTTGCAATCAATGGAATTGTTTAAGAGTGGATGTCAAAAGTTTGCTTGGCGCTAACCATCTCCTGAATTCAGGTGCTCATGAAAAATTCAACTTATTTCTGTCGAAAAGCAGACTTGGCTGCTGTTAGATGCCTTGACTCATCATCTCTTTGCTTTATGTTTTTCGGTTCTTGCTCTTTTGCCTTTTTTTTTTTTTAATCCAAATGTTCTCCGTCCAGTTTGACCCCCAAAATTTTTTAAAATCACCCTGTTACTTTGGCAAATTTCTTGTGCCCGTGCCATGTTTCAAGCAGGTTTTACCATTGGTCACTGGGCAGCAGTCAACATTTTGCCCTTGGCTGTGATTACAAACCTTCTGGTCGGTGAGATCATGTGACTACAACCGCTGACTATGTCTTCGGACCTGTGACTTGGAAAGGTTTGAGTTCATGCGGTGAAACGCCATCCCGAAACAGAACTCTACCAGGCAAACTAGCTCAAGGCATTTCTTGATCCCGGAATGCTCCGTCGAAAGAAATCACTCGTATCGGTAATGTCATTCTCCAAACCTCCTTTAAAAAAGTTCGCTGTCCCGCATTGTGGTTGAAGTTCGTTCTCAGCGAAGGGCAGAAGAAATAGCAGGGAGGACGACGATTGAAATGCAGTTCGGGGAGGACGATACTGAATCTAATCTGTTTATACAACCTCACCTCCTGCCTCCCTCCTGTCCGCTCTAATTTTAAAGTAGACAAACAAATAGACACATTAATGCATAAACACACTCGCGCAGACACACACACCCGCAGCGTCTACACTTTATGAAATGAACAGAGGTCCTTTGCTTATCTTGCAGGTGGAATCTGGAAAAATGGAAGAGTTGCATTTGCATTTTAATTTGCCCTCAATCAGGCATTGTGTTTGGTGTTGCAGCGGAATTGCCTGGTGTTTGCTCCTCGTCCCCTTCCGTGAGGGACGGCGACTAAATTCAAATCTGGAGATGAGGCTGTTTCTTTTGCTCAATTTCTCCTTTGTCACTCAGTCTGCATCACGCTCACTCTCTCGGTTTGTTTTCGACCGCTGCTCTGCAATTTTATTCCTTGCTTATTTACTATAACCTTCAGTTCTCGTATTTTTCCCCCCTATTTTTTTTATATCACTCTATTCATTTCCTTCCTCATCCCACCACACACACTTCTCATCTCCAGTACACCAAATGCACAGATTTCATTAGTGATGCCGTGCGCCGTGCCGAGTCTGCTGCAAAGGGTTCCAGCGCTCATGGAATTACGACCCCAGACTCTCTTCATCATCTTAACCCTCTATCATCCCATCGCTCTTTGCAGACACCCATCCCACTGCATCCTCCGCTTTTAATATTGCCCCCCCCCCCTCCACCCTCCACTACCCACTTCCCTCATGTCACCTAAAATATGTCCCAAATACTGTCTGTGACAGACAGAGGGTCGACTTCATGCGGCAAACTTCTCCTTATTTGGGCCAATCGGAGCATAAATCTTACATTTGGTGGTTGGAATATGTCAAACACCGGAAATAACTCTGCTAGGTAACAATGTGACCAGAAACCACAATAAGTAGTAGTAGGTGAGACGAAAGTTGCTGTGCTCTTCCAAGCTCAGTGATTGTTGGCGCATGAAAAAAAGCAACAGCATGGATGTTAGAAGTGTATCGAGCAAAATACTGTCGGCTCGCATTCAGCCAAATTCGTCAGAAATCATTGGATGGCGCTTCACAGTGCAGATGGACAATAACCCAAAGCATACTGCAAAAGCAACCAATGAATAAGCTGGAACTGAAGAGTATGACCAGGAATGAAATCCAGCGTCCGGACTTGGGGCTGCCTTTTGCATATTGCAGCCGTGGTTAGGCTTTCTTAAACCTCGTCCAGAAACATTTGACAGCATCTGGATGTTTATCATCATCCGTGCACAGATGCCGAAAGCACCTCATGACAAATGGCTTCGTCATTCCATCATCTATGATTTGCAAACTAGGGTGCAAAATAACTGGAGGCTGTCCGACTGCAAAATAAGGTGTTCGTACATTTTATCGAACCCCCCCCCCCCCCACCCACCCTTCCCCCTTGCACGTCGCTCCCTTCCAGGTGGTCTGATTCCTTCCTGCACAGCACAGCCATGTTAAACTCACTTCCCATTCATTTCTCCGTCCAATCAGGAGGATGTTTTACTTTTTTACAGCATTGTGTCACTTGTAGCCATGTGTTTGAAGCTGATGAACAAATGTGAGCATAGCCGATGGGAGCGAGAAAAAAAAAACTCATTTTATTTATTTTGAACCTAAATTCCATCTAATAGTTTAATCCAGATTGTCGATTTTTGCACCAATTAGAATTCAGTATGAAGAAATTCTGTTTCGGATACTCTGAGAAATCCTCCAGTGTTAGTTGAGATGAAACAAGGATGAATTTGACCCAAAAAAAAAATTGCTTCGATCAGACGTGCCAAAGTCAAGGCACGGGGGCCAGATCTGGCCCGCCACATCATTTTATGTGACCCGCGATAGCAAATCAAACATGGCAACTTCCATGATGCTTGCTAAAATGTGTACCAACATTTCTCATATGATAATAAATACCGTATTTTCCGCACTATAAGGTGCTTCCGAGTATAAGGCGCACCTTCAATGAATGGCCTATTTTAAAACTGTTTTCATATGTGCATTACATTATAAGGTGCATAGAAAAGAAGTGACAATAGTGGCTGCGGTTGCATTATGCATCCACTAGATGGAGCAACGCTAAGGGAATAAAATACAATACAGCTTTATGTATATCGAGCTTTCATAACCGCTAGAGCTGCAACAAAACGCTTTACAGAACATTTAAAATACTACGTCCAAGAAATAAGAATATCGATCCATATATAAGGCTTATAGGATTATAAGGTGCACTGTTGGCTTTTGAGAAAATCAAATACTTTCAAGTGCGCCTCATAGTTCGGAAAATACGGAAAGAGAGATTTTGTAAGTATTTTCTTGTTACCAAACCCCTCATCACAGTAACTTAAACAACAGGTGAATAAACCCGTTTTTCTTCACTTCTTTGTATGATTTCCGTCACAATAGCCCTCTGAGGGAAACGGTAACTAAAATGTAGCTTGCGATGAAAATGGGGTTGACACCCCTGGCTTAGATCAACCGTGGGCAAAAATGGATGATCAATTAATGTTTAGTTGTTTCTTTTCTTTCTTTTTTTTTTTTTTTTTTTTTTTATGGGAGGAGGAAAAAAAATCTCAGGTTTTATGTTCTGATGCTGTGCATGCCTCATATGCTTCAAGGCACGGATTAATCAATGATCACTTCCACTCCATTAAGTAAATCCTTAGTGATCAATCAACCGATTATTATGCCTGTCCCGATTCCAAAACTTTACTGGCACCGCTCTAACGTTGTAAGTGGCAAACATTGTGGCGTATTTTATTCATCGTCTACACGCCATTTTGCTTCCGAGATTAATTTGCAGATTAATCACATTCTCGAGCATTTTTTTCCTCAAGACTTAATACTCTGACTTTTTTTTTTTTTTTTTTTTTTTAATAATGAGTTGATATCCGACATGCTTTGCCATATACGCCGGTTGCCTTGGCAAACTATAATTACCCACTGCGGCATGTGCCGAGTGTGTCACATGACGCATTTGCTCTCTTGCTCATTCCACAATGTGGCCGCGCTAAGACGTGAAGCGTCTGCCGGTTGCCAGGCCTCGACCGTGCGTGTAAATGAACACGTGCGTGCTTGACACTTCACTATGATGCGTTTGTGCGTCGCGGATGTCGTTTCGTGACTAAGTTTGCGTCACCAAAGCGTATGTGTGAAAATGATGGTGGTCCATATTTGTGGATGATGTGTAGAATGTTTTAGCAGCGTTACATTAACGGTAGAAATAAATAAATTTAAAAAAAAGAACAAGTGTGGTTCATTCCGGCACAGTTTTGAGATGCGTTACAGTCTACTCATATTGCTAAGTGGGTCCATTACTAACATCAGATATTTTACCGGCAATCGTAAAGTTTTCAAGTACCACAAAATTTAATGTTCACCCAAAAAAAAAAAATTGAAACAGAAAGGGAATCACAGGTGCCAGATGTTTTTTAAAAATCTTTTGGCGTGGCCTCAGCTTTCGTTGGTGAAATCCTCTGCAAGCAGTTGATTATGATAGCTGCAATTTTTGCCCTATGGAAGTTGTGTCTGATGTCACCAAGGGGCAGCTTCGCTTGAATCATCAGCTGGCTCCGTTTTCTTTGACGTCTCTTACTAAACGTGCGGTTTCTTTCTTTTTTCAGGATCAGAGAATTCTAAACGGTTGTTATCTATGCGATGACCAAATGTTTCATCAGATGATCAGATTGAGTTCAATTTTCTCAGCCTCATGAATCTTTATCTTCACCTGTCGACAATTGTGCTGACAGAAATGTACTCAGCACGGGCAAATCCAAAATCTGAAACAGAGGTTAGCTGTCCCAAAAAAATTGGTCACATGAAAATCTGCTGGATTTAAACACACTTCTAAATTTGTCATGATTCTGTTTGTGACCAACAGGTGGCACTGTAGGGCTCCCCCTACAGCTGCACACCTGTTGGATTGTTATGTTAATAGTAATATAAAAGGTTTGGTAATGTTTTACCTTCAGTCATGATTTTTCTTTGATACTTTTGACTGTGTTTGTTTTGGATTTAGTTTTCTCTGTTTTAATACAATTTGTCAAGTACACCCTGCTCCTCCCTCTACCCTGCTTTTTTAGGTCCACCACCACCTTGCAACGTAAAAAATTGCCAATCAGATCCAACTAAATGATCTCCGATAAATCTTTGGATTCATATTTAAAGTCGAGACAGGAAAGTATTTTTTGACGGACTTAGCAGAATTTTCGCAAAAATTGTGAAAAAAACACCTTTATTGCCCAACGGCAGGCTGCCACGTTCGCCGACTGATGACCAAGCGGCGATTGGGAATGTCAGGCAAAGCCGAGACGCGCTTTGATTCCCCTCGCCGTTATCTCTCCAGCGGCGCCAGCGGCAGCTTCCGACATCGGCACCCGGGGAAGCGGCGCGGCGGAAGCAGTGGCAGACCTGTGGTTAACAGTTAGAGGAAAACAAGTAATTAGTCCCGATAATGAAATCCTCCAGTCAGCTCTCATGCGCCGTCGAAGCCATTCTTGCTGTTTACATAAACTGTACAATTGGTCCACTCCGCTAAAAAAAAGAAAAAAGAAAAAGAGGTATTAGCAGATTCATTCTGTTGTATTATCTGCCGGGCGATAAGCAAATTAACCGTCGGTTGTGGAGAAATGATGTGGAATAATGGCCGGCTGCGAAGGGGTGAGGGGAAGGGGAAAAAGGGACGAGGAAGACGCGGTTTTGCCCGCTAAACAACGAGTTGCAACAATGAGGACCGAAAGCCGGCTGCGTGCTCCCACGGGGGCCAGGGAAGGCTTTGTTTAATTGTGTGTGTGTTTTGACTAAAGTGTGTTTGTCTCTTTTTTTTATTTTTTTTATTGCGGCGTTGGTCCTTTTCCGGCGCATTTGCATAGCCCTGCGCTAGCACATAAGTCGTATTTTGGGAACATATTGTGAAGATTTGTGGCGGGTTACCTGTGTTTGTATTTCCTCCTGTTGGGTACTTGTTTACTTGAAGAGGGGGCAGGGGGACGGGGGGGGGTGTTTCAGTCAGGGATGTATTTTATGCCTCTCATTAGAGCGCCTCTTTTGATTTCATTAATTACTGCCCTACTGCTGCCACGGCCGCGCTTTGCCGCAATTTGCCATTCCCAACCGCTCACATTTTACGGCTGCTGTTCTAGTCTGCATTATTTATTTGGCTGGATTATTAATAAGCGTGATTACCCAAGGAGTCCTCAGTGTGTCCAATGTGCGAGCACACTGTTGATTAAGAATACGATTACTAGCGGGGGGCTGAAAATATTAGTGTTGCACTTGCTTGCTAGCAACCATCATTTTTGAAGAGTATGAACTTTGAAAACATACCTTTTGGTATCATGGACACCCTTTCACGTTGAAAGCTTGATCGTATGGTCCTATTGACTGCTCTGACCAAGCCATCTTTTTTTTTTCTCTGTCCCTGCCCAGCGCAGCTAGTTATAGACACCATTGACTGATTGCTTGTCAGTCCCATCGATCTCCCAAGGTCGCACTCGTGGCTATTGACAAATGGTCCCCCGCCCAGCACCCCTCTTCCTCTCCACCCCCCCCCCCCCCCCATTTGAAAGTCTTATATTTTCTATTTCATTGTGCCCTTTACCAACCTTCTGCAATTTAGTATATCACTAATTGTATTTTGAATCCGATCTTCTTGTTATTCAACGAGCCACTTTTTGTGTCCCGCCGTCCTCCTTCGTCGAGGTAGCACAGATCGAAGGGGGGAGATAATAGAGGCTCGGCTCACTGGGGGAGTCAGCTTTGGCATCTCCCGACGTTGCGCTTGACCCCATTGGGATGATCAGAAGAAAAAGTCAAAAGGATTGATTTGCGAAAAGAGGCGAGGAGCCACTGTCGCTTTAGTCGACAACATGGGGGAAGACATGAGTGATAACGTTCTCGTCGCTGTCTTTTCTTTTATGACTCGACGTGCTCACCAGATTGCCTGATGCTTTATGTATTAACTTAGTTTGCTTTTTCTCAACGGGCTTATAGCTTCCAGACAGAGGTGAACGGAAACGAGCGCAGACTGTTAGCGGATGGGCCGCGGCCCAGCAGTCTACTGCTTACAAAGCCAAATGTATTTTACATTATGGGCCAGGAAGAAGCAAGTAATGATGCATGCATGCAAATATTATATCCACGTTTATTTCCCCCGCGGGGAAAACATGGCATCGTTATTGTTAATGCTTGAGTGGTGTTGCAAAGTAGCTGCGGAGATGGGGTGGTCCTGGAGGGCTTTGCCTAATGTCAGTTCAGGCACCTGACAGCAGGGGTAGGGGACTCCGGCTCCTCGAGAGCCATATCCTGCCTGTTTTCGATCCATCCCTCCTCCAACGCACCTGATTCAAACGATCAGCGTGGAGGGTGCGTTGGAGTCGGGAGAGCTCTAAAAACAGGCAGGATAGGGCTCCTAAGGAATCACAGTTCCCTACCTCTGCCTTAGGGTCACTGTTCGCAGAGTTTTTTTCACACACACACACACACACACACACACAACAAATATTGTACTTTCAAATTCCGCGGTGTCTCTGTGCTTGTGCACATATTTGACCCCCACGGCCCCTCCGTGCGTCTGCAGAGCTGCAGGCATTCCTCAATCATTTATCTCTTAGTGAATAAACATGGGGACAAAATTGATCAAACATGCAGGAGGGGGGGGGGGGGGGTTTGAAGGTGGATGAGGTCATTGTTGAAGGGCAACTGTTTTTTTTTTCCTCTTTTTTTTTTTTAAAGTGGTTCATGAGTTGCACCGGACAGAAAACTTTGTCAGCAGAAAAGTTTCAGCATTTTGTGCCGGGTTGGTGTTTGGCGAAGAACGTGTTCAAAGAGGGACCGGTGGAGGAAAAAGATTAAAGGAGGGACAGGCTAACAGATTGTTAAGGCGCCATAGTAACAAAGGGGACATTGTATGGGAGAGGGCCAGTGTGCGATAAATGAAGGCGTGCGGAGGAACGTGAGATGATGATGCATCGGTCGCCACGTTCTCTTGGGGCTCTCAACCGCCTCCTGTCAAGATAGTGGCCTGGATGAGCGTCGATAGTTAAATAATGCAGTTCGCTACCTGCCTGCACGGCAGGCTGGCCTGGAAATCGACCACATTGGGAGGAAGTTGTGTCGCAGTGCAAAGTTGTATTATTTAACACAGGGGTGGCCAACCCGCGGCTCGCTGCATGCGGCTCTTTGGCTGGTTCAATGCGGCTCCCGGGCTTTCACGCGACAAGCGTCGAAAACACCTCGGTGGTGGTGCTGCCATTCAAACAAAGGCGCTAAATGCACAGAACGTACTACGTCAGCCTATCATCAATCCCGTTACTTGATTGACATAGAGGGCAACCAATCAGATGACTGAATCACCGCTCATGCGCAAACAACGGCGCTACGCGCTAAGCTAGTCAGCGAATTCCCTCCGATGTCCAGGCAGGGGTGCCCAATACGTCGATCGCAATCGACCGGGAGCCAGCGGACTGGTCCCAAGTCGACCACAAGGGGTGGGAGGAGGAAATGGAGGGTGGGGGGGGGGGGGGATTTGTGTGTTTGCGTCTAGCTTTCGTTCATGTTCGGGTTGTTCCGGCTGTTGCTCAGAGTGGCGTGCGTGCATATGTGCGTGAGTGCATGATTGGGCACCGCGTGCGTGTGTGTGTGTGTGAGATATTTATGATTATAAATTTAAATGCTTAAATGTTCAGTGAGGTTAATCTACTTGAAAATCATTCAGAACCCATGGGCAGTGCCTGGTCCTCACTTAGCTGGTTAAAAACGTTTTCTTAACTTTTGGCGTTTTATTTAATCTAAGGCAGTGTATTGGATAAGGGCGCCCCCCTGTGTCTAGAAATGTGTTCTTTTTTTAGTTCGTTCGTCAAGCAGAAAGAGTGGTCCTCGCTTTGTCTGCCTTTTTTACTTGGTCTTCACTGTGCCACAAGTACAAGACTGCGTGTGTGTGTGTGTGTGTGTGTGTGTGTGTGTATATGTATGCTTGCACTTGTGCGATCGGGTCGATCGTGGGAAGTTGGTCGCTTCAAAAGTCGATCTTTGGGCAAAAAAATGTGTGTGTGCGCATACGCTCGAGGACGGGATGCCCATGGGTAAGATGTGGCTCTTAACACAGTAAAAAAAAAATTGCCTCTTAGTCTCTGACTGGTTGGCCACCCCTGATTTAACAGTTCCCCGTAAAGGTTGTGGAATAAAGCCAACCTGACTGGAATGCGTTTGCTTCTAAATGCGATGGAGGAGTGTGGGGGGGCGGGGGTGGGGGGGTTCTTTCATCACCGCGACATGAGAAGCGAGTTAGACCTCATTTGCTTCTTAATACTTAATACTTAGTTTCTGCCTGTGTGTGGACATGCTACGCTTTCAATTCTGGCTGCACGTGTACTTTAGAGTGTGCAAAGGCAGTCATCCGTGTTTCGCCATCCCATCGACGTCCCCGTACGGACATGCATGACTTATGCAAGCCTGTCTGCCTCACTGAGCTCGACGCGTGTGCCCACTCGGTCGCCGCCGATTTGAACCGTGACATCATTGCAGTGTACGATACATAGTTTAGCGTGACGCATTAATGGAAAAGTAATCGCGATGCCAAAAAATGAGCAAGTACACAATTCGGAATATGTACTTTCATTTGCTCACTTGATATTAGGTAGACCTGGACGGCTTTAGATTTTTAATTGGATTGAGGGTGATAATACAAAGCGAAGTGAGAGGCAATTTAATTTGGGCGGTATTACAATCCGTTGTCCTTTGAAAACGATGATTTGGGAGGTCTTTATGCGTGTCGCATTGGAATGCCTTTGAGCACTCAGGGTTCTTTTTGCTTTTGGCTATTTCACCAAACTCCAGACAAAAGTTTCCGAGGCATATTCTTTCATAGCTGGAACATATATTTTTTGTCATCTACCTCTGCTGATTCATGAAGTTCTCGCTGAGGGAACAGAAATTTGCATAAATGGCTTATGACAGTAGCTCGTCCGTGAACTCCTCGCTTAAAATTAAGAGCTAAATCATATCGCGGAAGTCCATTTTTTATTATTATTTTTTTTTCTTCCTATATTTGAGTGCTCTTGTTCACATTCGTATCAGCCCAGGAATATTTTTGCGATTTATTTCAGGCACTGGGCACTATACTTAAAGCGCAACTGTTCTACTTGTTGTGTTGAATACATTATGATGGCCCTCCTTGATTTATTCTCCCCTGATATGACACACGCTAGAAAGAGCATCTTCTTTTTTTTTTTTTTTTTTTTGAGAACGTTCCCCCTTTTGTGTTTCCAGTTCAAAACCAACCCCCCGGGGCCTGTCCTCGACTGCAATAAAATCCAGAAGCACTCTTGGCATTTTCGCTCCGCTAATCCACACAACTAATTACAACCTTTTAGCAGCCTCAAATAAACACTTGTCCCTTTTGGCCCCCTGGTTGCGCGAGTGCTTCTCCGTCTTTCGTTTTGTCGCAGCGTGTTGGAATTATGCAATGTGTTTTATTCATTTATTTATGTATTTTTATGTTGGGAGATAAAATGAAGGTAAGATATTTCTGTCAGAGCTTGAATCCATTTCGGAATCCTGTTTGTCTCATTTCAAAATAATTTTTCAGTGATGGTGTCACCGTTTTAATCATTGCGGTGTTTGTTATAGCAGCCAGACACTTTGACACTTTTCCTCTCTGACATGACTGACCCCTTTGGTGGCATTCTCATCCAAATTTCAATCTTCAAATACTCCTTGGTCTGACATCTGACTTGTTCTGATGTGTGTTGCGTTAGCTTTGACCGCTACGTGATTGAATGTGACTCATGTTTCTCTCTCCCCCTCCTTCCCGCCTTCCAACATAACTCTGAATCACTCAATGACTCTTTTCTTTCCCTTGCCCGCAACCTGCGCGCACACGTAACGACAGACGCCTCCACCTCCCTCTGCCAGGAGTCTTAACAGGTGGTCATTCAGATTCAGGACCGGCGCCGTGGGTGCCGTATGGGTTAGAAGCGAGGAGAATAACAGTTTGAAGCATTTGGGAGATTATCAGAAAGATGAGGAAGGCGGAAAAGATCAAATAAAATCAACACGTTAGGTGTATTTGATTGGGCATGGTTATAATGCTTCGGGCAAAAAAAAAAAAAAAAAATCAAGGGAGCATACCTGTTTGTGGCTGCGCCGCTGTTTTTCCACACATGAAATATTTAAAGTTAAAAAGGATCCCTCGTGTTTGAACTGTCAAATCTGAGCAGTTACAGGCAGTGGTTTAGCGCCGCGTAGCAAGGAAGTTCATCTTACATCTAACCTGCTGCTAAGTTGCCATGTTCTTCCCCCTAGGCCTTAGTGGGTTCTCTCCGTCTGCTGCCGCTACTCCCCCCCGCCTCCCCCCCCATTCCCCTCGCACTAAAACACGCTAATTGGGTTAATTAGAGACGAAATTGCCTGTAGATATAGTGCCGGTGTGAACGGTGGCCTGTCCTTTTGGGCCTGTTTCTACTAAGCAGTCCAACCGGGTTCAGTATCTCAAAAATTGCAAAAACTGTCAAAATAAACACATGGCAACTTAAAATGTTTTTTTTTAAAAAAATCCTTCCACTGTGTGAAGACAGTGTCGAAATTCTCTTCCAACGCTTGTATTCTGGAAACGGCACGAATACTAACACCCAATATTAGATGCTCTGCCATTGTTGTTTGTGTGTGTTTTCTTTTTCAAACTGTGCCACGTTCTACTTCTTTCATCCACCAAGCCATACATTTTTTATAACCGCTTGTGCTTTTTTCCGGGACGCCGGAGCCTGCTGATGTGGAGACTACACTTTCCACGTGACACTTAAATGGAAGTAGTGATGAGGTCATCCAAGTTGCCAAAACAACCCAAGCATATTTAGCATGGTGGTGTTTTACTTTTGACAGTCATGAATATTTGAGAGAAAAAAAAAAACAAGAACAAACTTTTAAACATTGCTTCCTGCAATATAAATTGCACAGATTATAATATTTGTCCGTTGCGGGCTTGGCCCAGTGTACCAAGATGTTACAGATGCCTACACTTGAAGCCACAATTGCCGTATTTTCCGCACTATTAGACGCACCTAAATGCATTCAATTTTTTCAAAAGCCGACAGTGCGCCTCATTATTTTGTCATTTTATGTTGAGTTCTTTTGATGGCGGCGCGGGCACCTGCAGCGGCTCCTCCTGTTGTCTGTTTAAGAGGTAGGAAACTTCATCCGCGCTGTAGCACATTTGACAATAAAGTTGTACTTGATACTTGATAATCCGATGCGCCTTATACAGTATATGGATCAATATTCTGATTTCTTGGACATAGTATTTCAAATGTTCTGTCAAGAGCGTTGTTCCAGCTGCAGCGGTTGTTAAAGCTCAATATCGATAAAGCTGTATTGTATTGTATTCCATTTAGCTCCGCTCCATCTACTGGATGCATAATGCAACCGCAGCCACTATTTTAAGATAAGATAAGATAAGAAAACCTTTATTAGTCTCGCAATGGAGAAATTCCCAATTCACAGCATTTTAGCTTCTATTCTATGCGCTTTGTAATGCGGTGCGCCCTACATAAGAAAACCGTTTTAAAATAGGCTATTCATTGAAGGTGCGCCTTATACTCCGAAGCGCCTTATAGTGCGGAAAATACGGTCATAATGCTGTGTCCTGGTATGGTTGCTTCTTTCAGCACGTTATAGAGATAAAGAGATGCATGCGCCGTGACGTCCAAATGGCCATTTGTCACAGCGTTAATTGCATGCCGGACCTTTAGAGAGAGAGGACAGCCCAGTCTCTTTACAGTATGTCACATTACACAAGTTGAAAGTTTAATGACACTCTTTTTTTTTTTTTTTTTTTTTTTTTTTTAAATAACGGGAGGGCCCCGTTTGAAGTTAATGCGCTCTGCTGCTACCGCTGCTATTACAGTCCTGCTGCGTGTGCGCCTCCGTGACAAAGCGGGTTTCCTGTCACCATTCCTCTCAGACGATGGCACGTGTGTCCGCGCGCGCGAATGGGTTTGATTTGCGTCCGTGTCCATTTTTACAGAGCATTTATCTTTTACGTGCCTGTTTGTGTTTTTATGTGACACTTCAATTCCCCATCGATTTATCCTTTTTTATCTGTCCCACGGCGGGACTGTATTACTGTATTGCCTTTGTTCGGCTCCATCTTATCTGCCCTCGCATGTCTTTAAGTGGCGTGGGTGGCGGAGTCAACGGGAAGATCATTTCTCACATGAAGTGCTGCAATTCAAGCCACCCGCGTGCCGTGTTGCCAACCTGCCTGTGTCGACGGTAAATTCACGCCGAGCTCCAGGCTAATTTGTTTTCAATATTTAGGGGGCAAGTGAATAAGTGGTGTCCTCAGGCATCAACAGGATCCTGCTGAAAACGTCTCAATTATTCATCTTGTATGTGCGTGATGCATGTTTTTAAATCCAGTGACAGCCAGTTTCAGACCCTTCTTTACCTTACCATGTGGAGGGGGGGAGGGGGATGTCAATATATAAACAGCGGTGATTGAATGCCTGGATTCTCCAAAAAAAAAAAAGTCTTTGAATTGGCTTTTTCTGCAACATAAAGCTCCTTCGTTAGGTGGAGGTTTGAGTACAAAGCTTAAATTTTACTGAAATTGCAATATCCATCCATTTTCCGAACCGCTTGATCCTCACTAGGGTCGCGGGGGGTGCTGGAGCCTATCCCAGCTGTCTTCGGGCAGTAGGCGGGGGACACCCTGAATCGGTTGCCAGCCAATCGCAGGACACACAGAGACGAACAACCATCCACGCTCACATTCACACCTAGGGACAATTTAGAGCGTTCAATCAGCCTGCCATGCATGTTTTTGGAATGTGGGAGGAAACCGGAGTACCCGGAGAAAACCCACGCAGGCCCGGGGAGAACATGCAAACTCCACACAGGGAGGCCGGAGCTGGAATTGAACCCGGTACCTCTGCACTGTGAAGTCGACGTGCTAACCACTGGACTACCGGGCCACCCTGAAATTGCAATATATATAATAATATAAATATATATAATAATAATAAATATAAAATAATAATACAGTATATATATATATAAATACTGTATTATTATTTTTTGATGCAGTTATGCTTTCGGAAACATGTCTGAATTTTAGGGGGCTTGGAACAAATTAGGGCATTTACATGGAAAACACGTCTCTATTTACAAAATCTTCTACTTAAGAAATTTCTTACAGAACCAATTAATTATTTTATAACCAATTAATTATTTATGTATGTAGAGACACACATCGTGGTGGAAATGGGCTTGTATGCATGTTTTTTATGATGGTCTTGTAATATTATGAATACAGTATTGTGGTCTGGCAACATGAAATCCATTTTTTCACCAATTGCAGAATATAAAAAATCAACTTAAAAGTGGTGTACATTGACCTTGGTTTGCAAATATTCGATTTTCCTGTCAGAGTCTACCATTGAGGGTTACCACATTCTTTCCACTTCCTCCTGCCGTATCATATGCAGCCTGTTTAAAGTCTCCATGCCCTCTTCCACTCCTCTCTTGTAGGGGAGGGATAATACCTGGACAATAGCTGGCCCAACTAAGCATCGGCAGACTCCGGGCTTATCCAGGTCTCGGCGCTCTCGCTTCAGCTTTTTTTTTTTCTTTTTCTTTGGAGCTCGGCAGTTGGCTCAGTGTCGACTGGCTGATAAGTAGCCTGTGGGTCACGGGGAGGACAGCCAATGCGCCGGGCGCTAATCCTAGCATGAAACTATAGAATATTACGAAGGCGAATTATAAAAATGAGCCCCTTTCAGTGGGGTGGATTAAAGCCGTTCCCGTCTTTGTTCGCGTGGGCATCATTGTGTTACTGAGAACCGTCTTTCACCAGAGAGAGCTAGCGTTCTCTATGGGGGGATATTAGGTACAAGAAAAAAAATGAGCCTCTTTATGTGGTTAAAAACAACAACAGGAAGGAAAAAAACTAAAAAAAATGAAAGCGTGAGGGCTCCTTTGGTCTTTGGAATGTTCCCCTTTGAGACAAAGCTTTTGTTACCTAAAGAGAAGGAGCAGTTTGATTTATTTGGGCACTTTGCTGGAGGCTACATCTCAATTATACTTGGCGCTGTTGTTAGTGCACACGTATAATGTTTACTCATTTCAGTTTCTGAACAAGCCCGGGAGGAGAACCCCCCCCCCCCCCCAAAAAAAACGTTCCCTATGTCAAGAGTATATGAAATCCTTCTTGAGCTTTGAGACATCGAGAATCCATGCATCCATTTTCCAATATACTGTATATATTTTGGATTACCAGTATGAATATGATCTGCACATTTTAGTTTTGAGGAAAAAAGAAATATTCATGGAAGTAATAGATATTTGCTAAATATTTTTTAGCAAAGCATGGCTACCTTGGCAAACTTTGCTCATTGTTGTGCATGCGTGTACCTTTTTTTTGGTCAGAAAATAGTCTTGTTTGAACGTAATCAACTTTTTCCATTTGTGGCTAAATACTCCGGAGAATATGAAATGGGAGACAAATAACACATACGCAGACCTCACCTTGTACAATGATAACTGCGCCGCAAAGTGCTGACACGCACATCCGCTAACTTTTTAGCTGATGTTGAAGTCACCATATGCCGGAAGGTCCCGAGGGTTGTGAGCTGGCGCTCTTGCGCCATCGCAGCACGTCCTCATGGGATGCATTGTTTTAGTGGGGGTACATTGTGCATCTGCAAGGCAAAGTGTGATCCAAGCTCGCCGATTTATTATTATTTTTTCCTGACATTAGGATCAGACCATGTGGCATTCAGGTTAGTGTTGAACGAGCTGACTGAACGAATTTTGCCTTTTGTGAAGTGCTGGCATCAAATCTCAATCCTATGTGCGTGTCATGGGTTTTGACTTTGTCTTTGAGGATTTTTGTTTGGGCTTGTAATATTAATTATAAAATCACAAAAGTGTGTATATTGCCTGTAAATAGCACAAGGCCTGATAGGAGAATATCAATTTGATCATGTTCTCTTTTAGTGTTTCCAAGGTCTCTCTCTTTTTTTTTCCCCCCATTCAGAGGCTGAAAGACCAAAACATAAATGTTCCCATATCCAAATCGTCCACGTTAATGATGAGCAATTATTTATGAAACAACCTTTGGATTAGTCACGGCTGCTATTGTGTCACAGCGAATGGTCCTAGCTAATAGAGTGAGCTCGACTCTGTCCTTGTTCTCAAAGTCCCATTTGCGTCTGTTTTACTTTTCCCGTTTTGCCTCCTTTTTTTTTTTTTTTGACTACCGCCTCTCGTTCTTTGTTCTGTGTTTTCCCCAGAGACCCATTAGTGTGCCTAACTAGGCTTTGATTACATGACTTCTGTAGTCATTGTGTGATCAGAGTGCCAACTATTTCCTCAGAGTCGCTGACATGACGTCTCACTAAGGAACATTCATCCCTTGGCGTTTCACCACTGTGTTCATTCATTTGCGCTCATGTTCACTCCCCTCCCCCTCCCCACTGTCATCGTTGTTTGCCAGCTTTCCTCCATTTCATCCCCTTTTTTCTCCCCCCCCCCCCCACCACTTTCCTTTTCACCCTCCTTTGCTGATTAGTTTCTCTCCGAGTGTCTCGCCTCAGACTTTCCCTCAGCAGTTCTCCAGCAAAACTTGCCCTCTGACGCTCTAATCTCCTTCCAAAAGCCTCCATGTTTATCTGCTAAGCACAGAACCATGCTATGGGCAGCCGTTGGTGTTAACCCAAAAAACAATAAAGTTAAGTGTTTAGTAAATGATCTCTCACGGCACGTCAAGGCTTCAGTTTGTACACTCGAGCCGCGGCACTGCGGTTGGCTTTAGGGGAGACCTTAAAAAAAAAAAAAGTACAAAACTTCTCTCCTGATGACCTCTGAGCTATTTGTCCTCCTGAAAGCAAGCTGCTGTTCCTTTCAAGATTGGGTTTTTCTATCGAGGTTGGGAAATAGGGATGAAACCATTTACAAATAAACCGCGATTTAAATTATTATTATTTTTAATTGTCTAAAATATTTGTTATTGTTGCTAGCATAATATGATGGACCGTCACTTAACCACATGATCGTTTAAGAAGCCGATTGTGTACTGTTTAACAAATATACGGAATGTTTGAATTCATGTTTTTGGGGTATTTTTATTTATTTTTTTACGTCAATTATTTCACAATGACACAGCAAACTACTCTCACTCGCTACTTTTTCAGCATCGATTGAATAAAGACAACATGCTGGCCATAATTTCAGTGCCACCTTAGATGGTTTCTTAAAGGGGCGGTTCGCCCATCATGACCGAGTGGATCGCCATTGTTAAAATGTTCATTATGATCAAAAGGAGTGGTTTCATGAAATGACTTGGGGATAATAAATACTTTAGTCTGATTTAACCACTTAGAACGCGCACTGTTGTTAGGACAGTGTGTGTGGCATGCCAAAGTAAACGTCCAATGAAAGTAATGGAATAAAATAAAGGGCGCACATTTTAGAAGATCTATCATTGGGCCGGTATGTGTGCAAACATTTGGTCACTTAGAATAGCGTGTCAAAATTTCATTTGCTAATTTTCATGATGACATGAGTCTGATGAGGATGCCAAAGACACTTCGTAGTCAGCAAGACCCTGTGGCACACCATTTTAGTTGGTATTTGAGCTGTCCATGGTCCTGAAAATTGGCATTTAATCCTCCCTTACTGTGTGCACAGTCATGCTGCTGAAATTTATCGGGCACACATCAATGATGATAAAGTCTTCAATAGGCACTATTAAAAGGTAGCAGTAAAATAACACGCTAAGTTTGACAAGCCTGCGTGTCTGAGTCAATGTTTTTTATTTCACTCTTCCGGATGTCGCTTGTCATATTGCATTTCCATGATTGCACTTTTAAAACAGTTGGCAGCGAAAGGCTTTTTATTTACTCTTCGTCGTGCACTCTCGACGAAAATATTTATCTAATCAACGTGTTTTCTTCCTGCAGTGGTGCTGCTGAATTCTAAAGAGACTCAGGCGGAGCTGGGCTGGACCTCATATCCCCCCAACGGGGTGAGTCGGCATCTTTTGTTTTCGTGGCCTGTGACTATTTTTTGGTGTGTTTTTGTGTGACATAACCGATTGAGTTGCTGCGTTTCGTAGCTCAGCTGCCCGCGTAACATTTGGCTCATCCGACTTTGCCATCCTTTCTCACATTGTTAGTCTCCGTGTCACTGAGTGAGTGCACATCGCTGCATCTGTTAGTGATAAAAGAAAAGCCACTTTTATCGCATTTATCGGAACAAAAGGGTGCTTAACAAAGAAACACCACCGGCGATTTGGCATTTACTTCCGGTACGAGTTTACACATGCGAATGTCACAGAGCTTCTCATCCCACCCCGTCCGCTGATTTACACTTTGACTCCTGTCGAAAACAGTTTGTTGGCAGGCCGCCGGGGTTTGAGAGCTGAGCGCAAAAAAAACAAAAAAAAACCCACAAGCGTTTTCACGAGATTGCATCCACTCGCCGTGCTGCCTGTCAGATTGGCGCGCTCGATGAAAGAATCAATTGATGCATCAATCGCTCCACTTCTGAAAAGAACATTTGTCACCGTGGCGGTTGGTGTTGTTGAGCACAAGAGCAGCACTAACAAGCCATTTTCGATGCTTGCTCTGCTGCTCGACTCTGCTAAGTCAGAGAACTCTTCATCAAGAGTTGAATCGATCATAGATTGCGCTGGACCCACACCGAATCTTGAGTCTTCATCTTACCGAGGCATTTAGGACAATTTTATGCTTCCAGCTTTGTGGGCACATTTTTTTTTTTTTTAGCTCTAGCGCACAAAGCACAAGCCAATAAGTGATGACTCCATACTTGATTCCGTTTACATTTCCTGCAGCTCTCACAATACTTGCTTCCATCTAGAATAAACTACCTTTGCGCTACTTTGCGCATTTCGATATTTTAAATTGGAGCACTGCTGCGGTTTTGGTTAACCATCAGTCAAACTCCCGCACACAAAGGAAAATATTTGCAATCGCAATTTTAAACATTTTAAGAGCTAGTCGTAGCTTTCTTGTGTAATTGCTAAAAGATTCACGATTCTCTGTAAAACAAATGAATAAGATGCCATGATCTGTATTTTTGTTTCGGGTTTGCATTTGGGTTTGTCTCGTGACATGTCTTGTTGGATTGTGGTTCATGCCTTGTCCTACGCCACAACTTAGACCCGCTTTCATGTGATCTACACCGAAAGTCTCTTAAAGCCCAGTCAGACGGAAATTCCTAAACACGGTAAACTAGACTTGCCTCATGAAATTACTCTTGCACGAAACTGGAAGTTGATCCAGTTTTTACGCCGAGCGCATGTGCGCCTATCGATGAGAATAGGACCTTTCACTTGGGTCCAATTAAAATTCAAAGCCAGAAATATTCAATGAAAAGGGTAATAAAAATCAGCAAAACACTTGACGAAAAGTTCTTAAAAAAATACCCTGACATGACAAGTTTGGAATGTCTCTCATTGTTTCTCACCCCCCCCCCCCCCCCCCGCAACCCCCTCCAGTGGGAGGAGATAAGCGGCGTCGATGAAAAGTACAAGCCCATCCGGACCTACCAGGTGTGCAACGTGATGGAACCTACCCAGCAGAACAACTGGCTGCAGACCGGCTGGGTGGCACGTCGGGGTGGCCAGCGCATCTTCGTGGAGCTTCAGTTCACACTTCGCGACTGCAACAGCATTCCCGGCGTGGCGGGCACCTGCAAGGAAACCTTCAACCTCCTGTACGTCGAATCGGACAGAGACCTCGGCGCCGTGACCCGAGAGGACCGCTACACCAAGATTGACACCATCGCCGCCGACGAGAGTTTCACGCAGGGCGATTTGGGCGAACGGAAGATGAAGCTGAACACAGAGGTACGGGAGATCGGTCACCTCAACCGTCGGGGCTTCCACCTGGCGTTCCAAGATGTCGGGGCCTGCGTCGCTCTGGTGGCCGTGCGGGTGTACTACAAGCGCTGCCTCGCCACCGTCCAGAACCTGGCCATCTTCCCCGACACTGTAGCCGAGGCGGCTTTTTCCACGCTGGTCGAGGTGCGCGGCAGCTGCGTCAACAACTCTGAAGTGGATGCCGATAGCCCCCCCAGGATGCATTGCAGCGCCGAAGGGGAATGGCTGGTCCCCATTGGGAAATGCAGCTGCAGTGCGGGTTTCGAGGAGGGTCACAGCAGCTGTGAAGGTAGGAAAGCATAAACAGCGTGTGCGCGAACAGCCACAATGAGCTTACTGTCATGAAAGGAGGAAAAAAACAAAAAACAATGAAAAATGTTTTGCATCGACAGTATAAAAAGTGTGTAGTGATGTCAAAATGTTCTTTCACACCACAACGATGCGAGGCAGATGAGTAAACCGGAATAAAGAACCAGCCACGGAACAAACATATCCTCGCGAATACAATAGCGCTGATTTTGCTTTAAGAAAATAAATTCGGCGGTGTCGTCATATGCTCGAAGAGAGGTGATTTTCGTCCGTAGAGGAAAAAAAAACGCCTTCGTCCTGTATTTCTGCCGTATAGACGATGTTTTTCTGTGCCGCAGCTTTCATCTTCGCGCGCACACATTAGCCGTTTTGATGACACAGAATAGCAGCGCAATCACATAATTACACATCGACATCAGAATAGACGGCTCATCTTGGGAAGGAGGGTGAGAGCACCGATTTATCTCACGAGGTCAAGGGTCGCCCGACTTTCTGATCGTACAGACCTAAAGCTGAATGTTTTCGCTCGATCGTAGTTTTCGTGACTCCATTGCCGATTTTTTTTTTCCTCCTTAAAGCCGCTCGACAGTTGTCTCGGAATACCTTAAAATATGAATATTATGACTCCGTAAGGTATAAAAGGTGGCAAATGAAAGAAACATCCACCAATCTTACTAAAAACAGAATTATGAATCCACAATATGGCGGCTACACAGCCCACCTTTTCGTCAGCGTTGACATCAGCAATGACGGCTGCGTCATCAAATCAGTCACGTAACCACAATACATGTGCGCATCCAGAAAGATGCCCAAAAAAAAAATGGCATTGTTGCAAATCTCCCAAGACGTGATATGTGAGGCGTCACAATCTGAATGTGCTTGTGAATTCTGTGAGCGAACATGGTGACTAATGTACTTTGCCCTCATTCTGTTGAGAACCACACCTTCACTTTTGGCATTTACATCCAGCCAAAAGGACGCACACACATTCGCGATCTGCCGTGCGTAGGGTGGGTGATATGCCGACATAGAAAGAGACGGAAAAGAACGTTGCTCATAGGCGAGCAGAAGTCAAAATTCCCGGCAATGCCTTGTGGGTGTTGGAGTCACGGGGTGCTACTTGGCAGACGGTAATTTTGGCTTTTTTGGGGGGGCGGGGTGCGGGGGGGGGATAGCCTCCCATTTGTCAATTCTATAACAAGCGGAGAGAAGTTTTAATGGAACTGCAATTGCGTGACATGACGTTGGACAGAAAATGTTGAAGTCGATGAATGAGCTGTTTTCACAAGGCGGGCAAAAAAGGCAGAGCTGACGGCTCAGCGCAGGAAACTTATAAAGTTGAGTTTTTTTTGTTTGTTTGTTTGTTTTTTGCCAGAGGACCTTTCAGTGCATTTTTTTGTCCACCTCAGAGACTCCATTCGGTACACCTCCAATAAGAGCGTATACAAAAGCCCTTTCGCACAGGTGTCAAAGTCAAGGCTCGGGGGCCAGGTCTGGCCCGCCACATCATTTTATGTGGCCCGCAAAAGCAAATCAAGCATGTCAAGTTCCATGATGCTTGCTAAAGTCTGAGCTAAAATTTCAAATTGTCATATGTAACCCACAATAACAGTCATTATTCTTGACTTCTCATTTTAGAAACTAGTTATTCATCAATTTGTTGTGCGCTGTGTATGGAGGTGATTAAACATTTCTATGGTTTCACCAAAATTCATAACGGCCCTCCAAGTCAAACCATAACTACAATGTGGCCCGCGACAAAAATGAGTTTTTGTCGCCCCTGCCCTATCGAAATATTTGCAACGTGTTTTGGTTGCAATATTGATTAATTAGAATTGGCTAATTCATGTTATGGCTGTACGACTTGACATTTAGCGCAAGTGGGAGTGGAGGAGTTGCGGCGATTCGAATGTTCGTCGTGTCCCAAAAAAACCCAAAAGTTACATTGGAAGTCTTCCTTTTGATAACTCGGGTTTCAATGATCCTTAGAATTTTTGTTTCGTTGCTAGGCCAACCTGTTAGTGTTTTCATTTGAAAAAACCTTTGTCTGCGATAAACACCAACGTAATCGCTAATGAGCGTAAAGCGATCCCGGTCACTAATTCTCTATTGAACATCGGCACAAAACTCTCAGCACGTCTTCTTCAAGTGTTAAGCGACGCCAGAGCGAATGCGCTCAGTGTCTCAACGCAGGTCAATAATATTGAAGAGCCTGTGAGTCGCGACCGATAATGTGCGCGAGCTGTGTTGCGCGGTCGAGGATTATTAGCACATGCGATGTTAGCGGTCACGCCAGTCCACACTGGATTAACCGCACAGTTAACGGCGTCAGTCATTTGCAACTCTGAAAAAAATTCTCACTGGGATTGGAGCTGTGAACATTTTTTCCGAGAAAACATATGTGGGAGGCCTTGGGATCAAATCTCTTGAGAAATAAAGTCAATTACAATCTCTGCGCTCTCTCGCTTTTGGCTGTGGAACTGTTTAAAAAGAACAAACAAACAAAAGAAAAGTTCATGAGCTCTTCAGGGTCATTTGCCGGTGACGCTTGAAATGGAATAACCGCAAATGAACGTGCAGTATGTCAGGAATGGATACATGGAGGCTACCTTGGTACCGTTCATAAAAAAAAAAATAATAATAATTAAAAAAAACATTTATTCCCATCGCGGAGGAAAAAAGAGCGTGGCGCCACTTGACCGGCCTCTTGTAAAACGTGGGAAACAAATGCACAGCGGGACATTCCGGCAAATTTGCATATCTGCTCGCTCAGCTTCTTCATGTGAAATGAAGACGTACAAGAGGAGGGGAAAAAAAAGAGAATTAAACTGAGTAGGGAGTCGAGCATTCGTCGTTTTTGCCGGCTGGCGCACTCTTTATCATATATCTTCGGCTTTACACCGATGGCTGCACACATGTTCTCCAGTCTCATTATGAAATGATGAAACACCGCCAGCCGCTCCGGTCTGAGGCGAAAATAAATTATGTAAT
This sequence comes from Hippocampus guttulatus, assembly GCF_054856545.1. Lineage (NCBI taxonomy): Eukaryota > Metazoa > Chordata > Actinopteri > Syngnathiformes > Syngnathidae > Hippocampus > Hippocampus guttulatus. Next base: position 6,412,874 of record NC_141278.1, read on the forward strand.
AATTCACCTCGCAAACGCCAAGTTTTTTTTTTTCCCGTGCCTGTGTTTCGGTCACACTCTCGCATAGTTCCTTCCTTTTCTAATTAAGGCAGCCGGTCTCTTTGCGATGTAATTACCGCGAGTGTGGCGCATGCCTTCAGCACATTCTCTTATTATCTTTCTGTTGTTTGCTGCTCAACAATCCAGCTCCTGGCGCCTTCACCGCCCCGCTGTTTCTTCCTGTCGCACCCCCCCCTCACACTTCATCACTTCTCTGACCTATTTACCCCCCATGCACTCCCGGGTGCCGCAGAAGTGAACGCTTGAATTTTTGTCCCAAGTGACACTTCTCGACGGCATCCGGGACGTCTGTTTTTGATTTCTGGCTACCTCACTGTTTTTCTGTCTCCTGCACTCTTACTTGATTTGCCCCCCCCGTTGAGACCATGTGGCAGGGTGAGGCGGGTGGAGAGGCAGGTTAACTGGCTGAAATCTGCTCTCGAAGCCGCTGTGTGTGTGTGTGTGTGTGTGTGCGTGTGGGGGGGGGGGGGGATGTTTATGCGTGATTAAGATTTGGCACCAGTGCGCAATCATCTTCCTGAAGTTGTTCCACTCATCTTCTCGCGTCATGACTTCCGCAGCCCTCTCTTACTCATCTTGTGGTAGGTCATGAGCAATCGTTACTCTCAAACTTTTTGCGCAGCTGGTGTCCTCCTGTAACTACTTTTGCCGTTAATATGGTTTTCATCACTGTCTTTTGACAGCCGTAAGAACCTTGAACTCAAGAAGAAATTACACTCCGATGGTCTTTTGAAATCGAGTTTGTTCCATTCGTTGAAACAACTGGAGCCGAAACATTGATGAAGATGAATAGCAAATAAATGGAAAAGGGGAGAAAAATGGAAAGCTTAATGAAAACAAATGAAAACTGCTCGGGAGGGGGGGGGGGGGGGGATAAAAGCACTCCCCTCGGCTTGAGGCTCTGAGCCAAATGTCTTCACATTAAAATAAACACTCAATCCAACCATAAAATTGCAGTCAACTTATTTTAGTTGAGATATCAGAGCTTGTAGACCAGAGGTGTCAAACATACGGCCCGCGGGCCGGAATCGGCCCCCAAGGAGGTTCGATCCGGCCCGCGGGATAATTTAAAAGTGAAAAAAATGCATTAAAGACGGAATGAATGTTTTAAATAAAATGCAATTCCTGGATTATCCGCTAGGGGGCACACTGTTTTGATCACAGTAGAAGACAACATTCTTTTGATCGGGGAAGAAAACAGCAGTCTCAGTCTGTCACCGAGATAGACCCAACGCAGCAAATGATATGAAAGCGCCAATCAATGCTTCTTGAGACCAAAACAAAGGAAAGAGATGAGATTTTGGTGATTCATAGCTCTGTATGGTATCATGTTAATGGTTCGGCCCACTTGACATCGACCGAGTCCGTATGTGGCCCACAATGTGAAATGAGTTTGACACCCCTGTTGTAGACGTCCCGCGCTTCACGGTTAAGATCGAAGTGCAGTCACTCAGTCAGCAGACAAAATTGTGAGGATGCACAGGTATATATATTATTGTTGCGTTTTTTTGTTTTAATTACTCACATCTTGAAGTATTGACGCATGTAAATATGATCATGACATGAATAGCATCATACTCGTGTCTTTTTCAACTGGATGAAAAGATTTGTTCACCCTCTCAATTTGAAGTCTGCGTTGAGCTAGCAAGCAGCTAACCAGCTAGCCACTTAAGCTTGCTCAATAACGAGTTAGTAACGCGCCTCTACAATTGCAGGGGTCCGATTAGATTTATAATTTGAACTAAATCGCACTTTCCAGCTGACAGCGATTCCAGTGGTCAGACGTGACATTCAGGGAGCTTGAGGGTGGTACCCCACCATGGCCCCATCCCTCAAAGAGAGCCCTCTGTTGATCATTTGCATTTGAATTCCAGTCCTTCCAACTTTCCCCGTTCCCCTTGCTTCATTTGATGAAGTTTTTAACAATTGTCGAAAGTCCATTCGTTATGTCCTCCTTAATCCAAAATGTTGGTGACACGCTCACCACCACATTTTTCACCCTTTCTCTCTATACCAGATTTCCTTGGCGATGTGCCCAATTTGCCCATCTGGTCCTCCTGCTTCCCTCCATCCTTCCCCATCCATCTCTACCCAAGCAGCATCCCAGACTTCTGTTAGTCATCTCTTCCACCTGCCTTCACTTTAAATAATTCGCTGTCTCCTGGGGTTGGCGGGGGAAATCTCATGTGCACTTTTGGGAAGGGCGTCGGATATATTTGTTAGGCTAGCCCACTAAGCAACATGTGGCAAGACAACTGGACTCACAGCCCGACAAACTCTCACTCACTCTCATGTCAATGTCGAGCGATTGCCACGTGAAATATCTCGGGCGATTGAAAATGTGAGCTGGGTCGAGGCCAAGTCGTCACCGTTCATTCATCTCCGGCTTTTATTTACCATCGAGGCGGTTGAGGAAAAGAATGGAGGCGAGAGACAAACGGGTCATGATGAGTGCGGATGAGATGAATGTTTGGTGGAGACAAACAGCGCCGCGGTGCCGAAGCGAACTGTCAGGGAATTCTTGTGCTGTTTGTTCGTCGCTTTGCAAGAGAGCCGAATGCATAAAATATGAGTTGTAAAAAGCCGGCGGACGCAATCGAATGCGCCTACAATGGTGGTGTGGAGAAAAAAAAAGGGGGAGGAGGAGGAGGCGCCGACTCCAAAGTGAAAAGGAAGGCGAACACTGGGTGGAACGGAATAAAAGTAAAATGAGAGAGTTGCGGATGAGAGAGAAATATGAAGCTCGGGGGACTCTTAAAACAGAAAATTTAAAGAAAGGTTAATCACGAAGAAGTTCCAAGGCCGCGTTTGAGTGGCGGCGCAAAGAATTATAGGAAACAAACTCGGAGGAGGGGATAAAAGAATTTGTCACAACCAGCGTGACGACGGGTTGAACATGCAAATGAGAGGGCATTACCGCCGCCCGCCTGTCTCACTTTGAATCCCCCCCCCCCCCCCCGCCAGACCTCATGCATTAAATACGGCCGACATGAATGCATTCAAGAGCAGGTCGGCTCTCCAGCTTTTCATCACTTTGCCAGCTCGCGTGATGTGACGTCCTCGTTTCTTTCCGCAGACGAGCGTCCGAAAACTTCCAAGCTGCAAGGGAAATATAGATTTAGACGCCAACGTCCGCCGTCGCGTTAGCGCAGCTTTAAAGGCGGAAATTTACTCGCGTTTGGCGCTTGCTTTTCTGTTCGAGTTCCGAGGTGGCCCCTTCTGCGAACCCTGGATCGGTTAAAAAATTATCCATTTTCGGTGAGAGGCCATTGTGGAGCAATTGCCCTGCTGTTCCACAATCACCCCCCCCCCCCCCTCCATTCAACCTCCACTAATAACTTTCCATCTGTTGAAAATTGAAGTGGGATCTGTGTATGGCGCTATCTGCCCCCACTTAACCTCTGAGAAATGTACTTCTTAGTAGAACAGTGGAAGAAATGAAAAGATGGCGACCTGAGGCCGGTGAACAAACACCAACTATTATGAAAGAGGCCTAGGCAGGAAATATTGCGAAATTATTATTATTCTTTTCTTTTCTTTTTTTTTTTGCTAGACTTAGAATCTGATGAGGGCTTTTATTTTCAGTATTATTATTTTTGGGGGGAAAATGATATTCAAATGAATATAATTTTTTTCATTTGTCTGTGACCAGATTGATCGAAATTCTCCCAAATTTTTTGGCGGGCCCGGAACATCAAAAATGTTAGTCCTGGCTCGTTGAATCGATTTCTCACTTGTTTGTCAGTCTGGTGTGAATTGAACATTCCTCCCCCAGAATAAAATGGGCACTGACCGCTCATTTGTAACCTCTCCTGTCATCCTCCATGAACCAGGAGGTAGCCTGATAAATAATTATGAAGAAAAGGTGGAAAGAAGGAAAGGAAAAAAAAAGTCTCTTCTAGTGTCATTATGGTCCCTGAAGGTTATCCTGGCACATGACTTTGACATGTTTGCTTCTTCTACTGAAGAGTAAAACATCATCACAACCGAACCAAAAGGAGAGTTTGCTTTGTGATTTTTAAACCATGCGTGTGCTAAACATTGTTGTTGATCTCAACCGGATGCTACTCAACTTGAGAATGAGAAGTCACCCTGTGATCATTTGAGGCGAAACGCAAACGCCGTTTTACCGCATGGAGTTAGCTTTGTGATTTGAAGTGGGGATGACGTCGCGTGCGGCTTTGTGTGTGCCGGCTGGCCGTCTCCGTACTCGCAGCTTGGCTGAGGGCGCCTGTCATGCCCCCGAGGGCTGCGGCATCTTCATCCCCCGCCTCCCTTATTTTGTTCTCATTTGTTGCACCTTCCCCCTCCCGACACATTGATCCACGCCGCATCCCAAGTCGACTGGATGACATTTGCAGGGACATCTCAATCGCGCGCATTTTGCATCTAAGTGTCCCACACGTGCGCGTTGGTATTCGTGACTCCAAAATCGAACCGCACGCCGTACAGTATGCCTGATGAAGCCAGGGGGGCTCATGTGCATTACTTCGTCATTACCCAGCCATCTGTTTGTACCGCCTCAGCTCCGACTAAACACGTGCTTTGTTGTGATGTACAGTTCAGGCAGAGTTCCGCAAACACCTAGCCGTGCTCATACTGATGAAACAACCCCCGAATCCACTTCGGATGGAGAGACCTGTTGCCACACGGGCACACATGCTCGCGCCTCACCGTAGGTTCAAGGTCACTTGTGTTTATTTTATTTTTCGAAATACCGTATTTTCCGCACTAAAAGGCGCACTGGATTATGAGGCGCACCTTCAATGAATGGCCTATTTTGTCATTTTTTTCATATATCTGACGCACTGGATTATAAGGCACAATCTACAATGCATCCACTAGATGGAGCTACACTCCTTCCGTTCGACTCGAGAGGCGTTCATGACCGTCTCCGAAAAACGTAAATTAAAGATTACTTCATTGAAACTACGAAAATTGAAAATAATGCATCAAAACAGAAAATCAAGCGAGGAAATTACAAAAATTCTATAGCCCCTCCGACAGAATTTATTTTGGCATTTCCTTGAGCTTAGGTCTCACAGAACGATCAGATGTCAGTAAAATTTAGAAGACTGGACTGCCTCAGAAGTGTTTGTTATTTATTCCTTTGTTGTGTACTGTATTCACAAATGAGAATATCACAAAAGAAATTCTGTAGGGGGGCTATAGAATGTATTTTGTGATTTCCTCCCTTGATTTTCTGTTTTGATGCATTGTTTTCAATTTTCATAGTTTCATTGACGGAATCGTTAATTGACGTTTTTCGGAGGCGATCATGAACGCCTCTCGAGTCGAACAGAAGGAGCGTAGCTCCATCTAGTGGATCATTGTAGATTGCGCCTTATAATCCAGTGCGTCCATCTTGGGGGGGTCGTCATATTACCGTAATGCCCATACACAAGGTGCACCGGATTTTAAGGCGCGCTGTGAGCTTTTCTGTGCGCCTTATAGTGCGGAAAATACGGTACTTTTTTTGTCAAAGTGAAACTGATAGGATGCTTCGGGTGTATTAACACAAAAATATATTAGTAACACGCACACAGACACCCAAATCTTTTTTTTTCTCCATTTCCCGATAGATGAAGTACGGATAGATCAAATGTTGAATTTGTAACTTTTTCCCTCCCTATCACCCATAATGCCGCGCGGACACGCCGTTGAGTGAGCCTTTGCCGCGCCGTGTGTATTTGCACAGTTTGAACAATCAGACTCGGGCGGTGTGGAGTGGGCGGATAAGGCGGGCATACGCTCGTTTGTGTATATTTCTGCTTGGTAACAGATTGTGCAAACGCACACCTCGTCATGGACAAGAAATTACCCGATGTCCTGCTCAGGCCCGACATGGATGTGCAAACACGATATGCACAAACGTAAAGGGATTCACCTCACTGATTTTCTTATTGTTTACGCCGACTGTTGGCTCTTATCAATTTTCCTTGGATGTCCGTAATGTTGACTTTGTAAAATTTATGATGATGGAACTCATACAAGCCGAGCTCATTTAATTGCTTATGTTATGGATCGTGTTTGCCATAACATAAGTTTGCCGTTTTTTTTTTTTTTTTGCACTGAGAAGCCACATGACATCTGCGCCCGATCAATCGTGTTTGTTTGGTGGAAGCCGGCCCCGCCGACTGTGATGGATGACGTATTTATGAAGCCCGCCCGAGTCCATGATTAAGGAGTGCAAGTATCATCCAGTTAGACAAAGAGAAAGACCGACGGATTAAATAGAGGACAGACCAAAAAAAAAAAAAAATGGAGTATGGAGGGAATGTTGGATGACTCGAGGGAAGGATGACGGGAGGATTCGCGGGAGGAAGTCAGGGGTTGGGATGGAAAAAAAAACCAGGGCTGCCTGCTCAGAGCGGAAGGTTAAAGTCAGCGGGAAGCGTTGGACTCCTGCAAGCCGCATAAACACTCACATGCACATTTGTTCTCAATTATTGATGATAAAAAAAAAGGGCACATCTTTCCTATCCCAACGCTTGCACATTCACGTTAGCAGAATTTATTTCTTTTTTTGTTAATTGGTCTGCCCCCTATGCTATGTCATTATTCTCATTTAGCACTTGCATAAATCTTTTTTACGTGGCAGCGATAGTAAACCAGACAGCGATAGATCGGCGGGCAACGACCGCACGGAGTGACGGATGGACGGACAGCGGGACGGCGGATAATACCGCAAGTGCCTCGAGATAGAAAGGGACGTGTTTAATAGTCTGTAGATAAGCGTGTGAGGGGGGGGGGGGGGGGGGGCTTTTTGCATGACAGTACAAAATGGAAGCAGACTGATGCTGGGAGAGAATGTCGTGGTCGCCGTTTGATTTTGCGGTGCCAAAGATCTGTCTTGTTTTGTGGCTACAAACAGCGGGCGACCCTCAAAACATGGAAGAGGGCTTTATTCAAACCTTGCAATTAACACCGACAACGGCTGCGATGCACAATAGAGGATCTGTATTCCTTTTTTTTTTTTTCAGGCCGCAAGAGTTTGACTGTGCGACGGCGGAGTTTTATACACTCCCCTCTGCGGTGTAAGTGGAGTGCGCTGCGAGTGACTAACGCAGTACCTAATCACACCCCTCACTAATTCTCGAAACTGAGAATTAGTGAGGAGAATATTCAGGAAGTTCAAAAAGTCATTTGGGTTGTGTTTGACAATTCGGGAACCACTTTTGTGATCTTTTAAAGCAGCTGTGGACAAAGTGAGTCGCAATATCCAAGGGATATATAATGGCAATGATAGAAAAACGGTTTCCATGCGGATAACTGAGGATGAGAGAGAATAGATTAATGGAATGAGGGTCACGCATTTAAATGGCCATCTGGAGTCGTTATAACCTTTCATTCATTCATTCATTTTCCGATCCGCTTATCCTCACATGGGTCGCGGGGGGTGCCGGAGCCTATCCCAGCCGTCTTCGGGCAGTAGGCGGGGGACACCCTGAACCGGTTGCCAGCCAATCGCAGGGCACATAGAAACGAACAACCATCCGCACTCACACCTAGGGACAATTTTGAGTGTTCAATCAGCCTGCCATGCATGTTTTTGGAATGTGGGAGGAAACCGCAGTACCCGGAGAAAACCCACGCAAGCCCGGGGAGAACATGCAAACTCCACACAGGGAGGCCGGAGCTGGAATTGAGCCCGCTGGAGCCCACTGGACCACCAGACCCCCTTGTTATAACCGCACCCACAAAATCATATCTCATTACCCATGAATCGGGATAACTCTTTGAACTCTTTCGCTAAGACTGTTTTCAATGTTTTCCCGATTTTGCTGTTGCCTTAAAGTGAAGTAGCCTCCATAAACCTTTTTACGAGGTCCCCTTGTCCAAAATGAAATGGCAGAGGAAGAGTGTCACCGAAATCTTATTTTCCTTCTTTCTGTCTCACTGGGATGCTCCGCGTGTCACGGCTGCCGTTTTGTGAGTAGCAGCTCTGTTAGCAATTTACATTTTTCATTATTTGTTTATCACACGCAGACGGTCAAAACTTTGCTGCTTTGCCGCACGTCAAATTATTGATTCAAAGAAAATGGCCGCCTCGTCGGCTGTCATTCCAAGCGGATATTTTGGATGTCTTTCAGCTGCCCGGCTGTCACGCCGGCGATGTCCTCCATCCCAAATAGGACAAATTGACTCGGCCGCCGGGGGGCTGCCTGAGGGGACACCGCTGACTCTCCCTATATCGTCTTCACCGGTGGGCTTCCGCGGAAACAACTTGGCAAAGCGCATCTTACTTGACCGACGGCGGGGGTCGGGGGGGGGGGGGGTCAAACAGTTTGGCTAAGAGGTGAATGACACAACTCGAACCGCGCGGTGGCAGTTTGACTCGCCGGCATGAAAGGATTCCTTTCATCCTCGGCGATGGCCGCGTTCAAACCATCGATCGGTCTTGACATCAAAGCATTTTGACGGTCACGTTTGCGTTGCGCGTCTTCAGAGAGTCATCCGTTCCCGTGAGGGCCTAACATACTCGCTGATGGCACATGCGAAATCTTCACCTATAAACACTGGCGTCAGGAACTACTCCGCCCCCCACCCCCATTCAGGCCCCTTTCCCTCTCGCTCTCCGCCGACTGACCGTTGTTTATATGGCTGTAAAATTCAATTAGGCTGCAGGCGAGCAGGCCGGCCTGCATTACTGCCTGCCAGGGTGACATTTCATTTGCAATGAATCATGGGCCAGAGGAGGGCTGGGCAGGCGAGCAAAACAACACTTCTCTTGCGATCTGTCCACTTTTTCACCTCCCTTTTTATTTTTTTTTTGTCCATTCTTCCTGCGCTTTACACCCACTTCTTGTTACTGTAGTTCATTTCCCCTCCTTAGCCGTGATGGAAACTCTCGCAGCTTCCGCCTCCTTTACGGCTCTTGTAAAAAGTCTAAACACCCTTGTTCAAATGCGAGGTTTTTTTGTCGTTATGCCCCCCCCCCCCAAAAAAAAGAAATATATACCTCACTTCAAATGGTTTCCACTGTTTTTGTGACCTAAAACCCGTGCAGCTAAATTGGCAAAAGGGCGGTGACTTTGAGCGGGGAAGTTAATGATGTGGTTGCAAAAGTGTGCCCACCCTCCTATATCGGAGGATGTGGTTGTGTTCAGAATAATCAATCACACTCAAACTCATGATAAATGGGAGTCAGTACACATCAGCCACCGCTTAAAATACTTCTGGTTAACCTCAGATGACGTTCAGATGTTCTGGTCGGCTTTTCCTGGCATTTTTGTTTTCTTTCCAGAAGAAGCCTCACTCGTATGTGACGCTGACTAGGATTTGGAATTTGGCCTTGACTAAGGCCCACGTTGGGTTTTGTCTGCCCATCACACTTGTTCCCACGCTTGTTTTTTTTTTTTTTTTTCCTATAAGGCTTTGGTATTGTCAGCCATTTCATACAATAGGTACGAAACAGCCAAAAATTCCTGCAGACCGTCAGGGTTGATGACCAGTTTCCTTCACGTCTTTTAATCCGTTTTGGAGCGACTTCCGGTTCTGGTCCAGGTCTTGATATTGTCACTGTTGCGCCATATTTTCTCCACTTGATGAGGGCGTTCATCCCTTGGAAATTCGTTTGTACTTTTCTCCCGACTGATGCCTTTGAACGATCAAATCCCTTTGATGCTGTGGAGTCCCTCTGCATTTTTTTTAATTCCCTCTTAAAAAGATTTGATTGTTTTTCAATAGATTTGTACATTCATTAATTCATGCTACATTAAATTAAAATATAGATCGAATTGTTTTTTTTTTACATCACAAAAAAAAAAGGCATTTGAAGACTTCTATCCTATGTAGTGCCTGCTGCGTGTTTTTGTTTGTTTGTTTTTGTTTTTTTTTCCCCAGAGTCTTTGCTTGAAAACAATGATGAGACTTCAAACTCCTCCCGTATGTTAATAGCAGCTGTTGTTTGGAACAATACCAAGCAGAAATTGTTGTTCTACCCACCCCCCAGTTAGAAAATGTTTAAATTTCAAAATACAAATGCTGCATTATTACATCGCGGGTAAACTTGTAGATGACGAATAACCTCTTTAATGTGACCCGAACAAAATGGAACAGCTTTGAACAAATGTGGAGTAAAGCTAACACACAACCGACATCTCAAATGGCACTACAAAAAAAATAAAAAATAAATACAATTAAAAATAATAAAAAGTTTGGACATAAATGGGGCACTTAGCTGTGAATAATTTCAGGCAAGGTATCGTGATTTGCCGTTTTCAATTACGTTCACGACTCCCGTTCGTCGAGGAAAGCCAACGTATATTCATCAATAATGCAATGTAATGCAAGTGCTCCAATGTAATCTCTCGATTAGCCTCTCAGCTACTCTGCTTGCGGAGAGACTTGAGATGAATTGATTGGCCCCAGAATGTGATGGAGTTTTTTGTTTTATTTAAAAGAAAATTTTTTTTTTGCATTCGTTATTAGTTTGTGGATTTGCATGTCTAGGTGTTATTTAGCCCGCGTCTGATTAGATCGTGGCAGATTTATGGCAGGATAATCTTTGCTATCCTGTCATCGAACACACAAAGCATTTTATTTCAATTGGGATGCCGCGAGGATAATTATGGATTTATTTGTGCAAAAAAAAAACTTGTTTTATGAGAGATTGTATTGAATATAGCGAACATGAATATTTATCCAGATGAAGTCGTTTTATCTTTGTAAATATTTGACGTTTACCAGGGTGTGCTTGATTTTGACAAATGCACTTCCGACGGCGGATCTGTTGTTTTGCTGTGTTTGTGGGGGAAAAAAAATAAAAAATGCTTCGTCACGTCCAAGGTCACTCAAGTAAGATCAGAGACAATCTCGCTTGGAGTTTATCAGCGTTTTGGACGACTTTGGAATTGAAACAAAACACGGTGGTCTTCCTTGGATTTCTAAATCGTTTTATTTGAATCCAGACACGGTGCAGACGGAGCCCCCTGAGCCTGTTTACCCACAATCTTAAGATAATGCGAGACAAAAGTGGCACCCAAACCTGGGCACTGCACATTAAACGGAGCCGCCCAAGCACTATTTTTGTCGAAAGCTCGACGAAGACGAAAATGGTCTGCAGATTCATTGAAATAAAACAGCAAAAAAACACCCCCACTTAATGTCACATGACTCCGGATTTGAATCGGTGCGTATCACCAGCCAAGGGATTCTAGGCAAAGGATGACCACCACCATTAAGATAAGCCCGCCACATACAACAAACAAACGACCCCTCGTGTTCTCTCGTTCAGCAGGAGGCGCACCTTGACCTTCAGGAGTTTCATATGTATGTTTTCCCGCAGCTGTGCGTGTGCGGGATCGTCCTCTGGGAGGGGGGGGGGATCTTTTTTCCAGTCCTGCTGATATGCCGCTTGAAGATAATAGCTCCTTTTACGTTGCAGCGTTATCATGGCGCGCGCACAAACGTACGCGTCACACTGGTCGACACCGTTTATTGAATCTTTAGATCTCTGTATGAATGCCTTGCGCTAAATGACCACGCCAAGTCCAGTTCGGGGGTGAAGCCCATAGCGGGGGTGGGGGGGGATCTTTATTTAAATAGTCTGGACTCATGCCTAATCTTTTCTAGCAGAAAGATGGAATTTCTCCGCTCTGCCTTGCGGACTGATGTGATTTACTCCAGGTGGGAGGGCCGGGGGGGGTGCAAACATTTTCGATCTTTGAGGAGGAAAATAAATAAATAGCTCAATTTTTAAAAAAAGCGAGTGCAAATGAATGATCATGGGGGTTGCACAAAGCCTCCCCCCTCCCCCAGCCCCCCCGGGTAAGAATATTTCACGGCTGTGCATTTCGGCTCCTGCTTAAGTGTGACTTCAACAAACAAACTGATTTCCATCTGGTGCGCGGCAGTGCTCGCGATGGAAGCGCTTCTTTGACACCGAAAATATTTGGTGCAAACGAGCTGAGGAGAAAATCGCAGTCTGTCACGTTGAGATTAATCAAACACTCTTATTACGTTTTCACCTGTCCAGGTCATTTTATGATGTCTGTAAACAGCCCTTCAGCCACCAAAGAAGACTATTCATTCTGGCCATGCTTGTAAATGTTTTCAACCTCTTTTACAAACTACATTAGCCTTGCACGGTTTGGTTGCATCAAACGTCACAGCTGCGGTTGTGGTCAAGGTCATACAAAGAGCACAGCATCTCGCGATGCGAAGAAGGTAATTGAAGCCGACGCAGCCCACACAAACACACACGCTCCCTTCATGCTGTGTGTCAGCGTCCAAGTGACTAGACCGGTAGTTCTTCACCTTGTCAGAGGTACCGAACCCAACCAGTTCGTATGCGCATCCATCAAACCCTTAGTGAAAAATAAAAACGATGATTCAACACAGGTGTCAAAGTCAAGGCCCGGGGCCCAGATCTGGCCCGCCACATCATTGTATGTGGCCCGCGAAAGCAATCCAAGCATGTCAACTTCCATGAAGTCTGAATCCAATTTTCAAATTGTCATATTTAATGTAATAATTACAATGTTTGAACAATAAATTCTTCTTGATGTTGTCAAAACTATTTGTTGTTTGCCGTGTATGTAATATGTGGAGGTGGTTAATCATTGATATGGTTTCACAAAATTCACAGTCATATCGGCCCTCCAAGGGAAACCGTAACTATAATGTGGCCCGCGACAAAAATGAGTTTGACACCCCTGTGTTAACACATATAAATGAAAAAAAAACCCACACACAAGGTACAATCACGACAGTTAAACGTTGACTAATGAGCAAGCTAAATTTCCCGCAGCACTGATTGGACAAGCAAATGTTCTGAGGTTCAGGGTTTGAGTGCCTCTTGTTCAAGGTCAACTGGTCAAGTCACATGCTCCAAATTAAAGCTAGAGAGATGACCCCGGGTGATGGCATGTTCTTCGCTCTGCATTGCGCAGGTATTTTGCATCGCTGGATGGCAAGATGATTTTTATTGCTTAAGGTTTTGGCCCGTTTTGTCTCTTGGCACCTTTTTTTTTTCTCCCCTCTCACTTTCATTGACTTGCTCCCGCTTGGCACAACTTTCTCACTTGGCTCCTCTTCTTCACTTTTAAACGCTTCTTTCTCAAAGACAAAATAAGTTTTCCGCTCCTGTCAGGGGCATTCAATCGATCCATCTTGAAACCTCCTGCCAGTGTCCCAAACCGCTGGGCCAAACCATTAAACTCCACACGGGAGGGTTACTTCCCCCTGTTTGCGCCATTCTCCTTGAGTTGACTTCTCCTGCTTCCCCCATCGCTCCCCTAAGCTCTGATACCTTCTGAATCTCTCTGGTGTAATCTTGATCCTGCTTTGATCGATACCGTTGCTCGCTTGTGCCACTTTTCTCCCAGCTTGCCGCAGCATCTCTTTCGTGCCCCTAGTGTCCTCTGCTTGCGGATGCGCCTTTGGAAAGTGTCCATCCCGCAAAACCCTGCAGGAAACAAAAGGATGTCAGTTGGGATACTTTTGACACCAAGATGCTCAGTCCGTTCGTACAATACGGGGGCGCGTGCGCCGTAGTGGGGGAGTTACTCGGCCGTAAGCAGCAACTCCTATTCAACTCCTGAAAGTTTGTGTGTGTGTGTGCCTCGGCACCCTGGAAAAAGCCCAACCCCTGATAGGCTGAGTCGATACACAGTGTGAGAAAGGCAATAACCCCGGTGGCAAACCTCTTATCGCAACAATCTCTCCCCTCCCTCTTTTTATCTGTCTCTCTCTGTTTGCTTCTCTCTCTTCCATTCGCCCCTCATATGTGCTTTTGACCCTAGCGCCCCAACACACACACACACACACACTCGCACACCAGCCCATTACTCCTCTTCTAGTAACCATCATAAAACCAAATGAACAGTAAAGCGAAAACAAGAGCACACCAGGAGATGCTTTCACACTGGCTTATTTGAAACGTTTTTTTTTTTTGTGTAGCACAAAACTATGTCCCAATACTTTTGTCCATAGTGTTGTTCACTTCCCCTAGTTTGTTTTTGTGTGTTTTGCCATTGGATTTGTGTTTTCTCGGAACCCTGCCGATCGGCTCCCCAATGACACGTTTGTCACTTTGTCATTTGTCATTCTCCCCTCCTCACGGCTGGCTGCCCTGATCGCATGTGTATGTGTGTCAGCGTCTGTGTTTGTGTGTGTGTGTGTGTGTTCGGCCGGACACACCGCAGCTGCAGCCCTCGTTCTGGCCTCATTACTTCACACTTCACCCCTCTTGTTTCCTCACATAATCGCGCTCTCCCATCCCATCCTCTCGTCACTCCTCTCTGACTTTTCAGGGTTGGTCTCCTCTTCTCGGGATGCTTTTTCTTCTTTTTATCTTGAGTCGGCTCTGGACGAGAGTGAAATGAAAGTGTCATGAGAGACTAAATAGCTCGTCATTGTTGTTTATCATCTGCGAGTCCATAGATTTACTTTTTTTTTAACAATCTCAACTCATCCAAAATGTTTAATTTAACAAGTCATAAAATAAAATGATGATCTAAACCAGGGGTGTCAAACTCATTTCACATTTTGGGCCGCATACAGCCTAGATGTCAAGCCTATTTAAATTATACCACATTCTGCTATAAATAACCAAAATATCATGTCTTTCTTTTGGTTTTTGGTATAGTGAATCACAAGAACATTAGGAAAATGTCACAAAACATGTCATGAAAGACCTTACATTTCCTTCAACAAATGTGCAATTGACTTTTATCATTCACAAATATGCATTGCAACTGATCCCACTGATTGTACCAAGGCACAAACCTTTAACAAGTAATTGGCATTGAAAAATATAGTAATGCATTTTAAGATTAAACGAGATTTATAAAGAAAGGAATTTTTAAACCATTTACACATGTGCATATAAAATCTAAATGTAATCCCTGCCTTCACTTTACAAACGAAGGAGAAAACTGTGTGCCCCTAGCGGATAGTCCATGAATTGCATCTTATTAACAATGTTAATTCCGTGTCTTTCATGTATTTTTTCACTTTTAAATTATCCCGCGAGCCTGATCGAACCTCATCACGGGCCGGTTTCGGCCCGCGGGCCGTATGTTTGACACCACTTATAGAAAACGTCATCGGTCGGACCGCCACCAAGGTCAAATGCCTCCGTCCTTAGTAATGTCTGCCTTTTTTTAATGTTTGAGTTTTTTTATACAAAATAAATGTACACACATCATAAAATAAAATGACTTCATTAGCCATACATTATCTGTCAGACCTCCGCCAAGGTGAAATGCTTCCGTTCCTTTGGAATGTCCGCGTTGAGGATCGGAGCCTGGACCGACTACATCACTAAATTGTAGAATAATAAACAATTTTACAGTCTGCTGAAATGGGAATGAGTAAAATATTGTTCAGTCGAAGCAACTCAACTAAAAATATGACGACTGTCCAATAAATTGCCCACTCGAGGCTCAACTGGAGAACCGTCTCAACGCTTTTATCCGGTGCCTTCATCAATCCTGCTTCGTTTCTTTCTCACCATTACTTCCATCAGTACTACAGTCTCTCTTGAGCCGCACCGGAGAAGAAGCCATTCTTAATTCATCATTTAACATTGGCATTCACGTGCTTAGATAGCATTTATTGCATTAGCATTGTGATGAGGTTGTGTAGCATGCCTCAGGCCAACGGAGGTCGAATCGGGAATCGGGGAATAGTATCCCTAATGGACGTTTACATGTCTGATGTCCTCTTATATCTCATCCCGTGGCATGAAATTACCCCGAGGCAGATTTGAAGCAAAATGGCAAACACACGACAGGCATGTTGCCCCAACAGCTGAGCCTTGCGTGCACGCAGACTGCCATGTGGCATGTGTAGGAGCCGCATGCTAACGATAAGCATTTACCATATTTTCCGCACTAAAAGCTCTTAGCGCGCCTTAAAATCCGATGTGCCTTGTGTATGGTCATTACGGTAATATGCCAACCCCAAAATGGATCCTTGCGAGAAACATGCTTACAACGCAGAGTTCAAACTTAAGGCGATTGGGTTACGCAGTTGAACACGGAAATAGAGCAGCGGCAAGAGAGTTTGACGTTAAGGAGTCAATGTTATAACTTGCTATTGGTTAAGTGAACTGTGTCGCTGCTTGATGAAATACGTTTTACTGACATCTGATCGTTCTGTTGGTGTTTCCTTGAGCATAGCTCCATCTGGTGGATGCATTGTAGATTACTTCTTATAACGCGGTGCGTCCAATATATGAAAAAAATTACAAAATAGGCCATTCATTGAAGGAGCGCCTCATAATCCAATGCGCCTTTTAGTGTGGAAAATACGGTACGCACGCACGGATAGGACTTCACCACACTTTCTCCACACAGCTTGGACATTCCCATCATCTAGACATACAGAAATACAAATAAGTGAGAAAACATATGCGTTTGCGTGACAGGCATTGCGTATTCATGTTTGTCATCGAACCTCCTCGTCACCGTCACGATCCCTTTTCTGCGCCGCCAGTCTATTCCTCGGCAGACCACCATCATTAGCGCCTCCCTCGAGAGTCTTGTGCAAGAGAAAAACAATCATGTGTGAACATTTATTTGAAGGTGGATGACACTGAATTCCTTATCCGCACCTAATCTGAGGAATCAAACAGCCATCAAGACTCGTCACTCCGCTCGGTTTGTGGCTCCGGGCCGCAATTCTTTTCTTGTAACTCTTCCTTCGATTCATTAGCGAGGCGGCATTATCATGTATTTCCCTCCGAGGCCCCATTTTTAAGCATAACAAAAGAGAGGCCGTCGTCTTTGTGATTTATTTTACTCCAGTGATTGGCTATGCATTTAATCAGTAACCAAGAGATGGCGAGGGGCGATTGCGTCGCTGTTGCAGCGATGGCGGCGCCATTAAGCTGTGGCCCGCAATGAATGGCTGTTGTGTCGGTGTGAGTGTGAGCGCAAGGTTTATAGACCGTGCTAAATGTCCTCTGGCATGCGAGCCATGTCTTATGGCCTCTGTCTGTCTGTCTGTCTGTCTGTCTGTCTGTCGGATTGGTGCGGCACAGCACCATCAAAGCGTGAAGATAACAGGAGTTGCACTCGTCAAGGGCACACTCATCTGTCTCTCTGACTTCCTCCTGTATAGATTGCTATCGTCGCCGCGCCGCATCCCTCATCCTGCTGCAACCATCGCTTTCCTTCTGTACACAGTGTCATTTTTTTTCGTCAGCTTTTGCCTATTTATCACTGCCGTAGCCCTAATCAAATCTTTTGTCACCATGCCCTTACATTAAAGCAACACTATATTATTAATATCACCCCATCATTGTAGTAGTGTTAACTCATTTAGTACCAGCCAATTCTGGACCAAGTCTGAAAAGACGTTTAAAAGCGTCTTTGGGAGTGAATGGGTTTATAAGGAAAATATCGTTGTTAAAGAGGGACCTAGGTCGGCTGTATATTTTAATCGTGGACCAACCTGGACCCTTCAGTCGCCTCAGAGCGAATGCTTGCGAAAATCAGGGCGCCACACTGATCATTGGCGACATTTAATGTTGCTTAGAGACAACAAACTACTCCTTTTACAATTTTGGGAAACATTTGGGAACTGTTGGCCAACTCCTGGAGTAGCAAAGCGAATCTGTGGACCCAACCCAATGCTAATGAGCGCGAATCTTCCCATGCATTCAGTCATCTACTGTTCACCATCGAAGAGATATGTCGAGTATACATGTAACTGATCAAACACATTGTTGAATGCTGTCAGTTGTCTTCAGATTTCTGCTCCACCACTCCAGGCGTTGTCAAATTGCCACCGGCTTTGTGCCTTGTTTCCTTTGGCAAGGCTGATCAATGTGGAGAATGGGGACTGATATCGAACAGAGCAGCAAATGCTTGTGAATCCTACACACAAATGGGTCGGCATATAATGGTACCATGGTAACCCTGCTCTTCCCCGTCAGCGAAACAAAAAAAAACAAGTGTTTGCGACAAGTAAAAAATGTCCCAAAAAAAACAATTATTAAAGTCTTAATCCTATTGTAAGATATTCTATTTTCCTTCTTCCGGCCACTATTATTGTTTGTTAAAGCATATTGTCTGGACCCCCACACACTATGCGTGTAAATGCAGCCTCCCATTTGTAGTTATGGATTATACGGAGGTTTCAATTTCCTGCGGGTAATAATTATAATGTGATGTATTATTGATCCATGAAGAGAATTTCCATTTGTGGGCCAGAGGTCAGGGTAGCCCAGACCGAGCAGACGGCATTTTGAGTACGTGAGCATGCCTATGTGCGCGTGTGTGTGTGTGTGTGTGTGTGTGTGTGTGTGTGTGTGTGTGTGTGTGTGTGTGTGTGTGTGTGTGTGTGTGTGTGTGTGTGTGTGTGTGTGTGTGTGTGTGTGTGAGCAATCCACTTAGACATGTTCGGCTTTTGGAAAAATATCGACAGATTGATCCGTTCATGTGTGGCTTATTGTGTGAAAGCTGCCAATTTGATGGAAGTGCGTCGTCTCCTGCAGAGAAACCCGAACCCCGTTGCCCCCACCCCTGCTATCGTTGTTCTCGCTTTTGCTTTGTTTTTATTCATGCGCCTTTTTGTGACCTTAGAATTCCAGGATGTGAACGGAAATTGACACCAACCGTGTAGTCCTGCACTTTTGCGTTGTGTGGCCGACGTGCCGACCAGTTGACCGCCTTATTTGTTCAGAAAATCACGTGCAGGTTACATTACCCAAACGACCAATAAAATAACCTCGATGTTGATTGCTCCGCTGACGGGCAGCAGCTGAAGTAAACTTAACGCAATTCATAGATGGGGCACATTCAGGTGATGTCAGTTGTGGCAGGCTTGCCGTTTGAAAATGGACGGCGTAAATGTGAAGCGGAATATAATTGGACGTATTTCGCTTTGGAAAGTGACCAGGGCAAAAAGTGACTTTTGTTCATTTCAATATCACACCAAGTTGGCTTGTTTTCAACACGGCCCCGAAATGGACTTTTTCGGTTTGTATTTGTGGCTTAATGTGAAGCCAGCTCATAAAAGTGGTGTTAAGCACTCCGGTTTTATTTCACAATGTTGCACTCTGTGAAATTGATTCACTGGCCATTTAAGATCGTTCTTGTTACTGTGCTAAGTGAAATTCCTGCGATTGTTCTTTGGAGCTCAACGCTAGCGAATTTGCACAAACAATGCACATAAAGGCGGCACATGTATCGCCTACACGAACTTCCAAACCACTTGCCCTCCTGATGGGGTTTGCCACGGTTGCCTTCAATCACTCCTCGCTCGAACGACCCTTCCTCCCTCATTCTGTCTCTTCTGCCTCTGCCTGAGGTGCTTCCTCTGGATCAGACACGACTTGTCACGAAAGCGCCGTAATCCCTCCATTACAAAGTGACCTGTGTGTGTGTGTGTGTGTGTGTGTGTGTGTGTGCGTGCGTCCCCCTCTGCTCGCGTGTGTTTTCATGTGTGTGACTGTCTGTGTGTTCATGTCTCTCGGGCTTTGGCCTACATTGAATTATTCATGAAGCATGTTTATTCCTTCTCCTTTACTCGTGCTTTCTCTCATTTGACTTTTTCCGTGCCTGCACTGTGCCCCCCCCCCGCACCCCACATTCTGCATTTCCCCGCGTGTTCACTCCCTATCTCCTTGTATGACCACGCTTCTAGGTGCTAACCGACAGTGGGTCTCACGCCATGTCAGCATGCCTTAACACACTTAAGCATGATTGCCGGTCTCCGTGCACATCACGCTATGAGCTAAACACGGTGGAGCACGGTCTGGATTTCGGTGTGCACTTGCCCTACCGTATGTCTGCGGTTCTTTGATTTTCTGGGCCAATTTATCTTTTGGAAGCGAAAGTCGGCAGAGAGTAAAGATGAAAGATATGTCAGATTGGGTCACCGTGCTCCTATTGCAACACCATCGGCATCATTATACGTGCAACACACATGTAGTTCGCAAGTTTGGGAGAAGGAAGCATACACTGTCTGGAATTCTTTCTGGTTCAACATCAGTTATGATATGATATGAGGATGCACCGCACAGCCTCAATAGTACACGGTTGTTGTTGCACATGTTAAGGTCCAACGCAAAAGCCGTGTTTTGATTCACAGGATGTAAGATACAGGGGTACCGGGTTCAATTCCAGCTCCGGCCTCCCTGTGTGGAGTTTGCATGTTCTCCTCGGGCCTGCGTGGGTTTTCTTCGGGTACTCCGGTTTCCTCCCACATTCCAAAAACATGCACGGCAGGCTGATTGAACACTCGAAATTGTCCCGAGGTGCGAGTGTGAGCGCGGATGATTGTTCGTCTCTTGTGTGCCCTGCGATTGGCTGGCAACCGGTTCAGGGTGTCCCCCACCTACTGCCCGGACACAGCTGGGATAGTCTCCGGCACCACCCGCGACCCTTGTGAGGATGAAGCGGTTCGGAAAATGGATGGATGGATCTAAGATAGTGTCGAAAATTAGGTGAGATGGCCACAATGTACTGCTAAGAGATGATTGTAATATTTTGCCCCTTTGATATAACTCAACCACGCGCCCACCATATTCGCAACATCGCACGGAATGGCGCGAATTTAGCAAATTCGTATTTTCCCATCTGTTCAAATAAAATATGTAAATCTAATTTGTTAACAGCAAACGAGTCATTATCATTTGGAATGTAAGGCAGGCGTAGCAGTAAACCCATGTGGCCAACGTCCGCTGCGCCTCCTGATCAAACATTAGTAAGTGTGGACTCCCCAGGTGTGATATCGACGACGTGTGCATTTGTGTGTCTTCGGAATCACTAGCTATGAAGCGACGTCAAAATGAACAAACATCCAGAAGCGCTCTCGACTAGCGTGCGTGTCGAGCGACTAAACAAAATCAAGTTGTACAATTTGCTTTGCCTGTCATCAGTGTGTTGTAAGGATTTAGTTGTCTTTTTTTTTTTTTTTTTTTGCCCCCATTGCATTTCAACTCGTGCAAATCCCTGGAGCAACCCCGCGTGTTTACTTGGCCGTTCTGAAGTACGTGTAAATTGGCAGCCTCTGTCGCCCCTATGAATCCAACACCCACAACCCATCGCGGTCAATAAACGGGAGACTGGTACTAATAAAAAGAAGGATGGATGTTGCGAGCAATAGCTTGTGTCATTTATCGACCACTGTGTGTCCACTCGCGGCATGTCATGCTCGTGCCAGTGTTTGCGGCGTGACGGTTTAAGGTCACGCGTTACTCGGCTAAGCCAGGTGGCGCATAGGGCACGTCGTGCTTCCATTTTCATTGTTTCTGTGTGCGCAGATCTTTTTAACCGAGCTTGTTTGTGTGAACGAAGAGCATTAAGACAGGCTCAGCTGTGTCAGCTTAAAACGGGGGGTAAAAAAAAAAAAAATTCAATCAAGGGTTTGTTTTTCCAAGCTGAGAGAGGCATGACTTGTTGGAATTACCCAGCAGGCTTTATGGCCTTTCGAGCTTTTGTAACTATGAATACGGGGTCCATTTAAAGTCATCATCAGATCCCATTTCAGTCCAGTCGGAGCGCCTCTGAATGGGAGAGATTACTGAAGCGCAACAACCACTTGGAGGAAATACTTCAAGGAGTCCCTTGAAAACAAAGCGTTTACGTTTAAAATCGTCAAGTCCATAAATATTTAGCAATCATTAAAAAATAAAAATAAAAACAATTACTAGTCGCACGTGCAACTTAGAATGCGACCATTAAGGGGCAGACTGGAGCCCGGTTGTACCATAACGTTTGAACATTTCCTGAGATTTTTCCATCATATTCAAGATATCGATTCATATATCAGATTCAAGATGGCGCCGCGAGAGTGGCTGCCTTTACAGCTTTACAGCTTTCCTATACTTTTTTTTTTCTCCTTTCTTCTTTTCATAACTTTGCTGCTGTAAATTGGGAATTTCTCCACCGTGAGAGGAATAAAGGTTTTCTTATTCTTATATTAAAAATAGACATTTAGGCCAGCTAGCAGGTTAGCACATCTGCGTCAAAGTCAAATGCTCTATGCTCTATGCTCGCGTGGGTTTTTCGCCACGGCATCCGGCTTCCTCCCACATTCAAAAAAACCTACCGTTAGTTTCATTTCATTTCAGACTGACGAGGTGTGAATGTGAGTGTGAGTGGTTGTCTATTTTTTGCCTGGTGGACCAGTACAGGGTGGAAGCCTGTTTCCTCTTGTGTGTCTTTTACCCTTTCCAATCGGTCCATCTGGTTGCAACTTGGAGCCAAACGCCGCTGCTGGTGCACAAAGGCCTGTGGTCCAGACCTAAACATTTGTTCTGACCCCAGCAGCTGCTCATACTGCCCCTCGCCCTTCCTTTTGTCTCAGCCTGGAGCTCATGTCTCCTGGATCTCTTTTTTTCCCATACGGCGACAGCATCAATACTTGTTGCTTCACAGTGACTTTATTTGTTGGGACTTGACTGTTGCGCACTCGTATCCAAGGCACATTTGGAATGTGTTTGTTGAAGTTGCGCTGTGACTGGGATGTTTTAAAGGCTTCAGCGTGAGTCCGCCAGAGCGTAAGAGTGCTCGACTGCATGGTTTTTATTCTTTACTCTTTTCTGTGTTTTTACATTATGCACAACTCTCATTTATTGTGCAATAATCTAATTGTAACTTGCATTTGTTATATATCTTGATGCATTTTTATGCTTTAGAAAATATTTATGTCTACATTTTGGGGTGGCTTGGAACGGATTAGGGCATTTACATGGAAAACGCGTCTCTACTGACAAAATTTTCGAGTTAAGACATCTTCCAGAGCCAATTAATTTCGTAAGTAGAGGCACCACTGTATATTTGGAACATGTCTTGAAACAAAAAAAGAGCTCATATTTGACAAGCTTACAATATTTATGTATGCATGACTTGAAACTTGTTCTGTGTGTGGCGTCGCCTCTGTCCATTGATTTAATTTTTTAGTTTTTTGTTGCGTAGGGTTTACAGGAGAACGCCTCTTGCCTTTGTTAATTGAGTCGCAACCCCCCCCCCCCCCAACTGATGCACACGCAGTGGCGTCATTAGGTACACATCCTCATCTCGTACTCATTGCACCTTCTGCAAACAACGCTTTACCTCTCACGCCTCGCGTTAGATCTTAACGGCATTTCGCAGTCGTGTTACACCTCCACAGTGATAATATAGCGGGATGTAATCTAAGCTAATGAGCTCACTTGGGTGCACAGTCTATCTCACTACCACTGCTAAGTGCTAATAGGAGCCTCGGTGATTTTATTCGCCTTTAGGTATTGAGCTACACATGGTGAGATTTTTGTTGTTGTCGTTATTGCTTGGAAAGTTTCCGGGTAACGGCTTCATCTGCATTTTTATGCATGAGCTACTCAACTGGCGCCAATGGGTTGTTTGGATTGTATTTATTTATTTCTTTGTTTTTAAATGGTTGTAATTAATTAATTACTTTTTATTTATTGATTTATTTTTACAGATTATTTAAGAGCTAACATCCCATAGGCATTTGCGGAATGCTAACTTGAAAGTGCAAGTCGATTATTGTTGTTTGTGTAACAGTGGATGTGTGGATGTATACTCTGCACGGGTCCATTTTTTTTTCCTTTCTTCTTCTTGTGTCGGAATTGAAAATTAGTTGTTTTATTTCCTGCGCTTTGTTTACAATCCTACCACTGTGATCAAGTCATCAAAATTCATGCCTACGCGTCTGCATCGCGGCGTTTGTTTTGATACGAGACTCTAAAGTATACCTGGTGTCTGATGGCATTTCATAACCTTTTTAGTACCCGATATTGTGTTCGCTGCTCTTTTTGCCCTTTTGGTTGCGTGCATTCATGTTTAACAAACAGCGAAGTGCGTAAAAGGGGGGAGAGAGCAGAGGGGGAGGAAAAAAAATAAAACAAATGCCACTGAGCTTGTGTTGCACTTAACGTCTATATGAGTGTCCCCTCAACATTCTCATGGTCAGCGCTGCCTTTGTTTTCTCCCTCTCACATCATTTTTTTTTCTGTATTGTTGACCTTCGTGTGACAGCTGGTGTTGTCCTTGTTTGAAGTACATTCCCGTCCGCATTTCTGTCTCCTCGACGTGGCCGTATGAGAAGAGGAATGAAACTCGCGGGCAGTGAATGAGAACATAAAATGCCCGTCCAGCTTCATCCTGAAATTTCTCATATGCTCCGTGGACATTTTACTGTCTCTCTCTTCCTCTCCAGCTACGTCCGTCCCCGCTCGTAAACTCATCCACCCATCATGTCTACAAGCAGCTAAGCTCTGTCGGGGGTTCCAGTCCACTTGGACTTGATTCCCTTTGGTCATGTTGTGGTCATGTCACATTAAGCGGCAACAATTTTTGTGTCAGCAGCTTCCATCATTCCCCCTCCCCGACACACGTGCATGCCTACCGCCTCTAAACGCTACTGTTTAGTCACTTGCTACTGATATCCGCGTGGGTTGTTTGCTGTGCTCGTGTTTCTCTGCGAGACATGCCCTTGATGCTCCAGACAGTTTGTCCCCGAAAGGATGCGCTTTGACTCTTGGTAACAAAAAGGCATCAGCTGCAACAATGCCGCACATGTGATGTGCGGTATGTCATTTTTATCGCTGGATCTGTGTCACTTTAATGTTGCCGCATAAAGATAAACAAATGTAGTCAAGTGTATATCCATATCCGAGACTATTATTTACAACTAATGTGAAAAGTCATTCTGGGTACATTTCGAAATAATGGAGTCGACTGTTTTCTGAGGTACAGTTCTTCATACGAAATGTTCTAGTTACGAAACGTCTCAACAGGAAAATATTGCCTCTTATTACAAAAGAAATTTCAAGATATGAAAGGTAAAAATACAGAATGGTACTTGTAGCTGCTCTGCCATTGGCTCTTACCAAGCATCATCCTGGCATCCCATTGGCTAAGAGGAACCTCTACTGTCTGTGTTTGTCGATCGATAAATAGATAAGTGTCTATGCAGCGTCCTCGTGATTCACCCCTCGGGCCATCAGGCATTCCGACAGTTTTACGTAAATGTGAATCCCTCAGAAAAAGTGTTCGCCAGTCGGGGGATTGCTCACTATGCTGATGCAATTTGCCTTGGACATTTTCGAAGGATCGTTAAAAAGCTGACAAAAGCAAACGTCCTTGGATCGGTTCGTGACAAAACGCCAGGCAAAAACCACTTCTGAGAGAGAACATGGACTAAAGAGGGCAAAAAACGATGAGGACGCAGTTAAAAGTTAAATGACCATCATTTTGATCATTTATTCTTAGTTTTTGACATTATGACTCTCTCATTTACAACTCTCATTTAGTGAGCAATAATCTAATGCATTTTTTGCTTTAGAAAACATTTATGTCTAAATTTTGCGGTGGCTTGGAACGGATTAAAGCCTTTACATGGAAAACGCGTCTCCACTTCCAAAATCTTCTAGTTAAGAAATTTCTTCCAGAGCCAATTAATTTCCTAAGTAGAAATTAATTCAAACATGTCTTGAGGAAGTCTTAAAAAAAAAAAAGAGCTCATATTTGCCAAGCTTACAATATTTATGTATGCAAGACTTGAAACTTGTTCAAAGGTGAAGATCCCCTCATCTGAATTAGTCGGAATAATTTCCGCTTTGGTTTCAAATCTCCGCGTCGGCCTCATCATATATTGATACTTTCAGCTTGAACACTTCAATAACTTCATTTCCATGGCAACGGGTTACTTTCCCCAAAGGTTCTTGCGTGCAGGAATCAGTGTAATTTAGTAGCATGTGTAAAAGTCCTAATTTCACTTGTAATCATTAAAGGCGATCATTTCTAACAACAAACAACCGTGGCCTGAATACTGATTCCATCTCAGCTGTGGCAAAGTTGGAGAAGGAGAATTAGCGTAAACAAAAGTGCAAACTCTGTGCAAAGTTGCTGGAGGCGAATTTGTAGTACATATGAAGTGGGTGATGGTGGTGGGTGTTTCCGCTTCAGGGTTTGCACCGGGTCCTGGTATAATGTGTGTTTGTGTGCCGGGATTGTTTTATTTTCTTGGATGGCGGCCATTCTCCGCAGAATCGCTACGTTCCTGCCGCTCTTCCCTCAGGGCAGCGAAATACTGCGAGATATTAACGGCGAGAGTGGTGGGAGGGAGGCAAGAGAAACTGCGAATGAACGGGAAGGAGGGGAGTGGGGGTCAACATGCTTGAATGAGAGGAAAAATGGAGGGAGCGAGGCGGGCCTGTGAAATGCTACAGTAGGAGGGGATGGATGGTGGAGAGTGGGCGGCTGAGGTCGGCGCAGGGAGAGCGATGCGGGTCAGCGGCAGACAAGAGGAAGCGCGGGATGAGTTGGAGAGAGGATGGGGAAGGCTTGGTTTCAGATGGCAAAGTTTTTGGCAAGTAAAGTGGAAGCTGCTGGCAGCGA
Source organism: Hippocampus guttulatus (assembly GCF_054856545.1). NCBI lineage: Eukaryota > Metazoa > Chordata > Actinopteri > Syngnathiformes > Syngnathidae > Hippocampus > Hippocampus guttulatus. The sequence continues at coordinate 6,439,243 of NC_141278.1, forward strand.
GCCAACTGCGGCGGGAAAAAAAATAATCCAAGTTTCGTCACCTTTCACTTCCTCTATCGTTCTATTTCCTTCTTACCCAAGTAGCGGCAAAACTGGAGTCACTGACAAATCATCAATCAATCAAAAAATACTCAGTAAAAAATGATTTCCTTGCCAGCTCTGTTCAAAGTGCGTCACGGGATCAAGCGAGAGTGCAGTCGTAACCGAATTGACCCAGTGTGTGGGGTCAACCGGCTGATGGCACATGTGGCACAGTGTGTGCGGGTGTGTGCGCACCGGTGTAAATTGAGCCTGTGTGTGTATTTAGAGGGACAAACTGAAACGGAGAAGACTGTGTTTTTGCATAATCAGGAGATTCGTTCCAAGAAAGGAACGAATCGGAGCGGAAGCTTGGAATGTGCGCCAATGCAGGCGCTTTGTGTTTGAATTCATAACCTGCAAATGTTGAGAACTCCAAAATCGGTTCATTCTACCAATGGATTGGAGAGAATGTGTGTCGACTAACTAGGCTGGGGGTTTTTTTCCCCTGAACGCACGCAAAACCTTTATACGGATGACGTGTTGACAGCTGCGAGCCGGCGCGAGCAACGAGGCCGTCGGACGCACTTCTCCTTCGCAGTGTAGTGAAAACTTTCAAAGGTATCGCTGGTCGTGTCAAGATTTACTGCTGTTTGCCATGCGTCTTTTGTTGATCACCTCACTACGCAAATGATTGAAAGGGTTTGATTTTATGGGCAGGAAATGCGTGCTACAGGATGTCAATAACAGGGGGGGGATAAGAGGATCAAATTGTAATGTAATTCTTTACACTAGCATCACTAATCTGTGTGACCTACATTTTTTTCCATGTTGTTCCCTTTTTGCCACGATGAAAACGCAGTAAATTCGCCTTAGCTCGAAATACCCCCCCCCCCCCCCCCCCAGACGCAATCATTAGCGAGCAGGGTGTTAATTCCGCATGCGGGAGTGGCTCCATAGACAATGAGCGTTTAACAAGTGCGCTCTCGCTGTGAGGCTGAGCTAAAAATACAAGAAAGCAAAGTTCTATTGATTTCTCCGCTCGCACGCAGACACACCTCCACTCAAAAGTCCAATTTGGGTTGGCTGCTTGGTGCTTGCAATCGTGAATTCTGGGGTGGGGGGTGGGGTGGCTTACAGCCGGCGAGAGGAAAGCGAGGGGATGCCGCTGTGCTGGTCGGGGGGGAGGGACGAATCGATACACGGACGCACACACAAGCAGGCCCTCGCGCACACACGCAGAGGAACACTCCCACGCAGCAGCTAAATATGCTGCCAGTTTTTATGACCTCTGTCACCTTGTATTTTTACACTTGGGCAATTTGGTGATATTTTGCACAAATCGGTCAGCGTTCCTATGAATGCAAATGCGACCGAATCCTTTTTTTATTTTTATTTGTTTTTTTTAAATCATCACATTGAAAACAATTGCTGTGGACACCCCCAAAAATGTGATTTTAAAATTACAAAAAAAATCTGTGCCTCGTCCTTTTGCAAAATTTGAAGGCGTCTTTGCTTGGTATGAGCAACTGGTTTTCTCTGCGTTCGTGCGCCTTGTGGCATTCGCTCTGCTCCTTCAATAGCTTGCCTTGTCAGACGGATCAAGAGAAGACTAATTGCTGGACACCAAACAAATAGCAATATTACTTTCTTCACCTCTTGTCCTCTCATTGCCCCCCCCCACCCCATCCTGTCTGTTTGTTTGTTCAATCTCATAATTGCTCGACTTCTCTCCCTTGACTCCTCATGGCGCCATGTTGCATGTCTTAATTAAATGGCTGCCGAGATGGAGGAAGACGCCGTATAAATGATTGCGTTGTGGTGGCAAAGGGATGGGGTGATAGGTATTAATAAAGGAGAAAAAAAATCGGTTAATTGCACAACCGGATCAAAGCTGTTTTACCTTTGAAGCTTGGTGACGGCCTAATTACAATTTTTTTTTTAATTCATGCAACAGGCAATATGAAATATGGTAATTTTGAATTTGATCCTTGACATGGAGCCCGGCCATTAAGCCCAGTTGGAAGCTTGTTGGGTGGATGGGAGGATCGGCCCGCCTCATCCATCTCCTTGATGGACCAACTGTTCTTAATTACATTGGGTCTCATTCACACAAACACACACACACACGTACACACATACACACACACACACACACACACACACACACACACAGAGTGAATGCACCCACACTAGGGGCACACCCCATCCTAAAGCATTTGACATGGTTCCTTACGTGAAGCGAAAACACTTAATCAGCCGTATGGTCTCAATGACCCCCCACCACCACCACAACGGCTTTTTAATAACTGGGGGCCGACTGAACAAATGTGGTCGAAGCAGCAATCTGACAGGTGCTTGAAATGTTGCATTTTCAAGGTTACGGCATACCGTATTTTCCGCACTATAAGGCACACCTAAAAGCATTCAATGTTCTCAAAAGCCGACAGTGCGCCTTATAATCCGATGCGCCTTATATATGGATCAATATTCAGATTTCTTGGACGTAGTATTTGAAATGTTTTGTAAAGCGCTTTGTTACAGCTGCAGGTGTTGTGAAGGCGCAATATAAATAAAGCTGTATTGTGTTGTCTTGTGCTCCCTCTAGCGTAGCTCCATCTAGTGGATGCATAACGCAACCACAGCCACTATTGTAGCTTCTATTCTATGTGTTTTATAATTCGATGTGCCCTATATATGAAAACCGTTTTAAAATAGGCCATTCGTTGAAGGTGCACCTTATACTCCGACGCGCCTTATAGTGCGGAAAATACGGTACTTGAAAATAGCTTGCATGAGAATGTTATTCAAGTGTGTTGCCTTGAAATTTGGTATTCACCCGTTTTAAATGTGTGCCTTCTATTTCCTGGCTCCATTTCTTAAACATGCTTGAAAATGTTAAAAAATAAAATAAAATAAATGATTGTAAACTTATTGTATGATTCCAAAAAGGCATTTTGGAACCTTTATGACAGTGCCGCATTCACATCAGAAACCCCGTGTCATCAATTTTATTCATATTTGTGTCTTTTTCCTATTCACCCCCCTCGCTCGGGAAGTAGCCCCACCCCAACCCGCTTCTCATCCTCATCCCATCCTTGATAGAGATGAATGATCATCTTATGCCACTGAGAAAGCCTGCGTGCGCATAATCATACTTCTGCCATTCTCATAAATCATCTGCTAATATGCTCTAATAGATGCAGCAAGACCTCTTCTATGAGCCGTTAATGTACACGGCCACTAATCTACATAATCTCAAGCCTTTTCCCCTATCTTGTGACTTCAACGGTTGAGGACCTGTACACTAGAGTGTAAAAAAAAAATCCTTGACTTCATTTTGCTTCTTTGTAAGATGCTCATCAGTTTCCTCTTCTCCCTCCCTCCTCTTCCTATTCAACTTCCACTGACAGTTTTAGTCTACAGTCCTTAGCAGGCGAGTTCATTCAAGTTCACATCCCGCAGTTGAGTTGGCCGATTCGAAAAGGAATCCAATAAAATGGTCATGTCACAACGGACAGCGAGGCTGAAGATAATGCTTGTTAATTTTCATAACTAGGCCATATTCCGCACCCGAATGTAAATGAAAGGTCCGCACAAAACAAAACCTTCAGCGTCCTATTCGCTTGCAATTTGCCCAAATGCTTCCTCCGCAAATCTGATGAGCCTCCCGCTGCATATATTACACAAGGTTGTTGAAACAAGCTGATCGAATCAATCGCGTCACAATAAATTATGAACAGAATTAAGACTTTTATGTATTTTATATTTCCGTCCAGTGCCCCCCCCCCCACCAAAAAAAAAAAAGTGTTATTCCACACGCGTCCCTTCTCCTTACGACTCGGTGGTTGCTGAATATTAAATAGTCACAGCACAAACGTACTGCAGTTGTGCTCGGTAGCCTTGTGATACATTTTTATGCACGGAAAATTGGAAGTAGTAAAGGGTGACGTTCCGCGGCGCCTTTGCAAAGCAGGAGCGCTTTCTAAAAGGCTGTGAGCGTGCCTAACCTTCAGCCGCATTACAAATCAATATCGCTTCTCTTACCTAAGCTATCTTTGCTCCGAAGGAGAAATGGCGCGTTTCGTGAAATGTGACAAGCGTGCGTGCGCTCGCGCACAAACCCAACGCGCCGCCGCCCCCGATGGCGGAACCGTCGAAAAGAAGCAGAACATTGAATCTCATTTCTCATGCGCCCGACCTGAAAATGCCTGACATTATCGCACAAACATGTTTGCCGGTACGGCTCATAATGACGCCGTTGAGGACCCCTCGTGCGCGTACGCGCATGCACGTACCCATACAAAAGCTGACTGAAACTGGATTCTGCAGCAGGTTTATTGGACCCGACATATGTAAGTGGAGAAAGAATTCTGAAGGCCTTTTTTTTTTTCGTTTTGTTTTTTCCCGGATTCCCCATCTCTGACCAATATCGTGTTCTCCTCCTTTCCTGCAAGCCACTCAAAACACATCCTGTCAATCCACTAGAAAGTGCTATTGTGGCTCCTTAGTGTCTTCTAAATGGATTTCAGAGAGGCACACTTCAGCACATATCACAACCAATCAGTGAATCTTCAAGTGAACTAATTATATTGTCAGTGGCAGCATCAGTAGAGAGTTATAATCCCCCCCCCCTTGCTCACAAGTGATGGAAAATGCTATTGTCAGCTCAGACCGCATTTAAGATTTAGTTTTTAACATCGTCGTATCCACTCTGCAGCCCGTCATTTACATACCGCTGTGCAATTTTAGAAGACACAATGTATGCTCAAATTGCAATAATGCTCAAATTTGATTGACGGGCAAACATGATTTTCATTGTCGCCTTGGCAGGTTTAAAAATAAATAAATAAATAAATAAGATGCCGCGGCGGTCATATTTCTTGACTGCATATTTGGGCCCATTTTGGGTGTCCTTTTGCATGGACAGTCGACTCACTTCCTGTCCCAAGTGAGCAAGTCTGCCTTCCTAAAGTGCAGCTGTCGTTATTGTGTTGTGTTATTGTCTCGGTGATTTGCCTAATTAAGGTCCGCATGCCCTCACCGGCCACGACATGAGCACCTGCACAACCTAATGAGATCCAATAAAAAGTCTGTTTTTGAAACGGCCGCTTACGAAGCAATTATGTTCTGTTTTATTAGCGTCTAAAGTCATGAATTTAATGTTGTTTTATAATGACGCTTTGTTGTGGTGTAAATTTGCTCAACGGGTGTGGTAGGTGATTGTAAATATTCACTTTGAACAAAGCGGCATTTTCAATATTGTGGATACATGCTGTAACTAAATGATACTTAATTGTAGTTATCTCTTTAAGTTAAAAAAAAAAATATATATATATATATATATCTTTTTTTTTTTTTGTCAAATGACATTTTAGTGGTAGATTTTTTTTTTTTTTGCAACCAGAATAATAAGATCTTATGAAAGTGTATGCAAGTGTATGCCTGCGTCTCATTAAAGGTCAAGTGTGCCCTTGTCTGGCCCAGTTTCTAATTTTGACAACGAGTGGTTCATATCTCTGTGGTAACATTTTATTTTGTGCGCGGGAATAGCTTACTTTTTTTTTCTTCACTCTGCACTTGTCCAGTACGCCTGGTAGCTTGAACAAACAGGGCACTTTAGCACGGTGATGTAACAGAAGAAACACTTCTTCTGTCGTCGTCGTGTATTGCGTTAATGTCGACTGTTCCCTCTCGAAGCGCAGGGGCCACCGAACCGATGAGTGAGTGTTCTTACTTCTGTGCGTTCCCGAGCTGCAGCGTCGCGTGGTGTGCGTTGCGTTCTGTGTTCTCAGCAGAATCAGAAACGTCTGCAGTCTAAAGCTCGCACACGGCACCGCTGACATGAATACTCCTGGTTATCCTCCTGCGCTGTCCGTGTTATGTCAGCGGGCGTTAAACCTGAACAGAACCACGACTAAAATGATAGAGCAAAGCCTTGTACAGCTCGAACTCCCTGATTACAATTGTAAGGCAAGCAGTCAGTCACGGTGCGGACTCCAATGAGGTCTTTACTTGCAGGCTCATAGCAGGGATTAATCCTCTGATTCAGGCCGTCTTGGTCATATCTTCAAAGCGACGAGACACATTATCGCCACGCGTGCAGTGCAAGATACAATTGTTGTCTTCCAAAAGCACATCAGCGGGCAATTTTCATTGTTTACAGTGTTTACAGTCACTGCAGTCCCGTGGCGTCGAAGACCAACATTATTTGTTGTGGGGGTTTTTTTCATTAGAAAACTAGAAAATCATTAGAAAACTGTTGCTTTCGGTAAATCCGTGAATCAAACTCTTTTTTTTTTGTCACCTAAAAAAAGGGTGCGCTGAATTCACTCATTTTATTTTGTCAAGTGGTTGCATGAAATATTTTTCAGTTGATATAAAAATAATTGCATTAAAAATCTTTATTTTTTTGGTGGTATTTGCATACTGGACCTACGGATTATTATTAATTTTTTAAATTTTGTATTTATTTTTTTGCAGTATTTCCATACCGGACCGCTGATTTTTATTTCATTTTTTTGTTCTACATTGTTCATTTGAAGAATCATATTTTCATTGAGATAAAAATTATTACGGTCAAATCCCGTCCGTCAAAAAATATTTTTTTCAGGCTTCCTTCTATTACCACATTGATTTTGCGGTCGGCAACCAACAATAACAATCAAATCATTTGGAGGCAGAATTTATATTGTCATACTTATCGATTTTACATCATATTGTGGCTTGGTACTTTTCCGCCATCTTTTGTTTTGCTGACTTCATTTCCAAACACGAGAGAGGAAATGGCGGAAGAGACCCATGCAACAGATCTGCGGCTACTTGATGATCCATCCTTGCATGATTGCAATTTGTGTTGCATACGGGCTAGACGAAAGGAACATTTTCATCTTTTTTATTATATTGTATATTCTTCCTGGAGAAAATCCGACCGGAATCCCAAAGCGGACCTAATAACAGCCCTGTCATTTGACATTTTTAATATTAATCTTCCCTAGCGTGCAAGACTTAAACGGATCAGTCAATCTTTTCCCCAACCCCCTCGCTGTCTGACACCGAGGACCCCCCGCGTTTGTGTGCGTCTGTCTGCGTGTCAGTGCGAGAGACCTTCACCGTAATGAGTATTCATTTTGCACAACTTAGAGCTGCCTACCTGCTGAACGAATTAGCATCGGAATCAGCATCAGGCGCACGCGAGGGCATTGATGTGAATTAAAGCTCTCTGAATTATTAATTTCCACCTGCTGGAATCACATCCTGCCCCCCTTGTTTGTCCCCTTCACGCCATGAGCGCTCTCGCACGTCTACCTTTTTATCATCATCAAACCAAACACCACCACATCACAAATCAATGTTGAGATGTTGCAGTGACGGCGTGATTTAATTTGTATTGTTTTTAATGTTCCTTCACGAGAACTGTGAAGATGTTTGGGCCCTTTTGGGAGTTTCTGAAGCGGGCCTCTCTGTCTGTGATTAATATTAATTATTGTAGGCAATTAGGGGGCTCACATTTATTGTGTTAAGTGCTTTGTGATTTGTTCATGTTCGTGTTTAAGGTTAATTGAAGCAAGGGGAAATATAAAGGAAACTTCACATTGATTCCTTTCTCAAAGGCAAAAGTCTCTTGAAGTATTGTTCCAAGATGTCTTGCAACAATATACTTGTTGAAGTCACAATATGTAACGTGGTGTGTGAACTGCAATCGGTGTATCGGGTGGGGACGGATAGATTTGCTCTTCTACGAAGCCACTTCTTATAATTAATAAATGTCACTTTTAAAAGGCTAAAAGAAGATTTAAGTACCGGTGCTGTTAATCATTATACTTCTGGCCGAAGTTCTTCTTCTTCATCTTCCATATAGAAGCGCGCTACGGAAAGAAGCATGCGCCGTCTGCCGCAGCGCACGTGGACGATCTGCTTACTAGCTCCGTTAATGTTTTTTGGAACTTTTTAGTTGAAAATGGCTTACCAGAATCTAAATCGTATTGTTGCCAATCTTGGTAGATTAATGGACAGTCAATCCTTGTTGTGGAAGTTCAACATGACTCCCGTTCTTGTTGTTCCTCGGGATTTTGAGGGTGACAAGCTCAAATATTCATCTCTTTTTTTGGGGGGGGTTACATTTTTTGACTAGTCAGTTTTAGATGGAAGAAAAATAGCAAGAAAATCCACACTATAGCGAAGTAAAACAGCAATAGAAGAAGTTATGGTCACGAATGACAACCTGCGAGAGAGGGAAACCACAATAACCGAATTGCGATTTCATTAGGGAACAATGTACAATATAAACAACAACTATATTGTTTTGAAACGTTTTTTGGGGGGGTGCCGGGGTCACACAAACTCTTTCCACTTGACTCATAAAAATGCCAACGCGCCGACAAAATCCGCAATGTGTCGCGTACCGTGTCGAAATCATCGAACCGCTCGGCAACCCCAAGTCCGCGATTACAAATAACATAAGTGAACTACGCTCTTGCCATGAAAGTCATCGAAAATGCAAAATGTGCTTCGGTGAGGTCCAGAGCGCCAAATTAAAAGTGTGAACACATCCCCGCTTCCCCTGCGGCTCGAAAGCATTTGGACATGACAGGCCGTGCCAGAGTCTCTTATATTCCCACTATAGAAGACCTCAGTCTTGCTCGCTGTCAGCTCAAACGGTCGTTTCTTTCAGTGGCTCTCATCTGTATGCGTTGCGTGTTTGCTTATCAGTAGTCTGACTCTGTCTATCTGTCAAAGTGAAGGAGTCCATTTTCCCCTCGCTGTTTATTGTCGTTTCTTTGCACAGTACGTAGCCCACCATCTCGCGTTGCATCTGTCGCTCGCGGTCCGTCGGCCGATCGCTTTCTCCTCGCCGTCTCTCGCAGCAGTTGGTCCCTCCGGCCTCCTCGGAATGCAAACGCATATCTTGAGTTGAACACCTTGAAGGAAGAGATCCGGATATGAGCGCGCGCGTGTGCGCACACGTGTTTCCGCCATGTTCCATTTCATCCAGCCAGTCCCGGTCGACACATTAGACAAATTGATCGGTTGGTTTGCCACCTGTCCTGGCAGATCTTTCCTTCTGCCCCTTCCCCTCGGAAAACCTTCATTTCCAGTGAACACGTATATATTAAAACTCATTCAGTACCACCCAATTCTAGACCAAGTCTGAAATGACGTTTAAAAACGTCTTTGGGAGTGAATAAGTTAAGAGACACATTTCTTGCGATCTCGTTTCCTGGTGTTGCACGCTTTTTGGGAGAGTCCACCTTTTGTTGACAAATGGCTGACGGTCCCTTTTGACTGACACGACCTTGCGCGTCATTGACTTTTGGTGGCCGCGTGAACGACCCCTTGCCATGGAAGATGATTGGCAGCGCACGAAAAAAAATAAAATAAACATGCTCCTTTTGTGATCCGAGCGGCTCATATTGTGTCCATCGGCCCCGTATTATTAAAACACATCTTCTGCATGGCGCGGTAGAATTTTCCAGCTCGTCCACTGAATTGAAGAGATAAGCAGCCCTCTTGCTGACAATTTGATGTCATCGTTATTCGGCTCCGTCTTACCTGCCTCGCCTGACCGTTTGTGCTTCACCACCGCGCTCGATGCTCCGAGTCTGATTCACACTTCGGCATTGATGCAAATACGCCGCACTCATGTCACCTTGTTTGACCTTGACGGTTCTTGAGCTGCTTAACAATGTCGGCATACGCTGCAAGGAGAGGAACACAGCACCAAGAGTGAAAGGGGTTTTGTGTCTCGCTCGGAAATCCTTCGACAGGATTTAAACTGCACTGGGAGTCAGACTTCCGATTGTTCGACAGCACCACCTGAGCCATGCCTCTCCCGTCAAATGCAAGGATATCACCTTCAGTAGACGCCGCAGCCTTTCAGTAGCATTCCGTGAGGTAATTCGAATGGTCGCAGCAGGATTTGTGATGATCCCCAAAGCAATCCGTATTTATGCTCCGCTCAGATGTGAGAACGTAGCCTGCAGGTTAGCGTTTGGACTTAAATTACACAGCGTCCACTTTGTGGGTGTAAAGAAAGCGCCGAGTTTAGGAAGCAAAACAAACTATGGACAAACAGCATCCCTTAAGACAGGATTTACTTTTATTTTTTTTTTGTGGTCAGTGATTTTTCTTTTTTCCTTTTCTCAATTTTCACAAAAAAAAAATACCTGTCTGCACGCTAACACCCTGAATATTAAACTTGGCTCGAGTCTAGAATGTTAACGCGATACGAAGTAGACCTTTGGGAGCCAACGTGTTTTTGACGGGAGACGACGAAACGCGCAGAGCCAGAATGCAAAGCTGCTAATGCAAACCCATCGCTTAGAATCATAAGTCTCAGAAGAGAGATCAGAGTATTGAACAGGAGCTGGCATCCTGATTTCACAGCCATTATCACCTGCTCCGAAGGCATGGCAAGTGGGAAATGAAACGGCGTGGCGCCAGCGCGGAATAGCCACTTTTTATTCGCCGCGTGTTTAATGCGAGGCGCCTTGTCACGCCCGCATTGAGCTTCATTAAGCTTCCGACGCACGGCGTGTAGTGTACTCGCGTGTAAGGTCATAAGTGCTTATCACCCGCAACCATATTCCCACCTTTTGTAGTCAATCCCCGGCAAGTGCAGCGGTTGCACTTTGGGGACGTCGCGGATACTTCAGACGCCTCGCAAATAGAGTGGGGGCGGCTCTATAAACAACACCCCCAAAATGGAGCTCGAGGCTTTTTCAAAATTGGAGCCCGGCGCAGTCCTCCTCCTGTTGTTGTCCTAATGTGGGGACTGAGGTGAAGTTAGACACCACCTGTCAAGTAAATTGCTGCAAAATAGAATTTCGTGGCCCCATCTGATATTTTCTGTGTGTGTGTGTTGCAGCATGTCCCCCCGGATCATACAAGATGTCATCCAGGCAGCAGGAGTGCTTCCCCTGTCCCGCAAACAGCGTTTCCGAGGATGACGGCTCGGTGGCGTGCGTGTGCAGAGACGACCACTTCAGAACTCCCCTGGACTCGCCCTCGTCACCATGCACACGTAATAACATTGGCGTCTTGCCACTTGGATGGTTTGCGATTAAATGAGCGATCATATGTGTCAGCTTGGTCGTTCGGGCTGGTTAACTGGTGTGTCGCGCCTCCTTATGCTTGCTGAGGAATCACTTAAGCCGTGTGTTGGACTTCACTCGACGCCTCTTATCTGTCACCCTCCCTCTCCCACCCTGCAACCCTTCTTGAACATCCGTCCTCAACCGCCTTTCTCTCCCTCCTCATTCCTTCATTTCACATCCCATCTGTCTCCGCCCCACCTCATCCTTCACCTTGTGCACCTCCTCTGCTATTGAATTTCCTTGAAAAATTGCCAAGCACTCCCCCAAGATAAAGACGGAATGCGGTATGCATCTCACCCCCCCCCCCCATGAATCTCATGTGAGATGTTTTGCAGCCGGTGATCCGAGCATACATCTTATTTCTTTATTAAAATGACTTTTTTCGGGCCGTTTTCATTTTCTGCAGATTTCACTGCACAATATCAAGAATGCGGAGATAACGGCTAAATCCAGTCTTCATTTGATACGATTTGCTAGTTGATGCTCCCCTGGAGAGTTAAAAAAAAAAAAACATTCCAAACCATTTCAAGGTCTACTATCCACTCACTGAAACAAAATATAACTTGTATTGCGTCTGTAGCCACAGCCACCATAAACCCTTTTGTCTATATTTAACGTGGAGTCCCTCCTCTCGCCGATGTTCCTCCCTCGTTTCATATCATTTGACATTAGGTTCGCATTATGTGTAAAAAGAATAAACCCATAAGCCATTTTCTTGATCTTTATCCATGACATCCTCTCCGCAGCTAACAAATCTTAAGCTATTTGGCATCCATTTGCGGGTATTACCGTTATGGAGAAGAGTCATTCAACGGACCACCTCAACGCAGTCCGACTTCTTAAAGGGAGGCTATTATGGGGGGGTTTCCCCCCCTCATTGAACATCTTCAAATAATGAAACTACTTGGAGGGGCTGGGGTGGGGTGTTTTCTGCTTCAGTGCTGTCAATGGGTTTGTCAGACAATATTTTCAGGGACTGGCTTTTAAAGTGTGGCGGACAAATACAACACAATTATATGATATGACCTACATGACACTGTGGTATTTTGTAAACATAATAATAAACATAAATCATGACACGAGGAGCGTCCTATTGGGCCGCACATGGTCGCTATGGTAATCTTTAAACGTGCCTTCATAATAAGTTACAACGCAAATACAAAGTGCATGAAAAATATGACTCAGCATCGCCACATATGCAGAGTGGGCTTGGTACGTTGCAATCTCCCGTTGAGATAAATCCGTATTTTAAGTAGGACTCCGATACTGTCTATTAAATGTAGCGTTCGCTTTCTTGGAAATCGCAGGCTCCTCTTCTGTCTCCTGGCTGGACTTTTTCCCCCTTTCCAAAGACATTTGTTTTTTGTTTTTTACTCGTTTTGCTAGCTCCTGGGTTTCATTTTCGAGGTAACCTATCACGTAACTGAGAAGCGCGCCTTGACCTGCGTCAAGAGTGACATACTGTAGACGGATGTAACAGAGAATCCGATAATTTTTCAAAATAAAACATCTTTCAGATTGCGAAATAAATAAAACGGAAGTACTGTAAGTTATTTATTCTTTCTGTGCGGCCCGGTAACAAATGACAGACCAGTACCAGCCCACGGCCCAGGGGTTGGGGACCTCTAGTTTAGGGCACCACAATGTACAGTAGAATTTGAAGGCTTCACTCTCTGGTCTCGTTCACTCCCAAAGACATATTTATATGTATTTTCAGACTCCACACATTCAATCCCTGATACATTTTTATTTTTCAAGACTGTACCAAATGAGTTTTAATATAGGAAAATAGAACTGCCTTATAAAACAGTTTTGATACGCATCGTTAATATATTTAAGATTCTGATTTTATTCAAACACGGGTCTGATGATATTGAAATTACAGGCGTAAATGATGTAGGGTTTTTTTTGTGTGAATAGCGCTGGGAGAGGTCAGCCCCCTTGCAGTTTTGAAATCCAAATAATTGTAATCTCTGAATTAAGAGAGCGCTCGAAATGAGCATAATAGGTCCCCCTTTTAACTCATCCCTGCCACTCACCGCTCTTTTTTTTTGTCGCATCTCATTTCCTCTTCTCTCCGTTCGCTCATCCATTTCACACAGGGCACACATATTGCGACGCGATTCTTCATCCTTCTGTCAAACTGAAATTTCTTGCCTCTGTCCTCGAGCAACAAGCACATGCGGCACGCTACAATCTCACCCTGTCTGCACGTTATCATTTTCACCCCCTCCCCCAAAAGCTCCTCTTGCATGCCAAATACCACAACTCTCCAATAAAGATGCATTATGGGGCCAGTAGGACAAAGCCCATACAGGGGAGCTGGATTGATTTCTGCATAGAGAACAGCTTAGTAATTCGATGGCAAAATAATGGGCTGTATATCCTCGCGAGTACTCGGGGGCACTAAAACCACGGGGTCACGAGTTCTGTTACGTATGTATACATCCACGGATAGATTCACGAGTGTGCGGTCATACTGGCTTTTTACGGCGCGGTTTAATTCCAATATCGATTGCTGAGCTCTGCGATCCGCCCCGCGATAATGTTTATAGCAGCCTAATGACCACATTAATTACACAATTGATTCGGTAATTATGATCATCCCCAGATTTGGCTAATCCTCCGCATTGATCGAGAACAGGGAGTAAGAGAAGGAGTTTTTATTTTTGTGTTTGTTTAATCTGGATTTAATAACAACAGGAGTGATGAATAAACTGTCTGGAAGTGAGAGAAGTTCTGTTTTGGGAATGGAAATTCGGTAACATCCAGAAGAGATTTTTGAAGTATTTGGGAGAATTGCTTGTGTTTGCTAACTTTGCGTTCGATTTATATTTGGTGTTTAATTGAATTTAACCCTTTAAGGGACTGCAGTCGCTACAGCTTCTCATGTTATCAAGTTACACTGCAGGGGTGTCAAACTCATTTTTGTCGGAGGGCCGCTTTTGTCGGAGGGCCGTTACTGACAGTGAAACCACAAAAATGTTTCATCACATTATCGCATTATTACTTATAAGGGTCATAAAATGATTGCAAAATCTCAACGTCATTAATTACACATGATAATATGACATTTTTGGCATTTTTTTTTTTAGCAAGGATCATGCAAGTTGACACACATGACTTTCTTTCAGGGGGCCACATAAAATTTGTTTTTTTTTGTTTTTTTTGTTTTTTTTTTGTTTGTTTATTGAACATAAAACATATATACAGTATGTGGCAGGCCGGATCTGGCCCCCGGGCCTCGAGTTTGACACCTGTGGGTTACAGGGTGCATGAAAGGGTTAATGTTAGCGCTTTCCATGCTAGCGGCAGTCAAATCAAGCGGGCTTTTTTTGACAAGTGAACGGCTCCAATGACGCATCCTTGAAAGTGATGCATAATATTTGCCAACGCATTCCTCTGCAAATTGATTGATGCCGACAACTTGCAGCCAAAATGACAAAGATGAAACGGAAGAACTATTTTGATGGTTGTAGCAATCCATCAAAGAAGACATCAACAGATTTTAATGATAGATGCAAAAAGTCACCACACTGGATTTTGAGGCATTACATTTGAACTTGCTTTTCATTTGTAGCAGCCATTTTTTGAGGGGGTGGGGGGGGGGGGGCTGATTGGATTTATTTAATTCACATTAAAAGGAAGTTTGTCCCAGATGGGGAGTGTACAACAAGAGCAAAGGACAGGAGAGAGACGAGTCAGGGAGTGAGACAGGAAGCGGGTTACGTTTTTTTTAATACGAAGCGTAGAGCAAAAACGAGAAAAGTCCCCCCGAGTAAGAATGCGGCATGACTAAAGTCCCAGCTGGGTCTTCATCAAATAAATGCCGCGATGCCCTTCTGATCTGATGAAATTTTGCTCTCCGTGTGGCCTCCAGTGAGCAGCTGCGGTTTGTGACGCGTTTGTCACGCACGTGGCGGCGCACTCTTACTTATTCATCACGCAGGACACACGCGCGTTGACATATAAAATGCATGGGCTTTAATGGACATCAGCTCTCTTGAGCTCTCCGAGAAAAGAATGGGCGCGGGTCGGTCAAGACACCGAGTGGGTTTCGATTTAGTCAGCTGACCTGCACTCGACTGTATTCGTAAACACTCTGCGGTTTCAAATGCGAGTTGAGACTTGAGAATTCGATTTTGTTTTCGGTAACGTCAATCGTATGAAGTTATCCATCCATCCATTTTTGGAACCGTTTCATACTCACAAGGGTCGCGGGGGGTGCCGGAGCCTATCCCAGCTGTCTTCGGGCAGTAGGCGGGGGACACCCTGAACCGGTTGCCAGCCAATCGCAGGGCACACAGAGACGAACAATCGTACGAGCTCACACTCACACCTTGGGACAATTTAGAGCGTTCAATCAGCCTGCCATGCATGTTTTTGGAATGTGGGAGGAAACCGGAGTACCCAGAGAAAACCCACACAGGCCAGAGGAGAACATGCAAACTCCACACGGGAAGGCCAGAGCCGGGATTTGAACCCACAACCTCTGCACTGTGAGGTCAACGCGCTAACCACTGGACCACCGGGCCACCCTGTATGAAGTCAATGCAACGTATTTTCCTTTTTTAGGGCCCCCGTCTCCTCCCCGGGACTTGGTGTACACCATGAAGCAGTCCACTCTCATCTTGGAATGGGCTGCGCCATCCGACACGGGTGGTCGGGTGGATCTGACCTACAGCGTGGGTTGCCGGCGCTGTCCCGGCAGGCGCTGCGAGCCTTGCGGGGCCAGCGTGGGTTTTGTGCCTCAGCAGATCGGTCTGACGGAGAGGACGGTGACTGTGGTCAATCTCCTCGCCAACACGAACTACACCTTCACTGTGGAGGCTTTGAACGGAGTGTCCGAGCTTCTACCCAACAAGAGGTTCTACACACAGGTCAATGTGTCAACAAATTTGCCTGGTGAGTCACGGTGCGTCCTTATTTTAGATTGTATTTTTGATTCGGGATGTGTCACTTTGGAAGGATGGATATATATATATATATCCATCCATCCATATATATATATAGTATATGTTTTGGGGGTTTTTGGGGGGTGGGGTTGCAGGGGGGTTGTTTTTTGATTGTATCCTTCAGTACTCTCATGAAAATCATCCGGGCCTTCACGATGTGAATCAACTATTCATGCAAACACGCATAGATGTTTATATTTTGAAAATGCCGATTTATATGCAAATCAATCACTCAAACAAAATGGAAACTCTTCAAAGATTGGCAAACTAATTAGAAAAGTGAGAGTCGTGACACGAATATGATGCAACTGCAGGGAGTCGAGGTGAAATGAGAAATGTTTTTTTTTTATTGTCTGCAAAGCGCTTGAATTTGAATCGACCGCGGGAAAACGGGCTTCAGACAGAAGCGGGGGGTGGCATGGTCTTCAAAACGGACGGTGAGATGCATGCAGCCGGTGGGATGTTCGACTGAGCCGACTCACATTTTATTCCGTATGTCAAGTGTCACAAATGTCAAATGTTCCATTGAGCAGATACAGCAATGTGATGTGACGTGTGATCACAGATGGAATTTTCCGCATCTCCTTCATGTCATTTCCTAGTTTGTGGGGGGGGGGGGGGGGGGGGGGTCTGATTGAATCATTTTGTGACCTGGGTTCTTTTTTTTTTTTTTTTTTTTTTGGCCAACTTCAGACTCTGAAGTGTGATTCAAGGGCCCTCAAAAATGTAAACATTTTCCAAAAGTCAAATCCCAAATTATTTGAAAACGATGTAACCACAGAACTTACCTTTTTTGGAACATTCCAATCAATAAATGATTAAGTAAGGTTTTTTTGGGGGGTGGGGGGGTGTAATTAGCAGTGAAGCATGACAGTGCTTTAACAATGCAGGTGTTTGGCAAGTTTTTTTTTTCTCTACTGAATTGGTTTTGAAGCCACGATAATTCTGCCCGACAGCAATGATGTCACAAGGAATGTTTGCTGATTTGTGAAGGAGCAGTGGATGGCTCCCAAACAGATGGATTATTTTTTTTCCACTCGCCCTCTGGCCAATGGGGGCATGAGGGGCAGGGGGGCGGGGGGTGGATTTTGCATATTTGGATGGATGGATAAATTGGAGGTTGGGGATAGAAACGTAGCAGGGGTTGCGTGAGTGGATGGGGCATGGGGCGGATAAATCTGGGATCAGAATTACCCAAGGCTCCTTATCTAGCCGCGGATTTTGCGCGGAGCCGCACACGTGCGTCTGCGGCGCCGACACAGGGCCATTTGGGCGTGACAGCTGACTCTGTGCATTGGCCCGTACGCCATCTTGTATGCGCAGGAACGATAGCACCCCGTGGTATCGTCCCCCTCGACTTGTACGGCTTTTGTGTGTGCGCGCGCGAGTGATCGAAAACACACGCGGGTTGAACGTCCCGGCCCCTGGTGGTACTTCCAAAGCCCTTTAGCTGAGGCAGAGAAGTCGAGGGGGGGGGGGGGGGGGGGAGATGCAGGATGGCTGTAGTGACGGGGTGGGTCAAGGAGGAGGAAGGATTGGCATTTCAATATCCTGAGAGGATTAGCGGCTCCGCTTAGATGGCTGGTCCCCACGGAGTTCCACGGGCCTGAGAGACGGACGAAGGAAGGCGGAGGGGAAGAGGGAGCGCTTGAATGTAGAATTTGAAGGGATGAGGATAGGTGAGCGGCGTAACGATGTGAGCAGAGGAAAGGGGGGGGGCGCAGATGAAGAGTTAGTGGAGATGCCGTGCGGACAATGGCAATCTTTTTGTGAACTATGTGTCGTGGTGGTGCTTGAGGACAGACAAACGGTGGGTGACGTAACGGTAGTCGTGCAAGAGGAAGAACTTGGAAGTGAGGTGATGAAAGTGGCAAGCCCGTGGCTAGAAATGACCATTTAGTGCCCAAATATTTTTGGATTGCATCAACCTGTGTTTGGCTGGAGAACAGGATGTGCCCCCCCCCCCACACACACACACACCCTTTCAAATTCACAGCCATTAACAGTTCTGCCAGTCTGATTCTAATCTAAAACAAGAAATAGAGCTGATTGTGACTCTGACTCGACACTACGTTGTTGGGGTTTTTTTTTTCGAACAACCATTGATGTGTGATTGCAGAACTACGTGAATATTTATGAGTTGAGAGCCGAGATCACTCCTTGTTGGGCTTTTTTTTTTCCACATTTGAATATTCGCTTCTCTGTCAGAATGACGGCTGATCTGCCGCTAATAAACAAAACTTTGCTTTTCTTGAGATCAAGTTCCCAATAGCCCCCCCCCCCCCCGCCCCATGACACTTTCACACCTCTCTACCTTCTCTCTGCTCATCCCCGCCTCCGGCACTCTGCATGGAGGCATTTCAATCCCTTTTTTTTTTCCCCTCCTTAATTAGAAGTGATGGCAAGGTGAGGCTTCAGCAGGCACTAAATGAATAGAGTCATCAAGCTACTTTTCGGGACTATAGCACAGCCACTGAAGATGCTTTGTCACTCTGTGATGGGAATTTTAATTGCCTACCACTTGGCCTATATTTGGCGTCGATCAAGAGCTACTGACTCTGGATATGAATTTAATGTTTTTTATGATTATACAATTATTATTTTTTTTTTCTGTTGTCGTGAAAAGTGTGATGGCCACTGTGATAGCCACGCACAGCTCGGGGGAAGGTGACCACGCAACCCCGTATCTATAATTCAGGGTCGAAGGGCAGACTTCAATGCAATCTGAGCCATCCCCAACGCAAACAAAATAACGCCAGAGGGTCAGACTGGTCATAAAACTTCACAATTCTTCCCCGGGTCTTATTTTTCTCTGTGTAATACCTTGTAAGGTGCCTCTGTTAAAAGAGCTTCCGTCGAGTCCCGCTGTGTAAATATAGTGGGCGATCCGCATCGAGAGCCGAAGCCAAATTTTCTTTGATCCGAGCTGGGAGGTCGCTGACAGACTAATTAGCTTGTCTGGGTGAATAGCGAACCCCCCCCCCCCCCCCCACCCAAACACACAGAGGCAGGCATGCGCACGTATACAAAGTTACGCCGCCATTCTTTGGCATCGGCTTCGTCTTATAAAATTTTAATCAGCGCACGGCGTCATCCGAGCTCTCATTAATCAGTATGATTGATCCGTCAAATTATCTTTTGTGATGCAATCTAGAATCAATGATGATGGTGATCATAGAAACGGGGAAATAATACATGACAGATGAAAGTGTAACAGGGGGTGATTTTCCGGGTGCTGGTTGAAAATGTCGTGCTTGGAAATTGAAAAAGATGGTCGGTTGATTCGTTTGGGTGCTTTTCGTTGGACTTTCGAATGGTTTATTGAGCTGATTTTTAGTTTCGCATTTTCATCATCAAGACGAGATTTGCAAATTGTCCAAATGCAAATGCACGAGACGGCTTCGTTGAAACACCGGGACCGGCGATATGCGCTGTCAGTGATCATTAAAGCAGTTCGGTAGCACAAGTGCAGGCAAGGAAGTGATTGACAGACACGCGGGGAAAGGGCAAGTCTGACAAGGCGCCGGTGAGACTGATGATCAGAGGAGGAGGTACATGATGAAAAGACAGGCAAGGGCATAACGATTCAAAGTAAGAGGAAAAAAATAAAAAGGCTCAATGTTTTGGGAAAAATAAAGAGCAAGATAAAAGGCATCCAACACACCTCGTTGAAATGCGGTAGTTGAACGTTGCTCATCACGCCGTCTAGGCTGCTCCCAAAATGATCATTTGACCACAGAAAAATGCGATCCAGAGTTGCCATGACAACGATGATACCGATTAGCCTCTCATCAGTAACTCTACCCTGAAAATGAAGCTGTTTTTTTTTTTCTTTCCCAAGCTGTCGTCCTCAATTAAAAGAGATCTTGGTCATTCTCACGCACAGTTGCCAATTGTCTCTTTGTCTTATTAGCTTCTTTGCGCGCCGTTCTCATCCTGCTCCCGGCCACCCGCCCACTGACTGGCACTTTTAATTACGCCGTCACCGAGACTCCTTTTTCCCATGTCGCGCTAATAGACACCCTCTTTTTTTTCCCTCGATGTCAGATACGCACACGCCCAATTTGGTGACTCGAATGAGAGCCAACGTCTACGTAATCGTTTAAATGGAAATGTCCAAGTGTCTCTTCTTTGCTGGGCATCCCTTTCACAGATAGACTTATCCAAAATTGCTGTGTGTGTGTGTGTGTGTGTGTGTGTGCGTGCGCGCATGTATGTGTGTTTTAATATCCTCCCTCCCCAGTTTTTTCCCCCCCAACACTGGTATGAACAATAATAACCAGCGAAGATTTCTATCAGCTCACCTCGCCTCCTTTGCTGCCCTCTTCGCTTTCTCTGCTGCTGAACTTTTTTTTTTCGGATTATTATTTTCCGAATAGAATCAAGCCGTGTATTTGCATTGGAGCGTGAAAGCTGCTGAATCTCGATAGGACATTTCGTCTGACGTCTCAAAGCGGGCCTTGAAAGCAACGCGGATGCTCCGAGTGACATCGTGGAGATTTTGGACACAATCCCGTGCATGAAGTTGCTCATCTTGAGGAAGTAACGCATGAGATAGAAGGTCAAGGTGGATTCAGAGATCTGCACGGACCACCGTGTGGGCCACTGCGTGCTACAGAGGATTCGGTATCTGTCTCCTTTGATAATCAAACAGCCATGCCAGTCGTGCGAGCGCTGCCTTTGTCCGCACGGGCCACAGGAGCCGCTTTGAATTGAAATTCCTACGAGTCTTTCAGGAAACTCGCTTTTCAGTCGCACTTTGAGAGCGCGGAAGGCAAAGTTAAAAACCGGCCTGGAATCGTTGACGCCATGCGTGTTGCGCATACAAACTATTAACTTGCATTCATTTTACCTTGTGTCTGCCCCAACTAGTCATCTCATATAAAGGCAGCGACTATGCTTTAAATTCACTTCAAAAATGACCGTCCCGGTCCGCGACATTGTGCCAACCGTCCTGTAATATTATTCCGCTATTCTCCCCCCCCCCCCCCGTTTTTTTTTTCCCTCATTGTTTGCCTTTTGAAGCCTGCAAGCCTCGTCTGCACGATTGGGACGTGCACCGCGAAGCTTTCAAATTGGGCATTTTGTGAAGCTGTATGTCTTTCTGACAAGTGCCTATCAGCGTCTCCCCTCAATGTTGTCGGCGCTCGACAATGAGTGTTTGAAAATGACTTCCAACGCGAAGCTAAGGAAGCTTCTCGCCTGCGAGGCCCGCCGACTCTTCTCTATTGCGTGTGAAACTCATTCTGTGCCTGTCAGTGTTCATGTGTCACTGAAAATAAGACGAAAGAAAAAAATATATATATATATATATATATATATACACAGTATATATATTTTTTAGATGATATTCAACATCAAGTCCAGCTCTGAAAATACAATTTCGTACTCGCCTGTGATATTTGGTTGCGGTATCTCATATCTGATCTTGGACTGTGTTGCTATAGTCTGATTGCATGAAATGAACTTTTAGAAACCGAGATTACCATATTCGCTCCAGAGTGGAAATTGCACCAGTCAGAAGAAAAACACACATATAAGTCACTCTGGAGTATAAGTTGCCCTTTTTTTTTTGTGGGTCCATGTTTGTACTCAAACCGAGACCACAAAATCTATGAATCCGTAATGCTTCAGTAATGCAGACCCGCACGTTGAACCGTGCACGCCTTGCGTGCACAGCGGCAAGAGACCCTTTATTTTCCGCTGTCGAGGTACAAAGCAAGCAAGTGATTGTGGGTGCACGTCTATAGCGAAATCATCCAAATGTGTTCTTTGGGGCCGAGATTGAGCTCTAATGTGTTCTGGGATTTGGTGGGGAGTGGGGCGGGAAGCACCCGTCTTATGCATAATTCAGCACGAAGAAAGCAAAGAAGTGCAAACAACAATCTGCAGTTAAAGGTGAACCGGGTAGATTTACTCTTTGTTTTTGAGTTAGTGTATTAAGATGAGGTTTTCCTGCATATATGCTGCCCTTAATAACCAATCACTGCCGAATAATTGTCCATGCAAACTGTGTCCGTCACCTGCTGCTCCGAGACAGTCGGGATAGGATTCAGCACGCCGGCGACCCTCGTGACGATAATCGGCTCGGATTAATGGATGGCTAGAAAAATGTCTCGATTATTTTTTTTTTTTTATGTCCTAAAATTACGCAGATGGATTTTTGTTTTAATCTATTGCCTCACTCGACTGTTATCTTGAATTAAAAAATGGGGACAGCGTGATGGAGCCCCGCATTATTTCTGTTTACGGATGTGCAGTATTTGTCTCTTGAGTGAGTGACAGGTCGACCATATTGAAGTGCGGCGGTTGCCATCAACAAAATAGATGAAACGTCGGTGAAAGGTCAGGGGGAAAAATGAGCAGGAAAAAGGACAGCAGCAAAAAATAAAAATAAAAAGAAGCAGAGTTTACTTTTAAGGTTACTGATGGGAGCAGCAGAAAGGACAGATGACAAAGAAATTGAAAAAAAACACAACAAAGAAAAGCAACAAAAAGTCATTTATATACCAAAGAAAAAAAATGGAAACAATAATTATTTCTTGTTTATTAAATGTATTTTTTTTAAACATTAAACAACCCTTCACTGTGCTCCTAATTGTGTAATAAAAATTTTACAAGTAGCCCGTGACTGGCTCGAACACATCATGCATCGACACTAAAATTCCTTCTTTCCTCTAACAAACCAAAAGCACAGACAGTTGACGGTAGCGTCGTCAACTGTCTGTGCTTTTGGTTTGTCTCGCGTTACTGAGGGTGGTTTTTTTTTGTGGGGGGTTTTTTGTGTTATTTGGACCAAGCTAATTGTGTAGTCTGTGTGTTAAACTTGATGCGGTGTATCCCATCCTTCAGTTTATGTTGCAGTCCCATTTGCACTTATTTAATATGCATCGCGTATTTTTATCCTAGTTTATAAAAGAGGCCTGATTGCGATTGGAGGATCCATCCATCCATCCATTTTCCGAACCGCTTGATCCTCACTAGGGTCGCGGGGGGTGCTGGAGCCTATCCCAGCCGTCTTCGGGCAGTAGGCGGGGGACACCCTGAATCAGTTGCCAGCCAATCGCAGGGCACACAGAGACGAACAACCATTCACGCCCACACTCACACCTAGGGACAATTTAGAGCGTCCAATCAGCCTGCCATGCATGTTTTTGGAATGTGGGAGGAAACCGGAGCACCCGGAGAAAACCCACGCAGGCCCGGGGAGAACATGCAAACTCCACAGAGGGAGGCCAGAGCTGGAATTGAACCCGGTACCTCTGCACTGTTAAATTTTCTATGTTTTTATTTTTTACACTGCCGTGACCTATATTGGAAATGTGTCGGGGTACATTTTTTTAAATGGTGATTAAAACGAATTATTAAATGGAAAAAGTGATTGATTTACACAAAATATGGAGGGGAAAAAATAATTGTTCATTTTTTTAATATTAGGCTCAGACAAAACTACAAAATGTAAAAATGTGCCCCCCCCCCCAGTTGAAAATGGAAACAATGAATCGTACACAGAATTTTCAACAATGTTGTGTTCATCCAGCCAAAGAGAGGAGTAATCTGGATAACTTTTCTCTTGGACTCTCATGGGTTGAGTCAGAAAAACTTATTGCGGTTAGATTAATTGAGAGACTCGGAGGAAAAAAATCAAAAATCAAAAGTGGCTGTTTGAATTTGGGAGGCTCTCCATCCTTTTAGTCTTACGTCGATGCCAACTTGTCAGTCAATCCATATCTGCATTGATCTATTGTCAGTCTCAATGTGATTCTGTCTCCCCCCCCCCCACACACACACACACGCACACACTGTTACAAGGTCTCTTGAATGACTAATCCATTACTGCTGTCCCGCTCCTTTTTTTTCTTCCGTCTCCCTAAAGTAGAATATTGGCGGACTCTCCCATCTGTCCTTAAACATAAAACGTTTTTTCTTTCGAATCTGAACTGAAAATACTGTCGGCTTGCTGAATAAATCAATAGCCATTTTTGAAAGGAGGAAAAAAAAAAAAGACTTTTGTAACACCGTCGGGCTGTACGTAACTGCAGGCGCAAGAAAAAAAAATCGTTCCTAATGTCCTTGGCAAATGGAAAGCTATTGAAGAGGGGGCTGTATGTTTAACACGACCAGAGGTCTACAATCCAAGACTGACTTTCTATTCTTCTTTCTCTCGCCCTTTCTGTTTGTAAAGCTTCATCTCTGATCAGTGAGCTACGAGCTGAGAAGATTGAGGAAAAGAGCGTCACGTTGGTGTGGAGGCAACCTTTGTCCCCAAATAGAAGCCGGACGGAATATGAAGTCAAATACTATGAGAAGGTAAATCCATTTTTTTTTTTTTTTAATGGTCATCAAAACAGAATGTTCCGTTGGACCAACTGAGCCCAAAAGGTGGTGCTAGAACATCTCGAACCCTCGTCAGAAATCTGTGTTGCCTTGCAGCATTTTATTGAAATTTTAAAATATAGTTAGAAATTATTTTCTCCATCCTGTATGAAACTGTCAAGCCCCCCTCGCATCTAAAACAAAATTACATTTGACTTCCCGTTTTTAGCCATTCTGATTTTCCCAACAGGGTGTCTTCACACTAAATCTGCCGTGCTCGTACACTCACAGCTGTCGCACAACCCGCCATTTTCATACGGTGTGTTTTCGAGCAACGCCGCCGCGTTTTCGGTTATGTCTGTCACACTTCGCACCTCCGTCTCTTCTGTATGCTTTGCCATATTTATGAAAATATGTATCCCTAGTCCCGGTTTTGCCACGCGGAAAAGGTGCGGGGCGGGTAAGACTGCGCAAAAAGTGAGGCGATGTTTAGAAGGCGGTGAGGATTTGCTAAGATTGAGATGGCAGAGGTTGAGAACAGGTTAGATCGCGTATTAGGCGGGTAACAGATGAGGAGAAGATGACACGGCTTACTATTTCCAAGAGCGTGGTGCTGGAGAGAATTGAAGGAAGATGATTGGAGAGGGTGGTAGATAAAAGCAAGAGTGAAGGGGATGGATAGAAAATAACTGAGTCAGACGGCAACATTGTTGCAAAGCCATGAAATGAAAAGGCAATACAATTACACAGCGACAAAGAGCCTGAAGTATGTTTTTTTTCTTTTTTTTAAAAATGGTATCGCTTTGGAGTTGTGGTCTCATTTTTCTTCCCTTATTAACGTGTTGTTATACTGTGGGCCAACATAACAGACAAAAATATTGCTCAACATTCGCTCCCGCTTATTTTTCATTGTAGTAAATTATACACAGCAGTTTTCTTCAAACGTGAAGAATTTATGGTTGCTTCAATTTTTATTTTTTTTAAGCAATTTTCCTCCTCCGCTGTCCTCGTTCATCTGGACTAAAAATGACACCTGTGGTATTCTCTGCATTTATGTTTATTCACGATTGGCTTAAAAAACAAAAAAAAAGTGTTACTTTTGAAATCTTTGCCCGCAAATCCGCATTCGGTGTTAGTTTGAGTCGTTATGCCGTCGGACACATGAAGATAAATTGATAACGGCACAAACATGGCAAGCAAATGACACACACAAAAAAAAAAACACTACAACAATTATGCTAATGGCAGTTTGTTCAAAGTCATTTTCGCAGCGTGAGACGCGACGTACTCGGAGGACGCAACATTAGGCGCACCTGCACAATCTAATGAGTGCGATACTTCATTATTGTGGTGTCTGTAATATTTTGTGCAACGGGAACGGGCGGTGTCGTTCAATCTCTTTCCGTTTCTTCATCATCGCACGCTCCCCCGTCTCCGCAGGAGCAAAAGGATCAAAGTTATTCCACTGTGAAGACGTCCTCCACGCGGATCAGCGTCAACAACCTCAAAGCCGGCACCAGCTATGTCTTCCTGATTCGCCCCTTCACGACCCCAGCGCCGTCCTCCTCGCTCTCCTCCTCCCCGCTCTCATCCTCTGCCTCCTCGTCTTCCTCTTCTGCTTATCCCTCCTCCTCCTCCTCCTCTTCCTCCTCCTCCTCCTCCTCCTCTCCTTCCCCAATCGACTACGGAGCCTACAGCGCTCCCCTGGAACTGCAGACACTGGGAGAGCGTGAGTAGCCTTTTAACACCTCCGCCCCAGCCTCGTCCTGTTCCCTTTTCTCCTCGCTGACGCCTCTCCGCCGAGCACCTCCGGGCGACCGGCGATTTAAGATGCGGGGGAGCTTGCGTGGGCGCACGGCCAGCCTAAACAATGAAGCGCGCGGTTCGGGGTTTGAGAGTGTCAGCATTGTGACACTCTGAGATAATGTGTGAAAGATTCCACATTTTTATCGGCGAGCTGTGAAACACTTTGTCTTTGATAACACCTCCGAGTGTTGTTTTTGCTCTGCGTGTGTGCTTTAGGCCTCTAAATTCTAATGGAAGCAACCTTTTTGATATTCAGCGGTGGGATTTTTAGTGCGGTGATACGCAGGGGCAAATTTACCTAAAAGCCGCTCAGCGCATCCGGCATCTCCTACATGCGGTCAAAAGATCAAATCCAGCACGGCTCATTTGTTGTTTGTTTTTTGTTTGTTTTTTTTTAGTTTGGGCCAAACGGAATATTACACAAAAGCAGTCGACCTTTTTGTGTTTTTTGCAAGTGAGATCTTAGTTTCGCAGTTACTTTACGGATGATGCTTACTCTTGCCGCAGGCGAGCTGAGAAGTGTCAAACAAGGGATGACCTCAGGAAACTTTTCAAAGCAGCCGGAGTCGAACATCCTTGTAACTAAATGGGAAATGTAGCCAAGCAATACCATCCCAAAATATAAACAGCACTTGACAATGCATTTCGCCATCTTTATTTATTATTATTATTATTATTATTTTTGCCTAGTGTTGAACGGGTCATCATATCGAGAGGTGTTTTTTAATGCAGGATTTTCATTCCCTTTTTTTTTAAAGTACGTTAGCGAGACACCTGCCGGGGCCTTTCTTTTAGCATTTTGTAACTCCTGTTGCTGTTGAATATGCTAAAGAGTGTCCGATGCAAGTTTGTTTTCCTCTCTTTGTTAACAACCTATTTCAATTCCTTTTGCAGTGGCGCTGGCATCCAGTGAACAGAGTCCTGTGGTGATCATCGCTGTCGTGTCCGTGGCGGCACTCGTCATGCTGCTGTCGATGGGCGTCGGACTGCACATCTGGAGGAGGTAAAGCACTTCCTTGTGTTCTATTCCTCTAGACCAGGGGCGTCAAACTCATTTTTGTCGCGGGCCTGATTTTAATTACACTTTCCCTTGGAGGGCCGTTATGACAGATTATTCACCTATTGTTTGAGTTACTGGAATGAGGGTTTTGGTAACAAGAAATGCTCACGATATATCTCTTATTACATATGAGAATTAAAAATGTTGGGACACATTTTAGAAAGGGGGCGGCCCGGTGGTCCAGTGGTTAGCGCGTCGACCTCACAGTGCAGAGGTACCGGGTTCGATTCCAGCTCCGGCCTCCCTGTGTGGAGTTTGCATGTTCTCCCCGGGCCTGCGTGGGTTTTCTCCGGGTACTCCGGTTTCCTCCCACATTCCAAAAACATGCATGGCAGGCTGATTGAACACTCTAAATTGTCCCGAGGTGTGAGTGTGAGCGCGGATGGTTGTTCGTCTCTGGGTGCCCTGCGATTGGCTGGCAACTGGTTCAGGGTGCCCCCCGCCGACTGCCCGAAGAAATTAATGAATGAATGCATTTTAGAAGCGATCGTGGAAGTTGACGTTTGGGCTGCTTTCGCGGGCCGCATAAAATGATGTGGCGGGCCAAATCCGGCCCCCGGGCCTTGAGTTTGACACCTGTGCTCTAGACCCTAAAAAAGTCACACAAACCTGCATTTGACATCAATAAACAACAGCTCATCGACTCAGCGCGCGCCTAATCCAGATTGGGCTAATCCCAAAATAACAGGATTGTATTATCCTTGGCAATATATTCTTGGAATTGTATTAGATTATGCCTGTGGAACTGATGTGGTGGCCAATGCCGAGCAGGTCAACTGTCAAATATTGCCATCAAGAAAATATTGTGATATTGATAGCACCAGACCGATTTCAGACAAATGTGAAGGCGCAATGACGGGGTCAACTCGGTGGTGAAATGGGTCTCGAGTCACTCGCAACACCCCACAGACTGGTGCTGTTAATCTCTCTCTCTCTCTCTCTCTCTCTCTCTCTCACACATCCACAATATATGAATTCATGGGATCTGGATGACAGACGTGTTCAAAACCCGTGACAAAGCCTCACGTGAATGCTTGAGCACCACTGTAGAAATAGACAAAATAGATGACAATCTGGCACATACAGGCGTTTGCTTTGTGGTCTGACGGGATATTCACGGCACACATCACGCTTTATTGAGTAATAATGCTTATCTCCCAGCCCACCCCCCCCCCTCGTTTTTTTTCCCTCATCGCTGCATTGCATTGAAAGGGGGGTTCTCCATTGTTCATCACAGCAGCACCATTATCTTGCTCCTTGTGTTTTGTGTGAAGACAAGGAGTTGGAATGGCTTGATGCCTCAATTACCAGGCTCTTGTGTTTGCAAAGACAGCCGCGGCTGCGGGGTCTCTGATGTACCGATGTGCCTGCTGAGTCGCAAACATGCAAATGAGTCGCGATGCTCACACAAAGGCTTCGGACATAGCACGATGAGAAGGATGATAGTGACTCCAAGTGCTCACCGGAACCCAGAAAGTACCGTGCCGCTGCCATCTTGTGAATATTCCCAGACGAGCTCTTCCATTCAGTTGGATTTCGCTCCGAGAAATATATCGGTGTTATTTGTTTGCATGTTTGCTTGCAACTGACATGTTCAATGTGGTGTTTTGATTTGCCATTTCGCATAACTGACTTTCATGCACTTGCACTCAATTCATGGTCAGTGTCTCATCCACCTGTGATGAACTCATTCACTTCCAAAGACGTTTTTAAACGTCTTTTCAGACTTGGTCCAGAATTGGCTGGTACTGAATGAGTTAACTTGCGGCTACTCCAGCATGTCGCCCTCTAGTCAGCCGGGAGAAAGTCTCTTTTACCATGATTTTGTACTGAGCTTTACCATACACGATATCAAGTACATGTCAACAATGGTCAATGAGAATGTTTGGTCCAATGGGCAAGACAGGAGGGAGAAGTACATTTTCCTCTCTGACAATCCATCTTGGCACACAATTGCATCACTCAGACATATACACACACACACACACACACACACACACACACACACACACACACACACACACACACACACACACGCTGGTGCCTGACAAAGTTAGATAGAGCCGGAGTTTGAGGGCCATTGACCGAACATTCTCCAGGAAGCTCAGCCTTGACTGGTCACTGAAAGGGATGGCTTAACCTTTAGTGGTCCCACCACTGCGTATGAGTGTGATTGAGTGGGTGTGTGTCTCCCGGGGTCGAGGTATCAAGAGATACCAGAAGAAATGGGAAGCGTGGCTTGTTTTCATCTGTCTCTATACAGAGCTGTGCCAAAGTGGCGTACAGTCCTCTTTGTTTTGGCTAGGCTTCAATTCTGTCCGTGCCAACATATGTTGTAGCACTCTTCATCTTATTTCTAAATGTCTACACTGTAAGCTCCTGACTGCTTCTGCTAGGTCAGGCACCCAACAAAAAAAAAAAAAATCTGAAACAAAGTCGTAACTTTCCGCACCAAATGCAGTTTCAGTAACCCCCGTCCAGTTTGTGACAGTGAAAGAATATTCCAGTTTGTGTCTACAAAATAAAACAGCACACTGTGGTGTCGACGAAGTGTTATCTAGCTTCAATAACACTCTGTCCTAAAAAAAGGGAGAAAAAAAAGATTTCTGTTGAATGTCATTGATGCGGCAATGTAATGCAGTGATTTGGCAACCCTTGATGTGGGAGTGGAAGTCTTTTTTTTTTTAAATTTGATAAATAGAAGTTGTCATCGAAATAAGGATCCGTGATTACGATTCTTTTTTTTCCTGCTGGCATTGACGATATTTGAATATGAAGCGGAATTAATGCGGCCAAATGTTTTGCTTGCCCAGCCTTTCAAAGTACTGAAAAGAGCCCCTCCCTCCCGTACCCCCCACCCCCACTCCCGCCCCAACCCCTTGTCTTCTTCCCAGCAGTGTCTGCTCAAGCTCCTCCAATGTAACTCCTGCTAGCGTGGTGCTGCTCTCGACATCCTTCTCCACTCTTCCTCCTCCTCCTCCTCTCCTCTCTCCTCTTCCTCCCTTCACACAGCTGATGCCCAGGTACACTTGGCATGCGTTCCCGCCCCCCGCCCCCCTCCCCAACGCCTCCATCCTCTAAATCTTCCCTTTGAGTTCCCTGCAGTCCTCCTGCCATTGCATTTATCCCTCAGTGGTTTCCTTTCTTCCTTTTGCTTTCCCCATACAAATAAAATGCTAATAAGCTGAAGTTGTTGGGGAGTTTTTCCAGTCTTTTTGTCGAGCTTTTTAGCCCCGTTCTTTTTATAACCTCAGATCATTGCCCCGGCATGTTGTGCAATGCACTTAAAGTGACTGCTAGTTTTTGAATTACCCCTTTCATGCACCCTGGAACCTGTTAACATGATAAGCTGTCCGCTGTAGTGACCGCTATCCCTGAATGGGTTAATATCTAAAACGAAACCACGACTTTTATTTTTTGTTTTTTGTTTTTTTTTTAACTCACATCTGACGTTTTTAAAAGAATTGATGGAAAAGGATTCAAGCGATGCGACTTCACCCCCGCTGCGATGACGCCCCCCCCCCCCCCTCATCGGTCTATCTTTCCTCCCCAGCTCAGTTGTCTTGTCCCCTCCTCACCGTGCAGATTTGACTTTCTGTCAAGATCGATGCAAATTAGCAAAATGCCCAGCGCGACAACATTTAGGGCTTGCTGGTTGCGTGAAAATGTGGATTAGTATTCTTCTTATCATCAAATTGTCAAACACTCAGTCATTTTTTGTTCTTCTCTATTTGCTGTGGAAAAAAAAACCCCACCCGCGCATACACTCCAAAATCTTGTCCCAGAAAAAAAATTGAAACTCTTCAATCTCCCACTTCATATTTTGATATATTTTCAGTTCCTGCAGCCAGAATGAACAAGCGTCCCAATAAATTTGTCAGACTTTTTTTCTTTTTTTTTTTTTTTTTTTACTCACTGATGTCTCCCTTCGCCGTGTCAACCAATATGTTCCCTTGCCTCTAAGCCATCGACATCTCTCTGATCTTGTTTTTCTTGGTCCCATTATGCCCCCCCCCCCACACATCCTCGTATCTCTCCCACTCCGCCTTTAGTGCGCTCCCTTGTCTATCAATTCTTGTCTGGCCTCCTCCGTGTGGTAGCTTGTGCCCCGAGGATCTCTGTTGCATGTGTCTGCTGGTGTGTTTTGACAGACAGGGCCTTGACCTTGTCCCGGGCCCTGCTGTTACACAGGCTGAGGGATGTGTCAACCTCATCCTCCATCACGTCTCCCCACGAGAACCCTCACTCAGGGACGCAGACAGACCCGAAAAAAGGAAACATTGACATCTATGAAAAATGCACCAAAGTAATGCTCCACAATCTTTTTTTTTTTTTTTGTCCTTTTCCGAAGAAGCTCTCCCAAGTCATTGTTGCGAACGTGTAGCCTTACTTTTTTGTGGCAGTATCCGGTGCCTGAGACAAAGCGGTGTGATGTGTGCACAAGCTCAGGTGGATGTGCCGGATTGTGAAAATAATGACTTCCTCCAAACTCGTTGATCTATTCAATTTTTTTTTTTTTGCTCGGTCGCTCTGCGGCCCAGGATCAAATTGGTACCAGTCGCTCGACCCGCCCCGCCGCATGTGGAGTATATAAATAAATAAAGATGGATGAAACTGGCGTGTGTGTGTTTGTGAGGCTTGAGGTGACTCCCATCTGGTTCTACACTGATGTCCATATGAATAAGCATGTGTCTGGGTTTTTTTTTTTGTTTATTTTCCTTCCCACTCCATGAAAATTACAGTCAAATATATCTAAAACAAAATATACACATAATATTTCAACGATGAAAATCATTTTCTGCCTGTATTGCATTTGAGGAGGGACTGATAAGCTCCCAGAGTTGCTGTTTGGAGGTATCAGGATGTCCGCCGGGTTCTCAATAGGCCAGAGGTCACGGGATTTGAACACTAATGAGCACCTTTGTAAACAGCTGCTCTGTAAATGCATTTGCCCGACAGGAACTTCACCTTTCACTGTACAAAAAAAAACCTTTGC
Organism: Hippocampus guttulatus; assembly: GCF_054856545.1. Taxonomy (NCBI): domain Eukaryota; kingdom Metazoa; phylum Chordata; class Actinopteri; order Syngnathiformes; family Syngnathidae; genus Hippocampus; species Hippocampus guttulatus. The sequence continues at coordinate 6,471,490 of NC_141278.1, forward strand.
TCACTGAGTCACATACAAATTGTTTCACAAATGTGATGAGTTTTGAGGAACCATTCGATTTTACATTCTTTTTTTACAAGGTCATTTACTATTTTGCTCTTTTCATCTGCAGATCAGCTCATCCTTACTGTTACCAATTCTTCATAGAGACCGGCATGTTAACTAATGTGGTGCAACGTTGTTGAAAATTGTATTATCAAAGCTATGAGAGATTTATATATATATATATATACGTGTGTGTATGTGTGTGTGTGTGTGTGTGTACAAAGTACAACGGAACACCATAAAGTGTACATTCAGCTAAAGTTGTTTGGTCAATTTCATAATAACATAGGTTAACTTCCTTTTACACTTGTAAAATAGTTAGGAGTTGACCTTAGCAGCTTTATTTCCCCCCTTCTTACTTTTATTGAAGAAAATGCTCGCTACTAAAACATCAAATGATGGCAAACATTTTAAGGGCCAATCCATCTGCTTTTTTTTTTTTAAATCCTCAATGATACTCTTTTTAACAACTCTTCAGGGACTGTTTAATTTTTACCCCGAGAGTGATTGATGCTCCCTTTCCACTTTGTTGTTCTATGAAATGCGGTTACCTGACACAATTATGATCCCTGTCAACACACGGAATGATTGCATCAATAAATCGGTATTGGGCTGTGATATCAACCTCAAACTCAAAGTTATAAAATGCATGACTTTGTTTTGTGTCATAGATTTTGTATATATATATATATATATATATATATATATATTTGTAAGCATTTTGTTAGTTAGAAGCCTGTAACTTTCTGCGTTTTTTTTTCTTGGCCTGCTTTCTAGCCATTTTATTCATCCCCCCCCCAAAAAAAAACACGCAGGCCAGCCAGAATGTCTGCTCATCACTTCTTAATCTGGTTCTTCCAGTGTGTGTGTGTGTGTGTGTGTATCTGTGCAGCAGCCTGCTTTGGTTAAGCGACAACTTTAAATTTCCCTTGAAGCCAAAGAGGCCAGCCAGTCAGAATATATAAAGTTTGCTCATGTTTTCACCCCCCCCCCATGGTTGCGAGGCACTTGTGCGAAATGCATATCCCCGAATGTGTGTTCAACAATTGCGTATCTATTCCATTCCAATCTGTGTGTGGGTGTGCATGCGTGGGTGTGTGTCTGACTTGGCTGAGTCAAATCAGACATTTCCCCTCATTCAGCCTCAGATCCATCTCTTGCAAATCAGTGTCATTGCCTCGAGGGGGGGGGGGGGCTCTGTGTTACTCTTCTGTATCTTCCCATCACGACAGTCGACACTCTCATCTTTGCTTTCCCCTCATCTCACAGTTATTGCGCATCCCGTGTAAAAACGACAAGATAAACAGCGTCTGGTGCTTGATCGTGTCTCCCGACTGGCACGGAGCACTCTCTGATGTCTGTCTTTGTTTCGCTTTTTCAGGCAGTGCGGCTACAGCAAAGCCTCTCAAGAAGGAGACGAGGAACTTTACTTCCAGTGTAAGTGGCGCTTGTGCTTTTTCTCCTTTCGCCGGCCGTTCAGCGCACAGCCACGTCAGCCTTTTAGCGCGACGGCATTCATTCTTGATTCCGACGCTTCCGCACGCTTCGTTTAACTTTGAGCACGCTGACGGAACAGATCAGGTGGTGCGAAGATGTGATGGGCAGAGATGGAAAGAAGGAGAGCAAGAAATAAAAGGGAGAAGGGAAAGGAAGGAAAGTCAAAAGTGAGAGATTGCATATGTTTCTTGGGTGGGGGGGGCTGCACACTAAATTCCCAGTGGGCGTTTTTGTTTTTTTTTTATTGCTGGACAGTGACTGAATGGGGGTAGTCTGACATATCTCCTCCCGTTTGCGTGTGTGCATGGCAAAGCTTTGCTTAAGTGGTATTTGTGTGCCTCGACTTTTCCGTTTCTGTGTGCACAGTTTTGTAAATGTAGTCCGTGTGTGCACGCTCATTTGCGTTATTTAATCTCCCAGCATGCCGAGCCCTCAGGAGAGGTTTCAGAGGACTGTGGTTGATGAATAATGAGCCAAAGCCATGCGGCTGGGAATTAAATCTGCCCAAACAAAAGACACGCCAGGAGCTGACGCACGTGCGCACATTTGGCCTGCTTTTCAAAAAAAAAAAAAAAAGAATTCTGGAGAACATGGACACACACACACACACACACACAAATAGGCTCTAAGATGTATTTTTGTTCTTTTAGCCAGCGCGCACACACCCCTGGACTCCCGTGGGCCCATTTCTGCCTCATGACTGAACATGCTGCATTGCAAGATTAAAGTTTCGATCGCCGCGCGGTGTGATCGTGTCGTCCACGCCCTTTCAAACTACGCCACCAAAAGTATTGGGATATTTAAAAAAAAAAAACTCTTACAATTTAAAACTTGAAAGTGTTTTTTTTTATTTGATCATTTAAAATTCGGGGTGAAAATAAATGGCTTGTCGCCGAGAATTTCATTTTATTTTTTTATTTTTTTTAGGGTTAGGGTTAGGGTTAGTCCATTGTGTGACCTAGAAAGCAACTGCAAGGCAGTCGTTGTGGACATAGCCCGACCAAGATCAAGGCTCATCTGCAATCCGTTTTTAATAAACCAGGTTCAGATATTGTTCAAAGCTATTGCATGGGGGGTGCAAGAGCAACAGAGAGGCAAAGCATCTGGGGAAATCATTGGGAAAATAGAATCGAGATAGCCAGGCATGATAAGGCTATTGCGTTTTGGCTGTTTTGTCGAGAACAGCCATTGGCCCCTGGTGGCCCGCGGGCTGCATATGCAGCATCTCTGTGTGCCCTCGAGTAGATGGATGCAATGTGAATTAGGTCCAACTTGTGATGATTTGAATCAAATGCTCCCCGCAGATATTGCCGCGCGTTGGCCATGTGCAGCTCGGCCAGGGACGATGCACATCGGTTTCAGAGGCTAGGTACCCGTTGGGCGAAAGTGGTCCGTGGTGCCGGTCAGGCCGTGTCGCTGAAGCGATTCGCTGTACTTGGCCCTTTTTGTCTCGACAATGGCTGACCAAAAGTGCACCAAATTCCCAAGAGCTGACAAAGTAGATACGGAAAAAAATAATTAGAGACAATGATTCATACCTTTCTCACATCTCGGTTGGATAACTGGAATGCGCTTTACCTTGGAGTCAGCCAATCCTCCATTCAGTGTCTCCAGTCGGCCCAAAATGCTGCCGCTCGCCTCTTGACTGGTACTCGTAAGAGGGAGCACATAACTCCTTCTCTGGCATTCCGTCACTGCCTTCCTATCTATTTTAGAGTTCTTTTTAAGATTCTATTATTTGTTTTCAAAAGCTTTTTTTTTCTTTGACTTTGACTCAGCATGAGACTTGATTGTTAATTTGACTGTTTTTGTGTTGTCTACTGTCTTTGTCATTAATTTATTGTTTTATTTTTTTGTTGCATGAATTTATTTTTTGCTCCACGTATAGCACTTTGTCGAGTCGAGATTATTATCGGTATTAAATGCCGAAAAATATTTGCTGTCCTACGTATATTCAGGATTTACACAGCCGGGGTGTGCTGACCCCTCCGTCGCTGCTGGCAGTGACACAGTTAACCCCCGAGACTAATCAGCCAAGAAAGGCACCGAAGCATGCATGTGTCGGGGGTACGTCTCTGAAGGTTCGGCGCCATTCCCAGGCTTATGTTTCACGCGGCATACGGGCAGCATCCCCTCAAGGTGTTAAGGTAGCCGTGTTTGAAAACCCAATTTGACAGAAAAGAGCCTTCAATCTTTCTCTCATCTCTTGCTTTTTAAATTGAAAGGGTTTCCTTCGCTCTATCATAGACATCGTAGATCGATTTGTCCGTGTGCTCACAAGCATATATGTGAGTGTGGCATATACGTTGGAGTGTGTGTGTGTGTGTGTGTGTGTGCGCGTGCCGGATCAATAAGCCGTTATGAGGCCACCAGTATAGGATCCCTCAGGTCGATCCAGAGCTGTAATCACTTTTCAAAGCCCCTGTCAAGCTTTTGGAAACTACCTGGCCTTTTCCTGGAAGATTATCTTTAACATGCGGAAACAAAGGTCATCTAATTGAGAGCTACTCTCTGCTGGTTAATGGCTATCGGCTGCGCACCGGCCACTTTATTTGCCGGTTGTTAGTGCTCGGTAAACACAACGGGCAGTTGATAAAGGAAACGAGAGTGCGGCTGCGAAAATGGGGTTGGTGTTTTGGGTTTGCGCGGGGGGCAGAGAAACAGTCGGGGTCAGTCGTAGCGCTCCAATTACCTGCAAAAATGTTTGCTCGTCTCATTAACTTCACAGCGGCTTTGTTGAGGTCCTGGAGTGAAATTATTCGAGGTGATTGGATGTGATTACGGGTTTCGAAGCGTCTGACTTTGAATTTTGGCCCACGATTGCCGAAAAAAATACTCCATCGTCGGCTTTTTTTTAAAAATATGTCACGAAAGGGTTTGTGTGTGTGTGTGTTAGTCCGATACCTTTTTAAGCAGTCTGAGCCTTTCATCTTGCCACCTCCAGAGTTTGGCAAGGTCAAATCAGAAGATTTGTGGAAAAAAAAAAGATGTGGACATGTTATTGAGAAATACAGTTTCAACCAACGGAAAGTGTAATGAGGGGATGGTTTTCTCTTGACCATTATTCATTCGCTGATGCCCAAATCTAAAAAATAAAAATATAAAAATCACCGTTAGATGTATCATAATTCTATGGGCTATAATGAAAGGGGGGAGAAAAATCAAGAGTTGGCAAGAATATACACGCTGACTGTTTGTTTTTGTTTTGTTTTTTTTTCAAATATCTATTCAGTCAAAATTCCCACACGGAGAACCTACATCGACCCAGAGACGTGTGAGGACCTGCTGCAGGCTATTCACGCTTTTGCCAAGGAGTTGGACAACTCCAGCATCAAGATAGAGAGAATTGTGCACACAGGTAATGACCGAAGAAAAAGTACACGATTTTCGCAGTATCAACACTGTCTACCGCTTACAAACAAGCCTTGAATTCTACATTGAGACCAACTCGATCTTTTTCTGATAAGATTGTTCTCAGCAGCAAAGTGCTCAGTTAAATCACATTATTTCTTCTAACAAAAGTATGCTAGCCTAATGCTAACACATTTTGTGGAATGCCATAGACAGGCTAAGCTAATCTAACTTAGCATGGATGCTACAAGTAAATATGAACCTTCAATATTGTCCTGTGTTTGTCTTTCTCTCCTGAAAAGGTGACTTTGGGGAGGTGTGTCGCGGCTGTCTCAAGCTGCCCAGCAAGAGAGAGCTGCCGGTGGCCATCAAAACGTTACGAGCGGGCTGCTCAGAGAAACAGCGGCGCTCGTTCCTCAGCGAGGCCGGTATCCTCGGGCAGTTTGACCACTCGAACATCATCAGGCTGGAGGGCGTCGTCACCAACGGTAAGCGAGATCACGAGGTGGAAGATACGGCTAACAAAAGGAAGCTTGGGGCGGATTAGTGTGCAAGGATCAAAATGCGAATGGGATTTATCCATTACATTAAAAAAAAAGAAGATGGAGGAAGTGGAGTGTGGCAACTTATAGGATTTGAGAAGCTGTCGTTTGAAGGAGTGGCAATCCCAAGATCGGAAAAAAGTGGAATTAGCGCGATACAGGGTGCGCACAGAGGGTCAACCGTGTAAGTCAGGAAAGAAATGGAAATAGGAAAGGCGTTTCCTCTGGACGGCAGAAAAGGGGAAGAAGATTGGAAAGAGTTCTCAGATACTGTGATCACGTCAACATCTCACGCACAGAGGGAATCGACACTCACAGCGAGGGAGACCAAAACAGCACAATGGAATAGGAACGGAGGCGCAAGAGTGGTTAGCGAGTGCTTGAAAGGACGCCGCACGCTAGCAGCCGGGGCGACATAAGGGCCCAGACAGATAGCGATTGACTCCCTGCTGTGAAAACAGGATGGAAAAATAAACTCGAGGCAGGAAAGAGACACGAGAAACGGAGATGATCTGGTATGAGGTGGAGGTTAATGGCAAAGGCAGGTAAGGGGAGACGCTTAAAGAGTTTGTAAAGTTTTTGTGATGCGGGCGTGTGTGCGGCGATGGGCAGGATGCCCGGACACACTGTGCTCAGCAGGATGGCGGCAGATGTGCAGGGTACAGTGATTGGTGTGAGAGACTCAGTGGGACCCAGGGATACACTCCAATCTCTCTCTCTCTCTCTCTCACACACACACACACACACACACACACAGGCACACCATTGGTGTGCACGTCACACCAGCACAAAGCCGGTTTGCTCTTCGATCGCCTTCACTATCGCACACACCTGCCATGCAGGCCCACAAATAGTACACGCACATGCCGTTTGGCGATGAATCACCCGGTGTGACAAGACTAAGTACTGCTAACATGAAAGTCATTAGCAGAGCAAACACGTCAGTAAATATACTTACGCAGACAAATGAGGCTCATAACAGCCATTTTGTAGTTCTCCTCTTGATCGTTCAATTTCTTTTGTTTGTTTTTGTAAATAAAAATAACCCTAAAGTACATTTATCTCGTCAATAACCACAATAATATCGTGAAATAAACACCTGGCAGATAATGGCATGCAGCCGTAACAAAGCGCTTTACAGAACATTTCAAATACTACGTCCAAGAAATCCGAATATCGATCCATATAGAATCCGCATTGGATTTATAAGGCACTCTGACGGCTTTTGAGAAAATTGAATGCTTTTAAGATCAGAAAACCTTTATTTTTCTCACAATGGAGAAATTCCCAAATTACAGCAGCAAAATTATCAAAGGGAGAAAGTATATAAATAAATATAAATATAAAATATAAGGTGCGCCTTTTAGTGCGGAAAATACGGTCAATTATATATTAAGTAAATAAGTCAGTAAGGTGAATGCACTCATGTAAAATGTGGATTAGGTGCACAATTAGATCTCGAATTAATCATTTTAATAACTCTGTTATTAAATTATTGCGAAAAGGTTTCTACTGTACACCATCCAATTGCCCCAATAGGAGCATGGACGTCATTTACCGTAGATGGAAAAGCACTCGTGACCTGTTTACTCCGCCGTTTTCCCAAACAGCGCCGATATTAAACGTAATAGGATCAAAGGAAATGTCATAAGTTGTTTTCTTACCTTTTTGAGGGGAACCTCAGAGGAACCCGTTGCGGTAAAAGTGGCGCCACATACATTTGCTGATTGCCGGCAGCTATTTACGACCTTGTCTGCAATGACTGCTTCTTTGCCGGCCAAGTCGCCGTGATCTGGAGACGTATGATCCAATTATGCCTTTCCAGGTGTAGCATAGCTCGACCTTTTTCATCTGATGAAATGTTCAAGGTATAGACACCGCGAATGAAAGATGACTTGGAAAACCCCGTATTGCGTGTGCTCTTGCAGAATACTGACATCCTTGCATACTCAACGCGACTTTTAAATCCCTAAAAACAGGATCGTTGAGTTGTTAATTGGAGATCATATTGGTGGTTCATCCTTAAAATTGTGTGCGCGCCCGTGCGTACCTGCGGGCATGTGTCTGTGTTTTAAAATTGAGCCACGCAAAGTATCTGCAGGTTTGAACAAATGGCAAGAGGCTACAATCTAAAAAGGTTTGCTTAAATTCAACTCAATTTGTTTTAAAACTAACTCTCAGGAAATCCCAAAGGAGGTTTTATGGAGCAAATTTCTATATTGTGTATTGACAGCATTGGTGTTTATGAAATTATGCACTTTAAAATTTTATGACAGATTATTTCAATCGTTACCACACACACACACACACACACACACACGATAGTGTACCTGCAGTGAATACGGTGGAGCCGAGAACCTAATAACAATCGTTATACAATTTGATGAGAGAGGAGGACGGATCAAAACTAAACTAATAGCCTGAGCAGAAAAGCCAATTAAGGCAGTTTGTTGCAACTTTTATTTGAATGGCAATGCACCATTGCCAATGCCTCTGGCTATTCATTCATTCAGTCATTCCTACTTCTGGCATCTTCACGCAAAAAGTAAAAAAAATAATTGGAAAAATAACTATCTATGGCCAGCAGGATGAGATTGTGTCTCAAACAATGCAGACGCTTGTAAACATGGCGTATCTCTAGAAAATGTGACGGTTCCAAGCACCTTGTGATTAATCAAAGTGTTGGTCACATTAGGGGATCATTTATATTTTGAAGTAGAAGCGATGACGTAATGTACATACAAAAATAAATACACACACACACACAAGATTCCATGACAAGATACACACGCACACACGACTAAATACTACTACTAAATAGTGTGCTGAATAGTTTATAGCGGTCAGTGATAGAATTTTAGTTTACAGACATACAGTATTAATAATCCCGCCCCCCTTTTGACCTCTTTTACTGTCTCGTCCCTATTTCATGTCTTTCAAAGCAGCGCTGGACCGCTGCTTCCCTCTTTTTAGATGTGCAGTGCGTGGATGTAATGCATGTAATGTACAGGAACAAGCACCTGGACCTTGTTGGATCGTGTGTGTGTGTGTCTGTGTGCGCGTACACGTGTGCGTGCGGATGTCGAGTGAGTGTTTAAGGGTGCTTAAACTTGCTGAGACAGCCAGGGCAGCACGCAGGTTCTTCCAGCTTCGCCACAGTTCACTGAGTGAAGAATGGTTTTGCCACAAATCCTGCGGTGCTTGCCAAGAGGACTGACTCGCCTCACTTTATTCTCTCCTCTTTGCCTGTGTCTCTATTACTCCACTTACGGTATGTACCGTTTTCCCTCTCGGCATTCAATCTCCGTTTAATATGTCCCGTTTTTGTTTGTGTTCAGGTAACACCATGATGATCATCGTGGAGAGCATGTCTAATGGGGCCTTGGATTCCTTCCTTAGGGTAAGTCGGTGCATTTACATTCAGGCATTCCGAACATAAAACCAGCAGAGTGGAAACAAAACAAACAGGCTAACTCTAATTATAGCGATTGTGATTGACTGATCTGTGTTGGGAGCAACGACGTAGCATCATCTCGGTGATATCGAAATGTACTTAATCAACTTTTATTCACCACGTCGACATTAATTAGACGTGCCAACATAATCTTCACTACCAATGCTAATAGCGTAGCGGCTAGTTAAGATACATTTTTTGCTCAAATATAAATTCACCCCCCCTTTTTTTTTTTCACCATTCCAAGGCCAGCATGCTTGTTAACGTATCATGAAAAATATTCATGATTACACACAAATGGGGTGTTTTTGTTTCAAGATGCTAGAAGCTGCCACTGTGGTCTTCTGCTCTCTGAACTAACACAGCGTGGCTCATAATGATCTGAATTAATGGCCCTCCTTGGGTTTTGGGTGGGGGGGTTGTTGTTTTTTTTTTTTAATCCCCAAATGAAAACAATACATCCGTTTGAGTGCAACATAAAACCATCGTAACAAATGGGTCACTTCTTGTGAATCAACACCAAAGCAGGAAGCTTTCGGCCTTCCTGGTTTCTTTCCAACTCTTTTTCACGCCGTCCTTTCCCTTTTTTTTGAACGCTCAAAATCACAGAAACATGAGGGTCAGTTGAGCGTAATGCAGCTGATGGATATGCTGACTGGTGTGGCATCGGGGATGAAGTACCTCGCCGAAATGGGCTTTGTTCACAAACGCCTGGCTGCACACAAGGTAAGAGAGCAGGGCGGCGCGGTGGGTAGTAATAGAGTACAGCGTGTACGTTGATGTATGTCTCAAGCTCGCTTTTCCGTTGGCAGGCTCCGAGAACACAATTTGTCCTCGTCTCCGACCGTTTTTGACAGTCATTTGTCAGTGGCTTATTTGAGGAATACGCGAAGCTGAAAATGACAAGACAATGCTGTCAAAATCATTTTGTCGTGAGGATTTGCTCTGTCAGTTTGTGCCTCCTTAAAGAGGAGCCAGGCTGTCTAAACTGCAAGTGCTCTCATCGCGCTTGCTTTGGAAACAAACAGTCCAACTGGAGTTTGGCCCACCTTTGTAGGGATATCGTTTCACCTCGTAAATTAACTCAGACTTAATGCGCAGTGTTGCCCCTGAAGAACACTAAATCTTTTTTGTTTGTTTGTTTAAAAATAGCATCTGAAAGCACTTGTCCTGTCTGTTACACTTTAAACAAAATGAGTTTGACGTCAAACCAAAAGCACATTTGGCTAGCAAGGAAATCTGCGAGCCAAAATGCAGTGGTACCTCTACTTAGCAACATCTCTTCATATTAAATTTTCAAGTTACGAAACACCTCAACAGGAAAATATTGTCTCTTGTTACAAAAGACAGTTCAAGATACGAAAGGTAAAAAAAATACAGTGTGGGCTGCTAGTCGCAGCTCTGAGTTTCCTGAACGCAACATACTTGGAGCTGCTCTGCCATTGGCTGTGACCGAGCATCTTCCTGGCATCCCATTGGCTCAGAGGGACCTCTACCGAATGTGTCTATGTGCGTAGATGGATAGGTACATGTCTATGTAGCGTCCTCGTCATCCACCCCTCGGGCCATGAGGCGTTCCGATAGTTTTACGTAAATGTAAATCCCCCAGAAAAAGTGTTCACCAGTCGGGCGATCGCTCACTACGCTCATGTTTGCCTTGGACATTTTCGAAGGATTGTTAAAAGCTGACAAAAGCAAATGTCCTTGGATCGGTTTGTGACAAAAGGCCAGGCAAAAACCACTTGTGAGAGAGAACATGACCTAAAGAGGGCAAAAAAAACGATGAGGATGCAGTTAAAAGTTAAATGACCATCATTTTTATTCTTCACTTTATTCTTTGTTTTTTACATTAAGCACAACTCTCATTTATTGTGCAGTAATCTAATTATAACATGTATTTGTTACATATTTTGATGCATTTTTATGCTTTAGAAAATATTTGTCTGAGTTTTGGGGGGGGCTTGGAACGGATTAGAGCATTTACATGGAAAACACGTCTCTACTTACAAAATTTTCTAGTTCAAAAATTTCTTCCAGAACCAATCAATTTCATAAGTAGAGGTACCACTGTACTTAGCTGCATTGTATTTGTACGAGCTGTCCGCGACCCACCCAAAATGGGTCCCGACCCATTTAGTTTTTAATCACAGATGTAAAGGACACTAGAGTAAAAGTACTACATTGGAAAAGTACACATTTGAGAGAAGTTTGTGTTACCCTCGCTTGAAATGCGAACTGTCGTTGACAGCATCGCGCATGTATTTTTGTGTGCCTGGCGTGTAGGTTTTGGTTAATGCAAACCTGGGCTGCAAAGTGTCCGGCTTCCGACCTCTTCAAGAGGACAAGATCGAGGCGATCTACACAACACTTGTAAGAAAACCTCATGCATCACGTTTTATTTATTTATTTTTTCATCAATATGGAGCTCATTAAACCACCCTCAGATCACGCTTGCGCGCCAGATATATTATATATTTTATTATTTTTTTAATGAGATTTGGATCAAATCATTAAGCTGTCAGGTTTGTTTGAGGTCACACGATTTTACCATCATGAAAACGGTCAGCTTTTCTGCACTGTGCGGTTTAGCCGGAGGTGACTTTTGATTTCGGATTTTCCGGAACACGCCGCATGTCGAAAGCTTTCCAAAGAAGATGTATTAAGGGTGAACTCTGTGCACCCTCTTATCTTGTTGTCCCTTTTCTGACTGAATAGCACGGAGGGAAGAGTGTGGTGCTGTGGACCGCTCCGGAAGCCATCCAGTACCATCGTTTTTCCTCCGCCTCAGATGTCTGGAGCTTTGGTATCGTCATGTGGGAGGTCATGTCCTACGGGGAGAGACCCTACTGGGATATGGGCAACCAAGATGTAAGTGCATTCATTCCTAATCTCTGGTCATTATCCATCCCATTGATTGAAGTAATCGAGTCTGATGTTATATGAAGAGTAACGGCATTTCGCTTTCGTTAGAAAAAAACACACACACAAAAATGTCCATTTTGGATTTGCGTTCTTCCCAGATGAAGTCGTAGTGAGAACACATGGCTTTTTACTCACTCTATTTTTATTGGTCACCTCCATCTGCTTCGACGAACGCTGCGTCCGTAGCCAGCTTGGATCTTATGAACAGAAAGTAAAGAAGCTGCAGTGGCTCTGAAAGCTTTTTCAAGGCCTAAGCCCCCCCCAGTTTAAGTCTGCATCAGCTCCATAACCAATCCTGTTTTCTCCAAAGGAAGCGGTGACCTCCTTCCATTGGCCTCCGCCTGTCCCTCCTCCAAATGCCATCCTGTTCTTAAAAAGTCCCGAAAATCCCTCTTTTACATTCAGCGTCTTCTGGAAAATGCAGGGCATTTTTTTTTCTATTTTGCACTATAGGACTCTCGCCGCTGCTCTTATTTTGCAAGTAAAGTGAGAGGCTCGCTTCACTTCTTGCTCTTTAAAATGCTTTTATTTTACTTTCTAGTCGAAGCTAGTCCTCAATCATTTATTGTCATCTAAGACAAAAATAGCAACGATTCAAACGCAAATGAAGATACAATCCAAATGATCTATCGTCCTAATGGGCGTGCAAATTGCAGTCAGCATAATATGTATCCAATATGCAGGCGCTGGCTGGGGGAAAAAAAAGCTAACCGTTATTATCGTGCTCCAATTTTTAACGTCCAGAATTAATTTGCATGAGATAAGCAGCATTTTTTTTCAGTACCCCTTTCACCAAGCATCACAAAGTTTCCTTTCAATCTGGCGTGCATTATCAAACTTTCCATTTGCGCTGGGGGCGGGGGGTCAAAGGTCAAACTTGTCGAGCGGCCGGGGATATTCATCCGCGTTGAATTGATACATGATATCGTAACGGGATTGTTGGTTGGCCTGTCCACCTGTAATTCATTGTGCCCTTTACTTCGCTGGCTTTGATTAAATGGAAAATGTCAAATGCTGAAAAGCATTTTATGAATGCTCTTTAGAGAGGCGGGGAGCTTAAGCAGCCGAATAGGGGGAGGAGATTGGGCAAGATGGAGAGAAGAGAGAGTGTGTTTTAACAAATAATGCAGCTGGTAGATGTCATTTTTTATGAGTATACCCTTTTTATTTCCTCCTTTCGGGCTGACTGTAATTTTTAAGAGTGATTCAACAGCGGGATAGATAAGATGAAATCCCCCAGTGTGGTGATAGGCTGAATGGGAACAGCGTTAGTTAGATGGAGTTGAAAGGACCATTGAGTAAGTCTACAGGGACGTGATCATACTCTCCTGTTTGACAGAGGTGACAGCAGAGCTTTATGAAAGTAGCTCACAAAGGCCGATGCCAAAATTAATATTTGGCTTATCTTTTCGAGGAAAATATATATCCCCGTAATGCAGTGATAGATCACTTAGATCCGGGGAGGCTTTCATTCAACCTCTACTTATGAACGTCTCTTCATACGAAGTTTTCAAGTTACGAAACGTCTCAACTGGAAAATATTGCCTCTCGTTACGAAAGAAATTTCAAGATACGAAAGGTGAAAATACAGTATGGGCTTCTATTCGCAGCTCCGAGTTTCCTGAACACAACATTCTTGTAGCTGCTCTGCCATTGGCTATTACCGAGCATCTTCCTGGCATCCCATTGGCTGAGAGGCATTTCTACCGTATGTGTGTAGATAGATAGATTATGCACAACTCTCTTTTATTGTTTGTTACATATTTTGATACATTTTTATGCTTTAGAAAACATTTATGTCAGAATTTTGGGGGGCTTGGAACGGATTAGGGCATTTACATGGAAAACGCGTCTCTACTTACCAAATTTTCTACTTAAGAAATTTCTTCCAGAACCAATTACCTTCGTAAGTAGAGGTACCGCTTTATGACTTTCTAATATATTGCAGTCGTGAAGAGGTGCCCTGCATCATTTGCTTACTTTATACTGTATATTTAAAAAAATAATAATAATAAGTCTCCAACAGACGCAAACAAGAATAATTGCCATTCGACCCTACGAGAGAGATGCCGAATACTTGGTCTTGAAACAGGCAATGTGAAAGAGCAGCTAGGGAAAAAAAAGCGTTAAAGTCAATCTGCGTAATTAAATTTAAATCTATGCAATGCTCGTGGGTGGTCTAAACATCCAAATAAAAACTCAGTTCATACAGCTTTTTGTATGAGACCTCATTATATTCTGAAGCGCTTGTACCGGTAAATGATGTAGTGGTTGAGTGTAAATAGCGTAATGCTGTGAAAACCCCAGCCAGTGTGACACCGTCTTTAAGGGTAAGTGGTGCGTGAATTACTAATCTTTATTTCCCTTCCAGGGAATGATTTTTGCTCAGTCTGCTACTCAAGGCAATAACAATGACAGAAACGTTTCAAAGCAAGGACTTTGCCACGCATATCCACATTTCTACATCGGAGCAGATCAATGGAATCTTTGGGACATTTCTCCATTTGTTTCACGTTCCACCGCAACCGATCAAATTGGTTTTGCCTTTTTGTTTTCCCGGCCATAGGTGATCAAGGCCATCGAGGACGGCTTCCGGCTGCCCGCGCCGGTCAACTGCCCGACACATTTGCACCAGTTGATGCTCGACTGTTGGCAGAAGGAGAGAACAGAGAGACCCACCTTCAGTCAGATCCATTCGGCGCTGAGCAAGAGCATCCGCTCGCCCGACGGCATCGGCTCCTCCACGTTGGCACGAAGGTCACAGCCCCCGTCATCCGAATCTCTCCGCCATTTGCTTTCACCCCGGGGATACTCATAAAACCCCCTTTCCCGCTCTTCTTCTAGAACCCTGAGTTCCTCCATAACACTGTCAGAAAGACCGATACCCACCTTCCCGTCGTTTAACTCGGTAGGCGAGTGGCTGGATGCTGTAGACATGGGCCGATACAAGGACAACTTCACTGCCGCGGGCTACTGCTATTTGGAGTCGGTGGCGCGAATGACCGTACAGTGAGTAGCTCTGCAAAACTTTCTCACGGTGACCTTCGAGTTTTAACTTTGTCTTGCTCTCTGGAGTTATTGAAGTGGTCCGTCACTATACAGTGACACTCCTCTACAACGAAACCTACATGGGTGAAAATAGCCCCTAGTATGAAAAAATATTCATGCATTAACACCATTCCCACTCTCCTGCCCCCCATACAATGAAAAAAAATCCCTGTTGCGTTACACGAAATCTTTTTCTCTGCTCTTGCCTCGTGACGAGATTCACTACAACGAAGTCTAATCCAACAGTGACCTCTACTGCTTCGTTCGGAAACGGCAACAGCAACCACCACACTGGTTTACACATGGGCGGTAGTCCAGGAAGTATTTGTTATTGTTAGTTTCAGATGCAGCAACAACGTTGCATTGCTAAAATGGCTACAAAACGGACACTATTGGAATAAAATTAAAGGGTACACATACGTTTGTGTGTGTGTGTGTGTGTTTACATCTGAGATCAAATTTGCTACAGTGGAAAAAACCCCTGTTGTGAAAAATGTCTTGCTGCAAACATGATTTCGTTGTAGAGGAGTTTCACTGTATGTCACCTGCATCGAGGTTGGAAATCATTATTCCTCACGTCCTTCCTTTCCGTCCGTCCGTTTATTGTTTCCCAATTTGAGATATTGTGTGAAGAAATCTTGGACAAAAGTGAAACTGTATGTTTGCAGAGATGTCCTGAGTCTTGGCATCACCTCCCTGGAGCACCAGAAGTTGATCCTGGCTGCCATCCAGACCCTAAGAGCCCAGGTCATCCAAATGCACGGGCGCGGCGTGCAAGTGTAACAGCCGGCCGAAGGCGCTGCTTGCCCGCAGGCTGACACGTACATGCAGATGGCGGAGGACGAGGGTGTGGATGAGGCAAGCGAGACTGTCTTTCCCTTTCCGAGCGAAGAACAGAGAAAAGGACCTTGCGCTCCTCTATTTCTTCCTCTTTCCTGCATTCTTCCTCATGCCTTCCGAAATTCCTTCCGTTCTTTGTGCTGCGAAGGCCCTCAGAGATGAGCATCAGTCCCTCTGGTGGTTGGGGGTGGGGTGGCAGAAGAGTGATGTCATGTGACTTTTTTTTTTTTGCACTTTGACCTTCAAAAACTGTGTCAGCGAAATCGTCCCGTTTCGGAATCGGTGCGTGAAGACGATAGAGAGAAAGTCTCTTCCAAAATGATGACCTCTGAGCTGCGGGGGGGAGCTGTAGAGAAGGGACTCCAAAAGGTTACTGGACCACTCCCAGCCCCTTTACCACAATTATTTTATTTATTTTATTTTATTTATTTATTTTTGGTACCGTTTACTGGCCTCGCGTCAAAACGGGCAAAGACACTTCCCCGCCGTCTGATCCCACTTGGAATACGAAGGGACATCATCTAAGGATGTGAACTAACATCACGATGCCAGAAGTGATTTTCATATCAGATGGTGAGGGGATATGTCTGAATATTTTTTAAAATGGCAGGCTTGTAATCCACACACCCGGTGCTGTGGCTGCCAATAGTTATAAAGTCTGAGCTGTCCCATGCAAAAAAAAAAAAAAGGAGGCGGGGGGAGCTGACAAGTTAGAATTTTTTTTATTTGAATGAGGCCTGTAAAAACACTTGAAATGAATGAAGGGATGATGTACTACAAGAGTAAAGTGTGCTGAATCTTAAATCGAGATCAAGCCTGGGGATTGATAGAATGAACTTTCAGGAATATCGGCCTGATAATTCTTTATTTTTATTTTTTTGGACTGATGGACGAAAAAATAGCTGTCGGGCCATGTCTGGTGAACGAGTTGTGTGTTTGATCACCCTTAACTTAATGTCGCTGGTCTCTTTCACTCGTCCTGGTTTCTTTTCTGTCAAGCTGTCTTCAACGTGCAAATGAACTATTTCATTTTCCCCTTTCGCCCGGATGCCATCTTGTAATCTTCCCCCTCCCAACGTTCTCGCTCGCTACCGCGTACTCTCTGTCAAACTCAGGTCAACTCTGGAAGATGACCCAAATCTCATATTTATTTGTGGAGCGGGAACCTCGAGAGATCACTATAAAAGCAGAGGTTGGTTTGGGGTTTGGTATTTAATATAAATGAAAACGTGAGTTTGCTAATTCTGCGACGCTCATGTTGAACAGGTTTCGTACGGGACTGCCAATGTCTGCTGTCTGCACACAGTATCTGTGTATTCATGAACAGTTAGTCTGTTATCATCAGATGTGTTGGGTGTGTATATTCAGTATTAGAACGTCATCACGATATTCTTTTTGTTTCTCATCCTTTTGTATTTTCCACACTAAAAGGCGCAGTGGATTATGAGGCGCACCTTCAATGAATGGCCTATTTTGTCTTTTTTTTCATACATTGGGTGCACCGCATTATAAGACGCAATCTGCAATGCATCCACTAGATGGAGCTAGACTCAAGGAAACGTCAACAGAACGATCAGATGTCAGTAAAACTTTAAATAAATCTGCGACCCAGTTCACTTAACCAACAGCAGGTTTATAACATTGACTCGTTAACGTTGAACTCTCTTGCCGCTGCTCTATTTCCGTGTTCAACTGCGTAACCGATCGCCGTAAGTTTGAACTCTGTGTTCTCAGCACGTCTCGAGCAAAGAGCCATTTTGGGGTCAAAATATTACCGTAATGACCATACACAAGGCGCATCGGATTTTAAGGCGCACTGTGAGCTTTTAAGTGGAAGGCTTTTAGGTGCGCCTTTTAGTTTTTTTTCCCCATTACTGTTGAGTGTTGGTGTGCAGTGATCTGCCCCCGTCGTCTTGACAAAGTCATTACAGCAGATTGGTAAGAGAGCATTTAGCGAGGCGTTAGTTGATGACCATTTTTTGATCGGACGTCATGTAACCAGTTTGTATTTGCGACGGAATACAGTTCGCGTGGTTCTGCTTCTTCACGTCCGTCGTCTCTCTCTTAGTAATTGTGGAAAACAAAAGCAACTCAGGCGGGGCAGCTGGCAAATGATCGACTTTTCGTTTCGTCGGTCGATTGCAAGGCCTCACCATTGTTCGACGGTTCGCGGTGAAATAGGAAGAAAGGCAGTTTGCGGTTGCTATCGCACACGCACATACACACACACACACACACACTTGGAGAAATCAAATGCACCCTTGTGCATTCGCGCACAGAAAAATAACGATAGGAACGTGTTGTCACAATGAATGAAATGTCAAGCGTTTGTGACCCTCTCTTTGCCCGTCTCGTACCACGATATGTTTAATACTGTAAATATGTACTTGAAAATGCTAAATCTATTTTTATAATTTGTTTGAAGAACAATGTGTTGAATATAATATCTGCTCACTGTGTATGGGGTGATTTGTTTGAATTTAGGGCCGTGGCCAACAACCTCTGGTGTTTGGAGTATTTAAAACAAAAAAAGTTTTTTGGGGTTTGGGGGGCGGTAGTTTTTGATGATTTTTACCCATTGGAAGAAATTCTAATGGCTGTTCCAGTTATGAACTGTGTTATTAAAAAATCTCCCAATGTAAGTAAATGCATCTTTCATTTGGAAACGTCGATCCGCGGCAGTTCTCCACTGCTGCGTGAACATTTTGAAGTGTTGGAGAGAACATAGGAGAACATAAGACCTCAAACGCACAATGCATCAGATGACCTTTAAATTAAGGGAAGGGGAAAAAGGGCCGGTTCAAACTGTTTGACCAGTTTAGAGTCCGTAAATCGAGGACTGCCGTCTTGACCGAACAATAAGTTGGTCACATGTCACTGCAACATACTGATGTTAGCTTAGCTAACCGCGGGCTATCGTTTGTCGGAGGCTACATGTATTATGGAGCAGGGTTTGGATTCACCAAGTGTGAGTTTACCCTCAATTGTTTTTGTCATTTCAGAGCCGACATTTTGCCATTCGAACCATCATTAAAGATTGAAGGGGCAACTCTCTGAGGGGGTGGGTTCCGTTGTCAAATAGATCAAATGGAAAACGGAATTTTAGCAGATTTAGTCGAAACAAATTACACTTTTAGTTTGTCTTTCACTTCAGCGAAAGGGGGCATGATTTATTTTTTGGCATTTATCCTCAAATACGGTAGCTACTATATGTAATTCATCTACATCGGCGACATTCAGGCAGCTAGCATTAAAAAAAAAAAACACTGATACAAGTCAGAAATGTACAAGCAATGTACAGTCTTGTATGAAAGATGGAAAACAAAACTTTTCTTGGACTTTGACGAACCCGACTGATTTATTTGTCTTTGAGCACTCTATTTATTCCCTTTCCTCCCACTCCCCGTCCAATTAAAAGTCTGCTCTTCATTTTACTTAACAAGCCAACGGCCTTCCGAAGCAACTCATTCTTCTCTCATTAAGTCTACCTGAGCTGCTTGCGCTTGGATCTGTTACAAGGTTAATGCCTTTAATCCATTCCCTCTCAAATTCAACTTTCGCTTACTTGGCCAAGGCTACTTTTTGCAAGTTTGTGGTCTTCTCTCACACTCTGGCCGCATTCACATGTGAACTTAGTAAGTCGCTCGCTCGGGGAACGGGGTTATATTACTTACTACTTGATTATGCAACACCCACACTTCGACCAGCGCCAGGCGTATGGGAAATTATTGCGAAATGCAAATCAAGCGTCGTGGTGGACTGCTGTGGGCTATTGTGTGGGCGTGCGGACGTGAGAGCGCCGCTGCATGCTTTCAAGCCCGTTCACATGGGTCAGTGTGTGTGCGTGTGCGCTTAACATTATGGGCCTGTGCGCCTTGTGTGTGTGTGTGTGTGTGTGTGTGTGTGTGTGTGTGTGTTCTGACCGGGGATTTGAAAAAGAGATTGTTCCTTCTATTTTTATTTATTTATTTAGTTTGTTTTTTATCGAACAGAGTGTCAGCGGCAGCAATCCATACTTTTTATATCGCCGTCTTACTGGCATGGCGGATTGGAGTGAGTTTCATCTCCGAGCTAACGCCGGGCGCCGCTTTCGGCAACTCCCCCGCAATCAAAACTTTCCTCGCCATCACTCGATGCTTTGCGAACCATGACGAAGTAGCATTGAAACTTTTCCGGGCAGCAAAAAAAAAAAACCACGATTGGGTTACTTTACATCTGAGGCTTATCATATATTTGTCGACTATATTAGCGATTCAATGTGATTAAGAGAAACTGAAATAAACAGGGTGGAGCTTTAAAGCGAGGGGGTCAAACTAATTTTCCTGCGATTGATCTTTCTGCTTGGAAATGTATTCTCAAATCGAAATGTCAATATTTTTGATTCTTTAGTCGGATGAGGTAATTTCTAGCATGAACAGGAACAGGAGCCTGAATAGGGTTGACAAAACGTGTTGTTATTTTTTTCCCCTGGCTGTCAGTTGAGCCACAGGTGAGTTTATTTCAGCGATAAAGCGCACCAATATTTGACCCTGAAGACTCTATCCTTTGCATCTAGATGTTTCGAATTGACATTTGACATGTGCAACTTGCCCGACGACAGCCGGGATAGGCTCCAGCATGCCCGCCACCCTGGTGAGGATGAGCGGATTTGAAAACGGACCGATGTGCACATCTGCCCCCTTGCACATCCTCTCATGACTTGTTGCTGGAGTCTCAAGCGCTCTGCAATTGATGGCACGATTTTTCTAATCGTATCCGACATTTTGATTCGTACAATAAGTCCTGAAATAGATTGTTATAATTGAAAAACGGATGAATATGAGCGAAGGAAATGTCAGGGAAGGATTTAAAGAGGCCCGAGAGTGATTCCCCAGCTGTGTTTTGAGAGCCCCCATTCCTCTCTCATCCCCCGGTGCCATCCTTTTTCTCCCTCGGTTCTGTGCGAAGATTAAAGCCAGCACAATAAAAAAGGGTTGAACCGTCCACCTCTAAACCACTTTGAAGGGGAAACTTCCCTCGGTAGAGTTGTTCCTGTCCTTTCTTTGCCGAAGCGTGCCACGGCTCAAATCGGCTTTTGGAAATTAATCCCCGCATTATGGTGGAAGTGAGTAAACAAACCGGGGTGGGGGTGGGGGGGGGACAGAAGAAGCAAATGGAAGGTGAGAAATTGTGACACTCTTCGAGGTGTAAAAGCTTCAGATGAAGGTTATGCATTCTTGTGTGAACGTGCTCTGGGAAAAAGAGAGAAGGGAACAAAGTGGCGAGGGGGCTGACGAAGGAAAGGAAGCAGCCAAAGGCAAACCAAACCCCTCAGGGAGGAAGAGCGTCGGAGCTTTTTAACAGCTTGATCTTAAAGCACCTCGCTCTGTCATGGCCCCGGTCCAGCTTATGGCTGGCTTTGTCTCTCCCTGGCTTCACTCAGCCACTTTGCCCGAGTGGCAAAAAAGTCATTGTCTGCAAATCCTCCTCCTGAAGCCTTCGGTGCTTCCCACCGCATCCCCTCCGCTGAGATGTACTTATGTGAGGCGGCGTGGGTTCAGTCTGACAAAATCTGAACTTCCCACTGAGCCAAGATTAAACTCTAAGTGACCGCACTGACAACTTCTCTCCGTGTCGTCGGCTTCTATCTTGCTTTTTGGACAGTTTAAACACCCATCTGTCTGGAACGCCTCACGAAACTCTCCTTGAGAACACTTTGCGGCCCTATCTAATAGCTTGTGTGTTACCTCTCAGCGTCACGCCATTTACTACACAGGCTATTTATCACTGTCCTCCATGATGGCTTTTCTGCACCATCCATCATAGATATTTCCCCCTTTAGTTAGCTCCGTTATTCAAGACCGCATGTCATCTCAAAGCAGGGGACGCAAGTGCCATTCTGCTTTTTGTTTCCCTTGTTGCACAAAGTTGCTCCCAAAGCAGCGTTGAACTGGCAATCCAACGACCCGTCAAGCAGAAACAGACAGCAGAGGAAGTTTTGGCAGTGCCACAATGCCACTCGGTGGCCGTTAAAATCACTACAACACTCCATCGACGGGAATCTCGTTGACGTTAACTTCATCCATTAAAATTGAATCATAGCACCTCGAACAACACTGGGGGAAAAAAGAAAAAAAAACGTTGAATCTACTCAATTTTATGATGTCAAGTTGTCGCATTAAATAAGTAGGCTATACATCCACTTAAGAAAAAAAAAATCTCTCTGGACCAGATAAATTTATTTTATGCAGCAACACTTGCCAAAATCAAATTGCGTATATTCAACACACCATTTTCAGCGTACTGCAAACGTACATTTATTTTTTCGTGTGCTGGTACCTTCAACAGTACGATTTACTGCATAGCCCAGGGGTGTCAAACTCATTTTTGTCGCGAGCCACTTTGAGGTTATGACTCCCATCGGAGGGCTGTTGCGACAGTGACACTAAATAAATGTTTGGATATTATTACTTGTACACAACAAATTGATGGATTACCAGTTTTGAAATCAGTCAAATCAACTGTAATCATTTGTTCAATTATTGTTTCAGCGAGTGTTAACATTTAACACAATTAGTGCAAAATCTTAACATTCTTTATTGCACATGACAATTCGACATTTCGGTGCAGATTTTAGCAAGGATCATGGAAATTGACACACGTGATTTGCTTTTGCGGGCCACATAAAATGATGTGGCGGGCTGGATTTGGCCCCCGGGCCTTGAGTTTGACACCTGTGGCATAGCCCATTCAACTCAATATCTATACTGCTAATCAGAAACAGGTGATGTACTCCAGATGTACTTGGAGTATGTTTATTAATTGTGTATTTCTACCGTAGTCAATCTGTTCATCCTATCCTTATACAGTACAATATGGCAAATCTAAGAAAATAAACAAAAATGCCACATATCATTTACTGCAACACATCACTTAATTTCCACCCATTTAGGGATAGCACAATATTGAAGAAATGTGATATTATGCAAAGCCTTCATTGGAATGTGATCGCACGTGACACAGATGCACGTACCGTATCTCTATTTGGGATTTACGGAAGTTGTCACCAGCAGCATTTCTCATACTGACCACAAGATGGCAATAGCGTGGCGCCTGAAAACGGTGTCATGTTCTGTCATGATCCATTTCCATCCTGAATTCCAAAACCGCTCATTACACACGCAGGGGAAAAAATGATTGTTACCCCTTTGTTCAAGAAAGTACAATAATAGTAAAATAAAAAGAAAAGTCTTTTTGTTTTTAAATATCGAAAATTAACCAATGAAAATCTGATATTGTTTTTGAATAATGACTATTATGATTATAATTATTATTATTATCATCATCATTATTATCATTATTATTATTACTATAATCTCATGAAACAATCCTGGACAACGATGACTGTACCCACAAAAACATTGTTGTGGGTCCCACAACAATGTTTTTGTCGGTTTGTTCCAAGTCATGGACAACGCTGTCCATCAGGTGGCAGTAGTGTACAATAACCTGAATCTGCAAGAAGCTCGATCAAGGAAAGTGTGCTGCCGATTTAATTGAATATCCGCCAATATGAACTGCATATGCTGCTTCTCTCTGTTCTTATCTATATACAGGTATATATGTATATTTTTTTTTACAATAAACGAATTAATACTGCATTCATAGAGAGAATAAAATAAAATCTACAGTCGGTACTCAATGAGCATTTTAAATTGCCAGTAGGGAGCAGCAAATATACATACCGGTAGTAAGAGAAACCTGTTGGCCTAATCGCTTTCGTTAACCTACATTATATAACCTATATTCAGCTATTTGTTCAATTAAATTTTATAAAATACCGTCATCAGTCTTTTTTTTTTTACATACCTCTTGAGAACAGAGCTTCTCTTGTCTGCGTTGCTTCTTGTGCATGCATGTGGATGTTAATTTTTTTAATTCAATCTGTCCATTGCTTTCAGAATCAATAGTACTGGGTGACGTAGAGAACTATTATTTAGTTGGGCTGCGGTATGCCGTAAAACTAGCCTTCTTCCAAACTGAAAGTCGACATTAATACCTATGACTGTAACTCCAAATACAGTACACCCTCTGACCCAAACAATGACTAAGTTAGCACTTCCGATGTTTTTTTAGACATGTCATGGCATTGTCAAATGTTGAAACTGCTGAGTCATTTTGACTGACAAAGTTACGAGCTCCACCTTGCCAAACCAGCGCAATTATGTTCCGGTTGTTTGCCAACTGGCCGTGTCATTAAGGTCATTAAGAAGAAGAGGAACAGTTATCTAAACATTTGGCTTAGAAAAAGACGGTACAAGCATTTAAAAGAACAGAACTGTTTGACTGAAGGGAGAACAAAAAGGCCGGCAGTCGGATGACCTGGAGCGCCTTACAGTACTTAAGGACAGAGACAAAAGCCCGGCACGCTATATGTCATTCAGTTTGATGCGGTTCAGTGCCGCGACACTGTTGAGGGATTTCTGCTCCTCCTCAGTGAAGCTACCAAGTGACAAAAACATTGTGCAGGACAGGAGGCTCCCATTCACACCCTGATTTAAAAAAAAAAAAAAATTTGGATGATGCAGAGTGCATTTTCGTCAGTTTCCATCTTTCTTAAATGCTGCGATGGCTGGCGCCTGAGGTTGAGTGCGCCCTGTCACTTGTGTATTTTCATTAGTATGTCTTGCACTTTTTCTTCTTTCTGAACGTTTAGGTCCCCCAATCCGTCAATTTTTGATTGTGCTTCTGTCAGGGATGTCTCGGATTGGTCACAAACTCAATTCGGTTTATATATATATATATATATATATATATATATATATATATATATATAATGTGTGTGTGTGTGTGTGTGTTGGCTCAGTGCATATCCAGGGTTATTGACCGTCAACATGTAGAACTGTGAGACCAGCAAAAACTGAGATCCAGACACATAATCTGTCTAATCCAAAAAGCTGTGAAAACGACTGGGGAGAAAAGGGGGGGTGGGGGGGGGGGGGGGGTAAACATCAGACAGAGTAGGTAAGAGGGCTAATTTCAAACTAATTTGGCTAAAGTGATTAAGTGAGACTGTCTTGATGACAAAGTCAGGTGTAAAAAGGTCTCTGAGCCCATTCCCAACCATCCACGTCTTCATTTTGGTGAACTCGTTCCTGTTCCAGCTGAGCCTTCCAGTCTATTTCGCGGATATAAATCGTTTTTATATCCGTTTTTATATATAAAACGCAAGGGAAAAAAAAGTTTGTCCATATGTTTAGCCAATTATAGACGACATTTTGGTGATTATAAACAACAGTATGGCAAATGGTGATTGAACTGGCAGCCAATCATGAGTCGATGTCTTAATCTCAGGAGTGCTTTCGGATGAAAGTGGACCAGGCCAAACCAGAAGGCAGATGGACTGTTACGAAAACCGATTTTTGGGGCCTCAGATGGCCTGAGCCATTGGCTAGTTGGCCGGGCCCCGACGGTGCCCGCATCGCTTTGGCGTGCTGTGCATGTGGGGCCCCCTTAATTGGCCCGGGGGTGGACCAGGTAGTTTACTGGTCTGTGGAGACCCAGCGATGAGATTAGCCATGTCAGATTACAGTTAGAACGCAGTCA
Organism: Hippocampus guttulatus; assembly: GCF_054856545.1. Classification (NCBI taxonomy): domain Eukaryota; kingdom Metazoa; phylum Chordata; class Actinopteri; order Syngnathiformes; family Syngnathidae; genus Hippocampus; species Hippocampus guttulatus. The sequence continues at coordinate 6,496,774 of NC_141278.1, forward strand.
GACAGTGTCATCCCAGACTCGCCCACTGCGAGAGAGGGATGGAGGGGGAGGGGGGGGGGGGGGTGATGGTGGTTTAAGAGGCCGGCAGGGTCTGAACTGTTGATTGTTGTGAGACTTGAAACGTTGTGACTTGCACTGAAAGCTCAATTAACCCTTTCATGCCTAAATAACGATTTTTTTCCCTCGTGTTTTTATTTGTCTTTAGGCATGAGAAAAAAAAATAACGGCAGTGGATGGCAACACGCATCAGGGTCGGTTGTCGTGTCTGATACACAACGGTGACATTATAAGAGAAAACAACAATCGAAAAGCTGTCCGCTCGAGTAACCGCTGTCCCCGAAAGGGTTCGAATGATTTCCGTTTTCAAGTAAACGCATTTCAAGGCACAGACTCACACACACACACACACACACACACACACAGAGTGAACGTCGCACCCTGCATACGCCACCTCTCGACAGATGGAGCTGCTTCTGAACCAGATAATCCGTTATTGTTCGGCATATTTTTTGATTATCGTCACGGTTGTCATTTCCAAACCGTACGCAAATCGCGACGCCCCCCCCCCCCACCCCCAACCCCCGACCCCGAGCTTGATCCTGGTTTTACTGCTGCTCCCCAAGCTAATATCTTTTGGCTCACGGCCTGAAGTCAACTAAAATGAGAGTTGCGCGTAAGCTTCTCATTTGGAGACATTGACAACCCAAAGATTTGTTTTTGTTGAGGAGGATTTGCGGGGCGATTTGAAATGGGGTTCCAATCGTTGCTTTCCTGGTTGTTTTTAATCCATGGGGCCGCTTAAGATGTTGATATTTCTTCTTACTCGCGCCGACACTCTTCTTTCCGGTGATTTTTATTTTTTTTTCCCCAACTGGAAACCGATACAAAGATACCGTTTTGTGAACCGCCGCATCCGCTCTTCTTGCCTTGTAAATAAATCGATCAAAGCTGTTCTGCTAGTTGCGGCCCGTTGTCCAAAATATCGATCCGGGGTGACTGTTTTTTGTTGTTTTTTTTTCCCCCGCGGTCCGCATGACGCCCCCGGGGACAATAAAAGACGAGTGAGATTAAGACAATTAGGGGGGTTGATTGTTATCCAAAAGACTAGAAGGAGAAGATTAAATGAGGGGATTTAGGTCAAAGTGGGGCATGCCCGCCCGCAAGAAGGAGGGGCAAAGCAAAGGACCGGGGCCAAAGAAAAGGTGGGAGGAAAAGGAGGAAGGATTGAGGTCAGAGAAACCGATCGCTCTAGCATGCGAGGTTACTCCGACTGAGGGAAGAGAGTGATCCTTGGAAAGACTTCATTGGATTGACCCCGAAGAGTAAGACAGGTTGAACTTCACCCGATTTCCACACTCGGCACGCCTTGTCTGGGGATTGTCTCGATCTGTCCGCACCTGTGACTCAGCATTGACTGGTCTTGTTTTTCTCTTTTTTTTTTTCCTCGCCTTTTCCTACCTCTGTATCGCTGTCATTCCCCCCCCCCCCCCCCCCCCCGCCTCCCCCCTTCCCTCCCTCTTTTGAGAACAAGGCCTAATTAGCAGACATTTTTATTGATCCACTGGATTTGGTACTGAAAATCCCCTTCGCTGTCTGCCAGACAGATCCGAGATAAAGTCTTTCTCTATCTGGTGGTCTGGGAGATTGGGGGTGAGGGTGTGTGTGTGGGGGGGGGGGGGGGTGATGCTAGGCCCACCTGTTGACCACAAGCCAGAAGCGTGCTACACCCTTACATCACCCTTTTCTTATCCGCCGCCACCCCAGAGCCCAACCTCCAAATCCTTAAATCCTCTGTCACCCCTCAATAAGTTTTCCTGAGCCCGACCTGACAGAATTTTAATACCTCCGTTGAGAACAAATGCTGTAAGTGCAAACGGCATCGTTTTGAAGCAAGGCTTTTTGTTTGGTGGTTAGTGGGATTATTTTTTTTTGGGGTGGGGGTGAAAATCGGAATAAAAATGGAGATGGAAGATTATTCGTGAGGTCAATGAGCACTGGTTTTGTGTCTGCCCTCATCATTTTTGTTCGACTTAAAGTTGCTGAATGTGGTACCATATCGCCTCACCCTCGAAAATTATAAATCAGCGAGGCTAATTGTTTTTTGTTTTTTGAAAGCAACAACATTCAATTTAATTCAATACGATTGACACATTCCACTCAGGCAAAATTAGTGTCGATAAAAGCAGTTGCCGCTACCGGGCATTGACCGGCAACCAATCAGAGCTGTGATATGTATTCCAATTCCAATCATAAAATCCATATCAAATGATGTAACATACAATGAAGGAAAGTTTTTGAAATGTTTTTTTTTTTTTATACAGCTGAGCATGAGAGAGACAAATGATGAGGGTGTCGCAGGAAATGTGGAGTTTTCTGGCTTGCCCGTCATCTTCTTTCCTCTTCTTGAGGGCACGCAGCCAAGATGACTTGTGAAAATTGTTGACAAAGGCAATGAAATGGCTTTTCGCTTCGAGACAGCACCCGCAGTGAAATAGAGTAAAAGTATCGTACGATGTGACTAAGTAAAGAAATGCACATCACACAAAAAATGATTTCAGTTTGATTCTAGAAAAGGCAGCATTTGTTTTAACCTTGAGTTATATACATTAATGAGGTTTATTTATTGTTCTTCTAAGGCTGGGGTCGGCAACACGCGGCATTTAGCGCCGCCTAGTGGCTCCCTGGAGCTTTTTAAAATGTTTGAAAATGGATAAAATTGGGTGGGGGGGGGGATTGAAAATATATTTTTGTTCAAATATGGTTTCTGGACAAATATTCTTAACATTTTCCAATGCTGTGAAAATCTGTCTAATAAATATTACATTTCAACATTTCTGTCAACGAAGATTTGCGTCATAGCCTGCGACACACGTTCTTATTAGCATGGCGGGATGCCAGGCAGGTGGCTGTTGTAAGAGGAAATGGCGTTTAATGTCCAATTCACCAAGGGAACTGGCAAAGAATGGCAATCTGAAGGACCGCGAGAAGCAGGTACACGTGAGCTACAATAGTTTGCACGCTGCGAAAGTGCGTCCCGTGCCTCGCTCATCTCAGCGGGCCTTTATGGCTGTCGCCCATTAACGCATGCGTTTGTAAGTGTGTGCGTATGAGCGCGTGTGGGGTAACGAACGGGTCGATCGCGGTGGGCTGGTTGATCGAAAAAATAGAGCTATAGGACGCACTGCATGAAACAACGTTTAATCGGGAAGGCTCATTGTGTATTTGTAGCTAATTTAGTCATTTTGATAGTTGGCTAATATAGCTAATATATACGCATACCTGTCAACTTTTAGGAGCGCCAACCTGTATAAACTACCAAAAAAATCCTTATAAAGAGCAAAAAATCCTTATAACATACCAAAGCATTTTATATGTCAAAATAACGGCAGAAAAAAACCCACGAAATTTTCAATTATATTTATTGTAGATCTCCATAATACAATGTCTGGTTAATGTCTAATCATCATTCTACTTAGTGGCATTACTGTGTTCAGAGTTGTATTCCTGCGTTCCTTTTTTCACCAACTCCAAATGATTTTGTGGTCACCAACTCCAAATGATTTGGAGTTGGTGACCACAAAAACTCCAAATCATTTGGAGTTGGTGAAAAAAAAAACGGAAATTTTCAGAATCCGTATGATTTGTGCGATACGGCCATATACGTAAGATTCACCACAAAATCCGTATGAACTATGGCTAAACCGTATGAGTTGACAGGTATGTATACGCTGCCTTCTCTCTGAGGCTTTTAATTTGTTGCGGCTCCAGACACATTTGTTTTTCGTTTTTTATGGTCCCATATGGCTCTTTCAACATTTTAGGTTGCCGACCCCTGTGTTCTAAGGGATCTGTTGCAAATCAATGAAAGCATAAAATACGCAGAAAACTGGAGGAAAAGAGTTGATTCAGTTTGTTTTTTTTCGATCAAAAACCTGAACACTTATTGCAGTATTTCCGAGTGGCAAATTACATCGTAATTCGTGATTTGCGCTTCAAATCATGGCTGGATTGTACACGTTGAGCCTTTTGACCTGATGTTTCTTCCCGCATATAAGAATTATTATTATTATTATTTTGGTACAGTACTCCCAAAATTTGGACTTGCTGCCAATATAAGGTCCCTGAAGTCAAGCCAAAGGTGTGTTGGCAACTCTCTCCTTGTAAAATAAACGGCAGCTTTAACATACGATGACAATACATCTTCACTTGAGGATTTACCATTGCCCCATGAAGATAAAAAAAACTCACCAAACACAGACGCTTCTACCAAAACAACCAACGTAATAATACCATCTTACATATTTAAGGTTTACAGTCAGCGAGGATAATCCCCCTTGGTTAAAGGGATCTGACGGAAAACTAGGCTGACCAGTCCGTAAACAACAAGGCAGTTGAAAAGTGACTCGGCTGTGCATGAGTGCGCTAACAAAGCATCAATAGCACATAATCCTCCCTATTTTTATTTTTTTTCTGCTGATCAGCTTTTACCGTTGACCAAGAAATGGACGATGATCAAAGCATGACAACAACAATGGTATTGAGAGAGAAAGAGAGAGGGGGAAAAAAAGCTGGGTGAAAATTCCGAGGAAGGCAAGTCATATAAGGAGCAGTCAGAAACAAACAGGATGACCGGTTGCAATTCTTCCTCCGGCAGATTGTTTTCGCTTTCATTTTAGTCGAAAGAAAAACGCCGCAGAACAGCACAACAAATGAGCAGAAGAGATCAATATTTTTTTCCGAATGAAAGGCGTATCTCTCCCCCCCTTGACGGACAGGCAGGCTTCAGTGTGTTATAAAACACTCTTTATAAAAATTTGGAATGAATACTCATCCTTATGTGCACATAATAAATAAATATTTTTTTAAAAAATTTTTTCATGAGAGGGCAGAAAATACTGAAGGTCGGATTCAATTGCATCTGGTTCCAAGGTCATCCTCAGACTTTTAACGATACACCATTACTTTTGTTCATGAAAACGATGAAACATAAAAGGTCAGAAAGAAAAAGATCATCAGGAAAAATGCGCAACCGCCGGGGGGGAAAAAAAATTGTCATGTCAAAATGTCATCCCAATTTAATTATGTATGATGGTGCCGTACTTGGATGAGGTTTGATAATAATAGCGCATGGACGTGTTCCATGTGACAGTCGGCGCGTCTTAGTTGTACTTTCATCATTTACTGGTTTCACATGTTGACATTCAGTCCGTAACTGGATTTCCAGCATTAACCCGACCGAAGCGTTCACTGCCCAGCGGTCCGACGGCCCCATCGTCAAGTGTCAGGTCACATCCCGTTGTCTAATTTTGCTGGTCTCAGACAGCTTCGGTCAAGCTGACCTCAGTTCTTTTCTTCACTTTATCCGTTCATCTCATCTGGACCGTCCTGCCCCCGCCCCGCCCCGCCCGGCCCAAGTTACCCAACAAGAGTTTCCCCTCTTGAAAAGTGTGTCTGGACAGCACGATGTGCCAGATATAATAAGATCTTTGCGAGTCGACATCGCCACTTGTCTCGGACTTTTGGAGACTTGAGCTTCTGAGCCCGAGCCTAGACTGTCTGCAAATTAGAGAAATTAGCCCAGTCGGGCTTCCAGCCAGTGAAAGACCCACACGCGCATGTATATAGACACACGCGCTCACGCACGCACACACACACACACACACACACACACGGCCCCACCGCCTTCATCCCCCAAGCCACACTCCGCTTCGAGAATAAGCAATCTCACCATATGGCAGCCAATTTCCTATCTCAGTTAAGACAAGGGGGCGGGGGGGGGGGGGGTGTAGTCTTTAGCTTTACAATAAAGACACCGGGACGTCATTTCATAACAGTTTTTAAATGTAGACTTTCCAACTCAGAATTGTTATTCTTATGAAGAGTATGAGTGACAATACCAAGTGCCTACAGCGCTATCATAAATCATCTTGAGATTTTAAAAGATCGAAAGCAATACATTGGAGGGTTTTTTTTTTCCTCGCTATTTATAACCGGCAGGTGAGCTGAATGCGTGCGCGTGTCTAAAAGTAAGCGGGATGCTCACCAGACAGGTCTCTTAAGTCTCTTTTCCTGTGCACTCGGGTGACCTGGCCTACATCTTCAAGTAAGAAGCGCAAACTGGTCCACCGCTTGGACTGATTGCGTGCGAGTAAAAAACATGAGTACGGTGTCCTTCTTGAGGAAAATATTAGCCTTCGTGTTCGCCCGCAGTTTGCGAAATCCTCGGAACTGAAACTAGATGTGCGCATGAAATGTGTGTTTCGGACTATGTGTGTGTGTGCGCTTGGTTAAAGATGTTCTTCGCCGAGATATAGGTCAAGGAGATACAGTGGCAACAGATTGCTCATTATGTGCCAAATCAAGCCAAATTCTCCAAGTGTGTTTTCCAGTGGCAACAGTCCAGCCATCTGCTCTTCCTTTATTCCTTCATTATCATCCCGTCTTTGTGTTTGTATCTGCGCGCGCGTGTGTGTGTGTGTGTGTGTGCATGCAAGCGCACATCACAACAGCCACTCGCTCGACCCAAGTGTCCACCGTCACCGATGTTGTTGTCCGAAACCCAACAGTCAGTGTGTCAGATGGTTCGATCACGTGACCGCGGTGACTTGCCATTGGCCGGGCGGTCCAGCTAAAAACGCTCGGCGCAATCCGGGCTCAAGAGTTTCAGGTGACAGAGCACGGGAGGGGGAAGAGTGGCCACGGGAGGATCTCAAGCGAAGGGAAGACAGGGGATGGCCTGCAACCAAAGAAACGATGGTCCAACAGCTGAATGAATGTGCACAAGTAAGAGTTTCATTCTTGATCGTACTCTTTTAAATTTAACTCATTCACTCCCAAAGACGTTTTGACACGTCTTTTCAGACTTGGTCTAGAATTGGCTGGTACTGAATGATTTAAGAAAGGTTTGTGGGAGACGTGTTCATTTTTTTTTCTCCTCTAGATCCTGAGCTTTACTCGACATACCTAAGACGGAGGGAAACAACCCCAAGCAAACCAAAGCCTTTCTCAATACCAAAGCGTTAGCGAAGCTGCTCGGCCACGTCGCGCTGTATTTGGCGCCATCCAAAATGAAGGCGTTGGACAGCGCACAGGGAGACATGAGCACTTGGCGGGAAGTGGACTTTGCTCTCAACTGTACCTACATTGTACCGGATCAGGTGTCGAACCCGAATTTCAACCTGCCAAAAGCCATGACTTCCATCCCACGCAACCTATCGTTCGAATACGACAAAGATGAGGTGAGATCACTTTTAGTTCATGCGAAAGCAAACATCTGACAATTGCTCCTTATTACCCCCCCCCCCCCCCTGTGCTTCTTTCCACGATTCATTTTGAGTTGCATCCAAATTTTCGTGCAACTCCCAACCAAACATTTGATGAGGGAGTGTTAAAAAAAGAAACAAAAAGCCGCACGCAAAACAGACACGGTGACGTCAGAGTTCTTGCCGGTTGATCTTATCACACCTTGTTATGCTTTCTTGACAACAGCGCACACCTTCTCCGCCTCCCACAGATTCTTCCACTCAGGTGATTCACGCACTTTGCGATAACGCTTCAGTCAGCTGACATGCTTTGACATTAAAAAAAAAAAAAATTTTAAACAACGGCGAGAATGATTTCCTGGAGAGTAGGGAGTGAAGGCATGCAAATTAATCTTCGCAGCGGGCCTCAAATGTCTTCTTCCTCTTTCCTTCTCATCCGAAACGTTGTCAACAATTTCCTTCTTCGAACTTAAATGTCGATCGCATGAGGTATTTTCGTATCGTTAGCAGTCACAAGTCTTATTTTATGCATCTTCCTTTTGGCCCACACACATCCGCGTTTTCCGATGAAGAATGCCAATCAGGAAGCACAACCGTGATTTTTATTTTTATTTTTTTAAGGTCATGAGCACAAAGCAAACTGGCTCTCGTCCAGAGTAGTTTCCTTTCCTAAAATACGACTCTTTCTTCTTGCTGTTGTCTTGTTGAAACTCTTTTCCTGACTCATTGCTCTATTCGTGGGTTTGCGACGGCCTAAGGGGTGACTTTAGAGGAAGTCACAACCCGCACGTGCAAATTCTCACATCCAGGCTTTTTAGACTAACCTCACCGTTACGCTGAAAGTGGAAACGGCACTTGGACTCTTAACAGTTTTGGATGGTCTCTTTGTAAATTTCATCCAGAGAATATTTGTGAGGTTAAATGGTCGCTGATCTTGGGTGGATGGCTTGGTGTTTGTTGGGGTTGAGGTCCGGGTTCGCCAAAGTGATGAAACCAAGATTTCGTCATCGTTTGTCATATCATTTGTCATCAAGATAAAAGATTCAAGGAGTCATTTAGGATCTTGTCTCTGATATTCAGCCTGATCACTTTTGTCGAACCAAAACTTTTTTTTTTTTTTTTTTTTTTTTTTTATAAATCTGAAGTGTTCCCTGGAAGCACGTGGCAGATGGGACGTGAGCAGTGAGTGCCAGTTAGGGGGGAGTGGGCTTTTGCCGAGCGCGTGTGTGTGGAAGAGAGCTGGGCGCGGTGGTGGTAGAGGAGGGGCAAGGGGGGGAGGGATTTAGGTTAAAACCAGATGATTAACTTTCGTTGGGAGCATGCTAGCCAGCAAGGCATCAGTCCTCAACTTGGCAGGCACACAAGCCACTTCCAATTCTGGAAGAAAAAAAAAATTAAAATTGGAGGGATGGGGTGGTGAGTGGGATCGCGTGGGTATCCTCAAACTGGCCCAGCCTCCTTTTTTCGCGTTCTTCTGCACACTGCACGCGCACCCCCCGCCCCCTTTCCTCCCAAAATGACGCCCCCATCTCGCTTCCCCTCCGCCTTTCTCTCAACAACGTGAGCGGTTGAGCAGCGATAACGCTATGGCGGCGGCACAGCAGTTTGTTAACCACGCAACGCTGGCTTAGCATAATGCGCCCTGTCACACCCGTTCATCACTTCCAAGAATCACCTCACTTGAACATGCGCAGCCACACGCGCCGTTGTCCCCGGTGACCTGTTCTTGGCGTAATTAAAAAATAAAAATTAAACAAACGCACTTTAAGGCTCTTTAATGACACTCCAAAGTGTTTGGTGATCGGTTCGTGGTTTTTTAGTTTTTTCGAGTTGACCTTTTGATGAGATGCTGCGGCTCATCGCTTTGAAGCGTCATTCCTCTATGGCAGGAAGACGGAGAGTGTGTTGACTTATAGGGGTTAGTAGATTGCTTTGCGGGGCAGGAGGGTTCATCTTATAGATGCAACACAAAGCTCCTGTAGACACCCAGGCCAAGTGTGACACGGATGCTGCAGTTGCGAGTGAGGTTGCACAGGTGGCGGATGGAGTGCATCAGTTTTATGTTTTGATTTGAATATTTACATTTCCCAATTTTCGGATATCATGATGTGGATATGGACCAAAATTTAATATAAAACAGGTCAACAAATGTGTCTTTATTTATTTATGTTTTTATTATTATTATTATTACTATTTTATGCAAGTAAACTTTTCCAGATGATTTAGCTTTTTGTGCTGATTTGGAATCTGGCCCTTTTTTTTCTCTTTCACTTCAGGTCTTTACTTTCATTTTTCTTTTAAGAATAATGACATAGCACGGGGTATATTTTGTAATGCGAACAAGCAACAAGTGGATTTTTTTTTCTTTTTCTGAAACCTCATTGCGTCAATCACAACGCATGGTAAAAGCCGTATTGCGCAAGGTTTAATGGGTCAAACTTGAAAATATCTCAAAAACCTGCTGTGCTTGAAAAAAATTGACTTTTTTTTATATGTAAAAAAAAAATCATTTCGAGAGATATCAAGCCATCTCTGCTTCAATCCCGCTCTTGACTAATTGTTTTTAAATGCAGATTTTAAATGACAGTCAGAAAAATTCCATGCGATAATGGGAGGTGGTGGTGAATTGAGACGTGTGGCTTATCGTGCTTTCAGTTGGGTGGAACAGAGAGGTAGCGAAACCACAAGTCAAACCGCTCCTGTTTCGTTTTTGCCGCGCGTTGTGTTTGAGTGGGCAAGAGGTCAGGGATCAGTGGAGTAGTAGGTGAGAGAAAGTGTGCTTTAAATCCCTTCACCGGCCGAAGTCATTCGTGCGGAAAGTAGGCCACCTTGGAGGTTTAAACTCGCCTTCTGAGCTTGTCTGGGTCAACGTGAAGAAGCCACACCAGAACGAAACGTGATGCAAAATGAAATTGTTGCCGGGGGATATCCCCCCCCCCCCTCCAAAAGAAATCCTCTGCTCATTTTCTGTGCGCTCTGTTTTCAAGGTGACCGGTGTGTTCAGCAAAGAGTACATCCCTCAGGGCACCCGATTTGGCCCCCTGCAAGGTGACGTCTACACCAAAGAAAATGTCCCCAAACTGGCCAACCGAAAATACTTCTGGAGGGTAAGCCTGACAAACAATCCCCAGTCCAAATATTCGGACTTGATTCGCTGCATCACATCTAACTCCGCTTTCGCTGTTGTCATTTAAAAGCGGTGAAGAGTATTGAATCATCTCCCATTAAAGCCGGTTTTAGATGAAGTGTCCATTGCCATGCAGGAAACAAGTTTTTGAAACAAGGGTTTGAAAAGACCGTCTTTTTTTTTTTTTGCTCTCATCACTGGTGGTCCAGAACTTGAAAACCCAAAACCGTCATCACAGCTTTACTGGAACTTGCTGTATCACTCAGGAAATGGAGTTACTCCCAAGTGAATTCCCACTCAGTTCCCCCCCCCCCCCCCCAACAAACGGTATTTCCCTTCCGGCTTTATATCCTGTAACCCTGACGGGCAGAAGTGGGAAGCCACACTCATGAACTCAGAAACACCGCTAGTCAAGTTGATGCGTGTATAGTTTGACCGCCGGCCAAAGATGTTTTTTTTTTCTCTTCCCCCGGGGGGGAAGAGAAGTGGAACTGTTTGTGACTATTGATAATGACGAGAGTGAAAGGGAGAGCTGAGAGAGAGAGAGAGAGCGAGAGAGAGTGACACAGCAAAACGGACACGCCTCCAAGCTACAAATACAATGACGGAATCAAGCACAAACACACTGGAGTGACAGAACACCCACGACACACGCCTCCTGCGCCACCGCCGCCGTGCCCACTTGAGAAGCGCTATTCCAAACGGAGTACAACACACTTGCACGTTAGAACAGAAGGAGACCGAGGATACTTTACTGTACATGGCAATGGTGAATGTTTGGACTTTTACTCCCTTTGTAACTTTCTTTTTCAGCGCGGAACAGTCATTAGCTTTACACGACTATATTTTTCCAATAGTGGGCAAGTAAGCAACGTGCAAATATGTCGAAAATGAAAAAAAAAAACGAAAAAGGCGGTGAATAGTGAACGCGAACTAAACCGCCGGTGCATGTTTTTTTGAAAATCCGCTCTCCGTTTTGGCTGGTTGCAGATTTATGGCAACGGGCACCTACAGAACTTCATCGATGGCTATGACGTCCGCAGGAGCAACTGGATGCGTTACGTCAACCCGGCGCGATCGCTGAGCGAGCAGAACCTGGTGGCGTGCCAAAACGGTCGAGACATCTACTTCTACACAATTCGGCCCGTGGAGCCCAAACAGGAGCTTCTGGTGTGGTACAGCCAAGAGTTTGCCCAGAGGTTGTGCACTCAGCAGGAAAATTCCAAACACAGTGAGTGTCGCCGTCTTGAGAAATACAGCGGAAACGAGGCTCGCTTTGATCACCTCACATATTCGGTGTTGTGACTGTCCCTTTGTGTCCTTGATATCCATCTTTGCCGAAGAATGTGCTTGTTCTTGCTCTTTTTCCCCTTTGACGATCAGATAACGATATCGAATGCTTCTAAAGATCTTGGACGCTGACTCACAGTCGCTCTGCTTAACCGGAAAAATAAAAGTAAAAATATTCCCTCGCTGCAAAGTAAATGATGGCTCATTATTTCCATCGGTGAATATTTTAGCCCTCACCGGGATGCCAAATTTTACTTACACATCATGTCCACATCTGCGTTTCGACCAGTAGTGAGAACAGAATGACAAAAAAGTCCCTTCGGTATTTATTTGTTTTTGCTATTAAATTCAGTGACGGCCATTTCCGTCCTTGGCATTGAATGAGTTAACCAAACATGACTGCGGTCATCTGCTCATCCAGAGCGATTCTCTCTTGCCCCAAAGTTGAATGACTCACACCAATTGAATACATGAGCCATGTCATTATTTACCCCGGTGACTAATGCCGCAGCAGTTTAATTGCATTGTAAAGCGCTCACGTGACTTTCATTACAAAGTGCCTGCTTGGGCAACATTTGTCATCGCTCACATCCCCCCCCCCCCCCCCCCCCCGAGATATTTCATGACCTAATTTACAGTAGCTTCAAGGTTAAATCCGAACAAAGAATTATGCACATCCTAACTTGTTAGTCAGACGGAAAAACGGAAATCAGGTAATTAATTGCCGTCCGCATGGAGCGCGATTAGATTGTGAAACAGAAAATGGCCATGCGCGATGTAAATTATCCGGTAATTATCAGTTGCGAAGTGCTGACGTGACACATATGTTAGATAATAATTTTACCACCGAGCCGCGCTCTCTCTTCCGCTCTCTCAGGGCAACAAAACAGAAACCTAAAGCGGTTTATGCGTTATGAGTCAAACCCGAAACGAGCGTTTACCATCACGGGAGTGGCCAATGTGGGTGGATGTGTGTCACAAGATACGTATGTCGTCGTCGCCTCCCCCCCGGCATGTCGTCATGCTGTGTGAATTTCAAGGAAATAAATATCACCCGGACGCGAGCCGCAAACGACAGCGCCCGTCGTCAACCCGTTTTTTCTGTGATTCTGCCGCAGAAAGCGCAAATGCGGACGACGAGCTCGAGAACGCCCAACGGCACCTCGCTCGGCAGATGTGGCCCGCGGAGATGACCAAGGAAGAAGTGAAAGAGGAGAGGAATGGCGAAGAAGTGGATGTGGAGATGTTGGGGAGAGACACCCCTCCGGATACTCCTGATGACCAAATCATGGACTTCAGCAAAAAGATGGAAAAAGAGGAGAAGGTGGACAGGGAGCAGCAGGATCCCGGCTTTGTTCCGTCGCCTCAGTTGGAACCGAGAGGGATGAATGCGCCCCACCTGGCAGAGCATCTCCTGGCACTGTCGTCCGATGATCGGGATCTGCCCCTTCACCTCCATGGCCTCTACGGCCACAGGGAAGGCCTGGTGTCCTCCTACCCCCCGCTTTACCCTCAATCCAGAGCCCTCCAGTCCACCTACCAGCTCCTTCCTCCCTTCACCTCGCACTATCCTCGCCTCCTCCTCCCTTCCTACTCCCCTCCGTTTCCCGGAATGCTGCCTTCTCGAGGATCCGTCCGGTACAGTGGCTACCTGGGCACGGACGGGATCCCGTACCCTCCCCTCAGCGCCCCCCATCTACTCCCAATGACCCTGCCATACCCGCCGTCCCATCAGGGTGGTCTGAAAGAACTCACCCCTAACGTGTCCCCACCAAGAGGCGCCCCGGCCACTCCCGAGCTCTCTCCCGTCCCCAAGCCGATGAGCCGGCTCCCCTCACCTGAACGTACTTCCTCCGGCTGCGAGGAGGCAATCAACCTCACCCTGGACATCGCCAAAGGCAACTCGGGGCTGCGCAATCGTCCCGGCCACAAATCTTTACCCTATCCTCTGAGAAAGCAGAACGGAAAAATCAAGTATGAATGTAACATCTGCTCAAAGACTTTCGGACAGCTGTCCAATCTTAAGGTACGGACTTTGAACGATCATCGGGCGATCGACTATTTATTTATTTATTCCTATTTTGCAAAAGTACTCTCCATCGATGACGCGGCCTTGTTTTGTGATCGCAGGTACACCTCCGAGTGCACAGCGGCGAGAGGCCTTTCCAGTGCAACTTGTGTAAAAAGAGTTTCACTCAGCTGGCTCATCTACAGAAGCATCACCTCGTTCATACAGGGGAGAAGCCACATGAGTGTCAGGTATGTGGAACTAAACCCTTTCGTGCAACCCTGGAACCTGATAACACGCTCAGCTGTCCACTGGAGTAACCGCTGTCCCTCAAAGGGCTGGAAAAAAAAAAAAAAAAGGGTGTCCGTTTAAATGACAGTCAGCCACTTCCCGATGGCTTTTGTTTGCATCCGCGAGATGGGCCTAAGCGCCGTCTAACAGAACAGGTTCGCAATAGAATGCCTGCCTGTGCTAAAGAACAGGAATAACAACGCTTTCACAATCTGAATCATGTCAGCATTACGTAATACCACCTTGCGCCCAAAATAATCCCCACATCAATCTTTCCGTCTGCACTTAATCTTTTCCGTCGCCAGAGGTACTTTGAGAAGTCTGTGACGGGTTTTTTTTTTGTTTTGTTTTTTTCTCTCCAGGTGTGTCAGAAGCGCTTCAGCAGCACCAGCAACTTGAAAACTCACCTTCGCCTCCATTCTGGGGAAAAACCTTACCAGTGCAAACTGTGCAGCATCAAGTTCACTCAATACATCCACCTGAAGCTGCACCGCCGGCTACACAGCAGCCGCGACCGCCCTCACCAGTGCCAGCTGTGCTCCCAGGCCTTCTACCACCGTTTCTCCCTCCGCCTCCACCAACGCAGCCGCTGCCTGGCCAACTCCGACTCGGCCGTCGACGTGCACGTGACAGAAATGCTGGAACGCTTCGATGCCAGCCAGGAGGCCGACGCGTTGACGGAAATGGTGTCGGCGCCGCAGCTGGAGGAGGCCGTGGAGCGGTGGCTCGCTCGCACCTTTGAAGGCGAGGGAAAGGAGGACCAGAAGGAGGCCGGCTTTCTGCTGAAAGCGCTCACCGCGGCGACGAGCGTGCCCGTCGCACCGTCGGCGGCGCCCGTTTCCCGGCGCGGCGCTCCGGTGGCCTACCAGGAAAGAGCGAGCGTCGTCCACCTCCACAAGCCTTCATCAACGGTGAAACTGGAGGGTCAGTGAGACACAACTGAAGCAACCCGTGACAGGGGCAAAGGAGATTTAAAGATGTAAAGCACCACTAATAGAGAAACCAATGTCGCCAAAAGTAGCCTCTTGTTTTTGACTGAAGAAGAGACACACACCGGGTTTTTGTATTTTGTATGTATATTTTGCAGCACCAAAATAAGAGCATTCCAAAGACTCCACTCAGTGATATTTTATCAGACATGATAAAAATTGTGTTTCCTTCCGACAAAGAATCCCAAAAAGAAAATTGGAGGGTTTTGTCCAACTGTGAAGTCAATTTCTTCTACTCCGGTAGTTTTTGAATGTGTGGTTGTGTGTGTGAGTGGGTGTTAATTTATGTTTTTGTTTATTTATTTAGCTGTTCCTTTTATTTTTGGTAGACCTTAAAACAACTCAGGAATGATGTAGTTCGTCACGCTTGCTTTACTTTGTGTTCTGCGTGCTGTTTGTCCAGGTGGTTATTTAATTATAATTTCGGGTGTAAAAAAAAATTAAAATCAAAATTCTCATCGAAATAAGCATTTGCCAAAACATCTGGAATTGTTACACCGTACTGAATCGCTCGACAAAAAAAAAGAAAATCCAGCCGAAAATTGTGACATCTGCGGATGCACTGATTTCTTTATGTTGACTATAAAAGTGAAGAAAAAAAAACAAAACCTGCAGTTTATCATCAGGTGTTTGTTATAATTTTCTAGGTTTCTTTTTTTTTTGTACGAGGTTTCACTCTGTAGGGGTTTTTTTTTTCCAAACAGGTTTGAGATTGTCAGAATTTATAAGTGAAGAGACTATTTTGATTGTACTTTTATATGGTAGTGTAATAAAGATATTGTTTCTACAGTATATATTGGGTTGGTGATGTGGCTCTTCCAGGACTTGGGACTAAAACCAGAGGATGATTTTTATTAATTTTTTTGTAGAGCAGCAACAGACTAAATGTGTGTCTATTAAATTTATGTGGCAAGGAAGCATATTCGACTACTAGTCACGACAAGGCAGCGTAATTTACCTCAGCCATTTCCAGTCGTAAGGTAAAGATGACATTCGGCACGATTATCAAGGCGATATATACAGACACACACACATGCCGAGTTTTTTTCTTTTTCTTCTTTCTGAACGTGAGTCAAATGTTTCGTCAACAAATCAAAATGTGCTCTTTCCAGTAATTCTCTGTCACAGTTATTGAGTCTGTTTCGGTTTTGCGTGTGATCACACATGTAAAAAAAAACAAAAAAAAAAACGAGGAATTTCCTCTTATTTTGCGTGGAAGAACCCACAGCAGTGACACTGACACGAGTGAACCTGAGTAAAAATCTCAAAATTTGTAATCGGTGCGCAACGATGACAGGAGGTAGCGATAATGCTGAGCTGTCATGTCGAAAAGCAACACCAAATAGTCGTCATGTGGAAGTGAGACGGCGCACGCGGTTATACAAATAATGAAGGCAGTCTTTAAAAAAAATGTTGTTTTTTTGTGTGACCAGTAAAATAGAGGAAAAAATTGCAGGGAAAGAAAAAAAAAGTTTGTGACACTGATGATAGGACATTGCAGATGGTGGCAATCCAGAAACATGGATCTGAGTTTAAAATAGGAAAACTGAATTGACCCCAAAATATTTATCATGACATCGACTCAAAGTTCTTGACGGATAAGAGTTTTTCCCGCCTGATTTGGATGCAGGCGGATGCAAAAATTCCACACAGGAAGCCCGCCCGGCTGAGATTCGAACCCGCAATGTCTCGGATGCCGAATGATATCAATGTCACCATAGGTGAAACACTTTTTGATTCAACCAAAATTGGCCAATTCTGGACATCTCGGAGAGTCATGGCCATGAAAGGAATTTCACAAGACTTGTTCGAACGCATTGTGTGTGTGTGTGTGTGTGTGTGTGTGTGTGTGTGTGTGTGTGTGTGTGTGTGTGTATGCCGGCTTCAAAAGAACCATTCTCTTCTTAGGAATGATGACAAGGCTTGGGTGATTCAGAGCACTATAAAAGAGACTTTGGGGAGGGGAAGAAATAAAATGCAAGAAGAACAAAAGGTAGTAGAGTACAGGTACTTTCACAGTCATTTCCTTGTTCACGTGCACAGATGAGGTTGAATCAGAGTGTTGTATTTCTTGCATCACACGTGCATAAAAGAAGCATGTCATTGTATGATTAGGCTTCCGGCACATAATTAGTTGAGGGATTTTAGTTTGGCTGTTGTCGCTGAACAAAAATGGTGTCTTGAATTTCCTCATTTTTAGTTTTTCAGGTGGGCGCACAAAATAAAATCATCTGGATCCAGATACAGTTCGTTTAAGTCGATGTTATAGTCCACGGATGTCAACAGGAAATCAGGGGTCATCACTTTTTCAAGCTGTATCTTTTAGCATTCTAAATGTCAATTTATCCTGCATAAATTCAAAACATGCAAAGTCATTTCAGGAGTCCAGATAAAAGATTTATCTGCGCTGTGTGAGTCACACACACTTTACTTTCAGTTGCAGTTGTTTGTAAGCCAACAGTGAAAGGCCAAGTAAAGTACAGCCATGGGTGTGGCTGTGAAATAAAAACACACACTAGTTGGTCAGGGCAACCCCCTAAATAGGTCTAAAGGTGATACTGTAAAGATAAACAGTGTAAATGTTCACTTTCGATAATTCATCTTGGGTTAAGGGAAATAAAGTGGAAAATCAGATAAATGATTGAAAACTATTTCATTCTGATTCCATGGAAGGCATTGCCAGGCCCACTGGGAGCAAATTAGAGTTGCAATGTCTTGCCCAAGGACACGTGACAGCAGACAGTCACAGCCGGGATTCAAACTATTTACCCTTCGGTCACTGGACACACGCCCTGAATCCATTTTAAGACAAATCCATACTGCCTCTTTTATTTCTTCTGTTATTTATCCACCCAAGTTGAAATAGTGAACATTGACATCAGATTAATAAAATATTGACCTTTCTACCGAATGTTAAGGTACTGAAATTTTTTATATATGTTCAAGACGTACGTTTTTATCAATTCCACGACAAATACAGAATAAAAACTCACTGAAGTGATCCGTGACATCCTTATATTATCATTCAATATAAATTGCTCCTCCCCAATAAGCAGGTTTTTATCTTAAGATTTATTCAACACGAAATATTAAATATTTTTCAAACAAGCTATTTTTTAAATTGAAGCTAGCTTGTCAATCCTAAATTAGTTAGGGACACTGTGACATTCATTTGAATGGTTTACACTTGTCTTTTATGGTGGTTGTGCTGTATGAATTGGGTAGTAGCGCCCCCGAGTGGCATAAAAGAACACTCGCATGCCAGTGATGATTTGTTATGCGGTGTAATTGTGGCGCCACTAAGCGGTTGAATTTGGTACTTGATTGAATATAACAACGAAAGTGGCGCGACGTGATCAATAACCGCACAATGTCGTCAGTAGAGAGAGCATTTCGGGAAATACCTTTAAAAAAAAAAAGATATTTGACTTTTGGAAGTTAGAAGATCTTACGAGTACATATGTAGCTCATGGCACAAATGCACGATCCCTGGGGCATTGTTTAAACTGAGAGACACCATCAAATGCATATTCGTGTCTTCAAGCCAGACAGACCCAGGCGTGAATTGAGTGACCCCCCCAAGAACTAATGCATCCCCCAAAGAGCGTTAGATTATTTTTATTTAACACATTGAACATGTAAACGTGGAAAGAGGGAATCCTGCATATCCATTTCTGATCAGGACCTGCACATAAGCGTCGACCATTGTTTAATAGTGGGCGTGTCTGTTTCCCGTGGGTGTGAAACGACTCACGCCACCTCCCTCAGTTCTCCACTAGAGGCTGCATTAAGGGAAACTGTCCTCTGACGATATCTGACAACAAAGTGCCATCCTTCAGGCGTCTCCTTGGCGCGCGCAATTAATTAATGTAATCGGAGTTACAAGCGAGCCTCTCATCATCCTACGGAGCACGGCTCCGTCCCCCACCCCAAACGCGGTGATGGCGAAGAAGTCGCTGAGCAAAAAGTCTTTCAAAACTTTTTTCACCAAGAGTGAACCCAACCCGGGCGAGTCGTCGGTGGAGAGCGCGGAGAAAAAAACGGACGAGAAGAAGAGGTTCAAGTTGCCAAAGTTGAAGATAAAGTCGAAGGGGAGCCCCTCTTTCCTGAAGCAGCAGGTGTTCAGGTAAAAGTGTGCACAGGTGTCAGCATGGCTCGTTTGGGATTGTAACCGTCGGTCACTCGATTAGGAACACCTGCAGAATCGACCCTGACTAATTTAAAGGACGCTCGGAGTACACCACGTGAGAGAAGCAGTCGGTGTTTTGCTTAAGGGTACAACCGTAGTGCTAACTACAGCCGTCACAATTCGAAATTATTGTCTAACTGCAGAGTTTCTTCACCTTGTGGTCTTCAAGCTACCCATGTGTGGATACACGAATGCTTCATCTAAACGGCGGTCATATCGACGCCATCCACCACCATCGCGAGATGCTTTCCACAAGCAATGATTTCGTTTTTTTCTGGTAGCTGTGGCCTAAGCTTTTCATTGAGTGCAGGTCCAATAAATGTGTTCACCCCTGTGTAGGAATTGTGTAGCCGAGTGGTCTAGTGGCGGGCGCATCTGTCTCAGACTCATGGAGGCCTTCCTGTGTGACATTTGCAGTCATGCATGGAGCTCCAAAGGTTTACAAAACAAAAAAAAAAAACGACAACAAAAAAAAAAGGAAAACCAGAAATTTTTTGCTTTGTCCGTCCAAACAGTGTCTTCATTAAGGTGGCCGCAAGCCACTTACAGATTTTTACTTTTGAGAAACTCGCAACATTTGATAAGGTTTTTGTTGCACGGCCCTAAAACCGGATTTAAAAAAATAAATACAAAGGATGCCAAAACTAAGATACTTAAGTAAGACATAATACTGTGTTGGATCATGCCATAGAACTAAAATACTGTTGCAAACTTTAAATTCAAAATGCATACAATGGGTATAAAAAGTATACACACCCCTGTTCAAATGCCAAGTTTTTGTGATGTAAAAAAATAAAAATCAAGTCAAGTATCAAGTACAACTTTATTGTCAAATGTGCTGTATGTGCAACAGACGGCACAGATGAAATTTCCTCCCTCTTAAACAGACAACAGACAACAAGAGGAGCCGCTGCGGGTGCCCGCGCCGCCATCAAAAGAACACTTGACATAAAATGACAAAATAATACAACACAACACTTAAAACGGATAAATGAGACCAAGATAAACCATTCAAACTTACTCCACCATTGTTGCCACCCGTAACATGTACAACTCAATTGAACCCCCCCCCCCTGTTTTTAGAGAGGAGAAATAAAACTAAACAAATGTGGTTGCACAAGTGTGCACACCCTCATAACTGGAGATGTACTTTAGCTGTGTTCAGAATTTCCTTATCACGTGCAAACTCGTGTTCAATGGAAGTCGGCACACAACTGCCACCATTCAACCACAGTAAAGTTCAGATGTTCTAGTTGGCTTTTCCTGAAGTCATACTTTCTAGCAGACGCCTGAAAGTTTTGTGCAAGCACTTGACGAGGATTTGGAACTGTCCATAAGTCCCTCCGCCATAACTTAGGTCCCACCTAAAAAAAAAAAATACCATTACACATTTTCTCCTAATGTTTCCATGACTTTGTCATAAACAAGGCAGTCAAAATATTAGAAACGCCTGCACTGCAGCTCTACAATGGTGAAATTTACAACCACAATGACAAACATTTTAAGTGATGCCCCTTTGGAGGTGTCAGTCAAAACTGGGCAATATTATTTTTGGAAAGGCAAAAATTTGAACTCTTATTGGATCTCTGGGATTGTGCAGGTGTACCTAATGAAGCGGTATGTCTATTAATGAATTGATTTGATTCGCATAGACAGACAAATGGAGTAACAATGACCTTAGACATGCTTGAACTCTTTCCCGTGCTGACTTTGTGGAAGATTTCACATGTCCCCGGACGGTTGCATTCTGAAATGTGTTTTTACTGGAGGGAAGGTTCAGTCTTGTAGGGTCCAGAACACTATTTGTATATATCATCACTGATATTTAACTAAATTATCTAAAATAGGAATATTTGCATGAAGTCGAGGTGGCATTTTACACATTTTGACTGGATCTGTTTTGTTTTTTTCCCCCCTTCTGGGCATCGATGTACTGCACAAAAAATATACATATATTTGTGAGTTGAACATGTGACAAAGAGGGCAAATTAGGACAGCTCTATTGAGATGAGTTTTTATTTGAAAGGTTGATGGATGTATCGTATGTCAAGTGAAGTATATCTGAATTTGTTATTGGACGTCAGACATGAACGATATCGCCGTTGTCCAGTTCAAGCAAGTGAGGATGCAGCGCTGTGTCCAGCCGAAAGTGGAAAAGTGTGTTTGTTGCCGGGACATGTTCGAGATGTTGGAAATGCAAAAAAACAATTCCATGGGGTTGTTCATCGGGTGGTTACAGGCGCCACTGACTGGCAGTGTGTGTTTGCTTAGTGAAAAGACCAATAAATGATGGGTTTGCTCAAGAGCTGCATGCTTCCAGACTGGGGTAAAGGTTAACCACATACTTGTGCACTGAAAGCTGTAATATTTGGTTCGGAAAGAATATATAAAAAAAAAAAAAAAAAAAAATAATGATTTGATACTTTTGTATAGTCCGTATTTATTTATTTTTAACTTTAATCCTTTCAGGGACAGCAGTTACGACAGTGGACATCTTCTCTTGTTATCAGGTTACAGGATGCATGAAGGTTTTTTTTTTTTTTTTTTAATGATGCATTTTGTTATTGTTCGTTCCATGACTTTGACTTCCCAAGACTTAAAGCAATAAACATTATGGTTTAGCATCTCACAATTCCCCGGAATGGAAAATTCTCACACCCACCAGTTCCCCTTTCAAGCACAAGTGAAACACACCCGGAGCCCCCTCGTGGAATTTGTAGCTGTCCACCTCAACCTTTGTATATTCCGCTCAGCTTCGTGAGCAAATTAGCAAGGCCGGAATCATGTCCAAGGCTCTGAACGTGTCATTTTTGAGCAGTATTTGGCTTTGTAATTCAATCGACGAAGGCAAAATTATAAACAAAGAACCATAGAGCGAACGTGTGTTTACCGCGTGTTGCTGACTGATGGACGGGGATTGAAAGACAAAAAGTGAATGTCGACGCCTTGTCGAAAGCCCAACAATGGCAGCTCTGTGTGTGTTCTTATGTTTGCGGTTGCAGATTGTCAGGTATGTGTACGCCCGGCGGATACGTCATTCCCGACAGTTACACAATCCCCGTGCCTTCAACGGGTTGTCAAATGTGTTCCTCGCAAGATCTTCAAAATGTCTTGACGATGCTTTCGAGGGACACGGCGTGACAGGCGGAGGTCCTTGCATGGACGTCCATTTTAAAACGAATGTTGACGCGGTGCTCCGTTCTTAGAAGCGGCCCCAAAACGGCTCTTCAAAAGCTCAAGTGAGGGAATAAAAAAAGCGAAATGGCTTGGAGCCACGAGTCGATAAATTTGACTTGTGCTCAAGATGTCAGTTTGCTATGTGGCTTCCTGGACCTTCCAGTTGGGCGACGCAAAGCAAGCAGCCGAGGTGTCGATCGAATGACGGTTGTACGGATTCGACCGGCTTTTTCGTGTAGCTAAACTCTTGACCCGTTGTAGTTCAAGTCCCGTTTCGATGTGTCAGGTTCTGCTACAGATCCTCCATTCAAGCAATAATTCGAAAACTAATGAAAGATTGTATTTTGATCAATTGAAATAATGTTCCAATACAGAATCGCATGATATGTTTCTCTTTCTTTTTTTCTTTTTGGTAATGATTTTTAACATTAGCCCAATCCTACATTGATACTTTGCTGCAAAAGTCACACTAAGACAATATGGAATGCCGTTGCAAGGAACACAACGTCAATCTCTGTTTAGCCGGTTCTGATCAACATTCTCCACGCGGTGATTCATTGCCTGTGTTTCAAAAAAAGAATTGTGTCCTGTCACATGACAATTACATTTGCCATCCTGTTATTCTCTAATTATGCTCGGGGTTGTCCGTCGCTTGCACCATTATCAGTCAGTGTGTTTTGCAAAAAAAAAAAAAAAAAAAAAAAACCCCAAATATCACATTTAACTCGATTGCATCGTCGCTTGATTGTCATATTCAACCAAAAAGTACAAGACACATTCCAATGAAATGAAACAAGTTGTGCCCATGCAGAAGCCCGCTCCTAACTCAATTTTTTAGGTCGCCACTGATTTTATTTACCCACCCCCCCTCCCCTCCAACTGACCTCACGATCCTCGTAAGGCATATGATCCTGTGCTCTGATGTTCCCCCAAAAAACTAGCATAGATCCAGTCAGGATGCTTCCTGTCGTTGACCCGTAGAAATTAATTAAAAATGACATGATGCTAATTTATGATATTTTGTGTTTCTCAGTCCTGCTGAACCCGTTACCAGTCCGGTGGATGGACCTGTCTTGGCCAAGACAAAATCATCAATATATGCCAGTGCGCCGAGGTCAAAGGTCAGTAAAGCAGTTGGTATCATTGTCTCGGTTCTTTCTTGCATCTGACCTGGTAACATTTTGGTGGGATTCAAATCAATCCATAGGTTCATTGGAACCCTTTCAGGGACAGCGGTCATGACAGTGGACAGCCTATCATTTTATCAGGTTACAGGTTATCATTATTGGTGCATGAAAGGGTTAATTTGACACTGTGGGGGGGGGGGGGGGGAAACAACTGAACTGAACTTTGAGAGAAAATAAATGTACACAAATGTACAAGTGGCAAATCACCGTATGAACGTGAAGAGAACCCGATACCACTTGATGAGTTTGTAATCCTGTCACGAATCAGGAACTTCTTGTTATGCAAAACATGTTCACTCTTCCCTTTTAATGAGGCTGTTTTTAGTCAAACAATACAAGAAAGTCATACCGGTGTTGCTGCGGGGGACGAGGAATAGAACTCTTGCCGTCTGCTTGACAGGATAAATAGTATGGACCTCGGTGCTCCGATTGCGTTCAAAGTACCGTCGTGTTTATATTTCGTCACCTATGCAAAATGCAATTTTTCGAGCTTGAAAGCATTTTTATGTACATCTTGAAAGCATGGATTAATATTTAAAGAGAACCTGTCTGTTTTTAAAAAAATTATTATTATTATTTTTTGAAACGATCATGTCTTGGAATAAATGTCGACGCAATGTGAAGGGTGTCCAGACTGATCCACTCCATCCTGTGGGGGTTTAATGGGTGATATTTTAGCGTGATAAGCACTCCCTCACACCCCCCCCCCAAAAAAAAACCCAGATCAGTTTTGCATCGTTGTTATTTCATAACTACATTTCTGCAAGTCATTCGAAAAAGCAAAACAGACAGTGCAATTAGATTTGGCACTCAACATGCATGACGACTCAGTCCGAGAATCCTTTTGCACAATTGCTGGGAACGTTCTGAATGCTAATCTAAACGGCATTGTCAAAAATGGGCTCGTTTACTGTTGAGATAAACATCTCCTTAAAACTTTCTGAGTTCTCAATCCCATATTTCAGCACATTGCCAGTTATTGGCCCAATCCAAATTGTGAATCAACACTTCACATGGTGAGTCTCTCATTCTGTCCAGCAGAGGGCGCAAGTGCTCTACTGAGCGATCGTGCTTGTTCACGCGTCAAGCGATCTCCAGAATGTATTAATCATGTGACGTGTTTGTTTACTCCGTGCCAATAGTGAACCTGTTCCCATAAATCAGCGTGAACTATGACTCATAGTTCCACTTGACATCCGGTTCATTTTATTTAATTTTTTCATTCGCTGAAGATCACAAACGCGAACCCGGCACCAATTAGGCACAACATAGAAATCACATTCGAGCACATCGATCATACAAATAATGTTAAAACACTTTTTTTTTCATTTCAAAATGTCTACCGTGTGGACATACCGATAAAAAAAAAAAAAAAGACAAGTGATGCTTCAAGCTCCACCTGTTGTGATTTGTCTGTGTTTAGCATTTTATTTCGCAACTTACGATGCACTTTGATGATCCTTTTTAGCTCTTCATTTACTTGACAACCCATCCGTAACAGAAGGAAGAATTTGAGTAGGCACACCCCGGGGAGATTCTATCAGATGGATTTATTATCATCAAGTCTCGTCAAAACATCCACAAATAGTCAACGCTCTCACGTCACTCTAATCTCAAAACCATTTCGGATTCATGTGGACCAGTCATCCATGTCCCCCTCATATCATGCAAACTGTTTTATCGTGACACGTAACTGTTTTCATAATGATGAGGTCTACTTTTTTCCAAATCAATCTTCTTTGTCATTTCCCTCCAAAAGTATTCAACAGACAATTCAAAATGCCATCAGTTCGGGGCCGTCCGGAGCCCCGATATAAGTCGGTATTGAAGAATTTTTTTTTTTTTTTTGTTTCAGTAGATCATGTTCCTTTCATCTTCGGGGTGGAGCGGTAGTAATGCTTGGAATGAAGACGGGGTGCGAGCTCATTTTCCCGTGTAAAGTCTATTAAGAGCTCGGTGCTGTGGTTGAATAGCTTTCATTCCTATCTTAAGGCATTCCTCTCAAAGAAGTCTTTTTTTCCAAGTAGTGTAGTCTGTAGTGGCATGATTTTATTTTTAGTCTTTTATACCACCTGCATCACAATCTCAGTCAGATTGTAAGTCAACAAAGTTAAAAAAAAGAAAAATCAGCGGGCAGGTATGGATGCTCTTTTCCAAGCATTGCTAGCATTTGCTATGCATGTATTGATTCTGGTTGCCTCTCCTTCCTAGGCCCAACACTTGAGCACCTCTGAGACCAATCTCCATAAACCCAACAAATTTGCCACGTTTTCCTTCGGTCTTCTGAAAAAGCAGAAAAAGAAGAAAGACGAGAATCTCTCTCGAAGCGCTTTTGGTCTCCATCGACCGGATATTGAAGAGCATAATGAGGTAACATTAGTTTTGCAGCGTGTCATTCATCTGGGGAAAAAAAGAAAAGCGGAACTACATTTGTCAGGTGACAGTTTTCCTTGAATATTTTCACTAAGTGATACCGTTCAGTTTTTCTTGACGGTGCAGCCATCAGAACAACAACGTTGTCGCATGAGCTACATGCAAGTCTCATCAGACTTATTCACGAGATGATTTTGTGATCTCTCCGTAGAGAAGCGTGGACCTCGCTTCGATGCCCGACGATCAGGGCAACCGAAGAGCAATGCTCAGCATGTCTCAGCCAGCGCTCGACACCAGTGACAACTTTGACATCCCTTCCCCTCCCTCCGTACATTCCAATGTCTTAAAATCCTACTTGGCTCTCTCGCAACAAACGCGTTTCGCTCGTACCTCCAAGGCAGGACTTCGGGAACATCCGACAAATGGCTCGGACCTTCTCTTGCACGCTAAAGGTCCAAACTCGGCAACTGCGGATATTCACGTTCAATCGGAAGAGAAGGAAAACAGTCCCGTGGACGGCAACCGGTCTGATTCTCACCCGAGCCAGCCCCCTTTACCGGATGCTTCATATCAATTTCCCGATGAAGCGGTCGGCGGCAACTTAGCCGAGGAACACCGTGTTTTCCGGCAATCGAACACTGACATTTTGATCGCCCGGCCCGGCAGTGCTCCACCGTCCCATCGTGAAACGAGCGTCCTCGACGCGCTTGATGGTGGATCCCCAAATAATGAAGCTGATGCTACTGAGCGCGCTACGGAATCCGCTATGGTCCAACAAGACGTCCTATCGACTCACGGCGAAACTTCGGAGAGTGCCGACGAAACGTTGCCCGTTAGCAAGCGTACCGTCAGTCCGTCTGTCAATCAAGATGCGGTTTATGGCGCTTTGTATGACTCGCTGTTCCCCCAAAGTTTTACCACCGAAGTGCTGTCTTCAGTCCCAACAAGTCATGCCGACATCTACCACGAGACCAGAACCGTCACCAAATCCGAACCCCTTGTGATTGAAACATCTTCACATTTTGAGAAAGAAACAAATGTTATTTACACCCAAACTTCGTGTGTTCCCGATAGAAATCCTACTTTTGGTGTTTACGACGAGCGGCCCTCCCACCAGCGCTTTTACTCTTGCGATACGACCTGGAAGGACCTAGTCACCCCCCGCGGCTATCAATCTTCCTCTTCCCATTCCTCGAGCTATTCAGAACATCTCGACAAGAGTCCTTATTCAGTCCGCCCCGATGCAGGCGTCAAATTAAACAGTGTCGGTCTATGTAAAGAAACCTCAGCCCCCGTGGCTACAAACGCTGCCCTTCCTGTTTCTGACTATATAACAACCCTAGGGACAGACACTCGGGTTACAGACTCCAAACGGAGGGCGATCCTTGTCAAAGAGGTAGTGGCCGAGGGGGTGAGTCGGGAATCTGGATTTTCCTCTTCTAAACCAGACGAAGTGACCGCAGCAACAGGTTTGAAGAGAGAAATGGATGCGGATCAAGACTTTATTTCTTCTCCCACCCCCGGACTCCAGAAGACTTCTTCTATACCTTGCAGCCCGGTGTATCTGAGCGTGGGATCAGATGATGGGAGCACCGTGGACATCTATTTCAGCGCGGAGGAGGACAACATGGATAGTTTGGATGAGCAGGTATACGTCGGGGACAAGAGAGAAGGCGAAAGTTTCGGCGGTCCGTCAGAGGTCAGCCGCTTCGAGAAGGTGCCACTGGCTAAAGAGGCAATTGAGAGAACGGAACATTTTGCGCTCTTTAGCTTTGGGGGAAGTGAAAGAGCCAACAAGGAAATGCAAGATTTCGAAGAGGATCGGCACAAATTCCAAAGAAGTCAGAGAGAAGAATTCCAAGTGCCCTTCACCGATAGAACCGAGTTTCTTCAAGCTGAAGAGGAGTTGGTCGCCCAGGTCCTGCCAAAGATAAAAGAACAGGAGTTACCGGTCATACCGGTTCTGCCGGCGAAAACGGCGATGGTATGCGAGTTGGCTGCACCCTCCGGTAACATGCAGGGGCACGGGGCTGACGAAACCTGCATCAAGGTCACCGAAACACCAAAGTGGCCCTTAAGCGAGGAGCGAGATCTGCAAAGTCCCCGATGTTTGCTTCAGAACAACACCAGGCGGGAAGATAAAGACTTAAGCACATATCAACTCAAAGAGGCGGAGGAGAAACGTTTATCGATTGCGGTTACAGCTAAAGAAGAGCGGCAGGAGCATGCGTGCAACCAGAGTACCAGTTCAACACGTGCCCTTCTAGGCTCTCGCGTCGCCGAGGTAGACGCGAGCGTCGCGTCGCACGGCTCCGAGCTGCAATCAGACGCCGCTGCAGGTCGACACAATAGGGTGGCACGGGAGAGCGAGTGGGCGGATACAATTGCTGAGAGCGCAGGAAGCGGCGTGCGGCGAGACCAGGTCGCAGTTGAGCTGTCAGACCTCAAAGCGGACACACGCCATCCTCGGGAAGAAGCTCCGCAGGAACTCTTTGGGACGCAGGGGCAGCTGCCAGAAGCGCTAGCTGACCTTAAAGAGCGGTAAGTGTACAAAACATTTTTTTAAAAAAGAAAACAGGTCGTCATTGTGTCTAAGTTTGAAGACGATTGCGAAATCATCACGTGGTGCAGTTATTGGTCTGAGTGGCGGCTTGTTGTAAAAGTTGAAGTGAATTATGCCTACGTTGAGGATGTTTTTCGGCATACAACATGGAGCCGAAGGGATAGTCTTGCACCTGCAACGACCCACGCCCCCCGTCGATGTAAAGAGATACACTGCACATGTCGAGCCAAGGCAACGAGCCATGTGTGCCCTACTTTCTCAGCTTACAGTGTTGTTGATTGATAAAAAACCATAAAGGTTGTCAGCATTTCCTGTCATAAAAAGGTAGGGTAAGTATTTTGAACGTGTGGAGTTTGAACCTGCAGTTGATGCAGCACAAGCCAACCATAATAGCTCAGATAACATGAAGTTGGAGAAGCACATCTGATGCACGGTATGACTTTGGCGTTGGTATTACATTTTATTGGTGTGAAAGGAGGTTGCGTTTAGAATAATAGCTAGTCAGCATGATTGCACGGACGCTACGACAACCGATCTTAAAACTGGTACAATAGCCGAGCAACAAATTGGTGGAATGGCTGATAAAAGTTCAAGTCAACTTTATTGTCAAATGTGCTGTATGTACAGCACAGGTGAATTTTCTTTCCTCTCAACCACAGGAGAGAGAAAGTAGTGATTCAGTCCGTTTATTTTTAACTTGTGTTAACATTATGAGATTTTTATTATTTATTTAATTTTTACATGACTTAATGGTCCTACGCCACACTTATTTTATCGTCTTTGAAGTCCTTGTATTGGGTTTGGAAGATAATTTGGGTTGGGAAATGCCCACGATGCCCTTTTTTTTTTTTTTTTTAAAGCTGCTGTCACCCGCATTGTTGCAAAGTTGTGAGCCATTTTCTAGAAGTTTTTGGGGGTTTAAAAGTAACCTCTTCAAATACAGTGGGGTTTTTTTCAACCCCATTACAAATGCGTTTGACATCCCGCCAAAAGCATATAGTTAGCTAGCGATGGCGTATGCTAGCCAAAAGCTGAGCTGCAGTGTATTTGTTTATAGAGTAGCTAGTGAGTAATTTCCTGACATTGTATTTTCTAAATGTTATATGCGGGAACCCCGCAGTACTGTTTGGAAAATAATCTGAATACAAATTCACGTTTTTGTTTGTTTGTTTTTAACAAGCTGGCCGCAACACTTGGGGCCCCGACCCACCATTGCCAGTCACTGTTATAGTGGGTCCAAAATGTCTGGCAGATCAGGGCGACTGGACCTCTCCTCAATATTTGATATGTAAATAAGCTCTGATTGGATCACTGCTCTCCTTAAATCGATTGGTCGTATGATATATCTCTATGTCTGCGGTCCAAATGAAATCACTCACATCTGAGCCACTCTTTTGGCAAACCTTTTATCAGCTGTCGCGTTGAATCGACAGACTGTATAGATTCTCAAACTGAAACCAGGTCACCCGTATTTGAAACCATATGAATCATGAAATAGCGATTTGGGTTTTAGAGACCTTTTAATGTTGCCGTGAATAATGACAGAACAAGCCTCATTCAACAGGTTAAGAGCCTACGGCATTTTATTTTTAATCACACCTGAACTGTCGCGCTCTATTTGTCTCTGAAATGCAGTGAATGCTGCTCGGCTGTTTTCGAAAACGGAAAGTCTGTGAGGCTTCACCTTTAGACACACGCATTTGTAAACATAACCTCACCGATCCCATCGCTGCTTTGCTATTACTTGGTACTTATAAAGCCAACGGGTTTGTTTTTGTTTTGTTTATGAAGCGCAATTGAACAAAAAGTGAAAAGAGGAACTGAAGCCAAGAGGGCTTGTCCAAGATTCGACTCCCTTCAGAAAAGGATCTGGAATGTCAATGATATAAAATGAAGACTGAACATGTGCCAAAAACTAAATAAAATACAATCTCTAGACAGAGGCAACTTGCAAAGACAACATTCTTGGGAAAAGAGAAATGTCATTACAATGACAAAGAAGGAAGGAACACGAATGTGAATGTGTCTTTTAAACCGGAGTTTTCACAGTTTTGGTGTGTGTGGTGTCAATAGCTACACAACACACCGACTCGGTCCGCGTCACAGGAAGTACAATACCAGTGAAAGGTTTGGGACAGGCTTTAAATTCAAATGGTCTCGAGAGGTTATCAAATTTAAAGCATCAAAGGTGACATTGATTCCCATTACGAAGCTGAGAAGGCTTAAGATGTGCAAAGCTGGCTACTGTTCTGGTTTGAAGAACGCCTTTAACGTTAGCAAATGATTGCGTCCGTGTTGCCTATATAGTCTGGAGGATCTCAGTTGTCATTTATACTGTAGAAAAAGAATTAAAAACACTGAATGTGAAGGCCTTTCCAAATGTTTGACTGGTACTGTGTTATGGAATGTACGTTGCTAGGTTAGCATAAAATCACACGGACTCACTCAATCAAATGGACTTTAGTTGAAGTACAGAAAGAAGATTGATGATTAGGACTTGACTATTTTTGTGCTGTGACTTTTGGTGTGTCCTGTCAGAGGAGGAAAAATAGAAAAAAAAGTAGGGACTGAAATGTGCCTGTGATTATTTAATATTTGCCAAAACAGTTGTGTTGTCATTGCTAATGCTCCTTGGTTTACGTTTATCTGTCTGTCAAAATGCCATCTGTGGATCCTTTGAGCTTGCTACAATTATTTTTTCATTTTTAATGTTGTGATGTCATCCAAGGATCTCAAAATACAAAACAAGAAAAGGATGGTTTTCGATGTTGACTAAGTAGTCGAAAGTAGAACGCGAGAGTAGAAATACATCCAGAAAATGAATAGGAAGTGCACAGAGAGCAGGACAATCCACTTGAGGACTCGATCAAAGAATTTGTAGCTAACCTCCTTCGACTGCAAACATCTGACCGACTATGTGTGGTGAGATGCAATTGCAATGTGTTTAAGCGCCACACGATGTCAGCAAATCCCCGACTTTTCACTTGAACCAGTTCATCGATTCTCAAGCACCAGAAAGTTGGGATGTTTTGTCAGAAGCTCACAATGAAAACACCTGAAATTGGAAATGGTCAAAACAGCTTTTTAGATGTGTTGGGGTTTTTTTTTTAAACAAGTAGAGGAATCTGAGCCACAAATTTGTGTCATAGTGCTAATCTTAACCGGAAGACAAAAGTGCCCTGCCCCAGCTAACACACCATACAGGTTTCGCCTGTAGCAGAGTCATGAGGTTAAAATGAGGAATTATACTCCCATATGTCAACACGGGGACATCTATCAATCCCATTTGAATCCCATCCCAGATGATTCTGGGCGAGAGCTGCTGTCAGTTTTCATTCTCTCCGGAGATTATTTTGTTTATTTGGCTACAAATGTGAACTGAAATCACATAATTAAAAAAAAAATAATTGACGGGAAGAAGAAGTCCATACTGTGCTTTACTGTCGTTTTGGGGTTCACGACCTCATCTCATAGGTTAAAGTATGCAAGATTTGAATTTTGGAATTGTGTCACCGGCTTAAAATCTGTCACCGCTGGATTTGTTTCTTTTACTTGAGTCATCTGTTACCTCCGTTCTGAAATCCCAACGCGATGTTGTGTACCAGCCTACCTCAGACACGAACGGAATGACAACTTTGCGGAGAATTCCGTCCCATGTGCCAAGCCACACCTTTACTTTACGGAAGCCATCTGCTGTAAGGGGGGAGCTTGTAGTGTTTGCGATAAGTAGCCCAACTAATCTGTGTCTTTTCACTCACCAAACAATTAATTCTGTCACCTGGCACATCTAATGCCATCAATTTTTTTTATAAAATTGCCTTTAGAAAATGTACTCAACAGTGATAATAATGATCCTTCATGTTTGTTCTACAGATGTCTGTCTATTACGGTATTTTTGCCTAGCGTGTAAATATTTGATAAAGCTTTTGTGTTGGATTACATAGCCTTGCTTGTTAGCTGCTTTGTGTTGGTTTAAAAAAAACAATTTGCAATGCAGTACAAGACGTGGTAACGTGTGTTCTGTTTTGTAACATAATCCACATACAAAAAGTGTTCTCAATGCCAGCTTGATGTTACGCGAGAAACAAACATATGATTTTCTGAAGCCGTCACATTGTTTTGGTGTGTTTTATATCATCACTCACCAGGATTATTCATTTTTGATCATCGACGTAAGATTATTGCAGTCAATGAACGCTTTCAGGGACAGCGGTTACTACAGTGGACAGTTTATGATGTCATCAAGTTACAGGTTATCATTATTGGTGCCTGAAAGGGTTAAATGGGACGACACAAACCACCCGAAGTTCCGGAATTGGTTTCTGCGCTCTGAAAGCCCTTCATGTAAACATACTGTTTACATTGTTGTCAATAGCTTGAGGCTTCTAAATCTCTGGATGAAATTAGTTGTCAGTGCGCACTTTCTTTCAGAGTACTTCCACGGCCTGTGACTGAAAGCAAAACAATGGCCGACATTTCATTGCTTCTTCAAAGTTTTTTCAGCTGCAAAACTGCATGATGTGCCAAATATGTCGAC
Source organism: Hippocampus guttulatus (assembly GCF_054856545.1). Lineage (NCBI taxonomy): Eukaryota > Metazoa > Chordata > Actinopteri > Syngnathiformes > Syngnathidae > Hippocampus > Hippocampus guttulatus. The sequence goes on from NC_141278.1 coordinate 6,529,767, forward strand.
AAGACCATTTACGAAACGGGCTGAGCATTCCTTTAAGTCATTCACTCATAGGAATGTGCATATGTTAATGGAGTTGCTCTTTAGCTTATGTGTATTTACTGTAGATGGTGTCACCTTTTTTCTTATTTTTTTTTCCAGATCCCCCACAGCACCTTCTGACACCTTTCATGCAAACGATCCCGAGGCCCACGCAGACCACCAACCCGATGACAAAATGTATTCAGGCTACAGCAGCCTGAACGCCACCCTCTCCATGAAAAACTCCCCTCCAGATAAACTGCATGAATCCGGAGACCGTTTCCATCAAGTATCCCTGATGCGTGATGACGCAGCCCAACGGGAGGCGCTGGCTTACGGCCGAACGGAGTCGAACGGAGCAACGCTTGGCACAGAACGCGTCCGTTCATTTGATGGTGTGTCCAGATTCATGCCCCAAGAGGAGTCGTTTTTGTCGGGTAATCAGAGCTACAGACTATCTGGCAGCTCCTCCATCTCCTACTCCTCCTCCGTTCTCCCCGAGGCCCCGTCATACAGCTACGGCGGCCAAAGTGAGCTTGGCAGACAGCCAAAAGGTAAGTGGGGAGGAGCCTTTTTTGGGGTGGGAGGTGTCTGCTGCACCTGCAGGTGAAAGAGAGAGATGGTGGGAGGGATAGGCAGAGAGTCACGCCAGGACTCACAACCACCTTCTGTTTCAGCCTTCCCCGCGGACGACACAGACGCATCCTGTTTTACTGGTGTGTTTAAGGCCACCCTCGTGGAGCTCGACGACCCAGCGGCTCCCGGCTCCACACCCCCGGCCTCCCCGGACGTTGACTGCAACCAGTTTGACATGGACAACCTGGTGGATACCCTCAAGAGCATGGGCCCCTCGTTGAGGCCGAGAGGCATGGGCCCGCGCGGGCCCGCCGCCGTCCCCGTCTCCGCCTTGCCGCCCATCGTGGAAGACGCCCCCAACCCCGTCGTCTCCAACATCCTCGCAAGCCCCACAAAGAGGACGCAAGCCGGACCGGCCGGCGAGGCCCGCAATGGAATTTACACGCTGCCCGCCGATCTGGGCCTCAAGAGAAACACGAGCAGAGACACGCGCTCGCCCATGGAGTTAATGAAGAAGGTATGACATTTTTATCTTGGGTGGAAGCATGATTGGATGTTACTTGCAGCCTAACCCGATTTACTCTCCCTCTCTCTCACGCTATAAATAGAGCCTTCAAAGAATTCTGATCTGTCAGTAGATTCTATTTTGTTACAATGTCGGTGGGATTCAGTCGAGTTTGATCCCATTCAAGCACGACTAATGTTAAATGAATATCTCCCCGACACTGTCATTCCAGATAAAGAATTTGTATCCTACTAAAGACATTTTACAGCTCTCCCTATCACGCTGACTTTTTTTTTTTAACTCATAAATCATATTGGAGAATATATTGTACATTCACAAGAGGTGCATCAACTTGAGAAAAAAAAGAGAGAGGCATGCCCGGTCGTTTAATATTCCCTGAAGGGAAATTTCATGCCTCAAATCCTGAAAATCGCTCTGCTTTAAGAAATGAACCGACTGAATGTCGTTTTATGATCTTTCTGTTTGACGGATTCCTTGCAGGAGCAGCCTGGACCGAGAGACATGCCCCTCAGAGCAACCGCCACCCAAAGTATTCTCATGAGGAAATCCTCCGATGCTTCAGACGAGCACAAATCCCTCAATGGGAACGCGACGCAACAGCCGTCAAAAACTCGTCTGGAGAACAGCGTCATCTTTGGAAGTTACAAATCCTCCTCCGTGGATCAAACGCAGGATAACAGCAAATTCCAACGCTCGGTGTTCCGCACCGGCTCGCTCCCCGATTTGGGCTCTTCCAATATTCGGAAGGAGCTGAGCGAAGTCAACACCGCCACAGATTCATCATCCCGCTTTGAACGCTTATCTTTTCTCATCAATTCCCCGCCTTCTCCATCCAGCTTCTCGAGCGGGTCCGATGACGTCACCCCTCGCAGAAGTCTGCCCCTGCAACAGAACCTCACGTCGTCGGTCTCGAGCGGCGTCGCCTCTCGCCATCTCGGTCCCACCAGTACTTTGGAGAATCACCGTTTGTTCCCCACCGCCGAATCGGCCTCCTCCTACTCAAAATTTGGCCAGACGCTGAGCCAAGGAATTGGCGCCAGCGCCATCGGTGCCCCTCTGCAGAGGAGCTTCAGTCACGAATCCATTTCGGTGGCCGCTCAACAGAATTCGCTGATCAACAACAACCTCCTAAGAGGACCTCAAATCCAAAAAACTGAACCAGAGAGGAATGTAAAATACAGAGCCTTTCCCGATGCTTATGTGAGTATCACCGCTGAATCGTTGACCCAACAACGTGATCACAATTTTTATTTTTTATTTTTTTTTTTTTTAAACACGGAATCCTTGGATAAAAATCATGGTTGTCTGCACACACAGTCACACTTTGAGGAACGCTTTCGTTAACTTGTGCCGTCGACTTTTCCGAGCAGGTGTGTGCCGCATACCTGTCGTCCTTTGCACAGCATGCGGCCATTGCAATTATTAAAGAAAAAAAACCCCAATTAACAATAGGTTGACTTTTTAGACTAGGCGAGGCACGTGACATCATCCTTGGGTTTTATGCGCCGTCACCGAACTTTTTGCCACACTGTAACGAGAAGCACCACAACAAGCAATCGAGTCCAGATTCCGGCTACGCCTAGTGCCGTATCGAATGAATGAAATAACCGCGGGCGTGCATCACCAATGGCTCTTGTTGTCATGGTGCGATTTACGCTTTGCATTACTTGCAATGGACTGAATAATAATTGCTGAGAATGGCAACATTACAGAAACAAAAGTGGGGGGTGGGGGGGGCGTGCATTGAGACTTGTATGCACGAGTTCCTGCACGCAAGCTATTGTCGGCATTTTCTTAACGATGGTATACCCGCACTCACACTTATCGTCAATCATGAACTCTTTCGGGGACAGCGGGCACGACGGTGCGCAGCGTATCAGGTTACAGGTTATCATTATTGGTGCTTTTTTTTTTTTTTTTTTTTTGGGATTTCACTCGTCACTGTAGCCATCGCCAAGTATTTTGGGAAGGCGAAGAAGCTGTGGTGAGAAACCCAAATGGCTGTGGGAAACTGTTAAGTGGCAAAACCAGATGATCAGATCGGACTCCTAATATGCCGTTTGCACAAAAGGAGTGTCGGCTTCTACCCACGGGAATACTGTACGGCTGCCACCGGTAGTTTTCAGAGCAATGTTTGCACGAGTTAAGTCAACAGCCTCTGCATCTTAAGTCCTGAAGAGCGGCCGCGCAGTGAAAGTGGGACAAACTTTCAATATGCCCCGCTGATAAAATGGAGGAGGCTTAAAGACACAATTAAAACTACAAACTATTAAGCCCGAGCCCGTGTGTCAGGAACGCTGTGTTTTTGCAAAGACACAAAACACTTTAATGGCCTCTATTAACTTGACGGCTGATTACAGGTAACCACCCACACGCAAATGCGTTTCATCGAGTTAAAAAAAAAATCTTGAGTGGCCTACTCTAAAGGCACGACAGCAAAATGCTTTGAGGCGGTCGTACAAATATGCTAGCTTTGTGAGATTTTCCGGGGAGTCATGCCGTAATCGGTATACTGTATGGGCAGACATCCAGGAAGTTGAGTTAGTCTTATTGTTACAGCTCAATCGTGCAATGCTGAGTGCGCACAGAAACAATTGGAGGGCGTGTTGTGCAGGTGCCTACTTCACGGCGTTGATGTGCTCCTCAGAGAATTTAGTGTGCGGCGAGACCACCTCCTTTGATTGACAGCGATTGAAGTTGGCGGTGAAAACTCCCACAACGGCGCTGCCCTCCCTCTCGCATCCCCATGAAAATATAAATAAATGCAGCGCCGTATCTCGAACTTCACGTGAACAATTGATTCTTTTCCAGTACCAAATCGACAGCGAGAAAGGCACGGCTGGCTGAATTCGGTGCGAAAAAGTGTCGCTCGATCCGAAAGGGCTGGAATAATGTTCGTAGTCTGTACGGATTAGTCCAGATGAGCATTTTCAGCCAACCCCTGTACTTGTAAGCAAAACCTTTCTCCGTCCTGAATGTGTACCCTTCTGACGGGAGTCAACAAGGATGCGATTTATAGCTTGATCCTCCTCCTTTGTATACGAAGGGGAAACTGGTGCATGCTGGGAAACCAGGAAGCGCAGCGGCCGATATTGCAGCTTGCCAACGCTTTCTAAAGATGACATTCTGCCAACCTCGTCGTGCATTGAAACCATCTGTGACACAGCTGGCTTCAGGGCACATGCCCGACTTTTCTCTTCTCTTTCTCTGTCGCTGTCAGCAATGTTCTCTCCACACCCATTTCAGCTATCTGTCTCGCTTTTTTTTTTTTTTTAAACCAGGGCCACACCCCGACTTTTGTGTTTGCCTTGCACTCGTAAATATTAGATTAAGTCGACTTGGCAGCTGACAGAAAAATAATCACATGGTTCGTCTGATTTGCTTTTGTTCAGTAGGTAAAGGGTTGACATTCACTGATACCGAAATTGCACATTTCACTTACGCAGGAAACATTTCCTTGAAAGGCTTGAATTGTGTTTTTGTTGATTGATTTATTTGACATTAAACGGTACAGCTGTTTGACCTTCATAGGTCACATACATTGATGAGGGAAAAAAAACTTTGACAAAACCGTTTTTATCAAGGGATAGTTCACCGGACAAAACGATGGAAAAGAAAAAAAACATTTTAATGTGTGTGCTCCATCTAGAAATGGTAAATTAAGAATAAGTACATTCACGAGATGCAATTTTCATCCTGGCCAGCATCTCATGTCCTGCAAAGAGAGCGAGGCGCTTTTGAACTATGAAACATAAAGTTTTCTGGATGTGAATAAGTAAAATGTTCCGGTTGGCAAACCCGCCTCACATTTCTGAGGTAGAGAGTTGGTATTTGCATCATACCCAATACTGAATAGACACACAAAATAAAAAAAAAATCACACATCGACGAGCAACCGCTTTGGACACACGCAAACATTCCCCAAGCAGACAAATAACGCGCCGATGGTGAAACGCACAGCGACCCCATTCATGGGTTGTCGCTTCGGTGTCGTTATCAGCATGCGGAACACTGCGAGGCATCAGGTTCAACGGGTACAGATTAATGAATACTTTGTGTGTCAGAGAGATGTGGTCATGGGGAAGAGAAGTTGCATTTAACGCCGATGCCCTTGAACTTCAATAGGGGGGACTCATCCCGTGCCCTACCGTAAAAACAAAGATATATAGATTTATAGTTCTTCTTTCACTCATTCACTCCCAAAGACGTTTTTAAACGTCTTTTCAGACTTGGTCCAGAATTGGCTTGTACTGAATGAGTTAATATGCATGCCTGAAGAGTCCCTTGATGACGTTCTGCTTGCTGATGTTTTAATAGCAATGCATGTTTTTTGTTTTTTTTGCCCGTAGCTCACCAAAGAAAAAGAACATGGGAAGCTCAACCCTCGTCCCGGGAAGGTGAGTCTCTCCGCAAGCTTTCGTAAGGCGAGCGTGCGAGTCCACATTCATAGCTGACATCTGCTATTAAACTCAACTGGAGCCAAATTACGGCTGTGAGGTATCTGACTTGAAAATAATCAAACTTGTCAGAGAGTCATTCAAAACGTTCTTAAAGTACTTGAATGTTCTCGGTTAAAGGATCCAAACCGGACAAAAAAGAAAACAATCCTTGCCCCAACGCCTGACTTAATATTTCCATCCATCCATCCATCCATTTTCTTATCCGCTTCTCTCTCACGAGGAGCGTGCTGGAACCTATCCCTCATTTACTCGTTGCTAGCCAATCGCAAGGCTAACTTAATACTTTGATGGCTTAATTTACTTGATTTCCAAGATATTGGTTCCCTTTTAAAGATTTTAAAAGAATTTGATCCAGTTCGCCACGTTAATGTTATTATAGGATTAGGTTGTGCCTTATCTTCAAGGGAAAAGTTAGCGATAGCACAGTTGGATGTTGGCAAACGTTGACATATCGCCCCTCAGAATATCGCCAAAATTGTGATTGTACTTCCCGTGCGCTTTTTTTGTGTGTGTGTACAGGTGTATTTTTTTGACCGGCCCGGGATGTGCGGCCAGAGGATCGAGTTGTGTGGCGATATTGCCGACGCCACGTCTTGGGAGCTGCAGGAGACCATTTCCATCAGGGTGGTCCGAGGAGGGTAGGAGACCGATTACGTCGCCGCTTTCAAGCAGACGCGTGTCTTTATGCAAACCAGCTAACGAACGTCTTTGCAATTTCCCTCATGCCAAATGCAAATTGCCTCGTCGCTGAAATGCAAATCTGTCAGCGCTCACGTCAAGTCCACGCCTTGCTTCTTGAGAAATTTGAGTTATGTGGTCAACCCTCTCCCGCCCGCCTCCCCAGATGGGTTCTGTATGAGAAGCGCAACTTCAAAGGAGAGAAGATCGCCCTGGATGAGGGCGACATCGAGCTCACCTGCCCTTTCCAGCAACCCGAGGCGGAGGGCGAACAGCAGACCAATGGACAGAAGGTCGCTGAGGAGCAAAAGGGTGAAGAGAACGGAGAAACAAGCGAGGGACAGACCAAAACGAAAGCAGCCAAGAGGTCCATTATCGGATCTGTTCGACGGGCAGTGAGGGTAAGCGCAAGTCAGGTTTCATTTTGTGGCTGTCGATCTTGTTCGTATTATGCAATGCACTGTTGCAAGTGGAAAAACTGAACAAATTATATCTTCTGCTTTGGGTCATTACCACTTTTTTTTTATTTTAATGTCAATTCTTGATATATTGGTACAGTGAAGCGGCACACAAACCGCCTTTTTGAAACGTAGAATTTGATTATGAATTGAAACTCAAGTGTGAGCCGTTTGATTCTTTCAGTCAGGTTTATTTTGGGATTACACTTTACAATTCAGTCGATGAGATCTCCTTCGCAATGTTTTGCTGTGAAATGATGCGAGGTGTGTCAAATACACAATGTGCCAATATGTAAGATGCGCTAGTGACATCTAGTGGTGAGGTGGACCTCTTCACCTGCGAGCTGGTGACAAGGCCAAAGTGGCCTCGTAGGATGCCGGGATAAATCCCTTTGAGCTGCTCGTGACTATAGAGCCACTTCCTATAAAAACCCTTTTCGGGAAATCGTTTAGAATGCACATATATGGTCGCAGAGACGAATGCCGTGTGTGATGCGTTTCACTTCCGTTCCAACCTCTCACCCTCAAGGATTACAGCGTCCCTGAAATCAGCCTCTTCCCGGAGGAGAACGCCGAGGGGAAGAAAGTCATCTTCAGAGATACGTCGGAGGATGCGAGAATTTTTGGATTCCCCATCAAGGCTAATTCCATCATCATTAATGCCGGACTGTGAGTGAATGGAGGAAGAGCGTTTTAGGAAGTGAGGTGTGACAGCGTGATGATTTTAGTTGGACTTATGGTCGTACACAGGTGGCTGGTGTTTTCGAAACCCTTTTTCGAGGGCTCTCCGCGCGTGTTGGAAGTCGGCGGGTATTCCAATCCTGCTTCCTGGGGTGTCGAGCAACCCTATGTGGGGTCGTTGCATCCGCTCAAAATCGTAAGTGCATGCAAATCAGCCACAAGTCTGCTTTTGTTTTGAAATTATGTATGGGCAGTAATAATTGGTGTTCCTTTTTTTTTCCTTTTTTTACGCCCGTAGGGGGAACCAAAAGTGGAAAACATAAGTGAACCAACGGTAAGAAAGCCCGCGTAGAGTAGATATTGCATCTGGAACTAATTTCTAGAGATTGACGTTGAGGTAAAGTTGTTAGAAATGTCGCTTATAAATATATTGGCAGATGTGATTACCGTGTGCTTTTCTGTTTTCAATACAGTCTTTGTTTTGTTTGGGTTTTTTTGTCTGCAGATTGAGATTTTCGAAAGGTCGTATTTCACGGGCAAATCAAGGATCCTCACCTCGAACATGAAAGATTTCATGACACGAGTGCACAGGCAGCAGGGCGCCTTCATGTACTCTGTGGGCTCCCTCAAAGTGCGCGGAGGAATGTGAGTTCCGGGTGAAAACGGCCGCTTGGCACCAGCGCAATACAGTGACTGCAGTTCTTCAACCTGTGCGTGTGCGCGCATGTGTGTGTGTTAATGTAGCTGGGTGGGCTATGAGAAGGAAGGATATCGAGGCCACCAGTACCTGCTGGAGGAGGGCGAGTACCACGACTGGAGAGTGTGGGGAGGCTCAAACTCTGAGCTGCGCTCCGTTCGGGTTCTCCAGGCTGTAAGTTGGAAGGGATATTTTATTTCTTTTTATTTTTAAACCTCACCCATGAGTTTTAATATCTAATCTTCTTTTTTTTTTTTTAATTGTAAGTTTGCAAAAGGCGGAAAGGACTGCGCTATTGTAATCAGGTCAAGGTACAACCGAAAAGTACAGAGCTAGAAATTTACTTGGATTCAAAATTTAAAGTAACTTTTTTTAAAACAACTTTTTTTTTTTAAGTAGCGTGTACTGTGTTTCGCAACAGTGGAAAAAATGGGATGACTGTCAAAGTACAGTTTCTTTCATGAGGCCTCATAATGAAGCAAATGTACTCTCTTTTTTTCCCTTTCCAGTAAAAAAAAAAAAAAAGAACTAAAACATACTCGGGTCAATGCAAATAAAATTAACACCATTGAAAAAAATGAAATCAATTCAAATATATTGAAATGAAGTTTTTGCAATGCATTTTTTAATCCCGTATTGTCAATATTTTTACTTTTCAAGCTTGAAATGGAAACCTTTGGGGTTGGCTGTCAATGACTTACAGATTTATTTATTTATTTTTATTTTTTACTGATCGCTGCCGGGTTCCGTCCACGCCGTGGTTTTGATCTACGCTCCACTTCTGGTTTCTGCAGGACTTGAGCGACCCCTTAATGGTGATGTTCGAGCAGCCAGAGGAAGAGGAGGGTGCCGTTGCCCAAGAGGAGAACACCTTCGAGGTGACGGAGGCCATTCCAGATGTTGAGCTTTTTGGCTTCAAGATCAACACCCGTTCAATCCAAGTTTTCAGTGGAGTGTAAGTCCAAACCGAAAGTCCTCTGCGAATGATATGGAGCAAATGTGAACCGATTGTTGAAGAATTGCGTTGACATGCCGCCTCCCAGGTGGGTAGCCTACTCCCATGTGGACTTTTCCGGTAACCAATACATCCTGGAGAAAGGCTTCTATAGTACGAGTGCCGACTGGGGTTCCCGTGACACTCGCATCTGTTCCGTGCAGCCAGTTCGTTTGGTGAGGCCAGCGAGAAGCTGAAGATGATTGCTGGTATGTTAAAATGCAGCTGCGGGGATGAATATTAATTTTACCTTCTTTGGCTTTTAGGCTCCAGCTGACGGTAACAGGACCAGAAATGAGGTGAGTCTTTTAGTTTTTCCCAATTTATTTTGAACCGCACCTTGTTTAGTGTTCTAAATAACTCAAACGTGGATATCACAGAATGTCATTGCGTTTTTTGCGATTGTATTAGTGTGTGTGGATCGATGTTGCCAAGGCAACGCATGCAAATCTGATACTACACCTTTTTTTTTTAATCCGACCGCCATGGTCTTCACGTCTCAATTTGCCTTTCTCAGATACTATTGTACTCAGAACCGGATTACAAGGGAGAGTGCCTTATCTTCAACTATAAACAGGAAGCCGCAACAGAAGAATTCCAGACCAAGTCCTGCAGAGTTGTTGGAGGAAGGTGAGAGATTTGAAACCCGCCACGATGTACACAAGGAAGGAATCTGTCGAGGTCTAAAATTAAATTCATCATCTTTTTTTTTTTCAGCTGGGTTCTCTATGAGAATAAAGACTTTTCAGGGACCATGTATGTCTTATCAGAAGGAGGCTATTGCTCATTAACAAGCATGGGCTGCCCACCAAACACCTTCATCCGCTCCGTCAAGGCTGTGCCGATGGTTGGATGAATATTCATACAAAACATTGATTGGATCTCTTCTGGCATGGCTCTCAAGCTCCATCTCTCTTTGAGCAGAGTTTCTCAGTTCCATCCATCTCATTGTTTGGGCTGGAAGGTCTGGAGGGAAGGGAGATCGCAACAGACTCTGAGCTTGTCAACATGCAAGCGGAGGGCTTCAATGACCACGTCCTTTCGGTCAGAGTCAACAGTGGCTGGTAAGATACTTTGAGGGTGTTGAAGAGAAGGAGATGAACATGAAAAAAAGTAATCATACTTTTTCTGAGGATTTCTGTTTTGATGCTGTCGAATTCCATGAATTTAGAGGTGAACCAGGACTTCATATCTGATTATGAGGAGGTGCGGGAAGAGGGTGGAACTGAGATTTTGGGTTTCCAGGAGAAGGTAGTGTCAGCGATGAAAGAGAATGCTAGTTTGTTTGTTTTTTAACCCAAAATGGCGCAAAGGTGGAGGAGTGGGATGATGACGGACAGGGGCCACAGGACAGAGCCCTGGGGCACCCCTGATGTGAGTGCGAATGGAAGAAAGGAAATTGAGCTGAATAGACAGAGTGCAGTCTTTGAGGTCTGAAGCAGTCCAGGGCAGTGTGAACGAATCCGGTATTAGTGATGCCACTGCAGGAGAGTATATTGAGGGGTATGCACGACTGACGGGGTGTTTAATTGTGTTGAGTGGCCCAGATCCACACACGTCTAATTTCTCTGATGACAACATTTCGTCTTGCTTTTTTTCTAGCTGGGTGCTATTTGAATTTGGCAACTATAGAGGGCGCCAATTCCTTTTGGAGCCGACGGAAATCACCAACTGGCCCAAGTTCAGCTCTGTGCAGACGATTGGCTCACTGTATCCAGTCAGACAGGTCTGTCAACAAGTCATCCCCTATTTATGCATGACATCTCGGCGCATGTGTTGTTGACTGAATTCTGATTCCTATCCGTAGAACGATAAAAGATAATCACGAAGGTGCTTCAGTTGATTCCAAAACCGAGTTGTTGTTTTTTTGACGCAGTTCGATCAAAAAGCTTATGTTTTGTAAGTGCTTTTTGCAGTATGTCTTCCTGGTGTCATACCAGTACAATGCTGTGATATTTTTTGCAGAAGCGGCACTTTTTCCGCATCCGGAATGCAGAAAGCCATCACCTCATGTCCATCCAGGGCGGGGTGGAAGAGCTGAAGTCCGGACGGGTGGTGGTCACACCAGAGGCGGAGCCCATGAGTGACATTTGGTTCTATCAGGATGGACAAATCAAAAATAAGGTCGTTACTTGAACATGTACCTTGATATTTAAAAAACAAAACAAAAAAAAACAATATTTTGCACATAAGTTACGGACTCATGCTGAGACCGTCACTGACATTTTGCCGTTTGATGTAGCTTTCCCCCATCATGAGTCTTCAAGTGATGGGCAATGTTGAGCCAGGTGCCAAATTGGTTTTATGGAACGTGACCCGGCAGCCCTCCCAAACTTGGATGGCCCAGATGAGAGGTCGACTCAGCAGCATTACGTACCCTGGAATGGTCGTTGATGTCAAAGGTATAAACATAAATTGATTGATTTATTTTTTTGGACTCAAATGTCAACTGTACAAATATGTTAAGTGTTTGTTTTTATTTAAAGAGGTGTTCATGTTATCACTGACCTAGTTGCATCCCCGCCCCATGTATTTATTATTATTTTTATTTATTTTCAGGTGGCCAAAGCTACGATAAGGACCATGTAGTGATTATGCCAGAGAGTGACGAGAGGTTAAGCCAACAGTGGGAGATTGTACTGATCAATTAAACCGCCACAGACGTGTTGCTCACTTTGGCAAAACTTCCACTCACATTAACAGGCTATCCCCCCCCCCTCCGAATCCCCGGAACCAAGAGCAATCCCATGCGTCACCTTTTATTAATTTTATCGAAACCCCTTGTATTCATCATGCCGCTCCCCAAAGAATATTCTATGTTTGTGGTTTGTAGTATACAGAGGACGGGAAGAAGTATTCACACGTAGCTTACGGGGGTAAAAGCTTCAGACTTTACCATGTTACTTTTCTCATACCTGGAGTGTACAATTGCACACTCCACTCAACTAATACTTAAAATGGACAGCTGAGAGATAAAGCCAAAGAATGTACGGTATGCAAAATACTTAAAAGCTATTTTTATATTGTGTCAACATATTTTATGGTGTTCCTCATCTCTATGCAGCGTATTGTATGCGAGTTTGTGGGATGTGTATGTCTGTTTTTTTTTTTTTTGTGAAACTACGATAGAGAAATATGTACCTAGATATCGATATATACATATATATAAAGAGAGAGAAAGAGATTAATAATACCTGCAAAAATGGTATGTTCTTTGATACTAAAGTCATAATATATATAGGAGGGTGTGTTTTTAAAATGCTAATAAAATTTAAACGCTGTCAAAGCGAAGAAAACAAAAGTTGTGGTCATTGGGTTCCAAAACACTTTTTAAAAAAAAAAACGGAACTACACACATGCACACACACCACTGGAATATGTACACAGCGGTATATGATTACTTTTGGGTTGTTTTGTACTGCCAGCTGTTTGAAAGTGCTTATAAATACAGTTGAGTTGAGCAAAGAAAATGTTACCATAAAACTCATTTTTCTGCTTTATTGAACATCGTGTGTCTCGTGCGGTTCTTTAAATGTTGACTTCAGGTGACCTTCCCACCCCTGCACTTGATCCATTTATACATTTTTGTGCTTCATGTTGTATTTTTATGGCGAAACTCTTTCAGCGTTTACCGCCACATATCGGACAATAGAAATCAACGTATTTCACGCACAATTTCTCAGGTTGAAGATAAGAGCGCACTGAACTTGGGAAATATTCTGGCCCAAGTCAGCTTTGTTTGTCATAACCACAAAGGGGTCAGGTTTCTTTTCTACCTGTGCAGGTGAACGGGGAGTCTGGCTAAAAAGCTACATGAATGATGTGCTTCTGTGGTTTCAGTTGCCTATAAAAGGCTTTCAGGGGTGTAGGTTTATTTTTCAGGTTGTGCAGACAAAATCAATCCTGCAATGAAAAAAAAAAGTTTTAAGAGAATGTTTTACCCTGAAAGCGCTGTGTTGTTTCCACCTCCGACAAGTAAATACATTTTGGTGTGACCGTGTTCCAACCTAAATCAGTCTGTAAATCGCATTTCTTAATAATAATTGAAAACAATGTGATGCATTGTACAGATAGGTTGCCATAGAAATTGTATATTTCGTGTCAAGAGGGTCGGCCAGACGAGTGCAGGAGGTGGAGCACAGGCTGATTACTTCAGGTTGTAAAAAAAAAAAGGAAGAAGAAAGGAAAAGAAAAACGTAGTCCACGTTTACACAGCACTGCAGCAAACGGGGTGACAGCATTCTATCAGAGGTACGTCCTAAAATCCACCTGTTTTCTTCCTATGGTGGTCACCTTGATGTTACGTTTTTAATACTGTATGCCACGGCTAATTAGCCCCCCGTTGCTTCTTTTCAAGCATTTGAAGCAACGCGATGGACCGGCAGTACTTTAAATCTCATGTAAGTACACGTTGACCTTTCTTTTATCAGTTCGTGGCAACATGCTAGTTGTTTCTTCAGGTGGGATATGTTTAAACGCATTATAATTTCCCCCACATTAGCATGCTATTATTGAATTTAAAAACAAACATTTCGACTTGTTTGTCTTGCTTATTGTTTCTGGTTCGTTTTGAATATAATGCGAAATAGTGACAAGTTGTTTTTTTTTCTCACACAGACAATGTGTTGGGGCACCCTTGGAACTGTGCGGCCTTTCTCCGGTTTCCATCCGCAAAGAGATGTCATACAGATCCACGAAGCTGTGGAGAAGAAAGGTGAATCCTTCATTGTACTGTGTGGCGTTGTATCAAATCCTTCGGGAGACTTGTGCCTTCCATTTGGTTTGCCCAATAAACTTCCAACCCTTACGTGTTATTGCCGCAGATGCAGCCACTCTTGTGAGAATCCTGACAAATCGCAACAGTGCTCAGAGGCAGGACATTGCCAAAATATATAAAGAGACAACACAGCAGGTAAAGAAAAGCAAAAGTGCAGTTTTAAAATATTTCCAATGGTGCAATAATACTGAAGTCGAACCAGAGATGGTGTTCATTCATTCGGAACTTCTGTTTGCTCAGCAAACACCACTTAAATGTCCGCTTGACACACCTTTGTTTGATGAGAGTTTTACTGTTCTGCAGAAACAAGAATAATCTTTCAGAAGCATTCCGTTGTTCTATAGTAGCTTTTGAGTTACCACTAATTTTATATAAGGATATGCAAGAATGGCTTGCTTGGGCAGCTAACAGAAGATTGTCTTGGTTGTTTTCCTTTCCATTGGATGGGTGGACAGGTGGGCAAAACTAAACTGTGTACAAGCCATTGAAAAGTTAACTCTCATAACATGTCACCTTTAAAGCCTTTTTAATATCTAATGTGCTTGACAGGTTTTTATCTCAATATCCAAAGAGAGCGTTTTTCTGTCACAAACCCCTAAAATTATGTGTGGTGTACTGCAAGCTTCATATTTAAGTCCCATTATGTTTATGTTTTTGTTTTTACATCCTTCCAGCACAGTCTAAGATTCATTACCACAACCGGTCTTACAGACAAGATTATCCGCTCGTCAGTTTCAGGAGTCGGATGGAATAGAACTTTTTTTTTTAAATTCAATAACTGACTTCTCGAAATCCAACGCATCTCTGATTGAAAATAATGACTCTAATCCTTGTCTCTCTCTCCAACTGGGCTACTCCTTCAGAATTTGTTGAGATTTCCTCATCACTTATACTTCTTGATTTAATGCTTAATTTATTTGATACAGGAACTGATAGCTGGCATGAAAAGAGTTCTGTCTGGAGATCTGGAGGCTCTCATGCTGGAACTGATGATGCCTCCTCTGCAGCACGAAGCTTATCGCCTACACCAGGCCATGGTGGTGTGTGTGTGTGTTTTTTTGGGGGGGGGTCCCCTTGCCAGTCTTCCAAATATATAAATGCCATTGTGCTTCAAATTCTGTTGACAGTAAATTGCGCACGTGTGTGCAGGGTTTAGGCACAGACGAGGAAACACTCCTGGAGATTCTGTGTACAAGATCAAGCGAGAAGCTTCGGGGCATCAGTGCTGCCTATCAACAAAGTAAATTGCTTTGCTTGTGGATCGCAGCCATCAAATCAGCGACTTCATATTTTTCAGCTCAAAATTGTACCGGCGGTTCATTTATTTTTCCAGTGTATAAAAAGGACCTGGAGAAGGAAGCGAAAGGAGAAACCAGTGGAGACTTTGCTAAGCTCATCGTAGCTCTGATGAATGTAATATGCCTCCTTGTGTCTTTTATTCGTTTTTATTGAACATGAACACAAATGATGGCACCATTGCAAGCTGTGTAGCCCAAAATCTTGGGTGTTTTTTTAAAATTATAAGAACAGGGTGCATTTGTGTAACAAGACTACTGGTACAAATCTGAACTTTTAAAGGCAAATCTGAACTAAAACAGGGCAGATGGTGAAATAAATGTATTTGTAATTGCTTTTATAATGTTTTTTTTTTCTTCCCCTCCTGGTCCTTTAGAAAGAAGATGTCACTGGTTTTGTTCAAAAGGACATTGAGGTATTTTTTAAAAACTATTTTTATGTTATTGTAACCGCTTTTTGTTGCTAATACAAGTGACAACAAGCCATGCCAAAGACGCGATAATCGGGCAAAGCTATTCCCGATTCCACTGAAAAGAAGTTAAGCTTTATGCATTACACTGAATATTCCAACCTATCTGTCGAACCGAGATTTTGTGATTTCAGTCTCTCTCCGCGTCGCTCGACGAGAAAAAAGCCCAGGCGGCTCCCTGGATCGATATTCTCACCTCTCGAGATTCAAACCATCTTAACAAAGGTGAGGTATAAAATGTGAGCGGTTGAGTTTTGTTTTGCGATTGCTTTCCTTTCCGAGCGCCTTAAATGTGCCTGATTTGACAGTGTTTATGGGAATGGAGCTGGAGAGTGGACAGATTGTGATTCCCGCTCTGGAGAAAAGATTCTCCGGGGATATTCATCTGGGTTTGAGTGTTTTAGGTACCGTATTTTCTGTATAAGGCCTTTCGTCTTATAAGGCGCACCTTCGGTGAGTGGGCTATTTTGAAGCTGTTTTCATATATAGGGCACATAGCATTGTAAGACACAGAATAGAAGCTACGATAGTGGCTGCGGTTCCGCTATGCATCCACTACATGGTGCTATGCTAAAGAGAATACAATACAATACAGCTTTATTTATATCGAGCCTTCACAACCACTGCAGCTGTAACAAACAGCATTACAAAACAATAAATGAAAGTCAAAAGTTATGAAGACAATTGATTCGATAAAAAGGCACAAGGACCTCATGGGCTTGGCTCCTTCTTCCTTCGTTTAGTCGGTAATGAACTACGCTTTTGGTATTATGTTCATTTCTTAAATGGCTGCGCTGAGCTCACCAAGTAGTTGTCTTGTTTGTAGTTGTGTGTTGGCGAATGCACGTCAATTAGTGCCGGGCAGAACCATTTTAGGTTACAATTGGCTCCTGCTAATAATCACAACTAGATGGCATCGGAACAATCACAGGGAAACAACTCAATGGGGAATATAAAGAGACTAACACCATATATAAGGCGCATCGGATTATCGGGCGCACCGTCTGCATTTGAGAACGTGGAACCCTTTTAAGTGTGCCTTATGGTGCGGAAAATAGGGTACTTGTTGGTATATCATGTATATGAGCACTTGTTGTTTGTGTCGTAACAGTGGAGTGCATTCAAAACCCCGAGGTGTACCTTGCCAAGAGATTAACTGGCATGAAGGTAAGATGTTTTTATTTTTATTTAAAAATTTTTTGTCAATAATCGTGTCTTCTGAAGAAGGAAGTAAGGTTCCAACGGGGTTTGCTAACTCAAGCGTGGGAACCTTCTTGAATGGCGCAAATTGTGACCATTTCAAACAGTTCCCCGCTCTCGCCAGCAAGTGTGTGCAATAGCGCGCTGAATCTCGCCAGTGAGTGTATGCCTCCTAGCAGATATCCGGTCGTCTCCTTTTCTCTCATGAGCGAGTGCCAACTGCTTGCTTGCACTTGTGGAATCAGGCCAGAACATGGAGGAGCGGAGGGAAAAAAAAGACATGACAATAAACTAATTTAAACTCTTGCACGCTACACCAGATAGCCATCTATACATACAAGCACTTAAAATAAAATTGAATTTCCATATGCCTCTTTTGTCTCAAGTACGAGACTTCCTCATTTGTCCATTTTTTTAACTCTCCAATTGTTTAGCGTCGAGTGTCCCTCGCCAACTATTTTTTCCAAGCCTTTAAAAGCGACCTCAGTCCAACTGATCAATTCGTGTTCAGGGAATTTGGACATTGCCTTCTGCTTTCATTCATTCATCCTTCTGCTTTCACTTCCATAATTGTCAAAATATCATCATTCTTCTTTTTTTTTTTTTTTTACAGGCACCTGTAGTGCATGGCATCATGGTGTCCCACAGTGAGGAAGATCTACTTGGTATCAGAGTAGCCTTCCTTAAATTGACCGGCACTTCTCTCTACACAACCCTGCAGGTTAGTCGCCACCGCGTACAAACACGCACTCGGGCAACGACGAACACCGTATGGACAAACTGGCCAAGCCTCGGGCCGACTATAATCTCGGAGCAGTTCGGCTGAAGAAAGCAGATCTGGTGAAACAAAAAGAGGCAGGGCCGGTTTTAAAAGGACCGGATGAGATGTAAGGGGGGCAAATTGACAAAATTGAATATGAAACTCTAGTGCAAACTATTCATTGAAAATACCAAATTCCTTTTTTTTAGCGTGTACAGTATGAAGATGATATATATATATATTTTTTTTTTAAATTAAGATAAAAAAAATTTCTAAGTGTTCCAATTTCTCTCCAACCGAAAAATTTCAAGGGATATCATTTAGAAGCTCTGTTGGCCATCTGTCGATCCGAAGATTAAACCGAAGCGATGCATGAATTCCGATTTCAGGTTGACACACATTTGACGCAACTGACTTTGGTGTGTGATTCTGATTTGGTTTTAATTAGTAAATCTTCAGTATGGGTGATTTTATGAGTTTGTAATTAAAAAAAAAAAAAAAAGAATCAATATCTATTTCTCATAATACAAAAATACTTATCACGAGGCCTATATGTAATTTCTGCATTACAAATCATTTTAATATCAATGTTATTTCTTATCCTGGTGAAGTGCGTGTTTTTGTTAGAAGCTTTAGTCATCAAACGACAAAATGATACAAATACAAAAAATAAAATAAAACCGTGAAAAACGTTCCCCACCATACTCTGACATTTTTTTTTCCTTTTTTCTTTTGACACTGAAAATATTGAGTGTGGCTGTCCGAGTGTAACACACAGTAAAAAAAAAAAAAAATCAGCGATTATTTCATCTTTCTTTCCCGGGAAACGAGAAACCATGTGATTGGGTTCTTCGAGTCATTCAGGCAGATTTGGGGTTTTTTTTCTGTTCATGTGCAGACGACGGTCAGAAAGAGTGAGACCCCGAGCAGCAGCAGCGGCGGCAGCGAGTCAGCTCCTCCGCTTCCTCTATTGCACTCGGTGGTTGTTTGGATGGCCGTGGCGGTTGCAGGCGTCGTCGTCGTGACTGTAGAAGGCGTCGTCATCGTGACTGTAGAAGGTGGCGGCGCCGTCGTGGGGGTGGTGAAGGGATCTGGTGTGGTCATCACCGCGCTTGAAGGAGAAACGTTTGGAGTGGCGGTGGATAAAGGAGGGAGCGGTTCTGGCGTGGCCATCATTGTGGTGAGACCATTGGAGGTGGGGACCATTTGGTTGGTGGTTGCAGATGTGGCGGCGAAGGTTGAATAGCCCGTAGGCCTTTGGGCATCGGTGGTGATTCCAGTTAGGTTCTGGGTTGTTGCCGTTGTTCCTTGAGCCTGTTGAACAACGAAAGCACGTCAGTTCAACAAAATAAATTTTACAGGTCCTGAGTTAGGTACTTTGGAATAGCTGAATCTCCAACTATCCGGTACACAGAGAATGGTGTTATAAGAAAAATAAAAAGGCCTTTTGTTACTGAATCTGGAACGTAACAGATGCTTTTTTTTTTTTTTTTTAATAGAAGTTAGACTTTTATAAGCAATGCGGGACATAATGCAAAAAACACACTGAAGTTGGCGATCAGGTGACATAAATTCCAATAAGAGTGAGTGTCTTCCATTGCGGTACAGAGTTCAGCTTTATTTTTCGTACCAACAGTGGTCATGGGCCTTCCATCTTTATTTCTCCCCAAAATACAATTTAAAAAATTTGAGAAGAATAAAGAAAAAAAAAAAAGGCCAGCAGAAAAAAACTTAACCCCATTTTATTTTTTTTTACATTTTTTTCTAGGTTTTCAATTGGCTCAATTTGACCTGCAACATAACAGGCAGGTTCAACATAACCGCATTTTATTTTGACTTTATAGCTTCTCTCTTTACATTGTTTCATATTCCTATGACTCTTAACTTTCTAGATTTTTATATTTTTTTCTTTTTATACTTAAAAAAAAAAAAAACTTCAGTGATTAGTAATTACACAAAATATATGACCCAAAAAAAAAAAAAAGTCATACCTTTGCCGACGCCAGAAGTGCCACAATGCAAAGCCCCGCAAGCAAATTCATCATGACGATTGCCAAGAAGTTCAATGGAGATGATCCTAAAACGATCGCGTGACAGGAAGGTTCAATTTCTTCTTCTTCAGTACATCCGCTCGCTTTCTCTGACACTGACCGGGTGATGTCTCTTCTTGCTTTTATACAAAAGCGTCATCCACCTTTTTTGGTAGGAGGGTAGGATAGGAGGTAGGGTAGGAGTCCATTTATGGCTCACTTTTATGCGCCGACCTTGGTTCCAGGAAGTTGTGTGGAGAGGTGTCGATCAAATATCGTTTGACATTTGTTCTATATTGAATAAAACACTCCATACAATCGCTTTGCTTTAAAAAAAAAAAGAAACCATTTATTCCTCTGCATGTAGGGATTTCTATCGAAATGTAAATAGATTTTTCTTCCCTCTATTTGCTGGGTTAAATTTAAATGTCCTGACCGTTTCCTCTTGCTGCATGTCACGTGTCAAGGCAATAGGGATACAGTCATGTTCAACAAAGGAAGTTGTGAGATTATTTAGAAAGAGAATTAAAAAAAAAAAATCTTTGGCCGCTTATGGCGGATAATTGACAGACTGGTTTTAATATCATGTCGCTGTACAATCTTAGATTTGTATCAGTTTGTGATAGCCTCAAGCCCAGTTTTCATCAGGCGACCATTTTATTTATTTTTTAATGGTTAAAAAAAAAAAAGCACTGTACCATGTTTGCTACTGAGTTGCCTTAAGTACCAAAAGAGTGAGCCCAGACAAACTCAAATCCATTTTTTAATGAAAAGAAAATCGTTATCGTGATAATACGGAATCAGTGAAAAGAACGCAAAAAGTGCCATTTCTCAAATTTGTTCCTTGTCATAAAAAGCCACATTCTCTGCGATATATTACAAAAGCATTTCAAATGCGCACAACTTGTGGTCATTATGTCGTTGCGTTTGCGAAATGAGTAAACAAACGCTTCTCTGACATTTTAATCACGTGTGCTTCTGATTTAGGCAGGGGAGTTTCTTGGGCCACGCTGACCAAACGAGATCCAAAAAAAATTTGATTGGAAAAAAAGAATGATTGTCAAATATACACAATGTAGTCACTGTTTTGCTATATCAACACGACTCTTTGTGAATAGTCGCGAACGACTAAATCAAGCTTGGTGGCCAGTTTGTTTTGCTCAAAGTTACTTCAGCAGTTGGAACTGGAAATCAAACACTGGCTTTCCTGTTAGGTTCAATTTTTTTTAATTTTTTTTTTTTTAACATGGTTCCTCCTTTTGTTGGCGGTGCCCCCCTGGGCACTGTGCACCCCCTGGCCACACGTTGCTCTGCTGCTACCGTTTGTGTCTTTTCGTGAGAACGTGCTATGAACTAGTGGGAGGGAAAAAAACCCCCAACAAAAAAAAAAACACTTTTTGGTTCTGTTTGGTCAAAAACCAGAAGTGGTGTAAATAATTATTTAAATATTACAAGATCAATATTTGGCGGCTCTCAAGTTGAAGGGGAAGTAGTTGCAGGTTTCAGGCTGTTGTGTTAAGTGATGTCCTAAATCGTGGTCATTTTATTCCTGACAAGCTTATTCTTGTAATAACAATTACAACCTTTTTTCTTTTCTTTTTTTTTTTTTTTTAGTGACGCCTTTGTACTGATGGATTTTGCTTCCAAAAAAATTTTTTTTTTTTTTTTAAACGTTTTTAGAATTATTCAATGTTCAATTCAATTCGAGTGTCCGTTGTTTATACTAAATGCAAGTGACGGTGTTTGACAAGAGTTCACGGCGTGATTCACGTGCACCGTTTTTATGTACTTGGCTACATTTTCATGTTTGTTTTTTCACAGTTCTTTTCCTCTTCCTTGAAGCAATAATGTCACTGTTGCATTTTACAACCTTGGGAATCGTATTTAAAATGGTCCTATCAGTTTATCAGGTGACAGATGACACATGAGAGCATCTGAGCAGGAACAAATTGTCCTACTGTACTGCTTGAGCCATATCTAGCTTCAGATTTTTTTTAAATTTTATTATTATTATTTTTTAATGTGCTAACCTCGTTGTGATTAATATATGTAGCTGAGAGGCAAAATGCCCGAAACACACACAATCCAATGAGCAGACCGGCGGAGGCCTCTGTGATTAATCCCAAATAAAGTTCAGCTGTTCTAATAAAGTTTTCCTGCCGTTCGTTACCTGTAGTTGCTGCACCTCCTTCGACATTTGTCTCAGCCTCTTGGCAGGCTCGCTGACCCGAGTTCTGAAATGTCATTCTTCTTTTTGATCGCCTTTTATTTAAAACCACGAAATCAAACATAGGCCTAAAATAATGGAACGGCATTGACGAGCACAAAAACCTAACGGGCTAAACATGACAAAACAAAATCCAATCAAAATGAACCCCCCCCCCCCCCAAAAAAAAAATCCATATCATGACAGAATAATATAATGTTCCAAAGACATGAGTTCAACTTGTTTAAGCACAACCACTTATTTGTACACCGTGAATGACGCAAAACAAAATTTTAATGTTGTTGCTGTGATCGAACAAAGACACCAAGGCACAAATAACGCATTTTACAGTATTACGTTGTCATTACGTTTGTCCGGCGTGTCTCACAGGCTACGCGTTGCAGATCAGAAAGGAGATGCCACACACCAGCATTGGACTACATACGCCAAACAAAGAAGTAGTCCCTGCTTTTAATGTTGTGTCCGAAGGTCTGACAGAGGAGGTCCCACTCGGGGATGCTGCCGGAGTTGGGCTCGAGTCGGTTTCGGAGGATGCCGTGGGCCGCCTTGACGCGGTGGCGATGGCTGATACTGCGACGGTGGACAACGGTGAGGGTGAGGCTGCACTTGATGTCGAGGAGCTGAGCGGCATCGGCGTGATCGCTGTCGGCCGCGAGGAACTTGGGCCTTGGCTCTTCTCGGTGGGGCTTTTGTCGCTTGTACATGAGGTACACGCAGTCGCTGCTTGCCCCTGCAAAAGAATCATTTTCATCTGAATTTATCTGTACAACTCGGGTCAATTTAATATTATTTTTGAAAAGGGATAATATCGACCAATGTAATCGATCATACAATTAATCGGTTGAGCCCCGGTTCGTATTCATAAAAATTCCGAATCAACCAAACCATTGTTGAAAACAACGCAGCTGCAAACTGATCAATTTTTTTTTTTAAATGGGCGTTTGATGATACCCGCCGGCGATTGAAAGTTTCCTCCCTTTGTTCTGTCCGTGTCACTTGACGTTCGACCATTTCCCGTTCGTGTGAAGCCGTCAGATAAAATGTGGCGGAATTGTTCCAGAGGCAAATCATTCACGCTCACATCATGCAAACGATTAAGCACCTGCTGTTCCAGCTGGTGACGTGAGGCATGAACACATGAACCACACTTTTGCATATTGCACGGCGGAAGAAAAAAAACGCGCAGGCACGAACTTTGTCATGTATTTACTGATTTGCTATTTTATTTGTCTAGAATAAAATTACAGTACTTAAGTATGACTTGAAATACAGAGACCTGCAATGGGATTGAAAAAAAAAAAGAAAATTGGGACTAATTGCTCACATGACTGAATTGCACATTCTTCATATGGCTGCTGTCCAAATAAACGCATGAATTTCAAAAGTACTTTTTTTTTCTTCAAATGTTAAAAAAAAAATCTTAATGATGATTCAAATCTATTCTGCCACATACATCTTAATGACAGAGACTCTCCACGCTTTGCTTTCGAACCACTGCTAATACATCTGTCATGTTGAAATGCCGTTTGTTGGCGATTACGATTTTGAATTGCAGCGACGCTATTGTGGCCTACCGGTCGGTCACTCGTGAAAGCGACTTGTTCGGTTTTGTCACTCAGTGAGTGGCGGGCCTAAGAGGAGCTACTAAAAACTGCAATGTCATTTGTGAGATTTGACGTGCTCTTTGTCATCCCGAAATTATGCATGATTCTGAACCAGTGTTCTGTGAAAGATTAGTGTGAATGAGATCATCTTTCCTAGCCCAGGAAATTATTACATTTCACTTCATTGTTCCATCGGGGTTTTTTTCTCAACAACAAAAAAAAAAGTATATCTTTATCAGGCTAACAGAGTGACAGGCAAAACAATTTCATGCCGTTTCATTAGATGGCAGAAAATTATGTACCATCTTGACTTGTTTGCCCACTTTGACTTTTTTTTGGTCTAAATTATATTAGTGACCACACATGTAATAATAATCATGCGCGTGTTTTGCTAAAAGGTCAGCCAAGTGCTCTTACCTCAGTGGAGCTTATGGCCGTGAAGATCAACCATATGGAGAGGGCAAACTTTACTGTTTTCTCCATTGTCGTCTCCTTCTCCCAAAAAGTCTGACCCCAGCTTTGTGCTGCTCTTTTTATACCGCTCTAATTTGCACCGATCGTGATAAGAGATATCCGTCAGGGGCTGGCGAGAAGAGAGAGATCCTGCACTTCATTCTCAACATGGAGAAAGAAGATAATAATCATTTGTGTTTTTTTCCCCCTGTGTATAAAACAACAGCATACTTAAATTCAGCGAATATATTTGAGTTAGTGAGGCGAAGCAAAGCCGAAACATGGGCACCGGGAGAGGGGAGCCGCGCCGCGGAGAGCCACCTCACAACCAATGTCACGCCGGTCTGCCCCCCCCCCATGCCTTCGCTTCAAACCAAGTGTTGCAGCTCTGAAAAAGGAGGAGAGCTGTAGTGTCGGTTTTTAGAACGTATAGTTTATTCATGTTTTTCACAATATCAGCCCATACAGACACGTCGTTCTCCGTCTCCGTGTCTTCTCTTCTGTCGTTCGACTCGAGTGACGTTCAAGGACCGCCTCCGAAAAACGTAATTAACGATAACTTCAATGACACGAAGAAAATCGAAAATAATCCACCAGAACAGAAAATCAAGTGAGGAAATCGCAAAATAAATTCTTTGGGGGGTTTGTAAATACACAACAGTACTCGGTAGCTCCTTCAGCCAGAGACTGTTACACCCGCGCCGCAAGAAGGAGAGATACCGCCGCTCGTTCCTACCGACTGCTGTCATCCTGCTGAATATAAATAAATAAATAAATAATAATAATTAAATGATGTGAAAACAATTGTAAATAGCACTGCGACTTATCCATATTTGTATTTATATTGCACTTAATTGAACGGTGTTTGTGTGGGACAAATAAAGGATATCTTAATCTTAAATAACATTTAACAAGACAGTCCAATCTCCTACACAAGTACGGCTACTCGATTAAAGGAGGGTGCGAACCCGGGCGGTGTCGGAAACATGTAAACAAACACGGATTATTTGTCGGTGCAGCAAGTGTTTAGACTATGGATGCAAGGGATGACGTTGCAGCACTTAACAGGTATGCCTGCCGGACGAGAGGTGCCATCCTTGATTCAACCGTAGACGCTTGAGTGTCATGCAAAGCGGGATAAATCGACGTTCCCAATCAGATTTCTCAAAGTTGATCTCATTTGAAAGTAGAGTGTGAAACAGGTGGGAAACCCAAAGCCATTTTTTTTTGTTAGGCAATGGGAGAACATTAACATCTGTGATCATTAAATTAGTGCTCAGTGATAAATAAGCGTATTCACTCACGCAAAACTGTGGGAAACATCGCTGCGGTCTTTTCAGGTGGAATTCAAAGCTGTTCCGAAGGTGACCTTTGGGCGGCAGTAGTGCGCTTTTGCCTCATATACTGTGCTTGAAACATCCCAGAAGTAGAATATGAATGGGTTCCGTCCATAAAGACTTTTTTTGTTTTTGTCCAGCCAAAGATAAATACGTCATTAACGCAAAGAGAATTTGGAGCCAAAGGACATCGTAAGTCACGGTATGCAATGTCTCTATCCTTCCGTACGCTAGTTATCACCACGTCTCGCATGCTTAAACGTTACCCTTTGTTTGGGAATTGATCGCATGGTAGCCTCAGAGCCAAGCAATCAAAATACTCTTTGACTAGCGTCTGTCTTCCGCCGTTAAAATTGAACGGTTATTTAATTTCTGTAATTAAGAAAAAGAAGACTCATATAGATGATATTGTGATTATTTCTCTCTCTCTGCTTCGCGTAGTGATGGCAGCATCAATGCCACAGAAAACGGGCATGACAGGGATTCCCACTCAGCAACAGCCCCCTCACATGCCCCCCAGTGGCTCCCTGTCCGCAGGTCAACAGGCAATGCCCCCCCAGGGTGCCCTCCGAGAGATCTCCCCTGTGTTCCTCTGTCGGATTGGACAGGAAACCGTCCAGGACATTGTCACTCGCACCATGGAGATCTTCCAAATCACACGAGCAACGCAAGTAAGAAAGAAAGAAAGACACCAAGTTGGAGCTTTGAAATTCGCTTTACCTTATTCCCAAAATTCTCTTGCAGGGGTCCTTATCCCTCATGAATAGCAGACAGTGTTTATATATTGGACTATAAGTTCACTCATCAGTTGTTTTAACTTCGGAGTGTCAAAAAGACAAAATACATTTATATGACACTATATTTTGTGGACAGTTAACCTTGGGTTTAGTCACTTTCATTTTCACTGTGATCAAAATATGCACAGTGATGGAGCGAAAATCAAGCGAAACATCACACGTCTGTCCGTCCATCCTCTCGGTTTCAGCTTCCCAATGGTGTGACTCAGAGCCAGGCAATGTACCAGGACCGCTTCGGAAAACTCCAGGAACACTTGAGGCAGCTCGCCCTGCTCTTCCGTAAACTTCGCCTGCTGTACGAACGCTGCGTGGAGATGACCGCTGACCTGCAGGAGGGGCCGGCGGAGGTTGGAAAAAACGAGCTTTACTTTTTTCCGGCTAAAAACGCCTTACTATATATACATGGTCGTTTTTTTTCAGCTAAAAGCGCCTTACTATACATGGTAATTTTTTCCGGCTGAAAACGCCTTACTATATTATACATGGTCTGTTTTTTTTTCGGTTAAAAAACACCTTCCGATACATGGTCGTTTTTTTTTTGGGCTAAAAACGCCTTACTGTACATGGTCATTTTTTTCAGCTAAAAACGCCTTACTATACATCAAAATGCGTTTGTTACTTGGTCGTTGGGTATTGTGCACAGAAAGAGGCTTTATACGCTGTCCATGTATATTTTCTCAGCTCGTGCCCTATGTTGGGGAAGAGCTGGTCAACGTCAGAGTGGAGCCTTGTAGTCCTTCAGTCCACCAGGAGCGAAAAGAAGTCCTTGAGGTAAATTATACATGTAATAATTCCAGGACAGATTGTAACTGTAAGATAGTTGGAAATTAAGGGCTGAATGGGCGATTTAAATAACTAAAATATTTCTCCGTGATGCATCGCGGAGTCTTAAGCAAATTCCAATCCTCTCAATTTGTTTTTCCATCAAGCTCCACTTGAATGGCCATACATGCTTTGCACGAATAGCCCCTATATATTTTGAGGAGAGCCCGGATGCCGCTGTTTATTTCATCAATAACAGCGAAGCCTAATTCCGATCTATTGTCGCTCAAATGTTTTCAAGAACCCTCCCAACTCCACATTGTGGGACTCACGAGGGATCTTAGCTCATTGACAATGGCCAATTTGTTCTTGCCATGATTTTCGCGGCCCAAGTACCTGAACCCTATTTGAGAATGCGCCGTTGAATCAAAATCGACTTTGTCCTTGTTCCCATTAAAGCTGCGCGTTTGACTGACCTGAACTCCTCGTCCCCGTTTGCAGAGAGTACGTCAAAAGAACCACGAGATGAAGGTTCTTATGGATCAGATGAGGAATTTGCTGTGGGACGTCAATGCCATGTTGACACTGAGAAAGTGATCAATCCCGATGGACAGACCGGGAGAGTATTTGCAGAGTGATCAGCTTTTGCAAAGTAATTGATCTTTACCTCTCAAAGCCACAAGATGGCAGCAAAGGTTTTATTTTTTTTTTAGGGTGGAGGGGGGGGGGGGTTACGGGTGACTCTCAATTCACTTCAACGGAGTTCCTTGAGGTAGCCTGTTGGTCGACTGGTTAGCGTGCTGGCTGCAGAGGTGCAGGGTTCAATTCCGGTACAGTACATCTCAGGTGTGTATGTGCATGCGTTAAATGAGTCTTCCTCAAAGTGGGCCCTTGTTGTTCAGGTTTGCTTGCCTGTGAATGTAATTTTGTCAACTGGGCCATATGTGTTTTGTACCAAGTCAAAATGTTTTTTCTCATTAAAACTACGGGAAAAAAAAGAAGTCCTTCAACTGACTGCTGTTTTGTTTGCTGTCACGCTGAACTGCGAAGGGGGGCAGAAAAAAAACGGAGCTTCAGGAAACACCACAACAAAGTGCAAATCATTTATGTCTTAGCTTACATTTTGCCAGTCACATTGTCCGTTTTTCCTCGGCTCTCGCTCAGGAATGCTGAGAAGAGAACATGGCACCGCTAACCCACCTTCCTTCCCATTCATGCACAGCGACACCACTTGCAACCGAGGGTTCTTCAAGTACTTCGATGAAGACTGACACCTCATCGACAGGGTGGCTATTTTATTTTTATTTTTTTTTACGGCTTGAAGGGGTTAGAATTCACGTTGCACTTAACAGGACTTGATCCATAGGGCACCGGGGTCTGTCCGATTGTCCATATGACAGCTGACACGAGTCCCTCTGATCCCTCTCAGCTGGACAGACTTTGGTCGGTGTCCTCCAAAAGCCCGCCGCTATGGACCGGCTCTCTGGTCAGTTACATCATTCCTTCTCAAGGTCTTTATATTTCTTACGGAGGACTGACACTTGATCTTTGAAGAGCACGGGGTCCAGGCGGAATTGGCAGTGGACCAGAGGAAACAAGCTGAAGCTAAAAACGCCTTACTATACATGGTTGTTTTTTTTTCAGCTAAAAACGCCTTACTCTACGTGGTCGTTTTTTTCAGCTAAAAAACGCCTTACTATACATGGTCGCTTTTTTCGGCTGAAAACGCCTTACTGTACTTTTTTTTTTAGCCGAAAAAAACGACCATGAATAGTAAGTCGTTTTTAGCTGGAAAAAAATCACCATGTCCAGTAAGGCGTTTTCAGCCGAAAAAAACGACCATGTATAGAAAGGCATTTTTAGCAGAAAAAAAGACCATGTATAGTAAGGCGTTTTCAGCCGAAAAAAAACGACCATGTACAGTATAGTACGGCGTTTTTAGCCGAAAAAAACGACCATGTTAAGCAAGGAATTTTTAGCCGAAAAAAAACGACCATGTATAGTAAGGCGTTTTTAGCCGAAAAAAACGACATAGTATAGTAAGGGGTTTTTACCCCGAAAAAAACGACATAGTATAGTAAGGCATTTTTAGCCGAAAAAAACAACATAGTATAGTAAGGCGTTTTTAGCCCGAAAAAAACGACATAGTATAGTAAGGCGTTTTTAGCCGAAAAAAAAAACGACATAGTATAGTAAGGCGTTTTTACCCCGAAAAAAAACGACATAGTATAGTAAGGCGTTTTTAGCCGAAAAAAACAACATAGTATAGTAAGGCGTTTTTAGCCCGAAAAAAACGACATAGTATAGTAATGCATTTTTAGCCGAAAAAAAACAACATAGTATAGTAAGTCGTTTTTACCCCGAAAAAAAACGACATAGTATAGTAAGGCGTTTTTAGCCGAAAAAAACAACATAGTATAGTAAGGCGTTTTTAGCCGAAAAAAACCAACATAGTATAGTAAGGCGTTTTTAGCCCGAAAAAAACGACATAGTATAGTAAGGCGTTTTTAGCCCGAAAAAAACGACATAGTATAGTAAGGCGTTTTTACCCCGAAAAAAACGACATAGTATAGTAAGGCGTTTTTAGCCCGAAAAAAACGACATAGTATAGTAAGGCGTTTTTAGCCGAAAAAACCCCGACATAGTATAGTAAGGCGTTTTTAGACGAAAAAAAAACAATATAGTATAGTAAGGCGTTTTTACCCCGAAAAAAACGACATAGTATAGTAAGGCGTTTTTAGACGAAAAAAACGACAATATGTCGTACTGGAGAGGCACACGCGCCGGCTTTCGGTCCAGGCTCCCTGGGTTCAAACCCCGCTCAGTCAAATGTGAAAATAAAATACACCAAACACTTTGCTTTTTTTTTTTTTTTGGAAACTCTCCCTAGTGAATGCCTAATACGCCAATAGTGCAGGGCAAGTCGCAGTCACTGGTGGTGTAGGGGTACACATGCAGGTGTTCGGTCCAGACAACCCCGGTTCGAACCCCGCTTGGTGATGTGTGAAAATACAACACCAAACACTTTTTCTTAACTGGCAACCCTCCATAGTGCATGCCAAATACATCTAGCGTTCAGGTCAAGTCACAGTGACTGGCAGTGTAGGGGTACACATGCAGGTGTTCGGTCCAGACAACCCCGGTTCGAACCCCGCTTGGTGATGTGTGAAAATACAACACCAAACACTTTTTCTTCTTAACTGGCAACCCTCCATAGTGCATGCCAAATACACCTATCGTTCAGGACAAGTCACAGTGACTGGCAGTGTAGAGGTACACATGCAGGTGTTCGGTGCAGGTAACCCCGGTTCAACTGTCCGTTTTTTTCGGGCTAAAAACGCCTTACTATACTATGTCGTTTTTTCGGGCTAAAAACGCCTTACTATATACTATGTCGTTTTTTCGGGCGAAAAAACGCCTTACTATACTATGTCGTATTTTTCGGCTAAAAACGCCTTACTATAAACGATGTCGTTTTTTTCGGGCTAAAAACGCCTTACTATACTATGTCGTTTTTTTCGGCTAAAACGCCTTACTTTACTATGTCGTTTTTTCGGGTGAAAAACGCCTTCCTATACTATGTCGTTTTTTCGGGCTAAAAAACGCCTTACTATATATACTATGTCCTTTTTTTCGGCTAAAAACGCCTTAGTATACATGGTCGGTTTTTTTTCGTCTAAAAACGCCTTACTATATATACATCGTCGTTTTTTTCGGCTAAAAACGCCTTACTATACATGGTCGTTTTTTTCGCCTAAAAACGCCTTACTATACATGGCTGTTTTTTTCGGCTAAAAACGCCTTACTATACATGGTCGTTTTTTTCGGCTAAAAACGCCCTACTATATACATGGTCGTTTTTTTCGGCTAAAAACGCCTTACTATACATGGTCGTTTTTTTTCGTCTAAAAACGCCTTACTATATACATGGTCGCTTTTTTCGGCTAAACACGCCTTACTATACATGGTCATTTTTTTCCAGCGAGAAACGCCTTACTATACATGGGTGTTTTTTTCGGCTAAAAGAGCCTTTGTCCTTCCCTTGTTCCCATTAAAGCTGCGCGTTTGACTGACCTGAACTCCTCGTCCCCGTTTGCAGAGAGTATGTCAAAAGAACCACAAGATGAAGGTTCTTATGGATCAGATGAGGAACTTGCTGTGGGACGTCAATGCCATGTTGACACTGAGGAAGTGATCAATCCTGATGGACAGACCGGGAGAGTATTTGCAGGGTGATCAGTTTTGCAAAGTAATTTATCTTTACCTCTCAAAGCCACAAGATGGCAGCAACGTTTTTTTTTTAGGTG
The DNA here is from genome assembly GCF_054856545.1 of Hippocampus guttulatus. Lineage (NCBI taxonomy): Eukaryota > Metazoa > Chordata > Actinopteri > Syngnathiformes > Syngnathidae > Hippocampus > Hippocampus guttulatus. The sequence continues at coordinate 6,560,874 of NC_141278.1, forward strand.
GGGGGAGGGGGTGACGGGTGACTCAATTCACTTCAACGGAGTTCCTTGAGGCAGCCTGTTTGTTGACTGGTTAGCGTGCTGGCTGCAGAGGTGCCCTTGTTGTTCAGGTTTGCTTGCCTGTGAATGTAATTTTGTCAACTGGGCCATATGTGTTTTGTACCAAGTCAAAATGTTTTTTCTCATTAAAACTATGGGGGAAAAAAAGAAGTCCTTCAACTGACTGCTGTTTTGTTTGCTGTCACGCTGAACTGCGAAGGGGGGCAGAAAAAAAACAGAGCTTCAGGAAACACCACAACAAAGTGCAAATCATTTTATGTCTTAGTTTACATTTTGCCAGTCACATTGTCCGTTTTTCCTCAGCTCTCGCTGAGAAGAGAACATGGCACCGCTAACCCACCTTCCTTCCCATTCATGCACAGCGACACCACTTGCAACCGAGGGTTCTTCAAGTGCTTCGATGAAGACTGACACCTCATCGACAGGGTGGCTATTTTTTAATTTTTTTTATAGCTGGAAAGGGTTAGAGTTCACGTTGCACTTAACAGGACTTGATCCACAGCCCACCGGGGTCTGTCCGATTGTCCATATGACAGCTTACACGAGTCCCTCTGATCCCTCTCAGCTGGACAGACTTTGGTCGGTGTCCTTCAAAAGCCCGCCGCTATGGACCGGCTCTCTGGTCAGTCACATCATGCCTTCTCGAGGTCTTTATATTTCTTACGGAAGACTGACACTTGATCTTTGAACAGCACAGGGTCCAGGCGGAATTGGGAGTGGACCAGAGGCATGTAGCCAAACCAGTTGGCAAAGGTGTTGATACACTCCTGGCGCTGGTTGAAATGCTCCGGGTTGGCCCAAGGGACATTTTTTGTGGCCTAGTGAGTAAAAAAATAAGACTGATTAAACCATCACGTACTTGCCCATGTTTGATTTAGATATTCGAGTGAGCACCATCAATAAATCCGTGGCGACTTACTACCTGCGGGCTCGGCAACTCCTTGTATTGTTTCCTTTGAGCCACTTTGATGGGCGGCAGGCGGGTGACAGCGGAAACCAGGAAATTCATCAGGATGTCCTCGCAGTTGGACGTATGATCCACAATGGTTCTCAAAGACTGAGGCAGGTAGTGCGAGAACAGGTAGTGGTAGTATCTGTGCAGATGGCATATATTTCAGCATTATCGACCAATATTGGGTGGACAAAGTACAGTACAGTAAAACATGCATCAAGATGCTAGACGGTACCAGAACATTCAGATTTATTTATTTCTTTTATGATGATTATTTTTTGCTGAATGCGTAATTTGTTTTGAAGATACGTTGAAAGATTGACGCTGGTGGGAAACGTTTTTGAATGAATGCCAGTAATATGCTATGGACAACTTTTTGTCGGAAAGCATCGTGGTGCTCAATCGTTGCCATGGCAACAACCTAAACATAATACCAGTTAGCGCTTACACGGGTGCATACACTTGAAAATATTCTTTTCTGTAGCGTTTTCAAGGTCTGCAAAGTGCTGGAATTTTGGATCAAGTGCTTTTAAAGTGCTCGAAATTGTAGGCACTTATGATAGAAAAAAAAAGCTATTTGACGAGAGATTTGATTGTTAGATGGAAAATAAAAGTGCCAAACTTTACAGAAAACATACTGTATCTCTAATCTTCCTCTGCTGTTTTGAAAAAAAGTACATGTAAATGAGAGTGTCGCCTTGTTGTCGTCTCCCGTCGGGTGTTTTTCAAACTTTTTACGCCCCAAGGTAGCATGCAGCTAAAGGAGCGGCGTACGCCAAATTTTTCATCAAAATTGAGACAGCGAGAAAAATAAATAAATATTTTTGACTTAAATAATGATTAAATTAAAATGTATGAAATGTCTAACATTGTGCCTAAAATGTGTTTTAAAAACAGCTCTTGAGATGAAAAGCAAATTATTGTACTTACACAACAAATGAGACTTTTTTTTTTAAGGTCCAATTATGCCAAGTTTGATTAAATTCTTTCACCTACCACTAGGGGCCACCAAACAGCCCCCAAGGACCACATGACTAACTAACCTGCAGGCCTGTTCTAAAAATAGCAGATCATTGATGGGACACTGTGGTTTTCTCGGGACGCTATAGAAGTGAGCATTTGAAAGAAAAATTACAAATATTTTTATTTTATTGCACAGCAGTGTCTCGGAAACTTCACAGTTTTTTTTTAAATTACATATTGACATGCTTTACCTGTGGTAGAAGGCAGCCCCGGTCAGGACTATTGAATAGTCATTGGTCCATTTGGAGGTATAGCCCCAAGCGTGCTTCAAAGGATCCCAAAAGTGACTCCGAGGAGGATACCCGACGATCCGATCTGGGAAGCTCCGCCACACCAGGAAGGCAAAGTTCACCTACAAGCACGTGGCCGGTTCAAGCGCTACTTCACGTTATGTGGAGAATGAATACGGATACACACCTCGCTCGTCAACAGGACCGTGTCCTCATCCAGACTCAGCACCGCATCGGTTTCTATGGCAACATGTGGCAGGAACCGACTGGTGGTCTGCGGGAGCAACGCAGCTGTAAATCTTCAAAGCACCCGCAGGCTACTTTTTATTTGCCGTTGCGCTTTTTTGTGAGATGAGGAGAATGAGTCAGAGATGATCTCGTTACGACGAATGAGCTTTTGCCAGGGCGGCGATAACAACATGAGAATGACTGACGGGAATGGAAATGAATGCCACTTGGGTTGATGGAGATGTCAAATTGAGAGATGGCTATGAAGATGGATGACGGATGTCAAAATGAAGGGGCGCGTAATGAAGTTTGTGTAACTGTCACTCAGACGTGAGAGGAGTGGAAACAAACACTGACCTTCCTCTTGCCGTCTGTCACGGTGAGGGGGACGGGCATGGGAGGCCATTTGCTGCGACTGGGTGGCGCTTTCTCGCTGTTCCAGAGGATGATGATCTTGGCGCGGCAGAGAGACCAATGAAATGGATCAAAAAACATCAGCCGGTAACCGTCGGCGACAAGGACAAAACTGTATTGCTTCCTCAGCAAACGGGAGCGGTAAACTGTAGGACAATTATAATTCCAATTGACTGTTTTACAAAAACAATCTGATGATAATATACTGAGGCACATTGTTATTTCTTGATTAGGAAGTCAAATTATATGTTTTTGTTTGCTTGTGTTCCTGGATGAAAAAAAAACCAACAATGATTTTGATTTTCTCTGCAGCTGGGCTCCTCCCACTTTTATGGTGGGTCAGGAACGATTTGAGATGCACGGGTTCGTAAAGTGTTCTTACTTGCGAGCAATATTTTGACTTGGAGACCACCTGAAGCAACTTCATGATTGGCTGAGACTGAGACACCAACGGAGAGACAGCGTGGATGATGGCAGTGAACTCCTGATTTGGACTGATGCCTTGAGCAAGAGACAAACATCTTTGATTCGTCAAACGTATCCACAGTAAGCCTCCTTGTCAAAGAGCTCCAAGGATTGAAACATTATAAATAGTCGAACTCTATTATAAGATCCGATGTTGAAAAGGGTTCACTGTTAAGTGTTTGAACTGAATCTTCAAGACATTTTTTTTTGTTTGTTTGTTGAAAAGGATTCCCGACTCTCATCGAAAACGACGCCAAAAAAGAAGGGCTGATTTCTCTTGTCTACCATCGCAGTTACGGTTCCAGAAATTAGACGACCAAGCCAGAAATGAGAAAAAGAGTGTTTGCTTACCTAATCCCAGGTAGTAGAAAGGGAAATGCGCAAGGTGAGTGGAATATTCTGGCAGGACCAGTAGACCTCCTGGTAGGGTGTTCCACATGTATTTGTTCCTTGATGTGTGAGAAAATACACGATCCTTAATGATCTGTGGAGGGAACATCGGGGGGGGGGGGGGGGGGGGGGGGAGATTAGAATTTATTGTGAGAGTAGGGTCAAGTTAAAAATATAATTAATTGTTTATTGAGATAAAAAAATGAAGTGCACTACGATGCTGAAACCCTCCAAGATGCTGTCGAGTCAATTAAATCACAATTTCCGCATCGCGAAAGAACACCGACACGTAAACTACCGGAAGTTGATCCGCATCTCCAAAAGCCTCCGCTACGGTCAGTAACATGCAGCAATACAACACCATCATTGGAATTCATCTTATTCACGGAGAAATTTCCACCAATTTCAATGTTCCCTTCCTTTTTTTTGGGGGGGGGGTTAGTTTGTGTTTACGCAACGAGCGTCACGCCGAACCACACTGTGAACTGCAATTCTCATTTTCACCAGCAGGAGGGAGCCTTGAGGCGGCGTCTGTGGCATCCCACGACGCTGCCCTGTGCGTCACTGACCTCAGGCTGACTGCACAGCTGTCTCCCATGGGGAGAGGTCCCCCCCTCACCTCCCTCAGCTTGCTGTATGTATATAAGCAGCTTATCACCAACCTCCAGAACCTTTCCTTTATTATCTCAAGCATAAATCCCCAGCAGCAAACACACTGGGGGGCAGCCAGACTTTGTTTTTATAAACATGGAAGTGCAAAAGGGAACACACGCACTGTTCACTGAGTGCTCTGTCCAAATTTTAGAAGAAAAATATTCTGTGCGTCGTCCGTGCTCAAACAATAAACAACAAATGTCCTCGCCGGGATACGATCAGACGAATATAGGGAAGGGAACCAAGTGGGCGGGGATTAAGGTGTCGTTTCTACTGGTTGATCAAAGTGAGAATGAGGCGGAATCAGACATGCTCTGCTCGAGATTTGGAACTTAACGAGAAAGTGTGTCATGTCTATACATAAAAGGGGTCTTTGAAACTGCAGGCATCTCAGGTGTGTGCTGGAAAACGCAAAGGGCAAAGCGGTGTTTTCTCAGCAGTTGGATGTTTCTTTTGGCAGACGTTTTTCACTGCAAATGAGAAGACACGATGCATTCCTTTAGCTAGCGGCGGCGGCCGACGTCTTACGAGATGAAACGCTTTCATGTTTTCAGCTTGGTTAAAAAAGCAGCCACGAGAAGTTCAAAATAAAAACGTTAATGTCAAAGTTCATGCCATCTTTTGCTTGTTGAACAAATTTGAAGATGTGTTTGTAATGGGGATTAATTTGGTGACGTGAAGGGTTTACTCAAAAGCAAACAGAAATGAATTCAACTTGTTATTGGCTGCACCAACTCCCAAAAAGGCAAGTCCAGAAAATAGTGTGAGCTAGAGAAGCGGGCGGCGTGCTGTGCCATCATCAAACATGCCATCTCCTCGTGTTTTGGGAGTCAAAAGGGAAGAAGAGTTTTACCTCCAGTGTGGTGACGACGATCTTGTCCACGGAAGAGAAGTAGGCTTCCCACAGGATCTGCGTTCTCTGTCTGAGAGCCAAAACCCGCTCACTTGCCACAGCTCTCACTGTCGACGGCACCTTAAGGGAAACCATTTGACAAATGAGAAATCACCCCAAAAAAACAAAAACAAAAACAAAAAAAAAACCCTTACCCAGAACTGCTTTGATGAACGACAATCAATGTGAGAGCAATTTTTTTATGATTGTTGAAAAAAAAAAAGGATCAGACTCAACAAAGTTATGAGTGTTTACGTTTGACTATTTCTCGCTTTTAACTCCGCTGAACCATTTTAACTCATTCACTCCCAAAGACGTTTTTAAACGTCTTTTCAGACTTGGTCTAGAATTGGCTGGTACTGAATGAGTTTTTGTTCTTTTCTCATGAACGCTAAGTGGATATTTTTCCTCCCATGCCTCCTTTTTCTGCATTTCACGGGGCCTTCCCTCTCTCCGATTAACTTTGAACGGTGTCATTTTCCCCCGAGATTCGCCTCGTCCTCAATCAGCCTCTCGTGCAAGAGCGTCACACTCATTCACGTCGGGGTCACGATGTCTGTGTCAATATTGTTGTGTTATCGGATGATGTGCCGCATTGCTGATGAGGTCGGGCTCTTCATGTGGCGTATTCGGAAACCCAATTAAGGATGTCTCCTCTCATCAAGACCTCTCCGGTCTCGTTTGGCTCCATTTTATGTCCACGACTTGGAAACAGTCCAAGCCACAGGAGAAAACGTCGCTTGTTGAGAGGGCGTCACTGCAATGGTCGGGTACAGTATAAGGTGAGCTTTTTTCCTCTTCGGCAACTGGCGAAAGTCAAGCCTCTCCTTCCTCAAGAACATTTTGAAATTCATGCCTTCCTCACATCTCGGCTGGATTACTGCACTGCAGTTAATTTTGGAGTCAGACAATCCTCCACGAAGCGTCTCCAGTCGCTCCAAAATGCTGCTACTCGTCTCTTGACAGGTACTCGTAAGAGGGAGCACATCACTCTTATTCTGGCATCTCTTCACTGGCTCTTTATACCTTTTAGAGTTCTTTTAAAGATTTTTATTTTTTTTTATCTTTAAACGGCTTCGCCCCACCTTAACTCTCTGAGCTCCTCCATCCCTACGCACCTGCTTATGTACTAGAGTAATGGAAGTAAGCATTAAATCATTCAGTACCAGCCAATTCTGGACCAAGTCTGAAAAGACGTTTAAAAACGTCTTTGGGAGTGAATGAGTTAAACATTCCGCCTTGTTGGTAACATTTTGGGGACAAAATCAGCCCTGGGGCAAAGTTTCAAAATGCCGGGCAGTTATGAAAGACAGTTACAAAAATTGGGCCAAGTGAATTCAAACAAGAGAATCTTTGGACCGTTTTAACTCATAGTCCGCATCAAAAACAAATGAGAATCTTTCATCCTCTACTTGGCTGAAAGCAGAAGTCACATGTGCTGTAACAAACCCATTTATCGACTTTATAAACGCTGACGAGACCTTTTCTGAACGTAACTTCAATTCGAACAGAACAATCGCCAACGCATGACTTTTCATGCCGTACGAGTATTTGAAGAGGTGTTCGCCACGCGGACCGGTGCGATGGCGCAACGCCCTGCGTGATTTCGTCTTATGACCATTACCTGTAACAGTAGTCGCTCATCTCCTTCAATGACAGCCTGGTTCCATTGTATGACGTCGGAAAATGGCAGCTCCCAGCCGTTGCTTAGCAACACAGGTATACATGCCGCCTGGACGCAGGATGACATCGTGAGAAACTGAGAAGTAAATCTGAAGATCACAGATGGACTAAGCGGTCATTGATTACTTTGTTAGAATGCTACGGTGACACGGCGTCGCCGTTAAACTAGAAAATTCATCCGCTCACACATACTTCCCTTTGTGGCCTCTTGACAAAACAGGGCCAACTGAAATGTATCTTTCCGAACAATTTTCACGTGTTTAAATTGAGAAAAAAAAAGAGAGAGAGAGAGACTTTCAATCTTGACATAATGCCGCGAAGCTCCCGCCGAATCAGGAAGAGGAGGAATTCTCATGCAGTTGAAGCGAGTTCACAGATCATTTTTGATGTGTGATATTTGTAAAAATAACAGACAACATAGGGGATGGCTATTTTTATCGATTTGAGGGGGGGAGGTGACTATGTTTCGATATAAGGGAGTTCCGTTCGACAACAGATTATGCTAGCATTAAGCTAGCAGACTTTTGTCAGACACTGTTTGGTTGAACATTTTGGTTTTGATGCATCGTCACCATCCAGAAAAGGTAGTTGTTTCATTTGTTTCAGAATAAAAGTGAACTAAATAGTGCTATTTATTGGCCCGTGATGACATGCGCAAACTCTGGATGTTTACGCTCAGCTGACAGTGCGTGACCCCGCCGAAAAGGGACATGGCGGTGAGTAATAACTTGCATTTCTTCTTTCCCACGATGCCCTGCAGGTTTTGTTGACGGACTTCCAACACACGCAAATGCGGTTGACCACGTTGACAGTGCTGCTGACTCTTAAGTTTACGAAGGAGCAATAGCCACTCGGGATAGAAACCAGGAGGGAGCTGCTTGCAGACTAAGAAGGAACCACTTGAGACACGAAAAAGTTGTGCTTTATTGGAGTTGACTTCATTCGTCGGACTCCCTGACAGCTTTTTTTGATGTTACTCTGCTTCCCCCCCAACCTTACCCTCCTCCGGTCTCTCCATTACCCCCCTGGGTCGTTTTTCATCTCTTGGTGCTCTTTTAATTAATTTCTGTCCAATCCGACTCCTCGATGTGATCTGCGGGCTTTATCGGTCACTTTATTTATTTATTTTTTAATTGCTTAGTTAAAGCACCAGAAAACAGCAACAGCAGCCAAACTAGTGACGATCAAACATTCTCTCGCTCCCCCACTGCCCCCCTACCCCCCACGCGTCTCCCACATGCGCATTTTATCCGAGAATAGACCTGCTGAAGGACAGTGTAACAAATGGGAATACTTGTGTTTACGTGTGTGTCCGAGGCAGGCCCTCGGCTACAAGGTTGCAGTGATAATCCAAATTCGATTTAGCTATCCAAAATGGAATGGCAGCCGGAGGCTTTTGTGAGTCCTCGGACCCGAGGAAGGAGCGGCCCTAACACCCCACGCGAGCCAAACCGGAGGGTGTGTGAAATGAAATGTCGTGCAGCTGTTTTTAGAAGGGAGCACACGTCCCGTCAGCGTACGGGCGAGTTGGATTGTCTGTGTGTATTTTGGAAAGCCGGCGTAACATGTCGAACCGCATTCGTAATTGCCGGTTCTTTGCGGGCTCGTTTGCTACAAAAACGAAGAAATGTTTTTAAAAAAACAACCAAATCTTCAAAAGTGGTGTGAATGAGAAGAGAAAAGCAGAGGACGGAGAGGCGAGACAGAAGGAGCGGGTGCGTGGTGCCAAGCCTTGTGGGTTGTGTGCAGAATTGTCCATTCAGCCTCAGTCTCACTCTCTCACACACCAAAGACACACACGCGCACACACACACACACACACACACACACACACACACACACACACACACACACACACACACACACAGACTCACGGTGGGGCCAAGGGAGCGCAACAGCAGCCAGGGGAGCTCGGCAATGAGCAAATCTAAAAACAGCCACTCCTGCTTCCTGCGCCAGAACATCGACTTGTGTGGCAGAGGGAGAACTGCAGCATCCACATTTACGCTCACTCAATCCACTCCACGCGGCTTCACGACAGTCGCTGCACGTCGTCGTCCCCTATGGACGGCAGCATAGGACGGCGGCGCTTGTTTATGGGCCCATTTCAATTTAAAAGGCTGGCTAAATTAACCCTGACGGCCACATTTCAATTCGGCACAGCGCAATGCTTTTGGAAAGGGCAATTTGCAGATGTGGCCATTAAAAAGGGGTCGACGGGCACTGTGTAACACTATAGAAAGCAAAACTGTGGAATGTTACAAGCGGAGAACAACCAGCACCGTGCGTCCTTGATAACGTATGCCAGGGGTGGCCAACCCGCGGCTCGCGAGCCGCATGCGGGTCTTTGGCTGGTTCAATGCGGCTCCCGGGCTTTCGCACGACAAACGTCGAAAACGCCTAGGCAGTGGCGATGCCGTTCAAACGAAGGCGCTAACTACACAGAACGCACTACGTCAGCCTATCATCAATCCCGTTATTTGATTGACATAGAAGGCAACCAATCAGATGACTGCATCACTGCTCATGCGCAAACAACGGCGCTAAGCTAGTCAGCGAATTACCTCTGATTTTAAGGCAGTGGTGCCCAATACGTCAATCAGAATCGACCGGGAGCCAGCGAACTGGTCCCAAGTCGACCGCAAGGGGTGGAGGGAGGAATTGGGTGGGAAAAAAAGAGATTTGTTTGTTTGTATCTTTAGCTTTCGTTCATTTTCGGCCCGTTCCGACTGTTGCCATCGTAGTGTGCGTGCAAATGCTCTATTTTTCTTTTGTATTTACCTGCAAGGACTCGAGGAAGCGGAAGGAGCCCAAGCGTCGTCCTCGAGGCACCAGACAAAAGGTGGAGTTGTGAAGTAGCTCCTGGTAGTCAAACCTAAAAAAAAAATCATTCATGAATAGAAAGGGCATCAATTGAAGAAAAATGCACACCAACTCAAGTAAAACGAGCGCTTAACGATATGGAAACGCTAGCACGGCGATGGCGGCCGCTTCTTTTGAGACATTATCCTTTACAACCTTCAAACGTCAACTAAAGCGGGGCTTTTGCAACTGAGTCAGAACGCTTCAGTTTACAGTATGTATAGTCATAAATCATCCCGGCTTTCTTTTTTTTCATCCATATACATGTTGGCACCGCTATATGCACCGTGTTGTAAAAAGATTCGCATCGGCAACTATGGCCAATAGATTTGTTTAAAAAAATAAAAAAGAGACATCGGGGGGGGGGGGGGGCATCAGCCCCTGCTCATATTTCATCGACCTTCGATGTAAAAGAGCCACAATGCAAACCCGGTGCATCAATCATTCCGTCAACTGCTGCCAGTGACGGGTGCTTGCACATTGGGGTGCGCGCACGCACACACACACACACACACACAGTATTTCTACTCCATGAAATCTGCACTCCAATCTTGCAAGAAATAAAATGAATTTGTCAATCAAATGTCAAGAGATTTCCTTTTTGTGAGCATGTGTTTCAGGATACACACACACACACAAAAAAAAAAAATCAAAGCCTGGGCAATCGTGCACTTGCTTCTTCTTACAGAATGTGTATGCAGTTAGTATAAGAAAATTAACAAAACGCGCATACCCTGTTTGTGGATGACAAATGTGGTTAGGAAGGAGCCGCTTAGCCTGACCCACTTTTTGGTCTTTTTGTGGTTGTTTTTGTTTTGGTGCACACGATGCATGACCGGGGGCCAAAGAGTGGATGCTGTGGCTTGTGTATGCGCGAAATATTCTTTAACTCATTCATTACCAGCCAATTCTAGACCAAGTCTGAAAAGACGTTTAAAAACGTCTTTGGGAGTGAATGAGTTAAAGAAGCTATATTGTCTCCGGGCGCCATTCTATTGCATCATGCGCTGCAGCTTCGACACGCAAGTAAAGCCAAGTGTTCCTCGTTTGTGATGACAAGAGTAGTATCGTATTTGCGAGTACGATAAAATTGTGTCGCCATCGATGTATCCATCATCTTTGGACGAACCCATCGCTGCCGCAGACATTCATCTAGCTATTTTCTATCCCCCCCCCCCCCCCCTCCCCTCCCGACGATCCATTCGCGGTCACGAAGCCACCGGTCGGATGAGTCGACCATTTCACGCGATATTGCGATTGAGTTTTTTTGAATGTTGACGCGTTTCTGTCGCTTGGGCGCCGGTTTCACAGAAGCAGACGCGGAGGCGGCGGTGGCGCAGCACAGCGGGATCGCTCTATTAATGTCAAGGCATCGGGGCGCAGCGTGATACCAGACGACGGATCAAAGCTAGCGTGTGGCTGTCTGATAAGGAGACTTCCCCTCTTTGGAGTATTTTCGCCATCTTGCCAATCTCTTCCGTTTGAACCTCCTTCGAGTTTCTTTTTTTCCCCTTCTCCACTTTCATGGTTGATCTCGTTTGCATCGCGGTTTGCCACCCCTGAACCTTCTTGTCACGTTTACTCGCGTGACTATTGAATGGATATCGACCTGGGCATGAGGAATGAGATGCAACGAAGGGGTGGGCGCGATGGAAATATTTGATTGACAGCAGCTTCTGCTCAGTTAATCGTGATGTTTTTTTTTTTCCAAAGGTCGAGGGTCAATAGAAAGTAAATGTGCTTGTGGGTGAATGACATTTTTGTGTGTGTGTGCGTGTGTGTGTGTGTTTTGGGCACGAATTGAAGCGCGCGGTTGACCAAGTGTATGGATTAACTGCCATCGTGCAGATCACTGTCAATACGGCTCCTACTCGTGCGCCTCATTGAGCATCATCTTCTTCATGTTAGTGTACACACACACACACACACACACAAACACGAACACACACACTAAATATCACTGGCACCTTTAACTGAAATATGATTGACATTTTTTGTAGGTACCTACCCGACGTGCCTGACAAGCATGCAAATTTAAAAATGAACAACACTTTATAAGAGTCGAATTTAAAAAAAAAACAAAAAAAGAAAACGCAGTGTACAGTTTGTTAATCCACCTCAACATTTGTTTTCCTCGCTATTAATTTACATTTGACCAAAAGCAAACAGTTTTTTTTCTGTCACATTGATGCCGAACCATAGCAACCATTCTCTCATTCCTCCTTCTCTTTTTCAACTCTCATCTTCCTCAGCTACATCTTCGACTTTCACCAATCTCAGCATTCCTTAAACCGGGGGGTGGTGGGAGGGGGTGAATTTGCATCCCGGTGCTTAATCCTATCCTGCAGCACACGTAGGAAGCCTCCTCCAATGGCAACGCGACTGCCTGTTCTAGTAACAGATGGACGGATTAGCCACCTCCCCTCAATCACTCCTTCGTATCCGTCTTTTACTCCTCACTCTCTGCCACCTCATCTTTATTCTCGATCTTGTCACAAAACTAGAACGCAGACGTCACATAGCTGAGAAAACAAAGCGACGCGCCTGCGGGGGGGGGGGGGGGGGGGGGGAGAAAAGAAAAACTCCAACAGTGATAAATATATTTTGTTTTGAACACATTTGCCCTAACTTTATACATGACACCAAGATGACAGGAGAAGCCGTCCCACCGTTTTCTCCGCTAAAACTCACAACGACACAGGACAACGAAACGGGCAGCCCAACGTAATACCAATAACCAGAGAACGAATTTAAAAAAAAATTCTTCCTGGAAAATATCAAGGTTATTATAGTTGACGAAAAATGAGCAAAAATAAAAAATAAAAATTGCAGTTTACATTACACAATAATTACAGTCAACAAATACTTCATATTAAAAAAATAATAATAATAAATAAATAAAAACAATACTAAAACTAATACTATAACTAATAGTAAAATAAAACAATGCATATTACCCCAACCCTGGAAAAAAAAAACTACCAAACTTGCACTAAAAAAAATAATTAAAACAGAAAACAAAAATCAAAACACTACAGACAACAAAAAAATGCTAAACTATTACAACCCGTGAACACGTGCACTCACGTAGCATTGTATCGTATCACCTTGTCTCTTTTGTGTTCCCAAAAATGCTGTACGGTATCCGAACAACATGAATATTGATTCCAATGCACTAAAAAGTCAATTACGTATGACACGGTGAATATTGAAACGGTTTCGCTGGACTTTGGGCCTGATTGGCTGCATTCTCTTGACGGTTTACGTTTGGCCACACCTCTGCAACTTGCACAGACAATCATCCCCTCCCATATCCCTGTTCATGCACACAATCCCTCCTCGGCTGAGCCCATCCTCTTGTTCTTTGCCTCTTTGTCTTGATCGGCCTCTCTCCCGACGACTCCCATTAATTACACGGCGAGCGAAGGGACTAAGCTCTCTAATCTGAAAAGATACGACCCCGCAACCGGCTCATCCCTTAACACTGTTACTTATACCTCAATCCAGCGCTCGCACAAGCAAACTCGCACACATGCACGCAAGAGCCGCCGGCTAAACGCAAATATGCATGTAAGATGTTGGATGCATTTATTGTGCGGAATATACGGCACACGCAAACACATACACACACAAAAGAGCACCTTGAAAAAGTTTTGTTTTGCCTCAAAAAATGTTCACATACACGTCAGATTTGAAAGCGCATCCCAGCATCCATTTGCTGCCAAATTTGGGAGCATTATGCAGATTACAGCAACAGTAAATACTGTACTCCTAAGTAGTTCCAGCTAGGCTTATGAGAGTGCTTTATTATTTATTTTTTGTTGCCAAATCTATTTAACGTAGATTTATTTTCACTTTAAAACCCTTTTTGAGTGTTCATCCAATGTGATTACACACTGCATAAACAAAATATTCTGAGCGCAGGCCCTAAAAAACAAGGACGGAAAGCTGGAAGATTATTCTGATTTTATTCTTTTATTTTTTATATAACTGAAATAGTGCGCATATTAATACAACGGGTGCGCCCCATGGAATGGCTGTTGAGTGGGTGCGACAAGCCTCATCATGCGGTGTCGTTTAGTTATATATATAGAAATGGGAGCACAGCTGTCTCTCCATTAGGCTAAAAGCACGGCCGGCACACCAAGATGGGCCACGGCAGCCATCAAGCCATTTGCAGCTCTTTTGACAATGGAAGAAAGAAGGCAAGAGGCGTTTGGAATATTTAGGAGATAGAAAGGCGATGATTGAGGACATTTGGCGAGGTTGGAAGACAAAAAATAAATAAAAAAATCGCTATGAAAAATAGGCCAACCTAAATGAAGAGACAAAAGACACAAAGCGCCAAACGACCGACACTTAAAAATGTTAGCGTTGACAAAATGTTTACCAACTTCGAGCACGTAAACATAAGAAAAGACAAGAAACCCTTTATTTGTCTCAAAATAGGAGAAATTCCCAATTTAAGGCAGCAAAATTATGAAAGGGAGAAAAGTACTGCTCCATCTAAAAATCGAATAGCTTCGGGTTTCGACAAAAAGTCCACACGAGAAAAACAAATCTATCTATATATATCTATATAGATACTGTATATAGATATAGATATATACATATCCAGCATACACGTTGCATCTGCTTGCAAGTCAAGGGTGACTGATCTCAAGTCAGGTTTTCTGCCTATAAATGCAGGGCAAGGCGTCGACTCTGGACTCACTTTTCCATCTTTTTACCACCCCTCCTACCCCCTCTCACTCACTCACAGCAGGCACACAAGCCAAAATCTCGCTTTCATTTCCCGTTTCGACTGGATGCTTTACCCAATGTCTGAAGGGGACTCTGAAGTGGGAGTCTTCTCTTACTTTCTTCCATAATTTATGAAATAAGATAAGATGGAAAGTAGAGGGGACGGAAACAAGGGCGGCTATAAGGTGAAAGGAGCAATGAACATGTCTTAAAATGGTATATGGGTGAGATTAAAAAAAAAAAAAAAGATGCCGTTTAGCTTCAACTTACATATCAATGACAAGTTCCGACTCCCACTCATAGTTTTGTGGAGCAGTGTACTAAAATCTTCGACAGTAAAAAAAAAAAAATCCACTATGTGAGCAGCACATCCTTCGGAACAGCGGAACCCCCCCCCCCCCAAAAAAAAATCTGGTACGTTCAAGCGCCGCCGGGATGCGTCGGAGCGAAACAGAACAAACAAACAAGACATCAGAGGAATAGCGCTGCTGTTAAAAAGCTCTGAGCAAATAACCGCGACGTATAGACAAGCAGCTGCGCTAATAGCAGCGGCGGTTGGACCACCCAAACGCAGGTGGGGCCGACAATAGGTATGGCTTGCCGCGCCGCGGCGTCTTTTGAAGTCCAACGGGTGGGAAAGGTTGACAGAGACTGCTGGATCATTGGAGAATGTGTGCGCGTCTGTGGCCGTCAGTCAATTGAGTTGAACCTTTCTTTCGGGCTCACACAAAGGCCTGCGACGAAAAAGGCGACAAAGTCATATGGAGCCAATGTGTGTTCCAAGTGTTGAAAAGCACAATACTCCCAGGCTAATTCCACCCCCCCCCCCTCTAGTTTAACCATTTCATGCACCAATTATGATACCATGATAGGCTGTCCACTGTAGTGACCGCTGCCAGCCTCTTACTGGACATATTTTCGGTCCTCTCTGTAACGAAACATGACTTTTGTTCCTCTTCCTGTTGCCTCAATCCGTAAATAACGACCAGATCCATATTAAATCGTGTTGACGGGATCATTTGTTAGCCAAAATATCCAAGGCAAGACTTTCTGGTATGCGTCTGTAAACCGCACAAGCATCACTGAAGAACAATTTCAATTTTTGGTTTTCTCATCCCAAATGACTATCGATTTAGAACGATTGGACGTCCGAGCCAAAAATGAGCTTGCGGTAACCTCATTCAGCCGCGAAGGATATTTTAAGCGGGCCGAAGTCAGTCTGGAGCAGAATGGCTGCAGATGTGTGCAGACAAGTGGAGCAGAGAAGGAGGCGGATGAGCAACTGTCAAAGAGACAACCCAAGGTGGGCAGATAACAGATGTCTTTTTTTTTTTCTTTCTTTTTTTGCAAGGGTCGTAAACAAGGAATCATTCAACCCTGAAGACAGCCGAAGGGCACGGCGAATTACAGAGTAAAAAGGCGAGAGAAGAGAGAGATAAATTACAGTGCGGTAACAGGAGTCTATTCAAAATGTTCAGCGATGGAGGAAAAAGGGGGAAATGTGGAAGTGGCGGCGGGAGCAAAGAGTGCTGAGTTTTTCTGAGTGGAGAGCTTTTCTTCTTCAGAAAAGCTTTCTGGAATCACTCAATGGCGGTGCGGCTTGGAATTGGTTATTGTCAATTAATAAAAAAAAAAATTCGAGCTGACGTTTTCTGGCATTTCACCTCCTTCAAAAACTTCCTCCACAAAAAGCTCTTTCACCAGCCAACCATCTTCACTCGAGTGGACATGCAGCACATAAATAATTGACAGGCTTCCGTCCACTGGGATGAAGATGTACTCTACACAGTATGCATGTGCTTTCGGAAGCTGACAGCAGGTTCCATGTGGTCTACCTTTTTGTGTGTGTGTGTGTGTGTGTGCGTGCGTGCGTGTGTATTACTGATGTGTCGTTCGCGAACGAACCGGCTCTTAAAGCCGGCTCTTTGAAGTGATCGACGGGAGCCGGCTCCTAATAGGAGCCGACTTTTTTTTTCTCCCGTTCCCCCCCCCCCCCCCTCCTTCGGTTAAAGCCGCACGTGATTGGTTAAGATCCGTGGTAGAAGAGGGAGAGGAGGGTTATATACACGCACACGCACACACTGTGAGCAGCACGCGAACAGGAGAGACAGGGAGACGAGAGAGAGCTCGATAGCGCTACAGAGAAAAAACAACACGGTGGAAAGTGGAAAGGCGAGAAAATGGATAGGAAATGCAGTGAAATTTGGACTCATTTCAACTTAATTGATAGTTCAAAGGCAGCGTGTAGACTGTGCAAGGTTAAAATATCCAATATCAAATTTTAATTCATAATTTGTTGTGTGGTAATCAAAGCTCACTTATGTTGTTTTACTGTAAATAGTTAAAAGCTTCTAAATATACAACAATCAGAGATTGGAACTTTTTGTTGACCTTGCTTTGAGATGGGTCTTTGTTCTTCTACTTTGCCATTTATTTTTTGTAGCACTCCATGTTGTACTCCATGTTGAGTATGTTCAGAAGAATGGAAATAAAGCCATATAAATAATAAATATTTGATATACTGTATATTTTTTACATTCGTAATTCATTTTACACATAACTTTACATTATTTTTGGTAGTAAATTAATTTAATTAAGCAACAAAAAAACTGAGGAGCCATTTGGGAGCCGAAAGCTCTTTTTAGTGAGCCGAGCCAAAAGAAACGGCTCTCTAAAAAGAGCCGGAATTCCCATCACTAATGCACAGACGATTTACAGTAGCTGCTCTCAAGCACACAGGGAACTTTGACGGTCGAGTGAAGTTTCCATCTTGAGCTCACAACAAAACAGCCTTTCCACACCGTGCTCACTTTACACATCTTATGACTCGGATTCAGTTGCAGGTTCGTTTTGCAGATAATTACTGCACACAAACAGCAGAAGCTTTGTCTGCTTTTTACATGTTAAAAACACGATTTACTTTTGTTTTTTGCACCGCTCGCAAAATCTAACAAAATAGTAGGAGAAAAAGAATAATTATTTGGATTATGATTAGTCGCGTAGACTGCTGCGAATGGCAGAGGCACTAGAAAATAGTTTCTTGCAATCCAATGAAGAAAAAAAACCGGAATTACGACTTGCATACAAGTGTCCCAAATGTTTTTAGATAATGGTCACCAATTCAGTTCCGTTGGTCATCATTTTAATTATTAAATGGTCCATATACCTCAAATGTACTGAATTTGTTCTGTCGCCAATCTGTCCGTTTACTTGTTAATGCGTCAATGAAACACTATCGCTGAACGGAGACAATCTAAAGCGCTCCAATCATATTTATGAACACACCAATGTTAAATACATTCTAAAAAGCTGCCATTTAAAAAACAAAACAAGAATTCACTTGATTTGACTCTTAAATGGTCGCAAGCGTTTTGTCTCCTTCGAGAACAAGAAAAGGTGAGCCCGCCCAACTTATTTGAGGCTGGTGCGCGATGACAAACATACGTTCTCAATTCCAGTTTAGCATCTCTCAAAATAGCACCACTATGCGCTTCAGTTCCATTTATCTTCTCCGGAAAGTGCAGTGGGCTACATAACCTCGCATGTCGAGATATCAATGGCCTACTTTATCGGAAAAGCTCCGTCTCGAAACGACTTCTTTCAGATTTAACCCTTTCGTGCACCCTGTGACCTGATAACATGACAATCTGTCCACTGTATCAACCGCTGTCCCTGAAAGGGTTAAAAGGCAAAACATTAACATTACACTTGAATTGGATTTTTTTTTTTTTTTCCCTTTCCCCCTCAAGGGTGTCGACACGCTATACATACATTCATGCACACTGGCCATCCGCAGCTTGAGTAGCACTCAGCGCACTGAGACATCGAGACAGTGGCTGCACTGTGGAGGACTTGGACTCACTCCAGATGCCTCTCCAGAACATTCCATTGAGAGTCTGCTGGCTGGACGGCTCGGAGGCTGGTAAACAAGCACAATAACAAACAACTATACGGCTGCCTGACGAAATTCCGTCGAGGAACATCCATTCCCAAAGGAAAAGTTCCCATGGCGTACTTTGTAATTATCTCCGGCTGTCGACGTATTAGGGGCAGTTTAACCCTTTCATGCACAAATCATGATAACCTGATAAGCTGTCCACCGTAGTAACCGCTGTCCCTGAAAAGGTGAATAAGAATCCAGACATCCATCAAAAAGTACGTATTGGACACGATGCTGATGTAAACACATTGTTTCAGAATTTGCATCATTTCTGCACATCCTTGAACGAGGAACTTGTCTTCCAGCTGTCATCCTTTCAGGAAAAAAAAAATATATGCAGAGGCGTGAGCTACTCACAGAATGAATTATCTCGTTTTTTTCCCACACAGACCTGCTGTCAACCGCAGACATTTGCCTTCAGTGTTTTCAATCTCAGTTTCAAGACCACTGTTGAGACTTGACGATCCGATAACTTTTGCTGTAAAACAATAACCATGAACCAGCGCCACAAAAACACCTTTACATTTGGCCTCGTGTTCTCTATTGTCGGCGAGCAAAAGGATTCCCTGCGTGGTTTTGAATGACGTACTTACAATGGTCATGCGAGTCAATTTATTTTGAGGGGGTGCACGCAGACGTTGCTAATTCAATTCAATACAATATGCCAGAGGGCTGGGGGGGGGGGGGGGCATGGCTAAAAAGGTCACACTGCAAGTCAAATGCTGGCCTCTAATCAGTGATCACTTGGCAGCGTCTGAATCACTTTTTTTTTTTTTTTACGTGTCTTTATTCGGAGGTAAAAATCGAGCGCGGGAGCTCGGATGTCTGCAGATAATCCTTCACAGAACGAGGGTGGCATTAAGTGGAGTAGGGCAAAGTTGAGTGGGGAGAAAAAAATAAATAAATCACTCGGGAAGCTGAGATAGAAGTTTGGAAGATAGCCTGAACGTTAGCGATTTGCATTATGAATGACTAACTGGCAAAAGGTTTAATGAAGTGTTGGAATGGAAACGGAATGACGCTTCTTCTGTAGCGGGAGATGCAAAAGTCTGATGGGATGAAGACTCAGGAGTAAAAAAAAAAAAAAAAAAAAAAAAAAAAATGGCGGTGAGGTTGCTGCTCTGTATATTACTGAACAAACAAACAAAAGCTTGCTTTCATGTGAGATTCTCTGCACCGTCACTGTGAGATTAACGTTTATAGCTCAGCAATAACTCGCCACCCCAGAACCAACAGTCCCAATTTTTTTCCCCCCTCACCACCTCCCGCTTCGACACTAAGACAACAGTTTAACTGTGCTGAAATAATTTCGTGAAAGCGGCACAATGAATCGGCCACCCCAGCCCGCGTGCCCGACACTCCCACACGCGTGTAACATAAACACAGCGATAATGGAGCGGAAAGTTAATTAGACGCGGAGCTGAGAGGGAGCATCTTCCTGCAGCGACACAATCATCGGCCGTATGGTGCATCTCAAGGGGGTTGAGGGTCGACATATTTTTATTGTTTTTTTTTTTTCTTCTGTATTAGCATGTCCTCAGTGACACCGCCCATACGCACTCTTGCATGGATCCATCATTAGGACAAAAATGAGGATAGGCATCAGAGAAGAAATAATGACTCAGAGGCTCGCTCGGCCATCCAGTGTTGCAAATCAACCGAAACAATGGATAAACAAATCATTATTGTCGTTTTCGTCGGCTCTCGGATGACTTGTATAACCACAGATAACGTTCAGTAGTTGGTTGCCTCGGGGTGGGAAATGTCAGAGGTGGCACCTAAAGAGAATTTTTTTGGGGTGGGGGGTGGGGGGGGGGGGGGGTAAATATAGTTGTTTGGCTTGGCCGTGACTGTCATGATTCTGTTTGACCAACAGGTGGCACTGTAGGGTTCTCACTGCAGCTGCACACCGGTTGGTCATTATGTAATTAGTGCTTTAAAAGGACTCCCAGCGTCATTGTGCTGTTGGCTACTGTCATGTTTGTTTGATCCTCCTTGCTGCTGCCATGTTTTTTTGTTCCTGTTAGTTTTTTGCCACAGCCATGGTTTTGGTTTGTTACTCGTCAAGTTCAACTACAACTCGTTAAGTTCACCCTGCTCCACCCTCTTATCTGCTTTTTGGGGTCCACCACCACCACGCTACGTGACAGCGACTAAGCGATTGAATGAGTCTGCCACCAAGGATACAATAACAAAATCCCTTTCCAGTGGCTCTCAAGCTAACATGGCTCGAAATGCAATTGGCTGTGAGACCAGACGCAACCAGCCAGCACGACAAGAACACCCAAAAATGACCAAAAATCACGATACACCGCACAAGAGCTTCCACGCTTTCATGAATGAATGGTAAAGGCAGATTTGTATGCATCACAATTTAAATTCCTTCCCAGCTGTCTTGAAACCAATCCCATCCTCAGAGAGCTGACATATCTCGGATCCCCCCCCCCCCCAATTGTTTCCAATGAAATTACTGTGCTTTGTCACTCAATTAAGCCCAGCTTTCAATATCCTATGGGTGGGTGATGTCTGTTGGCTGCCAAAGCCGGATAAGGCCAGGTATTTGATGTCAGAACTGAGCAGCGGGGTCTGGTTTTGAGCCGTGTGGGCTCGCTTGGTGCTTGTCTAAAAGGCGCATCCCCAAAAGCTCTTTGGGAGAAAGCGAAGACGAGAACGGGAGATTGAAGTCAGTCTAATTCCGCCTCAGAAAATGGCAGCTGAGTTAATTAGCTCCGACCAGTTTACTGGCAAGCGGGGAACTGCCCGATCGCTCTGCGTTACACCAAAAAGGCGAAGAGAATCAGTGCCGCCTTTGGGGGGTCGGGGGGTGAAAAGAAAAGAGACTGGAGCCAAAAGTAGAACAAAATACTTCCTCACTCAAGTTTCTCATCCCTCGCGCACATCTGGGGAAGCCAGATAAGGAAGATGTCATAAAAAAAAAACAGTGATTGACATTGTGCTTATTATGCACATGTCAGAAGTCATGCAAATTGTTATTTTTATGTATAGCGCATGACATACAAAAAAAAAACTGATGCGAGCAAAGAGGAAGAAAGAATGCACCACTTGCAAAATGAAAGAGCCGAGGGAGAAAAAGATTTGTATGCGGCTTTACATAAATGGCAGGGACCATGAATACTCTTTTTTTTGGTTGTTTTTTTTTACCTTGCCACATGGACCCACGCATGGACTCACACAAAAACATGCCACTGCGAAGAAAGACAAGCCAATTGCAAAGTTTGTTTCACCCATTTAAATCTCGTAACCTCAATAACATTAAACAGTCACCAGCTATCGCATAAAAGTGATAGTAACAGATGCCATTTTGTGTACTTTTTAGATGCTTACGGAGAAGCAGAAGCTGATGCTTGGTGAGACTAAGGAAAGACAATCCTACCACAAAGTTAGTTTTCATCCAATGACATTTCGTAACCTCAACAACATTAAACAGTTCACAGATATGGCATAAAAGTGGGGTAAAGATGCCAGATTGTGTACTTTTTAGATGTTTACAAATAAGCTAATGCTTGCTCATGCTAATCTGATGTCTGGCGAGACTAAGGAAAACCGGTTTCACGACTTTACTAATGTAACATATCCACTTTGACACTTACTACTCAAATTTTTTTCTTTTTTTAAATTGCTGCTGTCGTTAGCAACGCTTGACGCGAATCGTCAGGTAGCGCTTCGGGGAAGTCAGTCGGCGAGCAGATGAATCAAGTCAAGAGCTTCGGACGGGGCAGAAGGTGGAGTCAGAAGTCAGTGAATTAACAATATCTTTTCCCAGCAGAGATCAATGATGCATTACCGCAAACAAGAGGGAGGAGGTGGAAAGAGAGACGTTGATGATCATTTGTATCTGCCTCAAACACACTTTCTCTTTTTTTTTTTTCTTCCAGTGAGATCTCGAAACCAAACAGGACTGCGGCAAACACGAGCTTCCAGCTCATCATCACCCTAAAAAAAAACCCACATTAGTATTCCAACGTAGCGGCCTCACAGGGATGACAAATGCTTTCGTCTGAATGAGCACACCGCGAATTAAGACCAGTCAGTATTTATTTATCTATTTTAAAGATAAAAAGGCCGACGGGGTCAGCTGATTTAGCCAAATATGCCGTTTGACCGCATTCAAAAAATACAGCGTCTGTATGATGTATATAAAATACATGACGACAAAGATGGTTGGAAGCTGATTTGAAAAAAAATAAATATAAATTGCCCCCCCCCCCAAAAAAAAACCCACATCCAGTCCTTCATGTCTGTATAATGTTGAAAAGTCAGTTGCTAATATGCGGCTACGGAGAAAAACAATAAACAAACAAAAAAAGAGCAACAGTCAATAATTAATTGTTAACAAGTTTCCAAACTCGAAGCTCTCTTTCTTCCTGAGTGCTGGCTCCTTTATTTATGAATGAAGAGCACTGCAGAGCTACCGCTCGGTCACTCCGCAAGATATTAGACCCGAAACTGAGTGCACTCGTTCTACGATAGCTTCTTAGTTACCAGAATTTTTCCACTGGGATCAATAAACCACCGCAAGTCTACTCGTCATCACATTAACCTTGGAAAGCAATGCGGCGCGGAGAGAACACTTATAGATCCGTACGTATATAGGCGATAAAATTTCAAACCTTCTCTGGCCCATCTGCTGCTGTTATACAAACAGATGCCGCGACGTTGAAGAAAAATATAGGCGCGTTTACTCGCGGTGTTTATTAGTCTCGTGTGGGTGTGTCGCTTTAACACTCCGTTAGCTATATGGTGCCACATGAACTAACAACTGAACAAAAACTAGCGATACAACAAAAGATTGTACCGTATTGGCCCGAATATAAGACGGTGTTTTTTGCATTGAAATAAGACTGAAAAAGTGGGGGTCGTCTTATATTAGGGGTCTAAACATTATACCCATTCACAATGCTAGATGGCGCCAGATAGCATTGAAGCGAATGCTGAACTTGACTACCAAGGCCAAAGTGAACCCCTGTCACGAAGAATAAAAATAAAAATAGCGGTAGCACGAGGAAGAAAAATAAAAAATAGCGGTAAGAAGGAAAAGAGAAGAAAATATATAGAAACAGAAAATGGAGAAACGTAGCGACAATCTAGAGAAAAGTGGGTCGAAGATCGGCCAGGTTAACCGGCAGCTGAGAAGTTACGATGTAATTTACATTTCAAAAACCCGAAGCCATTCATTTACGAATGTGATTGCACTTTAGTTTACATATTTAAATGTTCAGATATTAAGATTTGAATGAGGAAAATAACATGCTTTTTCTCTCAAATATATTGTTAGAATAATTTGTTTCAGCTGTACTGTAATTATTTTCTGTATAAAAATTAATTTGGTGTTCAAAAAGTCTTTTTTCAAACTTGAGTCTTAAAAAAGAGGGGGGTCGTCTTATAATCTTGTATTCGGGCCAATACGGTATTATTATTTTTTAAATGACCATATACAGACAGAAAAGGCCAGTCGCAGCATGGATATCTTTTTGTGGGGGCTTTCTAATAGATCACGAGACATTTCTTGGTTCCACGGATTCCCTGGAGTTCGTCGGACTCCAGTGGGGGAGGTGAAATTGCAGAAACGGAATATAGATTGACCATAACGCTGTCAACGGGGCGCCTCCGATTAGCCTCCACCCTATTGGAGAAGCATGATGCAGTGTGACACGGGGTGAGTGCTTGCGTGGGTCTTGTGAGGGAGGAGATGCTCAACGAGTGCAGTCTGATGCAGCTGAATCCACAACGTAGCACAAGAAATGCTGCTGCCGTTTTAGGTGAATGTACTATAATAATCAAATTGGGCGGTGACTAGCTATAATGTAGCGGAAGCACATTTAAAATAACGACCACGATGTGACCCACGAAAATAGTAATAAACTTTACAGAAGTTAAAATGACAATGGCGACGTGATGACTACAGTTTGGTTCTGCTTGGAATGATGTTTGACTTAATAATGACAGACTGGTTGGCCCTGCAAAATTTACTAGCGCACATAGCCCTGATTATTAACCAGTGAGTCGCAGATGAACTCCAACCTGGCTCTAAAATTTTGCCAAACAAATGACAGGAAGAGATAGCGACAGCGAGGAGCCATTTGGCACACACCTTGGAACCTGATCGAGTCACTTCGAGTCCCACACCCTAAGCAGCATCCAGACAAACTCGCTCGCAAACTGGCTTGTTTGGTGTCGTTGGCCACCTGTCAAGGAAGTGCATCACTCACCGCGAGGTGCGACGGCGGTTTCGTGGGCTGTGTCCTATAACTGAAAGCCGCTCTGAGAGCAACTACGGCGACGTTTTTTTTTTTTGGCTTCGCTCACAACTTGCTTCTCATTCATCAAAGGTGACGAAGAAGGAGACGGGAGAGGAGTGCCGAGCGCTCCCAGTGCAGCTATCATTAAATTAAAGTTCAACAGTGAACCTCATGAGTAATTCATGGCGTGCGGCGAATTCTTCAGTTGTGTGCAGAATATAAGAGCGCCTAACTTCTGGCACACGTCGTCTGCCGTGTTTGTTGATGTTGGGCTCACCCCCCCAGCATATACGTATGTTTTGTTTACATACGTATATAGAGGTACGTTAAATACGGGCTAGCTGTTCCGATTGAAGGAAATGGACCACAGTAAGGAGTGAACGGGAGCTCTGTCTGCTCAAGTCCAGGATATCTGGACTGCAGGGCTACTCGGGGTCTCAGGGATTCAGATCTCAGACCCTTTGGTTCAAAGCCAGAGGCCGTCTCAGGCAATCATATTTTTCCGTGTACCGTATTCCCTTTTAATAAATCGACTATCTTATTGATTGGAGTACTCAAAAGAGATGCTGCTCGTATAACACAAATGTCAGGTCAGAATTCAGCAAAGTGTCTTTCATAGACAATTTAGGCTTTTCAAAGTGTTACTGAAGGGAAGCAAAGGGCGAAGTGTCAATCCGCCATACCTGAAAGCGCACATTACGACCGAACAAAAAAGGTTACTCTGGATGGGGGGCGCGCGGTGAATTTGTTCATATAAGTGACCATCACAACAGTACTTTGCAGTAATTGGAGCTTCGCATGCGCTTTTCGATGCCTGACCGAAAAAACAAAAACAAAAACATGTAGCTTCAAGAAAAAGATTACAAATATTTTGTTGTCTCATCAAGGGGTAACCAGAGCACATTTTTGTTGTTGTTTCACTCAGGATGTCTAAATATGCCCAAAGGAATGTAACAACACGACGAGGCTATCGAATACTCTAGTTAAACATTCGAGAGTTAGAGTTGGTTTAAATACCAGTTTAACCCTAATACATCACAGGGTTATTAAAACCTTTGTCTGTATCGTAAATCCGATTAGTGCAGCATACATTAGTGAGTATCTTTGAACCTTTCAGCGATTGGGATTAGAATGACGATACAGTATTACGGCGATCATTGTGCCTCATTCTGCATTTGATGATTTTTTTAAAAAGAAAAACTATGAAACTATCAGTAAAAAAATATTAATTCAAACCTTTAGTGCACAGGTGTCAAACTCAAGGCCCGGGGCCAGATCTGGCCCGCCACATCATTTTATGTGGCCCGCGAAAGCAGCTCAAACATGTCAACTTCCATGATCCTTTCTAAAATGTCTGCCAACATTTTTAATTCTCATATGTAATAAATAAGAGATATACTTTCAGCATTTTCTTGTTACCAAACCACCTGAATTGTTAACGTAGCCAAAAATGCTAATCATGAAATTTCTCTATGAGCAATACCATTTCATTTATCTCAAATTTAAACCGAAATGTCACACGTTTGTCGTACACATATTTGCTTTCCGCATCGGTGAGCCATGTTTACATAAGCGCAAATGGCGATGGGGGTCAAAGGTTCAAGCAGATGCCATCCGATGATACGAACAAAGTGAAAACAGGACACTGAGTTCCTGTTCCTTAAGTGCAGAAGCAATTAGACACGTCTTGCTCCTTCCCTGCCTTCTTCCTCCTCCTCCTCCTCCTCCTCCTCCCGTGAACTGCATTGTCATCGTCAAAGCCTTTCCGCTCCACTTGGCCCGGACAACAGCAAGCAAGGTTGCCACAGACCTTTCCTGCTATGATCCCGCCAGCGTTAGCCAAGGTTGATGGAGGGCTCGATTAGGACCCTCAATGGACACCCATTAGGTCGTTATCCACACAAGTGTAAGAGCCCCGGAGCAATTCCCGCTTTCTTATATACATGATACGCGATCGGTGGCTGACGTAGACTGGCGCTATTCTGTTAGCTCATTTCATTTCAAGCATTCAACAAGCTATCATGCACACAGTACGACAAAAACAAATATTTTTTTTTTTTTGGACCCAGCTGTAGTTACTAGAGCAGGGAGTGTATAAACGATCCATGTCATCATAAAATTGGAGTCAACGATTCACAAAACTGCCTTAGGCAGTCGTGTACAATCCCCGTTGATTAGCCGTAATGAGTA
This sequence comes from Hippocampus guttulatus, assembly GCF_054856545.1. NCBI lineage: Eukaryota > Metazoa > Chordata > Actinopteri > Syngnathiformes > Syngnathidae > Hippocampus > Hippocampus guttulatus. The sequence goes on from NC_141278.1 coordinate 6,587,857, forward strand.
GAACTCAAAAGTTGGAACCAACCGATGGCAGAGGACCTTCAAGATCCATAACATTTTCATTGCGGTGAATTCTCTCTCTCTCTCGCCGTTTGCTTTATAGCGGCGGTTCAGAACTAGAATTCAAAGCCGGAATGCTGCGTGGCTTGTGTCTGAGCATTGTAGTATTTTAAATGTTGTGATCTTTATGTTGGTGGTGCTGTGAGGTTTTGTCTGTTGCAAATTCCATTTTTGGGGGGTATCTCAATCAGTACCGCCACCCCACCACCCTGTGCTCATTTGCATTCACTGTACAACGTATCCTTTTCTTCCCTTTTTTTTCGAGAAACCTCCAAAGTGAAGAAAACTAGGCCGTGTTTCAAATTCTCCCTTCTCCTCCCATTCCTGTTTTTAACCACAGGTCTCACTTTTTGTCAACCTCCGACTCATTCTTGCATTTACTTAAAGTTGCTGGAGGAAAAATCTTACTTTTATTTTTCCCCTCGTGATATCTTTATGTAACGACTTGTTCCCTTTCTGCCTTTGGTACCACGTCCTACCTCGAATTTATCTCCTTCCCACTTGCTCCCACTTCCCCACTGTTGACAGTCTTGTCCCGGGTCCCTTCAGGCTAATCCTGCGGCGGAGCAGATGTATCCGCTCATTAACCTGGTACCACCTTCTAAGAGCCTCATTAAGTGTGACACTTGCACAAAAACTGGGGCAAGAATAACATATATAAGCATGTCAGGGTTGTTGTTGTAGTTGTTCATTTGTTTTGTTTTTGAGAGATAGCCGATTGGTAGAAGAAAGAAGAAATAGCTCGTAGACTCTTAAAAAAAGGACATTGTGGTACCCTTCACTCATTCACTCCCAAAGACGTTTTTAAACGTCTTTTCAGACTTGCTCCAGAATTGGCTGGTACTGAATGAGTTAAGGAAAAATGGTTCGGTACCCTCAAAGGTAATGCTTCCATCGACACACTAGTGACCTAACGCATTTGGAATACCTCACTGTCAATCAATTGCGGAATAACTTTTACCTCCCTTTGCCCCTCAACAGCCTTCCACTTTGTTTCATGATGATGATCGCAAATGAGCGGCGAAAAGAAAGCCAGTAGATATTTCGGACTTTCCTTCATGCCGCATCGACCTTCCGCCATTAACGCTTTTGACTCCCAACGCCACACGAGACGGCCACAACTCCCCCCGTTGTCCTCCTATCCTGCTTCCTCCCCAAAACGCCACTGCGGGGTGGAATAAATGAGCTCATTCATTGCGCTTGAAGCAATTTCATCGTTTTGCCGCCGACCACCCTTCCAATGTAAACAAGTCGAAAGGAGCGGTGCAGTCGGAGACACCGATTTACCGTTTCAGGGTGAGTTGTATTTGCGCGCTAAATCCGTATGGCGAATTTTCAAATGGCCTCTGCATGGTGTTTTTGGAAGAGAACAGCAGAGAGCAAGTCCCGGTAGTTTAAACGGCTGCACCAATTATGCTGAACGTCTAATCCGTCAAACACCGGCATGTCAAGAGACATTTGAATAGATCAGTTTCAGCATGGGAGAGCGACGCAGTTGGAGCTACAGTGGACACTGCGCGACGTGACTAGGGCTAACGGAACGGTGGTACGCCTCCCTTCTGTTTCGTTTTTGCCAATTTCTAACACAAACTTGCTGGAAAGTTGATTCCACGCAAAACTCTCAATCTCCAACTCCTTAATAGAGTCATTTTGTACCATCTCAGGGACTCCGCATCCGTCTCTAAACGGAAAAAAAAGCAAGGCGCAGACTTTCTAATGAGCAGTGCTGTCAGCACTCTGGTTTTATTGCTCGGTTTAAGTTGAGAGCGTAGCCGAGAACAGATGGCGTGTCCTAAAGTGTTGTCTTTTATCATCTGTCTATCACCTCTGTCATTAGCACTCTGTTGAATTAATAATGCAGAAACACTTGGGCTATAATTGGGGGAGAAGTTCCAAGTCATCGCAGTGGACATACTGATAAAAAAAAATAAGGATACCCGAAGTTTTTGTAACGAGCCATGAAAGTGTTTACGACTGAGAAATTGACCGTGAATCAACCTTGGCCCCGGCCCGCTTGTTCTTACCTTTCATATTCCAGGTTGTCATGATCACAACGGGCGTCTTTATGCTTTTCCCAGTCCTTCCCGTGGCGGCATGTCGTGAGCGACACAATGTCCTTCCCATTGTGGATGTGATGGAGAGCGTTTCGGGTGTCCGAGCCGATGCCCGTCAGGTAGCGCTTCCCTTTGAACATCAGCAGGTACTTCCTCCGCGGCGGGGTGGCGTTCCGGACCAACCAGCCTCGTTCTCCACCCTTCTGCGGGTGGTCCTTTGAAAAGAGCGGGATGGAGATGTCAAAACCGGGCCTGAAATGTTCCGTGTTGAGGCTGGCTCTGGCTAAGATGGCCTGGCCGATGTTGAAACCCAGATCCTCTGTGTAGTTGGGCCAAGTGCCCGAGTAAAGATTAAAGATCAGGTGATTGCGCCCGTCGTTCCAAAGAGGGTAACCCCGAATGCGTTCATCCACGTTGGGCACAAACTGTCCTGACAGCTGGTCTCTGTCCAGGGTGTCGATCCCGAGCACAAACAAACACGCCTCACGCGGATCGGACGTGTAGTATCGTGACTCGGCGATCGACGTCAGGATTTTTTTGTAGCTTTCGGAGATGCGGTCGTTTTTCTCCGATGGATAAACGTACACCCGGAACCCTTCTCTTCCTCGACGCCGACAGCGGGAAAAGTCAAAGCAGGTCTCCATGCGGCAGTGGCTGTCCTTGTAGATAACAGACCACGCCTGTCGCCGCTGCCGGGGCGACTCGGACGTCCCGGGGTCTGTCTGGAGCTCGTTCAGGTGAGCATAGCAGGGCAGGAAGGCCCGGTCGGTCCAGTTGGGCCAGGGTCGCATGACCTCACCCTGCTGGCCTGTCAGCATCCGGAGCAGACGTACAGGTAGCTGGACTCCCCTACCGAAGTAAAAGAGAACCAGCCAGCAGAATGTACACAAGCCCAGCAGAACATATTTCTTCCGCGCCTGCATGGGGGCCTGCCGCAGTCTATTTTTTTTTTCCTCCTCGGGTCTCTCGCTCACTTGTCCTTTTTTTTCCTCCCCTTTGCCCCTCAGCTTTGAAGCCTCACAGGGGTGCGAGCCGGCCTAGTGACTTCTAACAAGGAGCTTCTAAAGGAGGGCAATGTGTCGACAAGGACATTACCGTCTCCTCCAAGTGTGGCCTAGTCCACTTTGCCATTTAGGAGGACACAGAACCAAATTATTGTCTCCGCTCAGTCAGCCTCGGAATGTCTTCCCCCCCACCCCATTTTGTCGTCAGCGCTCAGATGCCAGTGCTCAGCCGTCTCGATTGAGGAATGCGGCGCTCCTGCCGATGCCGCGTGCGTTTCTTCCCCGGCGCAGCCTGCTCGATGGGAACGAAGGGTGATTTCTTCACTCTCTCCGGCCAAGCTTGCTGCCTCATGGTGCCTGGCGCAACTGCTGTCGGCAGGCCCCTCCTATGGAGAAGCAAACAAACAAGAATACAGATCAGTACACAGCGGGTCGCCACTCCTCAACCCAACAGACACCTTCTTATTTGAGTAACAGAAACTCAAATTCTGTCGAATGAAACTAAACAATCAAGAGGAGGTTTCGACTTCGTCCACAGGAGATTTCCAATTTTCCCCAGACTTGTGGTTAATATGTCCGCCTCGCATATTTCTCGGTTTAAGGGTTTCAAATGTCAGGTCTGGCCATCCTGTGTTGGTTCTTTGGGTTTTCTCCGACGTCCGAAGTCCACTGCTTGGGTCAAACCAGAAGAGATGGACAGATACAGATGTAAACACCCGTGTGGAATGCGCAGTCAGTATCTCATTGTTATTTTCTCCCCGTTTCTGCTTTAGAATACTGGATTAACTACCGCGCACCATGACACCGATTGGAGTTGAGGTAGAGTGGGGCGGAAAAAAGGGTCTTGAGCAGTTTCAATGGAAATAGGAGTGAAAAGAAGGAGTACTCTATTCGCTTCTGCTTTTCTGTGAAATTCTTAACGGTTCACATTTTTTTGTCGGTGCCCTGTACTCTATACATACAGTGTGTGTTTCTGTGTGTGTGTGTTTGGGGCGGGAGGGTTGGGGGGGCTTCACAGTAGAGGATAGTGTTCCTGCTGCCAGCTGACACACAAAGGCAGCTTTCAGGACTCACCTGCCCACGTCCTCCACCACTCATTCCCATTCCTCATTACTCAAGCCAAGAAGTAATGGCGGCCACACGGTGCGAGGAACTTGGATAAATAATACCTTGTCTGATATGAATGAGACAGCTATTGCCAACAACGGCTGTGAGCACTCTGGGTATGTTAACTGTATGATCCATTTTAGGGGCGGGTTTGGTTGAAAAGGGAGACAAAAGGAAATTGAAAGTGATATTACATTCGCCACGTACCGTATTTTCCGCACTATAAGGCGCTTCGGGGTATAAGGCGCACCTTCAATGAATGGCCTATTTTAAAACCATTTTATATATGAGGCACAGCACATTTTAAGGCACATAGAATAGAAGCTACAATAGTGGCTGCGGTTGCATTATGCCTCCACTAGATGGAGCTATGCTAAAGGAATACAATACAATACGGCTTGATTAATATTGAGCCTTCACAACCGCTGCAGCTGTAACAAAGCGCTTGACAGAACATTTAAAATACTAAGTCCAAGAAATGAGAGTATTGATCCACATACAGTATAAGGCACATCGGATCATAAGACGCACTGTCGGCTTTTGAAAAAACCGAATGCTTTTTGGTGCGCCTTGTAGTACGGAAAATACGGTAATTTGCTTCCATAAGTGACTTTGGAAAACTCGTGCTCAGAAACTACGGATGGGCGATCAACTGGTATACTGGACCGTAAATTCATGTATATTATACACGTGCATTGAACAGAAAATTGTCCCTCTGTTCTCTGATCTTTCAAACGCAGTTACGGCTTTGGCATAGCTGTCATTTGCGATATATTTTCAGCTGCTGCAGTTCCACATTTGCCGAAGCATAAAAACGAGTCAAACAAAACACTGTGTTTAGCTCCTTTGAAGTTGAAGTTGGGTGTGGCGTTCAATTTGGCAAGTTGGAATGAAAATATATTCTCAAGTGGTGTATTTCTGGGTGCGTACGCATGCGCTACCCAAACACCCGACAGAGATTTTATCTGACTGACAATTGAATTTTTTTTTCCCATTATCAGGTAACAGTTGGCGAGCCGTGACATATTTGTCAACAATTCACAATTGCTGAATGTAAGCATTGATTTCTCATTGATTTTATCCATTTTCCCATGCTTGGCATCTCACGACAACTCAAACCTGACACACAGGTGAGCCGCTTTGCTTCAATCTGTCACCAACAACGTCAAACACACATTCTCAATCATACTATTAAATGGGCAAAGAGAAAATTAAAAAAAGCATAGAGGGAGAAGTGAAAACGGCTCCGAGTGAGTTCCTCAGCGGTCCAAGGACAGATGCGCTTACGGATGCCCACGAGTAGCTGAGTGGCTCTCGTGGCAGGGGTCTGTAGGTCACACATCAATCACGGACCATTATGGCGGCGACAACCACTGGAGGACAAGCCACAAGGCTCAATAAATTGCGCAGAGGCGTGAAGGTGGAAAGAAGAGGTTCAAGGGGAGGTGAGCGAATGGGCAGCGACGATGCGTTTCGTCGTACAATGAATCCCAATAAGACATTCAAATGATTCATGCGCAATATGCAGGCCACAAACTTAACGTGTTTGTTGCTCCTTGGCTTCATGTTACGTGGATGGAGAATAGCGACAGCGCAGCACACGAGGAATATTTCACCGGTGGTAGATTCAACCTCTCCTTTTAATCTCGACCTTCAGGGCCACGATTTTTTTTCCCTCCCCCGATTGCGATTGGGCAGAACCATCTTATTCTTTTTTCAGGCTTCTTTTGTGTTCTTTGTTTCTGACCACAGCCGGCACCGAGTTGCTCATTGAGATAATGAGGAAAAGGTGAGATGGCTCGACAGAAAGCAGGGCCAGTATTTTATTACGACGGGGCCATTATTGGGGCGCTGAAACGTCAGGCAAGCGACAAGAATGGAATGGCCTCACGCTCTCGACACATGCCGAGTCTGTGACCTAATACAGTTCTGCCCAGCGTTTGGCTTGTAAACATGATGCCCCGCCCCCCATATGTTCGAAAAAAATCCGACTAAACTATTTAAACCAGATTATATTTTTATTGCATCATAATTCACGCTGGTTCGTTTGATGAGAAAAAAAATATATTGTACCCAATGTGAACCAAATCTAAAAACCAAGGTAACTGTGATTTTTAGTGGACCGTTAATTCCACCGTTCTACTCCGCGCCCCCTGAGCGCAATCATGACAACGATGTGGCCCGTCTTGAAAACATGTTTGACACCCACTGCCAGGTGAGCAATGGAAGCCAACCGCGGCAATGGCTAAATTTGATGCGGTTACACCAAAAAAAAACCCAAAAAAACCCCAGCATGACTCATACCATTGTTAAATCACAGCAGGCGTTTAGGTGACTTTGCGTGTCCAAATCTCGATGTAATCACACATCTGGCCCTATGTTTGTACTGGCTGAGATCTGCCCGACGTATTACTTCTGTGAAATGAGGTGTACTGAAAAAGAAAAAAAGCAAAACACAAATCTTGTGGCGAGCGAGGCCCGGTTAAAATTAAACTCGAAGATTAAAGGCTGCAGATGTGACAGTTGCGCGGGGGAACTAGAGGCTAACTGGACTGAGTAATTGCAGAGGTGCCCAAATTGGTAGCCTATGTACAGTATATGCTGCATAGAATGTGTCACAAGTAAGATCAAAAGTATTCCGAAAGATGACCGAGTTGCACCACGTGGCACAGAAACTTTCTTTCTATGGGTCTCTCTTCAGAAGCAATTTGCCTCGCTAGACTTTAAGACACTGGACATCATAAACAGAACAAGTAACACATGCAGTTCATTAGCAATTTTAGTTTTTTAGCTTTTGGGTTAAAAACGGTTCACAAACTTGATATTCTCCTTAATTCTGACTTCTTAGAAATATGAACTATACTCACGCCCTATAGGTTTGTAGTCGAGAGCCCCTGAAAAATTCTGATGTTTATGTCGTCATGCTGCAACACAACGGCCCCCCCCCCCGATTGTGCCTCTAATTACAAGCCGAGGTTGATGAATTAAATCGCAACAATTTGTTCCACTTCAACGCCACGAGGGGTAATTAACACGACGTCTAGGATGGGCGGGAAAAAAAAAAAACAATCTCGAAGGATGAAAGCGAGAAACTAGGCGGTACGCCTGTATCGCGGTGGAGCAGGCCTGACCCTGGCAATCGTCTCTGAGCATACGCCGAAATTTTAAAGCCGAGAATAGACACGCGGCGGCTCAAAGCAGAGTTTACTAAACATGCAACTCATCTCATCGAGCTACAAACAATCAGACTTTGACATCGGTACAGAGTCAAGACGCGGTGTGAATACTGATAACACGCTAAGCGGCCCACTGTCGTTACCGCTGTCCCTGAAAGGGTTCAAATAGAAGGATCAAAATCATACATCGGAAACGCTGCTGCGTAAAGCAATGGAAGGATTTGTTTCTGCAATTTTTAAATGGTGAGCGTCGTCCATGTCGGGACACATTTGGGAGCTTCCTTTTTTCCACGAGGGATGGCGTGTTACAAAACATCAGGTGGATGTGAAATCCCCATTAAGATGAAGAGTTGTCGTATCCAAAGAGACATCTCATCAATCAGAGAAAAATGGGCGCGCGCCAGCTGTCAGGATCCGCCTTCCCACGAGAGCACCTTTTACTGCAACTATTTATTCCAGGAAAGTCTTTGCTCATCTAAAAAGCACAACAGGTGAGTTGTAATTCATTGCCAAATCTAATTACGCCATACTGTGTGTGTGTGTGTGTGTGTGTGTGTGTGTGTGTGTGTGTGTGTGTGTGTGGCTCTGGGATTTTCAAACTGAATAAAATGCGGGTATTTTATGCTCCTCCCTTTACTATACAGTACTCCCTTTACTTGATGATGCAGAATTCCAAATAATGTGACACTTTAACCCTTTGAGGGACAGCGGTTAAACTACAGTGGACAGCTTATCATGTTATCAGGTTACAGGTTATCATTATTGGCCGATGAAAGGGTTCAACTCCACAGGTCTCACACACCTATGCAGAATTAGAGAGTCCAGATACTCACCAGACACAACATTAGGTACACCGACGCAATTTAATGAGATGCAATCCAAAATGATTGACATTACTTTAACATCTAATTCATCGATTAATCAAAATAATCACCAGATTAATCGATTATTATAATCAGTGTTCGTCGCGGCCCTACTTACAAGTGAAAATCATGTGTGTCGCTATAATTTTCCACAATGTCTGCTGCTCCAAAAAAAAATATGGTCCATCCATATATTTTATGTATCGCTTACCCCAGCGGTGTCAAACTCGTTATTGTCGCGGGCCACATTGTAGTTACGGTTTCCCTTGGAGGGACGTTATGAATTTTGGGAAACCATGTAAGTGTTTAATTCCCTCCACATATTACATACACAATTAATTGATCAATAACTATTTTTACAATCAGAAGTCAATCATAATGACTGTTATTGCGGATTACATATGACAATTTGAAGTTTTGGTTCAGACTTCAGCAAGCATCATGGAACTTGACAGGCTTCAGTGGCTTTTGCGAGCCACATAAAAGGGTGTGTCGGGCCAGATATGCCCCCCGGGCCTTGACTTTGACACCTGTGGCTTACCCTGTTCGGGAGCTGGAGTCTCTCCCCGCCGACTAGGCAAAAGGCAGATGACACACAGACTTAAAAGATATCTTGAATATTTGTTATTTTTGTTTTCAATCCACGTAGTGCCTCGCGTAAAACAGATCAATTCGGGTCTGGTTCTCCGAGCAACATGATGTTGAAAATATGTGACATGGTACTTGAGATCAGGTGGCAGTAGCGGGTCCAGTTCGGAAGAACCTCCACAGAACCAATTATATAGCTGCATCATGCTCCAAAACGTCAATAATACTAGACAGGATTCCAGCCGAAATGCTTCCTGTGTTCAAACAGAAGCTACAATAGTAAGCCCGTATCCACCTCTTCCATTTGAGCACCTTGGGAGTCCATAACAGCAGTTACCTGCATGAATGCAAATCAAGAGAGCACGGTGTTGTACTTGAGTTGAGGAAGAAGCGGACATAATACTGGGCGGGTGCGTTGTTGTATTTCGGGATGCTGCCGCAAACAATACGTTGTTTTGATGACTGAGGTTTTGGTTGATACACTTTGCAGTTCAATCTTATGATGCCCATTGCAGTGTGCCGACAATGGATACGCGCGTGGGAAAGGGATGGGAATGATTTTCAAACAGACAAGACAACCAACCAGACTAACGCTGTAAAACTTGTCACGGAGAATCATTTTAAAAGGGACACAATTTAGATCGATCCACACGGCACAGCATCCAAACATCAACACATTGACAACAGACATCTCACGCACACAAACACACACGAGATCCCACTTCCTCCAACACGCGCGGATCTTACCGGGTAGCCAGCCGAGCTCTAGTGCGTCATTTTCCTTTTTACGCCACGTCCGAACATTTGACAACGAATTCAACAAACGAACGCGGGTCCCTTCGTCGCGATATGAATGGAGAAGATGAGCTTGAAATGATCCATTTTCCACATCCACTACGGTAGCCTTTGGAGACCCGCCCCCGGGCGTCCGTGATTGGTCCAGACGCTCCTCCGACGTCTTGACTGTACAGTCAAGAAGAAAAGAAAAAAAAACGTTTGCATACACTGCGACCCGGTACTGTTGGTTCTCTGACCCAATTACGCACGAGAAGCGAAGTGTTAAAGAGGAGCCTGTTAATAAAGAATAATGCCTATTGCAGGGATGGGCGATTTAAATGTTGTAATGGGCCACAATTCTGACCAAATTGCTATTTTAAAATGTGCAATTAAAACAACATTTAGTGCAAGAACTCAGTTTGTACATGTCCCCCCCCCCACAGAAATCAATTTACTGTCCTCAAAATTTCATTGTTACTGTTTATCCTGCATATCATTGCATATCAATATTAGGCCTATACTCGCGTAGTAAAGCGCAGCGTAAGACCTAGTGCAAAGTTTTGTTGATGCTTGACGCGTCCGCGAGGTTCGAATGGATCCACCAGGAGAAAGTGCAACCAAGTTTAAGTGCAATTAAAAAATATCGACCATCCCAGTGGTGATTTGTGAGGACAATTTCAATATCCAATGTGTAGAATTTTAGTGCCATTTAGCGGTGAACTCAGAGAATGCAACGACCTAAACCCGAAGGAGGCTGTTGTATGTAAAACAGTACTGTACAGTTAAATATCGTCAACGTCCTAAATAATGGTTCGAGTTACCCCCCCCGCCCCCCGCAAACACACACACACACAAAACACTGCGACCTAAGTACGTCGTTACGGTTCTACAAAGCTACACTGGAATCAAGATGCATGTTTCCCTTTTTTTGTTGTTGTTGTTTTGTAACAATAAATGTTAAATGTCCAAATTCATGGCTAATCGCGCGTTTCCATTTACAGTCGACTTCAATCTTGAGACCGACCATCACTGAGGTGGGTTGGGTTGCTCAAGCTGTGTCGAAAGCCGAATTTCCAATATTTTTGAACTTAGCAGCAGGCTCCTCCCAAACCAGAAGGAAAAGCTGAAATATATATTTTTTCTGGGGTCTTTCGTTACGTTGCTCTTATGATTGCAGCACGACTACGAAAATGACCAACAGCCCAAAATCGGCGTAACGCCGCAGGGTTCCTTTTTTCTGAATCACACTTCCAACGACTCAGCGCTTGTGAAATAAATATTCCACAGCTCTCTACTAGGAAATACAACGATACTCTTGCGTACTTACCGGTACCGGGTAAGTGTATAATGCACGTGTTAATGTACAATAGAAATTCTCTACGATCAAGAAAACATCACACATTGTTGGGCTCTGGTCTCCTTGAAATTCATCAATCACAGGCAAAGTTAACAATTGATAGTAACCGTGTCTGTTTTCAGTTTTCCCCCCCAACATGCACTAGCTGTACCAGGCAATGTTAATGTTTAATATTGCGTGACAATGTATTTACTTGACTACTGTCTGCAGCCTCGGTTAAACTATCTGAATATGCAATCCAACAATTAAAAATAAAGTTGTCAACATTCTGCCAATAAAATCGATAATCCTCAGTTATGGACCACCTTTTTAATACAGTTCTTGTATTCTCTATCAGATAGTGCAGAGTAACTAACGTGTCCCGTGAGTGTAAGGACACCTGTTATCATCTGCTCTTTGTCACGCAGATAGAATCCAACATGAGCGACATGCTGAAAACTCAGGATGATCAGGTCGTTGACCTCAAAGAATGGGAGCAACGGTGGGAGGAAAACAGAATTGGCTTTCATAAGCCACAAGTACACGAGTAAGACTACAAATTACCTATATACTTCATCTGTGGAATGACTGTTTATAGGAATGAACCAGACAAACATTACTCTTTTTTTTTCTCCATCACATAATTGGAATTGCTTAATGATTGGTTAAAATATATACAGTATATATATATATTTATATATATATATATTGTTTTGGTTCCTTCTTGCAGGATGCTGGAAAGTCATATTGACAAAGTTTTGGCTGGGCGAACAGGAGTTCGCTTCTTCTTTCCTCTCTGTGGGAAAGCTGTGGATATGAAGTGGTAAATAAAATTAATTTTGTCTTCGAAAAGCAAGTGTTCAGTCATGAGTTACCTAACCGCTGGCTGCGGGCGCTCTTGCTTTTTTTTGTGTACTTTTTTTCAAGGAACCAAGCATAAACATGTGAAACTATTTGCCGAAGTACAATTTTGGACCAGCTCATAAATAAAATTTCATCGCCGTGATCTACAATATATTGTTTTTCTTTGTGTATCCCAGGCTAGCAGACATGGGGCATTCAGTGGTTGGAGTGGAAATCGCCGAAAAAGCCATTCAACAATTCTTTATGGAGAACAACATGACATACAGTGAGGAAGCTGTCCCTGCTATGCCTGGAGTAAAAGTTTTCAGGGTAAGTCAATTTTAGGTGTCTGAATGGAAATTAAATCACACGGCATTTTAATGTCATGATTTATAGAAGCACTGGCCATTTTCTGAGCATCCTTGGGGGGGGGGGGGGGGGGCACTGTAGACCACATGATTAGATTTACACAGTTCCATAGTGGTGAGCACATCAGCGTGAGAAGTCACGTCATCATCATTCCAAATGCACCACGTGCACATAAACACCTCACCGGTAGGGTGTTACATGTGATAACTGTATAGTCCTTGTATTCTAATCACTCACTCTTTTATTCCACAGAACTCCGAGAAAAACATCTCCGTGTATAACTGCGATCTCTACAGCGTGTCTAGGTAAGTACAGTGTTTACAAAATGTTGATTTTTATGTTTTGTTCATGCCCCCCGACCCTCTCCCTTTCCTGTTTGTCACAGTTCAGTTGTAGGTCAGTTCGGGGCTATTTGGGACAGAGGATCTCTCGTGGCCATCAACCCAAGAGACAGAGAAAAGTAAGGTCTCAAACTCAGAGTAAAGGATTGATTTCAAGGCTTTGTACGGGATGACGATCAATGGTTCGCTCATTTTACGCTTAGTGCAAAACTATTAATATTAGCTTTGCTATATGTAGGTGCAACGCAACCAACATGTTCTCTCATAAGCTGTTCATCAGTACCAAAAAAAAAAAAAGTGCTTTCGACGTAAAGTCATGATGTTGAAGTCATTCTGTCACTATTCCACAGATATGCGTCTCTCATCATGTCTTTGATGGCCCAGGACTGCAAATACCTTTTGTCCACATTGATGTATAATCCTGAACTTTATAAAGGTAACATTTCATTATTAAAAGTTGAATTACTGCCATCCTTATTTTTGGTTCATAAAATAAAATAAATCTTATCTATTATAGTGAAACAAAGATTTCACGTTCGTAAGAGTTTGTATTGGTAAAACTGAGTAAATATTCCCAACAAATTTTCAGGCCCTCCTTTTGTTGTACCTGGTGAGCAAGTACCTGGACTTTTCGGTGAGTATGAATCAACTTTTGATCATTGAATATATGTGTTCAGCATGAATATGTGTCCTGACCGTACTAAATGATTTTTGTTTTTCTCTCCAGGAAAACAGTGCAATGTAGAGCTTCTCCAATCACAGAACAACATTGAAAACAGACACCTGGCTTGGGGCGTAGACTACCTTATTGAGCAACTTTATCTCATCACTCCAAAGATTAGTTAAAGATGGATGAATAAGCAATGATTTAAAAAAAAAAATCCATGAATGCATTGATCGATAAAATACTTGATCAGTATTGTATTATTTTTCATGGAAATCAAGTATCTTATTTCAGCATACAATATGGCATGTTAACACTGTACACATCAAGTCAAATACGTTGATATGTGAATAAAGTCTATCTCATCTATATCTTGTGTATGTAACGTGCTCATTTGCCACATGATAGACCCCCCCCCCCGCCCCCGCCCCGCAACAAATGAGACCCAATACAAGCCTTATGATGTTAATAAAACTATCCTTTCATTCACCAGAAGTATCAAGGACCGAGCGTTAACATATAACAATGGAACAAAAATGTTAAATTGCCCTCGCATCCAAAAAAAAAAAGAACGCAAATTCTCTGATTGGTTGTTGCCAATTTTTAGTGTTTATTTATACGAGTGATGGCGAGGTTTAAAAAAAAAAATCAACAATACATCGCATAAAGTCAATCGCTCGGACTATTGAATTATTAAAGGTCAAGTCATAATTTCGGCATACGTACAGTAGTTTCCTGGCAAATTGATCAAGTTCGGTTTTGGGTTACAGAGGAGTACAGTTTCTTCTCGTGGCTGGGCTTGGAATGACGTCAAGAAGCGATGTTGTATCATATCGCGTCATCCTTCAATAAATATAACTGAATTGCCGTGCCGTGGAAGAGAAAGGATTTTCATCTAGGATCAGAATGGTAGGCTCAAATGTAGTTATAAATTACATACAGGAAGTAATTAGGTATTGAAAACCGCAGAGGGCGCCAGAGCTCAGGAAAAAAAAGAGCCTGAGTCGCGCCCATTTGGATGCAGACAGGTCCTCCTCACCAGTGCTACGGAAACAAAGGCAATCACGTGACTGTTGATGATGTTGAACGTGAGTATTTCCGTCTTCCAAGTTAAAAATGCAAAAATTCAGATTCAATCCACCTCTTAACACAGAGTGGTGGTATGCGCCACAATTGTAGAAACCCTCCATACTGTATATTGTAGAGATAATGCACTGATAATTTTGGTTGTCGACCTTGGCTTGCTCTGATCAACCAATCATAGAGCAGAAAAATGCTGATGTTACTTTGCCGGTCGACAAGGCTGAGTCCACTACAGACTTGAACGCTATGACAACAAGGCCCAGATGGAGGAACTTAAAACAGCGACTGGCCGCTGTCAGGCGGGTCTATATACAGTACATACACAATGCAACCAAGCAAGTTGTTTAGCGCATCATTCATCAAAAGGCCACAACTTGTACCACGGCAACCAACAAAACGTATGGTGCATGTTGTTGAAAAACGATTTTAGCAAACTCCCAAACTGCGACCCAGAGAATGCCGTCAGAAATATATGGTTCCACGATAGAAGTTCTGATAAATATAAAAATATATATCTATCTCCATCCATTTTCTAATCTGCTTATCCTCACGAGGGTGTGCGGGTGTGCTGGAGCCTTTCCCGGGTGTCTTCGGGCAGTAGGCGAGGGACACCCTGAATAGGTTGCAAGCCAATTGCAGGGCACACATAGATGAACAACCAAATGCGTTGACAATCACAACTTGGAGTGCGCTATTCACCTGCCATGCATGTTTTCAGAATGTGGGAGGAAAGCGGAGTACCCGCAGAAAACCCACACAGGAATGCCGGAGCCGGAAATGCGGAATCGAACCCTGCACCTTTGCACTGTGAGGTGGAGGTGCTATTCAGTCCACAACCAGTATTTTTTTTCCCTGTCTTCTTTCGGAATTGGAATTCTAGACAAGCCTCTGACACAGTTCAACCCTCAAACATTGTTCCGTAAAGTCCAAGAGGAAAATAGATGCATCTAAATTCGAGAGCAGACCCTGCTGCCGTAGCGTCCTGCTAAAGAATGACTTGTGGAAAAAGCAGAAAATCCGATTTGCATGTACTTTCCTCACCAGTGAATTGAGAAATAATACCTGATATTGTTTACATTGTTCACCTTATGTAAGCGCCCGTGCAAGCACGCATGCATACGACATACTGCACACGCGCGCCACTCTCTGACCAGGCTCAATAGCAGAAGGAGCTTTGCCTTCGGCCTAATTGGCTGCATAATCTGGGACACCAGGAGTACTGTTAAGCCCTTTGAAAACGACAAGGACACAAAGCCCGGGCAGCCTTTACATTCGGGGGTGGGGGGCTGGGGCTGGGTGATTCGATTTTTTAAATTACATTCCAAAATTAAACTTACACTTGATTAAAATTAACATTCTACCATTCTCCTCATTTGATGGTTTAGCCTGAATAGCTAATGTCACTTTTGTTTTTTTAACTGCTTTTCGTTGCAGAGGTCAACAGAGGATGAACTACTTGATGAGGGCAAGCAAAACCTGCTACCTGGTCATTTCTATCCTCTTTGTGCGTCCTCCTCTTTTTTATCTTCTGATAGCGGCTTTCTCTTTCTGTCACCTTATCTTCAACTTCCTAATGAGGGGACACTTGACAGGTGACAGGCGTGCAATCTGACGCACCAATTGGCTACACACGTTTTGAATCCAGAGGAATTTAATATTCTATATAAACATATAAAAGGATTCTGTTGGACAATGTTTGATAGGTTCTTATCTCATTTCAGCTAGAATTCCAATTACTAAAGTTGAATCGTCCAACTTGGATTATTATTTTTTTTTTCGCTCTGGCAACTTTGAATGCTGGAGGGTAGGAGGTAAATTTATTTTCATTTTTCATGCTGGGTCGGAGGCATGCTTTGGCCTTTTTTTTTTTTGCCTCATGTTTTTTTATTATTATTATTATTTGCTAATGAAGTCACATGGACGTGTTTGGAATCGTTTGGCTTGGTGGCTGCCCAAATTGAAATGACACAAAAGTATGAATGGAAATGTGATTGAAATGAATTAATAAAAAATAGGTGTTGTTTTCCCTCTGTTTCACTTTACAATTGTTGAATAGGGTTTAGATCAGGGCTCTTAAAAACACACTAATGTTTTGTTCTTATTCATTCTTGGGTGGTTGTGCTTTGAGCCCTGGAGGACCCGTGACCTGCAGCTGACACCAAACTATCTGACACTGAGCAGCACATTTTGTTTCAGAATGCCTTGAGATATCATCGTACCCTGCAGAGTTTTAAGATACCTTGTGTCATTTTCAGTGAAAGCTTCAAAAATCGTTGGATTGCAGTGATTGCCTCAAAGGTTTATGCAAGAAAATACCAAGTCAGGGGGACCGTATTTTTCTTTTCCCAAGCCACTTTCATTTGTTTTTATTTAAAACTTTCACTTTCACTTGAGCACTTGACTTGAAGGTGAAGTTAATCCACAGGTAGTTTTAAAAATGCCATTTGCTGAAGAAGCCTACAAGAATGTATGCAAACTACATACAATATCTATTTCTTGGTTTAAAAGAAAAAACATGGTATTACATTTTGACCCGATCCTCCCCTTCTCAGTATGTGTACTGCATGCCAGGTAATGAAATAGGAGAAGCCAGTTTGTGTGCAGAATTATTTTTTCCCTCCCGCTGTGCCAAGTTATTCAACATATTGGACCTTTTACCCTCTCTTAGGTGTAGGGTTCGCATTCACCAGCAGGGGGAGGCACTGCACACATATGTTTCGACCCAATGCGGCGCTGCTTGCCCAGCGATCAAAAGTAACATTTCAAATAGAGAAACAAATGTACAAAAATGACTTTGGAGTAAGCAAACATTTGTTTGTACGTATAACCATTCATTAGTCTTTAGTCCGAATGTACCCTCGTACTCTATCAGCCTCCCAAGC